>NC_135009.1:10462938-13291271 GCF_051020985.1 Nomia melanderi
TTATTTTATTTTCAAGTGAATATTGTACTATCATTATGAATTACGTTGTGTATATTGAAGGTAGTTAGAGACATTAGATCAGGCAAAGAAAGCCGAAAATAATTTCGCCTACGAACCTGTCACCAGCTTCATCTACCATCTTTACAGTCAATCTTCCAAATACTGGAACGCTGGTCTGGATGAACCGGAAGAGAAATCCCGAACATCGAACCGGATGCGAAAATCAGCTGATTTCGTTCAAGCGGTCGTATGACTCAAGTTGTACTTTGAATTCCGAATTTATTTGAATTTTTATTTGCACAAGAAAAAGGACTTGCTTTTGGTTGTTTATCTCAAAATTTATTCTTAAAACGTGTCATTCATTTCTTCATTTTTACATCATTCATACTTCTTTTATTTAGTTCAGATTAAAAGAATAATTCTTATAAATATATTTTCGCATATTTTTTGGCATAAAAAGCGATTGATTGAACAATAACATTACTAAGAATATCTGTATCAAACAAACGTCAACGTACATTGGATTAATTAGCATTGCGAAACATTTGAATCGCGTTCAAGTATTTAAACATCGAGAGCTTAAGCAATGAACGCCTCTCCATCAATTAATTAGTATTTAACAGAGCTACATTGTGAGCTGGTTTATGGAATATATAAAGACGAAGCGAAAGCTTCCGCCTTTGTAATTATAAAACATGAAAGTACTCTTCTTACTTATATACTTGTTTCATTCATTGTGATTTTGTACTTCATTGGATCGTCTGCCTTCTATTTTCTCTCTCTCTCTCTTTTTCACATACTTGCACACACACGTACACACAATTGGCCTCCATGTCACAACTTTTCATGTGCAGTCTTATATAGTTCAGTAGTTCTAGCGGTGTCGGTATTTCAGAACAGTAGCAGAAAAATACATTGTATGCACAGTCTGTAGATACCTTAAGTCTGTGCTCAAATATTCGTAAAGGGTTCTAACTTATTGACGTTTCCAAGTACCGAACAACCAGTGTAAAGTGGTTGCAGAAAATTCATCAAAGATGTCGCCAGAAAAAACTTGCGTGCAAGACGTAAAACAGTACATTCCATATATCGTTGGACATCTCTTTACCAACTGCGATTCGTACCGTCCACATTTTATGTTTATCATACAATATTACTAATTTATTCCAAACTGAAATATTCCGCTACTAGACAGGTGCACGGTTAAAAGATTATTTTAAGCAGCACTATGCATAAGAATATCATATTTAGTTCCTAGTTGTCCAGTGGAAGGGGGCGGGTCTCACTCGCGCTGTATCGAATTCGCGTTTCAGTCGTCGGTTGAACATTTGAAAAAATCGCGATAATCCAACGGTTCGAATCGAGTAACGCGTGAAAACGGTGACAAAAGAGAAACGCGAAACGGCGTATTGAAATTCAGAAGGCGGCGCTGCGTGTTTCGCTGACGGAGAAAGGGACTAGTTGCGCGGTGGCGTAGTCCGGGGCCTGGGCGTGCGTGCTGCGGTCGATCGAGCGAGAGTGAGCGCTGCGGACGGCATAGAGGCCGAGTTAAACGGGCCAGATCGCAGATGGACGTCCGCGGGAGCGTTCTGTCATGGAGAGCGCGACGCGACGTGTCGTTAAGTGTGCTCGAGTGTCGTCGTCGTGCTCGTGGTCGTGGCCATTGTCGTAATCGTCGCGTGTGCAGCGTTTCGGGCCGCGTCGTGGGATTATCGCAGTGACAGTCGACTAAGAGAAAGATAGAGAGGGAGCACGAGAGAGAACGGGAGAGCGTGAGAGAGAGGAAAAGAGACAGGCGGATCGTGGTGCTACTATCGATACATCGTGAACTGTGGCAGCCGAATAATTATATTGGAACCACGTCCCCCTGGATCCTGAGACGGATTCTCAAACTGGAAGTGAGAGCAGGAGACATAGAGATATAGTGATATACAGAAGGAAAGAGAGAGAGAGAGAGTGAGAGAGTGAGAGAGTGAGAGAGTGAGAGAGTGAGAGAGAGAGAGAGAGAGAGAGAGAAAGAGTGAAAGAGAGAAAGAAAGCCTTGGTCCTCCGTCGATCGACCAATCGGACGCACGTGCGTTCGATGTCCGGATTCGTCAAATAATCGATCGATCGGCGAGAACGATTTTGTCAGACGTATTGGTACGGTGCACGCGAGTGTCTCCCCATTAAATATCGGATCCGTGCGTCTCAGTGTGTCACGTTCGATCCACGTGCTGTTTGGAACACGGCTGAAGGATTGTCAACAAGAAGCGCGAACATACGAGCAGAAGGGAAACGGGGAATAGTCACCTACTGATCGGACATCGGAACTTAGCGTTCTGCCGCCGGAGTGACGACACTGGTGCACACGCGTGCTTCCGGTCCGCGTGACACGAACGCGTTTTGTAAACACGCCGCGTCCTCGGCCGTTACCGCACGAAATTCCGGCGAAACTATTGCGCCGCTTTGAACCCAGCCAGCTGTATGTAAACAAAAAGTTGTGTCAGCCCTCGAGTGGTCTCTCCGGGCGTTATCAGGTACAATACTTGGAGAAGGATCAACACAGATCGCGGACACCGATAAATCACGGAATTGATTGGGTGTGACGGTGAACGGACCCGACTGGAAAAGTGAGATCCGTTCGCGCCACGGAACGAGAGAATACGAAATCCTGTTAACTCGATCCGTTAACGTAACGGGCACCAATAGTGGCGGCTGCTGCGGCTGCACGGCCACTGCTCGACCGGCGTGTACGTACGAGCCAACCCAGACGGAATCGCGCATAGACCGAAAGGCGATTATTTGGTGACGCATTTGTTACACGACAACCGAAGGACACGGGGAAACGGAAGTGGAACCGGGAACGCGGAGTTGACCCCTTGAGAATCAGCCTTGAGCGCCCGGGTATGGCCAAGTTCTCGAGACGTACGCTAACGCATCGAGTATAATAAAAATATCCGTCGTCAGGCATGAAATACAATAAACCGCAGTATCAAGTTCTGTAAATGTTCGATTCCCTTTGAACAGTTTTGTTGCTCGAAACGATTGAAATTTGAAATATAAGCCGAGCCTTAAGGGGTTAAGGTTGTCGGTTCGTGGGGTCACCGGTAGAGTGGGGGTAAAAGGGGTGGGGGCGAGAGAGAAAGAGAGAGAGAGAGTGAGTGAGTGAGTGAGAGAGAGTGAGAGAGAGAGAGAGATTGAGAGATTGAGAGAGAAAGAAAGCGAGAGAGATAGTGAGTGAGAGAAAGAGGTGTACGATGCTGTCCGGTCGTCGCGGTTAATTCGCACGTGTCGCGATGTCGGCCGGCACGGCGGGCGTCCGTGGCACCGGCGCCGAGTGCAGGAAGTTCGCGCCGAACATATTCAACAAGAGCAAGTGCAGCAGCTGCTTCAAGCAGAAGGAGGAGCACAGCGCGGAGGCTCTGGAATGCAACAGGGTGAGTTTTGCTTGATGGACTCTTACCGTCTCACTCTTTCGTGCGGCGATGTGCGTGCGTTGCGACTCTGTTGTTCCTGTCTTGCTCGCTTACCGGTGAACCGCGCGTGCTCCGTCTCGCCCTCGCTCCCGGCGACTTAACCTATACGCCGTTCCTCGTCGCACTCGCGCGAATCACGGGCTAAACTGTTTAGACGGGGAAAAATATGCGGTTCGAAAGGGTATCGCGACCGAGATTTTGTCCTTCGGGGTTGTTTTCCGGGATTCCAAGGTCACCCGGGTCATCTCGAAAGGAACTGCACATATGTAATCATTGCAACGTTATGGATAATTGAACGATGGATTCATCGTTAATGCGAACCTTTAGATTGCCTTTGGGCACCGGTCTCTTTGAAACGATAATCTAACCTAAATGAATAACCTGTATAGGTACTTAACAACATTGAATTGAAGCAATGAAACATTATCCTGGAATATTGTATTAATCGTCTGGAATTTTACCTGAAGGTTAACGTATAACGTATCTATAAGTTTTCATTTGTATCGTTTAAAATCTTTTTAAACAAAGGAGATAGGTGACTTTGAAATTTTGGAAAACGCAGTCACGACTGAAGTTTTCTTTGCGGCAGTGTTAAGGTCTGAGGACTAAATGAGTTTTTTTCCTGTAAATTGGGTGGTATCCTTGAAAGCAACAGGGACATTTTAGGTTCTAATCTTAGATGACTCACCCTGTATATGCCGTTCTCGTCGCGCTCACGCGGGTTGCGTACCCGGTCCATCGCACGACCGGGCATTATTTTCTCTTTGTTGCTCGTCCCTCGAATTCCTTGGCCTCCGCTACCCGTGATCGGGACCGGGCTTGGGAAGGACGTAGGTCCTGCAGGCAGAGACACGTCGATGTTATGTAAGACGAGCGTGTTGTCGGCGAACGCGATTAGTAAATACACGCAGTCGCTTGCACATCGCGAATTCTCGCGGTTCTGCATCCTATCGGTGATTTTAATACTGTTCTCTTCCTTGTATCCTCGAATCGTTTTAGTAAGAAATTGCTTTATTATTAGCTCCAGAGAAAGGGACTAACTAGGAGCAGTTAGAAGATAGGAAGGAACTTACTTATACCGTGCTTTGGTTCACCCTGTAATTGAAGTAATCCACTGATTGTTAGCTCATTAAGTCCCAATTATTTAAGCAGAACAACGTCCATTTGGCGACAAGTATATATTCAACGTTAAGTTCAGCTCGAATTCTCGAATCGTTGCGAAACACATATACTATTTACAGATTTTAATTTCGTAATCATAGGAATAGGATGTCGTAAATTTTACTCCGTTCTTCGAAGAAAAAGCGTTACAACCCTTTAAATTTACGAAACGATCACGAAAGTGTATTTTAAGAGATCATTCCGTTACGATGCTCTCCAATGGGTCACTGAACTCATCTCGGGGAACATAAAGTTCCTTTCGAGAACAGGAAGGTGACCTTGAAATGTCCTTGAAGTTGTTGGATGCACTCATTAAATAACGCTTATCGTTGAACGGTAAGAATGCGAGTCGCAAAATTTCGTCGGGACTATCGATAGAGGAGAACAGTCTCCTGGCTATTAGTAGTTTATAAATAAAACGCGCGTAAAAATGGCGCCTTTACGTTTGGGGGACATAAATACCTCGCAGGGAACGTTCCAGAGCGAGAGAGAACGAGAGAGAGAGAAGGAAAGAAAAAAAGAAGACACGAAGAACCTTTGCCGTGTGGTTTTCTTTCTTCCCCGTGGTTTTTATTTACAACGGACCTGGCCAAGCCGCGGCCGATGAGCAAAATTGCCTCGTAAAAGGCGGGGGGTGTAAAATAAAAGCGTTAAAAATCAATTCACGCTGCGTATCGTACGGTACCGGGGAATGGCAGCCCGGGAATGTATATATATGTTAATATCGCGGAACGGTTCTCCGTTTAAAGTCCGTCCGATAAGTCGATATCGTCTCCTTTGTCTTCGCTGGCTCCGATATTCTCGCGTTTACTTGATCTCTCGCGATTACGCTCCCGGTCCCACGCGTGTTCTTCTTTTCTCCTACAGCGGAATAAGGTTTAGTCATTTTTTTCTGCCTCCACTCGTCGAATGTTACCATCCAAAAGGCAGTCCGCCATCGTTTCTTTACAAAAAATTAATTCACCTGGTTTCCTGCGGATTGTCGTAACGTTCGCGCAACGACCACGGTATTTGCTAATGGCGGTCTCCAAGAAACATTGCGTGGTAATGCTGTTATCAAACGTTTAACCTTTACGAAATGCGTGAATCAGCGGTACGACAAGTATATCATCGATGGTTCTCTGAACGAACCGTTTAATGATAAAGCAAATCTAACGTACTTCGAATAAAATTCTGATTCGAGAAGATGAATGCGAGGAGACTTCCGTGTTAAGATCGCTTCCAAAATCTATGGTCCCGTGTTCACCGTCGGATATCTATCCCCGCGATCGTTCACGAACCCCTAAATCACGTTCCGTTCACGGTGGGTCACGGGAACGGGTTGCCGAAAGTCATATTTCGTCGGATTTTTTCTTCCGGGGCGGGCGAACTCGTGGGGTTCACAATGGGACACGTTCCCCGCGGTTTGCGCCGTTGCAAATTTCGGAATGTCGGCAGCCTTGCGACCTGTTCTCGGTGCATTCCAGCAGTCTTCTCTCACAAGCACCCCTACAACAGGGCCCTTTCGAGAGTTGTTGGCTTGTCGGCTTTCGCCTGTATGCGGTATCTCTGTATCGGTTTATTCTCCTTCTTTCTCCGTCTCGCGCACCGCGTCTCTCGTCGACTTCGCTCCGCAAACCGTCCCTCCTCTTTCCCACTCCCGTTTTCTCTCGCTCTTCCTCGCCTGCTCCCGTTCCTCTCCTCTCGTCCCGTCTCTCTCATGGCACCGGTGTCCCCCATATAACCGCAAATAACGAATGCATACGCAATCCAACCTTCCTTTGCTTCTTGGTCGCACGGTTCTTCGTCTCTTGGCTCGTAATTTGACGAGGAAAGCCTCGAATCGAAGGAATTTGACCTTTCGCAATCTTTCTCGCGGACCTCTACCCGCGGTCCGTTCCCCGTGCGGCTGATCGTGTTCTCGCGGAAGTCGGATGCATCCCGTGGGCATCGATCGTGGAACGGAAATGCGGCTATGATGCTGTCTAGCCAATTTTTTGGGCTGATCTGGATTTCTTCGGGCGTGCGCCGTGTCTGACGCGTTCTTCCTGCAAGGAAAGCTTCTCAAATACTGCTCCCCGTGTATTGGATCTCCCAACGCGAACAATAGGAGGATGTTTGCGATTTATGACCCAAATGAGAACTTATTAACGAAGAACAAGCTCTGACGCTCGTTATCTTGCTGTCGTTTAATTATCTTACAATTTTCACGCTACCCTTATCTTCTAGATTGCCCTCAAACCATCGAGAAACGACTCGTCCTTTAATTCCTGTGATCAGTAGCTCGCTTCCCGTCTCGATTCGCCTTTCGTTGCGCTACGAGAAAGTGATCAAAAGTAGCCAATTCTCTCGCCAGCTCAGCATCGAACGAGGAACGATCGATAAAAGGGCCCGAGCTGTTGTGCGTACACGTTGTTTTCTGGCCGAAGAGGGATGAGAACAGGGCCCGCGGGCCACGTTGCGCCTGACCAGCCATTATCGGTCCGTGGCTCCGTATTTTCTGTCCGATTACTTCTTCGTGAGCGCCTCGGTAAGTGGCCTTCGAGAAATAATTTCCTGGGCCGAGCGAGCGACCAGAAAGAGAGGGGGGCTCTCGCAGCCCCTGAAATTTTGATCCGGTGAAATGATCTCGGGATGCCTTACGGTACCGTCCGCCGGTGAACACGTTCTTCGCGAGCCTCGGGATGCGCGTACGTGTTTTCGCTGTCGATTACAAGGCTGCGCGTTCTGATCACGCGAGAGAGACCCGACGAATGCCCGGTTGAGCGTCGCTCTTGCGTACGTCTCAATCACAGAACGCGACGAGGCCTCTCGGTAAACGATCCGAAATCGTTTTCAGAGTTCAGCCTGGATTTCAGACGTCAGGGGTCTTCTTTCTCCTCTCTCAAAGCGCAGACTATAAAATTTCGAAGTTAGTGAACTATATTTGTTAGACGTATCGTCTTTCACGAAGTGTTCAATCGTCGAAGCGATTATCTCTACGCGAAACGATCGAGGAGGTTCATTTTCAACTGTAGAAAGTCGGAAACATAGAAGTCGCGTAGAAAGTCGACTTTATTTCTTGCGCTTCGATGCTGCGCGCGGTCTCCACCCGGAGATCGTACATCTCTAGAGAACTCTGTATACAGTATTCTCAGTTTAAGTGCTCTCCGATCGGCACCGATAGCGAGTCTAAAACGAGATTTCTTGAGTAATCGTTTACTTTTTCCCCGTTGAAAGCAAGAGTGCGAGAAGAAACAAGAAATAAAGCTTTCATACCGTGCAGTTCAACGTGGTAGCCGTGAATGTAAGCTATCCTGCTTGGGAAGGTTAGCCGAAGCGGTGACCAAGGTGTTACCGCGTTTTCCCCCGCCTCTGATGGTGTT
Organism: Nomia melanderi; assembly: GCF_051020985.1. Lineage (NCBI taxonomy): Eukaryota > Metazoa > Arthropoda > Insecta > Hymenoptera > Halictidae > Nomia > Nomia melanderi. The sequence goes on from NC_135009.1 coordinate 10,470,902, forward strand.
CACGAACCAACTTCCGCGGGTTATAATTTAACGGCGTCGTCGAAAAGGGGTGAGAGAGGAGGGCCGTGTTTCGAGAGGCGCGAAGGAAGTATCAAGATCGTCGGGGCGATACGTCATACGCACACCACCGCGGATAACAGTACTTCGCTTATGGCCGGCGTCGTAAGCAAAGTAAATATATGCGGCTAACAATGGACAGGTTACGGTTGACCGGTCTGCAGAAATATTGTCCGAGCGGCCGGGTACGGGCACCGGCGCACAGCCAGACTAAATTTGCCCGTTCTCGGCGTCGACGAGCCCAAAATTCTTGCCGCGACTACCTTTTGCATACTGATGCCCTTTAAAGCGACGCCGTGTCGCGCTTCGGCTCCGTGATTCATGTGTGAACGGTGCTTTAACGCGCTTGCAAAATTGTTGAAGAATTCCCTAACAGTCTGTACTTACGTCGGGAGGAATCTTTATGGATTCTGCATCTTTAAGGTCTGTTCTATGTCATTTGCGGAACCTGCGCGCTGTTCCATGATGTTCTTCTTTTTATCGCTGGAAAAGCTGAATCATGTTACGGTCTTCTAGTTACAGCTAGATACTAGATCAGGACATCTAGACTGTTCTAGATTATTCTAGACTATTTTGGACTATTTTAAATTATTCCGTATTAGTTCAGTCTATTCTAGATTATTCTGGACCAATTTAGACTATTCTAGATTATTGTAGACCATCTGAGAGAATCGTCAAACTCACCACCACTCTCAGCACAATCTCTCGCTTCTGTAGAATACTCTCGGGAACAATTCGCGATGAACACTTAGGTTTAATCAGGGTTTGTTGCAACTGTGAAGAAGTCGAGGATGCAAAACTTCGAGACAAGAAGATTTGTTTCCTCGGGGAAGAACGATACGCCAGCTAACCACCTGAAAACCGTCTACATAGTTAAGTAGGCAGGATGAAATATCATAGCCACAAAGTAGCTGCAGTGAAGTACTGCGAAGTAGATACAGTCAGGTTGAAGGAACTTTGTTCCGCGAGGTACTATCTGCTTCGAAGTACGCGTGGCTGTTCCTTCCACAACGCGGACAGGCAGTTGAGGCTTTTTGCGATGTCGTGTCGCACGACACGACCTTTCTGTGAAGCGAGCTCGATAACGATCTCTATTGCCTGTCCGCGAGATCATCAATAATTTGCCGTGACTACGGCGAAAACGACGACAGGGCCTTTTTTCGCGCGATATTTATGCCCGGCTGGCACGCAGTTCGCCGAGTTACCGACGTCGCAGTCCGCCTGTACAGATAATCATCGAATTATAAATTGGTCTCGAAACGTTCAACTTTGTTGAGGCGTTCCGTGACGGTACCTCCGCGTTTCACCGCAGCAATTGCAGAAATAACAGACTCGACGCGGTTGTCTCCTGCCTTGACGGGCTCCTAGCTCCTTTAGACCCGGGGATCCAATCATTCAGGACTCGATTCCAATGGAATCATTATGGTAATAATACGAACAATGTCTTGCTAATGCCTTGAAAAGATCCGCATTCATTTTGCTCGGAAACTACAGATATCTAAGCAAAGAATCCCGGGACCCCACGAGGATCTAGTACCGTACCATCATCATTTAGACGAACCCACGTAACAAATGAAATGTTGACATTCGTTGAAGCGTTAAGAGATCCTGGCACGCATCTTTCCGACTTCTCGGTTTATTATTTATCTTCGCGGATGAAGAAAAGAACGAAGCCCTAGGCGCCCCGATGTAAATGTCACGGGAGCGAAGGAGAGACCAAAGAGCGCAGAAAAATGATAAACGGAAGGTCCGCCAGGGCGTAGCAAGAAGAAGAAGAAGAGTCGTCCAGGTAAGCAGTCGGTCTCCTTCGAGGTCGCGGCTACGTAGAAACCGCGTTACCGGGAACAGAGAGTTCTCGTTAAGAGGAACACCGTAAATGTAAAGTCGACTGGTGCGGATCGCTCATTGACGGGAACGCGGTCCGGGTTTTCCTGGTAAGCGACTACCACCAGCCCATTCAAACCTTTTATTCTCCGTCGAGGGGCAGCAACTATTTCGTAATTGAAAAAATTCGATGCCTTTCCCGTCTAAAGGCTTCAATCGAACTTTATTGAAGCCTGGATCTTAATTGTACGCAGCGGTGTTAATTGTTCGAGGAATCGGTCTACGAAACTCCGACACTGAACAGGGGCAAAAAGGAAGAGCCTTTCTGAAAGAACGGTAATGGCCGGCGAATTTTTCTCCGGCCAGTTCGAAGGAGACCGTCTGGCCTGTGGATCGCGGGAATCAGCGAGGATCCTCGGATCGGCCGGAGGCGATTGTCGAGCGACGTTTTCAATGAAGTCCTTATAAAGCGGAGTGCCGCGCTTCTATGGCGAAACTGACCGCGGAAAAACGGCTCGGTCCGAAGGAAAGCGGTTGGGGCCGGTCCACCGCGTTTCCCAGATTCGATTAATCGCCGCAGGCCTCTATATCGGATGAATGCACTGTGCTGCGTCGCGTTGCGCCGGCTCCATTCACTAGGAACGCGACACGCCGGAGAGCTTTCGTTGAGTTGTAACGATCGCTCGCTTCGGCTACCGGGCGTCTCTTTCTCCTGCTGTCCCTGCCCTGGCCGACTCTGCCCTGCCTCGCCCGCGTGCGGTATACCGTTACAACTGGATATGCCCTGGCTTCGCGATTTTCTGCGCCGATCTTTTTGCGATCGCGCGTCTCAACTTCGTCCGGGGGCAACGGAGTTCGAGATCAACGATTCATAACGACCAGACCGTGCTGCTGCGATTCGGACGGCGTCCCGCTAATGGATCCCCTCGCATACTGACGGCTGAAATTTATCCGGCGAAAGGCGTTCCTCGCCAATGGACGGCTCTTATTTTCTCGAAACCCCGATTTCGGGGGAGATGATGGTATCGGGGAGCGCTTCTGCCGGTGTTGGCTTATAGAAGTGCATGCGAGCGGAAGCTCGAGGTGATAGGTCGAGGACGGTCAGCTCGACCCTTCGTTCATGAAAGGCGCCAATCGAGTTCAAGCAGTTGCGATTGCTTTTGATTCGCACGATTGATATGATCGTGGAATTTTCGTTAATCCGATTTTCGTGGATCTCGAGCGCGACGCTTAACGGCAGTATTGAATGAAACGCAATTAACAGATTTCGTTACGTCCCGAGGTAGCAGCCGTTAAATTCTTAATAAAAACATCGTACAACATTTTCTCGGTACCACCGGCGCGAGATATATAAGTTACACCGTGTTTAACATTCAAATGCTGCAATAAATACCGCTCGATCGCGTGTAATCCCGACGCGGAAGTACCAATTGATTAAGCGTATCGTTAGATAATTAACTTGAACGACCATACGAATCATCGAGGCGCGACTCGGTCGCGTCGCGTGTATCGCGATCGCTTCGGTAGCCGTGGATGTGGATACCGATCGGTGAATCTCATGCAAGGAGGAATTTTTTGCCGGGAAAAACCGACGGACGCAGGGATCCAATTTAACACCCATCCACGCCAGGAAACGTATTTTACGACGCTGAACGGGGCGCGCCGGTGTGCCTCTATCCGGTCGATTTAGAAAAATCGAGGAGACTTAAGGATGAAACCGGAGGTGTGGGGAAAGTGGACGCGTCTCATCCTCGGGTCTATCCATCTTTTCCAGGGAGAGACTCATAAGCGATCTCGAGACCGTGGAGAAGTCGTCCTTTCGTAGGACCCCCGGCCGATGATGGATGGCGAAACCGCGGAGAAAATAAAGCGGCCGGCCGGTTCGGTTCGGCTCGTAGCGACGCGTTATCCTCTCGTCGCGGAATCAGCGTGATATTTCGCGTTCTGCCGGCGCGTCGTCACCAACGCTGCCGCTATTTATCCTCCCGGCAACCTCTGCTGCTTCCCCTGCTGACCACCGGCAATTAGCCTCACGGTCACGACAAGGACATCCACTTCGTGATAGGCTAAACACAGGTCGGCTACTCTATGAGATAGTGCCTACCGATCGGGGGCGCTCGGTACCTGCCGGATAATTTGTGATCGTTGCTGATCGCGGGCCCCACGATCCTCCTCTTCCACTTCGTCCTCCCCTTCGCCCTCTTCCTCCGCCTTCGCCGTTTACTCTCTTCGTCCGCGGGAAGTCCATTGATGGCTCGCTGATTGAGCCCCATCACGATAGTCGTGGCGTTCTCTTTGAAAGAAGTTTTATTACCCGGTGCCATTTTTCAAGGCTAGCGAAATTGTGGATACTGGATCACCGGACTGGAATCCATGGGACTGCGCCGATTATTTAGCCGTTCTATTAATGACTGGGGACGACGATGCAGGAATTTGTTTTACTTTCCGGAGCGAGCGAAGGGAGGAGTCAAGCTTTCCAGCAGTATTTCAGCTAATTTGATCCAACCATAGTCAACTAATTCCATCTATTAAACCGAGGCGTGCCGTTTATGCTTCGCGTGAGCAATCTCTTTGCAGAAAATACTGCGAGTTTCTTATTTATCCTACGAGGGATTCTCGATCGCGCGCATCAGCTTTCCGCGTGCACAGATGTTCGAACGTAATTCAACGTTGTTCCGTGTGTCTTGAATCTTGTACCAGCGACGTTAAGGATTCGCCGATCGGCGCGGGAAAGGTTCCAGCGCGAAAAGGCGAGTAGTAAAATACCGCGGATAACGCGGTGACTAGTCGAACCGAACAAATTTCCGATGGCGATCTCGGGGCGGAATAGTTCCGAGGGGGACGGGGCGTTGTTCTCGCACGGACAATTACACGGACGAGGCGGGCGGCGAGTCGAATTCAGCCTGTTTTGCATCGATACCGGTTCCCCGCTAGGTATCCCGCGATTAACGCGTTCTTTACGATCCGGCGCGGTGCTCCATACGTCCGCGGAACACGTGCGCCACGAGAAATAATCGTACATTTATGCTCGGCCACGGATTGGATAACTCATCAGGCAGAAAACCGAGCGTGCGCCGCTACTATAAGCACTTCCCAGCGCCGATTTATAGGTCGATGAAGTTCGATCGGTCCGCGGACCGGTGATTATCTGTAATCGAACGGGCATAACGTAGTGCCAGATCTCGTTTTCTTGATACCACCTCTCTGTTTCTCGTTTATTCTGCATATCATCTATCTCGCGCGCTCCTCGTCGCACTTCGTCGCGTTAGGGGACGTCTGGTGTTTACGTTGAGACATAACAGACCCCGCGACTAACAAACTTTCACGTTCCCTAGCCATGTGCCCGCTTTACTCGACTCCCAGATGATACTGTGCTCCGTGCCCTTTTTTTGGATCCAGTTTACGTTTTCCAGCTAGAAAATGTAAACTCAGAGTCTAGGTTTACGTTGAGAAACTTCGTTTTGGAGGTTTCCAGAGCTGTTACGGTGAAAATTGCATCTGCACCGAGAAGTATAGACCTGTACTGACCCTTGAATGATTAACGTTATTGCCGTGATATTTTGTACCCGTCGATTCCCTGTGTGATATCGATCAATCGATCCAAGTGGAATTCTGAAAAAATGCAATAAGAGGAAACGAATCGATGCTAACGTCCTCGCTGCGCCTTGAAGTTTGCGGAAAGGAAGCAACGATCTCGTATGGATGTGGCGAAGCTCTTCACATTTCATGCTCCGCTACTTCGCCATATCGAAATTGAAGTTTCAAGGCAGAAGGCCTCGAAGTGCCTCGGATAATTTCAGCTCGTACGAGCCTGCGGTTCGCCGTCGACTCGAGAAACGATTAGAACGAGTTATTCCCCGGCTACGTGGCGGGGGATGAAGTGTTCTCCGCGATAGGTCACTCCCAAGATCATAAAAGCCCACGGTGTATCTCTGTTTTCCGTTGGACCTCAGATCTTATCCCGACCTTGCCGTCGGTGTATAAGCGATTTATAAATAATGTATGGCCGTTTATTTATACGCGCGCGCGCGCGCGCGTACGTGCGCGTAGTCCTGCGCGAAGTGGACCGTGGAAGGAACGATCGAGCAAAAAGGATGGAACACCGGGGTACACGCGGGGGCAGGGACACAACGTGGATCGCCCGTATTCGTTTCGGTCGGACGTGATTCATTCAGATGTTACGTTGGTGCGCGCTCCCTTTAAACCGGTCAACCGGCGCGGGCGCGATTCTGCGCGGCATTTTCGACCGAAATAACACGCGACAGCTATTGGCCTCTCGTGCGAGAGGCTACCTTCGCTCTTCAATATCTTTTTTCCCGTTCTCCTTCCTTCCTTCGCGTCGTTTGCCTCGAACACACCGTGTATCCACTTATTCCTTACCCTAATCGATAAATCAGTGAAATCCGTTTGCCAAGACTTTGAGAAATTTTTTCAACTCTTCACATCGAAAATTAGAATTTCTACTTATTCGTGTGAATGTTTCATACGAGTTCTTTCAAATGAATCTTCGAAGATTGATATTAGACAGTAACTTGTTTTACCTTCAACCTATCGGATGCCGTGCAACCAACCTTTCTTAAACACTTCCGACGCGTTGGAACTGGGAAAGGAACTTCGTAGTAACGTGTATTCCTTCGCGCTTCATCGTCGGATCTTCGTTATCGTTTGGTCCGGTTTTTAGCGAGCGTCACGGGTCAAGAGCATGTAAGTATAGTCGCGTGCGCGCGCGCGGGCAACCGCGGAGAAACCGCGCGGCGTCGATGGTACTCGCATTTCCAATGGTCAATCGTCCAAGACGGGAGCAATTTTTACGGCAAAAACGTTCACGCTTCCATGTGCCCCGAGCGGGGACGTCCCTTCCCCCATTCGCGGGACGGTTTTTCGCGTCATTTGCGGTTCAATGTAAGCTACTACCTTCGCCGTAATGACTCATCCTGCCAGCGAAAAGTTGATTCCCGGCCTCTCGCACCGTGGCTGGTATCAGACGACAATCCGGCTCACGGGTACCGTAATGCACGCAAGAAAGGGCCAGACTTGATTTTGCGCCGAGGGGTCTTTACGACCCGATGGACCCGACCGAAATCATCAATGAGCCGCTCTGGGATTGGCTTGACCTGGCCTGGCTCGCCTCTGCATCGAGCCGAGAAAAAGACAGAACGGAATGGTGGATGATGTTCGCTGCGACTGCGGTTTCATCGAGGAACCACGGCTCTTTACGAAGATATGGATCTACGTAAATGTATTCACGAAAAGTGTAATCCGTTAGAAATCTGTTTACCATTTGATCCTAGAATTTCAAAATTATTTCGGATATTTCATTGTACCACCAAATGGCCAAAAGTGCTGCAAGCGTACGTAATTTGCAGTTCGCTGATCACCTTAACCAGCGAATTTTTATAGAAATATCAGAAATTTTCATAAAACATATGGTTTCATTTTGATCCATCGATCTTAAATGCGGATCTTCTAGAATATAGGCTAATATCGGTTTCTGTGATCTTCCAAGCCCAAATTCCTGTTTTCTAATAGTTTACGAAGCAACAAGTGTTCCACCGAGTTAAAAGGTTCCGTTTATATTTTTCATTGGCCTGGTAGAAAGACGATGATCCTTTCCTGCCGCTTTCCGGATCCAAAGCGGAATAATGACGCATAAACAGGTTCTCAAGCCTCATCGGGGACTCGGCGGTTCGACGTATTGTCTGACACCGGGTCAGCCCAGTTTCTTATACCTCGCGCGTTCGATCATTCATTCTCACGTTCCTCTTTCCCCGTTTAGTTCCCGCGGGAGACGCGGCGGCTCCCAATTCTAATCTTCCGGGCCGTCGAATCCGCCGCGCTGGCTGTCTGTGCCCGGTCAAACCGCGGAGTCGCGTGGGAGCCAAGAACTTTCCACCTGTCCTCGATCTTATCTGCACCGTGCGGCAAGAAGTCAGCCCGAGACGCGCCGCTTTACACCGCGTGCACGTGCATCGCTATGAATGGCACGATGTGCGCCTCCGAATCGTTCTTGTCTCTTTCATTAAAAGAATCTCTCGGTTCTTCGAAATTAGAGCGAGAATTAATCAAATTTTTTCCATACGTTTTCGGACTCTTCTGTGAGTTAAAAAGGAGGATTGAGACAAATGTCCTCGATTAACCATTTATTCAGCGTTATATACATTAGCGTTAATTGATTATACCACCGATGCGATTCGGCGATTACCAAACTCAAAATTCTTCTTGGAATGATGAAACACAGGATGATTCATCAGACCTGCGTTAGCTACCGGCTACTCAGGAACTGATTTTTCTATTTTTTCCCTCGCCGTTTCTTATATTCCCATAAAAATTCTAAACACTTCTACATCTACTTCTGTTTCGAAGATGAAACATTTACGTGAAAATATTGTGATACTGTAGCGGCAACAAATACAAACATTTTGGTAGCTAACACAAGGGTTTATCGCGACGAAGCGACTATCCGGTGGAGAGGCCACGGACACCGCGAGGGCCGCCCGCTTTCTCCAATTTGTCATCGGCGTACGGTCGGCGATATTGCGATATTAATTAATCTTCCTTGGCGCGCGCGCGCGTGCAGACGCTCTTGCCCTCCATTCACACTAGTCGGGACCCGGTAAACACGAGGGGGCTGCTAGCGATCATCCACTCTCCCCGTGCACGCGCGCACAGCTATGAACGCTCGCGTTTCATCGTTCCAGATAAGATCCCTTGGAGCAGGTGGAAAGTCCTGGCCGTTTCGCAGGGGTCGTCCCCTGGTTTTTGGACCCTCCTTTCGGGTTGTTTTCATGAACACGATGCTTCCTCTTCTTCTGTCAACGATTCGAGGGCGATAATAACAAGATTTTATATAGTTTCACGAATAGCGTTGTTCTTTCATGGTTACCTTGAACGCGGAATATGAATATTCACATTTATTTTCTATCATCTATGTATTTGCCAGTGTCTCTGGATATTCCATTGAACCCGAAGACGCTAAATATCGTAGTAGTTTCCATGATAGAGGAGGATATTAGAAGGAATCACGACATCTTGGGTGTTTAGCTATTTACGTCCAGAAGATATTGGTTTGATAGACGTCTTAGTTGAAGAATGATCATCTTAGTCTACTAAGAATGGTAGAAGAAGCGCTCGCTGTCGTTGAACCGGTAATCATCAAAGACAAGCTTCTTTCCATGATTTACCCCGGTCAGTCGATACAAACTAAAATCACATTCGCAAACATAGTTTCTCCGGCTAGAACAGCTGATAAATAATTATCTACCTATCGTTCGAAACGCCACGCGCAATGGCGAGCAGACGACGGGAAGAACTATCGAGCGCGCGTTCCCAGGGAAAAGCCGGCGGATCGAAAAATCGTAACGTCGAGTGTGTTGTTTTTGCGATTGTAAACGCTTCGTCCGCGGCGTCCGAGATGAGAAAAATGGCATTGATTGCCCCGCAGAGAAAGGAGTGAACGAAGATCATTAGAGATGAAGGTTAATTGAATAGTCTCGGGAACATGTAATATTAAAAGCTGTTGAACCCCGGCGAATTATAACATTCGACGGATATTAACTCTGTTAACCGGATCCTTTTTTCGCGGTTCGCCGGGGGAAGAATATAAAACACAATCTCCGCGTCGATTCTTTCGACTGTGGTAGAACTAAACGGCGCAGGTGGAGAAGGGGAGACAGTGCAAACGATTGTCTGTCGATTCGATCCATAAAACTCTCCCGGCCGAGAGAAAGGAGAATCGAGAGCTCGATAAGACATCTTGGGTAGGGGTAATTAACGGGCAGAGAGAGATTATACCGGGAGGGAAAGAAGAAGAAGAAGAAGAAGAAGAAGAAGAAGAAGAAGAAGAAGAAGCAGAAGAGGAGAACAGGCGGAAAAAAGGGAAGAGCGCACGGGGAAAAGGGAGGAAAAAATAGAATGATCGATCGTAAAATTCGGAATGCAAAAATGAGATACGTACGATCGTTGATCCATCTCGGTAAACATCCCGCGGTCCACGATAAGCCCGAACAGGAAACGATTATGCAGCGATTCCGGCCCGTAAAAACTGTTCCAGAGGCTTTATCGCGGCGTGGAAGCGTATCGCGGACGAACCCCACGGTAATCTCCGCGTTAGTATCGACTATCGTCTCGTTTGAGAGCGCCCTTAAACAGGCCGGGTTATTAGAGAGTTCCGTGGTAGTCGTAACGAAGCGTTTCTAGTGCGCCCGTGTAATTCCTCGAGTCACGTATGATCGGTGTAGACGAGGTCTCTCTCCCTTTCTTTATATCTTTCTCTCCTCCTTTCTCCCTTTCCTCGGCCGTCTCCGCCACTCCTTCCCATTCTTACAGTTCTCTCCCTCCAGCTCTCTATCCCGGTGTCTTCTCGTCGTTTTGCTATGGTAGACACGCTCGATCCTCGCCCACGATACGCGTTCCCACGTGAGATCCACGACGCACACGTGTGCACGCCACGCACACGCACCTTGCGTAACACACGGCCGCGATTGTTCGCCGTGCGTGTCGCCGACGAACGGGTCGCGCGCGTAGGTAGACGAGTTGTCGAACGGACGACCGCGGCACGAAAATTCAACCGATTATTAATCGATTCACGCGCAATTAGCGAGCATTTGTCGTTGGTCGCGCTTCGGTCCCCGTGGTTTTTGCTTCTTTTGGCCCTTGAGTCGCGGTGGGTGATCCTGCGGGATGCTGGTGGTTCTTTATTTTTTTATATCATCGCGAGGAGAAGGATAGTTTCTTGTTATTATTGCGTTTACGATGTTGTACTAAGTGGTTATTTGCTTAAGGAATAATATTAATTTAAGTTTGTTAGAGGGTAGGCTTTTCAATACTAGAAGTGACGCGATAACCGACTTTAGAACGTCGAAGGTTAATCGCCTTTGGTCGAGTCCACGATCCTGAGAAATTCAATTCCGTTTAAGTTTCGTGTTTCACGAGATCGAAACAGGAAAAATCGAGGCGTATCTCGCCTCATAAAATTGCCGTTCGACCGAGAACATTGTTTCAGCCCGTGCAAACATTGTCGCGAGCAAGAAAACGTAACGCGGGGCCCATAAAATTCCGTGAGCGACAAGCCCGCGTCCACCACGCGTCTGCCATTTAGCGGAGGATATTAATTACGGTCCCGGCTTGTTAAACTAATCGTCGATTTAAACAATGACGGTATAACGCTAATTATGAGCCGGCCGTACGAGCGACAGTGTCGGTCAATGGCGGCATTAATCCGCCTTCGAGTAACTCCGGTCCCAATTTACGGCGGAGAGTCATCGGCGATCGCGGCGGCGGACGTCGACGACAGTCGATGGGGCCAATAAAAGTCACCGAGTCGTTAATTTACGTGCTCGTTTCCAACCGAGGCTAATTTGCCTCCTCTCGAAACAGAACGATTGCGCAACCACCCGACGAGGAAGCGACGTAGGCGTGTTGCACCGGTGCCTGCCTGTCGTAAAGTCACTCGTAAACGGTCCCGCGACGGCTATCCTCTCCGAGGAGGAAGAAGAGGGATCGTTCCCGCGATGCTCGTATATTTTTCATGAAAACTCCGTCGGAGACAAACGCCGACGATCGTTCGGCCGGCTCTTCCTGAAATTTAGTGGCAGGTGTCGAATCGTGAAAAAGGCATCGTAGTAAAAAGGAATTCCTTGACCGTTGTTGCGCCGCTTCGATGTCTTTTCGACATCGAAGATCGAGCGATAAAACAAACTCATCAATTTCATTCTCTCATTAGTCACTCGCGATGGATCTCGGTTTCTTGTAGTCCGTTTTCTTCAACAGATCACACCAACTTTTGTGATTCTTAACGGTGTGATATATGTTTTCGAGGAACTCGATGAAGACCCATCGTTGTTACTCTTTTCGAAAAGTTTCCTACGAACAGATCTATTAGAACACAATTTACTTCCGAAGATCGATGAAGAACACTAATCGTAAATATCGGAACTCCTTCCGAAGCTGAAGAATGTTCACCAGATGGTAACCGGCGCATCGTAGAAACGAAGAAACGGGAACGAAGCCGACTGCTAGGCGAAGATATACGGTGTCGAAACGCAGCCAGTGGGACTTTTCCCAGAAAACGATCGCCGGTTTCGTTCGAGACACTTGAATCTTATCTGCGATCGCGAGTGGGCAAGAAAACACGCGTCACCGTTCGATCAGCGGCGGCCGCCGTGTATTCCAGCCTTAATAATTTCCAAAGAAATCTCCACGCCTTTCTCTTGTCTTCGTCGAACGGGTCGCGCGGCCGATCAAGTGGAGCAGGAAGCGGCGCTGCCTGAGAAACCGTTTACCCAACAGTTTCCTGGCCCCGGCCTGGGACCGCGAATAATTTTCTGCGAGTCCGATTGCCGGCGATCTCTATCTGTTACCCGGGGAACGCGAATTTCACAACGACGAGCCTCTCCGCTCCGGGCTAGCCGCGGAAACCCGGGCAGATCGCTCGATCCTGCCGACGATCGATCGCTAACGGCTCCGATTCTCAGGATCTCGGAAGCTCGGGGCACCGGGAATGCCTGGACGTTTCGTATCGCGAGAAATAATTGCCGAAGATCTACAGATTTCGAGAAGAATCCTTCTCAAGGGATCCGGCTGATCGAGATCCTAGATCTTGGAACTTGGGGATTATAACGATTCGAGTGTTAGAAGGGCACAGACCATTGATTCTGCTAAGTACACGCGTCGAAACGACCCATTTCGGATTTCTTCTTTTACGATTGTGGGGAAGATGCAGGTACTTTTTTGAAGAGGCTCTGAAGTAAATTGGAAATTGTAATTGGAATCTTAATGAATGCACTTTTATAGTATCTATAAGCAGATACGTATTAGGCGATTTGATCGCTGAAGTTACATGTTAGGAGCATGTTTCCTGGTTGATGAAGGTACAAATGTATTTGACATTTTGTGTAATTTCAAATCAACTGTTGTCTTTGGAAATATATCGGGAGGACCAAATATTTTCGGATATAAACCTTGACGAATCGAATATTATAGTCCGCATTATAATTTTCTCCTGCGTTCGCCAGGATCATTTAACATTAATAATTTATCGAAAGAGAAAGGAATTCCACTTTCACTGTAAGTCAACATTCGCTCCGAATATTGAATATTAATAACGGGAAAACGGCGCTGCGTGTCGGCCGCAGAAAAATTAATATTCGTGTGTGTTATACGGAGTTCGAAAGAGTCGAAAGTAACCGAGAAATTAGAAATTACTCTTTCTAAAACACTCTCGTTCTTTCGGAGCCTATGTACCGTGTAACTCGAAAATTTATAAGCGGGAGATGTCCAGAATTGTCCGCTTTCTCTTTTCTAAAGGAGAATCAATCTGCCTGTAATTCTTTTATATCTTTTTTATATGTTTTTTAAATAATTTCACAGAAAATTACCTTTACGTTTCAAATAATTACGAAAGAAGAAATTTAGAAAGGATCATTTCGATGTATGTAGCAGTTCCAGCGTTAATCTACTCTGCCAAATATCCAGTGGAATAATAATCGGTGCGATTCGTACGAGAATCGCTGCCGGTCGAATAAAATCGTAGCTGTCGCGCGCGTTCCGCGTCGTTCGGTTTCTCTCCTGCGGCGATTTATGTACTCGGCGTGTCCCTGTTTGGACAGTAGCCTAATTGTAGTTCGCTGGTAATTGCGGCCAGGAGCAGTGCAACGGTCGCTCGTTGCACTTCCTGCGTCCGTTCCAATGAACGCGATAATTCAGCCAGAACCGATCGAGAGATCGGCCGAGTTTCTCGCGGACGCGCGGTCGCGTCCGCCAATGATTTATTTTTATTCCCGTGGATTTTCTGCTCTGGAATCGATTTCATTTTCATCTTTTCTGTCGTTTTCCCGATGTTTGTCCAATTATCGCCACGACTTATCGAGCTGGCGTATGGAAATTAACGACTGATAGAAAATAACGGTACTAATTAGTAGAGTGTGGAAAATAGTGGAAATATTTAGAAGTATTGGGAACATTGAAAATAGTATAAATGTTAGGAATATCAAAGTAATAGAAATTAGTAACCATTAAAATAATAGGAACATTAGAATAGCAGCAATTAATGGCTACTGATAATGAACTGTTACCTATTTAGCGATTGATACGCATTCAATCCACGTCTACATCGCGCCTTCCTTTCCTTCGCATCGCCATAATTCCACGGAGGCCTCGCGATGACAGGAAGCGATCGTTCCGACGTCAGAGACCTCGATAAATCGTTGTTGTCCTCGCGATTTTTATCGGTGTCTCGGACACCGCGTCACGCTACCCGCGGATCTTCTTCCGTGACTAGAAACGCGTATGGAATTATCTCGTTCTATTCGCGGGAGCAGGGATTAGAGATAATTGGAATCTTGTGTTCCTCATTTTTAATCCTACTCGCGTATCTATATTTTCCCCACGAGGTTGCTGCTGAATCATTAATTAGTCTTATCTTCGTTGGCCTCTACGAAGTGCGGTGAAATAAAGATTTTAATAAACTTTACTATCGTGCATATATTAAACGCAAACAGACTAAAACCTTCGGTACAGGAAATAAAATTCTATTTGTTCCTTATTCATACGATGAACGAACGTTCATCAAAATTTTCCTCGGTCGAAATAGTTTTCTTAATGAACGGTAAACTGGAAAATCAAGGTTCTTCGCGGCGATAGCCGTTTGAATTTTTCGGATCTCGTAAATCCAATGAAACGCAGATATGTAAGATTTTCCGTCAGCCGAATTCATACAGCGGACTGTTGGAACGACTCGATGTCCGAAGTTTCCAATAAAAAAGTCCATAGTTTATCAATCGTGAATGCGAACATAATCCGAGAAGATAAGATCCCGATAGCGAACGGAATTAATCGATCGACAGATGTTCTTGATTTCGACGAATCTTGGAATGGATAACGCGGCCCCGCCGAGAAACGCGTTTATTCTTCGTAGTTCCTCGGCGATTCCGCAAGCTACCGATTTCTTCGAAACCGCACAAGCAACTCGGAGTGTATCTAGTACATTGTGACCATTTGATAGTCGAACGGTGCGAGGCGTAGCAGTGTCCGCAGCACGGTGTCAAAGGAAACGCAATCCGCGGGCATTAAAGAGCTGCGAAACGCAGTCGTGTCCGACTAAAATGCAGCCGCGACCGGTGGGACGCGCGGGCTCGGGGCTAGACCTATCGATTACCGATCAGATCCCGTGTCTATGCCAATATTGTGTTACCGGGAGGGGGATCGAGCGGGATCGCGCGGTCGCGAGGTGGGGACCGGGACTCGTATAGGAACACGTCGCATGGGAGTCGACGGTGTCGAGGGATACGTGGGTGACCGATCGGTTGCGTTTGCTAATCTATTCAGGCGTTGTCGCATAAACGACCGATGACACTCCGGGATCGATTCAAGGTAAACCGATCCGTCGTCGCTGATACGGCGGACGTTCGATCGACGCAGAGGACTTAACCCTTTGCTCTGGAAAGACGATTCCCAACGCTTGATTCCACATAGCAAAATGAAGTTCGACATTTAATATTAGAATTTGTGTAGCGTAATGATAAAAGGAACTGGCCTACTTGATTCTATGCAAGGCGACACGAAGTTCTGATGTTTAATATTGAATTTTATATAACATAACATCGCACAGAATCACGGAATCAGACATTGGAAGCATCGTTGAAATCGGTTTCTTAATTTATGCATGATTTCTCTTTATGTTAATCGCGAAGGCTTCGAGTTGCTACTTTTCTGCAATGAATGAACTTCCGAAGGCGATCGGGAATCGGGTTAACGCGATGGATGCGCGAGCGAGAAGAAAAAGGACGATCGATTTCCGCGAAACGATCGAGGGATCGGCGCCGCGCTGCACCGCGGCGGGCCGCGCGACAAATTGTTCTCTCGCCGCGAGCGTTTCCTCGAGTTCGTTTTAAGGCGTTTCTGCGCTGAGCCAGCGGGAAACGTATTTATAGAACGGGGCAGGATTTCGTATTCCGTCGACGGCGATTGTCGACGATACGTTCTCAAGTCACGACTCGAAAATTCTACCCCGCCGAACATTCCGATCCCTGGCGACGCGGCTCTGAATCATCAGACGCGCGCAGTACGCCGGGGACATTATTGAACGGTGACTTATCCGATCTCTGCGAACGAGAAAAGGAGCGATCGAACGGCGTCCTTGCGAATTTAGTCCACCGGAGCGGGAATAGAATATAGATGAATCGCTTGGCGAGGACGTTCGATCTGCGCAGCTTCCAACGTTTAATTGGACGTTAAGTTGCACTCGTTTCGAGCATTCTGTCGTTTGAATTGTTCAATTCCTCTGTCTTTGAATTCTGCAGTTCACGAATCCATCGGTATCACAGAGACACAAATGGGTCATGCCTCTATTAGCTCTCGAAAACGACTTAAACATTAATAATCGTTCAGACCTAATTTAAACAAAGCTTCTATCTCAGCTCCAGCCCTTTCTATCAATGGAACTATCCTCCCAAGTCTATCACCGCTAAACAATATCTGCGACTCGGCAGCGACCACTCCTGATTCGCTCGAACGGAACTGACTCCGTCTAGCCGTCAATAGATTACGGTACTCCGTTTCGGTGACAGTCTACCCTCTCGCGCGTGTATGTCAGGTGGCTCGCGCGCGCGGTGCCAGGACATTCTTCGCAGAGAAGTTCCTTGCTCCCGGTGAATCGATGGGAATGAAGGAAGAGGGGCAGCAGCGTGTCGAGAGAAACAACCTTTGAGTAACACGAGGCAGTAGTGGGCTGCTGCCGCGACGTGTCTGCGCGCGCGTTCCGCGGGTTCAGGATGACGAAGGGGAGCGAGAGATGGGAGAGAGGGAGGTGGATCACAGGAGGCGAGGAGGAGCCAGTGAGATAGAAGGCGTCCTTGATAGACAGGATGCCCCTGCCTGCTGCCTTCGTACCGTATAATCTTCTCTCTCATCTCATTCGGCCACTTGCACGGGGTGTCGGAGAACGATTTGCACCCATGCCGCGTCTCGCCGCCTCGAACGGCGGCGCGTATCGCATCGTTCGCGTCGCCGAATGATTCGCGGGTTCTGTCGCGGCATCTGGAAGTTCGAGGGAATCGACTGGGTTCGATGGATACGGACAATACTCGACGAAGACATGTATCGGTTGCTGAATGGAGGAGCTCCTAGACTGCTGGAAGAAGCTTCTAGGATGGTTAGAAGCTTGTAGGAAGGTTAGAGGAAGTTCCTAGGACTTTAAATATCTAGGAACGCTGGGAGAAACTTCTAAAATCCTCTGGCCTAGAGGACTCTAGATTCAGCTGCTAGATTTATAGGAAGGGTTTAGAAGTTAAGTCTGATAGGTGTACAAGATGACAAGGTTGGAACGTTATGGAATTTTGTTCTGTAGAGTGTCGATGAGAGAAGTAATTGGGTGGAACCAGGTGCTAATTGAAAGTAAAAGTATTGATTGTTCTGTTGTTTATAAAGCGATTAGTTCGATCGCGAGGCGATTTAAAAGACGTGCCTTTCCGTAGGATCGACGATAACGAACGGAACGATACACGGTGAAAGGATGTTAGGTGCTCTGGAGCGAAAATAACGGAGAGCATCGAGAAACTCGATCGCAGCCGTACTCTATTTAGAAATTGTTTCATCATCTGTTTCTGAATGGCTCGCCGCCGTTAGCGTTTCGCCCCGTGACCCTCCCACGTTAAAGTCCACGCACCGCTGACGTCTCGAACGCCCATTTGGTATCTCCGAGCCGGCTCTCGCGTGTCCATATGGCACCGAAGACCTAAATAGCTGTGCCGACGCAGGATTTTCTCCTCTTGGAAATTTCGACGCGTCTCGCCGCTGCACTGTTGCTAACCCGTTTAGGCTGTTCAGTTTTGGACCAGGAGAATCCGGTGTCTTCGCGGTGAATCTTCTCTTCATTCTCGGTACCTCCGCACAACCGCTGTATAGTTTTTTTCATTCATTCATCCTACCAAGGCTTTCGCTCCACTCATGTCCTAATTAGAGGAAGCAACCGTTCAGACAGCTCTTAAACCTGAAACGACAATACAACCGTCCGATTTTCGTGACAAGGATCATTTCCATCGATGAACAGATTCCGCGGCGACTCCAGAAACCGCATTTCTGCCTGCAGCCGGAATTCCATCTTCCGTCCGACGCTCGGATCGCTCGATCTCAGTGCGGGCCGCTTGATTATAATCTCCCGGCCGCTATGGCGGCATGCAATCTGAGACCCGGCGGAGAAGCATGTCACTTGGCTGTTCGCAGCTGCCAAGGCCTATGGTTATCCCATCGTTGGACATCCTGTTCGTTTTGCTGGCCGCGGACCCGCGGAATCCCGATCCGTGGATCGGCGGCAACATTGGTGGCGGTGGTGTCCAGCCGTTCATTCCCCCGTGGTCGCTCTAGCTCGTAGATCGCGGCGATCGATAGATCCCCTCAGCTCTCCCCGGTAGCGCAGATCACTGTAATATCGACCCTCTCCCGCCTCTGTGTTCACGCGGCGAAAGGGACCAGATAGATAGGAGATGAAGGGATCCAGACGGAATCCCCTCAGGGTATATTGAACTCGATCTCCTTCGATCTTACGATATCTCACTGTTTCAATCCGTATCCTCCATCTAGTAACAGACGCGTGCAACCATTGAAATTTTCAACGGGGATCGCATGGTGGACGCGTTCGATCAACCGTGAAAAAATGGCCCCCGAAGATAGAGGATATCTCGATTAGGAATTCGCTCCGGTGGATAGTATCTCTTCTCTTCTGGTTCATCGTCGCGCGCGCGTAATAAATGTAATCCAAGAAATCGAAAGTTTCCTCGTCGATATTAATTTATTTGAGATTTGTCGCAGTAAATCGGGGAACGTTTCCCGTGGGCTGTTGCGTGCGCGCCGGGGTGAGAGGCGCGGGTACCCCGGCCAGCTTGTTTGCAGAAAGCATAAACCGGCGGTCTATTATCATATAAATAACCGAGGATATTCCGCGGCTAATACCTGACCTATAAAACGGTCCGTTTCGCGATGTTTACACTCGGCCATTTTCGCGTGAGTGCCGTCGAAGACGTTTTTTGCGTGCCTCAATTGGCAATAAACGGTGGCAAAAAGGCAGCCGAGGGGAAACAAAGGACCGGCGCGGTTCTTGTTCAAGATGGACCCGTCGTCGGTTCTCTTTCTCGGATACGGGACCGCCATCGTTCGTTCGTTCGTTCGTTCGTTCGTTCGTTCGTTCGTTCCCCGCGAGACGCGTTTCCTGCCGTTATCCTGGCACACATGTGTCATTCCTCGTCGATCCTCCCAACGTCTTCGCAGCGGATTCAAATTGGCGGGTTGCGAGCGGATCGCAACCTTTCAAATGAGGTTAACATCAAAGTCGTATATAGACACTCTTGAGCATAGCGGAAGACGGATCGAATCCTGCGTCACGATGCTTGATCCGCCACCATTTTTCATCACTGTTTTCACCGTTTGCATCTTTGAACGATCTGTTATAAGCAATCGCTGCATCGATTCCGGTGGAATTACAGTTCGTAGGCTTTGCTAGTTCTTACCAATCATTTGAGTGCACCTGGCGTTCGACGATGGTGTAAATTAGAATCTTTGAAGACTTCATTGGATAAGTTAGAGGCTGCCGTCATCATTGTAGGATTCCTGAACATCGACTTCAATTTACCTTCAACGATAAATGCCAATTCCTCTACTCATAGCAGGTACGACTGAAATTTTTAAACCATTATATTGATGGACCTAGTGTTCGGAAATTTGTCTATTTGTGACCATCTTGCAGGTCTAAATAACAGATACCCTAATCTTCACAGTTCCACTATAAACAGTCTCCAACTAGGGGTCTATTTATAGATTACTTAACGTTTCACCAATACTAGCCTTAAATGATCCTCGCAGGGTGATCTCAGTAAACTCGTCGCACGGAATCACTGGACGCTAACAGCGTATTAGGGTTCGCGTAGCCGTGTCAGCGTTCGCGGGACGTTTACACGGGTATTAGAGGCGCGGATAAGATAGGCGCGGCGCGCTGGGAAACCTTCATTTACTTCGGCGGTGTGCAATATGCGTCGCGGCTCGGCGATTTTCGCGCGCCACGCTGATTGTCACTGTCGATATCTAATCTCGACTGCGACGCTGAGGTGTCGCAGGCTGACGGCGCGCACAAGGACGATTGTCCTTTGGTTTTATCTGGACTGTTGTCGTTCGGATCATACGCGTCGATAGAAAGTTAGCACCCAAGACAAGGACAAGAGGAGACTTCTATTGTGTTTTGTTTACAGTATTAACAAGTACTGTCTCCGTCAGTTCTGATCAGTTGCATCATTAGCTTGTAGGCTTTCAGACTAGATTGTCGATGAATAATTGATCAATATTACAGTATCATTACTACTTGCTATACGATCACGACTTTATATTACGATCTATGCATTCACTCATCGTTTCACTTCAGTCATTCAGATATAACAACAAGAAATTCGGGGATAACGGAGTATTTATTATTCTATCATATAATGCACGTGATAGATTCCTTCCTGATACCTAGGTTCCATCAGTAAGCAATAGGGTAGACCCAGGCTAACCGGATCGAAGTAAGATTCCAGTCCACATTCGTTATATCTCGAATTGTACTTCTTATTTTTTGTTTCTCATTTGCGAAAGGAAAAACTAAAAATTCTTTTTCACTTCCTGTTATCAATTTTCACATGTTTATTTCTTTTCCATCCACCACGGTATCCATAAGCGAATTTACGGGTCTTGAAGACGGTAATGAACCCTGTTCGTAGGGGAACCGGCCGCTCGCTCGCGTTCTCGATGTTACGCGCGCGCGCGCGTGTGCATGGTGGGGGAGGCGGGTCGGATTAAATGGAAACGTACGCGGCGAGCGAGAGAACCGGCGAACCTGAATGGAAATTGCACCGGGACCGCGCCGGACCACGGTCTACACGCGCGTATCGTTCCCCTCGCGCGGTGTGTGTATCCTTATCGAGCGTTTTTGCCCCGCGACCATGCTAACGAGCTTAGAATAATCCCTCGTTCGAGTACTCGTGTACAGGCTGCTTCAAAATCAGTGTACTTTGTTGGGATTCACTCGACGGAAGGGAATGAGATGGCTTTGTTGATGCCATACTGACTTTATCGCTGTACTCTGGATAATGTTCGATGTTCGTTTACTTAATCCTTTCGTTCAAAGCTTATTCTACTTCAGTTTGAAATCGTAGGGTTTTAAGAGTACCGAAGGGCATTCATAGAATGGAACTTCAGTTTGATGTAATTCGTTCAATTATGGAACGTTTCTCAGGGTTGAAGTAGCTGGTGGTGAGTTTGGGAGTAACAGATGTTTCATCTTGTCGGTGTGTCTCGATCGAATAGCTGATAGGGTCGTTATCGTTCCACTCCGTTCAGATTGTTCAGAGTATCTAGAGTTGCTCTCCACTTTCGAGTGGAGCGTTAGATTGTTGAGTTGACGTTTGTTCGATCTGTTAACCGGATGAAACAAGGATACTTCTCTGCATCTAAGCAACAAAGCTTTCCTCTTAGAAGAAACTATATTAATTATATTCTGCTACCTAGAAAAATTGATTTCCTTCACTCGTACGCATTCCTAGCAAAAATATCATTATATTTACCGAAACCAGTCGAATTATCGCGTATTAAAATCATTCCGAACAAACAGAATCTCGGTGCTTCGTACTCCACATCTCAGAACGAACGACTCGAACGTCCACCCTCAAGAAAACCCGTGGATACCTAACAAACACCAATTTCTGATCGGCCTGTACGGTACCGCTGGTACGAGTATTCGGTGCATATATATTTTGATACCCTGTTGCGTCTTATCGGATCGATTTAATAGATCGTAAATGTTTATCGTCCGGTCTAATCTCCTCGGCGGGGATCGGGGAATCTCGTAAATAGGGGAGATCGTGGAACGAGATCGCGGAATAAGGGGCACATACAGAAAGGGAAAGAAAGAGAAAGAGGGTTGGTGGAGCAGAGTTTCTCAGGCGAGGCGGTTTTTTCCCACGGATCCCGGACCAGAGGATCGGGCATCGATAAGACACGGTTGATTTGTTAGTTCGCTGCTGGTGGGATCGTGTTCTATTGGGTACACGCGATCCCTTAACAAGAGATGATGTCGCCTAGCGATGGCTGTTTGAATTCGAATCCTAGTTTCAAAGGGGTTCGATGCTTTCGACACTGTCAAAATTCGAATCACTTCACATTGAATTCGACTCTTCTATCCTGGATGGCTTGAAAATCTTGAAGTGGCCTTTATAAAGTCCAACCTCAATAAGTCGAATGGCAGGAACACAAGATCTTCGAGCCATAGAGATCTCGTCTTATCGCCTTTTCCAGTGAAAGAGGTTTACCATACGATAATTCGATGTATAGAGGTTTCAAGTGTGAATTTCAATTCGCAGAGGCTGGCCTCTATTTCAATTCGAGTGGTAGAACTCAAATCTTAGCTGCGACGCGAGTAATTCGACTTATAGAGTTCTCATATTACGAGTTATAAAAACTTCTACAATCGAGCTGAAGAAACTGAAGAATCTCAACGAGTTACACAAATTTTCGAGTTGTCGAGGCTTGATTACATAACGTGTTGCCGCAGCAACGGGTTATATCTTCGAAACTCGCACACCATTGTGAACGAGACCGAGATTGATCATTGAAGGCTCTCCAGGCTTCGAGACCTCCAGGACATCTAACAGTTGGACGCTATCGAATCTAATTCGAAGCCATTCGAATTTTTCGCCGGGCGTGCAGATTTGAAACGACTCGAATTGCTGATAACCCGTGACTAGATCTCGCGGTGGTCACCGTGGCGGGGCGAGCGTGTCGCCGCGGACGGAGCGGTGCAACATCTAAGCCGACGACGCGGCCAAGCCTGCTATTCCTGTACCTTCTATACTAGACGGCGTAGCACAGGGCAATGACACCCGGCTCGTCCCTAGCCCGACTGGCTTCTTCTTCGCGCTCGTTCGTTGCAGGTGCGCCGCCGGCTCTCGCGTGCAACGGCCGACGCTAATTTAATCAATCCCCGAACGAACGGACGGACGGATGGACGGACGGGCAGACGGACGGACGGACGGACGGACGATGCGCGGAACCACCGCGGTTGACCCATCGAGCAGTACATTTGAACTCTTCGCTTTCTGGTGTTTTCCTCGATTATGATTTAACCCTTCCTTAACGAGGATGCGTTGAAATGCTCACAGTGAAATTAATAGGTCAGAACGATTGGATTCTGATCACATCTTCTGTAATTGTTAAAGTTTCGCGGATGATCTCGGAGATTCTTCAATGCCGATATTAAAATATGAGTTATTGGATGTCTCGAATGTGATCTTGTAGTTGCTGTAAATCAATTCGACTCGATGGTGTCAATGCTTTTCGTTGAATGTTAGTTTCCACATGAACATCTTGGGTATTAGAGAAGAAAGGTATATGCCGTTCTTTTTTCCGATACCGAGACTAGAACGAAAGGGAAACTAATAAAAATTGATGACAGTCTTCGAGTTTATCCTCGATTTTGCGCTTTGCTTTTTTTAAGGAGGTTGGAATGTCTTGTTTTTTCTTCGATATAAAGATCGTAATATTCACGAGCGTATCGCTCGTACCCGCCGACGTGACTAATCTTTGATTAGTGCCGTCGACCGCGCGAAGCGTTATTAAATTTCCTCTCGGTTGCGCGGCTTTCCGCTGAGAACCGCGCGATTTGGAGCGCATCCAATTCCTCGATGGTTTTTCGAGTCGTTTCGATGGAATTGATGGCTGATGGACGATATCGTTGCCCGAGAGGGTTCGGAGGGGCTCCGAGTTTCTCAGAAACGATGCACGATGCTTCTCCCGCCACACGTACGGTTTTTGTTCCCCTGGGAAATGAGTTCACCTGTTTTTCTGTAGTTCTCTTCCAATTTTCAGATTATCCACGTATCGTATAGCTTTAATAACCACGTGAACACATAAAGAAGTGTGTTTAAATACTTCCAGTATCTCATTGATCACGCGAAGATCCGTAATCCTAATTTAAATAATTTTTAAAAAAATGGACAGGTGGCAATATGATGTATCCAACGAACCTGATTTTGTTTAAACGAAACGCTGATAAGACTTTATAGGAATTCTATTCTAATAATTTGGTAGGAACAGGTTGAGATCGCTTCCCGTGCGATTTAAATCTCCGTGATTTTACGAGGCTCTTTCGATATCGATCTTGATCTTGAATCCAAGGCAGCAGCATCTTTGATTGTGCTTGTAGATTCGATTTCCCGGCGCGAAGCTTTCGCAGAATTGGCACGGATTTCTTTCTCTCCGGCTGCGAGTCCAAGAATACGTCAGACGGGCTGGTAGCAGCCGCCGGTCGGGGAAAACCAACGTGTCAACCTCCCCTCTGGCCGGCACGTGGGCGTTTCTTTGCCGTTTATACTTAGTTTCGTCATTTGGGTCGCGCCAAATTACAACGCTGCGCGCCACGGTCCTCGTGGAAGCTCTCTCCTTCTCCCTTTCCTCGGGTGCAGCAAACTTTGCGTCCTTACGTCACGGGGACGTGTATTGCAACCAACATTCCCTTCACCCTGCGACTTCTAGCTCGTTTTCACGTTAACCCTTCAACCTTTCAACTGTGTATTTTCCAAACGCGAGCATTCGTCAAATCGCGATGCAAGAATTCAATTAATATAGCAAACACTGTCCGATGATACACTTTTATGTAGCATAGTTTGTACTAGTACTGACATTATGGCTTAATGAAACACGAAAATTATTTATTAAATGAACACGAAACCGAAGAGCTATAGTGAAATGAAATTGGACGACTCGTTCCCAGTTAAAGAATTATATTGTCGAGCTCGTAACTTGTACGGGACTTCGAATTTATTTGTTAATTATATTGAATATAGGAAAAATATAATTCGAAACTGTTAAATGTTATTCGATACGGTAATACTGGCATACAAAATTGCTGCGGAAGGTTAAAACGAGAACCGATCGAAACCGCTCACTTCTGTGAGATGTAATGTATACCCGTTCAATTATTTTCTCCGGCTATTCTTGAAGTTTTACTCTCGGAGTATAAAAGTAAGTAAGTAGGTGTTTCTTTGGGTCTCGTCCAAGACACCAAGCGATAAACAGTCTAGATTTGTGGCGGAGCATTGTCGACACCAGCGCAGGGAAGGATAAATTTTGATAAAATGTAGCCGAAAGTTGAATCACTGAGTAAACGCTAAGGTATATTAAGTTATTCATGTCCGAGTCATTTCTGACCTATATCGGTATTTCCGTCCTGCACAACTTTGATCTCGCGAAGAGCAATAGGATACGTTATACAACGTGTGTCTTATTAATACACATTTCTTTTTACTTCTACACGTTACACGCGTAAAGTATCATTCCGCGTAATTTCATGTCGTATGGACTTTTATCTTTCTTCACGATTGATGACAGAAGGATGACCCGGTGCTGTAATATCATTTCTTCCGCATTATATCTTCAGGCCTGTATTTCACATTCGTAATGCCGATGCACGATGAAAGTACATATTTCCCGAAATATTTCCACATAAATACGAAGAAATTATAAGGTACCAAAAGACGCGGATGAAAAGTGACCCAGTGCCGTAACATCATTGCTCTCACGTAATACCGCCAGACTCGTATTTCACATTCGTAATACCGATGTATAATTTAAACATACTTACCCCAAGGCATTCCTAAATAAATACTACAGGAATAAATCACAAGTTACCGAGACATGGGTTCACAGTGACCCACCACTACAATATCATTACCACAGAACACTTCAAACGATATATTTTACCTACAACATTTCACAAACGATATACATTCCTAAATGATTCACTCCACCAATTTGCAACATGCACCGAGAGGTTAAAGTTTAACACCTTCAGACCTGATTCCAAAGTGATGTGCATTTACCTACCAGTATAAATATATATATATATATATATATATATATATATATATATATATATATATATATACTCTAATTACAGTTACAACGTTTCATAAGATATTGAAAATAGCAAAATAATGTGCATTATAACTCTTGTCAGGCCTAAAACGGTTGAATTCTTGTTTGATACCGGAAATCGGTTCCTCGTTGATAGGTCTCGCACAATGAGCGTTCTGCTACCGCATGCATTATCGGAGTGATCGTGCGAAACTGGTAGCAAATTGAGGGTTAGCCGAGGCGAGGTTTGCCGAAGAGCACCGGCCGGCTCAGGCCTGCTATTTCTGCGTCACGGAGCGTGATTATCGATCTCTTTTGTTGTCTCGGTTTGTATCTGAGAGATGGAACGTTGATGCGGCACCTTTTCGCCCTGCCACCACTGCTGGCTGCGGTAACGAGCTCGCGATCCACCACGCCGGAATCCGTTTGCAACATCGATTCAATGAACCGTGCCGGAAGGAACGGTTATCATTTACCATCCCGCCACACCGATGCGCCGCCGCAACGTTTCGTTGGCTCCGTGCCAAGATTCGCTTCGATATCAACCGCGTTCTCGAGATCGCCTCGATACACCGAGATATACGCGGTTAACCGGCAATTTCGCGATCGTTCCTCCAAAGGACGCGGAATTTCGACGGATCGTCGGTTCTAATTTCTTCATTTTTGCCGATCGGATTGATCCTATTTTTCTTACTTGAATTCTTAACTTTCCTCGGACATTCAACGGCGGCGTTGTACCGTTCCACGCGTTGGAACTTCGTGCTTCTGCAGCGCCTGAATGGGTCAGTAGGTTGATTTAGATGTTTATCGGTTCGGTACAATTCAGTGTTTGATTTCAATTCAACGGCCCCATGTGGTAATGTTCGTAAAAGTTCATTTAATTTCAATTCTTTCGCATTTGCATGTGAAAATGTTAAGTCGTGGGTGGTTCAATTTATTTGCAACGCGTCACGCGGACTTTTGAGAATTAATTATATTCTTTCATTGTGTACCATTAATCTCAGACGAGACTGGACTTCTGCAACTCTAACTAGGGAGTCCATGAAACGAGCGTCAGCAGCGAGCATGTTAACGAAACGAACGAGTGCGAGGAGCGGGGACGCGTGTTCCATCTGCTCGCGGTGTGTTTTCCGCGAGGAGTCCGTCTAATTGCCGAGCGAAACTAACCGCTCGTCGGCTCGAGAATTAGACAGTCTCTTAATAAGACACCGGCGAAGGTAATAACGCCTCTCTTGAACGCGAGAGAGTTTCGAGAATCTAATTCCCGGTGTTAGGAAAGCGTCCGTTGCTCAACGCTCCGCGGCGCGGTTTCGCGCGCGTCTCGATGTCCCGCGAAATACGAACAGTTTACTAAATGAAAAGCGAAACACTGATGCTTTAATACATTTAAAACTTAACTTTTTCGGTAACGTATCAAACATTGAATTTTGTTGGATCCGTATAATGAGAGAAGATAAGATTAGAAAAGAACCGTTATTTTTCTATCATCAATCGTGGTAGGTATTCTAGAGCAAACATACACATAGAGCATCGAATTATTTTTCTTTTTCAATAAATTATAATCAATAAAACAGTTCTATCGACCGCAGACATCACAGTGAAAGCTCAGTTTTGAGAAAATAATTGCGATGGAGCATCGCGACTTCTGAATTTCTACTATTCTAAGAAAATTTTTTCAGTTACATAGAATTTTAATTACTGATATGATAATCGTGCGGCATCGCGATTAACATCGTAGCGCTGGCACGAGCGACTGGTTGCTCAATCCGAGAATTCATTTGGTCACCAAGATTTCTAATGCCTCTAGTATCTCGCGGTTATCCTCTCTCCGCCTCCTTTCCGGATTTTTCCCGTCACGCGCGGAAAAGATCGCGCCGTTTTGTGATTCGTTGTCACGCTGACGCGTCCGGTTATCGCGTCGCGCGGTCTCGAGGCGTGGTACAGGTTGTTTCGAGAATGGCGAGCCGGTTCGGTGAGGCTTAAGCGTGCCACTGTGTCAGTAACAGTACTCCCCGTAAAAGAGGCTCGGCCACCGAGGTCGCGACCCACGACCCGACTACGTGATACCCCTTAACACGTAACGAGCCTCGAACCGTTCTCAAAAGCACCTGCGCTGCCTATTAAACCGCTAATAAGCCGGCTCTCCCGGGGATCTTCCCGAGGCACAGTCAGTTATCCGGATTACGTTTTGCGCAATTTCGCTGGTAGCTACATTAACTTCGAGTTCTCTTGATTTTGCGTAATTTCGATTGATTCAGTTTTTACCTTAGCTTTTCATGCGGCACAATCGTCTGTTGAGTTTTTCACTGTTCAAAGTACGACCTCGTACCATTGCGTGCCAATATTTGGTCGTATTGTTCACAACCGATTACCTAACTATCTTTATTACTTCCTAATCATCGTGCAATCTCAGGTCTTATTTGCCTACTCGCGCGATAATCCTTAATCTCACGTTCCTTATCGATAAAACCTTAGAACACCAGCTGCAAAGGCTTCCTTCTGTTGACTGTTTGAGTCGATAGTTTTAGTTCGACGTAAATTGAATTTAAGATACTTGATTATCCCCTATCAGAATGACGAGTATCAAAGTTCGATCTTGTCGGTTCTTAGGAAACGTTCTCCTGCTTGATACGCGTTGGTTGTCCAGTGCTCGGGATTCCCCGCCCGACGTTTCTCACAGGTGAATCGATTACTTTTTCCTCCATGCTATCCCGAAGCGACCGATCCCTATTGGCCAGTTTCAGCTAGCCCGGCGTCTATCTTGGCTACGTTCGGTGACGAAACTGGGATACCGTATTAGACAGGAATCCGCGGAGGCTGTGTGCGTTTCGAGGTCCGCGTCTTTCGAGTGAAAGGCCGAACGCCGGGATAGGAGTATTTACACGCAGCGGGCCGCGAGTGTCGACATTGGGCAACCTGCTGCTACCCAATGCCGATACTGAAATTGAAATTCGTGAAACTCCCGTGAGAAGTTCGATGCCGGTCGTATTGAAACGCAATCTTGTTGTCATCGGGGTGAGACTCTGGAGGATCGGTTGAGCGATCTTTACAGCAACATGGATTCATTGACACTTTGATAACGCCGTCGAAGCTCATCGAGACTGAGGAACATTGGAATTCAGTTTCACAGAAGAATCTTAGGCAAGAAATAGAGTATAAATGATTTTGATAAGAAGAGTCCTTAGAGTTTAGGGAAACCTTGCAACTTTATCGTACAACTGTTCAGACGTGGGTACAGTTCAGATTGTTATTTAATTATCCTCTGCGTCTACCTTCCAAAATCAAAGATAGCTATGAGAAGTCTAAGATTGAAACGTTTAAATCATCGGTTCATGTTAACGTCTATACTGAAGGAATAAAAAGCTGATAGAATCAACATTTTAAATCACTCCCGTAAGTGAACAATGTATTGTCTACGTGTTTCATAAATGTTGAATCATCGAGAAAGTTCCATTCGCAACGAAAAGGTACAAGTTTCTTTTCTTCGTCGTGTGATACTGGATCAGGAACGTCCCCACCGGCGATTGACGGCCGCGCAGGGATCGCGGGTGGCGAAATTGAATTCGACCCGATTCATTGACCCGGTCGAACCGTCACGACCCGTCGCGGCGCGCTGTTAACCGGCTAACGGTCGCTAACTGGCCGTGGAATCAAAGCTTAAACGATTCTATTCCTGGCCTGTCGGCGCGGCGCGTCTCTGTTCCGCTCGGTCGTCCGGAAATTCGCGCGTCGCTCGTCGGCCCGTTTCGCGATCCGTCGTCGCGCTTTGCTGCGGATGCGGCTCTTTCGCAGTCCAATGAAACAATGAGAGATTCCCACTTAGACAAACAGCGAGCGATAACTAAGAAATGGACAGTAATCTCTTCATCGACGCTGAATTTCTTGAGATTTCCGAATTCTCCTCGGATCCACCTTTGAACCGACCGGTTTTGCACATTGAGACATATCTAGATTTACTGTTATCTATAAAAAACGATAAAATGGAAATTTTAATAAAGGTGAACAGGAGTTAACTCTCTCTTTGCTCCTCTGAAATTTTGTGGAAAGCAACTTGTTTCGTATATTGTGCAGCAGTAATTCTGTGGTCGTCAATCATGCTTAGCATCTTTTGTTCAGTATTTTCTTCATTATTTTCAAGTTGTATGCATTATTTCGCGTTTCCATGTACCGTACGTGTCGGTTAGAAGTCGTTGCGTGTTCGAAGCGTGCACTAAACTCCACAGAATCGCGTGCCCGAATGAGTTGTCGCGATCGGATAACGAGGGAACACGGTTCGGGCCGTTTTTGGAGTCGAAACGTATCAGTCTTGTCGCTGCCGTTCAAGGTTAACCCGATTCGACCTGCCTAATTACTATTTCTGTCCCGATCGAGCAGCGGTCGAGCTCGGATATTCGTTGCGTACCTCGTTCAGACGCCCACGCGGCTTGGACGTGACATTATGCACGTTGATCGAATCAAGATCGATATTAATTTCGAGTAACGGGACACGGCTGGCACTCTGCTGTTTTGGGATGCGTGTCATCGGTGACGGAGGTGTCGGAATGCGACGGTTCGCGACGTTTCTTTTGGCTGCGCGAACGAGCGTCGCAGTGCCTTCTAATTGAATGTTTCGTTGACCCTTATCTATTGTAGGAAGATTATAATTACTTCAGTAGGAAGAAAAGTTGATGTTACCGATCCTTATTTATTGTAGAAAAATGGTAAAAACTGTAACAGGAATAAAAATTTATTTTACCGTCCCTTATCTATCGTAATAAAACAACAGAACTTTCATTTGGAGAAAGAACGTAAGTTAACGAAGCCATTACCAATCAGCAAGTTCGAGATGTTAGTCCAACGTTTGTATCATGATAGTGCCACAACTGTCTATTAGTCGAAATTTGTAGAAATCTCATTATCAACGAGGCATTTCCTTGCTCCTCGCGATGATCGAAAGTGCATAGAGTCGACGTGCACGCAACAAAGCCTCGCAGATCCTCTTTACCCGGAATTCCAGTGAAAGTTACCACCGCGACGTCGTCGCCGACGTTTGTCCCGAACTCGAAGCACGAAACATCGATTCGCGGTATTCCATTAGACTTCGAGTGAGTCCCGTGGCGAACGATCACCGTGTAATATCGTCTGCATCGATAATACTGGGTTGACACGAAGATAGTTGATCTTTTCGCGAGTTTGAAACTTTGAATTAGAAACCGTACGTGAAATGACTTAGCAATTACTTTTCTAGTTATTTGCGGTAGATCGTTAATTATAGATATACTTTAAGTGAAACGTAAGACTGTCAGTTAAATACATCTAAGAAATATTAGATTTCACTTCTCTCTTAATTTGAATTGAGCAGAGGAGAAAGATTATTAATCGATACGTTGTATTCTAAGTTGAGATGCAGTCCTTGCACATCGACGTTTCGAAATCGCAATTATTCAACCACCAACCCTATACTTTCTTCGGAATATCCTAGCGTCACATTACTCGTAATCTGGCTCGCTAACGAATTCAACTGTCTCGAGTTAAGGCGAACAGGGCCCGTGTAACGCTTCTAACGGTACGCGGCGGCGGTTCCGCCGCGTATCGCTGGCCCAGGCGAAGCGTTCCTCCAGCCGCCGGTCCGATTGTTTCCGTATCGATTTCCATTTCTCTCTTATGGCGACCCTTAGGCTAATGACAATGAAACGTATTGCTCGGCGCGGTCGTACACCGCCGTCCCGGCAGTTATATTGCGACATTTTAGGGCTTGTTACCAGCGCGAGCCGAGAAATCCAGAGAAAGAGAGGAACGGAGAGATATCCGCGAGACAATAAGGACCACGAAAAATGGTTTGCCACCAGCTTTCCGAGCCGAGATATATGTTTCTCGCGTCGCGTTCTTAATCGCTTCGATATATCGCGGTTGAACATATCGGTTGCCGTTTTATTTATCCACCGAGAGAAGAATACCAAGGTGGTAACTTCGATGTACCAAGAACGACTAGAAAGGGAAATCCTACGAGAAAATTGGAAGCTTATTCGGAAGTTGTGTTAGACAAATGGAGACTTATTAAGAAGTTGCAGTAGAAAATTGGAAATTGATTGAGAAACTGTATTGGAAAATAGGAAATTTATAGAAATTACTATAAATATAGATAGCTTATAGAACTAAATCTCCAAAAATAGAATAGAAATCTTCGAAAAGCTTCAGCCTCGAGATTAAGTTTTCCAGTTGCGTGTCGAGGGTCCCGCGTTCTAATTTCCACAGTGATCAAGTATCGCCGCAAATTGAACCGACCCGGCTGAGAACGCATCGTGCGCCGGCCGCCGTTTCGTCGATTAAATTCTTATTAGAATTCCAGGGGACCGGGTGACCGTGAAATCGAAATTAGTTGGCCGGGATTCAAAGAGAGCGCAGCGCCACGCGCCCGCCGAGAATTTGTTTTCACCCGACGCGACGCATCGCGACGCAGGCCCCGCCGAGCCCCGTGAACCAAGAGCGCCTAGCGTGAGAACATTGCTATTCGAAGTTCGTCGGACGAAAGCAAGAAACAAACCACTCTCTTATGCGCAGGCCAGCCTACTCCCGATTTTCTTGTTTCGCAGGCGAAATCGCAGTCGAGGCACGTCCGTCTCTCTTTCTCTGTCTGCCCTGTTCGATTTCGCGCGCGAGACCGTTTCCTATCGGGCACCGATCCTCTCCCTTTCGAAGATCCGATCGTCGACGATTTCTTCATTCGGAGAGTGTTCCGTGCTCCGCCGTTCGACCGACGTTTGATCCCTGGCTCGTGGGAGCTATCGGATTGTTTGCAGTTGAGTATCCTCGAGTGTCGGTTTATCCGAAGGAATTGTAGCCATTTCACTGGTGGATGTGGTAAGAAAATTGGTACCCGATGTGTTCGATTGTTAGGAAGTTCCTTACAATAGCTGATGTTCGATTGTTTGTTGTCGAGGACTGTGATTCGCGAATATGACGTAATTGGGAAGGAAGATTCCCAGACGTATTGGTTTCTGAAACCAGACACCACGCTGATTTTACTTCCGATGGCAACCTCGAAATCGCTTTCCGTTCCGTTCTTTCGACAAAGCCTTTCCGCTATTCAGTATTTCAGATTCTCTCGAATCGATTCGAGAAAGTCGCGATTTGGTTCGAGGAACCAAATGAATCATAGCAATTTTAGTAAGCCCAGTAACAGTCTTAGATTCTTTCAACAATAAATTCGCAATGAACATTCTTTTCACAATCATCTAATTTCAATTCGTATGAAACACTCTCTGGTCGCATTGATTTGAGAAATGATCTTTGAAATCTCCGAATCATGAGGCTCCAAATGCATGTATCCGATAACGTCACCAGGAGCAACGTCTCTCCCTCATGCGCTGCACAGTCGATTAACAAGGATTCTCTCCCGGGAGAGCGGAAGACGGGAGAGGGAGCATCGTGGCACACACGGGACCCCGCGGTTGCCCGTCGTAGATACCCGTGATCGCCTGGGGCAACCACGAGCGGGAGGCTCGGCCAGTCATTCCCGACAAGTGCGCATCACGACATCGGTCTACCTTATATCCACCTACGTTTATATCCACCCACGTTTTCCACCTTATTCACCTTAACCCGCGCGGCGTCCGCTTTCGGGATCTCTCTCACGGGATCTCTCCCACTGCTCGCGTATATCGCCTCGAGGTCGGCCTCTTGCGAGCAGCCGTGGGTCAGGTCAAGAAACCGTCTCGTTACGCAGGATCGATCACAGATATCGGTCAATTATATCGGTCAGATCCAGGCTCTGATTGTCCTTGACGCGGTTGTCAGCAGCATCGTGCTGCAATCCTTCGAACGAGATTAATGTAAACAGAACATCTACTAAATACTGCGATTGGCAACTATACACAGCTACCGCACATTTTCCTTTACGTTTATTGAGACCAAAATAATTTGTTCTCGCCATTGGCCCAGGCAAGTCGAAAGTTTCGACGTAGACGCTAAAAGTCTTGACACGTAATTCTGCGAATATTCTTTCAAAATTGATCATCTTGTTTCGTTTCTCAGTGCAATCCGTAGTCAACTATAACATTCCCTTCCGCAACAAGTCTATTATCCCCCGTTCCATTCTCTTCTCCTATATTCGAACCTTTACCATATATTCTCAAGCTCCCGCAGAAAAACAGGCAATCACAACCAAATTCATCAAACGGGCAGGCAGCTCCCACACGAGGTACCTATCCCTCGCTCGCAGCAATAAGGATAACACTCGAGAACACTCGTTTTCGCGACGAAAGCGTATTCTCCGGGGCTGTTGAGTCAAAAAAGAGGAAAACTCGGCAGAGATCCACGCGGCCGCATCGAATCCTCCGTCAACGGAAGAGTCATTACAGCGAGACGAAGCAGTACGGTGTGTCCTTAGGATCCGGGGGACGTCGGGGAGCCGGGGCGCGAGGGCGAGGGAGCGTGGAATCGTAACGTATCATTATCATGGCGAGGCATTCGTACGATTTACCGTCATCGATCATCGGTCCGGGACGCAAGAAATCGAAAAGCTGCGCCGGCAGCGTCCGAGAGAGAGAGAAAGGGAGGACGGGACCGTCCGAGGAAGATAGAGATAGAGGATCATTACGTTACGCAAGATTAACTCTCCCTCGTCCCTCTTGTTCTTCTTCTTCTTCGGAGCCTCACTCTTTCCCTCTGTCCCTCTCCTAGACGTTGTCCGCGCGTCCCTCTCGGCGTGTTACGTCGATTACCGGGGCTCCTCTCGCGTGTTTTGCAACAACAATACAGCTGTGCATACAAATGCATACAAATGACACCGGCCTGTTAGACCGGGCCTCGCAGGAATTACCCAAGAGAAGCGTTGGAGGTCGAAGACGTGTGGGATCGAACGGCGTGTTCCTTTCCTGTGCCGAGAAAAACGCGAGAGGGACCACCGTCGGGGCGGGGACGGCGGCAGGGACGAGATGGCGAACGCGTGCATGTGTACGGAATAATTACCCAGACTCCTGTCGACCATTGTTGCCACGCAAATCGCTAACGAGCTACTGGGAGAGGTGAGAACGCGTCCCGCGTGCCCTGTCGCTTTGGCGTGAAGAAGAAAGATGGCTGGACTGGTTAGCTTGTTCGCGGAGGAAAAGAATCTGGAGGAAAGCTCGATTCATCGGGGATAAGTGGATCGGGGAATTTCGCGCGGATGAAAGTGTTTAAGGAAAAGTGAGACGATGGTTTGAGTAGGGTTTTGCTGCGTGGAACCTTAATATTTACAAGTTTGAATCTTTATATATGAATACACCTGTAATTTAAAGATCAGTCTACATGGAAGTTTGATATTTCAGAAGTCCCTAATGCAACTTCATCGTTCTTAAGTTTCTCCTTTCAAGCTTCGGTTCGTTCTAATCCAGTTCGTACCATAACCGACGCAGCGCTCTGTACGACGTCTCAATTATGCTTGTTTGTATAGAGATGTAACGCTAATGGAATAATAACCTCGATCACCGGTGCTCGACGAGCGAATTGCTTTCGCAATTCCAGCCGGCATCGGAATTAGGTTTTCACTTCGCGACTGATGTCGTCGGGAGATTAAGAAACGAGCGGTGTCGAGGTGGTCTTCGCGAAACGGCCGTCGCTCCGCGGGTGAACGTCGTTAACGGTCGAGCGGTTCCGTCGAACGGCCGAACACTCTTCTCGCCCCTTTTTCCCCTGTTTCCCATTCGACTTCCACGTCAACGGGAACTGTTTAGTCCACCGGCTGGCTGGCCTGTGGCCCGTTTTGCTAAGACGAGGCTCGCTTTTCCCGGACGGAGGTTTAACGACCACTTAATTGTAGGACTGGCGTTACGGACGCTTCGTTAATTGCAGCCCGCGTGGAAACGAAGCAACATGGTGTTGCTACGTCGTGGGAAAGCGAGGCATGCGTCTTCGGGAACTGATCTGTCGGATCACAGTTCGTTCTCACTGTTCGATCCTGTCGATGCCACGCTGATCCCTCGAAGACGACTTCGACCAGCGACTCCAGTGCCGTGCTATTATTTTTCATTTCCTCTCACCGTTTCATTATCATTTATTTCCTTGTTTCTTGCGAGTAAAGTTACCCACGAGAATCAGGATTGCCAAGGGATTATGGTAACAACCGTAAACGAAGAAGGTAGAATTTGAGAGTTGTAAGAAACGAAAGATCATCATCATCATCGTCGTCATCGCCATCATCGTTTGTTTCTAATTTCTAGAATTAAGGATGGCTATGAAGAATATGGAAAAATCCGAATTATCAATCTTTAATTAATAATCTCGGATGCGTATGCCTGTAGGAATTCTAATCGACCGGGAAAATCGTAATTTCCCGGTCGCACCGTTACCGCTGCGAGCCTCCAAGACAATTCCATCGGCGAGGGCAGAGGCGCGCGTAGATCTCGCTCGCCGTCGCGGAAAGAGTCCAATTTCTCAACCTTTTCTTCCCGATCACCCGTTAAATCCCGGCGTATCCGTCCTGTTATTCCCGTATTAAGTTTTATCGAGGTCTTACCGTACTCTCCGGCCCCCGGTCAACAAGCCCGCGGAACACCCCAGAGAAATGGCTCCTCGCCGAGTCCGCGGGCCGGACTTTATGTTCAGCAATATTCCCTATATGCTCCGAGTGCCCCGCAGTCGAACACGGCCGGGACGCAAGACGTTAAACACGGAACGACGTGATCAACTATCGAAACAGTACCGCTGTTCCACGGCGAATGGATTCGATAAAGCCGCAATAACATCCCGGAGGTTTTTCCCGTCGGCAGTTCGCGGTCTCGGATTTAATTGAGTAGAAAGCAGTCCGAAGCTGAAAACAGAGAGAAGAAACACGCGCGCGTAGTACCGACCTGCGTTTGCTTTTGCATCGATTTCGTCTGCTGGGATCGCGATTATTTTTCCGCGAGAGGTTCAATTGCGGAAGAGATAGGTCAGCCCTTTGCCCTCGATAGGTGACTAACGTCGGAAAGCTGACGTTAACATCACTGCAACCTGTACAGGTTTATCCAATGATAAACCGTAAATTTTTATAATGAAAGCATCTCGATTAAAGTGAGATTAACGTGTGGACTAATTTCGACTGATATTCAGCGATGGTTAAAGCTGCGCCCAGTTAATTAATCAACGTTAAAAGGATCGTGAATTTTAATTACTTCGCTCCATTATCGCTGCTATGCATGTTTTACCTTAATTTTTCATCACAGCTCCGCTGCGAACGTCTCCTTAACGCGTCCGTTGTCGCGTCGATGTCGTTAATAGGATCGGGGATCATTTTTCCGCGGGAGACCGAACCGCGGAAGAGAAAGGTTAAAATTATGCTTTGTGTGCGCGGACGCAAACCCGTTTATGTTGCGTAGCGTTGCATCTCGTTGCATTTATTCCGTTCACGTCCTTCGAGCGATTTTTTCGTAGCCGGTTGGCGCGGTCGCGAGAGTATCGGCGAGGGAACGCGTGCACGCCGTTCAGCTCTCGCTTGTCCCGTGTCATTATCGTGAAAGTGTTAGGACACGATCCGAGGAGATAATCCTTGTCATTGGTACGCGCGGAGGATACGAAAGCGATCGGGAGGGAACGGCCGTCGCAATGGGAGCGAGAAAATGATTATGGCCGGCGCGCGTTTCATGGATGATCTCTCGCGCGAGAGGATTCGTCGCACGCCGGGATCTAAATAACTACGGCGGAACGATAGGAGTGTCGTTCCGCAGCTGACCTCGGGGGAATTAATATCGCGGGGAAGTTGACGGAAAAATCCGCTGAATTGCCGACGAACCGGATTGGATTGTAGACCGCGGAACGATACGCTAGATCCCTTCGACGAATGCTACGAGCGCTTTTCGTTTTTCCCCTTTTCCTTCGCTGTCAAACGATTTTCTCCGATAGTCTTCCGTAGGCGCGCGAGGGCTGTTACTTCGGCACTGGATAAAACACGGAACGATGGGGACGCTCCGAACGCTCGGCTAGAGAAAAGGTTTTAATCTTGTATTCGTCGGGCACGATAAACGTACTGCGCGCGGAATGGAAATGGTCATTTTTCAACATCTTCATCGATTAAAGAACGGTCGAACGGGCCGTGTGCACGTTCATGCGGATTATCTTTGAGCTTTTAGGCGATAATTGATGGGAACTAGAATTATATGGGAGCCTGGATGTTACGGTACAAATTACTCCCGGTCAATGAAGAGCATTCAATTACCCTCTTAAGCTTCTTGAAACGTTTATTGCGATTTACTTTAATTCTCCGATGTTCGCTGGGATGATTCAAGTTCTCGATCGCGAGGGAACTACGGTATTATTGTAATAAGACGAAACGACGCGGAAACTTCGAAAATGGAGAGAACTTACGCGAATTTTTATATAAAGCGACCCGTATTATTTCTTCGACACTCGAATGTCGGTTCTCCAATTACTCGAACGTCTTCCCGGTTCTTGCGACGCATGATCCATCAAATTAGCAGCTGTTACTCGTACAAGGGGATCATTAAAAGCTAAGTGTTCCTATCCGCAAAAAGAAGCGGCTGATCCGGACTCGGCTAATTAAATCGCGCGAGCCGAGTGACCGTGGCGCTACTTTGATTTCAAGAAAACCGTGCACTCATTAAGTTCTCTCCCGTTCTTGTCGCCGAGGCGCTAGGATCTGAAACGGCCGTCCTTGGGGATCGTCCTCCTGTCGTGAGTCCCCTGTTCGCGCACCTGTGTAATGCTGGCTCCACATTGGGCAGAAGTGTTTCGCGAACAAAAGCAGCATCCTGTGTACAACCGAAGCTAATGACACTCGAGTAGTTCTCTTTCAACGCATTTCAAATGAATGGCAAGTGTTCCCTATGCTAGCGAATCTCCTTTCTGATAGCAGATCCACACTGTAGCTCCTAAGTTATCATCTTAACTGCCGCGGTAATCACTGACGACCGGAACTTCCACAATGCTTGAAAGCAATTGCACGAAGGAAACTGATGTCGAATCAAAGTATTCAATAACACAAGTAACTAAGTAATAGTATAACTCAAGAATTACGATACCAAACCAGTAATAACCAATTTCAATATCATGTGCCCTCATTGCGAAAGGACAAGTAATATACAAAACGCTAAAAATTCTAGTGGTAGTCAACGTGTTGCAAAGTGCTAGGCTACAGTTCTCAAAGGGATATACTTTCATTCCTAAGACAAACATTCAAATTTCCATTTTCGAATCGTTCCATCAGATATCGATACTTGCCGGCTACAGAGCAAACGAAGACTGAAACTCAATAACGAAGCGACCGTTAAATTCACTTAAAAGCAGGCAGAACATTTGCTACCAGCAATTCCTTAGCCGCCGCTAACTATGTTTCTCGCGTGCATCCGGCACAAAAATCTCCCATTCGCCGTTTTTACTCTGATTCCGCAGCCTGTGTGCTCGCGCGAAATCGTTCAGCCGCCTTTAATCCTTTCGTCGATCGATTTCACGAGGTGCGATAGCATCTTGTCGCGAGCGGCTCAGGTGGGGGGACAGGTTTCCAGGAGCGACACCGGGGGGGTTTCGAGAACGGTGGACACACCGGATGTGGGATACGCAGAGGCGACGAGACGCGTGGGATTCCCGCGCGATGCACGCGAGCGAAGGCTCTCCGCGCGGCCTTCGGCGGCTGGAAGGCGAACTCGGTGCCCGGGCGTCGCGCCGCGTCGCGCCGAGCAAGCGGCGAACGGCTTCGTCCCCGCCGGCCGCGCGACATGGAAACCTCACCTATTGCCGGGACAAATCGCTGATTGCGTCGCGGCAAAAGGAAACTCTCGGACACCGGCGGAATAGAAATCGCCGCGAAGAAATCGTAGCGGTACGCCGCGAGCCGCGCGACGTTTCGCGCATTGTCCGAGGCGTATCCGTGCGGACGTCGCGCTGGCTGCTTCGACGCGAGATGTACTGCTGGCTCCGTGGCCGGTGAAACTCGAGGTGAATTGCTTTTCCTCTCGAAACGCTCCTTGAAGCGATTGATCGTGGGATTTGACGTAGTCGAAGGAAGCAATGAGACGAGTGTCGTTAGTGGAGGTTCCTTGTTTCGAGATTGAGATCTCAGATTTTGGACGGGCTGTATTGAAATGAGGAATGGAAGGAATATTCTCCTTTGCAGATTTTTCATGTTTTTTTGTGAACATCATATTTGTTTCTTATACTTTGTGAAGAGATTACTTTGTAGACATTTGTAGACAGCTATGTACATTCGGAATGCTGCAGTAGGTTCTAATCTAAAGTTCATTCTGTCTGCCCGACGTTCAGAAGTCATCGCGTACAATTGTAACTACCTTGAGATTTGATAACAAGCTTCTCATTATCAACTCCTCGCAAACTGTCCTCATTTCGCAGTTTCCGATGCCGTACTCGTATCCGTAGGACGCTACGCGGACTGTACGCACACGCCTAGCGAACGCGTCCAACGGGATTTTCTTATTGGCATCGTGCATCGCCCACGACACGCTCTGATTGGCTAACGAGGTGGCGAACCAGCCTGATCTTTAATTGCCTTAATAAAGCAGCCTCGCCGCGGCTTAGCTCGGCCAACTCCCTGTGGACGTTTTGTGCTAGCCGTGTTCCTGATTCTAGACACACTCTTAATGTCTGAAGGACAACGAATTGTTGCCTACTAGGGGTGTGCTCGAAATGTAATTCAAGATTCTTGGAATTCGAGTCTACAAGTTTGTAAAGTTTCGAAACCGTCGAAACCTGAAGTAGTGATTTTATTTAGTAAAAAGAGCTTAGTGAGGTTTATTTCCGTCTGACTTCCGATAGATTCGAGTCACAAAAGGAATGTAAGGCTTCGAATTTTCGAAGCTCAAAATATTGAGACTCTAAAAGTAATCGATTTGTATCAAATATCATGATCCCTAGTAATTCTTTCTTATTCCATTCTCCTCGGCATCGTGTTCATCGATAGATAGTCGGCAAAACCATTCTAACCCTTTGCACTCGAGAGATCTGACACGGCTATAAAATTCGACATTTGATATGCAGGTTCGTACATAACATAATCAGACATAAAATGCTGCAACGAAATAGTTCCATCCCTTTTTCCTAATACAATGAACAATTTAACCACTATTTCATTAGAAAATACTGTAAAAACGTTTGAGCGCAAGGGGTTAATGTCTCTCTATCATCTGCGTTAAGAACGCAGCAGTCGGGGCCACCTTTGTCTCGACCTTATTAGCTTAAATTAGAGGCACGATTGAGAGAGGAAAAGGGGGAAAGAGAACAGTGGTGGGCCTGCATCTGGGTCGCGGCGTTTAGAGCTTAAGGACTGGCAAGGACTGGGCCGAAACCGTGTCAAGGACGACTCCCGAGGAAGCGGGCAGGCAACCCCTACCACTGAAAGAGCTCCCGCGATCAACCTGCTGTCCAATTATTGCCGATCGCGAGACAAGTGTCTCTCTCTCGACGATTGCGCAACCGAGTCGCGGCAGGTTGCCGGTGCCGGCTCGCTGTTACTTTCGACCTCGGATTAGTAAATCAGAGCCGATCGATCGATCGTCCGGCCGACGGATTAGCACCGCAGGCCAAGGAGAGAGGGACGTGGAAAGAGAGAAGATCGACTGCGTCTGTCACGGGGATGATTTATAGAGGCGTCGATCGAGATTGCGATATTAATTAGTATCGGCCAGGCTGGGATCCTCGTGGGAGCCGAGGTGTTGCGATTGGGTCAGTGGATGAATAAATTGGCCTCGAACAACGACTTATGTCCTGTCGACTCGCCTTTTTTCGCACTCGTGCACGTTGCCTTCAATGAAATGGACTGGTAGTCGCGCGCTACTGTGTGCTATTCAAACGATATTCTAATCATTTTCGTCGCTTCCTGAGGAGATATCGATATGTTTAAAATTAATCCCAAGAGAAGATAAATGTAAATTAAGGAACAGAAGTATTTGATTGAGTGACGTTAGGTATTAACCTTCTGCAGTCCAATGCCGCTGTAATGGCGACTTGGAGATTCGACGTATAGAATCGAAAGTTGAAAGTGAAATATTCGATTCTTTAAATATCGAGCGATTGATATGTAGTTTCCTTATTTTCTAGTATACTAGAACTTATTTCTAGTATTTTAGTGAAACTAGAAAGTTTTTGAGAGTTCAAGGAATCCAATATTGAATATCAAAGTTTAGAATTATGCTGAAGGGTTAATCGTTACACATTCATTATGAATCTACGTTAAATTTGATTAACACGCCCACTTTTGTTAAATGAATCTATCTCTAGATGCAAATATACGTGTCTACTTCACGTCTCCTTCGATTTATGTCGGCTGCTCTGCAACCAATTAGCACGTAACTCCGGGGCTCGGCTACACCGAGCTTTGTTCGATGAAAGCGCGATGCTCGACGGCGATCCCGCTGGTCCTCTTATTGTTAGTGAAATGTTAGGCCGGATAGGATCGTTCGGCAGTGGAAGCGTGTCGGAGATTTCAATGGTCGATGAACGGGTTAATAGATTGCCGGCGCGCGTGATTTCGATTTCACGAGCGCGCAAACTAATTCCGCGGCTAGAGAGTCGAATAGAAATTTAGCCGGGCTCTCGAGGATGCTTTATCGAGTTCGCGGAGAAAGTAAAAATTTATGTCTAATTTCGTCGGGGCCGTTCGTTGCGTTTCGTTAGCGTGGATGAGTGAAATCCACTAATTTATCCATCGAATGAAATATGATATTCGATTCGCCTCGTGAGAAACTTTATAGAAAACGTATCGCGAGTTTATTAGCCGATACCTGCGTATATCTTTCGAGACAAATGCGGGTTGGCGAATATAAATTCACCTGTTTAGAAAATAATACAAAACCGTTGCTCCACTTTGTCATTGTTCGTTCATAGCCGATTGTGCGGTGAAATTTACCGCAGCTGCGTCGAAGTCCGCGGGCGATTCGCTGCTCGCGAGATGATATTACCGCGGTCGATAATCGTTCCGATGAAATTAGCCAGGAACTCGAGTCCAACTCGAACAATAAAACGTTTTGTTTGCTCGCTGCAGGAATCCGCAGTCCCATTGATACATCGGGGACGATTAAAATCGCGGCTCGACGAAGAGACCGGTAAAATCGCGAATTCCTTCGCGGCTTAGCTGCGCCTCTCTATTCGATCTATTCGCGGAGATAAACTTCTCCCCTTTTTTTCACCGATTCGAACTGATCGCGTCGAATCTACGCTCTGTTTAACCGCTTTCCGTCCGGGCCTCCGTTGATTTCCTGTCGTTCGTTGCACGTTCACAATTGACATCCGGTCAGCCGACTGTCGAGCGGCACGCCACGCGAGCATCCCGCCGGACAAAAGCGCGACGGAACGACAGCGTGATTCCCTGTTCCGTCCGAATTTTACGTTGAAAACGCCGGTTGATTTCTCCATAAATTAATTTCGAAAAATCTTGCCTGTATCTAAAAAATTGTTGAATATTTCTAGAATGTTTAGAATATTTTAGAACCTTTCTGAATATTCCTTGCTTCTTTAATTACTTTAGAGTTACTTCTAAAAGAAACTTTCCAGTGCAAAGGGTTAATAAAGAAACAATTACTTTCATCGGTACAGTTTTCAAATTCGTTATATCTGTGTTTAAATTAATCCCTTGCCCTATGATTTCTTTGAATATACTCGATGAAAGTACTTCAACGTTAATAATTAATTAGAAAAAGAAAGAGTTCGGTACTTATTCTATTCGCCACATTTACTTCAGACATTAACGACTGAGAATAGAAAAGAGGTATTCAATTTATATTTTCATCACGAGTCCGACACGATGTCATAGGGCAAGAGGTTAATTTATCATGGCCAACTTTGGAATCGTCCGCGATGGGAATTCCGCGGGTGCGCGCGCGTTTAGGCATTGCAACGCGCTTTTTGCCGGTATCCGTGATCTTTTGTTTAGCCCATACAAGGGAGCACCGTAATTTTCTCGAAAGAAAGACGCTCTCAGGGCGGAAAGGGATAGAGAGGGAGGAAGGGAACTCTCGCTGCCTCGAGTCGGCCGGCCACGACTTTATTTCTCCATAAAGCAGAGTGAATTCTCGTTCTTGCCTCTGCCTGGCCAGATGATCGCCTCGTTTCGTGATTGCCACGCACTGGAAAATGATCGTCAGCCCGAAGAACCGAAGACGTATTACTCTTCTTGCCACCGACACCCATCGACTCCCCCTTCTTCCTTTTTTCGTTTCGCTTTTTTTCTCCTTTCGCCGACGAAAGTGCTCGACAGAAAGTCTCTGTTGACGTTGACTCGGAGATCGAGTCTCCATAAATTTCACCAGAAAACTTTTCGCATTTGTTATTCTTTAATATGCACTCGTGGGGAGTCGAGAAACGCGTTTTAGCGAGGGTAGAAATGAATTATGTTATTGATTTTGGTTGATTTTAATCGCACGTGAATCTGAGTAACTATTATAGTCGTTTTTAGAGAGTGCATATATCGGTGTATATTTTAGATGAATGTTACTATAATTCTTGTTGATCGACAGGTTAAAGCTTCTAGGACCTCCTATCGCTACTGTACAGAGTAACGCGCTAGCGTATCGAAGAACAAAGATTAAAGTGGCAAATACATGGGTAATGGAATGAATATTTCTATCATTCTCTCACTGATAGTGGACGGTAACTGGAATATTCAACGACTTTCCTTTACGCTCGCATTTATCAGTCCCCGTTCGAAACGCGCAATTTCGACCATCGATCCAGTAACTCGTAGAAAGTAGCGTGGAAGAAATTCCAGCGGATAACGAGAGGCGTAGACCGCGATTAAAACGCGATCGAAAGTGGCGAATGAATCGTAAATAGCGTACTCTT
Organism: Nomia melanderi; assembly: GCF_051020985.1. Taxonomy (NCBI): domain Eukaryota; kingdom Metazoa; phylum Arthropoda; class Insecta; order Hymenoptera; family Halictidae; genus Nomia; species Nomia melanderi. The sequence continues at coordinate 10,515,449 of NC_135009.1, forward strand.
ATCTGGCGCCTGCGTTATCATAAATATGACGTCTAATACGCGCGATACACGAACGAGGTTCCGCCGGTCTGGAATGGAGATTTCATCGGTCCATTGGACAGAGATCGAATTCACGAGATTTCCCATCAGAAAATTAGAAACCCACTTCGTCGGACGAAAGCGTCGTCGCAGTTTCTAACGTCGTTCGAGCAAAAATATAAAAATACAAAAGTGTATCGAGCGCGCTCGGCCGTTAAACGGGAACGCGCCGCGACACTCGGCTCGAAATGAAATTCAGATTACGACGCTGTCGCTCCTCGGACGCATTCTAATTATGTTCCGCTGGTCGCACGCGCGAGCGCGAGCGCGGCATTAATTACCCCGAAATCTAGGTCGACGAGCATCATAATGCCGCTGGTGAAATTCTCTGTTCGGCTGTCGAACGCACGAATCTGGCCTGGACGCGTCGCGAACTTCGGTGCGCGATGCCAGCTGTTCGACGATGGAATTATTGAACAAGCATATTATCTGATATGTGTTTCGTCAGACGAGTCACGATATCTTGTTTGATTTGTACTTTAGAATGAACATTAATGAAGCAGTTTAGTGAAAAACTTTTCAAAAAAGCTTGTGGGTTTCTTTGAAAATTTCAACATTGCTAGGACATCTGAAATTGGCTTGTTTTACGCTCGAAATCTCCATTCCCCGAGTATTTCTGCGTTGTTTCGTGGTTTAGAAATAAGAAATTCGGGGAACGAATATCGTGGCACTTGGGTTTGAGGAAACGCAAACATTTCGGCCGCTAACCGCAGCGACGACCGAGATAAAAACCGTGGACGCGTTCTGCCCGCGTGTAGCTCGTTCCTTCGGAGTCGGCAGCCGCGGATGCAGCTTTCGTAACGAGCGAAAGTGACGCGCCAGTATCTGCCGCGGGATCGTTTTGTTCCGCGACCAGATATCGGTTTCTTTTCAAATATTTGGAAAGTACACCTGACTGCTTCAAATACTCGGATACTCCGAACGAAGTCCGACTGGCAGCTTAAAGCTTCCGATCTCGTTAATTATGCAACGTTTTCAATTGAAGTTACCTCGATATATCATACTTAACGGTTAATGTATGCTCTTGTACAAGGCTAGTGAAAGTATCACTAAAATATGAAACTGTTTCTTACTCCTGAGAACTAAAAGTTTAATGTATGGGGTTTAGCGTGACGCACACAAGACAACTTGTTTCTCAATCTCATGTCTGCGCTATATTGTTCCATTTTTCCATGAAAATGCGCACGCGACTTTACGACAATACCCCAAATTGCACTCCTCATCTCTCTACACCTTGGAAATATTACCAGCGTCGTGTTCATTAAAAATAATAACAATAAAGTGTCTGAAGGCGCCGTCGTTCGCTTTCCCGTCCACGGAAACGATTTCCGCGTGCACCCAAGGGAATAATGCGATGTAGAAGGAGTACCGAGAACTCCATTAACATATTTCTAAGGAAAACCGATCCCGTGTACGCCACTGTTTCCTCGGGGGAACGTAAAAATGCTCGCTGCGTCGGGAACGCGAGGCGTGGAAGCGGAAAATTCGTAAATGGCCGTCGTTCGGTCCATACGAATGCAACGAGACGAAATTTTATTCACGGAACGTGAATGTTCCACCGAGGTACACGATTGACGCGAGTTTCCTCGGTGATCGACCGGTTTTAGCGTTATTTATCGACTCCCTAGCGCTGCCATTACCGGAAACCTTAAATTCCCCGCACGTCCGGCCCATCGAGCGACCAAGTTTACTGCTGCAACCATAATTCCACCCTTTCCTGCACTCTCGTTTACAGCGCGCGTGCGTTGCAACGTGTTCCAACGTGTGCAGGAGGCTTGACACTGAAACTACCAGGTCAAAACGACCCATTTGAAAATTTCTAGTTTACGATTACCGTAACGCTGAAAACGCTTTTGTAAGAAACTGAAACATAAATTCAGACATTCGCTGGGATGCAATGATAAACCGTCTTTGGACACAACGTCTTTGAATATAACGTTGCGAACGAATAATTTAGTTACCGGAATACCAAGAGATCGATACACAGTTCTCTTCTTTCTTCTCGTTAACACTAAAACTACCGAGCAGTTGAATTGGATTTTTGAGATTTCTATTGATTTATAATTGTGTTTGCGTATTGCCAAACCAATTTCTTTGATAATTTCTCAGAAAATCATGTTATATCTTCAATAATTGCAAAAAGAGGGAATCAGAAATGGGTTATTTTGACTTGTCTGGTAGATCTAGTGTTAAGAGAAAACATATATACCTGTGAATAGTTTCAAAGAAGGAACAGACATGACTCGAAGGTGAAAAAATGTTCTCTGGTTAGCATTTTCCTTAGTTAGCTAGTTATGAATGACCAATTTAAGATTCCACCATGATACGCGTGTACCTGGCTGCTCACGTGACTTCGCTCTCCACCTGAATGGCTTCTGTTTCCCTCGCGCCGGCAGCTTTTCTTCCACCGCCAGCCCCTAAATCTGCCTTCAAACATAATAATAGAGTTTGAAGAGGACCCGGCGTGGCGGCGTTGTCGGAAAGTTTGATTAGCCGGCGACCGGGGGCAGAGGGGAAGGGTCGTGTCTCGTTCATCTGGTAGATTGCTTTTCGTGGTTGATAGTGGCTGCGAGTTTCGCGTGGAATGCAGCCGCCGTAACTTTTTTCATCAAAGCTTGTTGTTTTCGGCAATCCCGGATTAGGAGGACTGTTGCGGGTTGATCGAAAGACACCGGGATTGAATTAAAGTGCTGTGGATCAATGGAGATCCACGGTGGAATCGGTTAAACTCGAAGAATCATCATCAATCACTGATCTATTTATTCCATCTTGCCGTCGATTTTGTAGCTTTCTGCTCACGTGTTCTTGGTTGTTTAATTTCTATATTACATCGAGTATTAATTTCATTGAATTCCTTCATTTATCGAACCTTCTCCAAAGTCCAAAGGCATATTTAAATTCTACGTTCTTCCGCTGCATTCTACCAATTCCATCACGAAATGATTAACTTTAAGAACCTCCCGTCATATTTTGAATCTCTCGAACCTCTATTTTCTCGTCTCCATCACAATATCACTCTGACCACGGAACCTTCTGTTACAGGCAACGAGGAAGATTTCAAAATGCGGATATTTGTTCGTCGCCCCGGGCTGGGACTTCTCGAACCCGCTGAACCGGACGAAGGTAAGCGGAAATTAATGAATCGGGAAGCCGTCGTGGATCGTGGATCTCTTTCGTTGCCCCCGTATCCCCTTTCCACCTTTGCGATCCACGTATTCGCGTATCCTGGCCGCAACATCGCATCGCCTGAAACTAGAGGGGCCAGGCGCGGAAGCGCGATCGAGAGAACGATCGGAGGTGCAGATCGGAAACGGTACGTCGGGGCCATCGATCACTTCCGTTCCGATGGCTCCAGGGGGGCGTGCGGCGTGCGCGTTATCGCACTCTACGATCGGCCCGATCGTGTTACAAGATCGATCGAACCCCGCGCAATTTTCTCATTATCGAGAAAGCGAGGATAAAACCGCGCGCCCTGCGCCGTCAACGTCCGGAGACGAATATCGTCGACCGTTCCCGCCGAACGTCGAACCTTTATTCTTTCGATCCTCGATTCTTTCGCCCTTCTCCCGCCTTGTTCACTCCACCCCGCTCCTTTCCGTCGGGGATCGATTTTCGTCGGTTTCATTCGATTTGACGGTAACGTACTCGCGAAACGTGACTTGTAAAATGCAAAACGTGGTTGGCCGCGTCGATCCGTCCGGTTTTTTCCTTGTTTTATATTTACGACCGCGAACGGATCTCGTTCCTTTCTAAACTTTCTCCCGCGAGCGACGTATCCGCGATCCTTAACGCGTCTCGTATCCGATTTTTCCGCGGCGGCTCGCGGGGATCGACAAACGAATCGTTGATCTCTCGCCTCGCCGTTCCCCGAGGATCGGTGGCTAGGTTTCCTCGGCGGGATCATTGGAAACGGGCGATTCGTATTAATCGCGCGACGCTGACCGGCGTTCGTTTCGTTTAATCTGCTCCCTCCCCATTCCGCGTTATCGGGACGATTTCTTCCTCGCCGGTCGTCTTCGTTAACGGCGGAATTAGAGAAATCACGCTTGTTAATGGACGCCTTTGAATCGCCGGCTGAGATTACCGGAGCCTTTAGCGTCGCTTCCCGGCGGCGGCTCGCGAGTTTCACGGTTTCGATTAATTCGCCTTTGCAACGAAGAACTTTCCAATTTATGAAATATCATTCGGTAAACTGGACCTCGGACTTTTATCAGTCGAACGGCCTCTCTCGCGCGAAGATTGGAGTCGAGTTTCTCCACGGATGATTCTATTATGACGATATCGAAGCTGGAACTGCATTCGATTTAATCTATATTGCCTGATTTTCTTCTATGTTTGTTGTATTCCCGTTTGATTTGATCGAATGAAAACCCATTGATTCGTAATACCCTGTTTACGGTACTTTATTGCTCTTCTTTTTCATTATTCTCCTATTTAAGATCACTTGAAAACGGTTCAACGGTTAATTAACGCGAAACACGGCAATAAGGATTACAGAAATTATAGAAAATTGAAGCTACAAAATTGTAGAAGTTGTTTCCAGGTATTAATAAATCATCGGTGAATCATGGAAACCGATAAAAATCGCGTGCTGCTCGTCGAACGATCGTTACGCGAACGATCGACGATCCGCTCGCGAATGTATCGGGTTGCAGCCACCGTCGATCACATCCGAGGAATAAGGATTCTCTCACGCGCGCGAGTCTACGCGGAAATCGAATGTAAACGCGAATTTAAACGATCGATTATCGAATCCCGCGGCGTTCTTTCGAGACGCGAGCCCGCCGGCCCGCGAGAAACGCACAAATAGAAAGCGGTTTCATGGATGACCGTGTTTGGCCTCGATCAACAGACTCTCCCTTGATTTTCTATGACAGCTGTGACTGGCCTTCCGCGAGTTTTTCTTTAGCGCCGCTAAGAATGGGGATTCCTCTTCCGGTTGGGAGTCGCTTGTCCCACGATACCTCGGGAACACTTGATATATGCAAGAACTGTAGTTAGAATTTTCGTAGAATCGACATTAACACATTAAATGCTGCACGATTTCACGTAGCAAAATACGCAGAATGAAAAAGATATTCTATCACAAATTATTTCATCGAATCGTCTCATTATTATTGCACGTTTATCTTACCGAATGTCACCGCATTAGGTAGCATTATTTACGATATAAAAATGTTTGCAAATAATCATCGTTTCATTGACTGAAATATAGTAATTCGATTTGCTCATGTCATACAACACGTTTTCCATCATCTTTCGCTTCTCTGCGAATCATTTCAGATATATGTTTTATTTTCTTTCCATCTCTATACTGAGTTCGTCAGGAATAATCGAATATTTTTACCTTCAAAAAGTTCTCGAAGGAAATAAAATAGAAACATGAAGTAATATTAGAGAGGAGCGTTTAATGTTACACGTAACAATCGCTAAGTCTTCGAATTGTTCGATGTATTCTCAAGGTCGATAATTTGAATGACTTTTCGCCGACGTAAGACGCAGTTCGCACCGTGACAATTACAAATGACATAATCAGAGACTCGGTGTGCTCTGTTAATTGCGAGCGCAAACAGACGTCGTTCCTGTGCACACATCGAAACTGCAGCCTGCGACGTGTACGTAATACGGGGAAGATAAAAATAATGTTCTCCCACTGAAAGGTCTATAAATCATCGAATTATCTTCCCGATAAAAACCGTTATCGGCGCAGCGCGTCTAGCTACCGGATTCTTCTGGCTAGCGACGCTCACCGCGTCAGATGATCGATCCCGAGTACTTAAATACCGACAGAATATTAATACCGGCTATCGGACACGTTCTTCGTGCCAATTCCGGACGCGAGCGGCGTCCATTAGATCTAATAGGCGCGTTCATCAATCCGATCGGAGCTGGTAGCTATTCATTATCGCCGAAAATTCATCGAGCTACGAATCGATTCTCGCTTTCATTCGACTCTTTCGATTTATTCTTTCTCCATTCAAGATCTCATCGTAATCTGTCGATTATTTACATTTTTCGATAGGCCTCATTGCAATCTTTGATCCGAGAAAATAGAAAACGACAAATTAAAATGAATCACTAGTTTCACTGGACTCTTTCAAATTTCAAAGTTTTCATTCGTCGTTATGTGAATTATAGTGATCTATCGACGACGTAGGTTTTTCGATGTTTTTCATACGGCATCTCTAATTTTAGAAAGTAGAAAAAGGTGATAGTTAATTGACGAAAAGAGAGTTGCCGAGAATGGTATCAGAGCTGGCGTTGTACACGGACGTCATTCTCGAAGTCAATTTTTCAAACTGCTAGCAACAAACCGAGTCCTCTGAATTCCGCGGAACCGATTAGCGACCCGGAAGACTCGCTAGCTCCATTGTCATCTGACGATCGGAACCAACAGTCGAAATTCCGTCGGGCGAGACGCGAGCTCGCAAATCTCGGCCGTTTCACCGGAGAAAGTGAATAATTAGAAGTCGCCTTAAGGCTTCGAAGGCTTTTAAAGACTAGGCGACGCGCGAACGGTGCGTAACAACAGCCGCAGCGCGCGGTGCCGACTCCTTAATTAAACGTGTCTTTGTTAATTCATGCGTGTGCTGGCCGAGCTCCAGGATTTTCCCTATGTTCCCTCTTTGAATAAATTATATTTCGCTTTTGTCGAGGCCGAAGATCTTCCCGATTATTCCTAACGCGTTCGAAACATGTTCGCTAAACATTGTGTCCCTCGCTCATTACGAACGCGAACGATTAGGAGATTCTCAGAACAAGTAGAAAACTTCACTGAAACTCGTAACTTACGAAAGGTGTATTTAAAAATCAGAAAACTGAAAAAGCCTGAATTGTCATAAGTCTAGGCTGAAAACATTTCAAAAATTCGAAGATCAAGAAACCAACGAAATTAGAAGCACGGTAACTTGGAGAATTAAAGAATTTTAAGACAAATTAGAAAATTAAGAAGCTAAATAAATTGGAAATGCGATAACTGGAGAATGAAAAGGATGAAGGGGCCGAACAGAATCGAAACGTGACAATCTGAGAACCACTGAAATTATTTCGAGGAATGAAAGTTCCAGCTGAAACTCGAACGGGAAAAAATTATTTACCTCACAGAATTTCGAGCACTTTAATACCCATCTTACCTGATATACCCAGTGTACCCGCATCATTAACAGCGTCCACCGTCCCTGTCCGCTCCGAATCGAAAATAGTCAGGCCCAAGTTCGACGTCGTTTAACCCGCGCCACGGACTCCATTCGAATTTCTTTTGATAGTCTACGAGTAGAAAACACTTGGGCTCGAAAAAGTTCATGGCAGTCGTAATACCGGAGCCGCGTTAAAATATGGAAAGCAGGGGGACCCACGGGCGCAATAAAATAAACGATCAGCCCCGTCGCCTCGTGCCGCTGTCGCTTTAATGCCCCCCGAGCGATAAGAAGCGACGACTCCGACGATAAGGCCTCGCCCCGACGTCGCCCCTTTAAACGCGTTTCATTGCGTAACCACGATTAAATGGGGACTAGATGCTTCTCTTTGGTTCAATAAAAAACGATTCTTCTTTTTGTATCGGCGATGTCGACGAGTCGTTCCCCGGCGCATTCAGACGATTAGTTGCATAACGATAATGACGCTTTATCCGTTCCACGTCAAATTGAACACGATTTCCCGTATAATCATGGATCTCTTTTAAATTCGCGCGATTCGTTGTCCGATTTCCTCGAGAAGACAAGGTCCGTGAAATTTTCGTTCTCTCGCTTAAGCGACTCGCGGAACATTGATTATTTAACGCTACGACTACCGAGCAGTGGACGCGACTTTTCATTAGCTTTTTATAGAAACTGCAGGAGCTACGTTGTTGAGATTTCTACCGACCCATATTCCCAATAATAACAAGAAGGGAGAAATGAATCCTATGGACTCAGTTCTAGTGTTACAGTTTAAAAAATTGCGTGAAGTAGCTAATACACGATCCATCAATCATCAATATCTCCATTACAAACAAATCACTTTCTCTATAGTCAAATACAAAGACCCACAATCCTGAACCACTAAAAATTTCGCTCGATTCGGCTAATTTGCGACGGAGCGATGAACTGCCGCGTCAGCGTGTCCACTTGTTCGATATACTCGCGACACCAAAACCGAAATCACCGACACGCGTCGGTTCGCCGGTCGATTTCCTGTTCCCGTCGAGCGGAGTTTCAGCTGATTGTTAAACAATAACGAGCAGGGGCCGTTTGTAAGCTTTCGGGAACTGTTTGCTAAGCCGTGTCGCGTTGCACAATCGGCGGTACACACGCACACGGTGTCCGTTGCGTAACCGGCATACCTCATTGTTAGCCCGGCTCTTTGTAGCCGAGGAAACGGTCTTATCAGGTGGAGAAAAGAGCCGGCCGCGCTTTCCTTTTGTCGGCTGACCTCATCCCACGCGGGTGCGCGGCGCAAACTGAATTTACGTTTTATCGGTCTCGCTCGCTCGGTCGTCCAGGCCTGTTAATAGGCACCGGGATCTATTAGCCACGCGAAATTAGAGGCGAACTTCAACTGTGCTGGTCGGCGCGCACAATAGGCCGCGCATAAATTATGCTTGAAATATTAGGCTTAAATTGGATCGGACGTGGACTGCTCTGCGAATCGTAGCTACGTTCTAAACGAGCGCCAAGTTCCGACTTTCGCGGGCTCGAATTAACCCCTAGGCCACTGAGGTTGCTTTATTCTATTGGTGCTTTGACAAACCTGTCGTGCGTTCGCATGTTTGTTGGTATTGATGTTAGGCTGAAAGGAGCTGGTCTTCGCTGAGAGTAAGATAATGGGGACTAACGAAGCTCGATGAGAGAATGACAGTGAAACCGATTCGCGACCTTAGAATACGGAATCGAATGACACACTTTTGATTATTCTTCTCAAATTCATTCGAATTTTAAAAAGACTGTTGCTTGATTTCATTGGGTAGCCTCCAAACAGTGTTTCTTATTATTAAAATATGCCCCTGCTTGCTTATTTATACGTAGAATTTGTTAAAATACTGTTTCTTCCGCTACAAGTCGTCGCTTTTCCGCGTGTCCGTACAAACGTCTTCGAACAAAATTTACATGCAAGAAATGCAACGCGCCGAGGAATATTCGCCGAGCGTCGTCCACAGTGGCCGCTTCGATGAAAGACAATTCTCGCGAGTTACGCCACGGACCCCGTTAATTACCCAATTAACGCGTGCGTTCGGGTTAATTCGTTCTCGCGAACGAAACTGGCCTGGATCGCGCGGTGGCCGAGGGAATTCGCGCGGCAAGATATTTTCCCAGGCCGGACCGAAGAAATCGGCACATTCTAACGAACTGGGCGGCGCGGCGCGGCGTTGAATCACGGAAAAGAAGGAATCAAGGCCGCGAAATTCCGCGTTGAATTCGCTCTTCATTTGCATCATAATGGCGGAGGACGAAGTTGCCCATTTCTCCTTTGTTCTTTTCTTTTTTTTTTGTTATCCTCCTCTCTTTTCGTTTCTTTTCCCGCCGCGTTGTCCCGGTTTTCGCGGAAAAATAAGTAGCGCGTCTCTAATGTTATGCTTTCACTGGCCCGTTCAAGATCACGGCGAGCCACAATGGAACCGCGACGCGCGCGGCCCGCTAATCATATCAATTCTTTCGAACGTGCTCTGTTTTTCATCGACGGACTCGGTTCGCGGAGTTTCTGCTTTTCGGCGACGACCGATTTATTTCGCAACGACAATATCAGACCCGTAGACGAAGCGTCGATTAATCTTCAACGCGTTCGCTGTGCATAAACGTCGATCGTTGTTAATTCGTTCATTTCAAGTTACCCAGGTGGTAGTCGTTTCTTTGGGCGACTGATGCTATTTTCTCGCATTTTCTGTACTTATTTATTATTACCGATAGATAATTAATTAACGATCATTCAACATTAGTTTCGATACGCACCAAAATAGCCGCGTCCGACGAAAATAAACAAATCCCGATGCAATGGAACATCCGTTGCCCTACATTCACTCCATCTCTTAGCTCGCACGTTTTCCGATCTTATATCGCGAGTTTCTCAATTAAAATCTAACGTTCAATTACCGAAAACCATAAATAACCGCTGTCCGTAAGATTTTTTGACAACTTCCGTGTAAATTCGAACGCCTGCAGCGGTTGATAGGCATGGAAACGGTCTTAATTAACCGGGGAACGGTGCGTATTCGTCTTTCACCCGCGAAACGGTTCGTTACCGTCGGGAATAAAACGATTGGTTACGACTGTCGAGCGATTTTTATCTCCCACGGTTATCGAATCGAGCGAAACGAGTTTTCGAGCGATCCGCCACGCGAAAAGGAGTCCGATCCTCTTTTCTCCTTTCGCTCGGCGCGAGTAATCCCGCCGACAGGAAGTGTTTTTCCTTTTTACCGCGTATCAATTAGGCTTCAATTAGCCGATTATTAAACGGATTCATTCCCGGTGGAAGAAGAAATCGGACCGAACGGTACTTACACAGACCCGATCAATCCGCGCCGCCGCCACCATTACGCCACTTCTCTCGCGACACTAAATTACCGCGTAATTTCAGCAAGAAACCGGCGCAAGCTTTTTTTATTCGATTATGAAATGCATTATTAAAAGACCCGATATATATCCGGCGTCCGCAAGAAATCGGCGTAGTGCACACGAGTGCGATTCTTCGAAGCCAACAACGACTCTTCCCGAGCGCCATTATTGCGCTTTCCTCGCGGTATCCCGTATACCAGCAAGAAACGCGGTAATACCCGCCGCGAAACACGACGCTAAATATCAATAGAATTCTATGAAACATTATTAAATTCGAGCTGATTATCGAAAGAACCGATCCGCGGGGTCCGTTACGTCGCAAGAAACCGAACGAAACGCGCGCGCAGTCCGGGGCGGTTCTTCGAACCATGGCGATCTTCCGCGCGGCTATTCCGCTTTTCTCGTGATATCTAAATTGCCGCGGGATTTCAGCAAGAACGCCGCTAGGAGGAGGAGCAGAAGGAGGTGTTCTTTTTATCGCGTGGCTCGCCGGCGAGGGAAATTGCTCGCATCACGCGAAATCGTTCGTAATTCCACGGGGGATTATCCGGGGCGAAAGGGCGGGCGATCTCGGACGCGGATCGCGATCCCGGTGTACCCGGCCACGCCGGGCATCAAAGAAAACTTTACGAGTTTTTAATTGAACGATATTGAATGAGGACGGAGCACCGTCGCGGGGTTCTTCGTCGAACATCCCCGCGTGCGAGGAGAAACGAGAGGATCGTGCAGCTCGATTCTGTACGAGGCTTTAACGAGCGCGTTCCTTGGCGTTAGGCTGTTTTCACAGTGTACGGATTACGAATATTCGAGAGTGATGATAGAAGAACTATACTATGAGTCACTTATTCATCAAAACAGTGAGTTTCACGAAATGAACAGCAGAAATCTTTGATACACGGAATATCAGGAAACTGGTCAAGTGTTTCTGAAAGTTGAAAACGCTTCGACGTGTGAACTTGACCTGTGATACAATTATATAGAAATTTCTACTTGTAAAGGTCTGCCTTCTCAATTGGCGAGTAACAAATTGTTCGTGTTACAGTGTTTATGCTTCGAACGAAGAAACTTCGATAGTTTTAGAACTTCGAGTTATCGAGGTTCGACTATGTTTTCAACGGAAAAACGAATAGTCGTTGGAATATAATCCCGATACGTGTATCGTCGTGTGAAGGCGGCTTAAAGTCACGGGACGACTTAAGGCCCGCTCCCGCGAAATGCATTCGCACGCGGCTCGCTCACGTACGCCCGTATGAAACGGCGCGTTATTCGCGAGTTATGCGCCGTACGCGCGTCGCCGACCCTTTTTATTTTTTTTCCCTCGCCTCGGCCCTTTTGTGCGCCTCTTAAAGCTCCGCTGAGGCCCCTCCTGCACGCGTCCGTTCCTTTCTCCCGCCCTTTCTTCTTCAGCCTCTCCGCCCTCCCCCGCTCGGTTTTCGTTTTGCTCGCGTCGTCGCCTGCGATACCGCGGTAATCCGCGATTCACACGTCCGACGCGTTATCTACAATCGATTCCCCTCGGTATTTCATTCCGATTTTTCATCTTGAAGCCTCTCTTTCATCGTGATCGTCGTTGAAACGTGTTTATCGCGCGGTAATCGGAAGCAAACGAAGACATTTCACGCGGTATTACGGAAGACCGGCGTTGTTTACGTTATCGCGACGTCTCAGTTGAGTAATGATCGTTTAAGTGATACTCTCGTGTTGAAATTCGTTTAACCGGTTGGCTGTTGTGACCTCTTTGAGAAATACCTGAAATCTGTCGCAGAAAGTAAGTTGTAGCTGTCTTTGACGAGCGTACTCGTCGCAACGCGAAACCTTGCCACTTCTTCGTGAAGAGTATACTCGTCAAAAACGGCTGATTGGTTAATATTGCTGGTCTGAAGAAAACATGGAAGCGGAGATTGTATCGCGATCTGTTGCGTTCGACGTTTCAATCTTCGTTTCGAAGCGATCGATCGCCAAGTTTCTCCGGTTTTCTCGAAAGGCAAGGTAGAGCTGCCAGGCACGGTTTTCACTGAATTTTCTGCGCCGAGCTGCCAGAGCGGCCAGCTCCTAATTTGGTCAGAGTTCGTCCGCCTTGCCTTCGTTTCGCTTTCCATCATCGGAAGACGCTGAAACTGGCTCTATCCTGGTCGCTACCAGTCTCGCTAGATGCTAGCAAACTCGTCTACGGTTGATCGTCGTTCGATCCGTTTCGCGAGCATGAAAATTCCTGTGCTATTGCATCGGGACAGGTTTCGAATGGCGAGGCTAGATAGTTCCGATTTAGAGAAAACGTGGAAAATAGATCGAAGCTAATGGTCGTCGCGAATACTGCTGATGAAAGATGGACGATGGAATAACGTGATCTCTTCGCGTGGCCGAAAACAATGGACAACGCAACGCTATTTTGTTTCCTTTCTATTCAGACATATGACTATATAGTGCAATGAAATATGCACTTTAACGTACTAAATTATAATATACTATTGTATAATGTAATTATAAGAATAATTTACTCCGAGAACTTCTGTCCCCGGTCTCCTACCGAATTTTCCGAACCTCCGATTTCTTCGCGACTCGATTCGAGTTCGACCGAGGGCGGCGCAGAGACTCAGAGAGACAAAGGTCCGGCACGCTCGTCGTGCCAGGCTAATTATCGATAAGGCAATCAATCTCCGGAACGCGCCGCCGGGGTCAGTAATGCCAACCTCCGGGCCACGGGAGAAAGCAGTTTTGATTGGAACTACGTGCCGACCGGCCCATGATAGGCACTGTATCTGTTGCGCTCGTTGCTCGCGAGCGTACCGTGCCCACCGTTCTTTTCGTTGCTCGTTTCTTCCGATAATGAACCCGGTAGATCCCATCCGCGACATTTGAATTATGCGCCGGTCGATCCGAGGACAATGCCTGGAGCGATTGTTCATTGGTTACACTTTTCAGAACGGTGTTCCTGGTTTCCCGATTGCTTTCGCTAATTACAAATCCCTTTTGTACCAGCCTATCGTAGAAAGGAACGTTATTGTCTCTAAAGTTTCTGCTTTATTTTCGTTTTAAGCTGTCTACGTTCGATTTACGTAGAAAGGTTCGCAATTCAGTGACCCGTCTTTGTAGCCCGAATCCCGTTGCATCGATCGAAGATCAAGAATTCATCGGAAGATCTATTGAAACAGCGAAATATCGAGACCGTCGTTTCTTATTGTTTCTATAATCCCATTTAAGCACAAAAAGAATCGAACGAAGCCGATCATAGAACCATGCCTGTCGATTATCTCCCGCAGAAAAATCAGGCCAGAGATGATCCTTCTCTCTTCAAACATGTTGAAACACGAGGATCGCGTGATGAGCTTCATAGTTCTGATCGTATCGAGGCACATGCCGACCTGATTTACGACCGGAGAAACTTGGCCGGCATTCTTTCGGTTTCGCAGTTTCGCGTTCCGTCGTGTTCGAACGCACCGGTTTCCTGTCGTCGATCGATTTTCAATGTCGATCGGGGAATTATTCAGTCGGAAAACGGATTGCGCCGATATTTATGCGCGGCGGAACTAATCACGACACCTGTTATCATTAGTATGATAATTCGCTTCGCATTGTGACCGGTGAACGTCACGTCCCTCCTGCTTTCATTCTTGCGACAACCCTGTAGCCGCACGCGCGTCGTTATAAAGAAGTAGAATCTGTTATTCAATTTGTGACCGAATTATTCTTTCTGCCGGTTGAACAATGACGCTGGGAACTAGCTCGTTCCAGTCGCGCAGCCGTTGAGATAGGTTCAATGTGTCGCGTTAGGACGATTGATAGGTTGGATCGACCGCGATTAGCGTCATTATTTAACCCGTGACACTATCAAGGCCCGTGTCGGCCCAGTTCTCCTCGAGTCCACGTGGGTCGGCCTCGAGATATTATCCCACACGCGCGATTAAGTTTTCACGGTGCCGATCGAGACCGACCGGAGCTTTCGCACGTGAGATCCTAGGCGCGGGCAGCGTTATTGTCGCCGATTACCATAATTTTATGCGGCATTAATTCCACGCCGAGTGATACCCACACCCTAATTAGATCTCTTAACGCGACGTTTAATTGAATTTATACTCGTCCCCGTTCTGCCGTACCCTCGCGTGCGACGCGACGATTACCGGTTCGAACGCATCGTCAAATCGAATATGAGTAATTTCTGATGTATGCTTTAATGTAGAATCACTTTCCTCTTGTTTTTGTATTTATTTTCGGATTAGAATTTTCAGACTATTTAAGATACTTTCGGAGAAGGAGGAAAACCTCATGACTCCGCAGCTATGGTGGTTAAGGCACGTCTCGATGAATCTTAGGAGCACGGGTTCGAGTCCGTCTGACAGCAATCTCATTTTTTCTAAGATTGAACTCACAAGAACTTATTAGCCTACGGTTATCCAACAATTATAGAGTTGTGTGAGATAAGTAACTTTATGAATCTTGTTTGTGTGGGATATGGTGTCTAGGAATTTGTTATTAAAATCCCTACACTTCATTTGAAAATCACATCCATGTTCAGTGGGAAATAGTTAATCTAGAATTATTCAACAATCAAAGGAGGGTTCGTTGAAAAACATCTTTGTGAACCTGCAGTTTGTAGGAAATTTGTTGTGATTACTGATTGATTGGTTAGGGAGAGAAAAGAAAGATGAGGGACGGTGTTTTAGAGTTTCCTTCTCTATTATCAGGGCAACGATCTCCGGAAAGTGAAAATGTCGAGAGAACACTTTGAGCCAATTATGAGGACTTTATTCATCTACACGGCTTCTCGTCGTGTCGGCAGCGCCGCTGCGGGTTCCCTCTCCATCTCACGTGTCTTCCGTGAGACAATGGGATTACTCGAATCACCGATCCACACCGTGTACGGATCGATCCTTTAATACATTAAACATTACCCGGTCGGATTATGTTTCCACGGGGATCCCATTTATCCGTCAGCCGATACCATCGGGGAATATTCTGTCGCGGTTACGGGGCCAAACAGGCTCGGCTCCTCGCCTCGGCCGCCATTAAAATCAAGCTCGTTTCGACACAGTGTTCACCTCGGCTTCTCGGAAATGATGAAAAATCCCTCGTAACAACGGCTAGTAGTAGTAAGTCTCTCTCGCGTCTTGCCAACGTGTTGAACGCGAAGATTTATTATACACGTGCTCGACGAACGTTACAAATGTAACCAGCGATAATTCGAACTGCGAGAGGAAAGGAGAACACTCATTTAGCCAGACAATTAGAATCATAAATATACGATTTCTACGAAAATCATCGGCGCACGAGCACTTGCACGCTGAACAAACGAAACTTTCCCCGATAACGATCCTCTGGGTACTTCGACCAAAAAATAAAACACGCTGTAAACGATATACCGCGAACATTCTTTTTCTAGGACGCACGATTAATTGAAGGATTTAATTGAGCTCAGTGTTTAACGTGTACAGTGGAATTTCGAAAACAGTTTCACGGTACGAATGGTTTTCTAATGACTCGGGACCGATTGCTCATCGCGGTAACGTCGCACTTTCTTCCTTTCCTAAAATTGATTTTCAGCTCCACTCGTTCGAGGTTTAAGGTTTACTAACGCGTTCGAGCGCGCTAATGGCTGCGATCATTGTGAAACACTTCGCTGCGTTTTTCCTCGGCGATTTCATGACCGACGATAACCAAGAGCATCCGAATTCTTCTTAATTCGAGTTAACGTTCATCAGAGTCCCATTCACTCGAAATATTCGCATCTGATAGATCGGATGAAGATAGCATCAACCTAATTCAAGTGATGTGCTCCTTCGAATACGTTTCTCCTTTTATGAAACCTTGTATAATCGACTGACAACTATCGAGTTACATATGCAAAGCCGCAAATTCTAATTTTCGAAAAATCTCAGAATCCGAATCCGAATAGACTCAGCCGCCGTTCGATCGGGCAGCGTTTAAGACACTGCTCTCTCGCGTTTTCTGGCGAGGCTCTCAAGGAACACGATCACAGGGCCAATCGAAGTCCATTTCGTCAAGGTTGCACAGCCTCGGGGACACCGCCAAACCGACACGCGAAATACGCGGCATTCGCGGCGAAATGGCCGGCGCTGCCGGCTACGCGGGAATGCGCCCGTCGTGACTTCATCGTCTGGTACCTCGATGCCGCCTATTGTTCTATGAATAGAGCTCACCTATCTCTCCTGCCTTCGCGCTCTCTCTGTCCACCTTTCACCGGGTTCCTTGGGACCCGGGGTGGTTGCGCGTCGTTCGAATAATCATCTGGGAACGCGATGTTCCCTGCTGCAAAGGAGTTTCGGCCTCCGAACCACTCTCCTCTGTGATTCGGCTCGCGTTTCAGCGCCAGCTTCCTCGCTGCATCCCGATGATGCATCCGCGTTTCGAAATCTTTGGAAACGTGCGAGGTGCATTAGTCCACGAAGCTGTTTAACATTAATTTTAACATTTATCGTACAGTTTATTCTATTGTGTTTAGGGAAATTGAGGTTCGTTGGTTTGAACTTCGGAAATTAGAGATTTAGAAGTATATAAGTAATTTTATAGGTGTTTCGAAATTATTGTGTATTTTTTGGAGTGTAGTTGAGAATAACGTGTATATGTTCCATTGAAATGAAATAAAGCAACTGTGAGATGTCCATTTTTATTGCTAATGTACCGATTTTGAGTACTTTTGTGACCCGGTGCTTAAAATTCATTGGATCGTTACTGTTGGAGTGTTATCGCCAAGTGTTCTTATTGTTTGACAGCGGATCTCCATGGGAATTCGTAGTTGTTCAATCACGTTCTCAAACTTCAATTAACCGCTCGACCGGAACAGATGTTTCGGGATGATTTTCAAATACTCGGTTATAGAAACCTTCGCAGGCGGATGGAAATTCAATGAAATAAAGCATATCATTGTGGAAGATTTGAACACGCCATAAATGCATAAAATTCCCGGGCCAGTAATGAATAATGTAAGGAATAGCAGTATCGATTGCGTAATGAAATCACTAGTGATCGTTCAGCATTTATCGCAAGACTACGGATTTTATGTATTTACAGGTTACACGAGTACACGATGGGATCGAAATTTCAATGTACTACCTGCTCCCAATAAATTATAGATTTTCGAATGTAAATTCCTCGAGGATAAATCCCTGATTCGATTTCCAGTGTTGTTGTCAATTAATTGACGACATTACTTACGAGAACACAATACTTGATTTGCTTATCGTTTTCGAAATTCTTTTCGCGACGCACCTCTTTTTCTGAAACATAAACAATGAAACTCGAAAATCTTTGCCCGGCATGGCTGCGTATAAAGTATCGCGACACGCGAGCTCCGAGCACCCATCGCGCGAAAAGAAGATCGAATCCGATCTGCGGTAATTCGATCGTGAAAAAAAGGAGACGGACGAGAATCGACGCGTCGCGTTGGTATCGTTTCCCAAGAAGTTTTGTCGTCTACTCGACGTGCAAATTCCATCAACTAACGGATAATTCCTCTCTCGCATTGAAACTTTCGGGTCTAGATTCTACGAGGATGCCTCTATTCAAAAAAAGGTCTTCCGAGATTTCGAATGTTCGAAGTTAAAACTTCAAATCAACATTTCAGTTAAGAAATTTGCAATTTCAATTCAAATTCAGTTTCAAACGTTCATCCATTCAAACACTTCAGTCTCATTAAATCTGATGTTAAAGCAATATTAAATCACTGCAGAAGAAGCCATTGCTTCTGTGTAGTATCCACTGCAACGGTAATTAGCGACGGTATTGATGACCAAGATCATGCGCTATAAACCGGCGTCCTTTAGAAGGAATTCTTCTTATTCCTTTACAATGCAAAAACAAGAACAACCGTAATTAGCAGTTGTAAGATGCAATGGACATTCGTTAGCCATTTCCTTTCAGCTCAAATTCCCCACAATCGTTTGAAAAAAGGAGAAAGAAGAGGAGCAGAATAAAAAAGAAGCATTTCACATTCGACTCAGTCGTTCACGAATAATCGCTCGAAGGCTACGCGCGAACATGCTCGTCGCGCTCGTGAGAACTCTCCAGTCGCTTTTCTCATAGCGTTCTTTGTCCGTGATGACCCGCGGCCCTCTCCGTACCGGAAACGCGAAGGAAGAGCGAGGAATTGCGTAAGACGCTCGGTCTCGCGCGTTGAATAGACGGTCGGAGGACCGAATTCGCGGAATCGTGTTTTCTCTCCTGTCCCCGTCCATTTCCCTTGGCGCTGATCATCGGAGCGTTATCGGTGCGCGCAGAGGATGCTCGTTGCACAATCGAAGTCGGATTTCTCTTCGGGTAACCGGCAAAAAGCTCTTCGTTAATACGACACGATGCTGCAGCACGTCGCTCGGGTACACGCGGTGACTAGTTCGATCGGTAATCCGAGCCGGGAGAAGTGGCAAGAAGACCCGGAAGAGCGCAAGAAGAAAACCTTCGTATAACAGGGTACGGGGGATCGCGTTAGCGGTGAATGGCGTTACGATCCGATATTATCTCTTTGTTGCATCGCCGGCGCTCGAGCCGAGGCTCGGTGCGGATTTTCTGGAAACGTGGATCCGCGTCCACCGTTTCGAATCGTTCGGATTGTTCGAGACAAGAAAGTGTATCGGGATTGAACATAGAAAATCTCTCTGAGCCGAAGAAGCTTTTATGAATTTTAAAGGAGCTCCGGATTTCCTGGATTCGTGGATCTTCGTCTACCGTTCCAAATCGCTTGGATTGTTTGGGAAGAGATGTATCGAGATTGAAAATAGAAATCACCTCTGTGTTGAAGAAGCTCTTATAAATTTCAAAGGGATCTCTGGAAGATTTCTCTCTGTTCCTGATTGTGCTGAATTCATCGAATTTCTCTAAATTCAGTCGAGAACTAAGTTTAGAACAAAGCAGTTTTCGAATGTCGAATAAATCTCAACGGGTTAATACTAAACTTCGTTGATATTCCTTCGAATTCAAAGATTTACGCGAGGACTTCAGGCAAAGAGCCCTAAACCTTCGCTCGCAGGACTTCCCCGCGACAAAGACGACTTCCGTCGAGTTCCCATCGAGAAGTCAGTCGCAGCTGCGGCTCAAGAGGCTCGCCCGCCGAATTGCGTTCCGCGAGCGTGCACTTGGCACACATTCACCACCGGAGAGGCGAAAAAAGTCCGAAGAAAAGGAGAAAGGGAGCGGAGGGAGTGAGAAGTCGGCGGAGAGCGTGCGAAAGCGGTTCCTCGCTCGTGCGCCGCGTAAAAAGACCTCTCCGGCCGCTCGATTCCCAAGATACGAACGAGAGAGGTCCGTCCGTTTACGCGTCGGCCGGCCGCGCGAAGACAATAAAAAGGACCGCGGCTTCGGATGGAAACGGCAACGGCGCAACGCGGTAGTTGTAATTGTCCGTTTCGCGAATTATCGGCGCGGCTCGATCTCGATAGGCCGCGGCCGTCTCGGTCCCGATCATACGGTCGTAGCGGGCGCGCGAGCGAGTCGCGGGGACGCTCGAAGTCGTTCGCCGTCGATTTACGAACCCGGCCGAGGCGAAACCGTAAGGATAAACCGTTGGAAAGCCTTTCCCGTGAGAGAGTTTAGCCTCGAAAGTGGCCACCCGGCTCTATTACGCGTTTCTTTCTTTTTCTTGTCATCGGTGGACATCGGGGAAATACGTCGATGGCTGAGAGAGGAATTCAAAGGGAAACATCTAACCTTTGCATCGGGAACCAAGAGATTCTCGATTGTTCGAGATTTCGTATCGAGATGTTTTTGCAGAAATTTATCTTCGGAGCACGCATAAGTAGAGGAAAGTGTGTGGATAGAAAGGGTACGAAGAATGATTGAAAGAAATTGTAGTTTTCACGTGCTCCTTGACATTCGAGGGATAATTTTAAAATAAATTCCGCGAGGGTAAAAAAGAGAATGAGTCTTCGCTTGTTGGTACGAAGGTTAACGGATAATCACTCGTGAACGCGGGAGAACTTTTTGTTTGTTTTACGCGGGGCGTAATGGATTGCTCACACTCCGCAGAGAGCGAGAGTCGCGGTAATAAGCAGGCGGATGTGCACGGAAACAACGAAAACGTATTATTGCGCTTTACACACCTGTTCCGTCCGACAATGGTTAATAATGATTTGCATTTAGGTGTGGATGAATTATCGCGACGTTTAACGAAATCGTCTTACTAAACAGCTTAGGTGAGCAGGATCATCGCGGAATGCTGGCTCTCCTTGATTAATTGCTGTGAGAATTCGGGGAGGATCGGGTTGTTTATTGATCGCGCGCAACAATGAGCATCGAAGTAATTAAACGGTAGAGCCGGAAATTATTAGTCACTGTCGAGACTCGCAGTGGTTCGCGGGAAGACCTCGCGGCATTTCCGAGGCTCTTGAACCTGAACGCGTGACAGGACTCTGCCAGGTCCTCTAAGGTCTCTTCAAGAGATCCTCGACTCTGTACTATTCCTTTGGATTCCATTGAGAACTTTTGGGAACGCGTGAAAACATTCACGACAATTCTTTAGACTGCTATCAAAGAAACCTTCCGAGAACCTTGGAGATTTTTAGGAACTCCTATGAATCTTCGCGAGCTTGACGGATTTCAGGACACCTGGGAACATTTTGGGATCTTTCGATATCTCTTAGAATCATACGAATGCATTCAAGGTTCATTGACGTATGCAGATTATCAGGAACAGTCGGACCTTAGAATCTTTCCGAGAAACCTCCAATGAGTTTTCACTGTCTCTGGAATCCTGCTAGAGTCCTTCATCCTTCGAAAAGATCCTTGAAATACGCCTGATTGGAGGACTCGCGAGAACACCCAACTCCTTAAATTTCGCAATCGCCGAAGAACATTGCGCGCATTCGAGCGCTTTTCTTTCTCTTAACGACTGTCAGTCTCGCCACCTTTTTTTTCTCCATGGGCAGGGCTTAATGAGGCTCCGTAACCCACGGACTAATGTAAATTTTTCCTCGTCGCGCGCAATCAATCATGCTTCGAACGGGTATGGAAATTGTATCTGCGATGTGATTAATGAACTGCGACGATGTCAGTACTGTATCCACCTCCCCCCTTTCGCCACGGTGATCATCCCTCGAACATTCATATAATATATTACGGCTGGATAATTGTAACCGCGTCCAACCGTTTGTCCTCGAGGGGCCGTTACGTTACGCGGGACGTTCTATCCCCGCTGATTACATCAACTTTCTCTCTGCTCTATTTCATTCTGAATCCCGCCGTGCAACAGATAGGTTAGCTACGTACTCTAGGAACGCTTTTGCGCCCGAACAATCCCTCCGCTCGGCACGCCGTCTGCCGCGAGTATCTGCTTTTCTCGGCCGTGGGACAGCGGCCGTATCCACCGGGGAGATCTGAGAGAGCAAACGGTATGCTAATTAGATTTCCACCTGCCAAGGGTTCGAGCCGAGCAAAAGCAGCGCCCGGAACTGGCTTCGACTTCACTCTCGTGATCCAAATACATAGAACGGACATGAGCGCTCGTCGATGGTCCTCGAACGTTGAAATGGGACTCTTTATTAAGCGTAGATACTTCCACGCTTGGTTATTCGAGCTTGGGTACTCGGGCTGCGGATATCTTTATTAGTATTTCAGGCTCTATGGAAACTCGTGTGCCGCTCTTTCATTTTTTTTCTGGTTTTGGTGTGTAATTTTAGTGTGCAATTTTAGTATTACTTGCTATCACAATTTTACTATTTAATTGTTACTATGTTCTCTTAGTACTACTTGGTATTGTGATTTCACTAGATAATTATTACTATATATTACTATATAATTATAACTAAATTGAGGAAAGAATAATTCCGACAGGAATCGAATAATCCACTTCTTCTAACAATAATAGTATACACGCGAGTGTAAGAAAGTGAAATTCTTTTCAGTGGTAAGGATCCTACAAGGATGTTGATGTTCTCGGCGCAGTCTAGAGAAACAGGAACTCAACGAAACTCTACGTTCTCCGTTAATGATTTCAGAATATTGATGTAGAAATAAGGATGTTATTAAATTTACTTGTACTTCAGATTTCATTATGTTCCTCGTGCACGTTCCAACGATTACCGTGTAAAATTATTTCCAATGTACATCGCCGCTGAATCACCGATCGATCGCGGATATCCAGGAGATCGCGAGGCATCGGAATTTCAAATCGTCGAACGGGGACCTCGAAAGTGAGAGTCGTAATCGTCGTCGCGATCCGGGAAGAGGGAAAAGTTCGCGATTATACCGTGCACAATGCAACGGACCGGGGAGAAGAGAGCCAGCGCGAAGATCGAATAACTCCGATAGCGGGATCGCTAACCTATCATATGCGAGCGCAGCGTAGTTCCTCCGATCATAATTCGCGTATTCGTTCAATCGAGAAATGTCGGAACGTCTCTCGTGAGAACGATCATAGAAAAGAGAAATCTTTTGCACGGTTCCTCGGGGCGTGTGTTATCGGTGATAATTAAAAATCGCGATAAAAGAAATCGTTGACTCTCGAGCGACACCTTTCACGCCTACCCGCTAAAATTTTGGCTGTACTGAACGGGTGAATTGCGAAAACGACTCGTGTAACGGCTAGCTTAAAATCAACTCGACGCCGGAACTCTATCACTCGACGTAGCAATATGATGCAACAGCTGAACAGATAATAGAAAATATATTTTTATCGGATCGCTTCGAAATGTCGAATACACTTATGACGCTTAGCACAGTGTATTCGATTAAATTGATATAATTGTGCCGGAAATCCGCGAATATCTCGAATTGCAGAAGGTCATAGTTCGCTTGATTCAAGTTCAGCAAACTGCCGCTTAGACTTTCGGACTATGCACATGTGAATTTCCCGTTGGAAACTCTCAATTCAATTACAACAAACTTCGATGAAACGCGTCGATTTGTAATTATCGCGTGGATTACTTCAGAGCATTTCCAGTTTCCAAGCTGAAACTGCCCGACGCACACTGGAGTATTTGCCCGATCTGAGCGTTAAAATTAGAAACAAGTTTATATCGAGTTTCTGTAACAAAATATGGGAATGTAAGGTAATAACAGATAACAACATGCAATTATATGGCATATAACAATAAATTTATTAATATAAATTATATATAATTCCATATATTTGATCGAAAACGTGTACATATAATAAACAAAGTATTAGGACATTATTCTTCGCATAGTCAGGTACCTCAAACACCAAAAGTAGTGCAGTTTAACTGAAATTTATAAAATTGACTTCTGGCCGTGTGGATCGTGCAAATACCCCTCTCCGCGACGTTCAGTCTCGGATGCCCGAGCGTCGGCGAACGGTTCAGCGATTCGCAACGGAGGAAGGTAGGCAGCGACAATCGAGTCGCCGGGAATGAAATTAAGGTCGTCGTCCTGCGCGGCACGAGCCGGAGACCTCGATTTTAAAATTCACTTTCATCACCGTCGCCCTCGGCCGATACCGCAGGTGCAGCGCGGCCCTGAGGCTGCCTCGCCTCCATCCTCGAAACGGATTCCCTCGAAATGCGATCGGCCGATCGATCCTCGCGAGAATAACGAGGGGAACGAGAAGAAGAGGAGTCGCTGAATAAAGGCATGGCTGGGAGAACCGACGATTCCATTATGTCCGAGCATAACGCCGGGAATATGCCCCGGCGACACGATATCGAAATTAGAGCGGTAAATCTCGCGGCGGCACGGAGGCAGGGGAATCGATATTTCAATCGGCATCGCCGGTGACGCAACGCGCGGTCCATTTAGTCGTCAAACGGCGTTTCACGGCATTCCTTGCGAAAACGAAGCCGCGTTGCGCGTACAAGACTGTTTCGCAACCTGCGACAGCCACGCGCTGCACCTTCGCGATTTATCGGACGCCGCGGCGCGCGCTGTCGCTTCGTGCCGCTTCGTTTCTGCGCTGCTGCGTCTTCCTTTTTCCTAATGGCGCGACCGTTGGAATAATTCAGCCGTTCGTTTGTCGAGGGACTAACTCCGCGGTAAGAGGAAGAGCAAGGTTTTAAGATCGCGCGTAACGAAGAGGTTGCAACGTCTTCGCGTTGAAATTTGAAGACGCGGCGGTGGGAAAGTTTGAGGTTGCGGCAAGGAGGAATTATAGCGTTAAACTTTGAAACGGGGAATCGGGGATTTCGAGCTGTGAATTATCTTGAACCGGTTCAATTAAAGCGTTTGCGACGCGAACGCTTTGGAAGCTTGTTATCGTTACTTTCTTGCGAAATGTAGTACTATTTAGTCATTATCGGATGTCGGATATTAAGAACAAGTGTAGATCCATGGTGAAAGTAGCACTGTCTCTTATCGGATCATCATCAGCTGTTGACAAGTAAAGTGGTGCAAGAAAGTGGCAAAAGTGTAGAAGCAACTCGTTTAAAATTGTAGCTGTTCCGAAGAAGATTCCAAGTGGAGCGCTCTAATTCTCCAATTCGAGATATGACGGAAGTCCCAATAAACTCTAAATTTCTCCTGCGTTCAAACAACTCCGAGAATGATCGAAGCGGACAACAATCTTCGAGCTCGCGTGGGCTCGAACTTCATCGTCGCTGTAAAACTACCTCGAACCGATAGGCAGCTGGAACTATACCGCTAAAATACTTCCTGCTCCCACTACAGACACTTACGGGTAAATTACAGCGACGTTTCTAGTAGCGGCGAGCCCCTCCGTTACCCGGGACGTCCCATCCAACCTACTTGGTAACAACATTTCGCTAATACATCGAGTTCCGGATTAAGCCGATCGTTTTGTCCGATCGTTTACGAGCGGATCGAAGAGCGCCATTGACGAGCGAACAGGTGGCCAAGCGGAACACGCGTCTTCTAATCGGAAATAAGAGTCCGATGACTATAAATGTCGCTTAGCGTCCGACGAAAGATTTTCTCATTGCCATCGCTCGCTCGCCCGGCGTTTCTAATTAAAGCGGCGAACGACGGACGAAGAGGAGAAGCGAAGAAATTAGAAACGGAGTGGGAGAAAGTGGGAGCACGGGGAGATAGATGGAGAGGATCAGATGTAATCGCGGAGAGATAAATAGAGGAGCAAATGGAAAAGAAAAACAGGACGGAAAAGGGGAGGAAATGAGATCCGTTCGAAAAGAGGGGAGGAATAATTGAAATATCGGGCGTTAATTGAGCCGACGCCGGCATCGATCGGAATTAATTCGGATCGAGTAACGGTAGAGCGTGGATGAGACGAACGGGGATCTCCTTGAGCGCGTGTGCGTGCATGCGCTTACGTATGTAACGTTTCGCGCTCGGCCTGCGAGCAGCATCGGGCATTAACGAGTTTTAATTAATTCATATCGGGCCGCGAGCTGCGAATGACATTTATTTGGGCCACTAACGGATTACGCTCGAAACGATGCTACTTAAAAGGAGACGATATATGTATGTATACATATATATATATGTATATATATATACGCGATAACCGTTACCTCGGTTTTATGAAGTTCGACACCGGTCCGGCGTACAACCACGGCCGGAACGATTCTTTTAATTGAGCCGGTCGAGTACGAGAGCCGGGTCCCCGGCAGTGTTTTACGGGGGAACGTAAAGAGGGTACTTTATGCTTCCGCTCCGTTTTGATTCGGCGAACGTAAAGACGTGATTTACCGTCATACCGGGTACACCGGGTATACTTCTTTTCTCGTGGGAGTACACCGCGGAACGACACGCTCGCGGCGCAGGACTGTTGCTTGATCTTTGACATCGAGGGGATAGAGCGATTTCTTAAGACGAAACTTTACCCTTTGCGCCTGGGAGTTTTTCGGTGGAAATATTGACAGAGAGTAGCTTCAGTTGTCTCATCGAGAAGTATTTCATATACTGCTTCGTTCCGCGAAGTTTAATGTTAAAGACGAGTAGCTGCTGAAAGTGCATCTCGATTGCAAATTGGTTTGCAAGATTGAATACCGATTTTCCGAACCGATTGATTTTTCAGCCTTTTTTCTCGGAGCTGATTATAGAGCATCGATGATGCGTCCCTTAGCGTTTCACTGATTTTCCGACTCACTGATCTAGAACAAGAATAGATTACGGTACTGCCTACATAAACGGCCTGATTTCTGTCCACTTCCATTGTTATCCCAGCTACTTCTTGCAACTGGTTTCCGAGTAAAAGAACAATGATTCTCCTCCAGTATTTTTGTAGAGACAATTGTCACAATTGTTTTTCAAAGAGCCATGCCAAGTACCACCGACATAAGTACTACTAACAAAACAATCAAGAAGCGATTGTTTAAAATGAAAACTATTCTCCCATTGATCAGCTATGAAAGATTTCAAAGTCCATCCGTTTCTTCTAAAAACTGTGAATTTTAAATAACATCCATGCGAAATTTCGTTAAACCCTACGATTCTTTCCATAATCTCAATCACTGGAATTACTTTAAGATTAATAATTCGTTACAAACAAAGAAGAATCCCATGTTAATCTCTACTCGCTTCGAAGTGCAAGAATTGATAACAGGAAAATAATGTCCAATCGAAACAGAAAGAAGATTGAATAATATTTATTTTTCACTCCTGCATAATGTCTTTCTCACGAGACTGGCGCGGTACTGCGTGGCAAGGGGTCAAGCGAAATACTGACGAGGAAACAGAGGAGAAGCAATTACACTCCAATCTCCTTGTTTTTCGGAATGCCTGAGTCCCGTCCGCGTTCCCCGGAATCCGGTCGGCTCGATCGCCGCGCGCCTACGCCGAAGAATACAGTCCTCCGCGGAACAAAGTAGCGCAATGACTCTTCGGAAGCACGAATTGGAGTGGACTGGTGGAACGATGTAATATTGTAAATGGGTATGGCTCGCGCGCGGCCGCTTTGAGAGCCAGCAGGAAGAGGAGGCAGCCGCGAGTGAGATCCTATCGGTTGATATTCAATGCGATATAACTCATTCTAGGTATGGACTATCTCGACTGCACCAACACCAGCGAGCGGTCGCGTGCACGTAGACCGGGACCGGCGTCCTGCGCGCGCCGGCCAGTCTATAAAGCTCCCGCAAAACGCGTACGCGATTTAATTTGTGGGAAAGTTTGTCGGAACATTTGGGAACTCTTCAGAATTCAAGATAGCGTGTCTCGTGTCTCTTCCGCGATCACTAGGATCTCGAAGAGATTAAACATCGAAACGAGTATCCTCTGAAGATTAAACGTGTATGTTTCAACACGACTGTTCTGCATTGCATTCATAATTTCAATTCTTCTGTACAAATCCCCTAACATTTGAAGGTTTGAAGATTGCATCCAACGTAGTGTATATCAGTTCATCTCGCGTGGAAACTCGTTCTACCTCTGCGAGCCAGATCCAAAACAAACGGAATCCTCGATTCCCAAATACCATTCTACACAACAATTCCCAATGATAACCTTCTCAAACTCAATTCCGAACGTCCCAGAAGCATAATGTATCATTTCCAACGTCTAGTGCTCAGTGAACAGGCCCAGCTTTCGGAAACGCAGATCGAACTTCATTAAGAGAAGAGAATCCCATCGAACGCGAGACGCACGGTGGTGACCATTCACGAAACAGGAAGCTGCCGCGATGAAACCGGAGCATAAAGACGCGACTCGGACAGATGGAATCCGCGCCGAGCGTCCGTTTCCATGAGTCGCGTACAAGCCAAGCCGCGACAAGAAACGCCGCGTGTCTGGCGATCCTCTTCGCGTGACCGTGGCTCGACTAATTTCTTAATGGATTTTTACGGCGTTACGCGGTACGAAGTGAAATCAATATCGCCGCGGTCTTAACCTGGAATGCGGGGGAACGCACGCGAGAATCGACTCACCCTTTCCCTCCGCCGCCGCCTGCCCGTCCGTTCTCGAATCGTCTTTTGTCAAGGTGATTCGGATGACAGGCTGAGTCACGCTCCGTTCCCTGGGACTACATTCCGCTGCTGCGGGCCCGGGATACGCGGTTTCGCGAAAAAACCGTTCCGCGAATGAAAGTCACGCACGTCCGCGCCGGGACACCCTTCCCCGGAGCGCCGGCTCCGTGATTCCATCGGGGATCATGGACGTCGATCGATCGCGACCGTTTTTTCGTCGACGGCCGATTTTCTGAATCAAAACTGGCACATTGTTTTATTAGATCGGACAAAATGTTTCGTCGTACTCTTAAATGAGACTCGAAGAAAAACTTCGCTCGGTTGAGTTTATCCGTTGCGCTATGGTTTCTTCCGCAACTGTAAAGGACATCGATGGCAATTTTAGTAGAAAAGGAGAAGAATTCGATGCTTATTCCGCGTCCACGTTTATTCTAGTTGAAGATTAATGATAGACGAGTAATGTTTTATTTACATTCGAAGCAAATGAATATTATAATGATCCATAGATGAGTAAATAATGTTAACGTCATTTTTGTCCATGAGGTGTTTCGACAGATTTTCGTTGAGCAACGATGGAGGGGCCATTCTCAAATTCCCTGTATTTTTCCTCGAAAAGTTTGTCCTCGTCCTTGGTTTTGTAGCCGACGGTGATTTGCAATGGTGCGTTGCGAAGTGACTCGAGGTACAAAGAGGGAGATTACGCGAGAGATAATGGAGTTTTTATTGGTACATCTAATACTAATTAGAAACGGTTAGATATGGCAACGCCTTAGGCCGGAGACTGATTGCGGCTTGGACTTTATGCGCTTGTGGCGTGCGCGAGCGTATCGCGGCTACGATAAAAACCTGAATCTCAATGAAGCTTTAATTAATTGTGACCAGATAAAATCGCCGATGAGGAGCGAACAAGTTTGCCGATTCTAGAAAAAAGAACAGCCCCGAGAGATTTTCATTTGCATCGCGGGTATAGATCGGCGTCTCGGCGAGTTACGGGCCGTATATAAAACGACGGAATTGCTTTCCCAGAACAGTCCCGCGGTGAGGAGATAACGCTTTATTTGCTCGTCGATTCACGAATTCTTCGGCGAGTGACTCTGCGGATTCAGCGTAACCGCCGCGCCGGTGCGTCAATAGCGTTACGTCAGACGATCGCGCGGCGAGATTTACCCAAGATTTATCTCGTTTATTAGCGAGAAACCTGTCCGGCGGTGACGTCCGCTACAACGTTCCCGAATCTCGAATAACCTCTCTCCTTCTCCCGCGTCCGCGCAGCATCCCGGAGCAAATATCTCGCCCGTGGCGATCGTAATCTTGGCACGCCGGATCGGCGACGCGGCGCGGCTCGTAAAAACTCGCGGCCGGGCAACAATGAACGTTACGGGAACACCGACCGTTGACCGTTGTTATCGTAAATGTTAACGAGGAACGGTGTACCTCGCCGTGTTTCCTTGGTAGCGACCTTCTTACGGTGCATCGATGAAAAGAATGCACCTGAAACGGAATCAAACGACACTCCCTTTGTTCACATGGCACCGACGGTTATCTTGGATCGTCGTTGATCTAGAATCGAAATTGAACCGTTGCGAGTCCTAGTTAATAATTGCAGGTAGTAATTTGCAAATAGAAGTTTCAGATCAAGCATCACTGTTATACGATCAGATTACATTTGACCAAACTTAGCTACCAACAGATGCATATCACTTAGCTTCTGACGGAAATGCTCTTATATTACATCGAATCAAACATTCTTATACGTAGAATAGCACGGTATAGGTCAGCTTAGTTTTCGTTGGATTCCCAATTACAGCGTGCCAATGGCAGACGTTATCAGGAGCCAGAACGAACGTCGCGCGACGACGAGGTAATTGTTGCTATCGGGAGCCGGAGAGAGGCTGGCACGCGAATATCCCTCTCCTCCCTGAAACGAAAACGAGAAGCGTGCTCTCGCCTTGGAAAGGTCACGAGGAGGTGCTCGAAAGGTCGTGCCGGTTTCACCGGCCGCTCGGCAGGAGGAGGAGAGGAAGAAGAAAGAGACGGAAGAGCAGAAGAAGAAGAGGCTAACGACTAGCACGCCGAGAGACGAACGGTGAAAGCGAATCTCCCATTAATGTTCCTACTCGTCGAGGACTTCAAAGCTCGTGCAACCGTCTGTATACGCGCATATTTAAGTGCACTGCCCCGGAGACTTCCGGTCAGCGCACCGCAACCAGTACCGAACACCTGAGCGCGCGGAGGCGCGTCTCAAGAACCCGATGATGTACTCCGCTACGTCTGCACGGTCATTAGGGTATATTGTAACCTCTGTTTCTTCGAGAGCCGGGTCTCTATCTCTCTCCCTTTTCCTTCCTTTCTTTCTTTCTTTCGATCTTTCTCGATCTGCCGCGATTAAACAGCCAGATGAAGCTCCTTTTTTCATCTCGAACGCTTCCTGGAAACCATAATCGTCGACCGTGGTACGACAGGGAATTCCATTATTCTTTTACTTCGCGTTTCTGGTTTCGAAAGTCGTATCGGAGGAGTCGGTGTTCTCCTTTTGACATGTTCTCGTAGCGGGTTTTTGGGCAGGGTTTTCGGAATTCAGGAGGACACACGGAACACCTAGAGACTTTAACGCCTGGTCGAGACACTACGATAAATTCCACAGTTTATCGTCTCGGTTATTCAAATTCAAACGAGTTACACCACGACCACTTCAATCGCTTGTTCTCTTACAATTATCTATTCGCCGGAATTTTCAATTGATCGATGAATAATTCAATCGAAATATCTACATTACTCAATTCCAATGTCGCATCAGTTGCCTTCGAGCTTCCTCAACCTTATTCCGTAACATCTCTTGATTCCCAGATCAATTTCTCATTTCAGAATCGCATCGGTCGTCTCCGAAGTTCATTTTCCACAATCTCATATCACAATGTGCGACGATCCTCGAGCCGCCAATCTCCCGTTTTCATGTCGCACCAATTGTCTTCGAATTTCATCTTCCTCAATCTCGTTTCGGAGCGTCCCGAGATCCTCGGAGCACCAATTTCTCCGAGACCGCAAGAAAGTTGCTCGTTTCGGAACCGCAGAAATTCCGTCCGCGGGATTTCCTTTCGCGACGCGGCGATGCGCCGTTATCGCGGTAGGTTGTTTGTAAACAGGATCTGGAATTAGGTGGAACGGCGTGTAACCGGGACACGTGGAATCCGGCGTAGATCCTGCTGAACGATGGGGGCCGGGGCACGTAATCGTGATCCTTCGAGGCGCGGCGGTTCTTATCTCTGTATATAACTGTACTCGTCGCGCGAGCCCGGCGTCAGCCGACGCGTCGCGTCGCGGCCGCCTCGAAATTCTGGCCACGCGACCGTCGTCGGTTTATTTCGGACACGTTCGCGTGTCCGGCCCGGGCTAAACGGTTCGACGCCAGGTACCGAATATTCTGACGGCCCGATGGGCGACCGTTACGTAAACCGTCGCACCGGCCGAATTTATTACGGTGTCCAGTGAAACCAAAGAAAGTGGCTGCGCAGATCTCTCTCGGCTTCCAATTCGTACGGTCGATAACTCTGTCTTAATTATATTCTCGTGTATTTCGGAAGTGTTGCTGTGGATCATTAATATTTCCTTGTTCCTTTTTCGTTATTAAGAGTTTTTGCGAATGTCACTGAATACTGGGAAGTAACTGTTCCGCCGAATGAGATGTTTCACTGGAATTCAGTGTGATGTAATGGTTTCGGAGTAATTTTAATTGTTATGTATGCTTCTGATTGGTAAACATTTAGTTATCGATATTTGTGAAACGAACGACAACTGGCATCGATAGCGTGTTAATTATTAGAGTGGAACTGATGTTTTTACGTAAATTCATTTATTAGATAGATTGTTGCGATCAAAGTACTTTTTCTAAATTTAAGTATCAAACTCTGTTAATGTGTTCTTATATCGAAGCATATAATTCCATCGAATCTTTTCACTTTCCATTTCGTAGAGCTAATCGTTCCGACAAAAGAACGGTTCATGGTTTCACCGAACTTTTTCGCAGGTAGAGTATAACTGATTCTCTCAGCGTTAAATCGACCGGAATAATTAAAGAAATTCTCTTATTGATCAGTCGCGGACATAAGACTCCGGTGTATAGTTCAAACCCCGACGATATCGGTCCAGTCTTATATTTCGATCAAGCATTTATAAATTTCTCCTCTCGGGGAATGCTCGTTTCAATATCAGTATCGAATATTATGTAACAAACTGTTCGAACAGCGAATCGATGAAAAGGGGAACCTTCCTCGAGAATGATTCGATTATCACTAAACTTTTATCTATACGCATTTCCACCGAGCATCAAATATAATACCACAAACCGCACCGAACTGTACCTTCTAATCCAATTGAGAAAACCTTCGTTTAATCCCGACTCCAATAAAATCCTCAAAAAGAAAAGAACAGCCTGCAATCTGTTCACAGTATCCAGCCTCATCTAAAACCACCTACGGCGAAAGACGTTTCATAAAATCCTGACGAAGATTTCACATCTTTTATAATCGGTTCCAGTCCAGATATACAGCGCGCACCGTCATTTCTTTTTGATCCGCCGTATCTTTGATCCATAAAAATCGATACCAGTCGGAACGTTCGCGGTCTACTCGCCGGCAATAATTAAAATAATTGGAACGGAATCGGGACAGGGATATTCCTTTTCGTTGCGCAATCCAGTGTGCGTGTAAATATCCCGCCACTTATCTTCTCGATTTTCTGTCTGATCGGATAATTTCGAAGGTGCTTGTAAAGGAAGAGAAAAAAAATGAGGAGTCTCCATCGCGCAATCGAATTACGGAAATGCCACGGCTCGCGGACGTGCCGCGGGAGGCGATGCTTCGAGGTGGTCTTATCTGTATAACTGTACCTGTCCACGGCAGTCCGCGATTGCTCACCGCAACGACTATTAGCGATTCTTCCCGTTAGGATAAATACGTGCCAGGCGCCACGGGATCGTAACGATTAATGGCCGATTAACCCGCCGCGCCGAGCCGGCCCGGCGTTCCAGAATTTCACGGAAAACCACGGCCCCGCCGTTTTGTTATTTTCCCGTATTGTTATTAGCCGCGCGCGGATCGTTAACGTGCTCGAGAAAATTGCTAACCGCAGAGCGATCGATACGCTCCTTGTTGTCCTTTTTGCGCCGGTTTTCCTTCCACGAGTCGCCGTCCGCGGAAAATTCGTGCCCGTTCGTAACTGTAAAGGGGATTCTCCATTACTGGTATTAATTCTGGTATTCAGCGTGCGTTGTTTCCTGCGGAGAACCTTTTTTCCAGCCTGGACTAGACGATGAAAACGCGGAAGTGGGAGTGATCGTATTGGAAAGAACGATACAGAGGAAACCCTAGATTATTCTCCAAGTTCCTGCCGCGAAGGCTTACCAAGGAGAGCCCCCATGGGCGTGGGACTGAGATTAAGCTCAGTCAGCTGAGGCCGAAGCCTTACCAGCGTTGCTTCCCGGGGATGACGAGTCCCATGGAAGTAGACTGTTGGTAGCGCCGAGTTACCTTTCCAAAAACTCTACCAGATTTCCTGTCTGGTCCAGGAGCAGGTGGGACGCTGCTCACGCGCCGAGACCCTCGAAAGGTCTCTGCCCAGCATGTAGGCTGCAACCACTGCCACTACGAATCCAACACCAATTGCACCGGCCGAGAGGACCCGGGGACAAGCACCCATGGTCACTCTCTGTGAGGGGACAAGGGGACTAGGCACCCTTCGTACGCCCTCATGGGCAACCGGAGCGCCCGTAGTACCAATCCAATCGCAGGTCTATTGGTAGGACCTGTTCGGCTTCTTACATACATGAATAAGCTGTGCCTGCCATATCAAGGTGTCTCGTCCACACCAAGGGTTGGTTAGACCCTAGCTAAGGAGCCCGGGGGCGCCACTCCCCGAACCGTGATCGCCACACGGCCCCTGGGGCAGAAAGAACGATACAGTTGGATCCTCTAAATCTACCTTGCGTCTATTGAAATGAGGTACTCTCGATCAAGGTTCATCCTATCGGAGCTAAAGCGTAAGCTGCCATCTTCTGTAATCCTATCCCGAGTCAATCATTTATTCCTTGGCTCGCATCGATCGAAAGTAGCGCTTTCATCCTTCAAATCTCCAAAACACTAATCGTCTATTCACGATTCAATAAAAAGGCATTTCCCAAAAATGTGAGAACCAACCGAAGATTCGCTAAGTTTCAAAGTCAGCCAAAAAGGTGATCCAGTCAGGCGGTTCTCACAGTGAACATCCTTCCACTAATCAAAACGTTCATCATTGAAGTCAAAGAGCATCCCCTAAGCCTTCATCCCCAGTGTAAACATAAGATGCGCGAAGTGCCTCTAGAATCGTCAATAATGAAAGGCGCTTATCACCTCCCTGCATCTCGCTCCGTCCCGGTGAGGTCCAGAAAGTGTCGCACCTGGAGAGAGCACCTGGCCGGGCAGCAGCCTAGGAGACGCGTTACGTATGCTCGAGCCAGGTGAGTCATTGCGAGAGCGGGGGACGAAGAAGGACGGTCGTCGGCGACGACGTATCTAGGGGGGTTGGTTCCGCAGGTGGTTCCAGCTCGGGAGAGGAGAGACACGCCGCGGCTCGCGCTCGCGCGGCCGTCTGTGCAGCACCGGTGGTGACGCGGTGGTGGTGGTGGTGGTTTGCTGGCTGGTGGTGGTGTTACGGTAGGTTATGCCTTGCATTCCACTCGAGGTCGACGAACCGAGACGAACGCCTGCATGCGCGGCCACGTTGCCTCGCTCCTGGCCACTGTCCGGCCTGCCTTGCCTTGCCTTGCCTTGCCTTGCCTTGCCCTTTCCTTTCCTTTCCTTTCCCTTCCCGGAGCCTCTCTTTTCCCTTTCTTTTCGTCCTTTCCTCGGCGGAGAGCTCTCTCCACCGGCGACTAAGGCCGCTGCCGACGCGCGTCTCCCTGCATCGCGAGACACTTCCTCCTACTCCTTCCAATGCTCTTTCCTCTTTCTCACCCCCTGTGCGTTAAAGGGATTCACTTGGTTTTCGTTAGGAATATTGAAGAATTGTGTAGTTTTGTGGTGGAGGTTTTGGGAATTGGGGTTTGGCCGGGAAGTTTGTGAGTTCGTGAGATTAGGTGGTAGTGGGTGTTGGTCCGCGATTGAGGCTGGTCTTGGGGTAAGTGGCGAGCGATGATGAGGTTGTTAGTGGTTGGAAATTAGCGCTGATTGTCGCGAGATTTGACGTGATCGACATCTGACGCGATTAAAAATTAACACGATCGAAATTTGTCACGATGGAATCTCCGAACGAATGCTCCTTGGTTTCTATAAACAGATACTTAAATTTCCTTTTCTACAGCCAAATAATTAGTGGCAAAGTAACTTTCCCGAGTTTAACAACAGGAAATGTCATTCTCCAGGGATTCAACAACTGTACGCATCACCGAACACCCAACAGCGAAACTTACTTTACAATTCCTCTCACCCTCGACCTTCGAAACCCATTTATCCCCGTGCGCCCAGGTACAGGAACAATTTCCAAGAAAGAAACTCACCAACTGCCATTTTCCTGTAAATTACAAGAATGGAGTTCTCGGATCTCGAAGAAAGTTCCCGGCGCGCTTTCCTGCTTTTTGTCCCGTCCGGAAAATCTGGATTCCTCGCGTCGAGCGAGTTTTTCCGCAGCGGGTGTATCAAAACTGTCCTCCTGCCTTTCACCTGCGGAGACTTTTCTCCTGCAGGTGTCTTATCGGCGCCTCTCGCGAGTGTCTTCGCGGTTCGGGGGAGAAAGTTGCTCCTCCTGTCGATTACTGCGACGCGAATTAATAGACGGCGGATTGTCGCGTCTGGGAGAGCGTCCGGTGATTTCTTTCTAGCCGATGACAGTGGTTCGTCCGGCTCCTCTCGCTTTTCCACGTTGCTCGGCGGGCCTTTCCGCCCGGAGAAAGTGCAACGCCGCGTCCTTGCACACGTCTCGATTACCGTTTTCACCGCTCTTTTCTGCCGGAGGGTTCACACCGACTAATTCGGTCAAATGACTGCAATTAGACGTACAAGCGACGCAATTGGTTTATAATCGATTACAAGTTGTTGAACGTTAAATTAGTGGTAATTGCGAGTAAATTTGAAAATTGATCGGTGATTGGATCGGTGATTGGATCGGTAGGAGCGTTGGATGGGTAACGGGCCGAAGAAATTCATTGGATATTAAATTAAGTTGAATATAATGACATTAGAAATGTTTTGGTGACTCGAAGGAATTGGTTAACTTTGGGTTCCCTTGAATTACAGGAATTCATGCGTGTAACGGTATACTTGCGATGAACCTTTCAGATCGACGAACGTAAAGAGCGGATATTATTGTTATTATTACTCTCGTGTTACATCGTTACGCAAAATTCGCACGAAAATTATTATTATTGCGCCCGTGCTTTCTGTATCGTGCAATAATCGGATGTAAATACGGCTTACACAAGTGCACGGTTTATGCGATGTTACGTAAAGGCGAACCTCGAAGACGGCGGGACGAGTGTTTCTGTTTGGGAAATTGCTTAATCGATTAATCAATCGGTCTTGTATCAAGCGTTACACTTCGCATTGCCATATTTTTCGTCCAGTAAACCTGTGTTCTTATGCTTCGTCATTAATTAGCTGTCACTTTCAACCGAGTTAACGCACCTCAAACCGTTTCTTTCCAAAAATAGCACCATTCGGTATCAAGTTTCATAAAATTTCATATACATTTTTCATTCTATGCCAATTTATTTTATCCTTTTCACCCAAACCGTAATAGCTATAAGTTTCGGTAAAATCAACCGATCGAACGGTTCCATTACCAGAACACGCGAACCAATCCTTTCCGAAAGCAACACGCAATCTCATATCCATCCGAAACCTCGTTGAAATTCTTGTCGATTTTCGATTTTATTCTCATTTGTTCCACATGTTTTTTCATTTAAGTCCCCAACCGAAGGAAAGCGTAGATACATGAAAGATAGTCACGAGTGTCGGTAAAATCAATCGACTGAACGATTCAATTACCGCGGCACTCGAATTTCATCGTTCCGCGTCGGCGTGATAAATGAACCGCCGGCCGTTCATCGACGTCGACGGTTATTAATTAATTCGGGGCCGGTTTAATCGGCGGCCGCGCGAAACGGCAAACAATCGGTGGAAGGCTCGCTCGCGCAGGCGCATTTATCTCCCGGCATCTAATCGGCCGACACGATTTCATGCGTGCCGGCACCCGGAGGTTGCGCGCGCCTCGCTCCCGATTATTTATCCCGGCCGGCCTCGCTCGGAATCGGCGAGTTCCCGTCGGAAAACGATCGGTTCCACCGCCACTGCGGAATTCCATCCTCGCGGCCGTTATTTATCGTCTAATAAATTCCTCGACGATAAATAAAAGACTCATTATGGTCGACGGCGCGTGAAATACCCGCCGGATTGGAAGCGTTCCTCGAACAACTGATTGTAATCAACTGTAATTCGACATCGTGAACGTTCGGCTTCGGCACGCCGTATTGGAGGAAATTGCGGGCGAATTTGTGCGTTTGTCGGGAACAGTTGTCTGTTTTGGGAAGTTCGGTGGATGTCCGCAATGTCGCGGATGACAGTTTCGAAAGGAAATCGCGGGCAAAGGAGTGCCATATGGATAGAAAATCGTGTGCAACGTTATTTACCACTCTTTCTTATGCTGACACATTGTGTTAGGATTGTATTAAACAGAACTATTCCCGAATGGAAACAGTATTACGTCTGTGAAACAAAAGGTAACGAAAGAATCGGAGTAAAGGTTCCACATGAATTTTATCGTTCAAGTCATTCGGCAAAATTGTAAACGTTTCATCATTTTCAATGTTTAATTAACGCTTCTCGCGTTATTATATAATCGAGTAAATGAATAAACCGAAAGACGATAAGATTGTCTGTTAAACTTTGTAATCGATGAGGTTCCACCGATGTGCAGTGATGCTAGTTGAAAGCCTTTGCCAATCGAAGCTGTACTGATGCAACGGTAAACCTTTTACAGTCGTAACGTCTCTGCAAGCTTTCAGGATGAATCTGCAACTCGAAGCACGAGCGACAAAAGGTGCATTATGTTGCTGAATGTCCTCCATCGCCGACAAGAGAGCCAGCCAATAGCGTTAACCTTCGATTCGTTTCTGCTATCCTTCACGCGGTGGATCCCGGCGCTGGATCCTCTTTCGCGAGGTCGGCTCGTTATGCAACGCGATCCCATTCGACGGCAGACCGTTAATTTAATTCACGCTTTCCAGTTAATTAATCCCAATTACACGTTCCGCCGAAGCGGCAGCCACCTACTCGCCCGCGATCTCGTTTGCCGCCGCCGCGTCCACCTGAATGCCCCCTTAATCCGTAAACACCTGGTACCCCGGCGCGCGAGCGCCATTCGCCCGATAAATTAATGACTGACGCGGTTATTGGCCGTTAAGTCGATTAATGATTCCGGGTTAACGAGCCGAGGCGTCTTTCCGAAAGCGTGCCGCCTCGCACCTCGTTGCGAAAACGCTCGACGCTGATGTCCTTGGTTACGGATCAACGCCGCGGCGAGCGAAGGATGCAGTCGCTTTCGGCAAACTTACTCGTAGACCGGACTTAGCCAAAG
Organism: Nomia melanderi; assembly: GCF_051020985.1. Lineage (NCBI taxonomy): Eukaryota > Metazoa > Arthropoda > Insecta > Hymenoptera > Halictidae > Nomia > Nomia melanderi. Next base: position 10,554,426 of record NC_135009.1, read on the forward strand.
ATATCTTTTCGACACGAGATAGTTAACGTTCAGCGTGATCTTTCAATCGATTTTAGATCTTTCTGAAGCTTCTTCGGGAGAACGTTCAATGACAAATCGCATGCTCGATGGGAGAAAGGTTGATTTCGAAAGGAATTATCACGTAAACACTGCAGTCTATGTAAATTGAACATTACAATTTGAATAAACCTTTTAATTACCAGTACAAAGGTAACAGAATTAACGTATACGATCTTCTGCAAGCTCAGCGTTACAAAGATCTCCTTATCAATGCACAATAACCAAATAGTGCCGCAAATAGTATAACAATTGAATTATTAAAGAGTCAGACAGTTTTCATTTCTTGACCAGCGATTGAATCAACCAGTTCAAGAGCAATGACGATTGATAGCACGTTAGAATGGCGAAACGTTCGGTCTACAGTTACTTCTGGCTAACGGGTTAAACTCGTAAAGCTTTTTCTAGCTACAGCGATTTCCAGCTCTAGATGAAGGTTGAACGGAGGAAAACTCGCGTTTTCGCGGGTCGCGTACGAATCCCGCACGTGCTCGTTCCCGATCAATGGCGGCAGCCCCTCGCAAGAGTGCACTCGGCATTCTCTCCCCGCACGTGCCGATGGCAGTAACCTCGAAGACAATGACGCGCCGGCGACGAGCATGTAAATGTAACCTTTCCGCGACGCTGCTATGGAAGACGCGCCGCGCGCGAGTGAAAGGCCGCGCGACGTGTCCCCGCGATATTCCGCCAGACCAACCAGATATTCCGCTGCCCGGAGGATTAGGAAATGTCAGGCCGACGGTAGTCCGCGGGTAACGCCGTTTTCGTCGCGTCCTTTTTGCGCTGGGAACATTCTGCGGCGTATACCGTAGGCCCCCCTGTAACGCGATTAAAAAGTTGTTGGCGAATAACTGTAAAAGTGAGAAAATAATACGAGCGAAAGAAGATGAATCGGTAACCAAAAGGCGACGTCGGTCGGATTTGAGTCATCTGTGAACGTGGAGTCTATATTTTTTAACTTCCTTATGGAGGATACTGATATAGAGTAATTTAAGGTGAGGTAGCCTGATTGTATTTCAATCGTCATGTATGTCTATATTTTCAACTGACAAATTCAGAAGTATCGAAAATCTGGAAAGATTTTGAAGGGATTTCTTGTGTTCTTCGGTTAAGAATATTGGAAGTTCATCTACTCTTTTGTTTGAAGCGAGTTCCAAACGATTACCATTGTGTCTTGTATTTTCAGAATCTGATAGTCATTCGAGTTTAACAGATAGTAATCCTATTCATTGCCAAATGTTATAATTAATCAATATTGCATCGAACGCATGTTTTATTTTCGACAAAATCATAGTTTAATCGAGGATTACACTTATAGAAACACTTCACATGGCTACGAACACAAGAAGATCCTTGACACAGGAATCGAAATTCCATTCAACTTTCGCTTACACAAATTACTCGTAAAGACAGTGGATTTCCATGAGCAATCTCTGCCCGTTTACGCAATTATCCACGGACTTAACAGTGAAATGGCAATTTCTTTTCTCGGCGAAGGTTCTTCGCGCTTCTGTTTCGTTGCATTCTGATTATGTGTGACGAGCAAATAACAGAGCTCGTCTCGGTATGAAAAGAACTGTTACAAAATCCATTGAAAGCATACTTTACAATCGGCGGTTCCAGTCACTGATTAGAACGAGTCTTGTCTTATTTATGGAGTAAAGACTTGCTCCGGCTTCCGTCTTCTACAATCACTTCCTGACATTATTAATCAGTGTAACACTTGAACAATGTTCCTAGACAAAATCAATATTAGCTTCCACCTTTTACCACGTTCACTGTCAAATCAATCTTCGTCAAGATCCTCTATAATCAACACATTCTCCTTAACAAAAAAAAAATAAGAAGAAACTCAAAGGTCAAGATTTTTCACAGTACTTTCTTAACTATACTCCTCCGCGCAAAAAATCGTTACATTCATCACCGACGAAATTGATCTTTAAACTCGTAAAAAGAATCTTGAATCAATCAGAAAATCATTGTCACGACAATTATAGTGTTAAGGACACTTCAACGATCTCCGTTCCGTTGCTGCCAGATGGACGTCGACCTGTCCCCTTTTCAGCGTGCTGGAATGAAATAAAAAGAAAAAAAAAATAAGAAAACGGAATTTTCGATGTCGGCGTAATTTCGAGGCGACTCCACGGATTTTACGATTCCCCGGGGACAGTTTGTTTAAAAGTCGCCCGTCTGGTTTCCGGCCGGGCGGCCGCGCGGCGCAATCGTAATTTCCACCTGCGGAGCGGCGATGGCGGCGCGGCGTACCGCTCGATTTGCATTCGCGTGCAACGGTGGCCTCACGGGGCCCGGACAATTAATCGGTCCGCTGTGAGCTTAAAGGACTGTTATTTCGCGACGTGTAACGCATTTAAATGAGGTTACGTATCAGCCTGACTCGTCCTTCTACGCGATAAGGCCGTTCTCGCGAGCAATTTCTTTCCGTCTCGCGGATCATTCCTCTCTCCGAGTCGTCGTTCATCTTGCAGCTCGTAATCGCTTCGGCGTGCATTGATTTTTCATGGTTTATTGGTACACACGGTATACCAGTAAGATTGGAACCAAGTTTCAACGGTGCCGAATATTCTCGATGTACAATTTATAAAATTACAGTTCAATTTTTGGCGGAGATAGAGGTAATTAACGTCGATAACTTGAACCGTTGGCAATTCGAAATTTGTAAACAAAGTAGCAAGAGAGAATTTTTTGGTAGATTCAAAGCGACCGGTTGAACTTAATTGGAAACCACGGGTTAATAGTAATGCTTTTTAAATCTTCGTGAATACTAGATTTCTAACTATTTTAAAATTGAATCGAACAAGTACGAATCGAACGAATCTTCGTTACTCGGAGCGGAATCGTAAAAATTCTCCGCGATGTTCGTTAAAAAAGATATTCTTCCCTGCGTCAGGAATTATGTCCCGCGAAAGTTTAACGGCATTCCAGGCGAATAAACCCGCGCACACGGAAGACATCGTGTAATTCGTATTTCAGCGGGAAGTCGGGAGCACCCCGAGCGGTCTTCTGTTGCTCGCGTGCCCCGCGAAGTACAAATTTTAATGGGCCCGTTTGTACCGCCGATTTCTGTGTCACCGCGACGCCGGTAACGGACCGGCGACCGTTGCTCGAAGGACTTTCGAGCGGTCTGCTCGGTCCTCGAAGGACGATACACGATCTCTCCCGCTGTAAACCCGTTGCCGCGTCGCGTCGTCTTGTTCCATTCTCCCTGCGAACGATCTCTCGCTCTTGCCTCGAAGGAAAGATGAAATCCCCGCTATTGTCCCCGGCTCGTCTGTACAGTTACCTATCAGACGACGAACTTGAATAATCGATCGATCGAGCTTATTACCTTGAGAAGAGAAGAATAAGGATGAGAGGATACCAAAATGGGACGAGAATCTTAGTCCGACGTACACGCATAATATTCTTCATTTTCAGATCGAAAATGATTTATTTGATCGATTCAATCGTTCAACTAATTACTATATAATCTATCCTCAGTCAAATGATATTTTAATAATCCGGGGGAAGAAAGATACGTTAGAATCTTTCTATATTACTGTGCCTCTTCCAAGTACAAACGTATAATCCTCAAAAGCCACGAACCGGATCGAGCAGCTCTATATTAAAAGAACCAAGAACAGAACAGAGTTAAAGATCCAATATCAGAGTGAAGTTAATTTAAGAACCTCGAGAATCGTCTGAGAATCCTCGTTGAGAAGTAATTCAAGACCTCCCCTCCGCAGTAAGAAAATAAAGTCCCCCCAGTCTATGAGCGACGCTCGTAGACCAACTGTCCCTCTCGAACTCCCCACTACCTCTTCCCTCTTCCGCGAAGCTAAACCTCAATCCTCCCGGAATGATAATTAAGACGGAGGTCCCGCGGCCGACGCCTAGGCAGCTCCCGATTAAACGTTACTTTTAATCGTGCCGTTTCCATGCGCGACTTAATTGCTCCCGCCGTTGAAAACGCGAGAAAGGCGGCTTAACGACGCCGAGTTCCGAGCATGACCGGTTAAACGACGACGACGCCGGCCGCGGAGGAGGAAGAGGGTAGAATTTAGCCACGGAGAGTTGGTAAAAATCGCGCGAAATTCCATTCCTCCGCGGAAAATTCCGAGGCAATTTCCGAGCGGGCCGTGTTTCTGCGCCCCGCGGGGTGCTTCCAGGCTGGACGCGACCTTATTTAGCGCGCCAGGAATTCCAGCCCCTCCGGGGAAGACCTGTCCAGCTTCGGAACCGTGCCAAAGAATTCGCCCGCGAATTCCATGGGAATTCGTTCGCCTGGAATCACCTTGTTCCCTGCGCGGCGCGGCTGGGTTCGATAGAACTCACCTCTGGACACCCGGGGATCTGGGCGTAGAAACCGGCGGGTAGCGGCTGGAGGCGGCTTACGCCCTTCGCGGACTTCCTGCTCTTAATTATTGTCCGCTTATCCTATGAATTTCCATTGAATACGGAGTATTTTATGGGATGACGATTGGGGGTCCTCTTGGATACCTAGAACAGCGGTTGAAGTTTGATGGTGTGCGGTGGAGCGTTAAGGGATGTTAACTAGAGGTTAGAGGTTAGGTTCATCCTTTCGGTACCAACGCTAATTACAGTCGGCGTGCATGTGACGCTTTCTGTGTCATTGTAGTTTGAAATACGGAGAAGTTCGTTTGTTATTGTAGAAAGACAAATATAGTCTATGTTGGAGTTTCATACAAAGTATAGAGGAACAAAAGATTGTGGCATTCGACGTGGACAGTCGTCTTTTCGATCGTCAATTGTCTCCAGCGTGGATCCAAAAAATGTATAAAAGGACGGATCCACGCTGGACGAGATCAGAGTTGTGTAAACCTACAAGCACAACATTACGGCCCCATTCCGTGTAAAATTGGGTGGTCCTTCGACAATAAATTTAGTAGACGGCACGAAGTGCAATAATTAGGGTCTAGTTCGTACCCTGACAGTCTATCGGTTGGTATTGTTAGGGGAATACTGGAGCTTAAGTGGGTTTGAAGGTTACACTGTAAGCTCGTTCGCTAAGAAATACATAGTAAAGAAAGGATTAATATCTTCTATGAAGTAATTAAACGAATGAGAATTGGGTTTCGATTGAAGGGAGGGTTGAATTCTATCTTTTGGAAATGGATTTTAATGCTCCTTGCACCAGAGAAGCTAACTTATGTTCTTCTAGGTGTCATCTATCCCCATAACCTTTCGTTTCCCGTTTCTCTGTTGTGCTACTATAATTTCAATCCATTGTTCTCACTTCTTGCAAAACGAGGAACGTTATTTTAATCGAATAAACGCAGTTCTAGATCTCAGTCCTTCGAGGATCTCCTCAACCCCATTTCCGCCTCTCGGCAATTCCGTGACACATGGCAGCGGTTAATAACACCGCTGGTTGCGCAACTCGGGGTAATAAACTTAATAATATTGAATTTTGATTAGCGTAGCCGGCAGTCGACCGCGAAAGGTCGGGCTGCGGGGTTGCGCCCGGCCGTCGAGCGTCTGACTCTCCCGGCTCTGCAGTAATTCCGTTGCGTAACCGCGGCGCGAAGGCGGCGTGTACCCGATTGGTCGTGTGTCGCGCGCGCACCTACGTCCGGGATATCTTCGGCAGCTTCTTCTTCGTCCTTTAACCTCGGAGAAGCTCGTGTCTTCGACTTTACGTAACGGATCGCCTGTCCCTTTCTGCTTCAGTCGATGATCTCCCCTTTCTCTTTACTCTAAACGACGACCTCTCTCTCTCTCTCTCTCTCTCGACTGTAAGTTACCTTGAAGTTGCAAAGAACTGTGCGATTGAATTGTTTACATAAAAATATGTATCACTAGATAGTTTTCTCCTTTGCCAGTATTTAACTCGTCGAATGATTGATTGATCTTCGACGTCGGAGCTCTCACGAGTGGAAATATGTATAGTAAAAAGTATACTATCGAATTATTTGATCATTTATCATTTTTTGCACGTTTTCTTGCATATCATCAATTCATGTAACATCATTTGCAACGTTGGAATGTTTGTGAATAATTATCGTTTACTGGGATAGTAAATTACTGTAAGGAATTAAATTACTACAGTGCGGTTAGGATTCCTATGAGAATTTCGTTGGATTTCCAATGAATCTTATGGGACTTCTACGCGAAACGTTAACACTTTCAATAATCCTCATCAGCGAAGGATTAACCGACGATCTCCCTCGTTCTCCGCGAGTGGCGTCTTCTTCGGATCGCGTTCGAACCGACCGACCGGCCGGGTGTAAATCAATCAGCCAGGTGAGATTCGAATCACGGACACGCGACGGCTCGGCTGTCGCTTCTAGGAAAGCAGGTTGCAGGTGTGTTGCCATCGAACCGCCTCGATAGTGTCGTTTAAATTCGTCGCTTTGCAACTCGGCCGGTAGGTACACCGTACTTATTCCCGTTTATCACGGTACGCGAAGATCCGCGCGAGTCCGTTCGGTTCAGCGTCCGCGGATCCGAACGAGCTGTAATTGCCGGATACACGCTTGGCGAAGGGTCAGGAAGCGGACAATCGGAACTGTGTTCTCGGGGCGCTTCCTCCTCGAGCAATTGACGGATTCTTTTTCCTATAAACAACGGAAGACACGGTAATATCTATTTCTTGACACTTCTCGTAGCAATCTTTGATTCCAGAAGCTAGGAAAACCTAATAATCTAATACCAACGATACGATAATTAGAAATGTTAACTATTAACACTCAAAATCTTAGCAATCCTTACTGTAGTACAATTCTGTGACTTCTTCGATTTTTAAGCTCAAATCGACGCAGAGTTCTTAAAAAAATAGAGATCACAGGCAATCTTGTCGAATTCAGGGACGTTCATCCGCTTATCGACGCGAGGGTTAATCAAAAACCAGCGACGCAGCGTTTCCCTTCCGTTCGTTCGGCGATTAACGGTAGCCGAACGATAGCGCGGATGGTAGGACACACTGGAGCCCCGTTTCTGGTTGTCCTTTTATCGACTGCGTCTTCTACGAACCGTCGATAGTCTGTTAGAACGCCACCGACTAGCGAGCCGCTGCGCCGTTGTCGACGGTACGTCGGCGAATCGATAGTTCGACATGCCTTACACACTTTGCTACTTAGATGCTGTCCTCCCGCGGGACGTCCCGCGCGATAACGACCGCTAACTCGGCCCCTGCGCCGCACGGGCCCAGATAACGTCCACTTTTCACCGGCGACCGCTGTCCTCCCGGTTCACTCTTATAAAGAATCCCGAGCATTCGGTTTTTTCGTGCGTACCTCGAACGGATCCTTGTGATCTTCTCTCGCGGCAGGCTGACGTTATCTCTCCGCGATGAAGAATGCTGCCCTTTCGGCGCCGTTTAGGGGATGGAATTTGCGATTTCCGAGTTTACCTCGAGGAACTTGAGCCTTCGATACAGATGTTCAGCGTATGCGAATAATTCGTTATTTTTGTTGGTTCGCAGATAAGTTTCCTACTTCCCTTACTTTCCGTTTGTAGAATAGCTTGTAGCGTTTATACTAGTGAATGGATAGTTTAAAGTGGATAGAATATTGCCTTGAAAATTGAACGAGTGAATGCCGAATTGACATCGCGCGTTGAAAATGTGACAAACGAGTCGGTTAATCGATCGTTTCTTTTAATCGCCGTAGCTTCGCGGAGTTCATTGATCCTCCACTCCTACCCGGCGATCCCTAAGAAATTCGAGAGCGAAATAAAAAGATCCTCCGCGTAAAACCCGGGATTCCAAGCGCCTAATGAAAAAAGGGTAACGAGGAACGAGCGAACACGTATACCCAGCGAATCGAACGAACTCTCGCTAGCCGAATCAGCGGCTCGAACTTTAAAATTCTTTTACGATTATTCCGGCCGGGCCCGTGCGGCGAGTCGCTATAAGGAAATCAAAGTATTAAATTCCTCGGTCCGCCGCGGCGGGGGGAGCATTTAAAAGAAACGGCCCCCGAGCGTCGCTCGCGAATAAAAGATCCCCGGGTCGTTTTTAGAAATTGTTGCGCGAATTGTCTTCGAGGGAGAAGATCGCGCGCGAACGGGAAGAAGGGTTCCGTATAAATCGCGTTTAAAAGGGGTTCTCGAAAGAACGTCCGGCGTTATTCGCGTCGCGCGATAAACCTGCGCATAAAACGATACGCGTTATCGTCCGAATGTATCAGCGGGACTTGATCAAGATCGTTTTTCGGGGGTCCCGCGAGGAGCCGGCGCGGCGCGGCGCGATTTACGCATCTGCCATTCCGTTTTCGTAATATCGGTTGCGCAATACTCGTTTCGAGCAATGTTAGCCGAGTTATATTGCCGCGGTAATCCGACCGGTGGCATTTTATTAAGGCTGTAGAACCTCCTCGCGTCGGCCGCGCGCGGAACGTGTCTTACGACTGGCAGGACTGTAATGTTTACAGTTCTCTCGAAACGTCGTTTGTCCGCGGTTACGAGCGGCAGCGTGTGCGTTCAGGTGAGAGAGGGAGAGAGAGAGAGGAAGGGAGAGACGAGTCTCTCTGCAATCTGCATAAACGGTTAGAGGCCGCTACCTGGAAAGCCGAGTTTTATTCAATTAACGGTATACATCTTATTCCCGGAAGATTTCGCGAATTCCCGGCTCCACGCGAGCCTTCTCGGACGCCGACTTTTGGCTGGCCGTTCCACTTGTTCCGCTGTCCCTCGCGTTAGATCCTGTCGTCCTTGCCTTGGAACGACGTTCGAGAACGCCTTATTCGGCGCTAGGGTTCTTTGACGGTCGTGTTTATTACGCTTGATGGAAGTATGAAGGTTGCTCTTGGCTTTCGTGGTTGGTAGGTTAATTCTTCGCGGTCCTGCGTCGAGGCTGACTCGATGTTTAATGTTGTTTCAATATTCTCTTACTTCAATCGGCTTTATTCTAATTGTTCAATGTGTCGTTGAATTGATTCAAGCGACATGTTTAAGTGTAATTGAATCGAGCAACTTCGGCGCAAGATTCATAGAAAATCGAAGATACTGTGGATGAAGTTTTTAAGGTTGAATCCGTTTATGCCTTTCTCATTGGAATTTTTCAGAATTGTTGTCGGATTGTCGAATTGATTTTGTTATTATGTTTATATATTTGTGTCGCTGATTCTATTGTCTACTAATGTATCGGCTAATCGTTGTTCCTTAGAATTCTCTGTCGCGCGATGACCTTTGGAAACATAATTTATCTCTCGATAAATTACGTTTCTTATAAGTCTATTTTATATTGTATTATAATTATAATATTGACCACTAAGAACAGTAATCCGAAAGCACATGCGAATTCAAGATATAAGACCGAACGAACGATTAAACGCCGCTCGAAACTCGAACGACCTGCTGGAAGCACCGGATAATCGTAATACAAGGATCGCATAAATCCAACCGTTCCCGGAGAGAAGTGGAAGTTTCAGTGATAAATCAGTACCTGTTTTTCCGTCGGATCACGAACACGCCGCCGCGGCCAAGGCCGGCGTGCACCGTGGACCGTGGTTGGTGTCCGGCGACACATTTATCCTGGCTCTATTACTGAACACGAATAGAGGGGAGGATACGATTCTTCCTGGTGCGGACTCGCGTAATCGCCTGTCGCCAGTGGTTCCCAAACTTTGCCGGAAACCTAACCCATTCACGATAACGATCATTTTCCACGCCACGTTGTCTCATTGGAACTGCATACGATTGAAGCTGAAAGGCATTGCCTTAAGAACATTATTTTTCTCTTGATAACTGAAACATTCTCGCGTTACTGTTGTTATTATTGGTGCAAACATTATTTTTACAATATTTCAAATCGTTTTGCGATGTATCGAAAATCAACTCGTGACTCACCAAAAGATTTACAGCACTTTAAGAACATATACATTAGCGATTGTCAACTGTTGTGTCACAAGATTTTCATATAGCTACACAGGCCATTTATTTAGCAAAGTGATTGTATCTTCGCGAAACAGAAGATAGAAAAAATGTAAAGAGTTATATACACAAAGAACGGATGAGGCTTTTCAGCGCCAGAACTTGGAACATGGAGTTAAACATAAGAAAATGAAATTGAAGCATTAAGAAATATTATTTATCGTGTCGGAGTATTTTGTTAAGCAGTATAGATGTGTGCTGAGATGGAACAGGTTGAAAATCGCCGCGGTCTATGCAGATGAAGAAACAGGAAGGTCTGTGTTCCCGCGAGAGCCGTGGAGAACGATGACGGCGAACAGGGACGAAGGAAGCGAAACCGCGTTCGCCACGCGAGAACCGCGATACCAATTACAGACCGGCCCGGACACGTTCGCCATGACGTACGACCGATGATATTTTATGGCGGGCAGCACGGTACCGCTCGGAACATTAGAAATCGAACCGATACATCACCACGTGCCCCCGTCCGTCGCCGCTGGCCGACTCGATTCAGTTTTTCACGGCTGCGGCGGCCGGTCGATTTTAATTTCAAATGCGGCCGCTCGATTCCGGTTGCCGCGGGATCACCGTATTTAGCCCGGGAATTAATTACACGGACGCGTTTAATATGTTCGCGGAAGGAATCGGGACCGAGGTCCCGGCCCGTAACCGACACGGGAATTATCCTTGCGAATGATATCGTTTAAGTCTGGGAATATTCCGATGGTGGGTATTCGAAATAGACGATTTTGAATACGATGTTGAAGAGTTGAAGAGTTGAAGATTTGACGATTTGAAGATTAGAGGTTCTGAAGATTTGATGATTTGCAGATTTGAAGATTTGAAGTTGTGAAGATTTTATGATTTGCAGATTTGAAGATTTGAAGGTTTGAAGATTTGAAGATTTGAAGATTTGAAGATTTGGGTATCTAAATATTTGGATATTTTAATATTTGGATATCTAAATATTTGGATATCTAAATATTTACTAATTATTCGCTTGATGACTATTAACCTTCAAAATCCCAATGAAAAATGAACCAATAAACCACGCAAGCATCGAATATTCCCAAGATCGACGCGTAAATCATCAAGAAATAAGAAGATTACAACCCTAAATGAATAGTTCGCAGCGTCTTCTCTTATTTCACTTTCATACGTGGTAAATTAATAAACAAATTAACGTTGTCGTGTTTTCCTTCTCCAACATTTCTCGTTGTGTATCTTCACTTTCGTTCCCATCAGATTTCCGAAAGAGCAAGAAAACCCTTTGACGCAGAAGCTCTCGAAAAAGCTACGATCCGATTGAAATAGACCAGCGACGCTTTTCCCCGTCCAAATTTCTTAATTGCCGATACAAACCAGTTTCAGCCGCGCACCTGTGTGCGGACAGTGTCGAAAAAAGTGAAACTCGAACACGCAGGTCGAACAGGTTCGCAGCCTTAGGGGTTCGGCCCGAACGAAACACGCCTGTTAACCGTGTAATCACGGCTGAAAGAAAGTTTCCCCTGCCCTTGTCTTCTCTCCGCGTTGTCAGAAGCGTCGGGCTACGCCGGATTCCACGTTCCCCGGGCTCTCCTCTCTCGTCGTCTTGTTTCTATTCCGCTGCTGGCCGGCATTGTCCTCGCGGCGCGAGGAGTAATGTAATGGCGGCTCCCCGAACGAACCGGGGCCACGCCATTGTGTCGGGATTTATTGGACGCGGCCGGGGACAAAGGTTTGTCACTGCAAATTATGATTCGTGCACGCGCCCTCCCTCCCCTGCCGAGCGGGACGAGAAAGTCGCTGGCCAATTACCGCCTTTCTATTCTACGAGATCCCTTTCGGCTTCCACCGGAATATTCTATTAGATCCTTCACGGTTCCTGATTTTATGCTTCTATCAATGGGATTCCTTCGAGGCACATTCCCAGCGAGAATCCTGGTGCATTCTGGTTTCATTCTGATACATCCGCTCGATTGTATCAGGTTCTTCGATTTTATACTTCTAGTTAATTAGGATGACGATAAAGACACAAGTATGTTCGATCATGAGGTTTCTGTTGGATCTTGCGCTGTGTTTCAAACTTCTTTTGGGGAATTTCGATTGTTGATTGATTTAGATCTTTGGGATTTGCTCTGGTTTGAATTTTTGGGGATCAAGCTTATTTCGATTGGAAAACTGTAATTTTTTATTTGATTTCATGGGTGTTCTTCTTGGTTGTTGGATGAGATTCCTAGACGAGTGACAGAATGCCATTCTCTTTCCCGAGAAAGTAAAGGATTCGAGATCTCTTTTGTTCCAGAATCTACGAAGTTTTTATTTCCGAGACACCGGAAGTGACGAGAAATTGCAGGCTCTTTTCTCCCTAGGTGTCATTGGTAACGGTACACTGTCGCGAAGTTTATGACTGCCTTCTTGAACTTCGGTGTCACCTTCGTTTCGACTTCGTAAATCCGACGTATCTGGCGCAGATAAATTATAAGTTGAGAAGGTTAACTTCGCGTGGGCGACGTGCCACCTTGGCAGTAAAATTCGAATATGTATCCGTGAAGAAAGCACAAGGAAACCTTTGGAAAAGGAAACTTCAAGGTGGACAGTTAACGATTTTATTTCTAAAGTCAGCTAATTCAGTGTTCAGTACTTAGACTTAAATTTCAAGAACGTAAATGTAACATCGTCTTAAAAATAACTTTTTATTACAATTCACCAAAGACCAAATGAATGATTTACAAATGACTCGTATTCCAAACCGAGGAACAGAAATAGCTCGAGGCGTTCTGTCACCGGCCATCTTGTCGCCCTCGAGTCGCGGAGCATTTCCATTCTGACTCTTCCTCAAGCTGTAAGAAGGTTCACGCTGCAATACGCTCCGTGCAGCATTCGCTGATGACTATTCTTTTTCTTCGTGGATCATGTCAAAAGATACAACTTTCCAATCTGTCGGGTAACATTGTTAAAAATCACGAGGTCAGAGTGAGACAGCGGCTTCGCTCGTCCTTGAGACGCAGCGTCTTCCGACGACTATCCCGGGGAAAAGATTCTCTCCGCGGCCCAGAAACTCTCTGACCTTCGAAAGAGACAACATTGTATCCAGGCATAAATCAGGTTTCGCGGGTTGCCAAGATAAAATCCGTCGCCACTCGATGGACAAGAAAAAATGTTCTTCACTTGGGAAGCGAACCGTGTACTGTCGGTGCCGGTAAAACTGAAAATCCACGACCAGTGCGCATCCTGTGGACGTAGCCACTACAAATTATTACAACTGAATCGTCGGAGTAATACTCAGCGTCAAATATAAAGGAATTGAACTCTCAACAAACGCAATCTTATCGGTACAAGAAACGCCGAATACTTAACGATCCAACGACAAAAATCTTCTCTAACGGAAATCCTTCAAACTTTCCACCGTCCCAAAAATCAATTCTAAATCCATCAGTGCGAAAGGTTTAAGCACTTTTCAGTGAACGGGTCGATCGAATCAATCGACCGACTCCAGACGCGATCCTCATAAGATTGTTTTCTCACCGCTGCCCGAGTTCGAGGCTCGTCGCGTGACTCGTTTCTCGCGTTTCACGGAATTCATCTGACCGTGTTCCTGCGTTGTTCATCCTCAAAGATGATTTATAACAGGCTCTCTTAATTGGCCTGCTATCGTATCCCTCCCGATGCGTTTCGTTCAACAAACGATTTAATTGGCGGTGGTCGCCGATTTTCCCGGCGCGTCGGTGAAAACGGTTGTCCGCGGCTAGATGAACACGCCAGATATTTTGTAACCAGTTAACCAGCGTGGATCCGCGCGGGCCGCTTTCATCAAGGTCGAGGATTTCTCCACGGAGCCGAGTCTCGTTCGGAAACTCTCTGATAACGTCGAACCTGCTCTCCGCTGCGCCGGCTGCCCGGATTCCGCATTTTTCTCATAAACTTATCACTCTTAACGATTTCACTTGCAAGCTTTGCTCGATCAACGGCTTCTTTTTCCGTGTACGAACCGGAGCAGAAAAACACCGTCCGGTCGGCGAAGATCGCGACGATCCGGGCGCCGCTCCGTTAAAGCCGAATCGCGCTAATTAGCCGGACACCGTTCTAAACAAGCTCTTCGGCCGCGTCGCGTCGCGTCGCCGTCTCCGCGGACTTTCACTCCGCTCCCGGGCCCCTCGGCGCGTCGCACTTTCTCCGATGCACCTGTCTAACTTTAATTAAAACCGAGCGGGGACGAGCCGCTTTTCGGAGCGGTCGTGATCGTGCGGCGCCGCACCTGCGGCGGCCTCTGTCCGCGGTTCGTTCGACTTCTGTCGATGTTGACGCTGACGGTTCTCGAAATATAAAATCGATGAAGGGTGAATATGGATATTAGATGGTATAAAATTTGAACGAATTCTGTGTAATACACATAGATTAATGCTGGAATTACCGAATCAATCAAAATGATCAATCCCTTCTTTCGCAAGTTTTGACGATATATTTTGATCGAAATTAGCGAACGAGTCGATTGATCGATAGTTCTGATTATCATTCATGCGCAAATAAGATTGAGGAACCACTGTTGCGATCCATATCTAATTTTTAACGAAGACCCACATTCGTAACGAATACAAAGTTCCTTTGTTCTTTCGTAAAGCAGAAGAACGTGAAAAGGAAAGCAGCAACCAAGTAATTCCGGAGATCAGCCTCCGAGGAATCAATTCCAAAGAACCATAAGTCACGGGGTTAAAGTTAACTAAGTCTAAAAGCCCCTCGTTCGATTTAAGCACAGTGTTCCATCGACAATAAAATTAGAATCCAATCGATCAAGATACCCGGTAACAAGGAAGCGGAATACATCGGAACCGATCGGTCCCACAGCGTACCTACGTAGCAACCATCATCTCCGGTCCGTCGGCGAGGCCCGAGGATCGGCTTATTTACTCAGCAGGCGAGCTAATCAGCGGGCAATAACAATTTATTATCCGTTGAATCCGCGCGATCGTCGACGGGTATCGTCCCACCGTGGTCGCCGTCGAACGCACACGCGATCATCATCTCTTCGCATGCGATCGCGCGGGAGCCAGCTCGCGAGCAAGTTTGTTGTCCCTGCGATTGGATTAGGCCCGATACACACTACCAATGCGCTCTTGATTCGATTATATCGAATATTCGTACCACCGAGCCGTGTACATTCATCTAACTCATTGATCCATCGTGTATCGAGCAAAAGGACGACGTTCCTTGATTCATCGGATGCTGCAGAACCAGTAAGCAACATTTCCGAAGCGTTTCCCTATGCCAATCAACAACTGCAGTTTACGATGCGTGTCACAATGTTCTTTACCAGTGAAATCATACGATTCGCAGTAAATATTCAAAAATTCAGTAAGACCGTCGTTACCCATGACTTTTCAATCGTTTTCAATCATTCTTAATTGACTATGGAGGCACACCTTAAATCTTCCATGGAGAACTGTTTAACTGTTCTCATATGCGTTTACTTCCATAAATGATGATTGCGATGTAATATTTTTAATTACCGTGTAATCGCATCGACGAACAGCTCTCCAGCGCCTAACCGATTACAGCCCCATTCTTTTTAGCTACCATCTTTTTATCGTTGAATCATACTGTGAACGTTCCCATTGAATTACACTTGAACAATATGAACCGGTACCTGTCTCAGCGTGATCCAATGATGCCGCTAGTGTGAATCAGGCTTTAGCAGATCGGGGAACCCCCGTTGTCGTCCCGCGAGCGCGCCGCGTCGTCCCCGTGGGATCGCGATGCGCCGGGCACCATGACTGGAACCGGGGCCCGATCGCGGGGGATACGGTCCACGGCGGATAATCAGCCACCAGGAAGTCGGAGTGAAGCTGTAACGACCGATCCGATCGTAGATTATCCCGTCAACGGTGCCGGGAGTCACGAGGGGACCCGAGAACGCTTCGCAGGCACTCGCGAGATAGCGCGAGGACGGGTCGCGACGGATGCTTAGGACGTCGACGATAGGTAAAAACGTGGTAATGATTAATTAATGGACCCCGGCTACTTGATTGGCTCCCGGCGAAGGCGGACAATGACGGGGGAGGAGGAGGAGGGGTGTAACGCGGGGACACAACGAAGGTTTCAGCGGTCGATCGATTCCGAGACGGCGAGCGAACACGATGACGGTGGGTGTTTCCAGGCACCGGCTGACAGGGGCAACGGTTAGATCGAAGACCGTGATACATACGGTAAATTGATATATTCGCGCAACAGGAAAACCAAAGCCGGTAGCCTACATTCTTGATAAGACACCGTGACTAAACGTCGCGGCCTCGGTTAAAGTGGTCGATGATAATCGATAACCAGGAAGCGCCCGGTGAAATCGGAACGTTCGTCGGCTGGACGTACAGATCTGATTTATCAAGGTCGATGAGTGGACGCGGGGAGGAGATTTGTTGTTTGGGTTTGATACGATTGGCGATGGTCGTTTTGTCTCGAGAAACTATGCGGTATCGATGAATAATATGTGCTCGATCGTTCGTTTGATGGATCGCGAAGTCGATGGACATCTTTTGAGGAGTATAAGGTACTGGTATATGTAACGTTTGATCGACTGTTCGGTGAACTGTGAAGTCGATAGTCGTGTTTCGAGATGATGAATGACGATTAGCTCGATTATTCGTTTGATGAACTGTGGTATTCGGTATTTTATTGGGAACTGCAAACGGATGGTTCTTTTGTCGACAGTGTCGTTTTTATAGATTAAATCGATAGACAAGTTTTCGGCTTTGTATTATTCAAGAGTGTGATTTTTCCGTTCGCTACGGACTTCCTGCGAGTGAAATTCAATTAGGTTCATTAAAGTGAATGTAGATAACATAAGAAAACGGCGCAAAGTCTTAGTTTACAAGCCGATCATTTTTCTATCATCGATCGGAGCACGCGAGTCGTTACGGACAGTTAAATGGTCGGTAGATAATCGATAACGATGGTGCCCGAGTGAAATTGGAACGGTCGGATAGCAGATCAGTCTTATCAAGGTCGATGAGCACGCTGGAACGTGGTACCGAGAGAATTTGTTCCCTGGCTTGATATACTACCCGGCGACCACGATCAGATACCTATCGATACGCTATAACAGGAGAGAAAGTATCGATGCAAATTTCCCGTTTAGCCGAGTGAAATTTAGTGGTGCTACTCGACTGACCCCGAACAACGACGGGATAATGCATACTTGGAATTCCATTCCCGCGGAGGTATGCGACAACCCGAAAATATTGGATCGGAATGGAATGAGGATTTTTCTCAAGTTCGATTCCAGACTCTTGAATGTTTCAAAATTCCCGAAAGAATAGGAACAGCTGAACATTCGGAGGGCCCAGTTTGCTGATTTGAAATTTGTTTCGACAAACGTGGCCTCGACTTCCAATTTTCAATTTTAGATTGAACCTGGTTTTCGAGATTCTCGAGAATTCCGACACCTTGTATTCAGAAGTTTTCGAAAACTAATATTCTCGTGAACTCTTTCGAGAATTCCAATACTTTCCTGAGTTTCAACACTTCCGAGAATTCCTAATTTCGGAGTTCCAGTATTATCGAGAAATCCAACACTTTCGAGAATTCCAATACTTTCAAGATTCCCCAAATTTCCGAGAATCCGATGATCGACGCAGTTCGTAAGATCGTTAGATCGAGTCAGATCAATCATTTCCGAGTTCTCACAAACCTCTACACTTCCATGATGGATTCAAACAATTTCTCGAGAATCCCATCGGAAACGGGAGTGAGTGGGGATCGTGGGCCGGTTCGATCGAAGAGGATCTCGCAGCGGATATCGTCGGACAGGGTCACGTTACCGTTGAGGTCAGATTGGCTTCCTTCAGCGAACCTCGCCCATTCCCTCCCACCCCAACGCCGACCGAAGTGATAGCGGCGTCTGGTCTTATGCGCATGGTGGCACGCCACCACGCCATGGACCACGCCACGTGAGAATCGTGAGGTAAACACGGACACGGAGAGCCGAAGAAGATACAAGCTGATCGGTGACCAGGAAGTCGGCGCCGGGACATTCGGTGCCGAGTTACAGTGTCACGAACGGTCCTCTTGGTTCTGGTCGATTTTGCGCTGCCGAATGCTTCCCGGCGCTGACGTTCGGCTAACTATTGCTCATACTTCACCTATCGGAAGCCCACTAATCGGCTTTTCGATGGTAACACTAATCTATGGAGAGTTATTGATTAATAAACAGGTTTAATCTAAATCGAACCGGCATTGGCGATGCGCATCGTGTCCAAATAAACCTGTTGCGAGCGAGTTGCGAAAGTTCCGCGAAAGTGGTGAATCGTGAGTGGCGCATTTGCAAATAGAGACGTGCGAGTAGAGAATTCGTGAAACTAGCGAATCGTGAGTAGCAAATTCGCGAATGTCGGAAGTAACAAGTAGCGGATGAATAGAAGCGAATCATTATTGCTCTCGGAAATGTTCTTATTGTTAGCTTTTTGTTCCGAATTTTGTGTCAGAATGATTTGTTTAACGTTATTCAGTAGTAGTTTAATATATCATTTCACTAATTTATTTGACAACATTCGAGAGACATTAGAATTGTACTTATATTATGAAATTGGATAACTCCAGCAAAAGGCAGCTAAAACACATATTGCTACTGGAATGAAATTGAATGTAGGATCTGATTCAACGAGAGGCTAATGTTATTGGTTGAGGAAGCATCCAAGAATCTCGCAGGACGTCTGGTCGGTTCCTCGCCGAAATTTACAACGAGGCGTGTTAATTGCCGTAACTGCCTCTAAATCGTGATGTTATCGTGCGACATTACGCGCATCTTCGCGCGTCAACGAGCCGCTGCGCGCTGCAATAAATTCGTCCCATTCGTTCCAGTCCGCGGAGAGACCACGGACCGTTCTCCGACTTCCGTAATCGATGGATCTCGGGATGGGAGCGATCGCGGCGCGATAACGCGACGGGGAAGGATCGCGCTGGGCCGGGTCCGGTGATTTCAACGCCTGCATAGAAAGCCTCGCCGCGGAATATTGAACGCGCCGGGTTAAACGACGGCCATCTTGTCGCTCGGGAATCACTTTATCGCGCTCTTCAATACTGGAACTGCTGCATTTATAAAAAATGGTTATAACTTTCTTATATTGCGATCATTCATGTTTTACTTTTCCTATTTCGCAATTATTCGTATTACAAAGGTGTTAGATATTTGAAATTCTGCCAGTTCCAGGGTTAAATCTTTCTTCCGTTTCTTTCTGCGGCAACTACATGTTTCACTGAAAAGAAAACTTCTTCCGAAGATCTTTTTTCAAAAACTTCTCAACGAACATTTTAAGATTAACGATCGCGAGGCCACGAATCATCCCGAGCAAGATAAACGTATCATCGTTCCCCTGGGAATTATTGTTTAAAGGAAAACCATCGAGTTTCTTTCCGATACAGCACGGATATACCCCAGAAGCTTATTATAATTGGCTTCCAGTAGAGAAAGTATTAAACGCGCAGGTTGACGACCATCTTCTCGCTCGGCAATTATTTTATTATGCTGCCATGGAAGCTCCTTAACCCTTTATGTCCTGTATTATGGCATTCTTATTTTTTACACCTATCTTTATTCCGGATATTTCACGCCTGTTTAAATAGCACGCCGCGTGCCGAGTATAAAATGTTTTTCATAATCATTAGCGGTCGTTTTGCAATCGTAAAATCTAAGTATGTTTGATTCACAGTGGCATTTTAATGAAAATGGTACTGTGAAGTACCCACGGGACACGGCGGATTAAATTTCCGCTTCTCCACTCCGATATTCCGGCGCGAGCGCGTGTCCGTTTCCTCTTTACTTTTCGAATTTCTCGAGGATCTCGCGCGACTAAGGGGCAGAATTTCGCGTGGGGGATCGACGAGGGATCGAGGGCCCTCGATTGCGGCGACGCGAGATTCCCCGTGTCACCGCCGTGTGACAAAGTGGTATGTTCAAGTTTTTGCCCGCTCTTCCCTGTCGAGGAAGCGCCCCGTCCCGGATGATCGACGCGATGCTCGCGCGCCGATGAAACCAGAAGTCCTTGATCCGTGGGCGATGCAAAACGATCGTCGCTATACCCGGAAGAAGGTGCGGTAGGTCAGCGTTCCGAAGTCGCCGGCGGAGGCTCTTCCTGGAAGAACTCTCTGTCCTCCCGGAGACGCTCATCGGGTATTTTATTTCGCGAGGTTGGCTCGACGTTTCATGCGAGAGAAGGGTTGCAGCATGAGAAATCATTTTCTTGGCATCTTATTGATATTTTTCATGTTATTAATTGGACTAGTTGGCGTTGAATACTCGTGGAACAGTTAGGAATCAGTAATTAACTTATATCTAGAGAATGGAACTGAATCGCTCATAATACCTAAGAGGGAAATTGATCTTCAATTAGATTATAATGCGAACAAGCTGTTCGTATTGAAATAATAATTAGCGGTTATCGTTAGAGTGTTAATATATCAAAAGTCAATGTTAACAAATTCAGATTTTCAAGTAATATTTCAAGAAAATTCATCCGTGATTACGAGTTATATCGCAACACTATTCGTATGTGCATTAAAGTGGAAAAAGTTCAATGAATATTCAATCGTTCTGCCGTCCTCTTCGATTAATTGGAACGAAGAAACTTTCCTATCCGAGTGCAAGGAATTGCAACTGATTTTCCATCGATCTTGGTAACAGGTTATCGAGTGGAAGCTTAAAAGAATGGACTGCGGGTCGTTGTCTCCGCGTGTAACCATTTGAAGCTCGGTGATCTTGCTCATCGATGATCGGAACGAGCGGAACGGGTTCAGCCAGAAAGAGCCAACGCTGGTGGGCGGTGTTAACGACCGGCTGTTCAAACCAGGAAGATACGATAGGTCAGGAATATGCGGGTCCCCGCATCCACGAATTACGACTTACGGTCGTGGATCCTATGCTCCACTTTCAGGCGGCACGCATCGCGCAGCTGAATAAATTGTACTCGTTGCTCGACGGGTTCGGATCTTCTCGAGGACGTATCTCGATTGCAACGGATCACTATACCCTTGTCACTGAAATTAATCTTCCGGAGAAGTGATTTATGTATCGTCGAATTTATCAGGTTCGGGGTTTAGTTCTACTCGACGTTATCTCTTTTCCCCCGGAGACAGAATTAGGAAGTTTGAATTGCAGAAAGCGAGGATTAGTGTAATCAAAAACGTACACGTTTCCAATTTGAGAATCAATCATTACTACATACAAATTTCACGAAAATGGGTCCACATCAAGAAGCTCTAGAATATCTAAAAAAAGTAAAAATTCTAAGAAATCTACTGTAACAGATCATCGTTACACCAAATACCATCAGAACGAGTCTTCCGAGCGACAGTCGTCGAATCCACATCGCGTTTCCTCGAACTCATCGTCCCCCCAAATCCCATTCAATCGCGCATACCGTTTATCAAATGCCTATTACGCAACCTACACTTATCCGCGTACGAGTCACTAATAAAAATGCCTAAGAAAGATCGAATAATCTCCTCTGAATGCATTTAGCCGCGCGAGAAGCAGTTTCGCAGCCGTAAAACCGCTATAGCGTGTCTCTAGCCGCTTGTAGCCGGCTTCTCCAGAATTTTCGCACGTCTCCTCGACGAAGAGCGGGCTCTATTCAAGCGAGAAGGGCCGCCGCGGAGCGCTGCGCGGAGGTTGCAGCGCGAGCGTTACACGAGGAAGAGATTACTGGCTGTTCGGGTTCCGTGCTTTCTCTTCCACCGTCT
Organism: Nomia melanderi; assembly: GCF_051020985.1. Taxonomy (NCBI): domain Eukaryota; kingdom Metazoa; phylum Arthropoda; class Insecta; order Hymenoptera; family Halictidae; genus Nomia; species Nomia melanderi. The sequence goes on from NC_135009.1 coordinate 10,576,059, forward strand.
CAATCCTCCGGCATTGTTCGGTGCCCGGCGTCGTCCGCTTCTTCTCCTCCTCCTCCTCTCGCTTCTCCTTCTTCTTCCTCTTCCTCCACGAGAGATCTTCCCACGCACGTGCCGTGGCTCTCGTACGGGTCCGCGAGGCCCGCTGAATAATTACCAGATGAAGATACCGCCGCCTCGTGTAGGCTGAAATCTCGCCTCTCTCTCTCTTTTTCCCTTTCTCTCTCTTTTTGTCTCTTCTCGGTCGGTTCCTTCCCTCCGCGCCACCTTCATCCAACGAGGATTTTGCAACGGTACCCGTGCGCCTATCCGACGACACGTCCCGTCCCTTCGCGGATCAGCAACCCACGGGATCGACCCCTGGAGAAGCATAAACGCCTAAGAGGGTCCCGTGCGAATCTGTCTGTCCGACTGGTAGCCCCTTCGATGGTGTTTCCGTTTAGCCTTTTGTTGGTCCTCAGGGGATTTTCGGTAGCGAGTTTGGCGGTCTGATTTAGTAAGTGGCTGCTAGGGTTTCGATGGGATTTCGTGATTGGATGGAGGCAGAGTTAGGGTAGACAGAAGTTATCATTTGCTGTTTGAAACAGACGCAGAATTCTCGTGAGCATTTAGACCGGAGGTGGCTAAACTGTGGCGCGTGCGTCAAACGTCGCATATTGGATGATTACAAGTGCATCCTTGCGCCTACTTATTCTTTTTAAGCGCTTCGATAAACGTGTGCCTATTGAACTCACATTAATTAATTAAATTGCGAGTTATTCCTTTTCCTCCTCTAAGCGATACAGATCCTGCTCCTATCTCTATTCTCCTACCACAACCGCGAACGTAAAAAGGTCGAAAAGGTGCTTCAGTTGTATGGCGCATCCGAACTTGTCTGCGAACAGAACTGGCGCATGATATGCAAAGGTTGTCCAGCTCTGATTTACACGAATTCAAAAGTGAGAAACCTGTATGTTTCGCGGTTAACGGTTGTTGGTTTCCTGATCGTTAGATTTTATCAAAGGAACATCATTCAGAGAGTGAAGAACAATGTATCTTTGATTTTTCCGACGGACGTTATTTTTATCTGCCGATGTTGTTCGTATTCCGATCAACTAGTGCGTTACGAGAACCCAGAAAACTCGAGCAATCTTCGAAGAATCGTTCGGAACGATAAGGAATCAGCTTCATTCAGAGGACATGACGCAAACGCGTGGCCTAACCCCGAGTTTATCGGCGCGGTATCAACGAGCGCATTGTTCCGATCGGCGACACGGCACGCGGATCGCGTGTCGTAAGACGGACGCCGTTAATGAGTAGGCTGGAACCTATAAAGAATGAAATAAATAATGGATCTGGGTCGTTCGACGGGTGTCGCGAAGGCCAGGCCTCGCTATCAGCGTGTCGCTGCCGATTTTCCCGCGGAAACTAGAGCTGCTACTTTTACCCGAGTACGTTAAGCTAGGCCCAGGTACCTGTCTATCTCATAATGTTTTCCAACTGCCTATCAGAGCATTTATCCAATCGGGTACTCGAATGCTCAGACAGGTAAGCGCACGAATGCGCATAAAATCATTGAATGTTTTACTTGAGTATCTATTGTACCGATATTTTTCTCTGAAATGATCGAAATAGAATAATTAACACGTTCGCGGACGTGAATGCTATAGCATTCATTTTCATTGTGATGCAAAATTACATGAACGCTGAAATTTATAAGCCACACTGTCATGAGTTTAATTCTACATAGCCTTAACTTTGTGAAATTATTATGCATTTTAACCCTGGGAGTACTGCATTTGCATTTGCCCTATTTTTACGGTTCATTAAAATTTTTACTGTCCACGAACGTGTTGAGTACTCGAAAATACGGTGATTCTACCTGATTATCTTACGTGTAACTCGGGTACCCAGATATTTCATAAGTCGCAGCCCCAGCGCGGTGCAACGTTACGCTCGAAAAAGCGACTTTCTTCGCTTGGAATCATTCCCTGGACTTTCTCCGCGAGTATTCAGGGACGCGAGGTTCCCGTTGCGTAACAAACGTGCACGCGGAGTCCCGTGGGATATCACGTGGAGGCGGCGCGCGTCCGCGAACTTTACGCCCTGCGCATTTGCATACAATCGCGGAGCGAGGCTTCCGAGACCGTCCCGGTTCTGTCCCGGTGACGTCGCGGGTTTCTTCTGGTTCCGAGTTCCCAATGTGTCGTGACCCACTACTCCATCGCGGAAATTTCAAAATGTGCTTTACTTACTCGTTGGCAGTGCTTTGCTCATCAAGGATCATTTGATTGAAGAATAACTTGATAATCTTTCGACGACGATCCCTGTAGTATCACTGACATCAAATTTTCGTATCTAGAACCGAATTTTCCAGCAGATAATTATTTCAGCGACAGTAGTTTAGTATCTGGATTGTGAATTTTCAACGAATCATCGAGCAGACGATTTATCAGTAGTTGAATTTCCAAAATTACGTACGAATTTCTTTGATGTATCTTTGCTGCATTTAGTAATCGAGAGAGACAATGGAATAATTTACTTTTAACTTTCCAGCTAACTGGGAAATTATAAAGTTTGGTGTAAAAGGGGATTGGTATCTTATAATTCCTGTATCACATGAATTTGTACCACCGTTCACTTTCGACTCGCCGAGCGAAGGAAAAAGAAAACGACTCAAGGATGAAGGATCGTAAAGAACGAAGGAAAGAGAAACTGCGCGGCAGCTTCTTTTCGCGAGCTTTATTTCTAATTAACGGCAGTAGCGTGTTAATTGTCCAGCTGCTGTAGCCAGTAGACCTCGGAGATTCCTCGCCGCGGGTTGAACAGGTTCGGCCTCGGGTTCAGCGGAATCCTTTCCGCTGGATGCAACGGCGCGCTTCTAGGAAAACGGAGAAGCGTCATAGAAAGCGATACTTCTTGCGCGGAGCGTAGAAAGTGGCCGGTACTCTTAGTCACTTTCGAAAACTCGTTCCCCGAGAATCCCTTAAAATGTCTGTTTCATAGAATTTCCCAATCGCGTAGTTAAAATTTTCGTTTTTATCCTATGTAACTCCTGTATTCCAAAATGGTGAAACCGTGAACAAGGTTCTCGACAGTAAGAACTTACAATAACAAACGACAATACTTAAACCTAAACGCCAGAGCATGTACACGAAAAACTGAAAGAAAACTGCAGAAAAAGTTGTCATCATGTTGGCATTACGAAAAATGTCAATTAACACTACCGATTAGCATGAATTCGAAAAAATAAAATGAACCATATGTAAAATAACATAACTATATAGGATTATAATAAATTATTATTTATATGCAGATGTATATGAACAGATTCATATTTGCCTTTTCTTCTTTATCATTTCAGAGATGGCAAAGAAGATGGTTCGTCCTGTACGACGACGGAGAGCTGACGTACTCGGTGGACGAACACGTGAGTACCATGCGAAAAAAGCATTTAATGCAAATTTCCGTGTTCGGCTCGGGCCGGCTACACACGGCGAATCGAATCCTCTTAGCCCCGTCTTTCTGCGGGAGCGATGCGTATTCGCGCACGAAATCCACTTTGCCGCTGACAAATCCGTTTAGCGTCCCGATACGGTTTCATTCGGAGCGATCCGACGGAAACGTTCCGCGTAATACGAATTTTCTATTAGCGACGCGCCGGCCGATCGCCTCGCTCCTGCTGGCCAAGCTAATCCATGTCTCGAATTAATTTCGAAATTAAATTACCGTGCCCTCTGTCTTTCAATTTCAATTTTCCCGACGGACGTTCTTCGAGCAGACCTGAACAGCGGGGTTTCAGGACTGTGGATGGATTCCTGTGTTTTAACGCGTTGAACGGAAAATTGGATCTAATATGAATCTCGGAAAGGAAACAATTTATTTGAAACAGAAATCGCAACTATTACTTTCGTGATGAATCTTTATGGAGTTTTCAGTCAATGGATCTCCGTGAAAATTCGTTTCTGAAAAAATTGTTGAAGTTTTGGAGCAGTAGTGAGTATCTTATTTTCCAGAAGGGAGATTATAAAGTTTCAAAAGGGCAAGTCATAATCTTCATAGTTTTATATATTTTAATCTTAGATTCTCATCTGTTTGCAAGCTGACAAACACCTCGTAATTGAAAGAACAAGAAAATAGCAAGCTATAATCATATACGAAACCGACAGCATATTCTAAAAGATCTGTTTAGCTCCTAAAAGATTGTCGAAAGTTACACAATGTAATTGGCGGAATGTAATAGGGAATAATTGATCGAATCCACGGCGATGATAAGAGGCTGGCGAAGCCGGTCTCGGAACGCCTCTCTGAAAGTCGTTCGGCCCACGGTTGCCGCGTTACCCTTCTGGAATCGTGAACTGTCAAGCTTCCAACATTATGGCAGGTCGTGAATCAAAAGCTGCCCCTTGAAGCGGCTCCCTCGGAGTCTAGGAGTGGCAAAGGTCGCAGGCAATTGTAGTTACTAGCCGGGCCGGGCTCGTGAACGGCCATCGGCAGCCACAGTCAATACCATCAACATCCGCCGACAACGGCCCCAACATGGACGGGCGAGAAACGGGCCGCGGGACTCGCGCCTCCAGACGTTCCCCTGACGTCGATGGCCGCGGTAATGCTAGAAACCGTCAGAATTGATTTAAGCACGGACAGATGGCTAGATAAAAGCTGACCGCCGCCTCTTCTATGTTCCCTTCGTAAATGGCCAGTTAACGTTAACGATACCTCCGCGACCGAGAGAAAAAAACGACGGCCGATTCGATGATTCCCTTGGCAGCGCGAAGAATTATTCAGTAATAATTCTTTATCGACAACTGTGAATCATGCTTGAGAAGCGCGTACGATTAGTAGGAGGCTTTGATTTGGTTGGGGTTCGAGTTTGTTGGGTTGTTTAGTGGAATTGAGTTTGGACTGTAGAACCTTAGAATACTGGAAGTTTGGAAGTTTGGATCTTTGGAATTTTAGAACTTTAGAACTTTAGAATTTCAGAATCTCGCTACTCTAGAATTCTAAGATTCTAGGACTCTAGGGCTCTAGGACTCTAGGACTCTAAGATTCTAGGACTCTGGGTCTCTAGGACTCTAGGACTCTAGGACTCTAGAACTCTAGGAATCTGGGGCTCTAGGACTCTAGGACTGTAGGAACCTGGGGTTCTAGGAATCTAGGACTCTAGGCCTCTAGGACTCTAGGACTCTAGGAATCTGGGACTCTAGGACTCTAGGACTGTAGGAACCTGGGGTTCTAGGACTCTAGGACTCTAGGACTCTAGGACTCTAGGACTCTAGGACTCTAGGAATCTGGGACTCTAGGACTCTAGGAATCTGGGACTCTAGGACTCTAGGAATCTGGGACTCTAGGACTCTAGGACTGTAGGAGTCTGGGGTTCTAGGAATCTAGGACTCTAGGCCTCTAGGACTCTAAGATTCTAGGGCTTTAGGACTCTAGAACTTTGAAAGTCTAGAACTTTAGAACTTTAGAACCTTAGAACCTTAGAACCTCACGACCCTAAAACCTTGAAACCTTAGTACCTTAGAACCTTACGACCCTAGAACCCTAGAACACTAAAACCCTACAATTCTAAGATTTTACTACCAGTTCAGAATCAAGTTTAGACCTAATTCCATCTCACATTTGTCACATTTCTTCTTCAAACCCATCCGCGCATCTACCTTCCGTCTTTTACCATCGCCACATTCAAACAATTCTTAATTTCAATCATTCTGTTATCCATTTCATTCCGTAATCTCCCGCCACATGAATCAAAACGAAATCCCCCAAGATTCCCTTTCAACAGGGAACAATGCGTCGGCCAGCTGCCCGTGGACAACCGCGTTCGTCTGAATTCAGTCGACCCGTTAGCCCAATTTCTCATTCCACCTCAAGGCCGACCAGGTACGACTCCGGTCCCAGGGGGAGAACGATAAAGAGAGAAAGAGAGACGCAACACGGGACGCATCCGGCGCACAACCAGCGTTATTATCTTTTCGCATTTTTCGGCCGAGATTATTCTCGAAACGAATGGCCCTCTTACTGCCCGCGACCGGATCATTAATCTGGCTTCGAAGATGGCCGAGTTGTCGGCCGGTTCGCGTCTCGTCTACACTGTTGCTGGCTTTGAACGCGATATCGGCCGTCCCAATCGGTCGTCGTTATTATAATTTCATGCCCGGGCTCGCGCGCGCCGGCCGTAATAGGGCCCCGTAAAAATGGCGGAATGGCACTCCGCGCGCGGCTGTGCCTACGCGTCCCGAGTGAACCGACCGTTTTGCTGAGAGCCAGCCGTGACGAGTTGAGATGCTCATATTAAAGGACTCGAATAAATTAGTCGCGCCGCGCTCGAATATTATTATTTTTCTACTTTATCGACGTTTATATAAATTCAGTTTACTCGCGTCTCGGTTATTCGATTCCCGTGTAAATTCGAATTTGAGAAACGTTCATTGTACGGTGTCACGCGATCACGCGGAAAGCTAATAGTTACGAGTTAACGCCCCGAGGTTGAAGCATATTTTCTTGCCAAGCTTGAACAACTTTGAACGAAGTCATCTGGAACTATCGGAAACACCTGCGGCAGTTTCTTCGTGCAGAAACTCTTAAGTATTTAGGTTTGCGGCTACTAATCTCAGGTAGCCAGCGCAATGTCTAAACAATGTTCGTATTATCTCGTTCAACTCCTTTAAAGATGATCAATGTTCCATATCCATTATACAAACTCGCAAAGAATTATCGACTATACGCCCGATCAAAGAGCACAACTCCCTTTTTTCTAGAACCCAAAGGATCCACATACAATTTAGTTACCTCCATTCCTTCAAAGGAATAAAAGCCCTCTCGAGAACGATCCAGGATCTTCAATAATCTCCGAGCATCACGCGCACCCCATAAAAAGCAACCGCATAATCGAGTCTTTCGAATAAACAAATCCGTTCGACTACCGTGCCTCCCACGTGTCGGGACACGCCCAGCCGGCCATTCGCAAATAATTAAACCCGGTCTACGCTCCGTTCACCGTCAGCCGTTCTTAAAAGGGTGTAAGGGAGGTGTAAAGCGATTTTTCAGGGGTTGAGTATCAAGAGTCCGGTCCGGTATCGCTATCGGAAAGTTAGCGCGAGCCGCGCCGTGGGCAGCCGCGGCGGCGTGTCGGCCAAAGAGGGCAAAACGGTTGGTGCCTCTCGAAGAGTATCCCGTCGCGAGGGCATTTATCAACGTTCTTTAAACGGGACAAGCCTAATCGGCCGATTGGCCGGCCGGTCGCGCGAGACTCCCCCAATAATCGATAGTTAATTGGAAATGGCATTTCTCAAGGGAGCCAGCGAACGAGCGGCCGCGCTGGCAGCCGCGATACCGGGCGGAACGGTCACCGGTGGCCAATTATGCAAATTCGTTCGCGCCGGGGAAAGCCTCTGGAACTGGCGCGGAATTAATCGTTTGAATTGGAACGATTAGCTCGCCGCCGGAATACGCCGTGCCAAGATTATCGGGGATTTCTCGCGGCCGATCGACGCGCTTGGAAAATTGCCCCGGCCGGCAGTTAATCGCGCGCATCGATCCTCTCGCGATTAAGACCGATTCTTCGACTGAACGAGGATGGTAGTTACAGCACCCGGTGACGAGTGCACCGGTGATTTACGGTTTATGCGGATTAGTCACAGTACTAGGGTGCACCAGCGTCGTCTCGATCGAGTCTAGCAGACTTTTAGCATTTGTAGCAGATTTAGTACTCAAAAGTAGATTTAGTTATCCCTAGTGACGCAGGCTTTGAACGTTTCCCCGATCCCTAGCTTTCGAGTGTAAATTCACCAATTTGCAAATGGATCGGAATTAAGATTCCCAATGATAACGAAGTTACTGATTCAATATTAATTATAAGAATCAATGAGAAGTTCACAAGCTTCGGATATCTAGTATTCTTAAATTCAAAATTAAAATATCTAACTTTCGGAATACACAAATTTAACAGTTACTATTACGAACGATCGATCTTCCGTCGTTACTCTCGAGACCACCTGAAGTCCGAACGTGTCCAAGCGTCGGTCTGAAAAGGAAATCCGTTAACAAGTGGCAAAAGCACGGAGAACCAATTACACGGTATATCGTCGGAAAGCTCTCGGCCTGTTTCGCAACGGAACAATCTGCTCAATTTCCCCCGGCACCGAGCCAATTAAAGGCGCACGCTCGCCGCGCGCGACGATAAAAGATCCCCGAACAACTCTCGCGCTGGGCCCGAGCGAATGATCAAACGAGAGCTTCCATTGAGCCCATCATTTTCCCGGGCGTCATTAACGTCCACGGGCCGCCGCTTCTCTCTTCTACGTCCGCGCGACGCCTCGGACTAATAGGAACCCGTGTCGTCGGTTCAATAACGCGGCCGGTACGCCGATGATATTGATGACGGCGCGCCGATAAGATCGACGACGGATGCGAATGACCCCTTTTCCCCCGGTGTATTCCCGATCGGTGCGCGAGTCAATCGGCTGACCCCAATTAAACGATAGCCATCGGATCCCGGCCGAGACGCAACGGTTGCGTCACCGATAAATGTTAATGAACCGTGGCATAATAGGATCGACCGTAATAATAAATGGCGGGAGGAGGGGGTCACGGGAATCTGTCGGCCGGTCGTTAAGGGTGCCTTTGTTCCACCTACGATTTCCCCGACGATTCGATCGCGTTAATATCTTAACGGTCCCCGTCACCAATTAGAGTGTAGTTTAATTAAGAGTAACCGTACCGCGGTCGGTGGATCGTTGCGCTGGAATCGAGCGAAGATAATTGAAAGCACAGTGAAGTTTCACTTTATTCTGTGCTTCGGTTTGGTACTTTGGGAAATGGTAATGATTTGGTGTTTGGAGGATCAGCAAATTTGATGAGATCGATGGAAAGCCTTAGGGCTTGAGATGACGTTGCATTGATTTTGTAATTTCACGTCTTCGTTAATAGAAGGAAAGGATCTGTCGTTGGGTAAACGATTGAATTGTAATATTCGATTCCGTAGAATGCGAATCCATTGGTGACGATTGGAATGGATAAAGTATAACTAGAGCTGGATAGTACGTTATCGATTTCGCGCACGTTACGGATGCGTAACGGCTGGATAAAAGGCTCACCGGCAACAAAATCTCAGATCTCGATGCAACGCGAGTAAGTACTTACAAATTCACCGGTCACCGATCTTCGAAACCTGGAATCGGGGACGACTCCGTACCTCCCGCCAGTAATTCCATTAACCTCCGAGCGAAACGGACGACCGCGAGCGTAAAATCGCGCGCAGCGATAAACGCGTATAATCCATGGTTAACCCGCATACTATCAACCACGGATGCCGCGGGACACGGCCAATCGGGACGAGATTAGAAACGTGCCCGTGGATATTAATGTTCCGGCGAGTGACGAGGGTAGATCTGATCGATCGTTCCGTTCGAGTATCAACTTTCCGGGGGATTAATCTGTGCGGTGGAATCATCCGGCGGCGTTCAGTCGTCATCCAGAAGTTCCAATTAGCGTGGATCGGAGAGGCGAGCCGATCCCGGCGCGATGTATCCGCGGACTGGACATCATGGGGCTATCATGTTAGAAAGGAAAAGGGAAAGGAAAAGTATTATCCGAGAGAAAGAGGAGAAAAGGAAATCATCGTAAAGCGACAGAGAAGGAGAAATAGAAAGGAAAAGGGAAAGAGTCGTTGGAGGGAGGAAACGGGAGGAGCGAATGGATAGAAAGGGATAAAAGCCTTCAAGGTAAGCAGGGGAAAGAGTAAAGTATCGTCTAAAACAGGGGAAAAAAAGGGAAGAATTATTTAATAAAGATAAAGAGGATAGAAAAAGGAAGAGGGAAACAATCATCTGAAAAGGCGGATAGGGAAAGAGTGATACAAGGAGGAGAGAAAGAAAAGGGCAGTGGGAAAGAGGAAGATGGTAAAATCTCCCCGCAGCTCGAGTCGTCATCGAGAAGTTCCAATCAGCGGCTATCGGGCCGATCTGTTTGCTCGTACCCTGGCACGTCGGCCTGATTATCCCCTCGCTCCTCCTTTTATTCCCGTTGCCCGCGTCGAATGGCTAACTACTGTGGACCCCCTCCGCCACTCCCTGATTCGATATTAATACCGGTACACAGCTAGATCATTTGCATTCGAAGGCTCGTCAGTTCGTTATTCCTCTGTATTCTCCGCAATCGGTTCGATCGAATCGATTCACTGAACGGTATTTCCGCGTTATCGCGGAGTTTCCAGAACAACACGAAAAAATCGTATTCCTCGTGGCCTGATGATTTCGAAACTTCCGTTTCGAGATGCAACCGTTCAAGGATACAACGCGGCAATCGCCGGCACTCCGCGCGCCTTTAGCGGCTGATATTTCGCCTGCGTTAATTTATTCAACTTGTCGTTGTTAATGACACTTCGCTTCATTGATCATCGATGAATCAGCCGCGAGCCAATGGAAGCGACTCGAGGGACTTACTGTATAATATATGAATAAAAGAAAAAGGGAAGAGGATTTGCATTCAGACGCCAGCGCGAGAGCAGTCGTGCGCACGCAAGCACGCACGTATGCAGATACCTACACGGCAGCACTTAATCCTTATTATTACTCGCTTACGTAACGCTCGTCCGGTGTCAACCGAGCGGAGAACGAGATAACGACCGTGCACCAGGAAGTTTCAAGGGGACGGGTCGCGTCGGGGGTAGGGGACGGTTTTATCTCACGAGGAAGTCGACCAGAGACCTTGGGGTGGATCTTCTTCGCGAAACGACGCTTGAATCGCTGAACGACGCAGGCGGGACCATTTCTCCTTATGGGGCGGCGAGTTCATTCCGAAGGGTGGATCTCTTGGGGATGATGTTTTTATTTATTATGATGCTACTTAGTGTGGAATGGAGATCCTGGAAGATCTTGAAAAGGATAGTGATGCCTCTTAAAGAGTCTGGAATTTTGCAAAGAGAATCTATGTATAGTATCACTCGAAATGAAGTTTTATAATGCAAATGAAGTTACGAAAATGGTAATAGGGATTAGAGTGGAAGACCGTTGAATTCTAACGCGTTGAAAGTGATAAAGTGTATCTTGGGATGAATTTTAAGGTTAAAAATTCTCTTCAGAGGAACGAAATATTTCCGAAGGGGTGTTTCTGGAAAAAGGTCAAACATAATGTTTCACCTTCAATCGATTCTGTCGACTCGCATGGATCGAACGCAACAGAAAAGCGAAGTGATACGGAGGGAATTTCGCGATCTTCGGCGAACACCGATACGTCTACCGCGTAACGAGCTCGTAATCGAGTTATCCCTCAATCTAAAAGTGGGTCGCGACCCCCGCTCGCCGCGACCGGCAGCACGGCTATCTTGTCATCGGTGCACGGTGTTTCCGCGAGCGAAATTAATGATCCCGGCGATCTCGACGCGTTGTTTGCACCTGCGAGGCTGCTGCCGCGCGGTTACGGAATCGCATCTGATTCCGGAATCATGGTTGACCTTCTAAGCAGCGGCACGCGGACGGTAACGGTACCGTTTCCCCCAAAAATCCGAGATTACGCCGGCATTCCAGCGATATTCGAGTTGACTCTTGAAGTTACTCTCGTCGCTGGTCGGGACGGGACAGCCGGGACCGATGTCGGCCCCGAAAATCCTAGACGAATCGAGAGCCGGAGAGGACCGGGAATTCATTGGACAGTATCTTGAGGAAATTAACGATCCTTCTCATTTTCCTTTCCTTTCCCTCATTTTTTCCCTTTTTGTCTCATTATTTCTCATTTTCTTTGTGTCCCTCAGTCTCTGTCCCAAATTTTCCTTTTCTCCTAATTTTCTGTCTGTTTCGATCTCGTTCTCCTCCTGCCTCTTTCCCCCTTATCTTCTTTCTGTTTCCGTCGCTTTTCCCCGATCTTCTGTTCCCCTCCCGCTTCCTCGACTCGCATCTAATTCCCAGATCGGTATTCCGTTTGGCCTTCTAAGGCTGTGCCGACACGGCGCAACGGTGCTCCGTTCGACCCTTATTCCGGGCTATCTTCATCGCGGCCACGTGAGCGAAACTCATGAAAATGCGTCGGTGTAGCCGCGGATCGAGCACGTGGTGCCCCTCGGGAACCTGCGCGCTCTTTCGAAGGTGTGGTTCGTATTACCTGTAGCAATTGAAATTCACGCGCGTTCCTTCGGAACACGAAGCATCCTATCTCTCCTGTCGATTCGATATTTATCGTAATCCCTGGTATCTTTGGATATTAGAATAGACGCCCGTGATTAACAGACGATTTCCAGTTATTCACGTGAATTTATCGTTTTCAAACTTTAACATTAAAATTCTTGCTCGATCCCTTATCCATAATAATTCCATCAAATTTCGAACGTCTCGTACATTTCTGAAATTGATTTAAAATCGTTTTCTCGACGATCCAGCGTTCCGTTGTAACGTTTCACACGTCGACTGCCTTGAAAAACTTCATGTATCGTTTATTGTTTCGCGGCAGAAGTACAAATGAGCAGTACGAATTATTAATTATTAGTTCTTTCGCATCACAGTTCTTACGTTATACTATTATCTACTTATTTACGATATCGAACATACAAATTCAAATTGTTTTCAAGTAATTTGAAAGCTGCGGTCATCGGTAACCGTCAGTGTGTTAATAATGTACCTCCTACTTCCCATGGAAAATCAACGCGAGCTTCGTTTTCCGAACAAAACGTAGACCACAGACCTTCCGAGCGTCCGCCGTGCGCATCGCCAGTTTTCCACGAAGACAATAGCGCGCACGGGGAGGAGAGGATCGCCGATGGAATCGAGGCTGGCCGATTCGTCGCGTCGCCTTTACAGCGGCGTAGATAACAGGAGCTGGGTACCGCTAACAGAGCGATGTGGGCGCCTCCATTACCCAACCGTTCAACCTGTTCAACCTGCAATCAGACTCACACGAGACCGGTGAGCCTCGACGACGGCTTTAAACTAGACCGGACCAAACGACCATGAGGGGCTATGTTTAATGGGCAACGTCTCTCTCCCCCACCCCTCCCTCTCTCTCCCACCCTCTCTCTCTCTCTCTCTCTCACTCTTTCTTCGTCTCGTTCGTCCTTCTCCGACGTTGCGCGCGATCCTCGTGGTTAACGGTTAGCCGGAACACGGAAGCTGGCTTTCACGGTTCAATGGAACGCGATCCATGAAGCTGCATCGATCGGTCGACCGTCGATTCGACGAAATCGAAGCGACCCCTTCTTGAATTATTCCTTTCTGGACAGTTCCATCTGAGCCTTTATTTAATCTGTTAATTGGGAGAGACGTATTAGCATGTTATGTTTCTGAGGTGGTTTACTTGGAGATCGTTGTTCTTGATTTTAATCTCCTAAGCGAGATTGCATCTACGTAGGCGACGAAGAAAGTTATTAGGAAATCAGTTCAGCGGTCAGTTATGGTCGAATAGAGTATTGTATCGGCTTAGGAAATGATGTTGGTTTCACAGTTTTTCGAGTAATACGTTGGATTAAGTCGAATAAAGGAACTGTATTTGTTTCATAGGAAAATTCTATGTTAATTTTTGATGCTGCTGGCGTTTAGGCAAGTAGATTCTCAAAGAAACTGCTTACGAAGATGAAAATTATATTTAGCTACACCTACTGAACAATAGAATTTCGAAGTATTAAGATACCTGTTTTTCAGACACAAGACGTCATGCCCACTTTCATTTTCTCATTTCTTACGGGCCATTGAAAATCAACCCCTACAATAACCACACTCCCATCCTGTAACATCCAAATTTATATTATATATCTACAGTATTCAGGTCCAATTGTTTCATAATAAAAACGTAATAAGAACAATGTACACAAACTGTCGCCCATCGGACATAAAATTCCAAAATCCCCGGGGCTCGAATAGAAAGACAATTTATCGCGTCGTAAGATGGACGCTAATACTCGGACTGGCCGAATTTCCACGGGGAGGGGGGACTTATCGGCGTAGCTCCACGTCCGAAACTCATTTCGAAAATTCCTGTGGGAGAGGTATGTAATTACCCGGGAATAATGGACACCCTAGGCGGGCCGGGGTATCTTTGGTCCCGGAGCTGCGCGTTCGAAGCGCGCGAGGCGCCGGTGGATTTATCGTCCATGTTGTCGGCGACGTATAAATTACGATTTCTTCTTCCCCTTTCGTTTACGTCGGTAAAATCGATTCCAGGCTTCGTCGATGTTCCAATGACAATTTCGAATATTTCTTTTGGGACAGTGCGTTGGATTTCTTTGTATATTACCTCTTTTATTATTAATTTATTGTGCAGCGGTCGGAATAGAATTCGGTGAGGTGAACTGGCTTGGGCGTGGTCCACGGTATCGTCACGATGATGTCAACTTGGGATGGGAGCTTATTCATTGGTAACAATTGGCCAACATGTTTAAACTATTATTTGAAATAATAAAAAGATTAATAAGGATGTTCTTGTGTGTAGTTCCTTTAAATTCGAAGAAATTCCTCGAAGAAACATGTTCAGAATAAATTGAGAAATGCCGTGGAACGATGCTGACAAAATCGAAACACAATCGTATGGAGAAAGATTCAGGGGCCGCGGAGGGTTAAGAATATTTACATTCGAAATCTTTATCAATCGACCATCTGAAACCTTTCCACATTTCAAGAGACGCAGTCGTGGAGCGGTTCGTCCTTCAACTTCCCCAACGAGTTCATCGATAAATTCCTTCTCTAACGTTCTTCCCAGCCAATGAAAAATAAAAAAGGAACGGAAAAAAGAATTTCTCGGTCTAAAATAGCCGAGAGTAGCCTTTCTCTTTCTCTTTTCTTCCTTTTTCGAAATATCCGAACGGTTGAGAGAACCTGTCGCGAAAACGGCCGGTATCTTTACTGCCGCTGGAGACGGTCCTGGCTGGAAAGGACCCGCAGGATCATCCTCGCGGCCACCAGCTGCTTTTGTCGAATTTTCTGCGGGCCGAACGACCGGTCGACCTCTCCAAGCGAGTTCTTGTTCTTCTTTCACAATAGGGATGTGCGGGTACCCGAGAGATCGGGTTAGGCTTAAAAGAATCCCGTGTGCTCGGGCCTGTATGTTTTGGGTACCCGTGCAACTCGACATTTTTGGGTATTCTAGTGCTAATAATATCTATAGTGCTCATAGTGTTTATAATATTTATAGTATCTATAGTATCTATAGTATCTATAGTATCTATAGTATCTATAGTGTCTATAGTGTCTATAGTGTCTATAGTATCTACAGTATCTATAGTATCTACAGTATGTACAGTATCTACAGTATGTACAGTATCTATAGTATCTATAGTATCTATACTATCTATACTATCTATACTATCTATACTATCTATACTATCTATACTATTTATAGTGTCCATAGTATTTATATTATCTATAGTATCTATAGTGTCTGTAATGTCTATAGTATCTATAATATCCATAGTATCTACAATATCTACAGTATTTATAATATCTATAGTATGTATAGTATAGATATTATTATATTAACAATTATGAACTATCTATACCATAAACTATCTACACCTAAAAAAATCGTATTACTCAAAAATGCTGCCATGGCGCCCGCTTGACTCTACCCGATTTTTTTAAAACCCGTTGTAAAACCCAAAATCTCGGGTACTCGGGCACCTCTATTTCACGGACATCCTGTTGTTACGTCGCTCCCGCCTGTTCTATGAAGCACAAAATGACACGAAGTGTTGGTTGGCTGCAATTATCAGTAATGATAGCGACGCTGTTCTGTGCCCCTTCCACAGACAGACGACAGTTACTCGCCGCCATATTGACGGACGGTCCCGCATCGACGAGCTCGCGCGACCCTACGGATTTGTTTAATCGTGCGCGGGATACTGGACTTCCGTTAGGTCGACCGTGGAACATGATGAATCATGGTCGTTAAAACGAATTTTTCTGATTAATTCAATCAAGCGGTGGTAGATTATCGCCGAAGGAATATGAGCATTACGCTGCAGTGTAGAGACGCGCGAAGTACATTTCGGTCGATTAAGATTGATTTTTACGGTGATAGTTTGACGTGGATGGATTAATTTGTATTTGTACTGCGTGGATAGAAGATATCGACGTTGGTAAGATTAGATAACCTGGAAATAGTAAGTTCACGGTAAGAAAATCTATGAGGAAAATTTATTGTTAATAATACTAGTAAGGCTATAAGGAAGGATAAATACATTATCGTTAAAGGATCAATTTAAAAATGATGATAGCTTAATTTGTAGTTTAAGTATATTCTTGGAAAAGACTTTGTTCTTCTTGGAAGTTGAATTGAAGTCATCTTTTCGCGATAAAAGTCGGTTAAGTTACCTCGAAATTGCCTCTCGTTAATTCTCAAAGGAAATTGAGTGTAAATATAATTCAGCAGCTGGCGAAAAATCGAACACTGTTACGCAACGATAGCATCGTGCCCGATAAAATTGTTATCGGAAGCTTGGGGGAGGCTAGATTACGACGGCGCGTAAACAGAAGTTATCTATGTAGCGGCTCCTCTATCAATAGCCGGTCGGGAGGCTAATTATATCTCTTGGCGGTTCGCGATGTTTGTTCGGAAACTCATTAAAAGCACCTCGGTCGGTGATTTCACGTGGCGTGTCTCGTCGGAACATTTTATTTTGTTATTTAAACAGAACTTACACGATACATCATTCGGATTATGAGATTATTCAAGGGAAACCTGTACCGTTAACTCGGTACGAATCGCTCGGGTTGCTCAATAGTTGGTGGTGGTGCGGACGTAGACCTTTCCAGAAGGCATCGACACCTTGTCCACTCCACCGGGGAACAATTTCGGGAGATCCTCATCTTTGACGGTTGGCAGGATCATCACCTTCTCTCCCGGCTGCAACGGAACGCGAGCGATCGGTACATTGAGTTCGAAATAATCTTTTTAATTAGTCTGAAAGATTGAACGCCGCTTACCACCCAGTTGGCCGGAGTGGCAATCTCTGGCTTCCTATCGACGAGCTGCAGCGAGTCGATGACACGCAGAATCTCGCTGTGGAGTGATAAAAAAATAATCAGTAAACAACCGTTTCGCAATTACTTCGGATACAACACTGTTGCGTGTTTCGGGCCGGTTTGACGTTAAAGTAATTCGATCGATTCATCGATTCAGCAACAGAACTACGAATTAGGCGAACTCGTCGGTGATTTTCTCACGCGAATCACGAGAGACTTTAAATTATACTTTAAATTTCATCGTAATGAATTTTAGCGAAGCATTTGTATCTTTTGAATAATTGCGAAGAGAGTGATGTCGACTCATTTCGAACTCTTCGACAGTTCTAATCAAGTTGGTGACTATTTAGTTGGTGACAAAGTTCCTCCCTTAAATTGGAATCTTTCAAATGTTCCCATCGTTATAACGTTGCGATTGTTCGATCTATAATTAGTTTATTAGGGTTGAACCAATTGCAACTTACTCGACGTTGCGACCAGTGGACGTCGGGTAGTGCATCGACAAACGGAGACGGTGATCGGGGCTGATGATGTAGAGCGCCCGCACGGTTATTGCCTTTTCTGGATCATCTTTGCCTTCTTCGTCGATCATGTCTAGCTTCACCGCCAGACTGCGATCGCGGTCCGCGATGATTGGGTAAGGGAACGAGCCGCAAATGTCTTTGCAATAAGATTTAATATCCTGTCGCAGGAAATAGGAAACAGGATGAATCGTACGGTCGGTTGATTTCCGTGAACGCGGCTGTGAAAATCGGTTGGCCCGCGCTACACGAGGAATTTTACGAGAGAAGCTGCTTCATCTGACGATTCTATATCTTCTTCGTCGCGTTCAAAGTGCAATCGGAAATTTTCGACCCAGTTCATGTATCAAAAATACTCGGTTACTCTCAGAAACGGAACGAACCAAGAATCTTCTCTCGCGTTGTTTCTCAAATTTCGAAGGTAAATTTCGCTTCGCTTATACAAACTTAGCATTTTCCGTTTCTCTCGATTACTCTGTACCATCTTTTAATGTATTCGTTTAAAATATTTCCTTATGTATTATGAGATTAACGCTAGACTGAAGAAAAAACGAGATTCGTAAGAAAACCGGTTCGCGACGCCGCTTATCTAAGTATTATTAATTTGCCATTTGAGATAAACTAATATTAACTCTTTACGAAGATTCTTGCAAACAGGCGGTTACATCAGCGGTGCATTCATTGTTGCACGTAATGACGTCGTTGGCAATGGCGAAGGTTAGATGATTAAAGCCTGCCTGCGCGGCGTACACGTGCGAAACGGAATTGAATTTGAATGCTGCTCAGCCGGTCGGCGATCGGCATTCCGCGACCGTTTTGAAAGACACTCACGTTAACCCAGTCGACGTGATCCTTCAGCTCGTCGACGGAGTGAGCCAGCAGCTTGGTGTTCCTGCGCTCGAATTCTGGCTGGTGGACAGCCAAGCGACCCAACTCGGTGGTGCAGACCGGGGTGAAGTCTGCGGGGTGCGAGAACAGAACCACCCATCTGGAATAAACAATTTAGCGAGAGGATGATTCATAATTATCTTCTGTATTACCTAAGTAATAATAAAATATCTGTGCACGATCAAAATAATTGTGTGCCCTGAAGAAGGATGATAGATCACTATGTTCTATAATATGTGAACATCTGTGTAGTAATAATCACATAATCGAATTTACGTGTAATTAAGGTAAGTGTCTAGAAGAGTTAGCAATTTTTCGAAAGGTCTTTTAAAGAGTCGAAAATATTTCGGATAAGAAGTTAAATTACGTATCCAATGAAGTGAATATAAATATAATCAAAAGTTACTCTCGTTGCTTGAATAATTAAGTTATCCGTTTCAAACTTCGTTACAAAAGTTTAATTGCGACTTTGCGCGTTAATGGTTAATGAGTATTGTGTTACCGTATTAGACAATTCTTTTCGTTGTCAACGTTAACAACGAACGTTTCTTGATCGAGAAATTTCGCTCGACTTTCACAGCTCGCTGCGATTTGCTCGCTTGTTTGTTTCGATCGTCGCTCTAGCGCGTCCTTGTACTTGCTCAAGTTTAAGTCGAACGGAGCGTAAACACGTGACTGGGCTGTCGGTTACGCGCCGGGAGACAAAGGGGAAGGTAATAGCGACGATAATTCGCCGTAGGTTCTCCAGTTTCAAAATCTGCCGCGCGATTGCGCAATCAGAATCGCGAACGCTGCTGCGCCTCGGTACGCGTTAGGGGAAACCGGTTTCGCCGTTGTATTGGAAACGCTAGAAATTACAAAAGGAGATGTGTGCTTGCAACTGCAATTTACTGGGTCCACCGGTGAAAGCCGGAACCGTCGTGTTACAGGAAATTGACACTGTCTAGACACAGTGTCCCTCAACTTAGACATTTTTAATCATCCGCGTATCGGGGTTGCGAGGAGAAAAAAAACTAATCGTAGAGAAGATACCGTTCCGCGTTGATTCTTCTAGAAAAAAATGATCTTGTAACTAGTCCTAAATCTTAAAGCACTCTCCTAATCAGAATCTCAACCTCGCGCATAGCATCTAATTCTTCAATCCCCTTTTCGTTCGTTAAAACTCATGTTCACCGGCAACGAAGCCATTCCATCTTTCAAAGCCAAGCTCTTTCAATTGAATCTTGCTCTCGACGATAACCTAATTAAATTCTTCCTATCTTATTCGTCCATAGAATCAATTTTCACACGAAATCTTTACAAACCAACGTTCGAAACAAACAAACAACGTGACATTAACTCCCGGCACAAATGTCGGTTACACGGCATTCAAACGAATTTAACGCTGTTACCAGCGTTCAGCGTTACGCGAGTCCCTCGGAATATAGAATCTAGTAGCGGAAGTACCGGGTGACTTACGAATTCCCCTGCCATTTGTAGAAATCAATTGGACCTTGAGTGGTGTCCGCGGTGAAGTTTGGTACGATCGAGTTCAGCCTCATGATGGACGTAGCTCGTTGAATCGGTTATAGAAATTGCTCTGTGCGTGTTTCCTGCGTGTCGACCACTTTAGCCGATGCCGTGCCGCGACAAACTGATGCAACGGATCGCCACCGTTCCGCTGATATATCTGTCGTGGCGGTGATTCGCGGGCGGAGCCCCTCGCGCGGTTTTCGTCTCCCCCGCTACGCCGCTCTGTAGGTTATATCGGTCGCACGAGTATATACGTGTGATGTTGGTCGCGAATCGCGGTATCTCTCCGGTTGATACCGATCCGAGTGAATCCCCACCAGAAGCTCGGAATCATCTTCATAATTGTTTCATCTTCCTCTTCACAAGTCTCCTTCACTTTTGCTGTTCAACTTGATTAGATGGGTTACCGATTAGGAGTTTTCTAGAAGCTGGAAGAAAACCTCTGTCTTTTGTAACTGTATTTGTTACTTTCGTGATTTTTCTGGCAGTTAGTTTAAAGGTCTTCTAAGAGGTAGAGGTTTCTTTGGAAACATAGTAGTAATCTGTAGCATTGAAATATTCTTTCTTCGTTCCCATCTTTTGTTCGTTTTCCTTTAGAAGCTAAAGGAAATGCGAAAGAATTCCTTCGGCGTCACTCTGTTCTGAACCTCCGTATTTTGGTTTTCATTGATCACATTATTCTACAGTTATTTTATAGATACTAAGAAGTTATCGATTCAAGAACGAAGAACATTACGCCATTGTAAATTCAATCTTCCGAATTTCAAATCTTCAAAGTTCAACGTTTGAAATTTCCAAACACCGCCCTTTTCTTCGCGATCTCATAAGAGTCTCTTCAGTTGGAGGCCTAGATCTTTTCAGGATTTCCTTTTCCAGTTTCCTGCGAGAGGATTCATGATCTCGCTGTGCCACCCTCTCCACTTGGAAATCACCGCGATCGATGGCGGGAGAGATCTATCCGACCCGATCGTCGAGAAACGAGCTCGATTCGTCTCGTGTTCGGGCCAGCCCCGGCGTCGACCATAGCCTGAAAGAAATTCAACTGGTCGTTCAAGGCCACTTTCTCGGCCGTGAATGACTCTCTACTTTCCCGGCGTCTCGCAGCGGCGGCGGCTTCCTTGTCTGTTTAATGGGCCGAGAGGCGGGCGCCCGTGGATTCGCGCGAGGGGCCAAGAAACGCGACCACGCTCGGCTAGCTGACTCCTGCTATCGGGGGAGTAACCCTTCGGCAACCTTGAACAGGCAATTGATCCCGTCATTGTCAAGGGTTCTGTTCACCACTCGACGCGCAATCTTTCCCCTATGCACGGCTACTTAGACGAGCCACGAGTAATTTCCCCCCTCGTTTTGGAAATTCACAACGACCTGGGAAGCTACGACCTTTCGCTGCTTTGCTGAAGTCTCGGAGGAAATCCTCTGACAAATGGAAATGCGCATCGTCAAGAATGATCCGTTCATTTAACTCTCTGCGAAAATATAGAAGTGCCTATAACACGTTGTTAAAATTGTATTTAAAATGCAATTACAATAAGAAAACTGACGTCGAGTAAAAATGCTTAGTAACACAAACAACTAGATGATGCCAGGTCATTAATTTCTAATACCATTAGCCTTTGTTATGAAAGAATATGCATTGTTACACAAAACGTTCGAAATTCTCGTGGCAGTCAACGGTAGTTTGAGTGGATTTTAATGTAGCTTGTGCGGAGGAAGTAGTTAGTTTCCAACAGCAGTGCTTGTATCGTTTTAGTCATTTCGAAAGAGGTGCCAATGGTTACAGTGTCATTGCAATGTTGTCTATTCGAATATGCTACCTCCATCGAATCTCTTAACAGTCTCTCAATGCCTACAAGGAGCGCTAAATTATTACAAATGATCATTTAGACGGTACTCGCCGAGGAATCAAACAAATTACATTCCCAAACATTCGCGGTTTCCTTCCCCAAAATCCAAACAGACCATATGAACAAACACCAACTCAACGAACCCCAGAATTCTTATCAAATTAATAAATCGAGAAATCCCTCTTCCGAGCGAACCTCTCCCCGCCTCTAACCTGAAGCCGCTCGAAATAGGAAAGATGAAAAAAACAAGCGAGTAGTTGCATAGAGACCGTGAATCTTATCTCGAGCCAATCGCGCGCGAGCCAGCCGGCTTTATCATCGATAACGATCCCGCGATTGCTTCCAGTTCTCCGGCCCCTTCCATCGGTCGGACACCAAAGGTCACCGTAAACATCCGACGATAATAATTATCGTGTTACAACGGATGACTTTCTCATTCGTTGGCTCGCGCGCGCTCGCGTACGCCGGATATCGGGATCGTTTGTCTCTCGAACTGTCCGCCGCTTCCGTCACTCGTCTCGTTCCTCTTCGGCCGTTTCGCTCGGCCGGATCACCGGAGCTAAGCGCGGCCGAGCCAGGCGTATATATACGTCGTTACTCGAGCGGATTCCTATCAGTGACACGCGAATCGATCTCCCCTCGCCTCGACCTTTGCTACGAAACGGACGTATCTCTCTGGTAGGCGGTGGCGTGGATCTACCAATACCGCGGCCGTACATATTTACGTATCCGGTATCGTTCCCGGCGATCTATACCCTTCGCCTGACGCCCTTCCACGGATCCCGTGGTCGCTGGCCGAAGATCGATCCTAGAAGTTCGAGGGTCCGTGAAGTTAGATTCCCGAGAGGACTCTACGGGAGATGCCCGAGGCGAGAAAGGATTTAGGTTGCGAGAGCTCGGAGCTGGCGCAACGCTTCGCAAAGAATCAGCTTGGATCCTCTTCCTTTTAATCTCTTCGAGATGGATGATTAGCGACGGTTTTGCCTTCAGCGCGTTGAGAATGGAAGTTTGTAGGGGTCGGTGAACAGTTTCGAGTCGAGGATCGAGAATTCTAAGTAGAGCTCTTCTTTTGTAACCCTCGGCACTCGAGAGGTGACTTTCAGTTGCTATTTGATTTGATGCGGCATAATTGTCAAGTGTTAATATTAACCCTTTGCGGACGAAGGTTCCTTGAAATACAAATAACCTCCAGCAGATGAAGCTAAATTATATATCGGTTGCTTAAATAATAGAATAAAGAGGAAGCTGCGTACCGATCTCTCGCTGTTCGAGTAATTCAATCATTTGTCTGCGACTTAATCTTCGAAACACGGGAACTTCATCCTGTCGAAGTTTCGACATTCGTCCGCAAAGGGTTAAGCTTCGTATAACGCATCGATACGTGAAATATTGAAATTCATTCGTTTTCGAAGATTATTAGTTTACGTTATTGTTGATAGTACCATTTCCTAGTACAGTAGAAACAAAAGAACTCGCGTTGAGTATCCTCCACCGGGTTACAATAAAATAAACTCGATAAGAACTTGACAAAATTCGAATCTTCCTCGTGGTAAACAAGAGAGTCTCGAATAACAACTGCTCGACAAGCATTTCTCGATCAACGAAATCGCGTATTCGAGACCGCGCCGGCCAAGCCCAGTGAAAGACGACTGTCCTCTAGGACAATAAGTGGTTCGTGTCTCTAACGTTCCCCTCTCCTCTTCCGTTGGCTCATCTTCCTTTTGAAAACCGGCCGTTCGGGCGTCTCTCGGGCTTTATTTGCCTGGTGGTCCTGCTCTTTTCGCGTCTCCCCCCCTCCCGTCTCCCCCGTTTCTGGTCCAGATGCTGCACGAAATCACTGAAGTGTTCGGCCCGTCGGGGCCCCTCCGTGGCGCCCAAACGAGTTTTAAATTGCACCGGGGCCCGGGCATTTGAATGCGAAAACACGCGAGGATATGCGGACCCGAGATGCTCGCCTAAACGCACCTGATTCCCCCTCTAAGTCCTCCGGCCCCCTGGCCCGGTGCACGGGGCAGCCTTTGCCAGCGACCGTCCAGCAGCGACGGGTGCACGGTGGCTGCCACCTGTAAACTGCGGAATGGATCACGCTGTTTCATTTTTGGGACGATCGCCGCTGTTAATTAGAATCTTTAGACCCTCTCCTAATGGCGGACTTTAGAAACAGAGTTCGTGTTCCTCGAACATTAGATCCGTATCCAATGGAAGCCGCCTTCAGCTTGTTGCCAAAGCGTCTTCTTTATTGTGTCCCCTTTGGTTAGCCTCTTGTGCTATAAATCGGTCGAGCGACCTTTTATTGGGCACGATGGGACTTGCGTTGAGAAATTGTGCTCACTGATATTGAGTTTGATTCAGTCTCTTTGAGAAGGAAAGGGGAATTGTATTGTTATACAGGGTTTTTCACGTGAATATGGAATGTTGGCAGGAGGTACGCAATTGTAGAAATAATTAAGGATGTACATGTTTTTTTAGAGTACGTTCTCTGTAGAATAAGAAGGTATAAAGTCTTGTTGCTATGGACGTCAGCGTTATCGCCAAACTGATAGTTAAGGCTAACACCCAGCGAATTTGAATGTTCGGCAACCGAATCGCTGGAATCGTTTCGCATTATGCTTTCAATCGGCCCCCATTATTGCCGACCAAAAGGAACTCGGAATCGGTGGCGCGCACGCGATTCGATCCCAGCATCTTTTTCGTCGCGGACGATGCGAGGCGGATACACGCTTGTCCCTTCGTACGTAGCCTGATATTGTTCGAAACGAAACCACCCTTTCGAGAGATTCAGCCAATCGGATCGCGGCTCAACGGTCAGATGAAAAAGAATTCAATTTACCGGCTGTCCGGATTGACGAGGATGAGCCGGGAGCCGAGATTCACGCTGTCGACCCGGTGTTTCGTGTAGATTCGGCCTCCTCGCGAACGAACGGACGATTGCAGATGATCCTAGATAAAGGTGGAGCAGGCTTCGAGATAATTTCAGGACGGGACTCAGCACACGGTGAAACTGCGGAACCTTTTCGCCACGAATCACGAACCTTGAATCTTAAATTGAGTTTTCGACTGAAGTTTCGAGTCTTGAGCTCAGAAGCTTAAATCCAAATATATAAGTTTTGAGTCTAGATTTCGATCCTTGAACCTAGCAGCTTGAATTTTAATATCTAAGTTTTGGGTTTAGGCTCAGAGCTTCGAATTTAGAGTCCCGAAATGAAACTAGGCTTAAGGTTTAGGCTTTCGGAGCATTGAACACAGAATCTTGAATTTTTAATTGAGGTGTGGGTTTAGGATTTAAGGTTTTCCATGTGACGTGTTAGGCGTTCGAGCTTCGCCAGGTTTCAAGCCTCGAGTTCAGAACTCCCGATTCTGCTCTTCAAAACGTCGACGTCCGAGCGAAGAGGAGAAAGAGAGAAAGGATTTTTTCTTTCTTTAAACTCTATACCTCGGCGAAAGTGATCCCTGATTCAACCAAGCCCGTTCATTTGCTCGGATGAACGGTTACGGAGGTGATTGATGAGTGAAAGAAGCAACGAGGAGATTACGACGTAGAGGAGTGGTCGCAGAATTCAAAGAGTTCGGGTATGTTCATTCAGCTAGACAATATCCTTCATCCTATCCCTCTTCTTCAGTCCTTAGTCACCGGTATCAGATAATTTTCAACTCAACCGATTCTCGTCTTGTCTGTCCGGTACAACAATTTTCATCAACAATATTCCAAACAAAAGAAATCGAACGATTCCACCCGAACACTAGAATCCGATTTGTCATTACTCGATTTTTTAGGTTACACTTCAGACAATACATATCGAAAGTTGCAAACATGTTTCGATGAATTTCTTTTTGAGCCTCCATTCATCTAACTGTTTAATTATTACTATTTTCAAAAACATCCAGCAATCGTCAATACGAGAAATTAAAGAAGCGAATACAATCTTTGAAACCTGAAGAATGTCCGATCTCGCGCGCGTGTCCCCATGTCGGACGTATGCAAATGGCGGCTCTTAGCGTCCCGGTCCGCGCGTACGGTTGTTTCCATTACCCGATATCGATACAAATGATTCTTTGCTCGACGAGTCACTTAAGTCAACCGGCAAACGGTCCGGCGCGGATAACGCTAATTACGATTCGACGCACGCCCGCCATTAGTAAACGATTCCCGATGCCCGCCGCGCCGGTGCCGATCCGAAAAATCACGGCTTCCGAGCCGGTCGCGTCGCTTACCTTGTCGGAACGCATTAACTCGGCGTCTCGTCGATAGAAATCATTCTTTAACACGTTAAACGCGGAGCTCCTTTTGCTCCGATCTCCATTTAGGCGGCGTAAATTACAAAGTTACGTTTTCACGGAAGCAATGCACAACTGAAAACCTCTTTCCTAGATTGCAGTGCTTTAATAAAGCTAATTACAAAGGATACGAACAAATTTGTTAATATATAATTCATAAAATATCGCCCCTTAACCTTGATACTGTTGATATTTATCTCCATTCCTTTTCAAAGTTTATATCTCCACAAGGTTATAAATAAATTATGAAGTTCTCGTAAAAAAGTAAACTTCTCTATTCAGCATCAAACATCATGTACTGTAACTGAACACGAAATACTGAAGTAAAGTAGCTCTAACCCTGCGTTCGCGTGTTATTCCAGTTGAATGTCGTGAAAAATTTCATCAATATTTCTTTAGAGAACGACGAATGTACGCATCGAAGAAATTTTCGAGTGCAAAGGGTCAATAGTCGAACTCCAACGATGAATCGAAGGTTTTATCTTTCCAGGAAGAGAGGTTGACGAACAATCTCGCATAATCCATCCCCGTAGCGCGAAGAACGGGGTCGAGGAAAGGGGGTTCCTATTCACAGACGGCGAGCCACAGGTTTTATCGTCGGAAACTAACCGTCCGCCTCGCCTCCCTCGTTCTTTTGATCTCCGAGGCTGAAAAGAGCGCGTCGCGAACCACCTCGCCGAATTAGCAGCCCCTTTGTGCTGCCACTCGCTCGCCTGCCAGTCACCGAATTCGGTTTACCTGTGGGCACGATCGGTTCGATCGGAACACCGGCGGGATCCTGCAAGGGGAAGGAACGAGCGGAGCTGCGCACCGAAAAAGGACGCGGGCAGAGCGGTATCGGGTAATTCGAACCGATATATTCGCAGTCGGACGCTTCACGGCCTCCTCCTCCGGGAACACGGCGACGGGGCCCGCTTCGCGTCACGGCGTGACGCGTTTTAATAACGCGCCCGTTAAATTCGATTACCGGGCGCACCCTCGCGCGGTGTCGACCGTCGCTATCTTCGAAGCGGATCCCCCTTGTTCCGTTAGTTGGCACTGATGGAGCGTACGTTGACAAAGAACAATATTCGAGGTAGTCGGATTCCGGTAATTTCGCAAATTACTTTCTGATCGAGCACTGGCAGATTGATTTTGTAATCTAGGTCCTTGTGACTGAGTCGGGAGATCGAATCTAATATCGAATGTCATCGAGAAAGACTTTTATAAATCTAGGCTCTCGTGGTCCATCTAAAGATTGGTATTGTCAATATATAGAACTGCCTGAATAATTTCGGTAGGTCAAAAGTAACGAGAGTAATATCTCATTAAACTCGTAGATATTTTACAGCTCGAGGACGCAAACGTCAATCGAATTCCCCCAAGTTCTCATTAATCCAAACAACAAATGTCGAGATATTCGAGGAACTTCAGTTTCAACCCTTCCTTATTAAATTAGCAGTCGATTCTCGTCCGAATTCAGCAAGGAAATGACCCCAGCGCCGCGAAACGGCGACATCGCAGAAAACCCGTGGACAAAAATGCCGTGACAAATCGCCGGTGAATCACCGCGTATCCTTCAAAGGATCTTAGGAGCCGACGGTTTTAAAGTGCGCGGCCACGGGTAACAGAAGAGGGTACGGTGCGTAGTGGCATGAATCAACGGGTCTAAGATGACATTACGAGTTTATTAACATGGCCGGATAAGAATGCCGTGCACGGCCTAACCAATATATCATCCGATAACTAACTCGGCTGGACCGCGCGCTGGTCCACAATGTACTCGCTGAACGCAATACCGGGCTTCACCGTAACTCGACTCAGCATAAATAACCCTGATCCTATTGCAACACCGCGGCCCAGCAACATTGCTGCAGAACCGAGCCGGCTCTCTCTCCGAGGCCGAGTGAAATCTCGAAAAATCGTGCACGCCTTGGAACCCGAGAATGAGGGCCCGCACGATTCTTCAATTTATCAAAGGGAAAAATCTGCGCTTCGAGCCGGCCGATCGTAAGTCATCCGGTTCCTCGAACGCTTTTTGCCGGTGCCCGAGAATAATGATAATAATTAAACGGTGGAGGGAGGACGCGCGTAGGCAGACGAAAGTTCGGAGAACAAAGAAGTTGCGAGGCGAGGGAAATGGTGGGTTAGCTGAAAAGTTTTCTGCTTTTCGACGTGGCGTTCGTAATTTGCGGATGAACGGTGGAAATTAGTGAATTATGAGACGACAGGTGTATTATGAATACAATGACGTATGGTTCGATGAAGCTTCATTGAGCTAAGTGGAAGTTTTCTTTGATACTTTAGGAACGTGAGGTTTTGGAGAATTTCATGCATAAAAGAGGAGTATTTTGGGACTTGCGAAGGAACGAAGCGAATGTTATGTAGATTGGAAATCTTATTTTAACCCCTTGGCCACTGTTCACGCCTAAAGGCGTTTTAAAAATTTTGTTTCGGTATACCGGCGACCATAGGCGTCCGTAAAATGTTCTCAATAATTGTAAAGGTCGCTTAGATCTGACGTAAGTGAATTCTAATTCAATAATCGCATCTTCCGTTAGTCATATATTATATAAATACGATTATCATAGATTGGTTTAATTTCAATTCAGTATTTTGATGGTTTCAGTACACTTTCGTAGAAATACGCGTTGGCAAAAAGTTCAGGCGTAGCCAAAGGGTCAATATAAGTATCTCCATGATTAAGATTCATAGTTCGAATGTCAATAATTTGAGTAGATTGGAAATAATGCGAACGAGGGAACGATTTCACGTGAAAGTTTCCCACGATCTACTTATCGTCATCTGCGGATCTGTAGATCCTTCACGGAGTCACGGTGTATCTGAAAAAAATGTATATTCTATTACTTTTCGAAGGATCTTCGCAAACTACGATAATCTAAATATATTACGGTTGATTCCATTAACGAAAGCTGTGAATAAAAATCAAATCGAATCTGATCTTCTGTGTCCAAATTGTCCCATTGTCGAGAAGCTAACTGCCACTTAAAATGAAATGCAAAATACACAAGAAAGAATCATGATTCCTCCGACGATTCCGGGAAGATCCGCGAACCGAGACCTTTCAGCTCTCGAATAGATCGTCCGAGCTTAGGAGCAGAAATTATGCGACGGCCGGTCGGCCACAAACGCGTGCAAGGTTACGGCTTAAGCTGAGTTACGGTCCAGCGATAAAACGAAGCCCGGTGGGCCTCGTTCGCCGATTTTTTACGAGGCGAACTTCATCCTCCCCACTTGCTCCGTGGCTCGGCGTAAATCGTGTCGCGGAATCCTGTCAACTTTTGTGATCACTCAGACTCCGTCGGTTTCGAACGGCGCATTCATCTGCTTGCCCAAGCTAACGCTTCACCTACCGAAAGCAATATTAACACTAAAACCACCGAACGGCTCAAAATAACCCATTCGTGAATTATTCTCTTACGATTATTTAAGAGGTAAATGCTTCTCTGAGAAAGTGTTGAAGAAATTGATTTAGTAACATGCAACGTGAAATATATGTTATTCGAAATCCCAATAGATGTATTAGAATTTCTACGAATTTAAAAAAGTTCATTTGACTGCTTAGTAGTTCTGGTGTTAATCGACTTCTCGATTACAAATGTTCAGCATTATTAACAAGGTTGAATGCAGCATAATTTCACGGAGCCAAATACGTGAAATGAGAGAAGATACAATATTGAATCATTAAATGGAATTCCGTTATTGTTATTGCACGTTTGTCTTGTTGAATGCACTAGGTAATATTATTTACAATATAGAAATGTTTCCAAATAATCACCGTGTAATTGAGTGAATTATATATATATATAGTTAATAGTTTTTAACTAATAATAGCAATATAAAAATTACCTATTTTTATTTGTTCGATAACCTATGGTATTAATAACAATTATTGATAACGAAGTTAAAAATGAATTATAATCCTCAATACATATTGCAAGTATATAATCAAAGTATACATGAAGTAGATCATCCTTTCACTGATCAGACCGAGAATAACCTTCATTGGTAGAACCAACAAGTTTCTAATCAGAAAATATCAAACAACTGATGAGAAATGAACAATGTTCGATGGAAGAAATTATCCGATTAATCGACGTAATCGTTCGACGATTGAATGATTGAAAAATCTCTTTCGAACGGTACAGATACGACAGGTTGTCCCTGCGAGCAAAAATTTCTCGTGAAATCGCTGTTTGCGTGCTAGACCAGTCGAATCGGTTGCAGGTCCAATCAGCGCGCGGCAGAGTGTTCCTCGCTCCTCTAATTGCATCTAATTAGATTAGAAGCCCGTGTTGTCCGGGGTCGGTGTTGAGCAGGGTACCAGCAGGTCGTCCTGTCGATCGGCCCTTGAATTAGATTACCGTCGCCGCTTTTAATCGGCCCGTGAACACTCGTGGAACGGCGTTAATTGAAAGCTCTACGGGACCTCCAATTATACGCAAATCTAATCCGGAGATTCGTTTCTCTCCACCGCTGATGAATCCCGAAAAAATCGCGTTCGTTCGCCGATCGCGTTACTTCACAAAATTTCCAACAATTACCCTTCGAACGAGATATTCAGTTTTTCCAACAAAATTTTCTAGCGGCATTATTTCAACAATAAGATTTCGAGACTCGAGTTAACCACTTTAGTCAATGACAACTCGAATATCACGAAATTCTCGGGTAGAATTCAATATCAACCGATATTCTTTTCTCAATAATCCATAAGAAAATTATTTCCGAGATTCATAGCTCGAACAACTTTCAAAAATCTACCGACGCTTCCCCAAAGAATCCTACCATTCGAATACTTTCTAAAATCTCTAGAAAATTCTACTTCCTCGGCTCACACGATTGAGCAACTTTCAATAATCTACCGAGGCTTCCCCAAAGAATCCCACTATTCAAATACTTTCTAAAATCTCTAGAAAATTCTACTTCCTCAACTCTCACGATTGAACAACTTTCAATAATCTACCGACGCTTCCCCAAAGAATCCTACTATTCGAATACTCGCTAAAATCTCTAGAAAATTCTACTTCCCCAGCTCGCACGATCGAAAGCCAAACCTTTCCAATTCTAACGCGCGGTTCACCTAACAGAATCCCTGTTCTATCCGAAAAATAACTCGCTCTAGAGAAGCGTATCCCGATCCCGGCGTCCCGAAGGAGGCTCCATCCTTCATATCCCTGGCATGATATTTATTAGACCAGAAACGCGTCCCATCGCGAGACGAGCGACGACAAAAAGCGAAAAAGGGAGTACGCCCCCTGATTTATTACGGTGTCGCGGCTCGGGTTTTCAAGTTTCTCCTCGCGGAAAAGATGCCGGGCAGGAATCCTCTTCGCCGGATTTTTCCGTGGCCACGGTCCGCTCGCATTATATCGGATGGCGGGCGAGCGGCCGGTGTTCCCGATCGCGCGCGGTGTCCCTTACAATCGCCGTACAACGAGGCTCGCGCCATGCTCCGCCGGTTTCGTGTACGCGCTCTCTCCCCTGCTATCTGTCGGACTTCATTAAGAGGGTCATATACCACTCCCGGGCGAAGAAGGTCGCCCGGCAGGACGGTCCGGAGCTTTCCTTGATTGCGCGCACAGGACGGAGCCCCGCTGAACGTATAGTCACGCATTTTGACCCCTCGCTCCTGTTAATTCCGCCGTGAACCGGTCGATTTATCGCGCGCGTTCCATCGGGACGCTTTTTAGAGTCTAAGTGACTTTAGAATTGGAACGATTATGATAAATAACTGAGACTCGACGCCGTCTTTCTGCACCCTAAAAGAGTTTTTTCACCTTCTTGATCTTTAACAGAACTACCGAGCACTGAAATTGACTGTTTGAAATTCCTCTGTAGAGACTTTAAGAGTGCATCTATTGAGACTTCAGTTCATTCGTAATTCAGTTTGCGTATTTCCAAATTCATTTCTTTAATAGCTTTCTGAAGAAACGTCCGCTGGTTTTAATAATCGCGGAAAGGAAATCAGAAATGGGTCATTTTGATCCGTTCGGTAGTTCTAGCGTTGAGGATGAGATCTTGGTGATTCAGGATTTTTCGAGCGATCCTTGAGGATCGCTCAAGGGATTCTTGGATTCTAAACGGTGGATTCAATAGCTGGAGTTTGCTTTTATTGGTGTTGGTAGTGTAATATTTTAGAGAAGACTGATAGTTCGAATGATTCAGTTATAAGGCGACGTAGTAGGGCTTTCGCCGTATCCAGTAGCGCACTAGAGTAGGCGAAAGCCCTATCTTCACCAACAGCGCGTAGGGCTTTCGCCCGCACTAACCAATGAATAAAACCAGAGCTCTATCAAACACGGTCAACCAAACTATTCACCAACGTAACATACTTCACTTAACACTTTGACTGTCATTGGGGTCACCGGTGACTGATACTTCTGAATTACTTGAAAACAATCGTAACATGCAAGATGATCGATGTCGAATCAAAATACATAATAACGTAACTAAGTTGATAATAGTATAATGCAAAGATTATAACGCTAAATAGCGAATAATTGTTATTTTTTTGCTAAAATTGATAACTGTACAGAAAAATGGTCAAGATTTTCATGGCGCTTAACGTGTTCACTCTTTGAGGTTAGGTGGGTTAGAAGCTGTCCCGCCCTTTGCTTAACTTTTTATGCACGGCATATATTTTAACCCACCTGGAAAAGTTGTAGTTATTGATAGTTATTCAGTCTTATACTTTATTTAAGGTTTTTCATCCAGCAATGCTATGAACTAACTAAATACGTAAATAAGTGAAAGCAAAAATGTATACACGTCAAAACGCATTAGTGAGTCGTTGAGACTGTTCTGATTAAGGTTGGCGAATTGCGTGGTGTGGTGAATTCTTTGCAGCTTGGGTTGTTTTCTTCTTTAATACGTTGAACGCCGCACGATTTCACAGAGGAAAATGTGCCGAATGGAAGAAATATAATATTAAATCATTTCATCGAATTGCATTGTTACTATTCCACGTTCACTCAGCTGAATGTAACTGTATTATGTAGCATTATTCATAATATAAAAATGTTTTCATATAATCGTCGTTTCATTGAGTGAACTATAGTAATTCGAACTATAGTACACGCTCCATTTTTTTATCTTATCGCGCGCAGAACGAGAGGTTTCTCCAACTAAATTCTAGTTAACACGTTGAATGCCGCATTTCATGATACAAAGTACTTGAAATGGAAAAAATATAATATTAAATCATTTCATCGAATTGCATTGTTATTATTGTAGGTTCATCTAGCTGAATATCACCAAATTAGTTAGCATTATTTATAGTATAGAAATGTTTTCATATAATCGTCGTTTCATTGAGTGAACTACAGTAATTCGATTCGGTTGGGGTTCACCGGTGACCCCCACGGTGTTAAAATCGTGTGCCCCGAAAAGTGAACCCATCCCTTAACGAATATACATCATCGATCGGGAAGCGTACCCGACGATCATCAGCCTACAGAGTCTTCCTTCAGCGTGGGACACCTAGACTCGATCAGAGGACGATCCTCCGCTACCCGCGCGCATTCTCAAGTGAATAATCGAAACGGCGAGCGGTATTATTCGTCTCGGTCTTAATTACAGCGCCGGCGAGCGGTATCGCGCGTGGGTTCCGTGAGTATCGTACATTAACGAGGATCGCGGCGCGCCCCGGCCGGTTGGAAATCGATATTTTATCGGGCTCTCGCGGCCGGTATCGGTGTCGTTCCTGGATCCTGGGTGGTCAGAATTCTTCGGCGGGGCCTTAAGAAAAATTCCCCCGGACGCGTTACAGGCCCGGCCGGACAACGGACGGGCGAAAGCGAACCGGGGTTGAAGTATTTACGGTCTCGTCGAGACAATGCTCACGCACCGCTCTTGCGCCCGCGCGCACGCTCGCGAGCTCCTGCGCTTACCCCGGCTCGCTTCTTTCCCTCTGCTACCTTGTCGGCCGATACCGACACCGCGCCGCAGAAAAATGCGCCCCGGCCGGCCGGGGCCCGCCTTCCGGTTGCCGTTTAAGGCAAATATCTCCGGGGCCCCGACCACACGTGGGGTCGTTACTTTTGTTCGAGCACTCGACCTCGAGGCGGTTAGGCTACCTTACACGCCGCGGAACGCTCCGCCGAGTGGATTTCGGGATTGCCAGTGGCCGATACCTTCACCGTCATCCTTCCATTCCTCGTTTCGCACCGCAGTCGAAGCTGTGGCAAAATAGTCCCCTCGATGTTTATATCGAGATGCTCGTCTTTTGGATGACGAGCTGTGCTTCGGTTCTGATTCGTAGAATTTAGTCGAATTCTCGACTGACTCTAGGTGTCTTAACCCCTTGCCTTATAACGTTAGACGTGAAGATTTTTAACATGATTCATCAAACAAATATTACTCGGTTCATTCGAGTTCAAGGAAGGAAACATAGGTATAACATACGCCTATAATTTTTTCCCAAGAAACTGTCCCAAATTAATCGTATCGATCAGAGTTGAGAAAGCAATAGGGGTTAAGATATTGGCTGAATGGATTCGAGACGTTTGTAGAATTTATAGAAACGTTTGTAGAAAAATAAGTTCGAATTGTCTTAGATCATGTAGTCTTCAAGACTATACGAAGCTTAATTGCTGACGCGTATGAAATTTTTTGGCGAACTAGATCATTCAGCAAGATAGCGTCTGTTACCGTTACTAGTGACGCTGATAACTCGCTGATAATGCTCGCAGATTCGCGCAGGATACTCGGTGTATTCGTCACCTTCATGAATCTTAATGTTTTCCCTCATCTTCGCCCTCTCCCGAGCGCGAAGTCGATAGGAGTAACTCCGGATCGAAGGGATAGGTAGCGTCGACTAGATGAAACCGGCGGGACCTTCGTCGCCACGCGGGACGTGGAAACGACGGCGCTCGAAGTCACGGGGAAGAATCAAGGAGACCATTATCCGATGTAGCAAGCATCCAGCCGGCCAAGCCCCCATTACCATTTATCCTGGCAGCCGAGTGTGCCGGAATCGGAATTCGTGCTTTCGCGGGGAACGAACCGAGCGAAATTTATAATAACAAGCAGCCTCCTCCTCGTTGCAGCTCTCTGCAATCGGTATCCCAGATTGCGAGGGATGCGCGTCGCCTCGGCCCGAACGGATCCCCGCGCATGTCCCCGCATTACTTCCAGTGGGAAGCTCGAATTTAAATGTAAGACCGGGGGATAATTTACAGCGAGCGCGGAATTCAGACACCGCGGAGCTCCCCGGGTACTCGAACTGAAACTAGATGAACCGCCGAACGGGTTATTGCCGCGAGCTTCGAGTTCCTTACATTTCGATTTCATTTAAATACTCGCGTGTTGCGTTACTTTCAGGGGGAAATATGAACGTACCTCCGACTCGAAATATGCGGATGAAGGTATCCTGTTAGGCGCGTGGAATTCCGAAAGCGGGGAGATTCGTGTAATAATATAAGGGTGTCGTTACTGTATTCTCTACTTAACAGCATTCTGAGGGGAAGTAACCAGTTTCCGCTCGTCTTTCGATTTACCTTGGAACGCTTCCATTTCCCGCGAAGATGCTCTGCCTACTTTACATCGGTGAATCACTGTCCATTCTTATTAAAATTCTCGCTTCCTCGAGTTTTAATCAATACTCGCCGTATAGAAGAATCTCAGCGTATCGATCGGAGTATTCCCGCGTTTCGCTTGTTCCTCGTCTAAATTCGACCACAGTTTCACCGTCCGCGGGAGTGGAGCATCCTCTCGGCGTTTCATCTCGCTGTCGGTTTCCAGTTTGAGCCGCGAGCACCTCCTATTATCCTGGGATCGAAGTGCTACAAGAATTCCGCTGTCCGAATTACGATTCACTTTCGGCCCGGCAAAGGAAGCAGCCAATCATTGTCCCGAAGAGATTGCATTCCGGCGGCCGGTCGGTCGATCGGTCGATCGATGCGCGCCGCGTGAACGGGTGCCGGGCATGCACTCCTCTCCGGGTAGACGGTGAAAGAGGAAAAGTAAGAAGGCTAATCGCGGGAGACGGGTTGGGCCCGGCGAGAATGAGGAAACGGCCAGGCAGACAATTAACGACGGGGTCCGCCACCGCTGCTTTTTACTCCGCGTTCTCTTCCTCCTCTTTGGCTGGATTCAGCTGGGCTGATGCCGATGGCCGCCGATGCTCCACCGGCTTTTCCTTTATTTTCTTCCGCAACTTTGCTTTTCTGTTTGTTTGTGTATCTACTTATCCGTTTATCTGTCTATGCATCCATGAATGCATCTGACCATTCATCTACGTATCTATCTGTCTGGCTATCTATGTAGCTAGATGTATATTTATCAGTATATCTATCTATCTAGCTGTATGACTATGTGTTTCTCTATCAATAGATCCATCTATCTATCAGTGTATCTGTTTTTTATCTACCTATCTATTTATCTATCCACCTATATATATATATTTATCCATACAATCCATCTATCTTCGTCATCATCCGACATTTCTTCATCTGCTTTTCTCTCTCATTTCCTTTTTTCTTTATTCCTTTTACTCTAGTTCGTCGGTCAGAATACTTTATAATAATCCATAAACAATCCTATATATAAAGCGACCACTTGACTGGCCTATCGATTTTTGTATGGTGACATATTTAACACTTTGCCACGGTGGTCACCGATGACCGAAGCTTTCAAATTGCCGAAGAACAGTTACAATAAGAAACTTGACTTTCAATAAAAATATTTAGTAACATAAGTAGCTAGATCACAGCGTAATATGACTACTGTAATACTAAATCGTTAATAATTATTTTCAATATCATTTGCCTTTGTTATTAAAGAATGAGTATTACTATTCGAAACGCTAGAAATTCTCGTGGCAGTCAACGTGTGACCACATTTTTCGTGCATTGTCGTCTTGGACCTCTGAATGAATGCAGAAACGATACTGTATTATTTACCAGTTCAACTACTGAATAAAAGCTTGTGGATCTGACGTCGTCTAACCATCCTGAACCACTTGCGCTGGAAAAACGTGCCATGCACGTCGTGACGTTTTTGTTCTAAAATTGCCGACGAATATGTCCACGTACACGTCGATAGCCTTATTGGATCACATGTTCCAGGTTGTTTCAAAATCTACCACTTTGTACAAAATTACTAATACACAAAATTAGTGTGCACATCTGTATATAATAGGCGAAGACAAAATTCTTCGCGCGAGATCCTGCCGAGTTTCTGAATTCGTTGCCACCGCGAGTGGCTAAAAAACCAGCCCGAATTCCATTAATTCGACGTTCGAGCGCATACAGCGATTAATCCCGAGGTCAAATCGCAAGGTCCGCGTTAGGTGGCAAGTTTCCTTCTCACCTCAGCCGAGGAACACGTGACGATCACGGATACCCGGCGAGATGGGCCGCCGTCGTCGATGGAGACCGGAACACGCTCGTTGGCTTGCGGTGGAAACAAGAAACGCAGGTCTTGTTCCTGGTAATCGGGTGCATATAGTCGGAAAGCGCTCCGGGTTATGCAGTCCCGCGTGCTCTGCCCGCAAGAAACCCACCGGCGTTGTTCCGCTCGTCCCCGTGATCCACGGCCTTACTTATTATCCGGATGAAAGCGAAGATCGCAACGTTCTGATGGAAATCTGCCGCGATAAGGAAGCTCCGATGAATATTATTCACGCTGCGAGTACAGCTTATCGTTCGACATTCGCGGCGAGACTTGTATTTTCGATCCTGGGTGGTCCTGGTATTTGAATATTCAATTAACGTCGAGCTGGATCACGCTGATATTGGAATTAAGCTTAGATCTGCAGTCGAACCGAGTTCATTTACAAGTTCGACATTATAGCAATTATAGGAAGATCTCAGACCTTCGATAACTGAACACAGATCTTCGATTCGATGGAAAATTAATTATTAGATATCGTTTTACCGGTAATTTACGAATCCATCGCTTGAGAGTTTAATTACCAGAACGATTTCCCTTGCAGGTAACATTACGAATAGTTGATTCGATAAATATTAGCTTACGATAGAAATAGACATCACTGCGACGGTAATTATCTTCGAACTGTCTTCGTTATCTTCCCGAATGATCTAAATATTCTTCGCTCGTCGCACAGCCTTTTCGTCAAGCTTTAATAAAGAAGACCGCGGTATCTAATGTTTCAATCCACCGTATGGATAAAGAAGAAAAGAGATCGGCCAATCCAGATGCAAATTCAATCGGAACGAACCGATGAACTTTCGTCCGGCGAAGCATCCGCCGGGATCAATTCCAACGTCGAAGATTTCAAGCAAATTGTTCCGCGAGATAAAAAGGTGAATCGTTATTGAATCGAAGCAATCTCTCGGTACACGAGTGCGGGAACGATGCGAGAAGTGATCTCGGATCTATCGCACTCGGGGCGGCGCGCGCGGTTTAGGTCTGGATCGATTTCACGGGATCCCGAGTACGGAACAGACGCGCGGTTCATTCGTTCTCGTGGACCACCCACGACAATCGGGAAACGGGCCGAAGATCGAGCGAGACGGATCTAGCCGGGACGCGTGTGTCTACGATAAAAACTGCGGGACATAGGAATCGTCGCAGATTGACCCTTCACGGACGAAGATTCTTCCAAATGTACAAAACCTTCGGCAGATGCAGCTGAATTATTCAGTTGCTTAACACGTTGACTGCCACGGTGGTTACCGGTGGTAACAATAAGAAAATTGATGTCAAATAAGAATATTTGGTGGCACAAGTAGCTGAATAACAACGTAATAAGAGTACTGTGATACCAAATCATTAATAATTATTTCTGTTACCATTTGCCTCTGTTATAAAAGAATAAGTATTACGATACAAAATGCTCGAAACTCTCATGGCAGTCAACGTGTTAAATAATCGAAGAAAAAGGAAACTATGTGCCGACCTCTTGTTGTTCGAGTAACTAAAGCATTCGTTTGGAACTTAGTTTTTGAATATGAAAATTTAATTCTGCCGAATTGCCGAATTGCCGAATATTGCCGAATATTGGGTCAGACTCGTGGAGAAGATCTCAAAAATGT
Organism: Nomia melanderi; assembly: GCF_051020985.1. Taxonomy (NCBI): domain Eukaryota; kingdom Metazoa; phylum Arthropoda; class Insecta; order Hymenoptera; family Halictidae; genus Nomia; species Nomia melanderi. Next base: position 10,615,019 of record NC_135009.1, read on the forward strand.
TAAGAAAAATAAGTTTGAGTTCAAAACTTAACAAAAATAATTCTAACCAACGTAATTATGACAGAAGTCACAGGGCAAAGGGTGAATGATCACTAACCCGATCTTTAAGTAAATTAAAAACTTCCTGACACAGTGGAAGAAAATAGGAGTTGAGTAAAAGTTCATTCATTACATTAAGAACTTAGATAAATGGAAAGTACAGTTACAACGCTCTTCTAATATTTTTTCTGAAGATTTCTGCACGTTACACTATTTTTATATTTTTACATTAGCCTCCTTCGATTTTATGAATATTACTAATCGCACTCTGTGTGAACAGAATTTTAAAGCCTTTGAAATATTCCCGAATAGATTAGGGAAACCACGAAGGGTTGAGCAAGCTTCCGTTTCTGCACGGACGCCATTAAATTCTGCGGAGCTTGCGCCGGAGTTTCGCTTTGTATGCATCGCTGAGGGAAATGGAGCGACGAGAGGCTTTGAGCAGCGTCTGCTTTGAACGTTGATTCGGGTCAAGCGATATTTCTTGTGGTTGACCTAAGACTGTATACATTGAAAGTCCTCTATTACAGTTTCATTTAGTGAATAGTTTATCCGAAGAAATGTACCTGAATCCTCAAGAGAAGAAATACAAAAAGAATTGTTGCAAACGATTCGCTTTCGTCAACTCGTTCGAACAATTCCCGATGGAGACGTCAGCGCGGACCATCTGCGCGCGCCAGTAGATCGTCGTATAACGCTCGAACGTATTTTTCTCCATAAAACGATGGAAATACGGACGGCCGATCTGGCCGCGCGTCTCAGTGGCGCTGATCAAGATTTAGCCGCGACGCCCACGACGTTATAAAACACACGTGTCTCGCTCGTATGTTACGATAATTTATTGCGCCGCGTTAAGCATAATTTCCGCGAGTCGGGGATAGGATCGTTTCGAGTATGATGCTTAGGTCCTACGAAACTTTTCAGATCTAAGTGTTACGGGATCGATTCTGTCCCTGGAATATTAAAATCTAGGAGAAAATGGTAGGAGCCGAGGAAAAGTTCGTGGACTTAGATCTGTTGAACTTTCGAGTTTAAATTACGTTTGAGGTTTCCGGAGAAACATAAGGGTCGTTGAAACAATATTTCCCAATTCGAAATTGAAAGAAAATGTAATAAGAGAAGAACTTTAGCGAGACGGGAAGAAGAAAACTGATGGATCGTATGTAGAATATAAAATTGCAAACGAATAATGAAATTATTCGAATAACCAAAGCACGATAAATAATTTTCTTTTTTTTCAAAGTCTCTGCAAAGGTTGAAATTAGAAAAGGCGATGATAATCTACGCGGCGCGGCTTTGCATCATTCAGGATCACGCGGAAAAGAGCGCGTTCCTCTGGTTACGGCCTCCGTTTCGCGTGTCCTTGCTTCGACGCGTTTTCTGCGTCTCCTCCGGCGGTTCACCTCGATGTAGCCTAATTGGCGGTGTCGATAGCGTGGCTGATATCTCGTTCGCCGTGCAGCGCGAGAACCGCGCACGGAAATCGCTTAGCGCCATTGAAACCATTATTAATAACGCCTCCGAACAAAAGTCGTCTAGCTTTTAGAATTGTGAGATTGTTCTGCGACAAATAAATTTTAATAAATCAATAGGATCAACGCATTCAGCAGCAAACCTCTGTATCACATGTTTCTCCGATCGATTCATGTATTACATGTATTTTTGATCGTATATAAATGTAGTTTGATATGTTAAATCCGATGCTAACCCTTTCGAGAGACGGGTCATAGTTGTCATTCGGTTTAACGTAGAAAAATGAAGTTGTATGTTCAATATCAAATTTTATGTAACGCAATTGGACATGAAATATTGATGTAAAATAGTTCTATTCCTTCATTCGTGTATTCTTTCTGTTTAATACTACGAAAAGTTTCATTAGTATTTCATTAGAAGATGACGCACGCAACGGAAAAACTTTCGATTGCAAAGGATTAAGATGATTTTCGCGTCGACGGGAGGTTTTAGCTCCGAAGCGTCTCGTTGTCGAATCGGTCCATTGCAGATGCGCTCCCTGGCCCTCGGATATGTGAATCAAGATTTTATAGCGCGTCACGACGGCGTTCTTTAGGCCGCGACGGTTAATTACCTTGGAAAATCCCGGGATCACAATTATCATTGCCAGATCACCGATCGCATGCATTCAGAGCATAAATGATTGTCCGCTAATTCGATGCCGAGCCAAGAATTTGAGGAATCTTAGTGAGATCTTCATTCTTTTCGCAGTTTAATGGATCCTTTAATAGAGTACGGCGCGGATTTCTCTTTAATTCCAGTTTTCGCTAATGGCTGCGCACAGGAGAGAACCGCGCTCGCCAGATCCGTGGTCCGATTGTTACGTTCTAATTGCGCGTATCGGCGCGGGAATATATAATTCGTTATCGTTGCCCGTAATTATATTTCACATATAATTCCGCGGATTACAAAAATCCTCGCGAACGCGCATCGCTGTCGCCTCATCGCGCTACAATCGAATTTACGTTGATTCGCGATCCTGTTCACGCTAGAATACCAATCAATAAGATCGTTGTACGTATCGTATTGTCGTTGTAATATTCTTCAATCCGCCAACATCACGAGCAGATGCGTCATCGTGTAAAACATTCCCCGACAGAATCTCCCTAATAAGATTCTCAAGAAAATGGTTGAACCGAACGATCCACTATCCTATTTTCCACGATTAGCCTACAATTCTCGTTTCCCGCGTGTCCTAATCAAAGGCATTCCATCGCGGAGCACGAATGTACACAAAAGAATTCCGTAAAACGAATAGGGCGATTCCGGGGGAGATGGCTGTGCAGGAGGGACGGCTGCTTCAATTATCTTCCATAAACAATTAATGCAGTTACGATTACAGTTGATGTTTTCTCAATCGTAATTTCCATTCCTGTCGTTGGTTTCACAAGAAAATAATTAAAGTTCGCTGAGAAATCGAATCTTATGTTTTAATTATTCTAGTTTTCATTTAAATCCGCCTCGAAGTCTCTTAGCAAAATTAAACAGAAACAATTGTCAATTATTCGCTACTGCAGCTCTCGCGTTGCACCGTTATCCAGTTACACTGCTGAACGTTTTTATTCGGCATCAGTCGTCTTACATGTCGAGTTTCTAGTGGAAGTCCAGATTAGGTCGATAATAAAACATATATACCGCGGTGGACAAAAACACGATGCAACCGAAAAAGAAAACAAAGTTTAGATGCGGCCACGCGATCAACTTGTACCCTATACAGGGTGTTCCAAACGAAAGCTATCGATCAACCCAATCGTATTTTCGTCAATCGTAATTTCATTACACAATATACACAGTTAACATGTTGACCGGCACGTGAATTTTGAACGTTTCGTATAATATTATTCATTTCTTCATACTAAAGACAGTTATTAACGGTTTGCATCGTAGTTCTTAAGTTGCACGATTATGTCGTTATTTATGCTACTGAATATTTCGATTCGACACCATTTTCCTTCTTACAATTGCCTTCAAGCAATTTAGATGCTCCGGTCATCGGTGACCACCGTGGCAACCTGTTAAAAAACAATAGAAATACATACATTTATCACCCTTGTCGCGATTCGTTGCCGATTTGTCAATCGTACGGCAACGCCGGCGATTTCACGTACATGTACCACATATGCAGAACCAGAAAACAATTATACTTAAAATAATCGACATCCAATAAAAATATTCAACACCACAAATAACTAGACAATAATGTAACTTAAGAATTGCAGTAGCAAATAATTGATAATCATTTATTTTCATCTTCGCTACGAAAGAAAAAATGACACATAAACCCTGAAGCGTTAACACGTTGACTGCCACGGTGGTCACCGGTGACTGGAGCTTTCAAATTGCTTGGAAACAATTACAATAAGAAGATTGATATTGAATCAAGATATTTAGTAACACGAGAAGCTAGATAATAGTGTAATAATACTGTAATACCAAAACATTAATAATTATAGTTAACACTCCAGATGTTTTTTTAATCTACCAACAACTCCAAGCTGTTTTTATAGTATCCCTAGCACAAATGAAAAATGTTATATTGTAACATTTCTTAGATTTCTTTATTTTCCTTCTTAACACAAAATTTGGATGTATAGAAGATCCAGTAATCTTACGGTAGTTCTTTTAAATTTATTCACTAAAATATTTAATAGTATAAATGTCATAGTGGAGCCCACAAAGTGCAAAGGGTTAATACTATTTTCCTCCGTTATAAAGGAATAAATCTTACTACAAGAAAACGCTCGAAATTCTCGTAGCAGTCAACGCGTTAAAGAACAAAAGGAGTACATATATTTGTCACCCTTGTCGCGAAGATCGCAGTGGTATCGCGTCGCTCGTGTGCACAGGCCTTAAAAGCGATCCGAACAATTCGCGCCGGTTGCGCAACGCGTCGCGAATTCCGGGTGAATCCGAATCGTTAGCGGGCGCGGATCGCGTGCCGCCTTGATTCAGTTCCCCGCGATTCGTCCGGGAGCAGGGAGCACCTGCAACAACGGGGCACGGATCGTGACACCGGCAGTCCTCTATTTTCACCGTTACGCAATCGGAGATAGTCGGCGAGCCGAGCCCGGGAATCTTCTTCTCCTCTTCCTGGCCGACCCGGTGTCGAGGCTCGCTTTCGGCCTCGCCAGGCAAATGTCGTGCGAATCGCGCCGCTCGTTTTCATCTTCTTACGCGCGCCGCGTTGCGTCACGTAACACCGTGCACCGGCGGCCGCGTGTTTCTGTTCGCGCGACGGATCGGCCGATCGATCGTGGATAGATACACTCGCCGGATAACGGAGCATTGTTTCAGCGGAGTTTAATAGCCGGCTGGTTGCCGGCGAGCCTGCCCAGGCTCGTTCATCATGATCGGTAATGGTTAATCGTAAATACGCGAAAATAGGTAATGATAATTGGTATCCGTGGAATTAGGTAACCATTTACGCGAGTGATGCGAGTAATTTCCGTAAAATATGTTGCCGCGATCGCGAGGTCGATTAGATTCACGCGAATTTCCCTTGGTATTTAGTCGACAGCAGTGTAATAGTCATTTCTCCATGGAATGGAATAATCGTTTGCTACGTTTGCATCTAGACGAATTTCTGAATAAATACCTCGATGAACCGAAGACCTGCAGCTGTTGATGTCCATAACTATTACACGCAATTGCTAAGAATCAAGCGTAGAGGACTCTAATTATCAAAGCCAAATAGCACTTCCCATAGGTCGGCAAACACGATAATCCTCAGATCCACAAGTACAACCCGAACTAACCACCCTCTAAGTCCTCGAATCCTACAACGAAGATCAACCCTCGCGCACCGGGACCCCCTAAACAAATCTCGTTACCATACCGAAACAACCTCGATCCCCGGAGCCTCATCCTCCAGTCCCCCGAACGGCTGCATCGACATCACCGTCGATCGTCCGCGCGAAAGAAACCGCGCAGGAATCCCATCGCCTCGAAACGCAAGAAACGAGAATTCCACGGGCCGCCATTCCCGCGAGCGACTGGCCGGTTAGACGGTTTCGCCGGAAAGGCGATCGTCGACGGTGCGTTACGCCGCACCGTGGAAATCGTCGCTGCTCGGTTTCCACGCGGTGCGCCCGCCCGATGGCCGGCCAGTGGCTTTTTGTCCGAGGGCTCGGGCCACTCGGACGAGTCCTGGGAGACGGGAGTAGTCCTGGGACGGGAGGAAAACCGGCGATCGAAGACGCGGCAGCTTCTTCTTTTCCTAGAAAAGACGGCGACGGACAGATCCCGGCTACGTCGTTGAGGAAGGAAGACGGCGGAGCCGAGAGGAGAACGGATAGGCCCGGAGATAAGTAGCGCGAACCGCGTGGCGGTGGACTAGCAGCAGCCCCGGGGCAAGAAACTAGCGGCAATAATAATTTACAGTACTCTTTCCCGCGAGCGCTCTTCCTCCGCACGGTTTCTTCCTTAACTTCTCTTCTTCGAGCTTCTCCCTCTCCGTAGCGATTCTTTTCCTCGTCCCCTTCTTCTTCTTCTTCTTCTTCTGTTTCTCTCGTCTTTCTCTCCGCTTCGCGCAGCGGTTGTTTGCCAGCAGTTTTCCGTCTGTACAGTGATTCCTTTCCTCTTCCTCTTCGCCCTCTTCTTCGTCTCTTGTCTCCTCTCCGAAGCGGTTGTTGCGAGCGGTTCTCTCTCAACGGTGATTCTTTTCCTCCTCCTCTTCTTCCTCCCCTCCCGCCAGCTCTCCCGCTTTCCACGGTGGTTGTTGTTGCCAGCAATTCCATATTAGGAGTCGCGCTGCCTCTCCGCGATCCGCTCTCGCTATTGAGACGTAGTTACCCTTACTTATCCTGTCCGTGCAACCAACAGCAACCATCCCGGGTAAGAAGAGGACGAACGAGGGAGCAACGGGCATGATCTTCCTCCTCCCCCTCCTCCTTTCTCGGCTTTCTTCCTCGTCTTCTTCTTCGACGGAGGAAGCCTTCTCCGCGCTTTGTTCCGCGGCGAACGATGGCTCCGAGAAACTTCAACCCGGTCACTGGTTTAATCGGTTCGAGTACTTCCGATCTTCTCTTCTTGACGTCTCTTCCTTGAATCGTTGAGTTGAATCCTTGAATCTTCGAGCGATTTTTCTTGAGAGTCCGTTGTTCCAGGCTTCGCGGGGTGCGTGAATTTATGCGAGCGGTTCGTGTCGTTTGCGCAGCTCGGAAGTGCGTTTCTCTGGGCGGAGGGAACGCAGTTTCTTTGTTGTACCAGATTTCGAAGGTACAAACGTTTTCCCTTCTATTCCGAGTGTAGCCACCGTTTAAGATCCAGCGTTCGTATTCACACGAGTAGCGCGGTATTCTCTTATATCCCGTCCACGCAGCGATCATTTCGAATTTCAAATGTAACTCGAAGCATTTCGCCTAGGGAACACAAGAAAGCCCCAGTTTTCCCTTTCATTCCCGACAAAGTTATCATCGGAGATCTAAAAGGCGAAATAGATTCCAAAGAACCCGACTTTCCAGTGTATCCAATCTCACCGCCGCGTGTTCGGTTTATTGAAACATCTCCGAACGGCGAACGCATTCGAATCACAAAGGCAGCTTCATCGAATCCCCGATATCCTCGCAAAATACCGGCGCAAGAAGCAAAACGTGACGAGCCGGCGAAAGAGGATCGGCCGTATCCGACGTGTTAATGACAAGTATCATCGAGTAGAGAAGAAACGGCCATTCATGCGGCCCCTGTCCGGAGGATCTCTGTTCGATCCCGGAACAAAAGCCCGACGCTTCTAACGAAACGAGCAAATATTGCCGATAATCATTCACGACGACGACGACGACGACGACGACGTTCCGGCTGGCTCACGCTCGCGCCGACGTTCAGACGGTCCTGTCCCATCCCCGGCGCATAATTACACAGGCAGCGAGCGGTTGTGCAAGGCCTGGGCGAGGCCGCCGCATAGAATATTCAAGTCTCTTAAGTTTCTTCTAGTAGTAAATATTGTTATGCTAAGTGCAGTCGTTGTCACGCCTTCCCGGGCCCCGCTCCGGGCTCTTCTTCGCGCGGCTTGCTCCTTTTTCCTTGCCGTACACCTACCGTACCGTTCCCCTCCGCGCCTCCCTCTCGTCTATTCTTCTCGACACTTTCTTCCTCCTTTTTCTTCCTTCCTTGCTATTCCCGTCACGTTCGATTCGTTCATGGACGGCTCTTCCGGATAATCTCTGTCCCGGGGACTCGAATCGCACGCTTCGATCTGTATTCTGATTACTCGATGCGGATCTCTGTAAAAACACAAATGTAAGATAGAGAAATAGATTACGGACTTGTTTTTTTTCTGATGAATATTATAAAAGGCTATACTTTGAATATTTTGTATATTTAACCGACTGCTCTGTTATTTTAATTTTACTCTTTCCGATCTTTTAACGACTCCATGAACCAAGCTGTTTCTCTGTACATTTCTTAAGTTTCGTGTATGTTTCGAAGATATTTAAACATTGGAATTCAGAGAAGGAAGGATGAATTAGAGTTATTATTTTAATACCCTTCGTCTTAATAATATTCATGCGAATAACGATCCATCAGAAAATTGTTCTCTTCACTTTGCTATCGATCGCTACTATCACCGAGTGACTCAACACAGAGGTCCTTAATTACTAATCGTCTCCTCCATTAAATAACCGATACACTCAACAACATCGACTACAATCTGCTCTCGCGTCGAACTCCGTTACCCAGAAACCCACGGAGTCCGCAGTCGACGTAGTCCGAAAGCAAACAGCGCCGCTCGCTCTTCCGTTTGCAGAACTAATAGAGCCAACTCGCCAGTTTGTCGTATCAAACAAACATGCTTCCCAGAAAAATCGTGTTCCCCTGTTCAGTCCGCTGGCAGCGTTTTCGTCGCGGCCTCCTCGATCATAGTAATTTGGCCATCGACCGCTACGAAAAGAAGAAGAGCCGAGCGCTGTCGGTAGTTGAATTGAAATTGGTATGGAAAGCCGTCTCATCCTGCGTTTACCGCGTCGCCGAGCGACAAATCGCGGATCGTTTCGATCCGGGAACACTGTTATTCGACGCGCGCAGCTAACCCCGAAATCTTTGCGAGCCGTGCAATTAACGAGCGTCGCGGGTGCCGGTCGACCGGCTATTTTCTTATCGGCGGCTTCCGATCGGTTCCGTCTCTGATCCCGGCGAACCGCCACGATCGAATCTATGCGGCGTAGATCGTTATCGAATATAACTCGGCGCTTCCGACGATCCTTCTTCTCGCCGATGCGCAGTGATACAGATGAAAAAGTAGCGTGGAATATTTCCGTCGTTTACATTCACGGCTGCCATTACCGATTACGGGTAACCTTGGACGCCGGTCGACAAAGTAACCTAATAATAGTCATTATTTCCTCCGAACGATTCGAGTGCTTCGATTTTCTCGGGTTCGCTCTGGACTTCACGGTTTTTGTTCGTTTCCCGGAAAATATATATGATCGAGGAGTTTGCCGATGGATCGGATAAACCGGCGACGATCGGTTCTAGCTTGTATTTCGTCTAGCAATTTGCGTGTCGCATAGTAATTTAGAAATAATAAAATTGTATGATTTAATGAGAATAATGGAGAACTAAGACTGTAACGTAAAACTAAACCGGTGATGCACACGCGTGGGAAACTTTGAATTATTCGGTGCGTAGGTTTTAAAGAAGTCGTTCGTCTGAAACTCTCGGTAGTATTAAACATCCTTTAGTGTCAATCTCGATAGCATCAAAAAATCTTTTCTATCAACTTCGGTATTATCAAACACTCTTTGGTACCAATCTTGGTAATATCAAAAATTCTTCATCAATCTCGATACTATCCAATCATCTGTCTTCACATTTCAATTCTTCGTACATCAACAACAACCAAATACTTGAAAAAAATCACTCAACCAATAAAACGCTAATTAACACGTTGAACGCCGCACAATTTCTCGTAGCAAAATACGCAACACGAAAACAGTGTAATATCAAATTGTCTCATTGAATCGTCTAATGTCCCCTTATTAGATGGCATTATTTGTAATATAAAAATATTTACAAATAATGATCGTTTAACGCGTTAATCGCCACGAAAATCTCGATCATTTCTCTGTACAGTTATCCTTTTCAATAAAGAAAAGTAAAATTCACAATCTTTGCATTACACTATTATCAACTTAGTCACGTTATTAAACATTTTGATTCAACATCGATTATCTTGAATGTTACGATTGTTTTCAAGTAATTCAGAAGCGTCAGTCATCGTTGACTGACATGGCATTTAACGTTAACACGTTGAATGCCATGGAGGCCATCGGTGACCTCCGACCGAATCGAATTACAATAGTTCATTCAATTAAACGGCGATTATCTGAAGACACTTGTGTATTACAAACAATGTTATCCAACGCGGCGACATTAAGCAAGATAAACGTGCAATAATGATAACGCGATTCAGTTGAATGATTTAATATTATATCTTTCCCCGCTTCGTGCACTTTGCTCTATGAAATCGTGCGGCGTTCCCCGTGTTAATTGATTGAATTAGAATAACCCGATTTGATCACCATGGCATCCAACGCTAAAAATTTCCCAAATTTCGTTTTTATATAAAGACACTTAGCTGTGCAACTTTGCTAATTACCACAGCATTGAAAAAATATAAAATTTTATTCGAATTTATTATCTATTTAAAATATATTACAAAACAATGTGATACCTGAGTTTTTCTATGTACAGTGATATAAGTTGACCTCAGAGAAAATTGCCATCCGCACGATTCAGTTTTCTGAAAATTAGCCGGTACGCAATGTGTTAACCAGTTAACTGTGTTTGCCAATTCTTTCAGCGATGAATTCTTTATTTTTTCACATAAACATGTAATTCTTCTTCGTTTCGCTTTGATCTTTCAATAAAATATACTCTACGTGCATTCGTCCCGCGTTCGATGAGTACACGCTCCATTTTTTTATTTTATCACGCGCAGAACGAGAGGTTTCTCCAACTAAATTCCAGTTAACACGTTGAATGGAAACTCACTTGTACTTGAAATGGAAAAAATATAATATTAAATCATTTGATCGAATTGAATTGTTATTATCGTAGGTTCATCCAGCTGAATATCACCAAATTAGTTAGCATTATTTATAGTATAGAAATGTTTTCATATAATCGTCGTTTCATTGAACTACAGTAATTCGATTTGGTTGGGGGTCACCGGTGACCCCCATGGCATTCTACGTGTCACCTGGTTAATACGACTAACCAGCAGTCAGAATAGCGTTGCAGTCGCCAGCGACGCTAGGGACATCCTAAAAATACTCGAAGAATGAGCAAGTGTGTCACAACTAATTCCGTTCGTCGTCGCACGGGGATCCAGCGAAGAGGATCCCTGTCGCGCGTTCTCGCAATTAGAAAGTACGCGCGCGTGTCCGCGCGTAATCGGTCCCCGGGCGAGATAATAATCGGCGGCGATGTCGCGTTTCGTAACCGCGACGTAACCGCGTGCATCCTCGGCCGTCGGGTATCGGCGCGAGAACCTAATGGCGAAATTACAATGGGCCCGAGGAGCGGCGACGATCGATTGATCGATAAGTCGAGGCAACGTCCTCCGTCGGCTGTTATTAGACGCACACGTACACGCGGGAACGTCGCGTATCTTGTGTACGTACCTGCCAATTGAATTGTTCCTCGGTTGCGATTCCCTTGGGGGTTCAAGCTGTCGGTAGACGCCCACGGGGTTTCTCGGATTCTCCGAGTTACCCGAAAACTTGAGTGAGAATGCTGGAATTTTGATCGATCCACGCGAAACTTGTCGATTAACGCGTTGACGTTGACGTGTATCGTCGATGGATCATGCTTGAGCGTTACGTTGGATGACGTACCGTCGAATATGTAGTTCCTTGACACTTTGAATTGTTACGGAGGTCACCGATGACCGGAGCTTTCGAATTACAAGAAAATAATTATGACTTGAAAGATAACCGCTTTCGAATGCAAATTAAATGGCTAGATAATAGTGTAATATAAGAATTTTCATATCAGAGAATTAATAATCCTTGCTTCGTATCTTCGCTATAGAAAGTGATACATATAACGCTGATGTTTTTCGTGGCAGTCAACGTGTTAATACGTTGCCATGGGGGTCATCGATGACAAACCAAATCGAATTACTATAGTTCGTTCAATTAAACGGCGATTATTCGAAAACATTTGTATATTACAAACAATGCTACCTAATGCGGCGACATTGAGCAAGACGAGTACGCAATAATAACAACGCGATTCAATCAAATGATTTAATATTATATTTTTACCATTCTGTGTATTTTGCTCTATGAAAACCCGTTAATTTGACAGGAATCTAATTCGTCAGACATTATTTAGTAACGGTTTAAGCCAATTTTGATTGATGCAATCATGCGAATACGCATTGCGACACTCTGGTTTTGAAGCTACAATCTTCGCGATCTATATAAAACACCTAGTTTTCTAGGAATAATAGAATAAAGTGTAGGATAAACGTCTGTAAATCTAGTGTTAAATTGATTCGGTACATGGGAAATTAACTTACTTATCGATCATTCCAAGAATATCCTCCAACGTGTTACAGTCGAAAAACATTGATGATTAGCAGGTTGCTTCCAATAACGCTGCTTCATCGTGAATTATTGATAGTAACTTTCGTCATCTCGGGAAAAGTAAGCCTTTGGATAATTCACTACTAACTCAGAGTAAAGGGACGATTTAACCCCTTGGCCCATTATTTCTTTCTCAACTCTGATCGATACGGCTACTTTGTCATTAATAATTTATTGGAAAAAGAGAGAAATTCTAAGTGTATGTTATGCCTATATTTCCTTTTAAGTATAATAGTTGATTACAGAGGAATAATATCTACTTTGAATTCGAATGAACTGAGTAATATATATATATTTGTTGAATCATGTTGAAAATCTCCACCACGAGTCTCACTCGTTGTTGTAGGGCAAGGGGTTAAATTTGCGACTCGATTGCAACCGAATCAACAGCGTTGTTTCCAGAAACATATGCTCTGAACGAACCACACGCAAATCTTCGAAAAAAGAAGCTTGAATATTGATCAGAATTCATCGTAAATCAAAAATGACTATTCCTGTTTTCGAAATTCGAAATACGATTGAACCACGTCGTAAATCTCCCCGCGAGCAGCATCGTTAGCTCGAAAGAAGAGACACGCGATAAGAGAGCTCCGGTGGCTCCTTCCCGGAATCAATTAAAACAGCCTGGCAACCTGTCCGTTGCCTAACCGTCGGGCGACGCGGAAAAACAGAAAATTCTAAAGAAATGTCAGCCCGATTTTTTCGCGGCGACAGGACGTTGATCCGCTCGGCGGGACGCGGACCGATTACAGCACGACGCCGGCTCCTCGAAGAAAGCATTAGCGATCGGGTCGCCAATAGGGAAACCATTACACGCCGCGAGGACTCGCGCGAGCGAGTGAAAGTCACGCGTTACGTCAAGCACCGGGAGCGTACCGAAAAACTTGCACGCGCGTAAAAACTCGCGTGTGTAACCGTCCACGTGGGTAATCGCGCGGCAATTGCGTAACGGATCGCTCGCGCGAGCAGGTACCTTTGGGAAGCGGCGATTCCCGATCGGCAACCGGCCGATATTTCATTGTTGAATCGCGAGTCAGCTGGTATCGCGCGCCTCGCGTGCGCGGATTCGAGATGATCTTTAGCTCTCTGCTACCGAAAGCATGTCGGTAGCTTTCTCGATGACTGTGCTCTGTGAAACAGGAGTTTCATCGATTTCTTTCTCATTTGAGAGGAATGATTGCAATATACTGGATAAAGAGATCTATTGACGTTATAATTGCTATTGTTATCGATGGATTTGTTGAGAAATCTTGTCCATCGCGCTTTGGAAGTTTGTTCAATGACTCTGTCACCACTCGATTTGATGCAGTAAAGCTATAAAATTTGATATTCGATATTGAACTCTAATGCATCGGTGTGTGAAATATCGGGATAAAAAAGCTTTGTTTCTCAATTTACCTGCGATCTCTCTTTGAGCTAATTTAAAAAGATGTCTAGTTAGAAAATATTTCTAATGAAATACTTCCGAGTGCAAAGTATTAATATTGGATAATGGAATGAATGGTAGTTCATGTTTGTAATAATAAGTATTATGATTAATGTTTATGATAGATATTTCATCATTATCGTTTATTTACCGTCGATGTCGCGTATTTTACGCGAGAATATTTTCTCCGCTTTTCGGTTGCCGAAACCCGAGCGCCGTCGCCCTAACCTTGCCGGTCGCAGAGCCGTGCATCGCAGGGATTTCTTCCTTTTGGTGGCGGTGTATCGGTTTCCGTGTCGCGGAAACCGCAGAATCCCCAAACAAAACCGGTCGCTTTCGCCCCGAAACTCCGAAACCCGAGACGAACGACTTCTCCCGGCCGTAGGAGAAAGAGGATGTGGTTCATCCCGTCTCCGGAGGGATCCCTGTCCGCTTCTCCTCTCGTAGACCGTTGTTTGGACATTAGATTCTTCGCTCCGCTGCCTAGATCAAAGTAAATGCTTTAATCCGACGCGACGAGTGTCTAGACACGAACCACTCCGCGCGACTTTGTCTGCGTCTCCAACGCGTTCTCGAATAGCGTTCGTCTCGGCAGTAATCTTCATATTTACAAAATTCTATTAAATGCAACGAATCGTATTTATAGAATAAAAATAAAATTCTGGAAGAACTTATTAACATTCCACACGTTGTACCTTGAATTACGATTTGGAATAAAAACAGGCGTGGCGTTAATTTGATTCTCTTTACGCAAGATACAAAATGGCGGCCGCAAATATGTGAGGTTGGTCGCGAAGAAAATCCTTCTGTCCCGCAGAAAGGAGGATAAGAGAACTTTATGTCTCTATTCTTTCGAAGCGATCGCGGTTGCGACATTTTCCCGCAAACCACTTACGAGCATTTAGCTGAAACCTGTCGGCAATTCATTTTCTTCGAGGTTCGAAGGATGCGAGATTAATCTTCGCTCTTACAAATGATCGTTGCGCCGGCGATGAAACGCGCTCGCGATGAAAACGCTTAACCGATTTGACTTGGTAAACGTTCCCCGCTTATTCCCTTCGGCAGAAGAACCAGAGATCTAGGAAGAGCAATCAAACTGCGGATGTCGATGCGTTCGTAGCGTTTCCTGATGCGCGAACCGCGGCTCGAATAAAATCTTTAATTAATATTAATAAAGATTTTCTTTTATCGTTGCCATAATAAAATTCGTAATGGAGGAACTACGCCTCCGTTTCGTTTTCGTTCTTGCGAATCGGTCAATTTACCCGGCCGGATTTTGCAAAAAATCCGCATCTGCTCGGAAGATTCATAGCCCGGTAATTAGATATAAGGAAGCCCGGTGCGCGTCTCTCAGAACGGGGAAGCTTGACTCGCGATTAACCTTTGTATCACGATTTCTTTTCGCGGGTGTGCCTCGTCGCTAATTATTTATCCGTAATGCCGGATGATTCCCTGAATGAACGAGAGATCCGGTATTTATCATGCTCTGCGTTCACTTCTGCAATTTAAACGGTAATAACCGAACAACAGGATTTTCTCGACGTCGAAGGGAAGAAGGGTGTCGCGACATCGATTAAAACTCAGTTTTCAATTTTCGTCGTCCAACGTCGGATCTCCACGCGTTCATAGTTCACAGGAACGATTGAATAATCAAATTTTATTTCTTCAAACCTTTCTTCGGAAAGGACTCTCCACGAAAATTCCACGCTGGAATGGAAAGATCCACGAAAACAGAAACATCCCTCGGACTCTCGCTAATGAATCATCATCCTCCTACGATGTCGGAGATCCTGCATGCAATCCCAGCTCTCCGACGGATCGGCGAACGAACCCAAGGATGAGGATCCATTCCTCAGGTGTCGCGGATAACCGACGTAGCAGGGAATAACTAATCGGAGGAATTCTCGGGGAACGCAGAAACCTCACCGCGCGATCGATCGAGGGCTTGTGTCGCGGCAATTACGCCCACGAAATCCCCGCGGGGCGGCCGGGGCTTAATTTCCCGTCGATCGTTCCGAGGCGGGGATCGGTTCGGTTCTCGCGCGTCGCCGCGCCAATAAATTAGATTTCGCGCGCGCGAGCGGGCGCTCGCGAGCACGTGTCGTCGGCGCGGCGTGGGACGAGCGCGCATTGTTCGAACAGCGACGACGGCTCCGACGATATACGCCGGGGAATAAAGAGTTCGCCGGTCGGTTTTCCATAGGCGCTGCCACCATAAACGCCAAACGCTGTTTGCGGATTATAATTTGTGTCTCGATAATGAAGGATAATAAAGCGGCCGCGTGGGATAGGGCGGCGTCCCCGCGGTCTAGCCACGGAGAAAGCGACGCCCATCTTTCTCTCGTTGTCTTCCAATCGGCCGCCTCGGATCTTTTATTCTCGTTTTTTCCTGTAGGACGATTCGCGAGGAATTCGATTCGGAAATGGTTGATAGAAGATCTGCTTTTGGTAGTCCTTTGGTAATGGTTTGACGATTGGTGTTCCTTATTTTGTGTGTCTCCTTTGTTGAGCGAATTATTGTTTCGGTGATCTATTTTATTTCTGTCTTGTACGATAGTTCGATTTGAAAATGTTCGAGGTTCTTTTGATGGAAGTTTGATAGTGGTGTGGCGGAGAGTTTGGTGGTGGCGAAATCTGAGGATTTGAGTTGTTTCTTCAACGTTGTTTTTGTTATATATTAATGGTTTATGGCACAGGAGCTTGAAAGATGGTAAATATGTGGGGAAAGAGGAGCACGGTTAACGTACGACGAAATAAGATTATAAGGAAACCATAAAAACGCAAAAGTATATAGTAACCAACAAGAAAATAAAACGAACAGTAAACCTGCAATAAAATCAGAACATAGTAGATCGTAGTAAAATAATAATATAGCGTGCCTGTAGTAGAATAATGACACGGTAAACCTGTAGTAAAATAATAATATAGCAGCGTGATTTTGATTAGTCACTGCTAGTCGAATGTAACCTCTAATCTGTCGCTCCTTGCTATTTCCTTTTGTAATCGACGAAGAACCTTCGAGGTGTCTAGACTTGACGAAATTAAAGACATCCGGACACTGAAATCGACATCGTATTTAACCCCTTATCACGTATTTTAATACGTTCTATAAATACTATAAAGCGTACACTATGCATTGTAAATTTTACATTAAAATTACTATTATATAATATCATATTTTAATATAACCCCTGGATTAAATTAAAATTATATTGAGTAATATTAACGATTAAGGTTAACGAATATACTATGAACCATATGCTATGCATTGTATAATTTATATTAAAATTAGCATTATATAATATCATATGTTAATATAATCCCATGATTAAATATATTATAATAATTATATTGAGTAATATTAACGATTAAGGTTAACGAATACGGTGGTGGCAAAGCAAAATCCATCGCCAGCACGATCAAACTTCTATTCCCCGAAGGAGTGGGCCGATACAAAGCACAAGACTGCGTGAATTATTCCCCGGCGAGTTTCCAGCCGACGCGTTTCAATGGGACACCGTTCGTCGTCACCCTCGTCCCACGAAAATCGAGGCGAAATTAAGATGCAAAGATACGGCGCTGCTGATCGAACGTCGGCGGTTCCGCTCGCGCTGATACAATCGGACGCATACAATTCCGCCAATGAGTAGGTCGAGCGATTTCTGGATCGATAGAGCGAAGTAATCACGCCACGGTTTCAATAAAATCCCCGTGGCAGCGAAAACGAAGCGGCGACCTCAAAGAAATCGCTATCAGAAATCGAAGGAAACGATTAACGATCGCTGTATTTTTCCTCGGGAACAAGCAAATTTGCTAAGAGATTCATCGAAAATCTATTAGAAAGTCTGAAGAACATTATACTTAACAAACAACAATTTCACATTAGGAAACGTGTTACGCCTTAATTTTCCAACATAAGTCTAAAAATCATTTCTTGTACGACTCAATATAATTCCCCTGGATCTTCCATTTTAGTATTATCATTATTACGTCCTGAGTTCAGGATCCTCAGAATCTTCCATCAATTAAAACCCTCGACATCGTTAATGAAACCTCCGTCACAGCGAAAAACGAAAGCAGGAATAAAGTCAAAGTGACCACTCTCAGAAATCGAGGAAAGGTATCAGGTCCACTTATGGGACCAACAGATTCCACTATATTAAAACTCCCGCCAATAAGATCTGCCACAGCGAAAGACAGAAGCAACGAGAGAAGGGCGAAAGTAACCGGTACCAGAAATCGAGGAAAAAGGACAATAATCCTGACGAGCCGCGAACGAGCTGACTTCCGGCGCATCGTTCCCAATAATTCCCCCCGACCGATTGATTACGCGCGACGCGATCCCGCGATCCGCAACAGAGTAGAAAGTTAAATGCACCGTCGGCATCGGCCGGGATCCACCTCGGCGGTTTAACGATCGTTCCGATCGGAATTAACGCTCCGGATCGGGCTCGGCGCGGCGTTTAATTATCAGCCGGCGATAACCGGCCGTTCCGATTCCCCGCCGCTTCCTATCGCAGCTCACGCCGGAAATTAATATTAATCGGGAGATGTTGCCGCGATTACGCTAACGCGACGCCTAATGGAATCGGTCGGCCGCTCGCTACGCGATATACCCGCGATCGTTATCGGCGGATCGTGTTTTAAGCACTTTGTAAACGGCGCGGCGCTCGCGTTGTCGGATTAACCGCTTCCGGCGATCGCGCCTCCGAGTGACCGGCACGTCTGTCGCTTGATAAACTTATCGAGCTGCCTCGATTAATTCAATTCGATCCCCATTAATCTCCGAAGGGACACCATTGCCGTGCCCCTGGCGCGTCTCGATTCAATTTCCTCCGCCGAGTCTGGAGAATGCACGCGAGTGCGAAACCTATTCTGCGCGATTAACCCCTTGCTGTATGATTTCTTTCACAATTGTGCTTGATAAGGATACTTCGTCGGTAATAGTTTCTTGTAATAAGAAAGCTCGATACTTACGGCTACGTTCAATGCGGAGGTTAACCATTGACGCTAGGAAAGTAACGTTTGATTTATATTCGAAGATGGTAGATGAAATTGACATTCGTCAAATTTAATTGACAATTTTTGTTATGAGTCCGATACGATATCGTCGGGCAAAGGGTTAACTGTCGTGAGTAATTTCAGAAACGATGGAAGTACTGATTTGTTACAAAAAAGAATTATAATAATAGTGTATGAAAGAGCATAATGAGAACAATTTAGGAGAAAGAAAACTTGTTTGTCATGAAGCGTGTTATACCTCTGGATCGTATAACATTGTACTCAAAAAAGAAGAATATGCCATATTGGCAGCACCGATCGCGAAGAGTTCATATATAAGAATAGAAATGAATATCGAACACCCTTCATTCTCTAATCTTTATTTTCCATTATCACCATCTACAATTACAATGACAAGCATTTCACTCCCGAACCCCTGAAAAATCAGATAAACAAGCTTCCAATAAAGTAATCGTCGCGCTGACGTTATCGCGCGGACTTCCGTTTCCGTGTATCAGCTGTCGGAATCGCAGTTTCCCGTCACTCCATTGAAGAGAGCAAACAACAAGATACTCGAAACGCTCGATATCGTTCGTCCCACGGGAAGACCTATCGTCCGCCAAATCTCCGATTGAATGAACCGACCACGTACTCGCTGCCTACGAGCCAGCAGACCTGTTGTTCCCTGCACGTGGCGTTGCGCCGCGAACGAAATCCGCGACGTGGACGGGCCTATCACGCCCCGCGGCCGTTCCCCATGTGACCGGCGCGCCGGACGGAGAGTTTAGAGACCGTGCGTGTCCCACAGTCGGCGTGGGTCGGGCATTGTTCTCTCCCCGGACATCGTTTCCCAGAGAAACGCGGCCCGCGCGACTGCGAAATCTCATTTGCGAAATGCGATTTGCGCGACTAATCGCGGCACCGCGTCGATAATCGCGTCGTGCCTCGCGTCTCTCTCTTCCCCGTGGCTCGAGGCGCGGTCTCCTTTCCTACGAGTTCGATTCCCTCGACGGATTCGGTGCCCCTTCTTCAGCAATGACTCGTGAGAATTCGTGGCGATGAAGCAATCAAAGTAAAATATGTGGTAACTGTTACATACCGGAAAAAGTTCGTGCGGTTTTCCTGCGAGTAATCAATTGAGGTTAGCTTTCGACCAGCGTTTCGCTGGTTTAATGAAATTCGCATCGGCAGTACGTTTGTGTTGTTGGTATAGAATAAAGTAAAATTATTTTAGAAAATACACTTTTACAGATACTTTTAGTCATTTCCGAATCGAGTTATTCAGAGTTCTACTGTATATGGGTACTGTATATGTAAGTGAAGAGTATATGGATCTGTAATGAAATGGAAACTTCGGTATTTTATTCCGGAGGCTGCAGTTTCTATTGATTTCTCGGCGCTACCTTCTGGGAGCTCGGAGTCACTTAAGAAATGGAAAACGGCGAGCACTTTGGAGCAGCAGACGCGATGGAAGTAGATTTTTATTCATTCATAGCGAGTTGCGCGCGGGAAGATGAAGGACAGAAATATTTCGCAAAGATCTGATGCATTTTCATCAATCTTTCACGTCCATCTTGCTGGGTGGACAGTAAACGTTGTTCCGACGAACAAGATACGAACGAGCACTTGGACTTCTTCGTCGAAGCTGAGATAGAGGCGTGTAACTAAAGATGAATAATAAAGAGAACTTCTCCTCACCTTTAACTTTCATATCGTAATTGCTGATCATTGGAACACGCGATTGTTTACCGACTACTCCCGTTAGTCTCCTGTTTACTGGAAAATATGCTGTTCCTGTCGCGAACAGAATGCAAGCAGATAAGAACGAAGCGTTGTAGGTAGAAAAGGTTAATAGAAACGTTCGGCGCGTGGATGAACGTCGCTTCAAGGTTTTCCCGCGCTTATCAAATGTTAGTGCGAGCAATCAGCTATCGAGCGGCATTTAAAATGCTTAAATGTCCGAGCGCGGTTCGCGGATTAAAATGTTCGTCTGAAAGATTCCGGTGTCATCTGCCCAGCGTCGAATCTTTAACGAAAATCCGTGAAAACGGCATCGTGTTCCTGGTCTAACGACGGTCTCGTTAATTACGCTTCACCTGCGGCTAATTACATCCGCAATGGTGCGAGCTGTGATTACGTAAAGGCGGATTCTCAGCCAGCGAGCCATCTTTTTGTCTTTCCTAATGAGAAACCGTTGCGTTCGGAATACACTTTATACTCTCCGACTTATTTTTCAATTACAGACCACCGATAATTGCCGATCGTAATTTTTTTCGTAACGATTTTCTTGTTACCTCTGAGTCCACTCTGAATCATCTGTCCTCTACAACTATCCAACAAGATTAATAATATAACATTAATGTAATTATTCCCATCGCTGTACACGAATAACAAAGCACTCGATATACAGAAACAATGGCGCCTAAGATAAAATGAAAAATTTCTACACAATGAAATATCGCAAGTTAAAACCAAACTAAAGGAAACCACCAGATTCCACTGAATTCTCGTGTTCAGCGTTCATCCGATTCCCCGAAATTTCCATCGTTTCCGCGTGGAACTCTCGCGAACGAGGAATCACGGCGGAATCGGAAGCTTGGGAAATTGGGTCGATAAAATCGAGCAGGAAATTTCGATTCATAACGAAGGATGGCGCGCGGACCGAAAAGGAGCGTGCACGATGGGCCCTCATTAATATTAATTGTCGTTTTCCACGGGGACGATCGCAGAAACGGAGAAAGGTATAATAGGAGCACGTCCCTCGCGTGCGCTGCGTGCGATATTTACTTACATTGTAACGGGGAGCCGTTGTGTCGATGACCCCGGCATCTTCGGTTATACATTCCAGCTCGTCGAACTGCTAATGCGATACTTCTAATTAGTATAACGAGCGTAGCGCACGCGCGCCGACGCGAGCTCCGGCGAACGGGGGGAAAGGAGACGGATAAAGACCGCGGTTCTATTCTACTGATTTATTACCGTAATTACGTTTCCACCTATGACGTGGCTTTTGTGTCTGGTTACCTCTTCGGACTATATTGAGACGTTCGCGTTCACGCACGGAAATAGAATTCTGTGGAACCGCCGCTGGGAAGCGTTCGATATCGGAGTAGGTCGAATCTCCGCGAGCCGCTTCAATTGCACGGTGGATGTTTGTTTGAAAAGATATCGAGATAAGAGATAAGAAACGAGACCACGATGACGTTAATCTGGTTGTATTAGCAATCTAGGGTAACCTAGGTCTGTATACCTTATACGGAATTTCTTGGATCCCCGTGGAAAACTTAAATTTGTATCTCTATATTTCTGGTAATTTTATGGTAACCTGTTGCACTGTGATTTCCTTTTGCTGAGTGAACTCTTTCGTTCTTGATAATTCATTAGAAAAAAACGTCTACCTTTGTGAAGTACGGTTAACAGAAAAGTAATATATAATTTCGACTTAAAAGAGTTTAGTGTTTCGTAGATTCTATTTGAAATCTTCCCTATGAATCTAATGCGATATTGTAGGACGAGAGGTTGATCTGCTTGAAAAATGGAATTTATTAGAATAAACACCGTAACGCAAAAGTTTAAGCGGAGACGAGCGTTTCGGTTGCCAACGCGAAGCCCGAGTCTCGCGTAGATAATTAGGGAGAAGGAAATATTCAGACTTTAAACGAGGTTCCCTGGCACCGACGGGTTTAGAGGCGAAAAATCCGTGCACGCAACTGCGACATTCTTGGCAGACTCGTGAGAGAAGAAACACCCCTGCCGCGGAAAAAGCCTAAACAGTAAACCGATCGGCTCGGGATCGGCTCATAAATAAGACATTAGAGAGTGCGTGGCAGAAAAAGGTGAGTTTCTTCGTTGCCGAAGGAAGTTCTCTCACTCGGCCGGGTGCAACGATCCCGAGCGTTGTTCAGAAATGGCATTTCAGCAGCCGTTGCATGCACATACACCTGCGCAACGCTCGCGCGAGTGCGCGGAGGTATCTAGTAAGCCGCGGACCGCTGCGGCTACTCGTTAAAATACACCTGATTACCGAACATTACCGTGCCGAGGGGGTAATGATCGCAGCGCGCTTGCACGTAATAGAAATCGCTCGAGTCGAGCGAGAAGCGGCCGTCGCTCGCGTCGAAAATCCCTGCGCGGATACGTACAACGGCCAGCCGCTGGAACTTCTCCCGGTGAGCAGCTCCATTAATGCTAATTCCATTTGATAAGGGTACTCGGAGCTTCAGAGCTTCGCCGCCTCGTGCTCGGCGAACTTGGGACTTTGTAAGCTGGCGCTCCGAGATCTGAAAGCTGTGGATTACGTGGATCGTAGGAACTACGGGTTGCGGATTGTGTAAATTTAAAACTCTCGAAGTTTCGGCCTGTTGGAATTTTGCTTCTCGAGAACCTAGGACTCTAGGATCGCAGTATTTAATAATTTAGGATTGTGGGAATTATAGAATCCGTCAGGTTGGGAGTTCGGGGGATTTAGTCTGCGCATGTGATGTTATAGGTCTAGGTCTTTGGAGCCTAGGTTTTTAAGAGCTCTTTGGACCTTAAGACTCTAGGAGCTTTGAGCGGCAGGAACTTGGAATTGTAGATTTGTCTAGTGATGTAGTGATTCGTCTTTGTATATTGAACTTGCAAACGTGAAACCTTGGAATTTTGAAGTTGGAGGACAGGAAATTTTGAACTCAGTGAACTTAAAATCTCGATGTTTTGAACGTGGAGATCTTAGAGCTCTGCAAACTTAGATGTCGGAGTTCGTCTTGGAAACATAACCTTTAGAAGCTTGTCGGATATTCATCTCACCGTCATAACTCAACTTCAGCGGATAGGTTCCACGCAACTTCGCGAAGCGCTCCCGTCCCAGTTCGCCCGAGTTTCCGCGAAAAACTGGTCGACAAAAGCAAAACGATCTTTCAGGAATGAGAAAGCGCGTTCCTGCGAACCCGGCAGTCTCACGGTACTGACCCTGATCGCGCGGCGCACGAGATTTGAAACTTTAATTCAGACATTCCTCCGCATTATTCATTCGTTTCTTGCCGAACCGTCGCGTCGCGCCGGCCTCTCTATTAATTACTCACAGCGACGGGAAAGAAACAGGCACGAGGCTCCGTGCGCCGCGATCAATTCTTTAATATGGTTCCCAGTAACCGCGAGATAAATGACTTCCTCGTGAGCAGGTGAAAGTGATCCCGGTAACTAAGTTAATTTGCCTTCCCGTCGTTCTCGCGTGCCAGCGCCGGTCAAGAATTAGGAAACACCAGATTAATCTCCTTTGAGTTCACCGTAATCCGACAATCCATCTTGGCCGCGATCTCTGGCGTTAGTGCGTCCCTCCTGCCTCCTATTTTGCCTCTCCTGACTTAGCCTCGGGACTCTATCGTTGTCGTTTCCTTCGGACGTACCAGCGCGTTCACGATGGAAGTTGCTTTGAATTCTTCGAAAGACATATGACCGGCCGGCGCGGCGATGTCTCCGCTGTCGTAGGCTCCGTTTAAGAACGTCGATACTTTCTTCACGGTTCCCGGTACATCCTGAAATACGAACGTCCGTCGAGCCGCCTTCGAAAAACCGATAGTTCCCGGCGCGCTCTGTCAACAGACTTTTACTACTTCCTCGTAAAACAGGACTAGGAGATTCGGATAGCCGCGCCCAGACCAGACTGCTCTCACGTGTTCCCGGTACGGTGTCCATAACACTTCGGGAGGAACGTTTCGTTGGGTAAATAGAGTGAGAATAACGTTCGCGACTTCATCGGAGCGAACTCAGCTGGTGAAACTTATGCAAGTCCTTCGGCAAATAATCGCGGAACTGAGTCACGTCTCTTTGAAAGTTTACTACTTTGTTGGACTTCGCGAACTGGTATCAGTGGTACTGAGATTCTTTTGGGATCCATATCATGTGAATGATCTGCGGAGATTGATTACTGACGGTTTATGGAGATTAAATGATAGTTCGAAATTTGAACCTTTTGGCAAATATCGTTAGCGAGGCGAGGGAGATCATTTTATTTTGAAAAGGAATAAATATCTTTTTTCGTAGTTTCGATTTTAGCTAATATTCTGTTTTTGAGTTTGGAGGGTGATTTAGAGACTTTTAGTTTATCTAGGGTTAATTAATAGCGTTGAGATTTTGCGGCAAAACATGAAAAATTATGAAATACAAACTGAAACTATAGAAAAATAATTATTTTTATTATAAGAATCAACTTACTAGGAAAGAGAACATTTCGATCAGAGGGTGCTTCTTAACCTTTTCAAAGTTCATGACTTTTGCTACCAACTGCACTAGCTCCATCATCGAATTGTCTCATAAGTATTTCCCTCGATGGAAAACAAATTGATTAATCCAACAGATTTCACGACATGAATCTGATCTGACCATGGACCAGTCACAAACATCGTCAGCTCTGAACTCGAAATTTCTAATTCGGTCCATGAATTTCACGTAGGAACCAGGCATTATCCAATTCTTCTCCCCGACTCGAGCGAATCTGTCCTTATTCCCGGGGAACACTTGAATTAATTCATCCGTCTCCGGTTCCATTAATTTGACAGTTCGAGGACTCGAGGGCATCTTTAGTTAGTCAATATCGATCGTTAAAAGAGCGAGAATAATAATATCGTCCCGGCGAACGACGAGTAACGGCGCGCACCGTAAAACTGAGCCCGTAATTGCTCGAAACTCACGGTTGTGGTAAATGAAGTCAGACCGGTAAACATTATTACCTGTTACCTTGGGTATAACAATATAATGGCAGCATTGTTACCGGCGAAGACACGGTCCGCGTAACTGGAACGAGGTAAAATTTCTTCGGAGACCGGCCGATAGTGTGAACGGAGCCGCGAGTGAAACACCTGCGGCTCTGCCGTGAAATGTTGAATTCTCATCTACGATCGTCTCTACCGAGGAACTCCCTGGGAATCAGAGTCCAGAGGATACAAAACAAACTAACCACTAAAATACATTTCAACAGAAAAGAATCCTTAATACAGTTGCAAATATAAAAGTCTCTTTTTATCTCACTCCAATTACTATAATCAGCCATCCGCAAAATTCTATTCGCAAAGTCTGCAGTCTAATTACAATATAATCGCTGCTTCCAACGAACACGAAAATTTCTTCAAATTCAACTAGAGTCTAGCTTCCTCTACAAAGTACATTTTTCTACCAAAATATCAATTCTCAAATCCTTTAGAATTTTTCAAAATCCAGTTTCCTCCACAGAGACCTTCATCTCAAGCTCTCCGTTCTAATCTTTTCAAGCTTAACTGAAACCTAGCTCGTACCCCAAAGATCCTTCCTCTCAACAAAATACCAGCTCTCTCCAGTCATCAATCCCCCCCCATCCACAAACCATCTCACCTCCAAAAACTTCACTTCACCCTCAATCTCCAAGTCCCTCTTTCCTCAAGCTTCCAAGCTCCACGATCAACACGGAAGTCATCGAACGTTGCCAGCTCGTTCGCGGCAAGCAGCTGATTTCCATAGGCGCTCGTGGACTCGGCCCGCTCCTCCCGGGTTAAGTGAGTTTCATTTAATCCCGTCATTAGCTGTTCGCCATCCAAGGAGCAAAGGGGACGCCGAGGGGCGAAGCCGTCCGCTTTCCCTCCGGCTCGTCCTCCTCGTTGCCAGCAATCCCGCGTTACACGGGGCCCTGGTAACCAAGCATCATCATCTATCTCTCTTGCTTCATTGCGTGCATGCGTGCACGTGTGTGTGTGTGTGTAAGCGGCAGTAGTGCAGTCTCCGCGTTCAACGTCTTAATGATAATCTCGGGGTCGAGTGAGGAGAATAAAGAGCGCGGCGTTACGCGGGGATGGATGGAACGGGGACGGACCGCCTCCGCCGCCCAGCGACCGGCATTATTCGCCGGTAATCAGTCATCGGGAACTTGGAAACAATTAGTCTTGGGAAATTGAACGGGCACTGGAACATTGTTCGGCTCTGGTAAACGGCTGCCACGGCGAACCGTGTACCGAGATAACCCGGTGTCGACGGGGCCGCGATAACGACCGGGGGCAACGAATGTGTACCGCAATTACGCGCGGTTGGTAAATACGCCTGGGACTCTCGCTGCTCTTTTTGCCGCCGGTTCGGCTCGCTTTCTTCTTTAACCCCTTGCACTCGCCGGATTTAAATATATTCGTGACTTTCGCAATGAAACGTTGATTACACTTTTCACCGCGTCGAATTAAACGAAGGGTATGTCGGGAGGGATGGTCCATTCCTTTTGAAACGAATTATTACGTGAATATTATTGACACCTGAGAAACGGTGAAGTATGTTTATGAGAATAAATATACATATATACGAAGGATAGTCAGATTTATGTACAAGATTCGGTTACACTCGAGAAAATTGAAAATGTTTCACAGCTTTAATGAGATCGGCCATTTGACCGGTCGTAAATATCGTTTTATCGGAGACGTTCCTTCGGAGATAGAATGCTTATTTTGACGTGGATAATGCCTATCCAATGAGTTTTAAAAATAAATTGTACGATAATCGTACAGTCTACCTAATCAATGACTTAATTTATTCATAACTACGTGGCTCACACCGAGCCTCAATGTTCCATCCTCGCGTGAACCCTAACGCAAAGTCCATAAAAAACGTCCCACACGAGATTATTTTAATAAATTCCAATCTTAATAGAAACGGACCTCCCAAAAAGTTCACGAAAACGTTTTTAACCCCGAGCGTCTTAGGAGGCGTGGCCCTGGATCCCTCCGAAGTGGACTTCGAGGCGAGTCAGTCTCTCGATCGATCATCTCGCTATCAGATATCAATTCTTCCGGGCCGGTGTCCCGGTCGAACGATCGAATAATGGAACGGCGAGGTATCGGACCGATCCCCGTAGGTATCGAGAGCAGCGCGGCCATTCATCCTCCTGATCCCGTGCACGCGTTCCTGGCTATGTATGTTCGTAATCTAGGCTCCGATGGAATGCCGGCGATGTCCAATACTCGACGCCGAACGGCGTATCGATCGGTCAGAGGCTGCATAAATACGTTAGGGTCTGTTTACAGTGGAACAGCGGTACCGGCGAAGAGAGTGTCGGTTTGCAACGCTTCTATCGTTAATCAATTAACCCTTTGAACTCTGTAGCCTCCAATATTGCACCAGTTGTAATATTGAATATTTCAATGAATCAAAGAAACTACCCTAAAATTATTAGATTTTTCACACATCCAAATTTTGCACTGAGAAGCGAGATAAACGATCGAAGGAATGTTATAGCATTTTATTTTCACTAGAGATACTATGAAAATTAGTTGCAGTTGCTGATAGATTACAAAACCATTTGGAACGCTAAGGGTTAACGGCTAATTCTCGGAAAACTAAATTGTGCGGATGGAAATTTTCAGCGAGATCAAGTTATATCACTATACATACGAAAACTCAGATATCATATTGTTATGTAATGTATTTTAAATATATAATCAATTCGAATTAAATTTAATATTTTTTAAATGCTGTGCTAATTAGCAGAGTTGCATAGCTAAGTGTCTTTATGTAAAAACAAGATTTCTCGTTACCAGTGCGCAATGTTTTAACACGTTGACACGATGGTCACCGATGACCGGAGCTTCCAGATTACTGAAGAACGATTACAATAATACAACTACTGTGATACTAAATCATTGATAATTATTTTCAATATCATTTGCCTTCGTTATTAATGAATAAGTACTACTATTCAAAACGCTAGAAATCCTCATGGTAGTCAACGTGTTAACAGCAGAACCTACCGAACTCATCGAAATGACTGATGAAACTTTGATCATAGAATGCTGATTTATACATCGAAGGAATGGACACGTTCAATTAAAATAGTAGGAATGAGGATAGGCGAACGTTGCTTCCTTGTCGGAGTAATGCAACTATTTACAACTCTGAATCCTAGATGCGAGACACGCTACCGTTAATACAACAGTTTTCCACGGGTTAACCGTTTACTACGGAAAGCTGGGTTCTACGTATTAGAAACTGAAGAAACCATGCATCGATCCTTTGTATTTCAACGAATGAAATCATTCGAAACATTTAATTATAGACGCCAGATTTTCTAAAGCTATTATAGAAACGAATGATTAACTCGCGTAAGATTTTCAAGAGAACGGTAGGGGAAGACTTACGTATTAATATACAATGAACGGTTAATTGGTTCCTCATCAGAGCGGCCAGCCTTCCAGTTTCCAATTAATCCCTGAAATCCCAGGAAATTTACTACTGCCGAAGAATTATGGTGAAATTACGCGGCTTCTCTGTTCGGAGGGCCCGTAGGCCGGCTCGCTCGAGATAAATCATACGGAATCCAAGAAAATTGATTCCGCTCATTGTGCTGGGCGCTCGTTCCTCGAGTTAGCGCCGCTCTGCCTCCTCCGTTATTTCATTATCCGCGTACGTCGATGGTGGATCGAAGGAAAATGGGTTACGGTGGCCGCGAGATTAATGGTGCCACCTGCTCGCAATTATAGTCGGCGCAGACACGCACGTGCGTGAGGGTTACCTTTCCGCCGCGGGAAACTCCGATCAGCTCGTTCCTCCGTCGAGGCTTCTGTCCGCGGCCAGCGCTCGATTCCCTCGGCGATTTCGATGCCTTAACGGCCAGTTCATATTCCATTCAACGGTCGAATCGTAATGGTCGCTGATCGCACCTTTCCGTCCATAATTGATCCCCGCGATTAATCCGTACCCGCTCTTCGACGGGAACTGGTTCTCCGCGTTACATTGTGCGAAAGCAGTGATTTCGCAGTTCGCGCCTGCTAGACGCGCCGCGCTCGTTTTATTTCGTTGCAACGGGAAATTTATCGCGTTCCCTTTTCGCATTTGCTCGGGACCACGAGGATGCCTGTTCTTTCCTGAACCCTGTTGCCCCCTGGGAAGTATTTTCTTTCTTTACATTGTTTCAAACTTGTTACGTTCTTCCTTTGTTGTTCTCCTTTTAAGAGGCAAAAGAAACAGAACCTTTAACGGGCTAAGATGAATTGCGCGTCGAATCCTTGAAAATTAGAAACATAGAACAGATTAGTTACTTTAGTAAATTAATTAATTAAATTTCGCGATACTTCGATACAATATGAAATTCATTCCTAAAGAGTTCAAATTTCAACTTAACTCTCAGCACTGATATTTAATGTTGAACTTCGTATAACGCCTCGATACGTGAAATATTGGAATAAAACAGCTTTGCTCAATGTACCGGTGACTTCTCTTCGAGTCAGTGTCAAAGAATATCGCCTTCGCCTCGTCGAAAGATGTGAAATATTTCTAGTAAGAAACTTTCGAGTGCAAAGGGTTAATCCTTTGCGGACGAACGCCGACATTTCGACGCGATGAAATGTTCATATTTGGAAGATTTGTAGTTGCAAACAAATGATTCAGTTACCCGGACAGTAAGAGATCAACACGTAATTTCCCTTTTTTTTCTGTCGATCAATTAATTGATGTATAATTTATCTTTATCTCCTGAAGGTTTCGTACATTTCAAAGAATCTTCGTCCGCAAAGGGTCAATATCATTGAATCCTCGATATTCGGTAATTAAATCGAATAATAAGCTTCCAAACGTCAATATTCAAATTTCTACGAGAGAAATCGTATCACGCAAACTCCGAAAGCAGAATCCAGAATTCACCGAGAAAATACAGGTTGGGTGACCTGCGTTCGGATGCGCAGAAGAATGCGCGGTTCCGTCGTGTCGGTTTCGCAACCGCGGCCTGTTCCTCCCGGGGAGGCTTACCGTCCGTCGATCCTCCTCCTCCCGGCCGATCGATAACTTACGAACGGTATTCCTTTCCCCGGCGACCTTCGCCATTCCACGATCGAATCGAATCTCGGCGGGACCTTCGATCTCTCCGCGGCAGCGCTATCGATCCCTCGCCTCTCTCGGTCCCGTTACTCTCCTCGCGCCCGTACGCACACCTCTCCAGCCTCGCTGGCGGCGGCGGCGGCGGCGGCGGCTGCGGCGGCGGCTGCGGCGGGAAAAGGCAGTCATCCCCGCGGAATGCATCGAGCGACACACGCGTGCGTGTTCGTTCGGCTCCGCTCGGTTGCGATACACGAGCGACCGAGTCGATTCCCGTGTTCGTGTGTTGCTCGCCAGCGGAGGATGATCTCAAAGGTTAACGATGTTCCACGCTTCGGAGCGTGGACGTCTGTCGATCGCTGGAAAAGGTGAGAGAGGAGAGAGGGGGGAACCGATCGTTCGTGAAATCCCGGAGAAAAATGGTGGACCAAGGACACCGATCGTGGACCGACCTCTTCTTCTACACGAAGATCTTCCGAGCGATCTCGACATTTTCCTTTGTCGAGGCTCGATAATGCCCCCGGTGTTATGTAACTGGCTTCTAGCCGAGCCGTTTTTCTCCTCGCGGAGCGGGGATATCGATGTTGTTGATGTTTCTTGCAGGTGTGACTTCGAAGCAGGAATGCGCAGTGTTTTTCCCGAGCGTCACGTTCGGAGATGAATGAAGATGAAAGTTGCTTGGAATGGACGCTGCGGTTCGTCTCGCGGAGAGGATTGTTGATTGTTACGTGAATCGGATGTGAATGATTATGGTATTGGACAAAAACGAACGC
Source organism: Nomia melanderi (assembly GCF_051020985.1). Classification (NCBI taxonomy): domain Eukaryota; kingdom Metazoa; phylum Arthropoda; class Insecta; order Hymenoptera; family Halictidae; genus Nomia; species Nomia melanderi. Next base: position 10,646,158 of record NC_135009.1, read on the forward strand.
TTAGCATTGGGCTAGTTTGGCTCGTGCATCGGAACAGGTTGTCTAAACGTGTTTTGAATTTTTTTTAAATCCTGCTGGATCGAGATTAAAATTGAATTGATTAAGAAGGTGTTCGGCGCATAGTGTCCCATAAAACTGGGTCAAAATTCATTCGAACACTTTATCGCTTGTTTAAATCATAATTCACCGATCAACATCGTGAACATACTGCTCTAATTATAGGCTTGTAATTATTCTAACAAGCAACTCTTTAAAAAAATTTAACTTAACACTTCATGTAAACCTAACCAAGAAAATATCTAGTTCAACTAGGTGTTCGCGTCGTCGTTGACGCCTCTGCTATAGGATCAACACCCGAAGCTCGAATCAACGGTAGCCATCGTAAAGCTTTGTCCACAGTCGTCGTTCGTAGGTTGCAAGTAGGATAGTACCCACTGTTGCCTCTGGAGTAAAGAAAGTTGCCCGGGCGGAGCGGGTTTGCCGGGCGTGTGCGCGAGGCGTGAGCGTGGCTGCGATTCTGCGGTGTCGTTTTCGCACGGTCGACCAGTTCCATCTGGAAAAGCAACGGGGGTCTTTGCCGGGCGTATCGTCGTCGACGCTGAACGATCTGGTAACTTTTCATCGGTGAGAACAGGTCCCACCGGTGTGTCGGGGGAAGCTCGGTCGCGCCGCGCCACACCACGCCGCGAAAAACGATCGATAAAACTGGAATCCATCGCTGAGTCGCGGAGCAAACGATCAGCCACCGACGCGACGCAACTGGGGCTGGAACCTTTAACCTCTCACCCTATGATTTCCTTCGTAATCGCAGTCGTTAGAGCTACCTTATCGTTACATAGCTAATAACTCGCTGAAAACGGAGTTTTATGCTCGTTCTATGTCTGCGTTTGTTTCGTCACTGCCAGACAGTTAGGTGGACTTTGTAATTCCCCATAGAAAATCGGAAAACACGTTTTATAAGTTACCATCATTGTTCCGTTCGCACATACGCATAAGTTTTAACAATTTTTTAAAGAATCTTTAGAATTTCAATCATTGTGAAACGAACGATTCGGAATTTAAACGCTCGCTCGTTCCAGTATGGAAATAGATCGACAACAGAGAAATGATAATTTATATAGTTGAATGCAAAAAAATTGAAGAACATCTGCGTCCATTCGATTTTATTTGAAATGTTTACTACGGGTTCGACACGATACCGCGAGGCGAGGGATTGGCATGGGTAATAGCTCTGGACGCGACGCGACGTAATCCAACGTTTCCCTATGGATCGGAGCGACAAATGACCAGGCAATTTTTCAACGATCCCGCAGAGCTAAATTAGAGACAGGCGAAACCGAGGAGCATTCGATTCCACCGTATCGCCTCGAGTTTACGCGCGATCGGATTCTGATCGATCCGATTTATTGCCGGGCTTGATTAACGCCAGATCCAATCTATTGGCCGGCCAGGCCTTCCGAGATAAGTTTAATCTACTCCGGCGGACGCGTACGATCCAACTTATAATTGGATTAAGTTATGCCGGCCTTAAGTTACGGCCGATCGGGTTAATACTCGGCGAGAAGAAAATTTATTCCGCGGGGCTTCCGCGTGGCAATTTCGTCTAAATTGTGCGTGGCTCCGTGAGTCGCGCTCCGGTCCTAAGCTCCGGCCGACGAGATCATCTAAATTACGGCTGGATCGTATAAATTATACGAGCCTCTAATGCCAGAGTAATCCCCGCGTCGAACGGTGGATCTCGGCCGGCGTTGGCTCGCCGCGCGTAGATTGTGTTCGGTGGAATTCGAATCGATCGATTCTGATTCGTTTTATATCCCGGAATCGAGCATTCTGTTACCGGATTCATTAGAACGTTGTCCGTCGCTGTGTCTTCTGTTTCGCTCTTTCGAGCGGTGGGTATTAATTCTTTGCGACGTCGACTGTACCGTTTCCATGATCGCCGCTTCGGAAGAATTGTTAACTTCATTGTTCAGTCGATTAGCGGTATTCGAAGACTCGAAAGTTCTACAGTTCAAACATTGGAACCTTCAAAACTTTCAAAATTTAGAAAATTTAGAAAATTTAGAAAATCGACGAAGATAAATAATAGTAACTAAATAATAGTAAGAATAGAAACTACATGCTAATCTCTTACTGTCCAAGTGATTAAGTCATTTGCCCGCGACTCAGTCTTCCAAATATCAACGCTTCATCTCGCCGAAATGCTGACATCGTCCGCAAAGTGTTAAATATCTGAATGTTGCATGAAACAAAAGATTCCACTCTTCTCGCTGCAAGAACATTTGTCCTTCGAACATTTTCGAATTGCTCAATCTATGCAGTAGCTTCGAGCAAAAATCGTTTCCAACTGTGCAACCGCAATTTTGCCAGAATCGAGTGTGCACCACCCAAAGGTCAGACTTGATCATGCGACACACGAACCGCCCTGCTCAATATTCTAATCGAACGGCGCATTTAATATTCGTTTAATGATTATTACGACACGGCGAGACTACACGATCCATCGATTTCTCCGAAGTGACTCTGTCGGTCGGAGGAGATAGAGGGCTAGAAGCTGATTAGAATACCATGGATTTCCTCGCGGCGCGAGCGACTCCTCCCCTGCAACGTGACGGAATGCACGCGCTCAACCTGGTGCCTTTTGCGCCTCGACGCGGGATGAGTTCACGCGGCGAGCCGCACGCACTTTCCACGGAATCCCGATCGTCCTCGCGCTAACGAAACGAGTTCGCCGTTGCCAGCGTCGTAGCCGAGCGGCAATTTCCGATCGGTCGTTTCCTCATAGCCGAGTCACACAGCCTATCGCTATAGATAATCGAAGTAATCGCGTGAGAATCAATTTTCTACAATAAATACTGCACGCGCGACGAGTCTCGAGGCGCCGCGGGGGTGATTCGCGAAAGGTTACCTCGTAAAGGTTAACTTTTCCATCGCAGAAAATTCTTGGGAATATTCTCGTTACTCCCACTCGCAACGACAAATCATCGCACCTCGATTTTCTCGAGGTTTAACGTATCCACTGGCAACGCTACCGATCGATCTCATCAGCATTCACAGGGACACCCGATGTCGATGTCAACGGGACCGATCAGTCCTGTGTTTTTCTCGTTGAATCAATTTACCACGCTAAGACCCAGCAATTAGTATTCAACTAAAAAGTGTTTGACACCAGCCATCTATCCTAGTATCATCGCGGAAGCATTGCAGACGGTTAAAGCATTCTGCGAGCGTGTACAATCGTGATCGTCAGCCAATTAGCGACCTCCCAAGGATCTCTCCTCAACAAAGCCAGGCAGGAATGTCACGGTTAATAAATCTCCGCGTTTAGAGAGCTAGCCGCGGGTGGGAATCGCGGCCGGGAGCGGTTCGATTCTCGCGCAATTGAATTAATGGGCCGATGTCCTTATTAATTGACTTCGGCCCGGTTACAAATTGCGGTTGGGTATCGCGGTGTTCGTCGGTGGCTGGCCGCTTTCATTCGCTGGTGCCCTCCTCTCGTCGGCCGAACGAAGGAAAGAGATCGTTCGGTGGATCGGACGAGGACGCGGACCGATCTTGGTCGAAAGGCGACGAGGAAAGAGGGTGTCGATCGGTCCCGATGTTCCCGTAATGGGATTCGATCCTTAATCCTCCGAAACTCGCCCCGGAGGGATCGCTCTCTACACCTTTTTCTCCCGTTCCTCCTTTTCTTTCTTTGTTCCGTCGATCAGCCCCCGCCCGACGGTCGATTAATCGTGGCCGACGATTCTATCAGGGCCGCTGTTAATGTAACGCTAAGAAGATTTATCGATGACGTAAATAATATGCGGACAGTCGTTCGAAGTGACGCGAGCCGTTTCGCTTATCTCTGCGGCACCGGGCGAAGATTAATGCGCGTGCCGAGCGGCGCGTGTACCGCAGTTAATAAACATTCGAGAGCAATAATAGCGGCACGGCCGTTGCGCTGGTAACGCGTGTCCCGGGAAAGAATCCTGATGAGGCGAGCGTCGAAATGTCGGCGCGAGCTGGTTAGTCGGTTGCCCGCATTGCTGCGATCGGCTCTCCCTCTTTCTTCCTCTTTGCGCGACGCGTCGGTAGCGTTTTACACGGCGTAGGGTATTCATCCACTTTTTTCTCTTGGCAAGAACCTCGATTAGGTTCACGTAAATTACCGGTACCACGTGCTGTATGTGATTCGCGGCGACAGCGCGTATACTGAAGTTAACCTCGATGACTGTCACGGGAATTTTAAACGTTCCGGATAATATTACCTGTTCTTTCATAGACGACGCAAATCTTGTTAGAATTATTCATTATTTAGTAGCATTCTCACGTTACACCGTTATCTAGTTACCGACGTTATTGAATACTTTTATTCAATGTTCTTATTATAATTGTTTTTAAACGATATGAAAATTCCACTCATCGATGACCGTATGTGCCAACGCGTTGATAAACACTCGTGAATGCTAACGCCGGTGCAACGGCGACACGTATCCCGGGAAAAAATGCCGACGACGCGAGCGTCAAGATGGCGGCTCGAGCTACTTAGCCGCCATCATCGATTTTCCGTCTCTCTCCACGCGCGTCGACGAGACAGAAGCGTTTTACACGATGTAAGATACTTTTTTTTCTCTCGGACGGGGACCACGGATCTCGATCAGGTTTTCGTTCGCGTAAATTCCCGAGGACGTATCTGATTCGCGATACGAGAGAGATCCGGCGACGCCGGCATGCGAGCGGGCGCGCACGCTTGAATGTCCGGCGGGGGGCGACGGAGGAGACGATAAGCGTCGCTAATTTCCGTAAATTCGCCGGCGACTCGAGCGGGGCGTTACGTTTTAATTGCCGCAATTAATTAGACCCGGATCGGAGGAGCCGGAGTCCGCGCCAGCGGTCCTTTACTTCGTAGCCGTGCGCACGCTTCGAGCCTTGAGACCGCTCGCCCCAGACAGCCTTGGGTCGGCGGGAGGTGAGACCGCCGAAGACAAAGTCGAAAAGTTTCCTCTTGGCACGCATATATGCGTGCACTCGCGGATATTATAGGAGAGCACCGGGAGAAAGAGGGGGAGGGAAAGAGGGAGACTTCGGTTCACCGCCGTAACACGACGAAAGATCGAAGACGAGGATTGCATGAAGGACGCCGGACGCGGTTTTCCAGGGCGGCGAGGGGGGAGAGGACAGGGAAGATGCGGTGGGAGATGAAGAGACCGCCACGGGGCGCGACAACTCGTGTTTTACATAAGCTGCACGGATCTTATCTCTTGCTCTCTGTACACTCCGGACACCGCAACCGGGTCACGAAGGAGCCGGGTACCAGATCTCGTTGGATTCCCGGCGACCTGGACCAGTCCGCTGATGTTGCTCTCCTTTTTTTCTGTTTATTCTGGGTTTCTTGTCGTCGATACACACCGTCCTTTTTGCCCGTTAGGTTCGACGTTTCCCGTGTGAATCGCTGTCTTGGAATTTTGCTTTCGATGTTGCAGCGACCGCTTATTATACGGCGTTGTTTGAATTATTGGCGTTAGACTTCTTTTCGTAAGGGTTTCGACGAATGTTTTGTAGTTACAAGTTTTGATGTATCCTATGGGGTATTCGCTTCGTAAAGGTATCGGCCAGAGTACCTGAGTTCTGAATTGCCCAAGGAACTTCAGTCTTTTGGTACTCGAACTGTTAATCCTTTTAGAAGATAGAAGCTCTAGGAATCAGCTCCCTTAAGTATCTAACGCTTTCGCGTAACTGTAAGAGTAATTCTTAGGATCCTCTCCTGTTATTATCAACCTTACCTCCTTCTCCAGGCACATCTTCCACTGGAATCCCAGCGACACGTGAGTTTCTCGCGCTGCAATCTTCCCCTTACCAGGCAAACCCTATTAATCCGCCGTTTTCCACAAAACCGTCGTCATTTAACGATTACGAGTGTCCTATCATCTCCCCGCGAGTCCTCTTCCGTCAGTTAAATTTCCAATCTTCTTAAACACGGTATCGAGTTAAAGGGGAGCCGATTTTTTCTAATTATAAACGACTAGGGGACGCGCGCGGGCGCGCTTGTAGTCCCCGCCGAGGCGGGGAAAGGGGGGCTTGACAAACGTCAGTTTATAAATTCCGCTCGTTACGGGGTCCCGTGGCCTGTAATCACGGCCGGGCGAGTTAATGACATTCCGAAGCGGTTGTCCGAGATAAATCAAAACCGCGTATCCTCGCGCTGGCCGCGAGGACATCTCTTCGGAATGGACCGTTCCCGCTAATAAATACGTCCGTTGCGCGGGGAGAAAAACGTGGATCAGGGCGGTCTCGTATACATAACGGCCGGACACACACCGGCCATGATGTATCGCCGCGTTGGACACGTCGCTGGGCCCGTATGTGCCCGGCATAATCCGCGGACTATGTGGATCGCGAGGAAAAGAGAAGGATAAGAGGGGGCGAAAGATGCTCGAAGAGTAAACGGAAAGAGAGTGCTTCGGAGAGGGAGGCGCGGTGAACATAGAAGAGGATACGGGGGAAGCTGGAGCAGAGAGAAAACGGAAATGAGAGGTGGAAAGGAGGCAGAAGCAAGGAGAGAACTTAGAAAGAGAGAATATGAAAGAGAAGCAGAGAGAAAATAGGAACAGTATGGCAGGAAGGGCAGGCAGAGAAAATGGAAATTGAGAGCGTGGGGAAGGGAAAGGCAGAGAGACAAAGAGAAGCATGGAGAAATAATAGAAAGAGTACGAAAGAAGAGGAAAGAGAGGGAAAATTGGATGATAGAGGGATGAAAAGAGAAATATAGAGCAGTCGACGTGAGAAAGAAACAAAGAAAGGAAATGAGGAATAAAGAAAGACAGAGGGAAACAGCGGACTTAACAGGGGCGCGTGCCGCTCTCCTCTCCCAAAGTGTTCGATATATCTTCGATTTTATTCTAGATCGCATTCACCCCGCCCACCGATCCTTTTCTGGCAATAATCGTTCGTCTGGTCTCGTTCGTTCGGCCGGTACTCTTGCCGGAAGCCGGCCGGAAGTCGTATAACCGCGAGATACACGGCACACCCGCCCCGGGACTAATTTAAACGGGCGTAAATCGCGGTTTTAATTAACCTCCTGTGTCCTTGCGCCTTTTTCCCCCGGCGCGGAAGGATTAAACGCTGCTCGCTTCACGGATCCGCGGTCGAAAGCCAGTTCTGCCGATCGGTGACCGCTGGCTACCGGTGATCTGGGACGCCGCTCGAACCGGATCGAACCTTCTCCTCGTTGTAAGCTTCTCGCAGGACACGAACCACGCGGATATTCAGTTATCGTGCATGTCGAATGCGGGTATTGCTTTTTTGATAAGTGCACAGCACTCTGCAGTCCCCATCGAATCTTCTCATCCAGTTTTCCTTTCGTTTCAGTTGTAGGACACTTAGAGGATCGTTCAGATCAAGTTCCTCTTCGTTTCACTCTGCTTCGCGGGTTTGTTCAAATTACTTCCCCGAAATGATCGTTTGGGGATAATAAGATTCCAAGAGTGTTTAAGAAGAAAGCTTAGAATCACCTGAAATTGCATCATCCTAAACACTCCTTCATCCAGATCAAAAACTCTCACTTACAGACCTACCAAGTAGAAACCGATCAATGCTCGTAGATCCCCTGATCCACGGTGTTACACAATCACGTTTGTCCTACTATACTCTATCTACTCTCTGTCTACGCAGCTACGTTCCCCTCCCACGCGGCGGCGTCTAAACAAAATAACAAATCGCAGTCCCCCGGACAAACAAAGCGAGCCGCGCTCCAAGTGTCCCGGTGCCGGGAGCCGTTGGACGTTTCACGGATCGGCGTGTACGCGGACATCAAGTGCGGTTAATTGCACGTTCTCCGTTCAAGCATGGCCGGGAACGCGGGTAATAGAAAGTAAGACACGGCCAGGCCCCGTCGCAACGGTCCGCGCGAGGAATTTTCGTCGGGACCGGGGCATTTCTAAATCGTGGATTTTATTGGACGCCGATCGCGGCGGTAGACCGCGCGAAACGCGATCCCCGATGATTTCGTGCACGTTGCCGAGGGGGGAAACAAGCTAACGGTATGCCGCTTTTGTCGTGGCCGTTATTAAGCGGCCGATGGAATTTAACGTCGCTGTTTCTGGGTTATAAATACGGGTTAGCCGAGTGGCTCGATTAGCTGCCCACCGCTTTGCAATCCGATGCTTGTTCCTACGGATCTCCGCCGGTTGTTCCGTCGACTATCGTGTTCTGGCGATTGTTACATTGATAGCTCGCGGACTGCTCTCGGCCGCCTGCGATGCACGATTAAACAAGAGCGTTCGCGCGTAGGCAGTTCTCGCGCGTTTCCGCGATAAAGAGCGTAACGAGGAGAAATCGATTTTCTTCCGAGTAAAACGGACGCGGTAATGTGTCCGAGCCTCGGAGCGCGGGTTTCTATGAATCGAAATATTATCTTGTTACCGCGGAGAGGAAGTGTGAACGATAACGGAACGATAAACACCGGGAACTACCCTTAATCATCCGAAATGAGTTGCAACTAGAAATCAATTTGCGGAGGACAGTTAAATGCGTCGTTAAGAGCGGCATTCATTCGTGAAAACGATGAAGAAGCCGGGGCAAAACGAGATTGCTCCGCCGTTATTAGTTTACCCAAACAAGCGGCAAAAAGCCCTTTAACGACAGCAGTTACGTACGTCCCAGGCGGAGGATCCGCGATCCTCTTTCTATCACAAGGGAACATTACGGTTTGAAATGACAAATTGGAAAGTGACGCGAACCATTATTCCGGACTCCGCGGGCTCTAGTTACGTTCCCAAGGAAGATTACACGATTTGCCACCGTCCGACGGAAAATTACGATTTCAAACGAAGGATTAGCGAGTCACGCGCGCACGGGAAGCGAGAAAGAACCTCCTGGAAACGGCAAAAAGCCCGGGAAACAAGCGAAACGCGGCAATCTGGTATTCCGCGGAATGGCGGGCAAGAAACGTTCGCTGAGTATTAATAAAGCCGGGCGGAGGATACTCTTCGGATCTACAGAATCTCGTAACTGCCTCTGTCTAATGCCGTCGGGGACGAGGGAGAAAGGAAGATAGAGAGACAGAGACAGAGAGAGAGAACATAGTCAGAGAAGCTCGCAAGAGTTGCAGGAGTCGCGTGTCCGCGCATAATTCACGGCCGGCGGCCATTTTTCTCGCGTTCGGCCGGCGACGTAATTCTCGAAACGCGAGAGGGGTTCATTTGCGCGTGCATCATTCCGCGGGCGCGACCATATTTCTCCTCTCGCGTGCACGCAAAAATTTACATTTTACAAACGTCTTTGCCCCTCTCTTTCTCTCGCTCGTTTTCTTTTATTTCTACTTCTCCCTCCCTCTCTTTCTTTCGTTCTTTTCCCACCCAGGTTTCCGTTGCGTCCCGTCGTTTAATGTTCGAACGAGGCGAAGAAGCGGAGGCGCGCGATTTAACGGGGATTTTTTCTCCTGGATCTTTTGCTCTGCGGCGACGGCCGCGTTAACCGCGACTCGTCTTGTTTCACGCGCAGCGCTTGATTAAGCGGTATAAGCGGCCGGCTGACGAACCTTTACCGTTACCGGGCTCTTTTATTGCCAGGGACAGGCTAATGAACCGCCTGCAAACTAAAAATCTACGTTTCGCCAATTTTTCTTCCGATGCGACGCAATGGCGGGTCGCGGTTCAACCCTTAGAACTTCTGCGACGGCTTCGGTCCAATTAGAGGCTTCGCGCATCGTTTTTAACTACGGACGAGAATATTTTACGTTCGTCCAAACTGTTTTTACGAAAAATTGATTCGTTTGAAGTGTGAAATGTTAGGAAAGGAGGAAGTTAGGAAATCGTCTCTCGCTATTCGAATGATTGAACTCTTCATTTGTGACTTTGAATTTTAGATATCGAATCTCGAAGTCGCCGTTCGATTGGAGGAGTGTTTAAAATTGTAATGTTTCAGTATTTTCGGTCATACGCGAAAGATATCTGGTAGTATATGAAGCGCAGCTTCAATTCACGTCTAATTTAGCGAACTGAAAGAGAATTGAATTTTAGTTAATATCAATTAACTTTGATGCGCCTGTAACAGTGTATAGTCGCATAAACTTCTACGATCTCGTTACGAAGACCGTTCGCTTATTAATGGCTAGTGAACTCATTAGTGTGAAAGCTATATATCTAATTAATGGTGGGGTTACTAGCGAAGTTTATCACCCCCTCTTAAAAGTACCTCCTCACCCACTCGACTCTTGCATCATTCGAATGACGGAAGTCGCTCGTCCGATAGCGTCCGCTATATCTCTTACAACCGTGTTGCGTGAGACACTGTGCGTAATTACATTTCATAAGGGTCTTATCTGCTGAATCATGTGTTCCCACAATCTGTCTAACGAAACCGATCACTCGAGCCGGGATCTTTAAACAAACTCAAATTTTTGAAAGCATAATGAGAACAGTAAAATTTCGATAGAGAATAGTTCTCTCTAACAAGTATCATAAAAAGAGCTCAAGTTTTAGATTTCAGATTCAAAACTTTCCGATTTCGAAGTTCAAATTTCAAACTTCAATCTTCCATTGTTTCGAAATTTCAAGTTTCCCATATATTCCTACAAATCCAGTCTACTTACCGTCTATAACGAATCTACGGACAATCGATAACGCGACAACTGAAGAACATACGTTCGCAAGCGACGCAACTTCGATGATCCGATTACCGTCGTTATCTGACATCTATCCCACTCGTAGCACAAAGAAGTTTCAATTGGATTACGATCACTATGTAAAAGAAATAAGAGCTTCCGTATCCGAAGTAGAAAGCGGTCGAGTGGAAATATTCCTGGAAACGAGGTACGATTCGATGTCGTGCGGAAAGGTATCAGCCGCGGGCGACGGGGACGAGCGGTGAAACGAAATTGAAGTTCCGATCGGAGGAAAACGATCGATCGCGTTGAAAACGGTGCTCGTGACAAAGTATCTGTAACCAGGATCGGCAATTAACCTTTCGATCGCGAGCGACGTGACGAGGAGGCGGAACGGAACGGTCGGCTGTCAGTCGCGGAACACGCGGAAAAAATCGAGGGGAGATGGCTCCGTTAATGCAGGATCGCTGGACGAGTGCAAAAAGAAGAGCGCCGTGATTTTTCGGGACGATACAACCTTGGCCCGGAAAGATCGTTCGCCGAGAGGAGTCCGGAATCTTTCAGGCAACTGCTTAATTTCCCGTTCATCGTCGGTTGTCCGTGTTCCGATTGATATCTCGTGAAGACCGCTTTGAGAGGCGCAAGAATTGGACATCTGCGTCGGTTCCCCATTCATTTCGGTAATTCCGCGATCGACGTTTCGCACAAAAAACGAGGAAGCTTCGGAATGGATTTTCGTGCTTCGGAAGAGGACGATATTCGTGATCGGCGATGATTACGGTGGACATTCTTCGGATTTTACATTGAAATGTTTATATTCTACGTCCGGCCGGAGAAACGTTGTGGTAGAATTCGAAAAAGAGGTTTTGCTTGTTTCTCGCTGGCAACGGGACGACGTTCGAGGAGACGGCCGCGCAAGGCTTAAAAACCGGCAGACATCTGCTTCATTTCCCATTCGTCTCGGTGCTCTTTCTTTGTATTCATTAACAAGAGAGGAGAAAAAGGATGCGAAGAGGGACCGAGATATTCGAGACTGCGGGACGATTTAAAGAAAAAAAGAAAGGAAATAAAGAGTTGCACGCTTTGGTCCGTTCAAAGCGGAGGGACAACGTGAAGATCGTTCCCTTTGGCAGACTCGAAAACGCCGGGGATCCGTATCGTTCCCCCATTCACCCCGATGCGCTCTCTCCAAATTAATTAATGGCGGAGAGCGAATGCGTAAGAGTCGCGAACGGCAACGGTCGAAAGGCTCGAGTGCTAGGGGAAACAAGAGCTGAATGACCCTCGAGATTTTCGGGTCCGCTTGGGAACGTCGGGAAAGAAGGGTGGTTTAACCCTTGGTCCGCTTCAAGACTGGGTTAATCTAGATCCAAAGTCTGAGTAGCTTTGTTTGCATTTCTATATCGCAATGTTTCTCTTTTTTCTCGTTCATGAGGAATAAAAACACAAACAAAACTGATATTAAAAATATTTCTTGAATTCTCATCCCCAATGGGTTTATATGCGACAACTCACTACCGATGCAGTTCTACTTACAAAGGTTTATAACTTCAAAATCGAAGTAACTGCGATCATATAATATTGTTCCGATTTCTTTCGCTTCAGGGCAGCGCAGTTTGAACAGGTATTCGATTGCCAAGCATTCTCATTATTAGACTTCTGATAGATAAAGCCTCAAGGGTATCATAGCTAAGATTCGAAAGAGTGCAGAAAGTATTTAGTCATTCGCCTGTCTCGCGTAGCGAACGGATAAACGCGCGACTCGCGTGAACGACGACCCGCGGATTCGAAGCGTGCGTGCGGGGCGGCAAAAAGCGAAAAGGGGATCGCCTATCCTTGACACCGATCGCGACCTCCTCTCGCCTAACAGTGTCTCCAGGCGGTGGTTTCCGGTTCGCGGGCCGTCCCCTCGCGACCGGAGCCGGCTCGATTTCGTTTTACGAGGCGAGAACTATTCGTCGACATAGTAATAAGGCGTTATTCCCGTGGAAGCACCGCTTTTACGAGTGGCCGGGCTCGTAACGACCCGCGCTCGGCCCTCTCGCGCGCCCCGCGACTCGCTCGCGCGCGCGCGAGCGGTTTCCGGCCGCGGTCGCCGCCGCAACGCTGACCGTTTACGCCCCGAAATCGGCGACAAAGTAACACCGGAAGATTTTATTCCCTCTCGGCGGGGCCGAGCGCCGCTGCGGTTTTTACTGTCGCGCGCGAGCGAGCGAGCGGTTACGAGGCACTAAATTATCCCGGCCGCGCTCTCCGGGAGCAATAAAACCGCGCGACGCCTGAGCAAATAAACGCGCGGAATTGCGGGGAAGCTGGCCACGGGCCTGGCCCGGCGCGACGGCCTCGTGAAAGCGATCGAAAATGGCCGATAAAAGGACCGTTTCGTTTCCTAGTCGCGGACCCCGATCGAGTGTCCGTTCCTCTTTCCTTCATTTAGGGAGCTACGAGTGGACGTGGGAAGTTTGAGTTTCGATACGTTGGAGGAAAACGGAGCGAATGTGGGAGGGATCGAAGTGGTTTCGTATGGAGCGGTTCGAGCGGAATAAGTAGTGTTCTCGCGAGGGTTGTTTGAGGGAGGGTGTGGTTTGTAATTGTTTTGATTTCCTGTTGCAACGGATCCGTAATTGTGCAGTGGTTTTAGGTAATATTGTTAGGTGACAAAAATGGATCTCAATGTTACTTGGAATGTCGAATATTAATAACCTTTTGGAATTCTATAAGATCTGAACAATCTCCGTTGCACTGTACAATAATTAGTATTCATACAGTACACGTCTATCAACGAGATATAATGAGATCTATAAAAAAATGATACCCAATTTTGTTGGAACGTAACTGCACCGCTTTGAGCTTCCGGAGGCCGAGCAGGAAGATTCCTTGAAGCTGCCATAATAGTCCCGCCTCGATCGGCATTCAATTATCATGTTATTAAGCGAGATTGTCGTTCATCGGGTGATTACCCGGTTAAATTGCTGACTGCCCGTGGAGGATTATTGATTCAGGCGGCGTGATTAACCGGCGATATTCGGCTTTTTGTTGCAGCCGGAGACGGTGCCGCAAGCGAGGATCGACATGACTCGCGTGCTGGAGGTCGCCGCCGCCGAGGACATCACTGGACATCCTTACAGCCTCGCGGTGACCTCGCCCGAGGGCGTCACCTTCGTGAAGGGCACGTGCCGCGAGGAGACGAGATGGTGGGCAGACGTGTTGCAGGTCTACTCGCGGAACAAGGTAAGCTTTCCCATGGAAAAATTGGGAAATTCAATAGAACGGACCGTGCGAATTAAATGAATCCCATTTTTATGGCACTTTACGGCGAGAGTTGCTGTGTATTTAACGTTATTACGCGGAAAGTGTCAAGAGAGGTGGAAATTGCTTAAAGAAGAGAAACATCGAGTTGGACTGAATTAAATTGTCGTTTCACAGAAAAATGTTATTATGGAGAACAATCCGAATAGAAATAAAAATTGTTCGAGCAAAGAAAGAAAATGGAAAAATTGGAACATTTTATGCAAATTAAGTAAACTCCATTTGTATGTTGCTCGTCGTTGAGAGTTACAATAGGCGTAACGTTATTATGGAAAACAATCCGAATAGAGATGAAAATTGTTTAAACGAAGAGAAGGAAAATAGAAGTAGGAACTCGTCCTCGACGTCCCGCGAACGCCGGAGCGTGTATCCTCGGCGCGATAATTAATCTGAATGATAAATGGTGAATAGGAAGTGAACGCTCGGGATTCGATTGCCAGCGGAATTGATCTACGAATGGTAGCGCGGCGTTGATCGTAAATCGTAGAGTAATTTAATGGATCGACCTAGGGATCTTGCGAGTGGAACTTCGAAAATATTATCGAATTAAATAGTAATTATATACTAAACATTAATTAATAGAATTTGATACTGTTCTCGGAGACTGTTGTCTTTAATTTGGGGAAACTGCTATCGAACGAAATCGAATTCCATTCGCTTCATATGCGAATGCTTCTTTAAATGCTTCTTAACCTTTTAGCTACGACGCGGACTGCGCGAAACTATATGACGTCTCTTATTATGTCATTAGAAACATTCTTACGAAATGTAGTTTTCACGAAACAAATGTGAAATGAAACAAATGACAGGTGCTGTCAAGCGATATGTTAACCCTTTGCACTCGAGAGGCGACTTACTTACCATTTGATTTCATAGAGTAAAACTATAAAATTTGATATTTAAAATTATACCGCGTATAATGCATCAATTTGAGAAATATTGAAATAAAATACCTTTGTTCCTCAATGTACGCGTGATTTCTCTTCGAGTTAGTTTCAAACTATCGTCTTTATCTCTAGTGAAAAATTTCCGAGTGCAAAGGGTTAACACGTTGCCAAGATGAGCTTCCAAATTACTTGAAGACAATTATAATTTACCCGGCAATCGACGTCGAATGAAAATGTTCAATAGCGTAAATCACTGGATAACAGTATAACCCAATAATCGCGATACCAAAACAGAGTAATCGTTCCTTTTCATCTTTGCCACAAAAGAACAAGCGATGCATAAAACTCTGAAGTCATTCGCGGCAGTCAACGTGTCAAACACATTGATAGACAGAACGATCCAATTCAGTAGCATACCGTTTACATTATAGCCACTACAGTGGCGTACCGTTCGCAAGAATAACATACGCGGAAGCCACTGTAGTAGCGTACAGTAGCTAGAAGATTAAACAAACGTGTCATTGTATCTAAATTCGTATTTGAAAGAAAAACAACGTGTCACCCGAAGGCAACGGGGCAACAAAATTGGAAATGTTTCGATCCGCGCCGTTGCTGCTATTTTCAATTCCCTCGTCGGCGAGTCGAACAACTTTCCCGGCTGTTTTTCGCGAACGGGAGGCCGCGCGCACGGTCCCGGCCTTATTAAACCCATTTCCGCCGGCGAGACAAGTCGGCCGCGACTGGTATAACTGCACGCGTAACAAGCATGACGCAGAAGGATGTAGTAATGATTATGCGAGCACCGTAATCAACGAATGACAGCGGCGGACCCGTCAGGGGTTTACCTGTTTTTCAGGGCTGGGCATGAAAGGTGTAATTCGTCGGTCGGGCTCGCTCGCGATTCGACGGGAAACGGCGCTGAGCCGCGCGAATTTCAACCGAACGAACGCGCATCCCGCGCCGGGAAAACGGAGTCCCTCGGGCGACGTCCCTTTTCGCGCGAACCGAGCGTCGCTGTTTCTGCTTCCTCGTTTCCCGGGTGTAGTAAAACGCCGAGGTGCTCGTTAACGACGTTATAAGGTCAGAAGATTCTCTGTTCGATGGGCAACAATGAATATCATTGACTTGGTAATTCGTTCGTTAGTGGCTCGGTGTTTCAATCGGCGAGCGTTTAGAGAAGCACGCCACGTAATTTCTATTTTTGAACTTTTCTTACTGGATACTGGATAATAGTTACAGTTGTATGGGACACCGCGGAGTGGAATAATCGCGGGTAGACAGGAGTGTTTCCGTGAATGTTCGACGTTTGAAAATATGACTGAGGTTCGACGTTAAACGGAAATTTTCTTTTAAAGAATTTCTCTGCCCGTTTCTTCGACGCTGGATAATGAGATAACGACAGTGTTAACGGGCAAGATTCAGCGGGTTATTAACTTCAGCTGCCGCATTATTGCGATGATAAGAAACTTAGGCACTTTCGTTCCTTTTTCCGTCGACAGTGTCTTCTATAAACATCCTGTTCCCAGTTAATAATACAACGATGAGTAGCTATTATAGTAAAAGGAAAAAGCTTTGAATTTCAAAGGACTTCTGCCACGGTAAAAAGAACCGCTCGTTCCAGCGGCACAAATAACTCCGAATTAATGAACTCAAAGGAAAAACCGTGGAAAAACGGGGGGGGAGAGGTTCGAGAACCGGTAAGTCGGGTGCATAATGTATACTTCCGAGTAAACATCGTCGAATGTTAAGCCCCCTACACACATTGGGGCACGTTGCGACGCACGCATCGACCATTAGGTTTCGTGGCGCACGTTTCAATGTCCGTAGATCGATATTGATCGGTATAGATCGATGCGACTTATATACGATCCAGGAATCGCGAGCACAGACTCAACACCTTACCTTGTAACTCTTCATTTTCAGCAATGATCACAGTAACTATTAACGAAGCTAGCATTGAAATTGGAAACTAACAATTAGAAGAGTAAACATTTAGAAATTTGCCAATATAACCCAATAGGTAGACAGTAACACAATCGATGCTGTTGCACGACGAGAAAGTGGAAGTAAAGCGACAGTGTAACACGTTTACCGATTGTTCATCAATAGAACTACCGAGTAAAATTGATTTTCTACAATTCCTATATAAAAACTCTAAGAGTGCATCAATCGAGATTTTAATCGATTTACAATTCAGTTTGCGTATTGCTAAATCAGTTTCTTCGATAATTTCTCAGAGAAACATCCGTTATCTTTTTAACAATCGAAGAAATCAGGAATAGGTCGTTTCGACGCGTCTAGTAGTTTTACTGTTAATTTTCTTTGCGTAAAGTGTAGAGTGGTAGATCATCCGAAAAAACATCCACGTGAAAGACATCCGATCGCGGTGGCCTATTCCGTGTACAATAGATGTCACCGGATCGTTGCTTCCCTAACAGATGCACGCTCGAAAATGTGTAGGGGGCTTTAAGCGAAAAGCGGCTCCTAGAGTGTCCTGGCCGGTGGTTAATTCCCGCGAGCGTTCGCCGGGGGAAACGGGCTCGGCAAAAGTGCGATAATGCTCGATCATTAGCGCGGGCTGTCGCGGCGTCACGCTCGTTACCGCGCGAAATAATGGCGGGGCCGGGAACGGTGCGCGGATAAAGGGAACGGCGCGTCGCCGTCGACTTTGAGCGGGATCGCGGGCTGGATCCTCCGCGCGATCGCCTCCTCAAAGGGCTCCCCTTTCCTCGGCGAGCTCGTTTCTTTATTCGCCGCGGAATAGAGCGCCGATTATCGCGACAATGAACCGGGCTCCGAAGAAGTCGTCCGTGGTTCGTTAATCCCCCGGGGACGATTCAATTCGATTTCCAACCGGGCGATTCACCGTGATCTGACAGGCATTCAGAACGAGGATTAACTTATCGGGGCGCGTTTGTATTTCAATTAATTTTAATTGACCGCGCTACCTCGCTCGTTCGCGCGCTGACGTTTCGATTCGGCGAGGTTCGTTGCCTGGGTTTGTTTGAATGAGATTTTGAACATTTGAACATTTGGGCACTTGGACATTTAAATATCTCACTGTTTCGTCATTCAAATATTTAAAACTAATATCTTAAAAAACTCTCTCCCTTAGCCATTACCGACTTCACAATTGTCTCTTGTCTTCCATTTAACAACCCTCTTTCCGATTTCCGAAAAATCTTCTGTTCAACACTTTCATCATCCCACGCACCGCTTTTAAAGCGTCTAATGGACAAGTCAGCCGCGCCACGTTCCACGCGGATTAACGTCGAAATAATAAAAGACTGGATTTTATCCCTCGTACGATCAGCTTGGGCACGCTCCTGGGATAGCTGCGCGAGGTGTTCGCGTTATTCACGATCGCGCGTGTAGCCCTGTCGTCGGTGGACTGTCACCCGCGAGCGTTACTCGAACGCCCGACAACAACAGGACCCCGGGTTGCGTAAGAAATTGATTGATCGGTGAATAGAAAACGCTTCTTCGGTGTCTGGCATACTAAATCCGTTCGAGGTCGACGGCCTCGTTCCCTCGGAACGTTCTCCGCTGAAATATATATTAACCTTTTCAATCCGAACCGCTTGTAATAAAAATCGATCGCTAATGGCCGGGATTCACGACCCACGTTTGCGTTTCGATTCGCAAAAAAACGGTGTCGATCGATCCGGGACAGCATAGATGTTTCGCCTCAGGTGTCCCGGTTGTTGTTCGACTCTTAATCGACAGCAACATTTAATGCACTTAGAAGTGGCGCCGTAAGTCTGTGCACATTCACGCCTCTATGCAGTTCATATTAAAACGGCACACAAAGCTAGTTAACAAAGCTCCCTCAATCAACCGATCATCTCGGCATTCTTCGATCGAACAACATGAAAATAAACTCGCTAATCTCCGCTAACTACAATTTCACTAATTTCCGCGAATCCTACGAAAAAACCTCGCCGCACTCAATTTTCATACACTCAAAATAAAAAAACATACTAACAAGTAGACTACCAAATTCATCGCAATATCCTCAAATCCAAATTATCCCAAAGTCAGAATCCACTTGAAAGACGATCGAAACAACGTTGAAAAAATACTCGAACGATTAGGTGACAGAGACAGGAGCAGCAGTGTTAGTAGCGAAATGGTAAATCCATGTTTATTTTCCATTCGCGGAACTATGCGGACACTGTCACCATCGAAGAAGTGTGAATAGTATCGTACCTATGTCCGTGGAAGGCAGGAAGGTGAAAATAAAGCGTAAAGTTGCGATCCGAAGAGGATCGAGCCGGGGAATGAAGTTAGGGGCCGGGACGAAGATAGAGAGGCTGTTCGAGGACCTGGAATGCGTTTCCCTCGACGTGGCCGCGAATCATTTCGCAATTAACGAGGCTCGTTTAAATGGGATCGGACAGGTGTTCGCGGCGCGGGGAAGAAGAAGCCGCGCTCGCGTCTATTCGGGCCCGCGACCGGACTCCGCGCCGTCCCGTATCGCGTTCCGCCGCTTTTACGGCCGGTCCCGGCGACAGGGGAAGAAAAATAAAACGGGAGCCCCGTTTCCTGTGCGTTCACCGATCGCGTACGCTCCCGTGTTGGCGTGCGTGTATACCTACGGCACGCGGTCTCGCCTTGGCCTCGTAACGTAATCGTACCTTTACACCGGCGGGTCCACCGACGCGACGACGAGCTGTTCTCCGTTTGCTCGATCGATCGTTCATTCTTTGGAAACCCCCAGCGACGTCCTAGCCGGCTGTTACTTTAGTTGATCGATGGATGCTCGAGGAGATACTCGAGAATCGATTTCTGCGGTTAACGTCGCTTGTGGATTCGCGAGGACGAACATTGTAGATTTTTGAAGAGTAATGGGATAGGAGTATTAGGAAGTTTATGTTGGCGTTTATCGATGCTATTCATTTGTGTTCCATCGTGCGCCATTGCGGAGGATTCCTTTAAATCGACTTGGCAGATGGAATGTTTGATTTGTAAGGTTCTTGAGCTAGGTCGATAAATTAGTATTGTATAACCGTTAGATTAGTATGTGATGGTGTAATAAAGAGATTCAGTGATTCGAGGCATTCGAAAGAATACAATCAATGGAAATGAAGCCAGGGTGGCGTCATCGGCCGTGACGGTGTGAACAAAATGGCAGATGCTGAAGATTTCTTTGGTAGAGAAATATCGTTTCAGTTTCTATTTCTGTAACGTCCACTGTGTCTAAAGCCATTTATAAACGAGTAAATTTATACAAGATTCTCCGAAGAAAACCAAGCTCGCCGCGTTTCGACCGCTAATTTATGGAAGCCAGAACGGCTCGGCAATTTGTTCCCCGTAGCGAACAGCGAAGTGAACTCTTACGATGGTCTCTATCTTATCGCGCTTTCCCCGGTCGCATCTGCTGAACGCACGGGCCGCATAAAGAATCTAGCCGCGAGATAGCGGGGGATATCTTCGGGCGGCGCATTAACTTTTCCTCTTTCTCTCGAACTTCCCGCGACCACCTCGTGTTCCTGCGCGAACCGACCGGATACTCGGTGAAACTCAAAACCGCGCGTCCCTCGATCTCGTACCGGCTTCCGTTTGATAAATTCATAGCCGGACCGTGCATTTTCATGCAAATTCTCATTTTCACAGATCATTTCATTCAAACTGGAACAAAGAAAAAGTGTCGTCCGCTATTATAAAAGGTCCATACCAACAGGGATTGTATGGCATATCTAAATACACATCGATACTTAGATCCACTTGGGCTAATCGCGACACCTGTTGCCGTTACTAATGATAATTTGCTCCGGTTCGTGGCCATCGGGCGCAAAGAGAATTTCTCTTCCCGGAGCAAATAACGCATCCTCTTCAATTATCAAGAGAAAAGCATTTGAGAATAAAAGAAATCTAACGGGAATGCAACATCAACAAGTAAAATGTGTTCCTTCTTCCAATTAAACATCGTGGAGAATAAAATGAAACCACTGCTGCATCAAAGAACAGGAACAAACCGAAACCTTTACCATACTGAGGAATGAAATAAAATAAAAATAAAACTATCACAGATTTCTCTTAATAGCTTTTTCCAATTTCGAAACTCGGGGTACGGAATGAAGGCATAATGATCTGATAAATCGATCGTTATTACAGATCGGTCCGTCGAATCACCTTTTCCAGACGCGGCCCTCGCGGACCGCCTTGTAACGCGTCGCGGTCGATTGAAACGTTCCTTCTTGCCCGCGTTTGTACTCTGAACGCGCGAGGCCGCAATGCTCGCGCGGCCACTTATGAATTATGCACGCCGGGAAGAGGCACCTTCGCGGAATATTATCAGTGTTACTCTTATCTGGCCGTTATTACCGGCCGCCTACCGCGACCGAGCCGCGCGCTGCCCTCGTACGCTTTCGCCCACGCAGAAATTCTACGGCATTCCGGGTGCGGAGCCGCGCGACTTCGACGCGGCTCGCGGGAAGATAATGATTGCGATTTTTAGTCGATCGAGCCAACGGACGCGTCGGTACACCGGCGAATCGATCATTGTCGATCGATCGTGTTCGCTGATTCCGCTCGTTTGTTAACACTAGAACTACCGAGCGTTTGATACGACTAATATGTAATCTTTAATAAAATTATAACAATACATTTTTTCGGTTTCTTTGTATATATACTTTGTATACAAGTGAAACTGTTGATCTTTAAAATCATTTTGGATGTTTGTTACTTTTAAGAGATCAATTATTGCGAAGTAAGGAAACTAAGTCGCCATTTTGACGGGCGTGGTAGTTACAGTCGGACTTGACGTATATTACAATGCACACTGTTTTACTTCCTCTCTTGCTTCGAGCCTATTTCTATCGGAAAAGTTGTATACTACCACTATTTCTTGGAGATAATGGCATTATTGATGTTGCATCGAATGCCTGTACTTCGTCGGTAGGTAAATGAATGGTTAGCGTCTGTGATGTCGTGGCAAAGATAAGTGGGAACAGTTATTAATCGTTTAAGTTACCACGTTGGTAAAGATTTTCATTCGACGTCGATCGTTTTACATATTAGAATTGTTTTTGAGCAATTCAAGCAATTAACTTGTCTGTCTAGTATTTATTTTTCAAGCCATCGCGTCGATCGAGTGTAATAATGTATAGTTGGCACTAATTATACCAGGTCGCGCGAGTATCTCGGCGATGTAACTTTTTTTACAGAGAAACTATTAGCCATGTTCCAAATAGAGTTTCTTCCACTCGACACCACTCGGAAGATTTCTGTGCAATTACGTATGCAAATTATGAATTACGATTAAAGTAGTTTACTATGTTTGACCGTGTTTTAAGCAGTTTTTTGTATGTAGCCTCAAGTGTCGGAGATATTCGCGTGAGCTCGTTTAAGTGGACTGTCTTGTAGACACGTTATCGCTGGAAAGTGTCATGTCGCTTTTCTAACGGAGAATAATCTATGTTAATCTTAGCACGAGTGAGAATTTCAAAGAACAACCATGTGAAAACTCCTTTATTTTCCATTCGCGAGTACATTGTTCGTTCTATTTTAATTCCAATATTAAATTAATTTTAAATTGCGCACAAAGTCTCGTCGCATTTCTCAGTGAAGTTCAAAGAAAATTTCATTGAACTGTATGCGTTGCATATTTAATTCGGTATTTATCTACTGTCTTTTAACCGACGTACTTGTGATCTTTATTTCTGCATTATAATATAAACGTCGCATTGAAGATTAAAACGACGAGACTTTTTTGGCCGAGCTGATGTAACTGTTTCCAGAAATTCACGCTGCAATTTGAACGTTTCGAACTGTTCCAGGGCCGGCACAAGCGGAACGCCACGTTCCCCGGCGGACAGACGACCATTCTTCAGGTCACGCCGACGATCAGAAGTAAGTAATTCGTTGGGCCGTTAAAGCCCGCTGTCCCTGT
Organism: Nomia melanderi; assembly: GCF_051020985.1. Lineage (NCBI taxonomy): Eukaryota > Metazoa > Arthropoda > Insecta > Hymenoptera > Halictidae > Nomia > Nomia melanderi. The sequence goes on from NC_135009.1 coordinate 10,668,833, forward strand.
CGTTTACGCGGGCAATAATTCTCGAATGTACAACGAACGGCCGCGCTTTCAATGGATTCGTGACGCAATCCCCCCATCGAGCGACACTTATATCAATGAGACACGGCATAAATAACGCGTCGACGGTGTTGTCGGGGCGAAACGAATTCATAGCTTTCCGCGAAAGTAAAGCGAAGAAATAATTACCGATTCGATGGAACGTTGAACGGAAACAATGAAATAGTTCCACGATCGATTCTTTTAAATCCGAGTCCAGGCACGATTTATGGGATCGGAGCTTGTTAATTAGTCTCACGGTTTTGCTCGGAAGCAGACAACAATCGGCATTTAATCAAAACAATGAAGAGAAGATAGTGACCCATAAACTGGACCAATCAAAATTTAATTGATCCCCCAATGAGGTATCCTTGATCCAATTGAATTATCTAGAACGTCGACATGTTCGTTCAATGAATCGTTGAACCAAAGTCTCGTGCGACCTCGATTAATCGAGGCGCTATCTTCCACGATATAGAATCTCGATCATCCGCAAACCCAACAGTACTTAGATTCCATCGAAGCCTGTCCCAAAACAATCAAATATTACATTCTTCCGAATTTCTTCTCTTGTCCCCATGTATCCACAGATAAGTCTCCACTGGTTACTCTCCAATTAAATCGAATAACAAAGAACCTAGCATGAATACCATAATTTCCTCTTCACCTTATCTCTCGTAGATCCTGAATCTTCCTATTCGTCACGATCTAACCCAAAAAATCGCTGGATTTCCAGGTAACACGCCAAATCCTCCACGTCCGCGTTTCAACAGCTGCCGCTCAGAACCGCGCAGCAACACGTGGATCCCGGAATCCAGCGTCCCGGCGGACCTCTGCTCGTCCGTGTTCTCGTCCTCGACATCGTTAGTGACCAGCAGTGTCGCGACCACCTCCAGCAACACCGTGTTAAGCAACGGGAACTCGGAAACGGGCAACGATCATCGGAACAACTCGGTGTCGCCTTTGAGGACCAGCGCTCCTTTGGAGAACGGAAGCTCCAGCTACCTGTCGGCGGTTCCGTCGACGTCCTCGATGAACGGGACAGTGTCCAGCACGGTCTACTCCACCGCGTCGAGCAGCGTGCCGTCGACGACCAGCTCGTCGCTGACGGAGAAGCCGCCGATCGTGCCCAACGAGGGCAGGTCCAGCTACAAGGATCAGCCGGCCAGCAGCGCGTCGCCGCCGACCAGGGATAAGCTGAGAGCCGAAGACAAGGCCAGACGCAGGATGAATCAGCACGGGGAACGGGCAAGCACCGGACCGGCCTGTTCCAACGAGAAACTAGGTCGGTACACGAATATAACGTGGAAATCGCCCCGAGGTGTCCTCGCGAGCTCGTGTCGCGGGAACGCGCCGGTTCTCGTTCGCGTTCTTCGACCGGATTGCTTCCGGTTTCCACTCGCGCGCCTTTTCAGTTTATGCAGCACGATAACTAGATCACGGATTTTTTCTCGGGTTCTTGTATGTTGATGTTCAGAAGCGTCGATCTCGGGGTTTCTTGGGGGACGCCATGCATTGTTCGCTGGGATCGGGTTTGCTGAATGATCAGTTGCTAATTTAAGAGCTGTAATGCAAATGTATAGAAATATAGTAGTTATATACTAATTTCAGTCGTTGGTTTGGAATCGATAAGAAGATATTGATAGAGAAATTGGGAACATTGGAGTTTCAAAGGGAAATTTCAACGGAGCTTTAAGGATTCTATTAGGTAGCAACCGAGACGAATGGCTAATGTTTTTATTTATTCTATTTATACTTTAGATTACTGTCCGATTATTCTAATTGTCCGAGTTTTTATAACTTCCATGGATTTCAATGAATCATCTCGTGTACTCGATTCCGGGCAATCGCGAGATACACTCGTGGAATCTATGATTCAATTGGAGGCTCTCGAATGAGAGTAATGATTCCACGCGCCGACGTGATAGAAGTGGAAGCAGTTCGATCGGTTCCGTGTTAAGATAGACGCGCTAGGAGAAATTCGCGCCAGAACGAGATCTGGTATAACACGATTCAGTTTTACGGCAACAATGGCATCTCATTGAATTGGAGAGGGAAACTGGGTCGGCCGCGGCGGCGACGATGATTTGCGCGGCGCAGTTAAATTGTACCTGACCCATTTCCCCCCTGACAATTGACGGTATAAACAGAACAGTTAGTGTGCCGACGCCATGGGGAGCGAGCCGTGTGAAAATTCAAACCGCGAGCCCCGTTCCGGCGGGCGCTCGGTTCTCGCATGCTCAAACTCCTCGCTGGAAACGAAAGAACAGCGTTAAAACCTTTACTACTCCATATTTTCCAAATTTCCATCATAAACATGTAAACCTTATATTTCCACCGTCCCACTCAACAATTATTACAACACATACACCTTGAATCTCCTAATCACAAAGAAAAAACATATTAAAGACGCTAAATTCTTGGAAACAAAACCTCCAAATCGCTCATTAAAAAAGTAACACAATTACGTTGCAATGTATCCAACCAGAAAAATTCAAATACAAGAAAACCACAGAAATCCAACGTTCATACATTCAAACTCAAACAATCAGCCTAGATATCAAAAAAGAAAAACCCCCGCAAGCTTCGTTCGCGAAGCGTCAAGAATCTTCCACGAATGTGTTCCATAAATTCAAGCGTCCATCCGGAAAGTTCCCGAAGAATCCGAATCATCCGAGCACGGTAAATCAACAGCCGATTCGCGGAAACGGGAACAAGGATGGATAATGAAATCGGCGAGCGAGCGAGCGAGCGTTCGTCGATCCCTCGGCCGGCGAGTCCTAGCGTCCAGCCTCCGCGGAGTGTCTCTGTCATTACCACCGGGAGGATCGTTGCGGCTGAAATTAATCAGCCGCCTCTCCCGGCTCGCAGTCGCGTCCACCGGTTTCCCTGCCCCCCTCGCGCCGCCGATAAGGGATTCCAATTAAATTTCAAAGGGTTTCCTGCGTGGCGTTCCCACCACTCGTTGTATATATCCGAGCGCGCGCTGGCGTACGTGCTTTCCAATCGGCGATAAGTCAGCTTGTCGTTTCCAGTGAGCTACGAGCCTTTAATCGCGATATGATTCCGCCTTCGCGGGTTCCCTCGCGGAATGCTTTCTCGTTTCCAACGGCAGCGAGCGGGCCGTGCTCCTCGGACGGCCGTAGGAACTCTTTTACACCTTTCCCCCGGTTCGGTTATTTATTCCCGCGGCGAGCGGATCGAACGTGTCCAATGTAATAGTTACATCGGGCACGGGATACGCGGCGCGATTAATCCGGCAATAATTAATGGGCGAATTTAATGGCGCCGGGATCTCGATCGGGAGCCGCGCGTTCCGATGCGTGACAAATTTTCGTGATTGTGTTACCGAGTAAGCCACTCCGGGCCGCGGCGCATTAATACTTTCGCCCGCGGCGCGCCCGTTAATCAAGACCAGCTGAATCGGCCGGCGTGTTTGCTATCGTTTAGAGGAAACTTTATTTCCTTGTTTGCCCGGCTTATCGATTCTATGCTTTACTGTATCGCGCTGTGCGCGTGTTCTATTTGGCCGCTATATTTTGTCAGGCGGGATCTATTTCATTTGTACGAACTGCGTTCTGTTGCATGTGCAGCGTGTTTTGCTTTGCCCGTTGAAGCTATATTCTATTTGGCTTATGGAAACTATATTCGTCTATGGAAACCATGCCCCACTCTCGATCAACTAACACACTCCCGAAACTTTACGAATTAACGTGATTCACTTAACAAACGACAAACCCCAGAGACTAATAATTCCATTCAATTCAATTACAAGAGGAGAAGAATTACAAGAAGAAAACTGATGTATCAAAATATTTAGTAGGTAGTTGAATAATAATGCAACTTAAGAGCTATGATATCAAATTGTTATTGATTAATTTTAATACCATTCGCCTTTGGTATGATACGATAAGCAATCCTATACGAAACGCTCTAAATTCTCGTGGCGGTCATCGTGTGTTTAAGACCCAACACTACTACCTGTTCTACAACAACGAGTGAGACTCGTGAAGATTTTCAACATGATCCAAAAAATATGTATATTACTCAGTTCATTTGAATTAAAAGTAAATATTCCTCTGTAATCAACTATGATGCTTAAAAAGAAATATAGGCAGATCATATGCTTTTTCTCTTTTTCCAATAAATTATTAATTACAAAGTAGCCGTATCATAGTTCAGAAAGAAGTCACAGGCCAACGGGTTAAAGAAGAGAATCGGATTCCTCAATTTTTCCGAAAACATTCGGATATCCCTCGAACTTCGTTCCACGTGGATCGCGGCAGTCACCGGTGGCCGGGTCGCGTTCTTCCTGTCGCGGCGTACGGGTTCGCCAATCTAAATGAAATCTCCGGATCAGGCCAGACCGAGGAGCAGAGGGATCGCGCCGGCAGATTTTCTCGGAGATTGTGCGCACGCAATTACGCAACCACGCAGGAAAGGGAGGTGTAATCGCGCGGGGCTGAATTCCCCGCGCGGTCGAAACCGACCGGCCTGCCAGCGCCCGCGGGCTCTCGGCTAGAAAGTTACGGGCGTCGATGCTCCATCTCGAACGCTCCTCCGACCCGTGTTATTCCGAGGCGCTATCCGGGGCGATTCGAAACGAAGGAACGATCGGACCGATCGTTGCCCTCGCGTGCCGGCGTCGACGCGATTCAACCCCTCGACTACCGATTTATCAATCGGGCAACAATCGCGGAAAACACTTTAAACGGCGAACGTTTTTTCCTGGGAGGAATAAAGAAGTTTCTTGAGAAAGTCGGAGAAAACCGCGTTGGAGCGGTGCGATCTTTCATATAGCATCATTGATGGATTGTGGTAGAAATTGTTAAATCGTTTAAAAGTATTCTCGTTTGGCACGTGGAGTATTTTCTTTGCGAAGAAGTTAAATAGTTCGATTCGGTTACTTGAGTATTTTCGTTCGATATACGGAATATTTGCTTTATAAAAAAACGGAACTTTCAATTTTGACTGTTATGACGTCCATGAGAACTCTATTTAATTCAACTATTTCAATTCTGAAAGAGATAGAAGGTGGAAATGGCAAGGTTCAATGGTTTATTCTCTCGAGTCAGGAGATAACAGATGATTCAACCAAATATCATCGTGTAATGTCGAATTTTCAGTAGAAAACTCGCGCTGGCTCGAAATTACGAAACGCACAGCGAATAGCTCAAAGTGATTGCCAATCCGCAGAAGTAAGTTCGAGCGTTCGAGATGGAAGAAAAGTCGCTCCGTTCGACGGACGAAATAACAGGCCGCAGTTTTTCACGGTGAGCCGTTTCCCGTTAGCAGTAAAACGTCGCACCGCCGTTGGCACGGTATCATTAGAACAGGTTTCCGCGAAATGCTAAAGCTACCGGTCAGCGCGGCGGCGGCGAGGATACGCGGGCTCTCTCCGCGGGTGTCGCAATCGTACTCCGATCGGAATTAGGCGTTTTTCAGGGAACAGCCGCGTTAACGAGCCGCCGGCAAGAAGCTAATTCGATAATGATGCGCGAACAAATTGCACCGTGTTACGGTGTGTATCACGCGCGAGCTTCAGCGTCCCGCGGAGGTGGAAATGTTCGCCGGGCCTAGCGAGATTTAGGTGCAACGGCACGCGGAAGAAAATGTTCAATATTTCGCGCTACGAGTCGGGCTTGCGATCGAAATTTCCAAACACGAATGTTGCAACTGTTACTCGTTTATAAGTATCTTTTAACTCACTCTATCCATTATTTTACCTAACGTTCACACATTCTTCTGCTTCATTGTACTTCTTGCTTCCGCGACTCACTTTATCTGCCAAATGAACAATTGAAATACTATTGCTTCTTCAAAGTTCGATGCAACAGTGTTCCTGTACGAATTGTTCGCGTTGAAATCGCGAATCCTTGCGAAAGAGATCGAGAGACAGAAATTTAAAGTACTTTAGTCAAATTCTCACGAGTAAACTGTACCGAGGAACACCTAAACATGCGTACCCGGTTATTCGCGCAGGGGTTGAACGGAGGAAAAGGACGTAAAAAGGAAAAGGAAGCAACGATCTAGCAACCGGTTTTCTCAATGGAATCGACGGCACGGCGAAAAATTCGCCGCGTACCGTTTTTCTAGGCCGGAACGATTAAAATTGCTCGCGCCTTCTACAGTTTCTTGCGGCGGTGGCTGCGCGCGCGGACCCCGGGCAAAAAATGCGCGCGGCTACCGGAGCGATTCGAATCGATTGCACTGATAAATATCGTTAATAAACCTGCCGTAGTTAACGGATACTTTTTGCCGATCGCGTACGCCGTTAATAGCGCGACGGGGCTCGTAACGCGGCTCGTCCGACGCGTTTTTCCGCGATCCTGCGCGCCGGGATTACCTCATCATCGGCAGTTTGCCGCGAGAGATATGAATTATGGCGGTCGTAGGACGCGTCTAATTTGCCGCGCAGATTGAATGTTAACGCTTCCGCGATAGCCGGTGCCCTCTGGCTTCCCTAAAACCGAAGGCACCGCTCGGGAAATAAATCTGGGGCTGGCGAATGGAGGGTCGAAGTATCGCGAAACCGATTCGCGTGGGATTTATGGGGTGTTAGCCCCCTGCAAAGATTCTTTGGAATGTACGAAACCTTCAGCAAACGAAGTTAAGATGTACATCAGTTGCTTAAATGATGGAAAAAAGGAAACCACGCGCCGGTCTCTTGCTGTTCGAGTAATTAAATCATTTGCTTACGACTTGGTCCTTCAAATACGAACATTTCATCTCGTGGAAAGGTCGACGTTCGTCCGTGAACGGTTGAACTGTGCGAATTTCGGGATTCTCATGTACAATGGAAAATTTAGTGTTGCTTCACCCGTTAACAGCGATAACATGGTGCGGTCGAAATTAAAATTTTTACGTATCTATTTATTATTTTCCGTTGTCAAATATCCTTTACGCTAAAAGTCTGATTATGTTGCACGAAAATAATTAAATTCAAGGGAAAGAAGAGTTACATTAAAGCGCGTTAAATAGCAAAACATCTTTGGAGAAACTCCGTGTTGCAGTTGGCTCGCGCAAGAAAATTCCTCGGTTAAGTAATTCGTACGAAGCAGAACAGAATTCAGAACTAATTTTCTCCCTCTGTGCGATATCTACTCCGGTTCGATTCAAGCCACAGGAAATCCAACGTTGCAACTTCGAAGTTCGTTAAAAGTTCAATTCGATTCGACTTCGTTCGCAGAATATCAATGGTATCACCTGCAGAGATAAAAACACGTTTGGAAGTCGCAAACTCCCGTCGGGCGAGCCCAGAAGTGAAATATCCCGTTCCGAATTAATAAGAAATCCATCACTCTTCCTCATTATCCTCGATTATCCTGCAACCGCAGAGTCACCGTTATCAAGGCAGCTTCAAGGTAACCACCGAGCAATCTTCCCTCCTCGTCTGCTCCCAATTCGAGAAACCGAACGGCTCGGCTGCCTCGGACGATTATCTAGTCCCGCGGCCGGCCGCGTTCAATTCGATCTCGTTATCTAATCCAACGGACTCATCTCGGCCGGCCGATCGGCGGGAGCGTTTTCCTTCTGGAATGATGAATCGTTGGGGATCGGTTCGCGCTGTCGCGCCAGGTGCTCGCCATTGTTCCGCGACGGTATCCTTTTCGACCGGAGAGTCAGCGCGCGCCGCGTGGCGTCGCGGGAAACGGTTATTAGCATGGTAATGGCGGCTAGATTTCGATGGAGGATCGATAAAAACGCGGATAAACGAGAGAGATAAGGGCCCCGGCGGTCGCTCGCCGCGGGACGGAAGGAGGGGGAGCCCGGTTATTAATTAGTCGGCAGTCAATTAACGGGCCGACGGCCGGGGCGTGCTGGGATCGCCGCGTTCGGGCGCAGGGCTCTCGGAAAGAAGTTAATTGGTTAAGCCGGCGACGCGACGCGACGCGGCGGGACGAATGTTTGATAACGAACCGCGGGGATGCCCCCCCTCGCTACTTTCTAACCACCGTAATTATAATGCTTCACGTGTTCTCAGATGTTTCCCCCTGTTTCTCTTTGTCGCTTTGACGCGGCGAGCGACGGCCCGTCGAAATTCCGGGAAGACGAAGTAACTCATTTAGCGGGACGGGAAAGGGAAAGTTAAAGATCGATTGCGGAGATTGCCTTTTCAATGCCCGCGTGTATGCGAGATTTTAACGAATTTTCGTTCGTTAATCGCGTCGTTCGGGAAACGAGTTTTTTTTATGTGTAAAGGAGGGAATATTTAATAGAGAGATTCTTCGAAAGTTCGTGGGTTATATTTTTGTCTCACGGATAGTTATCTGATGTACGATGTCGATGCAGTTTCGTATGATTGCGAACTTTCTTCGCATTTGCTTGCATTCGATCTTGGAAGGGGGGAATCATTAATCGTTTCGGTGTGAGATTCGATTCGAAGATGATTAACTCTGATTTTTGTTGTGACACGTCAGACGACGACGCCTGTCGGAGAATATTATTGGAGCACGAGAGGGAGAGGGAGGGCAAGCTGCGTGACATAGCAGCTTCGTTGACCCAGCCACGCGTGCGGAGGATCAAACCGAGAACATCCGAGCCAACCAGGGACGTCGTGGACGCGGCGAACGCTGCCTACCAGGATAAGTTGGTAAGTATCAGTCTTGGAAGAATTAACGAATATTCCTTTCCTTGGGAATGTTTCAACGAAGACTATGGAAATTACTTTAGAGAACATTGATAGCTAATCAAAAGGAAGTTTTGAAGGAGAGAGCTCGAAATATAAAAATTGTACGAATTATAATATCAGCTTTGGATATAATATCAATTTCTAAGATATAAGTCGAACAAACTTTTCGTACGATTTATTGAATTAGACGTACAACCGAATGATCTATTGTCCTCCATGTCTTCGAGATCTACACCAGAAGATCGCTTTTCGATTAGCAGGGATATTATGTTTGAGAAGAAACTAGTAGGAAATAAATGGTTACGCGGATAAGTCGCTCACGCTGGAGAGTTAACCGTCCATTTCCTTGGCGAGAATACCCTTAATGATTTTCATTTCTGATATAGATCAGAGGAGACCCCGACGGATGCGGCCTAGACATCTCGGGCATCAGATATTCCCCTACGTCGGAGCTGCGAGTCGATCTACCCGCGGAGGATCTGTTGAACATCAAGAAAGGCTGGCTGATGAAGCAGGGCCTCAATAAGGTTCGTATCAAATTTAACACGGCGCGCTGCCGTGCCCGCGTGCACTCCATTTCCTGAATAACGCGCAGTCAGGCTCCTGCGGAGCTGCGTGCCGTATGAAACCTAGTTACAGTTTGAAAAGGTGTGTCTCGTTCTCGACAACAAACAAGGCACGTTTTACACTGTCCATTACCGGAAATGAGATGTTCTTTCTAAATTGGAAAAATTTGTATCGATCGCTAAGCAGGACAGTTTTGTTAATCTTCACTTGATCAGCTTTCCGCGCAAACCGAGCGAGAAATTGAAAACGACACCGAGAGTAGACGAAAGTATATTTTAGTTTATTATATTTAATCAAAAGAGGAGTCAGTTTAAACTCCTACTCGATCACTCGAGACGCGGTCGAAAGGAAACAGCGAGAACATCACAATACACCCTCGATTGGAAAGCGGTGCTCTATAATTACAAGATCGCGCGGTACACTTAAACGGGCCGAATGAATCCGCAGAGAACGATCGGCAGGACTAATGTGCAAATAATAAACATTATATGGCCATTAAGAATCATGTAGCGGATTAACTAGTAACAAATTCCTGCCGTAAATTACTTTTTCCCTCCGCCGAAATTAATTGTGCGCCGGAGTTTTATCGTTCGAGATTCCTTGCCGGAGATAATCTGCATAGCCGCGGCGTTGTCACGCGATCGGGCGACAAAAACCGCCGGGCGGAGGGTAATGGTGGCAATCGTTAAGCGGCGCACGACAGCGTGCGCGTGTTCGGTTCCTCATTTCCTTCGAACCGGCAATTAATAGCGGCGCATAACGAATACGTATTACTCCGCGCCGCAGGAATGGAACAAGCACTGGTTCGTACTGCGCGGCTGCGGCCTCATGTACTACCGAGATCCCTGCGCGGAAGATAAGGGTATCATGGACGGCGTCATAGATCTGAATACCGTTACCGCCGTCACGCCCCTTCAAGTCGCAAGAAATTATGGATTCCAGACTGTGGTGAGTGTGACCGGGGAATTTCGCGGCCGGTGATTTACGGTAATTAACATTCCGCGCGGACGGAAATCCAGTTAGGCCTCTCTCGATCGCAGGAGGCGCGCGAACGGGCGACGGTTCTTTGCGCTACCAGTTGCGAGCGAGCTGGCGGACGGATGCAAAATGAATAACAAAAGACGGGAGCGGGAGATAGTCGACGCGAGTCGGACGATCGCGGAACGTCCGGGGCTTTGGCTCGCTGAACAATCAAAATCGAAAACGGGGAAGAAACGTTGAACGGTGGATTCGATGCTTTCGCGGGCTGACAAGCTGTAATCGTTCGAGTCTTTCGGAAATGATGTTATTACTGTCCGAGGGGGTTTCATCGTTTGAGGTTTTCAGGAGCGACGCTCTTGCGATCTGAAAAGTTGCGAATTGAATATATCGAAGGTGAGCCAATAGGAAAGCTATCTTTGATCCTCTAATCAAGTTAGCTGTAACGTTGATTAAAACTGTTCTATTGGACACGATTCTTGAAAGCGTCAGCAGTTGTTGGACATTATCCATTGAGAGATCCTCAATTGGATCGCTGGAATCATCTTCTGCGCACAAGAGTGATCGGAAAAATGCCTGTAATTCAATTTCGCGATAGAACAACTTGGTCGTCCGACTTCCTTCTTTCTATTCCGTGTCGTCGATCTCTGTCGTCCGGATCTGTCCCGCTGATCGGCCTACATAGACGATCGGCGTCGATGTTTTCTTATGATCCTCTTTACCGGTGTTATTTGCTTGTTCTTTTACGAGGCTTGGGACGATCGAGGGTCCAACGTGCTGTCTGCGGTCACCGCCGGGATCCGGGCCAGTTGGATGTCTGCTATCAGGAGGGCCGCTAATTTACCTGATCCCGATAGCAACACGGATTCTATGTCGGTTTGCCAGGATGGACAGCAGGAAAACACTCCGCAGTCGCCTACCACGTGAGTAGCACAGTTTCCTGGCTCCTATTGATCAGCGAAAGCGTTTTCTTTCCTTTTGGGATCAGGTTTGATCGATTTCAATGGTGCGTCTATAGCGGACGTTGATGTTTTTAGGTGAACTGCGGATTTTGTACATTTATCGCGTTGGGATTTTTAGATATCGATCACTTGATAATAAGAGGTTCATTTTGTGTCCAAGAATTTCACTTTGCTATTGTTGGGGGCTGTTTCAAGCCATTTGAAGCTCTTCGACCCTGTTAGACTATTTTCATCAGCTCGTAGCTTGTTGATTCAACCCACTAGTGCCTCCAAAACCTAAAGACTCGATCGCTTATCGATTCGATCCTCCATCCAACACTCTTTCCCACGTCTCAGGTCCATCACGGATCGCGAGAGGGACTCAGTAGTGCCCTCCACGTCGGTAACTCCGAGATCAGTCCTCTTCTCCTCGGACGAGGAATACAGGACTGCATCGGAGGGTGGTAGAAGAGAGTCTGGCGACTGGTCGGAAGTGCCCGTGTCGCCGCCCCTGGTCAGAAACGGCGACTGGTCGGGTGCGCTGAAGGGTTCGAGTTGGTCGGACTCGGCGAACCACGAATGGTCCGAGCTGCCACCGTCACCGCCTCTGACGAGAACAGCTCTGTCCCGAGTGAAGGCGCGATCGAGGTCGAGCTCCAGGTCCAGGGTGTACAAGAGGAGCCGCAGCTCGCCGCCGAGTTCTAGAAGAAGCACCCTGGACAGCGTAAGGTCCGAGGATCTTATGATGGCTTGCTGCGAACTCGGCGAGGACGAGGAGCAAACGAATGGGCACATGCAGAGCAACAGCTGCTTGTCTAGCGCCAATGATAGCCCTTTGATAGTCGAGCTCCTGGAGAACCAGGTAACGATAATAATAGGTTACGATAATTAAAGTCGTTAGCTTGCATTTTATAATAGGCACACGAAGAATATCGAGTAATTCAAGTTGTATTGAATATACATCTCCGAACATGAATATTCTATACGAAGCTATTGAATATTCAACTTGCCGTTGAATTCCTTTAACCGCCGCGAGTCGACTTCCCTTTGCATCGGTGTAAAGAGAAATTCATGTAAAAGTAACACACGGTTTTTGCGGGCGTAAATTGAAATGAAAGACGATGAGCTACCGTTCTCGTGATTTCATTTTGCACAGGTGTCCCTGTTGCGCGATCAGCTGGACCAGAATCAGTCGAATCACCCAAGTACGCTACTAGTCATTATCGAGCGTCAGGAGAACGAGATCGAGAGCTTGAAGTCTCAGCTGAACGCCGCGAGGACCGACGTCGCGAACGCCGAGAAGGAGCTGTCCAGGCTGAGACAGCAGAAGGCAGAGGCCTCCATCAGGGAGAAACAGGTGGACGAGTTGTTGAACACCATACAGAGGACAGAGCAACAGAGGAACAAGGATCTGGAGGACTTGGAGAAGATGAAGAAGATGTACACTAGGGATAAAGAGATGTTGGAGTGCAAGCTGTTGGAGACGGAAGCGATCCTCCGGGAGACCAGCGAACGATGCGAGATGCTCACCAAGGAACTAGCCTCTAGCCACAGGACGGTGGAACATCTTCAGTCCGAGATCACTTCTTTGAGCGATCGATTGTCGCAAGGTGCGTTAAACGAGGGAAACTGAAACGTGGCTGTTTAATCGGTGATGTGATTTAATTGTGATTTCGTCGATTCAGGAATCGAGGAGAACGAGCGTTTGTACACCAAGGTCAGAGAGCTAGAAGAGAAGGGTGGATTATCTGCTTCGAGGGAGCGAGGGAGGAGCTTCGACTCGCTGAGCGACCTGACGAACATTGAGCTGGACCTGGACTTGAATTCTCTGGACAAAGAGAGGTAAATATTACCTCATATAATAATTAGTAGTTTAACAATTATTTATAATCGTTTAATAATGATGAATTAGTCTCACTACTCGACTTGAATTAATATCAGTTCCAACAGTTTCATTGAATTCGACGAATATCCTTGTTATCTGTTCACAGAATCATGGAAGAGTACGACGAGCTCCGCAGCCGTTTCGAGAAGGCGATTCTGGAGATACGAGCGATGCGGAAGGAGCTTCGCGAGGCTCACGCGATGCAGGACGCCCTGGAGCTGGAGATCTTCGCGCACAAGCAGGACGCAGCTAGCGTCAGCGAGACGAACCAGGCGCAGGTTCAATTGATGGCGGCGAGGATCCAGGACCTGACCAACAAGCTGGCCGCCAGCGAGAAGCAAGTGCGAACATTAAAGCAGAAGCTGACAAAGGCAGAGGCTAGGGACAAAAGGAGATCGTTGTCGTTGAAGGGTCGCGAGTCCTTTCAAATCTCGCAGGAGATGGAGGACAAACTGCTGGATCTGGAGAACAAAATCTGCGCGATCGAGCGCGGAAAGACCATCAGCTCCAGTGGCTCTAAGGAGTCGAGTCCGAATCCAAAGAAAGAGAAGCGAACGAAGAACCTGGACCGCACGAGGTTGCGAAGGAAGTCACTGGACAGCGCGACGAGTTCCGAGCCGATGAAGGTGTTAATCAGACTGAGCACACTGGAAACAAAAGTAGCGAACGTCACGGAAAGTATGGCGAGCGACGCGGAAAAGGACTCCAGCGAATGCAGCGAAGTTAGCGCGTCGTCTACCAGTGAAGTGTCCTTGGAGATCATCGCCAGGTTAAGGAAGCTAGAACGCGTGGTGTCCAAGTCGAAGAGGAGACTGGAGAAGTGTCTGGGCTCGACCCAGGCGGAGGACAAGGCGGAGAAGTGTCTGCGCGAGGTGAACGACATCCTCGACTCGTGTTTAGAATGTAAGAAAAGCCAAGCTAGCGCTCAAGCGACCGAGTCAGTAGGGGTAGTGGTATCTAGGCTAGAGACTATACTTAAGGATAAGCTGAGCGAACTGGCGGCGAGGCGGCAGGCGCTCGCGCAGAACGGCCAACTGGATGAACGGGAGAAGACCAAGCTGATCGCGGAGCGGGTCGCGTTCGAGTTCGTCGTTCTTAGGCAGATCAGGTGCGCGATCGGCCGTACCTTCGAGAGGAGCGCCGTTCTCAGTGAACTGGTCGAAACTAGTCAGCTTGCCTCAAGCCTAATGCGTAAGATTCACGGAACTAAGCCCAAAACGTACCAAAACACCAGTTACATTCAGTATCTTACTAAAGTGTTAGCGAATAAGTTAGTACTGGTAGGCGGTGTAACCGCGACAGAGACGTCGAAGGAGGTAACTGCAGCTCGCGGCGAGAGTCTGAGCTTCCTGCTGCAGAAACAGCGGGAGGTGAACGAGATTGTGAGGAGGTACAAGGAAACGAAATTGAGGCAGCTCGCGGAAGCCCTGGCTGTAGAGACTTTGAGCATGTCTGAACAGGAAGATCTTGGCAAAACGGTGTCCAACTCGAATAAGAAATTGTTAGAGGATCGAAGAATTAGAGAAGCCTGGGCGCTGGCTCAAGAGACCGTCAGCAAAGAGCTTGTACAGTCAGAAGTCTCTCACGTGATCATGCGTTGCGGACAGATGTACGAGCAGAACATCACGAGCATCACCGACACCTGCCTCACGTTGGAACCCGCGGATAGCATAGCCATGGAATCTTGGATCGACGCGGCTCAAGCCAGGCTTAGACAAGAAGTAGAGGTATCCACTCGCGAGCTGTCCGAGGCCTACGAGGATTGTCTGCGGCAGATGAAGAAGAACAAGACGAGCGTGGAGAGCAAGTACGAGTCCCGGCAGCTGCTCAATGACTACGCGGACGTGATCGCGCACAAAGCTTTAATCGATGCGAGGATCGGTCTGCTCCAGGAGAACGCGCGGTCCGTGAACACCTTCTCCGGGGAGACTTTTGTATCTAGTCTGATCCGAAACGACGAGCTCCTCTCGTCTCTGCTCGGGGATGACCGCGAATTACAGGGTAGCAATCCGATCCTCGACGCGGAGTACAGTTACCTTTACCAACAGTTCAGCAAGGAGTGTGAGGAGAGGGTCTCCGGGAAGCGGGGCTCGAAGGATCAGCTGAAGAACGTCAGTCAGAGCCTGCTCTACCTGGAGGAGGACCTGATTGATTTAGCCAAGAAGGTGCGTGACAAAGACGGCGAGAAGGTGGGCTGCTGGTCACCGAAATCCACGGCCAGCGATTGGAGCAGCGTTTGCGAGAAGTGCTCGCAGCTGCGCGAACACATTAAGAGGTTGAGGGACTATATGAACAGCGTAGCCTGCAAGCAGTGCGATCAGCTGCAGGAGACAATCGAAAGGATCACCGCGGATCATCACGAGGAACTGGAGACGCTGAAGAGGAATCAAGAGAGGGATTTAATGGACATCAAGGGGGAACTCGATAATCAGAGACAGTCATTGACGTCGCAGTATGAGCAAGAGGCGGCTAGTCTCAGGGAGAAAGCTAGGAAACTGGAGCATAGGTTGAACGCGATGGACTCTGAGCATTCGGCTCACGTGAACGAGCTGAGGGCAGCTTATCAAAGATCTATGAGCGCTGAGCTAGACACCGATGCGGAGACCAGGAAGAGGTACAAGGAGGAAATCAAGCAGTTGCGAGCATTGTGCGAGAAAGGACTATTGGCTATGGAGAACTCTCACAGGAGGATCATATCAGAGATGGAGGAGAAGCATCGACAGGAGCTAGAGAATTTGAGGGTGGAGAAGGAGCAAGCGTTGTCGGAGGAGACTCAGGCGACTCTCGCGGCGTTGGATGCTATGAGGAAGGCTCATGAGCACGAAGTGCAGAAGGAGATCGCGAAATTTAAGCAGGAATTCATTAAGCAGATGCAGGCGAGAGAGGATATCGGCGTGCTTCACAAGGAACACGAGTAAGTTAGATGTCTACATTATTGTTGCTGGCAAAAAGTGTTCGATCGAGCGAACAGTTAAATAACCGAGTAAAAAGGAAAGAACGTTAATTACTTCCTCAATGTAATACATTATTCAAATGCTCCATTTTTATTAGCAATTCATTTTCCTTTATCGAGCACTTTCTGCCGGACATAGCGTTAATGTCTGCTTGTTCCTTTTAGTTCTGTTAAATGAGCATTGCTTTCGCAAATGAGTCTTAATCATCAGCGAATGATTTTTAGAGAGGAAATGGAAGAGATAAAGCAAGAGATTCTATCGTTATCCGCCAAGTACTCGTCCAAGTGTGTGGAGTCCGCGGCTTTGGAAGAGAAGGTAGGTTCCTTGACGAAGCAGCTCACCCAGGCCCAGCAACACATCATGCAGCTGGACGCGAGGAACAAGCAGCTTAGGGCGCATCTGGTGTTAGAAACGAACGACACCGGCATCAACGACACCATGCAAATGCTGCGGGGCAGGGAGAACGAGATAGCGGAACCGAGGGAAGAGATCCACAGATTGCAACAACTGAAGGTAAACACGAGCAGGCTGCATACGTGTCCCGATCGCAACGTAGATGTGGTTAACAAATGTACACTACTAAATGATTAACGCTGCCGCATATTACATATTATGGTGTTCACCCCGCACCTACCCTCAACTACTCAAACAGCTTGCCGGGCGTTTCTAAGCGTAGCTTCTAAATCACGACGGACAAACTGACACTCTTGTACATAGACGGTGACAGTGTCGCTTAGACATGCACCCAGGTACAGCAAAGCTTTCATGTTCGCAAGCTTCGTTCATTCGTTTCTTTACCACAATCCTCGACTGAGCAAGTTGACTCGTTCACCGTTCAACTTATTCTGAGTTAGTAGTTAGAGTTTGAGATCTGCGATCGCGAAGGTTTTACTGTGCCTACACTGCTACATACACCAGCGACTATAAGGGTTCGAACATATGGTGGAATTTGATCGAGAATCGTTCAGTATTATTATCAAAGTCTACTACGCAACATCCTCCCTAGGCAAAGCAAGACAACACTAAATTCATGTTCAACTCTGTTCAGATTTCGATTTTACTGCAGCCCTCAAACTTACACTTTAATCGACACATCCCCGAAACCTTTTACCGCTGACTAAGTACCAACGACAAATACGTTTCCAAGAAGATAGTACCCAGACACTGATGGACGATAGTGTACGAGTTTGGGCACACCCGAAGCAAACTCCCCAGTGGTCACAGAACCTCTAACCGGACACTATCTTCCACGAAACAGTGTACTCCTCGAAATCGTTCGCTGTTCCGAGGACGCCTCTAAAGCATCCGTAACGCGTGACGGCAGAGTTAAGAACCATAAAGACACGCAATCATTCGGTAGCAGTCTCTCCGGGCGCCCAAATAAAAAGAACCATTCCAGTTAACCGACCATGTCCGCACTGACGCATATTATTTTCGATTCTCTCCACTAACAGCATGGGGATGCCGTCGTTCGCGACACGTCGTCGTCGAAGTCGCCGTCGCTGGGCTGCCCCGCGGTGCAATACGCGCCGCTGCGCGTCCGGGGCGGTCAGGAGCCGTTGACGCGAGCTGGCGGTGGCTGCGAGGAGCAGCAGCGGCTGGCCGGCGGCGAACGTGCGAAAAGCTCCTCGGTGTCCACGTTACATAAGCACCCGGCCGCGGACAAGCCGGCGGCCGCCGCGTTCTCCTACAAGCTCGAGCGGATTAAGTCGGTCTCGTTGCCGTACTCGAGTAACTTGGTTAGGCCGGGGAGTAGTTCTGGCGTTCCGTCGCACGATAGGAAAGAGGTGAGCTTAGGGCAAAAGAGTCAGGAGCGTAACGGTCTCGCATCGCCACTTTGGGACAGCTTGAGGCCCAGGAGCGGATTGCCCCATCAGTATCAAGGTACAGAAGACAGATGAACTCGGATACATCGCGGCGAGTTCTAGACCCGCGGGGTGGCGGGGATCGTGTCCGATCCTCTCTTGGAACGCCTCTGCTTTCTCTGAACAACCGCGCGACGCACCGCGTCGCGTTCTATCGACTGTCCTCGTTGCTTTTCATTGTCCGATGATGCTCTACCCTCTTTCTCCTTCTTCTCGTTTGTGTTTTTCCGGTGCGGATCGCGGGATCGTCTTCCGATTCCAGCGCGGAACTCTCTAGCATGCGGAGCAGTTTCTACGGAGTTTGGCCTGTTTGTTTCTTGTCTCTAACATTTGCGAGTTTTTGGATGGTGCGCCTCCTCGCGGTTCCCTCGACCGCGGATGGCAGGTGGACAAGACTAACCGGGTGCTTTCGTTTAGAATATTAACCTTTGATGTTGTGAATGTTTCGTGCCTGTCGCGGTCGCGTGTGTTCCATGGGGCTGATTCGATTGTTTAGTATAAAATTGTTATTAATACTTTTAGATCGGACTAACTGATTCTTTAGGAAAAAGGTGGCAGGTCCTAGATTTTATAGTATGAATTGCGGACCACCGATGTTTCGAGATGTAAATTGAGTTTATACGTTTGTTGCTCGAATTTTCGTGAGGCTAGAAGTTTCACGGAAAAACGAGCCCGGTGGATCACACGTGACCGATTAAAGGTAAACCGCTTCGAGGATATTCACGCGCCGACTGAGCTAACGGCTGAATGTACTCGCGACTGACATTGTAACCGTATCGTTGTGCAATAACTTCCTGTTCGGGTAGACCCTGCGCGCCGATCTCGATCGGCAGGAAACTAGATACTAACCGGAGACATGTACTATTAACGGTATGCAAAAGTAACGCAACAGTAACCCCCGCCTTGCGATGAATGTGATTCTCTTGTACTCGTTGAATGTCTAATCCGCGCGATGGCTGTACGCATAATATCAAAAGAAAAACGAAACCGGTCAGTGGCGCGCGGAAAATCGGGACGCCCTTTTCGCATCGCGTTCGATACTACCCGTCGCAGTCGACATTTTTTAGAGCGGAGTATTCTGGTGCACTTTTTTAAAACTTTTTTACCGAGAACACCTATTTTTGCAACGTACAATATACACCCGAGCGTTTCTGAACGTATCCCGCGCGCCACTGACCGCCGGCATCGACTCGATGCGAATTATATCTATCTGTAAGAGTGACGTCGCTTAAAATTGTTGGGAACATCCTTAGGTGTACGAGAAAAAAAAATACGATTCGACCCCTCTGTTTTTGCATATCTTGTCGTTTACGAATTAGTCAAGGAACATGGCAGTGTATGAATCGTAGAAAGGATTTCTTTCTAACAAATTGGCTACAGTCTGACAGAAATCGGTTGGCTGCCAAGAAATCACCCAGATTTCTGATACCTAAGCGAAGGGAAGATGAAGTTCTTCGAGTGAAACGAATCAAAATATCCTAATAAGTCATCCATTTCCAACCCTAGATTGATTGGACAGCTTCTCCCTTCCACTTTGCAACGATCCGTGAAATCATACACGGCTATCCGTGGTGGGGGAAGTGTCCTTGAGCAGCCAACCGATTCGGGTTCCGACTGTAGCATCGAAATTCGTCCGCGTAGCTCCGTTTTCCCAAGACAGAGGCCTTTCTATGTTCACGCTAAACCACGTTCTCCCCTCGAGCGACCTGTAATTCCGTTCGTAACACGAGCAAAAGTGAAGACAGCCGAGGGGGAGGCGAACCTGTGCAATCCTGGTAATCGTATGTCGGCGTTGTTATTTGATGCAAAAGGTGGCACAGCAGAGATGCGAGTCGGCGGCGCTGGCACCCGGTGGCAGGACGGCAAGCAAAGTGAAAAGCAGCGCCAACCGGAGGCATTCGGCCTCCGTGCCGACGATCCTCGCACGTCCCGCCTCACCCCGGAACCCCCAGCTCTCTCCGTTGCAGGTCCGTTCAGTTTCATTGCCAAGATCGCACGGAATATTCTGCGAGCCCGTCGCTGAACATCCCGTCACGCGTCGCAAACTCCTCTCGCCAAGCACTTCTCGCACGCTTCTTTCATCTCGAGAATCATTTTTCTCGCTTCCTTTTTTTTTTGGTCTTCGGTGGTCTTGCTTGGGACTAACTGAATCTAACTGGCTTCCTACGCTAAAGTTTTTTTTATTCTTCTTTTGACGCGGATCCTTCTGTGTCCGTCAAGGTCACGCGTTTTGTCCTTCGAGGGGTCTCAAATATTATTCGCGAAATCATATATTTTTATATTGTCGATCATCGATGTTGTAAATCGGTGAACTTTGTAAAAATACGTTTGCGAGGACCTCTTTTACGTTATTTTTGAAATAAGGTTTTTATTATCAGTTTGCAGTTTATCTCTCGAAGACTCTTGGTTTTTACCTTGACGCTCACAGATCTGGACCGAAGGTTCAGTCTTTTTAAATTTCTTGTTCTCTGCCGCGATTTCTGAGCTTGGTTAGAGTATTCGGGTTCAAAGGCTGTGCGTTGGGCGTCGAGTAATGTTGATTCGATTCTCTTTGCAGAGCTGATGAGGTCTCCAGCAGTGAGGTGGTCCAGCAGGAGTTGTCGAAGCTTGCCTCCTACACCTACGCCGAGTTACCATCACCCGCTCCACCCCCCACTGCCAGCGGTGGGCATGGTCGCCGAGAGGAAGAAACGTTTTGAGCTCTAACCATCCGACTCTTTGCTACTTGCAACGAAAACTTGATAGGTGCACCATTAGCCATAAGTATTTGGACACTTGTTGGATCTGATCGAGAGCCTATTATCATGTAACCAATTCATATCCCCAAGTCTTTCTAATAATCTTTGCCTAATCCTTGTAATTAAATATTTATTCTCCAAATAGTTTAGTATTGAAAATAGGACATATTCTTTTCATATTAGCTCCTCATTGGATTTATTCCCATTCGATTCCAATTATTGCACACTTAGTCACTCAATTCAAAGTTAGCTACCGTTCAAATTGTCAAACATTCACCGAACATATCAGTAACTGTTAAGAAAAGGCTTAGGCATCGTTCCATTAGAAAGATTTCCAACAGAAATGTCCAAATACATGTGGCCAATAGCATAAACGCAACCACAGCCGTGCGTCCGATAGTTCTCTCATGGTGCTAGACCGGTTGCTCGTTCGTACTAAAGTCTTCTCTCCCGAAAGACTCGTAGTTTCAACTCGCGCAGAGCAACCCTTCCCGACGCATTATCCAAACGCGATTCGTCACTGCCATAGCGACAGAGCTTCGACGGTAGAATGGAGCGAGAGACGTGCGCGTTTCGTGTCAATGGATTAACCGTATTTCTCACGTGACAATATTGAGCATGTTTATCAGGTAAACATGATTCAATAGCCGAAACGAGGCTCGGGTCACGACGGTCGCTAACGTTCTTCTTCGCGGCTCGCTGTCTTCGTAACAGACCAACCATCCTTCCCCCTTCGATTCCCCTTTCCCCGCCTTTCACGAAGGACCCCGTTTTATACCACGGAAATTTTTGCTAAGCACGTTTACAAGGCTGCACCGATTGCCGCCGTTTGATATGCATTTAGACTTTGATACACGAATTTTTTCCGTAGCGGCGAGAGTAGTGGTCGCCCCGAGCGACGTTTTTCTCGGGCATTATTCCGCCATTGGCCGTTCCCCGTTCCTTTCATCCGGTTGCCCATCGGTCCGGGGACAATCGTCGACAATCCATTCGATTCTCGCAGAAATATCGACTTGGTGCTCTTCACACGACTGCAATGATGGTACAATCTCTCCCGTTCGTCTCGTTCCTCGATGAAAATTTCGTTAACTTGTCCGCATAAATAGTCGCACTCTTTGCTTGTCCGTACAATAGAAGTTCGCCGGAGTTTACCGGGGGAAAGGGGAACTGCCAGGAAGCCGGCGGATGCGAGGAAGATACAGCGGAGCGCCGTTTACTTTGTCCCATTCAGAAAACGTCGATCGAAGTTAGATCATTTCTTGATATTCATTTTAATTTCTGTTTTCCTGCTCAAATTCAAGCGTCTATCCGGGAAACAAGAACCTTCGAAATCTCGATCACTAGAATCTCCGAACATGTCTCATTCAATAGAGGGAACCCGATGAAACTGGAAGTCCAAATAAACTGGCGTTCCGCTGTGTCACGCGAATCTTCTGTACAAGCGTCGTGACGACGAACACGACCGTATGGTGTTGTTGGTGTGAACGCGAGAACAGTCCGTCAAAGATCGTTTTCGATTGATTTTCCGGGAATGATTTCGTACAATTAGACGATCCGTTCACCATCTTGTTGTTACACCGGAGGGGCTAATTCGAAAGCATACGGCTCGAAGCTCGTCTTTTTAGGGAGGCTTTGATATTATTTTCCGATTTATTGACACTTCGATCGCGGCTGTATTTCTCTTCCCATCTCTCCTTCTCTCTCCTTTTTATTTTGTTTTTCTTTTTTGTAAAGTTTGTCGCGTAAGGGACGTTTCGTCAAAGGAACAGATACGCGACTGTTTTTCTTCGATGTTTTCTCCCTCCTTTCTCCTCTTTTCTCCCTTTCACCCTATTCCCATTCCCTTCCTCTTATCCCTCTGTCTCGTTGTTTCGTTCGAGGATCGAAAGAAAGTATTTTTACGCTTGTTTCGCTCTTGTTATGTATAGATTCTGCACATATTAAAATATTACGGCGTTGTCACGTTGCACTGTGTATTACCGCATCTCTCTCATTGTGTACATGTTTTTTTTTAGTGTCGGAGTATCGCGATCATTTTTTTTTTTCATGTTAAATACTGTATAGTTTATGACGTTTCGATTCTAAGGAGCAAAGTATAAATAGCCTAGGAATTAACCCCTTCCATATGAAAGTGGATTGTTTATATTATATGTTATTATTGTATTCTATATTATATGTCGCCGCCCGTTGCAGGCGTCGACGACGCGCCGCGTTCCCGCGGGCGCGAACAAAAAAAATATCGTATGAGGAAATAATCGATAACAATACGGATTCATTATCTCTTATGTAGAGTAATTACTCAGGATTGTTTAACATTTATAATATATTACGATTATACTTATTGTATTTGTATTATAATTTATAACAACGTTTGAAATAAAATATAGTAACCATTGACGTGAACAACCAGTCTTCGGATCTTCCTTTTTTATAGAAATCACGTGCTCGAGGTTGTTTATCGATGTGAAAGAATAGTTTAAGCACCGACGAGGAACGGGACGGACTGAACATCGAATGTAAATTTTTGTCACTTGCAACGTTATCGACAGAGTATAAATAAATACAAGTGAATGAATGAAAAAAAAATATATATTATTTTTTCATTTTTTTTTATTTGCTTCGACATTAAATTCTTTGATATTGAATTTATAATAGAATCACCGTTGCGTTCTTTAAAGATTCTATTACGGTTTAAATGTCCGTTAAATCGCGCGCAATTTCTGCGCATGCGCGGCACTCTCGTTTGATTCGCGTAGTACTTTACGAACCATTCTGGTAAGTAAGAAGTGCTGGAAGAAAGTTCCGCGAAAGTGGTGATATTGTTATAAAAATGGAGCCCTTGTTTCAAATAAACATTGAAAACCTTGATGTCATATTCGTGGACATGAAGAAGAGGTTAATGATGAACGACGAGGACGTTCAGGTATAATACTCTTTCATGCAACTTTCGGCGTAACATTGCATATGATTCTCTACCCGGTTATGTGCAATATTTATACAGGAATTAAGAAAAGCTTTTTGAAGGCAGAAATATTATTAACCCTTTGCACTCGAAACTTCTTGAAATACTCAACATTTTCCGACGAGATATAGATGATTAACGATAATAACAATAATTCATAGATAAATTAAGCAACAAAGCTATTTCATTTAAATACTTCATATAACAATACAAAGTTTAATTTAAAATACTAAATATTCAATTTCATAGTTTTGCTGTATTTGCACACCTCCCGAGTGCAAAGGATTAAACCTTCGTTAAAACGTAAAACACGAAATTTCAAGGTTATAGTTCAACTTATAAATAAAGATACTAGGAAATGGAAACATTCTACGAAAAAGAGTAACAATAAGAAAGAGATTTACAGATAGCGTGCGTCGAGCGAATAACTAACCTATTCAAAGGTGCTGCCAGCAGTGAGGCGGTTCTTTCCAAACTTATTAAGTTCGATGTACTGTCGGCCATATTGGAAATTCTCCATACACTTAGTAATCGTCTTCTTCCGTACGTTCCTCATCACAGAATCTCTATTAAAAATCTCTACAAAGTGTCTGTTAAGAATAGAATATTTAATTTTCCTTTAAATCTGTTAATTAATAGAATTATTCTCGATTTTCTGGACATGGTAATCGTACATCAAAAGTTTTACGAGTGCCACGTAGCAATGGATGCTGTGAACTCGATCTTAAAAGTTACCATTTGCGTTATCAAGTCTCGGTGCAAAGAAAATCAGCTTCTGGAGAAACTAGTTTTCGTTATTCACGATATATTGAACAGGTAACCCTTTTAGCTTAACAATAAACGAAACTTTAAGAATCACATTATCTTGAAAGGACAATTTCATAATTCCATGTACCAGTTAAGGATTTAAGGTCAATGTTTCGATGAAATTAATGGAATTCTGCAAATATTTCCTGGAAACAGTGAACAATTGTAGTTTAAGCGATGAAGATGCATTATTAGCAATTTTTGCGTGCAATACTGTATACACCAGCGGTTTCCAACCTTTATGCTCGACTCCCTATCTTTTAATAGATATAATAATATAAACGTTTTAAATAATAATAACTTCATTACAAAATAAACATTACTTCACTGAATTCGTACTGTTACAATATGAAGTGTATTTATCTGTAGAAATTATGGTATGAACATTAAATTTTTATTAAAAATTTTGGTGCCTCCCAAGTTGGAAACCGCGGGTATACACTGAAAGAGTTGTGGCATTTTAGAGCGGTGGAATTGAACGTGGACTTTGAGACGGTTTGCGTGCCGCGGCAAGTTCTTTGCCTCCTGAGATCTTTGATCTCGGAGGACTCGCCGGATCCGAAGTTGAAATTTCCCGCAGTCGCGTTGCTCAATATCGTTCTTGAACACGCGGACGTAGAAGAGGAATGGGAGGACGTCGCGTTCGAACTCTGCCACAAAGCTCTCGACTTAATGAAAGAGACCGTTGACTACAGTGACGACGAAGCCTCGATCCCGCCGGCCGCGGCTGCGTTGTGCGCTGTTTGCGCTTCCGGTGCTCGGTAACTAAACAACCGTTACAGGTCTCTTTAACAGTAACTCCCGGATCATTCGCTCGAAGAGATGAAAAGAAATTTTACCTAAATCTAGAGAGACTTCAAGTCATTAAATTGTTTGGAAAGCAAAATAGCTAGTTTGATGCTAAGATAATTGTTACCGAAGCAATTTGTGAAGTTTCTATCTCAGTTTAGAATACACACTATCAGTTATTAAAATACCTAATCTTTATTCCAATCAATTTTCTCATCATTCCGCTATTAGCATTATTACGGTGTTCACAGAAAAATTAATCTCCGTTCGTCTAAATCTTGAAATTTAGTTTTAAAGTAGATCATTCAAAAACATTTACCGAATAATGTTTACCTATATACATCGAGTTAAATTCATCTATGAACATCGAGTTCTAACTCGATACCCATCAAATTGCCGCGTTCTGTAAACATAATGATTAGTGTTTACTAATAATAAATGATTCTATTCGATCGAATATTTCCTCTTCGAGACGAATTTCGAACTCGAATATCCGGGCAAATGTTCTCCACCAGGCTCTGTACGGTAATAAACTCTCGCGCGGATACGTTCGGGAAAATTCAACAGCGGGAAGCAGCACTGACGAAATCTGTCTACTCGGCGACGATGAACACGCTGATACCTTACCTGAAAGTGAGTCCGCAGAGGCCGTTGACGCGTTACTCGATCGCGCCGCGACATATTTAATTACAAGCCTGAAAGCGCCCTTTTATTTCCGGCCCGACAGAACGAGGAGCCGAACGAAACGGACGGGATGAAATTCCGTAGGAACCTTGTCGCTGCTTTGAACAGCCTTTACAAGCTGCCCGAGTGCAGCCACGACAACTTGTCGAACCACTTGACCGCCAACGGATATCTGAAACGATTCTTGCTTTCGACCACCAGACTCCCGTAAGTACCGTCGTTCGAGCACGCGGTAATTGATGAGACGTCGGTGTGTCCGTGGGAATTTCATGCGGGGACCTACGAATTGGTCATCCTTCCCGTGAATTTAACCGGTTAACTGTATCCGACGAGTATACCCGTCATCTTGAAACCTAAGATAACACTAATTCTTTCGACAGTTAATTATTTATTTGTTTGAAACAAACATGTAATTATTTTCTTATTTAGTTTTCTGTTTTAATACATTTTAGAAGCGTTCGCCACGCCTTTAGAATAATAGCGTATTTAGTTTCTAAAATATGATTACCTCGAGAGTTATGGTCACCTTAAAATAGTCTCTCGCAATTCTAAGCGCAAATAGACATACAGAAGTTCCACAAGGAATTTAACAAGCCTACAGACATTCTTCAACCTTACACTCCACGGAACACGCAGAATATTCGGAAACAACGAAATAGAGGAATTCGCCGCGATTAACATTAACTCTTTGCACTCTAGTGACTCTCAGCTACCGCTTGATTTAACATAACAAAACTAAAATCTTACATATAATATAAATCTTAATACAATGCATCCACATGCGAAATATAAAAATAAACCAGCTTCGCTTCTTAATTTATATTTCCTCGTTAGTTTCCAGGAATATCGTCTATATCTCAGAAAATCTCGCATACCTCTAACGAAGAACTCCTGAGTGCAAAGAGTTAATTTTAGTCCTGGAACGCCACCCCTGAAACGTCGAATCCTCTGGACAGGACGCCCCTGTTTCCCCTGCTTCTAGAGAAAACCTCCGTCGCAGTACTTGCGTGCTATTGTCGCGGGCCGTAACAACCCTCGCGGCTAAATCAATGGCGATTGGCCAGTGGCCCGACGGCGCGGCTGCCTTCGAGAATTTAATGCGGCGCGGCTTGCTCGACTTGCCAAAGGACCAGCGGCAGTGGAACGACGTTCTGGCTCGTCACGAAAACAGCGCGACCGCCTTGATGACGCTAATTTATTACCACTACCACGGGACCAGGGAGTACGTGCAACCGGACAGATAGCTACTTTGTTTCGCGGATCGACACGCTAAACGTCCGCCTTTCAGACACGACATGATATGCTTGAGATCGCTCGTCATCAGGACCATGAATCTTCCGACGTCTCAACGGACGTCCGCGCAGGCCCTCAAAGTTCTGTGGTTCCTGTTCGCCGTCGGATCTGTCTCTCACCCGTGTCCGAACTCGGAACAAGATTACAGCAACGCTGTGAAACGATTGGCAGCGATCTTGCGACACTCGAGATTGAACGAGTGTTACACTCATCACATCGATCTGCTTCGATTCTGCTTGACGTGCTCCGACGTGCCTAAGGACTTGAGGAACAAGGCGTTGGACCTTTGGCTGGTGGAGGCTGACGGGAACATCAAGCCTTTGATGACGCTGGATTGCAGCCGAGTCGTTAAACATTACTTATTGGTATTTTAATCTGGTTTGTTGGATATTGACCCTTTCGTTACCTTGAATTGCCGAGTGGAATGTACGCTTGCGTCGAATTTGAAGATTCAAGATTTGAAACTTCAGTTGACGTTTCGAAGAGATTGAATTGAAATTGTCTGTGGAATTTTGTACTGGCTCTTAGCCTCTTGGATGTTAGCTTGAGGTGGTCGGGATGCAAAACTAAAGTGCGTACGTTGCAAAGTGATAGACACCGCACAGTAGTATTCGCGGTTGAATTGTCCCGCATAACCGCACGCTGGCGGTGAACTCCGCCGTAACGAAAGGGTTTTAAGCGAGAGAGGTTTGTGTACCGTGACTCCATTATTCTTGCACGAATAGCTTGTCATACAGACTGGTTACTCCGAGAAGATCATCAAGCTGGCGATGAAGGGGATCCGGGAGATGATACGCGACGATAATGCCAGGGAGATCGGCGAAATAGTTTGGCACATGCTGCCCGATCTCCTTTCTTCCTCCGCACCTGACAAAGGTAGATTTTCAGGAATAACTCGACACGCGCCTCCGACCGTGAAATTGATTTCCTTTCAACGATCTTTTCAACCGTATAGCTTCGGATTCCTATTGCAATTGCGCCCATTCGAGGTGTGCGTGTCATTAATCATTCAGCAGAAGAAAACGAAACTTATTACCAAACTGTAGTAGATTGAAATATCAAATACTAAATATCTGTGACAAAAAGTTCGCACTTGGAATAGATAAAATTCAATTTTTAATGAGAATGAAGAAACAATTTGAATCTACTCGATGGTATAACACAAGGGACAAACGCAGTTTCCATTTTATCTAACCCGTAGCTTTATTGCCATGACGCACAGTGTGACCGCCTGTGGACAAAACCCACAAATTCGATTATTCACATAATGAAAATTGAAGGTTACCAATGTGTTGCTAAGTATTTCCTACATAAAATGATCTTCGTTTCAACAGTAACAATTTTGCGCAAATCAGTCTCGTTTCTCCATTTATGCAACGTTTGAAACAAATCGCAGAACATCTATCGTCATTTAAAAAACTCCAGAATATCCCTTTAATGTAAAAAGAATATAACCACCATATCCTTAGCTGTATACTTTTAACAACATTTCTTCCTATCACTTGTCCTTCTTCTATTGAGTTTTGTCCAGAAAACTGCCGTTTGGCCGCATTGTGCGAGATTAAATCTTTACCTCGAGTAACACTGCAAATTTCCATCTTTCCTTGATATTTCGAAAACGAGCGTGTCCGTGTTACAAAAGAAAAGTCAGAGTCCGAGAATAAGGTATAAGAACGAAAGGTGAAAGAGACAGGGGAATAAAAAAATTAAAGAATCACCTCGCGACAGACGAGCAGATCAAGGCGATCCTGGAGCTGGCGAACATTTTCATTCCCGATTCCCTGTCCTCGAGCATAAAGAGTCGCTGTGCGGACTGCCTCGCGACCATCATACTGAAGAGGAGCTCCGACTTGGGACTGAGGACGCAGGCAATAATGCAGTCGTACGTCTTGCTGGTCACGTCCGCGACGTCCAAGCCATTTACAAGTAGATGTCCCACGGAATTCATTCACGGTAGCCAATCCCGGAATCAAATGGAAAATAATCCCCCTCCCCCCTTTCTCTGTTTGCTCTTTCTCGATCGCAGTTCTGGAGAAGTACATCAAGGCGCCGAATTTCTTAGAGGAGCTGATCGCGCGTGGATTTTCAGAGGAGACGCCGGAATTGTCCGCCGTTTGCCTGAAGCTGCTCGCGTTCATCGTCCACTGTCACGGTAGATCGACGTTCCAGGTGTGATCCGCGTCCACCGTTTCATAAATAATGGATTCCCGTTGCGAACCGAATGGAATCTAACTCGTTCCGCTCCTATTTTTATTTGTTTCCCCATTTTTCTCCCCTGCCGATGGTCCCGTTCCGCTCTCTGCAGCGCGATAAGCCGTTGGCGATTGACGTGCAGAGCTTAGCCGATTTGCTGTTAAATACGAGAAAATCTGTCCACTTCGCGATCAATGGGATGCAACTAGCGCTGGAACTTTTCACTCAAAATATTGACGGGTCGCCTGTCAGGCTGGACGGAGTCGAGCGTGGCGCGGTCAATCTGTACGAGACGATGTGGATTGTTCACGGGATAGTTAGTAGCCTTCCCTTATCGATAATTGTTTTCTTTCAACGAAGAAATTGGAAAATTCTTTTCCTCTGGTTCTTGCAATACTCTGTATTTCTTCTCCTTTGTCAAGTTTATTGACTCTGGAAACACTAAGCCTTTCAAAGTAAAAATAATTCGGAATTGAAATAATAGTCAATGATGTTTTTGAAACGTTCTAGATGCTGTAAACGAACGTTTCCAATACTTTACGACTCTTTCAATTTTTTCATTGTTGATTTCTTATTGTTAGAGGAGTTCAGATATTATTTATACAAAATCCATTTTCAATCATCTACAATATTAACCCGTTGCATTCAGGAGGTGTCTCTCATTCACCATTTGATTTGACACAGTAAAACTATAAAATCTGATATTTGATGTTCAACTTTGTATAATGTCTCGATACGTGAAAGATTGGAATAAAATAGCTTTGTTCCTCGATGCACTTGTGATTTCCCTTTGAGTTGGTCTCAAAGAATATCGTATTCCCCTTGTTAAACAATGTTAAATATTTCTAATGAGAAACTTCCGAGCAAAGGGTTAATACATTAATATTCTGTTACTTATTCGTAATGATTTTTCACGTTTACTTATGAAGGGAACAATGATCTCTTTTTCCAGAGCGACCCAGTCCAGAGTGACGTCGTCTACCAATGTCTCGAGGGTATCCTCAGGTTCTGCCACGAACACGCGGAGGCCCTGATGTACCACTTGTGCACCCTGATGAGCAACTACGACCTAGTCACGTCTACCTTCGCGTCTCCTCGCGTGTCCTGTAATTTTCTGAACTTCGTCTCGACCTGGCTGCGATATCGGAGAAGATACTGCGATGATGAAGGACCCTGGACCGAGAAATCCCTTTGCAAAACATTGTTCGAAGAGACTTGCGACTGCATTTTCAAGTACGTGAACGCTGCAAAGGACGACAAGGCAGATACCGCGTTGCACAGTCTTCGTTACGCGGTGAGTGCTTCAAACAACGTAATATAATACTAACTTTCGAAGAGCGAGATTTCTGAAGGCTGAATTAATGTTTCATCGATTGAAACGTCGATCAAGTAGACTGTGGAACTTTACGGATTATATAAGAATCTCCAAGAAATTCGCAAAACACGAAGGTCATTAATATTTAACGCTGTTCTATTTCGTTCTTGATACCCGGTAATTATTCGAAAACGAAACGCGATTACATTCAGTGTGAATATTTATAAATTCCCGTGTGAACATGCACGTTCCCATATACCCTCGCGGTCTATTGATTGCTAACGAGTTTGCCACTGTTCCAAGCCGGTGTTAATGATAATCGATTTAAAACGTTTGTCCACGGTTTACATCGCTCGGGTTATTAATATCTTAGAACAGCGTGGATTAAAAATCCTGCGTATATATGAAACAAATTATTTACTACGCTATCTTATTCGACCAATAATCTATTCAACGTAAACTCTAGTTAACGATCATCCACGATGAGGAATATTGTTGTATCAGTTCGCTAACGTATGTTCGATGTTTCAATGATTACTCTTCAACAATAGAAATTCGCATATTTCCAGCTGTCGCAATTCAAAGGGTGACCAGAGGATCGTTCACTACCGCCGGGTCCAATTAACCAAAGAGATCCAGACAAAGCGATATATTTCTCTTAACAGTTTATTTAATCCGTGCAACATTGTTTGTAACATTATTACTTCAACATGGCAAATACGTGCGTACAAAAAGTAGAAAAAGATTATCCAGGACGAATCTCATTCGTCCGCGTGTGTCGCGTGCGCTTTGGTTTGTCTGTGATCCTGAATTACAGCGTTTTGTTTTCTGGTATTGGTTTTTTCTTTGCTAATCCGTGTGTATTCCTTGGCTCTAATCGCCCTGGCGCGGCGGGACGGGGCGTAGTCCCCTAAAAATTGTCATCGGAACTGTTTTCTGGACGTGTCGGTGGTCGCGTGGCGTCCACGCCATTTCGGCGTGGTGGTTCTCTGTGGCGGGCGGGCGGCTTGGAATCGTTCCCGGGCCTCGTTTTGCTCTTCTCCCCTCTTTCCCCCATTCTCCTCGTTCTCCTCTTCCCCTTACTTCCGCGGTCGGCCGTTGCGCTGCATGAAGCAACCCTTGAACGAGTTTAGTCTGACGTCGATCTCGCCTTCTTCAAGCTGGAAACCGAACAGTTCGATTCATTCGATTCGTTCGACTCGATATCTGATAAAAGCGGCGGTTGCTTTTTGTTACATCGACGCGTTCACAGTTCTAGGAGAGGTGAACCAGAAATGTCGAGTAGGATTGGAAAATGTTGAACTTTGTTTTCATGTGGTAGGTCTGTATCATTATGTTAGGATATTAAATTAATAGATATAATATAATATAAATATAAAATATAAAACAATATTAGATTTGTTACCAACGTTGTAGATTTCTTATATAATATTCTTATAATAAACAAATAGACACGATTAAAATACTTTTCTAGTGAATAACTATCTATCGTCTATTCTATTCTATTTTATCGTCACACGGTTCTTCGAGAGAATGATAAACGATTTGTCCGCTTTTATGAAATCTACATTACACAGAACGTTTCTATTGTGAAGCAATGTGTATAGATACAATATAGACGGGCGCGGTTGATCCAAATTCAAAGTTCTGAATAACAAGCGAACAATAAGGTCCCGGGGTTGTCTGGCAGTGTGCAGACCTCATTCTACTGTACTATTACACGCGACCCAGATTCTGCATGCCCGACTATTCACTAACACTCATTGTAGTTGCTCGAGTACACAGTGTCTACTTGTCTGACTAGGCAGAGGATTTATACTCCCGGTCTGACGTGCACCATCCTCATTCTACTTGTCTAATTAGACGGCTTCTGCGCTGGTGTAGGTACACGGTAAATTAAGAGCCTCGTGTAAGAGATAAGAACCGAGCGGCTCGTTCCTTCGTCACATTCGCGAATTACTCTGCCCTCTGTGCCGATCGAATTAATGATTTCATTATGACTCAATAGACGTGATCGAAACAATTGTTTAATCAGATTACCTGTTCAAACTTCTTGATAACGTCCCGTCTATATATATATATCATCTTATCGTCTCCATAATTTCACCCAAATTATGCTTATCTTCGCGATAAGCGTGTGATAAGCTGAAGTGTACGATTACTGTACAGTATATATAATTTACGTAGATATACAGTTTTATATATCCACGAAACTAACCGAGGAGTAATTACTTTATTCAGTTACTAGATCCATCTGATTTCTACGAAATGAAAAGGTGACTAATCAAAACTGTTCTTTCATGTTTTACTCTGTTGAACTTTGGATTTTCGTGAAATCTACATTATAATTGACATTTTCTGATCGAAATGTTGACCCGTATCGCGATTACCTGGTCGAATAGGTAGATCTCTTTGTAGCAGGACGGCGATACACATTCTCGAATGCATCTGGTCTTCGCGATGTCGCTTCTATCTGGCGGAAGCATCTTGCAGGCGCCGCTTTCCTCGCAAGCCTGCTCGAACTGTCTAAATAGAAGTTCCTATAAAATACACAACAAAACTTGAAATACTCGAAATCTGTGCCCGGAATATTCGCGAATATTACGAGTGAAATTATACGAGTCGTGATTATCAAACAGAAATTCCTGTAGAACAGACAACAGAGCTTGAATCGTTCAAAATCAGTAGCCGAAATCTTTATTAGTATTAAAAGTCGATTACCCGGATCATTATCATCGTAAATATCGTTTCAACTCATTTGTTCGCTGATAATGTTTACCATTAAACCGTGTAGAACGCAGCAGCGCAAGGATGAAATCGAAAGCAACAATTTGTTCGAGCCTCTTCAGAGATTAACCCCAATTAGTGCTCGAACGAGTTCTATTATTGGCGCTGGCTCGTTCAATTTTCTTTGAAGACAATCCAGCGCCGCTATGGAAATAATAAGAGCAGTCGTAGCTAATGCCGCTATTACCGGGAAGTTTAATAACATCGCCGCAACTTTCTTATTTATCTTTATACCGTGACGCAAAGGGGATCGTCTTCTTCCTACTTTAAGAGAGGATATTGTTATTAAATTATTATTAAATTTAAGATGCTCCGTGGGCGGCTCAGTTTGGAGATACTTTCGCATGTTAATCTTTCGGATTCGTGGGAACTGCGCTCTGAAAATATAATCTACCGACGTTCGGGAAGCAGAATTTCTCACGGAGAAACTTCCAAAACCAGAAATCAATCAAAATCTTATATTCTATCTCTAAACAACAAATATCAATTTTACATTTCATCAAACTCTTCAATATATCCAACGATTAGCGATCGAACACCTTGTAGTTTCAACAAATTTATAATTAACTAAAAACATAATTATTCCGTGTTATAGCAAATTAAAACAAAAATTGTTGAAATTAATAAGAAAATTCTACAGGTTCCGTAGAATAAATATCATCCCTTCGTCAAAGTAACTCCACAAACAGTAAGAGAAACTCGATCTGGTTGCGTATATTAAGAAACAATTAAAATATTTTAACACTACGACACGGAAACATTGAAGAAACGAAGTCGATTGCCTTAAAAAACCCCGATTAATCTGAAGCATCCAATTCGAAACAGTTGAAGAACGTGCCTGACAGAACACCGTCCGTTTCCCCTGTTACACTGGCATTCCCTTCGACCTGGCATTAATGCAACAAGTGACGAAGAAACGAAATGTTTGCACGCTCCGGATTCCATCGAGTACACTTCTCGAGAAGTTAGCGCAATCGATTGTACGCGGCTTCGAGTGATCCTTGTCCTAAGGACACCCGGGGCTGGCACAACCGTGTCGGTTCCGCGGGGAGGATAAGCATATCAGCGCGCGATACCGTCGAAGCGCGCCCCCGGGCGCTTTGACTGTCTTCGGGGTTAATGCCAAATCGATTTCACCCCTTCGGCGAAACCGTGCCACCGCCCGTCACGTCCCCCATGGGGATGTTAATCCCGATTCGTGGAGGAAATCCTCTCAACGCGCTCTCCTCCGTCAGAGTATATCGGCATGAATAGATCGAAAATGCTCGATCGATATTCAACGCAGAAATCATGGATCGGTACAATAACCAATCAGCCACTGATCAGAAACCGCCTAAAACTCATCTCTCACGAGGACACAAACTATCCGAAAATAACAAAAATAATTCAATCCACGAATCCACTTCGAAACATCGCAAAATTCTTCCGAAACTCCATAAGAAGATCAAACGAAAGAACACCATGCACAGTGCTGCAATCGAGGTGTCCGTAATCTAGCGAATATAATTTTCCCCGAGGAGTTCAAGCGAATAGCGTCTCGAAATCATTCAGAAGCAAACGAACTGCTATCGTCTCTATTTAATTTTGATGTTAAAAGAAAAGCAAAACAGAATTCTGGAGCAGGCCCATGCAGCATCCCGGTGCCGCGA
Organism: Nomia melanderi; assembly: GCF_051020985.1. NCBI lineage: Eukaryota > Metazoa > Arthropoda > Insecta > Hymenoptera > Halictidae > Nomia > Nomia melanderi. The sequence continues at coordinate 10,703,908 of NC_135009.1, forward strand.
AATAGCGCCACCCGGAGAACCGAGGGCTGCCATAACCTCTTCCAGCGGGCGGATCGCGCGATAGGCAGTAGCCGGTGTTAAATGTGGGCCGAACTTACATTCTTGGTGGTCTCCTTGTACGGGTACTCGGGGAATGCGAAGGTCTTGGCGAAGGTACCCGGCCGCAGGTGTAGCTGTCCGACGACGAGGACCAAGCCGATCGTGAACGCCACCCCCGGCGCCATGTTGAGCAGCCGGCTACGGGATCAATATGATGGGGTGGCGCTCGCTTAGGTCCGCTTCCGTCTCCTTCTCGCCGCACCGCGTCCCGCGCGCCTCGTAAAAATACCGAACGCCGGCGTACGGGGGACGAGGACGGAGGGGGGATCCGCGCAATCATCCCTCGATGAACCTGTCAATTCCCTTTAGCCGCTTGTCCCGTGAAATTGACTTTCCGAGACCCCGGCGCCGTGGCTGGCTGCCGTCAAAGAGGGTCTCGACGCCTCGGTGACTTCGACGGCGATCCGGTTAATCCGCACTCGCCGGTTTTCGGATCCCACAGACTGTGGAATCTGTTTCTATTTTTCCTTGGTTGTTCGGGAGAATGGTCGCCGGGCTTCGGCGACGAGAGGGGCGACGGTAGGGTTGACGGACAGTCAAAGAAAAGTTCGTTTGAGAAGCGAAGGGGGGGAGGGAGGGGTACGCATTGAATTGTTGGGCTGCTGGTTTTTGGATTTTTTGGGTCGTGCTGTTTGTTGGTTCTTTTTGTTTTGCTTGGTAGATTTGCCACGTGGACCTGGTTGGAAGGGGTGGATAGTTTGAGACGTTAAGATGCTGGATTTAGAGGTTGAAATGAGTTTAAGTTAAATTGCTCGGACGCTCGTAGATCGATGATTTTGTAACAGTTGATACTTAGAATTGGATCAGTTTTCGAACGTTACTCTCGTCGTTAATTGTACTAATAATGTGGCCTTAAGCGAGATATTCGCGGTTTTCCGGAATTACTTCGATTTGGTTAGTGGAATAGAGTTGCATCCCTCATGTTTTAGTGATTGGACAAAAATCGCAATTTGGGGACAGCGAATCTTCCAAAATTGTCGGTCGTTTCCCATCGGCGAGAGTATATCAATATCGTTATATTGATCCGGCGGTGGTTCCCACGATTGAATGGATATTATTCACGCTGTCTGCTGGCCGAAGTTTAAACACCGACGGTTCGTTTCTGTAATTATTCAGTTCGAACGGAGTTCAGCGTCCCGGGGTGGAATGCATTATTCGAAGGTGATTCGGCGCTCGTCGCCCGACCAACGGAAAACCGTGGCGAAAGTTGATTTAATTACACAGTAATTGAGTGGCGGATGCCGGTTCCGGGCGTGGCGGGCGCGGCGGTCCATCCAATTGCGGCGATTAAGGGAATTGCCCGCGGGAAGGAGGGTGACGCGTTCGAACGTGTGAACTCGAATAAATTCCGCTTTTCGATACATTTCTCCATAACTTTCTTCCTCGTCGACAACTTCCTATTCTCTCGGAAACATTCGAATTCCCGATCAAAACATTTTGTTTCACTTTTCGATGTGAGATCTGCATTGCAACGTACGAATAAGCACAACGAAATAGAATGAAAGACAATAGGAAGCTTCCAAATGAAACGGACGACGTTCAATGAAGTTCAAGTCGACGAAACGAAATTTCTCTGTAAACTTCATTTGGAAATACGACGAGACATTTCGTTCGACCGAATATTTATCAGCAGATCTGTACATGAATGTTTGTTTATTTCCTCTGCGAGCAAAAATATCGAAGGAGAATTGAAAAAGGGAGGGAATACGTAATGAACGAGCAGGAAAGAAAGAAATGAACGTATGATTAAAGAGATCGTTCGGTGTTTTACTGCGGGCCGTCCGCACGGTAGTTCTCTGCAATTGCGAATCGTAATTACGTCATTGCGGTCGCACGCGCGTCCGTCAATATAGCACGCGAGCCGGGCTGATTTAACGTTAAAGTTATTATCGTTTGATCGGACCGACGGGCTCGCTGACGGCCCACGCACTGCACCACCCAACAAATTACATATTTCATTTCATCAGAGAACCACCGCCGATACCTCGTTTCCTCCGGCGGGCCCGTAATTCGGATCCCTAGGGCTCGAATCGTCTGAAAAGTGTAGGAAATCGATCGTTTCACGCTCAATGGACAGGTATTAGGTTGCCTCATATGTCTCTTTCGCGGTCTACTAACGTTTACCCCGACAGGAGTTCGGAAAAAATAGCATTACGACGTTTCCAGATGGCTTGGGAAAGGTGATAGATCAGAATGGATCGTATATAATTCAACAACCTGACGTAACGCGTGAGATCTTGTCCATTTACTACGTATTAACGCAGTGGCTGGCGAGACAATTGGATTTGAGCGACACAGTTTTATGTATGACTTAGAAATTAGTCTTTGTGGTGATTTTATGAGAATAAATTAACTTTCACTAGGATCTGTAAAAAAGTTAACCTTCAAACCTGAATTTCATACAGGATTATGTTCACTTATCTAACAATAATAGGCATTCAATGGATTATTAATAACGACGATACTTGGAACAAAATAGTAGCATTATACTACTTTTCTGATAGAAATAGACTTAAAGCAAAGTTGCCTGTTATAGATTTGATATTTCGTCAGATATTGATGTAGTGAAACGGTGTAGATTATAATGAGTGCGGGTCTGAAGGGATTAAGAAACTAATGGCTATGATGAGCCGTGACGTGTTACTTTCGGTTTTAACGAGTAAACTCGGTTTCGCGGGATTTCGATCGGTTCCAATTTGCCTGTCAGCGCGCTAATAAAGCGAACGAAACTTTTGCGACAGCGCACGGAACGTAACAAGGATCGCGGCAAGCCGAGTGGAAGGAAATCGAATCCTGTTCGAGCAAATAGAACAGAAATTGGCTGGATCCGAGCATGTAGAATAAGCACGCCACTTTATCGAGAAGCGTGCGCCAGGCGTTAACGGAACGAGGTCTGTACCGCGCCAGACAATGCGAAGGATTGCTGTGTGTACGCGGCACGGCCGGTAATAAGGATAAATGTTTGGTTAGACGAGTAGAATGAAGTTACTACCAAGTCTGAACAGGACCCTGAATGAGTTTTGATCTTGAATTAGCGCCAGATCTTGTGTTCACCGGAGCGATTAACCACAGAGAAGTACGTAAAATGAGATATCGATTTTGAGTGTCGGAACTTGTTGAAAGTTGTTGCGCGAGGTACAACTTCTTTGTTATCGAACTTGGAAATACTCGAAAAGTGAAAGAACACAGTTTTATATATAGTACACGAACGCCTTTAACTTTATGCTTGTCCTTAACTAGGAAAGTTGAATTTCCAGCGATCAGACAAATAAAAATCAGACATGTCTACGGGTAGAAGCGAAATAAGACACAGATTTAAAGGACGAATAAACGAACTATATAAAATACTACTTTCTCAAACTTTATTAACCCTTTGAACTCTGTAGGCTCCAATATTGCACCAGTTATAATATTAAATATTTTAATGAATCTTAAAGAAACTACCCTAAAGTTATTCGATTTTCCGCACATCCAAATGCTGCACTAAGAAAGAAAATAGAAGATCGAAGAAATGTTATAGCATTTCTAATTTTCGCTAGGAATACTATAAAAATTAGTTGCAGTTGTTGATAGATTACAAAACAGCATGGAGTGCTAAGGGTTAAGTATCCTCTATCAATGATCAGGCGAAAAGGTAATATTAATCCTTTCAAAACGAATGTTAATAGATTAACGACGTCAGGCTTTCGTATCTAACAAGTTGCTGATAAATAACTTAATTATCCAATCAATAAAAGATTAAAGCATAGATTAAATCTTTTTACTCAATATTCAAGACTTTGATATTCAAGTTCGATAACATAGCTTCCTGCAAAAGTTATGGATACTCCGTAAATTCTCTTCTTTAGAGGGTTGAACTTTCAGTCGTGGAATTTATACTTCAGAGTTGGAGGGCTACGCGACACGATTGTGAACAGAAATTATCCCCGAAAAATTCGCGGTGAACGATCAATCGTTTGCGGTGGGCGACCATAAATCAATGGAATTTTGCGGCGGAACCCTCGTTCCGGGTGCACCGTGCACCATGTATCGGTCCCCGCTCGATGTTTGAACTGGCGAGCATGTGATTAAAAATCCGCCGCCGATTTCTGCTTTTTCAGGCCGCGACCCGGCGGAGGTCAAACGAATTTTCCATCGGCTTTTCCGCATACCCGTTCGGCGCTGAAGCCCTTCCGTCGCGCAAAATATTTTGTTCGCGATTTTCGAGTTTCGCCCTGAAAATCCCTGCAAAATATAGCTACATTTAGAGCGAAGTTTAATTATCCCTGATCGAAACGATCGCGCGCGTTAAGCCCGAACATTTCCGTTTCATGCATCGGTATCAGGCAAGTCTTTCGAATTAACCGTTACCAGTTTAGAAATATTCCAACCCTTTGTACTCGATGATATTTTCCATTATAAATATTCATTAATTTCAAATGAACTGTTGACGGCATGTTTCCCAGCTAACGCGAAGAATAATCACGCGTAAAGCGATAAACAAAATCTGTTCATTCAAATGTTCCGCGCATCGACACGTCGCACAGAATTTAATCTAAAATTCGGAACTTCACAATTTCCCTGTGTTTGACTAAATAACGTCCGATACCTGCTAAAGTTCCACGTCAGCCGACTCCGCACTAAATACACAGACAACAAATCGAAATAAATCAATTACAACCACATTAGCACTCGACGTTAAACGAGAATATAATACCAACGATGAAAACGATGAAATAATTTTCTACTACAATGCACACTCCATTGAATCTAATAAATTCTCTCTCCTTTCGCCGGTGCATCCGCCCGTCACCGATTCCTCCGCAACCCTTTCCATCCCTTCGCTCGTCGCCGCAACGAAATTCTCCAACAAAAAGGACACGAATCGCGGAATGAAAAAAAAAGGAGGATCCGTATATTCGTGCATTAAATTTTGCGAATATCTACGTCGCCGAGCGAGCGGCGATGAAACAAGGTGGAAGACAATGGGGAAGTATTCCGGTGGCCGCCGTCGAGCGTACCGACGTGAAAAGCCGCCGACAACCGACTGGATTCTCCTCCGAATCGAAATTCCACGGACCGACGGAAAATTATTGGGGAAATCTATCGACTGGCCGGGCACCGAGGGTGAGACGAAGCGAGGCGAGGCGAACCGACGCTAATCACCGGTCGAAATCTCGATTTAATGGGAGCCGAACGGCGAGTCTCGTTGCGGAACGACCGGCTCAACAAAAACGTCGTCTGGTTCGGCCGCATGCGTCGCGACGATAAATGCCACGCCGCGCCGCGCGTGCTACGTTTACGTTTTATGTAAAACAGCCGAGCCGCAACGCGACGCGAAGCGACGCCACGGATTTATCGATGAATTCCCGACCGCCCCTTATTCTTCGTCCCCCGACCATGCGGATCTGCGACTCCGCGCACTCCTGCGACGACAGGCAGCTTAAATCTATTGTTTCGCCGGGATAAAGCCGGCCGAAATCCTCTCCGAGTTCCGCGGACGGATAAACAAGATTAACGCGCGTCCTCTGCGTGGCTAGTTTTGGATTTCGCGAAAGTTTCTCGTTTTTTTGCGGTCTGGAGGGTGGTACTTTGGGGGATGATCTGGAGGGATTTAATTGGATCGAGCTGGGTTAACTCTAACTTCAGATATTCGATGTTTTTTATGGGACGCGGGCGATGTGAGCTGAGAAGTAAATAATTGAGAAATGGAAGATATATCAATAGACAGAGATGGTTTGTTTTTATACTTTGTTTGTCGTTCTGTTATGCGGAAGTTAATGTTAAGTGTATAATTTTGTGGTTTTGCCGTGTTGATGTGTCAGCGACACGCGAGTTGTCTCGAAGTAACTAACAGTTCTTGAATTCTTTGAAATTTTCGCGCAAACGATTGATTCACTGAGTATTTGCGAAGAGAATTTGACGGAAATTGTCTGTTTTTCATTTGGGAGGCGTGGAATTAATTAGTTTGGTAAATGAATGGCTCATATTCGAGGAGTATCGACAAAGGACGATGCTGAACCGTGTTAACTTACTTGAATTCAACGTCTCGGTTCGCTTCGCTTTTACATAAATGCAAAAGCTTCTCCGTTCTTTTAATGGTTCGAATAATCGCGCGCAGCGAATACGCATTATCAGCGTCGAATGAAAAATACTCTGCTCGCCGGCGCGCTATCGCAGCAAGCCGTGACGTTCGAAAAACACCGGGAGAATGTTGAAAAACATCGAGACGGAACGATAGCGTCAGGCGACGCTTCCTTTCCCGCATATTGAAAAAACAGATCGCGCGCCGCGATACACGCGGCTCCCCGTATAAATCAATCGCGACGCGGCGTGATAAATAGCGAAATAATAGCGAGGCGGACGTTCGTTTTCGATGGAAAAACAGGTGAAATCCGCGCGTCTATCGATGGTATCGGCCGTGTTTCCTGGATTCTCCAGATTCGTTGGGTCGGATCGAGCATCCGTCTGGTTCGAAGTCAATCGGAACATCCGATCAACTTGCAAATCATCTCGGAACTCGGAGAACCCGACATTTCTATGACAGGAGGTAATTATTCAAGAAATCAATTTCTGCCGTGTACTTAAGAATCGTTCAACTTGACAAAGGATTGATCCTTTTATTATAATATACCGTATACCATAGTTTATGTAATCTATAAGTATTACTGTCGTTTATCAATAATCTAGATATCTCAATATTTTTGTATATCTACCGTTATAGTCGACGAAAATAGAATAAATGGTAATCAACTAATAGGAAGGAGAATGCACTACACCAATGTAGTTCCTAACGGTTTAATCTACAAGTTCACCGGAGATCTTGCTTCACTGATCGACAGAGCAAACACGGAACAATGATAATGGGAGTCGTAGAGAAACTCAATGGGAGCTTTGTCTGTGCTGATCGAATCGATACATGGATCCACGATGCTCCAGGAGGTTCCACTAAGATCTAGCTTCCCCGGGGATGATGTTAATACGATTTATTTATACATTGGTGGGCAGCATATCCGCTCGACCCCGGAAGATGGATACTAATCGATATCAGCGTTGCCGTGTTCGGCCAAGAGATTCCCGACTTTAATGGAACGCTATATCATTTATCAGCAGGATCGGAACACGACGCCCGGCGGAAAAATATTTCTGCGCCTAGTCCCGTTCAGCCATATTGCCATCTGCATAAAATATCGCGGCTCGCATGTCGATAGGATTACACGTTTCGCAGCTGCCGAAGGGTAATGCGATCTTATCCGTTCTGTTTCTGTTCGATTAAGAACTTTACCCTTTTAGTTTAGTCGTCTTATCAGTTACCCTGTATTTAGCTTTGCACGAAGAAATTTCGTAAGTTTTATTCGAATTATTAATCATTTGAATCGAGTTTAGTGCCGTATTTCAGATGAAGTTTCAATTTTATTTATTTAGTTTGTTTAAATCTAAAATTTTCTGAAGTTTCTTAGGGCTTGTCCTATGATCTTGAATGTATTAATCGATTATTTGCGTACGACGATTATGTGGAAAACGCGAGACATTCAGGAGAGATGTCAGTTGGGATTTCTCACGTTTCCAGTTTCGAAACGTTTAAACCTCCGAGACTTTTTATAGAAAAAGTATGAAAGCGATGACGCAAGAAGAGGCGGGAAAAATTGCGGTCCCCGCGTAATCGAGCCCCCAAGCGTCGCAATGGCGCTTGATGGCCGGCCTGAACCGGCCCTCGTGGAAACTCGGCAAACATTGTAATTTGCGGCGACACGCGGCGAATTCTCCTCGGTCGATCATTATCTCGTTCTCTAATTAAACGCGTCGGACAGCTCGACACTCCTTTACAACGCGAGTTTCTGTTCTGGTTGTTCAGCGCTCTGCGGGTCTTGTTCGACCCAATCATATTCCTATGTCCTTAACATTATTTCGCTGGCAATATTTATTTCGTTTAATTCCTTAATCACGTACCCGTTTCATCGAGAGTACTTTTAAATTCGAAAATAATTATCAGAAAATTGCCGCTGAGTCATTCATTCCTGTCTTTCCAATAATATTTCGAATTCACAGATATACTGATCGTTGACCCATGCGAATAAAGGAAAGATTGAAATCCTCTTCAATTCCAAACTTTCGATCGCGTTTTCGTTTCAGCAAGGATACTTCTAAATTCGAAGATAGTCATAACGATATTATTGCCGAGTTATTTGTTTCAACGTTTTCAGTAATATTTCAGATTCGTAGATGAACTGTGTATTAAACGATGCGGATAAGGGAAAAATGGGAATGGTATTTACGATTGACCTCATGGCATTTTTCTTCCCGGCCGTAGTCTACAATTATTAATCACGCCAACGCAGCTGTTCCCAAACGCAACCGGCCTGAATTTTTATACGTTTCCACGTTATACCACGATAGAGATTTCCGCGTAGGAGCTATAATCCGCTCCACGACCTTGCTGTACGAATCAGAATCGCGATCTACGCGGAGTAAAAGCGTCATAGGCTTTATCGAGTCGGCAGCATCACAAGCGAACGCCTAGATTTTCGTGGTCAGCCGGGTAGATTAGTTTTATGGTTCCCGTTGAAGTAGTCTACTGAGGATTAAAGTTAAAATAGAACGAAGCACTGAAGTCCGCGTGCGAAGTCGGAAATGAAGGTACCCGAAGCTGGAAGTATTCTACAGGCTGTTCCATAAAGATCGAACGAATTCGTAGCTAAACCATTTTTCAATCTTCAAACCAATGAATATGTCAAGCTATTTTTCACTCTACCGATTAAATAGTAATGTCATTTAATTAGCTTAATTAATCGTACAGTTGCCTTAATATTAGAACTACTAGCTTGATCAAAATTATCTAGTCACTTTTGCTTGCACAATTAATGGAAAGACATGAAAGCATAATTGAGAAATGATATAAATAATTGATTAGGTGATACTGGGACTAAAGTATGGTTCAATTAAAGTCTTCACAGATTCATAGTTTCTATAAAGAAATTGAGAAAGTTCATTGAACTGCTTCGTAGTTCAGCTGTTAATGTGAAGTTACAATCAGAAGATATTTAACGTTCACCTTAAATCACGCTATTCCTGAAATGCAATATTAAACGTATTATTGCAATATTGAGAAAATTTCTGTGTTCGTATTTATCGTTGCAATGGATGTTTACGCGTTCGCATCAGTAATGAACGGGAGTATCTATACAAAATATGCATTACAATTAAATTGAACACCACTACCATTCGCGTGTGCTATTAACGAATCACGAAGTCAACGAGAAATGAATCTGTGTGTGACTTTGCGCTTTGGGTGAGGTAACGAAACAATTCACTGTCTCGTACTTGCACAATATCGCATTACATTACGTTCGCAGTACATTACGTTTACATTTTATTGTTATCTGGCAACAATGGCACAACAGTAACCGTGATAATTACTACATAAAGAAAATTTCATGTTAAATCCACGAAAGTATAACGTTTTGCCGCTGACAAAGATTCTTAAATACTGAAAAAAAGTGAACCACGAGCTGATAGTTTATCGTTCGAGTAATTCAATTATCGGCAACTCCGATGTCGCTGATATGGCAACACCCGTTCTCAAAGATTCTATAGAAAATCCTCAAAAGGAATGTCCAAAGGTTCCAAAGAAAATTCTTTCGAAGAAGTCCAAGTCTTTTGACACGTCCTGTACAGAGAGGGACATGATCCAAGAGCATCTAGACAGCGCGAACTAGGCCATGCTAATGAAAAGTTGTCGCCGGCCGATTAATCCGAGCCATCCGCGATTTCGCGAGGCGAAAGTAGTCGCCGGCGCACCGGTTCTCGTCTCGTGTTCGGATGAAGGACGAGCCTCACGTATCCTGGCACCGACGTGAGAATAGTCTATCCGGTCCGAGAGGAGTCGCCGTGCCAGCCAGCCGTTTGTCAAACCGTTTGGCACGCCGCCAAATCCAGGACCCTATGGATGTGTCTATATACGCGTGTACGTGTGTGTACGTGTGTGCACCTGACCCCGAAGTGCAACAAGTACAATTAGGGAAAGCGGAGGAAACTTAAGCGCGTTACTGACCTGCGCGACCGGTCGACCCGCAGCCGCGCAATCGATAGAAGTCTGGTACAGTTCGACCGCAATCTCCCGAAGTTCTCGGTCTATTTAAACTGAACTTATAATTTAATTATAATATTGTAATAATCGTTAATTGGAGATATATAATGGAGTAATATTCCAATTATTTAAACGAGGTGCCGGTTTGATCTATCTTCACCCGTTCGGCGGTGCGACCTTTCCGAAATTGTCGATGGTTTCGTTGTAGGAAGAGGTGTTCTACGCAGAACTCTTGGATCCCGGAGAAGTGAATTATGAAGTAGATGTTATAAGATATTGGAATATTTTACAATGGATATTATAAGGTACTAGGGTGTTGGGAAATGGATATTACAAAGTGTTAGGATATAAAATAGACATTATAAGAGATCGGGATACGTACACAGTACATATTACAATACATCAGAATATTATAAAATAAATATTATAAGATATTACAGTATCATAAAACATGTACTAAACAATGTTTAAACAATGAAGAGTGTATCTTTATACACTGATCCTTCATCATTTAATCATCGTTCGCAGCTTCCTATTCCGAACGTAACGGTCTGATACCATTAACCCCTAACAACGCCGTCATATCAATGCATCTTATTATTTTGATCATTGTTATTGTTGTAACATTTACAATTGACACGTTAGGTATTATACTAGATCACTTCTGTGAGTTTCTTTCCGCTCGTCATCTATGTTACTGTACTTTTTGCCGGTAAGTCAACTTGAAATACTTCTGATCCGTTAAGGGGTGAAATACCAACATTAGCCGATTCCTCCGTATAGTCAGATTGTTCCGGACTTACCATACACGAAGGGCCGGCGATTACGCAGGATTCTGCTGACCGGGCGCGAAGGAACAAGCTTGTGTCTCGGACCAGCGATCATTTTCCGGTGGTTTCACAAACCGAGCGAGCAGGAGCGGGAGAATCGAATTTCAACCGGGATCGGCCGGCCGCGCACCCGGCGATTAATTAAATCGCGCAACCGTGAATTTTATCCGTCCACCCACTCTCTCCCCCCTGCCCACTTGCCCGACACTCTACTTCACCCCCCCCCCCCCCCCCGCCCCTCGCTAACACAGACCCTAGCCAGTTGGTGTTTTATCAATTTCGCCGGTGAAAATTAACCGGCGCGTTCAATTGCCCCGAATCGTTGCTGAATTTCTGTCTGCAGACATATTCCGTGTTAATTAAAACATCCGGAGGAACGACCGGGAAATAATGTTTGCCCGTTGTGTCTCGATATTGACTTACCTGGTATTACCGTAGTCCGAGTGGCGTCGATTGGGGTGGATTCGACGATTCGGGGTAAGAAGTGTTTCTTTGTTTTCTGTCCCTTGACAATGGAGTATTTGAAATTGAAGGAATTCTGTTCTGGGGACTCGGGAATCTCGATTCTTGGTGTAAAGTAGCTAACACTAGAATTACGAGAATTTAACACGATTAATATGCCATCTCTGTGGAAACTGTAACAATAGATTATTTTCGTGTTCTTTAGACATTCGATACAGCATTCAAGTGAAACTATTTATTTTCAAAATCATCTGGAATATTTACGGCACGGTAGTTCTAGTATTATTGACAAGAACGATTATTCTACAATTCTTATTTCACCATTTCACACCATTCCGCGATATATTTTATTTTACTCAGCAGTAACACCGTAAATCAAATTTTCCACTCGATTAACTTTTTCCATTATTCATAATTCATTAGAAAAAGAGAAAGATTCTACGCTTACCTATACCCACATTCACTCAGAAGCATTATAATCATAGAAAAGTAACACTCAATTCGGACTTAGTAGAATTGTCATTTCTACCGATTAAATTCTATTCGAAATCTTCACCACGAGTCTAACCCGATATTGTAGGTCAAGGGGTTAATTGGTCAACCGAATGCAACGCGTTCTCCCGAAGAAATTCGCGCGACGACTAAACGGGACGTCCATATTCGAATATGATATAATCGCTAAACTAATCGCTCGAGAATCTTTCCCGAAGGGGTTGCTCGATGTCTTGCAGTTGCACAAAATACAAACGATGCGGCTCGATTCCCCGAAGGTTACCGTAATTACGTAAAGTATATCTCATTACCATCGCCAAACGCCATGTTAACTCATTCGCCAAATATTTATCTTCGGTCGAAGCTCGTTCCGCGAGAGCTGCCCTCGCAGTCGAACCGATCGCGATAATCGCGTCGCGGGACGCCTCGTCCGTGCGAGACCGCTCGCTTTGTTTATTATTTTAATACCGGCCGGTAAGGCCGCGGGAACGCGAGGGGCTGGCATAAATTAGCCGCGGGTCACGCGCAATTTTACACCGGCCGCGGAACCCGCGGCTCGCAATTTGTCCGCAGCTGCGACAGGCGCACGGTAAAAGTGTTAAATCACACGGTTTTTTCGTGCCCTTCGCGAACACGGGGATATTTCGCAGCGAGACGTCACACGATGGCTTATTCCCTTCTGCCTCGTTCCTGACTGCTCGCAACGACTCGCATTCCTCGCCTGATATTCCATCGAGCGGAGAGATTGAAACGAACGTAAGTTAGCCTAGGATAAAGAACGATTTTCTCGGTACTTACGTGTTACGCGAATTGCCATTGCTTTTGGAAATGAGATATTGTACAGTGTACGTGTAATAAATGATATTTCATAATATTGAATATGGTAAAATGATGTTTTGCATTATTAAATATAACAGAATCATGTATTTTGATATTGGATACAACTGATTAATATATTGTGATATGAAATAGAATAGAATATTTTGTAATGTTAAATATATAATAATGACGACTGGCAAACACGACCTTCAGTTAGGTGACAAAGGTAGTCCGTGTAGTAAGTACTATTTTCTCACTGGAAAAGAGTATAAATTTTCATGTTAATTATCGTGACAGCTGCTGCGGGTATTTACATTCCAGCCTCTAGCTGTGTCGCAAAATGAAAAGCGGTGAAGGATATAACGACATGTGACTGTGATTTCTTCGATCCCTTATGTCGGCAACTAAATTTTCAAATTTTTTGCTAGAAATATGAAATGAGAGTAATAAGGTGAAGAACAGGATCGAATACTGGAGAACAATATATAGGTAATTACTAGCGTTTGTTCGTTTGAATAAGTAAATTGTCTGTTCGCAATTGTGCACTTTAGACATCAGAATCTGATGCTATCGGCATGATGAGATTCGCCATGAAATGTGAGTTTCTATCGAAATATATTCACGAGATCGAGGGAAACGGAAAAAAACACGGGAAGTTCAGTGGTCTCGAGGCAGCTCGGCGGTTCACCGGCAAGGCACGGTAAGTTTCAACGAGCGTCCATTCGAGCTTCATTTAATATGGATTTATTTAATGGAAGCTCGCGAAGGCGGGCGAAATTGAAATATAAATGGTCGCTACGGTAATCTCTTTTGAAACTTTTCCCCGGCACTTGACGCGTTAATCCCGGCCAGTGGAAATCAAAAAAATTGAGAGGTGAAATCCTTTGGACGCACCGAAAGGATTAATATTTAAATGCTTTTCCAATAAAGTTTACTCTTCAAAGGGATTCAATGGAATAAATGCGCGATATCTTGCGACGGGCGTATATCGTAACAGTATACGACTGTGTTGCGCTTCGCGTGTCGAAACCTTCCGCAACAAATCACTTAGCGCATTACGCACGGTTGACGAGATATCTCGTGTATCTTGCAGGTATAAATTTCTAATAAATTCCTTAAGAACGAGCGCTTTTAATTTATCGCTTCAAGTTCACGTATCTAGAATCGGAAATTCTAATTAAAAGATTCAATTGATTAAACATTCAAAGGTTGCTGTCTAATTCAGTTTTCTACGAACAAATTCCTTCCGTGGCACAAAAAGTGAATAAGCATTTCGGTAAGGGTTGATTCAGAGAATTTCTTTGAATCAATTAGACATTTAATATAGCAATATTTGTCAATCACCAAGTCGATAACTTAATCTTGCACTAGTAATATGGTTTTCCCCAAAATGGCCGCCGATGTGCATAATAACACTAACTTAAGTTTAACACGTTGAATGCCACAGGATTTCACCGAGCAAACTACACGAGATGAAAAAGGATATAGTATTGAATTATTGAATTGAATTCTTTTATTGTTATTACACAATTATATTGTCAAATGTCACTGCACTAGATAATATTATTGATAATATAGGAATGTTTCCAAATAGTCATCGTTTAATTCAGTTGATTATAGTGATTTGATTTGGTTGCGTGACCCCCGTGACATTCAATGTGTTAATTAACTAGGGTTAACCAAATCTTCGTACCATTTCACAGTAAAAATTTGAAATCCTGTAGTCACGAAAAAATGTATATATAATGAAATTTTATAAATATATATTTATAAATAAAATTTTTAAAAATTTATAAAATAAAATAAATTATAAAATAAAATCTCCAGCAAGCCTTTGACAATCCGTGTTACCGAATAAACAGTTGGCACGTTGAATGAGGAACTATCTCGTCCGCGATGTGTTAGCAGCGGGCACGTGCCGCGCGGATCGAACGCGTCCCGCGCGCATTTCCTCAGTCGGCGAATCTCATTACCGAAACGCATCGGCCGACGGCCGGTGAGTGTCATATAAATTTGCAACACAATATCGCTTTATCATTGGCTGACAGTCGCCGGATGAATTATGAAGCGACGCAGACGCCGTCGCCGACAGACTTCGCCGCGGCGCAAAGTGATACCCGCGGAATCGTTTGGCGACCGGGAACCCGCGAAATTGCGCTTCGGCACGCGCGCGCTCCTCGCCGTGGCCGTCGCGTTTCTTGACGACGAGCGGGATCCTATGGGAATATCCGTTTCTTAACACTAAAGCTAGTAGACAAGTCCGAATGACCCATTCCTGATTTCTTCTCTTCGCAATTAAATTAAAAAGATATTAAAAAGATAACAGCTGTTACCTGAAAATTAGATTTTCAGTCTATGCTACTACTTTGACATTAATAATTTACAAGGAACAGAGTAGAATTTTATGATTATTCTGTATCTAGGTTTAATTGAAAAGATATCAGTTAATGATAGATAATATTTAATTTGAGTTGAAGAGAATTGGCGTAACGAAGTTGACATTTTTCACTGCTTTTACTTTATAATGCTTCGTTGTTTCGTTTGCGTTAAATGCAATTTAACGGCGATTCATTTGCAATAATTTGATATAACATTAATAAACTGTCATTGTTCTATGCCTTTATGTCGTCTTCTCGTGATATCCTCGACGAGGTACAGTTCTCCTTGCAATCGTCCGATTAGGAGATATCCTCGTGGACTCGTCTGACTAGGCACCGTCCCTATTCTACTGTATTCAGCAGATACAGTCCTAATCCTCTCGGCGAATATACACTGTCCTCCGTGTCGCTATCTAACTGTCTATTACCATTGGACAACCTCGATTCCAGATTAATTGTATAAATTTGTGGTTCACGTTTCCTTCGTAACAATCATCTCATAAAAGTAATCCTTCACTGCCGGCACTAAAGAAGTAATCTTATTTGTCAGTGAATCAATGTTTCAATTCAATCGAAATCTTGAATTTCAATCGTTTAAGCATCGTTACAATCATTACAGTAACAGGCAATTAAAACTTGAAAGATAATTTTTAATTAAAATTCTGAAAGCTGTCTCTCTTTTCTCGTAGAAGCAGAATTAATTGCTGTAACGAATTGTTTTACATATTCCTGTAACTTTCTTGAAACGCAATGCTCTTCTTCTAGACACCTCTCGATTCATTACGACGCAGCGTAAGCAGCTATTCTCGCACCAAATCAGTATCAATCTAGTTAGAATCGTTCTCAGAAGCGGAGAAGGGGTTGGCCGTAGAATGTGAAAGGAATACGACTCGCAGCCTCGCAGACTTCGGCGTAGTTGCAAACTACGTGACGGAAAATCGTGTCAGCCGTACCCCGCCGATAGCCGCTGCTCAACTTTCTCGCACTGTTACAGCCGCTTCTTTCCTATATCTTTTTTCCTCGGCAGCCTCGCGAACGGGAGACTTTCACCGGAGCACGGAGTTCGTTTCTATTGATCTACGATTCGAGATTTCTTCCACGGCCCCCCCACGCCTCCCCTTCCGCTCTACGGATTTCCCGATGAAGTCGCTCGATCGGAAAATGTGTTTCCTTTTCTAATTCCCGGGACGTGAGTTTCACTCGAGATCTCGCGACCTCTTTATCCCGACGTCGATAGGTAATTAAATTGACCAGGAACTAAAGATTTCTCGAATAACAATTAGAACCGTTAATCAGCTTTAATTCAACCCCTGAGAATTTTTCACCTTCCACCGATTAACTTTCACTCATTCACAATCGTTTGGGAAATATACACCAGAGAAGATAAACGGAGGCGTTATATAAAAACCATTGCTCCGATTAATTTCCATTTTTACAGGAACTTTTCTGTATAATCTACTCGATTTTATTATCCCGCATATTCCGCCGAATACAAAACGAGCAGATCATTTCAGCGAAGAGTTATCGAAAGCAATTGGAAGGATTTCAACGATCGAACATACATAAATTACCGAACGCGCTCGGTTAATGTACCTTCGAAGTGAAAGCTTCTTACATTTTCCAAGAACTTAAATTGCATCGCGTTCCGATTAACGTTCAAACGCGCGGGATCCTTAATCCACTCGTCGCTCGATCTTTCCTTCCCGACTTGGGCGCACACGGAGGGGAATCACCCTCGATCAGCGTTTCCACAATTTATCCGAGCAATCTAAGCGTTGCTCGGCGCGTTTTCCTCTTCCGGAGCCGCCGTCACAATGGCGGAAGCCTGAAAATATTAGCCGAGCCGGCGTGCCCGAGGAAGAGTGTTGTCGTCGTCGTGTGGCAGGGAAACGGGGGATGAGTTCCCACCGCTCGCCGCCACCACCGCGAACCGTAAAGCATTCGGGAAAAGGGACGCTCGCCGCTTTTACACCGCGCTTGAATTTCTTTCTTTCTGCGGACAAATGTAAACCGAGGAATGGGGTGGGTGCCGGATGGCTGAGGCGAACGTGTGGCTCGTTCATGAACGCGCGGAGCAATCGTAATCGCGGCAATAAACGTGAGAAAGTGACTCGCGACGCTGTCGTGGGAGAGTTTTTTCCTTGCAGGAACGCTTGCCTATGTGATATCGAACGCATTTCTCTTTGTCTCTTTTCCTGTCTCTTTGTATCTGTTTATTTATCTGTCTACTTATCCATCCGTTTAGCTGTCTATTTCTTTGTTTACTTTTTGTGTATTCTCTATTCGAGTCGCTTAGAAGCCAATGCGGTGAAGTCCAGTTAAGAGCAGCTAATAAAAGAAAAATTGAAGAAATTAATGTTACAGCTTCTGAAATTATTGTACAACTTATCCAGAAATTATAGAAAGTTTCTCATCTAGAAACAACGAAGAAACGTGTAAATCATTTAATAGCTGAAATGAATATTATTCCATTAAAATTGATCGGAATCGGAAAATATCGAAAAATGGTCTTAAACGGATTGGCTTCTGAGCGACTCGTTTATCTTTCTGTTTCCCTATGGATTTGTCTATTTGGCTATCTATCTCTCTGTTTTTCTATTTATCTATCCATCTCTCTATTTATTTTTCTATGGATCTGACTAGCTATTCATTTATTTATCCATCTCTACCAATATCTGTCTATTTACTTATTAATATATCTATACGAAGCTGATCGCATATCAAGTTAACGTACACGCATATCGTGCGTTGATTCACGGTAGATCAACAACTTCTCTCAAATACCATCGGTCATCTTCTCCCGAGTCCCACAGCCGTGTCCGCTTTCCGTGGGGAAACAAACCGGGAATACTTTCAAGCCGGAATTTATTAGGTTCTTCGAAAAAGTTCGGACAGTTCTTTCATAGAATTATGAGGCAGGTTGCAATTTGTATTTAACTTTACGAGCAGTCGCGGTTTTCATTCATTTTTACGATCCCCTCACGCTCCTCGCTCTATCCCAGAATAATTTCATTATCGCGGCATTTTTATTTAACCATCGGACAGCGAATCGTGAGGATGCCATCGGTATGAATATTAGCTTCGATCGAATGCATAATTTTCTTCCCGCTGTTTCGCAAATGAAAACACTTTACTGTAGAAACTTGGATTACACATAAACCATTTTAAACATTCCGCATTACCTATCATATAAATTATTATCGCTAGAACCACCGAGCATTTAACATGATTAACATATAATCCCTATAAGGATCGTAACAATAGATTTTCTTTCGGTTTATTCGTACATTGATTACAATATTGAAGTGAAACTATTAATTTTTCGAGTCATTTCGAATATTTCACGCTTTTAAGATAACGCTTGCGAAATAAGGAGACCGTCGCCATTTTAACAGATATTACCCCCCTACTCTACGATTTAATTTCGCAGCGGCTTGTCAGAAATATTCACCATTAATAATGCACTGGAAAACAAAATTTCACGCTCTTTCGTCCACATTCACTCTAAACTCTACAAATTTCTAACAAGAAACGTGTCTCATTTGAACTCAGAAATACTGATTGACATTCATTACAGTTATCAAAAATTTTCACAAAACTGACACGACATTGTAAGATAAAAAGTTAAACCACACTTCACATCTTGTATCACCCGAGGTCCCACGTTAAACACAAAAACACCGCCGAAAGTGCAAATATACATCGCTCGCTAATCAGGTCAGACGCCACTCACTTCCCGAGAAGAAGAGAAACCCCCAACGATAATTCTTCATGGTACAAGACGAAATTCCCGCTCGCGTTTAACAAACTCCGCGTCATTGTAATCGAAACGCGGGACACGCGACGGACGTCTAATTACAGCGGCGAGCAATTCCCTGAAGAACGAACGGTCCGTCCTGAAATGGAAACGACTCGTCGGCGAAACAATGGCCGCCGTTTGGAAACAAAGAAAAAACAGCCCCCGCTTGCCCCGGTCGACGGGAAAAAAAATGGTAGCCCGCCACGCGTGTACCTACAGGTGTGTATATTTTTTTCGAGCGTTAGCGCGGCGTCCTTTGTCCCGAGAACGATTTTTTTCCCCATTCCCATCGGAAAACGCTCGGCATCGGGAATGAGTCGCGCGTGTTTGCGTATGCATCGATGAATAATCCAAGTTTTCGAGCCGCTCCCCGCTCGCGTATCCGGTTCTGCCCGCGGACATTTCTCCGGCGATTACGCCGGCGTTAATTCGTCGCGAAATTTTGTTAGCCGCGCGCGACCGAATTAAGGCCAGTATTGAAAATGTAAAACTCGTCGCGATATTGCGCGCGTTTCGGGTCCTCGTATCGTTTAAACGACTCGCCGAGCGGCGCTGCCCTTTCGCGGGGAATTTTATTATTCGAGTTAGTCGAATTCCATCGTTCGTTATTGCGCCTACGAAAGCGGTAACTGTTCGCTGCACCTGCTGACACGCGCGATTAATATAAATGTCTCTAGTCGCTTCTGTCTATCGGTTAGGTGGTTGTTTTGTCGCGAAAATTCACGCACTCGTGGAAGCACTCGTAGAATACGAAGATTCGATTGTGTCGGAGAGTGTCTTCGCTTGAATTTGAGAATTGGGCATCGCGATTTGTGTTAGTACACGGAATTATATTGATTAGTCTCTGTTCATAGATATCGGTTGTGAAGACAATTACGAACAAAGAATATTTTGACGACGATATTATAAAATATAAGTATATTATAATAAATAGAATAATCGAACGGTTAAGTTCGTTTGGAAACGAGATCTTTAAAGCGTGGAATTTAAAATTCAAAGACAAAAGATCGCGGTTCGTTTGAAATCTAATCGAATAAGGAAATATTGGAGGCATTGACAGTTTTACGTCGATAATTAATGTTCGACGAGGATGGTTGTATTTTACGTTTCTGTTTAGAGCGGAAGGGTTTGCCTAACAGGGAACACGTGGAATGAATGAATTTTACAAAAGTCTCCGATGTCGTGTTTCTGCGTTCGACGCTGTGACACACTTTTCGAATGCACTGTGCGCAACCGGCGACGAGCAGAATTCCTTTAACGTCGCCGGTCTTCGTCTCGTGAAACCGCGTTATGGTTCAACCCCGCGCTCGAGCCAAAACGCGTATGTATAATATATCGCGCGTTTTAACGTATCGCCTGCCCGGTTAATTTCATTTCTGTCCCGGAGCCCGTGCATCTGCGCTGTCACCGGGAACGCAATTATGCGTGCCGGCCACTCATTACGGGCGTCGTCGAAGAACAATATCGGTCGATATAATCCGATTCCGTTAACAATATACGTAAACGAATGCGGCCGAGCCGCTAATACGTTTCTCGCGGTGCACGTTCGTGTACCGAAAGTATACACGCTGGGATCCAAGTGAAATCTGCACACCCTGTACACCGACGCATCGTTCAAAACTCGATATTGCTTTTCTCGAACTTTTTTCTTTGAGGATGGGAGCTATGGAATTTGAAGCTTTTGGACCTTCAGATGTTATAACTTCAGAGACTTGAGAACTTCGCAATCTTCAAAGCTTTCAGACCCTGAGACTTCGGACGTCGAATTCTCAAGCGATTCGGATTGCGAGAGTGAACAATAAAATTACAGTTCTATGCCTTTAATCGTATTGTCTTTTGGGATTTGAATCACATGGGAATTCAAGGTTTTGAGGTATTAACGCTTTGAAATTGTATACAGAAATTTTTGAAGTTTCTGGAGTTGTAAAATCTGTAGGTCTCGGAATTTCAGGGTACGGAACTCTCAAATTCTTTTCAAAAATTTCAGAATGATTGAGTTATAAACCGGACGTAAGGCAAAAATTGAAAAACCGATTAATCGAACAATATAGGACTCTAAGACGATATTTCTTGAAACTAACTTGAAGAAATGACACGTATATCGAGGAACAATACTATTTTATTTCAATATTTTACAGATTGACGCATCATGTACGATTTAATATTAAATGTCAAACTTTATAGTTTTCCTGTATGAAATCAAGTGGTTAATGAGAATCACCCATCGACTGGAAGGAGTTAAATGAACGAAGAGAAACCCAGAATTTTCAATGAAATTTCAAAACCAATTGTGATACGTTTCTGACTAACACATTACACTCCAAAAGTACTTCGCTAGAAATATTCAACATTTTCTGATGAGATGCAAACGACATATTTTGAAAGCAACTTAACGAGACAGCGTACACAGATTAAGGAGCACAGCCTTTTTTTATTCGATATTCCACATACCGGTGCGTCATACGAAGCTTAACATTAAATATTCAATTTTATAATTTTCTACGCACCGAATCAAGTGGCCATTGAGAGTAACCACTGAATTGCGAAAGGTTAAACGAAAAAAAAATGGGTTCGGCGAGCGGAAAACGGATCGCGGAAAACGCGTCGAAAGGCGGGAATGTTTGGGTACCGATAAGGTGTTCGCGTCGCGGCGTTGCGCGCGTCGCGGCGGCGCTTGCGGACGGCCTTTAAGGTCGGCTCGAGCCAGCGACGGCAGAATCGCGCGAGCCACTGTGCCAGTCGGACACGGAGAGTAGTATATCGCTCTCGCTACCGATCGAGGCTGCGTCGTGTACCCTCCTCGACACCGAGGGCACCCGTCCCATCAACCGACGTGCGTCGGTGCGCGTTTCTTGTGACGTTTTTCCTGTGCCACCCCCGTTTCCACCGTCTCGATCGATCAGTGACACTCGTGCTGTTGCTTCTGTTGTTCCATTGTTGTTGTTGTTGTTCGATGTTGTTGTTCCCAACGCAAGCAGTCGTCGGTACACAACAGTTCCGTCAGTTCGATCGCCGATGTATTCTGTGCTGGGTTTGAGATCTCTGTGAACGAACGGTGGTGAATTGAGTGTTTTCGCCGGCGAACGGGTGAACCGACGGCTACCGGAAATTCGGACACTGGATCCGGGGACTTTCCGCCACCTAGGGGACCCACCTCGGTGAGTTGCACACCTCTCGCTTCGATCGCTCGATCCTTTCTCGCGGGAGAAACTCCGGCCCCATGCAGGTTCGTAAGTGGACCAACGAGTTTTTTTTTTATCGCAACGTTGTACCCGACTTGTTGATGGATCGCCGCGCGTGGAATCGCCGCTTGGAGTCTTGGAACCAGTGTGTCTTTCTCTGTTAATTGCTTACTTATTCCATCCGCGAGTAGTAACTCCGGAAAAGAACGATCGGCCAGTTTGTAATGCTGAATTCGCTAATGTGCGAAGACCGTTCTCGACGAACGAGCTTGTACGCGAAACACAGAGGCACAGTTACATTTTAATTCTCACTGGAAGATCGTCGGTTTTAATGACTGTGGCGATTGTTCTTGATCGATCGAATTTAAAGCGAGTTTCGGTTTACATTCAACGCTTCGATACCTGTTCAACAGACCTGAGCAAAGACTCCCTCCTATCTGTATACATCTCCCATCAACATCAATGTCATTCGAAACGTTTCCGATATTACATGTTTCACTAATCCAAGCCGTTACAATCGTCACGCGTGTTTCTCTGAGGAGAAACAGATTCGCGCTCGAAGGAACGCTAAATACGCGGCAAAAAGCTTGATGGGGACAGCTGTTGTGCTGCGTCTGGCGGCAATTGCATCTAATAAGTCGTCGACACGCGTCACGCCGCGCCGTTGGCGCCATTCGCGTTCAATCTCTTCGACGCGCGGAACGAATCGAGAATTTGTATCCCTTTCTTTTCATTGTTCCATTGTTATTTTTTTTTTTATTTTTTTCATAATGATTCCCCCGTCCGATCAATGACGACCGGCACATTCGAGGGCAGCGGCGCGAGCCTCATCAACAGAATCCACGACCGAACGGCGGGACCTTTGTTCACGCCCCAGACTACTTCGATGATTTATCGGTCTGGAGAACAGCTCCCGGCTGGATCGTTGCCCTCGCCGCGGCGCGGCGCGTTCGTCTCGCGTGTTTTTGGCGCTACCATCCCCTCCCGAGGCGACACTTGCATAACGTTCTTGGGAACCTGTGGCGCCTCGCGGAAACCCAATCAGCTTTAATAAGCGTGGCCAAGACGGGAGAAACGGCGAAATCCTTTATCCGGCAAATTGGCCGCGGTGCCGTGTATCCGAGTGTCGACACGCTGTGATTTTCAGGCGGTTTGCTCGTTTCCAGGCAGCGCTCTTATTTGTCGTTAACGTCCTCAGGGTTGAAAGCTAGAGGATTAAACGTCTGATGGCGGTTTAGGATGGAACTCGGGTTCGTTTAGAAATGAAACTGAATTTTATTGTTTTGCTATTTTATGTGAATTTTTGATGAAATGTTTGAGTATTCCGATCGTTGATTCAAGTTTCCAGCGTGTTTCTTTTTCGTCTTTTGATACCGTTGGCATGGATTCGCGAATTAATCATCTGAAGAATAGAGCATTTGGACCAATTCAGAGATTAATCGGAATCTCATCGTTGCGAGGTCTGTTATATACAGAATTTCTGATGAAACGTTTGTATTTTGGTGTTGTAAATTGAAGGTTTATGTATCTCTTTTATTTCTTCTTTGATTATCGTTGGTGACAGAACTCCGCGGATTAATCTCCCGAATGCGGCTGTAAATTCGAAATTTGAATGGAATATTCAAAATTCTTCGAGTATCGCGGGGAACGAGGCCTTTGTGATTAATCCTTTGTAAAATGGGATAGAGCCCAAAGTAAATGAATTTTGTTTCACAGTCCTCTGCGTGACGTTTGATTAAATTTTTACGCTATTCTGACTTTGAATTCGGAGTTTAAACTCGGTTTTCGTCGACACCGCGGCTTTCCGGCCTTTGTTACTCGCGAATGTTTATTAGGCAGCCAGCAGGAAGTTGGAAGCTATAAAATAGAAACTGTTTTTTTTTTCTGGCGTAGGAGTGCGCATTAAAAGCGAGGCCGTCGTGCCTTTGGGTAATCAAAATTTAGAGGAACTTCAGCTACGTAACGGTATTTTTCTAATATTTCCGTGCCTCGTTTCGGATAGTTTGAAATAAAAAATTAACCGGTGAGTTTTTATAACTTCATTTAATAGCATCCTTAATTTTCGAACTCTCATTCGAATGGAAATTTCGTTGCTGCTATCGATCCTTGCTCCAGCTACTGCTATATTTGCTCCACATACTTTTTTGCGGATCCCATTTCAATAGAATATTTAACCTCTAACATATATTCCGCGTTGCAAGGTTGCAAAAATGTAACTTTATTTTTCATGCGATTTAATTAACCGCTATGTAAACTGTTCAATGAAAAATCCGTGCGTTTCCCTATTAAACCATCGCGTTTCAAGGAATGAGTACTCAATTGTATCAGAAAAATTCTAGTAAACTATGATCAGTTGATATTCTGATATTCAGCAGATATTTCAATATTAATCTATTCAATGAGAATCACTTAATATTCAATATTGAATATTCACAGATATCAATAATGTCAAATGATAAACTATTCATAGAAACTAACAACGTTGAATTCATAGAATATTCAATTTTCCGTTCTACAGCCTTTCCATTAGAAGATCCCACGGTTCCGCTAAACAATTTTCTCCAGCATTTCACGCTCCACGATTCCGTCATTGTGGCACAGGGTAAACAATCTTACGTATAGAAATCGCATCAATTCGCCGACCGATCCTTAATGGATCAGCCTTAACACCCAAACTACCGAGTAGTTAAATCGACTTTTAAGAATTTCTCTATAGAAACTTTAAAACTGCGTCTATTCGGATTTCAATCAACTTATACTTTGCGTATTGCTGAATGAATTTCTTTAATAATTTCTCAGAGAATCAGCTGTCATCTTTTTAATAATTGTAACAAGAAGAAACCATTTTGACTCGTCTAGTTTCACTGTTAACGCATTGCGTACCGATTAATTTTCAGAAAATTCAACTGTGAGAGTGACTATTTTCAACGAGATCAACTTAAATCACTATACACGCAAAACCTCAGATATCATATTGTTACGTAATATATTTTAAACAGATAATCAATTCGAATCAAATCTAATATTTTTTACGTGCTTTGGTAATCAACAAAGTTGCATAGCTAAGTGCTCTTACATAAGAACGAGATTTCTCGTTACCAGTGCACAGTGCGTTAATAAATAGATAATCGATGCATCGCAAAATCGAATTTCTTCGTCCGGCGAGCATCGTCGGGCGGTCCCAGCGATGTTCTCCCCGCGATTAGATAGACGCGGCCGTTCCGAGTGTATTTCGTACAATGTAATTCCCTTCTGCGCCGCCATTCGGGCCTCGGCGGAATTTATAACGACGCGATTTATCGATACGTCCCGCTGAAATGTTCCCCTGCGGCGTCGTAAATGTTTCCAATCATCTTAGCGCACATTCAGGCGGCCACGCGGCGGCCGTCCAATAAATACGAGTATGTTACGCGCATTGATTAGTCGACGTCATCGCCGCAACGCTATTGCAACGATTTAGCGGAAGATTAACGTTTTGTTGGGTGTACCGCGCAGGAGAATTGCGATTATAATCGGACACATTTGTCAGTGGGCAGCGTTGCCCGCGAAATATTCGGTAAATTTGACGGTACCGGCGCGATCGCGCGACGCGAGAGCAGAAATTGAACGAGTTTTTTGTTTTACGTGGTTTTTACTTTTATGACGGAGGTGTATGCTCGCGATTTCATATCCTTCTATATAGTGGGAGATTGTACATTATGTTTTTCATTCGTGGGCAATCTACGATTAACGGAAGACCGTTTGATTCAATTTTAACCTTTAGCGGTCGTGCGCCGTTGTAATGGCGGCTTTAACAGTAAACCTACTGAGCGATTGACTTTCTGAAATTCTATAGTAAAGAGTGCTTCTATCGAGACTTTAATTGATTCATTATTCAGTTTCCGTATTGGTAAATGAGTTTCTTTAATTATTCCTTAGAGAAAGATCATTTTTACGATTGCAAAATGAAGAGATCAAGAATGGGTCATTTTCAGTGTTAACTTTTGATATCTGTCATTGAACACTGCGTACGAGTAATTTAATCGTTGAACTAACGAGAGACTGACGCGTGGTTCTTTTTCTTTTAGTGTTTAAGACTTCGATGCGTGATTCAGTGGTTAAACAAGTAAAATGTTAAGAGCTCAACTCACTTTGGTCCGCGAACAGTTAATGGAGGATTGTCGAGCATTAAAAGTTAATTGATTCTGTTTGATAAAAGTTATTTACGAGTAATTCCGGAATACCTGCGAGACTGTTTCCTTTATTTGACTAAACAAAGGTAGTTTAAGTGCTCGTTAATTTCAGTTTATAAGTAGCCTGAGATTAATTAATTCCAATCTCCCCGTTAATTGAATTCTGGTTTCCATTCACGTGTGAATCGATTGTCGGTACGAGACGATCCGATTCGGTTTGCTTGATCGAAGTCACTCATCCGTCTCATTGCCCGATGGGAACTTAATATTAATTCGAAGTCTATTATTCGCTGCGCCGTTTCACGAACGACGTATCATTACTTCGTAACTTATGCTTGCATTACCCAGGATCAGTTTAAATCCAGTTTTAATCTGTTCGCGAAGTTATTGCTGGATCGAGGAGTTCGCGTAGACGAAATTCGGAACGAACCTTGATACGTACTCTTGAGATTTACATACTTGACATGCAAGCCCACTTCACGACCAATCTTCGAGTATCCTTCAATCTTACAGTCAATATTTCACTCATCAAAAGTCAATTAACAGAACAGTTACATCTCGTCGAAAAGAAACTTAATGACTTTTCGCAAAAACGATCTTAAAAATAAGTCACCAGACCCCTAATACTCAAAATGATCTATCCTATAATACTAATTGAATCCATATCGAAAATTCCATTATCCCTTTACTTCATAAAAATTCAAATAGAAGACACCAATCTTACCTGTTCCTTTCAACTCGAAGCTAATCGAAGAACATTTTTCATTGATACTTAATCTCCATAACTTAAAATTCTTACGAATATTCCTCTTGCCTCCAATCGAGCCATTAAAAATAACGCAGCTTCAATCAAGCCGCGAAAGAAATCACTATTGAAAAATTCGAGGGATCCGCGTGCATCAATCATCTTCGAAAGACAACGAAACACCTACGAGCTGCGAAAAGAAATACCGAAGAAAACCGTTCCAGTATCCCGAGGAAGCGCGTCGGATCGATATCCAAGAGAGAGAAGATTCTGTCGACGTCGTCCTCGACGAGGCGACGAGGCTGAAAACCTCGCGACACTGTCGCAGGCGGTTCAAGTTGAAAGAAGAAAAAAAAAAGGAAAGAAAGGAGAGAACCGGAGAAAAATCCGAAACAAGAAATATCCTTTTTTCTCTTGAGGCAACGTGGAACGTTAAAAAGAGAGCGGTTTCGGCGGCGACCGCCGCTAGGAAACCGGTATTCGCAGAAGGTCTCTCTCGATCGCGGCTCGGCGAGGATCGAGCGTTCTCGATCGTCCGGCGCATCGCGCGGCCTCTGCTCGATCCTGCGCGAGACCGGCAAGAAGTTGACTGACTCTCGCGGCGACCGCTCCTCTTTTGTCGACGTTCCAGATCACGTTCGACCGGATTTCTGAAGGACTGTGGCTCGCTAATGTCTAAGGCTTGGCCGCGATATCGATGCGCAAATGCTTATCCGTCTTTCCGATTGACGACCGGCGTTATCCGCGATGGCTTATCGACCCCTGCGAACCTCGTTCCGTTCGTCTTGCACTGCGGTCACTTGGAAAGCGACAATCAACACTGCTAGAGAAAAACGGTGAGAAAGGTGTAAAAGTCAGGTATTTTCGTTGGTGTTTTGTGCATTTAAATTTTTTCTCCGTGGTTTGTTGCGGTTGCTGACAAACGGTGAGATGGAGGAGCGGAACAACGGTGGGAAGATGGAGCTTTGAATTTTAATATGATTTTTGTGTTATTTGACACTAATAATAATAATCTAATAATCTTCTATGGAAACTACGAGAGTATCTATTGAAGCTTTAATTGATTTACAATTCAGTTTGGGCATTGCTAAGTCAAGAGTTTTAATAATTTCTCAGAGGAACATCTGCTATCTTTTTAATAATTGGAAGAAGAAGAAATCAGGAATGGATCATTTTAACTCGTCTGGTGGTTTCAGTGTTAACCGTGGTTTCTTATTCGACTATGGTATATGCAAGTAGATTGGTATTATTATTTTACTGGAAAAAGAGAAGAGTTGTAAGCTTATTCTCCGTCTACCTTGGTTTACTCGAACTGAAAATAATCTTTACGGTTTTGGCTCGGCTCCCTGAGAAATTGCAGTCGACAGAAGCAGGGGTTGGGTCTGCGTTCAGCCAGGTCTGTCTCTGGATTCTTGGACAATGTTTGAAATTCACGACCAGTTTTTGCTCACGCTGATTTAATGTTTACGCGTGACTTGCGGGGAGACTCGGCTTTTTTTCTTCTTGTTGCGACTGTCTTGTTATGTCCAGCATCAATGACGGCCCGGTAAGTAATAAATCAATGGGATTTACAAGTGGCAAGCAGGATTTATAGGAAAATCATGACAGAAACACTCGGCGTTAAATGGAATATAAATAAATATCGGAGTATAAATAACACGCTATATTTTCATATCTCGTTTCGATCACATCGAAAACATTATTCCACGGTAATGAAACTCCACTTGATTACAAACACACCGTGCTCACGTACAATTCTGACTGAACAATTTCGAAGAGCATCTCCAACTCTACTTTGAATTACTGAAAACCTACAATAAACTGCTATACTATTTCACCAAACTACCTTGTGTTCCAGTATTCTGCATACCCGTCTTTAAACTATTCAAAAAACTTACAAAGCTTTTGCTAACACATTTACGAACGTTTATTGTACACTATATACATCACAGTTGCATCAATTAAAATCGATTGAAACTCTCAAATAATATTTATAAACTTGAATTTCCCTCAAATTGACGGAGTCCGTAGGTCAAGGGTTAAAAATAGTCCGACCATTGAGACGAGGTTCCGTCGATCCTCGAGAAACGAATCGAGATATTCGGCGGTCAGTTCGTGTGTTCATAAATGACTCACAGTGGTTCCTGGTCACCTTCGCCTCCGAATACTGGGAACCGTGGCCGTTGCTTTCGCATATTGTACCGCGGTATTGCTGGTTTCGCGGCGACGCAACGCACAAAGTCATTGGCGTTCAAGGATCGCCGGGTCGATTCAACCGGGCCCGGTTCCCGACGAGCCGGGTAATAACAGTAATGCGGATCGCGCACGGCTCGCCGCGCTCGCGAACCTTCAATCAAAGCAACCGTCACTTTTCGACGGAAATGGCGACGCACGGAATCGTGCCGCGTCACGGAGTCAAAGAGGAATCGCTGCGTCGCGAGCCTTGGTCGTTCAAAATCGTAATCGGTTAACAGAGTTTGTCTCTCTATTAAGTATATTATTCGAACTAAATAAAATAAATAAGATCATTCGTACAATTTCAGTAAATTTAAACATTGGAACAATAACAACGTACTGTTACATTTTCCTGGAGGAAACTCCTTTTATCGTAGAACTTGTTTATGGAGCCTTCAAGGATTATCACATTCATTTATCCCTTCTTAACCTAGATTCGTCTATTCATCCATCTAGAAGGCTAATAGCGACGTATCTTTACCTTTGAATTGCTCATTTGACTTTCATTTAAACTCGAAATCTAGGAAAGGTGGAAAATAATTCATAGAATGTTAATTAATCTTACACGTACTTCGAGTAACAGAAGAATGGCACGTTCGAAAATTTGTCTTTCATTTCGATCAATTTTGAACTTCGCCAGACTTAAATGCCAGTAAGATAATTCTGAAATCTAGATCAATCTACGCTGTCACAAATTTTTCGCTATTCCACGGATCACGTTTTCCCGCGACGATCCTGGATCCGCACGCGACACGGGACCAGCGCGTATTTATGCAAATGGCGCGCGTAGTCTCTCTCGGGGCGACACCCGCGCCGCATAAGGCGTCCATCAAAGCGAGCCCGTGGAAAGGAGCATGGAAGCCTGCGAACAGGACCAGCAAATCCCCGAATATTTTTCTCCCGTTGATCCTGCGGCGCTGCGAATGAATTCCAACCGCGTGAGCACCTTACCCGGTTCCAGGGAAAATCGGCTGGCCGATGGAAAGCACCGGCAAATCCGTCTCTTTCGCCACCTTCGTTCCAACGCGACGGCGAGACGGAAGTCGGCTTAACCCAGACACGCCCGAGGAACTTTTTAAACCAGGAACCATCTGATTAAACTGTGAAATAGGGCACTCGTTTAAAAACCGCGATATTCGAACTATGTTCAAATAAATAGTACGCTGGAAAGTATCGGATCGAATGATAATTCTTTTATTAATCCTACGTGGATCGATTAGCGACGAATATAAAATATACGGTTCAGTGGATACAGAGTATTTCTATTGTTTAACTCTAAAACTACCGAACAGTTAAATTAACTTTTCGAAATTTCTCTATAGAAACTTCAAGAGTGCATTCATCCAAACTTCAATTGCTTGTTCAGTATGCATATTGCTAAATCAATTTCTTCAATAATTTCTCAGAGAAACATTTGTTATCTTTTTAATAATTGCAAAAAGAAGACATCAGGATTGAGTGATTTCGACCCATTTGCTAGCTTTAATGTTGATTTTTTGCAATTGAACTTTTCGCCATGAATAGTAATTTCTTTTATTTTATCGGTCAAATCAATGACCGAATACTGAAATCACTGAAACATGAAATCACATGTAACTAATGTGTGAATTCAAACAGTTTGATTTTCAGTGCAGTATATTGTGGGCGTGCCTGAGGAGTACACTTACGAGTACAGCAAACTTTGGCAGTGTGAGAGAAGTACTTGTAGCACAAAAGGATAATAAGAACCGATTAGCAGGTTTCTTAATAATTTTGATAAGTGTGTTTCAGTGAGTTTTATAATAACCATTTTAAATTACTACATTGGAGGAGCAAACGATCACTGGGAATGCAATCTTCAAGCATCGTTTTGATATAGTAGGGTTGTTGAAAAGCCTGTTAGTAGGAAATTGATTTTGAATTCGAGAGAATCTCGTGCTGTTGCGTCGCGTATACTTGCATCGGAGCTGGGATCGACTCGATTGTGCTCGGTCTGAATCCGCGAAGCCACGAAAAACGCACGTCGTTTTTCCGACGGGCCTCCTCCATTTTCCGGCACGGTGTTTAGCATCTGAATCGGCCCAGGGTTTTGTTTGGCCGCGTTAAACGCTCGTTGCTTTTTTCCAGTTCCCGCGGCTCGCTGAATTCCGTACACTTCGAGCTTTTGTAACCGGCCTCCGGACGTCAGCCCGCGGAACGGGCGTTCAGTTTCCCTTTGTCGCGGTTTTTAAGATACCAGCAACGAAGAGACTAGAGGTATCTGTGAATCCTGGGCTTTAACACGCTGAATGCTGCACGATTGCATCGTGCGGAATATGCGAAACGAAAAGAATACAATATAAAATTGTTTCATTGAACTGCGTTGTCGTTATTGCAGGGTCGCCTTGTTAAATGTCAACACGTTAGGTAGTGTTTAAACAATTTTTATTTACGTTTTTACGCTGGTTATTTTACTCTACTCGACAAGATTTGAACCTCTTTACACTGTAAATTTGACGTTCTTCGGAACCTGAGACTTTGAAGAATTCCAAGAAATTCAGAAATTTGTTCTAGTTGTTGGGCTACTTCGAGATCTTTTTTAGGAATCGTTTGTATTTTATAGAAATGTTTAAACCTTATGGTGTTCCTATGAAACTGAATATTTGTTGCAAACTTGAAGTGCTTTGGAAATTCATATTTGAATTTTGAGTATGCAGTACATAGGTCACTCGCGTGTCCTTAATTAAATTCCAATATTAACTCGGTGATAATTGGAAAGCGCCAAAATATCGATTATTTAAACCGTATATAAGAGTTAATGGATCACGGAACGAAGTCTCGTCGAAATGAAATTGAATTTTTGTAGCTAGAATCTATCACTTTTTCAGTGCATTGTATACCGATTGAAACGAACTGTTCGTCGAAATTGATTGGGCGTTTCGCGCGGGGGTACGTCTCAGTTTTCGCTGAGAATTGTTTGTGAAACAGCAGAGCAGAGATTGACGTGAATTTTTAACGGATATCGAAATGCGTTCCAGTCGAATGGATTTTCAATTATAACGTAGCTAATTATGAAACTGTTCGATTTGAGGCATTACGTTAATACATAATAACGACGGTTTAAACGGCGAACGTATTATGTACCGAATTCACGAGGTTTTATTACGCGAGTGTTCGAACGTTCCTGGAAAATCTTTGTTTTTAACTCGCATTTCGAAATTATGTTTCAACTTGTATTCCATTTAAAGGGAATACTAGCATCTCGCAAAACAAATGTCAACAATTTGGCTCGTAAACTGATTAATTATAAATAGGTATAATATTCTATTCACGAGTAATAACTATTTTCCGGAAATTTTTTTCATTGTCGCTTGTATTTCTCAGAATCGAGAATTCACAATAGAAACGAAACGATAAGTACTTGAGACATGATCGCGAGAGTTCATTCTTCGAAAAATTACGCGCTGGAATGTAACACTGTCGATAGATTGAGGGAAAACAATGGAGCTGCCCTGTAATCGAACGAAATTGTCTTCCGTTCTGCGTCGACTCGTAGGGACAAAGAATCGAGAAAGAAAGGATCCATCGTTTATCGGACGACTGCTCCGGCTAATTGAGCTATCCGGGTCAATTAGCTGTCCATCTCGCCCGAGTTCAATATTCTAAATGGCTGTCGGTCGCCGATGGCAGCCTCCACGTGCTGAATTTGCATGCGACCACGATCCTCGTACAATAGAAGCATCGAGTTTCGAGGCGGAGCGAACCGAACATTTATCGGAGATAATAAACGTTAATTAATTCAACTTGGTGCGAAAAGATCTGAGCAATTTGTCGAAAAATATTATTTTAAACGACAAGTCTATAATCTTTCTTAAATATTCATAAATGTTTGCATCTCGGTTAATATTAATTTTATTAACGTTGTCAATGTGAATTTTTATATGAATATTCACATTCCCGTGGATTATTCGAAAGCAAGTAGAATTACGAAAATTTATAATTAATCTATTTCGTGAATTACATAAGATAATAAGTAAAAATTGTTTCAAATGCTTTATTAGAGTCTTTGCTTCGGTAAATCGACATAAATCTTCAGAAAGTGTTTAAACAACCACAATCTCCTTATTATTTTCACGTTCGGAGCGAAATATCGCTCTCCTCCGATCCGCCATTTGTACGGTGAAGTCCACAGTTTACCCGGGAAATTTGAAATACGAAAGAACGAAAGTTGAAGAGTCTGAGAGCTGAATGCACCGCAGATCGAGCACGAAACAAGCGCAAGTGGTATCGATTAACCTCGTGCACGGGTATAGGATGCAGGCGCGACATAACGAGCCAGAGGCATGCAAGCTGTTGCATCCTGGTGCATCCGCAACTAGCCCAGCTGGCCGCGGAGTCTGCGTCTCGCGCACGTGTTACCCGGCAAGGTGCGAACTGAGTCGATGTCCGCTCGTAATCGATCTAGAATTTCATGTCCGACTATGAACATTTGCAGAGTTCTAGAAAAAGTATTGTAACTGGAAAATTGGAAAATTTGTTATTCTTATCCTGCAGTGCACGGTTCAAGTACATCCACAATACTGATAACATTGAAACACAACATCATTACGACATAATAACGTAACATTAAATAACTTTCCTTCTCCTCTTGAAAAATTTGGTATCTGCAATCACAAGCTTCTGTACAAATACTGTTCACTTTATTCGAAATTAAGTCGGCGCTTTCGCTCGTCGATTCTTCGCTCTGCTATCGGTGTCTCGGGTAACTCGAGAATCCTTGCGTTTAGTATTGCAATAGAACGGATAAGTATTATTACCGATGTTGAAACTCGGGCCTTATTTCTGAGAAAAGATATCAAACTCTTGGAGCTTTAAGACGACAGTAAAACTTTCATACGCTTCTGGAATTTTTCGAATGAAATTGGCCCCTCGAATCGTTTCGTTCTCTTTGCGACATGGTTTTAAAAGAGGAATGAAGTCACAAGGATAGAAGGTGAATCTACTTCGTCGCGGAAAATTGTCTCTTACGGTTCCATCGATCAGCAAATCCGTTTTGGGTAATTCTTTGCTTCTCTCTGTCGAGCCAATATTGTCGAGAAGATCGTGCAGAGGGTTATAAAGCAATGCAGTCGAAATTTCAGATACGATAATCAGTGTTCATTATAGAATACCGTAAAACCCAAACGAACGTGTCGTTCATTTGAAAATTATCCATACAGTGGATGGAATTTATGATGTTATTACTTTCGCTTGATATTCAGCTTATTGCTACGTGTTCCGCAAAAAAGTCGCTTGAAACGTTGAACTCGCGCAAAACCCGTGTCTGGGCCTCGAAGATTCATTTATCTAGGATCCGGAAGAAGCCGCGCAGAATCAGGAAGAAACGATGTAAACGCTTCGGCGGAAAAAGTTTCGACGAGTCCGGAAGATTGAAGACAGCGCGCTGGGAATCGCTCCGATGATTAATTACTTTCACGTAGACCTGCGTCCGATGAATCGAGCTTTCGTTCCCACCGGATACTCGATCAAAGAGGGCCGTGCTGCGCCTTGAATTATTCAGGGAAGCGTAATCTTACTTAACAGCGATGAAAATGAACACGCATATTTCCCTGCTTAGCAAGAGTGCTCTTTAATCAATCCCAGTCCCCGAAAAGGATTTTTCTAGCACGATGATCGTGACGCGTGAATCAACTCAGACTTGTCCTTAAAAACAACTATAGTTCACGTATCAACTAAACGACAGTTGCCAACGAGATTCCTTACTAAAACTGAATTTCCATTCAACCTACGCACATCAGAACAATAGAGGCTCAATTACACGAACATTAATTTCTATTACATGAATTATTAAATTGAAATCTATGAGAAACTCTGTCACTCTTATTGTCCAAGAAAACTTGA
This sequence comes from Nomia melanderi, assembly GCF_051020985.1. Classification (NCBI taxonomy): domain Eukaryota; kingdom Metazoa; phylum Arthropoda; class Insecta; order Hymenoptera; family Halictidae; genus Nomia; species Nomia melanderi. Next base: position 10,739,046 of record NC_135009.1, read on the forward strand.
CTCGTCTCGACAACAACTAACTCAATAAACTAATTGATAATCAATACACAATGTTTAAATACAAAACAGTTCCGATTGAAATATAAATGCAAAGCATCTAGGTTTTAATACAAACATTTCGAACACTGAAACAAGTAACTCGAAACAGCTGTTATCGAGTGTTCCCCGACGCCTGCACTGCCAGAACGGTGCGAAAACACTAAAATTCAAGCGCCAGCGGCCGATAGAAGATCGCGCGAACGATCCGTTGGCGCGGGGACATCAGAATTTCGCTGGGAAAGCTGGAAAACGCGAAGTCCCAGCCTCGTCGACCTGGTCCGCTCTCGACAAAGTCCCCTGTCTCGCGTCGTTGGAAAGCTGTTCCGCAAAATGGGAACGCGCGAAACGAGAATTCAGGACGATGGACCCTCCCTTCCGTCTGCGTCCCGTCGTTGCACACGTGCAGACACACACACACGCGCGCAGGACTGGGAACACGCGGAGAACCGGTGGCAGAGAGTTTCGAAACTCCTTCGAACTTGTCCTGCCGGCGGAAGTGCCAGTCTCAGGTGATCGGTAACTGAGTCGATACTCGACTTCGCCCGGCAACTTTGCATAACATCAACGATCGCCGTTTACACAGCTGCTTTCGTCGCGGTACTTCAACTCGCCTCTTTCTCCGCCTCTCTCTCTCGTTGTCTTTCTCTAACTTCCTCTCCTTTCCACTTTACTCCTAGCTCAGTGAACGGTGTCGCGAGGTTTGTCCTATGACCAAGACAGTTCCTGCTCGCGGTCCCTTCGATGATTAAGTTTAATCACGGCTAATAACTATGGAACGCCGTCGAAGCTTACCTTTCCCTTAACGAGTTTGGATCGATTAATCTTCATCGACATTAACGCGTTACGGCTCGCTTTATTCTTTCTCGAGAGAATTCCGGGTAATTGAGATTCCTCGATAGTAGATCGCCCAGGGATCTTTGACACTAGATAATGGCGTGCAACGTGATTAATATGTAATTCTTATGAAAACTGTAACGGTACGTTTATTTCGGTTTCTTCGTAGAAAGAAAACGCGGAATTTTGAATGAAGAAAGGGATAACGACGCAACGAACAGTTTGGTTTGGCAATCAGCTGACAGAAGTGAAGGAAAGACAAACTCTTTCTCTCGTGAACAACAATGAATTTCGATTTTGCTAGTAAATTGATAGTAAATTCGTTAAAATTCGTGATTAAACGAATCGGTTATCGTAATTCGATAGAAATACTCGAGAACGCGAAGAAAATTCCAGGAGCAAGGAGGATCGAGTTTCTCGAACACGTCGAGTGGGATTCACGGATGTGCTAACGTTTCGAGATTGTAATAACCCTACGCGGGTAATTAAAGGTTAAGTGGCGGCATTAAGGAGAAATTTATTCGAGGAAATTCTGTGTCAGATGTTATCTGACACGCGTGCGTTTGTGTAAACTGCGAGTAGATAGGGTGAGTTATGAACAGACACGTTAAACGGCGTTTCTCACTGGGATATCACGCGACGTCGACGATAATATTCGCATTCGATTTTCTCTTAAATGAACCTTCCACTAAATGAGTGCATAGTGAAATGGAATTATAGAGGAGTCGCTTAGTTGCTCGATCAAATCATTGTTAATACACTATCGCTGCTTAATAATACATAATATGAATTGTATTAAAACATTGGCATTAATATAATACCAGTAGTAATGCAATATCAATTGTAATGTAATATTAACAGTTACATAATGTTAATAGCAATATTCAGCCACAACACGGTATCAGTAGCAATACAATGCCAATATAAATACAATACCTATCATATTACTATTGATTAAATAGTTTCTAACGATTGTCACGAACGATCGCTCGAGACAAGTGTAAACTACGATAGCTTCTTCCACGGGAAACGTTCATTTCGCTGCGCACTGAAGCCAGCCGAAGTTCTCGAGGCACGCGAAAAATGGTAATATCGCGGAGATTTCGGCTCGAGCAGTCGCGTTTCGTCTATAAAACCTATACATCCTCCTTCGAGCGTCGTGTATCAACACGTGGGCACTTATCGGCGCGTCGAGTTGCCTGCTATCGGCGGTCTTGGTATGCCGAAATGAAGTCGCGCCGCCGCAGCCGTCTCGTCGTTCTCGTAGCATCGGCCCAAATATAATACCGGTTATTGCGCGCGACATCCGCGCAGACAGCTCGAGACTTCCTACGTAAAACGTCGACTCAGACCGTTGACTCGTGTTTTTTATTGCACTGCAGTGTAGTTCTCGTTACTTCATCGATGTTCAATCGATCGTTATCAATCTCTTGTTATTCGAATAATGAAGTTATTCATTTGCAGCTCATGGTTTCACATACGAAAGCTCAAAGCCATTGTGACAGCGTTCGATCGAAAAGTGTTAAGTACCGTCTGTTGCAGCGATCTTGGCACTCTCGTCTAAGTGGTCAGATTCTAAGGCGCACGCCTTGTCCACATGAATTCTCGATTTCAGTATGTGATTCGCTGAGGCGCTCACGCACACTAATCGGATCGCGCGATGAAGAGTGGGGGGAGCTGTTCCCGGACTAGCCATTGGATTTCTGAGAGCGACTATATTCGCCCCTACAGTGTCACGAGTGCCAGGTTCACTGCAATGGACGGTACAAGTGGAAGTATAGAAAAGAAAAGAGATTGAGAAGGTATGGTCGAATCAAGGGATATTGATACAAGTCTCGCAACGGAAAATGTAGATCATTTCAATCGTTATTATTCAAAAGTTCCAATTTCAATGGAATTGCCATTTCTAAGTACTTATTAATAATTCCTCGCAATTAACGTACGCGAATGTAAGTTGGAAACCGAAAAACAGCGACGAGCTTATCACTCGAAGAAGTTTTTGATTAGTATTAAAATATTCAGGTGCGGCGGTGTGTCATACACTAAAGGAAAATATAATTACACATGGAGAAATACGGGGCACAACTTCGCGAATCTTCGCCAAAGTAATCTTCCCTCCTGAATTCACCGTGTTTCGTAATTACTTAATATTTATGCATGACCCTTGTACTTCCTGCAGCGCGCGTGCCCCGCGCTTTCATTTTCATATTTAAAAGGGAAGAGCAGAAGTCCCGAGGAAGTACGAAAACACGGCCCACGTTGAACCGGTCGCGTTTTCCTCGTGAAACCGTCGGCGGCGCGTCTCGTCGCGGAATGTAGGGCAAAGCGGTAAAATAAATCACTCGCCTCGGGGCAAGGGTGGAAGACCGAGGCGAATCGGATCGTCTTCTCTTTGACGATAAAAGAATAAAAATATTAAATGTTACTGAGAGAAAGTAACAAAGAGTTTTCGAGTCTTCCTCTCGCGAATAAGAAACGAGAAGTCAAAGATACAATTGGAGAGTGTTTGCAGAGAATCTAATAAGTACCGAGGATCAAGTTTTTCGGGAGGAAGGGGAAAATTATTTATCGTTGGATATATTGAATATATGCTATCGTTCTGTTAGTGATATCTTTTAACACTAAAACTGTCGGACGGGTTGAAATGACTCTTGATTTCCTCATTTTGCAATTATTAAAAACATAACGGACGTTCCTTTGAGAAATTATTAACCCTTTGCACTCGAGAGGTGACCCTCAGTCACCATATGATTCGATATACTGAAATTGTAAAGTTTTACACGGAATATCAAGTTTCGTGCGATCCATAAATACGTGAAATATTGAAGTGGTAACTTTGGTTCTTAACACGTTGAATGTCATGGGGGTCACCGGTGACCCCGAACCAAATCGAATTACTATAGTTCACTCAATTAAACCATGATTATTTGAAAACATTTCCATATTATAAATAATGCTAGACAATGCGGTGATATTCAGCTAGATGAGCTTGAAACAATAACAATGCAATTCATTCAGATGATTTAATATTATATTGTTTCCATTTCGAGTATTCTGCTGTATAAAATCATGCGGCGTTCAGCGTGTTAACTTATGTGTTCTCTCGTTACTTAACTTATTAAAAAATCTGGAATATTTCTAATAAAAATCTTCCAAGTGCAAAGGGTTAAAGAAATTTATTTAGCAATACGAAAATTGAATTATCAGCTAATTAAAGTATCGATAGATGCACTCTTGAAGTTTCCATAGAATTTCCAAAAGTCAGTTTAACTGCTCGGTAGGTTTAGTGTTAGTATTATCGACATTATTGGCAAATATTTATAAAAAAAGGAAAAAAAAGTATTGGTAAAAACAGTATTAAAAAACTAATATTTCTGAAAAACCTTTTTAATTTTGCCAGTTGCAGTGTTTTCTAGGAAAAAACTCTTAAGTCTTCGATAGAGCAAATGTACACTAGATCCTTATTTCGATCCTGTTCACCCTGCGATCCGGTTCGCCTCGGCCTACCCTATGTTATTGCAGTTTTTACGACTCTCTTTTACACCCTACCGCGTATCGATCGGTTTCCGGTTGTTTTCAAGTTGCCCCTGGTTCCTCGGTGGAAAATACACACGGTAAAGGTCCCATTTCTTTTGTTCGATTTTTTCTGTTTCCTCTTTCGGAAACGTCGACCTAACCGCAACCATGGTTTCCGCGGTCTTTTACCGTCGTTCGGTGCCAAGGTCACCCGTAAATCATCCACGAGACGAGAAAAGAAAGCACGAGGCGTGACACTAGTTTGCCGATTGAAATTCATCGAATAATTAACGGCTGATCGTTTCGTGTGATACGGAGGACGAAATTAGACAAAATCTAATCAACTACATATTAACGCTAGATTTACGAGACATCTATTACACCTTACCATACCATTCCTAAATTAACGTTCAACCTTACAAACGCGTAAACCACAAAAATAAATAATAAATACGAACTCTGTAAAATCTATTAAATCTACCGACCGAACCAATGCTCGCAATGCTCGTTCGATCGCAAATGAAACACATACACGATACGTACCACTACGATCGCTTCAACTTCAATCATAAATTACCAACAATTACCAATTACAGAGGAAAATTTCTAACCCAACCGACTATTACAATCTATCGTCAATAATACGTAATCGGGTTACCCTCCGCCCAATTACGGTGCACGGAAATTCATCCGCGCGGATGCGGCTTCATCCTTCCTTTGTTCCCCGTGCAACGATGATTTAGAGAAATTTCCATGATCGTTTTATTGCTGGCAAACGAAGTGAGGAAAAACGGCGGGTCGGAGGGGAGGATATAATGGAATTGAATATCAGTTCGATAGCGAGTAAATGGGAGACGGGAGCGCGAGATACAGGTGCGTTCCGTCGGCAGCGATACGGTCGGCAGCGGGACGGAGAAATTGTTTGCGGTTACCGGATAGCGGAACACGGGGAAATCTAATATAGCCGACGTTACTTTCTATCGATTATGCTGCCGCCTCGTCGCGCTCGACCCGCCGTAATAACGTAATTTGTGGCCCACGGGAAGTGCATCGCGGCACTTGACGTACACACGGCTCGAGTCGCTCGCTCGCTCGCTCGCTCGGCTCTCTCTCTCTTGATGCACTTCGCCGATACACACGGCCAGATGCGTCTCCCGCGGTCTACGGAGCCTCGCGCCCACGGGGGACATTATGCGCTACGTGCACACGGACCCTGGAACTTTCGACTTGGTAAATTTCACGGGAATGTCGGCCGATTGAATTTTTAACGGCCACTTGGAAACGAATGGTCCGGGCTCAGTATTTCTCGCCATCCTTGATACATACGTTCAGTTAATTTCGCGATACCGTCGGAGAGTTTGGGAATCGATTGGAAAAGCGGAGGGAAATTATCGCGAGAGGAGATTCGATTGAATCTAGAATTGGAATATTTGTTGTGAATAGGTTGTTGAAAGGTTGCTTGTGAATATTGTTTTCTGTATCTGTCGCTGTTCCTTGTCTTTTCTTTTGTTGAGTTTGAAGGCAACCGAAGAGATGCCTTTGTTCTGAATTGTACATCGGTTAGTTTCAATAGATCTTGGAGCTTCTAAAGAGGAATTTTTAACTGTTTGATAGTGTTCACCCTCTGCAGGCCTATGTAGCTTTCAAGTCACGTGTCAGTGTATTGGCATCTTGTTGATTTATTTCGTTGCGTACTCAAAGTGGTGAATAAAATTGAGTAATCGGTTAACTTAAGCTTTTGTACGCTCAGGCGTGAAAGTTTAATGTAATTTGAAAGTTAGAAGATATATTCGTCTGATGAAAGTATTGAAACTATTGAATACATTGTTAATTCGTATTCGTATGTGGGTATTTATTCATTTTGTAGTGTTTTGTTATAATTATGGACAAAAATTCGGCCCATAGAGGGTTAAGAAGGACGGTTCAGCGGAATGAAATCCCAGCGTTCCCCGAAGCACGCGAGCTCGACTCTGTTCCAAGAATCCGTGGTCCGAGAGATCGCCCGGGGGCACAGATAAGCCGCGAACAAATTGCAACGATATTTCGCGAGCGTGGCCCCGTCTGTCGTCGTGAATGCGCGACGAGACGTTCGTCTCGCGGAACGCGATCGTCCGCCGAGCCGTTGCGCTCGAGTAGTACCCACCTACCGTGGCGCAGCGCTCGAGCACCCTTATCAGCGTCGTACACACGCGTGTCTACACGTGCCGCCGCGGCGATAAGCGCGACGAAACGTCGCCGTTGTTCGCCGCGAACCACGGAAGCGCGGCACGCTCGTCTAATCGTCGGGAAACACCGACGCTGTCCTTAACACGCGTCCGCCGCGCGCCGCCAGACACCGAAGACGCAAGAGATTTCCCCTTTTTCTTCGATACCGTGCCGTAGAACCGCGAGCGACAGGTATAACTCGCGTTTTAAAGGCAACTAGGACGTTTTGAAAGATTGCGATACTTGGAACATTTGACACTTTAACGAAATTTCTTAATAATTGTGGTTTTTGAGTATCTTAGGAATTGTGACTGAAACAGTCGATATAACTTATAGTCCAAAGACAATTGGAATTTTCTAAAAACTCGTGAAACGTAGTGGATGTAAAAGCGTTCTATATAATCGCTAAGGTTCGTCGCGAATATCTCAGAAATGAAGGCGGAGCAGGTTTTAAACGATGGTCTCGCCATATTAAGGGGCCAGTGATGTCTATGAAGAGAACCATTTTGTGAACAGTTCACTTTCGTCTAGAGTATTGTTTAAATTAAATAAACTCGAGGAGCTGGTGTATTCAGATTCTACAGTGAGAGGCTCCTTATTGAATCTTGGGCAATTTATGAGCGAAAAGAAGCAGACTCCGCTGCGCTACCTTCATTCGGTATCACCTCGTAGTTGTGGAAGGCTGCAGGAGAAAAGTTCGATACACCGAAGACGCTGATCGTCGTGAATGACGAGAATTTTCGCGCTCGAAGAGAGACGCGTCGGGAAAGCGTGTGTCGGACGCCGGACCGAGACTCGAGCTTTCAGCGTCGAGTTAATCGAGTAAATAGTACCTAAATAGGTTGCAACCCGCGTTGCACCGGGTTGGCTGCAGCAGTTTGTCTTTCGTATTTGCAGTGAAGTGGCCGTGTTACGGCCGGGTCGGAGGATCGATTGGAAATTCGCATGTGGACGGTCCGTGTAGGTTAAAGGAAGGAATTTGCGCAGAGCTGGCTGTATAAATAAATTTGGATGGAACATATTGATGTATGTTCTTCGAAAATTTTCCTGTTGGCATTCTTCTTTCGCTCGCGCCCTTATGAACAATGGAGTTTCCTTTGACTACATTTTTCAGAGATATTCCTGACTGATGTTTGATTATCGAAAGAGAGAACAGACTCTGTTGAATATTTATTTGAAAATGAAGTCCGCCTAATTTTGATACTGAAAATTTCTAAAAGATCCATCGAAGGCATTTATGAAGATTATTATCAATGCGATCGACAACGTATTGCGACTGATCTTATGATGGACAATTCAGTGACTATATTGTACGTTGTTTTATTGAATGTCCATCGAATAAATTGCTAATAAATTTGAACGAGCACATCTCTACTGCCTAGAATACACAAGCGATATAACGATTCCCACATTTCACAGCTCCTCTTGCACGAGAAGTTCAACGTTCCTGGACAACCAATTAAATCGTACCATTACTCTCGTGTACCGACACACACACACTATTTGCGCGCAGCAACTGTAGTAAATACGTCGGGTAATTCGACTCGGGCCGGGAGTTTATAAATGTCCGGAATAATTCTTGAAAATGAAGTCCCCGGGGAGGACGCGGGGAAAGGTACTATTTTCCGTGGGCTCCTCGGAGGGTGAATTTTTCCCGGATCCCCTCAAAGCTCTTGTTTATCTGCTTCTCGGCCGTGCGCCGTTGAATTTCCGGGAAATTGCATTTCTTCGTGTTCCGAAGACACTAGATGTCGCCGGTCTTGTTCGCGGTAACTCGATTTCGGCAACTCGACGCGACGTTCCCTCTCGGCCGAAAAATATGCCCGCCTAATTCTCGGCGAAATTCGCGTCGTTGCTATCGTAAACAGAAAGCTTACGATCAACCGTGAAAACCGCGTCGAGTGAAATGAATTGGGAGCTCGATGCACCTTGCTCCTCATTCGATGAACGTTTCAGCGAACGAAAACGATAATCGATTCAGAAATGTTCATAACTGCTTCACACTGTTCTCAGAAAATTACACGAGCTAGGAAATTCTTTTTCTACTGCTCTTCCCATTTATCTTGTTGTTGACAAAAGAATCGCGTTTAAGGATTATGTAACAACTCGAAAGACACAGCAGTAGCTGCACGAAGATAAAGTTCGAACATCGAAGTTCCATATCTTCGACGATTGATTTTCTTCGTGTAGCGCTTCGAACCTTGAAATCTTCTTTGCAACTTCGGTCCAGCGGAAAATTTCCGAGATGCGTCAGGTAAAAATAAATTGCAGCGACGCGAAGGGTCAAAGGTCGACTCGAGTATCCGTGTCTGAGAGAAATATCGCGAGAGGAAGGAAATCGGCCGCAAACGGCAGCGTTTTCCCGGTGTTTTACACGCCGCCGGATCCAATTTGTCCGACCGCGTTGAATGCCAGACGATTTTCCCGTCCCGCAGGTGAGATCGAGGGCCAATTTCGCGTGGGAAACGACAGTCCATCGATCGAGCGAAACCGATTTTCTTCAACATCTTTCTCGATCGTACGATCGATCTTCTTCGAATCGTGAATTATCGAGCCACTAAGACTGGCGATTCTCAGTTCGCGAATAAATCTCTGGATAATACGTGTCGGACTCCGTTGAGCTGACGGACGTCGTTTGCAAGAAGCTTCTCTTTTTCGTTAACCGAATCCTCTTTGTGAAAGGACGATGATATAATCTACTATGTTGTCGTTTTACTTTTCTACATGGTGTTTACAGTGTAACATATAAAGTGGAAAGAAATCTTTGGTTTTGGCTGTCACAGGTGAACTCTATTCCTTCCATTTGATGGAGATTTATGTAACGGAGCTGCCGCTAAATTCCTTTGACCCTGAAGAACGGGGTTAAAGCTTTTTGTTCCTCTCAGTTTTCTGCGCAGATAAACACGGGATATAAGTATATTAAAAGACAGAGGACCGTTTCCGAGGAAAACAAGCCTTGAACGAAGCTTAATTCAACAAGGTGAAATTTTTCATTAAACTCCATTTAGAAATGCAGCGGGACGTTCCGGCTAACGTAATACTGAGAAAATGAAAAGACGAATTGCGTTTTCCGTGTGAATTCTTCTTTGTATCGAGCCACGGGGCAACGGACGGTTTCATGAATACGGAACGACGGAATCGCTGCATTTTGCCGTAGGTCGGGAACAATCCCCGCGCCGCGAGCAGCAATGCGAGCTTATTTATGAAAATATGAGGAGATTGGATGGAGAATAGTCGCGCCGGGGTGTCAAAGGGATTAGAGAACGAGAAGATTGGTTCTCTCGCGGATTTCACGGCGGAAAGGAAAGCTTTCCTGGAAGACAGATGAAACTTCGGTATCTAAATGCAATAGAGATAAGTGGAATTCTCTGTCGAACAGTAGCTAAGTAATAGTTTTACTACCCTAACACAATTCGACGCTGCCGTGCCGTTCCAGTCGACGCAGTGACAAAGGAACGAAAACAATAGGAATAACACACAGAAATATTCCCCTGTAAAAAGTTACAGAAGAAAGCTACAATCGACCAACCTGCGGAATCCAACTTCAAAGAATTATTTTCAAAGCCTTTCAAATTGTCTCCAAACGATCGAAATCATTATGCAAGAAACCAGAACGAATAATAGGGAGCATAAAAGTCGCAGAAAGTCGAGAAAGGTTGAAAAATTTGAGAATGCGACAGAGTTGATTCTTCCGTTTCCAAATTCGATTATTCACATAACGAAAATGTGTTACTGAGTCGTCTCCACTATACAAACTGATTTCCATTCGAAAAATAAAAATTCTACACAAATCAATTCCGTTTCTCCATTTATACAACGTTCGAATCGGAACGCAAAGTATCCATTGTCATCGAAGAAACTTCGTAGTATCCCCGTAACGCAAACAAAAATACAACCACCGTATGTTTACCTCCATACCTCACAACTTTCGACCGAAGTGTCTTTCTGTATCATTCATACTTTCTCGGTTATTGAGTTCTGTCCATGAAACGGCCGTTTGTGCGCCGTGGACAGCCGAGAAATGGGTGTTCGATGATTCGCGAACGGTTTTCGAATTGGCGATCGTCGGGTGGTGACGCTCTAGGCGTATCACGCGGGCGGGCAGTGTTTCGATGTGATACCTGTCGACGCAGGTGCGAGTTCTAACGATACATCACGATTCGACGCTGGCTGCGCCTCTCGTTCCCTTTCGCCGGCTCGCGCGCTCTTTCCTCCCGCTGCGCGGATCCATTCACTCCGCGGGCGGAACGGGTAAGACGTCGCGTCCATTCACGTACACGAAATGAATGAGAGCCCGCTGTGGCGTGTGCGCCGCGTGGCGTGGCCGTTTTCCTTCGAGATCTTTGCATATACGCCGACACACGCGTGCACGTGATTCAGCCGGCGAGCGAGCGGCGCGCGCTTTCCCTCTGCGCGCACCTACACCGCCGGTCAAAAGTTTCGGACCGACACGGTGCGGCCAAACAGCCGTTTCTTGGACAGTCCTCTAATAAATTAACACTATAACTACTGGACGGGTCAAAAGAACTCATTTCTTCTTTCTGTAATTATTAAAAAGTAACTTATGTTTCTCTGAGAAGTTGCTAAAGACATTGATTCAGCAATGCGCAAACTGAATTCTGGATCAATTGAAGCTTGAATAGATAGATCTTGGAGTTTCTATAGAGGAATTTTGAAAAGTTAATTAGCTGCTCTGTGGTTTTAGTGTAAAATGTATGGGTGATAAAATATGTTTCAGACAAAAGTTGTGAAGTACAGAGGCAAACGTATGATTCCAACGTTATGCAAATAAAGAAACGGGATTTATTTGCAGGAAACAGTTGTTTCTCGAATGAGAATCATTTTGTATTGTAGGGACTACTTAGCGATAAATTGATAACTTCCCGACACATTGCAACAACATTTATCGGGGTTGATACTGTACTTCTTATAAAGATTGTCGTACAGTTTCTTCAATTTTTTTGAATACTTTCAAAACATCCATAATTGGAAAACGAGGAAACTAAAACACATTTTAAGGGGTGGGGTAATTAAAATGTTGACACTGGTAAATAAGTCGAAACAGTTTTCTTAATGAAGCAGAAATTAAATTTCAAGATTTTTCGTGTAGAAACACAACTTTTGCTTGAGAATTTTTATATGACAGTTAATCGTTATAAAATAACGGAACAGAGCGTAAACATACTTTGTCTCATCGTTTGTGAAATATAAACATTGAGGAAAAACGGAGAAACGCGATGCACGTAAATAATTTCTAACGTATGTTTTGAAACATGCAAGTGGCCCGAAACTTTTGACCGGCAGTGTATGCACCTTCACTTCGCGGGCTTCCAGCGATTTTGAAGTCGTTCACGCTCGACTTCGTTTCGTGTGACGTTGGGCTTATGAATATGTAGAGTGGAACGAGAGCAGTATGGACTCGAAGCGGAAATGGACTTAATGCCAGAGGACCGTGTAAGAAATACTTTGGACGTTTTTGATACGTTTAAATTGAGGAAGACGATCTCTCAGTTGTGGATTTATGTTAATTATATTTGGTTTTATGCAAGAAGTGCCTTAATAAGGAGAAAGGAAGTATTATTTCATTGCCAGTTGTACTTTCATTTTTTACCCAATACGAGTTATAAATGCAAATGTTCATAAAGATAAAATAATTGTTTCATTGTAAATTATAAGATATTTTTGAAGTACCAAACTGCCTTAATAGTAAGTATATTCTTTAATCGAATAATGAAGGCAAAGTGTATAGAAAATTCTGGTTGATTGTCTGCTCATTGACTCATTAAGCACGTAAAACCTACAAGAAGGAGAAGAAGAGGAACAGGAAAGGAGTCTTCGAGGTCAGGAAGTAATTAATAATATTAAATAATTAACATCACCGGTGCCTTCGGCTTATATGAACTGAAAAAAATTCGGATTAGAACGAACGGAATTATATTGTCCGACTAATTTCAGATGCTCTACTGACGTGGGCTAATGAAAGCTGCGTTGATAAAGTTGACTGACAATTTTGATGCATAACTCCGCATGGGCGAGGCATTTTACATAATTCGATTCCGATTGTGTTTAGCGTGTGCCAGGCGTGTGCAATGATTCTCAATGAATCATGTTGGCATCGAGGCTGATGGTTGTGCGCGAATTAATTCTGGAATGTTCACGTCATCGGATTCAGCTGCCTCCGTTGTTGGAACGTCTGATCGAGTAATAACGTGACATAATAATTGATAGAGATAAAGGAGGAAAAACGGAATCGCTAGAACCACGATACAAGTCGAGCATTGACTTTTGAAATCGAACTCGAGTTTAAAAACGTTTGAAGTGAAACATCAATCTGAACCTGAAACTCAGAAATATCACTTCAATGTTGACTATAACCTTTAAAATTTCATTTCAATCAGAACCCAGAATGCCGAAATTTACCTTCGGTTTCCACCCAAAACTTTAAATTAACTTCAAATTAACTCAAACTTCCAAACTGAAACTTAGATTTGTAACTGATCCTAAAAAATTGAACCCCAGTTCGAACCTAATCTCACAAACTTAAGCCCCTACTTCCATATTAATTCGCTACTTCAAAATTCCCAAAGCATACGTCACATTCTCAGCAATCCTCTGTATTAAACATGACCCTTTGCACTCTAAAGACTCAGTCATTTCCTTCGGCACAGAAAACTGACAAAATTCTATATTCAATACCAAATGCTACGCAACAATATTATCCATCAAATATCGAAATAAAATAGTTCCACCTCTTCATTCGTATATTATCTCCACTCAACAGCATCAAAAATTGCATGAGTACTTCGTTAACACATTGAATGCCATGGGGGTCACCGGTGACCTCCAACCAGATCGAATTACTACAGTTCACTCAATTAAACCATGATTATTTGAAAAGATTTCTACATTATAAATAATGCTAACTAATGTGGTGTCATTCAGCCAGATGAACCTGAATAACAACAATGCAATTCAATCGAATGATTTAATATTATATTCTTTCGTGTTAAAAAATTTCAGTAGAATGCATTCAACGCAGAAACTTTCATTTACAAATTAATCTCCTCGCAAAACGCTATCAAATCCTCGTCCACTCATCCAGCATCCACCACCGCATTAAAAAAATCAAGTCGTCGAGCCGTTCCTCGGGGCAGCATTCCGCGACCGAATCCGTCCCAGAAAATTCCACGGATGTTTCGTGGCAGCGCGACGCGGCCGAAATTCCAGTCTCAGCGGCGAGCGAGAAAGCAACGGGAGGAGGCCGCGCCGAGAGCTGCCTCGCAGCTCGGCAAACGAAAGAAACTCCGGTTTTCCGCGAATTTGTTTAAACAGTATCTGGAGGCTGTACCTGCACATTGCGCTCGGGGGTCCCTTCGCTTTTCCCGCGTAATAAAACTTTCGGCCAGGCACCGAGCCGGCCGGCGGAGAGGTCGGGCACGTCCGCCGCAGTGCAAACCGGAACTTTCCTCGCGGAGCGCGACGTCCGCGGGGTCGGGAGAACTTTAAAGTCCCGGGCTCGCGTTCCGGGCGTCCAGGGCGAAATGGTGCGCGCTCCGCGCCGTGTAATCTCGCAAATGGACGGGTTACGACGAATTTCACCTGAAATGTTTAAGACGTCCTCTCGCGTCCCCGTCAGCGGGATGATAAAAGAAGCGGCCGGGCTGTTCGAAATTAACGGTACTAGGTAAATGGCGGAGGAAAGTCGTAAAGCCGCATCGGGGAACGGATATTTTCCAAGTTATAGAAAGTTGTTTCGTCCGGAACGAACCGAATGGGACGCTCGTCGGGCGGATGTCCTTTTAATACATTCTTATTTGGACACGATCGATTGCGAGAACTTTTCTGCCCGTTGCGGTTGAAGGGTTCGCGGAAGATATGATGGGTTAACCCCTTGCACTCCGAATTTCTTTTGCATTTTTCCCTTGATAATTCTGTGTTATTGCGATATTTTGTTTGAAATGAATTTTGAAGAATGGATAGTTCGTAGAGAGCGTAAATGATTGTTCTCGCTAATAATATCGAAAATAATATAATCTGTTTTAATCCTAATCGTACCACGTGTTTTATAACGAATCATACCACGATGCGACTCTCAGTCACTTATGAGAATGAAAGGAATGATTAAAATGTTACTATTTTTGTTTGTAGGGCCCAAATTTTAAAAGCCTAAAAACACTTTTGGAAATGCAATATGAAATAATCAAAGAATTTAAGTATAAAGTTCAAATGTCACTCAAAGTCACATCGTTGCCCGATTGCGGTTAAAAATGTCTTGACCAGGAAGTAAAGAGTTAATATTTTCCGTTCTTTTTTGACAACGTGCGATAATTTGCAATGAATCCACTGTAAGGTTTCAAAATTTAGAGTGTTAAGAATGTAGAATTAGATATGATTTTTATTTGATTTCCTAAGATCTTGTATCTGTGATATTTCAATGTTAGGTTAACCTAATATTCATTGATGACTAGGGTACGTAACATTTATGGATAAGATGCGAGGCATGAATCGAAGAAGGTGTTTATCGAATCTTTCTTCTGGTGATCAGCTAGCACGGTTTATCGTTGAACCGGCGGGACGTTTTCCATCGTCATCCAGTACGTTCTGTCAGGAAAAATCGATGCCGCTGCCGCATTCCTCTTATTTGCATCGGAAGACACCTTCGTTTCAATAGACGATGAATCATCCGGGTAACGTGCACGGGAGACGATTACGCCGGCATTATATTCATGAGCCGGGCCGTGCAACGGGCAATCAAGTTTTGTATCGGCAGCGCCGGCGGAATTACAAATTTCGCGGGACGGGTGCCGTGATCGATTAACGCGCGTACCGTGTGCTCGGATTTTATTTGGGGCACCCGGTGGCCGTCGAGTGGAACGACTACGGACGACCGGCGTCGGAGGAAGTAATGATTTTCCAGTAGGATACGCCGGTGATATGTCGTGTGGTTTGGGCGTAATTGGTATTCACGTGACAGCGTGATGGCGTGCTCATCGTTTCGTCTTGTATTCATCGTGAAAGACGATTTTCCTCCAATAAAGTTGGCAAGTTAACGAGTTCGTCTATAATTAAGTTTGCGCCGGAGAAGAATCTAATTGTCGTTTAAATGGAATATTGTAGCAACGAATAGGCGGTAACATGTTAATTGCTGATTAGTCGCTAATGGAGAGGCCAGTTTCTTATTTTGTTCGGAATGATTTCGGTGTGTCAATAGTGAAGTAGAAACTGTACTCGATTTTTCGTTGAACGGTCCAGTTATCGATAAAACGAGACATACAATCTATGCGCATTTGGAAAGGACTTCTTTAACAGAATATTAGAAATCGAGATTTCTCGAAAGGAAATTAAGCGTAACGAGATTTTATAATTACGGTCCATTGCGAGGGCTATGCCGAAGCAAATTATTAGTACGTATGTTTATACACTGCCATGGAAAGAGGAATTCACTAGGATTTCTTAACTGCACACTCTCTTTTAGGCGGCTGCGAAAAATCCACAACACGAGAGTGTTATTAAAAATTTCATGGTAGCTGGAAATTGACGGTTCGACTTCCGTTCGAAGCCCGACCATTCCAGAGTTCGGGTTTTTCAGACGACTTGCATATTCACGCCGACCGGAGGTCATCACGCGATTATTCCTCAGTCTATCTCGATGCACGAAATTCCGAATATTTCTTTCCCCCGAATCTTAAAACTACATCCACATATTATTCGTATAGCTCCTAACTTAATTCAAACCTATAATCGAGTGACATTTAATTTTCCTAACGTCATCTGCAAACTTCACAACTTCGATTCGTTATTCCACGTCAAGACGTTGAGATTATCGATGCAAATGAACACTTTTTACGAAAAGATCATGAAAAACAGCGATCAACAACGTCCAACTAATCGCGTCAACATTGAATATTGATTTCCAAGCATCGACGACACGTACGCAGAATAGTTCGTATTAGCGTTACATACATTCCGTTTTTACACAGTGTCTTTTCAAAATCCGAGCGACGAGCAGAAATTCTGTTACCAAGCAAAATGGCCGTACACTCTCCGAGAGATAACGATAACGAGCGCCGGTTGAATCGCTCGGGCGTCGAGACATCTCTAAATCCGGCGTGATTAGACGCGGCGCGATCGGATTCGCCCGGCAGCGGATGAAAAGGACGGCGCGGAATTGCGCGCGGATGATTTCATCCGTTTCACGCGTGTTTGCATACGTCCAAGGCCGACGAGAATATCCGCCGCCGCGACCGGTATATCCGAGCGGTACCCGCGTCGACTTTCACGATACCCGCGCCGACTTTATTGCGGAACGGAACGCGCGCCGCGCCGCGCCACGCCGCGAGCGAGATGAATCGTTCATTGTTGCGCTCTCGCGCTTCGCGGGCCGTTTTATTGAGGCGCAAGTCGACTGCGACGATGTTTACGCAATTCCGACAAATTATTAGCTGTTCCTCGGTGTTCTTTTTTTTCACCGGCATTTATTACGCTCTCGACGCTGCGAGAACCGCGCGGCATAAACGATACGTTTCCGATCGCTCGTATCACGCGCGAGCACACGCTCGTCGCTGTTCCGAGTGATTTCTGTTGCACGCGCGCCAGTTAATGAATTTATTTAATTACCAAGCTGTTGTTATGAGTTCGACGATCGCGGAACGGAATGTTCGGAACCATTTCATTTAATTTGCTGGTTCCGTTATTCGATCGAGATACGCGTTTGTTTTTATCTAAGATGATTGCTTTCAGAGAGTTACGCGTAATGAAACCTCCATTGAATGAATTTTTATTATCGATGAAATACGACTGTTGTTCCATTTAAATGTTGGCGTGGTAATGGAATAAGGAAATATTAATAAACAGTGTTGTTTAGTGGATCTTACGACTGAAATGAATCAAAATTAAAATTGCGAATTAAGTTTTCGATTACGAACGGAATGCAATAGAGGGTTAGCGTCGATTTGGTTGTATTGTATCCGATTATTTTTCACAGCTGTAGCAGCGTTTCCTGTGAATACGACGAACGTCGGAAACTTTCGCGTGCGTCTGGCTTTTTAAATCAAGCGCGAGCGACTGTTCTCGTGTGCTTACGGTTTAATTGAATTAAAGCGGACGTATGTCACCCGAGTAAATTATGGAAATAAAAATATTCGAAGGTTGCGAGGTGCAGCGCGCGTGAGAATCAAATCAATTCTGATATGTCTCGCGGGCAAATGAGCGGCTAAATAATTACAAAATCGTTTTGCCCGGAATTATTGCTGCCCCGACGTGTCCGACCTTCAACCGGCGCGAGAAACACACAATTTTGCGTTGCATGAATTTACAAAAAAAGTTGTATGGGAGCCTTGCACGTAAGTTTTCATGCTCAAGGTGAGCATGGGAACATTATCCGTGTGCACGGTGAGTTTCGGGGAGACTGATAACTCCTTTGATCGAAATGGAACGAAAACTGCGAGGAACGACGTTTACGAATGCGTAGAATACAAAATAGAGAATTGTTCACAAAAATTGTGGAATGCTGGTATATACTCTGTTCCCAACTTACTCAATTTCTAAGAGAAATCAATTTCTAGTCAACCCTTGTTCCTCTAATCCTTGCAGCCTTCAGTTCATCTATATATTTGAAATATCATTAAAAGCAAGAATACGTAGACTAATAATAATTTCTTTACAATATCCTCCAAAGAATGCAGGGTACAATTGCTTCGGAAGAATTTCATTTTCTGCCTATGAATTATAATCGTCGAAGAATATTCATTAGTAGATTGCGGACTTTCGTGCATCTATAAGAAATCCGAAAGTGCAAGATTGCACGGAATGCACGCGACACGAAGAAATATATAAAATATAAACTAAGTGTGTTTCATAGTATTACAAAAACACTTCTTCCAATCCCGTTGTCTTACTTACGTTCATAAAAATTTTAATGTTATAAGGATCAGAAGCGTGATCGGTATAATTATCGTTAATCCAAGAGATCCGAAGAACGTCGGGGAACAGAAATTTCATTGATCACCCGAAACAGACGGAGCACTCGAAACGCGTCGGTGTCTGCTCGCGTGCACTTGCTCGTCGCGAGGACCGGAGGCAAGAGTTGCGCAGAACAATTTAATAAATTCCAGGCAACGTCGGATGGGGCGGTGGGTGGTTGTAAGTAACGAGAAGCAAGAGTTGCGCGATTAAATTACCCCGACCCTGCGAGACCCGCACAACCGAAACGGTTACCTTCCCACGGTTAATTGCATTTACTCCGTAATGCAGTTCCACAAAAGGAGGGTCGGTTCGTCGGGACGAAAGGGGCGGGGAGGGTTTAAAAAGAAATTCCGCGGAGCCGGGATTCCCGCCGATGTATAACGGACCCGCGGAGCCTCGTAATGTCCTGCCTCTTAAGAAGCTTACCACTTACACTTCTGCTTGTCCTATCGGCTGTTCCCCGCACAAAGAGTCTTTTCACGCGAGCCGTTTGGCGAACTCGGCTTCTCGGAGCCGCCTCTCGAGAATATTTAGTTTAAACTTTGTTCGCGGATCAGTGAGCTGGCAACGAAGGCTCGGCGGTCGTGTGTAAGAGTGTAAAATAATAAGGGGAAGGGATTATTTTGCCAACGGTGTGTAAGTGTTAATTGCGTTCAACGATATTCGTGCGACTGCAGTCTGAAGGGAAGGAATCGTTTTAGGTCGCGGAATCGACGTTGATCTTGAATTGGTACTTTATCAGAAGTTTCTAATGGAATCGATTTAATTTTATGTGGGAGTAATAGAAGTCATGGATGGAATGCTGGGGTTATTGATTGACAGTGAACGCGGATGGCTTTCTACGAGAAATCGAAACACATCTGGTCATCGTACGAAGCGTTTGGAAGTTCATTGCCTCCGATGGTAAAACGGTAGGGATAACGAAAGCGATGACGAAAGTAACGAACTCAGGAAGTAATGAACTTGAAAGGCCAAGGTCTTCAAAATTACTAAAATGCGTGACTGCGAGAGGGAATAACGAAGTGAATATAAAGCGTAGAAATGGGAACGAACGTCTTCCGTTCGAGCAAATTTGCTACAAGCTACTGCGATACGGCTTCGAGTTCTGTACGATTTATCTATTAAATTCTCTCTTTCCTTCATTAAAACGCTGGTACCTGTTCCTACAATCATCGCAATACCAAATCCCAAGAGCCTCAATTACTTCTCCGCAGCAGTTCTCCCAACTTTCTTTCATCTTACTCCAACTTCAACTGATTCAACGGACGTCCAAGAAAAATCTCAAATCTATACGATACCTTGTATTACCCAACTAATCAGACCATCGCAGACTGTTCAAAAATATTCCAACAAAGTCGCAGTGGACGCATGAATCTCCCGAGTTCCTCCGTTCAGTTTGTCTCCGCTCGTCCGTGGAGAACGTCGCGACGTTCCAGCTCCCGGCAGTCGGTCACGGTCCGGCTTCCTCCTGCAGTCCGCCATTTCCGGCGCCATTGTTCGCAGAACCGAGAACCAGCAAACGGAACAGCCGCGTTGCGATCGTTTTGGACCGTTTCTGGCTGGAACCGCCGACGAATCGGCGGTTCCAGTCGCGATCCATCGTTGACGCCGGGTTAATAATGGCGCTCGACCGTGTAAAAGCGCGGAGTCAACGCGGCTAGGTGAACCATTAGCAAATTGAGCGCCATACGCAATTACACCGGTCGCGGGGCTCGCACCGCGGCCGGTCGACATCAAGTTTTCACGGTTGTTTGCGCTCGCCGGCGACGTCCGCCTGCGATACGGATCCGCCGATACACGTGAAAGCCCGACTGCCACCGCGCTATCGACCCGCGCCACGCGTATTTAATTACGTGGGCGTTGTTCTTCGCAATCGACGCCGATACGACGCGATCCGCGGTGAAGTCGCACGGATCGCAGGCGAAAAATGCACGAATTCCTGATGGACCTTTTTTCTGGGAAGCCTGGGTAAAGAATATTTTTGGTGATTTCTGTTCGTTGGTCGCGGAATTGTATGGAGTCGTTGAAAATGTTTCTGACTGTTCGATCTTTGATTATTTCAGGAACAGGGTATTAAATTTAGCTCCTCGTGGCTGTTTTGGGGTACGTTCAGTATTTTGAACGTTCTTGAAGGCACGGAGATTTTTTTTGGACAGTATTTGGAGTTACGAAGGTAGTTTTGGAAAGTATTTTCACACTAGATTTACGGAAGCCGTCAATTTGATAGATACTGAATTTTTTCAAAAGTATTTAGTGATAGCTTTGTTGTACTCTGGTTTTGAAGCTACAATTTTCGCGATTTATACGGACGAACACGCAGTTTTCTGGGAACAATAGAATAAAGTATAGAATACACGTTCGTAAATCTTCTGTTGAGCTACAAAAACATTTTTATATAGGGAAAGGATTAAAATTGTGAAGATATTGATTGAAAATACTTAATACTTCATGTAGCTAACAAGTATTCGAGAATACAGATCTGTTGGCTAGAAATACTTGAGTTTATTCGTAGTATTGTTGTAAAATATTTTTAGACGAGACAAATGGAGGACCGGGAAAAGTTGTTTTATTGTTAGTTCGTGCTCGGAGTGATCAGTATTTTTAGCTTTAACTAGCCCCGAATCGGAGAGGAATCGTTTATATTTAGGAGATATTTCAGGACAAGTAGATGTGGACGGTCACTGTCAGACACTGGCAGCAGAAAAATATTTAGGGAACCGTAACGATCCGGCGCTCGAGTGTCGTTGAATTACAAAGTAGTTAGGAACGGTTGTCGCCAGACCCTGATCCCCTTGGAATATTCATTGAAGGAGCTTGGAAACCGATATCGATGTTATTTCGAGTATCGTTGACCCGGAGAGCAGTCTCGCTGTCAAGTCGTTCTACAACATCTAACAGCTTCCCACGTTGATTTCGGGTGAATTGAGTCCTTGAAAACATCTCTTTCCCACCAGTCCTCAAATCCCTCTTTCTCTCTCGAACGGACATTAACAAAACTTTTTAAAAAAATTTTCAGCGTTCTCGCAACATTTTTCAGCGAGATATAAACGACATTCTTTGAAACTAACAAACGAGACAACGTATATAAATTAAGGAACAAAGCTGTTTCATTTGACTATCTCGCATACAGATGCATTATACAGTTTCGCTATATCAAATCTAGTGACTGCGAGTCACCTCTCAAACGGTTAAATTGCTCGTAATCTTGTAGAATTTATGCCAGTTCACGACACAAATCGCAATTGCCATAAAAAGGCACTTTACACTTTAATCCGAAGAATCATCGCGAACGAATTGAAGAATCCTATATGTCTGATCGCCCGAAAATTGCTCTCCCGTCGAATCCCGTATCCAGAGGAACGTTACCACGCGATTCCACCGTAGAATCAAGTAGACGTATTGTGGAGCGGCGCTCGGAATTCGAATGAACGGCCGCTCGATTTCATCCTGCAAAGTGCAGTAATCAATTCGTTAAACAAGTAGGCGGAGGTTCATTTTTCGTTCGAGTCGGGCAGAAAGAGAGCGATGGCCGCCACTTTTCTAGCGCGTGACGGCGCGAGAACGAAACGGCGAAATTTTCCCGGCCTCCCCCCCTGCCACCCTCGCGCCGCCGGACGATTCCGTATTAATGCACCGACAAACCATATGCAATTCGACGCATTATTCGGCCCATTAGCCTCGACCCGCTCTGATCGTATCAATGACAAATTATTTCTGAGCGAGCGAAAAAGAACAACCGTCCCGGAAAATCGACGGCGAAACGGCCGCGGAATAATCGCGACGAATATTCCGCGATGCACTCGGTCCGCGTGACATTTCCCTGGGAACGGTTAGGTTCGCGTTCCGTCGGAAGGCCGCGCGTTCGAACGCAAAAATTCTGGGCGAAACGCCGGCTCGGGGGAAATCTGGCTACGCGCGTATTGTTCCTTCCCAGCCACCGTCCGATGCGTGGGTGTACGGAACCATTTAATTAGAAGTCAGCGCTGGGAACACTTCGAAATGTCGGTGTTCACGTGGGTTCTCACTAGCCATTCGAGTTATGAGATTACGGAATTTTCGATTGTAGGTGAAATATTGCTGCTAGCTTTTTATTTGACTGCTGGCTACCTTCAAGAAGGCTATATACAACCTTCTTCGTATTTAATTTCTTTCTATTAAGAACAACCAAGCTTTGCCAACGAGAGTAGCGCAAAATGAGAAGCGAAGAAGCTTGAAACTCTAGCTCTAGAACTTAATCATATTCAAAAACTGGGGTTAACCACTTTACCACACGAGTCAAATAAACCACCGTTACATTCTGATAATGAAAATCAAACTAGATTGATTTAACCCTTTGCGGACCGATGTCATTTCGGTGAGATGAAATGTTCAGATTCGGAAGACTGAGTCGTGGGCAAATGATCTAATTAGTCGAGCAACAAGAGATCAGTACGTAGTTTTCTTCTTTCTATTAATTGATTGATATATAATTTAGCTTCATATGTTAAAGGTTCTCTATTATTCGAAGAACCTTCCGCAAAGTGTTAAAACCGATTAGCCGAGTTCCTCGGCTTAGCCATTTCCAATACAGTTCAGTGACCCGGCGTGTTTAGAAGGAGGACCGAAAGAAAAAGGGGGAACAAAGGAGAAAGACATTGCCACGCTGGTGGCGGTTCCTTTCTGGGTCGCGTTATCAAGACACCGGGTCCGCGCCGCGGGGTGGTAGAGGAAGGAACAAGCGAGCGGAGTCGGGTTCAGCGCCGGCTGGAAAGAGACGTCGACGTCGCGAGCGTTTCCCGTGGCCTGCACTGCTTGAATTTTGCAGCGAAGCCCGCGAGCGGAACGCTGTGCTAATACAGGAACAGAGGATGAGGGAGGAGGTGGGGGCGGTCCACATGCGAGTCGGCGTATTACCCGCGGCATATTGCCCACAATGCAGTCGGAATCTATACGCGGACCGCGGGGCTGACCACAATGGGTCAGTGACGACGTCTACGCGGCACGGTGCCCCGGGAATAACCGGGGAAACGAGCAATTACCGCGGCCACCGGACCGGCTGCGAGAATTTATGGGCCGATCCCCTTGAGCAACCCTTCGCGTGCGTTATCCACCCTCGCGGAATTACCTGGCAAAGTAAATGCCGCTCTCCACGGCCGAGTTTCATATGATACATCGATAGCTCTGCTAAGAGACCCCTCGCAAATTGCCCGTACGATCGTTTTTTCTCTTTTATCCTGGCAGGTCTTTCGCTTCTTTGCAAGACGACGCGTGCCATAGAGGAGCGATGTTTCTCGATGTTCCGCCGAGCGGAACAGGGACAAGAGGCGCCTTTCGATGAGGATTCTGCGGTTCTGATCGCTTACGCGTTGCTGGCGTGTAGCGATGTAGTATTAACGCTAGAACTACCAAGCACTTAAACCGACTTTTCGAAATCTCTTTGTAAAACTTTCAACCGTGTGTTTATTAACTCTTTGCGAACGAACGTCGACATTTCGGCGAGATGAAACGTTCATGTTTGGGAGACTGAGCCGTAGGGAAATGATTTAATCACTCGGGCAGCAAGAGGTTAGCATATAGATTCTGTTTTTGCTGTTATTTAAGCGATTAATGTATAAGTTGGCTTCATCTGTTGAAGGTTTTGTACATTTCGAAGGATCTTCGTCCGCAAAGGGTGAAGATTTCAATTGGCTTATTGGCTCACAGAAGCATCTGTACTTTCTCAGTAATCGTAACAGACGAAATCGGGAATCAGTCATTTTGTCCCATCTGGTAGTTCTAGTGTTAAACGTGAGATGGGAATAGATAAATTCTGCTTGATTAGAGTGGAATTTCTTACGAGGGCGAGATATAAGAATCTGTTTTTGAATGAAACCTTATACATGTTGTAGTATGTCTATAGAAATGAAAATTCTTCGTGGCTTTTTGACCGTGGTTCCTCGTTTTCGAGGAAAGCGAGTCTTAAGCTTGTATGTTACTGAAATAAGATGAATAGAAGAAGCTTATTATAACAAGGTGTCGTTCCAAATCCTCATACTTGGAATTCTTTCGTTTTTACACTTTTCTTTGTTTTCCTTTGAACTGTAATCTCCGAATAACTTGTTTTTTGTTATTGCAATATTATTTATCGTCTTATTACGGTAACATACAAATATAAAACTCATTTTTTCCTAGATATGTACTATATATGCACAGACTTTCATTCAAAAACACATTATTCAAAAACAGATTCAAGTGATTTGTTTTTTGAAGTGGGTGTTGCTGTATGGAGAGAATTATTGGGGAATCGGTGTGATGGGAAGGTGTGTACAGTTGGTTAGGATTTTTTGGTTTTGAATGAATGGGCGATTCCTAGGATTAAGGACAATGGGTTGTTAATGGATTTTCTGTTGTTCGTGGTGGAGGAAGATCTTTCTATTCTCCTGTTTGAAATGTACACATTGTTTTTGAAATTGAATGATCGATAGTTTCTCTTTTTTATCTGTTCACGCCGTTTCAACCTCTTTGCCTTTGATCGTCCCGCGCAATCAATTTTTCTGTTCGATAATGGCAGAAAGGGCACCCGGCGTCTGGAGTGACCCCATTCCTGAAACTCCAAGGCGCAGAGACCTCGAAGTTCGGCCCGGGTCTGTAGGAAAGAGATTCTATTTTAATTAGGTTCCCAACTTAGCTTAAATTTACTTTGGGTTCGGCCGGAAATTTGCTATAAAAATTGAGCTTCGCGGAATGAATTACTGCGAGCGCGTCTAATTGCAAGCTTTATCTGGACCCATCCTATCTTGCGAACCAACTGTGAATTCGTAATAAATTCATTTCAGACAGTGGTTCTCAACCTTCCACTTTTAAAGTATTCCACCGCTATAAGACGAATTACTTAATTCCAATAAACAGGCTGAAACAATCACAGCAAATCTGCTGAAAGCTTCCATAAAAGTGAAAAATAGTCCTCTATTACCATAAACAAATTGAGAACCTCCGATTCACCACTTTACAGTCCGAAGCGTTTCTAATTTTCCACTTCGAAACTTCGGCGTTATTTAATTCATCTACAATTTAGCATGGTATTTTAATCATACATGTCGGAACACGTAGGAAATACTGAAGTTGTACTTATGTATGATACAGATATAACGACGTACATGTAATTACGATAGAAATAGTTATAGTAGAAATTAGTGAAAGATCCGAGTACCGTTGGAATGAATTTTAATGCCGACTTCGCCTCGACATGGGACGGTAGAGGGTTAATGAAAACAGTCAGTGGACATCGGCCTATTTTCTCGCTCGGGTTGCCATGAGTTCGAATCAGAATGCGCCGGAAGGGCCACGAATATCGAAGCAGACGCGGGACGCGAAAGGAATTCTGTAATACAGTTCCGCGGCCGCAATCGTGCCTCGGCTAAATTGAATTATCATGGGACGAGGCCGGATCGCGGAGCACGAGAACAATGTTAATGGTCAAAGGGGCGGGCACTGGAAATAATTAGCAAGTCGCGGCGAACGGCGGTCGGTTACGCGCGGCTTAACAAACGGGAGAATGTTGAAAATCGTTCTACGATCAACGGGGTCGCAATTACACGGTTAATTATCAGTTACCGGCGATGAAGCGTCGCTCGCGCTTTAATTGGGGACGAGCTACGAGTTTTCGAGCAGAACTCGAAACTTGTAAATACCCCTTTTACGTTCAGAGCTGGAACAGCTAGATAACCGGGTACCCGAGTGTCTCATACGGTTTTGCGGCTGGTTACTAGAACCATCAGGCTTTACTTCCGAATGATTATTTTATTTTTGCCGTTTCATGAAATATGAATTACCAAAGGTGTCCGAGAATCTGAAAATCATCAATCGAATTCTCGAAGGAACTGAATTTAAGTAAAAGTAAATTCGTTTGCGAATTTTAGTAGAAAGATTATAATAAATGAAATAAAATATTGTACAACATTATTCAATTATTATGCTTACTCTGTATTCTATCCTTCATCATTTCAGAAATTTCGAAAGGAACTACGATATTAACCCTGTGCACTTAGAAGGTACTCTCAGTCACCACTTGATTTGACACAGTGAAACTATAAAATCTGATATTTAATGTTGAACTTTGTATAATGCCTCGATACGTGCAATATTGGAATACAGTAGCTTTATTCCTCAATATACTCGTGACTTTTGTTCGAGTTAGTTTCAAAGAATATCGTCTTTCTCGTCAAAAATGTCGAACATTTCTAGTGAGAAACTTCCGAGTGCAAAGGGTTCAGGTGACCCAAGCAGAATACTAGAATAAAATATATTCAGAAATCTACATTCAGGCTTTACCCAGGTATCTCATGAGTAAATACTCAAGTCCTAAATATTTCATATCCACGAGTACCTTCTGAATACTCGCATATTCAAAAACTTCATGTACCATAGTATCTCATAGCTGCTCGGATACCGGAATATTTTCCATGTACAGGTATTTCAAAGGTCCTCGGACAGCCAGATACTTCGTATATCCAGGTAAAAGTACCAGCTCCATTTTCGTTTCGCGAGAATTTGCTCAGGCAAATATTTTCCCCCGACGACGAATCCGTTCGTTCACCCCCGCTGGCGGCCAGTCCGACGATGCACGCGTCGCCGGGCCGTATGAAACGGAAGCGCGGGGGAAAAAGAGAGGTTGCACCGCGGCCGCGCGCGGGAACGCGGCAACGGCACCCCCAATACAGATATTTTGTTGCGCTGACGGCTTTTTCAGGGGACAAGTTTTGTTAAACTACGGCCGCGCAAACAGTTCCCCGCGTTTGCACGCGACCGCGCCGCCGGTGAGCCCCTTTTTTCCACGTTTTTTTCGGCGGACGCCCGCGCGTCAGCCCGTCGACGCGCCCCGTCGGTTCGAAAATGAGGTCGATTGTACGCCGCGATGACGCGGCGGAAAACACGCGCCGACGGGAAATTCCCCGTGGCCCGCGAGCCGAATTCCCTGCCATTTTTCCGGGACGGTTTCACTGTTGAAACTCTGCGAATCTCGGATCGACTCACCCTTGTGTTCCGTAGATTGGCTGGGATAACGTTGAACGGTTGTTTAATGGAATTAATTTTTAACCGATGGAATTTTTCGATTCAGCTTCCGAACGGACGAGCTTGATTTTTTCAACAATTTGTTCAACATTTTTGCGTCCACGCGTGGTCGGGATTTTTACGATTGCTCGGACGTTAATACGTTGCATGCCATGGAGGTCACCGGTGACCTCAACTAAATAGAATTACTATTATTCATTCGATTAAATGATTATTTGAAAACTTCTCTATATTATAAGTAATACGACTTGATGCACTGACATTCAACATTTCGAACCTATAATAATAATGTAATTCAATGGCATAAGTTGATGTTACATTATTTTCATTTTCTATATTTGTCTCGGCAAAATCGTGCGGCAGTCAACGTGTTAATAAATGTTTGCGATAATAGTTACAAGTGCGCTTTGTGAATATCTTTCGTCGAACTTCTATGTTTATAAAATTTCGAAGTTATTGGACGTATATTGAGATTTTCATACCTTCGGGAGATGGACATGCAACGTCAATCGTGAGTGCAGTATTTTGTCTTTCTAAACATCCTTCTCGAGGAGAAATCTGAGAATACCATAAAGCATAATAGAATTTCATAGAGTTTCGGATTAGTTGAACAACACGCTTCGCTCCGTTTCTCCTACATTTGCCCCATTAAAATCTGGACGAACACGGAAATTCAAAGATATTTCCATGGGAGACGTGAATTTCACCGGGAAAATGTCGAAGATATTAACGAGGGTTCCGCCAATGGCGTCGGGGGAGCGAGGCTATTCACCGATTTTCGTCGACGCGGCCGAATAAGAATCACCGTTTATCAGACTTTCGACGTACTTTTCTCCTAATTGGCAGGGACTGCTCGTTAGCGGCTCTCCTCCCTTCCCCCCCCCCCCCGTGGGTCTCGTTATTAGCGGGCCACCGGTTGGAATATGATTTACCTGGCGCCGTCGTCCCGCTCAAAAAGCGGCGAACTTCGTTACGACGGTTTCGAGTTCGATTGCTCCGTAACTTAATCCGTTCGCTCGATTACAAGGTAATCGACGCCGGCAGCCGGCTCCGACGAACTTCTCGGCCCGCGCCGGATGCCGGAGAATTTTTCCTATCGGGTGACCAATCGATACTCGTCCCGATAGTCTCTGAAAAAAATCGGCGATGAAAAAGCGCCGTCGCCGTGAGCTTTCGTCCGCTCGTCCCGCCACCGAGTCAACGACCGAAAACAAACGAAATGCAACGGGAGAGGGGAAACGGAACTGAGAAACGACGACGCTGGAGAGCTTCGACAAGCTGATTTGTTCGAAAGTCCGCGGAATTGCATGATGATCGATGAAAATGTAATCGACCGATTGGGATGGCAATTATACGAATTGCTCGCTGATTAAAGCGATTAATTCTACTTTTCGAATGTTTTCGAATTTTAATGGAGAATTGCTTGATCCCTTTGCCTATGTATCGTCGGATGTTTCTGTTTTTCATTTTATAAAGTTAATCGTGTTCGAAAATGGATGAATCATGCGTCGGTAGAGTGGAATCGGGGGATTCGTTGGTTTTCGACAAATAAACGTGGAACCTAGGAATTGTCGCGAGACACGAGTGGATATGAGCGGCGAGTTGACTGGTTTTCCAAAGTTAAAGCTCAGTGGTTTGTCAACCTGCTCGGATACAACTCGCCGAATAAACTATAGAAAGTTCTGAGCACCTGCTACGGAATTGTCAAGTTCCGTAACCCTTTCCCGACGTCACGGCGGGCTCTCGGCGCGTCATATTCGCGCGTAGTTTAACCTTTCCCGTCTCTAATCGGCATTTTCATCGCTCCACATTCGTCCCTTCTGAACGCACCGCGTGAACATTGGAACAACGTGTTTCCCGGAGTAATTATACGATCGATACTCGAGCCTCGTCAGTGACCCGAGCGCGTACTTTAAAGAAAATTGCACCAACGTACACCGAGGAATTGTTATTTTCTCTTGTAATATATTGTCGAGATTAAATCTGAGGCTCCAGTGTAGCTCGAACTTTGATCCAACTATAAATCTGTACTTCGTGTTAATTGTGTAGATGATCAATTTAGATCCAGAACCTTTAAGAAGCGTTACAAGACTGTCCAAGCGTTCCATAGCTATGGCCGTTAAAGTATGTATAATCAGTCTTCGAATCTAATGAATTAAAATCCTACATCAAATAGTTGCACTATTTCTCAAACCAATAAAAACTCCTCTACAAATTTGGTGACCCAACTGAATCACGAGAATCCAAAATTTCATCGAAATCCGGAAAGGGCTGTTCCTAGGAAATTATCCTCACACCGTTCCTTGATCTTCAAAAAGTCAGTTAATCTACATCAACCCAGACGTCTAATCCACATATTCACCAATAAATCCCCAGATTCTCAAAGTCTATTCCACCTAACTCTTCAATATTCAAAACTACTCAAACAAGTTCCACGCGATCTCAATGGACCACCATCAAGCCAGACTCCCATTCGACCTAACAATTCACGGCAATCTCGTCCAAGAACCAGACTCTCCGATAACCCTGGCATCCATTGAAGCCTACATACCCCTGTACCTGGCGCACCGTCGAAAAAGAGGTCCGAAAGAAGGTGCTGTCGCAGTCGCGACCCAGATCCCGGCTTCGACCCAGAAGTTTTACGGGCGCACATCGTTCGACGGAATGTCTGCAACGGTTTAGTGGCGCGGAAGTTACGAGTCCTCCGTGCCGGCCGAAATGACGTTCCTCCACTTACCGGGGTGGGTGCAGGCTGCCGGCGAATATATTCTTACCGCGTCGCCGGCAGACGCGAACAACAAAACGCTCGTCTCTCCCACCGGCCGGAATCCTTCGTGCCCGTTAACTCGCCCGTTAATTCGATCGTTTGTTGCCGCGGAATTAGCTTCTGGATACTTCGACCGGCGCGCCGCCTCGCGCCGTAGCTTTCGACGTGTTCCAGACTGTTTATTCCCTTGGCTGTTTCGCGTACCCGCTGCGAATCGGAAAGCTTTGTTCAGGATACGCCGTTTCCTGCGTTTGATCTACGGCGTTCTTGCAAAGTTGCCGTGCGTACATATACACTCGCGGCAGATCCCGAGCGGCGTTGCTCGCCGTACGTTTCGAGCTTTCCGGATGCCGCCTCGCTGCGCTGGCTCAGGCGAAACAAATTAGCCGACTCGAGGCCATTGTACGCGATCTAATATTGTTTGACGACTATTATGCAGTCTCGGCGGCGTGTTACGTCTAACAATGCCCGGGGATCTCAAATCGAGTTGCAATTGGGATCAATTATAGCCGCATGCGTGCACCGCCGCTCGAATGCGTGCACGTTCGATTGCTCCGCTGCGCGCGGAGTCTGAACAGAACCCGCTGCAGCGTTCCCCTTCGCTATGCTCGGGCATTCGCGGAGTGATGCAATGATATCGTTAACGCGTTCGTTGTACTAAGGTTGATACTAATCTATTAAAAATCATTTTCTAGCGCTACCTTCTCTTAGGAACTCTACATTCTCTCTCCTAAATAATCGATTCAAACCTCTTTGTCACTCTTGCTTTATATTCTTCTTATAGCATGTAACCTTTCAGAGCCTAATCTTCGTTCACTAAAATAACAAACCAGCCGAACGACGATTCGGAACACTTCTCGCAGTTGAAGTTCGAACGTCGGAATCTATTAAGCCTTCCCAGATTAAGACTTGCAACAATAAACTATCGACTTCCCGCTGAAACCCCGAAGCGATGTGTACGTATATACGAGTCGCAGGTTCGCGGAGCCGTTAATTATTCCCATTATTATTATCTTGACGCAGCAGCCGTCCCTACGGGGCCGGGGCGAAACAATGGCGCCGATAATCCGAGGGAGCAAACTATCGCGTCGTCCTCAAAAGTTGCCCGGTCACCGCAATACTGTTTCGCAGCGGCCATAAACCGGCCGGGACGGCTGCAGCCGCAGCAGATTCGATATCGCCCCCTCCCCCGGCCGCGCTCTCGCGCCACCGCTTCGATCCGCGACAGGATCAATCGCATCGGCCATCTTGCAGCTGCGTTGCGACGCTCGTAAAGCCGTTCTTGTCTACCCGGTTTGACCCCGCCACGAACCCGCGGGATTGGCTTCGTTAAGGAAAGGCACGCTGCGTTTCGTCGATGCTCCAGCACACAAAAACCGCGAGCGTTCGCTGCAGCACGCACGCGCGCGCGCGCGCGACCGAGAGGGTTTCCACGTACACCGTGTTGTAGATAAATAGTCGGCCATTGTCGCCCTGAAAATATTATAGTGTGTTTGTCAGCCAACTATCGGTGAATTTTGTTTATTTCGGAAAGAATATTTTTATAAAGTATGCGAGGCAAAGGCACCGGTAGCTGGCCTGGATCGGTAGTTTACTGTTTTGCAGGACAACGTAAGAAATTAAGGTTTTCGAGAGTAGTCTTTTGATGAAGCGATAGATATGATCCACCGACTCGACTCTGAAACACTTTTGCCTCAGTTAGATTGTTTGTTGTAGAAACTAATAAATTTGTTTTGTTGACGTTGGTTGTATGCCTCCAATTTCCAGCGTGAAATTCAATTCTTTCCATTTGTGTTTGTCCTCTTATTTGAAATTTATCGTAGTCGTCGCAAATGAGCGATATTAAAGTAACCACCTTCAGTTTGGTTTTGCTATAAGTGGTCAATTAATCTTCTCGTTTGAAGGATTTAACTTCTACTGCGAATATTGAGTTTTTAGAAATGTCTACGAAATTTGGATAATGTGACTGTTTCAAAACAGTTCGCTTTGCTACGTAATGCGAGAAGTCCAAACAGCGTTTTCACGCATAGAGTCTCGTTGTTTAATAAAGAAGCAAGCGTTTACTATTATTCACTCAGAAATATTTTCTTAACTGCTCAACTATAGATGTTTTTGTCGTAAATACAACTCGTTTGTTAGGGAGACTATTTGTAAATAGATTTTAGACATTCGAGGTTCGCAAATGCACGCGTTGCGCGATAGTGATTCTTATAATATTCGAGGAAGATGTTCCATTGTAATTCTGCTCTTCGAACTATAGTCTTTGATATTTGAGTTTGGTAGTGTATAAGAAATTATGGAAATAGGAAATTAATTCGTAAGGATTGATTAACTGTTATTCCGACCATTCAAATTATTATCAATTAATTTTTTAGATACTTCTTCAAACGTGCTCCTACAGGATCAAGTAATAATTTTGTTTAATAATAACGATCTAAGCACGCAGTTGAGTTGCAGTCAGATGAGAAGTTTAATGAAGTCTTGAAAAGTCTAGGTCGGAATAGATCCAAGCAGTCCAAGGGTTAGAGATCACGGTAATGTTTGTACCTCTGTATGTATCTGTTCTCTAGGAGTATGCGTGTATTGTATTTACGCGTGCCCGTGCGCGCATTCGGCTCGTGTCGGAGGAGCCGGGTGCATTAATCTGTCTGTTTGGCGTGCATTCGAGTCGGTGCATTGTTGAGGGAACGGGGACGTTCGAACAATCGTGTTCGAGCATCGATTCCTTGGTAGCTACGGCTTTTCTGTTTCACGGATGCTCGTTACGCCTTGTTGATACGTGATCCTAGATCCTTGCTAAAACGTGAATAGTTGAGCAATCCGTTGTTCAACGTTCGTCATGGGGGAACAGTAGATGTACTTCTCTTTGAAAATTTATTTCAATAAGACTACAGTTAGGAATGTTCGTACTAATATCAAGATAAAAGAACGAGAGGAAACGCAGAATTCGAAATCAAATTGTTAGTGTTAACAGTAATTCTTACATTACATAATTATCTAGTTATTCACGTTGATGGACATTTATATTCGGCATCAGTAATTTAAGTTACAATTATTTTGTTATAATTTGAAAGCTCCTTTCGTTTTTCATGTAGTAAAAAGAAAGAATTACTAATTACTTAGTATCAAGATTCTTACATTACATAATTATTTAGTTATTCACGCGGCTGAACATTTTTATTTAGCATCAATGATCTAACAAGTTATAATTATTTTCTTGTAATTAGTGTAATCCAGTGATCGGTGACCATCGTCACAGTCAACGTGTCTACACTAAAATTACCAGGCAGGTTAAAATGACGCTGATTTCCTCATTTTGCAATTATTAGAAAAATAACAGACGTTTCTCTGAGAAATTATTAAAGAAATTGATTCAGCGATACACAAATTCAATGATAAATCAGTTAAAGTCTCGTCAGATGCACTCTTACAGTTGCTATAAATTTGAATTTCAGAAAGTCAACTGAACTGTTCGATAGGTTCACTATTAACCCTTTGCACTCGATAGGCAACTCCCAGTTATTTACCATTAACCTTTCTATACTGCGTGAATACGTGAAATATTGAAAAAAATAGCTTCGTTCCTTAATTTATGCGTGATTTCTTGATAAATTAATTTTAAAGGATCTTGTCTAGGTCTAATTGGAAAGTATTGAGTATTTCAAGTGAAAAACTTTCGAGTGCAAAGGGTTAAACGTCTTAAGCTTCTCGTTGAACAACCGTTGTAACAGTAAAACACCAGTGAACCGTCCGCGCGAGCGGCGGTATAACGCTCGAGGTCGAAGTTCACGGGTGCATCTCGCAAATTGGAAATTCTCGCAAGGAATTCCCGGTCCGGTTAAAGCGAGCCGTCGCGTCTCGCGGATCGGCCGCGATTTTCGAGGAAATTCCGTCGGTCTGGCGCGCACAAAGCGCGCCAACGCAGCAACGGTCCCCGGAGCATCGAATACCTCGCGGACGGCACGCGCAATTATTATTTCGTTGCTTTGAAACGCCGCGCCGGGTTTCTCCATTATTAACACGTTCGCCTCTACCGCGAACCGCAGCCCGTGCATGCATTTTAATATAACGGAACGCATAGCGGAGATTGGAATCTATAAAGCCGGCCCGACGCCGGCCAAGAACACTGTTGGCAGAGATCCAGACGCGCAAACTTCCGACGGACGGTCCGAGCACGGGAGCGGCGGCTGTAAAAATTCGCTGGGAGATCCGCCTCCTCGTAGAATTCACGGAACATCGTCCTATAGATCGGACATCGAATTTTATTCCGATTCTTCGGTGGATTTTAATAATACATATTGCTTCAGGATTGTTTCATGTGCAGCGGTTGCGCGGAACGATCGTTGAAATTGCGAGTAGCGAAGTTGATCGTTTTGAAACTAGATTCTGGGAGTCTTGGTTGTCTTAAAGCATTGAGAATGATAGAACGATGTAAAGGTTTGAGTAACAGACAAAGAATTTTTAGTGCTAAAAAAGAACATTCTCTAATCTCGAAATATCTATGTTTTAGAGTTTATATATACGTGTCTATCTGTATTGTAAAATTAGAAAATTAGAATAATATAAGGATTATTTAGAAATCATGTGAGAAGATATATAACTTTCATAGATACGTTAGAATCGACCAATGACTCGACGAATCACCTGGAACACAATATGAATTCCCACAAATCGTTCGGGAATAAGTTACTCAAAGTTTCCCAGTCATCCCTCGAATGATGAATCTTCAAAGAACGGTCCGACGCAACTTCCAGCAGTTAACTCGATCCGCAAGAACTTTTCCCCTTCCGCAAACAATTTGTAAAAGTCGCCGTCGCTCGAGAATCAACCAGTGCCCGGCGAGCCAATCAAATATTAATAAACCGTTCCGCGGAGCCCGACGCGGGTACGTACAAGCGGGTACTCTATCGCCGAACTCCGTCCCCCGCAGCAGGATCCATCCCCGAGAGAGAAAAGTTGTCGAAGACGCGATGTTCCGTGATTGGCCGAGTAATTTCAACGGCGATATCTGCGCTCGATCTTTCTCTGAAACCAATACCGTTGATCCTGGTAGCTGAAATATTGACCAGTGCCTCTCTCCGCGCGCGAGCAATTGGAGAACAATGGCGGCCGAGGAAGTACTGGGAATTTCTTTCGAGATTGCAATGGATGCTGACGAGACTACACATAAAGATCGTAATAATTTATTAACCGAAGTTCCTTGACGCAAAAGATGCAAGAACAGAGAAAACGCAGAAAACATGGATCTAATGAAATTAACAAAACAGAGCATATCCCTAGGAATTTCATGGAATTTTGGGAACATGTTCCGGGATAAGCTTATTCACCGAATATTATTCAACATAGAGCATGTTGTTCGGCTTCCTGGAATTCCTGTGCGCCTCGATGTTCCGAGCTTCAAAATATCAAGCATTGGTTCTCGATATTCTCTAGCGCAACCATAGAGAGCAACGTCTACTCGATAGAGCGAATGAGATGAATGTAAAATGAAGGAAACATTGAAAACCGAGATGAATTGTATCAGCTCGCAAAAATCGATGGGAACTCAGATAGCGTCGCGCCTGTTACAAGAAGCCCGAGAGCGGCACGCTCGATTCTAGGATTAAGCTTCATTAATTAAAGTTTCCGTTCAGAGACGTAACCCCGAGGTAACCGAGGTGTCCCCTGGGAATCGTAATTTCGACATCCTCGGAGCGTAAACTTCAGGGCGGGAGACCCGGCGATTAATTTCCCCGAAGTTCACGGCGGCGTCGCTGCCGGACGAGCTGGTTGTACACCGTTTCGCTTTTATCCGCTCGTTCGGTGAACTTTTCCAAAAGTCTACGCGCGCGGCGAGCCTTTTCAATCGATTATGCGCACCGATGTTCGACCGTTTCCTCTCGTTTTGCCCGCGATAACCGGCGACAGTTTCGAAAGGAATATTCTGTTCCACGTTCGAGGCAGCTAAACTGATTGCTGCGATTGTTCCCTTCGGTATGGGGAAACGTTGTTGCGCCGTCGATCGTTATCTTCGACGTCCCGCTACTTGTTCGCCGATTACAAACTTCGGCCGCGGCTTAGACGCAGCCCTCGCAACCACTTCGCCTCGATGTCCCGGCGAAGAAGAAGCTCCGCGACGAGTGGAGATCGAGCGGCCTTTTACTCGAGCCGAAGAGCTTCCAGCATCGGGCAAGAAGGGCCTCTCGACGCCGCCTTAATTCGTGAGCTGTTTTTTTCGCGAGCGTACTCGAGCCTCGCGCTCCAATCTCCTCGCCTTTGTCGTGTTTTCGTGACGAAACCTCGCGTGTTTCCGTATCGTTCGATTTTATTCGAGCCCTCGAGCCCTGAAACACGGAGAAGATCGCGAAAGCCCTACTTTCGTAGGGCTTTCGCCTACTCGCAAGTGATTTGAATGTTTCAAATTGCCCTGTTTATTTACTTTCATTCGTTATTAATCTTTAACGTAGCAAAATCATTTTGTTATTTTTATCACTGTTATTGTTGTAATATTTATAGTTAACACGTTAAGTATTGTGTTACGCCACTTCTGTGTACTTTTTTCCGCTTCTATGTTATACTATTTTTTCTTGGGATAAGTCATCTTGAAATACTTCCTGTTGAGGGTTAATATTGTCTTTCGAAATAGTTCGAAAGTAAAATATTATTTTTTTTCTAACCTTTTCTGTTGCAAGACTTTATGTAAATTAACTTTGTAATGCTAGCACACTTTCTTTCGACTTGACGGCCGAAGCCAACTTTCAGAGGCATCAGAAATTCACGTGAGAAAGTCTCAGTTGCCAATTCTCTCTTGAATAAGCGGATGGAATCGGGAATCTTATTCGGTGAGCCGCAAAATCTAGCACTCTAGGGTGTTCCAACGACTTCGCAACGATCACCATGAAAATTTGAACGTTATCCTATGACATCGAGGGTTCCGCGAGGACCGTGAACGAGCCACGTTCTCGCCGTTCGAAGGGCAAATTAATATTCCACCAGCTCTCCGTGCATTCGGAAGACCTACTTACCGAGCATAATACAGGCTCTGTTAACTTAGCTGCAACTTTCCACTCGGGAGTCACTTGGACGCAACATCATAAGCGCTAGATGGATCGAAACGACCCGTTTCAAACAACTTCTTTTACGGTTATTGAAAAGATACAGATGATTCCTTGGGAAATTGATTTGGTAATTAAATTCTAAGTCCATTGAAATTTCAACAAACGCAGACTTATCGTTTGTGTGAACCGACTACAAATTCGATTTCGAATTTTCGTTTCCCACGCGAATAAATTGTTCTAGGGTCGCCGTTACTCTGGACTGGGGAGAGATTTTCTCTGGATCCGTCGTAGACGCGCGCCCACCTTCGAAACTTGGAAATGAAATTCCTTCGGACGCCCGGAAGGCGTCCTAATCGAGGGCTAACGATAAGCCAGCACCCGCGCGCCGGAAATGACTGATCGGATCGCTTTTAACGGCTCGTTTACGGCGGCTAATCGGTCGATTAATTCTCAGAGATCGTTATCGCCCGCCTCTCGCAGAATAGAAGCTGGTCTAATGTCAACCGGGACGCTTTTCCATTGTAAACTGCAACTAATACTGCAAGTTACTTGCTGTATCCTTTCCGAATGAAATAAATACAGCAAACGTTAGCTTAAGATTATCTACAATGAAACTATATTCGAATTTATTCATTCTAGTGTATAACGCTTTGAAAAGGAACCGAAGATTCGAAAAGTTAAAGATAACTTTCTAGAAATTCTGATCTTCAACTCTTCGAGTTCTTTCAGTTTCATATCTCTCGTATCCGATCCTACAAATCCCAAGATCCAAATAGCTAGCTTCTATTTCAAAGAAGAATACTATAAAACCAGAAAATTCCTGCAAACGTCAATCTTCTATCCTTCGAATGTCTTCAACGTCGAGTCTTCAATCTTGATATCACCGAATATCAAGATCCAAATCTCTCTATCCAATTATCTCATACAAATCCTGAAAACACCGATTCGATCTTTATAGGAAACCCCGAAGCCGGCGCAAAACCAACCACCCAGTAGAAATCCGATTACCCAGCCCTCGAGACAAATGAATATCTCGCGAAACTCGTTCGCGACTCGAGTAGCTCGTGTCCACTCGACGATAATCATATTTCACCCGCTAATCACAGCGAGACAACGCTCCTCTCTCGCACAGCTTACCGGTCCCGCGAAATCGCTTATAAACACGTCGTCGCGCGGCTATCTTTATCGCCATCGTAACGCGACCGCCATTTTAGCGGACAGTCTCTCGCGGCGATTATTGCCGGTCGGTTAACGATATCAGGCCATAGAAACCGGCGGCGGATGTTCGATTTTCGACGAGCGTTCCTGTAGATCTTTCCCCGGAGGGCGATTTATGTGCCGGAAAGTGGGCGATCGCGGCGGGAAAAACTGGTCGGGCACTGTGCCGCGAGATTAATGCACTCCCGTCGAATTTATGTTCCCCCCGTTCGATCCGATTCCGCGAGGAACGTCGAAGACGGTGTACGGACCGCGTGCCAGCGAATTTCTCAGTAAATACGGCGGATCGAGGTGAGCAACGGGAGAGTAAAAGAGCCACGCGAAAGAGGAACGTAGGTACATTATTAGCGACGAGATGTCGAGAGGCAGAGCTGCGACCCGATCTGATTTCCCGTCTTCGGGGATGCAGCCATTCGACGGGACCACCCTCCGGAATTCCTTTAAGGACACCGCCTTTACTCGGGCCTGTTCAATCCTGTCTAGCTACTCGCGAATTTTTCTGTCGAGTGAACTTAGGATACTGCTTCGACTGGAGTTAGAGGAGGATAGAGGTGGATGGGAAGAGAAGCGAGAGCAGAAAGGGAGAAGATGTAGAAATAGAGACAAATATGGAGAAGGGAACTGTAGAAGAACGAAGACAGAAGAGAGAGAAAGAAATATAGCTAACTACAGGGTGGGCCATGGGAAAGTAGCCTCCAATACCAGTAACCCGCTCTTTCGAGGCGCTGTCGCTATAAAGACAGTCTTAGTTCAATGCAGAACTTTTACCTTTGTATTTGCCTTTTGTTTACTTGTTCTACTCTGTAATAATCCTCGACAGTCCCTCACGTGTCAGCAATTACTCAGATAGTCAATGGACAAGATCAATGAGTGATGTCTGTCTTGAGGATTAAACGGAATACTCGAAACAAGTGCACGTTAACCCTTTGCACTCGAAAGTCACTGGAAATATTCAACATTTTCTGAAGAGGTATGAACGACATTGAAACTAATTTAACTATAATTCATAGATAAATCAAGCGACGAAGCTATTTTATTTAAACACTTAGCGATACAAAGTTTCATTTAGAATACTGAATATTCAGCTTCATAGTTTTACCGTATCGAATCAAGTGGCGATTGAGAGTCACCTCTCGAGTGCAAAGGGTTAAAAGCATCGCAAAAGTAACGGAAACAAATTCCTTGCAGGCGAAGTGACTTAAGAACAAAGGGGAAGCAAACCGTAGGGGGGTTGAAGGATGCAATCCGCATGGCTAGAGAAGCCGACAGAGGGTCTCCCCGCGAGCTCCGGATTCGTACAGCCCTGGCCAGTCTATACGCATCGCGTGCACTGCACATAATGCAGCTCGACGATGTCTGAGAGCATGGAGCGTGCCTCTATTCCCTCTCTCGGCAGAAATGGCTTTGTGCGGCCTGACTCCCTTAACCATCCCCCGAGCCGTCTTCCGTCTCGAACGCCGCGGCGGGTCCGCCTCCTCGAATCGTTCGCCCGACGAAACTTGGTCGGCCGACGGTTCCTCTCCGTCGAAACAGTCGTCGATCCTGTGGTGCTTCGCTCACTCGAGCCGGCTAA
Organism: Nomia melanderi; assembly: GCF_051020985.1. Lineage (NCBI taxonomy): Eukaryota > Metazoa > Arthropoda > Insecta > Hymenoptera > Halictidae > Nomia > Nomia melanderi. The sequence goes on from NC_135009.1 coordinate 10,779,229, forward strand.
TATCGGGGCCGAGTGGAATTAATAAACCGCGGTACATCGGTGAAGGATGTTTTACTTCGTCTCGAGAGACGCGAGGCACTTCGGAGTTCCGGAAGACGGTTCGCTGGAACGTCGAGGCGACGTGTAGGATTAGCGTCGGCGGTGGAGCCACTGGATCGCGAGTTGGGGAGTAATTAAGGTGTATTATTAGGTTGTACCGTTCTCTTCGGGGATAGTAGTTTCTGGGGTTGTCCAGTGAATCTGTTTTGCTTTTGAATGAACCTGTAACCTTTTTGCTCTGCGATTGGTACTGGTATTGATACGGGTAGGCAATGCAGTTATCATTAGTTATAGTTAATATTGACTTTCCTATCGGTACCGATTCAGGTAGCACACAATGCAGGTTACATTAGTCATAGTTAATATTAACGTTGCTATTGATACAACATAATAAAATCAACATTAATACTGATATTGTTTAACAACAATTCTCGCTGGGACTTCAGAATTGCAGAAAAATGTACGCTGCAACAGCTATACCTTCTCCCGACCGCCCTCCGCGTTTCCAATATTCCTATCACCGAATCTATTAACAGAACGCGAATTTCCAATTCTCTCGTTCCCAAATTCCCATTGAATTCACATCGAAATACGATAACATACTTGCGCGGCTTCGCTGTTTTGAACGAGCCCGTACAATCCGCGAGTACTTCCAGCTGGAAGCCAGCCGGAACCGTTGCAGCCCCGCGGTCCGGTCGCTCTAATTACTCTCGCGGACAGATCCGCAGCGAGCGCTCGCGCTCGCGCTCGCGCCCGCGCTGCCCCGCGGGAACAATAAAGTTTTAATTATATGTCCGTGTCTTTGTGCGTCTTCGGCGAGCCGCGAGTCGAGTGGCCCCGCGAAAAAAACCGGGCAGACCCGCTAATGGGGAAAAGTTTCGGTTTCCGGTGGGATCGAGCGAGTCTGGCGCGCTCCCGTGCGCGTTGTACCGGGCCCTGTCCCGGAAATTCGTGATTATTTTTTGTTGCCGGCAGACCCTCGCTGCGCGGATCCAAAGTGCAAAGTTCACCCTTTTCTTCTCTTTTCCCCTGTCCACCCTCCCCCCTCCCCTTTTCTCGTTCGAGCCCGACGAGAGGCGTCGCCGGCTAATTGAAAGTAATAGCGCCGCGGCTTACTCGAAACCTGTCCCCGCCGGCGGAAATCTGAGCGCCGGTATTAGACAAACGAATAAATTCGCTGAATCACTGGCGAAATTTCCTAGCTCTCTCTGTCGGCTCGTTCCCTCTCTCTCGATTCGAGCGGAATTGTTCCTCGGTGCGTTTGTTTTACTCGGGTCTTTTTGTAGATTGACTTTTGAGGAATTTTGTATGGTTTCCTTGAGGATTAATATTTTGATGCTTAGGACGAGGTAATCGATATTTTATTCTAATTGTTATTTTTATTAGATCGGATTTGTTTCTTTCGTTTATATCATTCGATAGTTTCGTATTTTGCTGATTTTTCGGGTTTGTTCTGTTGCTGGTTCCTACAGTTTGTGATCTTTAGTTTATTTGTATCGATAGCTTTAGGTTTGACCAATTTTTGGAATAATTGTTCTATTTCCGTTTACTTCGACCTGTACGGTGAAAGTTTGCTTCGGGTTGGGAAGGTAGGAGGGGTTAGAGTCATGTATGGCGAAGTTACACTCATCCTGTAATTAATGTTCGACATCATTGATCGAGTACCTTCGAGGAACGGTCATTCGATTCCTTATGATCGACGGAATCGCATCAACGGTTCTAAGTAGCCCATTACCGGAGCCATAATTCGCGTCAACGGACGATGGAGATCCTCTGTCCCGCGACGAACGGTCCTGGTGACCTAATTAACAGCGTGGGAAGGGGAGGAGGATTCGATGAATTCTGTCAGGCTCTTGTGCTCGCAGTAGAGTGTGCCTGAAATATCTTACACGGTCAGACACGCTGGCTGACGTCCCTGTCCATTCAGTTCTCTGCTTTCCCACTTACGTTCACTTCAATCTCTTTGGACATCCATTGTCACCACTCTACCGACCATTCGTCAAATGTCATTTAACAATTATACTTTATCCTCCTGATTTAACGACTAGTTAGTTAACACTTAACGATTATCAATTCATTCGTTTAACTTGATCCATTTAACCACCGATTCCTCGTTCAACATTCATATCTAATATATTTTCAAACTCCACCATAAAAACCGATGTTCTTCATAAAAATTCTTTTAATTTCCATCAACTTTCTATTCCGCGGAGTTAATCATCCTGGCAGAACAGCTCGCAGATCAGAACTCTCAATAGAACACGCCTGAATAATCGCAATAACCAACCACGGCTCCAAACGAGATCAGAAACGGAATCATCGGTATGCATTAGATTCCCCCATTAATTCCACTTTACGAACGAAAAGCCTCTCCGCTAACACACTTTCTCGGAGTCGATCTAATCAAAGCATTCAGATCGGAACATCATAAACAATGCAGCTCAATGTTCATCAAGCAGGACGCACATGGAACCGCCTCTAAGTAATTGATGGTTCTTATTTCGTAATCGATAAAAGTCAATCCATTTCAGAGTCCCCTGTAGGAACCGCGTTACCTTCGTCGAAATAATTGAGCTGCCTTCGTTCCTGGGGAATGGTTTTCGCGCGGTTTCCCCTCGCGTCGATACGATTCTTCTCCTCCGACGCGGTAATCCGATACACCGGGTGTCGAAACGTGCAACACCGAAGGGAAACTCGCGTGCCGGGGGACGGGGACGCTCGTGTCGCCGATATCAAAGCATCGAAATCAATTCAACGATTGATATACACGCGTCGCATGGCGCCGACTCCCTATCTCCTGCACAATCGCGCTTAACATCCACCCCGAAGACCCCGTCCCGCCCGCAGGCTACTCTCCCCGTTTCCCGAAGGTAATTGGGAATGAATATTTAATCGGCCGAGCGACGCGACTCCGACGAACCGCCACCTGTCCCGGATTTCCAGCAGGATAACCGGTTTTCTAGTGAATTACCAACCGTCGCGACTCACCCACCGAACACACGGTTTTCAGTTTCGGGTTTTGCTGTCCGGAATCCATCCGTGTACGCTTAAAAGCTCGCAACGCGCGCGGAGTGGGCTAGTCAAATCAACCCCGATGTAACCGAGTTGTGTTTCGGATTTTGAAACTCGCCTTCTATCGTATCGCGTTTCCTGGGAAAAATCGGCTTTTGCACGGTTATGTTACGGGGATGTGGCTACTGTAAATGAATCGTTGCGGAGGATCGGAGTCAGACTTGTGTAATTGAGTAGAGTGACGTAGGAGTTAATGAAACTTAGTAACAGACGAATGGTGACGAGAATATTGTATAAACCTAGGGAACTGTATGTTATTCAGAGTTCTATGACAGTGAATTTAAAATTTTGTTCAAAGTTCTAAATTCTACTGATTCTGTTAACACTATCGGTCAAAATGACCTATTCTGATTTCTTCTTTCTGCAATTATTAATGTAACAGATGTATCTCTTGATTAAAGAAATTCATTTAGCGATACGCAGGCTCAATTGTAAATCAAGTCTCAGTGGACTCTTCGAGTTTCTATAAACAAATTTCAAACAATTTAACTGCTCGGTACTCGTAGTGTTAATGACATCACGTGTATCCCTTAGATACTCGCAAATGCCTGCTTCTATTTAGTGATAGTAATATCATCTCTCCGTGCCTCGAAATTCTGACACACTTTCACCGACTTTTGAACGACCTGCACATCTCGCTGGTCCGATTTCGTGCCGCTAAGTAGACAGGCGGCCTTTAATCTCGCCGCGGCGAAGGAAAAAAGCGATCTTTGTTCGGACATAATGAGAATGTTTCGCCGGGCAAGCACCGCGCGTTGGATATCCTCAAAGGGTTTCCAGTGAAGCGAACTTTTTCCCGGTCGCGACGCCATGTTCCTTCCCTGTCGCGTTTACGATCTACCGCTATCGGGCCGGCGATCTTTCACGCTAATTCCCGCCGGTATTTTTATCGGTATCAGGTGCGCCGTAAAGCTTCCACGTAGCTTCCCCGCGAATTACCGTCGCTCCCGCTTCTCTCTTCGAGACTCGACCGTTTATCGGGCAACCGAACTTACGAATGAAAATGCGCCGGCGTTACAGTATTAATTTCGTTTAATGCGCCCGCCGCATTCCGCCTGTGAAAAATGGGGTATGAAATTACATCGAGCTGCTACCGAGCATTTAATTCCACGGATACTCTTTTGTTAAAATGTTTCGCGGACGCCGATACCACGCGACTTTCTCGTTTCATTTTTAACCGTTCGAACAATTTGCAGTGGCCATTCTGCTGATGAACGGAACGTAATGCGGTGTTTTTATCGGATGAGGTATCGCCTCGATGACGTAGCGTAAAGTATAAATCTACGAACTTTCAGACTTTCAGGCTTACGAATGTTTAAATATTACAGTGAAATGCTCGTCGTTCCAGATTACTTAGTTAACCCCTTAATGACTTCTTTCTCAACTCTGATCGATACGGTTACTTTGTCAATAATAATTTATTGGGAAAAGACAAAAATTCTAAGCATATGTTATGCCTATATTTCCTTTTAAGTAGAACAGTTGATTGCAGAGGGATAATATTTACTTTGAATTCGAATGAGTAATTTATATATTTGTTGAATCATGTTAAAAATCTCCACCACGAATCTCACTCGTTGTTGTAGGACAAGGGGTTAATATTTCTGTTTTACGAAAAGAACTTTTGAATTTCAAGGATTCTGCAGATTTTGAGAGGCATTTCCTCAAGAACGATCAGTGCGGAATTACAAGGTAAATTTTCACGTGGCCAACGGAGAGCCAGAACGTCTCCTCAGCCACGGGTATGTCATCGAGGAGATTAGGGGATGGATCGATCGCGCTTCCGGTTCCCAAAGGGGCGAACCTCGTTTCTTCTCGCCCCGGCGCAGCGTATACTTTCCCACTCTTCCTCTCCCTAGTGGAAAACCGATCGAAATCGAATCGAGGTCGAGCCACGGTGAAATATAATGGCGTTCCCTCGTTTCGGGAACGTGGGAGTTCTTCTCGGATCCAATCCGCCGGACGCCATTATTCGATCCGCGTCGGTCGGATCGCGGAACGCGCAACTAGATCGCCTGAGACGTTCTACTTCCTTCCCCGTGAAAAAAAGTAACTGGCGACAGGCCGCGACAATGGACGCGTGGTTCCTTTGAACTAGAATGATCGCCAGATTTCCGACGAATTCCTCGGGAATGACTCATTTAATAAAGGGCCGTGTTTTGCTTGAAAGGGATTGCAATTTCAGAAAAGAAAGAATGAACACATTATTCGCAGGAATAATTCAGAAAATAAGAAACAAGTTTCGCTATTCTTATTGCGTTTTGGTATATATGGACGCATACTCCAATCATTTATTATTAATACCAACACTATTTTCTACTGTAACATCAATACTACCTAACCACAGACACAACATCCAAAAACTCGGAAATACAGAATTTATCTGAGAGAAGCATAGTTCCGATATCGTCGAAACATAAGAAGTTTCCGAATACGCAAGGATCTATTCCAAAGAACTTCCCTTCGTTCCTTCGCGTTCAAACCGATTAAAAACCAAAGAATCAACTAGTCCGTCGTTGCCTATTCATCTGTATAACGTAAAACAAACCGCTGGACGAGTAATAATCACGAGACATCCTCCAGAAGCGAGCGGTGCCTAGCAGGAATTTCTCTCTCTGCAACCCCAACTGATCCAACTTAAGCATAATCACCATGCACGAGATTTTCGCCGTCAAAAACATCCGCGCACGCCTTTGATCTCGGCCTGCCAACTCCTTTCGGGTCTCGCGGACGACCCAGGCCGTGGGCGGCAAGGAAAAATCCGACTTCCGCGCGCAGAGCCGGCAGCGAGCCCACTCGTGATGCCAAAGACGTCCCGGAGGGTCCATTAACCTTCCGCGAGGGCTAAGCGCGGCACGAGAGAAAAATAAACAGACCCGAAAGAGGGAAGGAAGAGGAACAGAGAGGGGAACGGCGGTTGAAGGGGGCGGATGCGACGGAAGTGGGAAAAGAGGAGGAAGGGACAGAGACAGCGGGCTTCAGGCTTGCTGATGGCGTGTCTGGATATCGATCTCGGGCTTCCGGGATGTTACCGCTGTGGCCCAGCTTCTCGCTACCCTCTTCGCGTGCCGGTGAAACGCCGGTACACTCGCAACCCCGCGTCGCGATGCTGCGTGCTGACGCGCGCTGAGGGCGCACAGGTGAAGGAGGACCGCGTGGAGATCTGGCTACGTTCGTGTTTCTTCGTGTAGTGCTCTGGTGGGTTTCTGGGGGATCTTTCGTTGGAAAATTATAGTCGGTGGATTGGGGTTGAATGAGGCAGAGTAGGAATTATCGAATTTTTAACTTTTCGGATTTTCAAATTTTGTTATTTTCAGACTTATGGATATAGTAGTCTGTCATTTTTCTAATTTTAAAACTTTCGAACATTCGAATGTTCAAGTTTTCGGATTTTCAAGCTTTTAAGTATTTACATCTTCAAATCTTTAAGTCTGCAAATCTTCAAATCTTCGAATTTTCAGACTTTCAAATCTTTAAGCCTGCAAATCTTCAAATCTTCGAATTTTCAGACTTTCAAATCTTTAAGTCTGCAAATTTTCAAATCTTCAAATTTTCAGACTTTCAAACCTCTTAACATTCGAATCTTCGAATCTTCGAATCTTCAAATCTTCAAATCTTCAAATCTTCAAATCTTCAAATCTTCAGATCTTTAGATCTTCAAATCTTCGAATTTTCAAACTTTCAAACGTTCGAATCCTCAAATCGCCAAACATTCAAACTTCCAAATCTCCGAATTTCCAATTTTCCAAATTTCGGGTCGCACTTAAACCCGATACACCAACGTCCCAACACTCGTGAGTAGTTGCACAGTGCAACCACAATGGTCATTAGAATAAACATTTCAGTCTGAAAACGGAGATGTCGAAGGTTCAATGTAAATACACATTTAACGTTTACAAACTACAGTTCACGTAATCCGTACTCGCTAATCCGGAATAGAATTTCGTTTCATTGTACCCTACATCCATTCACACCCCAACAAACTAAACAGCTTGTCCCCATTCAAGGATAATAACGATTCCACCAGAAACGATCTCGAAGCGTCGAACAAAGCGAACTGCTCGTTGAATCGTCAACGTGGTATATTCGTTACCATTAACCACGAAAATCATTCTTCAGATCAGAGATCTCCAAAGTACATGGAAAAATGCAACAAATAATTTCTATATCCATTAACAGTATTCAAAAGAATCTATTCAGTCACTCGTAAATCTACATTAAAAAATACCCTGATAATCTCCTTCAACCTTTAGCCTCCAATTAATAACTATCTCACATAACTCAACATGATGTCCCAGTCCTCAACAACAATCGTTACCATTAAACCTTCATTAACAATTCACCTAGTCATTAATTATTCGCACCGGATAGTTCAACGACAGCCATTAGATAATCCATTAAACAACGCTCACAATTAAGTAAACAACAGGAAATTTCATAACCCAATAACTCTGAGAACCTCATTACCCTACAAAATAGTTCACAGCCCATCAAATTCCAGTAAACATCGCTCCAGACCGACCCGCGACCCATCTGCAACATTGTCCACGCCGAAGTTCCTGAAAAGGTCCCGGCGAAGTATACGTTCAGACAGTAGGCGGGCCGGCGTGCGCGAGATCAAAGTTCAGATTGTAATTAACCACGGCAAAGGGTGAAGATCCAGTTTCACCCGTGTTCACGGTGAAAATTCCAGGAATTAAATGCGAGGGGCGGTTGCGTGGTGCACGCGTAATTAAACCTCTCTCCCCGGGAAATCCGATGCAACTTTACGCGGCGCAAAAATAGCGGGAGGGACAAAGACGGGGAAAAGGGAAAGCGGGAGCGCGAGAGGAAAGGGGGGGGGGGTAGGACAGGCAAAAACGGGTAGGTTGGCTAAATAAAATTTTCCCCGGTGGATACAACCGGTCGGGTAACAACTAACTACCGCGAGTAGGAGAGCCGGGCAAACAAACGCGCGGACGGAATATGCGCGTGTCCCACGCGAATGCGCTCTGATTGCTCGCGGACGCATTATGCGAGGACAATGCGCGTGCAACCGACCGGAATCCGGAATAAACGCGCAACAAACACCTGCGCGCCGTCGCCGCGCCGGCTCGGATTCCGCGGAATTATTCGCTCTTGAATGTTTTATCCGGCCGACGAATAAATCCTCGCGGCGAACGGAACCGGTCAAATGAAGCTCCGCTTTTGCCAGCCCCGGGTTCAAAGGGGTCACCCGAAATTCCTTGGAACCCGCGCGAACCTTGATTTCGCAATGGGAATTTTCTTTACGGAGATTTCATTAAATCGCGTTACCACGGGGACGGATCGGGGATAATGAAAAGGTGGACAATGGGGTTGCATAATTGGTCTTCGGAAGCTTCTGTCATTGATAAAGTTAGCTCTTAGGTGAGAAATAAAAGTAAATTACGATGGAATGAAGGGTGTGTTTGTAATCGAATTTTTGATACTTCGATTGTATAATATTTTGTGCAATGAAAATGGAATTAAGGTTGTTGGCTGAAGGGAACTTGGCGGAATTCTGTAAAACGCGAGAAGGTTAGAAGCGTCGCTCTGGAGAGTCTTGATTTCTTATGGGACTTTTATGAGTAATCCAACGTTTAATGTGTTAACAACCGATGCTCCTCTTTAACTCCGATTCCCATGAATTGATCTACAAAAGTAAACACTCTGAACAATTCATAACCAGACAATTCGAGACACCTACATTCCCAAGATTATTAGCTATTAATAATTCTGATCCGTTAATTCTCTTACGATTATACGTAACGAGCAGTGCGACGAATAAGAATAATACGTTTTTTCCACCGATCAACGATGAAATGACAGATAAATTCCGCGTCGATCGCGCCTTATTACGCGCCGTGGCCGGACAGACGATCCGATCGTTAATCGCGTTGTTTTCGAGCGTTGCCTCTTAATTCCCTCCCCGGATTAACGATAATGCGGCCGGGACACGGTGCCCGGGGAAATGTTTTTCGTGCTCGGTCCGCGTCGAACAAATTGCTGAATGCGCGCGGCATTAACACGGTAATTGACCTGCATTAGCCGGTTGTTCGACGAGCGTCTCGAGGGCTTCTTAATGAATCGTCGCTCGGGCTGTCTGGCCGCGCCGCGAGGACCGTCGCGTCCGTTCGTCCGTTTTCAACGCGAACCAGTGTATTTTTAGACCGTGATCTTGGGCCGAGGGTATCTATTACTCGGCTTCAATTAGTCGAGCCAGTGGATCTCAGCTCGGACGCAAAGAAATCCGATTGCTGGACCTTTTGTCTCGCTAGTGAGAGGCAATTAACTCTGCTCGTGAAATTTTCTCGAATTTCCGTGACGAACCGCTCGATCCAACGCTCATGTTCCACAGATATTTTCTGGATAACTTCGTCGAGCTGATCGATATCAATGCTTCTGTTGTTTCATATTGGTTCTTTTATTAGATTTTTCATAGAATTTAGTTCTATAGTGGTTTCGATTATTTCTAAAAATTTGTAGGAAGATTTTATGTTAGTAGATTTTATAGTACAAAGTCTTGTATTGTATTTTACTAGTCGGCGATATTTGACCTCGTCCTTTCGACGAATGCAAATGGATGCTCGATGCATTCGACTGTTTACGCTCATCATTCACCCGCGTAATCGAAGGAACCGGGCAAGAATGAAATATAAATCGGTAGCCCGCGCGGTGTTTCCACTTCTTCGAGCCGTGTGTATTTACCTGTTGTATCCGATCAAATATTTTTGAGCGGTGCAGCTGTTGACCGAGACAGTTTCATAAGTGAATCGCTAAATATTTGCTCTGCAATCGGATGAACGGCGAGGTTCCCAGCTGTCCCGATGGAAAAATATTTGTTCTCCTCGTTAATAGACAATGGCTGCGTTGCTCGCGGAAAAGAACAAATATGTAACGCCCGCGAAATACTAAAACATCGAACCCGACCTCGTGATTGATGATGTTTAGGCTTGCCAAACAGCTCTTCCCCGTTCGCGCCTTAAGTACAGCCTGCGCGGGAAAATCATCGAACTGGATTCACGTTGGAAATATACTATTGGAAACATTTGTTTCAACAACTGAACATTGAAAGAATTATTCACCATTCTTTTCTTAAAATTACAATTAAGAAATTATTATCGTGACTTAGAATTCGTAGAATGTATCTTGTAACGCAAAATTCACATGATTTTATATTAATAAATTTTCTAGAACATTACCTATGAATATTTCTAATAATACCTAAAAATTGTAAATCATAGTAATATGTCTCTCCACTGCACTCTTTCCACTCACCACACACATTCCGTGACAAGTTTCCAAAATCGATCATCTGAAACCAAGACAATCACCCGAACAACAAGAGAAACCACCTGAATCGATGTTTCCAACTGACTTTTACTCAAGGAATTACATCCCGAGACATCCGGTACAAATATAAATAAGAAACGGCAGGACTGATGGATTCGATATGAAATAGCCCGCTTTGGTGGAGGGATCCGATATTAACTGATCGTGAAAAATTGCTTTTAAATGCGCCATAAATTAACTCCGCGGAGGACAGATATTTCCATCCAGCTTTCCCGGTCCTTTTCCCGGGATAGAGGCAGTGGCTCGGCGATAGGGTATTATCGAGGAGCCGGGCGGAAGTATTTGTCGAAGCGGGAGCGAGGAACACGCGGGGTATACGGAGACGTAATATTTCAAGCGGCTGTCAAAATGAAAACTTGACCTGTTCTCTATCCCCCTTCGTATCCTTCTTCGAAAATCCTGGGGCATATAGTCGCACGGTACGTGTCACACGCGATATTAAAGCGAGGTACCATTGGCCGACGGCCAAGTCGATGAAAACCGAGGTTATCGTCTCCGCCTGCCAGCCCGCCCGCCCGTCGCTGGGCGATTTCTTTTTAAGACCTACCAACGACGACGAGAGTAACCGCGGATCCGCGAGTTTACGAGCTAACCGCCCCCTGAATTCGTGGGATTCCACGTTTAGCCCCCAATGGCCCCTTCGCTGTCGTTCCTGGGCTGATTGAAACCAATTCCTTTGTAATTTTGAAATGAAACACGACTGTACTTGGTTTTGTTGAAATTCAATGTTGCTTTTCCGTTGTCTGCTGTTAATGGTTGATGATAATGTGGACGTAAGGCTGACGTTTAATTTTTTTGCTTTTCTGGTGTTTTTTAGGTCTTATAGTGTTTAAATTTTCAAGCTTGAAAGTTTGCGAACTTGAAACTCTGCGAATATTTAAACCTTGCAGTTTTGAGATCTTCAAACTCGCAAATTTTCAAATTTTTAAACCTCGCGATATTTAAATCTCCAAACTCCCACATGCTCAGATTTTTAAACCCTGCGAATTTTATATCATCGATCTCCTAAATGTTCAAAATATTGAACCTTGCAATCTACAAATCTTCAAACTCCCAAATGTTCAAATTTTTAAACCTTACAATTCTTAGACTTTGAAACTCTCAAATTCTTAAACCCTACAATATTCAAATCTTCAAACTCTCAAATTTTCAAATGTTTAAATCTTACAATATTCAAATCTTCAAACTCTCAAATGTTCAAATTTTTAAATCTTACAATATTCAGATCTCCAAACTCTCAAATTTTCAAATTTTTAAACCCTACAATTTTCAGATCTCCAAACTTCCAAATGTTCAAATTTTTAAACCTTACAACATTCAAATCTCCAAACTCCCACATTTTCAAATTTTCAAACCTTACAAATTTCAAATCATCAAATCATTAATCTCCCAAATGTACAAATTTTTAACCTGGAAACATTCAAATCTTCAGACATTCGAACTTCCAGAAATCTAGAAACTCTCCCTAAATACCTGCATATACACACACTCAATTAAGATTCAACCGAAGCACACTTATCTTTGACACTCGTAAAGATAATTCTCTTTTATCGTCATCCTATCAATAAGAATGAAACTTCCACCGGTAACCATACAGTCCAGACAGTAAATGGATTCAGTACATTCCGCAATTAAGGAAGATTATTTCAGATACAGGGCGCACCGACGATTTACACGACTCGCGCCGTTCATAAAGAGTGCGCGTCCAGGAGTCGTTGAAACACCGAATTTTCAACGATTTCGAGTATGTTAAAAATGTTCATCGAGCAGCGTCCGTTTCCATGAACCTGCGTAAACCGCATTTGTCGAGCAAGATCGTTTCCGCAACGAGCGTTCCGTCGTCGAGATATCTCTTAATCTCCACCGCAAAAATAACGGGAGCATGTGCACGTGCGATGCCGTTTGAATAATTCGTAATCGCCGTTAACAGAGCCCGGTATGAAAAATTTGCACGGGATCTCTTTAATTTACACCGGCGTAATCCCTCCCCGTTATTCGAGTAAATTCTGTACACATATTCGTCGCGCGGCTTCGAGATAAAATGAAAATCGTAAATTATTCGTCCGCGGATTTCGCGTATTCATTTTTTAACGCGGAAGATTATCGGGACCGTTCCGTTCCGGCGTAAATTCATTCTACGGGAGGCGCACGGGAATGTCGAGGATTTCGTACCGAATATAATACACGTATGTTTCATTTTCTAGAAATATTTTGGATTATCTTGATCCGTGTTATTGTTACCGCCGCATTTGTCTTCGGTACTTCGATTCAACTTATTTCGGTATATTGATTCAACGTAGCGGAATGATAAAATTTCAAATTCAATATTAATCTTTGCGTAATGAATACATGAAACACGGGAACGGAATAAAGTAGTTCATATATTCTGATAGTTAATAATTCTAATGGTTAATAGTTAGTCATTCCAATAATTAATAATATTTCCCGTCATTCGTTCAAGGTTGTTCTCACGTTAGTTGCAAGAAGTATCTTTGATATTTCGTCAAATGAAAAATTTTGTCGAGTGCAAAGGATTAATATTTGACTCAATCGCTGAGTAATACATATCCTTCGCCATCATATCGTTCCTCTGTAATAATTGAAACTTTTTATTGTTCTCATTTCAATATTCTTGAATCTCATTTAGTGTCCTTCCATTTTTTAATATTATTTCGTTTTCCATTTCCTTTCTTTCATTCATTATATTCCTTCCTTCTGCTACCCCATTATTTCATACGCGTTTCTACTTGTTGTTATTTATTCACCGATATTAATTGTCTGTGTGATAAAATGGACTCGATTAGTCCAATAGAGAGAGTGTTACCCGCGAAATTCGAGTACCGCGCGAACGATTCTCCTAATTGCCGGCAGCGTTTAAACGGCCGCGATTATTCGGACCCGATAATCGAACCTGGCTCGATAATCGAACGGTTCCAGGCTGTCCGGTGCGTTGTTCCGTTCCGATCCGATCACCCACACGTTATTCGGATAACAAGGGAATTAATTTCAAGCTTCCCGATCGGGCGATGCTCCTTAAAACAACGCTGATTGACTCGCTGCCCGTAATCCGCCGACAACAATAACGAAACTTTCCCTTCCGCTCCTTCGGGGGAAGAAACTATTCGCACAGAAATCGGCGATCGACTCGGAGCACAGGAATTCGACGCCGGAATCTCGGAGTTTGATTAAAGAAACTTCTCACGAAATTAAATTACTCTCGGACGCAAAAAAGGGGAATCACTAAAGAAACGGGAGTTAGATAATAATTGGTAACTGTATCTTGGTAAATTCGGTGCGTTGAAATTGGAATATTATTTTTAGATTCTTCTAAAATCTTTATTCTTTTATGTTTTAACCGATTGTGCTTGATATACGTTCGTGCATTCTGTAGTTCATTACTTTGCTTGGATTTTGGGGAAAATTTGGGCTTATTTATACATTTCTTTAAATCACTCGATACTTACTTGTATGTATATATTAATTTCAAGTACTTATTGCAAACGAATATACTAGTCATCAGATATGAATATCATATATATTCTCTTATGGAATTAATTAATTTCATTCAGAGATTCGACGAAGTCTTGAGCGAAGAGTTTCCTTTTTATCCGTTTTACGGTATGTCTGCTGATTCTATTTATTAATCATTTTGTACAGAGTGATATATTTCAAAACAACTTAGTCTACCTACTGCAACTAGACTATCGATGTTTATAAGCGATAATAAGCATTAGCAATTCTCTAACAAAAATATCTCAACGTGCGCGATACGTTCTTCCAGCGCAAGAGGTTAACATTAAACTACCGAGCAGTTCAAAGTACTGTTTGAAATTCCCCTAGAAACATAAAGATTGCATCTATCGAGACTTTAATCGATTTATAATTCAGTTTGCGTACTGCTGAATCTTCTTCAATAATTTCTCTAGGGAAACATGTTATCTTCTTAGTAATTCCAAAAGAACCGATGTAAAGACCAAATAATCCTTTCACAAACATTTTTCCTGTAAAGAGAAATGCGTCATCGAAAATCAATCACCCACATAAAAGAAACGTCGGGTCTCTGTCCAGTTAATAGCTCGCGCGCGAGACAGCATTCTCGAAAAATCGTGAAGGAGAAAAGAGGGGAAAAACGGAACGCCGATCGTATACCCGTCTCCGCAGAAATCCGGCGGCGATAAAATCGAAGCGACTTTCATCCGTGGGCACGCGTTCCGCGAACGAGCGTTTAATCGGCCGCGCGACGGTATCGAAGCGTGTCGGGCGTTACGACGGCAATAAAAACGGCCGTAGCACGCATCGGGCGTCGTCGTGGCCGGCAATTAATCGTCTGGCCATCGAAAAGGAACGCACGCGTGCTCGGGTAATAAACGCCGCGTGCCGCACAGCGCGGCTGCCTGCGGACGAAACCTAAAAATTCGACCATTCGCATAGCGAGAATTTCAGGTTATCAGTTTCTAATTCGAAATCCGAAAGCCTAATTAAAATATCCCTCCGAACGTGAATTGACGGACGAACTTTGACCCTTTGCACTCTATAGGCGCCTCAATCAGCAATTCATTCGATATAGCAACATAAAGTTTGATATTAACACCTTGCGCTGTGGTTTATTTCTGAACTATAATCGATAACTACTTTATCGTTAATAATTTATTAGAAAAAAATTTGGTTTATTCTATGTCCACGTTTAATCCAAAGGAACGACTGATAGAAAAGTAATACTTTCTCCAATTCACTTAAAAATTTTCGTCACGAATCTCACACGATATTGTAAGTCAAGAGGTTATATGTTAAACTTTGTACAATGCATCAATACATGAGATACTGAAAGAAAATAGTTCAGTTCCTCAATTTATCTGCGATTTCTCAAGTCAGTTTGAAAGAAGTCGTTATCTCGTTAGGAAATGTTTTGTATTTCTAACGAGAAACTTTTGGAGCGTATTCAATTAAAATTCACCGCAAAGTGCCTTTACGCTTGTCTTACATCTCCACCTCCAAAGAATCAAAACCGCATCACACTGATAAATCACTCCCTCGTTCCAAGCCAACAATCAAAACTCCTCTCTCTCCTCGCACTCCAACAAACAATCGAAACCCAGCCACGCGCCAATTCGTTATTCCGCAAAATAAATCGATGAAAGCGCCGTGGCCGATTCGTAATTCGCGAACGGGTTAATTCCGGTTCCGTTCGCGTGCCAGTTTCCGGTACACCTTTCAGCCGGATTAAAGGCTGCCGGGCCGCGTCGCTCGGGTCTTCTATTTCAGACATCAAAGCGCCCGGAACCGGCGATCGCCTCTCCCCGGCCCGCGGGGGAGAGTTTCCTCCTCGTAATCACAGGTCCGTGGGTCTTCGCGCGCGCGGAGCACGCCGTTCAATGAAAATGGAGACGTCGAAGGTTTTCCTCGCGAGGCTGCCTCCCCCGACGTTTTCTTAGCGTCGGCCGGCAGTGGTTTTCGGAGGAGTCTGGCTCGCGAGAGGGCTCTCCTGGCGACCGGCCAGGCCCCGGCTCTCCTCCACCCCTATTTTTCCTCTTCGCTCGTTTATTTGGAGCCTCGCGATTAATCGATTCGCCGCGGAACGAGGCGGACCACCTCCGGGAAAATTGAAAAGCGTCGGCCAAGTGCGGAAAGATTACTGCCGGAGATAATGGGCTGTTAGCGAGTGGAGGGGCTCCGGAGTGTTTCAAGGGATGCTGGCGCGGTCTCGTAGACGATCAGGATTCATATTCATCGCCGGCTTATGGGAAGTTTCGGGGAGGATTGCGACGCGATCTTTTGTGCTGAGTGGGTAGGAATAATTGGTTGAAATGTTTTTAGGTCGGTGAAATATGATTAGTGATGGTAAGGGTTGGTAATGATTAGTATTATTAATACTGAAACCACCGGACGGGTTAAAATGACCGTTCCTGATGTCTTCTTTTGCGATTATTGAGAAGATAACGGATGTTTCTCTGAAGGATGATTAAAGAAATTAATTTAGCAAAACGCAGTAAATCAATTCAAGTGTCAATAGATGCACTCTTGGAGTTTCTATAGAGGAATTTCGGAAAGTCAATTTAGCTCGGAACTTCGTGACGGATTGAGTGCAATGTTGTTAGTGGTAGTAATTATTATTGATTATTAACACTGGCATTTGAGTAATTTAAGAATGTTCCGTAAGAACTTTTTTATCGGAACTCAGAGATGGCAGTTAGAGCACTGGTATTCTGAGCCGCTAATGTATAATAGATAATTATTTTTCATTTCATTTGAAATTAACGAACCCGTGAAACGTTCGGCGTAATTAAATTTAATAACGTTCCTTCTCAATATTAATATTTAAATACCAAAAAGTTTGGTACTCGTGAATTGCACCGGGAGAGTTTCATTTTTCCCAGAGACTCACGGTCCGGTAATTAACTGAAACAACGAGGTAAACAAAGTATCATGTAATTTCAGTTTCTCTAAATTTCCGCGAGAACGTAAACCCACGTAAACTTTCTCAGACCGCTGTATATGGTGAGTTTTATCGATGTTTTCCACGGTGCGCGCAGGAAATTTGAATTTCTCTTCGAGACTCGTATTATACGAGTAGTTAACTGAACGTCGTTTAGCTCGTTTTAATGCGCCACGCTGCCGCGGCGAGGAATTCATTGCGCGTTTCAAGCTGTCGCCGATCGGCTACAGTGTAATATAATAAACGAAAGGATAACGCATCGATTCTCGCGGTTCATTGATTAATCAAACGCGGTTTTTCTCCGCTGAAAGTGGGCATCTCGTCGCGCCGTAAATTCTTCGAGTGGCTTGAATTATAGAAACACGTTTCTCGGTAACTCGAGCCATTCATCAAATTAATTGTGCCTCCCGCGATGACCGCGCCGCGGTTTCTAAGAACGGAATTAATAGCCGCCACGCAGAAGTTAACCGGGAAACACCAATGGAATGTTACGTTCGCAGCTGTGCACCATTAATCGTAGCCGGAATCTTTGATTTCATGGAAATATTTACGGAAATCTCATTCACCCATATTTATTATCGTATTACAGTACTCTATCTTTGCACGAGAATATACCGTGCACCTCAGTAAAATGATCTACTGCTAACTTCGTGTTTAACAGCTGGGATATACTTTTCAATTAACCCTTTGCACTCGAGAGGTCACTCTCAGCCACCACTAGATCCGACGCAGTGAAATCATAAAATTTGATATTTAATATTGAACTGTGTATAACGCATCGGTGCGTGAAATATTGGTCTAAAAAAACTTTATTTCTCAATTTAATTATGATTTCTCTTTGAGTTAATTTCAAAAAAATATCATCTTTGTCTAGTTAGAAAATGTTAAGTGTCTCTAACGAAATACTTCCAAGTGCAAAGGGTTAAAACACCTTTTATTGAATGAATAGTTACTTGACTATAAAATTCATTTCTTTTGTCACAGACACTGTTGCAGTATTCACTTCACCAACTTGGAACCAATACAAATTGTAATTACACACCTTTAATTTCAGGCATTATCCAACAAACTAAGCAGTTTCCCACTAACTGATAACAGAAACTCATCATCCTCACGTTGTGTAATTAGCCTGTCTACCTATTCCGTTGCACACTGATAATTATAATCTCGAATAGGTTCAACGTTACAAGAATTATTCATTAATACCGATACACTCTTCCACCACAATCTATTCCCAAATACAGAAGAACGAAGCTTCGAGCGAATCATAATATACAATAAAAACATCATCGAAATTCGTTAGATCATTCGACGGAGGCAATGCGGAGCTGCGGTGCTAGGCTGCAATAAAAATTCCCCGGAAGCCGGCGCGTCTGCACGGAAACGTCGCCGCGTTGAACGTGAGAACAGCGTCGTCTCGATCGACCAGTGCTCTCGTCCATGCTCTACGATCGAAGGGAAACGAGAAGAGTATATAGCTAAGGGCACAAGGGATGGGTCAGAAAGAGCGAAGGAGCTCCGTGGGAACCGGAACGGCACCGTCTTTTTGAATTTCGGGGGCAATGGCGGCCGCGTCGCCGGCTCTGGTTCGAAGCCGCGAACGATGAATCGAAATGACGTGTCGAATTTTACTTAGAATGGGAAACGTCCGTCTCGATCTCGTAGACACTGGCTCCGAGCTGTTGGGTGCCTGGATTCACGAGATTCTATGACACTCGTTGAAACGTAGATAAGCCAGGCACGAGGAGACAAGCATTTTGAACGTCATACGAATGCAATTAACATATGAATGTCATTACGAACGTCGGTGTTCGAATCGCCGAGCAGTCTGCTCCGTGTGTTCCTGTAAACCTACGAGCGCTTTTATACTAATGTCGATTATTTTGGGTAGTCTTTTTGAGAACCGTAGGAGAGATCTGAAATGAGTCGCTTTTCTAAATAAAAAGCGAGTGGAAATAGGATTTCGTGAAGTGTTCTTAGATGAGACATTATTACAATCATTAATATAGTATTCATCGAATGGTTAATAATATTCATAAATAGTACCGATTAGTATCACCGATGACATTCTATTATCATTTAATTAACCGAACGCTTCAAAAGAGCTTCTCTCGAGAACTTAGAAGCACGAGTTACATACTATCCTAAACTATTCCTATATCAACCTAAGCTGCGTCAACTTTCAAACAATAGATTAACATCGGAGATCTTTCGAACCCCGAACAGGAAGGACAGAATTACAAGGCAAGGGGTTCCAGAAGAAAAGAGAGAGAGAGAGAGAGAGAGTTCTCGAAAGATTTGAGCGTGCTCGCAATTAGTCCGAGTCAGTAATTACAGAATAGAGCAGCTGTTCTATTGAGAGCTCGCTGGAAAGTCGGTGGACGGGACCTGAAGGCAGGCAGCTGGGTATAATTAAACAAACGACGGAATGGAAATTATGCGAGTCTGGGAACGGAGGCTCGGGCGGCGGACAGGCCGAGATGAAAATTCCGGGTCGGGAGTAATACGCGGCGTCTGGGGAGGACCTTTCGATAAAAATTCCTGGAGAGCCTGGCGTCGAAGGCAGACGCAGTCCTCCGGCGCCGACACGCCGGTATTCGCCGATCGATTCGAAGAACAACCGAGGACTTTTAATGACTTTCTTCGCGAAATCACGCGCGCCCCCTTCTGTCTCGTCGAAAACCGTGAGCTTGCAGTTTCTGGGACGTCACGGTGTTCGGAAACGTCTTTTGTCCGCCATGGACGCCGGAAGATATTCGCAGCCCCTGGACTCACTGATTCTCAGATAACGATCGCTCCTTAAAAAGCTCATTCTCTCTCTCGAAGGTGTCTGCTCGTCATTTTTACAGAAAGCACCGGAGATACCGTCGAACAGATCTATCAAGATCATTGGAACTTTTCTTCCCTCTATGGATACTTCGTCGTTAATAATTCGATAGAAGAAAGGAGACTTTACCCTTTCTATACAATTCAACACTGGAACTATCGAACAGTCAAGTTGACTTTTTGAAATTTTTCTGTAGAAACTCCAACAGTGCTACTGAGGTTTCTATTAATTTACATTTCAGTTTGCCTATTGTTGAATCTTCTATAGTAATTTCTCAGAGGATTATCTGTTATGCTTTTAATAATTATTCAAGAAGCAATCAGGTCATTTTGACCTCTCTGGTAGTTCTACCGTTAACCAAACTCGTGATATTTGTTTGATCCAAAATTTGTATCACGAGTTGAACTCAAAGTACTACTCATTAAAGTAGTGATACAAGATTGTAAGAATGACGAATAATATTTTTCTGTCTACTTGATTTACTCTCTAAGTTGATCAATTGTTAACACCGTACAGGTGTTCAATTCAACTCGGAACTATTGTCCGCAAGGGTTGTTATCCGGAAGCTCATTAAAAGATGCTTCTTAAAATTGTCTTAAGAGTTTCCCAACAAAGTTCATCTGTATTTCCTTTAAACTGCAGTCAACCAGAAACCCGAAGGAACTGCAGCGCTTTAATCACTGACGTTCTCCATTACCGAAAAGACGGCCGGCACCCTCTCTTTCGGCTTTTATCACAGAAACATCCGACCGAGCCTCGATGCGGAGGAAAAATCGGCCGCGATAAATTCCCGCGACTCGTTTCGGCGTCGGTTATTTACGGTCTCGCGCGCGCCGCGAATATATATCGCCGCGCGGTGTTTATAGCCGGCCATTTTTCCAGGCTCTCCGTTCCTAACGACGCGTCGGACACTTTTAAGCCTAACAGGTGGCAGATTATCGAGCGTTCCGCTCCGAGAAAAATATGTCGACGGATTCGCCGTTTATTTCTTCCGTCATTGGTCCAGAATTTCTGCGGAATTTCTCCCAGCCAGCTGCGATACCTCGACTTTTCTTCGTGTCACAGCCGCGGCGGAGTCCTTAATCGAACGACACGTGCATGGTCATAACACTTGGCGACCGTCCCAGACCTTCGGAAACTCATCAATTTCTCAAGGCACTTTCCTCTACCAGAATATCCTCGAGAGCGAAGCACACGATGAACAAACCTTCAGTCATCAATTGTATACTTATCTTTTCTATCATATCGCGGTACTCTTCCATCCGATAACAAGATACAACTTTCTAGAGAATTATAACTACGCTTCAAAATTGCAATATAGTGTTACCATAGTGTAAATAATGAAAGGGTGGATCTTGAGTAATCGAGAGCTGGGAATGAATATATGTATTTAATAAAATAAAGCTGAAACTGTGGTCAAAATATAAAATATGGAGACAACACGTAAAAAGTACAACTCAATGCCTCTCCCAAAAATCATTCTCTCCCCCACAAGCATTCTTCTCACTCGCACTCATCACAAACACTTTTATGCACCCCTGGAAAACTGGCCCTGCAATCTTGGGTCCGCGACGTTGTGCAGGCCACTTTCCTTCGACCGTTTCACAATCTGTTCTTCACTCACACTCATTCTTACATTCACTCTTCTTAAAAATACCTTAACCTACGCTAAGAATTCTAGATACCACAGATATATTTGTTGAATCATGTTGAAAATCTTCACCACGAGTCTAACTCGTTGTTGTAGGACACGGGGTTAATGCAAGCTTCACTTGTACCCGATCTAATGCTCGCTAATAATGAAATCAATCCAGACTGAATTCACCCCTAATCCAGGCAACAATTCCGTTCGCGAAAGACAAAGATGTCGCGTCGAATGATACAACTAAAACCAAGGATAAGAATTTCGAAAAATGAAACCGAGTTTCATTATAACGAATATTCATTGTAACTTCAGAGTCACAATGTAAACTGTTTACACTGGTCTCTATAAAAGTTAATCGATTCCAATTAATGCCACTTGTCGCCGAGGGAACTGTACAATTTTAAATAACAGTCACACAGATATATGTCGATATTATGAATATTCTGCTTCTTTAGTGTTAAAGTAAGGAATGTAAAAAGAGGACGAGAATCACAGCACCAACATCCTTATTTCCACGCGACGCGACACGTTTTTTTTTCATTTTACCCTCGGTAAGAAGTATCAACGAGGAAACTACTCGCGAGACGACGACCGATTGTACACGGTTCCCTGTCGCTTCCGTAGTTTCCATCGATTACCGTGTTTTTTACGAGTACTAGTCAATACACGTGAAACGTGCGCGCACGGAAATGGGAATGCGAGTGCGACATGCAGCTGTTTCGCGTATACCAGACACAAACCGAGCTCGAATTTCATGGAGTTCCGCGCGGCCCTTCCGCGCTCACCGCTCCCTCGAAATATCAATTCGTCCGGCGACGGGTTTCGATTCGGTTAGGCTCGTTCTCTGTCTGGCCCGCTCCAGCTCGTATCTCTTTCGCGTCGCCGAGCATATAGATTTTCGCGATGGCTCCGGTCGCCCCTTTTTGCAGGATGTTTCGAGTTTATCCCGTATCGGATCGGTCGCCGCGGCGGACGGAGAGTTCCTTTTAAATTTAATGTCCGAATTGAATCTGCTCGTCATGGTTGAGTTGCCTTTTACCGTGCCAATGAAAATGGATAAATATGACGTTGGATGGATGCTGCATATGTATTATTCCGCGATGGAAAAATAAGTATGCATCGCGGTTCTCGGTACACGGTTGATTGGAAACGCTCGAGATATTTTGATGAGTATCTTTTCGAGATTAATTGTTGCCTAGATTTTTAAACTTAGGAATTTTTAAATTCTGAGTTTTCAGATTTTGTAACTTTTAAATCTTCGAACTTTTGAACTTTCAAACCTCAACCTACACAGCTTCAAACTTTCAAACTTTCAAATTCCAAGCTTTCAAGTTTTCTAACTTTGAAATCTTCGAATTTTTGAATGTTCGATCCTTTGGACCTTTGAACCTTCAAACCTTCAAATTCCATACTTTCAAATTTTCAAACTTTCGAACTTTCACACCTTTAAATTCCAAACTTCCGAAACCTCAATGCTTTGAACTTCTGAACTTTCAAGCCTTCAACTTCCAAACTTTCAAATTTTCAAACTTTTAAATTTCCGAACTTTCGAACTTTCAAACCTTTAAATTCCAAACTTCTGAAATTTCAATTCTTTGAGCTTCTGAAATTTCAAGCCTTCAAATTCCAAACTTTCTAATTTTAGAACTTTAGAACTTTCAACCCTTCGAATCTTCAAACCTTCAAACCTACAAACCTTCAAACCTTCAAACCTTCAAACCTTCAAACCTCCAAACCTTCAAACCCCCAAACCTCAGAATTGAAATCCTCAAACTTGACTCCTCAAATATCCAGATTCCCAATCACCTTATTACAATTATCTACAACTTATTACCTACAACACATTAAGCCCAAAATCCTCAAATTGTCATAACCAAGGAGGCTGTCGGGAGTCGCAACCATCATGAACCCGTCGTCTCGACGGGTGGAGTGCTCCTACCATGGCCTCGTCACTCGAACAAACGAAACGGAACGAGAGAAGCCGAAGAACGTGGAATACATTACAGCGCGGCGCGTTAATGTCCGTCGCGCACGCGACGCGGACCGTTCCGGACGTATAACACTCGATTTAACTGCGTTTAGTTTTAATGCCGGCCCACCGACTGCCCCTGCCACCGCCCCCCTGTCCGTTGTCGCGGCGATACATCGAGTTCCACTTCCCGTTTCCACCTGGCGGAACATTAACGCCTGCTGGTACGCTAATGTGCGTTCTCTGTCATGGAAACCGGCTTAACCGACGTTCGACAATCTGTTCTTCACGCGTCCCTTCGCCGCGCGAGCTATCGAGCTCGTGTCTCATTGTCCTTGCGCGCACTTTTTAAATACCTTATCGTTCCGATTTCCGGATGTTTTGTCAGCGTTTTTCCTCCAGCCGCTATCCTTTCAACTCCTTGCCTCATAACAACGTGTCAAATTATTCTGAATTGTATATTAATGTTTTGCTCCTTCTTTTTAATATAGAATCATTGGTTTTTCTCATAACAGTTTATAATTTGATAATGAATATTAACGACGAAGAGAAATAGTGCTCGAAGGAAACCGCGTCTAGCGAAATGACAGTAGAACAAAAAAATTGTAGTATTTTGATTCGAACTCAGACAATTTGATTTCATGACGAGAAATGTTTGAGTACCTATAATTTTCTTCATCTGTTTACGCACCTTATAAATATTAGAAGAATAACTTCTGTAGTCGTTCAGAGATTCAATTAGCTTTTGAAATAGGTGAACGTACTGTTAAATATTTGCAACTATTCGGTTGCTTCAGTCGAGCAAACGTACAGCATACTATGTGGGTTCATTTCCTTGATTCCGAACCGTTCCGGGACGCTTCTAATATTTTTTTATTGGCACAGCAGAGAAACGAGCTCTCTAGGATCGATGCGGAAGACGGAGAGAGTATCGCGAAGAGAAAAACACGAAAGCGGTATTTTAATTTAGAGAGGTAATGAACCAGCGCACAGGGATTTTTCAGTTAATTTTATTCCTCGAAATATCTCTGACGTATTAAATACCCTATGAAATTGTTTCGTAGAAAAACTGCGTGTCCCGCTTACAAAATTTTCAATGCAACAGACACATTTCTCGCGGGAAAGTTTGGCGAAGCGTTCCGAGCGTAATAACGCGGAAAATGGAATAACAAAGAATCTCATTCCGCGGGGTAATGAGTTCTCGAATTTTACTTGCAGCGAAGACGGCTTATTCATCGCCGATACGGCAAATATTGATCAAGTACGATGTTAATAGGCAGTCAATGATTATGCAGATTCCTGCGGGTCAGTTTACAAAAGCCGTTATCAAAGCAACGGTTTATTAAACGTTTCAGCCGAGTCCAAATAAGACGAAAACAATTTCAAACGTTATGAAACTCAATGGAACTGTTTCTGTTTCGAATTCCTGATAATTGGAATTTCTGTAACCGTTATAAATACGTGAAATTCGCAGTTGAATAATCTGTTCTACATTTTGAAGAATTAAATCAATCCGTTTACGAGGACAGGTTAAGTTCTTCGACCTTTCACGGACTGAAGTTCCCTTTCCCTTTTCCCTGGCAAATCCCACGATTTCCATACGAATTCCCTGTACCCCCAAACGAAACCGAATCGCCATTCACGCGGATGATGAAGACGGTATTGCGAAATTCCGTCCGAGCGTAATATAATTCGGGAATCTCTGGTATTGTTTCAGATTTGAGCCAGCCTCGTCCGGTCCGATTTTCCTTTCTGCTGTCAGGTGAGTGGCATTAACGTCGCCTATGGAAGCGCCGGGATTTTACTTCCGTATTGTTCCATCGTCCAGCAGCAACACGCCCGGAAAAACGTTTGATAAATGTCTTTCCAACATTTTCATTTCATTAATTCTTTATTGAACTTATTGAAAGTTCTTGAACAGTCGCTTTCATAGCTATTAACGAATCAAATTTATTCATTATTTATTAATTTCAGTTATCATTGGTAGTAGTAGTTACATTTAAATTTAACCCTTAACACTCCAGGTTGTTTTGTAAGCAACTGCAACTAATTTTTATAGTATTCCTAGCGAAAATGATAAATGCTGTAACATTTCTTCGATCTTTTATTTTCCTTATCAATGCAAAATTTGGATGTGCGGAGAATCGGATAATTTTAGTTTCTTTAAGATTCATTAAAATATTTAATATTATAACTGGGGCAATATTGGAGCCTGCAGAGTTCGAAGGGTTAAATAATATTGTTTATCTACGAAACAACATTATAACGACAATTTAATGTTAGAATAATGTTCTAAAGAGTTTCAGAGTATAATCGATAGAAGTATTACTAAATTAATAGTTATTATTAGAAGTGAATACGACCGAATTAATGTGACTAAATACTCTTAATGTAATCTACTAATGAGACGCGAGCTATTCCACGAAGCGAATTCGAAACTCGGGAAATATCGTTTCCCCGAGAGATGGATCGCCTAAGCAAATTTTAAAATCGATTAATTCGAGCGGGAAGCTTCGAACTGCAAATATTTAGCCCGAGGTGGAAGGGTCGAAGTACGTTCGGGGTATAAAGGGTTAAACGAAGACGCGAAAGTAGATTCAGCGGCTCACGATCAGACGAACGCCGAGCACGGCGATTCCTCGAGATTCGCAGGAGCTCACGCTGAAACTCGCGCAAACTTGGAATATTATTTACTCGGCACACTGCTTTCGATATTGCATCCCTTATGCAACTTCCGGGGGCCAGTGTACACACGAATGCTCCGCGTCGCGGGTATCTTTAGTCGATACGGTATTTTCGTCTCTAATGAATTGCCTTCGAGTCTCATCGAGTCTCGAACAACATCGAAGGATCGAAAAACAAAGTCGAGATCGAAGGCCAGTACCATCGTTGAATAAAAATTCAACTGAATTTAATTGTAGAATTTTATCGTCAAATTAATCTTCTTAATCTTATGTATTAACGATTCACCGTTTCTCTGTTGACAACACTGTATTTTCCTCGATAGCTTTCACTTTCTCCTCTTCCCATAATATTCCACTAACTCTAATCGTTACACTCGTGTCAACGAAGAACTCATGTCAAACCTTCACGGCTATTTCTCAAACCTGCTCGTCAAAGATTACTAACATTCCACCAATCTGTCAGATTTTCACCCTTCTCCCTACAATCTATTCTCCAAAACTCCGCAGAAAAGAATTCTACCAATCTTCGTTCAGATGCATCCAACTCCTAAGCCCCGCACATCTTCGCATTTCCCGCGAAATTCTGCCCCAGAGAAGGCGCTCCATATTCCAACAATTTCAACATGAAACGGGAAATCGTTCGTTTATTCCCGCGGAATGCTCCACGGCGACTCGAAGAATCGTTCCACGCCCCGTCCGAGCGCGTGTCCGCGGCTCGCGATCCAGCTTTCGTTCTCCCGAACGTTTTACCTCTCGCGCGGTAACGGCAGAAATAATGCCGGCTCGAAAAACGCCGGAAGGAGAGCGGAGGGGGTGCTTGACAGGCGTGTTATCGAGGGAACGACGTCGCGAAAGAAATCGGGAGTCGAATACGTACGTACGTGCGCTCCGCGATCCTTTTCAGCGGGAGAGCGTCCGCCGGAGAAAGAGGAGAAACGGTGGAAAAGGCCGGCGTGAACGGGCCGGGGGGAAGAATGCGGGGAGAGGAAGGGGCACGGAGGGAGAAAAACACAGAGGCGACTGGCGCGAGACAGATGCGACGAGGGGTGCGGCGAAAAACGCGGGAAGGACGAGAAGAAGCGGGGCCGGCGACGAGCGAAGAATGCATCCGGCCAGGCCGAATAGCCCGGCCACGTAACGTCGTACTTTTCATTCTTGCGATCGGCGCGTGCTCCGCATAGTGAGATCGCGCGGGCGACGGAAAAGGATGGAAGAGGGCGGGCAGAAGCTGTGGGAAATCGAGACTGTTGTACGGCCGGAGAAAGACGAGGCGCGCCTTTCAAAGGAACGACCGGGAAGCGTTTCCTTTCGCGATCACGGCCGGCGGAGTAACGCTGGAAGAAAGTAAATGAATGGGCACGGGATACGGGGACGAAAAGTGAACCGTGCGATTAAGTGAAATAGAAATGATAAGGGGGAGGACCGGCGGGCGCCGGTGAATGCGACGACGCCGCCGCGAGCCGGCTCTTTCGACGGGATGCTGTTTCGGAGCTGGCGAGCGTCGGTGAATGCTTGATATTTGTGTCTCGCGATGGAGGTGTGGGGCTTGAAGTTACCGTTCTTGGAAGTTTGTTATTCGAATTTTGTCGATGCTCGGTGGAGTTGATGAACTGTTTTTGTCTTTGCGCTGGGATGTTTATCGTTGGAATGTTTCGATGGGGGTTTTCGATTTCCGAGGTGGCGCGGATATGTTGTTTCTGTGTTGGTGATTGCGGTGAGGTGGAATGTTTTTGTGTATCGTGGGGAGACGCAAGGGGAATAGCGCTCGGATCAGACGAGATTACTGTTCGAAGACTCTAAACGTGTGATGGAGTCTATGAAAGAAGGAAGGAAGACTGTAGAAAGATGAAAAGAGGTGGAAATGTAGGGAAAGGCGTAGAAAGAGGCAAAAGACGGGTTACAGAAAGACTCACAGGTAGACGAAGAGACACGTAGAAACACGAAAAGAAACAGAGGAAGAAATCCAGGAAAACCGATGGAAAGAGAGGTACATTCAAGAAAATAAGAAAAAGAAAGAGAGGAACAGAACTGTTAAAAACCTACGGAAAAAAGAGGAAAGAGAGAAAATGAGACACAGGGGAACCGATAAAGAGACACTCGAACAAAAGCAAAAAGGGGTAGCAAAAAATAGAAACACAGTGGAACTGTGGCAAAAACGCGCAGAGAACACACAGAAACAAGAGAATCGAAAGGAAAAACAAGCAGCAGCCCAGAAAACCCAATGAACAGAGAAAGAAGGAAAGAGAGGGAAAGAAAAATAGAGAGATCGCGGGAAACCGGGAAACACTCCGGGACGGACAAGCAGAATAAAATGTGTAGCACGGCGCTAGCGGGAAAGGACGAGGATGAAACAAGTTATTGGAAAGGGGGTGGGCAGGGTGCAGCGGAAGGGTGACTGCGTAGCGAGCGCGAGCGAAACGAGCGAGCGGGAAGCAAAGAAGCGTCTGCATCACCTTGCATTCCACTTGACGGCACTTCTGCGTCGTCGCCTGCCTCCTTCTTTCTCCTTCCGGTCGTACGCGCCCGGCCGGCTCGCTCGGTCGGTCCCCAGGCATCCTCTTTTTCAACGCTCCCGTTTCGCCGTCGCGAGCCCTTCGTCGTCGCGACGATGAATATCGGGGCGGAGGGGAAGTTCGAGCGTGGAATCGACGAGCGGCGTCGCCCGCGCCTGTTTTAAGCAGCCCGACACGCTCCGCCGGTCACGAAAAGGTGACTTCGCGACGACTTCTCACTCCTCTCGCTCCATCTCTCTCTCTCCGTTTCGCTTTCTTTCTCCGTGGATTTTCGCCTCTTCGAGTTTCAGCCGGCTCGCCGTCCCTGCGCGGTTTAATCAAACGAAGGCCTCGCCGCGTGAACATCGATTCGTTTAGTGTTTCGATGCTTCTTACAGTGTATAACCCTCCCCTTTGAGACAGCTGTTTGTCAGTCTTCGTGCTCTCCAAATTCTGGCGTTTTGTCGTGTAGCGCGTAGTCGTATTGTGGACTGGAAGCGTGAACTGTGAAACGTTTGGCTTCTTTTGTTTCGTCATTGAAGGCTAATGGAAGATTAACGCACGATGATGCTGGTAGTCGAGGCGTTTAGGAAATTGGGTTCGATTTTTTCTTGATCGTTGGGGTTGTAGAGGGAAGGGGAATTTTGTAGGGACGTTTTGAGAATTTTGATTGCAGCCACTGTGGCCCGCGGACTGTGATTCCTGCTGGAATAAAGTCTCCGCGGTGTTGCTTAATCTATTAGCCGACACGGTCTCCGTGAATGGGATCATGAATATGGAACGCAACCGTTACCTTTGTCTTGGTATCTCTGATGCTTTTTCAGGATACGTTTCACCTCTGGCTGTGACGAGGTTAGTGCGTTCAACAGTTTCAGTAAACATTTTCATTGAATCCCTTAAGAAGCAACTGAAACAAACGACTATATATAGTCTATCTAATATCTTTATGTTTCTTACTTCTAATTCACTAAAGAAACAACGTTCCATTCCTTGTCTGCACTCTACAAAGCTACGATTGCTAATAGAAAAATAATGAACCGCAAAATACTTATACTTATTCAATTCTGAAATCTTCGCTGCGAGCCCCACGCGATATTCCGAGACAAAGCAAAGTTGAAGAAACCTTTCAACAGCGAGTGCATCCATCTATGAAATTTCACGGTGTCAAAATTGGTTTCTCTGATGCTTTTTGAGGATACGTTTCACCTTCGGCTTCGACGAGGTTAGTACGCTCTACAATTTTAGTAAATATTTTCATTGAATTCCTTAAAAAGCAGCTGAAACAAATGACAATATATACTCTATCTAATGTCTTTATCTTTGTTTATGAAAGATACTTATATTTATTCAATTCTGAAATCTTCGCTGCAAGCCCCACGCGATGTTCCGAGACAAAACAAAGTTGAAGAAACCTCTCAACAGCGACTGTATCCATCTGTGAAATTGTACGGTGTCAAAATTTGTATAACAGGGAGCCGGTGCAAGGAATGCCCTCCTGGTTGGGTGATATTCACGAGTCGAGCGCGTGAAACCGTCGTAAAACCGTTCCGCGTATCTAAACGTCGCGTTCCCCGCGAACAAAGGGATACGTCATCGGGAGGACACGAGCCGTTTCCAACCATTGGCCTGGTGAGCTTGGCGTTCCCCGGAGGGAGCTGTAAAACCCGTTCGCCGTGCACGGAAACAAACCGTAACCAGCTTTATGGGGTTGCCGAGAATGGCAGCGAACGGGGGCGGGAGGGGGAAGAGCGAAACCGAGGCATCGATCCGTTCCCAATGCATGAAATTAAGACGTTCCCCGGCCGTTATCAACGCGCCGAGTTTATCGCCGTAGGGCAACATTGTTCGCCGATGTCTGGGAAAATCTGCATTGCGGATCCCCCAGGGTTTCGATTTCAGAGAGTCGATCATGTACGCGACGCATCGGTTATCTGATAATCGGCGGTGAGAGAGAAGTGATTTTATCAAGGGAATATTCTATGGAAATGGTGGAATGAAATTTGGGAAATTTGTTTGAGATCGCTCGACTGTTCAGTGATTATCTTTATTTATATATTATTCTTTGGTGATTATTATTGTGGTGTTAATGGAATTTAAATATGTTTTATTTTTAAAGAACATAGGAAGATAATTGAATAAAATACAGATAAATAGAAACGATATAGCTCGCAGTGTATAGATCTTTTCTCAGGTGAACACAACTCTCTCCGAAATCTCTCGCCATCCGCACTTAAAAATCATTCTTTCCTCGGGAAACCCACAGAACACTCGCTGTCCCACTGTCTTAAAACTACGATACTACACTGTTATAAATGGGTTTAATTGTTTTGGGTTGGAAATCGATGGAAATTGAGTTAGACACGTGGACGATGTGTATGCATATTGAAATAGTATGTTAAAACAGCAATATATATCGGAAACAGTCTTCGTTAATATTTGTGCTAAGTGGATTCAATCGGTATTTTAATATATTATATTATAACATAATAATTTGTGCGTTGAAAGTCCGAAAGTTCAAAAGTTCAAGAGTTCGAAACTTGAATAACACATTTCTTAACAGTTGATTCATCAAAGTTACATTGTAATCGAAATCCTTATGTTTAATATTCAATGAAACTCATCTCGAGTCATCTATGTACTATCTATCTATCGTAAACAAGGACTGTTAATACAAGAACTACCAATTAAAGAATTTATAAATATTTAATATAATCCCTGGTTCCTTTTTTTCACTACTATACATAATGATTTTCATTTCAGAAATACAAATTTTGTGCAGAACAATTTCTCTACTTGAATAACGTTGGAATCGAAATTCAAAATATCTATTGCCATTTAAAAAAAACTCCATAACACCCCCACGATCTAACAAAAATATAATCACTGTACGTTTACCTCTATACCTTACAGCTTTTGTCTCAAGCATTTCTTTGTATCACTTATACCGTTCAAGTTACCGAGTTTTGTTCAAGAACCGGGCGTTTGACCGCACCGTGCGGCCGAGTGACTCAACTATCATTCACTATCCCGAAAGCAATTCCGAATCGAGCAACAGTGGGACGAAAAGTGGTCGCGTGGAGCGCGCCGGTTTCTCCAGACGTTTCCATCCTTCTTCCCCGCGGACAATCGTTGCGCCGACTCACTCGTCTCGCGATGTCACCGGCCCGGAAAGAAACTTTACGCCGCGCTCTCCATTGTGCCGGGCCGTCTCGCGGAGTGCATTGCGCTGGGCCGCTCTGTTCCCGGCGTAAACAGTTTGCATAATAATTCCGCGCGCACAGTTATCTGCGTCGCGAACCGCGCCGGACTCTTCGGCAACGACTTTACGAGCGAACTCGTTCCGGAGTTTTTCATCTACTCGAGGACGCACGAGGCTCCGGGACATTTTCGAGACTCCGTTGCCTCTGTCGCGATCTCGGTTGTCGTTGAATGAAAATGTTTTACTCCGCAGCTGTTTATGTGCTTGAAGATTGCACGACTCTTTAAAAGGAATTAGGAGTGTTTGAAATATGACTAATTGTAAGCGAGAAGTGATATTTTAGTTCCAGTTTTCGAATATAAAGTAGTTTGCATGGTGTAGTTCTGACTGCGTTCCGTATAATTAGATATTTACTCTAGAAACAATTATGAAACCTTGTGTTAATGTTCTATTAGTAACGAACCTGATTCGCGAAGTTAATAAATTCGTTAAACGCCAACAACCTGTCTAACCTGCATAAGAATCCAACACACTGAACGAAATATCATAGTTCACCAGAAATTTCCACTGAACCTTCGACTCGCCGCGTTCCCCTGAGATATTTCATCGAAATCCAGTCACCATCAGAACAGGTTACCGTGAACAGTCTCGCCAACAGGAAAAACGGCCGGGATTAATTCCACGGCGAGGAAATTTGTTTAAGGTATCGGAGACTCCGTCTCGGGGCTTGTTTAAAAGTAGCGCAAAGTGCGTTACTCTTTTGTCCACGGCTTTCTCCTCCAATTTTCCCCTCGCTCGGCCGCCGCGGGCGGACATTAAGGTAACAAGATTCATCGGCGGACTGCCGTTGCGTTCTCCAAAGATAAAATTCCTCGACGAGAAAATCGGCGGCGGACGGAGGGGCTGTCGCAGTGGTTGAAGCGGGCGGGGACGAGGGGTGGCTGAAACGGTCTTCCTCGCCTCGGCGGCAATCAACTTTTCAACTTCGAGAAAAAGCCGATAACAAGTCGCCCGTAGCGGCGCGGCTGAATCCGCGAATAGATTGTTTCCTTTTCTGGACGCCGAACGACGACCGGGTTCGGGAAATTAATCGCCCCTTTCAGAGACGCGCGCGTGTTTTCCGTCCCGCAGGGCGGCGCGGGGACAATAACGATAGGCGGAACGACCGACGGGCATGATTAATCGCCTAATTGCTAATTGGCACGGCGCTCGGCAAACGAGCCGCCGTGTTTAACAAACACGCCGCCGCCTCGCCGCCCGTAAATACGTAAACGCGACTTATCCGCCCCTTGGACTGCGCCGGCCGTTTGCGCCGGGAGACATTGAAACATCGCTTGGAGGCGCTTCTTGCTTTGCCGAGGAAATTACTGTATCGATTTGAGTGGGATCGGTGGGTGTTGGGTCCGAACGTTGCGTGGTTTCAGCTTTCAAGAACGTCTCGTGGAGATGTCGTTCCTGAGGAATTTGTGGATTCTTGGTTTCTGGGATTTTGGCGGCTACTCCTTTGTTGGAGAATTTATGCTTTTTTATTTTTGGGAAGATGTGGGCTCCAGGTATGTCAGTCCTGGGAAATTCTGAGCTCCAGATATGTGGTCGCTGGGGAATTCTGTGTTAACGTATCTCATCGCTGGGGAATTCTCAACTCTGAATGTCTGATTGCTGAGGAATATTATACTCTAGATATTTGGATGCTGAGAAGTTTTGAGTTTGAAATATTTCATCAGTGAGAAACTCTAAGCTCTAGATACCTAACTGTTTAGACATTTTAAGCTTTAGATATCTCGTCGCTGAGGAATTCTAAGCTCTAGGTAACTCATTCTTTGCAAATTCTAAACATTAGATATCTCATCGCTGGGGAATTCTCAACTCTAAATGTCTGATCGCTGAGGAATATTAAACTCTAGATATTTGGATGCTGGGAAATTTTGAGTTTGAAATGTTTCATCAGTGAGAAACTCTAAGCTCTAGATACCTAACTTTCTAGATATTTTAAACTTTAGATATCTCATCGCTGAGGAATTCTAAGCTCTAGGTGCCTCATTCTTTGCAAATTCTAAACATTAGATATCTGATCGCTGGGGAATTCTAAGCTCTAGATATCTTATTGCCAATAAATCCCAAGTTTCTACATATATACCTCACTACTAGCAACTCTAAACTCTAAACATCCTACGTCCGAAGGAATTCAAGATACATTTCACGTTGCCAACATTCTAAACCTTCACAGCTCTCAAGCACAAAAGATTCCGAGCGTCGAATATTTCGAACTGAAGAACTACGAATCCTCGAAGATGTCAACTCGATAGAATTCTCAGCGCGGGGACACTGAGGCGTGTGAATTCCCACGAGCGTGATCCTTCGTGGCAAAGAATTCCAAGCAGAAATTTTTAACAATTACGGCCAGGACCGCAATGGTAACCGCATTTTTCATTCGTTCCAGTACGCCGCAAAGAAAAGAGGATATCCTTCCTCCCAGGCGTTCCCTCGGGAATTCTTGAAGCGCGCGCGACGTCCTCCGAGGACGGGCAGCGTCGCGATCGTGCGTTGAATACAAAACACGCGATCGCAAAAGAGACTATGCGCGCGCGCGCGCGCGGGAATTAACGAACAAACACGCAGCCACGGAACTTATTAATTCCACGGAACAGCGGCCGCGACGTCCGGATGCAAACGGTATTGTCTGATTTCAACCGATTACGCGACGGATCCGAATTAATTAACGCGGCCAACGCGATTACGAGAAACTCCGCGGTGTCGTTCCGTCGCGCGCAAAGAGAGAAACAGGAAAACTGGAAAAAACCTTCGCGGAAATTTATTAATACGATTCAGTTGTTTAATTGCAGAACCTGACGATATTAATCCGTTTTCCGGTTCTCGGCTCTTTTTCGAGGCTCGTGTCATCTTCCATTAACGTTGGAGCTAACGAATAACTGAAACGAATACTTTCTTATAAAAACGAAGAAAAGAATATTCTTTGAACGAATCGTCTTTTATCATTGCACTCAAAGGAAAATTTGTTTTATAAGCTTCCACGAGTGATTCTTTATAATTTCAGTAACGGCGAGATAACAATTTTAGTTCCAGTGAGTGAAATCTCCATCGATTCCGTAGCATTACCATCGAATTTTACGGGTCGTAAAGTTCTGGAAAATTTCCCGGTACGATTTCCCCAGTCTTGTGATTCTGCGTATTTTTGTCTCGCAATTTTGCCGACGTTCGTTCCGATCGTGGTCCTTCATTCACTCGGCCCAATTTCCCTTGGAAATTTTCATGATTCCGAGCGGCGAACGAACGCCGGCCATCGGCGACACGTTCCCGCATAATTTTCGTCGGGTCCCGCCGACAATTATGCGCTATCATATTAATGAGCCCGTACTGTAACCAGTAATCACGCGCGGCGGCTGCTTGTTTACCCGTGGAAACGGGACCCGCAAACTGCTATTACAATTTCTCACATATCGGGGACGCGTGAAATGAAATTCGCTAGCCGCGCGGACTGGGAGCTGATTCTGCCCGCGATCGCCGCGATCGTCATAGCGCACAGTGGTCGGGGTCGAGAAATTTAGTCATATTCTGCTAGTAATACTTGTTACCTACTTGTTAAATATTTCGTGTCTATTTTTTTTTACGTATTTGTTACTTAACATTAGTAGATTATTCAGTCCAATCATATCAATGTCGCTTACAGTTCAGAATTTATATAAAAACGTCATTGAATCCTTCTATCCGAAGATAATTTGTTCAATGTTTCCCAAAGAATCTTTCTTATTACTTGAACTCTTATAGAATATAGAAGAAATCACACTCGACTAGGATGACAAAAACATAACACGGATTAACAGCTAACCAATGACTCGTTAAACGGTATAGAATACCAAATAGAACCTGAAAATCGTAAGAACGAGAAGCAAAGCTAAAAGAGCTTGAAGAATTAATTAACTTCGAGTCCGTTGGAATGAAAATCTCCGAGGCTGCCAATGTTCGAGGTCAAAGTGGGTAATTACATAATCTCGTGGCGCGTTAATTAATCTCAAAGCAAGCAGTGAATTTAATTCATTCTTGCGGTCTCTCTCCCTCTCTCTTTCCTTTCCATCACGCTGGTGTTTCTTTGCAAACTTGATGATTTAGACATAATAACAGCGGTGATGAAGCACGGGAAGCTTCTCGGGTGCTCCGCCGATCTCCTTTTCTCGTTTCGCCCGGCTCCGTGCGATGGACAGGAAGAGGAAGCTTCGTTTCCGGCGGAGCCGACAGGCAAACCTGAAAAAATGGGCCGACGTGAACGAAGGGTTTAGTTATTCCAGGATGCGAGGAGCTTCCTTCCGCAGCGTGCCACGAGGAAACTGTAATAACGCGGCGGACGTCCGCGGTAGAAAAAAAATGGCGGTGGCTCGCGTAATCTTAGCACCGCAAGGAATATTTGCGTGGAGCGTCTCTCTCGTTTTTCGGTCGTTTATTCCTTCAACCGTGTTCTACTCTTCAGGAACGACTGATTCGTTTCACAGTTGGCGAATGATTTTTCTTGATGATATCGAGTCGCAACATTTTTCTTCCCGCTTCCGTTACGACTACCGCTTGCTCGGACGTCGTTCGATGTTGGAGATAGAACTCGAGATGCACGATCACAAAGAATGATAGATCACATGTTCAACATTTCGTATCATTGTTTCAGCACTGGCAATCAGTCATATTACTCTCTCAATCTGAAATCCGATCATCTGCAGTTTCGTATTCAATGATGCATTCCCTACAGTATTTTCAAATCTGACACTCACAGTTCTTGCAATCTGTAATCTACTACCAATGAAAGCTAAATAAACATAAGATTAGAAAGATACTCGATACTACTATCAAAGAGAGCATCAAAATTCATTCTTTCATTCCACGTCTCCTCTCGCAGTCTACTCTCCCGAAAGAAATTCGTCTTGTCATTATTAAAAAACCGCCGCGCGGAGCCCGACGCGCGATTATTCACCCGAGATATTAAAGTGCCGGCACACACAGACGGCGCGTCATACTAAAATTTGTCTTACCGGGGCTAGCTCCGGAGCGCCCTTTATTTTTCATTTTACAGTTCACCGGCGAGCCTGCGCGTATCGGGGCTAAAAGATTAATATTCCCGGCGCGTGTTCCGGTAAACAGATCTCGATCCTCTCGTGCGTCCTCGTCTTTGATAGGCACCCGCGTCGATATAGAGCGAGAGGGCAGCGGTAGCGAGTTTAAAGCCGACTTGCTTGATATTGATCGGAGTATTAAGTTTCTCGTCGACATCGATACACACGGGGTGAGGGAGAAAGAGGGAGAAAGTGCGGGAGAGGCGATTCCCTCGGGAACACGGAGGAGCAGGATAGACGCAACACGCGGTGGCCGCGTGTAAATAATACTTGATCCAGTGACAAAATATCGCCGGCCGTTTCCACCTTCGGAAATTGTTTTCCCGGGCCATTTTTCTCCGGTCGCCGCCGCGTCCCCGGAAATACGGCGAATATCGCGGACGCTTCCGTCCCGTCGCCCGTACAAATACGCGCGTGAAAAATAACCCGCGTCGCTCGGCCGCGGGCCGGGAGTAAGTAGACGGATCTCTCTGCGAAATGGAAACGTGGCGATGTGATTTTTGAAACGGGGATTAAATGGACAGTGATTTCTTGTGTCAAGGATCTTAGGAAATAGGAAATGAAATAATCGTACTTATCAATTTTTATGGATGCTTCTGTGGTTTATTTCTAATGGTTCTGTGTATATATGTTTGTACGTGCATTAATTGTGGCGTTTAGCAAAAGGACAATTGAAGGATAGATTAATCTAGATTAATCGGTTTCAGATTTTAGTCAGATTTACGTTTTGATTTAAGAATTTCAGACTTATTCATGCTGAATCGTTTTCATTGTTACAGCAGTTTCGTGGAATAAAAATTTAGTAATTTCAGCGTCTATAATAACATTTGGTTGACATGATAGATTTCTACTTACAATGATGTAGATTTGTAGGTTCCGGATTTTAGTCAGTATTACAGGTTTTGGTTTAAGAATTTGAAACTTCATTCCTGTGGAATCGTTTTCAATATTACAGAAGTTTCGTAGAACAGATATTTAGTAATTTTAGCGTCTATAGTAGCATTTAGTTGAAGTGATAGATTTCTACGTAGGATGATCTAGATTTGTAGGTTACAGATTTTAGTCAGTTTCACAGGTTTTGATTTAAGAATTTGAAACTTCATTCCTATGGAAACGTTTTCAATGTTGCAGCAGCTTATAGTAGATTTACAATAGAAATTCAGTGATTTTAGCGTCTATACGATCAACTTCAAACGATATTAAACTAAATATAATCTCATTAACTACCAGTTCCTCTACGTTAAAAACGAAGTAACTAAATTTCCGTTACGAACGAGCCGCACACCCACACCGATCCACAATCGACCCGTATCAAAGGAATAGACATCGGCGGAACGTAAAAATTTCCGTCGGAAAAATCAGAACCGTCGTCGATATTACTCTCCGCGTCGGATTTCCGCGGAAACTCGACATTTTTAATTGCTCCGGGTGCCGTGGAACGAACGTCAGTACGAAAGTTGACCGCATCGAAGCCGGGGCGAATTTCGGTGCATTTTTAACCGAACCACGAACGCCGCGGCGGGATTCAGCGATAGTTAACCGCTCGATACCGTTCCGCTCGGCCGGGCACAGCGGGTGCCTGTCCGTGGTTTCAAGTGCCCTCGCGAACTTCATTAATAGACAGCTGCGAGGCGGCAACTCCCCAAGTTATTTCTAACTTTGATCAAATTACAACGCGCAGAATTTGACCGGCGCTAAATACCCGCGTTCAATTAGAAATTTCCGGGTCAATATCGGCGCCCGTCGAACCGACGCGACGGGATCATCGGGACCGCATTTTCCTCGTGCCTCGGCGTCCGGGAATATGTCCCGGAAAGTATTTAATCCGATAGAACGCTTAACAACTTCCATTCAGACAGATGAGACGCGGATTCGAAGGGTTAGGTCTGTACCGATCGAATCGATAGGAGCATTCGACGTTCGAGCGCGCCGCCATTAACTTAATCGAACGCCGGTGTACTGGTTAGAACGGTGGAAACGACGGGAATAGAGTGTTCATGTTTTCGATCGTGATCGTTCGAATTTTTTACGTTTCACGCGTTATGTATTAATTATTACGAA
This sequence comes from Nomia melanderi, assembly GCF_051020985.1. Lineage (NCBI taxonomy): Eukaryota > Metazoa > Arthropoda > Insecta > Hymenoptera > Halictidae > Nomia > Nomia melanderi. Next base: position 10,818,117 of record NC_135009.1, read on the forward strand.
ATAAATTGTGGAAAACTCGAAAGACCAGTTGAAGGAAAGTTGTTGAGCTTAGAATATTTTCGAGTAAAATTGGACAATGTTCTTCTGAAACCTTTGCTAAAAGTAATAATATACACATGTTACAATAAACTGAGTATCAAAGAATGCAACTCGAACCAAGTAAACGGAATTGATTCTAGTAAACGATTTTCTAGAAACAGTCAGTTCCAATAAAATGCAATGTATATATTGACTATAATCCTGTAATTAGTAACGAACCTTTACCTCCAAATTTTTAAGCTTCCAGTAAAATCTTCACCTACATCCACAATCATCAGAATTTGATTGAAAACCTTTCCCCCGTTTCTCACGTACAAAGTATTATTTCTATGTTGTTCCATAAAAATCAGTAATATCCTAACCCTTTGCACTCGAGAGGTGACTCTCAATCACAATTTGATTCGATATAACAAAACTACAAAGTGTTGTATATAACGTTAAATTTTGTATAATGCATCGATATCAGATATTTCTATAAAATAACTCTGTTCCTTGATCTACGTATGTTTCCTCATTAGTTTCGAACAGTGTCGTCTGTCTCGGAAAGTATCGAATGTTTCCAGTGAAAAGCTTCCGAGTGTAAAGGGTTAGTATCAGTTGCGCTATGGCGATAATTCAATAACAATTTTATTCGGCTTTATCGGCCCTTAAATTCCCCGCGTCCATTACAATCCGGCGTCCGGCCTCATCACGTTTTATCCCGCGCGCGGCGCCCTTGTTAATAGTACATTGCGTTTCCTGTTAATGGCGGCGGTATTCCCGCGGAAATTGATATAAATGGCGCGGAGGGAAACGGAGAGTAGCAATTCGGACGGTACGATTCCTGACACCTAATCGCCTCTAGGTTCGCTGCCCGCGCGACTGAAAACGCGATCGAATTAGTCGACGACGGTGGAGCAACGTCCCGCTTGACGACGTTACGCTCGAAGGTAACGAGATTAAAGACGCTGCGACCCGCAATATCGCGGACCGATTACGGAGAAACGAATGAAATCTCTTGGCCGGCATCCGACGCTCAGGGAGAAGTTCGGTTTCACCGGCTTCGAAGATCTTTCAACTTTATGACGAAGGATGTCGACTTTTACACCGGCTAATTTCTTGCAGTGGTTCGCGCAAAAGGTGTCTGACGATTTCTAACATCTATTTTAGTGAAGTTTCTATTTCCTTCGAGTGAACATGGATGGTGGAAATAGCAGAATATTAACCGTGGTCTTCTTAAATTGAAGATTCGATTGGATATAAGAGACAGAATGCATTTGATTGAGAAGTTTGAATTGGATGGGCAACAGTTTGGAATCTGAAATGAATTGTTTATAGAAGAACAATGTTTGTATTAACTATTAATTCGTAGTTGAGTGAAGATAGTGAAAGAGATTATTAATCATGGTTTTCTTAAATTGAAGATTTGATTGGATATAAGAGACACAATGCATCTAATTGACTTTCAGTTTGAATTTGACGAGTAACAGTTTGGAATCTGAAATGAGTTGTATATATTAGACGGAAGTTTGCATTGGTTATTAATTTGTAATAGAATTCGTCACAGTAGATATGTTGAAATTCCAGATTTTGTCAAATTTTCGACATAGACTCAACCCATTAGTGAATACGGTTTAATCAACCTTAGAGTGAAAGTAAAGCAGCGAGAGAGCCCTATGGAAAAGATAGCTCGAAGGATAAGTGGAAACGATGGGATAATAGTCAGACGCGTTTGTTGTGCCGTCCACACTGGTGCCATCAATTGTGAGTCGACCTGTAGCACGACTTCAGCTCCGTCTCCTGCAAATTCCCCAGAGAAAATACCTCGAGCGATCGCGTTACCGGGCCAGACAAAGCTGGAAGTAAAACTCGGAACGCGAGGGCCGGCTAAAAGGCTGCACCCTTGGCTGCGCTCGACGAAAATATTACGATCATCCATTATCCGTTAATCCCTGTTACAATAATTGTTCAGCGGCACGATTAAGGCCGGCCATTGTGCCGCTCGCGCGATCAGAAAAAAGAGGATGACGGTGGATTCGCTGAAAACTCCGCTTCGCATCGGCGATTCGACCGTTCGGACCGAAACCGTGCGATCTATATTAAGAAAGGACTCGTTACCGCGAGAATCGAGTTACTCCTTGACACACATATTTTCATTTAATCTGTAAATCTCCTGCGGTCGCCCGCGCACTTAGAAACACGCGCGGAAACATTGAATTAACAAGGAGCAACGGTACTCTCACTTTCCTGAGACATGGTTTTTATTTTATCCGCGGAGCGTAGGATAATACTGGTAATAATACTAACAATAGCAACATTAATAACAAGAATCATAAGAATCTCGAATTACAAAAGTTCCCAACTATAATTTCGTATTATAGAAGAACCTACTTTCACATTCGTTACACGAATTCTCCACGCTAAATCCTACAATAAACTGTTAAAACCATTCCCCCAAGGAGTTCTCATTCCAAAGGAAAATTCAAAAATGATTCAAATATTATCCATAATTCCGTAGAAATATCAACGTTCGCATTACCGAAGTATATTTACGGAAATTGCATAAAACGCGCGCGGAGGGCGCTCAAAGCGCTCGGTTTACCGGCCGATCCCCGCAAAGCCGACGAAAAATAAATTCCCTTTCGTATTTCCGTGCACGGGAAAGCTCGTAACGTATTCCGCCGCGTCGAATCCGCGGAAATCTCTCCGTAAACTGTTCCGTTCGTCGGCGGGGGGGTGGGCCGGTCCGCGTATTTCTCGCGGGAGAGTCGTTCCGCGATTCGGTTGTCCCCGAACGGCGTCGAAACACGGAAACCCGTGTCCGGGCCAGGAAAAACGGGCCGACGCGACACACCTGGCCGTGCACGGCTCCAACGGCGCTGGCCGACGTCTCGAATCGAACTGGCAAACGAGTTCCTTGAAACTTTCATGACCCCGCCGCCCTGCGTGGCCCGGCGAGGGCGTTATTTTTGTATTTCGCGTTCCCTGCGTCGCTACTGGAATCATTTCCTCGGAGGATTCGACCTGAACTCCTGCATTATTGCTGCTACCCTTGGCGCACCTTGCTGCAGGCAAATAAATACTGTGGAGGTAGTAAAGACACTACGAATGATTTTCTTTATTGACCGAAGGGTTCAGCTACGACCGAATAGCTTTAGCTTCGACGCAACCCGGGCGAAATAAATATTCCCTAGGAGCTAGATTTTTTAAAGAAAATCTCTTTGTCGCGATAATGTCGTTTATCAAGATACATTGATTGAGATAAATTTGATTCGACATCCTTCGCGGGGTTAATCGAGCACTTAAAGTGTCAAGTGAGCTATCGGGAGTTGATCGGTTTATTTACGTCAATCGTACCTGAGTGACGGATTCATATGTCACCGTTCATTTTCGTGGGATCATTATGCATCGTTGGGATTACCGGGTTACAATCATCGTTGGATCACTGCCACCGTAGGTTCATTAGAAGCATCGGATCATTACAGAGCGTTCAAAATGCTCCATCGATCTTCCTTTGTCCGGCTGACAATGCGGTTGCGAACTTCAAGGTCGATCGTTCCAATTGGCACTGAAACGTAGATGTTAACAGTGATTCACTGCTTGCATTGACGTAACGGTCCCAAGAACTGCGCTGCGGCGACGCGGACACGCCGGTTGCTCTCCGAATATCTGGCAGCCGTTGTCGCCGTGATAGCCTGTTGATCGCTGTCAGTCCGCGTCCCTTTGAACCGTTGACCGATCGCGACCGCGTGCTTCGGGCAGCCGCCCGCGCTCCGCCTCGTATTCATGACAGCCCGGAAAGGATTGAAAAATCACCGCGATACGTCAACGGCACGCAGTCGCTTCCTTCAATTTTCGTCGGCGATAAATCTCCCCCGGTTGCTCACGCACGGAACCACCGCACGCCGCCGATGAGGCACCGGAGCCGGCCATTATTCGAATCGCGTCGAATAAATGTTCATCCGCGATAATTGGCAGAATGAATCCTCGTTACCGCCGGTACTTCATAACTCGCGGGAAATTGTTCTATCTATTCATTCGAATGATCCATTATTTGCTCGGACCGCGGGGATGATGGGGATAATATCCTTGAACGAGTGTTTGCCGGTTTCGTATTTGCCGGAGATACTTTCGCTGCGCTGCTTCCAACGGTTCACTCGTGGAAAAGAGAATTCTAAAGGTTCGACGGGAAATTGAAATCCTTCGTTCAGTCGGAGGTTAGAATTTCTAAACGATTCCTTGTTTGCTCCAAATATCGAACATCCACAACGGAAATATGGCTCGACTTACTTCTATTCAAGTTACATTTATGAGTCGATGGATCGCGTATCAATGATTATATCTAAGAACAGTCAGCTTCTAGTCCTAAATCTTAGAAAGAGACTGCAATAATTTCACCTAGCAACAGAGGAAGCTTAAAACACGAACGTCTCTTGTATGATAAAATTACCGGGACAGAATTGTGTAAAATAATGATTATCGGTGCGAGTTTCGAGCATCATTTCGAGCGCGTTCAAACGTTAGTTGGTCGCGCTCGTGCTAGGTAGAAGTGTCCTTGAGCCACCAATTAATTTTAATCCCGCCGTATCGACGCAATAATCCTCGGCAAACATTTAACAAAGCACGAATATAATTTTCCACCGACTCACCGTGGAATCCGAAGGCACTCGCAGGAAGATGAAGTGGCGCCGAAACGATGGCTCATCTCGGCTAGAACCATAGTTCGCCGCGCTGGCTCCTTAAACTAGCGAAAACACGCTTCCACCTTGATTCTAAATATTTATCGAAAGACTCGTTGCGAAATATCACGGATTTTCTTTCGCGTTCAGTTCGCCCGGCGCAGAACCGCGGTACTCTGCCGGATATTTATCGCGGCCGAGCACCGTTAATTACTTCCAATTGCTCGGCCAGCTTCCTCCCTTCATTTGCGAATTCCCGGGGAATCGAAGTAATCGGATAACAAACTTCTCTCCATTTTGTGTTGTCCATGCGATGCCTGCATGGCCGTTCAAATCGCTGGGAAACGTCGACGGCGCGCATTGCTGGAATACGCTGCCACTTCGGATACCAAATGAGTCGGCCGACCCTCTGAACTTCGAAGAATTCTGTTTGAAAATTCGAAGCTCGAGGAACTACACGCACGTTTCACTTCGGAAAAGTTTCATCAAATTCTACATCACTTTAGCTTCCTAACGAAACAGCTAGGATCTGATTTTAATCAAACTTATATTTCATCCAAACTTCATTGATTACTGTAGACTTAACTCAAACCTAGTTCGCTGCCAATTTCTAGATCCAACATCGATCTATTCTATTATTCCCGAATGATCTATTAAATCTAGACCAAATCTTAATACGTTGACTGCCACGGTGGTCCGATGACCGGAACTTCCAAATTACTTGAAAACAATTGTAACTGTAAAATAACTCGAATAAAAATATTTAATAACGTGAATCACTGGATCGTAGTGTAATCGAATAATTGTATACCGAATAATTCATAATTATTCCTTTTATTTTCGCTACGAAAGAGTAAGTGATACATAAACCGCTGAAGTTTCTCGTGGCAGTCAGCGTGTTAATCTGGGATACAACATAGACAACTTCTGCAAGCCGAACTCAATTCTGATTTTTGCTTCACCCCTTGGCCTATGATATATTTCTCAACTCTGGTCGACACGGCTGCTTTGTCATTAATAATTTATTGGAAAACGAGACAAATTCTAAGCATATGTTATGCCTATATTTCCTTTTAAGTATAATAGTTGATTACAGAGGAATAATATTTACTTTGAATTCGAATGAACTGAGTAATACATATATAGTGTCACTATAGTATAAATAATGAAAGGGTGGATCTTGAGTAATCGAGAGCTAGGAATAAATATATGTATTTAATAAAATAAAGCTGAAACTATGGTCAAAATATAAAATATAGAAACAACACGGACAACACGTAAAAAGTACAACTCAATGCCTCTCCCAAAAATCATTCTCTCCCCCACAAGCATTCTTCTCACTCGCACTCATCACAAACACTCGGACGCACCCCTGGAAAACTGGCCCTGCAATCTTGGGTCCGCGACGTTGTGCAGGCCACTTTCCTTCGACCGTTTCACAACCTGTCCTTCACTCACACTCATTCTTACATTCACTCTTCTTAAAAATACCTTAACCTACGCTAAGAATTCTAGATACCACACATATATTTGTTGAATCATGTTGAAAATCTTCGCCACGAGTCTAACTCGTTGTCGTAGGGCACGGGGTTAATGCAAGCTTCACTTGTACCCGATCTAATGTTCGCTAATAATGAGATCAATCCAGGCTGAATTCACCCCTAATTCAGGCAACAATTCCGTTCGCGAAAGACAAAGATGTCGCGTCGAATGATACAACTAAAACCAAGGATACCGGCTGATGGGGTTCATTCCAGGACACTGCTCGAATTCACCGTTGCATTCGCGGCGACACAAGTTGCATACCCCGGCCGCCGCACCGATGCCAATTACCAGACACGGAGCTCGCGGATCCCTAACGACGTTTCTGTCGACTGCTAATACCGCACCGCCCGAACACTCGCGAATAATGACGGGGGCGCGCGGCGCATCCGCAGGCTGCATTGTTCCATCGACTAATTGGATGCGAAGGAGCGAAGAACGAGACGCGACGCGACGCGGCGCGACAAGACCGCGGACGTGTCCGCAAGAGTTTGACGGAATCCAGTGATAAAATGAGGCCTGGCAAAAATTGTTTCTTCGTCACTGTCGCCGGTGGTGAATGCACAGTCACCGTAGGATGTGCATTGACCGGTTAACCGCGGAATTTTCTATTGAAAGTCTTTTGTCGCGAGCTTAACCGTTTGAGTAGTAAGCAGCGCGATCGTGCTTCGGTATACTGCCTGAAAGTGCCATCGGTTCGTAGAATTAAATGAAGTTTATTCATTCGTCTTCGAATTATTTATTTTTAGCTTTGTTATTGCCTGCTTAGAAATGGATAAATAGAACGATCGCAATATTTAGAATTTTTTCATGTGAGATAGAAAAACGTAATTCAGTTTCTCAGCTGAAACGAAACGCGACACTTTACATGGTATCCTGGCACTTTCAAGTAAATCTTGTTATTTTTGTCTTATCGTGTTCTTTCGTTCATACAGATATCTTTCAATTTTCTAAAAAAGGAAGAGTAATTGTGACAGAAATTTTATTATTTTCAGTACTGTATTCTCCTATAAATACTGTACACTCGTGTTTGCTGTTTGCAAATTTAATCGTTGCAAATGTTTTACGTGTCTATGTGTACCTGGATTAGAGAATGTATCGACAGAACTTTATCGTTTAGCTGTGAGATGTATTAAAACAGTGCGAGCCACTTGTACACGGGCTAGAAGAACGAGTCCGATGCCTTTTCTTTAAATAAAGAATCATTTGATCAGGTTGACCCGCAGTTATTCTCGGGCGGTGAGTAAACCGAGCCGGGAATTGTACGCTGGGGTGATGACAAATGTACCAGAAACTACGGCGACCTGTACGCCGCCACCTTTTTACAATAATAACGGGTTCTGGTCTTCGCTTCTCCGCTTTACGGGACTCTTTCTATATTTAGAGGGGTTTCCTGCGACGTCCATCGAGAAATCGCGGCACCGTCGCAACATTTAATTTTATATCCAGCCGCTCGACTTTTATTTTCGACGCGGGTCGAGTTATTCGCGATTTCCACGGTCCCGATCGTCTTCGCGATAACGAATTCAACCTCTTCGAAGAGGATAATCTTTAATAAACACCGCAATGATTATTTTCCAAGATAAACGTAGAGGTTTATTAAGTTCTGAAAGTGGAATTTCGCGTCAGGCGCTGATCTACGTTGACAGTAGAAATCGTTTCATCGTTTCTGAGAAAAGAAAATTGAAAAATTGAATACTTTCGAATTTGGAGGTTTGAAAGTTGGGAAGCTGGGAAGTTCGTAAGTTCGTAAGTTCATAAGTTCGTAAGTTCGTAAGTTTGAAAGTTTGAAAGTTTGAAAGTTTGAAAGTTTGAAAGTTTAAAAGTTTAACAGTTTAACAGTTTAACAGTTTGAAAGTTTGAAAGTTTAACAGTTTAACAGTTTAACAGTTTGAAAGTTTGAAAGTTTGAAAGTTTGAAAGTTTAAAAGTTTAAAAGTTTAACAGTTTAACGGTTTAACAGTTTAACAGTTTGAAAGTTTGAAAGTTCGAAAGTTTGAAAGTTTGAAAGTTTGAAGGTTTGAAGGTTTGAAAGATTGAAAGATTGAAAGTTCAAAAGTTCAAAAGTTCAAAAGATTAAAAGTTTAAAAGTTTAACAGTTTGAAAGTTTAGAAATTTGAAAATTTGAAAATTTGAGAATTTGAAAATTTGAAAATTTGAGAATTTGAAAATTTGAAAATTTGAAAGTTTGAAAGTTTGATAACTTATAAATTCGAAAATTTAATAATTCAATAATTCGAACATTCAAACAGGTTTGAAATTAAAAATGAAAAAATTTGAAATCTAGCGAAACGCATTATCCCATCGTTCTTAAAACTAATAAGAAAGGTGCTTTCATAGAAGCTCCTCGAACGGGTTCGAAGCATCCTGCCGCACTCTCGACCCGAAATCACGCTCTCGCTCGACAGATTTCCCCCGTTGATTCGTTGCCATCGAGTTCCAAAGAATTGCCATTGGTAAAATATCTTCCCAGTACCGTTTTCTTCGTTAATTTCCCCGGTTCTCCGACATCGTCGACGACGGACGCCAGACGAGACAGCCTCACGTTCCGCAAATATTGTCCCCGAGTCCCGTCCGAGACTCTCTCTTGCTTTCCGAGAAAGTAAATCCGATCGATCCTCGCCGTAGAACATTCCACTGGCAAGTGAAGCCGCTGAGGAAGCCGATACTCAGCCGTCTCGATGAAAATTAGCCAAGGGACGAGCGGGTAATTTTTTTAAACGTCGTGCCGGGCGGACGAAAATTTCGTTTCCGGCCGCGAACGAAAAACTTCGGGCCGGAGTTAACGAAGAAAGTTTTATGCGGCCGCGACTGCTTCTTCCGTCGAGGAATTTTAATAAGAATCGTCCATTTTCTTAGCCCAGTTCCCTCGGAAGCGGCCGCCGACGCCTGATAATTCGATTAATAAACCAAACTGTGTCTGCTGGCCAGCACGAAAATGGCGAGCAAATTGTCTAGAAACTTCGAAATATTGTTTCCTGCGAGGAAGGAAGTTTCCAGCGATTTTTATAATAACCGGAGCCTCGTATTTCATCCTCTTATTTACTACGTATAGAAATTTTTAAACTTCACACTCTAAAGTTTACGATATTTCAATTGATTCTAACATAATGTCGCACAGGATTGCTTGTAATTTATCATTCTGCATTGTCGCGATCCATGAAAAACGGTTTTAATTTTTACATCGAAACGATTCGTTCCAAGATAGGAACAATTGATGGTGACGTTTCGTTTGTTTGATGTCGGAGACGTTTTATTCAAGGATCACGCGTAATCGCTGTCGTGATCGACTGAGGAGATTAATTCAAATCCTATTGGTGACATATTAGCTCCGCGTGTATTTTATACGGATGAATCTCTCGCGTTATTAATTAATGAACGCATCAATTCGCTCGGAATAATCCTCGAATGCCCGATCGATCGTCCGCGAGACAAGAACAATGAATCATCCGATGGACGAAGAACAGTGGAAATCAAGAGGAGAAAAGAGAGCAACGGATACAAAGCTGAATTTAAATCTCCTTTAATGCTGCTCCCCGATCTCTTCCCTTAAAACGAGGGAAAGGCTGCTATTTAGGGGTTTTCGGGGAACGAAGCCGGCTTTAATTCGTCCCGATAAACCCAGTCGAACGAGGAATTCGCTGGTTATTCGATTCCCGAGAGAAATTTTCTCTCTCCATTCACGAATATTTCAGTTGGAACAAACACGAGGAGGAATTAATAATGATGAGCATTATTTCCGACTTGGAAAATCATCGCGAAGAATGGGAAATTAATGTAAACGATATACAATGCGAATAACGGAGATGCGGCTGAAACCTGTTGACAATCTAATCGTGCAGCATTTAATTATATGCAGATAACTTCAGAGTATTTCTCAATGAAGAAAATAACGAGAGGCGACGAAGAATCGTAGAATTCTTCTAGAAACAGTGAATTAATACAACATAAAGCAAAATTCGCCTTCTGACGAAGTGGAGCAGACGATTTGTATTTTCTTATCGAAATCACGGCATTTCTCGAGATTTCGATTTCCTTATATTATACGGCACTCGTTAGTAACATAATTAATTCAAATTAGTAATAACACTTCTATAATGACTACAACAAAAGGAATCTGACCTAGATAATTTCGACTTTCCGGTAGTCGTTTCTAAAACACCGACACTAAGCCAATGAACTAACATCCCGCGAAAGTAGAGTTCCAAGTAATTATACCAAAAGAGACTTCGCGAGTAACATATTGAAAAAAGTAACACTACAAAGATCCACGGCGAATTGTCATCAACCAGGAAGCTCCATTTTTGAAAACCACGTGAAACGTGCAAACACGCTTCGAGCATCTTCCGTCAAAGCAGCCGGTCGAACCGAAGGAAAGCAGGAAGGAAGTAAAACGATTTTAATCCGCGCGTACGGTCGATAGTTTAATTAAGCGTATCGTCCGGCGCGCGATCCCCGCGGGAGAAGAAGAAGGAGCCTCGCGCGCAATTAGCGTGCGCGATGTATCTCTCGCCGGGCAAACAGAATTTTCGATTTCTTTGTTTGACTTGCTCGGTAATCGTTCCCGGCGCACAAACAGCCGCGGATTTTTCAATTAGCGGGCCCCTAATAGACTGGTCTGTTTGAGCGACGCTGATTTTATCCCTTTCCCCGGTCCTCCTGCGAACGGCACCGCTGTAATTAACGAGAAATCGCGGAACTCGCGCGTCTACGTCGCTCTTCCGGGGAACAGAGACTCGCGACCGCGTTCGGGTCCATTGTACAGGCCGTCGTAAAATGAGATGCGACGTTTTCTAGATTCTACACCTTCGATTCGATGGGAAAGGACGTAAAGCGCCTCAAGTTTCGGAATCATTCTATTCGAGGATACGATAGTTTGGTTGCAGTTTTGAATTCAAAGGATTTTCGCGAATTTCATGAAACTAGAAAAAGTAAGAGCGATAATCGAGAAGTTTTCAGGAACATTCGGAACAGAGACTCGCGACCGCGTTCGGGTCCATTGTACAGGCCGTCGTAAAATGAGATGCGACGTTTTCTAGATTCTACACCTTCGATTCGATGGGAACGGATGTAAGAGACACAAAACTCATCCCTGTCGCATCGATGGCCTTTATAACCTTGCATATTATGGAAACGGAAAATTTTGTTCTCCAGTAAAAAGGGTTCGTAAAGTTTCACGGTAAAATGATCATTCGCAATGAATAGAATTTATACCGATACATCGTGAATATGTGATCACTAATTCTTTCAATGTTACTGCGTTGGAATGAAATATTTTAATAAATAACATCGGAGTCATTCTAAGACAAATTACGTCGAAATAGATTGAAATTATTATAACTATGGAAGAAATGGTTAAAGTTTATTATTGCTGTGTCGTGATCGATTCATTGCGTAGATAAATAGATAGGAACCGTGGTTCGGAAGTGGTTCGTTAGTTAATTGCTGTTGAAGTTCCTGAGGAGTAGTGAAGGACAATGTCCAATGTCCTTTTCGGTTACATGGTGGATCACCGATGTACAATCGCGATGCGGTGGTCGTGACATCTTGTTTTGGGACGCGCTGTACAGCGGCTCAGGGATAGAGGGCTTGGGGGATGACCGTGATGTGAGCCGGCGCTCGCTTTGATACTGGATTGTGGGATTTCAGGGCTGTAGCTCGCTTTGGATCCCTTTGCGCAAGCGGTGGAACTGAAAATCAAGCAGCCGGCTTTGCGTGAATGCGTGCCTGAGAATGTTTTAAATGATGCCCGCTCGAAATCGGCTTCGCGGGATTATCGTGCGAACGGAATCGCCGATACGGTTCGCCCAGGCGGTTTTCGATCGAGGATCGCTTTCATATCCGGGATCTTTCATCGGGAAATCGTAATGCGAATTAATACGATCTTTTGTGTTCGATTTCGTCACTGGAGTAATTGGCCGTGCAGTTTTTGCGCGATATTCTGGGATTTCACGGATTAAGGGGGATCGAGGGTCGGTGGTGCGGTCTTTGTGTTGTTAGGAGAGGACGCGATTTATTTGTGGTTGTTGGTGGGAATTGATTGCAGGAGCTGTACGGATTGGAAGGGGCACGATGGATTCTGTATTTGTTGTTGGACGGCTTATGAGAAACTTTGGGCTATTGCTGATGACTCGTAATTGTGCAGAAATTGGATGTTACGCGTCCAATGACACGTTCGGGAATCTGAATTCGAGAATTCCCGAGGAAATTGAAAGTTTTAGCAGTGTAGACATTTAGAAATCTAGAAATCTAGAAATCTAGAAATCTAGAAATCTAGAAATCTAGAAATCTAGAAATCTAGAAATCTAGAAATCTAGAAATCTAGAAATCTAGAAATCTAGAAATCTAGAAATCTAGAAATCTAGAAATCTAGAAATCTAGAAATCTAGAAATCTAGAAATCTAGAAATCTAGAAATCTAGAAATCTAGAAATCTAGAAATCTAGAAATCTAGAAATCTAGAAATCTAGAAATCTAGAAATCTAGAAATCTAGAAATCTAGAAATCTAGAAATCTAGAAATCTAGAAATCTAGAAATCTAGAAATCTAGAAATCTAGAAATCTAGAAATCTAGAAATCTAGAAATCTAGAAATCTAGAAATCTAGAAATCTAGAAATCTAGAAATCTAGAAATCTAGAAATCTAGAAATCTAGAAATTTAGAAATCGAGGAATCTAGAAATCTAGAAATCTAGAAATCTAGAAATCTAGAAATCTAGAAATTTAGAAATCTAGAAATCGAGAAATCGAGGAATCTAGAAATTTAGAAATTTAGAAATCTAGAAATCTAGAAATCCATAAATCTAGAAATCTAGATATCTAGAAATCTAGAAATCTAAAAATCTAAAAATCCAAAAATCCAAATATCTAGAAATTCAGAAAACCAGTAATCCAGAAATCTAGAATCTAAATCTCACATAAAACATCGCAACACAAGCAAAAAGAAAAGAAAGCCTCCAGAAAATCAGCAAATGCCTTTGCCCATCTCTTCCAAATGCCTCAATCGCGTCGCGATCAATTTCCTAACAATCATTCCTCGCGGGATGAGAATATCCGGTTGAAAAATCTCGAAATATTAACTGAAACGATAGTCGAGGTAGGCAAGCTGGCGCGCACGGTCCATCAGACTTAATGCGATGCCGGGACTGGCGGATTCTGTATCGGCGGCGCTGGTGGACGCCGGCAACCCCAAAACCAGTTTACCCACTGGCCGGAGCGGGATATTACGTGACCGCGGCCAAAAACTCCACAATGTCGGTGGCGAGCGTGCGCGCGACCCTCGCGCTCGCCTTCCAACCCTCGCGGACGTTAATCCGTGTACGCACGGACCATTAATAGTGGCCGGCCGATAAATGGATCGACGTCGATGGGCGCGGTATAACTACGGGCATAAGTGCCGGGCCCAATGGCGCGGAAACGCTTCCTGCTACCCGGCTACGACACGCCATCGCGATATTCTGCGTTCTGTTCGTTGTCTATTGATTTTGTCGTTCCTTGTGCGATGACAATTCGCAGACTGCGACGTTGTAACATTTATGAAAATTTTAAAAGTGCAGAATAGTACAGATTCCTCGTGACAAGGAATATGTAAAATATAAGATTGACTTTTATATTCGTTAGAAAGAACAATGTTAGTAATATTTTTCGAGATTTGAATTTCTGCAGTCTACTTGTTTGCTATAATAGTTGCGATAATATTGATTAATCTGCACATTATAAATCGATAAAAAGAAAGTATTTCTCGATTCCCTAGTATCCATATTAATTTAACCAACTTCCAAGTCTTCCGTTGATTCTATTTGAATACCAACTCTGTCACATTTTCAATGACATATAATCTTCGATAATATTACATCTTGAATCTCCGAGGCTTTGTCATCGATAAATCCCATCCAGGAATACTTGGTAACGTAAAATTTTAACGCAACCTCGCGTTAATAATTTCACGAGACCCGATCCCATGGAAATTAGCGGATCAATCATTATCAGAAAATCTGTGGACACCGACGAATGTATAATTAACGGCGTATCTATTAATATTATTGGTCCGCAGGCGTCGACAATAGATCCGCTAATACCGATGCCATAATTCTCGCAGTCGCGGGATGACGACGGTACAATGCCCCATAAATAGAGAGTAACCAGCCCAGCAAGATCGATACGCTCCCATTACGGTACCGTTATTCGTTAGTCCCTTTCGTTCATAATTCACCCCCCGAGGTGGCCAGCTGACAGTGATTTAGCCCCGCGTAACGCACATCCGATCGCTTAAAATAAACCGATTCTTCCCGGACGCCGCGCCGGATCCTCGAATACGGGGTTTCTTTTCGTCGGACGAACAATGGCGGGCCGAGCACAAAAGCCCGGGGAAACCGGGGATCGAAGATGAGTTATTATACTAGCTGGAGCGAGCGGATCAACTAATTTTCAGAAGACTCGCCCGGATCCCGTTACTAAATCACCGACCCTTGCCTCGATACCATCGCGCCAGATTCCTCTCGTCGATTCTCACGCAAATGGCCGCGACTCCAGTCTATTCGGGAAGAGAAAGAGGAAGGACAACAGCCGACTATCTGCAAATGAAACGTTTCCTCGCGCTATACCGCTTTCGACGATTCGGGAGAGAATTCTTTTAACTTGTTTCTCTTGTGGCTTCGTTCGGAGGAATTCTTTGTAGTCAATTACTTTGTTCGAGGATATGATAGTTTGGTTGCAGCTTTGAATTTACAGGGTTCCGACGAATTTTATTATAAGGATTTATTTGATCAATAAGAATTTATTTCGTCGTCAACGCAAAGTTCGTCTCGATACAAGCGCTCATCACGAACTGCCTTTTCGCCCTCCTTTCCTTCTTTTTCGTCGTTCGTTCGAAAACAACGCAACATCGCAGAGCAGTCCCCCTCCTCGAATACACACGCACATGCACATATCCTTATAATACGCGCGTTGTACATTTTCTTACATTATGAAACTGGAAAAAGTAGGAACCATGATTGAGAAGTTTTTCAGGAACATTCGGAACGAGATATAAATGTTGTAGTGTTTTATATTGTTGGAGGAGGGAGGGATCTGTCACTTTTGTCGTCTCACGGATCGCAGGTTTCTCTGTGGCGATCGTAATTAACGTTGATACGACGCTATCCCTTTCCTGCAGTCCCCGCTCGCTCGTTCTGTTCCAAGTAGAATCATCCAACGCTTAGCCAGCCAACCGTTCCACCACCGCAGCGTCCGCATCATCGCATCCCCATCTCTATACCTATCCTCCAATCCCCTTCCTCGGCTCGGTAAATTAGGCGTCTATCGAATATACTCACCGCCCTCGCTGCTCCGATTTATCACAGCCCCGAGAAAAAGGTCGAGCTATCGTTCAACCGGTTCGGGCGATGTGTGTATCGGCGCTGAGTGTTCATGGAAATCAGGGAAGAAAATATGCGGAACAGGGGAAGCACAGCAAATCGTGCAGAATAGAAGGCGAGAGGGGAGAGGACGCGAAACAAGCGAATCGGAGAGAGAAGAGAATCGAATAAAGTAGAAGACAAGATAGAAGAGTGTACAGAAAATCAGCGAAAGAGAAGAAAATTTGGACAGATTAGGAGTTAAAAAGGAATCGAGCACAGAATAAAAAAGCAAAAGAAGAGGTGAACATTGGACAGACGAGGACAAGCGAGAAGACTGCATGGAACAAGAAAATCAGCGAAAGAGAAGAAAACTTAGACAACTTAGGAGATAAAACGCGATCAAGCACAGAGCGAAGAAATTAGAAAAAGGTGTGAAAATCGGACAGACTAGAAGACAAGAGAGAAAGTTAAAACCAAGAAAAGCAGAGAAACAGCAGAAAATTGAACAGACCGGTAGACCAAAAAAAACAAGCTGAGAGCAAAAACGCCAGAAGAAAAGCAGAAAACAGTACAAACTGGAAGACAAGAGGGTAGGAAGTTCAGAGCAAGAGAAGCAGGAAAAGGGGGCAAAAATTGGACAAACTGTAACACAAAAAGCGAGCAGAGCGCGGACGAAGGAAGTCAGAGGAAGAGCGGAGAGCCGAACCCGATGGAAGCGAAGAGGGAAGAGAGAGCACGGTAGCTGGCGGACGCAGATAAAACATCGGCGGAAAAGAGAGCGGTCCAGGAAGAAGGGTGAAAGAGGGGTGAAAGAGGCAAAGCTTTGTCCACAGGCGTACTGTTCATTTGCCTCTGACAGAACGGATTAAAGGGATCCGTTCGTTTCGTGGGCGCACCGCGCGCGGCCCCTCTCCTCCGCCTCTCTATCCGCTGGTTCCGCCGCGCCCTTTCCTTTCTGTCTCCCTCCGCCCTCCGCTTTCCGGCAGCGGATTGTTTGCGGGCATCGAGTACACCGGAGTCTAGAGGACTCTACGTGACGAAACGCGAGCTCTGGAACGAGCGGGTAAATGGAACGAGCTTTTACGCGGCCGCCACGCCGCGCCGTGCCACGCCGGTACCCTCGCCCCTTTCACCCTCGTTTTCACCAGCAGCCGGTAGGTCTTCCTTCAACCCCGCCCATTTCGCTCGCTCCCTGTTTCTTCGTTCGGCGATCGTCGTGCCCCTTCCCTCGCGACTCGCCCTTTCGCGCCGAGTGCTACGCTCGCACTTGTCGCTTCGAGAATTAACCTCTAAATCGAATTCCCGGTCGAACGAGGACACGAGCGACGATGATACCCCTCGAGGGAGCTGAAGAGGGGAATAGGGAAGGTGGCTGGTCTGTTTCTGATACGTCAATCTGAGTCGAACACTTTGTGGAGGCGCTGTCTGCGACCTGGGTCGTTTTGGAAGTTCGACGTTCGGGGATGTTTTTGGATGCAGAGTTGCTCGGAGGGGTTGTTTACGCGTCGGTTGGGTAAAATGGGTTTATGTAAGGTGGAAGTAAAATCGTTGAGTATTTAATGTCTGTTTTGAATGCGTATTATTAACGTACAGTTCGATTGTAACGTGTATCTAGATAATTATGGAGACTTCGAATGGATTTGCGACGGTGAACTATTCATTCTAAAGGAAAATCTATTTCTGTTATCGATAACATTTAGAATGGGACTTCTTTAAAGTAGAAACTGAATTTCAGCGAAACAGTGATCATTTCAACGATTCAAAATTCATGGACCATGAAGACCAATGGAAGCGAGGAAGCTTGTTCGCTAATAATGCCCCGAGCGAACAAGGGAGATGCGATTGGGGATCATTAACCGAGCAGCCAAAAATCTCAGCTTAATTATCGCGATGCCTGGACTGATGCTTCTGCTAGGTACACAAGACTGATCTATCGGCACGCGGGTAACGATAAATGGCAGCCAGCTCGCGGCGTTCGCCGTTTCGTCGCGGACTGATGGAGACAGCGCCGTTGGAAAGGATAATTAACTGTGTCTCTCTTATCCTTCTCCCATCGCGATCGTTCTCATTCGCGTTCCATCCCCGTCTCAACGCTGCCATTCATCCGATCGCGTTTTATTTCCTTGTTCGATGCTGTTCGAGCGCGCGCAAGTATCCGTGGCGTCCTCGCCAACGAAATGACAAGATAAAAGTTGCCCTACGCGCGGTCACCTTCTCGTCTACGTTTTCCACTCTTTGCTCAAAATGGAAACCGGTGTCGCAGGTTTAGCCGGATTCTCGGGAACTCTCGCGAGAAATTAGACGATCGGTTATCTGCCGATTAGAGGACCGTTCCACGGGTTTATTCCAGTTCGCGCGATTCGAAAGCGAGATAGAGGGATATCTTTAGGCGTCGCGTCTAGCGTTGATCCTCGTTGTCAGGCTCGTCTCCGGGCAAATTATCGGATCGTTAACCGGGGATCAACTACGTCGCGATCGAATCGCGTGTTTCGAGTCTGCACCGCGCGATTAATCTCTAATGCTATCACTATTCATAGACATTTCTATCTGTAGCAGTTTCGATTGATTTATATGTTAACATGAAATATAATGCACGTTACATTTCATTATGAAATCAATTTATGCAGCCGTTTCTCGAAATTTCTGCGCTTTTCGTATAATTGCAAGGGAAATTGGGATTAAATATTTCTCCTTTATTAACAATTTCTAATCATTCGAGTAAATGTGGACACAGGGCAAACGTAAAATCTATCTGTAGCAGTTTCAATTGATTTATATGTTAACATGAAATATGTACACTGTATTTTATTATAAAATCAATTTATACAGTTATTTCACGAAATTTCCGCAGGAGAAGTTGGAATTATATATTTGCCCTTTATTAACAATTTCTGATCATTGCAGTAAATGTAGACACAGGGCAAACGTAAAATCCTTTTTCCTCGTGAAATGAATCATAGGGCAAACGGGTAAAAGGGGAACCTGGCTGTCCGCGATGATTTTATCGCGAATTTCGAATGTTCCTTCGAAGCTGCGATTTGTTTATTTATCGCGCCTGTTAATAAGCGCGCCACGGTTAATCGGCCCCGGTTTCAGCGAACCGAGCGCGCCATGTTTGAATTTAATGAGCCTACTGCTCGCCCGACTGCGGATTACGGCGTTGGACGCGTTTATTGGCTGCCAACTGTCGCTGGTTCGTCCTTTTGGTGCATTCCGTGTGGATAACTGCCTGCTTGTCAAACCTCCGTCTCGCTTTCGTCCGATCATCACAATTGGACTATGAACTTTCATGAAATCGTCAACTGTGAAGATCTTCAGGAAAAAACGAAGCTATTAGCCCTTCGTACTCGAAAAGTTATCACTAGAAATCATCAGAACTTTCTGATGAGACGTAGACAACATTTTCGAAACAAACTTATCGAGAAATCACGCATAAACTGAGGAACGAAGGTATTTTATTTCAATATTTCATATATCGATGCTTTCTGCAAAACTTAATGTTAAACATCGAACTTTATGATTTTGCTGTATCTTGTAAAATTTCAGTATTTTTCTTTTCGTTCCGAGATTCCCGCGATTGCCGGTACAATCACAGTCGAGCTCGAACTGCCCCGTTCACGTGCCTGAATGTTCACCACATAGTAGAAAAAAAGGCCAGCCACCGAGCGACACGTCAGTTAATTTCTATTTCACATTGCACGCACGTTGTTCGTTAAATATTAATCGCTAGCCTGCGGATATTTATTCGTGCGCGATATAATCGTCGGCAGAATGATAATCGGTCGCGATTCTATCGGCTCCCGGAATGGTACTTCCTGGTTACAAATAATATTTAAGTCCGTTTCAATCCGAGTCTCAATTGAACTACGGAACTTGATTGTCAAACGACTTCGTAACGAAATAATCTTCGACGGTAATGTAATTTTATAATCGAGCACGAAAGGCTAATCGATCCTCCCGTCCTCGAGTCGCTGTAACTCATTTACGCGCCTTCTTCCCTCGCAATTATTTCCCGCGTGGAACGACGCGAACCGTTTCTTCGCGATCAGAAGACGAAACAATATTTCGTCTTCTTCGCTGAGGATATTTGAAAATATGTATTTCAATTCGAGCAACTTCCGGCTTCCTCGCAGACCATTCAATCCGAGTAGCCTACTTCCAGCGCAACCCCTTCCTCTCAGATACACTCCATCTCTGGCCTAACAAAGTTTCTCAGACCGAAACCGTCCCAATTCCATCGCTCGAGCATCATTGTTAAAAGACTCGCCGTCGATATTATACAGTCTCGATTTCAGGCCTCTGCCACGAACAAAGGTAACGGTTCTTCCGGTTCCGGGCACTTGTACTTCGCCGGGGAACCGCCGAGAATAATACTCACCTCCGCCTTCTCGATCTTCGCGGTCCATTGTTCCAAGTTCTTTATCTGTTGCACGGTTCTTCCAATTATTTTATAATAGTAACAATAATTACTTCGTTAAGAACAACAATGACAGATATCAGTAACATCTTTATTACGCATAAAAATTTCCTAAAAGAAATGGTTGCCATTTATTCTGTTTCTTCCTTCTTTTGTTATTTAGTAACTCTTGGACTCGGGTTACTAGCAATTCGTAAAATACCTTTCTTGCTTCTATAATCCTTCATTAACCAAACTAAACAATATTTTTCACTACCTCTGATCACTTAGAATTAATCAAAAAGAAGATAATTAAAGTACTTTTCAGGCAGCCGCCTAAATATTAAGAACACTAGACTATTTAAGTCGCAACTTGAACTCAGGTTTCTTGCAATTCGTCAAATACTTTTCTTTCTACAATCCTTCATTAACCAAACTAAACTAAATGTCACATTCACCCTAATGAATCAGAATTAATCAAAAAGATGATAGTTCCTTTCAGGCGGTTGCCTAAGTGCTAAGAACACGAGATCCCTATTTCAATTCCAACACGTCCAGAAACGCTGGAACGGATGCAGCCCGGAGCTCGCGGAAAGTCTGTTCACCGTGCGAAGATAACTCGATGCCTAGGAAAAAAGAAGCTAGTTAACGTTCGCCGGATATTATCAGGGTCGGCTCTTGACACTTCCATTTCCCGAGGCCGCGTCCGCTCGCCGCGCCGCGGCGCCATCCTAATCCCCCTTCTCGCCTCTCTCGAATGGATTCGGCTAGGCCAGGCCCGATCGCAGTTTCGAAAAAGACCTCTCTCTCTCTTTCCCCGAGTCTTTTCGCCGAGCGAAAGAGGGTGGGATTGGATCCCGAGGATTTAGCCAACGAGGAGAACAAATGGCCCCGGATACGAGAGGACTCGGAGATATATCGGCTTCGCGAAAGACGCCCCCGTCCCCTTCACCCTCAGACCCGGCAGCCGCTTAGCGAAAGCTCCTCGAAGAATCCGAGGAAGCGCGATTCCTGTCTCTCTCTTCTCCTCCCTCTTTTCCCCGTTCTGCGCTCGTCTCACTCCCACGACAACTTGAATTCTCACCGACGCGACGGCTGGGAAAGGGATGAAATTCAGGGGGCGCTCGCTGAATCGCGCTGAAAGCGATGAGGGTCGATTCCTTGGGAAAAGAGGAGAAAACATGCTGCGCGGTTTCCTCGCAGGCGACTTTGTTTCGCAGATATTCGCCGAAGGATCGTTTGATGCGTTGTCTGAAGAAGGAATGAAAGAAGTTATGCGTTGAACGGACGTTAGTTTACTCGCGTTCGGTGGATCGGATATTCCTGTTGCCTCGGGAATGAGATTCTTACGAGGAAACCTCTCTTATTTTTCTGCAGATTCTTGCCCATTTCTGCGCTAATTAGAAAAATTCTCGATTTTAAGTAAATGGAAGTGAAACAGAACTTATGGACATTATGAGAATATAGCCTAATACAATCGTGAAGATGATTCTTAATGAAATAAGTCTAATAGAATACGAAATAGTACTTCGCATTTCATCTCTCCTTCAAAAGTTCCACGAGAAAACGCACGAAGATCTACATGATTCTCGCAAACGGATATCCAGAAGCCACGAAACGTTGATTAGCAGCACGATTTCAGGCTCGGTGGCATCTGTATAGCTCGATTCCTCCTCCAGCGAGGCGGTTATATCGAACCGCGGGGGAGAAAGGGGTAGCCGATGGAACTTTCCGTCTGGTTTTTCCGCGGACAAGTGTCGGTAATTTATCGAAACGCTCCGATTCACTCCGAATAAACTTTCGACCGATGCAGAACTTCGGCGAACAAGAAACTACGGATTCCGAAAGTCCCTCCGCGTTCGCGATTCCTCGCGGGTCTTCGTGTTTTTCAGGGCCGCGTGGGAAGCCGCGCGCAGACAGAATTCGAGAAATGCTGATTCCGTGGAACGGCCGGGCGACGCGGGGCGGGGCCGGTTCAGAATTTCATTTAGACAACGGGAACAAATTCATCGGGATACGGGCGCGCGCATAGTTTGCACAAAGGATCCCCTGTTTGCCGGATCACCGTGCAGCTGCCGGGATACGTGGCTCGTTACAGGGGCCGGCCGATCAAAGCCGGCAAGACGCGCGTGCCCTGCTTGCCGATACGATTTTTCGGGATTCGATTAATCCGTTCCTTCGTGAATAGGGAACGGCGGATGCTTCGCGGAGCTCCGGGCTAGCTGGAGGAACGGATGTGGCTGTCGTGACGTGGCACAAATCAAAAATTACAAGCAGGCCCGACAAACGACTCCTCCGGCCTGCAATAAACCGGGGTTCTGGAGATCTGTACATAACGAAGCTAGTCAATTTCAACCGTCGGACCACGATGCGACTTTGAGTCAGATTTGAACTTTTTACTGGAATTTTTTGATTATTTCGTAGTATATTTCCAAAAGTGTTCTTCGATTTTTATTCTACCACGCTCTCGCCCTTCCTCGCGCTCCATCCTACATCTGTTTTCTAATGTTACGAAGTTTTTAGAAGGAGTTAGCGGGAAGAAATTGAAAGGATTGAATGGATAGAGGAGCTAATTTGGTTCAGAAGTTACAAGGAGGAATAAGAACAGCTGGAGGAATTAATATCATACAGAAGTCGGAAGGTTTAAGAAGAACAGCTGGAAGAATTAATGTGAAATAACAGTTGCGATGGTTAATCTACAGTTTAGTAATTAAGAAGGAGTTCTCTTTAGAATGAAATACACCTGAATGCTTCGGTATATGGGATTCAAGGATGAGATTCAAGAGGAGAGACACGAACAAGTTGAAACGACATATTCATTACTGTTACGAAAGTGTGTCTTCTAATGGCGATCCTTCGATTTCTCGATTTCCTTGCGTTTTAAGCTTGAGATATCGCATTGTTATCGCGACAGGAATAGAACGTAAGTGTCATGGAAATTACTATTGTCGAAGAAATCTTCGGACACGGCGTCGATTGCGAAACAACGGTCATTAGGCTGGTTTTATCGTTGGGATTTGTTAATCACGCGCGATAATCGGAGAAGAGAAATCGTCGCGACGAAAGTACGCCGGCGTTACGTAAATCACCGATGGAATATAACGTGTCGTTTGCATCGCCCGCTTGCGCCGTGCCGGGGCAACGGAGGAATTGCCGGTCGTAACACGAACGGCCGCGTTATCTCTTCCCCCCCGCTGGATCATCCGGCCACGGT
Organism: Nomia melanderi; assembly: GCF_051020985.1. Taxonomy (NCBI): domain Eukaryota; kingdom Metazoa; phylum Arthropoda; class Insecta; order Hymenoptera; family Halictidae; genus Nomia; species Nomia melanderi. The sequence continues at coordinate 10,841,301 of NC_135009.1, forward strand.
GTCCTGTGATTCCTCCTGGGAACGCGCGAATCCTCGCCGCGTTTTTTCTCCCCCACGGAACTAAAGACTTTATTCGGAAATTGCCTCGTGCTTTCTGGATGGTTTAGCTTCTCGTTTGTGTCACGGAATCTCGAATTTAATATCGGCGGAGGATACAACGCGTTGTAAGGTCCAAATAAGATCCAATGATTCCGGAACATTTAACTCTTCGCAATCGAGGAACTTTCTTATTATAAATGTGCAGCAGTTTCTAATGAAACGTCACTGACGTTCTTCAAACCTAACAGATTAAAGTACAGAATTGTTCTATTTCAACGTTTCATGTGTTTATGGATTATGTGACATTTAATATTGAATATATTTTATAATTTTGCTGCGTTGAATTAGACGACTGAAATTTACTTATCGAATATAAAGGGTTAATCTTCAATTTATGGAAAGAACACTTATCTTATGCAGAGAACAATATCTACATATTTTCTTCAATCTTTTTTACTACTTCTGTCTCAACTTAATTAGAAGTAGACAATCCTCAATTCAATGGAACAAATAGAAATCTATATTCAACGAAATTCTATATTTACAATATTTAATACCCAGGTTCAATGTGAAAAACTAAATGACATTCGAAGTTACTAAATGTCATTTGAAATCTTAGTGTTTATCGCTTTCCAGTTAGATATAAATTTACGGATTAAGATCTACCTGAAAACCTTCCAATTACATCCTAACAATTTCAAAGTAGTCACACACGTATCAGCAACACGATGTTAATGCTCAAGAGAAAATAGTTTGAATTATTCCAAAGCGTCAAAGGCGCGGAGTTTTAAACTTCCAATCGGAGTAGCAGTCTATCGATCCACCGTTCACAGTCTAGCGCAACGAGGATCATAAAACGAAAACGGTCATCTTATTTCAAGTGTTCTCGCCCCGTTGCGCCGCTCGTTGTCCCGCAGCCGGAGAGTAAGTGGAAACGTCTCGGGTGCTGCTTTCACGTCGAACACGCGCGAGACATTTTTCTATCGGTCCGGAGGGCCGAAGGAGCCCACGGGATAAGGAGGCAACGCCAGGACAAAGAGGGAACCTGAACCCTCCGACTTCCGGAAAAATCTCCGCGCGCCAGTGAAACTCTTTCATTGTCTTCCGAGCGTTGAAACGGAATTTATAATCAGTGGACTGCGTATCGTTACGTGTCCATGGGAAATTCGAAAATTCGGCACGTAACGCACGCGATTCGAAAAAGTATACAAAATATCGAAATTATTGTGCTTCTTCTAGTATCCGCTAGGGAGAGCTATTTTCTATCATAGATTTTTCTAATCGTGCTTTTATAACTTTTAATCCTTTGCGGAAGATCCCTTGAAGTACAGAAAACGGTCAGCAGACGAAGCTAAATTATACATCGATTGCTTAGATAATTGAGAGAAGGAAACTACGAACCGACTTCTTGCTATTCGAGTAATCAAATCATCCATTTGTGACTTAGCATTACAAATATGAAAATTTCATCTCGCCGAAATGTCGACATTCGCGAAGGGTGAACCTTTTCACGGAGATTCCCAGTCTAATAATTAAACATTCTAGTTCTCAATGAAATTCAACTACGAAACATCAACCACACTGTTCGTAAAAGTCTCAAGCACGAGATTGGCAAAAGTGAGGTTCGTTAAGTTTTAGAATGATTGAAGGTACTAAAGGTTCTTGAAATTCTTGAAATTATATAGCATCGAGTATAAAGTGAAGATAATAATCAAATGTTTTATTATATTTTGTTGTATTTATTATCTTCTTCTGCGCAGGTTACCAACTTTGTCAAATTCCAGTTTTCGGTTTCTCGCGCATCTACGGTGGTGATATAAATTTATTCAGAGAAAGAGAGAAATGAGAGGTAGCTGAAAGGGTTAAGGGTATAGACAGCCGTTCGCCCTTTGCCGCACGAGACTTTCCGGGGACAATGAATCGAGCCGACCACGCGTTCCTTGGATATAAAACGTCTTCGGGGACCGGCCTCCTTTTGCCGTGGATTCCTGCGGCGCTTAATTAAGGAGGCGTCCGCAATTAGGGAGGGAAACCTCCGTCGACCGGCCTCCGCTGATTGGTCAGCATTGTCGCTTAATAATATTGAAGACGGGGCGGAATATTACACGCCACCGAGCTATAAACACTTCCTTCAACCGCAGACTCGTTTCTTCCTGCGTTTTCTTCATTTTTCTCCCCTCGTTTACCCTGGCGGAATTTACTTTCAGTGTAATGGCGATGATTAGGCCGTGGACTTTATTGGGAACTAAGAGTCTTCGAAACCATGCGAAGAAACAGAAATTAACGCGTTGATTGCCACAGGAATTTCAAGCGTTTCGTGTGGAAACATTTATTCCTCCATAGCGAAGGTAAATGCTATTAGAAGTAATTATTAATGATTCGATAACACTGTACTCGTGTTACACTATTATCTGTCTACTTATGCCGCTAAATATTGTTATTCGACATCGAATTCCTTATTGTGATTGCTTTCAAGTAATTTGGAAGCTCCGGTCATCGGTGACCACCGTGGCAGTCAACGTTTAACCAGTTAACTGTGTTTGACGAGTATACACGTCATCTTAAAGCTTGAAATGATACTAATTCTCTCTTCATTTTTTCAGATAAACACGTAACTCTTCCCTGGTTTGCTTTGGTATTTTATTAAAATATACTGTAGGTGCATTTGTCCTGCGTTCGACGAGTACGGGCTCCATTTTTTGATTTTATTGCACGCAGAACGAGAGGTTTTTCAAACCAAATTCCACAGTTAACAGGTTAAAAGACTAATTTCATCTTTTAACTTCTTGCGCTGGGAAGACGTGCCACGCACGTCATGTTTTCGTTCTAGAATCGTTAATGACGTCTTATACAAATCGATAATCTTTGCACATGCTAGATTGTATAGAAATGTATCACTCTATACAACATGAGCAATAAACAAAGTTAGCGTACACATCCGTGTAAAATAGGTAAACACAAAATTCTTCGCGCAAGACTGTCCCGAATCTCTGAATTCGTTCCCAGCGCAAGAGGTTAGTTGTTCTTTTTTTACTTTTCCACTTTAATTGACTTCGATTCTTTACGTTTTCTTTTTAGTACAATTGAAAATGTTAATAAGTTGGAAACGATACGATAATATTTTCGAATTTCTGTGAACGTTTCTGTATTTTGTATTCTCCAGCGACGATAATGATACGTTTGTCTACGGAAGAGAGTAATTATACATCGGGTGAATTGAAAGCAGAAGATTAATGAACAGCTACGTTCTGAAGCTACAATTTACCCGGACCGTTTGCTCGCTACGCTCCGCCACTTTTATAAATAAATCGATCCATCATAAATGGAAAAGTAAACCGACAAATTTCGAACGCCGCTGGGAAGGTCGTTGGAACGGGCGAAACGCAAACATTATTGGACTCGTTATTAAATTGATCACAATTAAATCCGGATTGCCCGTGTTGCGAGGACAACAGAATCGTTTGCTTCGACGTTTTATCCTTCTATTTAGATCATTCGTCATCGCGCCGCCTGTCGGATGCGGTGACAATATTACCATATCGATTACCGATATATTAACTCCTCTGAAGATTAAAAATTCCTCTGTTCTCCTTCTCGTTTCCGTTCCTACCAATTAGCACGTTTTCTCCTACCTTCTCGTGTTAATTCCCACCAAACACCAACAATCGTGTAACAACTAAAAACAAAAGCATCCCAAAAACTCTATTCATCCAACGGCAAAACGTTTTTAGTAAACAGAACAATAAAAACCTAGCTCCTCAATCGAACTTTTCACGAACAGTAGAACCGATGTGTTACGATAAAGAAAAACATAGATTCTGAAACACCGATAGTCAAATTTCCATCACGATCGAGAGAATCGTGTTGCAAAAGTTCTCATCCCTAACTGTTCCCCAAGATATCCAAAAACGAAACGGTGAGATCTCGGGACTCAAATTTTCGCTCGAAGAATCTTCCCTGCGACGAACCGTACAGCCGGACTATGGCAACCGAGCCACGATGGTGTAGATGCGCGGCTATGAATAATCAATAACACGGGCCGCGCGGGAGGAACACTAAACAGATGCATCTCCGGTGACCCGGACCGGAAACAGAGAGGAAAAATCGACGGAGACGAGGAACAGAAGCACCAGCAGCGGCCGCCGTGTCGAACGCTCTCCAGATTAGATCGCTTCGATTTTCCGTGGCCGTTTATAGGCGATCGCGACAAAGACCGAACGTCTCCTATCGAACCCACTCGTCCGGCCATCGAGATATCGACTGGCGACCGAAGCGAGGTCGCGGTCGTTTTCTCTTTTTCCCTCCGTCTCGTTCCTTTTTTGCTCTTTTGGTCTGTTTGTTCGAAAGAGACCCCGCGATTTCATACCCGGTTTTGCTTTTGATCGTTCGCCGCTATTTTTTGTTCGCCTTTCAGGGACGGGAACTACAAAGATTCGGCGGCGGGCTATCGGTCTTTATGCAAATAGACATTTTTTGGGGAGGAGAGTCAAAAGGGGAAACCAACTTTCTTGATGAAGAACTTTCGATCGGTATTAATACTGAAGTAATCCGTCATAATGACGGGCTTCCCTGTGCTTATATCGAAATTATTGATATCCGAAAACTGTAAGATACTTGAAACCATTTGAAAAATGAATAGTTTCACTTCAATGCTATATGTACTAGTGTTAAATGCTCGATAAATAGTTGAATCACCTCAGGTCGAATTTGACTCGAGTATTCCTGAAACAGCATTTTCAGCGACAAACTGCTATTTAATCAACTTTCCTAGTTTCTACGGAAAACATACTAAACAAAACAACTAAGATCGTACTGAACCTCCTCGTAATGCGCAAGAAACTTCTATCATTCCACTCGAAACACCCTCCCCTTTCGTTCGAAGATGCCAAACTTTTCGGCTACCAATTGAATCTCTAAAATCCATCGTTATGAAACAGACATCGGTACAGCGCGATTCAAACTTTCCCGATAAAAAATCTCCGCCGGAGGTTGAAGCATCCCCTGCATAATTTACAACAGGATCGGTGCTCGTCCGCGATCAAACGTAGCGCGGGGTACGGTTTCTGAAAGCGAAGTTGTTGGTCGCAGGCGCACCGGCGGCTCCTCTTACTTGGAACTTCGTTTCCCAGCCATCCTGCCCGGAGTTATTGCTGCAGCTCTTTTTTCCTATGCAGGAAAATTTCTTCTTCCTCCCCCGGCGGATGTAGGTCAAGCAGAGAGGGGACCCGGGAACCGTGCCCGGCCATTACGACGGCGAACGTAAAACCGTTTATCACCCGCATCCCGTTTGCATGGCTAACGACCGGACTTCGATCCTTCTCCCCGGCACCGTAGCACTCCTCTTTGACGTCTCTAGGAGTTATAGCGTCAAACGATTTTTCCGTCGCTCCCCGATTCACCGCTTGTCCCTTGCATTTGCATCTCCTCCGCGTGACCCGTTTCGCGAGCCGACTCCCCCGCGCGGCGGCTGCTTCGAGTTTTTTTAAGTATTCAACGCTAGCTGCCGAATTTTTCGGGAATTTTACGAGACGCGGAACGTGACTCGCCGCCTGCGCCGCGTTTTACTGTCGAACGTGGCGTCGCTTCGAATTGGACTTGGAAAATGGAGGTCTTTTTTGCGGTGATTCCGTTGGAATCGAAGGGATGGATATTGCGGGTACTATTGAGAGTGTAATTAATTAAATGCGTGTCGATACGTTTCGAATGTATTGATTGTTTGGGATGGAACATTTGCATAGAGGATGGCAATGGTTATAGAGTGCTCGAGGAAGAATCTAGGAATACTTTAGTTGCCGAAAATTATAAATCACGGATGCCTTGTGTTTATCACTGATACAACTGTTTTCGAAGTATCTCTCTTATCTGTGTATTTATTATTTCTACAGTCCATCTCATTTCTATACCTGAATATCCCTAATATCTCATTCCAAGTTCAAAGACAAGTTTCCCTGTCTAGTAACTGAACAGAGAATAGGAGAAGCCAAAGGATACATCAGACATCGAAAGATATTCGCGTCTCGGAACGGTATCCCTTTCACATCCGAATCCCCTGCGTCTCCAACCCCGGGATAGGCTGTCCAGGGTATCGATTATACTCGAAGAGCGCCAAACCACCAGGGTATTAGGTTATTGGGTAACAAAACGCGGAGGGTCTGCGGTGGGCGCCGAGGATCGATGGCAACCGGGGAAACACGATGACAGGTGTCCAGGTGGCAGTGGACATTTTTCGAAAACTAGATCTTCGATTGAATAGATGGAACAAGCGTAAATGGAAAGATAGAGGGAGAGACAGGAGAATAGAGGGACAAAAATTACCCGTCTATTTTCCATTTCCTCTTCTCTCCCTTTCCATTTCCTCCTTTCTTATTTTACATTTCCTCTGTTTTTGTTTTATATTTCCCTTCTATTTTCTATTTCATCTTCTGCTGTTTTCAATTTCCTCTTCTTTCGCTTTCTATTTCCTTTTCTCAGCTCTCTATTTCCACTTCCCCTACTTTCATTCTTCTATTTACTGTTCGTTCTTCTTCTGTTTCCCTTTTCCTATTTTTATATGCCCCTCTTCTGTTCCGCTTCTTCTTTCTCTCTCTCTCTCTCTCTCTCTCTCTCTCTCTCTCTCTCTCTCTCTTCCTTAGCATTTCCTTCCACGCAATTTCGCAGCGAGACACGACGTCGCGGAAGCACCGAGCACCAGCCGGGGCAATAAAATTTTGTAATAAGCATTCCTTGCCAGCTCGCGGGGGCGTGTTTCGAAAATGCCTGAAACAGCGATATCGCTTTTAACGGCGAATTTCGGATTACGACGCCGACCCGGAATTCACGGTGCGGCCCCGGGTTTTATGGGGATCGATTTCCACCCCCCGCGATCCACTCGGCCGCTCACCCGCTGCATTTTCGTTGCGCGAATCCCGGGAATCGATGAGAGGGAAATATAAACGGTTACAGCTTGTTCTTTGTTATTTTATTCGCCCGGTTATTTGTTTATCGTCGAAACAGCGGTTACCGGACAATCCAACGCGACTTTTCCGAGTATTTGTGCTCGGAAATCTGGATACAAAATTGCATAGAATATACATCGCAGCCATACTGAAAATCATGTATTGGTAATCGAATATTTCTTGTCTCAATTCGACTCGGATAAAGCGAATGTTAGCAACGAATTTCAAACTTCTAACAAGTTTATTTAAAGAATTAAATATTGTCATCAGATATCTCTTCTGTTAGGAACGTTACCATTATCAAATCTTCGCCAGTCCAACCTAATAGCACACTAAAAGTTTAACTTACTCTCGCGCTGAAAATTAATTCAGAGGTCATGCAAAGTCTCGCTTGAAGGGTTTCGTGTTTACTTATCTCACGCGGATATGTACACTAATCTTATTTATTAATCATATTGTGTAGAGTGATACATTTCAAAACAATCTAGTATGTGTAATGCGCATACCAGATATGCACGTGTTAACGTGAATAAGATGTAATGAGTAATTTTCGAACAAAACCATTTCCACATGGGTGCTTCCAGCGCAATAGGTTAAAGATCTTACTAAACGATCAGGCATTTTCCGTAAAGGATCTTAGAATCTGATATGAAATACGTAGGATAATGAGATCCGAGGCAGGACCGCGATATTATCGGGAATTATTTCTGGAAGCCGTTCCCCGCGGATCTTATCGCGGCGATCGACAATTTTCCGGGCATTAAGCGCGTGTCGAGTCACTCGGTATCGGCGGCGGCGTGTTCGAACGTCGTTTTTGCGCTTTCGCCGGTTTTTACGGACACCGTCGCGATATATCCGTGATGGTAGGAGTCGTTAAGCCGCGCCGACGAAGCCCCGATGCGCGTCATTCGACGCTCGCCTCCATCCGTCGCTCGTTTAGATCCTCGAGAACAAGCGACGGTCCTTACGGCCCCGCCGTAAAATATTATCCACCGGCGACGGCCGAGTTTGATGGGGCGAGGGCTCGGGTAATTGCTCCGCCAGGCCGGAAGAAGGCTACTTTCAATTCATTCGCGGGAACGCTCGAAAACGGCGCGGGAGAAAACCTCGACGGACCTTGTACTGCGCATGGCGTGTCACGCACGTCGGGACGTTTTTGTTAGAAGATTGCTAATAACGTATTGTACTCGTCGATAATGCTATTGCATAGCGCTGTGGAAAGCTTTAAGGTTGAACCTTGAAGCTGATCGTTGACTCATTAGTATTCTATAGAGCACGAGTCTTGGGGCTTAGAGTTTGATGTAGATTGAGTCTTGATAGCTTAGAGTTTTGTCAAGCTTGAATTTTGAAGACTTAAAGTTGTATGAAGCTGGAGTCTTCAAAGATTAGAGGTCTAATGGATAGAATCTTGAAAGTGTAGAATTTTAAAAAGCTTGAGCTTTGAAGGCTTAGAGTTCTGTAAAACTAGAGTCTTCGAAGATTGGACTTCTAAAAGCTAGAGTTTTGAAGACTTAGAGTTCTATGAAGCTAGAGTCTTGAAAGCTTAGAGTTCTAGAAGGTAGAGTCTTGAAAGCTTAGAGTTTTAAAAAGCTTGAGCTTTGAAGGCCTAGAGTTCTATAAAACTAGAGTCTTCGAAGATTGGACTCCTAAAAGCTAGAGTTTTGAAGACTTAGAGTTCTATGAAGCTGGAGTCTTGAAAGCTTAGAGTTCTAGAAGGTAGAGTCTTGAAAGCTTAGAGTTTTAAAAAGCTTAAGCTTTGAAGACTTCGAGTCCTATAAAGCTAAAGTCTTCAAAGAGTTCTAAAAAGCTAGAGAATCTTGATAGCTCAGAGTCCTAAAAGCTAGAGTTCTTTAAAGCTCCAGGACTCAACCTTTAAACTTTTAAAAGTTCACAGTGTTAATATATCAACCAAAACATCGTATTGAAACACCGAAGAGTATTAAAATAGATACATATGACTCCAGTCTTCGAATATAAAGACTTCAGCTTTCACAGCTCAAAGCTTGAGGCCTGAGAGCTCGAACTCTTAAGGCTTGAGTTGCGTCTACAGCTTTCAAAGGTCCAGGCTGAGTACTCACTTTTACAACACTGTTGCAACATAAGTAAAAACAACATTTTTCGCTCAATACTCTTGAGTCTCTGAATTCATTGCCAGTCCAAGAAGTCAGTTCCGTCCCCGTTTTCTTGGCCTCGGGAAAATGGATCGCACGTTTTAACTGTTCTTTCAAGGTAAACGTTGTTTCGTCTACGTCAGCCAAATAAATTTTCCTGTCCGACTGTCCGGCCGCTCATTTCCCCTTCTTTTGTTCATTCATTAATTATTGTTCGCAAGATGTGTTTGCGCCGTGCACGGAAAAACGTGACTTCAGAGTCTAATTATACATGTGTTGGATCTAACAAGCAAAAAGTTCCTGAACATGCTACAGAATAAATCAGAACTTATTACCTGATTTAGATTCCAATCAGAGATTGATCCTTATCAAGCACACTCTACACTTAAGCTAGATCTAAAGCTAATAACTTAGAACCGAGAGATTCAATTTCAAACCCAAAAATCAAGCATCATTAAGTAACGAATCTAATCAGTTCCTAGAACCTTGCAATCAGGCACCTAATTCAATCTTATCTCAACCCTAAAAACCGCCGATCAATTCCAAACTAGAAACAAAAATTCGAACCACACCTAGGTCAGACCAATCTGAAACCTTATCGAACGACAACCAAAAATAACAGATCAAAGGACTTCGCCCAATTAGACCTTGACTGTTCCGACGCGTTAATCAACGTTTATTTATGTTCCTCCACGCTCGTCCGTGCTCGATTATGTTCGCTCACGCTCGTCCGTCCGCTCAAACTCGGCCTGTTTATTCAAGCTAGCTCATCATCAGTCCGTGGACCACGCTTCGAACCAAAGCGAAACAAGTTCCCTAGAAAAATGTCGAGGAATCGATCAGAAGCGATCGCGTGCGTCCGATAAGCGGACGGAATCGAGGATGATTCGATGGAATTGTCGGTTGCCAGTCAGCGGCGACGGCGGCGGCGCGCGTTTGATAAGAAAATGGGGGCGCTTGACCGGTGATGGAGTGACATTAGGTGCGGCATCACGAGCCCCATAGACGGATCCGCGTTAATTAACGTCTGCGCGCCCGGTTCCGTAAATTCGCGCTAATTGCAACGGTGCATTTGCATAGGGGGATCCCGGCACGTTGATACGCGCCCGATACGTGCCCGCGGAGATCTCTCGGTTCATTTTGCCGGGGAATTAGTGAACCGGCGCGCGGATATCGACGCTCGTGAATTACCGGCCGGGACACACGCGGGAAGTTTTATTTCTCCCGCGGAAAATTCGGGTGTGATAAACCTCCGAAGAATATATTCCTCTTTACGAGCGCGATTTGCAATTGAAATATGAAATCCTGGCACGAACCCGCCACTTCGGATTGCCGTGTACCTACTTAAGCAATCGATAGAGCTCGAACCTCCATACAATTCGATCCGTTGCGAGCGTGCCTTGCGGGTTATCAGGTTGCTCAGGGTCACCGGGAGAAGTTGCGTACTGTACGAACCTCTTTCGACTAAATTCGAAAACGTTCTTGCCTACGTAAATCAATCGACTTTACTTTCGGCGAGTAAGAAATTAAATAAATATGCATCGGAAGCTACTAAACGTCAGACAATTCCTTGATTTCACTTATTAGCTTGTTCCCAGAAGAATGTTCCTTCATTCAGATCTCGGAAATTAGAGGTTTACAAATAAACAACTACGTATTCGTAATTGCATCGATGAAAATTGACGCGAACGTTTACCAAACAATGTTCAAGATATCCAATAAACGTCGGATCGACTAAATTGTAAGTCTCGTAAATCCGCTGTTCATTTTTCGAGAAATTACACCGCGCGAATTGTAACACCCTCCGACACACCTCTCGTTTCGTATTTGCCATTCACCGGCGGCATAGAATTCCCTTTCATTCCGGTGTCCCGAAGTTCGCCGATAAAAGTGTGCATTTGCATAAGCCTCCGTCCAGTTATGAGACTCGAACGAGGAGGATCAACGCGAGGGGACGAACGATCCTTCTGCCAGCGCCGCGTATCGGGTGTCTCTGAAATATGAAAGTCGACCGGATCGAAATTCAACGACCGCCCAGCTGATTACTTTTAATTAACGTCTGGAGGGCCACCGCGCGGTAATCGGGACCGGTCGGAATTGTCGGCGCTAATTGCACGGAGCGTTACGGCCGCGGAATACCGGGCACGCCGGCCGGGTAGACGTTTCGAGCGCTATCTGATCCGCATACGAACTACAAACGAGCACGTTCGTTAACGGGGCAATCGATAGCCACTCGGTGAAACGGTCTTCTTCTACGTGCCGCGTAAAACACGGCGTGCGTGGCGCGGTTCGTGCCTGCACGCTCGCTGAATTCGCTTCATCGGATTTCATTCTCCATTGATACCCCGTTAAATATTTGGTCGGTCTGTTCTACCTCGATTACTAATAATGGAAATCGCTCGATTTCGGTGGGAACGAGGTGAACGGTCCGATTGGATACGTTTCTGTTTGTGCAATCGTCGGCGTTTGACGAGGCGGCTGTAAATTAACCCTTCAGGGACGGCGCTCGATGAGAGGTTTCTTTGAATTGTTGTGGATTCTTATTTCTCTGATGTGAGTGTTGGTATAATTTGCTGACGGTTTGGAGTTTCCGGTATGTTTTATCGTGGAAAGTAGAATAAATGGTAATTAAATGACGAGGAAGGAATAAACAGGTGTCAGAATTGAATGGTTTAAGATATTAAAGTTGAATGTAAATTCCTTTTTTTCTCGAGTTCTAAGATTATATTTCTATCGACTGGTTCGCAATGTGAGTTGAAACGTGTGCTTTAACGCCTAATTGATTTTTCGAAGTCGACATACTGGTGTCTTGGCGATGACTATATATGCATCGAGACCAAGAGCGAACATGTAAAGAAGCAGGAATGTAATTAACAAGTTTCCGTCCTTTTGCTTCTTCGTCTATCTTTTTATCTAGTTCTATACTTCCCTTAATTATCTTTAGTAAATTAGACTGATCTTTTACTCTATCTTATCCACCTCTGCACTTCCCTCGTCTACTCTTAACGTATTATTTTCTTCCTTTATCTTATCTTCTTCTACCCCAGTGCTCCTTTCTCGTTGTTATATTGTCTTCTACTTCTACTTTCTTCTCATTGTGATAAGGAGGAACGTCATTAAATCTATATGAATGAGGATGACGGAAGGAGATTAAAAAACGGCCAGGAAAACCACAAAAATAATGATAATGGAAACAGGAAAGAATCAACAAGATGTCAATCGATGTTAAAACGTTAATATAATGTATATGGCAAGGGAATAAAGAAACTGAAGGAACGACATGAAAGATCAAAAAAGAAAATAAATAAAATTGAGAAGAGCAGCACAGGATATAGATGAAACTGCATGAAAGACCAAAGAAGAAAATGAATAAAATTGAGGAGAACAAATTAGAGTGTAGATGAAACTACATGGAAGACCAAAGAAGAAAATGAATAAAATTGAGGAGAGCAGATCGAAATATAGATAAAACTACATGAAAGACCAAAAGAGAAAATAATTAAAATTAAGGAGAACAGCTCAGAATATAAATGAAACTACATGGAAGACCAAAGAAGAAAATGAATAAAATTAAGGAGAACAGATCATAGTGTAGATAAACCTACATAGAAGAGTAAAAAGGAAGATAAGTAAAATAAAGGAGATCAGATCAAGATAGATGAGAGACTACATAGAAGAGCAAAAAAGGAAGTGAAGAAAATAAAGAGTTTGAGGCCACAATGGTAAAAGGAAGAAAAATGGGGTGAAATGCAAAAGAGGAAAGGATAGGGGCGCGGAAAACGAAGAACGGCCCGAACGATTCTCCAATTGCCACGTGAATGAACCGGTCAAGGTATTCGCGCCGATGAAATAGCGTCCCGGACGTTTCTCTGATTATTGTCCAGCGTGACCGCAGCGAAAGCGTCTGTGGTCGAGATAAAGTAGCCGGGCGAGAGGAAGAAAAACCGACGGGGGCGAGCAATTGCGCCCCGTAGCGTCGTTTTCTGTCGCGCTGCCTCGCCTTTATTGCCTCCGATAAATGTGTTCCCAAGCCCGAGCCGTTTGCCTTTGTGTCCCCTACCCTGCGCCGACGCAGCGTCGAACTGACCCCGAACGGCGAACCGGAAATCGTCCTGGAATCGAAACCGGATTCCGCACGCTACAACCCTGTCCGCAAGGGAGACGGACATCTTGGCTCTTTCCAAGGTTCTTATTTTCGGATATCTTTCTCCGCTCGATTCTTCCCCCTATTCTTTGTCTTTTTCTGATTTCTTTCCAAAGAGACTTCTCCAGTGAAATTTCAGGCATCGCTGGAAATCTTTGAACTTCAGATTTGTAGATTGGAACGCTAGAAACGTTCAGATTTATAGGTTTCCTCGAATATAAGAAATCGTTCTCGATCTTTCAAATTGATATTTTCGGGAATATACGAAACACCTAGGATGAGTGATCTGTGATTCGAGTAGATCAGTTTGCAACCCTTACTTTCGAATACGGAAGCATTCCTCTAGTCTAATTACGAAGTACGTACAACCGAGAGCAACAGGTACACCGTCGGCGAAAGATTTGTACGCTTTGCTGCTCAGATTTCGTCTATTATTATATCAGTCTAGAGAACGGACATATCGTAGTTGAATTGTCCTAGGACATTGCGATCGAACAGGAATTTGTTTCTTTCTGCGCGCGTTTCATTATCGCTGGTAGAAAGATCCAGGACAGCGTTGAAAAAGGAGACAACCGGTTGGAATGAAAATTACGCCGCGAGGGTGGCTGAAATGAGCGATATAAATTCCGTCGCGGGTGAAACGCGTACGAAGAATCGCGATAAATATTACAAAGGTAACCGTTTGGGGCAGCTGTTTAATACACGTTTCATGCGAGGTTTCAACCACGCGAGCACGAACAACCGCCCCGCCCGTTTGTTAATTCATCCCACCCTCGGCTGCAATTTTTATGCGCAGCCGCGCGCATAATGCTTTCCAGTTAATCATAAATTGTCTCACGCCGGGGTGAATTTACAAACGGCGAAACGGGGTCTCGTAACACACTCTTTAACCTTTAGTGCCGCGATAAAGATTAAAACGGCTCTCCGAGGCTCCGCCCACGAAAACCTGGGAACGGGCCGCCGTGAAGCCGTCCCCGGCAAATTGAAAAATAAGAAAAATCCCATTCTCCCGAGTGGAAAAAGGAGAAAAACCGGGAATTCCGATCGAGCGGCTCGAGGGGAAGTTAAATAATATTTTGATTGCTCCAGGGAAATTAATTTACATGGCCGTTGAACCTCCTTCTCCGGGCAGCTTATTATAGTTCGTTTAACGACTTAAGATTTAACCCGTCAATTCGAATATCGGGTCCCATAAAATTTCATGTCGATTGCAATAACGTGTTTCTCAATTTCCTGCTGTCGAAACTCTGATTTATAAAGATTTAGTAAGTGTAAGTAACGAAATATCTCGCGTTTCGTACGTTTGACAATTGTAACGTGTACTTCGAGAATGTGTCGGAGTTTAAACCGTAATTTGAAAATAAACAGACAATAACTTTTAACTTATAGATCGCAATCAGCTTGAATATATTTTAAGTGAAATAATGTATGGCCGCTAGATATTTCTGGATCAATTCCGCTTCATTTCCAATTAGCGACATTTTAACAGCACAGGTTTTTGAATTACGAACTTCCTTTTGCTGCGCATTCGAATTTGGTGATCCTTTTCGCTGTGCCGCCCTTTATTCTTCGAATCAAATTTCCCTGTCCACGGATTCGCCGGTTGACCGAGAACTCTCACACGTAACTTTTCAGAAATTCCCATGGAAACGTCACGTCCCTCGGGGAAACCGGGCTGGGCCACGTCTTTTTTCCGCGATTACGCCGAGCATTACGTCGCCACGGTCCAACGGGCCACTTCCACGCGAAACTTTCCTGAACCCGAAGTTGCGGGACAGAATTAATCGCCGACGATAGCGGAGCGGTGTTTAATGCTTCGGCGAAGGAAATAGCGGAGCTTGTCGATAATTTATCTCCGAGGATCCTTCGTTGACATTTTTCTTTTCTCAAAGCTTAAACGCGACAACTATTCGCGCAATCTTATTTTTAGGATGCCGGAGTTTTCATTGAGACATTTTTATTGGGATATTGTTACGTGAAATTTACAGTGGACGAAAATAATTTTGTGTTTCTTTTTCAAGAGGGAATCAGATTTCACACAAAGTCTCTAAAGGAGATATTCTTAAAAATATTGATTGACAATTTTGATTAAATATATTGACTGAAAACACGATTGCGAATTCAACGTTCTAAGAATGTGAAAAATATATAATCACGACAGACGTGTTTTCTAATGACTTCTACGAAAAGTATTACACTTCGAATATTTTCTATATTCTTTCATATCGTTCGCAAGTTTCCCACGAATGCAAAGAAAGCTATTCACCACCGAAGCGTTCGTATTAATATAATCGAAGCCACAAACCATCGATTCGAGGTAAAAGAATTATCCGAGCCATCGAAACCGCGTTAACCCTTTAACACGAGCAACCCCATCGAAGACTTTCATTTTTTCCGTCCGGTAATCAAGAGGCTCTCCGACTTCGAAGTAGAATCGATCGCTTCTGGCGTCAGGAGAAGCGGTATTTCAATGAGCGAGAATTTTCAGATGTGACAACCGGATGAACGGAGGACGAGGGCTTTCGAATGCAAATCATATTCCCGTCGAGTGCCTTAATGGAATATTCTTTTCTCTCCGCTGTTTTCTTTTACTCGTCTGCGGATCGCTGCAGCTGTGTCGTTTACTTTTCGGGGATGATGGCGTGACACGACTATCGCGCGTGCCTTCTTGCGTTGTCCCGGTGGAGATTCGTGCCGTTAACCTCTTGCAGTATTATTTACTTTTGCTACTAAGCTCGTGCAAAATGTTTCTATCGATAGCGTGGGAGTGGATGTATTTGAGCGTGAGAATAGATTTATTGATGAGCGATGAATGTGTGTGCAATGGATGAATGACGCGACTGTGTGTGAGCGCGTTTTGAATGAATATTCAAAGCATTGGAATGTTCTAGACTAAATTGATTTTTATGTTAATAATGTTCGTTTTTTATGAATCTAAAATATTCCAAATATACGTGAAGTTAATGCATGGTAATGAAAGAATGTTTTAGAAAGTGTGCAAGTGA
Source organism: Nomia melanderi (assembly GCF_051020985.1). Taxonomy (NCBI): domain Eukaryota; kingdom Metazoa; phylum Arthropoda; class Insecta; order Hymenoptera; family Halictidae; genus Nomia; species Nomia melanderi. The sequence continues at coordinate 10,857,535 of NC_135009.1, forward strand.
GACAAGAGTATCTGAGTGTATAAATAGTGTGCGCGTTGTTTGATGTGTTGTTTGTTTTACTGTGAGTTGTCATGAAATAATAATACTGTTTCAAATAAAATTCTCTTTCTCCTACAGTAGTTTGAAAGAAACGCAACAATACACTGCACTGTACGTACAAATTTATCTTCAAGAGAATACATTGGTAATAGCAAAATACTTTTTTGCTTTCGTCCAAGCGCATTGGACGACATTGATGTTTATTAACACTATTTCTACCAAAGGCGTCGAAAGACACCTTTTGAAGTTTTGATTGAAAATTATTTTCTCAGTTAAATCATTTGTCTTCAATTGAATTTTGGACATTTCTTGCAGTGAATTTTATAATCGTTATCGGAAAAGTAGAGAGGTCAATTCATATTCAAAGGTCATTACATATAATTTATATTAATAAATTTATTCTTAATGCCATGTAATTGCATATTACTGTACATTATTACATTACATTCTCACAGTTTCTTGTAAAAAGTCAATATAAATCTGCCTTCAATTTCGGCCGCTCAGATTGGGCAAAATCCCCACTGTGCGTCGTTGCGTTATCTTTTATTTACGCAGGGCGGCCGTAGTAACCGGGCAACTAGCTTTGCGTCGCGTCGCGCTGGGGCGAAACGAACGCAACTCGGCACATTAAATTATAATTCCGCGGAAGTAAGTTCGCGGAAGGACATCCGACGGCACAGTTAAAGCATGCTCTTTTATCAGCTCAAGGAAACGAAGGAACAAAGCACCAGGAATATAAACCGCCTGTGCCCGCTGGGAGCAAGCTCCTCCGGCGAAGCATGATTTAAGAAAGAGGATTAACTTGACTTCGAACATCGCGGAATATAACGATATCATCGGTATTAAATAGCAGTGGATGATGTTTTTCGAAGATCTCGTGTTTCATTAATTAACGGTAGGTTCGCGGAATTTCATGCGTATCGAATTTTATAAACATTATTCGGCGTACGTTCGCGTCGATTTCGATTGATGCGATTAGGCACGGGAACGTGTGTTCTATTTGTTTATTTTGAAGCTTCTGATTTTCGAGATTTCGAACGAACGTCAAGTTTAGTAACAATAGAATAAACTATAATATACGTCTGTGAATATAGTATTAAGAAAATGGAGGATCATTTAAGTCCTAGATTCTGGGGTCTTGAAATGTGTTTCAAGATGTTCAGAAGAATCTCGGGTCTACTAAGTGTCCAAAATAAACATTAAGGTCCCCTACTGCTCCACGAGGTTTGTAACAGTTCCAAAAGTATTCTTAATGGAGCACTCTGGTCTGTGAAAGATCCCCAAGTATCTCCACATGACCCCAAGGAGTCCACACGGTCTTAAAGATCTTCAAGTATCCCTGGAGTCTACATAGGTTCCCACATAGCTGTTAAGGATCTCGGAGATCTCCAAAAGAATATCAAAAGATTCTCGAAATCTTCAAATACTAAAGAGATCCCAAAGGATTCTCAAAGTTACCATAGTGTTTTAATTCTCTTAGTACCAGCAATAATCGCCAAATCATTCTTACAATTTTTCGAAGATCTCTAAAAGATCTGAAAACTTGCTCTATCAATTCCCGTAACATTTAATCGTCAGTACCTGCGAAACATCTGATTAACAAATTTGATCGCAAAAGGCCTTAACACGTTGACTGCCACGAAACACTTCAGCGTTTTATGTATCACTTACTCATTTGTAGCAAAAATAAAAAGGAATAATTATCAATTATTTGGTACACAGTTCTTAGGTTGCACTATGATCCAGTTATTTGCGTCATTAGAGATTTCCATTCGACGCCAGTTATCTTGCAAGTTATAATTGTTTCCGAGCAATTTGGAAGCTCCGGTCGTCGACGACCACCGTGACAGTCGACGTGTTAAAAAGTTCTACGAAGCCTTCTTCCACATAATTATACGAACCGTATAGATGTTACGTACACTGAAAATCGTCGGTCGTTGCACCAGATAACCCGTCGAAGCCAGCAAAACGCGTTATCTTCGTTATTAATTGGAGACACGTCGCGCTAATGAATTCCCGTAACAATACGATTCCGTTATCGTGCGCGATATCGGGAAAGAGGGCGCGGGATCCGCGCGTCCCCTCGTAAATTCAACAGCCGACCCACATTCCGCGGAACACGACGGGATAACCCAGTTATCCGGGAAATTCCGTGGAACGGTATCGTTCGTTTCGCGAGCAACTTTCTGGCAGCATTGTGATCGGCGTTGACGTTAACGAAGCAACACGCCACCCGTGTTAACTGCGCCGGGAAAGAAAACCGGCCCCGATTCGCGGGCGCAGATTAGGAACGTCAGCCGCTGAATCCCTCGCCGTTGCTGCCTGGCACCCGGTGTACGAAGCGTTCGACCCTTCAGTCCTTGGACGTCCCTACCGAATTTCGTTAGAACCTTTTGTACGATGTTTGAAACTAATATGCAAGATAATATTGTTAACGCGTTGACGCTCGCTTTGAAATCGGCGATGAACGACAAACGCAATTGTTCTTTTCTTGATTAGTTGATGGGAGCTCGATCGAGATTTTATATTTTCAGAATAAAATTATGTCTTTTTATTTATGAATACTAAGAATATAGGTGATTGTCGTCGTTTGCACCTGCGTTTATTAAATTGGACGGTTATGACGGCATTGAAGGTAACGCGTTAACATTTGAAAGTAATATTGTCCACAATTCATTAGAAAAAGAAGAAAATTCTGTTTATGCTACGTCTACGTTTATCCAGAAGTATTGCAATTAATAATAGAAAAATAATGTTCATATCGGACTTGAAAGAATCAAATGATTTTTAATCGATTAAGATAATTTCTTAAATTCTATTTTAAATCTTCGCCACTACTCTGACACGCTATTACAGAGCAAGGGGTAAAATCAACATCACGACGTATAATACAAAATTCCCTTTAAAACCCGCTTCGATGAAACTGCCATTACGGGATCCTATTTCTCAACATCTCAGATACGGAAAGGAGCTGTACAGATCTAACCAATACCACTTGCCCTATTATTTCTTCTTTCACTGAGGATTCGACAATCTTACATCAACCTCCAGCGTTAGAAAAATCTCATATACCATCATCTTATTACACAATCATTTAAAACATTCTACGAACAGAAACACATTCCCATATTCCCTAACAGGTGGACTGTAGAACGCTCCTTCATCGCCTAAGCCGAATCTAATGACAACCAAGGGTGCACGTTCATTCGAGAAGTCTATTTCTCCTCGCGGGGTAAGAAGACAATGGCATTCCGCACGACAAGCCGACAAATGGGGGTGCTATAGGTTTCCGAAATCGTCGGTTTACATTGGCGCAAGGTCGAGCTGGGCTTCCTAATCAGGGACAAGCCCCGGCCGGCGGTTCGAACGGCAGAAAACGATACGAACGAAAGGCACGCGAGCGTTCCGCACGCGAGCAGAAAGGAAATTGGGAAGGCGGGGGAGTCATGCGGGATCGCGATGGAAAGTCTACGTCCCCGCCGACCTCGCCGCTGTAGAACGTGGGATCTACTTAAACTCGAGAAAACCGGCGAATCAGATCGGTGAAACGATGTTCCGCCTGTGTTCCCGTATCGCGATCTTATTCTACCGCTGGCTGCGGGAAGGAAATGTGGGTCAGCGCATGAGATTGCACCTTTGACTTCGACCGAAGCGTTTTCGCCTCCTCCGAAGACTCCGCTGAACAACCTGGGAAAGCTTTCTCCACTCCCCAGGATTGATTTATTTATTTATCTAACGGAATAAAGTTCCCCGCGAGAATGCGTAATACCGAGGACAGAAGAGAAGGGGGCCGTGTGTGCGCACTGGGAACGTTGATTTATTTATTTGTTTTATGAGAAATCCCTTTTGTGGAAGTACGCTAGTATCGGGAACAGGAGATTGGAGGAAGGAAAAATAAACGATGTTCATATGGATTTATTAGGGATTATATGGAAACAAGATGAGTGGGCAGGGGTTCCAGCTTCGATAAAGAAGATTGGATGATTGGAAGTTTATTAGGAATTAGGGAAAGGTATGTTACGATGGACGTGGTTTTCGTGCGGTTACGAATATTTGATTATGTTACTTCGCAACTTCGAAGGGATAAAAGGAAACAAGTAATAGATTATATCTATAGAATATAGATTTAATGGTTTCGTTCGGGGATAATGTATTCATTCTTCCTCAAAGTGACCCATGAAAATTCAGAATCTCTGAGATTCGGAAAATATACTCGATTTGAGTAAGGGGTCGGTGCAGTATTTGAAGGAAACGATTCTAGTGTCGACACGATTCGAGAAACAACGGCCAATACTCTCGGATTCGATACGATCGGATCGCAATCGTCGCGGGGAAACGGTCCGCGTGACCCGGTCGGGCGGTCGAGGAATTGAAATCCTTCGATTATCCGTCCGGTCGGTGAATTAAGCAGCTTCCACTCCCGTGGCGCAGCGCGCGCTGTATTATTTACGGGTGCAGTCTTGGCGACGGAAGATTAGGCGTGCTCGGCTTACGGTATTCCCTTTGGCGCGTGTCAATCAGCACGAAATTTCGCGCGATAGAAATTCCATCTGGAAATCCCAGCGCGAATAGGCGGTCTCTGTGAATAACTGAGCCGGCGATGCGCTGGAAATTTACTTAGGCGTCTAACTCGATCGACGGTTCTCTGAAAAAATACTCTACATCGAGATTCATTTGTCGCCGGATTTAAGAAATTAATAGCGACGTTAACATTTTGCACTCGGAAGACCTTCAGTCGCCATTTAATCTGGCGCAGAAGAATTATGAAGTTTGAAATTCAATATTACAGTGTTGTTCGATGTGACGCATGGAACATCGAAATCAAATAGTTATGTTCCTTATTTTATAGATGATATTGCTTTTTGTTTTCTAAAAAGTATCATCAATGTTTCATAAAAAATTACGAATATTTCTAATGAGGAGTATTATCGAGAAAAGGATTAATAGTGTAACGATTGCCTTCTATGAATCTATCAACTTTTCCTGCTTACACGAAATTAATTTGTAAATAGTGGTATCTTAAAATTCGAGAACAACAGAATGTAACAGTGTCCCGTTCTAAAACAGAATCTTTACTCCTCAATGTACCTCGTATTGAGCGCGTTCTTCCACCTCCGCGTTCCAAAGTTGGCAGACACAAAGATCGCGCGGAAAGTTTCATTCGAAGATCATTCTCTTTCGATTCCATCCTCCTTTTAATGTCTCGTTAACGCTGGAATACGAAAGTTCGCCCGGAGATAGCGGCGGGCGCCGCCGATTGGCTTAAAAGGCGCCATTTCGTGTACCGGGAACGCGGAAGATTCGCGCGAGGCGTCGCGCTCGATTCGGTAATTAAAGCGGCAATAACGAGGCGATAACAAACTCGTCCGGCTTTATGCAAACGATCCCTTGAGAAGGGAACGTGTTCGGGAGGGCGGTTCCTTGCGCGCGCCGTGGCCCAGCGTCCGTGAAAAAGGACGGAAGTACATAATCCGTTATCGGGAGGACTTTAGCCTCCGATCCAACGTAAAGATCCTCACGGCGGGAGCTTCTTGAGAAGCGAAACGTGAACGGGGTTGAGATAGGGAGGGAGCAGCCAGATTTCCTTCGTATTTTGCTAAGAGAATAAAGGGAGGACCGTGGTGCCCGTCCAACCTGGGAAGGATTTATTTTAACTTCGACCCGACGGAATCCCTAGCGTTCCTCCGGAGATTCTGCTGTGAAATGGGTCATGTCGCGATAGAAAAAGTTCCATCGAATGGAATATGTACGCGTTTAAACGGAAACGAGAATCCTTATCCATGCTCCAGCGAGTGCAAGTTTTTCTACTGAACTTTCCCATCGGAAATGTACTTTCTTCGATTGTCTTCGTAGAATGTTGAAAATCGGGCGCCATTTTTACTTCTTTCATAGCTAAAAATTGCGGTAATTGAATGATAATGTAACACAGCTCGGTTGATTAGGTCGTGAGCGTAAGGAAGTCTATATTTCGAATCCTCCAGAGAAACTGACATAATCGTTCAACGTCTTCTAATAATCTTAGATTTCTACTCGACGTTAAAGAATAAATTTTTCAAAACGACTAGGTGATTACAAAAATAAAAATGTGAGAACCTATTAGAGGAAGGTGCGAGCAACGTGTGGCATTATCAGTTTCACGGATTTCATGGGCGAACAGCAGCGAGACGATTCCAGGCGAGGTCGCCATTATTACGGGAAGAGTTGCGTTTAACGCGTCTCTCTCTCTCTCTCTTTCTCTCTCTTTTATCGTTCGGCGATCCGGCTGCGGGGCTGCGATAATGATAGTTGGCTGCGGTCGGAAGCCAATCGACGTGCAACGACGTAGAAGCACGGCAAACGACGATCGGTAGAACACCGTCGTGTCGGCTCGCGGATAAAAGCGTGGAAAGGCGTAGAAGCCTTTCCAACCCCGGTTTGATCGACGATCTAGCCTCGAACGAGCAGGCTCCTCGGTTGATTTTTAGGTCGCCCCCGAGATTTGTCGAGGCTAATCTCGATATCTGCGTTTGGGGAAGGGGCACGCAATAACAATGAAGCTCCTCGAACGATTACCGGGCTAGCAGGGCCGCGGCCAGGTTATCACTTCCAGCTGATCGGATACGCTATCGCGACACCGCGATCGCTGATCGAGCCTGGAATAAAGTGGAAGAGGCGCCGATAATGGCCGGATATCTCCGTGCCTAGTTCCCGCCGTTCCTCGAACGTCGGCTCGATGATTAAACGACACCTTAGACGACCAGGTGAACCCTCCGAGAGGAAGGATTGGCTGAACGTCGCCTCGTTTGAGCATTGATCCCCGGTTCGCTTCAGGATTCACCGTTTTTGTCTTTTCTCCTGGAATTTTGCAATATCGAGTTCAATTCAACTTAGTTCCTTGGGCACTGATTGAACAGAAGTGTATCAACCTTAATTCGATAATTGGTTAATACAAATTGTTTTCTTCTCTTCCGGAAGACTCTTACGTCGAATTCGATTGCACTTAGTTTCTTGGGCACTCATCGAATAGAAGCGTATCATTCTTTACCCTATGATTTACTAGTAACAATTCAATGAAGTTGATAATAAAAATGAGAAATTGGAAGTAGATGTTTGCGAAGTAGCTACAGTAGAGAGGTCAGCGAAGAGAATTTACTGTAATCAAAATGGTTGTGTTCCGGATAGTTACATTACCAAGTAGATATTATTCCGTACTGTGCTTCTGGTAGTAGTAATTTCCATACGATTCGTTAGCATCAGTCAAAGGCGACTGTTCTCCACCTTATTAACGTTCACGCAGCGATGGCCGGGTTACAAGAGACCCAAACGCCGACGCGCGCTCGGTACGAAGCATACACGATGTCTGGAATGGGTCACGAGCGACCTAGTTATCGGCTTTCACGGTCCGTCATGCGAGGGTTAAATGACTGTCAGCTCAAAGGAGTCATGAACTGAAAAGTTAGATGAACTTGTCGCGGATCTGGGTCCCGGGCCATTCACGCGTGAATTCCTAGGCGGAGAAGAAGCTACCGGGAATTTCATCCGAACCGCGGTTCTTCCGGGCGTGTGCAACGATGCGCGATGCAACCTGCTGCGTCTGTAATTACATCGGTGAACTCCGCGAACGGTCGTGTACGCGGTAATGGATACACGAACTACAGTTGTCCCGAATAATGGCGTCGCGTGTAACCCCGGCTAAAATGGTGATACGTCATGCACGGGATAATATAGTCCAGCATCGCACGAAAGGCACGACCATTCTTTATTCCAGGGCCTACTCTTTCATTTAACTCGACAAACCCGAGCCAATCGCCATGCTTCCGCATTAATTAAGACACGTTTTACAGCGGGCAACGTTGTCAATCTGAAACGGCTTTATTACGGAAATGGAACACTGAAGTTTAATAATTATCGGCTCGTTCTTTTACACTGGGCTTATGAACATTTATGTTCATTCTACGGTTTGGTTTACTCTTTCTAAAAAAATGGTCGTTCGTTTGGAGATTGGAAATTAGAGGTTTGAAAACAGATTATTTTTAACTAGGATGCTTGTGTTCATTTTTGGTGAACAAGGATTGTTAGAAGCCTTAGAAATCTCTGAGAAATTAAATGTAAAATTAAATTAGATACCGAACTGTTAAATACTAGAAAATAAAGACACCATACCTTGATCTTTTCCATTTACTTAATGAAGTTTCATAGCTGCGACTTTGACTCTACATATGTGTATTCCAGATACGTGAATGAATTATGAACTCGACTCGATTGAGAATTTTTCAAAAGCGACGAGATCGTAATGAATTATTAATAAAAGGACGCTTCGATTTGTTACGAGGAAATACGTTCGGAGCGAAATGGAATTTCCACCGTTGAAACGAATTTTCGTTGATTAAAATTTCGCACGAGAATTTTATTACGGGTTTGTCTCCGAAATGGGATCGAATAAAATGTTTGTTCTTTGACGAATTAAGGTACAAAGGCGAGTGAATGCACGGGCGGGATGCTCGAGAAATTGAATCACGTACGAATTTAACGCGATGCTGTAGACACAGGGACAATATAAATAACGGCCGGGCACCGTGAATGTCGCAGAAACACTGATCGCCTGTTCGCGCAAATATTGAAAGTATTTTTTGTGAACCATGTAAACCCGCGATACGCAAAAATCAATAGAATTGTTTCAATCTTGGCGCAACGGAACCGGCCCAGTATTGTTTGGGACAAATATTTGTCATCCATACAAATATTAAAAAAAACCTGATTTCCAGATGATAAAAAAAACGGAGAGAAAAGGGAGCAGAGAAAAGAGGATCGTTCCGCGCCAACCTACGTCCAAACACGGTCCTGTTTATTCGCTTGGCACGGGTGTATGGTGGCCATTGTTGCGACGAAACACGCTGCGTGGCAATGGCTACCCGCGCTACGAATGTCCCAGTCGGTATTGTAAAATCCTGCTCTTTTACATTGTCTACGGGAAAAAATAATAAACATTATTCTGCCGATTGTATTGAGCAACGAGCAAATAAATAAAAAATGCCAAAGTAAACGAAGAGAGTAAACGAAGGCTAACGAAAAAGTTGACAAAACGCAACTTGTGTTTACAGTTCGTTAAAAAATTCGATGGACTGTTTAGTCAACTTATAATTTATTTGCTACAAACTTAATGTACCGTGCGAATACACGATTCTGTAACTTTGTTCGCTTGAATATGTCGTATTCAAGTCCCTTCGAATTTTAAACCGCATCCGCGGGAACTGTCGCACAAAGTTTCGGTCCTCCCGGACGCGAACTTGTTATGGTGGATCGCGCAATATCGTTCCACGAACTTTCGACCCGCCGCCATTACCCGCGACGCATATGTGACACACCGAGCCATCGAACACGCACGAGATTACCTGCGTATCTTCAGGAAACAAGATGATTACTACGAATCCGCAGACCGTGGATCGAAGCGCGCGCCATTTTCATTACGGTCGGTGCCGGGGCGTCGGCCATTTTGAATCCTAACTCGAGTAGGGCCGTTCCGGTTATTCATACCGTTAACTTCTCTTTCGAACATCGATTGAGTTCGATGGAATGTATCACTAACATTCACTGAAAAATATCCATCATTGATTAAATCAGTGACATTCATTGACTTTATTCACCTTCATTGACTTTCAGTAACATCTATGAACTTTATTAACACTTATAACTCAATTTACACTGCTCAGTACCTTTATACTTCCGTATTTCCAATTTTTTTTTCGTGTACTCGTATTCTTTCTCTTTTCGTATACCAAACGATTAACCCACAAATAACAAATAAGTAAATAAATAAAAACTTCTATTTCGATAATTACGTTAACAGATGTTATATATTGTATCAGTCTACATGTAACTTATGGATCCAAATACAAATCAACGTTTCATTATGGAAGTTTCAAAGTGATCACGTCAAGTCCTTCTGTACACAGAAAGTTCTCTGAAAAATTCGCTGTCCGCGCGACAAAAAGGAGACGCGGAGATGGTCGACGTAAAACGGGAAAGGTAAAAGAAGGAAACGTTGGTACGGTGAGGAGTAAAAAAAGGCGGGTGAAAAGCGGCGGTCGAATCGGGGTCGGGCTCGAATAATAAATCGTTGGAGGCGAAGTCCTTTTCAAGCTGGAGCGCGTCGAGCCGCGTGTATCCTTTTTAGGAAGACCGGGCGCAAAATTCACGTTCTTGTGGCCGTTGCGGTACGGATTACACGTACCAATGGACGATTTCGATTCCCGGTGAAACAAGCATCCGCCATGATTCTTCTCCCACCCTTTTTCCTCTCGTTCCTCCGGCGAAACCACCGGACAGTTCTTCTTCTTTTAGCAGGGACTGTTCTTTAGCCCCTGTAACGCGAGCGAAGTTCGTCCGAGTAATGGCCCCTCGATGATTATTTTCCTTTTCCGCGAGACCGAATGGAACGGTCTTGTTTTCTTGCTGACCGAGAAGTTGATTAAAGAATGGACTCGTGAAAGGGGGTAGAGAAAGAAAGAGGCTAGAGGAATAAGGGAACGTACACTAATGAAATCTTGCTCGGACTTTTTCGAATGGCCCTTACAATTATCGAGTGACTTACACCGTGACTGGAAAAATTAAATTTTTCAATAGAATAATCGCTTCTCTGGAATTAAGCATCGTTTAAATGGAGATCTTGAAGTGTGAGTATATAGTGTACTTGTAACTGAGTTTGTAAATTGGACGTCGTGATGAATGTCTTGACTTGTTCACCACTGCATTGCAGACATTTTGTGGTGCACGTAATTGCATAGGATTTCGCGTTGAATGTTATTGAACTAGAATTATTGCTGAATTAGTTAATAGCGATAGTAGATGTTACTTTCAGAATTTGTTAGATGAAACCATTTATCGATGAAAGTTTGAATATACACAGACACAGCTGAGCTTTGTTTGTACGCGTTTACGACTCGCTCCGGTTACATTCTCTGGAGAGCATCTTCCCTGCACAATAAAACTGTCAGAAGTGGGACTGTCGTGCGTAAAGTTTTGGAATAGAGAAGCGACGTACGAACATAACGTGTAACTTTTCCGACGTGTGCGTAGGTGTTTATTATTCGCCCGGCGTTGCGGGACTAACTTCTAATACCGTCGGCTGTGCACCGCATAGATGCAACTTCTGTTTTGTTGTCTCTCCCAGTGGCTTTAACTTGAACTTTTTACGAAGATTTTTATGTAGCCTAATATATCCTAAACGACGACATTCGCCAGTGTTTTACGAGCACACCGCGAGCCTTTACCGAGATATACAGACACCTATTACCATTCAAAGAGATTAAAGGAAAAAAGAAAAAACTAAAACTATCACATAATAGTATTTCCCCCTTTGAATTTCTCGACGAGGAAAAACCTCCAATTTCCCTTGAAAATTTATCATTTCACAGTCCAAATAATAAATCACCAGCTTCTCAGAAACTCGTCACACGAATCCTACAATCGACAATATAATCCTTTCTCCATATCTAAACAAGTGAAAATACTGCTGGATACCTCTTCAAAGTGAGATGCCTCCTAAAAATTACAATCTATTGGGCTTGGCTTACTCTACACACAAAGTTTCATAATTTTCTGAATCTCCAAATTCCACAACTTCCATGCTCAGAAATGCATTAAAAATCCCGGACCTGCCCGTTGTGTTTCTGTTCGCGACGTCTTTATTACAGAGACGCGGGAACGGGTCCGGGAAATCTGAAAGAACCGAGACTCGTCTCGAAGCGATCCAATTAAAGCCGTTCCGGGGCGAGGCTCCGGGAAACAACTTCATCGCCGGCCGTATATAAATCGTGGGCCGGCGTTGTTGCAGAACTGCGCGGGCGAACGATCTCCGGGGCGGAAACACGAGTCGGAGAGCGATCCGCTATTGGTAGCCGGGCGCTCGAGAACTATAAAGCAATTACTTTTATTCCCCTTTGGTAATCGATTGCTTACCTACCGGCGGCTACGTGACCTGTATCGCAGCGGGCGGCCGGGGGAAAGGAGAGGCGACGCGAGCCGCTGTCTCACGTCCGCCCCGTATTTCCACGCCGCTTACGAGCCTCCGCCGCGTCTTATCGAATTCCCGGTGGACGCCGACGCCGATAATAAAATCCGCGAGCGGGGTGTTCGTCAACGAGCGGCCGTGAACAACGCGCGATAACGAACGCAACACCGTGAAACCGTGCACTGGAATTCGGGAATTTACTCGCGCGCGGAATCCGGCTACAGAAACTGGTAATTGGATTGCGGGGCAGTACGATCGACTGTTTGTTCGCGGGGCTCGACGAAAAATGGCTGCCGGGAAATGTTGCCAGTCCTTTTCTGAATGTTCCTGGAACTGAGAGTTACGTAGGTGTCTGTTTTTGTTGGTTTCGGTTGGTTCTCAGGTTCTCCAGTTTTAGATTCTTTTCAGCTTTGCGACGGATTGCGGGGGCCTTTGGGGATTTCGTCGTTCACTGTTGAAATGTTGAAGCTGTAGATATTTCGAGAGATCGGGAAAATTTAGTACTAAATTTACCGAGCAGTTAAATTCACTTTCCGAAATTCGTCTATACCAAGGGTGGATGTATCGAGACTTTAAGAGTTCTATAATTCAGGTTGCGTATTGTTGAATAGTTTCTTTAATAATTTTTCAGAGAAACGTCTGTTATCTTCTTAATAATTGAAATGAAATCAGGAATAGGTCGTTTTGACCCGTAATTTCATTGTTAGCGAAAGAAGAACTGGGTGGTGATTTTAATCTTTCAGTTTGACAAATCCTACCGGAAGCAGAAATCAAATGAGATTTTGCTAAATTCTATTAGAATATTACATTACGGTTACAGGGGCGCTGAGACTTGACAATTCCCGGGAATAATACAAGGGGCGTGGAGATTAAAACCATGAGACAACAGTCTGCGCAATTAAAATGGATTCGAGTGGTTGGTCTAAGGGCTGCAAGGCAAACTTCTGAATCCTATAAGGGCAAAGTCTGGCAGTGTCTAGAATCCGAGCTAACAAACGCTTTTGTTTGATTAGACACTCGCGTGCGCGGTCCGCGCTAGTAGGAAGATTCGAAATAAAATTAAGGGGTGGAACGTGACGCGCCCCGGCTCCGGTGCCGGCGTTGTTTTGCTGGTTCCCGAAGAGGCAAAGGTAATTCCCACGGCGGGAAATAAATTCGACGTAGGTCTAACGAGCTCCGGCGATACAATTTCGTGCGCGTGGCAACGGTACGTGCGTCGGGACGAATGTTTTTACGGCCGGTGACACGAAAGCCGGCAGAGTTTCTGAGGAAATTCGAGCCGGCACCGGCTCGCCGGGCGTCGCGCGGTCATTGGATTAGGCGGGTACGTGTCGATGCGCTTAACCCCTTGCAGTGCAATTTTTTTGCGCAACCGTGCTGGTCATGGTTAATAATCGACGACAGGAAGGCATTTCGCGTTCGCCGGGGAAATACCTTTATTTTCCTCGAGGAAAGTCTTTTACTTGCTAATTAGCTAATAACGTAAGGATATTTTCTGATTTAAGATGAAGATCCACACACGGCAATTATTACAATACAACTGTTACAATCAGCGAAGTCTCAACAGTAAACGTTATTATTCTTTGATAAATATATTTTCATGAAGTTCTAGTAATTTCTATATACGAAACAAATTAATCATATAAGAGATACCTTATTTTAAACGCTTGCAGTTACACCGACTTCGTTCAGGTTCGCCCAACAGTTTCAACAATATTTTTCCTGGCGTTTCGAAAAATAATGTCTCACACGCAGAAGTGAACTATTCCGATGTTTTTGAGTGGTCGTGCCTCATTTATTTGCTCGGCGTAACGGGCGTACAGCCGCGGGCTTCGAATTCGAATCCTGGCGGGAGTTCGAAACTCCGATTTGGCCTGTGGCAATTACAACTGGCACGCAGCCGTGTTTCCGGCGGCGCATCCGACCGGACGCGGTCCGCGCGCACCGAAAAATCCACGGAATTTATGATCCAATCTGTCCCGTGGCCCCGGCGACTCGATTCCGGTTTTCTTTCCGCGCTGGGACACAGCGGTGATTTCACGCTCGATGTTCGGCGAACGAGGATCCAACGGCGACGACGGGGATAGCGGAGTCCTCGCCGCTGGTTAATGGAATCGGCAGAGATCGACTTCGAAATTGCTTTTCAGACAACCTACTGCCATTTTCGCCGGCCGTGATTGCCGCTTTGCGACGACACCATGGTGTCGAAACGTTTTTCTGGGTCCTGCGCGATTGTTCTCCGGGGTCCATGGAGTTTTTGCGTTCGACCCCATGTAGTCCCAGTTTAAATTTCGCTGTACACCTTCGGGTCAATGATAACGATGTGTCTACCGATTAGGAAAATTCGAAGTTCATTCTTGGTACCCATATTCCGCATTTCTTAAAATTACAATCTATATAAACAATGAATCAGTGACAATATACATTTATCTATCATTTCAATTTCATAAAGATTCGTGTGAAAAGTTTGACTGTCCTCATAGATGTTAATCCTTCACTAAATGATCCAAGATAAAATGCATACAATCAAACTCCAAATGCGCAAAGTATATAAGATGCGTTTACTAAAGTTCACGCGCACTCTCAATGAAACTAAGGAACGAACAAAAGACTTCTTCGAGAAAGCTAGTAGCCCCGGAATGTATCGAGAAATCGATGATCGAAGAGTCTGTATTCCGTGCACCGATTTTCGAAGTCACTCACACCCTCGGAATTTAAACTTCAAACAGTCAGCCCCATTTTCCCCGTTTCTGTTCCATCGAGGCGACCTCGTCGATTCGAATTTCGTTCGGCCGCGCGGGTCGTTCCCGGCTGCGCCGGCTCGATTTCCATTTCAAATCGGACGGGACACGTTCTTCCGGACGACGGCGATGGCGGCGGCACTGAAATTCCGGGCAGTATCGAATTTTGAAAGGGGCGCGATAGAAATCCCGTCGATCGTCGGTCGAGCTCGCCGCGCGCGAGAAAACCCGATTCACGAGCGGAATCTGGGCGATCGGAATTGCCCCGTTCCCGACGGAATATACTGCGGGCCCGACGCCGCGCGTTCTTCGCGAGGCGACGGCCACGAATCTCGTTAAGTGCGATACCGGTCGACAGCTTTGAATACAGAAAGCCCGGATCCGCGCGAGAAAGCAAACAAGTGACGCCCCCGAAACGGAATTACGCGAGCGAACACGTGAATGGGAGCCGCATGCAGATGAGGCCATGCGAACTTCACCGCTGGGGAAAAAATTGAGCTATTCGTTGATAAATCTCGATTTCCCGTGATCATCGAATCTTTCTTTTTCCCTTTTGCATCGACATGCTTCGTTTTGGTTAGACTGCGGACCATAAAATTTGATATTTCTTTCCAACCTATACATTAGAGGGGATGATATTCGAACGAGTTTTGCGATTGAGAGTCTTACGCGATGGAATGGTAATCTTGTTTGTATCTGACAGGATTTCCGGAAGAAGATTGGTTCGATTGATTAATTCTAGATCTAGTGCTTCGTTGAAATGAATATTGTATATACTGGGTTGTTGCATATGTTTTAACGTTTTTAATTTTTAGATTTATCAACTGTTTATGGCTAAACCAAAACTAATTAGAAAGGAAGAGAGAAGTGTCCTTTATATAAGTTATAATAGCTTGAAAACCTATGTTTTGTTTCGGAGGAAACAATTGTTTTATTAACCATATACAAAAAGTGTCAACATTTTCAATGTTGCTTTCAATGTTAGAATATAGTTTAGTGATCTAGGGTTAATTGAAATTTTCTTATTATACTTCCTTGTGCTACGCAACGATATCAGCTTTCTAAAGAAACTTTTTCTTGCCTTTCCAGGCCGAGCTGCGACGTCAAGACGCCACACCGTATCCCCTACATCGTGAGTACGTTATTTAATTCCAGCTCCTAACTGGCCAGGCAGTTTTCCTTGAAAATCCGAATTATAGACTTCACAAAGAGTGTTAGTAGCACGGGAATCTCGTGCCTTCGGTAATTTTTAATCTCTTTCCGCTTAATTCTTGGTCCCATCCGAAGAACCGGCTCAAAGGACGCAATCCCGTCGCCGGCCGAGTCAGATATCGATCTCGAGCGCGATGATATTAATCTATGTAGTCCCTTTTGACTAAGGCTGGTTCGGAAAGGTGCGCCTCTGACGCGGACGGAATCGGCGCGACAAAGCGCGGCCGGAAATTACATTGAAGCGCGTCTTTTCGCCGCCTGGTATTAGCTAAAGAAATTTCCGCGGCGAATTGTTTGACGGTCAAATTAATTTTCGCGCGGCTGTGAACTTCAAACGGACGCGTACAATAATGACTGGAACATTGGGAAGATTATCTGGTATTTAATATTTCAATATTCGCTGTCAAAAGAACCGGCTCCGCGGCCATAATTTACAATATTCGAGTCGTAGATTAGCTTGTCTCGGTAATTTCAATGCGTGGGTGAATATAATGAATTATGAAATTTTCAGAATATGCGTAGAAGGATATTTGAAGTTTTCGAAATATGTAGCAGAATGAATTTTGAAACTTCCAAAATATAGTAGAAAGTGTTTTTAAGCTTTCTATCAAAGTGAAATGGAATAAAATGGTTCTATTGATATTTGTTCAGCGATTCGTTTATTCGAATACAATAAAAATATCGAAATTTGCGAATACAGCTCAATGTCTCTGAAACAGCGCCGTCAATTCATTGTGGGGATGAATCTCGACGATGACAGGTGTTCAGACATCATCGATAAATTCCCATTAATTGCACCGGATACCGGTTACCCAAGCTAGACCGGGACCGAACGGAAAATGGCGGACAGCAGCATCTGTGCGCCACGAGCAAATCCGGCGGCAAGAAAACCGGCTTAATCCTCTTACGTCCGTCGCGCTGCCACGGAAAAATGGCGTTCGCCGGCTGACCTTAAACCCGACAGAAACACGGGAGAATTTCGTCTCCCGAGGAGAAAACTACAAGCAGAGAGCCGCTCCCGTCTAATGGAGGTCGGAGAAATAGCTTTGGAAAAAGTCTCTTTGCTCCGCGACCATTCCTTGATGAGCCGTCGTTACGAAAATCTCCTTCCAGTTCAGTAAATTGGACGCCAAATTCGTTCCGCGATAGAAGTAGCCACTTTCTCTGGTTCCAAGCGAGTGTATATAACGTTTGTTTCTATTTCATGGGTCTCTTACAACATGTAATTCTTTGCTCCAACTATTAAACTATCGAGTAATCCTTCGTAGTTCCCATGTTAATAAGAATTAGAGATCTTCAGGACCAAGAAATCATTAACCTCCGTCCATTTCCAAGTTCACTCCTCCTTAAAAGACCTTTCTCTCGTGAATTCGAAATCGCATCTCTAGGAATATCACTCAACACGGTTACCCAAATAAACAACCAAAAACAATTCTCCGAAAACTAAGAAAGACAAACCCCCTGACCGAAAGTTACCATCAGCCCTACTTTAAACTCCTAATACCTTTTGCCCAGACTCCCCGAGGATCCAAAATCCCCCTGGAAAAACTGAAAAACGACGAGCTCCTCGGAACCCGTAATAACTTGGAGCAGCTTACTTAATTCCCGAACCAGTGCACTCAGACTTCGTAACGCAGAATCTCCGGGGCGAGGCAGAAAACTTGTCGAAGGACTTGCCGTTTTCTTGTACTTCACGTCCGGGGAGCGTGTGCGCGCGAGGGGCGTCAGTACATTTCGCGGCAATAAGGAGTATAATTAACGCGGGTAATGTCGAAATTGCCGCGGAGCGTTCGGGGCGAGGATCCGCGACCCATGTTCCGCGTTAATTTACCCACCCCCCCCGGAGAAGTTATCATCGGCAGGCTTTTATGAGACGTTCATCCCCCTGGAAAACGGCCGCCTTCGAGGCAGACGATCTCACGGGCAGGATCGTCAACCTGCCGGCAATTATCTTCTTACGTCCCGGCTTCCGGTAAACAGGCCGTAATTATAAGCCAGCCGGTCGACTCTTAATTAAGCGACGACGTGCACACGCTCGGCTCTCCTCCCTCGCTGGCGATCGATCGGCGACAAACGACGACGCGGCGCTCCGCGTTCCCGATTTCGGAGCACGTTTTCTAATCTCGAAGAAGATGCGCTCCCCTGCGCCAGCCACGTCATCCCGCGGGCTAATTCCAATTGGTTAGACTACTGAGGAATCTGTCGAATCGCATTGTGCACCCTGCAGGATTGGATCCTTTGGGAACGGGCACTGTTGAGGGTGGAGCAACCCGTGTAGGTATTTCAGCCCTTTGGAATTGAATATTTTTGTTGGAAACAGTACTTCCTGATTGGACTTGGAGGATTTTTTCTAGGAAGTCAGAGGCAAGTTACGTGTAAATTGAGAGATTTAGGTATTTTACTCTAATATTTAATGTGTTGACTCATTATGGAAGTTTTGAAGTTTCTTATGAAAGGATATTTAGAATATTAATAAGTGTGGAATAAGAATTTTAGAATGAGTCAGTTTGAATCGTTTAATGGGCCTAGTGTTGTGTCTTCGAAGCCCGGGTGTAAGGTCTTTAAATAATACTTAGGGGGAATTCGAGGTTACTGTTGCGAGGTTTAACTGCTAATGATGTTTTCATTGATTTTCGTTGATGAACGTGGAGAATAGCGACAATTCGTGTGAAACAGTCGTACAGCAGGGGTTCTATTTGCGTGGAATGTAGATCGATCAAAATGTCTTCTTTATTCCGCTGACGCTGGAACGATGAACAAGTTTCGTTTCGGTAAGGATCTGTTGCCGCGGTGCGCTTAAATGGAATAAAAAAAAGTAACAAGTAATAGAATTACTTCTCGACGAGGGAAAATATTATGTTTACTGGTTCACATAACGAGCCAGCCAGGAAACCGATTTTCCAGAGGCGCGTATGTACTGGAATTTATCCAATCCGAGGAACCGCGGATTAGATTGGCCCTTGGATGTTTCCGGCTCGCTGCGCGCCCGCCGAGATTATTAAAACATATTCGTTATTAATCCGCGGGATCGCGTAGTCTCGACGATTCCCGAAGAGCACTCTCATCGTATTTCCCACTGGTTTCTCCTCGTGGTGCCCTTTCTCCACGATTTCCAAGTTCCGCGTATCCCCGATTCTAATTCAATTGCACGATCTTCACCACGAAGTGCTCCTCGAAATAACTTCCTACACGAAGTGTATACTCCCACCGAGGGTTTTTGCAATCTCGAAATTGGCGTCCTCGAATTATCGATAATATTTAGAAGTTTGAACAGGATGCAGGGCGATTTATAAACTGAAATTGCGCGGCCATATCGAGTGTCATTTCCTGGAGAGAAAGGTTAATACAGGTCGCAACGTATCGTCGTGAATTTTATTTGTAAAAAAGGTTCCGAGAATGAAATGGGTTCGTAAAGGAATTTTCCAAAGGCTATTAATCAATTATCACTGGATAATAAGGTAATATTTAGCGCAGTTATATTATCCACAAGCTACGTAATTGGAAAATAAAGAACAAAAGTGTATCAAAGGTTACCTCGATCCAGCAAGATTAAGGGGTGGCTCTCCGTGTCGGTTAATTAAATCCAAGAAATTAGTCCTGTCCTGAAGGGAGATGGAACCCGTCAGTTGCAGGAAACGCATAATGGCGTGGCCGTTCCCGCGACGGAGTGCCTCTCCAACGAAACGTCAGCGGAGGAGAGAACGCAGACTGAGAGACCCAAACCTACCGATGGCCTCCGCGAGAAAGGCATTCGTTTTTTCCGGTTTCCCCCCGGGGGAAGAGGTGCGGTGCGATGAAAAATAACCAGGGACTCGAGCAGCAAGCCGGGCGAAGAAAATGGAATCGTTTGAATACGAATTTCACGGTCTTTAATGTCGAAGGGATTTGAATTCATTCGACGATGGAGGCGCGCAGCAATGTTCGCTGAACTCGCGAGTCCCACGGTAATGGCCGTGCTCCTCCTCGCCGGTCCTCGAAATAATTTTCGAGCGTTTCGCGCGACTTCGGCAGAAAAAAGTGGAGGCGGGCAGGGCCGGGTAAGTTTTTCGCGAGCGCCTCTGAAAGGGATCAACACCGCCGCGCCAAGAGCCTTTTATTCTCCGGAGTTCTATTATTCCGCTCCCTCCGACCGCCAACCCACTTCTCCCCGAATCCATCGGGATTATGAATAATTTGGAAGTATTTGCTTTTCCGCCTCTGCGTCTGAATTAATAAGAAGCCTTGGAAATCGTCGGCGGACGAGTGGACTTGATTATTGCGGCTGCGGGTGGCCGGCTTCACTCCGCGATGCATAAGCTGCTTTAAAGTTGGACTCATGCTGAATCTTTTGGATGGAGGAAAGTCGGAGTGGATGCTTGGCCGCTGCTAATTAATTGCGGGTTAATTCAACTCGGCATCGGGTAGAGACTTGGGAGTTGGATTGACTTGGAAACGATCGTTGTAGATGTGGAAAACTGACTTAACGTTAATGATGACCTATGATCAACGTCTCCTCGACGAATTTTTGCTGTCAAAGTGGTATAATCTATCGAGTGCAGACGTGGAATATTAAAAATCAGAGATTCAGGTAACTGGTATTTATTGTATACTGATTTAATTCAAAACCTGAAGGATTGAGAATTATGAGTTTTCATGAGGCTCCAATGAGACTTGAATGTCGCGCGTTTGCGTGATCTACCTTATCGACTTCTAATAGTGTAGTTCGAAATACGGACGAGAGGGAGCGCAAGCGACAAGAAGGAACCGCGCGCGAATAATTTTTGAACCATTCTGGATTATCGTTGGTCGCCATGCGTGCAACCCGCAGATTCGTCCCGCTTTTCACCGAGAATTCAACTCAAGAAACGCGTAGAAACAGGCAACTGAGGAATATTATGATGAGCATATCGCTGAACCACGAGTGGGAGCAGTTGAACTGTGAAATTTGGGTATGTCAGCCGTTAAATACCGATTTTTCATATTGGCCGAGTGCCAATGGGGCTTGACGAAGAGAAACTATGATTCTTCTCTTGAGAATATCTCACTAATTAGCTATCTCCCTTTACATTGATAATGAGACTTATTAGAAAAAACTTTGCATTTGATTTTATAAAGAATAACGTAACAAAAGTATCATACATTAACACGTTATATGCCGCACGATTTCATAGAGCAAACTACACAAAATGGAAAGAATATACAATTACATCATTTGTTTGAATTGCATAGTTATTGCACGTTGATCTAGCTAAATGGCACCGCGATAGGTATCATTATTTATAATATAGAAATTTTTTCAAATAATCATCGTTTAATTGAATGAACTATAGTAGTTCAATTTGGTTGGGGGTCACCGATGATCGCCATGGCATTCAACGTGTTAACAGGCATATATTAATAGTACATATATATATAGTATATGAGGAATAGAATTAAAAATGTCATATTTAATAGACGTTCAAATTGTGTCACACAGTATTAGGACCAGAATTCATTATAGATAAACTCTATTAAACCTAAAAATGTCTATCCATCAAGTAAGATAGTCTTTTATTTCTAAGTATAGATCTATGTAGATCATACTTATTGAGGAATTGACTAGGTTTATAATAATCCTATTTGGTGGACAATAACGTTCCCAATTTCGATTCTCGTTTACGGTTCGAATCGATGATAGTACACAGTTTCCTGCGCAAGGTGGCGCAACGTACCCAGATACGTGTCGCCATCGTCAGGGAACGTGGAAAGCAAGATGCGTACTCAACAAGTCTTCCTTCGTCCTGCCGCGTTACTCTTACTTGGTAAAACAGTTTCCTGCCGTTAAATATATCTCACGCAGAAACTTCCTTATCGATAGTAAATAAATAGTATTCAGCTGAATTGAACTGAACAGTAAGGAGCAGAACAAGAGGGTATCGAAAAATCTTTCAAAATAAATTTTAAATATAAATCGACACATAAATGACAAATCTGTCATTAGCAAATAGTTATAGTACGCGTGTCGATACCGCGGTGACAGTATCGATTACCACCGTAAACCAAGATATTTTCCGTAAATTACCCGAGCCAACGAATTTTTCTTGATGAGTATCGGTTTTCCGGGTGGAATTGATACTTTTATGTAATGCTTTATGCAACGGCTTACTCATCTTACGCCAACAAGCTCCATCTAATAATTAAATGGAAGTAGATCGAACTCGTATAACATTGAAAACTAGTTTCACCATCTTCCAGATTGTTTCGTAGGACGAAATACTCTGAAAGCCAACGGCGCTCCACCGGTTTTGCAAGAATGAATGTTTCTTTTACCGAAATTACCTTCGGGAAATCTACAATGAAAATAAACCTTACCAAACGACGCGTTTTATGATTTGGCAGCCCGTAACCGAAATTTCGAGATCGCGCGCGAACCGTTGCGTCGGTCCAGATAAAAATTCCGTCGCGTTTTCGCTCGCGAGGCGCGAGTTCGCGAGAGTTGCGGGTATATTTAGCTGGAAAATTGAATCGGTGCCAGGATACGGCCCTGTAATTCGATCCTCACAGTTAGGGGGATGTTTTCGGGCGCGATGGGGTCCCGAAGGATCGCGAGCCGGTCTCGAAATAATCGCTTTCGATCCACTCTGAGGAATTCCGACCGGTCGGCCATTTTAAGCGGCATCCCTCTCGACGGGAAACGGGCTCGCGTGTCGCGAAATATTCCGCGGAAAACACGATGCACGATAACAGGGAAGGGGAGAGAAGATTATAGATTTCCTGCTCCACTTTGCTGTGTTTCCTTCCTCCGACGGAGGAAAGCGGGCGGGGGCGAGGCTCTAGGAACTTCCACGGCGACGAAACATTTATTCAGGTGTTAAGTCCCAACACCCCCTCCCCCCGAGAATAGAGTTTGCTTTCAAACATGGCCGTCGTTGTGATCCGCGATACAACTTGTGGAAAAGCCTAGTGATTTGTAAGATGTTTGCTAGAACTGGATAAAGTTAAGGGTTGCTTAGCCGCGCTCGAATAATTACGATGCTTTATCGATAGCTCCGCTGCACTTTTGAACGTATTAAAAGTGAACTTATAAGTTAATCATAGTTTTACGATAATTATTGGTGTGAGGTGTATAAATACACTGATTCGTCTGTTTTAATCAAGTGAACGTTGGAGTTCTTTCATACTTTAATTCATTTGAAAATATCAATGTTTGCCGATCTCTTACTGAGAGAAGTCTCTCCTAGAGTTGCTGTAAAATTGCTTGCTTTCAAATTCTCTGGAGTATCTAGCGCATTATTAGATACAAATATCTGTCTCATGGCTTTGCTGCTTTCGGTCCTCTGTTTTGGTTGGTACTCGCGAATGGTTGAACTCTACCCCCAATCTTTCCCTCCCAGAACACATGTTCCCTGTAAACACGAAGGATTATAATACTTCTACTGGTTTTCGGAACTCTCTACAGCCGGATCCACAATAGCAAACGTTTCTAGGCTCTGTTTCCTTTTCATCTGTGATAATATGATGTAATGTAACGAGGGTGGACGGAAATGATTGCTCAAGGAAACCGTGTTATTTCACTTGAACACGAAATCGGGAGGCGAACTGTAATATTGTGGATTCAGAAGTGATTTTCGACTCCTTTCTCAGTATTAGCGAAGGAACTTTGAACGCATTGCTAATTTTGGCTGAGCGACAATAGAAGTCAGACCTATCTAGCACGTAATAGAGGAAAGATAAGACTATTGCTTATCACGAAGATCTAGCTCGAAAGTCTAAACTTACTCCGAATAGGACTGATACCGAAGAGATCATAATGTTGCTGTAACTACAATCTGCATTATTTACTTTATTTCTCTACTTCTATTTTACCCTTAATTCAAGTTCTAATACTTCATCTCCTCGATAAGCAATTCCATCCATCTACGAAACAATAACCGCAAAAACCACGTATCGTATACCGAAGACGGCGTAAGAATATAATATACCAATAACAATAATCAAGAAAAATTGCTGTAAATTGAGTCAACGGAATATAAAAGTGAAAAACACTTTAGAGTAAATTATCTGTGCACATTCACCGCATAATCACGTGTTCAAAATTAATAAAACCCAGAAAGTCGGTGACCAAGGTTCGAAGAGGTGGAAGAGACCTTGAACACGCGATTCTATCGGGTACAGACTATAGCCGGACGAAGTTCTTTGACTGGTTCCCTCCGTGGCGGATGTGTATCGACCTTAAACGGTCTCTTTGACGACGAGGCGAGTTTTAGTCCGGGATTCAGGGACGTTTACACACGTCCGCGGTGTTTACGCTCGCGCGGAAGCTCTCGGGCCGCGGCTGTCGGCCGCTGTGTACCCGCCGGAAGAGAAACATACGGACGGGCCGCGATTTGTTAGCGACGGGAACCAGAGCACCACGTGGCCGTCGCATTACGTTTCTGCGCAGAGGGCCAGGCCGGCCCGGAATCGATGGGAACCGGCGCGGCACGCCGCCGAAAACAGTGCCTAGACTACCCACCAATTGTTCCGCGTTGCTGCGCCATCATCTATCCACGGGAATTGAAATACAATTAGTATATCACAGCGAAACGTAGAATTAGCTACTTATGTACCTGTACCAGCCTAGACAATGAAATGCGATTCAGTGTTCCAGTAATTCTGGAATCGTTTAATCGGTTGAAGGGATAGCAGAAGTGTAATCATGTAAGATGGTACAGTTGGCAATGATCATCAGAAGGACTGTTTATAATAATCTTGAATAAGGTGAAAGAAATGCTATTAAGTTATTCGACTTGTACAGCGTTTCATCGATACGTTCCAAGCATACTTCTCGTACGATGAATATGGAAGAGAATCATTGAAATTCGAAAGTGTCTTCAATTCGAACATAACACCGTTAAAGACTCATCTCCAGTTTGCCAGACAAGTTGTTCAGCCGGGTCAAAACTCCGCGAGATTAAAGCGCTTAAGAACCTCTCGCTTGAACCGCGAAGTCTTTTTTCTCGTTCTTCCGAGAATTCAGCCTGGTAGAACAGTTTTCCACGTACTAAAATAGTTTTCCCAAGTCCGGTCGCCCCGGCCAACGGTGAAATTTCAAACTTTAAATATTCCATTAGATATTCTCGAGAAGTTCCCCGGGATCCTCTTGTTTGTTAGCCGTTTAATGTTTCACGCGGATCTTCTATTCTTCGCCAAGCCTGTCTGCCGATTCCTCCGTGGCGCGATCGGAACGAACGTCTGTTGGATACGTAGCCGGTAAAGAAAGGCTCGCGCGGGACAGACGCGGCCGGAATTAGTAGACGGTAATTTTAGTCGGCGTTTCTTATTTTCGTGGACTCCCGGGAATCCGGCGCGGCTCTTTTTATTCGTCGGCGGATTTTATTTCGAATACCTCGAAACGCCGAGCCCTGACCTTAGCGGGAGCCAATTCGTCGGAGCGTGTGCTCGCGTTCATTCACTTTTCAAATAAAGCCACTCTCCCAATGGCGTCCCTTTTCTCTCCGTCTGCTCGTGTCTCCGTTAATCCGGCATATCCGCCGTGCTCCACGGCTCCTTTCACCGCGGAACCTCTTTCTGCCGGCGATTTTAATATTAAGAGAGATTGTTCAAGAAAAGTATCAATCCCTCGCAGAACCGTGGACGCGAGACAATCGATTCGGTGCGTCGGAGGCCGGAGTTCTAACGTTTTGTTACGCCCACACGGAACTTTTGCGGATGTATTGATAAACCCTGGTGAAAGACTTCGATGAATTATTAATAAGTGACCGGTGGATATTAAAATACAGATTTTCATCGAGTTTAGTGTCCTGGACGTTATCATTAAAAGATTTGGAATACCCTTTGTTCACATTCACAAGTGGCTTTCGAGTGAGAGCCATATCCAATAGGAATTTGTTCACAACGTTTCACCATCATTGCAGAAGTCTTCATCAGGGGCTAACGACACACTGATGCTCTGCCTAAGAAGACTGTCTTTATATAGGTACCTGGTTCCACCCGAAAGCCATTTATGAATGTAATATTCCAGGCCCTGAAAGCATTAAAGGTTCCTTTTGTTCAATTCTTTATTGTATTATTTTTCTAGAATAATAGAAAATTTATGAATTTCTCATTGAAGAAGAATAATAGAATCCTCTCTCCTATATTAACAGATGCATTATACAAAAATATCCGTCGAAAATGAAATCGCTGAGAAGTTTCTTGTCACAAAATTGTCCACAAAAACCAGGAATTTGTGTCAACATCCATAGTTTTAAATTCGATGTTCACGCGGAGTAGACGGAAGCCGGTGTCAGAACAAGCTTCAATCTCGTTCGCGACGCCATGTTTGCTCGTAGGTTTCATAAGAAACGCGGGAGCCGGCGATGGTCCGCAGTTCATAAGGATCGCGGTTTTATCAGAGACCGTCTCCGCGACTGATGAAATATTTGCCGGCGTTTATTGACAATTTCCCCGCGAACCCGGCGGGCTGGGTCCCGCTCGCAGCGTTCAAATTGAAGCAATGAATTGGCGTCCACCGTAAAACCGGCGGCGGCAGTGACGCGGCACCGGGATGAAGGAGACCTTTTACGATCTCAATGCCTCGCGCCTATTAAAGGAACGCTCATTAAGGAGCGCGGCTGCATTTTCGACGAATTCGCCTAAGTGCACTTGCCCCGCGAGCGCGGCACGAAAATTTAGCCGACGAAGGGGGCTGCGAACGATTATTTTTGGCCGTAACGCCGCTGGAACCGGTCGGATCTTTTTGCCGGCGTCGCCGATAAATCCGCAGCTCCGTCCTCGCGAATACGTGTCGCTCGAATTAACCCCTTGCCTTACAACAACGTGTCGGGCTCGTGGCGAAGATTTTAAAGAGAATTTAACAGGCAGAAATATTACTAAACTTTCTTGAATTCGCAGAGAATGCGTTAAGTCCAGAAAACGAAAGTTGTGATAATTAACGTTTGGCTTCTGGAATTATTATACAACATATTCAGAAGCTATGAAAAGGGCTTTCTGAGCTAGAAGAAAGGAAGAAACGAATAAATCTTTTAATGAGTAAACAGAATATTATTTATTTCATTGAAATTTAGAAAAATCAGAAAATATCAAAAAATACTTAACCGCATTGCCTTCTGAGCGACTCAATTATATTTTAGAGTAAACATAGACATATATTTTTCTTCCTTTTTCCAATAAATTATTAATGGCAAGGTAGTTGTATCGTTCATCGCTGAGAAGTAAATCATAGGGCAAGGGGTTAATACACAGATTCCGTTTCGGAGCGAGCGAACAGCTTCCACTTACAGAAATTGAAGGAAACGCTCGCGGATCTCCCGGATGTTTCTGGAAATTCAAATTACAAACTTTTTCCAAGCGGAAATTCATTTCTCCTTTCGCTCGTCGTGTAATCTTGTCTCTCCTAGTTTCTTCCATCTGTCACGAGAGTTTCTGCTTTATTAATTATCTCCAGTTTCATCTGAGGTTTAATAATAGATCTGTGAAAATAATGAATGTGTTCGATAGTTTCGATTTCGATCCCTCATTGGCACACTTTAATAATTAATTCGATAATTAACCAAGTATATTCTTGATCTTGACAAGTAAAACGATTTTAAATAAATTCTTAATGAACGAGGGAACGTGGAAAAATTCGATTGTGCCATTAGCATAATTGGAAGGAGGATATTACTGCGTTTTTTTGCGTGTTAAAGAGAAGGAAAGGAGGAAATCGATTTCGTCCTCGTCGGGGGACTTCGGTAAGCCCTTCAGGGTCCCGTAATTTTTAATATGCGCTGTTGGAATATTTCGCCGCTTTCATAGTCGCCCAGCGGGGGTCCCTGTTAACAGAGCGGGCCGAGAGGCTCGGTTAGCCGGGCTATCGGCACAATTCTCTCTCGTAGTCGTCATGGAAACCCCTCTTCAGGGTGCTCCCTTGGTCGAGAGAGTAGGCA
This sequence comes from Nomia melanderi, assembly GCF_051020985.1. NCBI lineage: Eukaryota > Metazoa > Arthropoda > Insecta > Hymenoptera > Halictidae > Nomia > Nomia melanderi. The sequence continues at coordinate 10,885,404 of NC_135009.1, forward strand.
GTTCCCAGAGGTTTAGGGTGTACCGTCGAACGCCCGGCGAACGACGTCGATCAAGGTGAACTGTACTCGGCCGCCGATAAATCTAAACGTTCCGCCTTATCTTTCGTCCCGTGTTCTTCCCAGCATCCTCCGAGAACCACGCGAAGAGACGTCAACGAATTGCGCGACAGACCGGAATAATTTCAATTCCAGTTGTTCCATCGTGATCCAGCGAGCCAAGACAAGCAAACCGACCCTTCCCACGCCGCGTTTTATTCGAAATCAGGGTTTATTGTCTCGCAACGCACACCATCGCTGGTCGATAGCAAATCATTGCGATAAATCCTCCAAATGAATTTAAACGGTTGATTTATGGGTCGCTGGGAATACTTTTCGTATATTCAGCACGATATTTTGGAACGCGGGAGGATGAAAGCTTCTGGCAACAAGTACGGAAACGAAACATATTTGAATTATTGGAAGCGAGGATAATGGGAGGATATCGGCGAAAGATGAGACAAAAGGAGGAAGCAGGAGAAAGAGGATCAAAAGAGGAAGCGAATCTTTATGAAAGTAGCAAAGAATTTTCCGTTAAATTTACGATCGAAGAGACACACGGACAGAATCACGCAGACCTGTACAGACACGGAAAGAAAAAAAAGGACAACACTGTCCGAGTTATACGCGAGCACGGATCGATCACGCCTGTCGCGATAAGCTGACACCGGCGGATAAATCCGAGGAATCGGCGCTGATCTTGCGACGGACCCTCGTTCTATCAAAATCATCCCTCCATTTTGTCTTCCCTTTTTAGACGACGGATCAGCCAGCTCCAGTCCTCGTTCGAGGCTCGCGGATTTGCCTCGCTGGTGCTCGTAAACGGCAAGGGGAAAAAGAGGAGATTCGGGAAAATCGAAGACGACCTATAAACCGAGATGTCACCGTCGAGGCCGCCCCTTTTTATCGAGCCGGCCCTTCCGCCGGGAAAATATTGCGACGGAGATCGAACGGTCCGGAGGATCCTCGCGATATCGGCCGGAATGTAAAGTCCGAAAACGTATTTCGAGCCCTGATTTACCGGCCGTAAATCACCGGCGAAACTTTCGAGCTGCGGGGAGGGCGGTTGAAACAGAGTTTCGCAATTCGTGCGTGAATGTGGATCGTTGCAAAGGGGGTAGAATACGTAAAACGGAACTCCATATACATCGGACAAAGTAGAACAATGGCGAGATCCGTCGCGATGATAAGTTTGCTAATCCGGATTCCATTAATTCAGAAAAACTGAGATAAACCGTAGGGGGACAGCGGAAAAACCGAATGGGAATTATACTTTCCCTTTGAACTCAGGTTTCCTGCGAACGTTGAGCATCGACGACCGTTAAAGAGTAAATACGCAATATCCACGTTCCGTTTCACTACAATCCGTCGCCAACATTTCCGCGACGTACCATGAATCAACGTTTTAACGCAATCTTAATCCCAACTATATTCAGAACTGCGTTACGATAAGGGAGAATATTTTATACAGAGCACTCCCTTAACTGAATCACTTTCCAAGACACTAAGTATCAAACTCAGATCCGAGCGAATGGGTGAAGTCTCCAATAGGAGAATCCTTTTGCCAAGATCCAAGAGGATACCTTCACGGTCCAGCAGTTCAGGGAACGCCGAAGATCGAGGATCATTTTCGACCAGAAATTCGCGTATCATTGCTCCATCCCCGTTCTTCGATCATGCTGGCTCGGAGCTCCGTCCGATGAATCCGCCCTCGGCGGTCGCAGGCACCTTCGGCCGCGCTGGTGAGGTCAACCGTGAAACATTTATAGTGTCACGAGGATGTGTGCAGGCCGACGACGGGAGGACGGCGCGCAGGGCGGCTACGGGGGTGCGAGGAGGGCGGCGCGGAGGCGCATGTGCGCTCCAGCTGCAACGCAACCTACGAATGCGCGTAGAGGGTTCTAAAAATACGCGGCCACCCCGAGTGCACTTGAAACTGCACCGACGGAGCCTGTGCCCGAGGGAGAGCGGCGCGGGGGGTGACGGAGACGGCGTACGGCCGACGTCGATAGGCAATTTCACGAGGCGGCGCGACGCGTCGGAGCATCCCTCGGATCGTAAACCGGTCCGACGGCTGCGGACCGGCCAATAAACAAATTTGTCTGCGCGGAGGGGGAACGCGTTGGAGGAAAGGCGATTAACCCTTTACAGTCGAGAATATTTTTCTCGGCAAATATTCATTTTCTGATGGAACATCAGTGATATTTTGTGTAATTTACAAGGAAGTATCTTCCATTCGTTAAAGGACGGAACTGTTTCATTTCGATGTTCCATGTGTTAATGCAATATATAATATTTAATGCTGAATTTTAAATTATTGAATATTGTTGAGGCAAATCGAACGGCGATTAAAAGGGTCTTGAGAGCAAAGGGTTAATATTTTTGTCTAGTTTTGCGTGAATTTTGGGTGGACCGGATGCGAGGAGTTAGAGGGATGTGTGCAGATTTGTCGATGATAAAGGGAGAACGTGTTCCAAAAGAAATGACTAACTCTTTGTACCTAAGAATCACTCCAAATTTGGTGACAGAGAAGGAATCGAAGTATTCAATATTCTTTGACCACGTGTAGATAACATTATCTTGAATTAATTTAACTAGCTTAGCAAAACGACGAATGTTAAAACGCGATTGAAGTTTATTTCCTTGGCTCTCCGAGCTTCCTAAATTAATTATTCGATACATTCTCGTCTACCCGCATGTAATAACCATAAAGGCGGTTTAGATACGAAAATAAAAGCCCTAGGAAGAAATAGAGCTGTAAAAGACACAGGGGAATCCCCCGTAAAGTTTATACCGGGGGTTGATGTATGTAGATAAGAAGGGTTCTGGGTAGAACGCGTCGAACCATGATCTTAGAGCTTTCTCTACAGATGGAGGAGCGTATCCCGGTAAAAGCGGCTAGAAGATCATCTCAAAAACAAGATCACAATCGAACAATCACCATTTTCCGCGAGAAAATTCCACATTCAATTCGAGACCAACCATCGATGTTACTTTTTCGTAGCAAATAGCGATACATTACAATTCACCCGATAAGAATACAGGTGAACCTGCTCGGATACTCTTGCGCAACAGTTCTTCGAGATCGCCGTAACGATATCGCACGATCAAAAATCTGCTTGCCTCGTCCAAAATAAATCAGAATAAACATGCGGGATAAAGCACGAGACGCGAGCGAGGAGACTAAGGAACGCGGGAGAATAAGATTCCAGTGCAATGCACGGGCTGCAACGAAGATTCGTCCATTCCTGTCACGCGTGTCTCTCGATCGCGATTACGACACCAGGACAGGCGTCGTTACATCGAATCTTCGCTTGTTACCGTCGGGAAGGGTAGACGGGGATCCATTTCCATCCGGCGAGCGGCATCGTGCCGCGCGTTATTCTAAGCGCCGCGGATTCTGCACCCTCTCCCGTCGTCCCTTCGTTTCTATGGCGACTCGGGAGGGCTGGCATCCCTCGCAGATCGAGCAAGCGTCGCAGGTTGATTGTAGGTGCTCGCGTATCCCCGCCTGTAAACGCGGGACGATCCGTCAGGACTCGGAGGGTCGCTCCTCCCGAGGGTAGCGCTCGACTCGCTCCTGATCAGCGAAGTATCCTCGGCTAGCACTTCCGCAATTTCTTCTCCCGTTCGAGTATCACGGTAAAACGCGTTCCTGTTAAAACCTTGGACTTCATCCGCTGCGTCCTCGACGGCACTTATTCCTGTGTTTAATCTTCATCACCGGATACTGCCGTAGAGTCCTCCCATTATTGGATGGGACGATATTTTTTTCCTGGTTTTAGGAGAACGTGGAACATTTGATAGTACGTTGTTTGAAAATCTGTAGCCGAGTATCGACAGCGTAGTAGTATTGTATTTGTTGTACTTGTACGGATTTGAATAGCAAATCCTTGCAGTGTTGAGTTATGGCTTTTGATAATTTCACGCGGAAGCGTTCATCGCATCGCGAGTTTCATTTTCGAGAAACTCGTTGTTCCAGTTTTCAAGGATAGTAATGGAATTAGATTCTAGGAGCTCTGAACAGTATCTCGAGCTTTCAGAGTAGCTCTGATTCAACTCCTGATATCATGCGTTTCATCACGGCACTCGAGAATAGATCTGGAGGATCGAAAATGGCTGTTGCTATCCAGCGAGAAGTGGATTCCGCGTAAACGGTCCTTGAAACGAAACGCCAGCATCGAGACGAGTTGCCTGCGAGCGTTAGATATTAGCTTATTCCCGCCGACGTTTAAAATAATCGCCACGGAGGAAGAAAATATGATTCATTCAAGGGAAAAAGTAGAAACGTAGGCGACCTTCTTCCACGAACGATTTCGCGAATGCAGGCGCGGATTTCTTTGATAGCCGGCGCTCGGAACAGAGACGGAGGCTGAAAGAGCGACTGTGCTCGAAAACGTTCGGTAAAAACCGTAGGCCTTCGCGGACCCTGAGGGGAGGCGTGTTCCTCTCACAACGCCGCCTTGAAACAAAGTCGATTACCATGACGTCGTTAACGAGATTTCGCGGAAACGTTAAAAAGACGACGGTCAAGGGTGTCGGTCGGCGGACGTTGATAATGCCCGGCCTGTCCGCTTTCTCTGGGAACGGTACGGGACGATTAAAGTCGCATCAGGAGAGGGTTATCGAGCCTGTTTCGCGAATGGAGCCGATGAAACACTCTCCGCTGTATTTTCGGCCGCGGCGCGAATGTGATCTGACTAAACAAGTGGAGCGTCGTTTAGAAGCAGCGTAAATATACGGCGGGAAAGGAAGTGGCACACGGAGATGTGAGCAAATTTACAGTCTCCCCTGCTGCTATCCAAGCTGGCCTGAACATTCGCTACAGCGAGCCCCAGGGCCACTACTGTATCGTTTCGCTTCACATTTTCTGGAACGAACGATGATAACGTTATAGCTACAGTGTTCCTCGCGGACAGTCGCGTTTATTTGCTTAGCGATTCCCTCGGTGAAACAGCCTGCACCATTCTGTATCTGCTGGTTTGTCGAAACGATTGGTTTCCCAGTGATACTTGATGGCATTCTAATTTCTGGCGACAGACTCAAGGAGCATCAAACACGGTGCTCTTCGTTTTAAGGATTAGAAGGACACATTTGTAATAATATTTTTAATCGTTTCTCTTAAAAGGATCCTCATTGCTGCAACCACAAATCAAGGAACCAGTAAGCAAATCTTATGATACTTTTAAGGTTCACGACAGGCAAAAAGAATGATAGATCCAAGTTAAGAACTTATGAGGAAAAATCTGAGTATTCCTATACTTTGTTCACCCACTGAACATTGTGGATGTACCACAATTCTTAAGAAGAGAACGCAATGTCCCATTCCAGTCGTTGACGACCGATCACCGTCCCGAATCCCGCGCTTTGCACCTGCAGCGTAGACTCTCGCGGTCTTCTATTTGACATTTTTCGTATCCCGTTCTGCGGCCGACAGTCTCGTCGGGTGCCTGGCCGGATTCCAGGGATATAAATTGTCGGGATTTCGTTGTCTCCGATACTTTGCCGCCCCTCTCGAGAACTTTCCTGCCTCCGTCAGCTCCGATGCCCCGGCCCCCGTTGAAACCGAACGAAACAGATTTCGCAACCGGTTCTTCTTCGATCGCGCGCGCGGATGTTCTGCAATTATCCGCGGTTTCGAATCGTTGTTGCACGCTCTCCTGTGTTTCTCGGCACGAGCGAGCGCTCGCGCACGTGTTCCATAGGCGAGATTGCGCAACGATAGAGAAAGGAACACGGAGTAATGGAAATCGTGAAAGTTTCGCGGTGCATTTGCGCGACCGGTCCCGCCACGAGTCTCGCCGCCTTCCCTGTGAATCAAAGGTTACAGCCGGAAAAGGTGATTTGCCGCCACCGTTTTTCCGCCGCGGCGAATCCGCGTCTGCCCCTCTGTGCCAGCTCGCTTCGCGGAAAGACGAGACGCGAAGTAATGAGCGTCGAAGTGGCCTCGCCGCGCGAATAATGAATTTTTCCGCGGCTCTTTTGCCGCCGCGCGACGCGACACCGTCGCCCCGTTTGCTCGGCAAAAGGACTTTCCGTCCGGGTAAATGCGACTCACAGTCATCTTCTTGCATTACGCGGCCGACTACCAAGTGATTATTTAGGAATTAGAAGTACGAGAAACTCGGAACCCACAAGAAGAAAGAACAGGGATACGTCCGCTAAATATTCCTTGATTATTTCGAATCGCTTTTGAAAGGAGAAAAGAATATTGTATTTAGCGAATACCAAAGATTGCCCGGTGAAAAGACTTTTCGCAATAGGCAAATGCGACCATCTTCCCGCATTACGTGTCCGACTACTGGAAGATTGTTTAGAAATTAGAAATACGATGGAAGTCGGAAGCTGCGGGAAAAAGGAGAAAACAATTGTGCGCCCGATAAAAGTTGCCGGATTATTTCGAATCGCTGCTTAAGCGCGAAAGGAATACCGCGCTCGAAAAATAATGAAAATTACCCTGAAACGCTATCGCCACCGCTAACGATAATCTTCACACATGCCGCTGCAGCGGCCGGATAATCTCGCGCGGCACGGGCTTTCCGCGGAATCGGAATCCGTTCGGTACACCTTCGATAATGGTCCCGGTCGGCTGTATCTCGTGCGGCGTGCGCTAATATATGCGCGTAATAACGACGCGCTATGGGCGCAATAATGAAGCTTCGATATTACACGCGAGACCAAAACCCGGATTCCGATCGCGGCGAACATCTTCCGTGGCGCCGGGACCAAGCGCATGGCGGGAAGTGGCAAGGGTCTGATTCTTACGCCGGGAAACGATTACGAAGAACGATCGTTTTATTCTACGAGAACGTCAGGAAAGTAAACGTTATTGCTAGCGATCCTCTAATGATCTCTCGAAGAACCAGAACGAACGAAGAATTTCGATTTTTAATCGGCGCCAATGGAATGCTAATAAAACGTTTATACGTCCATTATACCGCGTGACCTCCTGGTATTGGGATCAATATTTACCATTTGTATTACAGTCGCGTGTCTTTTTTCGGTTGCCCTGTGCGCGCGCGTGTATGTATGTGTCCTCGGGCAAACAGAATTTGAAGACGGGAACAGTCGGTGTTATTTGCACGCAGCGGTACGAGAAGCGAGCGTGTATGGCCCGAGACATCTGCAGTCTGCGGGCGCAAGGTCCTGTCGGTTTCGCCATCGCCGACGGAAATGGCGACGAAGCGCCCGATCAGCGACGCAACGATGTTAGTCATCGGCGTAGCCGTAAAAATGGAGAAATATTTGCTCGAAGTGTTTGATCGCGGGCGTCGTCGAACCTGAGCACAGGCGCGGACAGGGAAAACGAAAGAGGGGAAGAAACGTGGGAGTGAAGGAAAAATATGAAACCCGGGAATGAGGCGTGCGATCGAACGTAAACGGACTTAATTTCTGTTCAACGGGGGCATCTTTTGTCACGCGAGTATAATTGCGCGAGTGCGTCGGACCGTAAAGAGAAAATCGTTGGAATAAATCCTGTATTGGATCGAATTTGATCCATTATTGCGAGCGGATTAAACGTCCGGCACGGTTCCCTGGATTTAAAAATAAATCTGGTAAAAATTTAATGAACGCCTTTGTTACTTCCATCCGCAGCGAAATACGGGCTCGTAAGATTAATAAATTTTAATTTGCCGATATTATTGGCTCGCGTCTTAATGTTATATTTTATTTTATAAAAGCCTAGCAATTCGTCCTTTCAACGATTGTGGTATAACGGAGAACTTCTTTGATATTTATATAACGCGCTTATTAGCGAGGGCGATATTAATAGAGCATAATAATATCTTTATTGCATCATATAAAGCAATCAAGGAGATTTCACTATTGCTGTCGCAATGTCTAACCTATATAGATTAATCATAATCTTGAAGATGCTAGAAGATAATCAGTAGCGCTCTGGAATTAACATAAACTAGTCGAAAGATATTCGAAACCAAGAAACGGCAAAAAGTGGAGACAGAAGGAAAACAAAAGATAAACATAGAAAAGAAATGATCAGGCTCATTACCGTGAACAAAGAAGAAAGCCTCGTTCGATCGTTGGGTCGAATAACATTCGCACGCTCTTTCGCACGTTATAATTCGAATAATCGAGGTTCTATGCATTTCCATAAACTCCGCGCTCGACACAGATAGAGCGAGCGAGAAAGAGAGACGCGTTCCGCGTTCGCCTCGATCGAGTTTGATTCAGCCAGTTCGAATGATGGCCGTTGCGCGGCGCTGGTTGCGCAGTGGCGCTGCACGCCGATGGCGCCGGCTAGGAGCGGGATCGTCAGTCGCAGAGGGACCACGCTCGGTGGCGGTCGTGAGTTTGTTGCAAGAGAGAAAGAACGTGTACTAGGACGAAGGAGCTGAAGACAGAAAGGAAAAGAGAGATATACACTCACAAAGGAAGAGAAAAGAGATAGCCGTCGAAAGAGAGTGCGAGGAAGGAGCAGAGAGAGAGAGAGAGAGAGAGACAGAGGGAGTAGTCGAAGAGGACACACAACACGACGCGTAGGAGAAAACAGAAAGACGTGCTGCGTTCGTGGTCGCGGTCGAGGAAAGTTGAAACGCGGGGTCCCGCTGGATCGTGTGCGCGTGAAGAAAACAGTTTTTGTAACCTCGTCTCGTTCGATTGTCGTGCGTCGTCTCGGTTCGTTCCTCTGGTGAGTGTGTTCGGCAAAGGCCTAACGGCGCGCGCGCGCGCCTCCCCCCACCCCCCTCCACAGTGTCCGTGTGGTGCGTGCAAAAACATCGCACGGGTTGTATCTCTCTCGCTTGTTACGCTTTTTGGTGTATCCGTGTTTCCTTGTCACACATATATGTACCGGGGAAAGTGTACTCGTACACTATATTAGTATACAAACGTATATATACATATATATATATACACATATTTATATATACATATATATATACGCAAGCATATATATATACATATATATTTATTAGTACATACATATTCTACGTATATATATATGTAAAATACACATATATACGTGCGAAAGGAAGATACGCGCCGGGTAACGTCGCGTACAGTGCACGAAACCAAGAAGGAGCGAGAAGGGACAACAGAGTAGAAGAAGAAATCAGCAAAGAAGAAGGAGGAGGACGAGGCGAACGAGGAGGAGGAGGAGGTGGTGGCGGCGGCGGTGTGGAGGGGGAGGCGGTACGAAGTGTTGGATTTGTTTTCTCGCACAACGGTGGAGCAAAACGGCCTCAAACTGTGGGGCTCTGGGGCGTTTTTTCTTCCTCCGCAAGGGATGTACTACCCCGTAAGTGATTGTTTTCATTTTTTATGAACACAGTGCGTTCACCGGTATATACCGATGACTTCGGCTATCGCGTACGCGGGACAGAGAAAAACGAGCGAATCAGTTTGCGAGGGAGGGAGGCGTCTCTGCGTTGCCCTCGCTCTCTCAGTGACTCTCTCTTTCTCTTTCTTTCTCCCTTGTCCGGTCTACCCTCTCTTCGCTGGATACGTTCGAAGGCGTCGGTTCGATATGAGGCGCCAGGCCTCGCGGACCACGGTTACTTTCTATTTTCAACCTGTGCACGGGATTCGATCGCCTGCTTAATCGCGGATTCGAATCGCTGGAACGTGAACCCCGCGATCGATCCTTCTCCCCGTAACCGATTAACGAGGAACACCACGCGTCGAGACGTGGTCAGACGGACGACGCGCACGCACGGTGTTGTTGCTCCGAAACTCAAATAACCTTACTCTCGAATCGTGGTCTCTCTGTCTCTCTTTCTCTCTCTCTCTGTCTCTCTCAAGAGAGAGAGAGAGTTTATCGTTCGCAGAGTTTCTCGATTCGCTTTATTGTTACTACCGTAACGGACTGGACGCTCTACGAGCGACGTATCGCGCGTATCGTGTCTGTTTAGAGGTTATGTTCAACTCCGCCGGGACTGCGAGCACGGCGAACGGGGAAACGTTGGTAAAGGGAGAAAATACGTCGCCGGATGGTTTTTAGGGTAATCTTACGCAAGATCCGTCGCCTTGACCGTGCTACCCCCGGTAAAAGTGCGTGCTTCGCGGAAACCCATTTACTTATTTACCGCGTTGAGTGAGGCTTCCGCGAAAGAGAGGTTAGGGGACTCGAGGCGCACCGAGAGGACACATAAGGCACTCCGGAGTGAAAGTAAATACGTAGCTCTCGTCGGTATTCTCGTTTCACGTGCTATTAGCTTTTCAAATGCATTATTCGAGCATTCGGGGTGTATTTGTGCTTGAGTCGATATCGTCAAACGTTTCTTATCGTTCTCGTTTACTTCGAACGACCTTCCCAATGCCGCAAATGTAACCGGTTTCACTTTAGGAAGAACTCACCAACTGGCCCGGTTGACTCATTTTTAATCGCATCTTCCGTTAACTATTCGTCTTACTACTCGTCTTACCACTCGTCAGCGATTGACAATATTTACATTGTACTCTACCGTAATACTCGGAGCACGTACAATTCCCATCACGTTTATTGCTGCTTAAGTCCCATCAGATTGCAATCGTCCGCTGTTAATGTTTCCCTCATGACCGCTCGCCGTTCGAAGAAGTGGCGATTGGTAAATAATTAACGGGTCGGTTAATGGGTAAATGAATTTTTCAACTCTCCAGCGCGTATTTATCATTTATCGGAAACTTGCACGGTTGTCCGATACACATTCGTGCGCCGCAGCTTTTTACCCCGGGCGCTGATCGTCGTCTATTTATATCCGCGAACTTCGATCCGATAATTCGGAGCACTTTGCACCGAACGATCGACGAAATTGTTACGCAGATAAACCATTATCTAGCGGCGGACGAAAGCTGACGAATTTCCCGTTGACTGTTTATCCAGCGGATATCGGCGCGCGATTTACACAGCCTCGAGTGTTGCGGGATTCCGTGTAAACGGAGAGGATCATTCTCGTTGGGTAATTATTCCAAGAAACAGGCGAACAAACGTTGCTCCCGATTCGATCGGAGATCTCTCTGTTTGCCGTTTACGCACGGCTGCTCGAGTCGAAAACGTTTGCTATTGTGTTTACGTTTCGCGTACCGTGTCTCTTCTGGGAGAGGAACCGGTCGCCATCTTTCTTCGCCTCGAGCCGAATCGGAGCAGGTATCCGGGGCCCGGCCGTGTATTTACCGAGGGGCCAGGCAGGCCCCGAGGCGGCCGGCAGCAGAGCAGGGCTTTCCCAACGGAAACCGGGCCCCGTGATCCGAAAAGCCGGCGGATTGGGTTTCGAGCACAATGGGACCCACCTTTTCGCCACGTTCTCCGTGCGTGCGTTAACACGAAACAAAAACCACGGCCACAGACCGTCATATTCGAAATCTTTTAATGTCGATACTATGGGTTCGAATATTCCTTGTCTTAAATCCTAATACTATTCATCGAAGGTCTGTTGACCAGTTGTTTCTACGATCAGTAATCCGTAAATTGTATGCTTTTATGGCGCGTGTACAGTTTCTTTATGGTTGAGGAGAAGGAAGCCTGAGAAGGTCAAATTTATTTGGATTTTATTGGAATACTTAAGAGTGGGAGAAAGAGAGGTTCTTTTTATGTGTCAGGTTACATAAATGTTCGTATAGAGGTTGTGTTTCATCAGGAACAATGACGCACGTTGCGCCGACTGTTAGGGGTGGTTTCTCGAAGATGTAGGCACGTGTGTTTGCTTACATCCCGGAGTTTTCTGTTTCGTCACGGCCGCTGGAAGCCAGGAGGGCCGTTTTTGCGCGAGTTTAACGTGTTCATGCCGGCGTCCGATTCCTCGTAACCCGGCTTAAAAGCTTCGCTGTCCGTGTAATTGACGTTAATACGCAGATCGTATTACTCGCTTTGTCGCCACTCGTTTTTGTGCGCCTCCTTACGCAAGCCGAATAAAGGGAACCGTACTCTCCGAGCCTCGAAGCTACAGAAATTTCAACTACCAAAGTATCAATGAAACGCTTTGAATCGTCATTCGTCTGAAAACAAGCTCGAGGGTCTTATATTTGCAACGAGATTATCAATGCTCGTCGTTAGAGGAATATACGTATATTGAACTAATAGATAATTCATCACCGAAAGGAGAGTTTAACGTTCGCTGAATGGACTGTGTGCACAGTTTCGATCCCCAATATTTCACGAAAATCTGTGTTTGACCGTTCACGAAATACATTCCATTTCGCGCAGCGTACACGAAACGATCCGATGCAGAATATCGAGATAATCGTGCGTAACTATCGGCAAACATGATACCGACGGTGCGGTCAGGAAGGATATATCAATGAAACGGCCACGTGACGAGGTATCGATGGCAAGGTAACGCTGCAAGGTCTGCTCGAACGAGACGAGGGAAAAACGGAGAGACCCCCCGAAAAACGAGAGAAAGGGAGAGAGAGAAGAGTTGGAGCGGTTTCGAGCCACTATCGGAAAAATAATCGGAGTGGATTAAAAACCTCGGGACAGTTGCCGGGCGGGCAACGGAAAACTTTGCTCGGTCGGACGGTACGAATGCCCCGCGCCGTGAGGATATTGTTTCATTTTTTCCGGCCCGCGAAGTATGCCACTCGTTTAAATTCCTTTCATATTTTTTTGTTCCCCGCGGCGCGTTGCGCCCCGTTTCAGAGTAGAAGTTAAATTACGCGCAATAAAGGCAAGAATTTATGGAACTACTTAATGAATTGCCGTTTGAAATATTTCCTCCGTTCGCTGCCTACGTCGGGCGGAACATTTAAAAATGGCACCGGTTACGGGAACATGTTCGTTAAATAATGCCGTGTTATCAATCTCTATTAAGCTGCAAAGGAATATTTAAACGAGTAATTAACCGGTCATCCTCTTACAAGACGCCTGCGCTAGCAAATTCTCCCGGTATAATTAAAATCACAATATCAAAGGGTGTCGAAAACGAAACTCCTTATCTCCTGAATCCCAAGCTGTTTCTAAGAAAGTCGTTCCAAACTTCAACCGCGAATCACCGGGATACTTCTCGAAGAACATCCCGTCCTTTGGTCCCTCGTTGCCCTTAAAACGCTGAAAGAAAGATACGGGACTCACGAGAGCGTTTTCGACACGGCCGCAATTACACGGCCGGATTCGCCTCGAGCGAATTTGCATCTGCGACGGGAGAAGCTGGTAGCAGCAGGGGATGGACCGAGGGGAGAAACGCTTAAGGGCCCGGCGGCCGATGGGAACGATCGATCGATTGGTCGAGCGCGAGCTCCCGCCTCGGTATAAAGTACCCGGCGATAGACGCTGGAAATAGCGTGGTACGTCCTATATTTCAAAATACCCGTCGAAGGAAAAACTGGAACTGGAAAGGCGGGGATGATAGGGGCGGCGGAGGAAAATTAGCGAGCTTCGCCCGAGTCAATGTCGACACGAGTGGTTTCCGGGATGACGTCGGGATGAGACCGTCCACTTCCGGCCCGTTCTTCGGTGAATAATGCGAAACCGGTGGAGGATGGTGACACCAGGGGGTTGATTCCGCGTACGTGTCGTTCGGGCGAGAAGCGAAGGCGCTTGACCTAAAAAGCGATTTTTTCTCGTCTCTTTCTCTCTCTCTCTTCTTTCTCCCTCTCCTTTTTCGTTTTTCACGTGAAAATCCGAAGAGGCACGGCCACGCTTGGAATATATTTCTTTCATTTATTTATCCCCGGTGGAAATGGCACTGGTAATACCGGCGGATTAACGTCGTCGAATAATACCCCCGGCGAGCTCATGATGGTATAATCTCCTTTGAATTTTTTGCGCATCGCACCCGCGGAAAAGTTTCACCACCCCGTTCTGTCGAATTCAAAGCTTTTGCTGCTGCTGCTGCCGCGGACTAGGGGCATTTTCAAATTAACCGGATGTCCGTGGCTGGAATTTTCGGGCTGAAAGCAGCGCTCGCGTCCCTCGATCGATCGCGATTGTTCAATTTTTAACCAGGCTGCTTTGTGTTGCCTACCCGCGAATAAATTACTCTGTTCCTTTTTTCCCCTCGACCGTTAGTTGTCCGCGACACGCGGACGATACACACGGAAAAAGTTTCGTTTAATCGAAGTTCGTTTATTCGAATTGATTTTGTCATGGGGCTCGTGGTTTACCGTACATGTCGACGAACTTTTATTGGTTGAATTTTTTCGTTTTTGTTTTTGGTCTTTGAACCCACGGCTCGAGCAATTCCATTGTCCCTCGCGTACTTTGTTCAAACCAATTCGCTTCGAAAGGAACTTTTGTTGATAGTTACATTTTTATGTTGGAAACGTATGAAATAATTTAATACTGCCGGTGCACGCTCGCGAGCATTAAAGTTAGGTTGCAGACGAATTTGTCGTTCCTTAATTGGACGGCTGCCCGATTTAATTCGCGGGATATTTGTGGAAGAATGATTTGAACCGTGCGTCGGGTTGAAATGAGGGAAAGTGTGGCCTGATGAAGTATGTATTTGCATAAATTGAACTTTACTGAAATGTCAGCTTTTTATTTGAACATGTGTCCAGACAGGTTTGCCAAAGGAAACAGCATCTTATGCTTGCACTTCTGATGTAGATTCTATTTTTACAGAATTTCGAAGTTGATAATCATCATTTGGTTTAAAGGTGTCTTTCTATCTACAAGTTTAATCGGTCGCGACGGGAATAATGGCAAACGTTCGATCGAAACTCGCGGGACGTCGCGTTAATAGGGAACGATTGGAAACGCTTCGAGTTTGAGGGAAACTCGCGAACCGTACTTTTTGCGAAGCAATCTTGCTGATTGGTAGAGGTTCCCGTATCGGAGCTCATGTCCCCGGAAACTGTTTGCCAAAGCCCCGCTCGACGAGCGAGGGAAACAAAAGGTCGGACTAGAGGTGCGATTCCAGTTCCTCCGCGAGCGATCGGAAACGTTCGTTCCAGATTAAATCAACTTGGACGATTGTTGCGCGCGGAACTGAGGAGAGAATCGTCTTTGTTCAACCTAGATACTCGAACTCTCTGAAACTCGCGAATCGTTAACCCTTCTCGATCCTTGTGTCGAGTCAAACTTGATTTTCTTCCAATCAATATGTGTTTTACTACCTTCTTTGCATACAGACACTAGTTTTCAACAATTATCAATTACTATTGCCTTAAGAATTTACAAAGATGCGCAGTCCAGTTCAATTCCCTATTCTATAGGAAAGGAAGTTTGAAGAAATAATATAAAATGCATGTAGCTAGATAAAAATTCGCAACGCAATTACGAATTCCTTCCAGGGATACAGTACACGATTCACTTTTTGTACCTTTCCCTCGATCTTTAGCAACATCGGGGAGAATCGCTAAACTCGTATGCCTCTATAAATCAAAAGTTACCTCGAATTTCCCTAGTTTCCGGCTGCATACAACGTGTAAGGGTCGTTGGATCGATCGCGGCGGGAGGATCGAAACCCTCGCGCGCGCGGATTTCGATCGAACGTAGTGGCTATTTTTATTCCCCGTTTTCCAACCCCCCCGAGGCGGCTAGAGGGTTCATGCCCCGCGAAAGCACGCGAAACGGTGCGCGCGCGCGCTCGCTTGCTCGCGTGTTCGGCCGAGCTTTAAAGATCACGCGCTCTCTTTATAGCCATTGGACAATTTTATAACGCTCCCGACCAGCTCGACCGGCCGCGGGCTGCATGTCCGCGGAATTGCGATCGCCGTGGATAAACAAAGCGAACGATTGAAATGCGATGAAAGTCCTCGATACCTTGGACACTGTGACGGGTCGATCAAGGCGTCGAAAAATTGTCTGGAATTTCCGGCGTCACATTCGAATTTCTTCCGAAGAAAACGAGCTAAAGAGAAAATTCCCCTAAGTGATATATTAATCGAACGCTGGATAGGCCTCCCGGATATTAAGAAATATTTCGCGCGTGTAACGCGATTCGTCGGGACTCGCGAGCGCGTACAAAGTGGAAGGAAGTGTCGCTCGGAGCTTAAACGGCGACGCTCGGCGTCGTTAATCCGGCGGATACGTGTCAAGGCTCTTTCTCTGTGGCCGGCCATTGTTTTTTCAGCCGTTGGAAATTATCGTCTTTGAATACGCTTAGCTCTGGAGGAATTTATTATTGCTCGTCGAAAGAAAGTCTTGTTCCGACGTGGTTATTCGCGGCTACTCGATTTATCCGTACGCGTGCGTGATTGCCGATACTTCGCGCTCGAAAGTTGCTGCATCTCCTTTTCATTGTGTGAAAGATCAAATAAGGAAACGTATCGGTCAACATGTTGATTGCACGGTGATTATCGATGACCGGAGATTTTACACTACTTGAAAGCATTCACAATTCCTAAAGTAACTGACGTCGAATAAAAATATTCAATAGCGTAAATAATTAAATAACAGTGTAACCTAATTGTATATACCAAATAATTCGTAATCGTTCCTTTTCATCTTTGCTACAAAAGAATAAGTGATACACAAAGGACAATAGTTCTTCATAGAAGTCAACGTGTTAATTAGGGTACGGAGAATGCATTTGTTAATCGCGCAATGAGATCCGCGAGTTTGAGCTTCTCCTGAATGTTTTTGAAGTTCGCGAAGTTCG
Source organism: Nomia melanderi (assembly GCF_051020985.1). Lineage (NCBI taxonomy): Eukaryota > Metazoa > Arthropoda > Insecta > Hymenoptera > Halictidae > Nomia > Nomia melanderi. The sequence goes on from NC_135009.1 coordinate 10,901,921, forward strand.
CTTTTCATTTAGACTATCGCTGTAGTTCGAGTCGAAGGGATCTTTCGGTTTACAGAAGTAACTAGCTACTTGCCGAAACTTCGGGCACGATGAAACGTCGCCGCGAGATACGCCATTGTGACGCTGCCGCGTTGAACGCCGACGGGAATGGAATACGAACGGTTTTCGTGTCGACGGGTTAACGTAAACGTTTCGAACGGCCCGCAGTTTCGACGACTTTCGATTGTTAACACGTCAAGGGGACTTTCGAGTATATACTTTGATAATTAAGGAACTTTACTAAAACGGATCTTTATCGTCAGTCATGTTCTTCGTTAAGGGGTTCGTTAAGTTAGCGGGAATAAGTGATTTTATACACACTTACGCGTGTCTCGTTTACTTAATGTGAATTAACTTTGCTACTCTCTTCATTCCTATGCAAACTGAAACTTCGGTCTTAATTTCCTTAATCGAATTCATGTTGAATCCGGACTGTCTTCGTGGAGTTCGTTTGATTTGACGATCTCGCTGCCAGTATCATTTAATTTCACCGTTTCGTAAGAGGTTTCTTCGCGGAAATGCAGCCCGTGTCCATCCACCGATACGGGAATTAAGTTCTAACGCGTCTCCGACTAGGCTGGATTAAGATTGATGATTAAATAGCGCGACGTTGGCTATTGTCTCGCCGCGAAGGAGACAACACGGTTCCATTATTCACGATCGCTAACGACACGACGCGACGCCCGGAATTGGCGTCATACTTCCTGACATTTGACATCTAGCACTTGCCAGTTAGTTTCGTAGCATTATTATAATGGCCGTTCGTGTTAGAATCTCCTGATCCACCTGAAACTGAACGTCTTGGTCGGACATCTTTCGACCACAGCGTCTCTATTTCTTTTTATTATGCAATCATCATTTTATTCTAGTTTCTACAGTCAAACAATGCTACAAGAGATATCAAAAGATCTAAATATTCAATCAATTATGGTAACATCTGTATCAAACGTAAGGAGAATTCGAAAAGACCGAAAGGTACCAAGAATTGGGCGTTATCCTTGAAAATGTAATCTGTCTCACGCGTAAAGGATTTATTTACGTGCATGTTAATAATAATATACGATCCAAGGACATAAATTCAAGGGGTTCATCGTGAAATAGGGAAGAGCCGTTCATTCTCCTTGAATCGCTCATATCACGGGTTATTATTATCTGCCTCGTTTGTTGCTCGCGTCCGAGGGAATTGAGAGATCCGCTCTGGCAGCAGCCTAGGAAATTCTCTCGACGTCTCCGCCGTCGAAAATTTCATTTCATAATTCGGATGATTTATTATTTCGCTCGAAACGTGGATCGCTGAACGTTCTCGAACGGAGCGCGCGCGCGCCTTCGCCTCGTCTAATTCCTTCCTCTTTTTTCCATTAATTTCATCGTGAACTCGAGGGATACGGGCGCGTGTGATCTCTCCCTCGTTTCGATTAAACGGTGCATCCGTTCGCGTCACTGGAATTCGCTGCGGGTACCAGTATGAGGCTCGCAAGACGTCAACTAAGAATTCGAGCCTCCGATCGAACGAAATTGACCAACGTTTCGGGTTCCCTTTCCATGAATTCACTATTTCTGACACTTTTTACTCCTTCTTCGTGTTAAAGGAAGTTCGAAGTTCTTCGGTAGCACGTTCCTCAAGAGAACAATCGGTAGACTCGCGAACGCCGGTCCACGATTTTTGTGGGTCGGCTTGAACGTCGGAGAGGAATAAATTTTAGACGGAAACGGAGAGAATTTCCTCGCTCCAAGTCTTTCTCCCCGCTTTACGATTCAATCGGGTTTCAAGGTATAAGTCGCCAGCGTTTTCTTCTGATATTTCCAGCGAGAATTTTGAAATTCTGTTAGCTCGATTCGCGGCTCCGCCGTAAAAAAGCCGTTCAATCGGGGATTCTTTTACGAACTTTTTCCCCATTATTTCCGCTGGAAATTCTGTTTCGATTTCAGTCGCGGGAGAAGTTTCGAAGGGCGAAGTGTCTTCGGTTCCGGTTAAACTTTTCTCGTGGATTTATGGATGCAATTTCGCCGGGGGCTTGTTTAGAAAAAAAATGAGAGTGGGAAGGGAGAGTGTATCCATGCATACGTAGAATCGTCTATGGGAATTTTCCAGCCTCCGGGAAATCCCGACGAACCCTTCGCCGGATCCGCAGCGCTTGGCAACGCTCCAATGAAATTTCCCGTCGGCCAAACATAAAAGCGCCTCCCCTCTCGCGACGTTTCGCGAGCCAACCGCGAGATAATTTTGAAAAATCTGCTCTCGCGCGTAACGCGCGAACTAGTTGAACCCCCCTAACGACCGTGGCGTGTTGCGTTTGTCGCGTACCGATGTTAAATTCTAATCTGGCCAAGTTTATTTTCAAACGCGTCGTATTTTTCCGACTTTTCTCGTTCGTTACGTAAGTTTCGGACTAACGAGACATTACGAGGGTTAGTTTTCGTATTCCTTTCACTTTAGCGAAGACAAGGTGATAACGGTTTCTCGAAGTATATTTCGGAGTATTTATAAACGGCGCGATTTTCAACCCCGTTCGCAACGCACGCGCACCCATTATATATAAAACCCTTCGTCATCGGCCGGGTGATTCACGTTCTGGATCGCGGCACCGTTTTTAGATCGGGGACCGCGGCCGCTCGCGGCTCGCGCGAAACTAGGAGCTCGGAGCTTGCGCAAAATTGACCGTGAAACGCTCGCGGAAACGATTTCAATTCTAATATACGAATTGCAGTTAACAATATTACCTTCTGCATAACCCTTTGACAGTGTGCTCAACTTCATTTGGTATAAGTATTTTAGAAGTCTCATCTATAACAATCACTGAGTTGTAGAAGAAAAACCTGGCAGCTTTCCATATCTGTGAATCTAGAAAATTGATCCTCGAAAGAGTACCTCAGAAAAATTACTTTATAAAAACACACCTTCTATGCAATTAATAAGATCCCGAAATGCACCAGACGTTGCCTCCTCAAAAGTATCCACTTATCTAGAATTAATAACACAAAACAGACTTCATCGTCCTCGGTAAATCAAATCGAATTAAATTAAATTACATCAAATTACGCCAACTTGAATTAAATTAAATTAGATGAAATTGAAAGTTCCTTATTCTCAAATTCAATTCAATCGAATTAAACAGTTCCTTGCGCTCGATCGAAAGAAACATATCCGAAAGATCCGCCTGGACCGTCAACACATTAAATTGTCGTATTAATTCCGCGCAACGTACCCGCGTTGGCCATTCCGTTCTGGTTTGCGGAGCGTGATAAATCGCGCGGGCGAGAAACCGAGGGAGCGATCGATGATCCCAGCTGCCGTCGATCGACAGCGAATATTATTAACCGCAACGAACCGGCGACGGAGGCCAGCAACCCCGTACCGTCCGTCGCGTCGGTCCGTTCGTCGGGGCAGCCTCGACCCTGCCACGGAGCCGTGCGCGTTTTCGAGCCGCACCGCGCTCTCCGCCGGCGCCGGAACACGGTGTCGAATGCCAACTTCCACGGGACACGGGTCGGTTTTATCGATGCGTCGTTCGCCGGTCGCTCGTCATCGCCGCGCGCGGCACATTGTTGCTTCTGTACACTGCACCGTTTGCGGAATTAAACTCGCGTAGGCGGCAGCCATTTTGGACCCTAACCTGCTGGGAAGGGAGCAGCACGAGCGACACTGGCGAGTTTGTTTGAATATCGCCAGGGCGTTTTGACACTTGAATATTCATGAATCATATCTCGCTGTTCCGTGGAATTCTGTAAATTGCGCGTGGAAGGATCCGAACGTTACCGGGTATTTTGTAGGGAAGCGGTGGGCAAATCGCGGCCGACCATTTTCGTAGGGGAATATGGGTATCGGGAAACGTGTTTTCATAGAGCGGAACACTGGAGTTTCAGATTTGTTGCCGGAACGGAATGAATAGTTTAATCGAATGTCTGGTACAAGATTTCCACTTGTTCTGCGATTTGTATATTGGTAGTGTATCGGAGAATCATTTGATTAATGTGTTAATAATTTCGATAGGCGAGATTGGGAAATTGAGGGATGACCTTCAGGTTGAACCGTGCGCCGGGGGGTTTGTAAGAATTAGACACAGTGCGGTAGAGTTTCGCCCGGCGGTTGTCCTCGTAAATACCGATAAAAGTGACTTTTGTTATCGTAAGCCCGAGTTTAATGGTTCCCTTGGAAATTCGATTCTGCCTTGCCGCGCGTCGCCCGTATTTTAAGCGAACGTGGCGGTTACGTCGATGCGCGGCACACGTAGCACACCCGCTTCCCGATGGGTCTATTATTTCTCTAGCAGCCGCGCGCGAGATGTTTTGCTTCCGTTTCGGGAGACCCGCAGTTCGAAAAGAAAACGGCGAAACGATCGCGCGATCACTCGAATCGTTCCACTTTAGTCGAATGGAATTACTACTATTTGGAAGACGCAGACCTGGAACGAGATGCGCTCGTGATTGAAACTCTAACGGGTAACCCAATTTTCGGTCGGATTACAACCTCATTAACACTTCAATTATCCATGGTGGATATCTTCATGCGTGCCTCGAAACTCGCATTATCCAGCAGCCTCCGCATTGCCTAATACTTCACTGAAATAATTCGCCGAGCCGAATTTATACTAAATTATCCCGGCGCAAATCGAAAATTGGATCAATCCTTCGAGTTTCTACAGCGCCACGCTCGTTCGTCCTTGCCTCGAATTTCTTCCCATTCCCTTGCTTACCATTTCCTAATACTGCAGAAAAGCTGCGATAACGACAACGGTAATAATGATGATTATGATGTTTCTCCACTTCATACATCGTTGCAGAACAGAAGATTAAAGGAACAATATCTCTAAACTGTCATATAAAACAACCAAAACACGCATCGTTCATCATCGTATGAACTACAGTCATCTTTCAACCCGATCTTCCCAATTTCCCAGGCGCTGCGTACAATTCCTTTCGATATAAATCTAAATCTGACATAAATCATATACGGAGCGGCGAACGCGTGTATCATAATTATTCTAAATTCGATAGTGACGGGCACCGTTTACGAAACTCCTCTCGGAATCGTCTAGGATTCCCGTGACAGCCAGATGGATCTCGGACAACGCGTTCAAGTAACGATTCGGGAGCGGGACACCGCGGCAAGCGACGTGGATTAATACCGAAAATGAAGAATCGTCGCTGGCACGCGTCAAAGGCGTAGAACCACGGGGAGTTAAATACGTCCCGTTCGTCGAATGGACCGTTCCGCCATTCCGCGTTTTCTACGGGATAAATATATCCACCTTGGTGCGGCCCTCGACCGTCGCGATTTATTCGTTTCCGCGGCGAACGAAGGCGATACACGTCCGCCGGATAAATGAAGGGCCGGGGAATCGCAAATGGACCGCGTCCAGTCGACGCGGCTTCGCTAACTCAATCATCCCGTAACTGCGACAAAATCCGCGCGGGAGACCGCTCTCAAAAACCACTGATTCACACTTGGTACACCGGGACCTCGATCCACCGAGCCTCGCTGGCGCTGTTTTTCGCGACCTGGACTTCTGGACTTTTCGGTTGTCCGCGGACTTGATAATTCGGATTCTTATCACTAGTTTTACGCACGTTTATTCTACACTTTATTCTATTGTTCCTAGAACGCTACGTGTTCGTCTATATAAAGCGCGGAGATTGTAGCTTCAAAACCTGAATATTGCAATGCGTATTCGAATAATCGCACGAATGAAAATTGAGTTTAATTGTTACGAAATAATATTCAAAAAATTCAATATCCGCCACATTGACGGGTTCCGTTAATATATCGTTAACTTTAAATGTAATGCAATTGGTCGCATGGCTGGTTTTATAGCTGGATTTTTGATTACTTTTCATGACTGCGTCATGAGATGTTTGCTTTTGATTTTTGATATTACGTTTTGTTTAGTGCATGTAAAGTTGATCAGAATTTTTTGTATTATATTCTTTTATCCTGTTCTGCTTTTTTCCCTTGCTTTTTTGGCTTCAAAACGTAGTCTCGCACATTCAACGCGTTATGTACACGTAGAAATTGAATGCTCTTTTATTCATGGGTTTTTGTAAAAAACATTGTTTGCGAAACATCATGGTTGGGATTAGCGACAGATTGGAAAAGGGAAAATATAACGACGCGAAAGTGTACAAACATTGCGCGTTGCTGAATAAAATTGTATCGGCGAGAGAATTGTGAAATATTTCAGTATTTTTTAATTCGCTGCTCCGTAGTTGTTTAAAATTGAATTGGACACGTAGCGTTCCTGTTAATGATTCGCCCAGAATTGTTTGCGTATCTATGATTCATACAAATTTTCGAAAATATCAGAAATTTCATATTGTCTCGCCTAGTTTCCACGTAATTCTCGATTTACGAAAATTATTCACACTCAACATCGAAATTTATTTTCACTACAATTCCATGAACCACGGTATACGTATAAAATTGTTCAAAACCCCGTAGTCGAGCGATCGCGAGAAATTATCCTCATAAAGTTGTTAAAACTTAGACACATCACGAGGCAAGAGGGGGACGAATTTGTTCAGGGTCAACGAGTTCAGCGCAGGGAACACGAAATAAGACACGTATGCGTTACAAGTAATATCCGAGCGGCGATTAATTTTCCTCGAGATTATCTACGCGGTCGTTCATGCTAATTAGAAAGTCCGCGAGTCGGTGCGCGTTTTCCTACGACAATTTCAAGAATCCCGACCGCGAAATACGAACGCCCCGCGCCGAAATAGTTTCGTAAACTCTTGTTTACAGGGCCCGATGATTGCAAAACGAAGGCAATTCACCGCACAGAACGTTATCGTCGTTTCAATTATGCCGATTAATTAATTTTAATTACAAGCCGCGCGTTACCGTGCGCCGGCTGTAAAACCGAATTAATTGCGTTCTGTCATCGGACTGCGTAAAACGTCCGGTGACGTCTGATCCCGCGATCAATCGTTCGGATATTTGGTCTCGATTTCCATTGGCAGCTTAATGAACCGAGATTGTCGTTGTTCCCGCGAAGAAAACGTTGTCGGAAGCGAAGCTTCGACACACTGTCCAATCCCAAAAGTGTAATTCGCGAAATTGTATTTCGAATTCTCCGTTTTCATCGATAATCGAATTAACCGCGATCGGATTATTCGTGTTAGATCTCGTGCACGTAAGCGTGAAATTGTTCGGGAAACTGGCATTTAGATTTCATAGGTTTTGAAACGGAAACGTGTACGTGTAAATTAATTTGCGAAGAATTAACCGACGAGAAATAATATCTTGTAAAGGACGTTCGAACGCGGCGATGGTTAATTTCAGCAATACGCTTGGAGGTAGAGATTCGAGTACTCGCTTGTCTCTGCTATCGTGAAGTCAGTGACAGCGACGATAGAACACATTCCCGCGCCACTTCAACCACAGTTCGCTTTGCAACGGTTCCGTAACTTGGTGCGCCCACGGTACAGGCCGGTAGTCAATGAACCGCCGTCTGCGAAAAAGTTGTCGCATCGATTGCTACATTGTGCTTCGTGCCGCGCGCTCCTTTGAAATTCCCTTTATTCACGGTAAAAGTTCGTTCCTCGAGAACTCCTGGTGATTTCTATCGAACTCCATTCCGCCCCGGTGAATCGCGTTGCCGTCGTGTCGCGGCTGAGAATCGCAGCGCCGGTCGACGGAACGCGGATCAACTTTGTTGCGCCCGGAAGTTGTCGCTTCCCGTATACTTTCCGAAGAATTCAACGGGGAGGTCGAGCAATCAGTTTATTTACCGAGCGTATCTGGAAAATGGGACGAATCGTTTCTGTCGGGCCAGCGATATTGTTGTCGAAAGAACAGGGACTCAGGAGAAAAGCTGCAGATGAAACGAATGGTGCGTTTAACGCCAGCGAGTGAACGACTATTAAAATGTTCCCATTCAATCGATCTCAAGTCACCTTCCACGGTTTCAATGCTTCATTGATTCTTCCATCTTCAAGATCACTCGAAGACAACACGAGACGCAACAACGAAAAAACATCTCGAAGAAAGACACCCGACTCGCAAGAAGCTCCAAAGAATCCGCCTATTCACGATACTCTTCTCCTGACGTTACTCAAACCATATGCCGAACACGTCGGGCACTTAAAAAAATAAAACATGCACCCGATCGTTTAATTTTAGGTAGACCCAGACCCTCGCAACCGGATTACGTTCCTTGCGTCTATTATCACATCAGCCACTCCGCCGCGGGACCAGTTAATTCTCGCGTATGAGCAAACGAAAAATCTCGCGGAATCGTCTGTAGCGTCGTCGAGCGACGAGTTGCGGGCCGAGTTAATATCCCCGTACGCCACAAGGAATTCTTTGTTGGCCTGGCTGGCGAACTTAATCTCTGCCGCGTGCGGGTAGGGGCGGGCGAAATAAAAACGAGTCGTGGAGAGGGCCGCGGAGTCTCTCTATCGCGAAGGCGAATCGCGGTGGCGTTTCCCACGGGACGAGAGAAAGGGAGAGAAAGAGAGGAACGAGCGAGTCGGCCGTGAGTTCTCACGGAGAGAGAGGAAGAGAGAGAGAGAGAGAGAGAGAGAAGAAATTCCAGACGGAAAAGCCCCCCGCGACGTGTCGTCGCGGTGGCAATGTCGGTGTAGATATCGATCGGTCCGGGATAGTCGCAGCTTCTCTTTAAGTCATCCGGGGCCCAGGACCACCCACGCGTCCGCCCCTGACTCTGCCTTGTCCCGCACCCCCTCTGCCAACGTTCCCATTCCGCCCACGCAGCCTGCAGTTTCATCTACCTAGGACACCCTCGTCTGTCTCGCTCGCTCCGCGCCACCCTTACGATCATCCCCTCTCCCTCTGCCTCCTCTCTCCGCCTATACATACACGTGTATATATAGGTATATACCATGTATCCTTCTCTCTCGGGGATTCCGTATTTTCGCTGTCGGTGGCTCTCTCCTCAAGGTTCCGTCGTATCGACGCGCCCGCTACCCCTCGCCCCCGACGCTTTCGACCTTCGCTCCTCGAATTTCTTTATACCCATTTTTCCGAGCCCAGGTTCCCTCCTGCGAGTCCTCGAAATCCGGGGGAAATTGATGGCAACCAGATGGAGCGAATGGAGATAGGGGATGATCGACCTTTCTCGGTTTACACCGGGAGAGACGGCTGTTGTGTTCGATCGCGGCGACACGGGGATGCTTGGGTTCCTCGGGGCCCCGACGCGCGGCCGTTCGGATCGATAGAGCTTTTTGGGACAACGTTGGCCGACCGTGGCTGCCTCGGTAATCGGTCGCTGCGAGCACTGCAGATGGTGTAAATATTCGTGGATAGATCGGTCGGAGGGCATGAGCTTCGGATTCGCTTGGTTGGAGTTGCTGAGCTTCTGATCCTTTTGGGATCAGAGAAGAAGGGGATACCGGAAGATATTCGATTCACTTGTAATTGTTCACTCGTTAGATCTTGGGGATATTTGTAAACTATAAACGTATCGATGCCTGCCGTTTGGTTACATCCTCCGAGTTACCTATGAACCGTTGGCGACATCTTGTGGATCCAGTCGCGCGTTAGCTTCTCTCGTTCCCGGGGTGGTCGCCACTGGTAAAAGGCGGCTCATCATTTTCGAATCGTCCTAGAGTTTCTCGCGAACTTTTGCAATTTTCCTGCAACTATCCGGGATACGTATACTCGTTTCCGATAAGTTTACTGAGCGTAGCCTCCGGGATAAGCGATTCCAACGCTGATCTCTCCTCGCTAATGCCCCGAATAGCCGTCTCCCAGGCGTAATCTGTTATTCATAGCGGTTCTCCTTTCGTCCCGCCCACGCGGGCCTGCGTTGTCCGTGGTTGTTTCCATCTGGCGAGTCCGTTGAATCATCCCGGCAGCCCTCCTTTTCCGATGCAACGCGCGGTTTCCAGCCTCCGGGAACTGTCTCTGTCCTCGGCCGGCTGCTGCTGCCCGGCTTTGTCCCTTTGGGGAGTTAAGTGCCACTTGCCGCGAGTATTTTCGATGTTCAGCCGGGAACTTGACACCGTTCTGGGCCCGGCTTTCCGCGTTCCTCCCCCGTGGTGGTGGCTTTCTTCGACCTGCATTCTGTTACCGCTCGGGGATAAGGTTTCTTCCCTCCCTGCGGGAATTCCGAATTCTACCATCCTCGCTGTCGATCGTTGACGGCAGCTTTATCTGGGGGTCTGGAAAACATCCCTCCCAGATCCTCTGAACCTTCAAACATTCGTTCTTATTTCCAAAGACATGAAATTCAATGAGAGATGCAGCTGTATCGACAAAACAGCCTTGTACCTCTGAATCTTGTATGCTTGGCATCATTTTCTGCCGTGAAATTTACCTCGAAAGTCTAAGGTATACCCTAAACTCTCTTCTAACTTCCACATATTTATCATTCTTAGGAAACCGAAGTTTTCTCGAATGACGTGGAACTGATGTTTGACGAAAAAGATGCTTCGTTGATCCTTATCGTTGATTTCTACTATACCTCACTTTCAGCAACTTTGCCCAGCAACTCCAAAGCATCCCCTAAGTTCCACTAATCTGTAGGAAGCTTTGCTTCCATGGCCAAAAGCATAGTTCGTTGCGGCGATCCAAAGTTCGCGTGCAACGGACGAGAGGACGGTCACTGGCTGACCAGCCGTTCCGAACTCTGGCCGCAGCGAACTCCGGCGTTTTCTAGGTTTTCACGTTTCCAGAAGGTTTTCCCACCCCGCGCTCCTCGCAGGAAGCCGGCGGGTATCGATCTCTCAGCCTCGTATATGAAATCTCTATCTCCCTCCTCCCACATGGCCCGTTCATTATATTTCCTAGCGCGGCGGGGCGGAGAGGGGGGGGGCGGGTTAGAAAGAAACAGAAGGGGTTGGACGCTGGGCAGAGGGGAGGAAAAAGAGCGGAAGTCCTCGAACTCGCACTCGTCGTTGAACGCCGAATGATAGCGACCGGGGTCAACCGCGGGGCTATCAGAGCCTCTTCTCGATCCCAGCTGCGCTATTGCGCTTGAAAGTTTATTTATACGTTTGATTGTTCTCCTCCGTCGTCCCCGGACAATGGAGATCGTTAGTGTAACAGCTGGGAAGGTGGCTCGTGGGTGGGATTTAATGTGGGAGGTGATGGTTAATCGAGCTCGAGCTTTGCGACGAAACGTATACACTTTAGATCCACGATTTCGCTAAAAATAATACCAAAAGTAATATAAATGACGTCAAATGGTTACGTGCACCTCGATTCTTGGTCTCCCTAGTTCGCGAATATTCAACCCGGCAATTCGGTCTTCTGTAATTCTCAAGTTCCACTTCTAACGTTGAAACCTTTGTCCCTTCGATCGTTCAAAATTGTCAAGTTTCGACGTTGAATCCTTGCGCTGTATGATCTGCTTCGAATCATAATTTACCGCATGAAACAATCTATAAAGTTTCGAAGCTAAAGGTATTCACTTTCCTTTCGTCGCTTTTCATCCCCCACATCACAGCTTGGTGTTCTTCTACTTCACTATTCCCATTTCACGAATGCCTTTCATACGCTTTCGCGACAACGGACACAAGGAGCGTTCGTTTCAAGCAACACCCTCTTAATTTCCTCGCCGGAAATAACGCGAAAAATTGATCGGTCCGTTGAACCCGATCGGCGACGGTGTCCGGCGCAACCTCAACCCGGTGGACCCTGAGGACGGTCGCGCACGGTGAGACCCGTGGTGCCGTTAGGCGGATTTATGGCCGACTCGATATTAAAACGCGAACGTAATTTACGAGCCGGGCCGGCGAGCAGCTGCCGGAGGCGTGTGCCCGCGCTGCGCCCGCTATCAATCGTTTCGCACGAGAACGGGAAAACGGAGCGATCGTTCGCGGTTCCCACGTGGAAAGCGTTCCTTGGAATCGCTTTTGACTAAGATGCCCGACAACCTGAAAGAATAAGGATTTAGTTAGTTAACTGTGGAATTTAGCTTTGAAAGTCTCTCGTGAGTTGCGTATGACAATCAAATAACGACGAGCATATACGTTGAACGCAGGGCAAATGCACCTTATATATGTCAAAATAAAGAATTCATCAAACTGACAGAGAGTTTCATCTTTATTAACTGTTGTATGTAGTTTATTTTACAATACTTCCTATTCTACCTCAACTATTGTGTTTTTATTACTTCAACCATATAGTATAAGTACTTATGTTTTTCATTTTTTTGTTGGATCAAAGACTTTACCATTCGAAGGTATCAATTTTAGTCACAGTTTGGAGTGGAGAATGATGTATTGAGAAATAGCACAGTTCTGTAAAATCCAATTTTCATTTGCTAAGTAGCTAATCATGTCTTATCCTTTCATTAACGGACAAACCGACGTCGTTCTCCTTTCTAGCCCCTTCTCCGTTCTCGTCTGTTTCTATCTGCATCGTGAAAATACAATTTGCATGTCTACTCCGCGAACGAATCCTTGGCGCGCGATTAATTTCGATTAAATAACATTCACGAAGGAGAATGCGGTTTTTCGTTTTAAATTCTGCGAATTAGTTTCTCGTGTACGGGAAACCTTCCCTCTGTGAACGGCTTTTTACTATCCGTGGTTAAAAACCGAGAAAGCAGAAACGACCTGTGGCATGTTTTCCATTTCAACATGTTGCGGTCTAATGTTTTATGCATCGAGATCTCACAATAGACTCGCATCTTCGGATGAGAATTTTCCTTGCGAATAACGCGCGCTTGTTTGCGGTTTCAAAATGTTTCATTACTCACAGGAGTCAACGTTCGGAGAAAACGAGGCGATATTTAATTGCGTCATTAGTCTGAGCGTAACACATTACATGTTATTAAATTGTTGACTGTGTAAAATCTGTTGCATCCATTCACGTCCATTTCACGTAAAAAGTAGATGAAAAAATACCTCCCGAGTTGCTCGCCTGTTGGAACCATCAGCGAGTATCCAGAGAAGCATCGTAGCCAAATATCTCACGCTCGGGAACCAAACAACGCCCCCACAGATGTCACCTTTAAACCATGATTTACAGCACTAAACGTATTACTCAAGCATCTAGAACAATTAAGAAGTCATCGATAAATGCACAAAAATAAAGACTCGAGATCCTACAACCCGTTTGCCATATAACGATGAAACCTTGGAAACAAAATCCAACAAACACAAATATTATTCAATCCTTCCCAGTTGAAACATCTACAATTTTTCCATTACAAGTCGCCATGCTTGAAAGCATGCATAAAGCACAAAATACCTCTTTTCTCTACGAAATCATTTCACGATAAACTACGTTTAACGAGTGCATTAAATGAACGCGAGAGCTGTTACGCTCCCTCGACTCGAAATGAAATAACTTTTATTTCTCCCTTATCAATCCGTACGATTTAAATTAAACGTAGACGTAGGATTAGCATGACATTCCATTTTTCTACTAGCGTATCGTTAACCGTACGACGATAAAGTATCAATAACTGGTAGTTCTAGCAATTGCAGAAGAAATCATATGGCAAGGGGTTAATCGTATCTTCGGCTATGGATCGCGTGGATTCGGCTCGCGGGTCGCGTGATCTCGCGGGGATGATAGTAGTTGGCCGCTAGACATCCGGGCCAGTACAAACGAGAGAAGTCGGCTTGATATCGATTCTGGAGACCCGGTTGTGCGCGCTCGCGTGCTCGAACCAAACTAATTTCCATTCTACGAGCCGTCCACGGCCGACACGAGTGTTTAACCTATTATGTTTGCGAATTATCTGTCGCGATAGCGTCACGATTTTCGGACCCGGTGTGGAAGGTTCCCCCGTATCGGAGTCAGGCCGGCGCGCGTGCCCTCTTCCCCACCGGAGGTTATCTTCGTTCGTCGCGGTGGACGCGTTTATCTCGAATTCCGGCCGTCCGAGCCTGGACGAGGTCTTTTTTGCCATTCCCAATTACGCCGATTACGCCGTTACCGTGCTACCTCCCACGCTAATCCATCCTATAATTGTCTCTCTCTTTCTGTTTCAGGTAAGTCGTCCACTGTTCTCTTCGTTCGGTGATACTGCGTTGCCCGGTGCCGTGAGTCGCAATATTTTTTACACATGCTTCGTGTTCGTTACGCAGAATTCGATGTCACTGAATCGAAGATTCTGTGCGTTTGTTCTGAGAAAAACTCGATCGAACGGGGGACGTAATTAGTCTTGAGAAAATGCGATCGTATTATTTAGTGAAATTAATTCGAAGTTGAATACTTCTGTATTGCTTTCTATGTATCTGTGCGTACAAATTTGAATCTGTCTAAATGTTTGGACACTAGTAGATTCATTGGTTATGTTTTGATAACGATTTTGACGTTCGGTTTACGGTTGGAAGAGGAGTTTCACCTGTTAAATGATTCATCGAGAATTTTGCTCGTGAAATAGTACGAACAAATATTCGTTAGTGAAAGTGACTGTGATACAGAATTTTAGTGGAATTCTCGAACGCATTGTTACCTTAACATCATTATGTGCGAAAGAACCGAATGGTCTAGGGAAAAATTGAAGAATGGTCGACTTAATTAAGACCATCCCGATTCGAGAGAATTTAATATCGAGGGAAATAATTCTGCCCGTCTATTTGTCGGACCGAGCCAATCTCCCCGGCGAAATCCCATTCCCGCGAAGACTTCGAAACTCCGCTCGCCCCTCCGCCCGCGCAACCGGTTAAAACTTAATTCTTCAAGTAAAATGGCGTCGGCGATCGACCGATGCAAATGACACCGGCGGCAATTTTCGCGACAATATTTTCATGCCTCGAATCCGCGTCCGTCCGAGCCGTCGAATGCAAATTCCCCGTTTCCGGGAAATTGAACGAACACGGTCCCATTGAATAATTCAGAAGTTTGGCGGCGCTGCACGGAAGAAAAATAGAAAACACCGACCGCGGTCGTATAATTACCAATCAAGGGGAGGAGATTTCTCAAACTGCCTAGATTGATCGAATTTCGAAAGCCACGGGATCCTTACTTAGAGGAAAGGTCTGTTCGAAATTTGAATTCTCTCAGCGAGACGCGTATCAAAGCGAGTTCCCTCACGGAAATTTCAAAACTGTACTCAATTATATATTTTCCTTCAACTCTTATGAATTTTTATCTTTCAGTTACATTGTACTCGATACTTAAACGTTAATCATAGCAAAATAGCGTTTCACGTCGTTTCACACGCGAAAAATGCTAATAATGTTTAGCGATACTTAAATCGCCGGATAACCCGAGATTCCTTCGCAGAGAATCATTGAATAACTTCCGTAACGATCCATGCAATCATCTAAATATTAATGAACGCATTTCTGCAGTCTCGGTACGACATTAAAAACCAATGTTGCCTAGCATCAACGATGACGCGCAATTAATCACTCTATCTATCCGTCTGTTAAGGAGAAACTTTCTTATCAAGATTGCGCAATGGAGACGCGCGAGTTTCTTAAACTGTGCATTCATATATAGAAAATTAAGTGAATAGACACATGTTTCCGGTGCCGGACAGCGTCGGTTTAATGAAAAATGAATCCGAGCAACACCAGTGATTACCGCGAATCGCTTAATTGAAGGATGCGTTGCGATAATTACGAGGCGTGTTTACCGTTTGCTCTACGCGTTCCGGTTTCCGCGGACGATTAACAATTACACAGCCGGCAGTGATATTAGATCGCGGAACTCCGCGTTACATCAAAGACGTGGCACTTACCGCGCGTTACCCGAAGCGCTCGGTCTCGAGCACAAAGCTGCTCCCATCCCGAGAATGTCAATTAGTATTCGCGAATGGAATCTCGATGTTCGCTCTCCCTCCCTCCCTTCCTCTTTCTCTCTCTCCCTTCGATCGGCCGGCGAACATTTCGGCGACCGTCCCCTTTAATTTTTCTTCTTTTTGCGCACGATGCGCTTTCCTTCGGCGAAAGTAATTACCCCGGAGAGAAACTTGATTTCGTACATCCATTTCGGGCGGAAGTCCCGTCGAAAGAAACCGACCACCGGAATCTACCGGGCAATTAGTCGTTTAATAAATATTTCTGTCCGTTCCACTTGTCCCCCTGCAATTCGAAAATTTCATTCGTTTAACCGCTTGCCCTAGAATTTATTTCTTAATTATCATCGATACAACTACTTCGCCATTGATAATTCATCGACTAATTTTAGATGTATTCTGTATCTATGTTCGCTCGAAAGTATAATTATTGATAACTGAAGGATAATGTTTCATTTCAATTCTAAAGAACTGAGTAATATTTATATTTGTTGAGTTCTCACGGCGCAACTCTGTGAAACAGTGAACAATCACTGTTAACGCTTTTTCTTTTAATTGGATTCTCCCTCGACAGTCTTGTAGATTAACTTCAACCCCAAAAATTGTACTTCGAATAATTCTGGACACGCGAAACCTCGCGTCAAAAGTGATATCGAGTTCAGCGCGGCGTGAACGAGTCGATTGCAGGAAATTCTACCGAGGTTTCATCAACTTCGGAACGCATTTCGAACACTTGTTATTTCATAATTCCATTTGCGGATCGGTCTCCGTTTCTACAAACAAATTGCCTCAACTTAAACAAAACTTTCGCCTGAAACTTCATTAGAAAGCTGCATTCCCGTTCCCCTTCCCCCGCGTCTCGCTCGAGCGGAGTATCATCAAAAGACTTCGCAACCGCGTGTAATTCCACGGTGAATCAGAATAAACTTTCCGCGAATTTTCTAGCGTCTCGGCGGAAACTAGAAGCGTGCGAGAATAATGGGATCGGGTTGCCGAAACAATCGGACTTGAGCGAAAGTAAGCTCGTTTGTAAGTTCTTGTAAAGGAAGATAATAATAACTGAAATGAGACAGAATAAAATATTATTCGCTTTCAAATTCAACATTTTAGGAATATAATTGGAACATCCTTTTTTTCAATGAACACTATAAGAAGCAATACACTAAAAAATCCACAGTACAGTTATCACTTTGTTTCGCATTGCCTCCTTTATAATTTCAGAAATTTCGAGAACCCGACTCGAGCTTCAGAGAACAGACCCGACGAATATTTTCAGGTTCTCTCTTGCACACCTCTACCGGAAACGTATCGTTTCGCGAACCAGCGGCGATTTGATAGTTGCGAAAGGGGGGAAACAGAGGAGACGAGCCGCGAAGTGTGTCAGCGGCCGGGTACGCGACAAATTGGATAATGAATCTCACGTGGGATCGTTGGCTGGCACCGACAAAACCGAGGAGTCGGTGCACAGAGGGGGTGGGGGGGGCGGGGCGGTAATGACGACGATGATAACGATGACGATGGACGAAGGAACGCGGCCGGGGGGTCGGTTATCTCGGCGGGCGTTATTGTTCCATTACCGCCACTTGAATGCGAATCGACCTTAATCGTCGGGCTTTAATTGCGATTTCGAAACGAGCGGCCCGCAATTCGTAGCTCGCGGAAAACTCGGCGAAAGTTGGCCGGTAGCGCTGGGAAGTGGGACGAGGAGGGCACCGGGCGATATTAAACAAAGCGGATCAAGAACGTAAACCGGCCGGTAGCCCATAATTCCTCGATAGTCCCTCTCCCCCGCCGGTCTGGCTGAATTTTAATCTTCGTACCTCGATTACGATGCGGAACCGTGCGGCCACCGGTGATTTCCCGGGGAAATTTCGCTGCCGAAAATTTACCTTGCTTCCTCTTCACGCGTGCAGTGAATACCGCTTCGCGTTTATTTTCTTCCCATTGTTACAGCTCCGGAGCGAGCAGGTATTCTGACCTTTCGAACAGTCTTCCGTATTGTTTGGACTAAATGATTGGGGTACGACTGTGGAAGAATTTATTGTTATCGCTCGACACGCTTCTGTGAACAACTGGGTACCGGTTCGAGCTCTCTTCTGCAATTTGCTGGCTTTTCATGAAAATTGGGATAAACTGCTTTTCATGCCAATTTCTTGCGCTCTTAACCCTTTGCGCTCGGGAGTTGATTCTCGCTCACCACTTGATTTCATACAATGAAACTATAAAATTTGATATTTAATATTGTATTACGTATAATATATCGATTTGAGAAATATTGGAATAAAATTGTTCCTCGACGTACGTGGGATTTCTCTTCGAGTTAATTTCACGAACTATCATCTTTACCTCATCAGGAAATATTAGAATATTTTTAGTGAAAAACTGCCGAGTGCAGAGAGTTAAAATAGATGTTTTATGCGGAAATATTGCAATATTGAAGTTTGAAGCGATCATTTCGGTTGTGTATGTGTGGGTTAGTATGAGATACTGCAGCGTGTACTTCGTTTCACGATGAACTCGGGTGATTCGCGCTTGAAACTGGTATCTCGGTGGTGTAAGAGTTAGTCTTCAACGACCATTAAGTAGGTTATGTTCTTCATTTTTGAACTAATTAACGGCTACAGCGGGAGATTAATGGCGGCCGGCTCTTAGTTTCCACCGGCAGAGATAATCACGTGTTCGAGGCTTTCGTTACATTTCGATCAATTTTCCCCGCGTCTAGCTCGACCTTTCCCTTATCGAAACCCTGTCCCGAACCCCAGCTTTCATTGTTCGACTGCCATTGATCCATGGAACAATTGTGTTACACGGTGCGAGATAATTACCGGGAGATAATTAAAATCGATCGTACTAACGTTTCACGGTGGCTCACTCGATACGCGCGTAACCCGTCCTCATCCGGGTCAATTAAACTTATACGCTTCGGATACGCGATGCGTTAATAAACGATCAATAGTATTAAGTCAGACAACGACTCGCCGCTGCTGCTGTGGCGTCCGGCTATATCAGTTCCGCTATATGGAAATTAATATTCGCAAATAGGATTAGTTGCAATATATTGTTACTAAAAATCAGATAAATATGAAATAATTCGTCGAGTTCGTTCGGATTATTAAACGTTTCACTATACTCAATTATTTAGATCCTGGGTCAGAATAAATCATGTTTTTGCCAGATTATTTAATAATTCACCAAAAGACGCTACTTCATAACTATTTCTACTTCTATCGTCTATTTTTCTTAACGCAAGAAATCTTTCGCGAACAAAGTCGACTGAAAGATAAGATTACATCGTAGTTGATCGCTTTAGCGCACAGATTTCTCCCCGGATTAGCGAGTGTTAACCGTCCCCCCAGTTTTTTCCATTCGCCAAGCTATCTCTGCCTCAATCTTCACATTGCCCTCGCTTGTTTTCTCGAAGAACATGAAGCCAAACCGCGTTTCTGTCGGTCGGTTTATGATTCCGCGTCTAATCCAGTCAATATTGTGCGGAAAGCTCGGTACCCGTTCGGCTCGGGACTGCGCTTGCGAGAGCGAACATTGTCTTTTATGAGCATTTTATATGGGCGATCGATGGCAGAGGCAGACCGTCGGTTTTTACGGGCGAAAGTATCGCGGTCGAAGAATTTCATGGGTCGGGAGCTGACTCGGGCAGAAGTGGCCCGACCGTTTTCGCTCGGGAAGAAAGAGAAAAAGAAAGGGGGAAGGAGAAAGAGAGAGCCGGGCCCAAAGGGACGCCCTGATGAACGGGTTTCTTCGCGAGGAACCGCTTAATTCCAGGGTCACTGTAATACCTGGAGCCTGTTCAGGGAGCGCAGGTCAGATTTCGCGGCGTGCAGTAACGTTCGACGCGAAATTTTGCGTACCGTGGCTGAAACTTCTGACGGAAAATGCTCTGCCGCCGTGGATATAAACGGACAAACAGGGAACACGAACAAGTAATTAAGTAATTTGTGTAGAAAAGGTTGTCACATCGAATTCTCCAAGTGGAAGGAAGTTAGCTAACATTACGTTGAACGTTACGTCGCAGTTTCATCTGTCAATATTATCAGTATTATGCGCGACTGCTATTATTGATGACTATTTACAAAAGGAAAGTTGCACTTGACCCCCTCTCATGTAATGCGAGAGACGTTGCGAAGGTTTCCACTTCGGTTTCGTAGAAATGTTTTGCTGCGCTTAGGTAAATATAATGGGTTCGCTATCCAATGTTTTAGCTTTGAAATAATTGTGCAATCGACGGTGAACAAAGAGTTTCTTTTCGTCCTTTAAAATTGGTGATAATAAATCTGACACGTGAAGAAAATCGTGTGACAAGGGGTTAAGTTGTATGCTACAGGGTAAGGATAGAAAACGATGATTGTTAAGGTTTGACGCTTACGGTGTTTTCTACGAGAACTCTTCGGATATCCTGCAACGCGTGTGAGGCTCAAGTATCTCACGAACAAATCTTTCCTCTTTATTATTCCTGACTCACCGTTTCATGTAATATTTATCGAACACACCCCGTGTCGGAGGTATCCTGTCTCCGCGAGAGGAAAGAAAATGGCCGATCGCGTTGGCGCACGGGAACGGAAATGAGCAACGCAAAAAGAAATTCAGGGGCGAGGGCACACTTCCGTTCGTTCCATCGAATCTCGATGTCGCGAATAATTGATCTGAGCTTTCATGGATAAAGCGTTCTGCGACGACAACGATCGTCGTATGTGTACGCACATACTGGAACATTATAATATCATAATATTGTATAACGATGCAGAGATATACGCGTTCTTGTTCCTCCCTTTAATCGACAATATAGGAAAATTGCAAACAAGAAGATCTCGGCTAAAATTCACGTAAAGAACTCGTTTTATGATATCTTGATTTTTATCCGTCACGAATACATGCACCATGTAGCTTAATAATAATCTTAACCGCGTCATTAAATCTACTAAAGGAAAATGAAAAACAATGTTCCCGCTCGCGGAGTATCGCGCGGAATTAGAATAATGGTATGTAACAGGAGCATTGCATCTAACATCGAATATCAAACGCGCTATCTCAGGCAATCCTCTTACTGTTATTACCAAAGAAAATATTATTGTATGATTCACAGCCGAGGGAATCCAGCGTGGATTTATCTAACGACGCGGCGAAGTCACATGATTCCGTTTTATCAAGGATATCGCCATGAACATTGCGCGTGATACACAAATTTGAGAATGATGCAACGAACGCTTCGCGACGGTGTATGTCTTCATTGTAGATACATTGCGCAGCTGCAGCAGCATCAACCGTTCGCAGCCTTTATCTTGTTTATCTTGTTCTCCGCTGTTCACCGGTCTCCTCGATGTTGTTTGCACTCGGGGATATTTGATCCAGTCCGTCGCGGACTTGTAACTCATTTCGTCGGTAGGAATGGCAATCGATCGCCACCGATATACCCTTCCCCGCAATTAAAATGTGTTCGGCAAATACTCGCTCGCGGAGATTATTCGAAATATTCGACGCACCGTGTGCTCCTCGTCGTTTAATCCGATTGTTTTTGCCATTCTAACTTGTATGAATTTTATGACAGGAAGAAATAACCATCCGAAAGCAATTACTTTGCGTAAATGCAATCTAATAACGACATTAGTGTGCTCGCTATGCAGGACTCGATAAATTAATACATTTCTCCCAGCTACACTTCAAATAATAGTTCCATTTCGCGTCAAGTTTCAAAGTTCCAGCCTTCGCGAACGCTGACGAGAATAATCGAGTTAAAAATTGCAGTCTTCGCTTCATCCACGCAAGCTCGCATCGTTGCTTTTATCAAAGGAGGTAGCTATTCTAGCAGCGAGGAGACAAACTTCGAAATCAAACAATCAAAGAAATTATCCCCGAAATAATTGGTAAACGTTGAATTGCTTCCAGAACTTAATGCAAACATCTCCGTGCGAGTCGCACGATGATCATCGCGTTTCCCAGCGAAATTACTCAAGAAAATTTCTCTCCACGATACTCGAGAGACTTTTCTTTCTTCTTTTCCCGGCGGAACACGCGATTGATCGTTTATGGTTCCCAATGCCGCGATTACCGTACCCGGACAATTCTGCAGCCTATAATTGGCCACGGGAACGCAACGCGTCGACGGTGTAATTGCCTTTTGTTACCTTCTGTCTATCGTTCTCGGATCGTGAATCCGCCCGAATTTTTCTAACGCTCCGAAGGCTAGGGCAATCTTCAGTGAGTCCCATTGTGATCGCCTCGGGACAAACCTTTCCCGTTTCTCCGACCGACCTACTATTATCCAGGCTTTAGGCACCGGGGTTACAGGCCCGAAATAGTCTAGTCAGGTTCGCTAATAAACGGCATTCACGCAGCCGCGGGGCGAGGGGAAGGGGGAGAAGTTTCGCGAACGAGTTCGCGTTCACCTTGCTCTCGAAATCGTAGCTCGGTTCGGCCGAACGAAACCCAACGAAAATACCGGCCGCGGTCGGTCGGCTAGCCTGAAACTCGACGGAGAAATCGAAACTCGAAAGTCCTCCGGGCTTCGCCTGAAAAGTTCCTGCACCGTTTCTTCTCGAAGAAATTGTGTTCTTTTTATGCGATAAGAATATTTGTACACAAAAAGGATTAGCAAAGCGATCGTACAGAATGTAAGATCAAAAGGATAACTTCGTTTATTGAAAATTTCATGAAGGCGAAGCGATTCCTACGATCACCAGAGAAGTCACGAGACCCATCTCCTCCTTCTATCGATTCTTGTATATTACCGTATACCGATGTTCAATATCGTGCTCATAAAAGAGAATCACAGTAATCTCGCCAATTTCGAAAGAAACAGACCGATCTTGACACGTTGCAGACGGATCACGAGAATTTTCGTGCGTTCTATTCTAGAGTTTCTAGCCAATCGCGAGCATTGTTCCCATTGTTTTTCACCGGTGCAACAGAAACGTACTTGCCCGCTGGGAAAGTTGGCAATAAAACTGTTAGCCCGCAATGCGTTAATACTTCGACGGCGAATCAATCAACGGTATCGTAACAGGGCATCCAGCAACGCTTCGTTTCATCCCCGTTTCCAAGACAGCGTTCCTTTAATGGAAGTGAAGCCCCGTTTCCACGGTACTCGACCCGATTTTCACCCCTGTCCCGAAGGGAAAACCGGTCGATTCCGAGCGGCGAGCTCTCCTTTGAGCAAGAATCGCATCTGCCGTCGCGTCGCGGGGCCGATGGGAGCCGAGAGCAGAGAGAAACCAGTCGCGTCGGTCGAGATGGCGTGCGGTGCGTGCGTGCGGGAGAAGAAATAACGAGCGGGACGCGGTCTGGCCTCGACCGAGGGGGAAGAAAACGAGGCGGGCTCTATTGGGAGTAACCTAACATATACCTCGGACTAGCCTGTTTCCGAACCAACAACGAGAACCGAGGCTCCCGTCCGCGAAAGTGTCTTCCCAATCCGCATTTTCCCCTCGCGCCCACGTCGAAACGAAACCCCTTTGTGTACGCTATTTCCAGCCTGTAACGCGTTTCACGGCTGGCTCCCTTCAGCCCACCGTTGAAGATCCGCTTGTTTTTCGTTGCACAGCGGTGCCAGTCGAGAGCCAGTTTCGTTTTATGCAGGCGAAAGGTTTTCCTTCCTTTGAACGCGCGGAAAAGCCCGGTGTGTGTGTGCTCGCTAACGAATTTTATTAGTCCGGCATGTTAAGTTTCGGCTGTTCCTTCCCGCAGAATTCGAGCGTGAGTTGATGTTTGCATTGTGTTTCGTGTGCTGTGTTTCGCGTAGCATTCGTTTATTTTTATTACTTTGGCTCTATTTTTACTCTGTCCTCGGAATTGGGGTTTTTGTTGCTTTGATAATCGCTTGGAGAGCACTAACGAGACGTCTTTTTTTTTGGAACTCTATACCTGTAGAGGTGAACTAGTTTCTTTGGCAGAAAAATACAAACTTGCTTAACACCTTGGCGAAAGATTCGTGTAATCATCTTTCGTTTAGCTGAGATTGCGAGTTGTGCTCGATAGTTCCGGCGCACCCGGTGTGCAGACGCGAACCGTCTCGTTGGCTTCCCGTAACAGTTATTGCCTTGAATATTCATATCGATCCATAAAGTCGTAATAAGTGGCTCGTTACCGGCTGCACCGCGATCCTCGTTCCCGGGAATAAAATCCCGGATAGGAGCGTTCGCTGGAGCACACTCGGTATATGCACACGGATCGCGATCGTTCGGTAATTATTACGCAAGCTGAATTACGAACGCTTTTCGAAAACACGGTATCTCCCGGCGATATTTCCGGAGTCGTGGGAGATCCGCCGCAATAAAGTGATCACGCTAGCTGACCGTCTTCTCTCTTTCTCTCTTTCACGTTTCTCTTTTTCCCGTCGGAAAAGTCGAACCTATGATTCGTCGAAACATTGCACAGTATCGCGCGGGTCGCGTTTCCGTGCGCGCCGAGTCAATTGGCCAATTCGTGTCTCCGCGATTGCGACGATTACTCGGTACCTGGAAGCAATTACGGTGCCCACGTAATATAGGCAAAGAATCGAGGCTTTTGCATACGAAATACAAACGAATTTCGGAAGAGATCTCGACGATTTGAAACTTTCCGTAAATGTCTAACTGGCATTCAACTGCTCGCGGAAGATGCTTTGTAGAACACTGTTTCCATCAAACTATTAAATCAAATAGAAACAATTAACCTATTGTTCTGAAATATCAAATAGGTGGAGGTTTCAGTCGTTCGGTTCTATTCAGTTCGAATAAAACATATCTTTATCGACTGATAGTTTGAAATGAATGTAGGTATAGCGAGCGTGGAGTTTGTTTTCTAATTAATTAGTAATTAACAAAGAAGTTTACCGAACGCGATTGTTAAATAACGGCAAAGAGTTGAAAACAATTGTCTTGCGATCCGACGAAAAATTCACTTCGCCGAATGCTCGATGAGTTTCTGTTTGAAACGCGGACTTCTGGGACACCCGGTGTGTCGCAAGCCGGCTACCAGTTCTCATAACTGTCGCGGACGTAAATACTCGCGCGTGTGGTTCCGTACACACGCGGCGACCAGGATTACCCCGCGCCAGTCACGGCTGGCTCAAAGGTTCATTGATAAAACGGTTTCGCCCTCGAGTGCGAGTGCCTTGGCGCTCTCTTAACCGACGTGTCGCGGCCGTGTTCCTCCTGTTATCGGCACGCTCGGTGGCCACGGCCGAGCAGGAACACGGAATTGAAAATCGCTGCTGATAAGGGAACCTGTGGTGGCCTCGTGCCAAAAACCGGTGCCGCCTATTGCTCTGACATCGCGATCGAACGGATAGGAGGACGCGGCTGAAGCATCTCGCAGCTCCACCCTTGTTTGCACTCTTTCGGTGGAAAACTCTTACGATTTTCTGTTCCAGTGCTGAACGATTATAAACGGATACTTTCTTCGTTGATCATCGATACGAATACAAAATTCTTACACCAACTTTGAAGAAAAACGAATGATTGAAGTTTGATCGAAGTTTTCATTATATTCTCAGTAGGGATCTCTTGGAATTTCTATTTCGTGATTACAATTTTTTTTTGTTAATAATAGGTACAGATAATAAATTTCTTATGTTATTCAAAAAAAATTAACCCCTTGGCCTATGATTCCTTTCTCAACTCTGATCGATACTTTGTCGTCAATAATTTATTGGAAAAAGAGAAAAATTCTAAGCATACGTTATGCTTATATTTCCTTTTATAGTATAATAGTTGATTACAGAGGAATAATATTTACTTTGAATTCGAATGAACTGAGTAATATATATATTTGTTGAATCATGTTAAAAATCTTCATCACGAGTCTTACTCGTTGTTACAGAACAAGGGGTTAATAATTAAAGTCACTACTGTCACAGCTTTCATTATTTTTCTCTCGTCATCGTATAATCACAAACTATTTTTTCCCTGGTCATCGATACGATTAATAAGTTTCCCATACGCTGTTCGAAGAAAAATCAATGATTACGGTTCGATAGGATTTTTTAGACAAACGAACGGCTGCAACGAGATGAAAAGCAAGAATACTTCCACGGCGGCATGGCCGAGCGCAAAGCAACCCTTTACCCCGTATCGAGGGGTGCAGCGAAGCGTTTGAAACGCGGAACTGGATAAAACGCGAACGAAGGAGCTAATTAGAGGATTTTTCATTACGCGAACCAGCGATGGGGCAACATCGCGGATAGTAGAACGTTATATCCATCCGATTCGAGGGATTCGTCACGCGGCGAGGGTGCATTTCCATGGGAACGATGTCTCGCGAGTGGGAACAGAGAAGGATATCGCGTTACTCGTCGTTTCCAGTTTTTATTGCGACGGATGAATTTCCCTGAGAGTCCGCGATGATCGCGATAATAATTCGAGCAATGTTTTCGCTGGACCTATATGATAACCGATCGCGTGTTCCCAGGAATACACTTTTGGGTCGACAAATACTCGCGAAAGGTGCCGATGCAGCGGAGATGCGTTTTAACTTGAAACAAATGATATCTTGCGAACTACCCGTGATTAAGACCACGAGGTCGACTCGCGACATTCATGTTTGGTTCGCAATTTTGAATACGAGTAAAACTCGTGATATTCATGTCTGACGTGATATTACGACGATCCTGACTTGCAATGTTTACGATTGGCCCGAAATTCTCATTACGAGTGACACTCGTCAAAGTACGACAAAGGGTTAACGCGAGGCTTCGCAACCGCTTTCCGGTTCACGTTCGTTTCACCTCTTTTTTTTCGATTTTAACTCGACCACCGACGTCGGCCGCGCACCGGTTCATAATAAAAGCGCATCGTGTTGCATAGGAAAACATAAACACGCGCGCACGGACGCAGCAGATTTACTCACGATTTAATTACGAGCGCTTGACACGGAACGGTAGATGCGTATCCGACTGCGGTCCGTTAATAAATACCGGAAATTATTTCTCCGGTGTTGTATCTGCTTTTATTAATATTTTGCATCGACCGACTGTCGCTGACGCGGCAACCAGCCCCGACAAAAGCCTTTGTGCGGATTTTCGAAGAAATTTTCTTTTGAACCATTGACTCGACTGTAGTCACCCGAAAAATTGTTTTATGTCTCTGTCGCGAGTTAAATCGAAATGCGATATTATCATATAATTGCCATATGCATAAGAGAGTTATTAAAATAATATCTCAAATTAAGGTTTCTTTTTTTCTGTAAACTGTAACATTTAATTTTTGTAATTTGCTTACAACACAGCTTGGGAATTTATAATTCGTTTTACAGTATAGAATGTAGAATCAAAGGATTAATCAAGTAAGGAGATCCAATCAGTTAATGTCCTTAGTTCTTGAATATATTAAAACGCCGTGGAATTTCAAACGGATCACAATCATTGAAGAATCACGCGAAGTTCTTATAAAAACGACGTTCACTTCATAAACATCGTTCAACGGATCAAATTAACGGATTAACCCCGTAGCCACAATATTGCATAATGTTATCCTTCGCATTGTTCGGTCGCTTCAGTACTTTATTTCGCAATTCATTTCGGGTGTGTCCACGCTGAATGTTAATCACGACTGTTGAAATAATATTCTCCCCAGCCACGAGGCAACGAGCGATACGAGATCCATCAGAGGATCATAACTGCCGTCGATTCGGCGTAATCCCCGTTAATTCCCACACCGGCCCGTTAAATTAGATTCAAGCATTTCCGCGTCGAAATCTCGTTCGCGGACGTTAATCGACATTACCGTTCGATTTTTCCGTTCGACTTAGAGACGTGCGGGTACCAGGGATTCCGGGTTTAAGTCAGGCTCACAAAAAGTCGGGCGGGTACCTAAAACATAAGCAAATAATCACATAAGCAATACGAAATTTGTTGGTAATCCGATATCTTCGAGTAAACAGATACTTTCGGGTAACCCAACATTTTCAGGTATCTTACCGGTTATAGTATCTGCAGGTACCATAATACCTCCACTATAGATATTATTATATGAAATATGTATACTACGAAGATCGTTAACCATTTGCACTCGACAGTGGTTTTCATTATTAATACTCATTGTTTTATGTAATTTAAATATACAAAAAGAATCCTGCATAAATTAAGAAATGTTACTATTTTATTTGTTTCGCATGTTGCTAGCTCGTTAAAAATTTAACATCAGATTTTTAGTTTTACAATTGTGCCATCTTGAATCAAATGCTGATTGACAGTTGCCCCTCAAGTACGGATGAACAGTGAAATATCAGAAAATGTCGAATTGCTCGAAGAGTAACTGAAAAAGTTGCGTTTTGTTAAAAACCCCGATTTAAACGCTCGGGTATCCATGATGCCGGACGCCCGCAAAGCTGGGCGCGCTTCGATCTTTTATTTCGCACGACCCGCCGTTTCGCGAACGAACGCGTCGCGGACGGGTCGTAAACTTCGAACCCAGGACCATTACGGTCCTTTTCTCACGTGGCGCGATAAGGTAGCTGGCGGTCCGCCAACGGACCATCGCTTCGGGACACCATAACGACGATTTATTCGTCGCTATTTGCGGTCCCGATGCCGATTCCTAAAGCCTACCCGGCGCTATCTCGGGGTTTGCTCGACTGGGGCGTAAAACACAGCGGATGGAATAAAATATCGAGGGCGGCAGTTAACCCTTTCCCTCTGCTGCTCCTCTCGCGCCTGTGATTACCTTAACGGTCCTTTTATCGTTAATCGTACACCAGAAAAAAAGAGTATTTTCTTTCCTATTAAGCGTGTATTTAACCCCTCGTATTGTTATTTTTCCCGACCTTGTGAATTATTTCGTAAATCGTTTCCTAATGCAAACCCGTGAAAAACTGCATGATCAATGTAGAAAATACAAACATGGATTGTGTACGCATTGGAGGAACAAGAAATTGTATTTTCGTATTAGGAACAGGACCGTTTAATCTCGTGATTAAATTTGATGAAATATTAAATATTTACGAACAGTTTTCCCGTAGTTGCGAGTTACTTTATTCTAAATCGTTTCTCAATGTAAATGTGTAAAGAAAGAAACTGTACAGTGTTCATATAAAGCGACAGTCCTTTGTAAATCATTCGCAGTAAGCATTCAGCGAACTGTATTCCTCGAAAGGATCAAAGCGATTTTTCCGGAGAACAAATTATACGAGTAGACAAATCTCTATTGGGAATACGGGACTAAAAGAACAACCGATCCGAACTTCAGAATTCGTTCGAGCGTCCCGTGGAAGCGAAGGCAATAATATGGCGACAAGATGGAAAGCTTTCAAACGCGGGACGCTTGAATGGAAAAGTAGAACCGTTTTCGCTGCGCCATGGGAAACAATATCTCTCTCGACGTGGAGTGAGACGGTCCGGCGGGAAAGTTCGAAATTGGTACACGTCCGTGCCAGATGTTACGTAGCGGCGTCGATTTGCCGGCGGTGGGGGGCAGAGATAAAAACCGAAACGCGTCCCTTCGCGGGACAAGCCTGAAAAGACAAACGCGCGCAGCTGCCGTCTCCACGCCGAAAACTTACGCTGCCCGCCACATGTTCCCACAATTATTTTCGCTGTGTGACGTGCCTCCCCCTTACTACCGAAGATTGATTTCCCTGGAACACCGGACTTTTTCATCCCCCTCGCTGCTTCGAAACTCCCCGTCCAAGTTTCCAGGAAAATTCTTAGGAATATCGAATTCCGTCGAAGACAGGCATTTCTATCTCGGACCTCGTTTATACAAATTCGATTTTCATATGATCAACTTGTTCATGAAAACAGTTCACTCGTTTCAATTATTAAGGTGCATTTAAGATTAAATCTTTACTGAGGATTTATACGAATAAAAAATACAAAAATATTGCATATTTTCTCTTATTATCTACACGAGGAGCATTCAACATTATCAAAACGACTTCAAAATTTCAATCGGTTTACCGAAACACTCCGTCTCAATAATAACCGCCATTGTTCCGCTCGCACCATCTCCCAACGAGAAAATAAAACGACGATTTACTTCGTATCGCGCACGGAGAGAAAGATAAACGGATATTTCGTGTGTATCGGACGAAGTGCAGCGAGATACGTAATATCTTCGTATGTCGTCTCGAAGTAATCGTCGCTCTATGATCGCGCGCGCGCGCGTTGCGAGAAAATAATTGAAACGTCGATCGCGCGATCAACGACCGGGAAAATTCCCGCGGGTTTCCCCGAAGGAGAGTCTCTATCGCGTCGGTGAAAAGTCTGGCGAAAGACGGGCGAGTGAACAACCCGTCGAGCAGCCGATAACCTTAATTATCGCGATCTTAATGACCCGCGACCGGCGTATCGTCCGCGTGGCCGGCGAATCGGTCGCGCGGACCGCTGGAAAACGCGATTTGGCCTGGCTCCAAGCGGCCCCGAGTTGAAACGAGCGTCACACCGCGCACACAAACCACCCCGCGACGGGAATAGCTGGGCTATTTCGGTCCGCGAAAGTCTTGCCCGCGATGGACGCGCATTTCTCTCAGTGTTTACCCGAGCCGCTCGATTCAGCGCGCGGCCAACGGGGAGCAAACGTCGCGGAACGGTTTTTCATCGAGATAATTGAACGATAACGCGCTCGTCCTGATCACTCCGCAGCGATCAACCCCCTCGGGTGCCACGCCGGGGAATTTCATCTTAATTCATTCGCGCTCGGTCGATTAGAACACGCGCGACTTCGTGTGAACGTTAGCCTGTAAGCTGTATAATCTGTAGGAGATATAGCTTTTAGTACTTTTACCGTTAACTTTAAGCAGTTAATTGCTTTCGACGAATATACTCGTCGCGGAGAAATGACGAAGTCTTCTGTTATAACGAATATACTTGTCACGTTTCCTTTACAGCTAACTTAATTTGTGCGACACGTTTTAGGTACACACCGTTCAAAGAGGTCGCAACAGATAACTGGTTAATGCATAATGCAGTAATCTTAATACTTAAATGTCGTTGGTAGATCGTACGTGTTGGTGAATGTATTTTTTCGTGCGCTTGTAGATAAACTCGAGAAAATAAGATACTCGTTGTGTACTGTATTATTTCGGTAAGTCGAGATAAGCAAGCTTCGTTGATTTCTACGGGAAATCGTTCGATTGATTAGACGGAGATAGAGAGCGGTGTGTTTAGATGTATCCTTGAATTTAATGATGTTGATATGAATTTTGGAATGGGAGTGGAAGATTCAGAACGCAGAAAGAGAGATAGACGTGGATGCAAACGGAACGGGGTTTCAACTTCCGAGAAAGAGAGAGGTAGGATCTAGAGAGATTTAGGGGGCCACCGAAATCCGGGAGATCCAGTGCGGTTTACCGAGACGCGCGGTGATTCACGGATGGATTCTGCCTTTGATCTACTGAAATATTTCCACCTTGTTGCTCTCGTCGTTGTTCTGCGAACGCATCCAGTTGATGTGCGATGGCAGAAATGTTTCTTCTATCCAACCGTGGCCGGGGCTTCCTTCGAGTATACAGGATGATTCAAAGTTAGCGTCTCGGGATTTCTGACGAATTCTTTCATCCCGAATAAAAAAATATATTGTTTCATTCATTCTACACGATTGACTGGGAAGAATCGAAAAGGATTTTAGAAGAAATTTTCCCGAAATTTCAATGATGCCTTTTCCAACTGAATAGTTCATTCATAAACAGACAATACTTACAAGATGCTGTTTAGCTGAGATCGTATATGAACTTCTATGAAATGGCGATCAAAAATTCGAAATCGCGATACAATAGAACTTCAGTTGCTTAATTAAGCAACTAACAATCCGGATAAAAAGAGTCCCGAGAAGATACGAGAACATACGTGCAAAATTCGATCGTATGCGTCTCAATTTACTATCTAAGAATCTGATTTATCGAGTCCTAATCTAATCAAGATTCCAGGCAATCTAGATCGTACAGAGATCGCTGTTTCTGAGCCAGGCAATACAGGACGGTGTTAATCGAAGGAAATTGGAGTGCCCCCGAGAGTGACGAGTCCCAGATAGTCGGCGAGCAAGCGTTATCGAGACAAGGATTTCATTGAGGCGACGAAAAGGGGAATTTCCATGGTCGCGGGAGCCAGAACCGGCAATTTGTACACGCCGCAGCCGCGACGAGAGAGCGTTTCTCGCTCGGCGACTGGGCAACACGCCCTTTTTGTCTCTCGTGCACGCTCGTTCCGTCACGCCACGTGCACGCCATAAGCGTACCTTATTAGCCTGACTGCCAGCACGCATGTGCGATGAGTTCCTCGGCCCTAAGACAGCCAATCGGAAGCCGAGCCGCGCGGATGATGAATTATTCAAAGTCCGAGCGGCGCCGCGCCGCGCCGGACGAAACCGAGAAACGCCCGGGATCGAGCGGAGAATTTTTCAGTCGATTGAAGTTTGGAGAATGAACAAATTGTATTCAGAGTCGTCCACAACGACGATTGAATAGTCAAGTATATATTTGAGTAGTTTAAACCTTGTCCGGCACCGTCTACGAAAAGCTGAGAATATTTGACGAAACAAAGTGAGATTTTGATGGAACAATGATCATCCATTTATCGGGCGTATCTCGTTTAAATAATCGAAAATCAATTCGTACTATTAAGATTCACGAATCTTATTGTTTTACTAGTATTCTAAAGAATTTCGTGCGATATAAATGCATAAAAACCCATCTGTCCAGATGTATTACCCGGTGGCGGGACAAAAATGTAAACGATACGTGAGCGCGCGCGGCAAAAAGTAGAAAAATACAACAAGATGAAAAAAGGGAACAGTCCCCGTGCAGCGTGGTCGACGGTAACTCGGTAAACCCGGAAAAATTCCCAACTTTCCCGCGAGCTCGAGCGGATCCGAGTCGCCCGGTGGTTCGCGAAAAAGAAAGAAACGAGGTGCCGGGGAGGCACGTAAAGTGGAAAAAGATTCGAGACGCGGAATTTGAAATGCAGTGTTCCCTCCGAAACGGTCGGATTTTATGCCGCGGGGAAGAGAATTCGATTTCGGGATGTTCGCGGTTCGTGACTGCGAAAAACGAACCACGGGTCTTCGCGTTTTTCGTTGGGAAGTCCGGGAAACAGAATTTTTCTTATTCGAAATCTGTTTCCTCGGTCGTTGCGCTTGATTCTGGACACATCTGGAGAACGAGTAGATTTAATTTGTGCGAGGGTCCACTGAAATTCGGCCGATATTGGCTCGCGACGAATAGAAATTCGTCCCAAACCCAGCTCTTTCTTGGAACGTCTCGCTCTTGCTCTCGTGGCTCGCCCTTTTCTTGCGGCAAAATGGCGACCCGCCTCCGGAAGACTGCAAGGAACTCAATATTTAAATTGGCAGCTCTCGAATTCGACTTTTAGATTTGAAATTCCCAGTCGTGAACTCGTGAAACATGAATCCGAACTTCGCTCGAAGTTCCCTGCTGTTTTCATCGGTACCTTCGACTATCAATTTTTCAGTAAATGGAAGGTTAGAACCTCGTTCGAGGTATTGCGAATGTAAAAGGCTGCTGAAAGTGTAGTTAGTTTTTAATACCGATGTCTGCGAGGTTCTTCCGAAGATCTCCGAATCGTGTTCCTGCTTTTAACTTAAACATTTTACAACGGGAGCACAATGGGCCCTTAAATTTTATCATCCTATTCTTCGGATGGGAAGAGTATTCATTATGAGGTTTAGAACATCATTCGAAATGTGGGTGAATGTAAATTACATTTACCGTGAACACGATTATCCTCGTTTCTTTTCATTATGCAGCTGTTGCCGGTGGATTATTTCTTGCCGCAGACTAATCTCGAAATAAAATTATATCGACGCATTGTTTCACGAACCGGCCTATATGTTCCTTAATAAAGCGTACGTGCCATTAATTCCGTGCAATTTTCGCGAGGAAAGAACGCTTCAGTGATCGGCCGTAAGAAAACTTTTCCAGTGTTGCGCAACGCAACCAGACCGGAAAATGGGTCACCGTTATCATCTTATTTTTAGTATCGATATTCCGGGGTGCCCCTTAGCAATTAGCGAGTGTCATTCAACCGTTCCCACCGACAATCGCCGTGAAATATAGCCGAATATTCCGGTGGTCGTCCACTGCTAACAAGATGTATCACCGTTCGACGGAGATCGTTAATTATTCGTGATTCCGGTAATTAACGAAATGCTTAATTACAATCATTTTATTTCGCCCAACCGCGACAGACCCATGTCCCTCCAATTACATTCGCGCGAATCGTTAAATCACACATTGACTTCTTCGATTATCAATTATTCAAATCTCAATCGAATTATTCTTGTATTGCTGTTTTTATAGAACAGCAATTTCGTTTATTGGAATCTTCAAAAATTGGAGTTTATTACAGCTGTAAATTAAACAGCGTAATTTAGTCCCAAAGCTCGAAATTAAATTGCAGGAGAAAGCGTTAGAAGCACTTCTCGTTAAACGGTCGTTGCAGGGAAATGAATTAGAAAACACCGGAATACATCTTATCACATGTTAGCTAACGGTAGCCTCTATCGTTTGTACATATAGTAACAGGTGGCAGACTTTAAATATCGCGATCACACGAGCATTCCACCGTTTCGTCGAACACGATCGCTGATTTTTCCAGAGTTTCGTGCGCGAGGGCCTCGGCTCGCGCGCCAGTTCTCCTCAAGGCCGCTAATGAAGCTAATTGGGCGTAACGACGTACTGTCAGTAAAGGTCTGCCTCAGCCTCCGCTCGCGCTGCGAGCTTCTCTTCTTTCTTCTCCCCGTCGTCCCTTCGCGTTAAGCGAGCGATCGTCGCGCGAAATTGGATGACTCGGACTCTATTTTTCCCTTGTTTCGCGGGGGAAAATTAGCCACGTTCTCTCACGTCCGTGTCTAACCGCGCGTCTTTCCTCAATTATACTCATCTCCGTCGAGTATCTGCCCCTTGCGGTAATCAACGAATTACTTTCGCAGAAATACCCCCCGAAAATCTCTAACTTCAAAGTTCTTTATTTTCAACATTCGAAATATTTCCAGTTAAAACACGTTCGACGCTAAATTACTATTCGCATTATCGTTATCCTCAAAAAAAATGCGAAAGCATATTCTACAAACTCTCGAGAACCATCATATACCAAGTCCTCCGTTATCTATAAAAAACAACACTACCTTATTCAATATCCCACCGTAAAAGCGAATTCCTCCACCTACGCATCCACCTACAAGTCACCATGTTCGCAAATCAAGTTCCCATCCGTCAAAATCGAATCGCCTTGAGATCCTACAAATCACACCGTACCATTTACACGACACAAAAAGGAACATCTTCGCTATACTAATCGACAATCGATGCGATCAGCAAAACCGAATTCGTTCCCTATCCCTGTTTCCTCCTGCCGATCGATTATTCATTCAGAAGCGGGATCCCCCTGCGGCCGGTTAATCAGCGTTACGCGAAAAACTTGATTACCATTTAGCCGTAGAATTGTATTGATTAAAGCGTCAATTAGAGGACGGTTTAGCGCGGCGCGGCCGAGGAAGATGCGCGGCGCGAATCGATCGGCCGGAAGCCGAGCGCCGCGGCGCCGGGCTCGTTAGAGAGGAGAGCTGCCGGTTCGCCGGCAGGTCCGGGCGAGTCATAATTTGTTGATGTTTCGAGGCACCCCGGGGAGCCGTGACCGTTCGCACGCGCTCCCCCGTTACACAGCTTTGCCCAACCCCGTTGCGCGATCAGGATTTCCCTCCTGTCTGCCGGCGACCGGGAAATCCTATGGATTTTCGACGCGCTCGCGTCTCTAGTTTTGTTTTATATCGAGACCGTCATCCCCTTTCTCCATACCACCCCTTGTATCCAATAATAGACGTCGGGACGACGTGCTCTCACGAAATAACAATATTTCCTTGGCACACCGATGAACGAGGACCGCGAGGACATTTACGTTCACACCTGATCCTCCTTTCCTCTTCGACCCCATTGTTTTCGAAGTCTTTTTTCTTGTGGATAAGATGTGATTCTTGGCAATTTTGTAGATGGAACAGGTGGACTGTGGATTTCGCTTCTTGTATTTATAGGGAGCGCTGACTTGTGAATTGTGCGAGTGGATACAGGTTATCGCTAGTTTCGTGTTATTTGTAATTTAATTGAATTTTTATTATATATGTAGTCACTGTTCTTAGAGAATAATAGAAGTAGGGTTTTCATGGAATTATTAATATTTAATCCATCGAAAAATCTTCACTCCACACTTCGCGTCGATAATAACAGTGAAGCCACGAATTTCCCTCAGTTCCCAAGCACAAGTGAGTCGAACTTCAAAAACCCGCATTCCTCATTTTATTATTTTCGTTCACTGTTCGCCAGCGAGAATAACTCAAAAACCCAGCTCGCCGTAATACCCTATTCCCTAAAACCTTCCCAAGTTCCGCGAACTAGTTCCCCGGTGCACGTTATAATTTGAACCGTTTGAACTCCGCCGCGGTCGAAGTTTAAACATTCGCTCCGCGCGAAACGGCCGTAAACTCCCATAACCATCGTCCGGTAGCCTGCAGCGCGCCGTTTCCGCTTCCCCGTGACATTAAGCGGCAACAAGTGCCGTCTCGTAAACTAATCGCGATTCACGAAGACACGAGCGTCGTGTTATCATCGTAAAAGAGAAAGCCCACCCGACAGGGTGAGCGAGCGAGCGAGCGAGCGGCGGAACGTGGTCGTGGGCGGGGTCGGGGATCGTCGCCGTAAAACCTGACCTCGAGCGTAATTCGTAATCGACTCGTAATCCAACGATTGCGCGATCGATTGGCAAACGCCGGGTGACATAATCCTCTAGCGAGGGTCGCGCGCGCGGAGAGTAGGCGTCCACGAATATATTTCTGGTCGGCGAACGCGTCGTTACTTCCCGGCACGTTGATTCTCGGATCGGGCTCAATTAACCTTAACGCTCTCGACGAGCGGTCGGCTTTACTCGTCATCCACGGAACCATCTGTCCGCGCTAAGTTCGCCCGCGCTACCGTCGATCCCCATTAAACCGACGAAACTCATTAATCACGATTCGCTCCTTGTTTCCGGACCGCTGAACAGTCCCGGATTACTACTCTGTATCGCTTTTTTACAAGAAGCTTAGCATTTTCGAGAGGATTCGCTCTTGTTTTGGGTATAATCCTCGAATAACACTCGAGTCGAGTGGAGCACTCTCTGAAGCGGTCGAAAATTGCAGCAACTGGATTATTAGTTGCTTGATCTGGTACTTTGCGCCGTGTTTTACGTCGGATTTGAAACGTCTACGAACATGATCTCCATAATACAGGAAATTATCGTTTCATTGTAAGGACTGATTAACCGTGTTAGTCGAGGACTGATAGCGTATTTCTTGTAGTATAATTTTAATGCTGCTTTGAAACGAAAGAATCGATTAGCGAGAGATGTATATTGATCATCGAAAAATACAGCGTTCCGGTGGAGAACTTCGTGCAGCAAGGTATGCCCAACGTTCCAGCGTAAAATGCAGTGGGACGTCGTGCATATGAAATACCTTCGTTCGACTCCTTGGCCCGTAGCATCGAGTCAGACTCGACGAACGCTTCGCATTGAATTTAATAAATACGAGTGTTATCCATGGTACGCATCAATCGGAGGAGAATGCTCCCCGACGCTCATGAATATTTAACCCGTGTGGCGAATTCGCTTCTGTAACGAATATATAATTCCCTCTTCCGCTGTAGGAAATTATTAACAACAGACCGACTCTAGTCAGGAGAAAGGTCGTAAAGCAAGCAGTTTAACGGCATTATCGTCCGCGAAGCTATAAAACGAAGAACAGAAGAGAAGAGGGGGGGGAATAAAATGTGGAGATAAACTCGTCGAATAAATTCGTCGGTCGGCCATCAGCTCGGCGGACGGTGAGTCCCGCTCGCTGGCTCCCGCGTGCGTCGCTTGATCCGCGTCCCGATCGCAGCGCGTTGATGGTTTTTGATTGGCCGGAAGTGACGTCACGGACACGCATCGCGACTCGGCAACCGCGTTAATTCGACGGTGCGTGCGTGGCATCTTCGCTCGGGCGTCGTTGGCTCGCGCGGCTGTTTGCTTTTCGTTGCACCGTGGCCTTTCCTCCGCTTTCCCGCGTTTTATTTGAATTCCGCGCCTGTCATCTAGTCGTAGGCCGAGTGATTAAGCTTTCAGTCTCACGAGCGGCGTTCGGAATCTTCTCTAGCTGCCATCTCTGTCAGTTGCATTTAACGCCTTCGATACTGCAGGATTCTTACAATTGCAGTCGCAGTGATAGATCCTCTCAATCTTCGTTTTCTTAGTTTCATTTTGAAACGTTCACCAAGTCACTTGTTCACGTGAATTTGTCATTGCAATTTTAGTGACGTAGATTCGATCAATTTCCGTTCGATCGCGCTTTGAAGCGCTATGGACATTTACGATCTTAACAGTGAAGGTATGTGCGATTTTCCTTCGTTCGGTTGCATTTTGGAAGAATTGGAGATTCATTATTTCCGAATATTTCAGTCTGTCAATTTAGTCGGCGAATTATCACGAACTTTCGATGAAACGGAGACTGACGAGTAAAAATTCTTCGACCGCCTCGAATCTCCCTCGTAGATCAAGTAAAATTCGGCCGGTACGTCGCCGGGCAAATTAATGCTCGAATCTACACGGAAAATTGTGTCGTTCGAATCGAGGTGACACGGCAGTCGAAGCGTTAATCTCGTCGAGGCGACGAGCAACGCGGCCGCCGCCTCCGTCGCTCCGCGATGAAAGGTGTTTCGTAACGCGTGTGTCGCTCCGGCTGCCAGCTCCGGCATTCAGCTCCGGATTTTATGAATTAAGGTTGTTCAACCTTGCACGCCGCGCCTCCCCCGGCGCTGCTGCCGGCCCGCTTGAATTATTATCCGCTTGATGGATGATGCACTTTGCGCGCCGCCGAGCCACCGAGGAATCGGGAGATTCGATGCTCGAGAAACTCGATCGGGGTTCCTGTCCTGGAAACTTAGTTGTGGCTTTTTCTACAAAATCGAGGATAAAAAGGATCGATTAACGGTGATCGATCGGTGGTGGGATCAGACGGGAACGAGGTTGAACGGATTACTTGGAACATTCGATTAAGTAGGTCTCGGGGCAGTTGTTTATCCCGAGGATTAATTTATTAACCCTTGAATCATTATCCCCGTGTCTTAGCTCGTTATCTTCTGATTACCCATCTATCGCGATTAATATGGATTAAACGATCTAATATTCTGAATAAGGAGTCCCTTTCATTAGTGAATTAAACTGGTATTTATGCATACGCTGGAATTGCTAATTTTGATTGCTATAATATAGAAGATGGAATTTCGTTGAACGAGGCTATTACTAGAAATTTCTAACATATAACATCATCTATAGTCAGTATATTAGAATATTAAAATCAAAGGATAACTGGCAGATAGAACATCTTCCATATCAAATAGGTAACATCTCCAATTTTCAAGATTGAATATTTCAAATATTCTTCACCCGTTCTCGTCAAATTATTAAATCGTTTCTCGAAATGGTGTCTGTCAAACCATCGAGATCTTCGCTCTGTGTTAATCACGATGGATGGGCGGCTAGAACAAGCCCCGAAACGATCGTTTACGGTTCACGGTATACTCACGGCACAGTTTATAAATTGCAGCAGGAAGCGCGTTGTACTCTCGCTGATTTTACGCCGCCTTCCGTCCGCGCGTTTCGCGTCGTCGACGCCGCTCGCATCGAACGCTAGTTACAGACCGCCGCGGGTTGCTCGGCCCCGATAGAACCGTATTATTTCGCGCATCGTAAAGGCACCGTGCGCGCGAAAAGAGAGTGCCGCGGTGACAATAAAATTTTTAATCCGCGCTTTTACGATCTCGCGTTTCCTTCGGGATTCGCGGGTACCTCGCCGCAGAACGATTCTGAAAGATTGCGTCTCTTAACGGCGTTCATGGGGTGAAAACCAAGTAGCCGGCGAACAATTTTCACCGTCTGCACTATTCCCTCCGTAAATGATTGTCATATTCATTTTATCATTCGCAATTCCCGGTGAGATGAAAA
Source organism: Nomia melanderi (assembly GCF_051020985.1). NCBI lineage: Eukaryota > Metazoa > Arthropoda > Insecta > Hymenoptera > Halictidae > Nomia > Nomia melanderi. The sequence goes on from NC_135009.1 coordinate 10,941,572, forward strand.
CTACGAGTGGAACATCGATAACAGCAGAGCAACTTCGATTCATTTTCTCAGGTGAAACACCGCGTGTTGAATTAACCCTTTCGCGTTCGAGAAGCGACCCTCGATCGCCACTTGTCTCGTTACAGGAAAATCGGAGATTTTAGTACTCAATATTAAACTTCGTATGATTCACCGTTATGTAAAATATTGAAATAGAACAGTTTCTCAATGTATACGGGAATGATCGTTAAGTTAGTTTCGAAAAGCATCGTCTATAGTTCATCAGAAATGTCTAGTAAACTTCCAGTGAAAAACTTTCGAGCGCAAACGTTTAAATATTCACGAATCTCACCAGCGTGCAAGGGGTTAAGCGTCTTTTCAAGGAACTGGCACCCTGAAAGTCTGAAACTTTGTTCCCCGTTCTTTCGCCTCTGTTCCTCTCTGCCATCCCGTTTCATTGTACACCGTGGCGCGCACCTGCTCTTACAGACGGCTAGTCGCAAGCTACAAAAAGCAAGAGGTTCGATTATCTTTGGGGACAACGGTTCCGTTTCCCTGCTGGTCGACAAGTCTCGTCTCGTTTTCTTGCCCCTCCGCGTGGCAGCCTACCTGCGTGTGTGTACCGGAGTTTTACTGGCGTCCTGAACGAGGATGTCGAGAACAACAAAGAGCCGGATTACAGGGCTTTAAGACGTATATACGAGCTCGTAAAACACGTAACCGCGCGGCGGTGTCGCAGATGTTGCCGCGGTGTGGCGCGGGTAGAGATTTACGCGCGGCGGGTTTCACTCAGCGAATTTAATTACGGGGCTGCTTATTCTCGGCCGAAACGAGGGGCGCCGTGATCCGCGGTCGTTTCGGCGCGATCCTCCTTCGGCGAGCTTCGGGAAACCGTCAGCGTCGATCATTAGGGGATCGACTCGCGATACTTAATTTCCTCGGCGGCCTCTTACACCGGCAACCTTTCCCTCAGCTTTACTGCGACCAAGAGCTCCGTGGAGGACGATCACGGTGCTCGATAAATAAAACTGCTTCGCGTGCTAAGTAATCGACTGCTTCCATCGCTGCGCCGCGGTCTCTAATCCTGCGGCTGGTGACGTTTATCGAGTGGCCGACCGGTCGCCGTTGGCTCCTTTTTCTAATTGCCGGGCTCGTTCGGCTGCGCTCGGTTTCCACTTGGGACCGCGCGGCGACTATTATCCAGGCAGGCTAGGTGGTAAAGGGCAATTAAATGTTTCCAGATTTCTCGAGGCGTCTCTTTTACCGTCGAACCTCTTACTTTCTATTCTTTATGGTAAGTTGAACTGTGACTTTTTTAAGGTAACGAGCGCGTAAAACCGATGTTGGGTTTTAACCGAGTTACTACGCGATAAGTGCTCTACGACGCTCGAACCGTCGAGCGGTATTTCTAGTAGCTTTTCTATGGAATTAATCCTCTGATTCGAAAATGAGAACTGGAGCGAGGAAAACCCGTTTCAGGGGTTCGGGAGTGAACTGTGCCCAATAGTACAGTTATCTAAACTATTCGCGATTTCAGCTAATTTAGGAAAGTTAATAACACGGAAGGTGTTCCAATAATTTCTCTCCAACATTTGATATCGTTCAGCGACTACTGTTCTTTCACGCGTAAACGAGTGAAACTCCAAATCGGGACCGCGCAGGGACGAGTATCGAGGCAAACCGCGAAAGCTGCGGCAACGCGTCCGCCTTCGACGAGGCGACCAGTTATTCAGTCGCCATTGTGCCACGCGAAAATTGATACCGCTCGGCCGTAAGAGGCTCCCGTCCTCATTGAAGGTATCGCGATACCCGTCCCCGTGAGATTCGATCGAGAGATCGTGCCGCGACGCCGCTTTCCCCGAGTCCCCGTATCGTTTCCGAGCAGCCACGGGTGATTTCGAACGGGAGGTTAATGGAGTAGGCGCAGTCGACGCGCCTCGTAAATCTGTCGTCCTTTAGCAAAGGAGGCCGGCTAATGATGAGGCCGAATGCAGGCCTGTAAATTGCCCAGGCAATCGGGTAATGCGATGCTAATTAAATTCCGCGGAACGTAAACGGTCTCGTCGTTTTCCGGTGCTCGCTCGGCTGCGTCCCCTCCCGGCGCAATGATATTTAAAGGATCGCCGTCGCGCGACTCGTTGAATATTCTTCCGCGTGAGGATTCTCGAATGTTGTACTCCTCCGTTCCAGCCACGATAGAACTTCGTCGTTCCGCGAACGAGTTTGCCCGATAAGATTTCGATCGGTCGGGTGAAAGTTAGAAACGATGGGAACGATTTTGTTCATTGAAAACAAGTTTAGAATCTCCAATTATCATTTATAGCTCTCGAGTTTCTACGATCGCTTCTGTTTTCCACGGAGACCTACGGTACACCCGGAGTCCCAGTTTCTCTAACCTTCTTCTAGCGAATAAACCTTCAAGTTCGCTTCAGCGTTTCATTTCGACCATCAGCTCTCAGCTTCAAAGCAAAAATGCCTCGTTTACAAGTGCCGCGTCAGCTGTCTCGTTGAAACAACCATTAAACTCAAGGCTCCAATCTAATCCTCCTACAGCTAGTCAAGCTTCTAACTATAACTGCCGCGATCATCAATCCGAGAAGACGGGCATCCGAAAATCCGCGTACTTGAACGGCAGCGCATAAATGCACCGTCATCGAAGCCAGACCGCGATGCGACCCCGAGTATCGAGCCAACAGGGCGAGCGTCTGAACAACCAGCATCCCCCGGTGATTTTCGAACTGCGTAATCCGACATCATCCCCCGGCGAGGCGAGCCAGGCCTCTCCCTGAAAAATTGTAATGGCGCAGCGCAAAAATCGGGGCACGCAAGCGCCAAGGCCGGCCAAAATCTTTGCTGGTGACGCAACCACTCGGTCCGGGCCGTGTCGGTTCGCGCGTGGATGCCCGGTGCGCCGCGCGGGCCGGAGGGGGAGGACCCGGACCAGCCGATTTGGAGGTTAGGGTCGCCGATAGAACGCGATGCGACGGGGCTTCGCCGCGGGAAGAAGCTGGATGGCGACGATTCGAGGCGGTCCTCGCTAACTCTTCGGCAACGGTAGCTCGGAGAGGGGTAGAATCAGTCGGAGCGAGAAGAGGAGAGGCGGACGGAAGGATGGAGGGAGAGGAAGAAAGATCGAAAGAGAGAGACAGAGGGGAAGAGGATAGAATAGGCCTTTGTAGCGGCAATGGCATCGTGCCAGATTGTTCCCGGCGAATCCCCTCGCGACGGGTCTCCCTGTACTAGCAGACCTGCGAAAACCAGCCCCGAGACCCACGTTCCATTTATTGTCCGCGTAGAAAACGTACGACGCCGACGCGGACGCGCGCCGAAATAATCGAAGGACGAGGAGCCGCACGCGGAAAGGTCATGGATGCCAAGTACTCTCTTCTCTGCGGATCTCGAGGAGAAATTTCTCCCCGTTCTCGCTCACTGTCTCGTTAGAAACTGAATAGAGGTCTGTTCCGTTGAGAGGATTGTTCGATTTGTTATTCGCTTACTTGTTCCATTTTGATGCTGGATGGAAGCTGGTCGCGCGATGTTAGCAGGTATTGAACTTTATCGAATTCGGTGAATTCCGAGCTAGAATTGGAGAAGCTTTTTATCTTGGCTTGCAATGTTCGTTTCATTTTTACGGGGAGGCTTAATAGTTGTTGTGAATGCGTCTCGCGGTAAGAGTTCACTTCGTCGAGACTTCTGTTTCACCGCAGGCTACTTTCGCGAGTTAAAGTACGCAACGAACGCGTAAGATCCATGATCCATTCTTCAGCCTCCTCGCTTTCTCGCGAGAGCGGTGTCGCAACTGCGCTCGGGACACGAGTAATGGAGTAATGACACCAGTTGCCGCCGCGAAAATGAGAAAATTAGCCCGAGATTAACTCATCGGTTGCCGCAGAGTGCCTCGTCCTGCGTCGAACGGAGTCTCAGGACGTCCGATCCACTTTCCACGCGTTATTCCCTCTCATCGCGGGATTTCCAAGTGCGACGCAACTTTTCGGACACTTTCGGGGACTAGTTTACTGGGTAACACATCGAGCAAACCGAGTTTCGTTGAATCCGTAAGATATCGGGGGATTAAAGAAACAATCGGTAAGAAAGATCTGAACTTGCCAGTCTCTGAACGAGGAAATCTTGAGTTTCCTTCGTTAGAATCGTCGTTTCGGCTCTACGGGATTTCGATTTGAATGCTGATTCGCTAATCAGCGCGTTACAGAAGCTTCTCGCCGTTCTCCTGTTCGCGTACAAGCGTGCGGAGGGAATTAACGGGGCACCGGGGCGCTTTTAGCGGCCGCGAATAGTAGGTCACAAGCTTTCGGTGCCGGGCTCGGCTCGAATATTGAATTTCGCGCGGCGAACGCCGATCCCGTAGTTACAGAAAATTTCACCAATTTCCTTTTTTACGTATTCGCGCGGTGCCTCCTTATTCCTGGGGGGAATAAGAACGAGGGTTTCAAGTATTCAGCGGAGGAGTAGGTCACAGCCGTGCTGCCGAGCTTATCCGTCGGCGAAGTGGTTCGGATTTATAGAGGCCCGCGATAGAGATCGTTTAATTGCACGGGTACTTTCACGGGTTACTTTATTTTCTTATTAATAACACGTTACGCTTCGAAGGAAGCTGAATATTTTTACGCGAAACGCTGTTCCGACATGGTACTTGCGGTTAAGGGTAGCCGGCACGCAATTTGCGATTCCGCGGATCACTCGACGCCGGGACCGAGCCTCGAGCGAGCCTTGATATTACTCGGCAAACGTTGTTATCATCCGCGAACAGAGAGGACATTTTCCGCGGCACGATACGGTATCGACGAGTGGAACGCTTCGAGTGCCGAGCACCGCTGGAAAGGTCGTGGTTCTTTGACTATTGATAGGAACGATTGTTGAAAGATTATCGCGAAAGAATTTTCGGTGCTCCAATCTGCTGTTGTAGTCGTTGATTAAACAGCGCGAACTCAAACAATTCGTTATCTAGACGATAGAGTACTTTATTATTTGAAATGTAAAGTTCTTAGTAGATTCGAAGGAATTTAGGAACTATGATTCATTCAGTAATTCAGTATTGAATAGCAACGCGAACGATGATTAATTGTTCAAAGGATAGGCTGCTGTGTAAGAATCCTCGGGATTTAAATTTCGTTTAATCTCAAGATCGAATGATTCGAAGATTGAAGTTTGTAAATTCGAAGAATAATCGATCATTCGGATGATATATTTTATTGGTACCGATGAAATCGACTCAAATTCCAGTCTTCGTTCGAACGACGCAAGGAGGACGAGCCGCTCCAGCGTTCGGTGGAGCTTTCCCGCCGGAAACGTACAAAGAACGTTACGGAATAAGCTCCGGTCTTTGGACGTTGAACCTTTTGTGTGCCGCGGTACGCAAACGTAACGTTTCCGAACAAAACCGACGCGGCGCTCCATTGTTTTGCCCCGGTGAATGGAGATAGGATATCTGCGCGAAGAAACGACGCTGGTGGCTTGAGTGCCCTCTCTTCTCCTCCTCCTCCTCTTTCTCCTGTTTCGATATCGCGGCTACAAGATCGGGATCTCGTCCCGTAATGCTTACAATTAGATAAGATTTACGTTTCGAACGGCACGGATAGCCGGGGACGCTAATAAAACACAGTGCTTCGTTTTTTTCCCAGCAAAACATCATCCCCTATCTTTCCCGGAATTTTCTGCTCCAGTTTTCGTAGAGAATTTTACACGGAGCAGCGTACTATTTTTATAATAAGTACACCGTCTCTTTATTATTAATTTTAATAGTTTCAGCGGTTTTCAATAGTTTCAATAATTCAATAATTTCTTTCGATAATATTCGTAAACACTTTGATTTATTTAGTTATACACTGGAAAATTGTATTACGTCGAATATCGCCACGATTCTCAGTTCCATCTCGAGCCTCCCAAAGAATAAGAATTAATTCCTGAATCCCGTTTTCTCGTCTGCGGAACGCAATATTGAAGAGATGACTAGCTCCCTCGATCTTTTTTCTTCCTGGAAAACTTTCCGCTCGCCTCCAAGCGACGTATTACCAATCAACGGTGTTCCCGGCGGCCGGGAACACTCTTAAACACCGTTCACTCGCCTCTTTCCCGCGACGTATCGAGTTTTCCCTCCGATTTTCCTCGTCGTCGTAGGGGAATATGAGACAGAATAGCGCGCGCTTCTCATCGACGAAATTAGATCAGGATCGTCACCGGCGGCGACATTCTTTCCGCTAGTTTTCGAGTCAAAGGACTTCCATCATCTTGTAACTTTATGTAACACGACAGATATGAATACATAGTCAAGGCACCGCTTAATATTCTTCGCGGTAGTCTATCAATTGCACGTAAGGACACTTTAGGACTCGACTTGAATCTCCTTTAATCGGCGCATCTTAACATTCACTGCCAACCAAAGATTAATCTAAACTAAATATAAAACGTTTTAAGTCCAGAGGTACGAATTGTTCCATGCAAATTCTAATTTTTACTACGATTTACGGATAAATTTCAAATTTTCCAAGGTAACACGATGTTTTTTAGAATTCGCACTTTTGTAATACAATGGATGCGCGTATCTATATGCGAGCACCACGCCGGAATGTTCTTTTGTCGCAGATTTTATCTACGATGATCCATGAATTTCTCGAGAGCGTTAATTTCGGTCCCTTCTTACTTCCGTTTCCTTCTTTCCCGCGTTATTTCGAGAAATTCTTGGTCACCGGCTAGAAGTTACGCGCACCTACCTCTTTCTCCGCTTCGTTTCTCGGAGGAATCGGGTGAGTTCTCATGTCTCGCCGGAGCCGAAAGTTCGGAATCGGATAAGGAGTCCGGGCAAGCGAGAAAGAGGCGCATTCGACACGTATTACTCTCGGAGATTCCTCCGACAGAATTCCATTCGAGTTATCGTTTTACCGGGAAAATTGCCGATATCTCGCTGCGCCGACCGATATAACGACGAATCCGCTTCGCGGAGCCCCTTTTCCTTTCTGTATCGGTTACCCGCGCTGCGAACCATCGCTCGGAAGCTAGAAATTCCTCTGTTCTCGCGGATTAGATTCTCGAATATCAAAAATATCGAGAAATATTCGTATTTCGTATTTTCCCAGCGTAACATTAAATTTGGGAGAAATTGTACTATTAAATTCTATTATACAATTACATCGACCCCTAAATGCTGCTGCAGTCGGCGTATTAGAGAAGCTAGACAATTTGATTTATTTGCATTTTCAATTACACTGCAATGTTGAATCATCGAAATTATGGATAGTTTGTGTTCCTGGTTTAGCGTTGATTTATAATTCGCCAGCGGTCGGAGAGATCAATCGCATCGATTAAGGGTTAACTTCGATTTTCGTTCAATTCGAAATTATTCTCTTGTTCGGTCTAGAAACATTTTCGTGCCGAATGTCGTTCGTTATTTTCAGTCCATCGGACGCGTAGTTTTTAATGCGTTCCATGTGTTGCGATCGACAAAATGGCGGTCCCGAGCGGACCGCAGCTAGGGGAGGATTTGGAAAGGGTCCATTTTCAGGGGGCTGTACGCGTAAACAATGACGCATTCGTGCTGGCGCAGTGACTCTCACACGCTCTGCCTTTCCATTTCTACACGAATCTAAATCTACAATTTTAAACTGTTCTCTTTCCATTTCATCTACTGCTCCACCATTTTTTCAGATACAAAATTCTAAAAATTCCTATCAAACTTCCAACATCCCAAATACCTGTAACAAACAGATTAATCTCTTAATCTACAATATCGTCAGGCTCGCGAAAATGTTCAACTAAATTTCACAAATCTATTATCTACAGTTTTCAAATATAAATTAAACATTACTCTTCTATCATCGATCTTTAACCTTCCAAGCAAACGTAGACAAAGAATGAGTATCAAAATCTTGGCTTTCCCCGATAAACCGTTGACGATAAAGTAGTTCGATCATAGTTAAGAAATAAATCATATTTCAGAGGTTAATACGGAATCAATTGATCAATAATCAAATGTAAGAAGCTCAATCTCTGAATTCCTAGAGCCAGAACCGCTAAATACGATAAAGCACTTTAAAGACACTCGAACATCCTCCCGTCCCGTATTCGAAGCGCATTGCCAAGTGCTAACTAACTTGCCACTCGATTCGAAGTTTCTCGGGGTTCGCGTATCCCGCCGCAAATTAAACGATTAATCGCCAATGGCCCATGAAGCCCCGTCGCCAGGCGGTACGCTTCTCCGAGCGAGATGCAATTTCGAGGCGAGCAAATCTTTCTTTAATGGAATGCAAAGGTTCTACGGCACTAGAGGACACCCCCTGCGTGCCCGGACCCTCGTTAGCTAAGCCCTGTTGTCATGGTAGAGGGTCGCGCGAGCTAGCAGGATATCATGGGGGTTGTCATTGTCCCGTGCCAGGGCGAGAGCATTTTTATTTTCCGCTCGAAGAGGAGGCGCTCTCTCGTTCGCGCCTCGGGCCGATGCGAGGCGGGCACCAGATTTTTTGCACGGAGACGACGTAACGCAGTCTCCTTCCTTGATTGCAAGCAGACAAAAGGGGGGAAGTAATTTGGAAATCGCTTTGAGCACGAATCTGACGCCGAAGGGTCGGTTTAATCGCCGGAGTCGTTTGCCGGGCCCTCGCGATTGCTCCTCTCGAGACTTCCCCTTTTTCTTTGATATTTCGATCCTCCGCCGGAAACCCTGGCGATTCTTAACTGAAATTTTATTCAGAGAATCGAAGTTTAATAGATACAATCGAGAAACTTTTCATCGTTCGTTCGAACGATCGTAGAATCTTCCAACTTCCATTCTTGAATTGTTCTTTGCCGTTTGAATATACGAAACGCGCTGTTCTTGTGTATAGTTTCTGTTACGCGATGGTTACACGAAATATTAGGTCATACCATAAGTTCCTACGGTGTGTTAACACTTTTCGCGTTACGTTTTGTAATCGGCGAGTTGTTTCAGTCTAGTCGGTAGAAGGTATTCGAGAGCAACAGATCGTGAAGTTATGAAATGTTATATTAAAAAGTATTATTCTATACGATAGAAAAACAAACGGCACCAACTTATGGAACGAATATTAGAATATTGTAATTAAATGTCAAAGATTATGCATTGAAAGTCAAATATTTAAATTCAACTTCGTGGAAGCGAGAAAACGATCAAATAATCAACGGAATCGTTACCATTGTTCCCGATGCGTTTCGCATGCATTGACGCGCGTACAGCTCGCCTTCCGATCGCATGCTCGCGACGAATTAACGCGCGAAACCCCTCCAGACCTAGGCATATACCGGGTGTCGTGCGACACGCGATGCGTCGTTTAGCGATCGCGATCGAACCGAGGCTTTCCGACGAGATATCGGTGCCGTTTATGGGCCATTGCACATTAAGCCGGCCCGCAATCGACATCGTCAATTTGTTTTCTTTCTCCCCGGCGTAAATCCGTCGAGATCAACGATGGACGAAAGTAACGCTTTAATCCGGCGATCCAGATCCGGGGAAACGAAGTGAGAAATGCATTTTACACGCGCCGCTCGTGAGTCGGGCAATAACGCGCCATCCTCATAATCGCGCTCTGGTTCGTTCCGAGATTACCTATTGTTTACTTTCACGTGTACTGAAAAAATGCCACTGTACATAATGTATATCTATATCGGAAGAATTTTATAGGAACACGCTCGCGATCGTGACACGAACTTTCTCAACGCTGGAGCTAGCTGATGAATAAAAATCACCTATTTTAGATTCCATCTGTTCTAATTATCGTGAGCATGTAACTGATTTTGTTGAAAATTGATAAATAAGTTGATTTGCTACTGTATAAACTGAGGTACGAATCGATCGAAGTTTAAATAAATATCATCTTCGAATTTGTATAGGTAAATTATAGTCTGTTCGGTTTATGATCTCAGTGTTAAAGTGTTTCGATTTAGATGTAGTATAAAGTATAAAAATATCTTAAAATGCAGTATATATTATATTAGAGACTTACAGTAAATTCCATCTGAATTCCGACTGCGTTCATTCTCTGCACTCCGTCGGTCCAGACAATAGTAGATTGTAGACGAGCAATGCGTACCGAGAGCAGTGAAAATTCTCGATCAATAATATCCTCATCGAACCACCGCACCGTTGGCCCGTGGTTAACGTCTGGCCTGCTAACTAGTTATCGAGCCCGAAAGTTCTTCTCCGGTCACGACGGCGTTTGAAATGCCCGCGCGCGGGAACAGCGAACGTTCAACAATGGCCCCGAAGTTTTCTCGTTAACCGTTCCGTGGAGGAGGGAAAAATCGGGAAAAGAATATCCGAAGAGGACAAAGGACGCGGAGAAGAAGCAGAAACGGGGCGGGCACGTCCATCGAAAATTACCTCGGCCCAGAAAGCTCCCGTTGTTCGGCCGGGTAACGCAAGCAAGTAATTAAAAGTTCAGCCGGCGGTCCGTTGATCCGTCGCCGGAGGTATCGCTAATCGAATTCGTATCACGCTGAAAATCCGGCTGGACGAACTAAACGATTGACAAGGGAGGACGTGGCGATTCGATGTTTAACCCCTTAACTGTCGAGCCCGTAACACGTACAGGCGCAACGAATTCACGGAAAACAATATTAAATCTTATTAACACATTGACTGCCGTGAGAAAATTCGTGCGCATAGAATATTAATACTTTCAGAACAAAGGTAGATGACGTTAGAAATAGTGATTAATATTGCTAAAATAGACGTTAGAAACAGTAATTGTACTACCAAATATTTTAATTCGACGTCAATTTTCTTTTAATTGTTCTCGAGCAATTTAAAAGCTCTTCAAAATGACGGTTTGAGTTTTCTTATTTCGATTATTATTGAAATGAACGTAAGTAAAATCAATTGAATAGGTAAATTTAATAAGAAATTACGTTAAATTACTGTCTTAAACCGAGAGATTATGTGAAGCTTCCAAAAATCTGGATCAAAGGCATCCAAAGGTTGATAAACTCGAAACAATTCGAAACTGTCGATGATCGAACCGATCCGAAGATTCTCGCGTTAATTCAAGAAACTGAGAACTGATTCTCTTTGACGACGAAGAATTGATCAAGACCTGATAGCTGTTTGGAACCCGATCAAAGAGGTCCCGGTGATGTTCAGGAATTCACGGTTGACCTAGCCACGATCACCGTAGCCTCTTTCATTATCCCGGCCGGTCGGTTTCGATTTCAACAGTCAAGCGGATCAGGCTCGATCCATCGAGTGCTCTTCCGGCAAAATATCGTTCCCGTGTTGCCCCGCGCGTCTGACATCGATTTCATCCTCGGGATTAAACTGCGAGCACCTCGATTGATGAAGCACTTATTCAACGGGACGGGAGCGGTTACAGCCTCCCGGTTCCGGTCCAGTAATCGGTACAAACGATTCTTCCTCTCTGTCTCCACCCCGCAGTCGCCCTGTCTCTCATCGAGAGAAACTCCCTTATGCACGTTCGTCGCTGGGAACACGTCGCAATAACGCCGCGACGAGCTACAGTTCGTTCCTCGCAAGACAAAATTCGAGACACTGATTAAAACGAACGTAAAAATTATCATAGAACACTAAGAAACAGAAATAGAATTGTGGATTTTCATACAGATCTTCTTAAGACAATTTGCAAAAATTCAGATTATCCAAATATTCTGTATATTTTAATCTTACTTGATTAATATTCTTATTAGACGTGGGTTACGCTGTTGCTGTGGATGTATAACACCCGTGGATAAAGAATTAAAGATAGTGAAGGGAGTGAAATGAAAGTGAAACCCCCTATGAAGGAAACTGAATTGTCTGATGTTCTTTTTCATAAGTCGCCGTTGAATGTTTCACGAGTGTATGATTGTTAACATTAATATTTCTAATAGACGAATCACACGGTTTAACCAACAAATAAACGAAAGGGACGGAGGTTCAAAGGAGAAACGAGATTTCTTTAGATCGGGTTGAAATTTTTCAATTTCCCGCCGCGATTTTTCTGCGTTTACTGTTTCGCTGTCGCAGATAGAGGCCTCATCTCCGGTGTGGTCTTCGGAAAAGTCGCGTGTTCGTCGCTCGCGACGATTTGGTGCGGCTCGAATCGATGCACGCCACCCCTCCGGTGATGAGAACGTTTTTCTGGGGATTGCTTTCGGTGGAAATTGAATGGGCAGACGAGGAAACTTTTTCTTCCATTGAACTGCGTCTTCGTTTGAAAGTCACCCGGTACGTCCGCTATTGTGGGCTCCCTGTGCGCGGAAAGTGGACCAGTTAACCCTTTCAGCATCGAGTTTCTATGTACCGGAAGTAGTATTTAGAAAGCGTACACAGCGGACCATTTCACTCGCTACTAACGATGGTACTTAAAATAGAGCAACAATCAGTCGACCCTTGTCCAACGTTCGATCCAACTTTCAGTTGGAAATTCGTATTTGACCACTTACAGCGTTTTATTTTGTAGACATTCGAAAACAAATCTTGTTCTATATATCGCATGGATTTATCAGTACGTTCCAATATGTTTAAGAATTTCATTTTCGGAAGATTTACATAGAAAGAATACTAATTACACTTTTCCTACAAACGAAACGTAAGGGTTAACGTCACGTTATTCGATCATTTTTATCACAAAACAGAATTCATAGCAGTGTTCTTAAACGATCTATTTTTCAAGGAAAACGTCGCAGGGTAACGCTCCGGAAATCTAATTAAACAGTTCCACGAGCAAGAATAAGTAAATTGGGGGTAGTTTATTCAGGTTAACGCCTCGGCGAAGTAATTACGATGCTCCATGAGCAAGGATAATTAAAATTCTTCGAGATAAGCAGGCGCGATTATCAGAGGGAAGAAAATTCCGCTCGCGTTTCCCGGGCTCGGTTATTTTTCCAGGCGTTTCTCTGCTGTATTCGAAGCGGCGAGCGCGCCATTCAGTTCCTCGAATACGAGGCCAGTGATGGCGGTTCGAATCGCGGCGCGAACGATTGGCTTGTCTACGCGTGGGCATCCAGTAGCAACGCATGTGGCGACGACAAGTGAATTCAGCATGGGTCGCTCGTATTTCTCCGCTGGAACGTGACTTTATTTTTGTCGGGGGAAGGCCGCTTCGCTCGCATGGCCCACGCGGACTCGTGATCGCCATTCCAACGGTGGAGCGTCGGGTGCGCGGCTTTCGGGAATCGGAGGCCGAGGCGTTCCTTCGGGGAACAGCTGGGGAGCATTATCAATTGCAAAAACAACCGAAATACTCGCGAAGTATTTCTTTGCACTAAGAACTCATCCCTCGAGAGAGATATCCAATATTCGACCGGGTTTCTTTCGCTCGCGCGTGCAATAAAATCGAATTATTATTGGAAATTATTTTTCTTGTTGTCCTCAGTATTGAGAACTTTGATGTTCATAATAAAATGTGATTTTAATTGAAGTTCCGAAGACTTCGATTGAAACTTTAATAATTACTTGAAACACCTACCATCCAGAAGCTATTTTGAAAGTGATTGATATTCTCATGCTTCGTAGAGTTTTTGAAAGAAAACTGGTTTTTACAGTGAATAGAATCAATATTCTGTTGTAAGTCTTGAAGTCCTGACGGTGAATGAATGAATTCAAAGTAAATAATTTAACTACGAAACAGTGTACTTCGTAATGAAGCACGACGTTCCTCTGCGGATCGTTGCAGAACCTTTCGAGTTTTTGAAGTCTACGATTACTCGGTCAGTCGAAGGCCTTTGGGAACATTTAAGATTCTTTTCGAAAATCCACGATTTATAAAGCAAAAGATGCTGATCCGATTATTCGATGCATCAGTTGCCTCTTCATTAACGCGGTTTACGGTTTTCCGCGGACAGGGGAGCCGCCGACAGGATTATTTTAAATTGAACCCGCATATCCGTCAATGGGACCAGCTTAGTATATTTATGAGGCTACATATCCATCTCCGCGTTGGTTTCTTCGCGGGAGCGTGGCCCCGTGTTCGAAATAACTCGCATTAATCACTTTTACGTGCTCGTGGCTGCGTTTCTTCCTGCAACGCCGCGGCCGGCAGGAACTGGCCTATTCATACGTCGACCCCCTGCGCGCTGATTGCAGCTTTATCCTCGATTCTGACCTCGTGGTTTATTTCAATTGCTTGAAAATTGAATGGGGACATCCGCAATTTCCACACATGGAGACAATATCGAATTTTTCATCTAATTCCCCATAAATTCTTCGTCATAATTACAACTGGATCTCCGAAACGGAAGAGTTCTGCCATAGATCTGTACAGAAAACTGTTGAATCTCCATTTTCTCCTCTTATATATTCAAAATCAACTTATTCCACTTCCATCCTACAATTCCACAATTTTTCGCATAGGTTTAAAAATGAATTTTCTCCACGAAGCATCGAAGTAATCGAATTTTCTTAGATCCACAAGATGCAAGAAGGTTAACGGAATTGATCGTTATGAAAATTCAGAACTATCCGGATTCCATTTCACCAAGAAAATTCTCTCGGCTGTAAAGGTTATTTATTCAATCGGCAATTCGGCAGTCAACGCGTTAAGGAAAATCAATTCTCGAACGAATCGTCGCGCTCGCCATTTCCACGCGGCCGCGAATATTAATAAGATGGAACGGGCGAACTCGTGGCCGCCGCCGCCGCCGCCGCCGCCAGCCGTTTATCGAACTCGTGACCAAACCGCCGTGGAATTTTCCAGCTATTTCCATTTTTCCGAGGCGCGAGCGGCAGGGGGAAGCGCAATAACCCGTCGGACGCCGTAGCGACCGATAATCCCGGAATACGAACCGGCAGAAGCTGAAATTATTTCGGCTCGTCCCACGGATTAAACTTTTATCGCGCGCGAGTGACGAATTTTTCCCCGGTCTCGAAGCTGCTTACGAATTATTTACGGGATTACGCTCGCGAAGTGTACAGCCTCGCTCGAAATATAACCCGCCATCTTTATCGGTCGTGTACAGCGCTAGATTCGTCCTCAAACATTCATTTCCTCGGATGGTGCTCCTATAAACCAGCGTCGGGATAAAATATTAAATTTTATTAGGCTGTTCCGGTGATTCAGTTAAGTGAGAGTTGAGGTATCTGTGAACGTCCATTTTCTTGGGGGTTGCTTCTCGAAGGGCGTACAGGAATAATACGATAAATTTGATTAAGTCCTCCCGGTAATTCAACTCGAAGGGAATGAAGTGCGGGTCGAGTACTTGGAAGAGAGAGTCTATGGGTTAAAATGCCTGGGAACATTGAATGATAACTTTGTCAAGTTGTTTTGATTGCTTGATTGGTTGCTGAGGTGCTTAGAAAATTCGCATAATATTACTTGATATTAATATTGGTGCGTTGTTTTATCTGCTTCGATAATGTAGCAAAGAACATTGAAGCCCAAATCTCTCATTAGAAACCAACTTCAGCTATTTTAAACAACCAAGTTCTAACGAATAAATTACAATAAGTTTATCAATTATTAGTAGATACTATTTATTAATACTAGCAAGCACCGGTTTCCAAAACTCCCAATCCATCGTTCATCGAAAAGGAGGAAACCAACTTGCCAGAGGTGACGGGCAAGACGATACCCAAAGCGCATCCCTTAACGCCATCCCCCAACCAAAAGCCCACGTGTTTGCGGTCTAGACTCCCTTCCTGACCCGTTTTCGGTCTCGTGAGGTATCGATCACGGCGGCCCCACGCGTTAAATACAATTTTCCCGCAGTCCCCGGGGAGACGGGCAGAAAGGGCTGCGCATTTGAATCGAGGATCTCTCCTCCCGGGTCCAGCCGCGGAGGAGGCGGGGGCGTTGGAGGCGATCCCACGTAGCCGGGAACCCGTCGCCGGTGAAGTCTAGTCAATTGGTGTGAACGTACTCTCTGTGAGCGCGTCCATTCTGGCTCGCAGCTTGGGAAGAGCCCCTTTAGAAACGTTCCACTGGCAGCGGGCCATCCATTAATACGAATTAGAGTATTTAACTCGGTGAACAACGAGAGAGAGAGGCCAACCCGGAGATACCAGAGGCGCAGACAGAGAAAGACAGGGACGGAAAGCGAGAAGCAGGGTCGTGGAAGGGACACGAAAGAGGGAGAACAGAGAGGAAGCAGAGGGATGAAGCGGGAAACGGGGACGGGAATGAAAACGGCCGAGCCCCGCTCGTGGCGGAAACAAATTGGCTGAATTGCGACGAAACGTTCTGGGAGAGGCCGGTATATACGTATTGAAAATTGTGTTTCTCGGTAATTCTTCTGTGCCGTTTTTCTTTCGCATTTCGACGCTCGAATGCCTCGAATACCGCGCGCGTGCACGCGTATCTCCGTTTCAATTGGAATTCGCGCGTCAAACGACCGCTCCGTTTTTCGAGGCTCGAACGTTTGATAGCGGACGCGGATCGTTGGAATCGCGCGAAAATTGTTTAATGGTATCGGAGATATCGAGCAGCGAACGGCGTGGATGGCGTCGATGAGTCCCGTTCTCACAGTCGGGATTAATACACGGGCGGGAGACGGAGCCGGAGCGGATTCGAGGCAGGCCCTCGCGTCTCGTATCGGGTAATATGACGGAATTGCAGCTCGTTGCAATCATTAAGCTCTTCACCGGCCGACTGTAATTTATTTCGCTGTCTAATAAAAGTCACTCGCCGGAGGAATCCCCGATAGGATTGCCGGCGATTGCGCGCGCCGGGCAGAATTGCGCCTATTCCCGACGGATCGAAGACGAGCCACTTCCTCTCCCGGTGTCGTTATTCTCGATTCGCCCTTTAGCTGAGCCTCGATGAAGTAATACCCGCGCCACGTTGATCTTTCCGTTCCCCATCCACGATATTACTCAAGATTTACCTGTGATCCAGTTATTGGCCCGAACACGGAGGTGCCTTCGCGGCTGATCCTTTCAGGGATCTAGATTCGTTGGGACGTAGACAGCTAAGAGGTAGCGAGTAGAGTTTGGATGATCGGTGTCGGGAATATAGATCGATGTTTGGGCAGTTGGCAAGGTGGATCGTGATTGATTGCTGGTACTCGATGCAAATGGGTCACGCGTTGTCTTTGAAACGTAGCGTTTCGGAACTTACGGGCATAGCCCGTTTCGAAACCCTGCTTTCTAGAATATTAGAACACTTCGAAACCTAGACACCGAAACATTTAAGTATGCAGAGACTTTCGTTACTTCAAGCAATCGAAAGTCTAGATAACCTTAAAACGTGTTCAAACGTCTAGATATTCGGAGATCTCATTAATTTTAACATCTAGATTACCAAAGACCCTGAATATTTGAAGACCAACGTAATTCTAAAAGCTGCTACGTAGGATCCTACGTTATCTGCTATTTAAAGTCCTAGAAACTGAAGATCCGAGGTCATCTAGATATCCGGGTACATTTCAATTCCAAAATCTACTATTTAGAGACTCATCTCCCTATACCTCATCATTCAGGAGTCCAAATTAGTGGATCAAGGATACCCCGGGGTTTCGATCAGATATTTCCATCGTCCTGTAATTCATATACTTAGAACTGGCTAAAGAGGGGATCTAGGCGTCGAGATACTTCTGTATCAGGGTAATTAGAACTCTGCTCACGTCTCTGGTTAGCTATCTCATGATCCGCTCTTTAGCTATCTCAGTAGACCGTATTCCGGCGCTCGGTCGCGAGACCTCCCTGGAAGATATCTACACGGTTCAGTACGCAGCCACGCATTAGCATTCAGGTGCCCGCAGGTCGGGGGCGGCGAACGCTTTCTTCGAGCATATTGCACGTATAATTGCGCGCTCATTTTCGTCCGCAGATTCAGCGGCTCAGACAATAAGCGGCTTTAGCTATCCTTCCACGATGCCTGCCCTATCCCGATCCCCATCCCCGTCGTCTCTTCCGCGTCTCCGCCCTGTGCCTGTCCCTTTGCCTCCCTCTCCGTCGCCTCTGTCTCCTCCCCGGGGTCGTCCGCTATCGATTCCAGGTTTATTCTTGGCGGCCCGGTCGCCTGCTTGTCGTCAAAACATCGCGAGCATCGTGGAAAACCGTTTAAAGATCTTCACGCTCGACGCGAATATCCGTCTCACTCCTCGCCCGCGACGCCGGACAGTTACATCTTTTCGGGGAACTGCAATTTCGAGGCAGACACTGAACTTGCTTCTAAATTCGGAGACAGCTTTCTTTGGAACTCGCGCCCGATGGAACTGACAGGCCGGAGTCCTCCCTTTCTTGCCTCGGTTTGGGAAATCGTTTTCGAAGACAGTTCGAGAACCCGTCGCTTTTTGTCTTCTGAGCCTGTCGATTCTTGGAATTTTGCACGTATTGTCGATAGTGGATGCTGGGGATGGACACAATGAAACGTGATGCACAATTGAATTCCATATTGGCTTTCAGTTCAGCGGTAGCGAAGCACAATTCTCTTTTGCTTCGTTCGTTGCAGATTGCATCAAGGAAATTTGATAATATTACAGTGGGCTGCTGTAGATTCGATGTCTTTTGTTCGGGACATTTTTCTCACTTATTAGTTCGTTATTGGTTAATTAACGAATCCTTCGTACTCAGATAACCAGGAGAATAAACTGAAAAAATCATTTCACAGCTAATAGATTCTCCGATAACCGAACAGTCTTATCGATCAGTCATTTAGAAAATGACCATCGATTCATTCGTTTCCCTCATTAGCATACAGCGCGCGAGGCAGGTCAAGTTCGAATCGCCCAAGGCGAACGCTCGAGCGTTCAGCCGGAATTCCACTATACCCGCGTCGATTTCCGCGTGACCGAGCCGATCGGCGATCGGCCGCCCCTAGAAGTCGTCGCGCATATGCCATTCAATCATTCGCACGCGCGTTGGGCGGTATAAATCTCCCTTTCGCAGCCCGTCTCGGCGGCGTTAATAAATTAGCATCGCAAGCACGCGCTAAATTTCCATTTAACGACCCGTTTAATGGCCCCGGCGACTTGTTACTTACACGGTGTCCCGGCAATTAAACGTTGCGCGATAAACCGTGATCCGGGATATTGAATTCCCCGGGCGGAACGTTATACTTTCCCTCGACGCGTTGACGTTTCTTCTTTGGCCGATCTCGTCCGCTTTCCCCGGCGACGCGACGCGACGCCGAGCAATTAACGGTTTCCTTCCGCGACGCTTTTAAACCGGCCGGTGATCGCAATTTAAGACAGTGATTACCGCTCGCGCTCGTATTCGCTTTATCCGCGTCGGATGTTAATTGAGCTATTACAAGCGCGAGTATTGTCGCGAGAGAAACAGCCGGCAGGGAGGCTGAAACGTCGCGGTAAAGTAATGACGTCGGGTGGGTAACGGGAACGTTCGCTCAAACTCGATTCCCCGTCGCTCCAACGGGAATTCGTGTTCCCGGAGAGAGATCTTCCGCTGCAGCCGTTGAATATGTTCATGAACTACGACGTCGGGAGCTTAATTTCTGCGGCTGTCCGGTCGTATTAGTTATTCGCCTCGCGTCGCGTCGCCTCGGTCTCCCGCTTGGGATGCGACACGATTGCGCGCGAACGCTGCGGATATGCGCGCCGCATTCTAGTCGAATTATGAGCTACACGGAAGACGTCGGCGATCCTAACGCGCGGAGGTAGGTTTGATGTCGGGGGAACTTCCGCCAATCTCGGATTTTCGAACCTGATGTATCGGGACACGTGTCCCTGGTCCCGACGCGACGCGGTGCGGCGGTACGGTGTTCGGCTGTCTGGTCACGTTATCGACGCGGTGCTGGGACGCCATGATACACACGCCGGAGATCGGGAAAATTCGCGTTGAGATTCTGTAGCGACTGGGAGTAGGCTGCTGTTAAAATTGCTCGATCGTCGTTCTACTGCGGTGGTCAGTAATTAGGTACTTATTCAATTCAGGCATTAAACTCGGCATGCAGCGTTCATTTGGCAGCCTCTGATTAACTCTGCGAAACGAAAAACAGAGTTAAAATTGCGTAAGAAAAGACGCAATCTTGCCGCTTGGATGCTATTAGCACTTAGAATTCTAGAAGAATAGGGCACAATGATTTCATAATCGAGAAGAGTAACCGAGCGTCGGATCGGAGATACTTTATATTTTCATCGACTCGTGAATCATGCTTTCCGAGGAAAAGGGAAAGATACGATCTGGCTGAACATGGTAGTGACCGAGGTCAACGACAGCTTTAATTGCAGCCTGGTCTGCACACTTATCAACCCTTTCTTGCGTTATGACTTCCTTCCTCGTAGGGTCATGAGAGTCACCATATTACTAATAATTTTCTATCGCAGAAAAACTTAAAAGTTCATCGTAAAAGTTCATTGCGAACTTTAAGTATTCGCAACAACGAAGTCGCATTATCATTTAATCGACGTGACCCGAATAATTCACATTCGTTAGATTCAACTGGAAGTCGTCACTATAACCGTATCTCCAAGTTATATAAGACAATGCTTGAATTCAGGTACCAACTATTCAAAACCGGGTACCCATCTATTTTCACGTCAAATTCTCAACTAACACGAATTATCAAGTACTCGTTCCCAATTCAGGTACCTAGTACCATCTTGCAACAGACACTTCGTCGAGCCTGATTCTCAAGACCCGGCGAGCTATTCTCATTTCAGGTACCTGGTACCCACTTCCGAGAAATACTTCTCCGAAACCAATTCTCGCAACTCCAACCTATTCTCGTTTCAGGTACATGGTACCCGGTTCCAAGAAACGCTTATCTAAAACCAATTCTCGTGCCTGCGAGCATCTTCCCCTTTACACAGCCGGTGTCTCTCAATTACTTAAACGGCCAGACGATACCCGAAGTATATTCACCTTCGAAGAGGCGCAACACGCTCGCAGCCCGAAGACACGCAATTTCCTGGACGCTCCTCGGCCCGGCAAAGTGTCCGGACGTGTAGCGACAAAGTCCTTTGATCGTTCGTGTTCGCCGGGTGCTCGTCCACCGTGAACGGGCACCCGCCGGCACGGAGGTACGCTAAAAAAAGGCGTGTCCCGCGCGTCAGTCGGGCCGTGGCACAAAGGAGAGGCTGAAAATTCCGTCGTCCCCGCGCCGCGGAACGGAAACGCGCGCCGCCGTGAAAATCTTTCGTCGCGCGCCGCGCCGACGACGATACGCCCCGGCCGCGCCGGCGTTCGCCTGAATCGCGTCGGTTCGCCGCGTTCATTCAGAGTCAGGGAAGCCATTTTCGCGGCTCCCGGAATCCCTACTGTAACAATGCATGCATCCCGACGCCGTTACGTCATCGGATTTTAGCATCCAACGTCGGCGTTACGTCACCGTGCAGCGTCAGAAGCGTCGTACGTCAATACCGGCGCGGCGGCCGCGCGAGGCGTCTCCGGGCCGCGATTCCTCCTCGCCAATGGCGGAAACGCGAAAGTTTCCCAGCGTGAACCGGGTTCGCCAGTCCCTCCTGCGTTCGTCCCGTTCACTGTTTGATCCCGGCTCTCTCGGTCCAACCTCGACCGGTAAGGGGCTCCCTGCTTTATCCGTGCCGCTCCGTCGATAAGCTAACTGGCGAAAGGGGATCGCTCGAATCGGAAATGGAGCGTTTCCTACTGGATCCCTTCGTGGAATTATCGAGCAGTTAATATTCGGTTACTTAGGCCCCGTGAGGTCCGTGCGAAATATTAACGTTGATTGACCGTCGTGGTCAACGGTGACCAGACCGTCTAAGCTGCTCGAGGGCAATTGCGGTAAAGCGATTCATGTCGAATAAAACTGTTTGGTCAAGTGCATAAGTAGGTAGTATTGGGACAAGTAATAATTATGCTACTATTTGTCTGTGCTGTGAAAGTATAGGCGATGTGTGTATAAAAAGAATAGGTTATCTTCGAGATTATTGTTCAAGCTTTACGCTTGAATGATTTTCATCTAGATTTGTCGATGATCATAGAACTTAGAGCTGTTTTAATGTTTAGCGCGTAGGATCTCTATATGGAGTTCCTTCTGAATTGGATGGCAACCGGAGAAGCGCTCGAGTTTAGAGTGCTTCGTTAATGAACACGTTCATTAGAAATTGAATAGGCCACCGTATGACTGACTTAATATCTAGGTTAATAGAATAATAATAGTATTAAGGAAGCAGTTAATCTGACTCGCCGGTAATTGATACGGTACATGAAATATTCATTACCGCTGCTTGAACTTTTCACTCGAGTCTGTAGGGATTGGTAGGATCAGCGACCCTATCAACACTCGTCTCTGAGCCCCTAGCTCCGCACGCAACAGCCGTAAGACTCGAGCAAACGGCACGGTCTACTGCCCCCGATGGGGAAGTGTGTTGCGATTGAGCCGACGGGAGTCCCAACCGACTAGTCTCTGCCCGTTCACCGCAAAACGTCGAACCGGTTGTCGGCAGACCCGGCGATTCCCTTCGGTGTTCGGGGAACCTAAAGAATCCACACACCATAACTCTAGAAACATAAAACTGATCCTCCGTTATAAACCTACAAGACCTACACCACACAACGAACAATTTTCCTTCGCTATCCTAATCAAACGAACTACAACGTATTTTTACTATTAATATTAATATTCCAACTATTACATTGCGTTAACTACTATCACGCTAAATCAGCTGCATAACGTTACATCGCTCCTCTAAAATCAAAAGCAAAATGAAAGAAAGAGGTGGCCGTGGTCCTGATGGAACCGAGGCAACTAATCGCATTCGTGTTGCGTTAATAGCGTATAAATAGATTTTCTTTGCCAGGAGAATCGTCCCTCTCCTTTGTCCAGGAACTAAATACTCGATAAAGAACCTCCCGTTGAAGCCCAGCTCGCGCCACGATAAAAAGTCCCTCTCCATCGTCGTCCCTGCAGATGGTGTAATTAAATTGAGGAACGGCGAGCATCCGCGGTACCAAGAAGAGAGGAGGACATCAAGCCAGCAGGACCTGGCCTCTTTTAACGGCATTAGTTCTCCCGATGCGGGACAAAGGGATCGGCGGGAACTGGGTTAACCCAATGACACACAGCGGGCTCAGCGTAATTGGGACGTGGGATCCGTTCCCTTCGCGTTCCATCTTAGCCGATGAATCCGTTCAGCGGTCAGATAAGGCGCTTGGAAAGAATCGCGACGATTCCTCGGGCTGGTTCGATCCTCCCTCTGTTTGAACTTATTCAGATCTCTCTCTCTCTCTCTCTCTTTCTCTTCAGCGGCGTTCATTCTTCGCGCGTCTTTCCGCTGATCCGGAGAGGTTCCCCCTCGTCCATTGTTTTCGTCCCTTTTCCCCCTGGCGAGGCACTCCCCCGTGTCTTCGCGGCTTTTATTTTCCTCCGCGTCGTCCGGCGCTGCTCGTTAGAACCCTTTTTTTTCGTCTCGATCCTCGGGGGCTCTTCACGATGGAAAACTCGCCCAGGACGTGTCGCTTTCGTTCCCGAAGAAAGCGACGGCGGCGCGGCTCTCACCGTCGTGGGAAAACGGATTCGTTTTTTTTTCTTCCGCTTTCTCTCCTCCCTTTCTTCTCCTTTTCTTTTTCGAAACGGGAGCTCTCGTCCGGGGAGCTTTGTGCTCGGTGAATGCGTTCGGTGATTATGCGCGTCGAGAGAGTTCGTCGCCGACTGGAAAGGATCAGAAGGTCCTCTATCTTTTAGCTGGGTTGATCGGACGTTGAACGATTTATAAGGCACGAATGGCTGCCCAAGAGATTCGGATCTATCTAGGGTTGTCGAGGGAAGAAGAGGGAAGATTGGGTCGCTTGATATTTAGGTATCGAGCTTTTTAGAGACTCGGAGGCTTTTATGTATGGATTTATTGGGATTCGGTTGCACTGACACTTGCGTGTCAAGGTATTCTGGTGTTTGGGAAATCTAACGTCTAAGCATTTGGATATTTGGACATAATATTATCAATAATAATTATTAGTAGTTAACTAGTAGTAGTTATTAGTAGTTGATACTTCGATTTCTAGTTTTATTAGGATTTAATTACATTAACACTTTGGTCCCTAAGCTTCCTGATATTTGAGAAATCAAGTGTATTTAGATATTTAGACAGTACAATATCACTGCCATCGATACTAATGAATTCCAATCGCGAAACGATGATCCAGGGAAACACAGCGAAAGTTCTAACAAGAACGACTCCCGATACCGACCCGTAAATAACAAACGGCCAGTCAAGCGTCACGGCGAACGGGAATTGAGTTTTCAGAAAAATGGCACTGCGAATGTAACAAATGGCCCGGCCGCGAACTTCCTACTATTCCTCCTTCAAGGCATCCGGCTAGGGTATTTCGGGAACAATCACGAAAGACGAGCATACTGGACGAACCATCTATAAGCTGTCCCGCGGGAACTGCAACCGGCGATCGAGTTGCTTCTATTGTGGCCGCTGAGAAATCGGTTCCATTTGCGCTGCCCGCTCTACGCTGGGATGTTCTACACTGCGTTCCTGATGATTCTCTTCCCTCTTTCCCAACCGCGCTCGACAGGCAGATATTTCTTTTGGAATTTTAGTAGTAGTTAGTCGAATCTGCAAAGATCGACGCATTCGAACCCTCAAGTACTTATAAACATTCGAGTTTAGAGTTTCTAAGTACCCCCAATCAACCAGACCAAAGTTCTAAGAGACCCGAGTTCAAATACGGAGCCAGACTACAGTACGATAAATTAAGACAGGAGATCCCAGGCGCTTAAATGATTAAATTTTCAAGTTTCTGGATAACCAAGTTCAAGCATCGTTCAAAGTTCATCATGTAAAAAGGCCCCCGATGCGAACGTATATAATCAAAACGATCCTCTTCCATTGGTGGATCACAGTCTCGCGGAGCAGAGTGTCCATGATGCTCCATGGAGCCACCATTAATAATCTCTGAATGGTGCTTTCAACTGATCACCGCGCATCCTTTCACGGTGCTCTCTGTTTAATGGAGTAAAAGCTGGATCGTGATCGATGTTCGGTTTACTCGCGAAGGTCGAAACGCGTTTCCAGGCTCGCGGATCGGTTTGCTCGCGAGGAATTCATTCATCGCGGCGAAAGAAACGAGAAACAAAGCTGCCGGTTTACTAAGAGATGCTTTTTCTTAGGGTTTCTGGTCAGGCCGCGAGGGTTTTCCTAGCATGTCGGTAATCGGTCCGCGTGCGTCACGCGAAATGATTTGCGACTTGTCCGCCGCTTCCACGTTTCTGGCGGAGCCGTGTATATTGAGCGTGTTTAGCGTAACGCTGCGAGGAATGCGTGCGGGCACAAATCATCGGGCTGTTCGCTCGTCACATTTTAAATGCAAAAATCCCGGCCGCGGCTGTTTGTTCGGGGAAACGGAATATTTATTTGAGCCCCGCTCGCGCGGCAGATCGATTTCGACGTACTTGAGATTCTTCTGCAGGCACGCCGCTCTCTAAGCGCTGCCGTCATTTGATCGTTCAGGTATTCTAGCTCGTAAATGCCTGGGTAAACGAATACAATGATTCTTAAACGTTTCAGACGTTTCGGCGTTGAAAAATTTGGTAGGTTTAATAGATCCTTGGACCTAAACAGAATGTTTAGGTCGTCGGATACCTAGACTTCTTGCAGATTCAAGTATTCTGATATGTATTTAGGTTTATAGACTCTTATATAGCAAGGCACTTAGATATCTATTCATTTGCGTATATTAATGTTTAGCCAAACAGTTGCCCGGGCATTCGATGATTTAGCCATTCTTCTAGCTATGGATTCCGATCACTAAGTAATTGAAAATCTAGGAATTCTGATGTTTAGCGAACGTTCTTGTAGGTTCTAGACCTAATACCTGAACATGAATATTTAAGCACTCGAATATTTATCGATTTAACACGCTGCCACGAAAAACTTCAGCGTTTTGTGTATCACTTATTCTCTTGTAGCAAAAGTAAAAAGGAATAATTATCAATTACTTGGTACACAATTATTAGGTTACACTATGATCCAGTTATTCGCGTTATTAAACATTTTCATTCGACGCCAGTTACCTTACAAATTATAATTGTTTTCGAGTAATTTGAAAGCTCCGATCATCGATGACCACCGTGACGGTCGACGTATCAAGTGCCTAAGCACTTCGGTATCATATTATTCTAGCATCTAGTTACTCAGGTGTCTAGGTATTCGGGTATTCAGATCCAGGCACTCGAATATTTGGATACCTTAGTACCTAACCCTGGCAACAGTTAGACACTTCGATAAAAAACTGCGGCATCTGGGCACTTAGTAATTTGAATATGTTAATACCTAAACTGATCGCACAGACTAAAAAACATTGTTTCTCTCTTGCAGCACATGGTGCAGACAGGCATGGCTGCGCCCTACGGTGGGGGTGTCTTCCCCCCGCCGGTTAACGGCGTAGCGGGCGTCGTCGGGGCGGCTGGCGCGGCCGGTGAGGTGAAACCACCGCCGCCAGTGCCCGTCAAAGAAGACAACAGTGGTGCTCCCCAGCAACCACCACCCAGCGGGCCTCAAGTACCACCACCAGCCGGTGCTCCACACCCGACGGCCCCTGGTGCACCAACCGCGGCCAGTTTCAGTCCGCCCCCACCTCCGAATGGTGTCGATCAACAGGCAATCGTAAGTTTTTCCAGTGATTTTCATCCGATCACCGTGGAATCGTGATATAACCAACGTCAGTCGACAATTTACGCTCTCGTAGAAATAATCCCCGGCCCAAATTGAATTAACACGAATGCACGATTTTGCAAATATAGAAAATGAAAATAATGTATTATCAACTTATGTAATTGAATTACGTTGTTATAAACGTAATCTATGCTGTTAATATAGAAAAGTTTTCTAATAGTTGTTTAATCGAATGAATTGTCATTCGATTTGTAGTCACCGATGACCCCCATGGCATCCAACCTGTTAAATAAATTTCTATATGATTCTCCGGTTTCACCGATGGACCGCTAAGAATCTGAAGTGTTCTGTAAAGGGTCGTGGTCCAGTTGCAGTTATCTACAGTTCTGTCTTTTATTTCAAAAATAGAATTCGCTTCCATAGCGTTCAAAAAAGCTGAAAGTTGCGTATCTGCGATACTTTATTAAGGTGTCAATCGTGTATTCTCTATCCGCGGCTTCTCGCCGTGTCGTCTAGTCGTGTCGGTGCGATACCCTATAAAACCGAGGAAAGCGTAATGCGATCGGCGTAAACGAAAAAGAGGTGTCCATGGTTAAGTGGACGAATCAAACGAGACCGATACGAGCCGCTCGTTGACATTCTCCGAGCACTTGACAAACAGGGGGACGCGCTCGCGCGAGTACGCGACGCTCTTCCGGCGGATGCAGCGGCGGAACACGACCC
The DNA here is from genome assembly GCF_051020985.1 of Nomia melanderi. Taxonomy (NCBI): domain Eukaryota; kingdom Metazoa; phylum Arthropoda; class Insecta; order Hymenoptera; family Halictidae; genus Nomia; species Nomia melanderi. Next base: position 10,968,716 of record NC_135009.1, read on the forward strand.
CGTAAAACCGAGGTCACGCCGCGTTGATTGCCCACTCGAATCACTGTACCGAGACCGCGTCGTTGCGTTGTAGCTACCTTGTTCTCGGATCGTCATAGATTTGCAATGGATTATCCGTTCACGATCAGCACAGTAAAACCGTGAAACGAGTAACAACGAGGCTCCACGGAAGAAACTAGATTCGCGATCAAGATTTTAACTTACGATAGAAAGTTGTAAAACACGTTATTTAAACCAATAATTTAATTATTCAGAAACCATATGATCAATGATTTCCCTTTCTTCTCTAATACTTACGAATTTGATACATAATTTAGCTATCTCTGGCAGTTTTAGCTTCCTCCTTTTAGTATTCTTAGAAATTTTCATCCACAAAGGGTTAATATACATTCACGTCACACCTCTGTGTTTTTATATATTCGTATTCCAACGTAGCTGTGGCAAATGCAAACGCGCCGACGCTTATCTGGGATAAAGCTCCATCGCTCTATCGTTTTCCGCTCTTTACCTGGCGAACACGTAATCCTAGCCCGACAGTCGTCCATTTCGTTCAGTTTGAGTGTACGTATCCGAAAAGGCGTGTCACGTACGGCGTCCCTGGCTCTTCTCAATCATTCCGACCACGTACTGTGATTCGGGAAACACGCTGGAGAGAGGTCCAACGTTGAGAACAGGATCCGAAAGAAAGCCGAAACTAGAGGAAAGTGTTTGTACGCAGACGAGCGTTCGATATTGAGGATTCTATTTGAGAGAATCGCGGGGATGAGCACTCCTGATCGATTGCCTGTTGTATCAAGCCAGTTTGCCGCGTCCTTGACCTTCTCGATGATTGATTTTCCTTGCCGAATTGTGACGAGTACGTACTCCGCTCGATTGAGCGCTTCTTTGAGTGACCTGTACGTCTGAATGGACCGTTCAATCGGTTCGGTCCTCTTAAAAGATGCTCCCGGTTAATCCAAGATGAAAAGGTTGTCGGTCGTTTGGAATTAGAGGTTCCCGCTCGGTGCATAGAATATCGTTTCAGTTTCTAAACGAGGCTAATTTTAGATAGAAGGCAGACAAATCTATGTCACTATGTAGAACAAGTTTCCAGCAGGAATTGCGGATCGAACAAAATTTTGTCGGGTAGAAAGTTTCTATAAACTTCAGTCCTTCGTATTTTCATGTTTTTGGGGCACGGAGAGCCATCGCGGGACGCCGATAAAATAGTTGCGATAACTCGTCGCCACTGCAATTACTACGACTCATAAAGCCGCTTAATAAACCGCACTAATTAAAGTAATTCCCGTTCGTTGATTCCATTTAGCGGACGAATTCTGCGAGAGTGCTGCGGTCCTCAGATCCTGTATACATTGGCGATTCCACTAAAAAGAGAAATTCCTACGCTAACAACGATAATCTTATATCTCTCTTAATTCCAAAGACATTCTCAACAAAACGAGAATTCGATAAATTGGAAAAATCTGTACAATCATCACAGCGTTGCGAACTAAAGAGTAATTCGACAAAAACTTATCTCTTTAAAGACCCTTCGGTATCTAACAGCACAAGTCACAAGAAAGCAATATAATTAATTGAATAACATCGATCTATGGCTTTCGTCTTCTGCAGTATTCAAAGGGTTCGACATATAATTTAGCTTCTCACGGGAGAGGTTTGTAACAGTTCAAATGATCTTCGTTAGGAAGGTCCGAAGGACTTAACAAGGTTCTCAGTTGATGAAACCGGAATTACGGCGATCGCGTCACGGAACGGTGGCCCGCACGTCCTGCGATCCCGAGGACAGTCTACGAGGCGATCGCATCTAATTAACCCGGCCCCGTAGAGTGCGGATTTCGGGCACGGTTGAGCCGAGCGTGAAGAGTTCCGAACAATGTCGCGGTTCCGAGCCGAGTAGCCCGCTTTGTCCGTGGCTCGTCTGGTCAATTAACCGGCGCCGGTTAGTCAGCGGCTCGTAAAGCTGCAGCCGTTCTCCGTTCGGCCCACTTAGCGCGCACGCAAATTAACGCCGGTCTACACGAAACTCACCTCGAAATTGTTATTTGAACTGGCTCGTCCCGCGAAAGAAATCTCGCCGCGAATCGTTCCGGAACTTCGAAACTTCGGGCAACTTTCGAAACGTCTGTGTCTGTGTTTACTTTTTTTTCTTCGTTGTCTCATTCAACGTTATCGGTTTACGTGAATTGCAATTGAAACGTTTAAAACCTGGAGCAACAGATAAGGTACGTAGCTAAGTACTACTAGACAATGGTAAAATGGATGTAAGAATATTTCCATGTTCCTAAGAATTGAAAGATAATACTGTTTTAGAATATCACATCCTTTAATTCTTAGGGACATATTTTTATATGCACTTTACGGTTGTCTAGTAATATTTAGCTACGTAGCTTATCTTTTGCTCCAAGTTTCCAATGTTTCTATTACAGTTCGCTGTACAGAGATACTGTTTCAGAACAGTATCGCATCTTTTAATCCTTAGGAACATAGAGCTTCCAAACTCCAGAAAGCTCCGAGTTCCCAGCTACACCGAAGTTATCTGTCCTCGCACACAAAAGAATATTAACACGCGATAAGTTCCTCCAATAACATCTTCAAAAGCATTCCCAGGTCACAAAATCCCCTCTCAAAATCTGCCGCGACAAAGTCTGAATCCACTTCGAAAGGAAACTCCGGTGTGCCCATTGAAACGGTTCGCGCCATTCGAAATCTCGAATCGCCCTCGAAATCGCTCGAAGATCCTCGAACAAAAGAGCGGCCGTGGATATTCTTCGAGATGGTTGGATCTCGTCTCGACAATGGTCCGGGAATCGAAAGTCGGATCCGGAGGATGCTCGAGCCGGGCACGAATTGAATTACGGCCGGGGGCCGAAGCGCAAATTAAAAGTTCCCTTTTCAGCGTAGCGCCGCGCCGGTGCTCCGCTTTTCTATGAAAGAGAAAGAGAGACGGGCGGGAAGGGGTTGAGTCGGACGTCGCGTCGCTCTTTGACGACGGGAAAGCCTCAGACAATCCCGGGCTTCGTCGAGTGCGTTCGGGCCGCGAAGTTCCGCGAGCCGTCTCGAAAATTTCCATTCGCGGGACGAAGCCCGCCGGTTCTTCGCTGCCCGCCTCGTTAACCAATACAGAGTCGCCGTCTCGAGTATCTCGTGGATCACGGGACTTCCGCCCGACGCAACGTCACTTCTCACCCCTGTCGGCCCCGGAAACTTTTCAGGTTTCACGAATTTCCGCGGACTTTTTCAGCGGGCAGCCAATAGAGATCGCTTCGATTCGTTGCGCGAGCAGTTGACGACCCTTAGAATACTTCTCCCTGGAAGGGTTGGGACGGTCGAGCTTTTCGAGAGGGTTTTTTTTCGAAACGGAGATTAATGAAGTTGATGCACGCGTTTCGGGTTTAACTTGTTTCCAGTGGAGTTGGTCGGGGTTCGACGGCTTTAGTGGACTTTCGTTAGTTACAGTATAATTTTATCGGAGATTTCTACCAGTTCAGATTTATTGAATGGCGTTTGTAGTCTTCTGGCAATTCAGCAATGTTTTTATGATTCCGTTGGTCTTTGCTAAGTTTGTAACGAGGAAATTGCATTTTTGAAGTATCCTACTGGTTCTTTGATAACTGCTAACGATGTCCGTTGATCTCGTTTATCGATTTCATTTCGAATCTTTCTGAAAAGATACTGAATATGGAAGCTTCCAGAAGGTTTCAAGAACTTGATATAATAACTCCTGGAATTCTACGATCCCGAAGGTAGCGGAATCGTCAAATTTTTCCTTCCTCGTAATGAGACAGGCTTCATTTTCCCTCTCACGCCACCTTTCACCACAAATTTCCTCGGATCTTCAGCGCTCCCGCAGCCGGCCGGAGAAATTGAAGAGGTAACAAATGACTGGGAGTTTAGAGGAACTATAAATCCCTGCCAACCGGGAGAGAACTCACTATTATTCACGTCGTTCGTGCCAGCGGCTTTTTCCAACCCTGGAAAAGAAGTGGACCAGTCTAAATGTTTCTGCGGACCCGATGCTTCCAAGGAACTTCGTATTTCAATCGGTTTCGTTTCATGTAGAACGACAGCGGGGTGAAACTAATTCCTCCAACCCCCGGAAGAACGTCCGAGTGTGGAGAAGATTGCGAATCGTTGACGCCAAAACGTTTCTCTTGCAACACATTCGTTCGAAAACAGATCGATCGGGCAGCGGATCGATTAATCTTCTTAAGGGGATGCGTTCTGCGTTTTGCTTCGTTAAAAAGTTCCGCTTTCCGATTCCCCAAAGGCGATTTGCCCACTATACCGAGGGAAATCTCCTCGGCCGATATCGATTTGCTATTCGCCGCTAATTTTCCTCTTCGCCACCGCCCTCCCTTCGCGTGGGCCACTTTCAAACCCACTACCAGCGAATTCAATTGGGACGTCGAATTTTGAAGATTCGTCGCGTATAAGGTTGCATTTTAATAGAACGATGTGTAGTTTTTCAATGCAAGTAGTATTCAAAACTATTTAACGCTACCGTTTGAAATTTCCTACGGAAAATGACTGTGCCACCTAGATAGAGGTGGTAAGAGATGCAGTGCAGAGGAAGTAACACAGAAATAATGAAAAGTTATGATTAAAGTATAAGTGACAACGATAATATTTCGGTTCCAGAGACTTTCGGATATCTTTCCTCGGTATCGACCCTATACACGCCAACCCCTACCCTCGCAGAATGGTTACTTTCCCCCGAGAAAGTCCCTCGTCTAGTAGAGACCCGACAGTACCAGTGACGTTGACGAAGGACACCGCGTCCAGACAGCGTCATCGTTTTCCCGCAGTTCCGCCACCCTCGCTTTCACGGGTCCTTGAGATATTGCCCTTCCGAGGGAACGTCTCGCCCTCTTTGTCTCGCTTCCCGTCGTTTCTTACGGTACACCGGTATTTACCAGTTGATGCATCGTGGTACTATCGAGCTCCACAAGTTAGCAAAATTATGTACTAACGATGAGTCAGGTGTCACGGTGCCATTATAGATTGTCCTTTACAATCTTCAATCAATAACTCAGTAAAATCACATTACAAATTATAAATTATCTTTTATAATCTTCAACCTACGAGAGATAATAAATCACCTTTGATAATTTTCCAATCTATATTCGTTAACTCATTGCGCACTGGTAACGAGAAATCTCGTTTTTATGCGAAGACTCTTAGCTATATAACTTTGATATTTACGACAGCATTTAAAGAAATATTAAATTTGATTAGAACTAATTGTCCGTTTAAAATATATTGCATTGCAATATGATACTTTAGTTTTTTTATAGATAGTGGTATGAGTGGATTTCATTAAAAATCCGAATAATTCAATTTTCTGATAATTAGCCGGTATGTGATGTGTCTACGATACAATTGAAACACGAGGGATTAGAACGAATCCCGGTGAACCATTACAATGGCTTCCCATCGAACGCAACAATTGCACTCGAATCGCGGTCGCGATTCAACTTTCACTTCCGCGATAGTTCAAAGGCGCGAAACCGTCCGGAAACATAAATAAACGTTAACGACGCGGCACCAATGGACGCGAACGCAAACGGAAGAGATAAGCGCTTCCAAGACCATCGCGGAAGCTTTCGACGATTCGATTCTTGAGGCTTCCGGCTCGAGTGAACTTCGAGCGCTCCGGTTATTGCTGGCACAAGATCCCGGATCGGCGATTGTTTATCTTGGATCGATGAATTCCGAGCGAATTCCGTGAATTCCGCTGTATTGCAGCGGGTTCCGCCAAGTCGAAATAATTCCCTCTAATTGGCGTCGAGAAATTGTTCCGCGCAGACGATGGCGGCCGGGAATCGATGAAAAATGTCGCGCCGCGGGGGGAAGGAACGGGGATCCTCGCAATTCCGTTCGATTAAACGCGTCGCGATCGGCCTCGTTTCCGCCGAAATTGCGCGTCACCGGGAACCGCCGTCGAATTTCGCGCACCCACCCTTTATCGTCACCGCGGCTTTTTTCAATGGCCCTTCGAGCCGGCTGGGTCGGCTCAGCGCAGCGGAATAATTAAAATGTAATCGTATGCAACCAGTCGGAATCACTTTGTTCGAATATTTCCGATTGGAGAGCGCGGAATCGACGGTGAGCGCATTAAATTCCGGCGAATCGGTGGAAACGCGTCTAAAACGTAAAAAGATTTGATTATTCCATTAATCGCTCGGTTTCCTTTTCTCCGCTGATTTCGAAGTGTTTTCAAATGACTGGAATACACGTTATTTAACCATCATCGCGGAAGACATTTGGATTACCTACTTATCTCTCGTAGCAAACTTCAAAGAAAGTCCAAAGCTGTCACTTCCAATCATTCAATCGCGTTTCATTTCTAACAAAGTACTCGCTAGTCACCGGTTAGAATTGATTTATGATACCGAAAGTAAGGAAACGAAGCCTCGTTCGCTGTCGTTTCCCAAAGAATCCATCGCTCATCGGTATTCCGCGCGATCTTCGGCAACAACGCCAAACAACGCAATTATCGAACGCCCCCCGAGCAGAAATTTTAATCAGCCTCGCCAGCAGCCGGTTCCGCCGTCTCTGAAATTTTTCATCCTGTTTGAACATCTCCGTCGAGGGTTGTAGAGTGTGTCGAGGGTTAAAGAGGGGGTCGGCCGCGCAAAAAATTTCAGTGACGCTGTCGTTTCCAGCGGAAGATCGTTAGAAGATGAGCACACTGACGGACGGGGGGGGTGGGTTCAACCCCCGTGCGTCAGGTTAGGTTCTCCCTCTCGCTTCTTCTCTGTGTCTCTCTCTTTCTCTCGTCACCTTTGTCTTGCCGGCTCGAGGAAAGAGTTTTAATCCGCCGTGCGAAACGAGGTTCGCGCGCGTATCGACTCTCGATCCCTTCCGGTGTGTATCGACCGAGGCAGACGGCGGACCTCGGTGCCCGATGAATAATTCGTGAGCCATCCGCCGTCGAGCCCGCGGGGAGAACACCGATGCAGCCGGAGCTCGGCCGCCGCATCTGAATTTCATCCCCCGGCCGACGCATCGACGGATCGAGAAATGAATTCCGCCTCGGATTCGGGGCCGGCGCTGAAACTCGCGAACGATATTCGCGCATAATTTCACGCCAGACGGGGGACGGAGTTTCAGCCGAACGCCGCGACGAGAATTTTCATTAAACACGGAGGAACTTCCGCGACGCGCGTTTCTCGTCTCGCGTCCTTTGGAACGTCGGTACCTCGATTTCGAATGTTTCAAGGTCTTTTATGGTTCTAATTCCTTGCAGCTCGATTCGAATACTTTGGAATGCTTTTGCTTGCTTTTATTTTTCACTGTTGGACGTATCTTACGAAGTCGAAAGGGGTTGACGCGAGTCCTGATAATCATTCTGCATCTTTAACCGAACTCCCCCGTTATACATATAGAAACAACATGCAAGCTATGAAAGTAAATCAAACACATCAAGATGAAGAAATATAAAGCAGAATTTTATTTAAACTGTTCCACGAATACACCCTTCATCGTAAATCTCTAAATAATAATTTATCCAAGAGTTATGTTCATTCTTCCAATAAACGTGATCCTTCTTCATTTGCCCTCGTCTATTTTAATCATTGCTCAATATTACCTCGCACCTCGCGAGAGACCTTTAGTACTAAATTCCACGGTTAACCGGTTAGATCGTTCGGTGAACCAAAGCCCCGTATACACGCTACATCAAGTAAGAACCTTAATATCGCAGGCCATCGAAGCCACGAGCCGTAATATATCGCGGTTTGCCGGGATTCCAATATTCCCGTAGGATCGTCGGCGGACGACGCCGTCCGTGTTGGTCTTTCGTTAATGGAAGGGACGTATCGTTCGACCTGCATGGAAATTGAGCCGCGTTAAGTCCTTGAGCCCACCAGGAATTAATCGCAGTCTGCTCGGTGTCGGCCGCGAGATTGTTCGCAGACCGTGCTACTGGAAGTTCGGATATCTTCTTCGGCTAAGTGTTTATTAATAGCGCGACTCAAATTGCTTTAGTTCCGATGGCGGCACCGGTAAACTTCCCACGGGCTGGTCGGACACCGTGGCAAGTAGCACGGCCAGAAATTCCGCGTAGCGACAGCTGCGTCCGACTATACGCGACTGTGTTCACTTAGCCTCGTCAGTGGCGTGGCCGAGATAAGGCCCGACGCACGGCTGACCATTTACGGGCGCCGCTACTTAGGAGTTCCGGGCGAATACGCAACCGCACTGCGTTTGCAACGTGCTCGATCTCGCGTCGCATCTTTGATCGGTGGATTTACTTTGCCGAGGGAAATTAGATTCGTAAATAATAGGAAAAATACGTTTGCGAGTATGTCGAAGTGATTTTCGTTGGAGACTTTGGGGATGCGAAGGTTTCTCTAGGCTTCTGAAAGGAGATTTTGGTATTCGTTCGGGAACTACTCGGTTTCTTCGATTTTATATGAGTTTTTCTTGTAAATTAAGATGGAAGTATCAGATAGAATCGATACAGGCGAGGATTTTTATTAGTATTATGGTTTTATTCGGAGTTTTGTATTATTTACGAAGGGACGTTTATATTTTCTTGATCTTTTTATCCGGCGTTTCTGTTTAGAAATTGGGTTCCCCGGTTCCCAAGTGACGTCGTTCGCGAGGGTATCGGATCAGGCAACACAAGCGTGAAGTTTCATCTATAAAGAATACCAGATGCAATCGCGTAATCCGTGTAAACTTCACGGACGCTACCTAGACATTTCATGCTTAACCGAGTCTCAAAAGATTACCGCTGCAGTAGGTCGATAGATTAAAGGTGGAAGCCCTTTAAGGGTAGCCTGTAACGATCGCATCCGCTGCGTTCGTGTGCAAACCCCTGCCGGCTGATCGCGAGCGATCTTTCCCGGTGATTAGAGGAATGACCGAGCGGTTGTAGAATAATAACTAAAAATTAATACCTCCGTTCGCCTAACAGAATATCGGAATTCTTCTGAACACCGCCGAGGAAAGTGACTCGGAACGCTCTGCCAACGGAACGCATCGCGGTAGAGTCGCCGAAGAAAAGTTCAGGCAGCATGATAAAATAAATTACGATGTCAAGGGGAAATGTCAGGGTCACTCGAAGGTCTTTCGTATTCGCGGTATCTTCGTAGATGCTAAAGCCTGTTAACCGTTTTAAGGAAAAGAAAACCTTCCGATGGCGGATAAGAAACCGCAGATTTCGTGAAATTTATTATTTCAGATTCATTGGACGCCGATCTCGTGTGCACGAATTGCGTGGCTGGAATTCGAAATCGACATTGAAACGGTGTTTTTCGTTTTCCGACGACAGTCGGAGGTGTTTCAGGCAGCAGTTGCGGCCGCGGCGGCTGCAGCCGCAGGCGGGGGCGGCCAGCAACCGGCCCCGACGCCCGCCGGCAACGAGACCAGCCCCGAAGGCGCTGTCGAAGGCAGCACCCTGGTACCTGTCACCTCAGGTGCGACGACACCTGCAACCGCGACACAGGGCACAGACCTGAAAGGACAACCGAAACGCCTTCATGTCAGCAATATACCTTTCCGCTTCCGAGACCCTGATCTCAGGGCAATGTTTGGGGTGAGTGTCCCTTTTGTTCGCTTACGAAACGATCCTTTGTACCCTGTTCGTGCTAGTTCCTTTATCGAATTCTCCTCACAACTGGTTCTTACGCTCGATCGCGTTCACATTGTTCGTCGTAGAAAAATACTATCGTTCGAGCGAATCGGTCGTCCGTTGAATTTTGTTCGACCCTTTTATTGATCTATCATTAATTAGTCTTGACATTACATAGGATAGTTTGAGAATGTATAAAAAACTTGTTACTAGTCTGCTTTTATTTTTTCAGTAGTATCCTAAGTATGCGAATAAATCGAGAAGCAATAATGACTAATAATTCGTTAACGTCATTTGTCAAGCGAAGAATTGCATTCGTCGCTTTCCAGAAAAATCGAGTTGCCGTCGATCAACGGACAGAATTTCGTTAGCCGGCCGACGCGATAACCGAAGCGTTAATTAGAAATTTCAATTCATCCTGGTCGTGTCTACCGCGTTCTAATTATAACACGTTCGGAAGCTCGAAACGTCACACGCCGACTAATTCCCAACCCCCGGACGATACCACCCCAATCCGCGGGACAGAATTCCCGCGGACCGGCCGTCCAGCGACCGCGTTTAATCGGCTTTCTGTTTTCCAGCAATTCGGGCCAATCCTCGACGTGGAAATCATATTTAACGAAAGGGGAAGCAAGGTAAGCTCACGTCGCCCTTAGGCTGCGAGCCACCCCTGTCAACCCACCCCCGAACAATACTGTTTAGACTTAAGCCACAGATGCGCGCCGCGCGAAGTCCACGCTGCCACGATGAACTCTGCTCGCGATTTCGTTTCAACCCCCGCATCCACCCCTATTCTTATCCTCGTTCACCAGTGGACATCCCATCGAACTTTCGAATGAAACTTTCTCATCGATTCGCCGGTTACCGCGAGCAAATAACCGAAGATTTTCCTTTCCTCCACCGAAGCGGCAACTTTCTCCGCGTCACGAACTCCGTTGATCTTCTCCAGTGCTCGTCCACTCTGTTCCTCGTGATCGTCCCCTAGCCACCACGTGACGTGACCCGATTCTCCGCTTCCTTTTTTTCGTCGGACGTGTCTCGTTTATTGGAAAAGTTCGCGGGAAGACGCATCCTGGCAGCGCGGACGCCGCGGCGCCGTAATCATGTCGTCGATGGAGCGCGCCGCGATGAATCCTTCTCGATTACCGATAACGCAGGATCCTTTTCCTGGGAACAACGAGAAACTAGAGGCACAAACGAGAATCGAGGAATCACGCGAGCGGCGCGTTCCATCGGCGTTTATACGCTCTCTTTTACAGCGCGATGGCAACGTTCATCCCCGTTTGCTCGCGGCGTGCAACGTAGCGCTCCCGAGCGCGTAATAAACGCGCGGAAAAGCTCGGCGCCATTGTCGAACCGGTTCTCCTCGTCTGGAAACGCGGCAGGAATTGCCGTCTTGTTTCCCCTTCGTTTTACTCTCGTGTTTTTTCTCCGCCTGCCACTTTTCTTTTTTACGTCTTGCCTTTTCTTTCATTGCCGGCGGGATTACGGTTCTACGTGGACTACGGATGGTAGAGAGGCAGTCGGATCTGTAAATTATGGAAACGGTAGGGGGTAGCTTGTTGAAAGGGAGCAACCGGGATTGCTCGAGCTAACGCCGTCCGGTAATAAGATGAAGAAGGTTTTTCGCGGACGAGTTTTTCATGTCCCGATGAAAGGGGCCGAGCACCTGAAATTCGAACTCCTTTCTCTGCAGCCGAGGACAATGGCCGCTGTCCTTTGATTCATACGGACGTTTCTCATACGCGATCATCCCTCGGACCGCGACGGGGGATTCTTCTGGGAGAATAATCGGGATTCGATGTTTGATACGGATCCTACTCTCGTGGACAATCGCTCTAGAGTCTAGACGATTTGTCGTTGTTCCCTTTGTCGGTGGCCGACGAAAGGAGGTTGCTCACCGGATCGTGTTTCCTCAAGCGTTCGTCGCGTTTTTGTTGAATTACGAAGAAACTCGAGGTTACCTCAACGGTTCTTGATCCCGAATGACAAGCTGGAGGATTTCAATTGTTCGGGTCAATAAATTCTATATTTCCATCGGATAATCTCCGGGAAGACTATGAACTTCATACGAGAATCCTTCAATTTCATTCGTTCTCGTGAATGGCAACACGAGAAATCGCAGGTTTCCTACTTCAGCTCATATTTTACTTCATTCCCGGTTATCCCCAGTCGCCCTGCAGGGAATTTCATTTGGACCGATCTCCGAACATAAATTCCCGGAGCGTTTCATGTGTGCCTTATCGAGGGACGAAACGAATGGAATAAAATCAATTGCGAGTTCCTTCTCGACGCGGACGAGGAACAAGGAAACGCGGATCCGATAGCCGGTGGTTTATGCGAGTTGAAAGGAAAACAGGAAGATCCGGTGCTAAGGAAAAAGAGCAAACAGAGAAAGAGCGAGAGAGAGAGAGAGAGTTCGGTGTGTAACGGTGTTTGAAATGCAAATAGGTTTCAATATGGATGACAACGGTCTGGATAAGATCCGCAGTAATACATCGTGCCGACAGCCGGCATCCGGTGAGCTTGCATATTCAGCGTCTTTGCGTCAAGCACAGCCAAGTGCACTTCATCAAGCTCCTACGGCACCGGTTAACCCAATAGCATCGGCTGTTGCTGGCGACGTCATTCTCGTCCATTGTCCGGCTGATGATGATCGAGCTCGATTTAGACGATCCTCTGATTTAGGCGATCCGCCTGCCGTTGACTCGGACCTGTCCACCTGCAATCGTGGGAACGAGGTTCTCTTCGATCCTCTCTCTCTCTCTCTCTCCCAAGACCACGATTCTCCGCTTCGAAATATTCCTAGTGTGTTTAGAACTTCGGCAGCTCTGATTCCGTCCTGGATTTCATAGAGATATCGGGTACATTGAAAATTTAGTAATGCTTTCGGGGAACTATCGGATAACCAGATTCATCGGAGTTTTCATTATCCTGTTCTTAATTGAACCAGGAATATTGAGTTCTTGGAAGATTCTTTTGATTCAGTCGAGGGATGATTGGTTTAAGTAATCTTTTCATACCGTTCGTAAGTAATTGATTTCATAAGGATTTCGATTCTCTTGCTTCGAATTTAATTACGAATATCGGACCGCCCGAAGATTCATTCGATTCGATCAGTGATTCTAAAGATAATTGACACCGGTTACAAATTCATATTCGATCTCGCTGTAGGGTGTTCGAAGGTTCTCTTCGTTTCATCAGTCATCCGTACGACACTTAGCGATAACATTTCAGTGGAACTCCGCGATTCTTGGAAAACTCAAATCCAATCGCAGGAAACAACGGCGTACGGCCCGGAAAAAATTTAATCATCTGAAAGCTCCTTCGAAATTCATTCGAGTTTCGTTCGTTCGAAGGGGAATCGAAGCGGACCGTTGCAGATTCACCGAAACAAAGTTGCGTCCAATATCTTAAGTGTATAGTCGATTCGCCGGCAGTTCCGGGCGTTCAGAAAATCATCGGGAAACACGCGGGGGCACGTCAAGAAAAATGAATCTCGCGGAAATCGAGTTTCCGAGCACGGTTCGCGAGAAAGACGGTAAATAAAGCATGCAGCCCGAATCTAATTCACTTACCGAGAGATCTCGAAAGTTTTTATCTGGACGGCTTTTCTCGAGTCCCGGCTGTCGCGGAATAAACAGTTCCCGTTCGATCGAGTCTTGCGAAACTTCGGAATTCTTCGTTTAGGACGGACATCCGCACCGTAGGAAACGTCGCGTTCGGATATTCCTCGACTAACTCCATTCTTAAATGGGTCAGAGCCATTCGAAGTTGAGGGTCGCTCCTTGAAACTCATTCACGGACTTCGCGCAGTTACCACAAAAGGACAAATCCGGGATTGTAATATGTAAGATAAGTTCAGGATTGTTGAACCACATCTGTATGAATTTACCAATCATTGGGAATTCGTTGTTATATTTAAAAGTATATATTTCTAGACGTTTTAAAGGAATTCAAATTGAACTTGCAACTTCGCTATGGTTTTGCAATAATTATCGATGTGGAGTTTATAATAGATTCATTCAATTCTTTTGTTAAAGTGAAGCTCAAGTTCTTGTTACATTTACATGTATCTAACACTAGATTTACATATAGTTTATTCTATTGTTCCAAGGAAGATCGATATTCGTTCATGTAGATCTTACAGGTTAAAGGTCTAAAAATAAAGATTTAGGATATATACAAGTTTACCAGATAATATTTATAAAATTCAATGCACGTCACATTATTGCTTCGCAGACTTAATGTTAGAATTATCAGTATCGGCAATATTGACTACCCCGAGCTTAATGTATAACCAAATCAGACGTTGGATGAGCGTTCGGATTTTTCATTGGAAACTGCGAGAAGTTCGCCAGGACAGTCCGCGAAATCGTGTGTAAAAGTTCCGCGGGCAATAACGGAGGGCGGCCGAGAGGCCCACTTCGAATAAGAGACTGCGCCGTCTCGGTAATTGGATCGGAAATTCATTATTTCTGCCGGCCCCTCGCGGATAATGATTCGACGAAACAGGAACCGGTCGCGAGGACGGGAAAAGTTTCAAGGGCCGCCGGTCGGAGCGAAGCTTGCATATTCAGGGAACTCGTTCTTCACGAGAACGTTACTTCGCTGCGAGCTGCATGGATAATCAATCGAATGATTCTCGAATTCCCTCGTTTCGTATCGGCTCGATTCGAATTCTGCGAGTTTCTGAAGCGTGTTGAGTATTCGATAGGAATGCTCATCGAAATTTACGTAGAGATTGATCAGTTCTGGTTTCCCTTTGGTAAATCATCGCTGGAAGTACGATAAAAGTCTTCGTGTTCCTCGACGTCTGGTGTACTTGATTAATTTTCTGCAAATCACGGAACCTGGGGGCTATTTATCGTTATCCCTCCGACATCCCGATGTACCTCCGACGCGCAAACATCGTGCTATTCTACTGAAGTTTCTCTTTCAAACTTCTCTCCGACGTTCGAAGCTCCTCGTCGGAGTTTCTCCGAAAAAATTGTATCTGAGCACTGGCAGTCTAATCATCGAAGTCTTCCGGAAGTTTCGGTAAATTCTCGGTAAACTCGAAGACTTCGTTTACTTATTCTACGAGAGTTCTCTTATAGACTTCTTCGAGAAATTTATTGCAAGTTTCCTCGACATTTATGACTACTGAATTTCGCTTTTACGAAATCATGCGTCCGAGAAATGGCAGCTCAATTATCGGAACTTTTAAAGTGTTCCCCTTAGACCTTCGAATGTTTGTTGCACAAACAGTTTACGTCGCTATCAATCTTCGGTAATCGAAGTTAACTGACGTTGAAGCCAATAGCTGCGAATTGCACAACAATTTAAAGATCGATCCATGGCGAACGGAATACGTTGAAATACTCAAATTCAAAACAGTGAGTCCTTATTCCATAAACGATCTCCTAAGTCGATCATCGGTAACCGAAACTACCAGCTAAAAATTCCTAAAAGATTCAATTGCTCCAGAATCGAACGGAAACTTTCCGATTCTTCAAATGAAGAACACCATGTCCTCCATAAACGATCTTCAAAGTCGATCATCGGTAACAGAAACTACCAGCAAAAGATTCCTCAAAGATTCAATTGCTCCAGAATCGAACGGAAACTTTCCGATTCTTCAAACGAAGAACACCGTGTCCTCCATAAACGATCTTCAAAGTCGATCCCGAGTAGCCGAAGCTAACAGCTACAAATTGCGCAGGAATCTAACGACAGATCCGCGGCGAGCGGAATCGTAGTTAATTAAACCGTTTCCGAGACAGTGTAACCGGGCGGAGTCGCATCGTCCCGTTCGGAATCCGAATTCCGAGAGCGACCGGTAACCCAATCAATCGGGCAAACAAATTACCGAAGGCGAAGTCTGCAAATCAAATAAAAGACGCCGTGCCGGTTAGCCCGTCCGCCGGGCAATAATGGCGCGGGAGGAAGTCCGCCCCGAACTCACATCCGTCGCTTGGTATGGCCAATCGCGAACGGTGCACAGCTTTTCCAATCGCGACAGCTTCGCTGGGGGGATTAATTAAACGTCGTTGACGTCTGTTATCGTCCCCGGGCGACTGTCGCGGCTCCCTGATTCCTGTTTCTCTTTTCCGCCGCGCGATCGGACCCGATTGGCAGCGCTATTTTGCGCCGTACTCGTCCCTGGAAACCTGACCAAGATAAGGGAACGCATTCCAACTGATACACCGGTGCCGAACCGCGAGGATCAATAACAGCCGTATCAACAGCTGAAAATTCTCCCAGTAGACTCTCGATCTTTATAGCTCGTTCCTGGACTTAGGAGCTTCGATAATTCTCCCGTATCTCGCTCCGACTCGTTGAACTGCTGAGTTGTTGCTTGTTTGCTTTAAAATCTCCAGTGCTCGGGAACTCATTTCAGGCAATCGTTATCGAAAATAGTATTCTTCTATTAGGAAGCTTGTTTGTTGTGGCTCGTTCGTTGAAACTGCTTCGCAGGACAATTTTATTTTTCTGATCCGTCTTCGCACTCTTCTTCTCTATAGTTCCTATCGTTGGTTATTCAGAAACTCCGGCGACTCGACACGATTCAATCGAAGAAACTAATGTATTCAGTACAGAGTTATCAAGGGTCGTCATCGGTATCAGGTATTCGCTTCTACATCGAATCAGTTACACGGAGAACCCATAATTCCTCGTTCCAGGGGAACCAAAGACGCTTGCTTAACGTTAAACGATCGATCTCGGTTCGGGGGAAACAGGGGCGTCCCGGTACACGACAATGGCACCGGAAACAGAAGGGGAGAATCGTTCTCCCGCTTGATCGGACGTCCGAATCGGACAATGGAAAGCTCCGCCGCGTCGGAGGCCGATAAATCGCGGGAAAGCGGCCTTCGGTTACGCGGCAGCGTATAATTCGAGACGCGGGTCGTCATTCGTCACGCGTCGGAGATCCGGCCGCGACAATGGCGCCGTCCCGCGATTTCAACCGTTTGCATTGC
Organism: Nomia melanderi; assembly: GCF_051020985.1. Lineage (NCBI taxonomy): Eukaryota > Metazoa > Arthropoda > Insecta > Hymenoptera > Halictidae > Nomia > Nomia melanderi. The sequence continues at coordinate 10,985,258 of NC_135009.1, forward strand.
AAATAACGCTCGCCTGCGACATTCTCCGTGCGGAGCGGAAAAGTATGCCGGCGACGAGTATCGCGGTCTCGGGGACCGTTGCCATCGCTTTTTAGCATTTAAGTGATCGACGGGGACGTGACGGGATCGGCACGCGATCGTTCCGACTGGCGACACGCGCGTAACGATGGAAAGGTCGCGGGGAAAAAACGGCGAAAGTGGAAAGAATAAGGTAACATCGTCGAGTGCTCGATGAATCGAGGAAGTAAACGATGGAAATCGAATTCGAATCTGAATTCGATGAGTCCGATCCCGTCACCGGTCCCAAGCGATACGACTCGCGTCGTTTACGTGAAACATTGCAACGATCTCTCGATTCCTGGAGCGAGATTCGAGTTCCCCGGGAATCGGGCGGCTGTGACGCTTTCGCGTGAACGACGCCATATTTAGTTGTTAAGGTGAGCGAGAGAGTGATGATCGCGCGAGTCTGTGAGAGAGACCTTTTCTCGAAAGCTTCGTCAATGTAAATGGAATGTGGCATCCCTAATGAAGTGCAGCATTTTGGAGAAGAGATACTTTGAGACCAGCGCGGACGAGGTCGCCGATCGCTTTACCGATGTCTTTGTCGATCGAATTGTCTCGATTCTCCGATACAAATGTTTTTGCTTTTTGTTTTTCGAACTATTCACTTGGTCTCTTTCTTTTTCTTTCTTTTTTTTTTCTTTTTTTTTCTTTTTTTTTTATTTGTTAGATGAGTCGATCGATCGGTGTTTCGACGATGACCGCGGTAACTGCTCGGTTCAGTGCACGGTGATCCGGTCGGCGCGCTTGTCTAGCGCTGAGTATGTGCCAGTGACACGTACATACATACCATAATATAACCAATGGTGTTAGTTCTCGTAGTTGTTAGACGAGCTATTGCATTTTTACTAGCTAGCATTCCGCATTTTATCATTATTTAGCTCCCATTGGTTATAAGGCAGCTCGGTGCACCGCGCGTTTACGTGTCTGCGGCTGCTTTCTTATCTAGCACGACCGATTTAACCGAATGTGACTAAAATATTCATCGTGAATGATAGAATTTCATTAGAGTTTAACGATGGTTGGATCCGTAGAGCGTTGTCAGCTTCTATAGAACCCACGACAATTGTTTCTTTTTCTCTTTTTTTTCTCTCTCTCTTGTTTTTTGTTTTTTTTTTTCTGGAAATAACCTTCGAAATCGGTTAGCCTTTCGAATATTTCCGGACGTAGCTGCGGACACAGGGTGCACCAGGTGGGCCGGCTGCCGCCACTTCCGGTCGCGGAGGAGACCCTCGGGAGATGCTGCCCATTTGATTTGATGAAACTTTGTCACACCTCGTTTTTTCCGACGCTATGTTTACCACTCTTCTAACAAATCAGAGGAAAGACCGGAGAAAAACAGTAGAGACAAACGAAAGAAAAGAAAAAGAAGAGATGAACAATGATATTAGACGACAAGTCAAGAACGAAACCTCCACTCTTGTGTCCTTTCTTATCTCTCTCTGACGAGTTTCCCAAGGCGTTTCAAGGCCGGCGCATTACACGGATCAACGGCGATTCCGATTAAATGGGATGTATGGATCCGGATCGTTTGACGCCGTTGTCACTAACATTCATTCTATTCTCTCTTTTAAAAAAAAAAAAAAAGAAAACTTTTTTTTCCTTTTTCTGTTTAAATACTTAGTGCCGCGACTTTGCCTGTCTACCGAGTTGATCTTTCCAAGCTCAGACCTGCGTACGCGACTTCCGCGAGAGGCCTAGCTCTCGATCACACCAACGACACACCACCTGATTATGGTTCACACGCCGCGCCGAGTACTTTACTAATCCACCTGCAACGTGTTGGCCTGCTACGCGTCGCATGTCCGCCATTACGGTGCACAAATATAATTCATATCGGAAATACGATCTATCCCTTGTTTCGTTTGATTTTCACAATTTTTCAAAGTAACTTCGCTCTTTCTTCTCGAAGCTATGCGGATCTTGGTGATGTTATTTCGATTCTCCGTAAATTATTGTTCTTTTCGTTATTTTATAAATTTCAATGCTCCGAATCGCTTGGTATTCGTAATATTAACGAGTTATCGATTTAATCTAGATTTCTTTAAAGATTCTATTACTGAATTCTCCGAACGACACGCGTTACGTTCTTCTTTTCTCCGTGCTCTTTGAAACTCGAAACGGTCCTCGATTCCTATGCAAAAAATATTAACATCTCGCGAATGAATTATAATACTAGAAGAAAAACAGGGATAAAGATAGTCAGAATTTCAACGTTTAATCGTTTTACTCGATCCTTTCTCATCGCACATAGCTTCGGACGAAAGAGAAATCAACATCGCGAGAATAATTCAAGAGCGGAAAATCTATTGATAACGTTGAAATTACTTCCCCGTCAACGACTAAATCCAGTAGAATCGAGTGTCGCGAGTCGCGAGCCAACACGAACAGCATGATACCGTACATATTTATATTACCATTGCATCTTCCGAAGTTTATAAATATATATAATGAATATACGTATATGTATATTGACTCACACACAACAGAATCACGAGAAAGTAAAAGAGAGATATAAACAGACAGACATACACACAGACATATTAACACTCCTGTACATGTACGTACGTATCTCTATCTGATTGTTATATCATTATTATATATGTAAATAGTAGTCGCACGCTTTTGTCTAGGCGAGTCGAAGGTATTAATGAAAGGCCCATGCTTCTACCTCTTTTATTACTCACGTATGTGTCTTAGGATAGAGAAATGCTGCTTTCGATCTCACCAAACCGTTTTGTCCGGCGTTTTACAGTATCGCGCGCCGTTTTTTGCCTCTTCTCGTTGCAACATTATTCTCTCTCATTCTCTCTGAACCGATCCGTCCTCGATTAATCCCACGGGAAGCGCCCGTGTCGATCCCGTTCCCCGATCCCGTGTCACAAGTCCCGACGCGGTCTGACCTCGAAAGATGTTCCGCATAACTTCTTACGACTTGGCATATTAATTCGGTGCACCGACAAGCAATCCATTCTTACTTTCCTCTTAAATTTCATATCGATACTTCAACGTTCTTAGCGTTAGTATTTGCAAAAAATTTGCCTGTACAGTTCCAATCATGAATAATAATCATTTTTCTGTAATACTCATTAATTTCTGAGATATTCGTTGTCTTTCGAAAGGATAGAAAGCTAGAAGAATTGAGAATCGAGGAAAAGAATACAAGTTTATATTCTGCTACTGATTCGTTAAATTAACCAATGGATTATTTACCGGTGGGCCCAATAATTTTCGAAACGTTTCGCACGTTTTTCCGAAAGTTTCCCGAGAGTCTTCGGAAGGTGCGCCTCGCAAAATTGTCCTCGACACGAGGAGCCGGAGAATTTTCAGGCGCGACCGTGTCTGTTCGAGTCGTTCCTTGATCGGCGAACTTTGACGCTCGTGTTCAGGCAGAAATCTCGGTAGGCATCGAGTGTAAGCAGCGACGCCGGTAATTTCCGCGGCGACGCACGCCTTGAAACCCCTTGGATCTCCTCGCCGCCGATTACTTACTAATTTCTTCATTCCACGTGACGTAGCAAAGAGAGAAAGAGAAAGCGAGTGAGTGAGTGAGAGAAAGAACGAGAGAGAGATATATGTTTGACAATCGACGCAGGCAAAAAGATAGCAAGAAAAGAGATTTTCTAAAAAAAAAAAATACAAAGAAAAGAAAAGGAAAAACGAAAAAATGAAAAGAAAAACAGAAGGATAGAGAAAAAAAAACAACGAAAAATATGAATGGATGGAAACCAGGCGAAAAAATGATATATATATGTATACGTGTATATCTCTCGCGCCACTTCCATCGCGGTACACACACGCACACACTCCTTGTCTCTTGACTCACCCTCTCTCTCTATACGTATCTATATATATATAATCTTGAATCTCGTATTGTTTTGTGCGCTTTTATATCGCTGTTTGCCAGCTTCGGTCACATACTTCAAGTATTCTTCAAGTACCCCACTATTCTTCGTACTCCGCCACTTTTCCACACACCAAACTCCTTCGTTCCAACCCTTAATTGTCCTCCCGTCTACCAACGAAACACACACACACACACGCGCGTACACTTGTATAAACACACGAACAGACAGATTTGATTAGTTTCGTGAGGCTCGAAGCTAAATCGTCCGCTCACAGTATTTTCCGATACCACTCCTCGACTTTCTGGTAACAATTATTCTTTCGTTTCGCAGGGAATATCGATTTTGTCGCTAAGAACTTTTCCCCGGGATGCTTTCCCGCCCTCTCGATTCGACTATCTCGAATAGTTTGATTTAGAATGACTAAATTCCGATTAATCATTTATCTTTCTCAATACTAATACCATCTTCGGTGTAACATTACATAAATTATTCCTCCACGACAGCTCGAAGCCGATATACAAAATTTCAATTTTCCATGTACCGAACGTTACTTCCGTAATCATCTCGAAAACTGGAAACAGCGTGCATCTTTCTCCCACTGCGTAGCAGCGATTAATCGTCGTTAATATCAATGATTATTTCCAATTTCTTAAAACAAACTTCTCGTAACAGTATCTACTATCTAGTAATTTAACATTATTAACCGCTAGTATCGCTACTAATTCCCAAATGTCATTAATACCACGGAATATTAATACGATCAGCGATTTCTTAGTGTAACTGTCATTAACGTTATCAGATATTAACATAATTGCCTCGTTCTCGAATAACACCGTTATCGCCATCGTCCATCGACCATTTCGCAAAGTTGCCTCGCGCGAAGAGAGGGTGCGAAAAGCCCGGCGAAAGCGATCGTCCGATTAAATCGTGCGTGAGTCGGCCGTTTAAGAAGACTGGTCGTAGCGGAAACTCTCGTCTCGGGTTTCGCCGTGACACACACTCCACGTCTTCCTCGAGCCAGTGTCACTCCACCGCCGCCCGTTCCATCCCCGTCACCGCAACCCCTTCATCCCTTGTCGGCAAAATCACGCATTGATCCGCAGCGGTCGATCGATCGAATACGCCCGCCTTGGTTGTTCGTTGGATAGCTGTCTCCTGTGGAACACGGCACACGCTGACACCCACCCCCGGTCGACGTAGTGTTAACACGTCCACACGAACACAGACCAGACTCTCCCTCTCTCTCTCTTTTTTTTTCTTTCTTTTTGTTCCTTCTCCTCTACTCTGGCTTGCCACGTCTTGCACCTAGCTGTTAAGTGATTGGTCGATTATTGTTACACGCCACCACGCGACGTTGATCACTGTTAAAACCTTCTCTCGCACACGTACACGTACACCGAGGATGAGGAAGGGGACACGCGGTCAGCCGTCGAATCGACGGCCACACCGGTGCCCCTTTCTACAGTCACGATGGACATTGACTGTTACTGTGTCGATACTTCAGGATGCATTGTACGTCGAACCTGCGTAGAATTGTTCGGCGTGGGACTTCGTAGAGATTCGTGTATACTTGGAAAACCGTTGAATCTCCTGTGTTACGATTTCATTTGGAAGTGTCTTTACGGTAGTTGTCTCTGCAGTTGTATATAGTTCGTATGTTGATGTGTATTTATCAGTTTCCAATGAAACATGATTACACTGCTGACGATGTTAATTGAAAATAGTAAACGAATCGAGGGTAGATGTATTTTATCTCGATATATGAATATCAAATTTTATAGCTTCGCTAAATCAAGTCGAATGACTGTACGTCGCCAGTGCAAATGGTTAAATTCTTCATCGCGAGTCTACATTTATTCCAAGAGATCTACACTGAAGGATTTTGAAATTTTTACAGTTAACATCACGATCTTCGCGTCTAGCAGTGGAAAAATCACGATCAACTGAGGTTACTTTATCAACGCGTCTAACGCGACGATTAATCACAGTCCGCGGGATAATTAGTCATTCCACGATCGTATCGACTCTAACATCTTGCTTACAATGCCTAATCGTTACCGGACAATCTCGGATTGTTAATTGTCGATGTTATCGTTCATCGGTTTTTTTCATCTCAATGGAGTGATTAAATTATTGAGTTGACCAGAATTGTTTCGTTCCCTTTCAAATCTCAAAGCGTAATCGGCCGAGCCACGCGTTGGAATCGATCTTCACGGATTCCGGCGAAACGAGCCGGAATTGTTTCGCTTGTCCCGCGTCGACGACCAGAAGCCGGCCTTTCAATTACGCGCCGGGAAGATGGATTGCTCGATAAGCCAGCGATCACTTTCGCAATGGATCGCGATGGATCGAGGCAGCTTATCCGTGAACGTTTTCGTTTCCTCGGTGATCCCGTTCCCGGGATTCCGTCGATTACACGAGAGCGTGATTCTATTCGTCCTCTGTTGGCTCTTGTTCCGTAGCTTCTATAAAAATTACAGGATCAGCGTTGTCAGTCATTATTCTGCTGCTTTTATTCATTTGTGGGAAAATTGAAAGCACAAAGTTCGACGAAATGCACGAAGGAATATTCACAGCGGAATGCTTTTTATAATATTCATTAAGAAAAACCATTCTCTATCATAATTCTGTTTTCCTAATTATGTTCCTAAAGATTTAAAACTGCTTTAACATCCGCAGTCTAGTTATCAATCTTCAGATTACAGATTCATTCGCGAGGCATTTTCTTTTGTCCGATTCGAGTGAATCGAGGAAAACCGTTAGTTAGCAAATGTTCAATATTCAGTCTTCAAGGTGATCGTAGACTCGCAAGGCGCAGAATTTTTCTTAGACAGCTCTCGTTAGCAGAACTTTCGAACGAAATGGAGAATTATTTCTCCTGTCGAGTATCCGACGGACGCGATTTCTTCCTCGTCTCGTGCGGCCCAGTTTCCCTCCAGATTTCGCGTTTCCCCGAGATCCTCGCGCGAGAAACCGGACTGAAGCCTGCCAGCCGCGGGTCACAATATGGCGTGCGAGATGGGGATCTCGCTGGGAGCGGAATAATAATAATTACCAACGGCGCGTATCGTTTCCGCAACGTTTTTGCAACCGTGCACGACCGGTCTCCGCCTCGGGGAAACCCTCGGCCACCCACCCTCACGATAGAGCGTCTGATTAATGGCGAGTCGGCAATTTCGCCGGGCAGGCCACGGAACGAGCCGGTATCACCTGAAACCACCGATCTCCCGCGATATCGCGGAAACGAGTTCGGGACGGGCCGCGATAAGCCGCGGATATTTCGACTGGAACGAGGTCGTTCGAACCCCGCCGTGATACGATGGCTCGGGGAGGGAAGTTTGCTTCTGAACTTTTTCTCTCGCGATCGCGTCTTCTTCCGAACGACTGAATTCGAAGGTGAAATTCTTCTTAATTCGAGAATCCTCGGTTGATAAGGATTTTGGCATCCTCCTTTCAAACGTTCACTTCGCGAATCTCTTTTCCATTAAAAGTGATCATTTTCAAGCAGCGCATACTATTTCGTTTTAAGAGTCGCGTGGAGGAGAATTGCGTATAAAGAGAAAAATACATCGTGTTGAGAATGTTCGTTTCTTGAATTGGAAGTGACATCTGTACCGTGAACCTAGGATTAAGAACTTCTTACAGAAATCTTACAAAACTTCTATTCAGTTCAGAGCGGTTTTCTCGTCTGTTTCCAATTTCGCGACGGATTCTCTGTCCAATTCTCTGAAATCCCCGGAGAGTGCACGGTAGACTCGTGAATCTCGGAACGCCCAGAGGTCAGAGTGCAGGTAATCAGATTTTTCAAGCCGGAACCGGTAATTATAGTTTCGCCCGCAGCCAAGGGAAACGTAATCCGTGGATTCGAGTTCGAGGTAACGAAAAACGCCGAGGCGTGACCGCGATTCCGTTTAACAGAATTAACGCGAGGCATATTTCGCCTGTGCTCGCTAGCCGCCAGCTGGGCCAAGAGATTTGTAAGACGCCGTGTACGGTGGGATTAATTCTCTGAAAAAGGAGAAAGAAGCTGGCGTGTCGGGTCACGCCAACCTCAATTTTCCGAAAGCCGATAAGCCTTTAAAAAGGCTTTCGCCGAGATCGCGATCTGCCGTCGCGTGAACCGCGTCGCTTCTCGCGAATGGAAACGGCCGCGAGACCATCAGCGAAGAAAATTACCGTGGCGAATACGTGTAAACATCTGAAACGGCACGACTCGAGCAATCTTTCCATTCTCGCGATCCAAGGATCGAACGTGGTCTCAACCTGTTGCAAATTTTTCGAATTTTTCCACCGTGGAAAAGTGTCACGGCAGGGTGTCTGTTTTCGGAGTCCCCGAGATTGCAGTTTGAATAATTCAGTAGGATAGGCCGGACGAGTGAAATGTTTGTTGGGATAGAGCGCAGAGCTTTCAATTTTTGCCGAAGCTTGGACGTGTTTCGATATGCAGATCGATTCTGCTGGTATACGATCTCTCTTACGCTTTTTCCTCGTCGGCGAAGCTTGTCTACATTACGCTGATTTCCCAAGCGAGTCGCTGGATGCGTACTATTCACCTCCTGCCGTGGAAAGTAACTGGAAATTTTTCGGTGTGCAAATTGTAGGTAGCTTAGGTTAATGGTAATGGAACTTTGGAGGAAGGGAAGTGGATACTGAATGATTATCGTATGAAAGTTTAGGAGGAAAGTCGTAGTAAGGAGTTTTGTAAGTGATAGGGTCGATGACTAAAGCGACATCGTTGTGATGTTTGCGATCTTATAGGTTAAGCGTCTTCCAATCGTGATTCGCTGAAAGATAGGTGACCGCTGGTGTTTCAGGCGATTTTTCTTTAATTCATTCCCACGATTTTTTCTCTAATATTCTATAAATGGTTTCTTCCATGGATCAGTCATCGGTAAGTCGAATTATCATTCAGTTGAATAATAATTCACAGAAACTCATTCGAATAAAGTGAATCCATGGAGTGCGTAATATAGATACATCCAAAAAATCATTTCAGTGATTCGCAATCCAAATAATTTCTCAAAACTCAAACTTTAGGAATAAAGAACATTCGCATCCAAATCAGGACTATTCTTCAAAAGTCTTTAAGAACAACACTTAGCATGATCCGAATGATTCAATGAGACATCCAAAAAATATTCCACTACGATTTCATATGACGGCAAACTTCAACTATCGTAAATCAAAACGACATATATCATCCCTGATCAATTTGGGATACTCAACAAACTGTTAATTACTCGAAGGGCTCTTCTCCCGCTTTCTAATCGCGACCCTCAATTAACCCGCCCCTAATTAATCAACGGGAACGCGGAGAAATCGTACCTCGATTATTCGAAGGCAATTCTCGACGGCGCGATATTCAATTAGCCCCATCGATTCGATTACAGCCAGGCCCCGATCCCCGGCGAAACGAATTACGATGTTCCTAAATGGGGAAACAGCGTTCCACGGCGCACTGTTACGTCAGCCTCTCCCCTGACAACTTTGCACTCCTCCTCTTTCGTTCTTCCAGGATGCCGATTTGATTTGGCTTTAATGCGATTTCTCGTCGGTGACAGCCTCCGTGCCTAACAGCCCCTGGCAAGCGGTGTCTCGGCGTGGGAACGAGAACCAGGGAACTCGATTATCCGTACGCGACGCCCCCACCTGTCTTCCGTTCCACGAAACTCTAATTAATTTCTCTAAGAAAGAAACATCCTACGCAACCGGTTCCGAGAATTCGACGGAGACGAAGGATTTCCTCGGCGAAAGAAATTTTCCTGTGTTGAACAATTTCGAATAAGATTTCCATCAGTGTTACGTTGGGACTGAAAAGATTTCTCTCGCTGGTAGGACAGGGAACATTTACTTTTCCTCGAAATCATCGAAAGCTCAGAATATTCTTCGATAGTTCGATATTTCAAGCTCTCTCAAAGCATTGTCTTCTTTTAGTCTGATACGGACACAAACACACAAAATACACGAAACACACACACACATACACACAGGCACACGATTCACACTGAGATCCCGACTATATCCTTCTCCCCACCGCCAATCTACTAACCCACTTCTCATACTTTTTCATTTTCTTTTTTTCTCGTACACGCACCTCTCGGTACAAGCAAGAGTCTTTAATGATATGACGATGACCATGATGACATGACACGATATGATATGATATGATAATGAGATGATTAATGTGACCATGACCATGATTTCTTACCATGATTTTATATTTACTTATTTGTTGCACGTTGTTTGGTGCGTCTCCGTAAGCAGTATGACGCGCTCGCAGACCCGCTGGCAAAACCGACATTTCGCCCGGTGGTGAGACTCGTGCTTTCTGCACGCCGCTTCTACTCTCCCCCTTTTTTCCGTCCCTTAATTGACGCTCATCGCGCGCCCTCGGCACTCCACGCGCCCTTCGCCGACTCCTTTCGACCCCCGTACAAAAAAAGAGATTCTTTCCGTACTCGCGAAACGCGTTTACAAAACGCTCGCGAGCAACTTCGTCTCGTTATTCGGCAGCCTTAACGACTTCCACGCGAACAAATCTTTTCTTACATTTTGTACTTTTTAAGGATCAAAGGAAAAAAGAATTCGAAAATGTGAAACAAAAGAGTTCCATCGTCTCGTGGTAAACAGAACTTCGGATTACCATTTGTCCGTCTGATAAAATTGTTTCGTTTCAACGGAGAAATTCCACTTAAAGCGCTCCTTCAGATCGAAATTCGAATGTTATCAACAATAAGTCAATACAGACATCGCGACACGTTTGAATCGTGAAAAGTCACGCGCAATAGAAGCTCGCGTTTGCTCGGGTCTCGAGACGTTCTCGAGAATTAATTAACGTGGCCCTTGCAGACGGCCATTGTCCGTCGGGGGAAATAAACGGGAGAGAGCAGGTTCGAGCCTGAAAGACGGCTGAAGAGAGTTTGACCGCCGGAAGGGTTGAAAAGTGCGCGCGAAGGGCGGAAACGCGGGGAAAACCAAAGAGCCGAGAGCCAGAAAGAACGGAGCGTTCGCGATCAATCGGAGAATCTTCAATGAAAATCTACCCGAATCGATGCGAAATCGATTGCTGGATACTCGGGAAGGGTGGCCGCGCAAGATGCACGCGGAGCACCTCCGAGAAAAATCCAGCCTACCCTTTTCCACCCCTTTTTTCCTTTCCCCTCGTTTCCCAATTAATGATCAACGATTTTCTCCTGTCCGTTCCTTCGGGTCTGGTGATTCGAGAAAATTCGTGAAAGAAAAGGGCGAAGGGACAGCGAAATGTCGGGTCGGCCAGCCGGCCGTTTGCCGAGCGCTGGCAGTCTGTAAGTTGAGTTTAATGCATGTTGTTTTGTCTGTCCTTGCATGCAGGGATTCGGTTTTGTAACATTCGCAAATAGTGCTGACGCGGACCGGGCACGTGAGAGGCTACACGGCACCGTGGTTGAGGGCAGAAAGATTGAGGTGTGCATGAACATTCTTATACTTATATATATATATACATACATATATATATGTATACATCGCCATTAATTCATTTATACACGATGTACTTCTTTACAGGGACACGCGAGAGAAAGAGAGAGGGAGAGACGCGCGCGCGGCGCTGCTCGCGTGCGGCTCTCGCTCGATCAACAGGCGACCAGCCGGTCGTATATTTCTTTTTTCTTCAACTTTCTCCTGTTTTCGTTTCGTTTTTTCCCTCCATGACGTTTTAATTCGTTGAACACACGCGGGATCATTCAATCACCGGCTGCTCGCCTATCCGAGAATTAATTTTCTTTAGCTATAAGTGCACCGTTCGATCGCGCTCGTGATTATCCGTCGTTCCCCGTCGATTTTCAATCGTTCATTCGTTAGAATATTCCCGCGTAAGGCTCGAAATACTCACGAGAGCGACTCGAGCGTTTAGTCTTAAGCGCAGAACGGTTCTGGCCGATCGCTGGAGAACGAGTCTCGATCCTCGGCCCGGAATCGCGCGAATACGATCGCGATTCGAAGCCTCGGGACATCGAGTTCTCGAATTCCGACGGAGCCGAGGTTCTCTATCGCGATTGTTCCTTGAAATTCGTTCCTTTACCGACAGATTCGCCGGATTTCGGAGCAGACGCTTCGCCTGTGCGCTTCCTTGTAACCGTCTGTTAGATTGAACTTCTCGTTTAATCGAACGTTTCGAGTCTCCCCCACCTGTAACGCAATTCTCGGCGCGTCGAGTGAAGTTTGTTACGTCGATGGATAAACGGCTCCGTCGGAATTGATCGCGAAGCGGCGGCTCGCGGCGATGGCGTTACGGAAACGATTCGAGGAATCGTCGGCGAAGAAAGGAACGGTGCAAGTGAAATTTAATCGAACCCACTCGTAAACTTCAATTTGAAATTCGTACACGGAGTACGTCATTACGAACCTCTGTTTTATTCAAGAGTCCTTTTCATAGAAACGTACCTTTAAAATCAATTGAAATCAAATAGGAAACAATTTTTATCCGAATTCTTCCCGCGAGGAGTGTCAGAAATTTGAAGGAAACGATCACAACGAATGGCCATCGCCGGCGAGCGTCGCGCAGCGCCGAAAGCGCGAGCAGATCCGAGGCGCGTAGCCGCGGCACCGACGCGGACGTCCGCTGAATCGATCCAGGAGCGCCGCGTGTCGACGTCGAATCAAAATCACGGTCGGAGGCGAACGTGTCCGCGTGGGTGGCGCGAGCCGCGCCGAGAACATCGCCGAAAGTTGAAGGGGTGGACGCGCTCGTGAGGATAAAAGTAAAAATGAAAACAAACAAACAAACAAACAAAGAACACAGCGGAACAAACGAAACCAGACAGCTCGTAGATTTCCAATTACCGGAATCTCGAACGCTAAGATCGTCGACGAAAAGACAGAGTTGATAGAAACAAAGACGAAAGAGAGCGAGATCGAGTAAGAGAAAAGAATACGAAAAGCGTGTACGAAGAGAGAAAGACGAGAGCGAGAGAGACTGAGAGAGATTGAGAGAGAGAGAGAGAGAGAGAGAGCGAAAGGAAGAGAGAGAGAGAGAGAGAGAGGGAGAGAATGAGAGAGAAAGAGAGACGAGCGAATCCAATCTCGATCGACCAGCGAACGATCAGCGATCGAATGAGAACGAATCGAACACGCTCTGACGACTAGCCGAATAATAAATATATTCACGTGCACCGAATAATCGTGAGAAATGTCTGACGGGAGTCTCTTGTTGTCCCATTTAGAGTTCTTCTGCGCGCGAGAGACCGTGGGACAGGGGAATCGAGAATTCGTGATAAACCGTTAACGATCGATAGAGAAAAAGACGATTACGAACGAACAAAAAAAAAAAAAAAACAAAAAAATCAAAACGAAAAAGTAATGACCGAGTTACCGAAAGAGAGAGGCAGAGAGAAAGACGTTTATTGAGAGAGCGAGCGAGAGAGCAATGAGAGATTCACACACTCGAGTGTCGATCGGGTCTGATAAATGAGAGAGAGAGAGAGAATAGACCGCGAATGTAAACGGGCGTGTGCCACGAGAGAGAAAGAAGTGGGACACTGATGAGGCCAAGTCGAATTTCGATCCCCGAAGTGCCCGAACAGGTAAGGAATCAATCACGCGCACGAGGAATCGTTCCGAGGACGACCGACGATTATTAAAATACGATAATATAATCGCCTCGCACTGCCCGCTCTCTCACCCGGTCTACACGGGACTTTTCGCACCGACCGAACTTCACACGAACGCTTTTCCTCCCCTTTTCACGGAAAGAAACGGTCTTCGACGCGTCGCGGTTCGACCGGCCGAGCAGATGTTTCCTTTCCGAACGGCCGACGACGAATTCAACCCTTTGCGTTTGGGGAACGACTCTCTCGAAAGTAGATTGTACAGTTGAATATTTAATATTGAACGTAACACGTCACCGTGTGAAATATTGAAACAAGATAATTTTGTTCCTTAGTTTAATCGTTAAATTTCAAGTATCGTCTAAGTGTCATTAGGAAATGTTGAATATCTTAAATAAACAACTGCAAAGGGTTGCGTCGTCTGCGGTGGCCACCTATGAACGGACCTTCCGGATTGTTTGAAACTAATTACAAAAAGCTAGACGGAAGTATAGAGTAAATTTTTTCATTTAAATCTGGAGAACAATTAACCTTGCCTCGTGATCAACGTTCCTATCAAGTTGCTTTACCGTTGATGGCGTCGTAGCTGAAGATAGTATATTCAACGAAAGAGTAAACCGATCGTGAATCGTAAACGTTCACGAACAGGAAATGTTTACTTTCGATCGTCGTGGACTAATATTAAATAACTAAAAGTTCGGTTAAATTAGAACAAACGCCGCGTTCGGGCTGAAACAACATCTGCTCGCCCGTTCCAACGTCAGTTTCGATTCCGCGAAGCATCCCATCGCGTTCACCAAGCTCCCAATTTTCGAGCGAGTCCCGTTTAACATTCACCAGCGTTCCACGCGATGATTCACGGTGGAAATGAACGAGAAACACTCAGAAGTACTTTCGCAGCTGGCGAGCACGGACGCTGCGAGCGATTTCGAATATCCGGAGCCGTGATCCGTTCATAATTCACCGGACGATTCGGAATTTTTTTCGCGGCGAACCGGAGGAATCGGCCGTCCGGAGGAAATTTAACGAGCTTCAACGTCTAATTCGCTTGGCCGTGCTTGCTGATATACCCGCCGCGCGTGTAGCGGCCGGCCTGCGTAATTGGTACGTACGAGCGTGTTCCCGCGCGAACTCGAAAAATACTGTTAATTCGGGGAACTGAGACGAATGAACTATCCTTGCCGGACGGACGTGTCTCTGCCACCTATGCGTGTTCCCTGCGAGAACACTAACGAGGAGTTAAACTGTGTTTTCGCTGACTGGGAACAGACGTTGTGATTCAGAGAAATGATCACGGTCTCGAGCCTGCTCGCAGATTTTCTTTGTTAATCCATCTTGCCCCGTTTCACCTGTACTACTTTACTAGTATTACTTACACGGGTAGTAATATATTTAATAAACGAACGTTTAGCGATATTTCCACAAAGAAAAACTGTTTTCGTCGAATTAAAGGATAATTGCTTGCAGAACAAAATCGGATAATTTCCGATGACGTTAGGTGATTCGTGCAAGTTCCTCTTTTATCCATATGTTTCTCTAAGGATCTTCGATTTAGAAACAGCGTGAGCTACTTTTAAAATATGTGATTATGCTTGAAAAATCTACGCTGAAGAATAGCATGAGAGATCCTCGAATCTGTTGGAACGGCGGAATATGCACTCGAAGTTAATCGGAGGGAGCGGATCAAACGCTGGAGGTTTTCAAAAACTCGTTCCTCGCTCGGAGAAATTAACGATAAATTGAACTGAAAGTTCGCGAGCGAACGGCGTGACGAGTTTCTCCGGCCAAAAAAAGGGAAAAAGGAAACTAATTTCGAGCGGAGATTCGAGCACTTCAGAGTCTTAACAAGATCGCTGGACCCGGATGTTATCCTAAATGAGAAGTTAAAAGGGTTGAAGGGGGCCGAACGAGACTCCGCGCCGCGGGTGAAGAGGGCACAGAAAGAGAGAGAGAGAGAGAGAGAGAGACGGGGCGACGATGTGATCTCTTTTCGTGGGCTCCCGGCGCAGCTTTTTAATTACCGGAAGGATTAAGGGAGATTTCAAATTAGAGACGGCGTTTTTTACTCCACGGTGGACGGGGCGGGCTTTAATCCGTCGCCGCCCGTCGACACGTCACTTTGGAAAATCGCGGCCGGATTAGTCGAAAATTTATCGGCGGTACGCGTCGCGCTTCGTTCCCCGTGGAACAGGCTTGTCGAAAATTTTGAACGGATTACAAAAAATAAACGGGATCGTTTTGAACGAGTAAATAAACGGCCGATCGCATTTTTGACATGACGCGATGACATCGCGACGAAAAGTTGGATCGGTAGAGAAGATACGTGAACCGAATTTCCATTTTCATTGAGAAAACTGTGAATTGCAGAGGATACATGGAATATACAGAAGTTAGCATGAGATCAGTGCGATTAACTTGAATCGTTCAACGTACAATATTATTCGTCTAAAGATTGCATTTGATTTCCTAGGAAATGGTAATATGAAGCATCAACTATCTTATAAACTAGAGACAAGCATCCAGATAAGAATTCCATTTTCCAACTCTCAATTTTACGATTCCTTTAAAAATTACGCTCGCTGGAGTTCTCTTTTCAATTCAAAATTTTCGGCCATGCATTGACTGTTATCTACAAGTTCAGCGATTAACGTCAAATTTCCAAATTTATTATTACTATTTATATAATTTAGACCAGCATTTGTTTAGTACGTTGACTGCCGCGAAAAGCATCAGCGCTTTATCTGTCGTTTTTCTTTTCCATAGCAAAGATACAAAGCAAGAATTATTCTTAGATATGAAAATTCTTATATAACCCTATCTGGTTATTTGATCAATTATCTTCCAAGTCGTTATTTTCTTGTAATTTGAAAGCTCCGGTCATCGGTGACCGCCGTGACAGTCAGTGTTAACGCAAAGCATCGAATACTTACATACCATGCAAGTAACAAACGCGAATAACAATTTCCATAAGAAACCAGGCCAACAACAAACGCGATGATAATTAAGAATTTATTGTCACTGTTTCTCGTCGATCTGCATATACTCGGTAGTATCGACGCGACTCCAGAGTACCGAGTCTCCATCATTTGTCACGCCGTCGGGTCGCGCACGCTCCGGAGGACGCTTTTAGACGTTCCCCGTAGGCCGCGCTCATCGCTTATTCATTCGACTCGTTTAGGCGACGATCCGGTTTCCCTCGTCGCCGCCTCGTGCCTCTCGACATTGGCCCCATCTCCGAGAAAAATCGAATCTATTCCGGGCAACGTCGCCCGCGACTCCGCGTCGAGCTTACGACTGAATATTTAAAAAAAAATCCATCTCAACCGGAGAAACACTCGTTCCCCCCAACCCCTAAGGAAGGAGACATTCTGTCTCATCGAATATTTGCAATCCCGCAACGTCCATGAATATCGTCGGATAAAACAACCGAAACACTTCGCGACGAATCGTTGCGCAGCGTTCGGCGAGTTCGTTTTCAAGAGTAACAGAGAATAATGTAACCGTGGGATAATGATCGAGACAATGTTTCGTACCGCACACTTCGATTTATTTTGGAGAATAATTCAGAACAATATAATCGTGAAATGATCAAGATAATTTCTTACGTAATGCATCCAGTGTTCTAATCGATGTCAAAAGATCAGAATATAATCGTGATGTAATGTTGAGAAGATTTTGTATGGTATAGTGGTCTAGCATGTTTTCAAAGATAATTAAGAGTAACGCGATCGTGAAATAACGATCAACAGATTTTTCTGCGTGGCATAGAACTACGGTTTATCTTCGGGAATAATCAAGCGTGGAACAATCCGAGAATAACGATCAAGGGAATCGCATCGTTTCAACGAAGGATCCTAAAGAAGCGAGCCATCTCGCAATATCCGCGTCCCGAACAAAAGATCTCGATCAAGCCTCGTCAGAAATAATCCTCGCCGCAACTACGAACAAAGGAATCCCCGGAATCTCTTCGGCGGGCAGCAACACCGCCAATTTCCCTGGTCACGGCTCGGCAACCCTTTCAAGCGTCCTGTGGAAAATTGAGGCGCTAACGAGGCCGACAGCGCCTTTCGATAATCGAAGAGTATCGGGTCGCACGCGCGCGCGCGCGCGCTAACTACTGCCGTTCGCTTAAACCGGTTTAAACTTTCCCGTGGACCTTTTAACAGGGGTGCAGGGGGTTGAAACGCGGCTGCGGCCTCCGGAGACTCCGCTCGCCCCAGCGATACCCCATTATCTTAACGAACGTCCTTTGTGGACGCCGCCAAGCATCGCATTCGCTGGTTACAACACTTTGGACCTTTGCCTCGTGGTTACATCATCGTGAACCGAGGAATCGGAGGGGTTGGCCATCGATCCGCCCTTATCCGCCCGGGGATAAGTGTAATTTCTTCGACCCGGTACTCGTGAAAGGGAACACCGTCTCTGGGGACGGTTGAACCGACGGACTTTCCCCTGCCGATCGGAAGTCGGAGGATAATTAACCGAGGAGAACGAGGTTCTTCCAGTCGCTAAATATGGAGAACATGTTTGCCGTCTCTCCGGAGATACTTTTATTTAGAAAGAGACGAACGAGAAACTACTCTCGTTCCGTTTAACAAGCTGACGAAGCTAACTTTGTAGTTCTCTTAAAGATTAATCAAAGCTTTCTTCTGGAAAATGGAAAATGTCACGCGAACGCATTAAAAAGGAAAAGCATGGACTGCACGTAACCGTTGCTCCACGTTTACGAGTCGCGAGCGAGCACTTCGCAGAAATTGTTTACGTACTCGAGCAAATGAACGGCAGAATTCGCGATGAAAAAGGTGAATCCGCTGAACGCCGGTTCCGCGGAACCAAACGCATCGAATTTCCTCGAGGAAAAAGGAAACAGGAGGAGAGAAGAGCCAAGGGAAACTTCGCGCCGATTAAACAATCGTATTCTTGAACAGTCGACTAAAGAGTCGTTCGCCTCGATTAATTACCCCGGCGAACACGAGGAGCCGTTTCCAGGTAGGAAACGTTCGACGCGTTCGAAATGGAAAGAAGCAATTTCCTCGGCGTATTTAACCGAATAATTAGCGTACCCAGATACAATCGACTCCGTGTAGTAACCAACGAGGCTCCTAACTCGCGCCCGAGCGTTCGTTCCGCCGCGGCCGGATCGATTTCCCGCGGCGAAACGCGCAAAGGCCAACCAGGCGACGAAGGTCGATCCTGATTAACGAGCAACGACAAAAAGCGGCTCCGAAAGCCGTACCGGAAGCGCCGACATTCCGGGAAGACGGAAGTCCTCGGCAACTCCTCTCGACCTAGTGCGCGGGCCTCGTGCAGAACGCCTACTCGCGTAACGACAGGTGGCGGCGACTCCGTTTTTCGGGCTTAGCAAGTCAAATGTATGCAGATACGGCCGCCGAGAGAGACGGAGGGAGGCTCGTCTAGGATAGGCACCGAGAACTTGCGAGCTGAACCGTCGACGGAGTTCCTGACTATCAGCGAAGACGGTGTCTCTTGGGTATTCGACTGAATGCCAAGCACTCTGACTGTTAAAGGCCATAGAACTGCCTCGTATGGTGTTTGATCGAGGCTTGGAGCTGTCAGTCGGATAGTTCAGTGGCTTTCTGTTTTGCGAAAGAGGAGGTTGCCTGTTGGAGTAAATTGGGAAGTGCAAGATTGTTAGAAGTACCATCCTAGGAGTTGAAGCATTGCTCTAGAATGTCACTGGAGAAGGGATCCTTTTATGGATTGTAAAGATACTGTTCTATGAGATCATTGGGAAAGAAGATTGCAGATGATCGACGGCCCGAAGAATTACAGTTGTTAAATTATGAAGATACTGGACGCATTTCATCGTCAAGATTCAGCGGAACCTGCGATCTCGAGGTCTGATTAAGTTGCAGTCATTTGCAAAAGTCAACGAAGTATGATAGAAATAGAGAGAAGATATTTTCTCGGGAACCAGTGGCATTCTGTTAGACATTAAAGGAGAATCTCCATCAGGAATACAACTTGGACTAGTAAATTGTTTTGCCAAATAAGACAAGGCATTAGGCTTGTTACCTTTGTGGTGATGGGGCTTTCAAGGTCCGTTCTTCGTCTCTAGGGTCTCTGGACGGATTTCTCGAGCGTATTCAGCGAGCAACCCTAGTTCGATTGAGTATCGATCGGTCCTTACTCTCAATATCCAGTTTCAAACTTGGTAATTTCATTAGCTAGCACAATGTCCGCTCTAACCATAGAACCGCCGCATAGAGGATGCTCCATTCACGATCTAACTGGACATGTTAGATTATTAACAGGCGCTGGCAGTCTCGCCATGGAAGAAACGCACGTTCGTCGTCGATGTATCTGCTAGTAGACCCGCGAACGCTATGAATTATAACGTGACTGATAAGATTGCTAACGAGGAAAGTTGTTGCTTGCCGATTACATCGGCGACGCTGTTGCGCGGCTCCCTTATTCATCGGGACGCTTATCCGCGACAACCTGGCGCCTCCTTATCGCTCGCGACCGTCCTTTTTTCTATTCTCTTCTGGCGTTTTTATCGTTCCTTATTTACTTCGCTAGCAGTTCAAAAATTTCACCAAAAATTCATATAAATTTGAAAATCAGTTCCCTGAGCAAATCGTTTTTCTTAGATCCATCAGACGCGAGAAGGTTGAAAGAGCCATCTATATGAAAAATCTCGACTTTTCTGTTTCGTTGAGAAAATTAGAAGAACATATGGAATTCAAGTATACGACTTTCACGAGCATCGATTAGATAGTCAACATTAACACGTTGAATGTCACGGAGGTCACCCGATGATCAACAAAATCGAATTACTGTAGTTCGCTCAATTAAATCATGATTATTCGAAAACATTTCTATATTATAAGTAATACTGCCTAATGCAGCGACAGTCAGCTAAATGAACGTAAAATAATAACAAAATTCAATCGAAAGATTTATAATTATATTTTTTACATTTTCTGTTTTGTTCTCTATGAAATCCTACGGCATTCAACGTGTTTAAGTGTAAAAATTCGAAGCTCGGAATTCGCCCAGACAAGATTCGCTGTTAGTTACTCCGCCCTTCGAAGTTTCCTTCGCGAAGATTGAAACTACGTCAGGGACGAATTGAAAATCTTTTTCGATCGATCGCGTTCGGTATACCGTGTACACGATTCACGTGAAACATGCGGGGCGGTATTAATAGCGGGATAGTTAAGATCGATCGAAGCTCCGAGGTAACGAGCCACGATTTACCGGCGAGGGGAGCCGGTTAGATTTACTCGCTTCCTGCGTTTCAGTTCAGATCGGGCTGATACTGTGGATCGGCCGGAAATCGTGGATCGTTCGCGTCGGGCCGCGTCACGAACGGGTGTCCGCGCGGAAACGCGAGACCCCTCGGCCCCCGTTTTCGTTTTGCCGCAACGAAATCACTTTGGAAAACACGATAGGGCAATCAGTCGCGGACGGTCGGAGAAAAGGCTCATTTCAGGCTCGGATGTAGATTAAACCCTCGGATCACTGATAAAATTCTTTGATATCCCTTGACGTTCCCCCGTGAACCTCTGACACCGTGGATTCGTTTGAAGTAGGGCTTTCGCCGGTGAAAGAATTTTACGCTCAGATATCGGTGAAACCATTGAATCATAGTTAAAATGGATCCCAGTTGCTCTGTGACGTCTGACTTCGTTAACCTTTGATACAGCGAAAACTGTTGTAACTGTTGAAAGTAGGGCTTTCGCCGGCGAAAGTGTTTTTCTGAAAGAGCCAGAAGTAGAGTCGAAAACCACTGGTCACAAGCAAGTGAACTCGTATGTTGCGAATCTTCATTATATTACTGTAATCAGTTCAGACTCGTTAAGGTAGGGCTTTCATCGGCTCTCTTCGAGACTCCGATGAAACGAGATCCATTGTAAAACTAACAGCAGCAGCATTTATCGAATGGATAATTCAATTATTCTGTTTGGAACATCAACTGTGCTCGACCATGAGAAAAATCAATGATATCCAAGCAACATCGAATATCGTCGATGGCATTTCTCTAAAATTTCAATTCAAACAATATTATCGTACGAACATACAGGATCAATGCTGAAAATGCCGATCTCGTCGACGAACCGCCGACATCCAATCAACATCGAACGTCACCGAAAATAATTGTCACGGCTGATAACGCAATTACAACAGTGTTCTATTGATTCACATCGAAAACGACGGTCGTATGGAGCAACCGCTATCTGCGGATCGCACGGATTGCGACAATAATTATGCGATTCTCCTCTGATCCAAGAGGACGTCGTTTCGTCCATCGGCACACCGACGCGCTGACGGATTTACGAGCCAGCACCGCGCTGTGTACGCGCAAACACAACTGAACCGTTGCGACGATAGCGATAATATTGTACCAGTGGGCTTGGAGCTTGATCTGATACGAAAATACGCGATCGCCGCACTCCGACGATGTACAGAGTTGTTCGGGCGTTGAGTCGCGACGCGTTCTGTCCAGGACCTCCCGTCACTGTAGGAACGAACGAGATTCCCGATGAAACGTGCTCAAATCGTTTCACGCGTAACGCACGGCAAATGTGAAGGAATTAAAAAGGCTGAGCTGTGGATTTTTGGATTTTTGGGGAGGTTCCATATTGGAAAAAAAGTGTTTCTTCCTGGTAACGGAATAAAATGGGAGAGGGAACAAATATTTCAACGTACGAGGAATACAGGGGATGATAGAATATTCGATAAAAAATCATTTTGAGCGTCGATTTTGAAGGACTGAATTGAACGTTCGAACGTGTATTCATTTAAAGGATGTCTATGAAACAAGATTAACACGGAACTTCGTTAGAATTTCTAAAACATCAGGCATCGAAACGGAATTCTTTCTATTCAATACCGCATGCGTTAGCTTCTCGAAAAATTCTCTGCCGAAGAATTGCCGCGCGCGTCAGCAACGCGTTAAATCGTCACCACCGCCCGGGCCTGAACAGTGGAATGAAATTTCCTGTCACCGGTTTATTTCAGGCTGAAAGGGTCGAAAGTTCTTTTTATACTCGAGCAAATTCGTTCACCGGTAACCCCTTTCCTCGGCGCGCGAATCAAGGAGGGGGGGTAAGTTCGCACACACGACCGAGTCAAAATGAAAATGAAAAAGGGAAAGCTAAATTGAATTCAGCGGCGAACAATCGCGTGTCTGGAGACTAATTTGCAACACAATCGAGACGAGGATTTACACGCGGCAGCGCGCGCGGTACGGGCTTTCATTGCGATCGCGAATGTTTACCGTGATACAAGGACGGCAAACAAAGATTCCGAGGTTCATCCGAGCGCGTATTGTTTGTTTGCCATGCGACGAGAACAAGCCACCCCGAGAATCAATTCCGAGTCGGACACGGATGCACGCGCGTCGTCCGTCCGTCCGTTCGACCGTTGCCTGGCCGACGCGACGTTTGTTCGCCCGTTTGCGACGCGTCGAACCGATTCCGCCGCGTATCTAACACGTGCCGAATTTTCCTCGCCGACAATAAGACCGGGTCGCATGCAACCCGTATACGTACGTCCCGTTTTGTTTGCCA
Source organism: Nomia melanderi (assembly GCF_051020985.1). Taxonomy (NCBI): domain Eukaryota; kingdom Metazoa; phylum Arthropoda; class Insecta; order Hymenoptera; family Halictidae; genus Nomia; species Nomia melanderi. Next base: position 11,008,289 of record NC_135009.1, read on the forward strand.
TTCACGCGGTTACGTGATGAAACTCGAACGCCGGGTATCGTGAATGCATTATAGTCCGATGGGGATGAATAAGTTATCGGGATAACGAGGAACTTGCGGGAATTAACTAGTAGGAATTATGAGAATTGGTTCGCGGTGATTTGAAGAATTCATTTGCGTGAATCGCGGAAATTGATTTCGGCCAGATGGGAGAATTAATTGGGAAAAGTTGCGAAGAAATTGATCTGTAGAATTGTAGAAGTGCATTTATGAAGGTTACGGTAATTAACTTGTGGAGATTGTTAAAATCAACTCGTGAGAATTACGAAAATCGAATTGTAGGAATTTCAGAGATGATCTCCGAAGGATTCGAAGAATCGAGTTACGGAGATTCCGAGATTCATGCGTGGGAATTGGAATATTTCATTAAATCCCCCTTTTTTCAATGGCTTCCTCTCGTTGCTCCCGAATAATTTAATTCGCTGCAGAAATACGGAAATAACTGTTTCTGCCGGACGAAATTTCAATCTGTAATCGACGGGGATTAAACCGGTCCTTTTTTAGCGGCACCTTTTTGTTGGCATCGGCGCGTAAACTAATTCCATCGAGTGTACAAGAAAATGGATTTCCTTTTTCAAAACTGAAATTTCGTTGGGTGATCGGCGGATATTAAATTTACCTTTTTCCACGGCTTCTTTTTGTTGCTCTTGTTTTCGCTTTAGACAAAACGGGCGTAGGCGCGAGCGATTAATATCGGTTGTTCCATTATAAAAGAGAATTCAATCATTCGCCGCGGAATTCGGAATTTCTCACGTAACGAACCAATCCCCCTCCTCCTCCGTTGCGCCGAATCGATTTTTCATTAGAGCACGAGCGAAATTTTATCCCGTTTTACACGCGTTCGGCGCCCGGAGTCTTTTCACCGTTATTATCCGTACGTCATTATTCAAATTCGAAGCGCCGCGGCTCGTATCAGATTCCGTTCATTCGAAATGTTCGCCAACCCGTAAATTTCCGTTGATCGATACTCGCAGAAACCTACGGTTCCCCCTTTCACGAATTTTGCATCGTTAATTCCCCCTTTTTTTGGGACCCTATTGTTTTATTCATGCTACTTGTTCTCGCATTACTGCGTATACTAATTGACGAGTATTCACCTCTAAATCGAACAATACACCGAACAGAAAGAAAATGAATATCAATAACGAATTAATTTACTTGTATTTCACAATAACTCGTATTCCCCATAGTATCTTCAGTAATAACAAAATTCATCGATTCATCGGTCGAGAAATGGATAATTCTCGCGTCTATCCGTTCGCTGCACAGAGAACATATATATATAGAAACAGAAGCTTGCATATAAAAAAATATGTAACTCAACTTCGTTTATTAAAAAAGCTCAAATGAAACAGCTATGTTAAAAATTCCCCTTAATTTCGTTTATTCGAAAGAATTCGAGTGGAACAGTTGCGTGTCCTACATTTTCTGTTTCATTCATTCGAAAAAGTTCCAACAAACTGTACATAGAAACGCGACATTTCATCGAGTTTCATTTATCCAAAAACTTCGAGTGCGACGCGAAGAACGTTCATCGACCGCGGAATCCGCCGCGAAGAAGACACGCCCGTTATTTGTCTTCCGTTCGCCGCGCGGAACGCGAGGTATCGATCAACCACGACCGCCGCGAAGTTCGAGGATTTCGGGCCCGAAAACTCGGGGATTTACGAATGCGTTCGTTCGACTGTCCGAATTCCTCCGCTCCCGGCTGAATCTTGACAAACGAGTCGCCGAGAAGTTGGAGACCCTTTCGGCGACCCGGATTCACGGATGACATTCGCGCGTTCCTCGCGAACGCGAGTCGATACGGGACGAGACGCGGAGCGTTCGAATATCCCGGAGGGAATTTAGATCTCAGACACGGAGGCTCTTAATTCCGCCGCGACTTGATCTTCATTAACGCGATTTACTTGAAAGAACGGGACCTTAAGGGCAGCTTCAATCTTCGTTCTGGCTCTGACAGTTTCGTTCTCCGTTACTTTAATTGAATACCTTAGCTCTATTCACTCTGAAACGTACAATATATACCGGAGATACTATTTCTGAAGTAATCGTAATTCCTTCAAACCAAATTTAAACGGAGGAAATGTATAATTTGTTAATTGGCCAGTGAAATATTCGGAAATTGCAGGATCGTGCTTTCGTCCTTTCAAATATTGGGAGGAATGTAATCCTGGACAACAAAAGATATTTAATCTCAACGTTATTCAGGAAAAGCTCCGCGCTGTCGCTGTGTATTTTCAATTGATTTCATTCATTTATCTCCATTGTTATTCAACTGTACCCAGTCCATTATTGAATTGGAAATTCTCAAAGAAGCGATGTTCCATTTGATAAATCTCGTTCGTTCCGACTTTTTCGTGTAAATTCACCTCGCTGCATATTGCGCCGTATCGGAAGCGGCTCCCATAAAACGCTGGCGCACGTGCGGGTCTTGGCGAGCATTCGCGAACGCTTCGGCGATCGTTGCGCGGGCATTGTTCGCAGTTTCCCCGCGATTCACCGCCGGAAAATTAGACGGGATCCGTAGTAACGGGCGCGACAACGTTTGTTCGATACGCTCGTAACGATGACGCGGACCGGCGGAATGGAATCCTCTCGGCTGCGAGCGGGATCGTAAAATGCAAATCGACCGGGAATCGGTCCGGTAAACCGGCCGAAGGAGCAGCATTGACAAATTTATGGAACAGAACACCTTGCAGAACACCTTGCGATTCCACAAATTCGCAACTCTGTCGCTACTCTCGTTAACAGCGATTTCCTCGTCCGAAGGGAAGGGTAACGTGTCACGCGAAGCAATCCCGCGATAAAAGTTGAAAACTTGTTGCCTTTGACACCGACGACGATAAGCAACCTGGCTTTTATTTACTGGGATCTTTCGGCCGATCTGTAAACGATCGCGAACACGTTATTACGATTTTGCAACTCCTGCCCGCGTTTACGAAGATCGACATCGAGATTTCGCTCGCTGATCTTTGCAGCAGGAAGTTTGCAGAATTCTGTTTCCTTCTTTATTAATGTTCCCTTGAATTCACGGCTGACCCGTGGCAATCGTTCACGCTCGTTAGCAGCCCTTCGAGAACGAGATTCTGCTCCGTCATAGATATACAATGAAACGTAGAATATTGTTCGCTGGAATACGCAACGATTGCACGAAAGAATGTCTCCGACTCGTGCCAGCCTCGTCGACGTCGAATTCAACGGAATAACGGGAATTCCGTTCGCAGAACAAGCCGACGATCAATCGCGGAGACTTAACGAGCGGCGCGAAAGGGAAAGTGCTCGGCCGACAAATAAATTAAGAGAACAACCCGCGGTAAAGAGCGGAAACCGTGAATTACGCGTCGCAAAGAGGGAGCAGGAAACGCAGGTGGCAGAGAAGCGGCACAAAGATCCGCGAGCTCGCGCGGTGTTCGTCGATGGTGCTTTGCCCGGAGATCTCCCCGCCCTCGGCGGCGGGGCGGGCGCACGGGAAAGCGAGGAAAAGCTGAAAAGCGGCGCGCACGTCGAGAGGAGACCGACCGGCAAAGGTAGAAAGTCGGCTCGTCGAGATTCTTCCCCTTTCTGTTCTTTTCTTCTCTTTTCCCCCCTTCTTCTCCACCCTTTTTTTACGCTCGTTCGGCCAGCGACGAAAGTACTTGCGCGGAATTGAGATAATCGGAAATCGACGACAACAGACTCTTGATTCTCTTTTTTTCCCCCCGTCGACCCCCCGCCGCCCCCCCTTTTTTCCCTCCGTCCTGCCGTCCGACACGATCCTCCGGGAAAGCGGAACCGCGGTTTCCCTTCCCCTTCGAGGCCGGCCCGCGAGACGCGGCCCGCTCTCCCGGAAATCAGGCTGGAAAACCCGACGATCGATCGCCGTTAATGTCCCGACGCGATGGACCGTTTTCTCGGGCAATTTCTTCGCGACGATTGTACACCGACGCACCGTTCGAGTCAACTTCGTCGAGGGGAAAATGGGGTTAGATTCGATTTATCTTGCGTTCTCCGGTGATGAGAGTACGCAAACGCGTGTGTACGTTAATATGGATTTTGTTTCTTTCTTTAATCCTCTGCGGACGAGAATTTTTTAGCTTTTACGTTGAGAGTCCTTGAAAACACTGGAAATGCATCGAAGAAAATCAGAAGAGAAAACTGGGAAAGAGAACCACGTAGCGGTCTCTCGTTTGAATAATGAAGTGATTTACTTGCAGCTTTCGATGTCAGATATGGAAGCTCGAAGTCGCCATTAGGGCGGCATTCGACCGCAAAGGGTTAATGTCGCAAACTCGATAGTATTTTAATTCGCGGGTTGCAACAATTGCGAGAATGATTGAACAGTGCACGGTGGTCGATTGTCCGACGAAAGTTCCGCGCGTTCACCTATCGCGAGACGTTCGAATTTTTCACCGAATAACACGTTACCCGAGCATCAGACCGCTGCGACCGATCGTACGTCGGGGATATTAAAGCGATCGATCGAACGCTTCTATTCTTAGCCTCGAAGACGCACAGTTTTAATTGACCGACGTGAATCGATGCAAAATTATTCGATGTTTCTCGCGTACCGAGGGGTATTAGCGTCTAATTGATAGACGGTCGCGCGCGCTCGAGGCCAAGAACTCTGTCGAGCAAAGCTTCCGGGAAACGCTAGGAGCTTCTCGAAGACGTTGCTCGTGCCGGAGAAACTAGATTCTAAGCGTTCCTTGAATTTAGACGGGAATTCAGAGTGGAAGGGGGTCCGATCGATCCAGGAACCTGGCTGAAACGAATCAGTTGCAATCAGTTTTACTTGGAAAGCTCAAAAACCGATGGACAAAGCGTCAGTTGTCAGGTTCACGGATAGAGGATCGCTCAGCAGAAAGACACAGAGTGAAACATCTGAATTCAAGTGAAAACTCGCGGCTGCGCGTCGCTCGGAATTGACATTTCAAACTTACGTTCCATTGTGATTTCGTTTTCGCGTGCTCCGACCTATCGCCGATTGCAACGGACGCGAGGCGAAGAATGTTCTCTGAAAATGAAGGATTCCAAGGATCAAACGAGCGGCGCGCAACTGCATCTGAAATCAATAACGAAATCACTGGACGCCGATCGACGGACGCGTGATTCCGATCCCGTAGTCCGTTATTTCGACGGAAATTCGAGGGAAAATGAGAGAATCGAGGATATAAATCAGGAATCGTGAGTCCGTCGACGGCGATCCTGATCACGAGATCCGCGTATTCGCCGGCGATATGGAATTGGCATTAGTCGATTTTCTCGGCGGAGACCAGCAGCTGGTCCTTATGATCATTTTCCTTTCTCTCTAACGAAAAATCGTTCGCTATCATCGGGAACGTCCAGTTCCACGGACAAGTTTCCCCGCGGCGCGGTCCCGTTTCCCGTTGGGATCGCTTCGTGATTGCGTTTCGACGGGGACGAGACGCGTCGTTTCAAACTTTCGAGAACACGGTTCCGCGTCGTCGAAGGATCGTCGATGGAAATGCGATCGGTTCCCGATGAACAGCGAACGACACGTGGCATACGCGGATCTCGGCGCTGATCTGAAGTAAAGTTGGATGGTCTGGGAGACAATGGTTTTTAATGTTTGTGCTTTTGAATTCGACAGGTGAACAACGCGACGGCGAGGGTGCAGACGAAAAAACCACCGACGGTACCCAACGGTAGGTAGCAATTTCTTTTGCACTTTATTTGTCGGTTGCTATGAGATAAGCGATTAAGATGTTAACGATGAGCAATGGATGATAAACAGGATCGCATAATATGGGAATATCGAGACCCACGGAATTTTAAAATATTAATATTTATAATATCGGGACATTAATATTTACATTATTATATTTACATGTCAACGTTATAATATTGCGCAGGAAACTATCATTTAACTAGGCACTAACTGAACACCGCAGGCAAGCAATGAATATCTGAACCTCTCTTTGCAATTCTCATTAGATACTGCCATTAGAATCCACAGCCACTCGTCGAAAAACTATTCTTTCGATTTCTAAACGATCGTTTCTCCGTTTTCAAACTTCTACGAGGTTTCGGTACAAATGACCGTGTGCGCAGACCATCAGGCGCGTTTCGTCGGCGTAGAATCCATGGGAATATCGCCGGGGCCCCGAGTCTAATCCGATCGTCCGAGCAATTGGCTTTAATCTAAATCTAATCACGATTCCGTTGTGCGACCCCATTCGAATCGTGACTTAATCCGGATTAGCGGATCGGCCAGTTGCGACTCCCCTCGTTCTCGAGCAACGATCGCTACACTTCGACCGAAAACGACCGAGACATCGTCGTCGTCGTCGTCGTCGTCGTCGTCGTGACGGTTTCTCACGAGCTGAAAACACGCCGAGGGAGAAACAATTCTCATCGAAAACAAATCGGGATTCTGCTTGATTATACCCGGGACTCAGCCGGCGCCGTTCCGTTTAATTACGAAGTGACGCGAACTCGCCGAAAATTACAAACGCGACGCGTTTGCCTCGAAACTCGTCTTGTATTCAGTGGTTTCGTCTGGAGTTCTAACGAGATTCACGTGGCTTGCGTTCGATCACTGTAAATCCTCGTGCATATTCAAATGTCTGTAAACCACAATTGTAATGAGAAATGACTGTTCCTAGCAAATATCATAAAAAGTACATTCTGGATATTTTATACATTTCGAAAAAATACATTAAAATTTCTTATAGAACTTTTGAAAGACTCGAGTAAGTTCTATGAATTATTAAATTTAAATAGAGTATATTTGTAACGCTTTAAGATAATTGAAGGAATAGCTGATCTTTATTCCAAACGAAAATCGACGAAGGTGGAATCGCTGCAGAACGATAGCTCCATTTACAAACCGATCAAAATTCAAAACAGTGACGCGAAGTAATGACACAGTTTTACATATTGAATATACTATCGCAACGTTTATAACCATGCTTATTTCCAACGCGACATTCGTTTAAAAATTGCTTATTTGGAACCGTGCCCCATATTCGTCGCTATATTAAAAAGCACTCCGAGCCGAACGGCGTGGATTATTCGAACGATCCACCGAGGGATACCAGCGTTGACCCAGAAAAATACCGATCGGCGCGCGAATACTTTTCCCGGTTGTCCAAAAATGACAAGGTCCCGCGTCGACGCGATAGGGGACAAGGTAACGCTCGCGACAATTGAATATTTCATGGGTCCACGCGGAAATACAGCTATCAGGGATTTAGTCGCGGAGGTTCTACCCGATGTCGGCCAGAGACAGTAGATATTTCAAGCTCTCCGCTCGAACCATTTCCATGCGGTTCGACAGCGAGTCCTCATCGATCCGCCGCGACTTTTCAATTCGAGCACGAGTTCGCGAGGAGGGAGGGTAGCGAGTTATAAATAATCGCCACTCGAACAACAATGACGATCGGCCCAGCTTGCCAAGTGTTTCCCAAGCGTCGGACCGTTCGAATAACCTGGATCAGGTCGACGAAAGCGTTTCTAATTATAAGCGAATCCGTTAGCCCGTAATCGGACACTTAATTGACGGCGTCCGACGCCGGGACGAACGGGTTCCAGCCGTGCGTTCCGCGGTTTCTCGTCGCGGGAACGTCGACCGACGGCTCTGGGGTAACGGCCTGAAACTGTTCCCAGAACTTGCGTCTCGGTTGGTTCGCTTGGCGAGTCTGCGAATAGGTACGGAAAGATGTTGGCAGCGACAGGATAATTGGATAATGGAAGTGGAAGTATGTGATAAAGAAAAAGAGGCAGTGGTGAGAGGATAAAGAGAGGAATGGTATCTGGAGGGAAATAGGATTTGAGTAGATAGATAGAGCAGGAGAAGAGACAGACGAGTGAGAATGTGACTGAGGAATTGTAGAAGTGAAGGAGATATACCTTGTAGAATGCGAGACATTGGTGAAGTTACAAATGGATCAGTGGGAGGTGTCGTTGGACACCACTAGAATGAGCAAGGTTCGATTCTCAGTGGGACTAAAAACGGTTTTTTCCATTAAATTATTTAGTAGTGTTGAACTCTGCAATATTTGAGTAATTTAGAATATAAATTTAATGGCTGTTGTTTTAAATAGATTAAATTTATACAATTTCTAATTACTGATAGTTATAGTTAAAATTAATAATAAAAGTACACTTATATGGAAAGAAAAAGTCAGTCGATCATCCCTAAGGAGTTTTCTAGTGACAAAAAAGGTTCAATTATTCTGAATAAAATTAGTGATCGTAGAAAGATTTTCACTAGGAAATAATCAAAAGAGCTTTTTTCTCCAAGCTCGAAAATTACTATTAGCTTTATTAGCTTTTCCTATAGAAATCATCACAAAGTTAGTTGTCCTTAAAGGCAATGAAAAATTAATAGAATCAGGGAGATTATAGAAAGTGAAGTATGTGTTTAATAATTTACTGCTCACAGCATCAACGCCTAAAGAGCTTGAGAGAAATAGATTCTATGAGAAAAACTATTCTAGAAACGCGCGCAAGTAGGGGTTTAACAGCGAAAGTGGTGTGTGATGATAATCATCAGAAAGTTTGTGCTTTTAAAGATAGAAAGCGTAGAATCGCAAGCGGATATTGGATGATGTTGTGTTTGTTACCTCTCCAAGAATAAGGGAAAAAGTATAGAAACGGAAAATCGGGGAGGGTCATCGAAGCTTTTAAAAGTAAAAAGGTGTGTAGAATCACAAGAAAAAAGCACTCTTGAAAAGTGTTCCCTAGGGATTTCAGAGAAAGGCAGAATTAGCAGGAAAAAAAGCAGCCCTCCCCTAGAACTGCCAATTAGAATTGAAATAGAATTCTACAGAAAAGCTCCAGGACTCCCCCTGAGGAGCTCCTCTGAATGTGGAATTAGCGAAAAGCAGTAGTAGTCAACCTTGCAGAAGGTTAATAGGCGGGATTAAAATTAAAGACGAGGAAAACGAGAGACGAGAGGAAGGGATATGGCGAACTGAGATTGGATCCAAGGACAGAAATTGGCTACTTAACGTAATCAAATCCTATTCGGTATCCATCGGAATCATCCGAACGATTCCATGGTTCGACCGCATCCTAGCGAAGAGGCTGGGCGCGGCCAAACTAAATCGATTGCCACCAATTCCTTGCCGACCACATTAGTCGGTGAAATTCGCTCCTAACATTCGGATCGGGCGCAATTATCCGCGAGCCGTGGAGGCCGGTGCGTTCGGCCACACGCGGCGAGATTAAGGCCGATTCAGCCCGTTTGCCGCGCACCCGGTATGCGATGCAAGGCTAACACCTCTTAATCGTCGGTTCGACAGGCATTTCCCACAGGTCCGCTGCGTCAATGTCGCCGCGATCGCGGCCGCGATTCGAATTCCATCGGCTTAAACGCGTTACCTTAAAGGGTATCGAGCGATCCGAACAGGTGAGACACGATTAACCCTTCGCTATACGATATGTCGTTGAACTCCCGACTAAGATCTCAAACAGAAGTTGAAAATAAATGTCACTCGATCCTTTCGAGCACAAAGTACATATTATTTCTCTGTTGTCAGCTTTTATGCTTCACAGTTCATTGCGTTGATTTAACAGATATAGATGTTATTATGTCTATCAATCCATTGATAACAAAAGAATTTCAACGAGCGCAGTTGTAAAGGAAGTCATAGGGTAAAAGTTAATAATCACGATTCCCAATCCCGTCTCACCTGGTCGCCATAAAATTCCACCGTAGATATTTTATCACTTCGCAATGCTGCAGGAAACTGCCATAACCATCCCATAACGCTGAAATTTCACGACTCCTGCCCTCCATTCAGTCCATTTTGCCTGTATCGATCACCAGATAATTTCGACGGAACGAAATCTCTGCCCTCGTTCGCAATTTATTGCCCGCGATATTGGACGAGTCGAACCACTAGGAAATTCAACAAAATAGTATCTTCTTAAACGCATATCAGTGACCGATCCAATATTATCCTATCATAGAAACTTGTGTTAATTAACGAAACAACGGTAACAACTTCGGATGATCAAGCATTAAGTGAATTATCCCTTGTCTTCCGCGAGCCACCTTCAACGAATGGAAAATAACGAAGTACATATTCGCAAATTTTCTCGTAGCGCGCGCTGTAAAAGCGTTAGTCTGCTAATTAGACGCAGCAAATGGAACGATCCTCGAGCAAATTGAATTGTCGAAGGGGGACGTCGAAGGGGGGACTCTCGTAAAAGTGATTTTCGTACGTTCCACGACGAATCCCGGACGAAAACGCGCGATCGTTCCCCTCGTCCCTCATCCGGCCGTCTGCACTGCCTCTCCCTTTGTTCGCCGCGGAGCAGGGACAAAGCGATAAGGGACGACAGAGTGAATATTCAAGCAACTCCGGTGTATCGCGGCGCGCTACTGCGTCGCCGTGCCGCCCGCCTCTGAAAGAGCTTCTCCCGGGTCTTGAAAATTTCACCCGCCGACCATTTTTCACGCGTATCGACGCGGGTCTGTTGTCGATGCATCATCGACGGGGGACGAGCGTCAGCGGGTCTCTAGAATGCGTCGTCGCCTCCCGCCGGTTCTCGAGAATTTTCCGTCGGACCCGCTCGCGACGAAAGATTTTCCTGGACGGAGAGATCTTCCCGTCACTCGAGAGATTCGAGCGGTGCATAGATATACGTGCAGGCGTCTTTGAAATTGTCCTCGATGCGGTGAGGGATCATCGATGCGAGAATCTTTTCGATAGGAAATGCGATTCTTGGGAATTGAGGGATATCCCTCGTGAGCCACGGTGATATTTCTTAATATATGCTTTTTGGTATTAAAGTTGATCCGTTATTGAAATTAAACGAACGTTCCTCTCTGAGATATTCAACATCCTATTCAGAACGAATTAGTAGTTGTTGGATTCTGAAATTTCTAGATTTTTATTTCGTTCTTTATCATTATTTCATTTCCATTTGGCAATAACTTGTTATAGTTATATAATAAAGAAATAAATAATTAGATTCACAAAATCAAATTACACGGCACTCTACATACAACATTGATCCACCATAATTCCATTTCTGTAAGAACGAAACAGTAAACGTCGCCTGTTGGAACGAAGGCGATCCGTGAAATTACAGGAAAGCCGTTTCATCAATGGCACTCGATAACGTTTCATTTTCCCGAGGCTACGGGTCACGCTTTTCCACTGTTTAATGGCACAGTACCTCCGGGTTCCAGAGACGGAGCAGAAACCCCACCCTTTTAGCCGGCGTTTCGCGCGTTTCACGGCGCGTCTGTCCCCTCGGAAAGACAACATTTCAAAGCGGACTATTTCTGTCGGCCGACAGGCGAATGGGAAGACCCGGATGATTCGGCCGACACGGTTCTTCCTTAAATTGCACTCGATAATTCCCGCCGGTCGTTCTAAAAGCGTCGACTACCGACGATACCTCCAGGGAAAATAATAATAATACCCGGGGCGAGATGACGCTGCTCCCCGCCGTCATCCGGCCGAGAACAATCCGATCGTTCGTTCGCCCGGATAAATTGAGGAAGCGATTCCGAATGTTTTAATAGGGACTTCCCTATTCTAACGGGCAACGAGAAATAGCGCGTTCAATTGACAAATTCCAACGAAGTCGATCACGGGTTTAATGCGCTCCTTGAGTATTCTATTGGAGAAACGTTCGTTGAACCGTTACATTCTGTGAAGTTATTTCGGCGACTTCCCGTCACGATCAATTGTTTCTGGAATACTAGAATTCACATAAGATATAGTTACATGAACAATTACACGAAGAACTTCAATGTAAAACTGATTGAACATTTCAAAATAGTAAGTTGACAGCTCGTTTACTAAACATTTTTAAACAGTAATTAGACCGCTTATCGAACTCACGAAAATTCCCCTGATATAATAAATATTCATGAACCCAATAAATGTTGAACATTCAGTTTCAAACATCAACCTGAACGACCCTTCGGTTCGTTCTCATCTCCGCTGCCTTTCTTCCCAAAGTCTCATCAGCCGTCGAAACAATTTTGCAAATGGAGGCCAAAACATCCTCCAATGGCAGCGGGGGGAGCCCCGCTTTCGAAGGGCGTCCCAAGGGGTCGTCCCACGGATTTCGTGCGCCTCGGTCGCGTCGATTTCGCGAAATGGATTTTTCGAGTCGTGTTTTTTCGCGGTGACGCCTCGTCTTTGCCGTTCCATCCGACGCGGCTGGCGCGGGGAGTTTACTGCGGGGCCGCGCAGTGTACACGCGCTCCCGCGAAAACACACCCTCCGGCGGAGACCACCTTTCGCTTGTTATTCCCGCGGTGTTTGCGGGTTGCTGCCCCTTCGTAATCCCGCGGAGCACCGGGGAACAGACGTTTACCTTCGGAATATTCGATCTTCGATAATGGCACTGATACCCTAAGGGGAAACGGTGCACGAGCCAAACGAAGGTATATACGGCGGCTGTATATACATACCTACTTTGTAAGAGAACCATGCAGTCTGTAACGAAGACGTTTATTAGAATTGAGGAGGTAAACAGTCGCGCGATTCGAATGTATTTGCTGTTATCAGCCTGTGGAATTTGATCGGTAAAATTCGATCACTTTGAAACGTTATTTCGGCTGATAACCCTTCGCACTTGTAAGTGTTTCACTGGAAATAAACTTTTTTGAAATAAACTCAAAGAGAAATAGAGTAAATTGAGAGACAAAGCATTTTTATCCCAATATTTCACACACCGATGCATTGTACACAATATTAAATATCAAATTTTATAGTTTTACTGCATCGAATCAAATGGTGGAGAGTCATCTCTCGGGTGCAAAGGGTTAACCCTAAGCCGCGCAATGTCAGACTCGTGTCGAAGTATTTAAATAGGACTTGACATAAATGTCACTCCATTCTTTTGAGTACTAATTAAATATTATTCCTCTATTATCAGTTGTGACGATTTCCATTGGAATTCTATCCTTTTTCTAATAAACTATAAACAAAATAATTTTAGGTAGCTGAGAAAGACAGCATACAAAGGGAATAATAGCATCCAAAATAATTCCTGCGAAACGAACGTAGTAGAATGAAGTCGAAATGCACGAAGAAGAACGGCCGTGTAGATCGCAGAAGTTCTGTAACAGTTGCGCTTCAAAAATAAAACCAACGGCCGGTCGATCGCATGTGTGCCAGTGGAACGGTTTTCCCGGCGAGGACCGTGTAACCGTTGTTTATCAACGAGCAGAATTGAGATTTAAATTAGACAGAGATATGCGCCACGAGATTCTACGCGGCGGGCAGATAGCGTGTTCAGTCGGGTCGTCAGTTTCGAGCAGGGCGGAGCGAGGGGGAAGAGATCGAACGAAGGGGGGTGGTGTTTCTTTGAGGGGGTTAAGGTTGGACGAATAATTCGCCGCCTTCCGTTTCATTAAGGCCGCATCGTTCGCGGCGCACGGCCGGCCGTCACGCGATCCCACGATCAATCCCCGCGGCGACGTTCGCCCGTCAAACCCTGACCATCCTGAAATCGCGACCAGTTACGGCCGCGTAAATCACTGTCCGTTAATGTCGCGCCGCGCGCTGGATCGGCTCTCCCGATCTTCCGCCGATCCCGGAGAAGCCGGACAGCGGGACAACGGGATTGGCCGAGAGGCCCGATGTGTCTGGGGTTATCGAGGAACCGATGACGACGTTGATTAGTGCGAAACGCGATTTCGTACGCGACGGAACAGCTTGAGACGGATTGGGGAATACGTCTGATGGAACGCGAGAGATTGGCTCGACGTGTTTGCTATTAACGCGTTGACTGTCGCGGTCACCGATCACCGGAGCTTCCAAATTACTTGAAAATCATTATGATTTGTCGGGTAATGGATGAAAATGTTCAACGGCGTAAGTAAGCGGATAACGGAGTAACGTATTCATTGCGATTGCAAATGATAAGTAACTGTTTCTTTTTGTCTTTGCTACAAAGAAATAAGCGATATATAATACTGTGGAGGTTTTCTTGGCAGTCAGCGTGGTAATGGTGGAAGTATAGAGTAGTTAAGTTGACTGGTTTGTATTCTTTTTAATAGAAATTTTGAAGGTATAGATATTAAGATTGCGGCGAACTCGTATTTTGAAATGCACATGAGAACATTGATTTGCTAATGGAACGTAATTTTCTGGAATAGAAATGGAATTTAATTATACTGTTAATTAAATGTTACGCCGTGAATCAGGAATATAACGAAGTACTCGCATGGAGACTAATTTCATTTCACAAACGAATGTTCTTTGCATTCGGTTTTACAAAGATTTCTGCACGCGGCTCTGAAGAATATAAAAGAAGCACAAAGCACTTACTGAACGCGAATACGAATGAGCTCCTTGAAAATTTCCGACGTACAGCGAAATGGATTGCAGTATTTAATTAAATAAAGTATTCGTTAATGAAAACGTCCATTTTTACCAGCGGTAATTCCATTCTCTTTGTCAAGCGTCTCGCGTTTCCCGTACCCGCCATCTTGTCGGCGCGAGCGCACGGAGCCAATTTAATGAATACAATACCGAGAAGGGAAAAATTGAATTGTCCTTCGGTGATTGTTACGGATCGAATGATTTTCCCCGGCCAGACTGGCATTTCCATTCGGAATTCCATTATCGACGTGCGACAGGAATTATAAACTCCCATCGAAATTACCGGCGGCGCGAGGGAAAGTATCGTTTAATTTATCCGAAGCGAGGCCCGAATAAATCCGATCGTATCCGTGAAAAAGCCGTCCCAGGGCGCGTTGCGAATTCATATTTATCCAGACACGATCCTTCCGCGGAAGCCAATCCATCGTACATGTCGACAAACTGCTGTCGGTCGGTTACGCGCGAATTAATTCGATTGAAGTTCGTTCCGATGGCCGCCGCGCGTGCACGGCTCTTTCGACCGCTTAAAATTAATTTAGAGATTCATTTCTCGCGGCGCGGCCGTGTATTTGTGTCAATAGCCGAGCTCTTGTAGTTGATCAGCTTTGAATTGGGGCGTTTCGACCGATTTTTTCGTTCCTTTCGTTTCGGAGGCTATAAAATTATTGAACAAAATTACTCTGTCACTGATTGAAAGATATCCTTTGGTCAAGAGTTATTATTCAACTGAAACTTCCCATACGATTTTTCACTTTTTCCAATTGTTCTTCATAATATTCTGTTTAACACTCTGATTGATTGTTAATCGTCTCGATTGCTTAGCTTAGAATTAGAATTTGGATAGCTTAGTAGCTATATAATAGCGTAACGTAAGAATTGTGATGGCAAGTAATAAACGATTGCGTCTATCTGTTATCCGGAAACGCAACCTGTTAATTTCAACGTAAAATTGATTTATTACAAAACCCAGTCACCCAGTGTTATTTGTTGCTCGATGGTCCGTTGAAAACGTGAACGAAATTTCTGTTTTATCATGCTACGAAGATTTATTTCTTGTGTTATATTTCAATATCCGTATATCGGTTACAATTTACATGCGTTAAGCGCGACAGGAGCGACGAGAGCTTCGAGAGGGGAAAGATGAATGTCTCGGGCAGATTCGCGATCTATTTCGGTGCCGATATCGTGGCGAGCATAATTTATCGCGTGGGACGGAAACCGTCGCTCGGTGAAGGATTCCCGTGGAGGATCTGCTTTCGTGAGAAAACACACTTGGGCCGGCATCCTTTGAGCCATGGAGAAATAAAAGGCAATCGATCAGCGTCTCTCCGGGACGCTCGCCTTGTTCCCCGTCCTCCATTT
The DNA here is from genome assembly GCF_051020985.1 of Nomia melanderi. Lineage (NCBI taxonomy): Eukaryota > Metazoa > Arthropoda > Insecta > Hymenoptera > Halictidae > Nomia > Nomia melanderi. The sequence continues at coordinate 11,023,996 of NC_135009.1, forward strand.
TATAAAACACCGTAGACAAAATGAAAATTGTGATAGATTCCGTAGTGCGCTCGACGAAAGATTTATTTTGGTGATTTCATATTGCGGTGACGTGTTGAATCTTGGGTGTCGGAGGATTTTTATTTCACATCAACGATATTGACTTTTTATCGTTCGTTCTTATTGATATGTTTATAATAATAATTATATTATGTAGAATACAGGGAATAATGGTGCAATATGTAGACGATAAAAGAAGGTATTGAAGGATAGAAATAGAAGGAAAAGGGAAATAAGAAATGATGTCTTTGGCTTCTTTAAAATTTATTTCGACTGGATTGGGTGCATCTTCTATTGCAGTTAGCAAGCTGGAAGATAGAATATTCATTTATAAAAACTGGGTCGCGTCGTTGAATAGACGTTCATGTAATTCTAATTGGACAATGAATATTTAATCTATAATCGCGTCGTTCGCGAAACTTCGAAGTTCTTTTATTAAGTTCAAGTGTGGTCGTTCAGATGTAATGATAGCGACAACAGAAACGTAGTATTAAGTTAAATTGAAAATAAACATTGAGGAGCTACAATGTACGTTGATCTTGCGGTGAATAATTGTAACGTAATTAACTCTACAACCACCGAGCAGTCAAGTTGACATTTCTGAATTACTCTATAGAAACTCTAAGATCGTACCTATTCAGTTATCAGATGACAATTTAGTTATTTCTATCTCAATTTTCTTAATAGTTCCTCAGACAAGCATCTGCTGTCTTTAATGATTGCAAAAGAAGAATTCCGAAATGGATCATTTTAGCTCTTTCAATAGTTTAAGTCATGAATTCCCAAAACAGCATATGTCCACTTTTAAATTTCACCTGTATAAATTATTGATTTAACTGTTCTCACTTCACTCAGACCTATTTAATAATATTTACAGCGAGAATCGATGAAATACGTAACGAATGAACTAACGAAGACGAAAAGAAAGATCGATTTTCTCGAAATGATTCGCTGTTTCGGAATTCGTCGCTTCAATCTTAGCGTTAAGGGTCAACGAGAGGTCGCCCGCTAACCTGAACCGTCCGAATTTTTCTGTTCCAGTATGCGTACAGTGGCCAGAGGGTAGGTGCTTCCACGACGTGCCGGAGTCGGCACTGCTGAATCTCTACTTCGAGATCCGCGAGAATTGCTACGAGTTCTCCTGAAGGCGATGATCGGGGCCAATGGCGACGACAGTGAGACGGCGAGAGACGATATTATCACGCGGGTCGGGTCGCCGTCGGCCGGGCCCGGCCGCGAGTGTCGCGACACGATCAGAGACACTTCGCTGATAGCCAGCGAACAGACGAATCAGAGACAGTCTCCGGTCACGTTGAAACTCGAAAGCGAAAACGAGAAACCGAGAAAGAGCAAAGCAAACAGCAAAGAGTTTCACATTTTTCGTTTTCTTTCCTCCCAAAACAGCCAACACACCACGACCAAGCCAACAAAAAAAAAAAAAGAATGAAATGAAAAACGAAAAAGACAGCCACGAGCATAACATGAAACCGCGATCTCGAGTCGTGATCGAGGAGGGCGCGCGCGCTCCCCTGCGATCCACGATCTCTACTTTTCCTATTTTTTTTATATCTATGTACGTATATACTTATATACATATATACATACATACTTTTAGCTTTATTTCTGTCGAGGCTGACACGTTGCCAGAGTAAGAGTTTCTCTTAATTAAACGACTTGGTGTTCCGTTGGACTCGACTCCGTCCCGATATTTCAACCCCGAAATTATTACTCGCGCGGGAAGGATTTTTCTCTCGGCGAGTGGCATTCTCGCCGCGGGTAAATTACATTCTCTATCGATATCCAACGAATTCGTGGTATCCTTTCAACGATGAAAGGTTTCTTTAGTTCGCCCTGGCGACTCGATTCCAAACGGAACGGCTTGTCGCGTACGCATCGTCGATAAATGGGACGACGATCGCGTCGTTCGCAGCGTGCGACAGATCTAGCACTGATCCTTAGATGGTCCTCGCGAGATAATGGCCTAATTATCCAACCAATCGACCACCCCCCTTACACTCTGCCAAAGAAAGATTTCTTTTAGGGTTCTCGATGATACCAGCAGAGCCAAGGTGGGTGTACAGACTTTATTTACCTACAACTAATTGCTCGTCGTTCAACCAGCTCGCGGGAGACTACTGTCTCTGCTCTACTTGTATCTTCTTCTTCTCCTGTTTCACGTTCTCACTCTCTTTCTCTCTTACTCTTTCTTTCTTTCTCTTTCTCTCTCTTTCACTCACTGTCTCTCTCTCTCTCTCTTTCTCCCTCTTTCTCTCTCTTTCTCACTCTCTCTCTTTCTTCTATTTCGTTCGTTTACCCGGCGCAGTTCGCGAGGTAGAGCTCGCACCAACGCCCAGATCCTACGTTTTTTCAGACACACGCACATACACGTACTTACACGCGCACAGACACACTTAATTACCTTGTTCTACATCCACCGTCGTCGCGGCGGGAAACGAGCGGTCGGTTCACCGCGGGAAACAGGGAATTTCGAAAGGAATGCAGGTGAGCGGTGGAATCGTCGGTGAGCATTAATTCAAACACCTTTGAATATCGATTGGTTTTTGTGTTACATGAACAATAAGCAAGTAGTTCGTAAAACGTTGGATAAAAATGTTCAGTCGCTAAGGTTTCATTTGTCTTGCAATAACGGGACCAGTACACCTAACTTCGTATCATTTAACTTTCGCCTTCAGTTTCGGTATCCGCTAAAATCGCATTCTAATTAAGAAACTGCTGAAACTTTTCTCAACAGACGGGTATGAAGAGAGTTAACTGTAGTTCTCGCCAACGAGTTTCACCTTAACAGCGAATACTTTTAAAAGTAAGAACGCTTGAGACCTTCGAAGAATCCATTGACAAATGGAACCACTCGAAGTAATTTGTTCTAAAATTTCGGGATTAAAGATGATTCCTCTACCACCGCGAGCTGCGATTCGTAATTCCTTGTTTTCCCGGCAGCCGAGTGAAGTTCTCCGAGTTTCCCTGTCGCGGAATCGTTTGAAACGATCGCGGAAAGTGTCTGTCTATCGGTCAGTGGTAGGTCGGCACGAGACAGAGGCGAACCTCTAGTTCTTAGGCCAACGAATCGAAGATTCGCGATCGCGGCTCACGGTTGCGCCGTGAAAGAAACGGCAGCGTGGATCCATTAAAGCCTCGAACGGCCACCGGGGAAAAAAGTTCCGCTTTCTTTACGGTCCCGATGACGATAAATCTTCCGTGGGATCTCCATCGGGCGGCAAAAAATTCCCTCGTTCCTCCAGGAACCACTGGCTGACGTTTCCACGCGTGCAATCGCGAACGCCTTAGTCTTAAAAGTAAGTTTAACGGAGCTACAGGGTATTCAAAAGTATTCCAGCGATAGTATTCGTAGAATCTAGACCTTCGTCGACGACGAACTCCATCGAAGCGCTACTGTCACTTCCTGTCTTCAGTGTCAGGGTATTTATCTTATCCTTCGTTTCTCTTTTCTCTATTTTTTCCATGTATTTTCTAGGATATTTCGTGGCCGATAGTCGCCGCGAAGTGACACAGGGTATTAATTTCTAGTGATCCGTAAATGTGAGTTACCTAGACGTGTACTTAGATCAGTATTAGACTGCCAGTGTGTAAGGATTCATGGACTCGATCGAACATACGCGTACATTCCGATTTTCAACCGGAAGCGAGGCTGCGTGCCGAGGATCTCTTCGTTGATCTCAGTTTCTTCTTCTACCCTTCTGATACCCTGAATTCGCATGAACTTTCGCCAATCGAGTAACTTCTCGGAAAACCGATGAATCAAGGAACAAGAATGTTTCAATTAGAAATACGAGTAACAGACATGTACGAACTCTGAAATCATCGCTCCGATTCGATCGATGGATCCTCGATGCGACGCCTCGGATGTCCGGAGGTCAGTCCCGTGGAAAAAAGGGACACCGGTGAAAAGTGACTGTGAGAGCCGAGGAACCGAAGAACCACCGCGATTGAAAAGTGGGAAGACCGAGGATCGACGAAAGTCTTCGCGCGGAGAAGCGAATTGGAAAACGAAGAGGAAAGAGAGGAATGAAATGTGGAAAAAGAGGTGAAGATCGAGGTCGATCAAGGAAACGGCGTCCGGAAGAACAATCGATGTCGATCGCGGCGATGACGACGACTGTCGACGAGAATGATCCAGGTTCGCGTGGCCGCGACACGGTTTTCTTGTTTATCGCGGAGGAAGACGCCCCGGTGATACAGAATTTGTGTGTCAGCCAATAAAGAGGAACTTTTTCTACTTGACCGAAACTAGAGGGAATTATCTTGTACATTCTCCGCCTCCGCGTGTTCTCGGTTTACGTGGCATGCATCCGATTTCGTTCGTTCGATCCCCTCCACATTTTGATTATACACTGTCCAACGGATCTTCTATAATCTCGTGCTACTTATCGTTCTACGGGCGATCTCTGTGGATTTCGTACATTTTATAGATTCATGGAACGCTTCGTCGGTCTTAATCTTCAGGAATTTAATTTTGTATCGGTACTCCGTCGTACGAGAAAGGTGCAATTCCTAACAGTTATCTAAATTTAACCTAGGTATCTATCATTCTCTGCAAGGAATTTCCGTACAGCTTCTCCGATTAATTTTATTCCTCGAAATTAAGTTTCTCAAGGATCCAGATCGACTATCGACTTCGTGTTCGAAGGAACTCCACAAGAATCGCCCGACGAACGTCGCAGATCGTTTCAAAATCTCGAACAGCGTCGTCGTTCTACTTTTCCTCTGTCTCTGGTTTCTCGTCGATGATTTCTCTCGCGTTTTTCTTTTCGGTCGTTCGAGACGCTACTCTCCACTTTTCCCTTTCCGCGCGTTCGCGTCGGAAACACTTATCTACGTTACGTTTCCCAGGCCGAAGTTCGAACGTTCACCGACGAGAACGTCGAAGGGACCACCGAAGTTTTTTCGTTTCGCTTCGAACGGAGAAACTCTTCGAATCGATCGAGGCTCGATCGAACCCGGCTCGTCGCCACGCAGAAATCCGTCGAGGATACGCGCGTGCCGCGGGGACCGAGATTCCACGTTGGTCTGGCCCCGGCCGCGGCGAACAAAGAACGAAACGCGGGTCAACACGTCACGCGATCGTTTCGAGAGCATCTCGTGTAACCCAGACCCGTTCTCTTGGTTTTTTTTCTGTTTTTTTTTCTTCGTTGTTTTTTTTCCCCTTAATTTAAATTATTCTCTCTATCTCTCTCGAACAGAGGACTGCATGCTGTAGGCTTTTTTCTGGTCTTGATTAGTGGCGTTTAGCTTTCAGTGAATAACAGTGACGATCACGAAGCCCGGAATCGATTTGTAACCCGGTAGATGTGGGTGTCCGGAGTCGAGCAATGGGGAAATCGAAGTTGACTGCAAATAATGAAGTGGATATTATAGAAACGGATGAATAAACATTGGCAATTTAGAATTTCACTTTCGATATTTCAGAATTAAAAGAACGTAGAGCTTTGGTTTTTTAAGGTTATCAGATTCTTCATTAAGTCTTCGTGAAGTTTATGGGAAGACGCCATTGCTCGCCGACGGAAGTCCCCGTAAAAGCTTGATTGACACGCTCGATAACGTATCTAGAAGACTTGTCACCGTTTGCATGCCACGTGTACTACCTTCTTCACAAGTAATGTATTTTTAAAGGCCGTTCTGCAAAACAAGATATATTATACCGTGTTTCTCTATTATATACCGTGCTCTATCACGTTCTCTCTGTGTCGTTTTCCTGCTCTCTCTGTCGGCTCTTGTCATTCGCTGCTGCTAAACCGCGATATCGTTTACGACCTCACCCAACGATCACCCACGATCGGTTGCCAGTCGATGATAGATCGCTAGCGGAACTGCTGTCCGAAGACGTAGAGGAAACCTGTTGGCGGTGTCTTGTCGGTGGATTATTTCGTGCTGTGTAATAATTCAGTGTATAAGCATGAGGTATCGAGAATCACTGTCATTACTATATCGTATTTCCTGTGGAACCGTTGCAATCGTAAATGTTACGAGTATGAAATTCACAGGATATTGTGTAAAAGACTGCTCGGACGCTGGTTCGCTGTCTTAACGCTTGCCACGCGTTGAAGTCACCGGGATGACAGTAGGGCCTGGTAATCGTAGCGTCTTTACCACGCGTCGAAGTCACTGGAAAGACAGTAGGAATATTCGATCGTGCAGCATTTACGTCGACTCTACGGTTTCTATTATCTATTATCAATTAATCGCGAAAGATCAGACATTAATGAAATATTTTACAAAATTTCAAAACAGCTCAAATCACACAAGGAAATTTTTCTTAACACCCGAGTCGCGCGAACAAATTTCATTCCGTATCTTCGTTTTATTTTTTCATGAATATTCGGGCTAATTCATCATTGATTTCTTTTCTACCGTGCGTTGGTGATCGGTTTTCGTACAAGTCCAATGAAACGAGAATTCATTGATTCAGTTGAAAGTGGATATTCTCGGATTCTCCGAACCAGTTCCTAGCTCGCTTAACAAGCTTATTGGAACGGTAGATATTTTCGGGATCCCAAACTCTTCGCAACTAATTTAACGGGAAACGAGTTCGCCGAGTAGCGCGATCGATGCTCATACAATTTGAAGAAGCGTGGAGGCACGGAAGGTAGTCGGATCGCACGAAATCATTCACCAGCGAGACACCGCCGACCCTGCATCCCGAGGGAAAGGTCAAGAACGCCGGAAACCGCACGGAACCGTCACTGAATCGCCGCGAAGGCGGGACAAGGCCGTGGCTAACGAAGACACGATCCTCTGAAACGACAGCCGCCACCGCGAACGCATTTTCGATGACGAAATCGGAAGAGATCAAGCGACGATCGAACGATCGAGAATCAAAGCGGACGGAGAACAATGACAGGAGAACAACGCGAATCGAAGGAAACTGGAAGATCATTGGACAGATCGGAACGAGATAATTCGAGGAGACTGGGCGAAGATCGAGGAGACACAGGATCGTCGTTTTCACCGCGATGACGGCGACAGAAGGAATCCGGAGCACCGGAGCACGCGGCGTCGATCGAAGAGACGAACGGAGAAAGGTCGGAATTCCCTTAGTGTCGAATGCTAAAACCAAAACAAAAAAAAAGTAATAATAATGCAAACAAAAAAAAAACACACATGATATGAAACATATTTAAAGAAACCAAAAAAAAAAAAATGAATGATATGAAAAGATATATTACGAATCTCGCCTGTGCTAGCTTTTAGTTTTCTAGGGTTTCCTCTGTCCGGTGGTAAAAGCATGAGGTATTCTTCGTACGTAATAATTCGTATGATTTGATTAATTTTTAGCGTAACGATTACTACCATTAACTCACCGCTGTGCCTACGTATACTACCTTGGTTCCCCGTTTACAACCCCCCTGACTCATCATATCTCTTTTTATCTCTCTGTTTCTCTCTTTCTCTCTCTCTCTCTTTCTCTCTATCTATCTATCTATCTATCTATCTATCTTTCTATCTATCTATCAATCTATATATCTATCTATCTCTCTTTATTTCTCTCTATCTATTGTATCTCTCTGTCTCTGTCTATCTCTTTGTCCTGATTACGATTAATCGATTAATATGACCGGACGTATTTTGTACCTTGCGCGGCGCACACTGCTCGCAGAAAAGAAAAACCACCACGAACAAAGTCTCTTTTGATAGCACCTGTCGTTTTGTTCTCACACGTATTATCATTCTTGTTCGGATGAATAACTCTGGCTGCATAAGACGCAAATTCTCGTTTTAATAATCCTGCGACACTTAACTTCGGCCGCGCCGGCTTCGCCCGAGCGAGCATGTTTTGCGGTAGTCGAAACGCTTTGGACACTCTTCTTGATCCCTTCTTTCTTTCAATTTGTTTAAATTGTAGATTTGCTTCTCGGCGTACATTCAAATGTTATCGATGTTTAATTTCGCATCGTGGTTGAAAGCGAATAAAGAGATATTTTGGAAAATAGTGAAAAACTTAAGGCTTCGAAGTTATGAAATTGTGGAATCCTGAAATGTTGAAACTTTGAAATGTTCAATTTGCAATTTACGAGTCACTTTCAAACTAGCAAATTTTCTAATATATGTATTACAATAAAAAAGAGACACAAGGACATCAACAATTAACAAATACCGACTATAGAAAAAACGAGTGTCCAAACCGATTCCCAGTGCGCGTGAATATTGAAAAACATTATGATACGGATGAACGCTCGATCTCAGCCGGTGCAGCCCTCCATTTTTCCGTCGAATCGAGACCGAGCAGCTCGTTCGATTTATTTAACCGATTGCCACGATTAATACCGTTCACTGTGGTTAAAACAATAGTTGTATTAACGATACACCCGTCGACGGTGTGCTCGCCACTCCCGCACACGTATGTATTAATCGATTCCCGACTTTCTCGACACCATCCTCTTTTCTCCACCCCCGTAAATTATTTTTCTGTGCACCCCTATTCGAACTGTCTCCTATATCCATCTCCCCGAAACAATTCTCCGTTGAAATTCCCTTCATTTCACCTACCCTTCGTATCTCATACGTATATATATATGTATACATACATACAATGTATAGATCTCTTCTATCTATCCATTCCTTTTTAATTAATTAATTAAATAATTGAATGATTGATTAATTAATTAATTTCAAATTGTAACAATATGCATATACATATATGTGTGTATATACATATATACAAATATTTATATATACGTTTTATATATATATACATACATACATACATACATACGTACATATATACATATGTATATGTATGTATGTATGTACATATGTATATATGTATATATATATAATAATCACGGTAATGCGCCACATATTCACTGGTTGATGACTGTCTCGTTGACAAAGGCCCGTACCTTGCCTGTGGTTGTGCTTGGTTGTGGTTGGAAAGCGGTTTTGGGAGAGAATTTTTTACTTGCTTCTTTTTTTAATAATTATTACCTTATTTAATTTGCACGTCTCATGTCGTGGCCTTGGCTTGCCTTCATATGAGATTCACCTGTGAATACATGTGTATATATATACATCATCTCTTATACATATATATACATACATATATCTATACTTTGAACATCTGACGATATACGTATGTATCCTATGCACGATCTTGAATTAACCAGATTTTTATATTTATATATACATATATATTACCGCCAGCGAAACGTAAGAAACCACGCGAGAAGATTCTTATCTATCTTCTTTCTTTTCTTCTCTTTCTCAAATGTTGTATTTTTTTGTTTTTTTTTTTTTCTTAATTTTCTCATTCTCCTCTAATCACGTAACGGACGAGAATGACGTATATAGATTACGTACGCTACATATATATATAGTATACTCATAGTATATATACATATAGTGTATTTACAATTACAAATCATTTATGAAATCTCACGTGTTCATGGCACGTCCGTCCTGGCAGTCGCGCAGAGTTCTTTTCGATTCTTACTTATCGTTATTACATATCGGTTGCATTCTCTTGCACCTACGTTACACGTATACCGTATTATACCTGCGAGCTGACTAAGTAGTTGTGTATTGCGGGAACGAAACTTTGCGTTCCCTAGTGTACTCTATCTTACACGTACGTTTTCCTTCCCCCCCGGCATACATATATATACATAGAATATCTTCTCTTCGTCCCTTGTTTCTTTTCTTCTCTCTTTTGTTGTTGTTCTCTTTTCCATTTGCATTCGTTTTGTTCGCCCCTCTGTTTTATCCCTCTTCTTACCCTGGTCGTCGATTTTCCTCCTTTTCTCGCGTCCAACGGCCGCCTCGTCCCGCTGTGTGCGGCGTTTCCGCTCGCGGAACACAGAGAACGACGGGTATAACGGGACGGGGCGTCGATAGAAGCCGCGGAAAGGGGTGAGACGTCGGTCGGGGCCGCAGAAGCTGCAGCCGGGCTAATTGCTCGCGTTTTCAAAAGCATTCGCGAGGAAGAACGCGCTCCGCGCCGATGGCGGGAGGGAGAAGCACGCGAGAGAACGCTTCCTTTCATTGGCTCTTCCTTTCTAATTCATTGTTCTTCCCGCGCTGCGTTTTTCCCCCCTCCTTCCCTTCCCTTTTTGCTCGTCTTTTTAATCCCGTCGCATCGGAGAGCGTAACGTAATCTCCTCTTTAATTAGCGCGCGCGCCCCTGTGTTCTCGCCCGTTCCCATTTCTCTCCCACAACAATAACACCTACTCTCCAGTTCTGTCGTTCGATTTTATATTACACGTTCCAACCCCTTTTGTTACATCTCTCCGGATTTTTGTCAGCAAGTTGCCAGGTTCTCGGATACAGCGCGTTCTCCCTTCTCCCTCGGTCGTCTTGATTTCACTTCCGACCTCTGATAACAATTACTACGATCGTTCTTATATTATTACGGTGTTATCATCGTTTCCCCGTCTTTTGGTCCGTTTCTTTTTTGGTTCTTCTCTGTCTCTCTGTATATTACATATATCGTACGTATATATCTTTCTTTTGGAACTGTTGTCATTGACATTAATGTTATTGGATCGTGGCACGGTGTGTTAGTTGGCGAGAGACACGACAGTAAATTTTTGGCCGGGCGAACTGCATGCTCGACAAGTGCCGCCTTTGATTTAATGGTAACTAATTAATTCTCGTATGTCGACCGGCCAGACCCTACACCATCGGAACCCTCGAACTGCCGCCACCCTCGCCCGAGACTGCCGTTCGCGTTCGGTCGGGCTGCTACCGCCAGGCCGCCGCGTCGGCCGCGATCGATTTTCCGGCGGGTTTCGAACGAACGGCCCCGGCCGATCGCGGAAATTCGAGTGAGCCCGCGGAATGCCCCGAAAATACCGCGGGAGATCGAACTTTTCATCCCGGATGACTCTCCGGCTCGAGTGTCGCCTCCGAATACAACTCTATTCGATCCGCGCGCCGAGAGAAACGGATCCGACGGGAATTACTTGGTTCGTCTTTTCGATGCATTTTTGATATCGTTGACGCCGAACCGAGGAAGTGGATTGAAATATGAGTAGACGATAGGCGTTTGCTTAGCAGTTCGATGAGTTATCGATGCTCGAGGATAAATGGGTTTCTCCTGCGCCTCGAATGAAGTGACATTCGCGACGAAGGCGTTTCGTACTGCGTTCAATTGGTTTGGAACTTTTAATGAGAATTTGTGAGTAAATAGACTGTCGGTTAATAATTTGCCTCTTGGAGATTTCTGTCTTATGGCTTGTATTCGTAAATGATTGCCCCTTCAAATCTTTAAACACTGAAATTTTCTAATTTTTAAACATTCAAATTGCCTTATTTTTAAATATTCAAATAGTTAAATTTTCTACTTTTCAATTTTCTATTCTTCCACTTCTCGAACATTCAAATTTCCTTATTTCCGAGTACTCAAATTTTCTAGCTTCAGAATATTCAAATCTAATTTTCTAGTACATTAATTCACAAGTAGTAGTCAGTCTCTTAGCTACAGTCGCATAAAACGTTCGATCTCCCAGTGAATGTCGATGAAAAAGATTCGAGTTCCTCGTAACAGATAGTTTCTCTCGAAGATCGCCAGTGAGCCTCCTCAACAGCCCCCGCATTTCCAACAGAAAGACACGAGTTCATACATATATGTACCTATACACATATATCTATGTAACGTTCACTTTTCTTGCTGGTTGTTTAGCAGCCTGGCATTCACTAATTAGTCTCAGTGCGTAGCCTTAATTAGTTACCGCTGAACGTGCGAGCACCGTCAGCAATTAGTAGTCGCCCTCGAAAAGGGCGAGCTTGTTCTTTTCCTTCGAAAAAGCTCGACATAGGACGAGTTCTATAGTCTCCTTGGAAGCAGACTAGCGAGGGAAGGGAAAATACGATTTACTTTCTTCCCCTCTTCTTTCGTTATTCGATCTTCATCGTATTTTTCTGTTTTTCTCTCTTATTCCTTATTTTCCTCTTCTTTTCACCGTGTTTTCTCTTTTCTGTCTCCCCTTCCGAGCACTCGGTACCTTCGAGTGAACTTCGAAAAGGGAGAAAATCCGTTTCGTAACTGTTCGAGGAACGTCCAAACGAGAAAACGATCTTCCGGTTCTTCTCGGGGTGGAATACGTTAGCAAACGCAAGTGTTACGAAACCAGCGGAGTCTACGACACATTTGGTGTATTACAATCTCGGTTAGATAATAATCAATTTACATAGATCGCCATCGTGGATATACAGTAACACGATATATCCGAAATTAACAAAATAAGGTAACGAAAAAGAATACCAATCGTCAGTATTCTAAATTTCAATTTCACTTCCTAGTGTTTAAATCTACAGCTGGTGCCAGATATATTTCAGTCAATTCAATAGTTTATACCCATACGCATACATATAATCATGATGAATTGCTTCGAGTAGGATATATTTCAATTCAATAAACAGGATCCCATGAAATTTCTCGGAATCGCTCCTCCAACCCCTAAATCAAAGATGGTCTTTGGTATCTTCTTGTGCTCAACCCTTCTCTCTCACTGGCATTGCGGCAGGCCGAAATTGCTAGACTGTTCGACGGTTACCATTAACCCAGCGAACGTTGATGCGACCCGCGTAATTGCCGTACGAGGAGTACGTAATCTACACACAACCCCCAATCACTGTTTGCTTTACTCCGTGGGTCGCACGAGAGGCCGCCAACTCGGCCCCGTCTCTGCATCCCGCTGGCTGCGTTTCACGTCCCCCGATCTACGCACATAGCGCTCTGTTTTCGGCTCTTCTCTTGACCACCCCTAGCTGAAACCACCATCTGTCCACCATCGCCATTTCAACCCTATTCACTCCGTTCGCGAGCCGATTTATCGTTCCCGCGATTCACCGCGCGTATATGGTCCACCGCCTTGTCAATTATACGCCTCGATGGCCATGATTTTAAGCGTAAAAATGGGATCGATCGAGAATTTTGGGAGAATTAAATGTTCGTTTCCGTGTAACTGGGACACAGGTTTTCGGAGAAAGGAAGACATTATTGTAGGTGTAAGTGATTGTACAAAAATAGGATCGATCGAGAATTTTGGGAGGATTAAATGTCTATTTTAGTGTAACTGGGACACAAGTTTTCTAGGGAAGGAAATGATTATTCTAGACGTAAGAGTGATTGTATAAAAATAAGATCGATCGAGAATTGTAGAAAAGTTACACTTTCACTTTCATATAAGTGGAAAACAAGTTTTCTAGGGAATAGGGAAGAAGTTCTAGATTCAAGAATAATTAAGGTTCGAGAAAACCTGAATCCCCTGTTTTATAAGTGATTCATGAATTATGAATGACTACGTTGATATTCTATGGGATTCTAAACAGCTTTAAGGTCCCAGGTGTTTTTCAGACTTCCTCGTTGCCTTCTTCAATATTTAAAGATCACCTTCATTCCCGTAATTTCAGAAAATCTCGGATGCCTCAAACGTTCCAACGTATAAAAAGGATCGTGTCACTAAGCGATCCGCGTTCAGTGTTCTTCTGGAACCGCGAAGAACGCGATCAATTCCCGGCTGAGTCAAGGGAACCGTTCCACTTATAAAACAATCCAGAGAGTCGCGTGCTCAGCATGATGAACGCGATGAAAAGTCGCCCTGCTTGGATCTTCGAAATTTCAAGTGTCCCATAAACCATCCGAACGTTCATCAACGCAGACTCCCACCCCCTCGCCCTTGGTCCAACTTAACGTCGCCCGAATCCGCGTGATCGCGTCAGCGATAACGGTGGAAGCTCAAGCTCGCCCAAAAAGAATGATCCTCCATCGCACGACGATTGGCCGCGCGGAAATCGCGAAAGGTATCGCTCCCCTTCCGGAATCCAAGAAACGAAAGCTTTCCAGGGAAATTGGTTCCGTCGTATAAATTCGGGGCGTTCGTTGTATCGACTTATCGCGTGGAGGGTGGAACTCGAAGAAGGGGATCGCGGTAATGAGCGGGAAGAGGGTCGCGGGACCGCGAACCGGTGGCGAGGGCTCCGCGCAAATGGAGAAACAGTGTAGCGGAGGAGAGGTTTCGAATTGAGAGTGAAATCCGGGGGATGAAAATGGAATCGTAAAATAAAAAGGGGGGAGTCGCGGGGGGGAATATTAAAAAGAAACGAGCGCGCGGAGTAATCGATGAGGGAACGAAAGAGAGGTCTCCGGGCCCCGTGGACCGAATGCGCCCGTCGAACGAGGGAGAAAGCGTTCGCGTTTATTTGGCGAGGACAATGCGACTGGATGGAAACACGGTATCGCGGGGGTGGGCCGTGGGCGAGGCGAGAGGAAAAACTTAAGCGAGTGACTGAGGAGAAAAAGGAAGTCTGGAAACGGACCAGGACGCTGGGAGCGTGAACGCTGGAGAGAGATGATAGGTCGAGCCTCGAGGGGGTTTGAGCAGGCTGGAGGGAGGTTTGACAAGGGGCAAGGAGAGAGGGAGAGAGAGAGAGAGAGAGAAGTTGAACCCAAGGGAGGTTAGGTAGAAAGAGAAGAGGAAAAAAGGAAAGGAAAGCCAGGGGTGGTTAGTCGAGGGAAGAAAATTCAAAAGAAAGTGACGGCGGGAAAAAGGAGGAAGAGGGAACGGGAGAGAAGGGTTGCGGACGACGGCGGTCCAGGGGTGGTGGATGCTGGCAGCAGCGTTTATTGATCGCTCGCAGCAACCCTGCCAGCAAAGCTTCCTCCTTCCCGCTACCCCTCTTGTCTAGCAGCCAGCCAGCCAGACCATCGTTGATCGAGTCTCTCTCTCCCTCTTTCTCTCTCTGTCGCGCTACAACGAGGGTTGTGCAGCTTCCGCGCGAAGCCTCGACGCAGCGTGGAATAGAATTCAATCGTATTAATTACTCATGGCATCGCGGGCCGACGATGACTCTCGACGCGCGCAAAACCGTGCGCCACGCGTGTACAGTCGCCGTTATGATACGAGGAAGCTGTAAATTGGACTTTACAGGTAGGGCTTGCACCCTTTGGAATCGGCTGATGTTACGGTGTCTTGAGAGTCCTAGGTGTTAGATCTTTGTTTATGATCTGTATTTGTCAATTCGTGTTTGTAAATTCCTGTTGATACAAGTGCACTCGCTTTGACACGTGCCGAGAACGTTGAACATGGCTTGCATTAGGTAGTGAGTTTATTTTAACCCCGCTTCGTAGGGTATCTTCGAATCGTTCATTTTGCTAGCATCATTTTGATCGTTCGATCCTCTTCGAGTTAGTATCGCTCTTATTTTGAGTAAATTACTTTTGAACTTGAGAATAGTGTATTGTTAGACTATGTGTTCCTGAATTTTCAATAGTGATTTCAAATATGTAGACGAACTGTGGATTAGTGAAACAACTCATGGAAGAAATAGCTTATAGCACACTACTAGGTGTCTCGTAATTAGCAGTGAACGAGTTAACGCCCGACCGATACATCTTGGCGGCGACTGTACCGCCGTTCGATCCGCGCCGGTGGTGCACCATGGATTCACCAGCGATTCAAGGTTACGAGACTCTCTCCTAACCCCTTCCCGCTTTCTCCGCGTAATGATTTTCGCGGCGAGACCATTCGCGGAGCTTCAGTCGTCGATCAATGAATGAGATTAGCGCCGGGGCTTTCAAATCGAGCGTCTCAAATGCAACCCTCGTGCTCTGCCGAAAATTCAATTCATCCCTTTCAATTCTATGAATGTATACTGCAAATGTTTTCAACGATGTCTCGACTCGCCTAATTAGAGATGCCGTTGAGAGGGTAGATTGAGGGTTTGAAGAACATATGTATACTTTTTACACAGAATGCAACGAACACTTTTTACATGAATATAGGTTACATTGAATGGTCAATTTTTTGTTTTTTTTTTAAAGAAAATTAGTCTCTTGTTTTTAGTGGGAAGAAGTTGCGTTAAACAGTGTATCCGATGATCTTTCGACGATCTTCTGATTTTTGAACAGTTCTTCGAAAATCCGCCACAGTTTCCTAAGAATAATAATTAAAAGACAGTAGAATAGAATGCGAATTATCATGTTACGATGTCAGCTTCGGATGCAGTTGCAAAGATATTACATTTACCGTAGCGATCCGGCGTGTTCCGTATTAGCATCTCGATAACTCGAACTTCAACCACAGAATCTCTCGATTCGAATCCAGTTCCCATGTTAATTTGATCACGGGTAGCCGGAACGTGCGTGAAAGTCTATTCATAAATCCGGAGACCCAATTAGCGCCGGGACGTCAAGACATTCAACGCGATATTCGCGAGATGGAGAGGATGAATTGGATTTTCGGGAACTCGGCGAGCGGATTATTATTCTTGGCGAAGGGACGTTGAAGTTAAAAGACATTCGAGGCCCGGTAATTCGAAGATCTGAGACGATGAGACGGCCGGGATAAGGGCGATTAAACAGAATTGAATGGAGCCTTTCGAGCTTTCTTCTCTGCGAAGCAGATTTGACGGCTTTCAGAATTTCAAGTCGCCGGGGATATTGTTTCTCCTGCGGCCAATGGAAAATTGAATGCGGAATATACACACTTTTCGCGTGACAATTAAGGCATTCAGTCGTCAGAGACGGATATCTGAATTCCCGGGGCTGTAATGGCGCTCTTAAAATTTGAGAATGACGTTTCTCGTTAGACGGACTGTCCTACGCAATACCGAACACTTAAATGCCTCCTTTCGTTAAATCTTCTCATTTTAATAGAGGAATTAAGATCCTATTTCTTCGTTCATCATTATTACTTAGAGACAACGTTTCGAATAATAATACAAAAATTTATAATAAATCGGAATAAAGGCGATCGAAGATTTAGTTAAGAAGGGAAGAGGTATTACTATCAATTAGATGCTTCAGTCTTCAGTTGAACGCCCTGTATTTTGAAAAGACAATTTTGTCACGAAATTCTAGTTTTTCCTAGAATTTCTTTTTATAAATTTTATTGAGAAACACGTTTAACCCAACTTCCAGGTGGGTCAAATTCATTTTAGAATGTCTAGCTTGCAAGTATTTAAGTGACAAGGTTCTCGCGAGAAATTGTAAAATAAATTTGTGTATTTATATGGACACAGCAGAAAGGGACCCATCGAATCGCGAGAATTGAGTCACTCCGATTGCTCGATAGTTTCAGTGGTTATAATTAATTCAGTATTATATTACTCGGTAATTTTAATTATACGTGAGCCCGCCAGATTCAACGGAACTATTAGACGCGGGATTAATGAAATCACGGTGTTCGTCTATTGTCTGCATTCAAGGAACAGTTTCCCTTTCGGTTAGTAAAACAGATTTCCCGCCGGTGTTTTCCTGGTAATGCGTTTCGCGGGGACAAAGGACGCGAAATTCGTGTTTCCCTCGTTAATCGGTGCCCGGCGCCAGCCGAATCTAATAACAAATTGAACACGCCGCCATTTGCATAAATAATTGTGACTCGATTCGGTCCTGTTAATTATTCCGTGTAATCGCGGTCCGCTGCCGGCGCTCGCTGAAAGCTAAAACAGAAATCTCATCCGCGCGCCGCGTTTTGTTCGTCGGGTACAACGATTTAATCATTCATCGACGCACGCGATAATAAACTGACTCTCCACAGTTAACGCAAAAGACGACGTGCACTGTTAGAAACATTCATCGCGTTGGGCGCTAATTACTTTAGAAAGAACAAATTTCGTGATTAGGCGATCCTTATCCGTACAATACATTCAAGTTCGCTCGTTATCATCAAACCGAACATGACTCTTCCGTATCGATCTCGAAATATTCGAAAGGAATACAATATACCTTTAATATCGTCGATTTTCAAGCTAAGATATTATCTTGTACGATTCTTCCCTGGAAATTTGTCAATTAAGCTCCTCTATACAACAGAGTCGATGATTCGATCGATGGATTTTAGAATAAGAAGCGATGAATGCTTCCAGTATATTCGATACCTACTTAAATCTATCTAGAGTTCCATTATTCCATTAACGCTCAACTTTACACTCCATAGGCGCGCATCAATCACCAATCAATTGGTTTGACGCAACAAAAGTGTAAAGAAAATAGTTTTATTCCTCAGATGTCCGATTTCTCAGGACAGTTCGAAAAACTGTCGGTATCTAATTAGAGGTTAATGATGTTCCATAATTCGAAAATCACAGGTGCACGCCTAGATTCGGTAGAATTTTATTCTAGTTTATCGCGAGTTCGATCAGGAACGTAATCAATGATTCATGCAGTCCGACGGTATGGATTTTGGCTCGCAGCTTCGTGGCAGCGATCCGAAACGCGCCGTTGATAGCGCGCCCCATCCCCTCGCGCCAGGAGCCACCCCGAATGACTGGAATCACAGACTACTCGCCCCCCCTCCCGCGGAATCAACTGTTCGATCATATTAATCGGTCGCAATATTACACCGTCTGTCGGACGAGGCCCGAACCGCGGGGAAACCACTCTACGAACTCGTCCGCCGTCCCCTCGGAATTTATGAGGAAGATTTCGGCCAGGGAAAATGCGAATCGGATGTCTCGACGGATCGCGGACCGCGCCCCTGTTCTATGGAGATTATACGGAAAGATCGAAAACGACGGCTGGACACCATAGGATATGACTGTTTGCACTTGAACACGTTATTCAATATAAATATGTTTCCTGATAAATTGACGATAAGGAATGTATTTAATACCAATAGTTAATATGACGCATTATGCGAAACTTAATGTTCAATGTCAAATTTGATGGTTTTGTGTCTAATCAAGCGATTGAGAATCCTGCTGCCATTTGTTTCGGTAGATATCTTCCCTCATTTGCAGTATTCGATCAAATGCGAGAAATATTGTGCACTAAGTATTGGAGAAGCGAAACTAAAGAGTCACCGAGTTTCTAAACGCAATCTCGTGACTTGTAACATTGAGTAACTGTGTTTAAACAGAGATCAAAGGACGATAATGTCCATTCGAAATTCCCCGCTGCAACGATCGCTGAACAATTAAAATTCAATGAAGAAAACATTAACCGGATGGACGGTAATCGATTTCAATGGAGTCCCCCATATACTACGCGGGAAAATCTCGCGGAAGCGACGGACTACCGTAAAAAGTGAAACAGCGTTTTCCCGTGGAGGAACGCTAACCGTTTTATCGCGAGCCCGTCGACGTTAAATCAATGAACGAACGAATGCGCGGCGGTGATTAGCAGCTGGCTCGCTGGTGTCCGCGGATAAACACGCGCGCGCGCATCGTTACGGGAATAAATGAACTCCAAGTAGAACCGAGTTAATTAATAATACATTGAACGTCCGCGGAGCATCGATCGATCCCCCCCGTAAATCGTTGGAATTTTAATCGCGAGAACCGAGAGCCGGGCGCTGGGGAGAAACATAAATATAAATCCGCGGTCCTCGACGGGGAACGCTGAATTTTCGCTGTGACGTGAATAAAGGAACAATGAAAATATCGCGGCCGCCTCGAGTCGGTAATTGAGAATCGGTCGGAAGGGCCGATAGTTTCGGGGTGAGCAAGTCTGCGACGTGGTTAGAACTCGATTAACTCTCGGAGGTTTATCGAGTATCGAAGTCGCCCGGAATTACGTAAATAGACTACCGGATAATCGATGAAACCGAATTCTCCCGTGGAAATCGTCGAGAAATTGAATTCCTTGGGGAACCCTTTGCGCACTTTTAACACTGAAACCACCGAGCAGGGACATTGACTTTTTGAGATTTCTATAGAAACTCCAAGAGTGCATTTACTGAGACTTCGATTGATTTATACTTCAGTTTGCGTATTGGTAAATCAATTTCTTAATTTCTTTAGTAAATTCTCAGAGAAATATCTGTTATCTTTTTAATAATTGCACGAAGAATAAATCAGGAATAGGTCATTTTGACCTGTTTGGTAGTTTTAGTGTTAAATAACGAGACGATAAAGAATCTGAACGCTGAAACTATCGAGTAGTCATCGACTTTTTGAAATTTTATTTTACTATTAATATTTCAGTTGACCTGCAATTTAAATTGCGTACTGTTAAATCAATTTCTCTGGTAATTTCTCAGAGAAGCGTCCGTTTTCTTTCCGACAATTTCGAAAAGAAGAAGTCAGGAATGAGGCTGTTTAGTCTGTCTGATAGTTCCACTCTTCGTGAACTGAATTCGAACTTCTCGATGAATCGTTTCTTCGTTTTTGTACTCGATATCAGTGAAATCGAAAATGTTCGGTGCATCCTTCGTCGATCTTCTAAAATATCGAATTTTACGAGATCTGAGAATACAGCGACGATTGAGATGATTTCTCGAAGCTGTTTAATATTCAGGGCACATTTTCATCGGCGAGATTCTCTTCGCAGACTTCGAAAGCGTCGGAAAATGAGAATTGATTGAAAAAAAGGAACGACGGAAATTAGCAATTAAACGAGGACGACGGAATTCCGTAAATCCGTATCGAAATATTACTCTTAACGAACCGGAAGGCCGGATATAGAGCGATGGCGGACCTAGCCGAGGCTTTGCATGAAATTTGAATACGCGCCGGCGTTTAATCCGTTTCGATATTCGGTTACGCTGTCTCTCGTGTTACTCGCGCCGCTGTAACGCGGCCGAAAGGGTGTCCGGTGCCTTCATTAACCTGTCACCCGGCCGATTTTTCGGTTACAGGCGTCTGCGAGCGGGAAACTTCAATTCAAAACGCGTAACGCGATCCAATACAAGGGACGTTTACTTTGAAACTGGTTGAAGTCCATTAAGAAAAAAAGTAAACTGTTCAGAAATAAAAGGATAGTGTAAAATTGTAACTATTGGTGCCGTTAACTTGATTTTTTTAAAAAATGGACTTAAGCCATCTTCGAAAGATATTAGCTCGAAGTATATTACACAAATTGTCATGGTGATATTCAACGGTAGAATATTCTGATAAATGGGAGAATATTGATTGATTTTCACCGTTTAACAGGTTATTAGGAAATGGTAATATTAAATTTTAGGAAAATATTTTGTAGATCAATTTTGTAGACCGGAGACACGTTCACTAGACCCGGAAGAAGGAAAACACGTGCAAGAACAGACACGAGATGTCAGCTACGCAAACCGGTAGAATTCAATGAACATCCAGTTGCAAAAGAACTCGCTAACTGACAGGCCAAAAACTGCCAGAAAATCGTAACAGTTCCAATTAAGTTCCACGCGTGATCGTGAATTTTTCCCCCCAGGCCGGTGGACAAGCGATAACGTGTCCGAATCGTTGATGTTTATTTATCTTTCATCTGGGATGAAAAAAAATTCACGGGTCACCGGAGCGCGTATTTCTGAAACGACGGACTGTGCCATTTTCAATTCCCGGTCGTCACCGTGGATCAACGCGGACATTCGCGTTACGAGAAATCGAAAATATCAGGAAATCGGAATTGAACATGATCTCGTTAATTACCGATCAGATTAACGAAATCATTTTCTAACGTGACTTAGAACCCTTTAGTTCCAGATACTGCCTTGAAACCACATATTTCAATATCAATAATCTGTTGATAAATAGAGCAATATGTTTTAAACTAAATCATTATTGACACATCGACTGCCACTGTGGTCACCGGTGACCGAAGCTTAATTGCTTAAATACAATTACAAAAAGAAAACTGGTGTCAAGTAAAAACACTTAGTAACACGAATAACTAATGCACCACGCGTACTATGATACCAAGTCATTAATAATTACTTCTAATGCCATTTGCCTTATGAAAAAATATGTATTGTTACACAAAACGTTCGAAATTCTCGTGGCAGTCAACGCGTTAACGTACGTTTTCATCCAGTAGCTAAAGGGTTGAACAGAGTACACCTGTTAAAGGGTATTTTTGAAGCGAAACGATCGTGATTCACGGTGATCGAGATAGAGGATTGATCGGACACGCGACGTGAACGATACGATTATCGTCCAGGTCGGCGACCGAATGTAACCAGCTAATAGTTTCTGACAAAAACAGGATACAGGTTGCCGGCCATGCCGTGGAGCTGGCTGGGGGCAGCGGCGCCATCGGCAGCTGCAGCTGCAGCGGTCGCCGCAGCCGCGGTCACACCATCCCCTGCAGCTGCACCGCTCGTCCTTGCACCTAGGGCGGCGGCGAGACGAAGGTACAGAGACTTCTCATAATCCAGCCCGGAAGTTGTCGCGAGATTAAACGAAACCAGCACGATACCCTTTCAACCCTCTTCAACCCCTTTCAACTCTTATCCTCTTTCCTACTGTAGAGACTCGAAGTTTCCAACTGCCGAGAGAAATAGTGTCTTCGACGCGTGCTTTATCGTCCGGAAACGAACAATTTGCTTTGGTAGACGAAAGAACGGAGTAGCTGCGCTTGCAATTTTTTAAATAAACGTAGAAGTATTGTGTTGCCGTATTTGTTACAACGATCAAAGAAAAGAGCAGCTACCCTTGCAACTTTTTATATAAACGTAGAAACTCTCTTTCTCCGTTGAGCGCATTCGCTACGAAGATTTTCAATGCTGATAACATTCGAATGAACAATAGAGTAACGTTTCTCTTTATATTCTGGTATTCACAGCTATAAGATATTTTTCGGTATTAAAATAAAATTCTCTTTTGCCGGAGATCGATACATAACTTTCCAGATAAAGTATTTTCCCATCAGTCTCGTTTGTTAATACGTTCGCGAATGATTCTTCGATTCCGTTTCATCGACGCGCCGAACAGTCGCGTCGATGGAAAGAATATTAAGAGCGAGATAATTGTTCAAACAAGGAGCCCCGAATTCCACCGCGGAAGAGACACTTCTTCTCTCGCGGCCGCCGAAGCCACCGGGCGAAATTAAGAGATTGCCTCGAGGACTGAAACGGAGCCCCTAACACGGAAACGTTTCTTCCCTCTGCCTCGCGACGGAACCTCGCCCCCTCGGCAGGAGTATCCCGGGATTAGTCAGCGTTTCCAGCGGTCGACTTAATTAGCGATAATCGTCTAATGGTCCGTTGGCGTGATGGGGTCACACCCCGGGGGATCCGGACGAAATGATTAAGAGGATCTCCCTTCGATTACGTCGCGATCGTTCGTCGAAAATTGACCGGGTCGTATCGGTACGTCACGGGAGAGTCCACCCCCTCTTCCTCTGTTTCCCGGTATTTTTCGCGAAACGATTTGGCCGCGGTTCAGTGAACTGTCCAACTCGCCGCTGGCAACGGGATCACGGGCCGCAATTAAAGAGGCAATCTCTCGCCGGGAAAATCGTTGGCCCTAGATCTTCCAATCTCTACCCCGAATCTTCTTCTTCTTCTTCTTCTTCTTCTTCTTCCTCCTCTTCTTCTTCTTCGACCCTGTTTCTGTCCGTGGCGCAACGGTTCAACGGCTGCGTTTCCGCGAGAACGATCGAGCCGCAGCGCCGAAGGGATCCCCTCGATCTCTCGAAACGAGACGACGAGACAGAACACGGATTACCGGAAGAGAAACACGCCGGAAAAACACGGCGGCCCGTGTACACAGGCTCGCCGCCATTGTTGCTGGCTCGTCGAGCAACCACTTCTCCCCTTTTCCTTCTTTTCTCCGCCCTCTCTTTCTGCCTCTCCGCCTCTCTCTGTCTGTCTGTGTGTTCGCCACCGTCTCCCGTACACTGTCTCCCCTCGCCGAGAACCCCCACCGCACTCACCCTTCTCTCTGGGGCACGCATCATCGATGTTCCTTTTCTTTTTCACGTAATTAGCGATCCCGACACGCCATTTAGGACGGCGTTCGCGCGACTGTTATCGATCTGTGGCCGACGGCCTGCGTTCTTCTATCTTGGAAATCGGTCTCCTTGTGCTTTGTCGTTCGCGTCGAATGCAGATTAACGAATCGGTAATGAAGAAGGAAAGGATCTCTGAATAATTTCGTTTAAAGGAATTTTCAATGCTTTCGATAGAATTTGCTTGTCCGGGCAGCGCGGGGTGTAGCTTCTGCAAAACGGCCGGAAAAAGGAAATCGTTTGATCTTGTTCGTCGAGTGACTGGCGCACGGATCACCGCGGTCATTTCCGCGAGCTCGAATTTCCGGCGGGTCGATCAATTAATTATCGTTAATTGGGAGGCGTGCGCCGCTCGTGAATTCCGATGAAAGGCGAACGGACGTGTCCCGGGTTCCTAATTCGGGGCCGGCTCGTGAAACTCAACGCGGAATTATGAAACGCGAAGCGTT
The DNA here is from genome assembly GCF_051020985.1 of Nomia melanderi. Classification (NCBI taxonomy): domain Eukaryota; kingdom Metazoa; phylum Arthropoda; class Insecta; order Hymenoptera; family Halictidae; genus Nomia; species Nomia melanderi. Next base: position 11,048,105 of record NC_135009.1, read on the forward strand.
GGCGCTGTCATTTCGATGATTAATGTTCGATAAGCTGTCGCGCGGATACACCGGGGCTCGTAATTGAATTAGATTTCGCGTTGACCGTCGGCCCGAGTCGATCGAAAGTAATAATAACGATTGGACGAGGCCAGATTTCTGCGGGTTCGAAGGAACTTCAATTAAATCGTCCCGTCCTCTCGGTGAATAACTTTGGCAACACGAAAGTGACGTGAACGGGATTTTTATTAGAAGTACAGTCTCTTTTATAAAATACAAACTCGCTAAGATTCACCGTCTGTCGATTACATATGTTTGTTAAACGGAATTCCTTTGGACTGAGAATCTGTCGACAATCTAAACGTCAAGCTTTAAGAACGATCGTACTCTTCTCACTTTCGATTATTTCAACTTTATTTTTAATAATAATTCTACCTCTTCGATCATTAATCCTTCCGTCAGCATCGAAATATCGAGTTACTTTCGACGTCGTTGGACCACAGATCGAACAAACCGCGCCCAGAACATCGTTTGCCTAACACTCACCAACCCCGTAAGAACCACCCACGTGTTTTGGAATGTGCCTGCTGTACAATGCATCACGCTCTTTATTAGTCTTGTTCTATCCGCACCCGAGTTCCGCGCGTGCGATAACCGAACAACGGGAAAAAGTACACCCACTAGACCGATCGTCGGAACATCCGCCTACCTAACCACGTGCGACTGTTTGCACGGTAGTTGACTTGTAAACCACTCCCAGTTGTTGTTGCTGATTGTTGTTGTTTTACTGTTGCTCGTTGTTGCCACCCAAGTTCACTCTAGCCTAACCACAAGTATGTCTCTCTTCGTACGATTAATCTATGATTAATTGCAACTAATCAACCGGTGGTCGTCTGTTCCTTGAAGAGATTCAAGCTGATTCGCGTCACCATGAAAATTCGTTGTCTCGATTCTACTTCGTTGAACGATTCTACAGTTCACAATACATACATCAGGTCTGCCGGAAAGTTCTATCCGATAATCTCAAGTTTTCAAAGATCAGTCATTCTATAGAAATAGAATCCACAAATTACCATCACGCTGGAAATACCAATGAAATTATATTATCCAGTAAATACTAACAAACTTATTGGAAATATTATTTTTTGCTTTAATCCAGAAACGGACAGAACTTTTCGACAGACTTAGTGTACATTTAATTTTGGAAAAAAGGGAAACGTCCTTTCCGAGGTTCCGCCTCGAAAGAACCGGGATGACGAGAATCCTTCGATCTCTTCGGGACAGACGCTCAGCGTGGATCGCGAGGGCAATCGAGAGAAAAAAAGCGATCGTCGCTCGATCAATCCCCGGCCGAGGCTGACAAAAGGTAGGCAGAAACCATCAGTTTTTATTGCTCCTTTGCTCGGATCGAACGATCCCGCTCGATCGGGACACGTTTCCGGAGGAGGCTTCCAGCGGAGGGACGACTCCGCCTCCACGTGGGCTGATTCTCTTCCTAATTGTCGCTCGAACAATCACCGGAACGACTGCCGGAGGATACGGTCCTCGTCAAGGCTCTCTTCAGCGCCGAAAGCTTCCTCCCTTTACGACAGCGTCGTCAATGGACGCCAGTCTTCGACGGGATCGCTGGCTTCCTTTCAATCCGATAGCTTCTTCTACTTCTACTTCTTCTATTCTTCCCCCATATCGGAAGATCACTTCCGATCGACTTTGCGCTCTGTTCACGGTTTAAGGGTTCAGGGATCGAAAGCTGCGGGTAGTTTCAAGTTGTGTTCAGGGTTACTGAAGTACTCGCCGATAGAAGGTAATGGAACTTCGTCTGGCGATCGGATTTAGGGCCGGGGAATAGTCTTCGAAGATGCTTCTGATGTCATAGCCTCTTTAGTTCTGATAATTGTTTGTAATTTTCGATGGCTCCTTTGACTTCGACGAACCTTCCCGTTTCGTCTCGCCTGTATCTACGGACAGTTGATTCGCGTTGTAAATAAGTTATTCTTTGTAATGAATATTCTACCTTCGACTCTACTGGCAATGTATTTACAGAAAGAGTCTTCTTATAGACGCCCGTTTGATCTTTGAATCTACAAACAACGTATTTACATTTTTACAAAGATACCTTTTCTTAGAGGAATCTTCCCCCTTGTTTTCCCGACTCCGCGAACAGTAGCGTCGTCTTTTCGGAAAGGTACTTTCAGCCATTAAAGGCTTATCTTTTAATTAAAGTCTCCACTAAGGAAACCGGTGAATAATTTCACCTTTGCACGGTGTCCTTCTTCTCGGGACTGTTGTGCCAGAATAAAATTCCCACGTAGAGCAATGTGCAGGGGAGCATCACTCCGAAGAGGATGCACATAACCAACTTGAACAGAGGAGACTCCCAGAATTTCTTGCATTCCCCCGGAAATCTGATTCTCTGCGTGGATCTTCCACGTCGATTCGTCGATTCCTCGATCGAAAACCTGACGGTGAACGTTTTCACCCTTTCCGACGGGTTCTCGCGAGCCCCGGAAGTCTTCATGATGGATTTCAGGGTTTGCTGAGCCGAGGCGAAGGAATTCTCCGTTGTCACAGCGTACCCAGATTTTCCTGATAACGGTGCGGCAGATCTGTCGATAGACATGGTCGGCCTCGTCTTTGATTCCTCGGCTCGTGAAGTGTCTTCGGGTACTTCTCCATCATTGAAATCCTTCTTGACACTCGCCTGAGTGTCCTCTATCTCTCGGTAGCCCCTGTCTTCTCTATCTTGACGCGACATGCGTTACCATCCTCTATAACCGGCTCATCCTACAAATTCGTTGCTCCCCTCCTCTCGCTCGATCATCGAAGACACCGAACAGAATCGAAGATACGTTCTAAAACGCTTCAGTTGCACGTTGATATCTTCCTGCATCAACGGAAAACACCTCTCTAGCAACAGGATTTCCGTTTCTATCAGCTTCCTGAAACCGATCAAGAATCAATCGTTCTCCACAGTGAACGATTACCCAACTTCAAGCAATAATCTCGAAATCTAAAAACATCTCCAAAGATCACATTCAAAGTACACTACCAGATTCCAAACAGGCTCAGTCGTACCATTAAAAACCTTCCCTAATAATCACTGAGTCATCTACGAAACCAGCCCCTATCACGCGAGTCTACCAATCGTCGATCATTCCAAAGGAGATATCGTGTTCCCGAATCAATTCGAAATCACGTGGGTGTGCATCGTGCTCGGAGTTCATTGCCTCCTCTGTCGACAACCTCCACGACTTTCATCCCCCGCGTCTTGATCAGAAGGGTAAGAGAATTTGTGCTTTCGTCTCGCCGCGGAGAAAGGGCCGCAGCAGCCAGCCAGACCAGCGAAACGGCCATGGACCCGGGACGCGCGACTCGGTTGTCGCGAGTGAAACGACTCACCGTGTTACCGGGAGAAGGTAGGACCGCATTGGCATGTGCGTTTCTGTGTGTTGTTGCAGCCGCGGCGTTGAGAGGAGTCGCCATCCAAAGGGGCCGAGTGAACGCCGCGAGGGCGGCCTTCCCGACGAGCGCAGCCGCGCTCGCCCTCGCCAGGAATCCGGGGCCGCTCGCAGCTGCGGCCGCGGCCACGGCCCTGCATCCCTTCGCACCTGCGTAAGTAGATACCGATCGGGCACGCCGACGAAAGGACGCCTCTTCCTCTCAGTGGCGAGATTTTAAGCTTGAATTAACGATTCGACCGTCGCGCGGCTGACTCTACGACGTGCTGGACCTTTCGGGGATCGTGGATGGATTTGTTAGAATTGGAAATGTCCGATGTGTTTGGGAATGTTCGGGTGTATTGTTGGTCGCTTGTTCTATGCGAGAAGATTTAGTATATTTCATTAAATTTTAAGCGTTGGCGTATGTATTGAATTGAATTTAATTACATTTCATTTGATTGAATGCTGGAAATCCAACGTTTGGGGTGGATGTAATAACAGTTTACCTTCTCTGATCCTACGGGCTCGGTTGTTTGATGACAACATCAAATGTTGCGACGGTACCTTTTGATGACAGTCGTTAACGAGCTTCGAATTGAACATTCGATTTCGTCGAATCTGTCGAGGATCGGAGAATCCAGTCGAAACCCAGCACGCGTCGAGTTACTCGCGCAACGCACGCGCCTCGGCTCGTCAGGGGCTGCCTGTCCGAATCACTGCACCCGCATGCACCGGTCTAACCTTTGATGTATCTGAATGGGCACGACACCACTCTTTATCTTTTTTTTTTATACACCCGGAGAGGCTAATGTAATTTGCTAGTCCAAACCTTGAATCCGTAGCACCTTTCCTAGCGACTGAAGTGTGTTTCCTTCTAGAAAACGCGGTGTTACGAACGGTGAACCACGAGGGACGATTCGAAACGCGAATTCTGGGAGGACGGATCTCGGAGGAGGGTTAGGATGACAGAAAATCGCGACGGTTTCGACTCTGGCACGCAATTCCGTGATTAGAGACATCTTCGCGCGAAAAACGGAAATAAAATGCCGCTATTCCTTTTTTTGTTTAATTATCATTGTATTTCCTCGTACTACGGTATATCTAGAATATCTAGAAGCATTAATAACAAAGACTGATGGAGAATTTTCAAATCTTTAAAAAATAGGAATCGCAAAATGAGTAAAAAGTTCTGATACAGCAATGTAGACCGGATTCTTATTTCGATTCGATTCACGGTTTACCTCGCAATATTAGGACCGTTTGAGAATTCACGGAAGGAAACGTGAAGATTAAAAAACGAGGGAATCGTATTTTACATCGGCTTCGCGAATGTGAAAAAAGATTCGAGTGCAAACTCGTCGCGGGTCGATAAATCCGCGGTGGATTGACAGGACGCACAAATTTCATCGGTGTCTGGGATATTCTCGCGTTGGACTCGAGTAATTTATAGACGCGTCGGATTACAAACGCTCTTTCAGTACTCGTCATTAATTAAACCATTCTTCGGTAGGGATGAAAAAGGGCTGCCGCGCGAACGCATGGGAAAACGATATCGGTTTCACGGCTGTCGTTTCATCGTGACCCGGTGTTTTATTACTCGCGGACGAACAGTAACATCGCGGCCGGCTTGATTCACGAGCCGATGACACGTGACATCGTCGGGGCACGCAGCTCGTTCCTCCATTCAGAATCCGCGCGGATCCGTGGTTCGCCGGTCATCGCGACGCGTTTTCAGACTCCGCGCGCGCTCGGGCCAGCAGTGATTTATGCATTTTTTGTTGACTTTGCTGGAAAGCGCAGATAACGAACGACGAATCGAGTTAACGACGACTGGCCGTGTGTCGTACGGGAGATTCTGATCCTGTGACTAAGATCGATCTCGCGTTCGTTGATCGATAGAGCAGTTAACGTTCAATCGAAAAGAAATCGTTATTAAATTCTGATGTTTCGGGTCATCTTGAAATTATGATTCTTGAAAAATTGTTCAATCTATAATTACTTTTGGATCGTTGTCACGAGAATAGCTTAAAGTTTGAAATTATTTTTGGATCATTATTGTACAAGAATCTGTAAGGTTCAAGCTATTTATCTTCCGTTGTTATGTGGAATGATGAAATTCCTTTCAAAGAATATTAGAACTCGACAGTTTGAGACTAAACAAGCCGACGAGGAAACTCTCCGAGGCTTAAAGTCGTGTTTCCAGCACCGCGGTCGGTTCGACGGCGATATTTTCGTCGAAATCGAAGGAGAATATTCGCTGAGTCGAGTGAACAATGTTCTCCCCGTGTATGGGACAACTCGAGAGAACCCTTCGCCGCTGTATTGTTGTCCGCGGAACTCAAATCGGGTTTCGATCATCGGCGAAACGTCGGGAAAACGGAAGACGCGGAGGGCAAAAACAGAGTCCCAGCGCAAATATGGCGGCAGCGGCGGCCATTGCTCCGCTGGTTTCGCGACTCTTATGATGGGCGAAATCTTGATTCGATCGTTGCCCGGCTTCCAATTCCACGGAAAATAGAAAACGTATCTCCTTTCTGTCGGTCGAGCTTCCAATTTCAAGCTAGTTATTGGACAAACAAAGATGGCGGAAGGAGGAGTTGTAAGCTCGATCGACGTTCGTAATACGGGCATTAAAGTCTCCGCTTTGATTCTTCTTAAAATAATCTGTTGTCAGAGTTCTTCTTCCGTGTTTCATCGTAAATAAACAGTGGAACAGTAAGCAGTACTTTTCCATTAACAGTTCAAACAATCCTAGTACTCGATGTTACAAATATTATACGCTACTTCGTATTAAAGTCTAATTATTGGTTTTAAAAAGAATCAACAATTTAGTAAACCATTTCACGGTGTTACGTTTGATCTCGAGCTCCTTTTTCCTTTCTTTGAACATCCAGTTGTTACTGTTTCACTCGGAATCAACAATTTCTCGTGGAACGATCGAACGCGTCGCGAACTTAAATGCCCGCCGCGAGTAACGAAACGGGCCGCTTGAAAGCTCGCGTAAAGTTGAATCAACGGGCATAACGGAGCCGGTCGCGAGGCGTTCAAAGTTTCACGACAGCGTATTAACCGGTCGATTTTTCTTTTTCAGCGTCTATTACGACCCATTCCTAGCAGCGCACGCAGCGACACAGGATCCCAACTACAGGCTGCAGGTGAGAGAAACGTTCCCGCCGATTATTCCCGTCGGAAATTGTCCCTCGCGCTCTGTTTCCGGCGGCGGCGAGCGCCGACGAATGAGTTTTTAATTAAATCGAGCAACGCCTCGGGTCCCGATTGAAACGTCAGCGCGGTTAATCGATCACCTTTCAGACGGCGCCCGATAGATTATCGGGAATTAATTGGCGAACGAACCCCACTTGATCGTTCCCGCCTACGTACATCGATCTTCCCTTGATCTCGTTAAAGAAAATTGCGCGGCGCACGGTTGTCCCGTGACTCGAAAAATCGTGCCCGACCGGAATTTTCCGCTTCGACCGCGAGAGGAGCGTACACCGTTCAGTGTTACAAAATCAAGTCGAGTAAAAAATTACACCGAGTCCCCGCCGACGCGACGTACCGTCGAATCGAATCAGAATTCACCGGCGCCGCGAGCCGATTCCCCTGAAAGCATTGAATTCTTTTTTCGGGGCCGATCCTCGGCGAAACCGTGAAAACCTTTTTATGGAGAGTAGAGTTCGGTTTCCCATGGAACGATCGCGGAAAAGGGAAACAGTCGTTCAGGAAATGCGACGAAGGCATTCGAAGCGGAAAGTTCATTGTTTTGCGTGAAAGGGGCGGCGCGATCGATGTATTCGCCCGCGAATCGAGACGCTCGTCTGATCGACGCTTGGAAACAGAGCGGGGGTCGTTTAAATAGGCAAAAGATAAAAAAAAGAAAGAAAGAAAGAATGATAAAAATGAAAACAGAAAGAGGAAAGTAAAGATTAAAAAAGAAAAAGCAAACTAGAACGGAGAGGAAAGAAGGCACAGAAATATTGACTAAAGTCTGCAACTGTTCCGGACCCGTTTAGCTGGAATGGCCTCAAGCAACAGCTGACGTTAGTTGACACGTTTTGCCAGGCTTGCACACACCCGTGGAATACGCAGTGAAACCGATAACAATTACGCCGTTCCTCTATCTCGTTTCTACGCGTTCTTTCATCTACCGTCGCTCTCTCGCCCTTCTTTTCCGGCCTGACTCTCTCACTCTCTCTTCTCTCTCTCTCTCACTCTCTCTTCTCTCTCTCTCTCTCTTTCTCTCTCTCTCACACTCTCTCTCTCTCTCACTCTCTCTTCTCTCTCTTCTCTCTCTCTCTCTCACTCTCTCTTCTCTCTCTCTCTCTCACTCTCTCTTCTCTCTTCTCTCTCACTCTCTCTTCTCTCTCTTCTCTCTCTTCTCTCTCTCTCTCTCTTTCTCTCCCCACCTTCTATTTCTTCTCTTTACTCGCGACCCCTTCCTGTGCACTTTTTTCCATCGTCGTGGAATCGATTCTGTTCGCGAATTTTGCCAAGGATTTTCAAAAAACGCCAACTGTGTTCCAAAAATCGTGTTGCCATGTCCGACGAACCAGTAACTTCTTCTTCGACAAATTGAAAATATACAACATTTCGATCGTGAAACAATTTGGATTTGTCGCGTGGTAGAACAATCGAATTTGCCTCGCAGAAATATGAAACTCCGAATTCAATTATTTCCAAAATTTAGCTTCACGCGAGTTCTCGTCGCTTTTCCCGATTCTCGCGCGAGAGTTCGCTCCACTCGTCGCGCCACGATTTTCGAATCGCGCTCGGTGTCCCGAGCGTTTCACAAAATTTCTGTCACTCGAAATATTCCGGCGAAGATATTTCGGAACGGGGTATCGATTGCAGGACAGTCGAAAATAGCGTTGTCCCGTCGGTTACGACGTCGGAGCCGGCGATAAAATATTTCAAGTGACGAAATTAAGCGAGACGGCTCCGGGGCGAAAAAAAAAGAGTGGGAAGAAGTGAGGAGAGAGAAGGAGCGGGAGGAAAGGAAAAAATTTCGGGGAAAATACAGGCACAGGAAACGGGTAACGACAGCTATCATTTCCGAGCTTTCCCTCGACAGATCGTTTCGCAGCTGCGCGCTCGATCCCGCCGAGCGGAATGAAAATTAATTTCGCGCAACGCGTTCATTTTGCGAACTGCCCGTGCCCCGTTGTTTCAATGCCGGGATACGCAGCGACGCAACGCCGTTACGAAAATCCCATTCGAGAACACCGGCGAATGAAACGCGGGGGAAAATTCACTGCCGAATGAATTTCCGGGGTGCTCTCCACTCGCGCGTTTTAATAGACACGTTTTTTTTCTGCCTGGGATGAGAGTGTCAGTTCGCAAATGACCGTGGCCCATTCGACCCCCTTTCCTAAATCTCGGTGTCTTGATTTATATCGATCCCTTCGGACACCGCTCTGTGGCTGACAGTAAATTCATTTGATTCGTAAAAAGAGACGATTTCATTTGAACGGATATCTGTAGAATCGGTTCAATCGTACATTACAAGATTAACAGATAATACAATCTTTTGAAAATCATTCCTGAATTAACAAAGGCGTTCAAGTATTCGAGAAACAATTAAGACACCGCATCCTTTCCTTAAGCGTCACTGTGTACTGATCTAACGAGGGACGCTTTTTCGATAAGGGGATGAAAACCTCGCCAATAATGTCTTGATGAAAAGCGATTCCTCTTCGATGAATCTCATTGTTTCGAAGAATATGATTGAAAGGAATCTTTGTGTAGACCAATCGGCGATCGAGTGCAGGAAAAGCGTCCCCCGGTCTCAAAATGAAAAACACCCTACCGAATCACGAGACCGCGCGGCATCTTGTTGCATTTTGTCGCCTGATTTCTTCATCTTTCTCTCTGGTTCGCCCATCATCCGTCCATCGTTCGCAACCATCCGAAATCGATTTAGCGAAGCGGTATAATCGAAAGAGTCGTGAGTAACGGGGCCGATCAGTGAGATACGCGCGACGCGAAACACCGAAAAACCACCCCCAAAACAAGCCCGGCTCGAACTTCTTTTCAGGTTTGCCGTTTGTGTTTCAGGCTAAAGCGCCCGCCCTGGAGGTAGGAATTTTAAGGGTCCGCCCGTGAACATTTCTTCGCCCGTTGTTTGTCTGTTATTTCTTTTGTTTTTTTATATATACATATATATGTACATATACATACATATATGTATATGTAATATGTATATATATATATTCTCTATTCTCACACATCAACCACCCCCGAAACCCTTTGTCTTATCTCTCTCTCACGTTCTCTTGTTCCCTCGTTCCCCATGGTTTTTCGTTTGGACGCCGGTCAGGAGTGCTCACCGATCGTCGGAACAACGATTTCAACCCTCCAGAGTCCTCTCTACTTTTCCTTTCCGTGACACACCCTCCCTTATCATGTAAAAATACACGATTCGTAGCTCGGTAATGTCTCGAGGAAAATTTAGTTTTTCACGTCGCAGTTCCTGCGCTTCGTTTTCTTTTTTTCCGTTTTTTTTTCTCTTTTTTTCTTTTGGTTTTCCTTTCCTTTGTTTTCTCTGTTCTGCGCTTCATCCCCTCGAGTGTGCTCCTGTTTTTTTTTTCTCTCTTGGGACGATTGTACAGTATGCATGTAGTTCCCGTAGAATTTGGTTTCTCTGTTCGGTATCATTTGAAGTGTTTTTGTTTTCTCCTCTTTTTCTCTCTTTCTCTCTCTCTCTCTCTCTCTCTCTCTTTTTCTCTTTTTCTCTCTATCTTTTTTGGGGGGAGGATACTCTTTTGTCGCTTTCGTAGTTTTGAGAAGGAACCACGGTTGGTAGTTTTTTTTTCTGCCGGAAATGACACGCGAGCACGAGAAACTTGAAACGAGAGTTCGGTTCAATTCTTGAGCGAAGTAAAGTAGACGTTTTTTTTTCTCTTATTCTTTTGAATAATTTGTTAACCCTTTCGCTGTTCGATGTTTGCTCCTGTTTCACGATTTTGTTTGGAACACGTTTATTACACGGGGGGAACGCGCGTCCACGCGGTTCCTCCCTTCATCGTTCTCTTTGCAAACATTTGTCCCCAGCATGATGAATTTTGTAAGCATGTTGTATAGTCGAATGTTACAGGCTCAGTAGAACAGAAACGTTTTGTGTATGAAACTCTCTGCCCCGTTTGCGAGAGGCACTGAGAACACGACTTCGCCGAACTGTGTAGTGAACGATCTACGATGCAACGTTCACGGCGCTGAATTAAATATCAAGTTTAGCTTTACGACGTACTAGGCAGCGAAGGGGTTAACCATCAGTTTTATCGTGATCCATTAACCGAATGAAAGATTCGCCGATTTATCGTCCCAATAAAGGGAACATTAGCACACGCTAGTAAGTATGTAGATTGCGGATCTTTATGAGAACTCGTGTTAATAACTTCTAAAGGTTAGTTTGCAGCAGAAAAGGTCTTCACAAACCAATTTTGCTCGGTTCATCGATTGAGTTTACGAAACGTATACATTTTTACAGAATACCTAAAATTGTAGACTGAAAAATCTCTATAAATCGAAGTTCTAAAATTGAAAAATCGAAAATTAAAACACTGGAAACTAGAAGAGGCAAAACTAAGATATTCAACACGTAAAAAGTTAAAACCTGAAAATTTCTAAAGACAATACAATTCAATCATCCACCGTCTATTTACTCGAACAACCGCGATCGCTTCACAACACACGCATATTGCCCCGACGCACGGAAGAACACTGAACTTCGATCTCACGAAACTTCATTAAAAATAAACCCTCACAGCGATTCCACTAAAGATCCGCACTCGAATGAAAGCACAAAGAAAACTTCACGTCTCGCTTCCCATCGATGCAACCCCCACGACGAACACGAAGATTATTCCGGAAATTCTTCGTTCTTGAACCCCCGTCTCACCCCTGTTAACGCGGCGATCCCAAGTTTTCCCCAGCTCGAAACAAAGATTGAAATTGGTGAGCACTCCGCAGACTCGCGGCGAGTATTTTAGAAAGTGTTCTTTAGCTAGTTTAGAGTTGCTGCGAATTTCACCACCCCCATCCATTTACTCCCCCACCCCCCCTCGTTCCGGAGAGCCAGAGGATTCACTCCCACGTCGGAATAAGTTCTGCCGGCGACTTAATCGAGACCGTCCTCGACTCCCAACCCCTTCAGCCCGTGCAGCGTCTAGTTCTCGCGCGGGCTGCCGCTTGCTTTTGACGAAAACCCGGGCGGAAGTGGCGGCTGCTGGAATTCCGGGTCTCGACGATACACGTACCGACACGCGCGTACACACGACCCGTTCCATCCTCATCAAACCAACCCCTGCCCGGAATGGCTTCGCCGAATGAATTTCATCGCGGTTCCGATGCTCGAGGCGCGACTGCTTGATAGTCCACGGAGATATCGAGCACCATGGTCTCGGAAAATGGAGCAGCGTTTAACACGCCCGCTAGAGGCTCACTTTCGTTCTTCCGTTCCATTCGGGGGCGAAGCTCGAGACGGTTTGTGTGTCTCCGTTCGCTGGAGACGTTCCGCGCTGCGCGAGATGGTTCTTTGGTTCACGACCGACACTCGTCTAGCTTTCATTTTCTCGGATCTAATTGATCTGCTGATATAGAGATATTGATACAATGTTGGACGGCCAGTATAGTGAAGATGAATGAGTTAAATTCTGGAATCTTTGTCAACGCATTGCGTGCCGGTGAATTTTCAGAGAACTGAATCGTGCTGATGGCAATTTTCAGTGATCAACTTGTATCACGATAGATATAGAAGCTCGGATATCATGTTGTTATGTAATATACTTTAAATAGATCAATTCGAGTCAAATTGAATATTTGTTTAAATACTATGGTAACTAGCGAAGTTGCAGTCTTTATATAAAAACGAGATTTCTCGTTACCGGCACGCTATGTGTTCATAGTGAAATAATAGAGGGGAGGGAGTTAGAATGAAAAGTGTAGAAAACTGCTTCCCTTTGTTTCATTGGGAAGATAGAAATGGAGGTTGAAAACGGAACGAATCAGTTGAAAATTCGAATATGTTGGTTAAATCTCGCGATTCGAGTGAAACGCGGAGTGCCGTCCTCGCGTAACACGGAGAACGTCGAAAGCACGTCGACGGATGGAACGTTTAGAAGGCTTGTTGAGTTTCTTCGTTCCGCTGTTGAATAGTTCGTGCAAGGGATACGTACTTGACTACACTGTGTATCCAGCACGAGTTCCATGGATCCGGCAGATAATTGTTGTAGCGAACGTGTTGAAACCGTAGACGCTTGGTAGAATGAGAGTTCACGGTTAAACTGTGTTCCATGAGCATGAACTTAGCAGAGAAGATTTTGATGTTTGCGGATGTTGTGGTTGTTCCGAGCATCGATTATTATCACGCGGCCCGCCGCCTTAGAAACTTTCCACCCCCCCCCCCCCTTAGCCTCTGTTGATCTCGCCGCGCCATTGTATTATATACGTACGTACGTAGACTAAAATGGCCGACAAGCTGCCTCGAGTTTGTCTTAAGAATCTCAACAATTCCACCTCCGCCCAGACCCTCGACGTAGCGAAGCATCTATATTATTAGGAGGCATGCCTCGTTCTCTTAGGATCATTAGAAAATCATCTCGAAATTCTCGACTACAAGATTGCGCCATCGTAGCGGCTTCAAAGAAGAAACCACGAGAGAGAAAAAAAAGAATGAAAGTTCAAACTCCTCGACCAAGGGGCGCTGTCCTTTGATCAAAGACTCGTAATTAAACATTTCGAAATGAGTTCCGCTTTCCCGCGTGAAACGAGGAGAAGATTGCGACCGAAGAAACGGGAATCGCATTTCGCCCTTGAGCGACCGCGAAAAACGGGGACAGGCTTTCAGAATCCTACATTTTTCGAATCGTCAACGTAGATGTCTCGCGTCCACGTTCCAGCGGAATAGCTTTTCGTAATAACACGTTCCGAAATGTATTCCCCGCGTTTCTAACTTAAAGTATGAAGGAAAAGAAGGAATTTCGAGCGAAGAGACACGTTTCCCCTTTGAATAACCGACAAAAAACCAGGGGGAAGCTTCTGAATCTTACATTTTCCGACATGTAAACGTGAGAATCATGTAGCCGGTTTTCGACGGGGTGGCAATCATCCCTGCTCGTAAATATCCAGGCGCCGCACGTGCGTCGAATCGCAACCGCGTAGTTTTCGCGGTTAATTTCCGCCGGTGTAACGGCGATTCGATCCCCTTCCGTTCGTTGTCTCCCGCTTCTTGGGACCGGACCCGCCGCCCCGGGGATCTTCCTGCCCGCCATAGGATTTACGACCGTCCAGGGAACACGCTCGACCGCCCTACCGACCAGTAAACCCTTCATAAATCAACGTCGCGTCATTTCGCGTGTCCGACAGCTTCATTCCGGGGGTATTTCGCGGCGGCCGCGCACGTCTTCGACCTTCCACGTTAACCGAACCTCCTCCATTTTTCTTCCACCCGAATTTTTCGCTCCTTCGTAGACCTCGCTCGAATCGTACTTCATTTTTCCGGTGAAAAACAATTGAGAACGTTCCTGCATCTGTCATAAGACTCCCACCCGATGAATGTAGCATTTCAAGAAGAAATTCACTTCAGATGAGTATATTCTTCTCGTTTGCTCTCAGAAGATATCACTTTAAATATGAAGTTTATATTCGTCTTTCTGTCGTGGAATTGAATTCTTCTAGTATAAATTATAACAGACAATTTCAATCGTTTCGGTAGTAAAAAGAAAGATCCCTTGAGATGGTTCTATTTTTGTCACTTGCGATCAGTGGAAACAGCTTCAAGTATGAAAGTTACTTTGAATGATCGATTGAAAAATTAACCTCTTCTCTTATAATTACGTGTCACAGTCGTGATGAAAATTTTAAACCGAATACGGCAGATTTTGAAATTTTCTAAATTATTAATAATAAAATTATGTGATCGAAATGATTAAAATTTGATAGTTGAGATATTCAATGTTAATTTGAACGTCAGTGAAAGATATGTAATTATAGTGTAGATGTTGTTCACCGAATGATACGGTTTTCACTTTAAGAATATATCTAGCGTCCGAAGGTGTTGAACAAAGGCCAAGAAGCATTAGATTCGCAAAGGGAAATAACATTGAAATTTGCATAACACATCCAACGTACAAAAGCAACGTACAATCGGCGGTTCCAATGAAAATCGCGGTCAGTTCCCGAAATCCACGAGCCGATATTCGCTCTCGAGCCCGCGTTCCTCCAAGAAGCATTTTTCAAAATGAACCCTCCGTTAATTCGAGGGTCGGCGCGGCGTGTCGAGCGGGCTTCCAAGCAATTACCGTTTCCGTCGTCGCAATTCCCGTGCTCCGCCGCGGAAAAACGCGTCGCAGCCGGCCGGAACGAAAAGCGGGAAGCAATTATCGAGGCAACATTTTTGAGGCTGCCGGCGAAACGCAACGTCGGCGAGACGTTAGCAGGGGGCGGAGATCGTTAACGTAACATTTGACCCGTGAACGCGGATCCGCGCGTTGCGGTTTCGCCGTTTTCGCTAGTGGAACGTCCCAGCGGCCGGAAATGCCGAAGGGGTTGGGAGAAGGGAGTGGGAATGCGGTTCCGAGAAGCCTTTAGAAAATAATTGAGAGTTAATTGACGGGTGTCGCGGGATTCGCAGCTTCCGACCGCGATCGAATTAACATTGGCACCGAGTTTGAAAATAACCCGTTTCCCATTACTTTTTTCGAGATAATTAGAAGGGTTGCCGTTGATTTTCTGGAAGATGATTAAGTAAATTGGTTTAGCGACAGGCACATGATGAATTCAGATGTTTCACCTCTTGGCTTATGACTTCTTGATCGTTAGAGCTGCTTTAGTGATAATGAGTTAGCAAAAAGAGACAATTTCATCGTTATTTCATATTTATTATTAACTTTAAAATTAATTCAAAGTTTCCGGAGTAATGTGTTCTACTGTTCGTCGGAAAATCGTGACCACCGCTCTTACATGTTTCTAGAAGAGAAAGCATCGTCACGTCGCTGATAAATAAATGAAAATCGTTCGTTAACGATTCATCGAGGTCACGGGAGAAACTTGGATTAATAATGTATTATCTTAGTAGAGATGTAGTTGGGAATTATTGAACCCAATGTAGAGTGCGCACGGCACTGCTCGCCGAGTTCGGAAGAACGTGTAACGAGGATCTTCAATATTTCACTCTCAGACTTAGAGTCTTCTGCAATTCACGTTTAGTCCCGCTAGGTTCTCAAAGTTTAATATTCGATACGACTGCCTCTGCGAGCTTCCGAAATTATTGACGCTCGTCCTCCTCAAGTAAAAAAGGAAATCTATCAACACTCTTTTTTTCTACTCCGAAATTGTAATATCTCATCTCTTACTTCGAAGCATCGAAACCAATTCCATTCGAATGATTTTAAAAATATTTTCCAAACAGACACGGACGAACCTCTGTGTAACTAATCAACGAAAAAACATAAATCAGCAAACAATGCTATCTTATTTCAATATTTCACACATCCACGCAATACACAAACCTTAATATCATACACGAACCTTCATAATTCTGTATCGAGTCAAGCGCACGCTGAGAGTCACCCGTCGACTTCAAAGCGTTAAAATATTTCATCCCCTATTCAGAATCACCCAATTCGAAGTATCCCGTTCGCCCGGTATTTAAAACGTTATTCTACACGGATCGCGCAACGATATATTTCGAATACGGTATCCGAAATATTTTTCCTGCAAACTCCGCTCGAGTAATAATTCCCGCAGAGAGATCTCGTCCGCGGGAACGTTAAATAATTTCGCCGCGAAGCCAAACAGCCGGCTCGAGTGGCGAGCCGCTTGACCTACATCCCCGCGCGAAATATCTGGCCGAAAAGACGGGAATCGGCCACCGCGACCCAGAAACCCCCGAAAACCCGTCTGTTTTTCGTGATTCCTATCCAGCCACCCCCGTTATCGCCGGGGAGAGTCGCAGGATCGAACAACAACTGTCGCGGAAAACTTTCTGGCGCCGTCGGACCGGTGTTTTCGTGCGGCTCGCGACCCTTCTCGTTATTTTCAACGTCACTGGCAGTTATTATCGGAAGTTTCGCGCCGCTACAAGCACCGGATGATCCTGTGTTTCTGAAAATACGGAGGCGAGAAGCGAAGGGAGTCTTTTCTTGGCAGAATCGAACCCCAAGAGGATTCGTCTTCGTGATTGGTGGCTTTGATTTTATTAGACGGATGTTTACGTGAATTTTATTTATTAGGCGGATCAATGAATGACCTTACGTTTCCATTGCTTTCGGTATTTAGTATGCTCTGAAGTAATTTAGGAACTTCGATGTCTTGAATTTGAAATAATGGGTGTCTGGCAAACGACAAGATGAAGTGATACATGTTATCAAAGAAATTTGGGGAGAATTCTTTATTATATAGTATACGTAACGTCGGCATGGTTCATGATTGATCAGTTAATCGAGCAGAAAGGAAGAGATTCGTTTTGACAGTCTCAATTTTTACGATTGCTTCGAATCCACGGTTTATCGATACTTTTGGCGTTGATTATTCTTCGTTAGCGTTCTCGCGAAGGAGTTCGGAATTCGAGAGGAAAATAAGAAGCTGTTCATCAGTGGTTAGAAACTCTAGAATGTTGTTTACTTTGTTATTACTAGCTTCCTAAGGGTTTGCCGAAACTCCGGTCGATTCCCGGTAGTCTGTATTGCAGTAAACGCGGCTCGGGTGCCCGTGATTTATGAGAAGTCCGCTTAATACGCTGGGAAAGAAACCGTGTCTCCAGCGAGAGAATCATTAATCACCGGCCCGTGAGAAATGTGCATTTGTTCCGGAGTAAGGGTGCTCGTCGAAGATGAACCGTCTCGTAATGTATTCGTTGGCCCGTTACTGACCCAAGGAAACTTCGCCGTCCCGGCCGATTTAATTAAAACATGCGGCAGAATTCTATTTATCATCGGATTCGCCCCCTCGTGTGTTCCCAATTAATCCTTTGTGTCCTGAAGGGTGCTTCAAGCTACCAGTCTCATTAAAATGTTGCTGGAAGCTTCAATGGTGATCACTTATCAGATCAAGTACATTTAAATACATTCTCCTTAATCCAATCTCAGGTATTTCAACGACGTCGACGTTAACTTTTACATAGTAAATAATTCTACGCTGCGAACTATTACATTTTCGAAGCATCTGCAACGATAGCAATGGAAATTAAAAATAGAATTTAGAGTATGAAGAATAATATCTTAAAATGAAAAACTTTGAATGAATAATCTAGTTATTCAAATAACTAGAGATTGATGCAACCCCTTCGTGTCTAATATTTCGAACTTCGATGCGTAGTTGTGTTATCTCTGGAAAGAGTTCCCAGAATTTCGAATAATTCTCGTCAGCAACGGATGAATTAAAGTATCAGAATCGGAGGACATAGTTCTTCACACGTCCAATTAGAGTATTCTAATCCGAGACTGATCATCGGCTTTCCGGCGTCGAGTCTCGAGGATTCAGCGGCGACAAATAGGAGGATTTCGTCCAAGAAAAGCTGCAGCTCGAGCGGCGGCTTTCTTTCGTCGCCGATGAGAGTAATGTAATTTCGGGATTACCGGCCCGGGACGAGTGAAGCAGTTTCATAAAACGGGACGAAAGCAAGAGCGGGATTTAATTTCGGGCGCGACGAGTGCTCTCGGGACGGGCCGGGATGATTCGATAGGTCAAATGGTAATCCCCGAGTGTCTGGAGCTGATCTCTGTGTAACTGGTTCAAGCAGGAGCTTCCAGAAAAATTTCATCGGCTAGAATTTCAATCGTCGTTATCTCGCTCTCGTTTCATTTTCAAACTTATCGGTCGACCGTGGATTTTCGTGCGCATGTCAATCGTTTATGGGCCAATTTGCAGAAATTCGATTGGGGAACAAGTTTCCTCGCTTTATTCGACGTCCAGATGAATTTTATAGAAAGTAATTGAATATTTTGACTATTATTTTAATTATTCTTCTTCTAATAATAGTATTATTATATTCATTTCGATTATTCTTCTGTACTAAACTTCAGAAGATCAAAGATCCTGCAAATCCCACGAAATAATTAATGAATATCGAATATTCGGGAATCTATTGTTGCCAGTGACGCGGTCGTTAGATGTTTTCTTCGTTTCGATCTTATTCGGCTTGTAAGCTATTTGTTCTCTTTGTGCTGAGCTGTATCAAGAATATCTAGTCGCCGTTGCCTATCAATTTCTCCGTAGACACGATCCATTTGGTATTTATTGATCAACGCTCGAGACGGTTGGTAGGGTATCGCGCTAAGTGGTTCGCGAACGTTATTATGTGCCAGTGAAACGCGCACACAGGCCTCCGAACAGCCAAATAAAGCTCCCATCCGCCACGATCGACATTTAATGGAACCGTGTTGGAAATAATCGATGCCGGATGCGCGTCGAATAAAATTTTTAAAATTCCATTCCGGGAATACCACACGGTTTTCGCATTTTCCGAACAACGTTCGTCTCGCCTAGCTTGATGTGCTCGCCGAGTCGCGAATATCGATGCTGCCCTTCACGCGGAAGCTGCCGCGAGTAAAAGCGATTTCGTGAAATATGGAGTGCCCCAAAAATAACCGTCTGTTCTGACGAAACAGAAAAATTTAAACACCGGAATCTTCTATTTCACCGTTTCCCAATCGCCCGTTACGTATCTCACTAATATCGTACAGTGAACATATTTCTCTATTAACATAGCTCAATCTGTTATCCATATAGATTCATTGTTATTTTTCAACAACAGACGATTACATCGGAGACACCTTGTGAAAGCAGTTTACGAGCTAATGAAACGGTTCGTTTCTCTCGCGTTTCGGAACAGTTTTCCGCATTTCCTCCGGACGACTCGACGGCAGTCGGGTTGAGCAAATATTTTCCAAAAAATCCTATTACAATTTTCCAGTGGACACATAAAAGCTCGCGCACCTGCGATTGACGCGCTCGTTTTTCACGCGAGCGTCGCCGACGCGTCGCGTCGTATCGCGAGCGAATCGATTTCGCAGAGCAAACAGTACGATCATTTCCCCGCGTCGCTCCCTGTATATAAGCCATTCTTCCTGAAGCTTTGACCGACGGAAAGCAGTAGCTTCGAGAATCACATTTTTAGAACAGTGCTCGATATATTTGACTGCGTTGCGCGCGTCGACGAAACCGCGATCCTCGATTTTCATCCGGGAAGAGTTTCTTCGGATCTTTTTCTCGCGAGACATTCTTTTTGTTGCAACGATCGCCGATTCGTCGACGCGTTTTGGGAACGTGCTCGGTAAGGTCTTTGCAGAGTCTGTCAGGCACGAGGCGTTAATGGAGTACACGAGCGTACTTTGGAATTATGATGGAGATTTGATTCTGGGAACGTATGTCGACCAATGTTTGGAACAATTATCTGGTGAAACGTTATCGTTACAGGAATAATATCTGAAGCTAGATGCTATAGTTTCTCCGTTCCGATCAGCCGTCTTCGTTTCGGAAGCTTAGCTACTGACTTCGTTAGGAATCGAACGATGCCAGAATTAATACTAGAACTACCATGTTGTCTAGTGTATCTGAACGTTCGCATAATTAGCAACTCGAAATGAATCCATCCCCAGTGTTGCCCTGTCTGGCGGTTCCAGTGCAAAATTATTGTTGGAATATTTAATCATCGGGATAATCAGTCAATCAATTATTCGCAGCCCCTGGTAGCTTCGAACCTTCGATCCCACTCGGCGAAATACAGGATACTACCAACGAACCAACCCTTACGTATCCAACACGAATATTATCAAGCACTCTCAAAGAAAACAATGTTAAAACAACCAGACACAAATTGAATACCCTTCTCCACCTAGAAACCATAGCACATAGAAAGTAGGCCAAAGCTTCCTATTGTTATTCCACGAATTAGCTCCACGATATCTGGAACTTCGCTTAAAGATACCCACTCCAACCATTGCGAACCTCATACGTTCCACAGCATAGTACAGCGGAACCTCGATTATCCGACCGAACTGGGCGGCTGACAGCCCAAGCAAACGAAACCTCGAGAACAAATTTTTCAAAGCATGTTCGCAAAATTCGTTCGCACATAACCTGAGGTACTCCGAAGATCCAAATTGTTAACCGTTTACACTCGAGACGCGACTCCCGGTCGCCTGTTAAACACAGTAAAATCATCGAATTTAATATTCAATATCAAACTCTGCATCGGTACCAGAAACATTGAAATAAATCCCATCGAGTTACTTTCAACTAATATCGTCTACAACTCATCCAGTACTCGAACATTCCCAGCGAAACATGTACAAGTGCAAACGGTTCGATTTCCGGGAACTCTGAATGGTCCAGATAGCCGAGGATAGTCGGTCAATCGAGGTGCTGCCGTAACCTATAGAAAGCACGAGATCTCACGAGTCCCTTTCACGGGGCCAAGCCAAGAGAGACCCTGCAGCGAGCTTGCGGGCCATGTCTAAGGGGACGCGTTAGTACCGTTTCTCCGCTAGGAACACCCTCTTCCGGTCTGTCTTGGAGCTTGCTTGAGCCTTGCATGGCGGGTCATGGTTCTTGTTTCAGGCCGCGGCAGCAGCAGCTGCAGCGTCACCGTTGCTGAAGACGCCCCTCTCGACGGCGCAGCAAGCCACCTACGCAGCTGCAGCGACCTACACGGCAGTGGCTGCGCGCGCATACGGCGCAGCTGCAGCTGCGGCACAACCGGTCGCAGGATATGCCGCAGTCGCGGGGTAAGCGCGCACCTAGACCACCTAACTTCCAACACAACACCACCACCACCACCACCACCACCACCACCGCCGCCGCCGTCTACGGCGACGAATACGCCAACCCCCGCGGGCACTGGCCGGTGTTTGCTAGTCAAACCCCGGCTCCTATTCGCCGTTTCAGCCCCTTCACAGTCCCGTAACCGTCCACCCTCGACACGTATTAACACATCCACGACCGGCCCGGGCTTTCTCAAAGTTTCCACTTGTTGACGGTGCCTCCGTCAAGATTCCATTGGACGCTGGCCGGTTTAATTTCTCGGCGCAGCGACCGAGCGCGAGATGTTGATGGCATTCCGGACAAATTGCCGGGAAATTTTTAGATACAACGCCGGATGGAGTTATTGTCGTTCCTTTGAGAAGTGTCTCATGGGACACGCGATGTTTGTCAGGGAATTCGAGCTTGATCTTTGCTATATTGAGTTAGAGGATACGGATGTTGGAGGAGGGAGATGAATTGTTTGCGATTTGATGATCATTCATCTTTTTCCTGCGACGTCGAGGGGAAATGGGTTATTGAGTAGAGGGGTAAATTGAATTAACGGTCGTGGGTGTGTTAGGGTGATTCCCGTAATGAGAAATCTTCGGTCGAGCCTGGAATTAAGGTTTGAACGAGATTCGGTGATACAATGAGTCCGACAGAGATGAAATGATTAATACAAGAAGTTCATGTGTACAAGAAGAACTATCCTTGCAGACGATCCCGGCGTCGCGGCCGAGCTCTCAGAAGTCGCAGATATTTGGAAAGCCAGGCCCAACACGATAGTCCTCCTGAAAATTCTGATAGTCCTGTTGACAATCCTTAGAAACACATCCTGCGTTTGTATTCTCCAGTTTTCTCTTTTTGTTCCTTCGAAATCACATCCTTGTCGATTTTATCTCCTGCCAGATGATAACCGAAGGGAATTTAATATGTCGTCGCGTTGATATTCCAGTTACGGACGTGAGTACGCCGATCCCTACCTTGGACACGGCATTGGACCAGTAGCCGGCTATGGGGTAAAGTCTACAACTAATTACTCGACGAACGGGTCGTAGAACTTTATGCGTTTGAAATAGAACTGATAAAATACAGATCTTGGTGTGTTAACTGAAAAGATCTTTTCAACATAAAAATTGGCGCGAGTGTAAAATAATCATCCAAAAAGAATTGAATTGAGGGGTTGACGCACTGAAGCTATTCCTGAAGAACTGTAATCTTTTCGAGTGTAACAGAGATTAGTAAGGTTTAGAGTTTAATAGACTCGGCACTTTCAGAGTTTTCTATGAAATATTCGCATAAAGTTCCGATGATCAAGGAGAGAACGACGCAGGCATCTAATCATCGGGTTCATCTTGTTTCCAGGCGACGGTGTATAGGGGCACCTACAACAGGTTCACACCGTACTAAGGGTCGCCGTAGGAGAAGCGAAGCGCGAGCCTTCCAAGTACACACATCGTTATACTCAGCAACAACATGACCAGAAGTCGACACAATCATCATCGTCATTCGCCACCGATCACGTTATCACCCCTCCCCTCCCCCCACAATGCGAATACACCTGGATCCTCCGTGCACGCTGAAAGCCTCTTTAGGACCGAGTTTAGCCCTCGTCGACGTGGAAAAACGGTCGTTCGTCATCGATCAGAAGCATCTCCGGGTCTCACTGTTAAGAAGACGCCTCGAAATCAAAAAATAACTCCCAGCACCAATCGGAAATTCGAACAATTGTTAAATTACTGAACAAACTGTCCTCGATGTCTTTAGAGTAGAAAATAGGAAAGAAGGTATCATCGTGAAGACAAAAAAGATCTTGGGATCCTCTAAATGAGTTGGAAAGCCTGAAGCCGCGAGGGCCTTCGATTAGCTATCGCAAGACAAAGAAAGTTGTCTAGCTGGCAGTCGAACTTTCTCCGATCAATAATCAAGAGGAAGAGGAGACACGAGGACACGGGGCAAATTTGGCAAACTGAATTAGCGGACAAAGAGGGATCTTGGACCGAGCTCCGCCCTAGACCTGTCCTTCGCTGCAGTTTGGCACGCTCCAGGCGACGGAAAGCAGAAAACAAGAACCGGAGAATGATTCTAGGGAACTTTAGAAGAGAAAAAAATCAATAGATACGCGCGAGAGGCGTCTTTTTCTCCGGTCGAAGCTTGGGGACCGACAAAATGGCGACCGCGTCGTCGAGCGCGCCCGCGCGTCTCGAGTTCGGACCCGGCAGCCATTCGTGACTCGATTCGCGGTCGGTGCACGTGTGTATATATCACGGCGTGTATATACGTATACATAATACGTATGGATTACAATGATCTCTCTGTAGGAGTCGAATGTAATTGTACGATTCTCCGTTTTGCTCGTGTGCACGCGACGAAGTTCGATCGTCGGGAGACAAATTTT
Source organism: Nomia melanderi (assembly GCF_051020985.1). Taxonomy (NCBI): domain Eukaryota; kingdom Metazoa; phylum Arthropoda; class Insecta; order Hymenoptera; family Halictidae; genus Nomia; species Nomia melanderi. The sequence continues at coordinate 11,071,661 of NC_135009.1, forward strand.
TGGTACACGCGTCGACGGCCGGGTTTTTTAAGGCGCTTTTAATAGGATTTTCTTTGTTTTAATCGCCCCTTGTATATGTGTCTTTCGACGGGAAATCAGTGGGAAACATTGGGACAAAAAAAGGGACGCGTAATCGATATGAAATTTTGTACATAATTCGCTTATCAGATTTCCAGACCGTGGAGGTGTGGACATGCGTAGTAAAAACTAGGATGCTAAGACCGATCAATTTAGTGGCTTCGATATTTTTTTTTTTTTTCTTTTGTCTTTTGTATCGTTTTATCGCGGAATCTCACGACGCACGCGTCGGTTTCGCTAACCGTTCGAGATTTCGGGGCGAGGTTCCTCTTCCTCGCGGGAACAATGGCTGCCGGAAAGGAACTCTTCGTTTGTGTCGAGGAGGTGAACGCGACTTCCGTTCGGTACAGCGGTCGACGCGCTCGGTGATCCGAACGAAAGAGGATCGATGGAAGAACACGCGAGACCCTTTTAGGTAGATAGAGATAGAGCCAGCAGATGATAAGAAGTAAAAACGAAAAAGGACAAAGGAATGGCGCGGTGAAGCGGTTACGTGTGATCGGTAGGGTTTCTATGCCAAATATGTGTGAGCGCGCGCGTCTACGCGTATGCGTGCTGCGTGTGTCCGTGTGTATCTGCGTGTGAATGCGCGTGCGCGTGTGTGTCTGTGTTTGCTAGATCGCGATGGTGTGTGCGTGGAACCGAAACGTGGCCGAGACACGATTTCGGGATGGAAAATCATCCTTGGACACCTTCTGATTCTGCTGAACAGGATCTAGTCGAAAATGAAAGCAATCTCTACCGGTTACTGAAACCAAACGCAACCCTTTCTCTTTTCTTTATTTTTTTTTTTTCTTTTTGTTCGTTTAATACTCATGTACTCACTGACGGTCCGATCAGTGACAGTCGCTTCGCAGGACTCGGTAGCTTACGATCAACCGGTTGCCCGGTAGCTATCATCCAGAAGCTGATGAACGTGTCGGTCACCATCAGACGGGACATTCCTGCTCTCTTGTTTTCGTCACTTTTCAAGCGAGAGGATTAGAAACGCTAGTGGAAAGACTTCGTTTTAACCACGCGGGCATTCGATTTTTATCTGATTTTAACCTGTGCTCGAATTTCATTGATCGTTCATCCGGAAGAGGTTAATTTTGGGATCGTTTTATCTCGGACCGCGGACGTGTTCGTGATCATTATTTTACGGTGTTCGACATTGGAGATGTCTCTCTAAGTTCCTCCGAGTCTCGACGTTTCGACGCTTCATTGATTCTTTCCACCGGGACACGCCCGTTCTTCCCACCAGACTCATTTTGCTCGCGTTTCAGAGGACGAACGCGAAGTTTTCTTTTTCTAAGTTCCTTGATTTTCATCGTCGGTCTCGATCACCGATATGTTTTCTCACCTGTTCCACAGCCCGAATATTCAATTCAATCGGAGACGAACTTCCCACACACACACACACACACACACACACACACACACGTACACGACACGTATATACATATACACACACGTACACACAGAATACTCCTTTATTATGGGTAACGCGAAAGAAAAATGGTACGCACACTGAGCCGAGTGAGTGATAATCCCTGTTAAATTCTAGTTAAGTGGAGATTTATCGTAATAAATAAATAAATGAATAAATAAAAATATATATATATACATAAATATATATATATATATATAATTATATAGGTAAGCCGTGCTGCGTGACTCAATGTGAAAAGAGTAAATGGTGGAATGCCAGAGCGAGAGCGGTTTGAATGAGTCCGTGTGCGAAAGAGTGAGACAAAGACAGGCGAGAAGAGGAAGCAAACAAATCGCGCGCGTGCAAATAAGATGAACAAAAGGGGATATCTAACAGAACACAAAGAGTCCGTGTGAATAGCCAAATATGACAAGAAACGTTCTTTTTTCTTTTTTTCAATTTTCTCTCTCTCTCTCTCTCTCTCTCTCTCTCTCTCTCTTCTCTTTCTAAACTCTTTTTTTGTTTTCTCTTTTTTTCGTTTTTCTTTGTTCCATTTGTTTATTTTTCTTTTCTACCATAGCGAGAAGCACGTCAGGTAGTTCTGTCGTTGGTTACGTTACGTTTTATTTCCCCGCTCCCCGCCCCATCATAAATCTAATCAATCGATAGGTGATAGGTACTAGGCTAGTTGTGACACAGGCGGTGCAACCTTCGAACGAAGGGCACAGCCGGATTAAGCAAAAGAAGCATACCCCCGTTTTCTTTCTTTCGTGTTGCGTGTGCGTGCGCCGCCGATACATGTAAATACAACAACAACAAAAATGATAGTAGGGATCGACTGTATGGTTTTAATCTGATCGATCGGATCGTCGAGCACAAAGAAGAAGAAGAAGAAGAAGAAGAAGAAGAAGAAGAAGAAGAAAAAGAAGAAGAAAAAGAATAAAAAAGTAGGAGAAGTTGAAAGAGTACCATGGGAGGTAGAACAAGAAGAAACAGATGAACAGAGAGATTAAAAAAATAGAATGTGGAAGAACAAAACAGGAACGAAAGAGAAAGAATCACCGGGGACACGGTGCACCCGGTTTTTAGGAAAACCAACCGACTTTCCAGCAGAACTCTGCAGTTAACGACGAAAAAACTACACACAGACATACACACACATACACACACACACACACACACACACACACACACACACACACACACACACACACACACACACACACACACAGAAGTAAGCCACATACTCATGATTCTTGTAAACGTTAAATTAACAAGCGTAGATTTTAAAAGGACACTACACAAATGGTAAATACTAGTGATACAACAAAACCGAAAGTGTATTCGTGAGGCTCTCTGTCGCCGAGGGAAACGGCCGATGCGCCCAAAATGGCCGCCAGGCGCGTAACCGAAATGGCCGACGCATGAGAACCTCTCGGCCACCGAGGTGGATCGGTCGTTTCCCACGATTCCGCCGCGATCGTTCCTCGATGAACAAAAAAAAGGGACGTTTTTACTTACACGTTAAGGGTCTGTAGGACCCGCCGCATATGCTCGGGAAACGATTGATATTAGGAGAGGACCGCTTGATATTAAATAATCGTCCGCTCCGGGAAGGGACGCGCGGCGAGACAACGGCGGGCCGACCGAAAACACGTCTATCCCTGTATATTGTACACTGTAATTACAATTTATACTTACTCGTAATCGATACCTTTATCGGTAGACTATTACTACTAGTGGCTAGCGTAAGGTCAAGCTCAAATTCTAGGCGAGACCCAATCGTCTTCGCGTCTTATTCTTCGTCACGAGTGCACAACTCCCCAGCATCCCCCTGGAACTCCATCCATCCCCCGTTGAATCACCGAGCGATCCTTCTTCTTGTTCTTTGTCGTTCGTCTTCATCGGTGCCGTCGATCGCGCAGGCCTATCGTAAACTACCTTGATGTCGATGGATTCACGGCACTCCCCTACGCCCCGTTCCCCCTTCTTCCTGATCTCTCCCACTTTGTCTCGATGGCCGCGCCGTTATTCAATGGGAGAAGCCTCGACGATCCCGCGGAATTGACAACCAGTACGTCGGAGCGGCTGATGACAGCGAACCTCACGTTCCGGGGTAACGGATCGCGTGATCGTTGATTAAAAGTAATTCGATTTGGACTGTAATGTAATCGTAGTTCGCCTGGAGGAACGTGAACGTGTTCTCGGTGCTGAATCGCTTTCAAAACGATAGATAAATTCTACTTGTATTTAGATCGATCGACCGGATGGAGGATTTTGTAAAATATCGGTAAAACGTTTTCTCATCGGTTTCCACTCGATAGAGATCCGCGAGAGTTAGGTAGAAGAGGCAAGTAGAGCGGACTAACGGGAAATCACTGTTGTAATCAATATTAAACGAATTAGGGTTATCGAAGTTAAATTAGTTGATCCCTACGGAGTTGACTGAACGCTGAGAGCGCGGATGATAGCATTATTGGCGTATCCTAGCGACTCGAGTCTACTTCTTTCCAAATTCACATTCATTTCTAGGCGAATCAGATGACTAGCACCTTAACGATAATCGTAAACTCCACCTCGTCGCGACGTAAAGAATAATCCTCGAAACCGAAGTAGCCGTAAATCATCAACCGCTTCGACGAAAAATACGCGGTACAAGGAAACAAGAAGAAAGAAAGAAAGGCAAGGAAGAGAAGGAACCTCCTCAGACCTAAGAATCCCATCCATCTCGGTCCCCACCCCCCGTACGCCCGATTCAAGCAGCTCTAGCGGGAGAATAATCGCAGTGTAAAATAATCCAAGAGATGATACGATGATACGCACCGTAACGTTATACATATATAAATATTATTGATATAATAATATAATTAATGATTATGAAGCAGTAAGAAAACAGGAGGGGATTAAACGGAGAGGAAAAACAGAAACAATGTACGAAGAGGAGGAGTGCGGATCTAGAACGGAAAAGAATGCATTGAACTAACGTAACGACACATCTTACGAGCAACATATCCTAGCGTACTAGGCGAGGGTGGAAGCGTAACGCTCGAGATCCCCGGCGCGGATTCATCGTCGAGAAACGCGTCGTCTTCCCTCCCCATTTTTCACCCTGCCCCTGTCTCTTCTCTCTATCCACGACCTGTCCACCTTCGACTGTCCTCTCATCAACGCACACTTCCGGTTGAACGCTTGACCGACTCTCGGGAGGGAAGTTCCGCGACGGAACGATCCGTTTCCTGCGCTGGATCTCGGCCAGGTAGAGCGCCGACGCCCTCAACTAAAAAAAAAAAAAAGGAAAAAATAACAAGAAAAAAAGTCGATTTTCTTTTCTCGAATTATCGGTGACGAGAGCGCGGAGCAGCGGTCGAAGCGAGACTAACAGAAATAGAACAGATTAAATAAGGGATGTTCCATGACATTAGGGCGGCTAATCGCCGAAAGAGAATAAAATTAAGTCTAAACACTTTCGTAGCGAGTGCGTGCGTGCGTGCGTGCGTGCGTGCGTGCGTGCGTGCGTTATGCGGCGGAAGCGTATGTTCGATTAGTGTTGTTCGTTTGATTTTCGTGGAATGAGCGACGCAAGCGTGGTGAGGAACAATGGCGGCCGTTCCTTGAGTGTGTCTTTTTCAACCCTCGACCGCGGTGATTACCGTTCTTCGAGGAAAATAAAAAGATGGAAATTGTATATATATATATTATATATATATTATATAATATATATATGCGTTGCTGAGGAAATGGCGAGCGGAACAGACTTAGTGTAAAACGATTTTCTTTCCCTCGCCGTCTCGTCAGCAACGAATGGCACTTAGTCGTGTTCCATTTTTAACGCGGTGCGATATTAGAAGTAGATCAGAAGAGATTGTTTGTTGAGAGAGAAATTATTATCATTGTGGTCGAAGGTTCGGAGAAACGGATCTAGCGCGAGGTATAGAAAAGTTAGAGGAACGACGCGATGCCGCTAATAACGGGCAGGTGAAAAAATTGGTGAGAAGGTCACGGGAGAAACGCGAGCAAAACGAGAAAATGAAAAAAAAGATTTATCGATAAAATAATAGAGAACGTCGTATACGACGAAACGCTAACGCCGCCACCTGTTTTTTCGCTTCTCTCGCCAGTGTACACACACAGAGGGGTTCGCGTCCGGGAGACGCCGGCGAACCGTTTCCGGTCGCGAATCCCCTTTCCTCAGGAGCTAAACGGCCGCGTTTGCGTAGTGCGACCGTTCCGCGCAGGAGAATGCAACACACGTACATACACACGATATACACACACATACATATACACAGACACACAGAGACAGACACGATGTACACGCATTACTAGACAGGAGACACCAACATAGAGCGGCACACAGAAAACGCGAAGCGTGAATGTCGGCAAGATATGTTGAAGATGAAGAAGAAAAGGAAAAAATTAATAATAATATTAATAATAATAATAAAGAATCTGAGAAACCGAGACGTCAGGTATATAAATGTATGTACGAGAGAACAAGGAATACGATCAACTCGAACTTTAGTTTGCAAAATAACTGATAGGAGTACACACGAGGTGTCGTTCAGGAACACCTTTATCATTGTCTGATTTGATGATATTTTGTAAGTCTGGACCAGTTGTTAGGTTCTTATTACTCCCATAGCGACTTCTTATGGCGTATTTTCTCTGTATATTGTCAATGTTTATTATTAAATATTTTTCAAATAAAATTACCGTGTACGCCTCTCGTCATTCAACACCCGACGCTGAAACAACGCACCGTGCTTGACGCGGAAAAACACGATCTTGGGAACCGAAACTCGATCGAGGAATAAAAGGAGGAAACAGTCTACTCCAAGATGTTTCCCTTATGTTATCCTATTAACTAAACCTCTAACTATTCTACTAATTAAAGGAAACCGGAAATGATGCTAATATACTCTCATCATCCCCTTAAATTACTATACAATAGCTTTGGCCCACTTGAATCAGCGTCGAACGACTGCCTGCTCCTTTCGCTGCACGTTCCTCAGACTTTTCTCCTTCAACCCTTACGACAATCACGATAAATATTTCTTTATTTCGATTGTTATATTCTCCCACGTGCGTTGCCCTTTCGAAGGAACGTGTTCCGATGAAAGCAGCCACGGCTAAGATCGAAGGAATCCGCTTTTCTAGGACAGGCTCGTAGTTCCAGTGAAAGAAGACATCACAGTGAAGCCTGAACTTTTTTTCCGAGCACTGAGTCATCGCGCACATGGAATTATCATTCGCTCTCTGTTCGACATTCGGCCTCTCATCTGTCAGTAGTCCGCGGACCGTCAACCGGGAAAGACGCGTGCTCGGCTTTCCCGTCGGTCGTAACGCACGTGCGTGGTCACGCGTGATCTTACGAGTCGAACAAGTGGTTCCCACCCTCTCAGACTTCGCATCGTGACCGACGTTGCACCCTTGAGCACCGTGCACGCTCAAAAAACATTTCCCTCGACAGTTCGAAGGAAAACGAGCTGCATCCCATAAACAATCGTCGCTTCGACGGAAGAAAGCATTCGTATCGATTTCCACGAGTCGCCAACGTTGTTTACGAGTGGAAATTCACAAATTTTCCTTCTTCCGTGACTGTTTTAAACCGTTACGCAATGAGCTAGAAGAATGTGTTCCGAGTGCAAGTGCAGCTTAAATCGAATCTTCGCCGCGGTGATCCCGATGCATCCATCAATTCAAATGTCGCGATTATAGAAAGGTAACCGAACGATCCGAATCATCGAACGGGAATGAAAGTCCGATGGTAGGGGCAATTCCATTTGGAATAATAAATCGATTAGACGTTTGATTTGCTGAAAGGTAACATTTCAATGTCCAATTTCACCGTTCGATCGAGCCGCAATGCACGCGCATAATCTGTCGAATTAATTCCAATCGAACAAAACATAAATCACTTCGACACCTAACATTGTGACAAGAGAATTTTAATTCCGCATTATCATACGCCAAAGGAGCTCATAGCAATCCGAATGCGTTCCCGGTTACCGTGACTCGCCACCAAACATCCACCGTTCGCATACCATCTGAAACGTGTTTCCGTCCCGCAAAAATGGAGCAACCTCGCGCGGACAAATGATATTCAGACAACCGAGGCACTCCGCTTTATCTCAGAAAAAGAAACTACACCGTAGACCGATAGACCGGTGGCTGGACAGCTGTGTCCGCTGTTAGAGCGAGCTCGTGTCTCAAAGTTGCCAATCGGAGAACCAGTTTTTGGTCCGGGAACCGCGCGAGAGGTCGACGAATCGTTCGTGCCACGTAATCCCACAAAAATGTAAATATCATGTAACCCCGGAGGTCCACGAGGTCTTCGATGAAAGGATAATACGGAGCGGAACGACGCGTCCCTGGGATGACGTACCTGCTCGACGATCGGAATACCGATCGCTAATAGCGGCGTCGTTCACGAAATTATGAACGAAGGTCGTACGAAGAAATCCGGATCGATTTGGACTACTTGGCTCGTGAACTTCTGTTGACGGGAAGAGAAGTCTCTCAGCCGGAAGCAATCCGTTTCGGCTGGGAAACGGCGACGGGACCGGTGACATAACAGAAAACCGAAGCGCGACTGAGTTACCGTATAAATTATGTTAATGTCGGAGAATCCGCTGTGTAGGGGACACACGAGTCTAGCTACTTCCCTTTGCATCGCTCGGCGAGCACTTTTAAATTCAAATCGATCGTGCGTCGTTAGCTTAATAATGTTTGCCGAGGAATAGAGGGTTTATATGTTCTTCGCGGTATTCTTGGCGCAGATTAACGATCCGCGACCAATTGAGAATGCTTCAAGAGATTTTAGTAATAATCTGTCATCGGGGTACTGTTTGCCTGATAAAGTTCACTGGGAGGAACGTGGTACTTTGAGCGAAGATAATTTGCGAGTGACGGTCAGAATGTTGAAAAGTACATTAATGGAATTATTATTTTCTTTGTTTATTGATTCGATGGACTATGATTGAAAATAGACTGTAATGTGATCATTCAAATGTATTCTTTATTTAATTGTCTTAACGACAAACTGATGTCTCAAAGTTCGCATTGTTTTCTAGGTCGTCGCATCGTCTTCAATATTCCGCTCGCAATCCATGATGAACGGAATCGTTGTCGAATTTTTATGTAGGGTCTCCTTGGATTTTACGGTCTGGTTTTTCCCCGTTGACTTCGCACGAAAGTCTCGATGCGTTCTTGAAAATAATTAGAAATCGAATCCTCTCTCACCGGACTCCTCTTCGTAGAAGATGTTAGGTGCCGGAAAAAGTTCCACCGGTTTTCTTGGTAGCAATGAATCGAAGTCCGATTTCAATCGGTATTCCACTGGTTTAATGAATAAAATTGATAATAGCGGCAAGTTCTGTTTACACAGTTGGCATCGAAGGAAATAAAACTACTCGACAATAAGGTTCTCCGTGTTTAAAATTTAATTTCAAAATCCGTACGAACTTTTTCTGGTGCCTAACAAAATCGTAACCGGGGAATTCAGAATAATTAATTTACTCCGAGTCCTTCGCCGTTAATATCGCAGCAATTTATATTAAGAACGAGAGCATCGATTAATCAGTCTTCAATTTACAATGTATTTCATCTTTATTACCGGAACTCTCAATGTTTTATCATCGCGATTCTTACGACGTCGAAGAGCTCGACTTATCGTAAAAGAACAAATTCAGCGGAATGCTCTCTTCATTTTTTGCGAGAGCTCTTGAACGTTCGCCGAAAACGCGGCTTTTAATTGAGTACTCGGTCCGCGCGGGAACGCACTTGATCCGCGCGGAAACACACTTGACGTACTGTTATCGATAGTTATCCGAGCGCGAGGTATTTTTAGTGAGCTTTCGAAAAGCTCGTTGTCGGGACCGCTGGACCACATCGCGGGAAACTATTTCCCGAGCGCGATTCTGGCGTGACGCGGCCGCGAACAATAACAGAACGAGTTCCTGCGGAAAAACACATTTCACGGTTGCAAGTAGCGTCACGCGATATCGGGTCGGGCCGAAGCGTTTGCGTGAAATTGGAAGCGAAAATAACTTTCATTCGGGAATCGTGTTCCACGGCCACGAGAAAATTGAACTGCTCCGCCAGGATGCAATAGAAATAGTGCGTAAACATCGAGCTGAAATTCTGCCTATGAAAACCTGCAACGAACACGATGAATATTAACGCGTTGACTGACATGAGAGACACCAACGTTTCGCGTGACGCTTGTTCCTTCTACAGTAAAGAAAAAAAAGAAGAATTGTTAATTACTCGATATCACAATTCTTACGTTACAATTTTATGCAGTTATTCGTGCGATTAAATATTTGAATTCGACATTAATTATCTTATAGGCTATTTTCTTGTAATTTTGAAGCTTCGATCACCGGTGACCACCGTGGCAGTCAATATAAACGCTCAACTACATTTCCAAATTACACAACGCGCAGAAATTCTTCGTATGACTTTCGTGTTTAGATGAAGTTCGATTCGTTGATATGCAAGGTGCTCGGGGAACTTTTAAACAGGAAACGGATTGTTTTTGTTATTCCTTTAAAAAAGTTCTTCGACTAGCACCTGTTACAACGGGGGAGAATATTTTTAGACGGTCGCGAGAAAGATGAATCCAAACGAAGTCCAGGAACTCCCGTGAGAGAAGTGCGGGATAAAAATGGAGTTCTGCAAACGATACAAGCTTCTGCACGTTCTGCCGAGACCCGGAAGGCGAATCGTTTGGTCGTGGCGAACGGAGAACGGGACGATCGTCAGGATCGCTGGGAACGATGCGTCGAACGACTGCCCGGTCGAGGTGGTTAACGTTTTCATCCCCGCGATCGCCATTTTGCTGGCGTTGATCGTCTTCTTTAAAGGCAGATGCGGCAGGAAACTTAAGTAAGCCTTTAAGACAATCTAACAGCGAAATCTCAATTTCACGAATCGAGAAAGGCCGTCGGAACTTTGTGAAACGGACAGATTCACCGATAGTTGAGATGTCGGCAAGAGAAAGCGATTAACTCAGTGAATGCTTCTAAATTTTGGTGCTAAGATACTTGAATGATTATTCAGTTGGATAATATCTTCAAATTTCTTTAATTTTCACTCTGTAGAGTTAAACACTTTGGCAACTAAATTGCGCAATTAAGATCAAAGGGATATTTCCAAAAGAAACTCCGTGAATGGAGGACTCCTCGAGGTGTGAAAATGTTCTATACAGTTCGTTCGATAATGAAACCGAAGGACGAGGAACGGGTTTTCCAATTTTCGAGACGACGCAACGTTTAACTGCCGAAATGGAACTCGGACGCGCGACTTTCGAAATTTCGTGGAGATTGGACCCCATTGTCCGCGGAGATAACGGCTTTTCGGGTTTAATTGACGCGAGCCGCGCGGATAATTCGTGGCGCGAGATTGAACGATGCGTCGGGGGATCTTCAGGGAATACCCGGTCCCAACTGGAGCGACATTCGATTAAACGAAATGTCTCACGTTCGCTTTGGGACACTCCATGATTCAGAGGACTGCGTTCTATTTAAACAATTTACTTCAATTAACGGGGTTCGGGCGTAGTTCGGAATTACCCACGCGCGATAGACGTGAGCGGAATAAGATAACCTTTTCGATTCGTAATTCGTGGACGGCCGACTGCCAACCGAAAGGCGGGCAACGTTTTCCCGGGATTCGACCTATTGTTTCACCTTCGTTAACCGGCGCGATAAAATTCTGCGATTCTCGGAAAGAATGTATAAATCATGAAGTGTTTACTCGTCGAACGAGTTTTAAACTTTGTTCGGCGTATTATCTTCCCCTGAAAGAACGAGGCACGACAGTACTGCCGGTTTCGTTCTTTAAACCTCGGCGAAGCACGCGAGAAAGAAAGATGGCGGATTGTTTGCGAACCGACATCGAGCTTTCCGGTATTTCTGGAAGACGTGGAAAAAAGCGGGCTGAACGAGCCGTGAGATAGGCGCTCGAGTCAATTAACAGGATAATTTACAACACGTGTCGGTGCGCACCCGCGTACGCATTCCTGACGCGCGTCACGCAGCCTTTTCGTGGAATCTTAATGGAACAAGATGGCCGCCCGGTTTGGTACCAACGTTCATCCGCGGGAAAATCAATGGCTGACGTTTCCTGTTCGCCCCTGTCTCGAATGCGATCGGATCTTCCGAACAAGCGCCTGATCTGAGTGTGCAATTAATTTGCTACGACTCTTGAAAGATAATCCTTATCGTTTCGGGTTGAAACGATGGATAATGACAAATTGGGACGATAGAACATTGAAAGAATAGTTATTTGAAAGGATAAAAAATCGGATGAACAGAAAATTGGAAGGACAGAAAATTCAAATTGTTTCTTCACGCGCGAAAGATTAGAAAAACGCGCGATGGTAGGAGTGATCTAGAAATTGCTCATCGAATGAGGAAGATCGCGGTTATCAAAAAAATCGTCGCGTTTCTCCGCGATACGGTGAATTACGATGTCGTAATTCAAAGCATCCATTACGAAAGCGAACGGCAAGGCGCACGCTAGAATTCCCGCGAATTGGTAGAAAACCGCTCTGGAATAAGCGGAAGTTGTCAGGCGACAGCCGACGCACGATAAATTATCACACCTGCGGGGAGGAGGCTAATTAATTTTCTTCTAGAGTTCGACGGCCGTGTGAACGCCGTGAAAAAGTCACGATCCCGTTCCGTTTCGTGTTTCTGATTACCTGAGAAATTAATTCAACGATTTTTACCCCCGGGAAAATTGATAAACCAACGGGCAGCATTTGATCGATCGGTCCCGTTGTAATTGTGCTTTAATGGACGCGCGGTGATCGTTATACAAGCCGTGATTATCATACGGTTATTTCCACGATAATAAATTCTAATTGTAGAACACATATTCGATCATTCGCCGATATGAAACGCGAACACTTAATTATATTCTCGGTGATTATTGATTCGTGAAATTGAAGTTCCGCTAGTATGGAAAGGGTTTATGGTCAAGTTGTTACAAATCGCTATCCTTTTCTATCTGTTTTATTGCGTAGAGTATCTAGGGAGCTCCTCTCGTTTCACACGATCAGGACACTGTTGTGCATGTTGATCTTGCTGGTCCTTTTCCTGGAGGTCTGCGAGTCCTTTCTGACGACCACATCCTTGTCGTCCATTTTCACGATTTTAGCGGTCCTCTGCTGCTGGATCCTTCATCGGCAAACAGAAATCAACGGGGGCTACGGGATCGCCTTTTCGGCGGGAATCTTCGCCGCCATTGGCTTGGCGCGAGCTTGGAAATGCACATACTTATCTGGGTCAGTAAAAGAGTAATCAAGTAACAGAGAAAACAAGAAATTCTCGAACCAGTAAATTTACAAGTAACACGTTCACCTCTGTACAAGAATATTCTCGGTTTAGATACGGTTTATCCATCGGACACGTTCGGTTGGCGACCGGCGCGGCGTCCGCCATTTTGTGCGGCTCCTTCGCCGTTCTGGATTCCTACACGTTCTATCTGACGGTGAGTATCCTTGATTAACATCTCAATCACGCGGTGAAACCTTATCAACGGGATTCCGTTAATACAAAAATATTCGAAGCATGTATGATCCCATCAGAGCGAAATGAAAAAATTGAAATTAATATTTTTCACGTAGCGTTCCGCTTTTCCGCGTTCAAGGAATTAGAAGCAGCTCTAATCTGAATTTACGACTGTCTCACGGTTCTCGGAACCACCTTACGGGAAGTATCCGACTGGGGAATTAACGGCGTAGCGCTACAACCTTATCGAGAAGAGCCAGCTACGGCCGGTAACCGAGCGCAAACATTTGTTTTACATTTGCTCAGCTTGTTTGAATAATAATGTTTATTATCGCCGCGCGGCGAGAGAGTCGGCTCTTATCGGATGGGTAACGTTACTTTTCCTCCGACGCCGCGCTCTAAACTAGATCACAAAAATAGATGTGGCATTCATTTGTGCCGCTTCGCGGAAATAAGACCAGGAGCGTTTACCGATGCGACTTAATTCGAACTGAGCTCCCCTCGCTTAATCTTGGAGAGGCATTATCTTTTGCAAACATTTACTTTGAATGTTCCGTAGCTGAATGTTCCTCCGCGAAAACGGTCGGCCAATCGTCTTCGCTAATCGACAAACGTTCAAATTACGGCGCTGTTTAATTCGGTGTGAAGCGATCAACGATAAAAGGCAAATCGTAAAGAACAAACGAATAAGTTATTTTTTTCGGTGACAAATAGACTGACAAACACGAGTGCACAAAATACGAAACGCAGAAGTATGTTTTCCTTCTACCTCACGTTTAACTAATTAAGATTCTCGAGAGAAGCAATCAGCTTCCACCGAAACGTTGTTTCCCTACGTCCAGTTTTCTAGTGACAAATGGTCGTAATACCGTTCTCTTGTTCCGAACGATCGACAAACGCCGCGAATAAGTCGATAATCCGATCACCGGTGGATTAAATAAATGAGTCAATCGGGAATGCGATTAAGCGCCGCTGAAAGGGTTGCATTCCAGCCGAGCCGAAGAAATCCGCTTCCCCGCGCGGTCGATCGATTCAATTAAGAAATTCCCGGCCGCTCGCGCCAACACGCGACACATCCACACCCCCACCCCCCGTTCGCTGACGGTTTGAATTGGCCGGGAACCAGACAGCATATTTCACGTCTAATTATAATCGCGTTAAGAGCACGCCGCGCCGGCTCGAGCGTCTTCAACGGGGCCGGCGAACGCTTTCCCGTGATTCCAGGCCCGCGTATAGGTACGCACGCTCCGAATAAATATTTCACGTGCACGCTCGCTCCTTGACCCACTAAGAAGCGAGCCCGACTGCTGGAACGCGCAAACGGATCCCTCTAGCGCCGGGAATAACTCTATAATCGCCGATCCTCTCGCCGCAGACGAGACGCAGAAGAAGGTACTTGATCAGACAGGACTTGGACGGAGCGAGGACCGTTTACAGGCACTCCGGGGCGCCATTCATCAGCAGAATCACCTTCCACTGGGTGATCAATCTGTTGTCCAAGGGATACGCCGCTCCTTTGGAGTCCCAGGACCTCGGGGAACTGCCCGTCGAAGAGTCCGCTGCGCGACAGTTCGAGAAGTTCAGAAGGGTTTACGATCAGGAGAGGGTAAAAGAAATATATTAACCCTTTCCACTCGGAAGTTCTTTCCTAGAAATATGCAAGATTTTTCAGTGAGATACAAACGATATTCTTCGAAACTAACAAATGAGAAAACGTATATGAATTAAGAAACAAAGTTATTTTATTTCAATGTTTCACATATCGATGCATTATACAGAGCATAATGTTATATATAAGACGATAGTTTTGCTATATCGAATCTAGTGTTGACTGAGCGTCACCTCTCGAGCGCAAAGGGTTAACGGAATACTTGCTCGCGAAGAACGATAGTAAATTGAATCGCTCGTTGACTATCGGTTAGCTCCACTACTTAGATCTGTTAAGATTGTATCGCCAAAACACTAAATTAGCTCTTAATTTTCTATCTTTAAAGTAAATCTCGCCATTGGGTTTAGTGCCGTGGAAGAAAAATTCTTTTGGACACGGAAAGGTGACAATGATAATAAAGATTACTTCAAGGGTGTACTATTTTATGTATTTTATGTTAGATTAAAGCTACACCCTTAGTAACGAAGTAAAAGTACATTTTACTAAGTTTATTCGACTTTCTATTTAAAGAGGAATTTTAGAAATAAATGTACAACACTGCATTGCTTTTCTCTACTTTCCGTTTCGTGAGGTTAACTGATTTGGCCAATGAGTGGCTCGATTGTTAGTAAACGATTAAATATTCTGAACACCACGAAGGGCAAAGCGAGATTGTCCCTTTGGCGATGTTTCTGGAAACGAGTATGGCTCCCGTTCGCTGTCGGGGGCTTGCTGAAACTGCTGGGAGACGCGACCACCCTTGTCGGTCCGATGACCATTTCGAAAATCTTGGATTACGTGTCTGCGTCTCAAAACGGAACTGTTCATCGATATCATCGGGTATTTAACGCTCGTGGATCTCGTTCTTCGGCTATTCGCATCAGCGATCAAGAATTGAATGTTTCCAGAGCGCCATGACGTTCTCCGAGGTTCTCCAAAATGGCTACTTCCTCGCTCTGCTCG
This sequence comes from Nomia melanderi, assembly GCF_051020985.1. Classification (NCBI taxonomy): domain Eukaryota; kingdom Metazoa; phylum Arthropoda; class Insecta; order Hymenoptera; family Halictidae; genus Nomia; species Nomia melanderi. The sequence continues at coordinate 11,087,280 of NC_135009.1, forward strand.
TGTTCGTGTTCGCGTTGCTGCAGAGCACTCTGAGCCAGGCCTCCACTCACGTGCTCTGCGTCGAAGGAATTCGTTTGAAAACTTCCCTTCAGGTATAGACTCGAACGTCGAGTCCTGAAGAGCTGCTCTAATTCGATACATTATGTGCCTAGGCGTTGTTGTACGACAAAGCGTTGCGCCTTTGCTCGTGGAGCATAGACGACGACTGCGAGAAAGACGGTGAGCAACAGAAGAGTCAACAGACCGCTGACATGGGGACCCTAACGAACCTCGTCTCCGAGGATGCTTATAATCTAATGAGTTTCTTCTGGATTGGGCATTACACTTGGGCCATACCGTTGAAGGTAAACAAAGATGCGTAGAATTTGTCAGTAATGATAGCTGATTCTTAGTTTCTTTAATTAAAGTCTCTAGTCTGGGTACTAGGCTGGATGAACTTAGATCTAATCTAAAATATAGTCTCTTTAGAATTAAAGACTTTAGTCTAGGTATTAGATTAGATGAACTTTTAATTTCTGATTCTAGATCACTGTCATCGTGTTCCTTCTCTACACGAAGCTAGGCATCAGTGCCATCATCGGCGCGCTTTGTTGCATTCTACTGGTTACCCCTATGCAATTGCTTCTTGGGAAGAAAATGTCGGAGAACTACAAGTCCATTACAGTACGTTCAACGCATCTATCTCGTCTTTCACTGTTGCAAATCTTGCCAACGAGAAGAATTGCTTTAGAATAGAAGCGATGCGAGGCTTCGTCTGGTCAACGAGGTGCTCCAGGGGATGAAGCTGGTGAAACTCCGAGCCTGGGAGGACATTTTCGAGAAGAAGATCAGAGGGACGAGGAACGAGGAGCTGAAGATGCTGGACAAAGACTCCTTCTATTGGACTCTCATCAGTAAATTCTATTTCTTACGTTAACCGAGGCATAACAACCTCTGAATTGATTCTCTTCATCGCTGCCAGATTTTCTCTCGCATGCTTCTTCGGTCCTCACCACGCTCTTCACGTTCGGAGCCTATTATTGGTTGGAGGATCGTAGTCTGGAAGCTGGCAACGTTTTCGCGAGTTTGGCCCTGTTCTCGCAGCTCACCGTGCCTCTTCTGATCTTTCCTGTGATGATGCCTATCATCATCAATGCTATGGTAGGCTATCGATACATCATTGTGCAGTCGAAACGGAAAGAAACAATTCATTTCTCGTCTACAAATATGTCATTTCATCAGTGTCCATTCATTCGCGCGGTTTCATTCAGGTGTCTACAACCAGAATGGAAGATTTCCTTCAGCTCCCAGAAATGGTGAACGTCCTGCCGGATCCCAGCGACGGCAGGTCCGACAACATCGACAACACGTCCTCGCGGACCAATTCCATGGACGAAAACACTGTGAGTATCCGAAAAGTATATCCCCTTGGAATTCGTCCCTGAACCTCTTCGAGTTCTTCAAGGCAGCATCGACGAAGGTGCACAGCGCAGCGACCTTCGGATCGTTAGACAACATCGAGGAGGACGAGGAGGACGGACAGTCCTGTGGTTTCAGGGAATACAACCCCGATATCGGCTCCTCTACGGACACAGTGTTCGAGAAAGATCCTGTGATTCCGGTACTCCGAATGGAGTCCTGCGTGTTCTCCTGGGGCTCCGAAGAAGGACAGCTGTCGATCCGGGAGCTCAGCTTTCCTAGCGGTAATGAACTTCCTTGTTTCCGAAACAAATATTCGAGTGCTAATTCGCAGCTTCATGGAGTTCCTCGTTGAATCCTGGTTATATTCTATTCAGGTCAACTGACGATGATCGTTGGAAAGACGGGAAGTGGAAAGACCTCTCTGTTGTTAGGGATGTTAGGCGAGATCCAGAGAACCTCGGGAACCGTCGAATGGATCAAGTGAGTCCTCTCGATTACCAAAAATCGTGTTAAAACATAGCACCTGATAATTTATCATTAATCCTGTTGCAAAGTAGGGGATCGAGGATAACGTATGTAGCTCAGAGACCCTGGCTACTAAACGCTACCTTAAGGGACAACGTCCTTTTCGGCTCGGCTTACAAGCCGAGGAGGTATCGAAGCGTGTTGAAGGCTTGCGCGTTGTTGCCGGATGTCGAGATACTTCCTGGCCACGACTTCACGCGGATCGGCGAGAAGGGGATCAATTTGAGCGGAGGTCAAAAGCAGAGGGTTGCTATAGCTAGAGCGATTTACAGTGACGCGGACGTTGTTATCATGGTCGGTTCGCATGATTCGATGAAGTTTCTAAGGTGTCTATTCTGTAACGTCGAATGCTTGTAGGATGATCCTCTGTCCGCGTTGGATCACCAGGTTGGCCAGCAGATCTTCGATCAGGGAATCCGGAAGCTTCTTCTAAGAAGCGGGCGCACTGTGATCATGGTCACTCATCGGTTAGAATTGTTGTCCACTGCTCATCAAGTACGTCAACTCATTCTGCTTGAGACTTGAATACTTTAACACCTGGGAAATGATGCACCGTAAACATTCAGGTGATCGTGATGGACGACTGTCAAGTCAGAGCTACAGGCACGAAGGCTACCATCGAGAATTCGTATCCGGGCATTGCTAGTGAATGGAGGGAAGCTGCGACGAGACACCACGACGAACGTCGACCTCACAGACCTGCCAAGGACTGGTGGTCCCTGCTTAGACTGGTTTCTAGAATCGGCATCAACGTGAGGAGCAAACAAGCCACTGATGGCTCGTGGATCACTGAACAGGGAGCTCACGTAGTGAGTATTCAACGACAAATCACTCGTTAGTACCTATAGTGGCGTTCAAAAGTTCAGATCGTTTTTGGAACTTTTCTTATTCAATGAAGGCTTCAACACGAATTGAAGATTTTGAAGCCACCGAAGTCACTGTCTGACGCAACTGTTTCCCCTTAGAATCCACCGGTTTTCGTGCCGCTCAGAATGCAGAGAACCACCCTTTCCGGGTCGAGATACCTGGCCCCCGACCTCACGGACCTCCCAGTGTCCACGGAGGAGTGGAACGTCGCGAAAAAGCAATCGAAGTCCCATCGAAACGCCGCTAGGTCGAGCAGTCTACAGCCGCAAAGGCGACCACCGCCCGTCCTCCGTCAAAGTAGCACTCCAACGATGCTCGAGAGCGGAAACATTATACCTAGGTAGTCGGTAGCTAACGTCCTATACTCTTTTCGTGTTGGATCAGCTTTGATGGCACTTGATGTTTCAGGAAGAGGAACAACACGTTCGTTGGGGAACAGACAAGTGGTGTATTCAGGCAGATATTCTCTGGCAGGTTCGTTCTCTTCCAACTATTCGACTGGAGTTTAAAGAATACAATAGGATTTATTTAACCCTTCTGTCCTAGAATTGTCAGTCCACACCCTGACGAAATGAACAGAGACAAGAGCGTTCTCCGTAGGTTGATGCCGTCCAATTCTAGCAAACAGATGCAGTACAACATCAAAAGGTATAGGATTCGCCGTCCCCAAAGAATCATTGAGAATCCTTCCTCTGTCTCCTCTGAAGCTAGACGAATTTTGTTTAGATCCAATCGAATACAAGAGGACAATCACCTCCCAGTGGAAAGATTAATATCAGTGGAATCCAAGGGAACCGCGGATACCAGTGACACCGAAGAAAGTTGGTCCACTTCGATCAGTTCGGTTCGAGGATAGATTAGATGACGATGGAAGGCTGTTTGTTACAGAGTGCTACGATGTAGAGGACCACGATGAATCCCTTTACGAAGACAATAGCGGAATGGTCACTAGAATGATTTGCATGGATTACTCGAAAGCTGGGGGATGGATACCTGGCCTGATTTACGTGGGCATGGCAATTCTCTGTCAGATCGTCCGCGTGTACACGGACCTCTGGCTCAGCCGATGGACGGACCAGGAAAGGGACACTTGGACTCGTGGAGAGCAAAACATGGTCTATATACCTCATTTTCTCTGTTTGTAAATAACACAATCTCCAACGAGAATAAGATACAAAAAACATTTGAAAAGTTCGCTACCAATGAAAGCTTGCAACCTTTAATTTGGAATTACTTCGATCTTTCAATATGGTCTCTCATAATCTTAATACATGTTAGTACATTCAAATTCCAGACGTGGTTCTACTTCAGGGTCTACCTGATCCTCTCCGCAGCCTCCATACTTCTCTCTTTCGCGTGCAATGCAGTTGGACAATGGACAGGAGCTAGAGCGAGAAGAAAACTCCACGAAGAAGCGATCTGCAGGCTTCTAAGAGTACCTCTGTCGTTTTTCGAGTGCAATCCCGTGGGGAAAATTTTGAACAGATTCAGCGCTGACATAGGTGTCATCGATAAGGTTTGCATTAGAAGTAATTAACCCCTTGCCTTATAATAACGTGTAAAACTTATGAAGATTTTAAACAGAATTTAGGAAGCATAAATATTGCTCAGTTCTTTTGAATTCGAATGAAATGTTCTTCCGTTATCAGTTGCACTTCAGAGTAAACATGAATATAGGATACACCTAGAATCTGTCGTTTTCTCGATAAATTATTAATTATTAATAGGAAAGTAGTTGTGTCGATCACAGTTGAGAAGAAAAGCATAGGGCAAGGGGTTACAGGTATTCAGAATGGGACACTGTAAGAATCGAATGGGATTTCTCTTGAAGAAAATATCCACGTCGATCCAAAGGCTGACCTTCTTCGTTCTGCTGTGCGGTTCGGCGATGACAGTGAACGTGATCATTTCGCCGTGGTTTCTCGTCGCTGCTCTGCCAACTTGCGCCGTCTACTATCTCGTCCAAAGGTTCTACAGGCGAAGCGCGAGGCATCTGCAGCGTCTGGACGGCAGGTACCTCGTAAATTTTTGCGAATTGCGGCGCAGAGTAAATTAACCGGTCCAAGTCACCGATTTACCCACAGCGTACACACGTTTTGCATATCTCGGAACGCTTCGCGACACGTTTCGGGGAGTTACAAGAAAGTTACGCGCGTTTCAGACCGTAATTAACACTTTCCAGTACTCGTTGGCCAATCGCGACTCACTTCTCGGAAACCCTGAGCGGCCTCGCCACGTTGAGAGCATCGAAGCAAGAGAATCGATTCATGGCCCAGGCTACGAAGTGCTTGGACACCAACACGAACGCTTTTCTGCTGTTGAACGCGAGCAGTCGGTGGTTGGGGATCGCTTTAGTAAGGAAACCGACAGGATTATTGATCTTTTCATTGATGCACTATTATAGAAAGCGATTGGCAAGCTACAGTTATCCTAGAATATAGTTCGCGACGAAGGAACTAAGCTTAGGCGATCACTTTGAAGTTTAGTTACTCAAATCACGTTTTAGATCGTTCAATTGACTTGCAGGATTATTTGGGCGCCATTATAGTGGTCACGGCAACGTTCGCCGCGTTAATATCCGCAGAGCTCTATCCAAACCGGGTGACACCTGCTCTAGTCGGTCTGGCGATTAATTACACTCTCCTGGTGCCAATTTATTTGAACTGGGTGGTGAAATTCACCGCGGAGATCGAGATGTACATGGGCAGCGTTGCCAGGATATCCGCTTACAGTCACGCAGACATTGAGAATTATCAAGAGGAAGGTAGCTAAACATTCCTGTGATCATTCCTGAAAACATTCATTTCATTTCACAAGTGTTTCTCGTCAAGCATCCAATTTCCTTCAGGATTCCAAGTGCCCGAAGACTGGCCAAGCAAAGGCGAAATCGTCTTCGATAACGTTTCATTGATGTATTACTCGCAAAGAGAACCGGTGATTACTAATTTGACTTTAAAGATTCCTGCAGGCCAAAAGGTAAAACTAGCAACAAAGAAAATCCTCGTTTTATGAGACAATCACGCGAACATTTCGCATAGATCGGCGTTTGCGGGAGAACCGGAAGCGGCAAGTCCTCCACAATGATGTCCCTCTTTCGATTAGTGGAAATCATTGAAGGTACAGTTTTGATCGACGGAGTGGACATTCGCCAGGTGCCTTTGAGGCTGCTCCGCTCACGACTTTCAGCGATTCCTCAGGATGTGATCATGTTCGGTGGTACCATTCGGTAATTCTTCGCCAACTTTCTTCCTCATTTTCGCTTTCACAACATTGAAATTACGAATAAAACAACGGTCGTTAGGGAGAACTTGGATCCACTTTCCGAGCACGAGGACCAAGAACTTTGGACCGCGTTGGAGGTGGCGCAGATTAAGGACACGGTAGCTGCACACCCTGAAGGACTCAGTAAGGAGACAATGAACATTTTTGAGTAATTCGCATCGTTAGCTTATATATACGTCTTTAAACTAACTTGCCAATGAAAAGTTCGTCTATATTACCATATTGTTATATTATCAACCCCTTGTCCTGCAATATCGTGTCAGACTCGTGATGAAGATTTGAAACAGAATGTAACAAGTATAAATATTATTCAATTTGTTTGAAGGAAAATTGCATATTATTCCTCTGTTATCAATGATTGTACTTTAGAGTAAACGTTAACACGAAAAATGCTTATAATTTTTATCTTATTTTCCATAAATCTTGTAATAACAAAGTAATTATATAGATCATAGTTCAGAAAGAAATCAAGGGGTTAATACATTCTATATTATTGTGTTTATGATCTAAATAACAATAAAAACAAAAGAATATCCGATGCAAATGGGTTAAACGGTCTCGATATGGAATAACATCAATTTTTCACGAAAACAGGCTTCGAGGTGCGAGAAGGTGGGGAAAATTTCTCTTCGGGGCAGCTGCAGTTGCTCTGCATGGCCCGCGCGATGCTCCGGAAGTCCTCGATCGTCGTTCTCGACGAGGCGACCAGCGCGCTCGACGCGGCCACCGAGAAGTCACTGCTGAAAACGGTTTCGACCGCTTTCGAGAACCGAACGGTGATCGTTATCGCGGTAATGCCAGCTTGCACCGCTTTATCTAACCGAATGGAGCAAACATAACGAGTTACTTTCGATTTCCAGCACCGGGCGGCCGCTCTGCTCGATTGCGACCGAATAATCGTCTTCCACGAGGGGAGGATCGTCGAAGAAGGCTCGCCAATGGAACTGTCGAGGCAACGAGACGGATTCTTCGCGAATATGCTGAAATCCAGCAAACGCAAAGAAGAAGAAAGCACTCGCTAAAAGCGAAACGTCACGGGACAATTAGAAAGACTGGTTTCGAACCCCATCGTGCCAAGTATTTATTTTTGATAAGGAAGATAAACAGAGAGTACGCACCGGGACTCGTCGAATTACTTTTGTAACGCATTAAAAATGGTCGTTGATCGACCGCAAATGTATTCTTTCATACTCCGTCTACACTGTGTGATTAATCTGTCAATTACAATCGACTCTACCCAATTTCTCCATTCGTCTTAGATAATCTATCCGATTCGTAGAGTAACTCGAGGGAAACAGCCATATTACCATTAGAACAATTTCAATGAAAACTAAACTGGAACACATGATTTTATGTGTAAGTAAACTTTACCTTGCAAAGTAATCAACTAGAATTAAAATCGCTGATGAAACATCAACTGTAATTGTATAAGTTGATGTAAAACATCAACTGAAGTTACCCTATATAAAAGTAATGGAAGAAAGGGGAAATCCTCAGAGTTATCGTGTACAGCTCAGAAGGCCACTCAAGGGGCAAACACTCGTCGAGGAAGAGTAGATCGCAATCGGCCTCGATAATCTAGCCAAAAAGAGTCCAATGGAAATGTACTTTCCGGTCCCCGTTTAGGTGATTGCCTATCGATCGCGGCGAGTCCACGTGTAGACCGGCGAATGCGTAACGTCGCGGCGGCGGTAGCGACCGTTGGACAAGGTGCCAAACGATAATAATTACCAATACCCCCACGGCGATCTGTATAACGTACGCCGCGATGGAAAACGTGCGCCCGTTTTTCTGTCAGTGGCATTGAGACCGGCCTGTCGATAGGACGCGCGTGTCCGCGAGCGAAAGTCCACCGAATTCGCGGCCCGTACGTCGACGGTCTATCGCTTGGCTCGTCTTCGAGTCCTCGGGATGTCACTCGGAACGTTTGATCTTCGTTTGAACGATGTAACATCGAGATCCTCGTGACGAGCGACGTTATCCACGAAAAACGCGAGTGCACGTTCGCAAGAAAATGAAAGCGTCCCGCCGGCTCTGAACTCCTCCACGAGAATCGGCTTTCTAATTGTCGTGAGTAATCGATGGGATTGTGTGATTAGTAACGGATGATGAATCTCGAAAGTGGACTCGCCACCCGGACAGTTTTCTAGCACCAGGAAGAAGATTGCCGTGCCCCAGGAAATTTTCCTTTTCAAGCGGGTTTCGAAACCCCTCCGACTAAGGACTCTCCAGCGTGAGTACTTCCGGTGTTCGTGGTGTCAGCGTTCTTTCAGCTCTTCTGTGATAGTGATCGACGATCGATTCGGTGAATTATTTGGGGCATTTTCTATCATGCTTGTACATTGTGTTCGGTTCTTTTTCTTGAGGAACATCGTCGTTGACACTTTGCGGATGAGTATTGTTCTATTAAGTTTATCAAACATCAGGTTTGTCATCAACCGAAGAATTTAATTGTGTGAACAACACAAGATTAGTACGTAATTTCCTTATTGTCTAGTATTTAAGAGTTCGTATCTACTTTGGTTTTCCATGGAAAATTTCTTCTAACGCTTTTATTATAACAATCCTCGTCTGCAAAGAGTTAATCTCACGAATGCAACTCTTTACTCGCGACTCTGTTTGAGATTATCACTTGGATTCTTCGATTTACCATCAGAGAACCTTCGCTACACTTTTCGTTGACACTCCACGGTGTTCACCGTGCACGAGTTCGTGGTGCACCGCGTCGAAAGTTGGACGATTCTGTGGCGGTTACGCGAGGTCGTTAAAAAAGCGGCTCGGTCACAGCCCGAGCCGGTGCTGACAGGTCCGTGAACGGTAAAAAACGGGAACGTTCAATCAACGAGCTACGATAATGGCATCGAAGGCGATAAGAGGCGGCCGGCTACGATAAGAAAATAGGAAATAGGAGAACCGAGTGCTTCCCCGTCTTCCACCGTTCGCGACCGTAATAAAAAATAGGCGTTAAACGATGAGTCAATCGGTCGGCGCCACAACAATTTTCCATTATAAATGATCAATTAAAGGCCGCTCTCTGCGATTGTTTCCATCACTGGAATTCCAGAGTACATACTTCGGTTTTTACGACGTGAGTCAGTCGCCCGATATATGCTCGTCGCTTTGATTATATTTGTCGATCGTCTATCATCGTCGGAACTCGAAGATCGATCGACAAGCCGTTGCGTTGTAATCCTTCGAATGAGGATTCTTTAAAATATTGGAAACCTATCCTCCAACAAATATTAGGAACACCGTAAAAGCAAGAAGTAATCGATCCATCTATTCAAATAGCTGAATTGTTCACACTTGTAAGTGAAGTCCGGTATCGCGGGTGTGACGACACTCGAAGACCCGTACTTCGTAAATTACCGCGAAAGCTTCACGTTACGTCCAAAGATAATAGAACGGACCGGTTCAAGGTGTACTCCAGGCGTGATAAAGAGGATACCGCGTGAAGTCACCGTTACGAGGTCGATTTCGGAATGCGAGAGCGGCCTTGAGACCGTCGAAGGATTATTAACGCGAAACATCGTATCCTCGGATCGCGATACCGATGCTCGACGATTCAAAACGTCGATTATTTCTGTTTCCTCGTAACGGTAGAATGAAAAACGCATTGAAAGGAATTCTCAGACGAACGGTTTTCCTTCCAGCTGCAATTACAACGGCCGCGGAGGCGCACGTCCGCCGACCCGTTTAATGAAAGGAGAATAGGACTCGTTAGATAAGACGTCGGAACGTGCGTGTACCTGACTGTTGACACTGCGTCTCTTTGTTATCGGATAGATAAGATTTCTGCGTCTTTGTCGAACTTGAAGTCTCAGTTTTCCGCGCGAATTCACGGAGTGCAGCTCAACGGAGCGCGGAAAACTGCACTCTCGCCTCGCGTACCTCTCTCCATCCGCGATCCCAGTGAATAATCCTCGTTAGCAGGAACGTTTAACGCCAATTAATCCGCTTCTCCGGCATCCAATCTGAAAGGTGAGTCTGCGAAAACCGCTCCACCCGTCGCGCTCGCGCTCGCAGTTTATCGAAAGACCGAAAATTCTCGAAGGAAATATGCTCGCCGGTCCTCCGTCTGCTTATCTCCGCCATCTAATCGATCGTCGGAAGCCATGGTCTCGGCTCAAATAAAATCGAGATGATAACTGGTTGCGATCGAACTGCATTTCTACTGGAGAACGACTGCGTTCGTCGATTAAGTAATCCCATTGTGCAATTGCAGTATTGCGCGATGGTCTTCCGTTGTTTCAGTGGAAACCAGCCCAAACGCGGCGTTTCAAACGATCCGTCGCACCGGTGGGAACGTCTTCCCTCCGCGGCTCGCAGCTTTCGGCCGAATTCGACCGTGATAAAGCGATCCGGGGTGTAAATAAGGCAATTAGCGCGAGGTAGAGCCGCGATAACGAAACGAAAATATTGGCGGAGAGCGAAAATAGTCGTGTACACTGCTCCGCCGGGTAGACGTCTTCCAAGAGAACGCAACGATCACGTCGCTCGGGACCACGTGTACCGTCGATCACGCGATGGGGTTAACACGCTGATTGCCACGGTGGTCATCGAATGAAAATATTCAGTATCACGAATAACTAGATGATAGTATATAAAACGTATGGATTGCGGTACCAAATGATTGGTAATTGTTTCCTTCTGTCTTTGCTACAAAAGAATAAGTGATTGATCGAACGGTGCAGCTTTTCTGTGGCGGTCAACGTGTTGATTACGTTCACTCTCCTACAGCTGATTAAACGCGGCGCGCGTATGTTTCCTCGACGGTTCGAGCGTCGTTTCGGTTGTTCGCGATCTGAAAAATTCGTTCCACGACCGTGAAGGAACGGTACGCTTCAGGTGAAACACATTTGGTTTCGGCATCTGTAGAACCAGGTTGACGGCTGACGGATACGATCTCGATTTTTGAATTGCCGACTTGTCGAACGAACCGCTTCGATTTCGTTGCTGATCTCCATGGGCGCTGGCTCGACCGATCAACGTGTTAAATGCAGAATGATCGGAACGCAAACACCGGTGAACGCTCCGTGCGCGCGTTAATTGATGATCGTTGCGACGCGTCTCGTGAGAGTGAGTATTTCAGACGAAAATAGGAGGAATCGGTTGATCTTCGGGTATGCTCGGAATGCTTGAGAATATTGGAATAAATGGAAGCGTTGATTAGTTATGCGCTAGGAGGATGCGAGTGTTCTTCAGAAAGATTGACGCGTTGTCGAGAAGGTAAAATTTACTTTTTTTAATTTTTCGATAAGGAGTACACGTAATAACAGGCGCGAATGGTCAAAGAGAAGCGCGACAATCCTATCGCGAAATCTAAATTCTGTTGAAGCGCACTATCGAATTTCCTGGTAAACGTCGTTCGCTGTAAGAAATGCTGCAGATTAGAATTATTATCGTTCCAGTGATCCGGCGAAGGTGAAAGATTTCTCGTTCACTTAATAGGCAACGGCGATGGCGACGATAATAGGCTGAAAAGAACGTCGCTCGGTTAATTCGTCGCAATCGCCGGGCAGGATGATTTCAGCAACGGTGCGCGCGCGCGTTCCGCCATTGTGCAACGAAAATTACGAAACGCGTCGCGCGCGTTGCAAAGGAGCATCCTCGTGGTTACGTAAAGGAAAAAGAAATAGATGGGGAAAGGTTTCAACGAGGAAAGAGATGAAAAGGGGCGGTCGCTAAGTTTTTGGAGTTTGTTTGTCAATAACTATTCAGTGAAAACTTCTGATCTTACCTTTGTGCATAATTGTAACCTTCTAATTTATATTTTTTCTAAACCGGAACGGTACAAAATGGCGCAGTTATTCGCTAGCTTCGGAACCCCTTTTCGTATCACATCCATTGTTGGCCGACACGATTACAAACAACTGAAATATCCGAAGACAAAAGATTCAGTGGATTCACGAACAGAAATATAGTATCTAAAATGTAGTGTTAGATCCGATTGCGACGGAAGGCAACGATTTTCCGGTATGTTGCCGCTCCGCTCGTCACCGTCTCGGACGCCGCGCGTCTTTGTCTGCGAGCAGATCGTTATCCTGGATGATTATTAGGACATTACTGCTGCGAATTCCGGGAATTAGAACCGGAAAGTGAAGACGCGAGGTGCTTAGACTGTCAAGAGAAGAAATAAAATCTCGTGAGGATAACTCGATTTGTCTTGCGCGTTTGCATTTGAAGGATGAAAGTGTAAAGTAATTATCAACGTCCATGCGATTATATTTGCGTTTGAATATTCATTTATTCTCAATGAAAAGGACTGGCCGTCCGATAATATTAAAGACTCCAAGCTTTTATCCTTGGAGTCTCCTGGAAAACATTTTCTAGAAGTTCCGCGTGGCACTACTGCAATTTACGCAAACAAGTGCGTTACAAACAAGATTTAGGGAGATCCTACTCGCGATGGTTAATCAAACATCCTTATCACTGTTTTAACACTGTAGAAACTGAGTCAGTTGTCCGTAATAAATGGAGATTAATCGCGGAACGTTCCGAATATACACGAATTTCGAGCGTAAAACTGAAAGTTGATTAAAGCTCGAAGACAGTTTAAAGAACTCGCTTCTGTCTCATTTGAAACGAATCCTACGAACAAAAAGAACTTTTCAAGGACTAAATCGAGAATTCTCCGGCAAAAGACAGATACCAATCCGCTTTGCGCTACAAGAAACTAAAAAACACCCAGAATTCCTTACCGACACTGAACTCGCGAAGATGAGCAAAGAAATCGCGATATCATTTTCGCTCGCGATAAGATCGATTCCGTTTCTCCGTTAACTCGGCGCGCGGTTCGGCTGATGGTTGACGTTCGCAACGAACCGCTTGAAAATAATCAGACCGAATTACGTAAGGAAGCTTGAATCAATAAATTATACCGATAAATTTCAAAATAAATCAATCTATCATTTCTCGCTCCGTTTCTACGATCTCTTACATCATTCTACCTGTACAATTAAAAAAAAAAACAAAGAAAATGACCAGGCAATTTGAAACACTCGGTAGCTCAAGTGTTAAATCGAACGAACAAATAATCATTAGTCTCCATTCGAATCCCTTCGTCGGTCCTGAGGATCGGTCTAACGCGATCGAGGATAAGACGGCAACCTCGGGCGCAGTCGAAAACGAGGATACGTCCTTACCGTAATAAAGTGCTAATGTATTGTGACGTAAGCGTCCGATATACACGTATATCGTGCACTGGACGTCATTAGCATAAGCATGTGACCAGCGTGTGCCACGTGCTCGCACGGAACTTCCGTTTACGGCGTTTCTCGCGAGTCGACGATCCCGAGCTGCCCGCCCCGAAGGAAAAAGAGGAAACCGACGAGCGTACCTACATAGAAGAACGGAGATATATTCGGTGCAAGGATCCTGTCGCAAGAGAGTCGGCCCCGTAAGTGATCCGAGGCGATTACGATGCGTTGCACGAGCGCCGAGAGCCCCGGGACAAATATTTGCGCTCGGTTCGCGATTTTCGTCATAATAAAGAACGCAATAAAGTAATTCCGTTTCTGGCGCTCAGCTCGACTCGGCTCGGCTCAGCTCAGCTCGGCTCAGCTCGGCTCGGCTTGGCTTGGCTTGGCTTGGCTTGGTTGGACGAGGACCGATAAGTGGATTGTACGTTATCTTAATTAACATGACGAGCGATCGGCGAGCAAGGAATTCGAATCAGATAAAGAAGCCCCCTCGATCGTCGTCGCGCCGTCGACGGGGAAATATTTACAATCGTACTGCGCGCGACTCGTTCTTTTCCAACGGAATCGATCGTAATCGCGTGCAACCAGAAACGAAGAGAATAAAAGAAAAGAAAAGGCGAACAGGAGAAAGATTTCAAGGAACGTTTCTCTCGCGTCGGTTTTCAGGTGTGAAACGAGTCTGCCTGCGACATGAACAGGACGAGGACTACGCGATGAGGTTCTCGTGTTTCCCGAGGCCGAACATCATGGGACAGAGGGGTAGCATCAATCTCGCCCCTCTGCCTAGGAATGACGAGTCGAACAACGTCGTTGGTATCAGTATAGTGAGTACTCGAATTTGTCACTTTCTTGTAGAGATAGGCGCGGATTCATCCGTGTTATTTAATAAACACGAGTATCATCTAGAAACTTGCTTTCATCTGGAGTCTTGAGAAGGTAGACGTCCAATAAAAAGCTGTCGGTGCAGTTAGAGCGTCGACGTGCAATGAAAATCACAGTAGAAGTCTATTAAGTGGTGGCTTTAGTTTTACTTTGTATATCAATGGCATTAATACACGTATGAAATGTTTCTGCTACCTTCGCAGAACGGAAGTACGAAGAGTCCAGTGGTGTCCAGCTATAAGCAGCCTGGGGAACCAGATCTGAGCCATGGCGTGGTAAGTGACCACGCGAATATTATTCTTGGTAATTGTAGAATCTTTGGAGATTGAACATTCGTTTGTACGGTTTAGGTTTGTTTTGTTAATTGTACGATGAAGTGTAAAACGAGAATTGAATCGTTTAGATACGTCCTTTACCTACCGCCACTGTGACTAATGGTACGGGACCACCCCTAAACTCCGGTGGCAAAAGCAAAGCACCGCCTCCACCCCAACGAAGCCCCAGTCCTCTTCCCACGCACCCAGAAACCGATCAAGAGGATCACAGCAATCTAAATGACTCTGATCAGCCAGTCAACAACCCCAGGGGCGGCGTTATCGGCAGAACACCGACGCCACCCTCTGCGCCAACCCCCGTTTACGACAAGGACACCAAGTATGTTCAAGAACGGAGATCGTTAAATTAGAATAAATCGTGTAGAATGATCAGCTACGCCTAATTTTGCTACGTTCGTGCCTTTAAACTGACTATCCAGGACAATAACCATGTTCTATACACTTTATTCGACGAACAAGCTAGAGATATAACCTTGGATCGATTTATTAAGATTTCAATGCACTAAAGAGATTAACTTTCTTTTTCAGGAGCAGACGACAAATCAAGAGAGCCATTTTGGAGAACGAGTTCCTCGGTAATCTTGAAGAGAATCAGGTGGAGGCTGTGGTGTCCGCGATGTACCCGAAGCAGATACCACCGAGTACATTGGTGATTCGAGAAGGAGACATAGGTAACAAATTTACTATTCATTTCCAGGTACGATCTAGGTATATCTTTACCATTAATTTCTTTGTTTAACGAACTCCTCAGGGTCGCATCTTTACGTCTCGGCGGAGGGTGAGTTCGACATCTATCAGGGCAACAAGTTCCAAAGAAGCTTCGGCCCAGGCGTCGCCTTCGGAGAGATCGCTCTGCTTTACAATACGAAACGACTTCGTTCCATCAGTGGTAAATTACATGAAAATACCAATTTAAATAACATCGATCTCAATTCTGTCTCTCGGAGGAGACTTCTAGAAAGTCTCTTGAAACATCCCAATGTTCATACCAACAGAATTACATTTAACTTTCAGTGAAGAAAGGTGGAAAGGTCTGGGTGCTCGACAGATCCGTGTTCCTCACTATCATGATGAGGACAGCCCAGGAGAGGGTGGAAGGCAACGTCCGGTTCCTCCGGCAGGTCTCCGTTCTCCAGAAGCTGCCGGAACCTAAGGATCATCTGCTCGCTAAGATCTCTGATCTGATACGCGTGGTAATTGTCCTGGTTTCCGAAGAATACTCGAAAACATCGGAAACTTAACAGTCCAAACGTCTAAGAAGTACATTTCCCTCTCCTTTCTTCTAGGAATTCTTCTGTTCCGGTGCCAAGATCGTGACGCAAGGGGAGAAGGGTGACAAATTCTACATAATCAGCGGAGGGAACGTCAGGATCACGAAGAACACGGAGTACGGGGGTGAAGAAGAGTTGGTGGTGCTCGGGAAAGGTCGGTACTTCGGTGAGAAGGCTCTTTACGACGACGAAGGTGACAATCGACGGCACGCGAACGCCATAGCCCTCGCACCTGGGGTCGAGTGTCTGACGCTGGACCGAACGTAAGTCTCCGCTAATGAAACTTCACTTTGATAAACGAATAGCAGACACACTTAGATCCTCCCTTGACACAAAACGAACCTCAGTTCCTTCTTGAACTACCTGGGAGGTCTCGACGAGATACGGAACAAGGACTGGGTGGAGGAATACGAGAAGCAGAAGAGGTCCCTAACGCCCAGGAACTGGACCCACGAGTACTCGAATATCACGCTGGCTGATTTAGAGACGAGGGGTACTTTGGGGGTAGGAGGATTCGGCAGAGTCGAGCTGGTCACTCTGAAGTCGGACCACGAGAAGAGCTTCGCGTTGAAGAAGCTGAAGAAGAAGGTGATGGTCGAGCAACAGCAACAGGAACACGTGTTGAACGAGAAACACATTATGCAGGCCTGCGATTCGTCGTTCATATGCAAGTTAGTGGATCAGATGTCACTGTTGCATTCATCTTGACTATAATGTAACTTCACTTACTTCGAAACTAGACTCTACCAAACGTACAAAGACAGCAAATACGTTTACTTCTTGATGGAAGTTTGCCTCGGCGGTGACGTGTGGACGGCGCTTCAGAAGAGGCGATACTTCGACGACGTGACCGCGCAATTCATGGTTGGATGCGTGGTGGAGGCTCTCGATCATCTTCACTCGTTGAACATCGTTTATCGGGATCTGAAACCGGAGAACCTTATGCTGGACTCTCGTGGATACTTGAAGCTTGTGAGTTCAACGTAAGTTTTCAATGAAAACACTCATCGACGAGATGTTTTTCCAGGTTGATTTCGGGTTCAGTAAAAAGATTGGACCATCCAAGACTTGGACCTTCGCTGGCACGCCTGAATACGTGGCGCCGGAAATTATATTGAACAAAGGACACGACAGGTAAGCGATCCTCATGATGTACCCAATCTTAACGGTAGCTAAACAATTGATCCGTGTGAAGGGCGGTGGACTACTGGGCCCTTGGAATACTGACTCACGAGCTGCTGGTCGGCAAACCACCTTTCCGAGGCACGGACCACATGACCACTTACAACAAGATTCTGAAAGGTATTGACGTGGTCGGTGTACCGAACATTGTCACCAAAAATGCGAACAATCTGATCAAGAAGCTTGTTCGCTTGAACCCCTCGGAACGTCTCGGTTACCAGAGAAACGGTATTCAGGATATTCGAGATCACAAGTGCGTACACAATTATTACATTCACGGTAAACATGTCGGTTTATCGAATGAACAAATAAATGTCAGCGTCTCCTTTTCCTTTGACGATCTTTCAATTGCTCTTCACAGATGGTTCCATGGATTCAATTGGCAGGCCTTGCAAAGATTGGCTTTACCAGCGCCGATCGTTCCTACGGTACGTGAACTTTCGATCCGTTTCTTACGTAGAGGAAATCTTGTAAGATCAAGATAATTGTTGATC
Organism: Nomia melanderi; assembly: GCF_051020985.1. Lineage (NCBI taxonomy): Eukaryota > Metazoa > Arthropoda > Insecta > Hymenoptera > Halictidae > Nomia > Nomia melanderi. The sequence continues at coordinate 11,104,721 of NC_135009.1, forward strand.
AAATTCTTCAGGTGCGAAGCCAAGTCGATACGAGGAATTTCGAGAGGTATCCGCCGGAACGTAATATTCCTCCCGACGAGACCTCTGGATGGGATGTGGACTTCTAACGAGCGATCGTACAACGATCGTACAACGCAATCTAATGTGCCTTAACCGTCAATTGAATGATAACAGCGTCGACCACCGGAAGTCGTATAAAAAAACTTCGCCGACTACTCGATTATTCGATATCTAATTGATTACCGCGATGGAATGTAACAATTCAGCTTTGTGTTCGAGCTCCTCAGCCGACCTACATCAAGACAAAAATGAACTGTAATCGAAAACTTTTACGCCGATCGAAATCCGAATGATACTCCGCGACGATATCGATATTTATAACCCTCCAATGTTACTTGAATTGAGAATAAATTTATACTTGAGTTAATAAAAAAGAAATCTATGGTAGAGTTTCATTCTATGATCCTTCGCGGATCCTTCGACAGTGTACGTGACAATTAACATGTACGTTCAATTGGTATTACCCTGTCACACAATGAACTAGATGAATGATTTCCCGATAACTGGGAAGAAAAATGCATTGCTAGATTGTACATCAGCCGTCAATGATAACGTATTTATCAACTACAGATGTTATTACCGATTAATCATAGTAGGATTCATCGGAGATAAGATTGAACGAATTGCAATAGTTGGCATTAAACGGCAGTACGCCATCAATTCTTAACGCGTTGATCGCAAGAAAATAATAGCCGGACGTCATTCGCGATTTGTGCTTGTCAAATCCGATGGACTATCCCTGAAGGAGTCGCTCATTGAGAGTTACAACGAAGGCTCGAAGATGCATTACCTGTGCTTTAGAAAGATCTTCAAGCGCAACATGCGCCTGTCCGATTCTCGTCGACGCAACAGCGAAGACTGCTACCACGAGTTATCTCATCAACGAAAACCTAGTGTAGTTGGTGATGTGAACGCGTCCGGTGATGCTCCCATCGTAGCCGTCGAGAAGGACGAAAAGTAAACAGAGGAGTAGACGATTAACGTTTATGCGTAAATCAACTCAACTTCATATTTGACGCGACTTCCAGGGCCAAGGAGCTGATCAGGGACGCGATCCTGAAGAACAAATTCTTGGGAAACCTCACTCAAACGCAGCTCGAGAACCTGATCTCGGTGATGTACCCTAAACAGGTTAAAGCTAACACTCGGATCATTCACGAAGGGGACATTGGTAAGTGACGATGAATACGCATCGTTTATTGTTGGATCGCGTTGATCGTTTCCATGCGACAGGATCTCACCTGTACGTCTCGGAGGAAGGCACATTCGAGATCTACGTAGGTGATACTTACCACGGAAGCTTTGGTCCCGGTATCGCTTTCGGAGAATTGGCACTCTTGTACGACACCAAACGATTGTGCTCCATTGACGGTAATGAAAATATGATCCTCGGATTCCTTGCAGTTCTAATGAGCTATTTCCTCTTTAGCGAGCACGGTTGGGAAGGTCTGGATGCTAGACAGAAACGTGTTCAGAACGATAATGGCGGTTGACAGTGAGCAGACCACGGAACGCAATCTTCAAATGCTTCGCAGCATTCCGATATTTAAAGACTTCGCGGAGGAGGTTCTGCTAAAGATTTGTGACCTGATCGTGGTGGTAAAGAATAAATTTTTCTTATTCTATTACGTTTAACGTCAAAATTGACATTTAAAGCTTAATTAATGCAATCACCAATGCAATCGATCTTGAAACCGCTTTCTCTTCGCAAGGAATTTTATCCTGCGGACGTTTACATAATACGTGAAGGTGAATTTGGGAGCAAATTCTACATCGTGAGCGGCGGAAGCGTGAAGGTGACGAAGAACAAACCGGGGGGAGAACAGGAACTAACGATGCTTGAGAAAAACGAGTATTTCGGTGAGAAAGCGCTGTACGACGAGGAGTCTTCTCGTCATGCGAACGTGATCGCGATGCCTCCTGGAGCCGAGTGCTACACCATAGAGAGATCGTAAATTAATCAGTTTTTGCGAACATTCTCCCGACTGCATTGTGCCTTGCATTAAACGCAACTGTGTCTTCGACGTTAGGACGTTTCTGACATACCTCGGCGGACTGGAATCAATCGCGAAGAAGAACTGGTTGAAACACCAGAAGTTCACAGATCTCGACGACTGGAGCGAGGAGTTCAAAAAGTTGACTCTGTCGGATTTGGAGGTAGAAGGGACACTCGGGGCCGGTGGATACGGTCGTGTGGAGCTGGTGACCGTAAAATCGTTTCCAGGGATAAGTTTCGCTCGAAAGAAAGTGAAGAAACATATGATTACGCAGGGTGGCTATCAAAGGATGATTTACAGCGAGAAGATGAACTTGAAACTGTGCGAATCTCTATTCATTCCCAGGTGAGTTTAAAGGGTACAGGATAGAAAAATTAGATTTTAGAAAGAGTGAAAGAAAAGTGACGACGGAATAAGCAGCTTCATAATATACGAGACTTTGGGATTAGGTTCTATCAGTTTAGGATTCTTTCAGGTTATTCAGGACCTTCAAAGACAAAAGGTATCTGTATTTCTTGATGGAGGTATGCCTTGGCGGCGACTTAAGGACTGCCTTGAATAGAAATGGCCGTTACGACAATTCATCCGCCAAATTCATCGTCGCCTGCGTGGTTGAAGGTCTCCACTATCTCCATTCACTGGGCATCGTCTACAGGGATTTGAAGCCTGAGAATATCGTGATCGACATTAGCGGCTATACTAAGATTGCGAGTCTTTTTATTTGAATTGTAAACCAATTATTGGTAACATTTCGCTAATTTGTACGTTTCCCATTCTGTAGACTGATCTCGGATCCAGCAAGAAGATCGGTGCCTACAAAACGAAGACCTTCATGGGAACGCCAGAATACTTAGCACCCGAAATCATTCAGTGCAAAGGCTACAATCAGTGAGCTTTCCCAAATTGAATACTTAACGGAAATTATCGAGATTTTTGTTTGATTTTTTTTTTGTTTTGACAAAACAATGCGAATTTAGATTTCTCCTCTAGAGTGAAGGTGAATTACAATTAATGATTATGGTTTTTTTTATCAACGAAGAGCTGTCGATTATTGGGCGTTGGGAATCTTCACGTACGAACTACTTCTGAATCGAACACCATTCGAAAATGTCAACGACATGGAGATATACAACCAAATTCTTCTAGGTATCAATGATTCGCTTTTGCCGTCTACTCTGAGAACGCCAGCAAAGCAATTTATTACATCTCTGTTGCAAAATGATCCTATTAAAAGACTCGGATGTTTGCGAAATGGTGTCGCCGATATCCGCAATCACAGGTACGCGAGTTAGAAAGAAAAGCGTCCTTGTAATTATTTATTATTAAATTATCGTATTCGTCGCAGATGGTTCCATGGTTTCAACTGGCGAGACTTGCAAAGTCAAAGAATGCCATCGCCTATTGTACCGACGGTAAATCAGATATTGTTTTCAAATTTTGTTCGCATACGGTTTGCCTAAGAGGAACGTGCGATTTAATAAGATTTCTTGTCGTATTCATTTAATTATTTACAGGTGAAAGGGCCTCTCGATCGGAGAAATTTCGACAGGTTGCCACCGGATTACAAAGCAGCACCATCCGATTTTTCCAACTGGGACGCAAATTTTTAAATTCGAATAAAATTCTTATTATTAAATTGCAATGTCATCCGAGATGTTTATAAAAATTACCAGCGAGATTTTTTACCTCCAAAAAGGGAACTTGATAAATAAAATTATTAAAAAAAAATTTAAATGGTCTATACATTTAATTAACGAAATAATTTTATAATCTACCTAATTCCATGCTCTAAATGAATTTTTGTGACATTCTATTATTTCGATAGAATTTTTAAGCAATGCGAAACAATTTTCCGATTTCAAAATAATACCGCAAAAGTTTACTCCAATGTGCCGTAAGTCTATTTGAAATGTTTTCGAAAATTTGATTCACGTAGTCCCTCTCTTGTGCGGTATACTCAAAAGTTTCTTTTACTTACAAGTACGCCTATTTCAAGATATTTAAACAATGAAACGAGCATAAAAAATCTTACAATGTAGTTAATGTACACTTGTAATACAATTGTATGAGTAATAAAGTATCAATTTATAGTTTTTAATGCGTGTGTGATAGTGGTTCGCGTGCTAAAACAGAGAAGAATATCAGGTAAGAGAAGTGAATAACCTGCTAGGGGAATCGGTCTTATTTAAAAGTAGATTTGAATTGAAACGTAACTATGACAACCGTACAAGTACGATATTGTTTTATAGCAAATATTTGAATGTTTGTAAGTTTTGATCGGTCGAATTCTTTGAGGCATCGAAAATTTTAACTTGGACATTGCGCAAAGCACACCGACAACTTCAGGTGGCGCACGATTTGCTGCACTCTGTGCAAATAACCTTGTTATACTATCGTTCGAACGGTGGTGACTTTACAAATTTGTATAATAGTTCAGTTATCGCATGTAAAACAAATTTCATAGACATGCTGTTGTATCAAGTAATTTAAGGAGCATAAAGTTTCTATCATGCAGTTTCGTTTGTAGTTGATAAAGGATAATATTTGATAGTGTACGATATTGGATTACAGTGCGAAAGAGCAAACACACGCGCTGAATTTCTTAATAATTATATACGATGTATATAACTTTAATAATGGAATGTGAATAGCACAACAGTTTCTAATGTATTTACACAAATCGACGAGTACCGCTGCATTATCAGTGATGACAGGACCTAACTTAACATGAGGTGAAACTAGGTCCATGAATGTTTTACTTGCCATTAATTTCCAGTGTTTTGTATAAAATACTACAAAATGGAAACCCATGAAAACGAGCAATATGTTACATTTCCTCTTTCTGGGGTACATGATGGTATACAAGATAACATTATATCTCATGAGGAGATATGTGAACCTGTTGATGAGTGTGTCCTTCAAGAAGGGCTCACCGAAGTGTCCGTTACAGATGTGAACGCTGGTATTACAGAGGCACAGGTTGCAGTTGAAATTTTAGCTGAACATTCTGACGAGGAAGATGAGAATCGTGTGGTATATCCCATATATATTAAACAAGAAGAACAGCAACAATATACTTCAGGAGATGACGAGTCTATGGCTGTGGAAGCATTGCGACAACTCGGTGGAATGTATCCTTGTTTCGAGGATAAGAAAGTGTCTTGTCCTAATTGTGTAAATCTTTTTTCACAGGCTGAAATGGCCAAGCATCATGCTACATGTACGACTAATAAATTGTCCTGTATGACCTGTGGAGAAAGATTTGAAAGGAAAATGGATTTAAATAATCACATGGTTTGTCATCAGGTAGATCGACCACATGCGTGCAGAACTTGCGGCAATCTGTTTCGTTCTAAGAGTAGCTTAAGATGTCATATGTTGGAAGTCCACCAAGTAGAAAGGCCTCACAAGTGTACGATATGTGGGGCAGACTTTCAGAGGCCTTCTAGTTTATCTAATCACATGAAAATTCATACTTATGTAGCTGGTCGTGCCATTATGCAGTCACAGGGTAATAATGTCTCGCAACAATCTGAGGAAACATTTAGAAAATGGCCTGAAGATGTAACAGAGACCCAAAACAATCAAGTGCCATCTTCTTCAGTGCAGACTGTACAAACTTACGACACTGTCCAATGGACAGTTCCAACTTACAGTTTTCACAATGAACAATCAGCAGTTAACACAATTTCTAATCCTCAGGAAAAAATAGATACATTACATGAATTCACTGTAATGCCAAATGGAGAAGTAGCACAATTTGAATACACTCAACAGAGCAACATAAACAATCAAGTCAGTCAGCAGTACAATCTTTCATTGAATTCTTTTAGTAACACAGATGCAATGGTGAAAGTTGAAACTTTATCTTATAACAGTGAAAATAGAAGGAATTATTCAGAAATTGAAACAAATGGTACAAAGCAGCACACTTGCAGACATTGCGGTATTAGTTTTTCTCGAGCAACAGCATTGGTGTCTCATGAAAAAATACATGCCTCTAAAAATTGGAATATGCCAATCGAATGTGAGTACTGTGATAAACAGTTCCAAGATGGAAATCACTTAGCTACCCATCAAACAACTTGTGCTAAAAAGATGATGCAGAATAATATAGAGCAAGGTACACCTAACAATAAGTGGGGTAAGCATGCATGTTCTGAATGTGGTAAAAAGTTTACTACTAAGCAAAAAATGTTCAGACATCAGTGGATTCATAGAAAGAAAACACATTCCTGCGAGGTTTGTGGTTCTCAATTTGAAAAACAAAATCAATTAGATGAACACAGATTATCTGCACATCCCGGTGATTCTCCATTTACTTGTACAGAGTGTGGTAAAAGCTTTGTATCTCGTCAGGGGCTTTGGGAACATGGTAGAACTCATGCTGGAAGCCCTGCACATTTTCATTGTGATACATGTTCCAAAACATTTTCATCTAGACAGGGGTACTTAATCCATCATCGAACACACACTGGAGAAAGACCATATGGTTGCAAATTTTGTTGGAAAGCATTTAGAGATGGTGGAACTCTAAGAAAACACGAACGCATTCACACAGGAGAAAGACCACACGTTTGTCCTCTGTGCTCAAGAGCATTTAATCAAAAAGTTGTTCTGAGAGAACATGTTCGATGGGTTCACGCAGCAGGAAAGAACGAAACTGAAGTAACTGGACCACCTTTTCCATGCCCTATATGCGGTGCGTTAAATCAAGATCGAGATGAATTATGTGCACATATTGTTAAACATTCTGATCAAATGATAGCAGAAGCTAAAGCCAAGACAAACAATAATGCCCCAAAACCCAAGCCAACTAAGAAAAAATCAAAAACATCTCCAAGCACTACCTTACAAGGAAAGCAAGCAGCTGGAAATAGAATGATTTCTAAAGCAGAACAGAATGAAGCACTTTTATCTATCACAGAAACAGATAAGTCGGACGATCAGCAGATTTTAAACGATAAGCAAAATAGTACCTTCCTTGTAGTAACTACGGACAAACGTAATGAAAATTATATCGCAATATCAGAACTCAAATCTGATAGCGTACAATTAATAGTTGATGAGAAACAAGATGAAAATATGCACATTTCGCAGACTGACCATAGTCATAGAGAATCTTTAAATATGATTGCTATAGATAAACAAAACAATACAACTCAGATTGTCACTACTGAATCTGAAGGAAGTGCACTTCATCCTACAACCAGTCATAATGAAATGACTACAATGCATTTAATACAGACATCAAAACAAAGCAATACTTTGCACTTAATATCAAAACAGAATGAATCATTACCTGTTTTAACACTACCAAATCCTCAGGGCCATGAAAACTTTTCCAGTCAAATTGCACAAATAAATAGTAGCGATTTACCAATGGATATGGTAACTCATCATTCAACTAGAGAAGATCAAAGTATGAAAGATCCCCATGAAATTGGGCAAGATACATTAATGCAAGATGGGACATCCCAAACAGCTGTAATACAAGTTGTACAGTACCATCAACATGAAAGTGATGATGGAGAAGAGTTGGTCTGTGGTATCTGTGGAGAAGATTTTAATGACAAAAACGTGTTAATGGAACACGTTAAAATTCACATATAATTATTGTTATTGTTTTGTTATTCGAGTTTGTGATAATCTTGTGCTATTAATGTGACTACATAGAAAACAATGAACTTGAACATTATTTACGTTATTGCGACAAACAAATGCGACTCAGCTATTTAAACATTATACAATAGAAGTAGCGGCAGCACCAATTTTTTATGTGTTTTAAAAACGCACTGATATTAAAACACAGGGAATTTTTTATTATATTTATACATTTTTAATTAATTCCTTTTTGTTTTACGATTCCCAAAAATGCTTTTGCACATTTAGGTCGTAAACTATACATGTGATTAAATAATGTACATGTATTAAAATAAAATCAGATAGATGAATATTTATATATTATGTGTAATACACATTAACGGTTACGGTAAAAAAAAAGTGGAAAACATATCGTAAAAAACAATCCGAGGCTTATGTACTTCTGCTTAATGCAGTTTTATAAACTGTTTGGTCTTTTAAATTTATGTATCATTTTACGATACGTGAGTTGTAAATGAACCAAATGCCACTTACAATGTAGAGTATGAGGTGCAATAAGGAAATAAAGTGCAATTTATTTTCTATATTTATTTTTTATTTTATATTACACTGAATCATACATTTCTGTTTGGTGTAAATATTTCTAGTTTGAAAAGTATGCATTTACGTAATAATCGGATTCCTCGTATTTGAATTGTCGCGCACTTTTTCAAAACAACATTGTGAAATAGTCACGTGTCGATGCCGGGACAAAATACAAGCGTACGTTGTTTTGTGAAATAAATAATTAAATTTTTTGATTGTGTTTCATAATTACACTGTTACGTATTGTCAGATTTCAAAACTTGATCATCGACTGTCATTACACACTTGAAATAAAGTAAGTACCAATCTTTTTAAAACAGTGTAAATACATTTTGCGCACATGTGATTTCAAATGTTCTAACATTTAAATTGTACACATATTATCGTATGAAACATTTAAAGATATAATTTAATATACAAGACACAATAATCAAAATTTATTACAATTTATATTTTAAAGTAAGTATTAACCTCCATTCTATACATAATCAGTACATCATCAGTATAAGATAGTGTTTGGAAACGATCGTGACAATTCCGCATTTCAAGCATAAAAATAAAAATATATTTACTATAAATGGATTATAATTATATACAAAAACTTGTTTAAAATGTACTTTTATGATTGAAAAAAAAAAATACGTTTCAAAGTGAAGAAGTTTTAACCTCAATTCTACAACGTGTAAATACTACAAACTTTAAAGAGGTTATGTTATTGCTTTCTGTTTTAAAGACTAATTTATTTATGAAACAAAAAGTGCTGACTGAGAATTAAGAGGAATTGATTAAATTTTTACTGAAAGAGAGCAAACATGCCTACATGGAATCAAATTCAAGCACAACTTCGAAATCCAAACAACCCGGTGGTATTTTTTGATGTGTCCGTGGGCACAACAGAAATCGGTCGAATGATCTTTGAACTGTTCGAAGATGTCTGTCCAAAAACCTCAGAAAATTTTCGGCAATTCTGCACCGGCGAATACAGAAAGGACGGAGTACCTTTGGGTTTCAAAGGTGCCATTTTTCACAGAGTCATTAAAGACTTCATGATTCAAGGTGGTGACTTTGTAAATGGTGATGGAACTGGAGTAATAAGTATCTACGGAGGTGGAACCTTTCCTGATGAGAACTTCACATTAAAACATGACTCTCCTGGATTATTATCCATGGCAAACAGTGGCAAAGACACCAATGGTTGTCAGTTTTTCATCACCTGTGCGAAATGTAATTTTTTGGATGGCAAACATGTTGTCTTTGGAAGAGTAATAGACGGACTTCTCGTTATGAGAAAAGTGGAGAACGTTCCTACCGGACCAAACAATAAGCCAAAAATTCCTGTTACAATATCTCAATGCGGACAAATGTAATAGCTAATTGTAATTTATATTTTTATATAGAATTTGTATGTTAAAACATACCGCAAATATTGTATTATATATTGTAAGATTAAAAAGGGTATTTTAATTGAATACCTCTTTCCATTTCTGCATTAAGAAAGATTTAATCATACTTTAACGAGTCTCTTTAATGAAACATAATTTTCAGGTAAATTGATGGCTAACTGTAATTATCGGCTCGAGGCTGTCATTACCTCCAGGAAATTGTATAACTCCTTACTAATATCGACTAGTTAAGAAATTTCATTTTCTACTACCCAATTTCTATGATACACACTTCTACAAATTACTACATTCACACCATAACTGTCGGAATGGATCTAAATGAAATCAAATGAAAAAAAGTTGCTTTACGAACTTGGATCTTTATTACACTAAATTTACATACGAAATGATTATCTCAGTTTACAATCTATGCGGGGGGGTATCATGATCAGACAAAGTTCCATACGCGATCCAATGCTAATACGATTTACTCTGTTCGATTTTTCCGAGAGTGAAACACTTAAAATGATGTACGCGCGTCGGTGTTCAATCTAAAGCTAAGATTATCATCGATTGACAAAAATTCGATCCGCGAATTTTAGGTCATTCGTGTATCAAGTTACATCGGTCTGGTCGGACGCCACGCTGCACGTGTATGCATTCATGCATAATTCGTTCGTCGAACAACCGAGTGTCCCCCCAATTAAACAGCCTAAGTATCAATCGATGTACTTGACAGCAAGTCTTATCCTTTCGCAACTACATGTTCGGCATTAATATACTCGGAATTGTTAACGCGGGCTCAAACGAAACTGCTTACTCTACGCACGATTACGTCTTTCCCAATCCGATCGACACGCGAGGAAATCAATCGGTCGCTTACAAAACGATTACGGCCTCCGTGACCGGCGATTATCGACCTCGATCACGGGAACAAATATGAAAATAAAATTTCGATCGCTCTTGCGTTGCGCAAAATCGTCCGCAAATCGAATTCTCGAACGGTTTACCAATAATCTCGACGAAAGAAACGTCCACCGAAGAGAATCATCGCGATCAATCACGAAATCCTCTGTCAACGAGGAACACCGTCGAACTTGCCGCCATTGAAACATCCGCAGCATCTCCTTTCGATCGACACCGATCAACAACGATCGAACGCGCCACTCCCAGACGAACAAAAATTGATTCAACAACAACAATAACGACAGTATTCACGTAGCCGCAGCGATATCTATATCCCACGGCCGGTAACGGTTGGATTCGTTTTACGAATCACGTAAATCACGAATCATCCGGCTATCATCGTCATCGGGATCGTCACGACCTGAAACAACATTACACCGATCATCATCGTCCAGCAGCAGCTCACGGCAGCGAAAACAGCTGGTCCCTCCTCTTGGGCACCGTGAGCTGAGGCGCGGTCTACCTGCTGTTACAGAAAACGTCTTCCTCGATGGTGTCGACCTGCGAGTTGTCCTCGACGACCATGATCGGCGTGGCGCCGTCGTGGAGGCTCGATTTCGATATGGATCGTTTGTACACGTCCCTGGACACGCTCCTCGTGAAGCTGAACTTCCGCACAAGCTTCTTGTCCAGAGCAGCTGGACTCTTAGGTCCTTTAGCCCTGAACTCGTCCTCCGTGCCCTCATAATGGGCGAGCAGCACCTCGGTTGCATGCTCCTCGATCACGTCCACCGCGTGATCGACATCTTCATCGGTTGCGTTCTCCTTGACCACGCAGAACCGCAGAATATACTTGCCCATCACCCGGGCCGGGATCATGTGGATCCTACCGGAAGCATTTATATTCGCCAATAGCTCTTGGTTAATCTCGTCGCTTTCCTTCAACCGGAAGCAGACCAGACCCACCCTCACGTCGTTCGTTATCTCGAACCTCTTGTCTTTCCTCATCAGCGTCTCGAAGCGTCTCGCGAGTCTGATATGATTCCTTATGTACTTCTGTAGTCCAGTGATCCCGTAGGATCTCATGACAAACCAAAGTTTCAGCGCCCTGAAACGCCTGCTCAGCGGTATCCCCCAATGACGATAGTCTATGGACTCGCCAGACCTGGCGTGTTGAAGGTAGAGCGGATCGACGACGAGGGCCGAGGTCAGTTTCACCCTGTCCCGCACCCACAAGCAAGAACAGTCGAAATTGACTAGTAGCCATTTGTTCGGGTTCGTGTTGAACGAGTCCGCGTGCTGGATCCCGGCCATCAGCGGCCTCATTTCTGGACAGATAAAGGCGTTCCCGGCGTAGGCGCCGTCCACGTGCAGCCAGATGTTCGGGAACAGTTTGCAAACCGGACCGATCTCGACCAGATTGTCGAACGCACAGGATCCTGTTGTGCCGAGTGTGGTGGAGACGAAGAACGGGACCAAACCGTTCGCCACGTCCTCCCTGATCGCGGATTCAAGCCGTTTGCCACGTAGCGAACCCTTTTCGTCTGGGTCTAGCACGCGGAGCTTCACTAGGCTGATCATCGCTGCCTTTTCTACGCAGGAATGCGCCTCCGTGGAACAGTAGGCGACCAGACGCGGAAGAAAAGCTGAATCCTCGGTGTTCGGGTCCTGTTCCTTCAAGGTTCTGATCGCTTGAGTGCGCGCCGCTAACATGGTGACCAGAATGCACTCTGAAGCCGAGCCCTGTATCACTCCGCCGCCTTTAGATGCCTTGTGCTCGGACAGAAACTCCCGGGGAAGGTCGATCGCCTTTGCGTACCAGTCGAGGACAATTGTCTCCAGCTCGGTGCAGGCCGGGCTTGCCGCCCAGGAGAAGCCTATGCAGCCGATCGCGTCGGACAACATGTCGCCCAGGATCGAGGGGAACGAGTTTCCGGCTGGGAAGTACGCGTGAAACCGCGGATGTTGCCAGTGAGTGATCTGAAACGCGTTCGAAAGGTTCTGGTTTAACTTGGATTCTTGATAGGAGGATGGTTTCACGTGTGATCCGATTTAACGATTGATTTGTTTTTAGAGGCTCTATAGCGGGTGTCCCGAGGCTCGGTCGGTTCATCCCCGGGGACGCCGGGGGAGAGGAGGACGGCGGGAAAATAGTTTTGCGGGACGAAGGAGCGTGACCGTTCACGGTCGCCTTACTTTTTACTATTTTTTCGTGTTCGCGAATATTATTAACATCTAAAGAGGTCGGAATCGATAATCGAGCCTCGGGCTCTTTCAACTCACCCCGGGCATTATCTTGCATTCGACGTCCCGCATTATGGCGTCCCACGACTCCCCTTTCGCCGGCGCTTCTTTGGGCAGAAGAGGCCTCAGGTAGCCGGGGTCCACGTTCGCGGTCACCCTCTTGCCTTCCAGGGTGCGCAGATACTCGCAGATGTACTCTATCATCTGCTTTCCGCGCACTTGAAACTCGTCGATGTTCATGGTAGTCTGGTCAGCTGGAATGGAATTTCGAGGAAACTAATGCGCGTAATTGCGACCCGATTGAGCACGTTCTCGACGAGCGTTGTACGTGATCGCGTTTTTATCAACACGTGGAATTTAGTTAACGTCAATTGCGTAAGGAAACATGCTCGAGACGAAACGATTGATTCCTTCGCGCGGCAGATTCGCTGGTGGCTGAATTTTTATCATGGAATTTACGATACCTGCTGCTAGAGACGCTTTCCCGATTAACATTCGTCGGTGATCGATTCATTAATTTCAAGGAATTAACGGTTTTACGCTCAATGTCCTATCATCCTCTTGTCCGATCGAGTTTATCGCTGCGAAACGAATTTTACGCGGTTGTGCAACGTTACATGTAGCGTCAGAGTCAAAGTCAAATCAAATTGAGTACATTTCACTTTTCAATGAATTCGTATAAAATCTATGTTTTGAATGGATAACGCACAGCTTCTCTCTTCGACGCACTGAAAGTTAGCGTCGCGTATCTCAACCTCCGTTCTCAGCGGGAATCTTCGAATCAGCTCTAGAAGATTCAATTGTTCCACTCACTTCTTTTTATCATGGAGAGAATAACCGGTCCACTTTCGACAATAGTGTACACCCGAAAAATGAGCACGTTCTCCCACGATTCTCGGTGCAACTTGGTGTCGCGAGAGTCAGCTTCAGAGCAAACGCGTAACAGGTTTGTCCCGCGTTGGAGCCGAGACTGGTAGCACCTGCCAAAGCGCCGGTCACTTTTATTGCGCGCCTCCACTTCGTACATCCCTGCCTTACGCAGATAAAATTAAGGCGGAGCTTCGGCGACCACGAGCATTTTTCACTTATCTAATTCATTCTTTCCCGCGACGAACGGCACGCTTCGACGGCTATTCTCGAACGAAATCGTTAATCGAAAGCGGTGGTTCCACCTACCCGGTTCCTAATTCTGCGTGATGCGTGCGGTTCAGTTATATTCTCATCGGATTACACACACACACATGTAATCTCTTCATTTTCTTCTTCGGAACTTCAACGCAAACGATTTATTTATATAAAATCCCTTTCTCATTTTCTTATCTTTATTCCCTGTAAAGTGACAATCGAATATTGCCGATCATACGGAGTACAGTCTTCCAAACTTATCCTTCGAATTTCGATTCGATTTCGAAACATCGTCGTTAAACTTTGCTCGCGTTATCGGTCACTTCCATGGGGAACCTATATTCTTCACGCTATCCGGGCTCTCCCCTATCGATCCCCATCTGGGTGGCTATTTTAACATGGAAAAAATCGATTGGTTCGTACAGCGTGTACCGCGGATCGATCTCGACAAAAATCTGAACGAAAATTCGCGAGAAGGGTGGCCGGCATCAATGGCGGCGCTGCCAGAGGGGGGTTCGGAGCATGGGCCGGCCTGTTGTCGATGATGCACGGGGAGTAAACTCGCGTCTCTCCTCCGTCTCCCTCCGCCCCAGGGTTTATAAATAGACGTTTACTCTTCACCTACATTTACAACACCCCGTAGAGAAGCGGTGACAGGTCACCGGTCAATCTTTGTAACACACACGTGGGAACCGGGCGTGATCACCACCATTTTCTCTCGTCACCACCTTCACGCATGATCTCCCCGCGACCGTAGTTTTCGAATTGGATTCTCAATCGAGCCTGTCCCGGGTGTTGCGATCGCTCGGGCCTCGAATTAATTAATCCCATCACCGAACCCCTTGTCTCTTGTATTAAGCCGCCCCGTAAGTTCCCGCCGACAGTTTCTTTTGTGCGGTTTTGTCGCGCGCATACGCGCGTACTGATAATGTGTCCTACCCTCTATCGAACGTGGCATAGTAATGAAACTTCGTTTAATTCGTTACAGCAGAGAAATGTCTGGGGTTGATATTTCGTCACCTTTGTACCTTTAAAACTCAGGGTTCAGAATGTTTTGTGCAACCTGGATGAATTCAACCGAATCACTTTGTTGTGCTTATTGCGCGCCGCGGATATGAAAGAATAACCCAGTTTCCAATGTTATTGCTCCGTTGGCCAATGCTTGATTGCCTGTTCGGCGAGCAACGAAAACCTCGAGCGTCTCTCCGTATTCGAAATTCGTGCGTGTAAGCGAAAAGGAAGTTGGATTGTCAGGGAATTTGGGCTGATCGATGTTGTCGATGAAAGAAACGCCGTAAGTTTGATACGATAATATTTTTATTGAATTTTCTGATTCACATAGCATGTTGGAGGTTTCAGATTATCGAGAACCCTGCCGATAGCGACAGAATCATTAGGGCGGAGTGTCTTCTAATTATCTTGAGCACTTGATTCGGGGGATGGAGAAGGGAGTTGAAGAGGATGGTGCGGTAGAGGGTTGTAACGTTGAATTAGATCTCCCCAATCGTGTCTCCTCGCATCGACGTCCTCCTTAAATACTTCCCACCGAAGATCGATTTTCCACCGTCAGTTCCCGGAGATCGTTTCGCGGCTCAGGTATTCATCGAGCTCGATTAATCAACATTCCCCGCGTTCTTCCTTGACGTGGTTTCGCTTGACATAATATCGGCTGACGCGCATCCGCGGGATCACGTATATGATCGGTCGTGACAATTCCCCCGGACGGAAAATGTTTTTCGCGCACACCGACCGAAATAAATCGAGAACTTTGCGAGGAAAACAATCTTCGCGAGCCTCGGGAAAGCAAAGATCACGACTGGACAGCGTCTAGATGCACCGCAGACGACGCTAATATAGTTTTCGATCGCTAGCGACGGAAACAACATGCTTCCTGATCATTTTTTCTCTTGATATCCCCTACGCGACGCGTGTTTTTCCTCGTCCCCTCGCTTTCCTTTTGTTTTCTTCGACCCGATCCATCGTCAAAGAGGAACCCATCGATCGATCGGAACGTGGTCCTGAAATTCACGATTGTTTGCGCGGCTCCCGGCCACGCGCCGTATCATCGTAGCGCACGCGGGGACTCCGTCGCGATCCAAACGGAGCGCATTTATACAAAACAGATCAATAAGCAAGTAAAGAAGACGCGCTCGCGTTTATCGAGCGCATTCAGGAGAGCCTGCGGTCAGCCTCCCGTCGAACGCTTCGCTTGACGGACGCTCGACTCCATTTTGGGAGATGTGCGCGGGGTAGAGGCATTGTTGAAGAACGGTTTCGATCGACTTTTCGAGCATTCTCGACGGTTCCGTCGGCGGTGTTCACCGTTCAGCCGGGATCTCGAGCTTCGTGTCTGGTCGATGCACCAGGAGAGAACGTTAGTAAACGGATAAGCGGATCGGGAAACGATTTACGCCCTTCCGTTCGGCGATCTTCCGCGCGAAGGTGAACCGGACGGCGAGGGTTCTGGGCTGCAGCCGTTGCTGCTGCCGCGACGGCTTCCGGTGCTGCCTGCCTTCAAGCGGACCATTGTGTCTAGGTGACGGAATCTGAAATGAATGATTCACTTTATTCCTTCTTAACTTGCCGCGGAGACAATGTCGTATTCCTTTAATCCACAGGTAGCTTTTGTTTTAAGGAACCAGGTGATAAATGAGAGAAATCGAACTTCCATCTTCAAGAATTCTTTAAGAAGGTTGTTCAGTACCTGAGCGATAGTTCGCTGGTATCGGCAGCGTCCCTCGCCTGCATGAGATACGCTAGAGGCCACGATATCCACGAACGTCTGTGAACACCATACAGTATCGTCGTTAATGTCCACGTCGGGATGTTCAGGCGAATGAAATCATTGATGCTTACGTTGTCGGATGAGGATTCGAGCCGATACCACCGATCGTTGCCTGAGTGTCCAGTTTCGCTCCAGTCCTGTTCGGAGTCTTCGTGAATCCCGGCTGAATCGCGGGATCGGACACCATTCGGACGAAGAAGGACCTTCTCTGTTCCAGAGTGGCTTTCCTCTTCTTCTCCCGGATGTCAGCCAGTTCATCCATGACATCCTGCGATTTTAAAAGGAACGCAAAGCTCTCGTAACCCTGAGAAACCCGGAAAAATCGAGCGAATATTGTGTATTTTACTCACTTTCGATTCCAACAGCTCAGCCAGGTAATCAGTGATGATGCTCCAGGCGATGTCTACAATACGAAATTGAGCATTAAGACACGTAAAGATTAGGTACGTGCGAAGAAGATATTACGAACCGACGTCAGAAGCGGTGGCATTCGGCGCAGCGAGTGCAAAACGAATTGTAAAGCGTTGGTTCACTCTCGCCGGCACCATGTGCAGCTTCCCCGAGTCGTTTATGGCACTTAAGAGCTTCTGGTTCAGCTTGTCGGAGCCTTTCGCGCGGAAGCAGACCAATCCCAGCTGAAATTCATCACAATGTTGGCGAGTATTATAACAAAGTATCCTTACAACGTTAGAAAAGACTGTGCAAGGTAAATAACTCACCACTACTTCGTTGCAAACCTCAAACCTGGCGTCCTTTCGGACCAGCGCCTCGAATCTTTTTGCTAATTGAACATGGTTTCGGATGTAGGCTTGCAGACCGGATATTCCGTAATTCCTTAAGACAAACCAGAGCTTCAGCGAACGGAATCGTCGGCTCAGAGGTATGCTCCAGTGTCTATAAATGTACAAAGCTCCAACATCAAGATGAAGGGACAAAGAACATCATCTACATAGATATAAGCAGTCTGGAAGGAAATAAGGGATAGCGGACAATTGATGTTACCTATAATCAATCGCTGTATCCGCGTGGGTGTGCTGAAGATAAAGCGGATCGACGACGAGCGCGCTGGTCAGCTTGAACCTGTCCCGCACCCATAGGCAAGAGCAATCAAAATTCGTCAACAGAAACTTGTTGGTGTTCGTGTTCAACGAGTCCGCGTACTCGACCCCAGCCATCAAGTATTTCAGCTCTGGACAGATGAAAGCGTTCCCCGCGTACGCCGCGTCCACATGCAGCCACACCTGCGAAATGAAGGTCTGAACCCATCTGACGGCAAACAACGTTATTGGTGAAATTAAGAAGTAATCATCTCACGCCGGGATATTTTTTACAAATTGGACCGATCTCCTTGAGATTGTCGAAGGAGCAGCAAGCGGTGGTACCAAGGGTGGTGGAGACGAAGAAGGGGATGTACCCCTCGGCGGCGTCCGCCTCGATTGCCTATTAAAACAACGGAATAGAATGATGAGAATTATCGGAGAGAACTACGACGAAGGCTCAGCTGCTCTATTAACCCTTTAAAGAACGAGAAGCGAACGGACCTGACGCAGAGTTTCGCCTCGAAGCACACTCTTCTCGTCAGGTTCCAGGATTCTAAGCTTCACGAAGCAAATCATCGCGTCTTTCTCGACACAACTATGACTCTCGCGGCTACAATATGCCATCAGCTTCCCCAGAAGAGCGGTCTCGTCCAGGTGCGAGTGAGCCGGCGACTCCTTGAGCCTTGCGATCGCCTGCGCCCTTGCCGCCAGCATGCACACCAAGATGCACTCGGATGCTGACCCCTTACAATCAACGAGAAACAAATTGTATTACTTTTCTCGTACGAAGGATACCTTGCAAGGGCTTGAAATGATACCTGTATCACGCCTCCTCCCTTGCTACCTGGGCTAAAGTACAAGAAGTCCGTCGGTAGGCCGATCGCCTTGCCTGTGATGGAATTTCGCAAAATATTTTCATTACGCTTAGCAAACTCTCGCGCGAGATAAGACAGAAATGAAGGGAACGTGTTTCATTACCGAACCAATCGCAGACTATCGTCTCTAGCTCTGTGCAGGCTGGACTGGCCGCCTAGAACAAACGAAAGGTCGTGATCCGGCGTTGATCGAGCAAATAATTACCAATCGATCCATCAAAGTCGGACGCAGGGGACGCGAGGACCCCTGCATTCTGCCCGGAATATTAAATTTGCGGTTCGGCAGCTAACGAGTAGACTCGGATTGGCTTACCCATGAGAATCCGATGCAACCAAGCGCGTCGGACAACATATCGCCGAGAATAGACGGAAAGGAGTTCCCGGCCGGGAAATAGGCGTGAAACCTCGGATGCTGCCAGTGGGTGATCTACAAGAATTCTTCGAGTTCTAACCCGCCCAGTCTGTTTCTTATACCGGTACAAGACAAATTACCCCAGGCATGATCTTCGACTCGATATCCTTCATGATATCCTCCCAAGGCTCCGGTTGTTGCGGCGCTTCCATGGGCAGAAGTGGCCTTAAATACCCCGGGCCAACATCCGGTGTTACTCTTCGGTTGTGGATGTTGCTCATGAATTCGCAAATGTACTCCACCATCTCCTTGCCGCGCACACGGAACTCTTGGATGTCCATCGTGACCGTGACTCGCTATCACTGATCTAGCAAAAGAAGGTACCGCGTCTTCACTTTACCCTCGCCGCGGACTGCTATTTCCCGCGAACCGACTTCAACACCCGGTTCACTACCTTCACAAACACTGTAGCTTTCTCGTGAAGATCGTTTATTCGATCAGATTATCCGGTGAAGGCGTTCTTCGGTCACTGATTCGTTCGCGGCGATAGTCTTCGGAGCGATGTCGCGGTCACCGCGCGGTGAACCGTCCTACCTGTTGCTAGTCAGAGCGACGAGGATGCCGGGGTGCGTCCAATCGGTCCACGTCGGATGAGCCACCACCGAACAATCCCGAGTTTCGCTAACCACCGTGGATATATCGAGGATCCAGCCAGCGAAAAGTCTTCTCGTTGTGCGCAAACGCATCCTTCCGCGAGGATCTTCTTCACGGGTCCTCCAGGAAAGGACAAGCAGGAAAGAGAGAAAGAGATATATAGGTTGGTGGAGAGAACGCGAAAGAGGGGGGGGGGGGGGCAGAGGGCGGGACGAGATGGTGCGAGAAAGTCGAGAGAATGGATCTATCTATGCTCCAGAACAATTTCCGTCAAGGGGATGCTTGAAATAGACACATGGGAAGCCATCCTCCATCGCAAACTCATTCTTGTCGTTCGTCATCCAGTGTTTAATAACTGTTGCGCGAGGTCGACCTCTCCCTTTGAAGCTCGCGGGAAATAATTCCAGCAATATCCGTTGCCAAATTGGACAGAGCTTCGCCGCAGTGATCCGATCTCCGTCGGGGAAAACACGAAGAGCGATCGCCGTCAGCTGCGCCCGATGCGAAAACCGAGAAGTTCAGACTTCGCCGAAGTTTCCAGAAGGTGAAGGTTCTCGCATTCACCGCGATCTGCTGACTCACCCCTGGGAATTTGATCGAGCACCTTTCCATCCGATGAACAGACGGACGACCGTTTGTCATTGAAGGGAAACGATGAACAAGATCGTCGGTGACCGGCGATGAGTCACCGCGGCGGACACATTTCGGACATCTCATGAATGGGGGTGGAAACGGAGGAAAGGGAGTCGAAAGTTCCCGCGGCGGTGAGAAATCTCATTCCGCGGGGCTGATAGACGCGCAAGTATGCATAGAATCGGCCGGGTCGGATCGACTGGTTCGAGCTGGGCTCCGCCGAGGGAAAACTTCTCGAAACGAAGGTTCTGGCTCGTTCATTCGCGGCCAAGTCGTCGAGCATCTTCGCCGCGAAAGAGTTGGCCACTCGAATAAATTGGAAGCCGGTCTCCTAGCAGCGCGCGATGGTTTATTACGGTGGGCGAGGAGCGCGTAGGCATCGTTAAGAAGGTGTCAGACGCAGAACGTACCACGGGTAGCTCTTCGCCGCTGGTCGAGAGATGGTGTCGCGCACCGAAAGTGGTCGAAATCCTTGACCTTTTCCCAGTTTTTTTGTCGCGGGATCCACGGCGTTCTCCCAATTGACCGGCTTCGAAATTAGATTGTTCGACGAGTCGCAGTCCACCGCGAGAGAACACGTCACTGGAGCGACTCCGTTCGCCGTCACTGTCAACACCTGGCACGCAAAACCGGACGGTCAGCCAACGTTTCGAACCGATCGCGTTACCGAACCGAATCGACTTTCTTTTCGCACGTTTCATCGGACAACACAGCGATTGTCGTCGTTTACTGAAACGGACTCATTGGCCGCGACTACTCATGACTACTTGGCGAATAGTATCATGGAACTATATAGGGCAAATAATGATTTCTGCTTAGACGCGGAACTAGGGGTAGCTCCGCGAAACTCTAAATCTTTAAAGGGAATCGATCGCGGTGGAGGTGTCACTGTCTGCCTAACAAAACTTAGAACTATCTATACGATAGGTAAAACCCGCTTTTTCTAGAACAGCCTCGATTGCCCATCCCATTTAAGCGTAGGATTATTTTACAATACGCTTTCCGAGGAACAGTGTCCCCGCTAAATGAACAATTATTCTTGAATACCAATCTCGAAGTTAAACGATAATTAATGACTTGGAGTTCTCATCCCGAACCGCTCAAATGAAAACCGCTACCTTGCTTGAATCGATGGTACCGTTGATACCATCTATCACCGATTTATCTTCGTCCCGCTGACTTAGGCCGAGGATAAAATCCAAGACATTGGTAGATTTTTATCCAACTATAGAGCTTCTGATCTCTGGACGCTCGCGGCGTGCCCCAATAATTCTCCATCCGACATAGTTCTCAGAGGAGCGGACTGATCTGACACCGAAATAGTGCAACGAACTCTCGATAGTAGCCAGCGACCAGGCCGTTCATTGAATAGTTCGGACCGCGTAAGGTGAAACGACGCCCTTTAGGGATAAAAACGTTCATAATGCTGGAATGCAGGGGCGAGGGACTGGCAGGGGTGCTTAATAATGCAATATGGCGTCGTGGTGTCGCGGCGCTATGCCGACTATGCCGCATACCACCACCATATACGCCTACACTGCGACCCAAGCCTCCCCTACCCCTTTCGTCCCCTCTTGCCAGCAGCCGACCGGGAAGGGATGTACCGTGCAATCGAATGCTGATTGGAAAATATTGATGGGGCTTTCCATACGAGGATCCCCCTGACCCTTTCCCGCCGCCGCAGCTTTTTCTCTCGCCCGGAATTCCGGAAATTATATCGGACGCGAACTTTCGAGGGACCAGCTATATTAATTGACGATCATCGGAACGAGATTGATGGGACGCGTGAGACGAACCCCGCTTCACTGATCCCGATTCCTTCGTCGAACACTTTTGAAAACGATTGGAAACCGTGGGACCAAAATGTCTGTCCCTGTGCCGCGACTATTCAGTTTGGAACTACCTTAAACTGTACTCCATCTTTGCCCTTGACCCACCGGCGAAAAAAGAGTGACTCGAAATGAATAAGTTTCCTTCCTCAACGTGGACCGAGAAGGATCTTCGAATTGAATGTTTATAATAACTTTATGTAATTCCTGCAGATGGGTAGATCGAAACTGAAGAAGAACAAATGGACGAAGAACTTGAAGGAGGAGCCGGAGGATTCGGGAATTCCGATACCTAATTTACCGGAGAAGTACCTTTTAATGCATGTAAGATCGTGATGCCGGTGGGGAGGGGAAATGATTTTATTTTTTTGTAGTAAATCGTTTTGTTTATCAGGTCAAAAGCGGTACCAAGATTAGGAATGTCCTTGGGTACGCGCTGAAAGAATTCCCGAATTGCAGCAGCGTTGTGTGGACCTCGGCTGGCAATAGTGTAGGAAAAGCCATTTCTTGCGCGGAACTGTTCAAAAAGAAGCATAAAGGACTTCATCAGATTACAAGCTTGCGTTATACTCGGTAAATCCTGTGGAAGTTACTAAGAGTACGTTATATTTCTGATGTAATTGTTTTATTGAATTGCAGGTCGGAAAAGTCCAAAGCGAAGAGCGAAAATGGCGCTGAGATGGAGGCTCGACACGTGCCGGAAATATACATTTTATTGGCGAAAGAAGTGAAAGATACCTCAGTACCTGGGTAAAACAATTCGTTATTGTTACTGTCATTATTGTTGCCATTCTAGTGTCGTTATAGTAAGTATAGTTATCAGGCACCCGACGATAACGGGGAATTCTTGAATGAAGAAGACGTGAAAGATGGGAAGAAAGGAGGTGGCCAGGAAGCTGGTGGTAATGTGACCTGCATTGACGCCGAGGAATTCGCAGTAATGGGATTGAGGACCGGTCAAAAAAGACCGAAGAAAGAACAGCAAGCGGGAACGACGTCGAAGAAAAGTAAAAAACGAAAAAACGATAATCGATAGTGAAAGGGAGAAGAGTACTGTATAGCATTGTGAGTAAAATGGAATGTTCGAAGTTAATTCGAATTTCATGTTGGTAATATTTTATAGTTCAAGATGTTTGTATTAAATAGAAAGTTTATTCTTACATGCACATTCGTTACAGAAATGATCGCATAACAATATGTTCCTGTCGTCTGCCCCGTTCATGAATATTTCCGAGTTCCTTATTTACAAATTGTTTGTTTTCCGTATGTACAATGTTGCATTCAAAAACGGGTATGCACGAGTATCGCGAACTTATATATAGTACGAAAATTCAGTGCCCTTCGAATAAATTCGTTCTGCGAATTTTTAAAAAGGAAAACAAGAACATTCTGTCGTATTGCAATTGTACCGCAATAGTATAAGCTATCGCGACGTCGCATCGGCATAATATATTGCTAATTAAAATCTTGTGGCACTCACCACTGGTCAGAATTCGGAGACAGAATGTTTTACAATTCTTCCATGAGATCGTATTGGAAAATTCATAAAGGGTTATTTATGAATTAGCTTACGGAAATCTTCCACAATGAAACAGAAAACCGCAGATGCATTTAATTTTATATTAACCGCTGGTGAAGTCTATCTAGTAGAGCTTATACATTCGGCAGTGATGTAGATAATTATCTGGCACTGATATTGCCTGGTGAAAGAACTAGAGAATACTTTCAACTTCATGACACTTCCGATACTTTCAACTTCCTAATGTATAATCAGCTGTCTTCGTTCAAATGATTAAAAAATAATTTTTTTTTGTTAATGTTGTCAAAACTGAAGTATAACTCAAGTAAAAATTAATATTATTGCAATTTAAAAATTAGTATCATTAAAACTGTAAAATATTTCTATAGCCAATCAGATAATGAATTAATGAATCATTAAACGTTTGTTCATGAAACTATAGCTTCATGTTTACTCGAATTCCCTAGTCTTATTTTTATAAATGCAAGAGCTCTGGCAATATGTCAGAACTACATACATTATTCTTATGTCTAACAACTGACAATATAAATATGACTTCTTTCAAGTGTAAGTTATTATTAACAACAGGAGAGAAGCTTTGTATTCCAGTTTCATTACCATACGAGATAAATATTATATAAATATTTATTACCATCACTGCCTTTAATAATGATGTTGAATAAGTATTCGTTTAATATTGTGATTATAATTACACCAAATTGATGAATTGCTTTATATTATACGGAATAAATCTATTTTCACATCATAAATACTTTAAAAGAAAATCAGTATTAAAAATCAGTCGATTAAGCTTACTTATTAATTTAGTTATAACTTACACCTAATTTTATAAATGAAACAACTTCATGTGCGAAAAACGTTTTTGAATTCCTCTATAAGTATTAATTTAAATAAAATCAAATATTTTTACAAAAATATACAATGCTACGGAATCTACCTCCAGCAAAAGAAAGATTTAACTCGAATTTCTTGTTATTAATATAATATTTGTATGGATGAGTTATTCATGTAATAGTACATAGAGACAAAAATTCAATGACACATAATTACTTTAAATTCAATGTATTGTAGAAAATATAATGAATAAGAAGTGTATCTCCATATGAAAAGACTTGGTAACAGTTTGTTTATGGTTTCAATGGTCTTCATACATTATAAATCTGACATATTTTAGTGATAAACGAATACTGTAAATGTGATTATGAAGCATGTAAAATTGCTTTATACATTGAATTGTTTTTAGAAAAAATGGAGAACAAGAAATTGTAGTGTTAAATTTAGAAATTCACATTTCATTTCAGGTGGAATAATTACCGACCCGTTTCCGACACTCTTGTCACATTTGGAACAACGTCAAGAAGTACTTCAGCAGTGTATTAATATTATCAATGATCTCTCTAAATCTGACAAATTAACTTTGGGCAATATAAATAAATGTTTATATTCTAGGCTTCACTTTCTGTGGTTCCGTCTTCTTCCATTATTGGTACTATCAAACATTCTTTTGACATCAAGCTGTATTTTGTTACAAATGCTGTAAACCTGCAACAAACGAATTCAGTTAACAACAATATAAGTAGATCGTTCGAATTTATAGTGTTTATGACTGTACCTGCGACACAGAAAAGTCTCATTCTCAAACTCATCAAATATTATTCTATGATGATAATATGCATGAGAGAAAATTCTGTAAACCCTGCGACTGACAGATCCAAGCTTAGCAACTGAAGATTCCTTAATACTCACTCTGAAACAAAATTTGAAACATATATAATTATATTATTTATCACTTTTTTTTATCTATAATCTCTTATTATACCTGCTAGGAAAATACTTGTTACTATTAAGTAAACAAGCAGCACCATCAAGTGTGTGTCGTGTATAATCAATAGCTGGACATTCCTTAGGTGTTTTATGTGCAGCACACAAAAATATCCATTGTTCAGTGGCTGTCATTTGTGTACAAATGTCTGGATGACAATCCTCCTGTAGTCTCACTGTTAAACCATTCAACTCCATACAAAATTGTCTAAGATGCTCATATTTCCAAACAGCCTCATCTTGAGCATCTGGCATTTTAAGTATTAAATCGACATTGGAGGGTTCTCTCCGGATCATTTGTTGAATATATTGCTGCACTGCTAACGTGCTATCCATTTCATCGAATGGTTCATCTGGCCATCTACAGAAATCCTAAACAAGTGACAAATCAAAATATAGAAGAACGTTGAATTCCAAAGACTGTTTAGAATATCTTCATTATTGCAGAATAGTGATAATGCACTCTGTTATTACCTGTCAAACATTTGTACATTTATCATTAAAATATAAGATGGAAGGTATTGCAATATCTAATTAACCTAAAATTCTGTTACAAATTGCAAACAATTTGTTCATTAATAATTACACGAAATAAAGTAAACAGTGTAATGTGTATTATTAGAGTGTGTAAACAGTCGTTTGTTTTATGGACCATTCATTGATTTTCATCAAACATTGTTAGGGACGCGTTTAAATGTTTCTGCTAGTACGCTCCGTAAAAAGGAATACACATCGAATAATAGCACTGGAAGTACAGTGATAATGAATTGTTAACGAAAATAACATCATTATTAACCTTTGCTTTAGTCCCGGGCCTATTTCTTCTGAGGATTGTAGGTCCGTCCGCCATCTTCATTTTGCCAGTTGTTGCACTCGATCAGCGTGCACGTTCGATCGTATCAAATAAAAAGATCTGGTGTGTCGTAATGTCGGCCTAGAGAGTAGCGACACCATACAATCGATACATGGTGGCACGTTGATCACCATTCAAAAACTCGTACAATTTCAAATAAAAAGAGGAGAAATATTATCCAAAACATTTGTATAAAAATCATATGATGGGTACAAGATAATGATAAAACTTCAATCTAACAAATTTATATTTATAACGCTTATTTTATTTATATACAAGAACAGAAATATGCGACTTGTCGAGCGTTCATACACCTCGATCGAGTTACTTTTTATTTGTACAATGCTCAAAAAATGAAAAAATGACTAATGCATTCTTATAAATTGTAGTGTTATTTATTCATAAATGTCATGCCTATCCGCGACGTAACGCACTATTTGTGAGGGCGTGAACAGTTTCTCCGCATCCATGTCCGGTATTTCGAAAGCGAATTCATCTTCTATCGCCATTATAACTTCTACATGGTCTAAGGAATCCAGACCCAAGTCATTTATGAAATGAGAGTCCAATGTCAACTGTACAAAATTTAAAACTGATTAAACATAAGATCTACACAAGCTGGGGCTTTTGAACAACTGATATGTAATTAAAATAAGAACTTTTTTTTCAACATTCATACTTTTAATACATGCAATTTTATAGAAGATAAGAATTACGTTTACATATCAGTTTAATTTTTAAAGCCACCACGATTCAAGCGAGGCGTCATGTTATTTTTTGAGAAGTTATCCATCAAATTATATTGGCAAGTGTCAGCTAATAATGATAATTATAATATAACTAATTTCAAATCATCGTAACTTAATACTACTTAATCTTTACATGAGTACATTTACAAATGTATTACAAGTACTTTTGATGGGATATCATCTAGTGATAAATAGGTACCTTCTTAGGGTCAATTTTATCATAGAGATTGAGTACTAGAATCACTCGTTTCTGAATAAAGTCAATTGTCATTGGTAGTGGTCCGCTGTAGTGGCGTACCTGCTTGACTCGTGTGCCTTTAATGCCCTGTAAAACAGTATTTTATAGAACATATAATAAAATTTAACAACCTTATCAGCTGATATTTTATCGTAGGCTGCAATCACTTTTAATACACGTTCTTCAAGCTTCTTTTCATCAGGTTTGGTAGCATATGTACGAATACCTTCAATCTTTACCTGAATACACTAAATACATTTTTTATAAGTTTAATAGAAGTACGCAATGAATGCAGGTTAACCAGAATATATTAACAAACTAAAATTTTGAGAATGAAACTCATTATAGTACGCAGGTTTGAAATCAATTAAAACGGCAACGTATTAAATCGATTCAACCGATTGAATCGATATTTAGGTGTTTCAACGAACTTCTATCATGTCGGATACCATTGTTCTGCCAAAGATGTAACATTTCAGTTATATAATACATGATTTAAAGCACGACATACACAAACTTTGCAAAGAAATTTGCAAGTGTTCTGCTAGTAAAGGCTATTAGTGTTTACCTGTGGTAAATGTGTGATGATATTTTGTCTTTTGCAATGATAGGATCTTTTATTTGATTGAAGTTGCGTGGCAGTAGCTGGTAAACAAAATCGACTGACTGAATTTCTAACGATACCGGTATTCCTCATTAAAAGACGAACACTTGTAAGAGACGCCATTTTCTTAGCTATAATCGGAAAATGCAGTCGACAAGACCTGAACTGTGATCGCGTGTACGAACCTAATCCGTGTCACACTATTCTCTGTGTTATCAATTCACATTTACGGCTTCCAGAACTTAGTGCTAGAGGGCCTTAAACATGAACTTATTCTCACAAGTAGTACGATCTTCTATACGAAAAAAATGTCCTTATTTAAATGAACAATTACTAAAAAGTACAATGCAAATTTAATTCAGTATTTATCTGAAAAATATTATGTAAAAAAACAACGAAAAAAATACGACTGTTAAACGATAATAATTGTAATACAAATCAATGAGAAAATGTCTTTGTACCACCTAACAAAGCATTGAAATAATTTATCATTTGTTTCATTGGAACAAATCGTATATTATCAGAAATAAAAATATAGATTTAAAATTAGAATTGCTTGAACGTCATTTATGATAAACCTAATTTAGGTGTATATCTTAATCTTTTTTTTTTTTAACTACTGTTTTAACGAATTAATTCGATACGTTATATAATAAATATTGAGAGGTTGTTATAGAATTTAGAGAAAAACATTTGCAAAAATGAGTTTTGTAATAGTAACATTTTCATTTGGAGGCATGGCGAAATTGTCAAGATCAACGCAGGCGACGACGGACGGTTTATAGTAGAGTTCGTGTTGGTGTTTATCTTTCCCAAGTATTTTTTTTTCTGCTTTCGACCAGCCAGCGAATTTTCCGATTGTCTTGGATAAAGCGTGTTTGAATTTGTATCCTTGGTGCCATATGTGCTGGAAGAACAGTGATCAATATGTGGGTGAAGCCACAAGAAGTTCTACTGGCAAATGCTTTCTGGTAAATTAATGTGTACACATAATGTCTGATGTACTATTATAATTACTGTTTACATCGTGTGTCAAACACAGCTGACAGTACTTCGCTCTGAAATTCAAACGATTTTCGTACTTTATTGTTTGTCAGTGTTTTATTAACTCCTGTATACTCGGTTCCAACGGAAGGGCGATTTCTTAGACATTAAATCGTTTTACGATTTTATCGGTTGATATTATTTGTTTACATACTGACATTAATATCAAAATAAAATTCATGTTGTTGCGAAATGTCCTTGCTAAACAAAATTTTCTATAAGTTCAAAAACTAGAATCGGTCTTACAGGTTTTTACAATAAAGCGCGATGTAGAAATCGAAAGTGTGATGCATCGCATATATAGCGTGCGCTTTATCATAGATAAGAGACCGCTATTTAAATCACTTTGACAAATTATCAAAACAATGAACTTCTCTTTTACCACATATTTATATAAATCGTAAACAGTAAAAAAAATTTTATTAATAAATATTGTTGTGAATTGATTGTTTTTTTCACTCACATTAATTATGTAGGGTAACAGAACAAGCAACAGTATATTTTGTTTTACAACGTCGTAAGGGATATGGAAAAACCAAAGGTCTTAGCTCCATATTGGTGGGAACATTGGATAGCGTACTTGACACTAAACCCCCACCTTTTAGGATTCTTCATCAAACACCATCATCAGAAGTTTATTGGGGTAAGGTACTCCAAAATAAACAAATCTGAAAGAAACTAAATAATTCATATTCGCATTCAACTCCTACTAATTTTAATAATTTCTATTAATTGTATTGTACTTATAATATATACAGAAGTTGCGTGTTCCTTGACACATGATGAAATCTTGCAAGATTGGGAATGGCTACACGCAAATTTGATGGATACCTTAACTTCTTTCGATACAGAAGAAGAAATAACTGAATTTGTTTGTTGCAAGGTACAATCTATTATCGCAAACAGTGCTCCGGATTGTCAATTTGCAGATGGTAAAACATTAATCATTATAATTAATTAAAGAGTCAGAGCTTTTATATACATAAAGAAGTTCTAAAAAAATTGAATTGTTCACAGAAGAAGATCCAGAATCATTTAAGACTATGTCTTTTAAATTCCATCAACTTTTTAATGTACCAAAGGAGGATAAATTGGTCAATTACTATTCTTGCAGGTATTTCTGTTAAAAGTAAATTTGTTTTATTATAGATTCATATTTGAAAAATTCCGTAACATTGGATACCTTTTTCAGTTATTGGAAATCTCGTTTACCTAGACAAGGATGGTTATATTTGTCAGTAAACCATATGTGTTTTTATGCATATATTCTGGCAAGAGAGACTAAGTTAATTATAAGATGGGCAGATATCACTGAATTGGGCAAAACCAACTCTATCCTTTTTCCCGATAGTATACGTGTTGTAACTAGGGACAATAAAGATGTAAGTTAAATATTTATAACATAATATTCATTTTTCATATTGTACTTACATATTTATTTTTTGTAGCATTATTTTTCATTGTTTCTACATAAATCCGAGACATATTCATTAATGGAACAACTTACAAATATTGCTATGAAAAGACTTATAGATGAGAAGAGTGGTTTCAATGAAGACAGAGAACTTTTAAACAAGTTAAGGTACTTTGATTATCTTGTTATGTTTAATTAAATTCGATTTACATTTATTACAATGGGCTTACATTTTCAGCAAGAATATACCTAAAAAACCGTCTTTCTTAAAAAGAGATCTGGATGCTCGAGCACACTCTGAAGCCTACAGATTACAATTCAGATTACCAGGAAGTGAAAAGTTGGATGGTAGTATCGATGCAACACTATGGACGCCATACAATAAGAGATACGTCTGGGGAAAAATATTTTTATCTCAAAATTACCTTTGTTTTGAAAGCAGGGTACATATTTTAACATGTATAAATACATCTAAAAGAAAATAGCATCATTCAATAATATTTGTTATAATTTAGGTAAGAGGATTAGTAAGTTTAGTCGTACCTCTGAGGGAGGTGAGGCTCATAGAACCTGCCGAAAATCAGTCATCTAGCACAGGAATAGATAAGTCTATTTTAGTGACAACTGCACGGTCGTCCTTTTTGTTTGCTCAGATTCATGACAGAGATTTCGTTGTCCAAAAAATATCTGAATTATTAGCAAAATCTAAACTGTCCGCTTTGTAAGTTAATGTACTCTTTATTTAATTTACATTATTAATTTCATTACTATTAATTAATATGCGTATACTTTAATAGAAGTATGACAGACAGTTTACCGTTCCAAAACAATTTACCACAAAGTGATAACAACTCTGATGAAACTAAACCTGCTAATCAGTGGAAACCTCAGCCACCGTTAATGACATTATTTAAAGCCCCATTAAGCAACGAAGCAGCATTAAAACAGGAAGCTAAAGAGAAACAATGGGAACTTCATTTTGCAGAATATGGAAGAGGTATTACAATGTACAGAACAACAGAAACAGCGAAATTAATAATTCAAGGACTACCGCAGACTCTCAGGGGAGAAGTTTGGCTCACATTTTCTGGTAATAAAAATTACATTGGAAACACGATCATCTGTACAATAAAAATAATCTTTATTTACCTTCAGGTGCTTTGAATGAAATGGTAATGAATCCAGGTGTTTACAAATCATTAGTTGACCAATCACTAGGAAAATCTTGTCAAGCAAACGAGGAAATAGAAAGAGATTTACATAGATCATTACCGGAACATCCAGCATTTCAATCTGATACCGGCATTAGTGCATTGAGAAGAGTGCTTTCCGCGTATGCTTGGAAAAATCCACAAATTGGTAAATGCCGTTTTACAGATTTTTCCTCAGTACTAAATCTATTCTAAAATCAACTCTCGTGATACAGGTTACTGCCAGGCAATGAATATAGTAGCTTCTGTTTTATTAATTTACTGCTCAGAGGAATCTGCCTTCTGGCAATTATGTAATGTATGCGAATCACTATTACCCGATTACTATGACAGAAGAGTAGTTGGTGCTCTTGTTGATCAAGGTCTTTTGGAAGAACTAGCTGCTGAACATTTACCAACTCTGCATGCTAGGCTACAAGAACTTGGTCTAATCAAAGTTATATCACTTTCATGGTTCTTAACGATATTTTTAAGCGTTATGCCAACTAGCAGCGCAGTAAATATAATGGATTGCTTTTTCTACGACGGAGCAAAAGTCATTTTCCAGGTATCACATCGTAATGAATATATGTACATACTTTGATCTTTTTTTTTTATATTAATCTTTTCTCGAGGAAATTTTGAACTTCATTGATATCCTTTCTAATGAATACAGAACTAAAGTACATAAAGAAGAAATTTGAAGTAAACAGGTCTTTCTTCCTGTGTCAGATAGCATTGACAGTACTGGAATGGAATCAAGATAAATTGCTTAATTGTCGTGACGATGGTGAAGCTATGCAGTTGTTAACAGATTATCTTGGAGGTGTATACAATGACGAGGGACCTATATTGCCTAGACCAGTTGATAGTGCAACTCCCAACAGAGTAGGAATACTTGCATGAATAATCTTCACGCGTGTAAATAAATACAAATTCATAAACCCATTTACACGTTTGTTTTAGAGTATATCTGTTCAAACTTTAATATATGAAGCATATTCAAGATATGGAACATTGACTATTGGTGGAATAGAAAGGCTTCGTTTGAAACATAGACTTAGGGTAGTTCAAAGTTTAGAAGAGGGTATCGAAAAGAATGTAATCAGAAGTGTTGTTGGTGACAAATACATGACGCTGGAAGAATTACAGGTGGAATTATTATAATTATGTTTATATGCGTTGTAATGAGATATCAGTAAAATATAATTATATTTATATTTAGGATCTGCTAAGTTTAATTAGGGAAGAATTAATGAGTCAACGAAAATCTGAACCTGATCGTTATGATCCGACTCAGCCTCCTTACGAAGCGTATAAAGTAGACTTCGAATTATTCAGGATACTATTCGGTGGTCTGTCTCCATGGGGAAAGTGTAGTCAAGCTGAATCTTTAGCTGCTCGGCTATTCCGTGTAAGTCAATCCTGCTTTACAAGGCAATCAGTTTGTATCTATTTAATTTCAATAGTTCCTAATGTACAAAGAAAAAGAACAAAATCGTATAAATAATTAGAAAATTAACGTCTACGTATATCTTAATTTTATTGAATAAGATCAAGCAAATACAGAAAATGTTCATAAGTACTATTGTACTATCAGTTGATGGACCGTAATCGTGATGGTTTGCTAAACTTTCGGGAATTAGTACAAGCTATCGGAATGACAGCGACTGCTGACTTGACGCAGAGATTAAAGCTTTTGTATACTCTGCATTTACCGCCTTTACTCACACCCGTTGACTTCGAATCACCAGTGCATTCTGGTAAATAACATTCTAATATTCTTAGATACAATAATGATTTGTGACAAAGGAATGTTTATGGATATTTATCCATCGATATTAGATGGAGCAGAAGTAGCTGCAGAAGCTACAGACTTTTTCGATAGTATGGAACAAAGTGTCGCTTCCTTAGAGATGCCAGTTAGTATGGCAGAGGAGCCATCCGCAGAGCCATCCACTTTATCTCGTTCAACAAGTTTGAATAGTCAACAAGGAGATCAGTCATGGGAAATTCAAAGCATGGGCAGTTTACGCTCTATGATAGCGTCCAAAGACAGTCCACTGGATCTAAAAAATGTGCCAAAAATGTCGCAGGGACACTTAATAGCTTTATGGAAAACTCTTTATGACATGTTCCCCGCACAACCAGAAGAACAAGAAACTTATCATTGTATAGCTTCAATAGGTAAGTTATATATGACTAGACCAATGACATTTTATATCGAGTACTTAAATGAAAAACGTGTTTTCTTTTCTTTTTTTTTGTTGAATTTAGGTACTCTTTTGCTTCAATTAGGCGACGTTGGTAAAAAATTTTATGTTGAACGAGATGAATCTGAGGACAGTTTGCTGTTAACGGCTACAACTGCTGAGCAATCATCTTCCTCCGCAGAACGGGTACGTTGACAATGAATAAATTGCTCTATAATATGTAGTGTATATGATCATTTTTTTAGTCACATGATCGGAACGGAAACCCATTGAGCGTGTCGTCGTCCATCTATCCGGAATGGTCAATAAGCGTCGAACAGTTCCTGGCATCTGCCTTAACAGGTCAAGCGATTGTAGATTTTTTTAGTAAACGAGCAGATCTTACAGATGCAATTGCAACCCTAAAGAACCGTAGATTTAATCGCGTTCATTCCTTGTCAGATACACCTGTGTTAAATGTATGATACACAGATTCAGCTGTGTATAAAGATAGTGTAAGATATATATAAAAATTTATAAAGTGATAGATTGCCTTGGATAATTGACCAGCAATTTCATTTCCTAAGGGAATTTTTGCATTCGCTATGAATTAGGTAAATGAATGTTCGTTCGAAGAACAGATAGCTAATACAAAAGACATTTTTGTAAAAAAGGAAGTGAAAGTAAAAGTGGATTAGTAATGTTTTATTTGTTTCGAAATAGGGGTAAATATTGAATACGTCCAATCATTTATGCCTACAATATTCCTGTTTATTGAAAATAATTATTAATATTATACATACCAGTTTATTATGTAGGCAAAATGCAGATGTTCTTCAATTTCTTAAAAGACAAAAATTCCTTGGCCTACAAGTGTAGTGATCTGTGCATTAAAATTTGAAGAATGAATAGTGTATACTCAGGGTAAATATTACAAATGCATTTCCATTAACTTTCATAGATTATTTGTGCATGAAGAGCAAGTTTTCAGCAGTTGATACTAACAAACAACAAAAATATTTTTTAAAATCGAATTGTTGAATGTTTATAATACACAATGATTTTTCAACTATAATAGGAATGATATATGCACAAAATTTATGGTGTCAGTTATTAGGCACATTGCTTAATCTTGTATGTTTATCTTGTATACTTGAGTAATATAACATTAAGCAGTATTACTCAGAAAAAGTTAGATATATGAATATTGAAATTTGTCTATAACGAACGAGAATGTTAAAATAATATAATAAATTTACATTACATTTATATTACATGCTATCTTAAATAACACTGAACAGTTTTTTAAAATATTCAACAAATTTTTCTAACTCGTATTACTCAAAGTGTTATAAAGTATATGTATAATGCCAAGATCTATAGTAGACATATATATTTTAATATGTTTATGAACACTTTGTTTAAATGCCATTGACTATTAATATTTGAAATTATAGTTTCTTGGTATATGCAACTATATTTTTAAAATATAATTTTTATTTTTATATAAATGATATTTGCATAATTTCTGACTCAGAGATACTAAAAATTATTACTTTGCTAAGAAAAAAACATTAAGCATGAAATAAGTAAAAGATTTTCATTGTGAACAATATATGTACATAGAGTTAATATTTAATATGTGCAATATATGTACAAACTATATAATAAATGTTATATACAACAAAATTCTTATATTTAATTAAATGGTTGGAATAGTGGTTAACTGTTTAAACACATGTAGGTTTTTTAATTTTATTGAAAGAGTAAAATAATTATCTTACATTAGAAGTTTTTAGGTAAAATGCCATCATTTTTTGCAAGGCGTACTAAACAATCGTCAGATTCACCCTATAATAAAATCATTTATATTAATTTAAAAATATTTAAATTAATATAAAACATGTATGAGATTTATATATTTGGAAATAAGGATTGACATACCATACGTCGGATAGCTCCACAAATGGCATACATCTTTTGTGAATCAGTCATACGTCCAGTTTCAGGATCAACATCAGCAATGCTCAACTGGATAGAAGCATGATCCTTCGCATGAATGATGCGATTACTTGAAGAGCTATTAACAAAATAAGATTTCTTTATTCATGTTCGATTGCAACCTAATCTGTGTAATTTTAATAATATTTGTATAATATTGACAAAGTTATTCTTATGCACATTAAAAAAAAGATTTGTTCATATCTTAAAGAAAGCTTTTTCTAACGTTTGAAGATTTTCAATGAAAAAACATATTACAATTCTTTTTCATAACAAAAGCGTATAACCACGTGTACCGCTTACCATTTTCTTGGGATATACAAGTCAACAACATCTCCGTTATCGTTTTCCATCGTTCTAACTGTAAAATAAACAAAAATACAGAGTTTGTATCATACGATATTAAATTAGTGCACCAAAATTGACTACAGGAATATATTTTTCCTCACATTTATTTGCTAAGTGTATGCCTTAAGATGGCTACGGAAGGTAAAGAACTTCTATTGACAATAAAACGGATATGTCGCAACGGAGCAAGCATACCAATATAATTCATAGCTTAACATAAAATCCCTATGTTTTCTTGATTCTTTAAAATTTTGTTTATAATTGCAGGTTTAGAATATTTCAGTAAAAAACTAAACAATAGGGTTGGCACTTAGGACTTAGCAGATATATGAGACTTGACGTATTTTCTATAATGTCCCATGGCATTTCTTGTCCATTGTTTAAAAACACCGACCTCATTAAAAGTATCCTAGTGAACTAGTGGACCCTATTGGAATAATATAGACTTAATATTCATATATACGCCACAGGTAAGTCAGTGCTAATAACTTAAGCATTTCGACGTAGATGGCACTGATGCGGCGGGAAAGTTTACAAATTTTGAACTCAAAAACCATGTTTTCAAGCATTATATGATCATCAATTAAATAAATTGTAACTATATGTATTGGTAAATATTTAAAGTTCATTTTTTCTGAAAGTATAGATAAATTTATTGCCCATGAAATAATCTTGGGAATTGTATAATTTACTAACTCTTATAATCCTGTTTAAATATTTGCGAAAAAAACGCTATGGTCAGTCTTGTATTTTTTGGTCAATAAAAAGGTCTAATGTCGATCACGAGAGTATATATAAAGTATTTTCTATTCTTGACAGACTTAATAGCATCCTATATAAGTCTCTTCGTCTTATTAGAGCTTGACAAACGTGTAAACAAGAAGCATGGCGACGTGTCAAGATGGCTGATCTTAACAAAGAACTGAATGAATATCTGCTGAGCAATAAAAATGAGAAACAGTATAAAATTACGGTGCCTTCGGTGACATTACCGAAAACGAACATTGGAAAATGGTTCGGAAGAAGCGGAGATGAAGACAAAGAAGAAACAGGCTGGATTCAAGGAGCGCAAAAGGAATGTTGCCCTAGTATGGTAAGTATATAGCTGTACATAACCTCAAATGTCAAATGTTTTAAACTAGTATAAGTAAAATTCCATTTTTACCTGACAGACACGTATGCAAAGGCTGATTATGTTCATTGTATGTTTTTCCATGGGTGTACTTTGTTTCTGCTTATCGGCGATGTATATTCCAGTTTTATTACTCAAAGCAAGGAAATTTGCTCTTCTCTACACATTGGGAAGCGTATTTTTCCTATCGAGGTAAGTTCAGGAAGAACGTAAATTGACTATTATAAGATAAAAATGACACACTCAACTGATTCCTAATTTAATGTGTTTTGTAGTTTTTGCTTCCTCCTGGGACCATTAAGTTACTTGAAATCATTATTTACTGCTGAGAGAAGGTGTTTCACAGTGTCCTATTTTGCCACTTTAATTGGAACACTTTATTTTGCTCTACATTTACAATCCACTCCATTGACAGTACTATGTGCTGTTTTACAATTAATTGCTATGTTATCATTTTTAGTAAGTCACATACCTGGAGGAACTAAAGGTTTAATGTTTTTTACAAGGATGTTCAAGTCCTCTGTGAACTCCACGTTACCTGTATGATATTATGGTTATTTAGGTGTCAAATATATACATGTAAAAGTAATCTTGTAACTTTACTTTTGCATTTACAAAATATAAAGATTTTCTATGTGAATGATGACCTACTGATAAACATGTTCAAACATAAATACAATAAGAATATGTGTAAAAGACTGACACTTTCAATATGACATCAGTGTTCATTAAATAAATTTCTGTTGTAAGGAGGGTTCAAGACTCAAAGATACTCGTTCAGTTAAATTATAAATATGAGTTTTGTATATAATGTACTTATATGTATAAAAAAATTTATATTCTTTATTTTTACATTTCTGTACATTTATATGAATGATGACAGTATTGTACAATTGTAGTTACATATTTTTCACATTTATTGTAATTTAAAATAAAAGTTATTAGCTCTAATTAGCAAGGTACATCCATTAATATTATTTTACTATTTTTTCTTCTGTTTTGATACTTTTGTAGCTTTCGCGCGATTACTGTTACCTTGCAATCGTTTTACTTTCAATGGTAAATAGGTAACATTCGGAGATTTATTCGTGGATATGAAACTCTTTTTGTTTCTTCTTTTATCCTCATGTATATTTATATATCTTGTATGTTTTTTAATACTTGCATCATCTTCGTCGGAATCATAATTATTCAAGGAAATAAAATCAGTTGGCTCTATCTGTTCCTTGGTAGATTCGTTAATGGAGCTGACTGTTGCACTTGGAGGAATAAATATTCTTTCCTTACGTGAAGATCTGTATTTATATACATTTGTGGATATTGTAAATTCAGTTGATTCTGAAGTTTTATCTTCTGACTCATTTTTCAAGCTTATCACATCTTCTTTGCACAACATAGACTGCTCTAAGGGTTCAGTATCCTTAAATAATTGAAGTGACGTTTTTGGTAAAGGCATATCTTCAAATATATCACAAATCTTTTTGTAGAGTGGATAAAAATGATGTTCTGGTGATTTCATTACAGTATTCTGAAATTAAAATTAAATAAGTGATGAAGAATGGATATAGTACTGTTTAAATAATTAGATATTTATACCTTGAAAGCACATGCAGCAGATGTAAGTCCAATAGTATTTAATAGAATAGTTTTAAAGTTAGACAATAATAATATGGGTATCTTTTTATTCTGTGCCATCATAATAATGTGTTTTATTAAAAGTTGAGGATCAATATTCGCATCCATTAAGACACAACAAACATTATCCTTTTCCATAGATCTTGTAATTGCATTTATGCCCAAGATAACTGAATTCCTAAAAATATAAGTCATATAGAATTATGTAAAATCACAAATTGATTAAATAAAAATAATTACACTAAGTCAGTATTAGGGACATTTTCTTGTTTCAGAAGTGCTTCAGCTTTAGCTTTGTTTCGTTCTTCTTTTTTCATTTGTTTAAGTTGAGACCAAGGAATCATACGAGGTGGACGCCTTACAGCTGGCATTAATCTGTGATTATCCATTGAAGAATATAATATCTTTTATTACTGTATTAAATGAATTATATTTCATTTAAGTTACCTTTTCAAAATATCTTCCAATTCTGTACATACATCTCCCTTTACAATTGGCCTAAAAAATGTATAGAATTAACACGTAGTTACATATGACTTCTGAACTTATTATAGCTTTCAGAAAGTAGGTACATTCTGCTTATAAACTAGGAACGTATATATTATGAAATAAAAAATACAGATCCTACCAAAAATTGTCTTGTGGTTGTGCCAGAACATTTCGCAACCCTTTAGCCGGTGTTTTCTTCGCTGACAAAGTGTGTCTCTGTTGTTGTTTCGTTAATACTGGTGTACTCATGATGAATGAATTAAAAGCATGTATGTCAATATAGGTTAAGTTTTCCTACAAACACATGGGAACATGCTGCGCCATAAATCATGAAAGCAACACTTATAGACATCCTGTTATGTCGCAAAAACACTACAAACGCCATATAGCGATAATAATGAGAAACTACTTCTGACCCCTATGGGCTGTGACCAGTGTACATTCTGTCCAACCGGTCATCATATTTCAGGGGTAAAAAAAATGGTGGAATAATTATATATTTAGTTCTCTAAATCAGAACTTACGTATAATTATTTAATTAATTTATATATAATTAAATAATTTATCCCAATATACGAATAAATATTACGCAAACACATAATATTATTTATTTAAAATTTATTCTGTATCTTTTTTACCTTTCTATTTATATATATATATATATATAAATTTATAAAATGTAAAGCAACATTGACAAAAGATTCAAACAACATTTAAACAATTAAGCATGAATTGGAAATAACTAATACACTAATCCGTAAGAATTATTTATACACAATAGTTAAAAACTATTAAATAAGTTCGTACCGGATTTGAATGAAAGGCGGGGAATTTGTACGAATTAGCGTTGTAAACGATACCATTAGGGTACATAGGCGTCCCCAGTAGAAAGTTCGTGGATGTAAAAAAAGACAGGTGTTACGCCACTGGAACGAAGTGCAGGGGAATGGATAATGTGCAGAATACGCTCTCGAAAGGGAGCAGGACCGCAGAGCAGTGCACGCAGCAAGCCAAGATTGTCAAGATGGATGCTCACCGCGGACGGTACGGAGTATGGATTTTGCCGCGTGATTCGTGAAACACCGAGCTCGCGGTTGTTGTCCTGTGTGGAAAAAGTTGGTGAGCCGGGAAATGCTGTTATCCATGGTGTTCTGAGCGTTGTGTGTTTCTACGGTGTCTCGATATGCAGCGTTGAGTAAACCGGAGTGCTTTTACATAGTGATGAGAAAAACACCTAAAAGCAGTGTAGCAGCAGCGGCCTTCTACAATGGTGGATAATAATTGTATTATTGAGGGAAATGTCAAATTTCGCGACGGCAAAAAAGTGAGTAGCACCGATCGAATTTTCTGTTAATTACGGCTCACCTTTCCCCCATCCCAAGATCCAGTCAACCAATTAACATAAATCGGATAATTGCTGAACTCGTTCTCCGTCAAAATAATGCCGCCCAATCTTTTCCCGAGGATTTATCGAACGCTCTAATTATTTTTTGTGTCTTTGCGTATACTTTTCATCGACGAATAGATTTGTGAGCTCGTAATTCGATCTAAAGTCGTGCTCGTGCGATACTCACCTCGGAGTCACTTGAGCACGATATGATTATAATTATGAAAAAAATTATATAATCAAACGAGAAGCATAAACTCACATGTATTTTGAACGCACACATGTGTTGTATATGAAACTCGTTTTAATAGATGAGAAATTAATTGCCTTTTGGTGTGGCATGATAATTAAGATTAGATGAACATCAATTTAATTAGTAAAGTGTGTTTTCATGTGTGTGAGTGTGGATAAACTGAATGTTCATGTAGGTCTACCTTTTACGTGTTAATTACAAAAGAGCAACCAAAGAAATATTCATTTTCTCAAAGATTCTACTACTTAAATTTAATATATTCAATTTTATAAGTACTACATTTGATATTGTAATTGTATATACATCATTAATCTATACATCAAGTCTAATGAATAATGTTTTGGCTATACTACTAACATCTGAAATAAAACTGAAAATCTTAGTTATTTTAGTTTGACAATAATATACAAAAATTACAAAATTCATTATCTTGAATATGAAGAACAACTGAGTACTTGTTAGTATTACACTTTGTCCATTTAATTTGTATGTTTCAATAAATGTCACTTGAGCATTAAATATTTATGCACTTAGGGCCCCATTCAAATTTAAATACAATGGCCAACTTTTTCTCCCATGACCAAGAAGTCAAATTAAGGTGTCCTGATCTGATTTCAATGCGCATTTCAATGATTAAGTAGTTTGTTGAAAGCTAAAGGAAGTTAATGGGAAAGAAATGCAGAGGCATGAGGCTATAAAAAAAGCTGGGTCAGTTTCTTTTATTTACATTGGGGGTCACTGAAGAAGTCATTCAGATCAGAAAGGGTAGAAACTCTTTTATTTTTATCATAGAGGGGTGCATAAGGTTTAAATGGATCTAAACAAATATGTAATACATGTGTACGATGTTTTCCTATGCAGGGTTCTTTATGTAAATGAGCATAATATTTTAAACAGGGGCTGTTACATTGTTTATTATTACTAGTAGAAACTAACAGGAATATTTCATTGTACTCATTGTACACCAATATCATATATACTTTTTTTCTTTTAAGTCAAATTGACTCAGGACTCCATTAAATCTTTGTTTTTCTTTCAGTGGAAGTCAAGATGGTGTGTTATGAGAAAACTGTCACCAGTTGCAGGTAAATGTCTTTCTCATGCAGTTTAATAAATTTATTGACATCCTTTGTAAACTATAGACTCTAAAATATAGAAATGCAATATTTTAATGTTATCTTTGCATGCATATGCAATTGATAAACAGTGTGTGAAAGAACCATAGATAACAGACAGGAAATGTTGCACATGCCACCTACAACACTGTTTGTATTTGCTCTTGATATCATCTCCAACATGTGAAGGCACTGCCTTTATTATGAAATACACTCTACACAATGATTCACTGTGTGCACCTTATATCTTAATAGTGAAGTTCTCAGTAATTTTATCTTATCACGTATATGCTGAACTTTATATGGTCTAAGGGTCTGATTACAAAATATATTTATTATCTGGAAAGGC
This sequence comes from Nomia melanderi, assembly GCF_051020985.1. NCBI lineage: Eukaryota > Metazoa > Arthropoda > Insecta > Hymenoptera > Halictidae > Nomia > Nomia melanderi. Next base: position 11,147,146 of record NC_135009.1, read on the forward strand.
AGATGTTGCAACATTTTCAGTATGCTGTGGCAAAGCAATTCTATTTTCTACCACATTCCTAATCCTATCTTCTGAAAGAATTTCCCTTACTTGTTATCAGCATGAAAAATCCCTCCCTATGGACCTTCCTAGGGTGGCAGCTGGCACATCTGTTACAGATTGACTGCCTGAAGAAACAAAAAAATTTCCAAGAAGAGCTTTGCTTCTGGCAATAACCATTAATACCTGAGCCCTTGTAACTTGAGGATATTTTAAAACTTGGGGACACCAGTAGCTCATAAATTTTCCTTAGGGAGAATTAGTTAAGTGTACATAGAAGGGGCTAAATGGATTTCGTTCGTTTTCCACGTCCGAATGACTGTATTAATAGCGTGCCGTATCCTCCACGCACACAATAAAAAACATTTTCGTTTCATTCACGAATAAATATTGATCCATGGCTTCGCTTAAAGTTTACTTTCTTTTTCTTCGACGAATGAATAATTAAGGGATCGATTATTTTTCGAAGAGTATCAAGGGAATAAAATACCCAAATTATTTTATCGAGTCGTTGAATTGCTAAGTTCATTATTATAATTACTTAACGTTTTATAATTTTTAACAACAACAATTAAACATTATTACACAACAAGATATACGGATGAAGATCATTCCGTAAAATCTATCACACGTTTTATAAAAACGCTGAGCTCTCAAATAATTCTGAAACAATCGAACATTCAGCTCATGGAGTGTTAATGAACCAAACAATTCCAGATTGTCTCCATTTACAACTGTACGGAGATAGCAAAGATCGATACAAGCAAGGCCAAACGAAAGCTTCCTTAAGCTTGCAACACTTTCTCGGCGTGGAGAGCGGTTTCACCCTCGATAAGGAGTCAAATACTATCGCTATAATATGTCAGGACGTAACAGTCGTTTTAGCCTTCGATACCAGAGAACGGCTGATTCAATGGCAAGTGAAGATCTCGAACAATCTGGGCGAAGGTGCGTTCTCCTTTAAAACAGGAAACATAGTTCGCGATTAATCCGTGAACATTATAAACGGACATTATTCAGAATTTATATCGAATAAAAATATAAAATACAATTAAAGTATAGCCTTTACTTATAACGTCGAAGAAGTTTCATTTTGCGTAATGATCTGCGCGTCTAAGTTGGAAATTCTGGAGCAGATCGCTGACCTTTCGCAATTCTTGCAGATCAACAGTTCCTGATACTGATCTCCACGGTGCCCTCGAAAGCGAAACTGACCAATGGACCGGCCCATTTGCACATTCAAGATCGCCGTTTCTGCATCACCGTCGGCATACCGCCGAGATTGGTGGGCATGTGGGAGATCGCGCACCTTCGGCGTTACGGGGTGGTGGAAGGGAGATTCTGCTTCGAGGGTGGCTCGAGATGCGGCCGAGGGGAAGGTCTGCACGTGTTAATCACAGATCAAGGCGAAGACATCGTGAAAATGCTGCAATTGGCGGCAGAGGGGAAACTGACGAAGAAGCGACCGGTTAGCAGGGAGCAAATGGCTCAGGACAGCCCGCGTCGTCAATTCTCCCGGTCGGAGACTAGGGCGAGCGACTTTTTCCCCTCCGCCCCCCTTTACTCGATGATGTACGAAGAGCAGTGCGACAGCTGCAAGAATGAGAGCTCACCCTATTGGTCGTCCGCCGAGAGTAGACAGCAGACTGAGCTCGACAGGGATTACAGTAGCAGAGACACCATCTCTGTCTCGGAGCTGCCCGACCAGCCGGGGGAGTGGCGCAGCTGTTCCCTCACTCGTCAAGGCACGTCCGCTTTAGAGCGGTGCGCTAGTTGCATAAGTAAACTAGGTACCGTCTCGAAGTCGTCCACGTTGGCGACGACCACTGGCGCGAGTAGCATAAGCAGCCCTGCTGGAACGATGAACAGTCTTGGCTGCCATTTGCAAGCTCGTACGTTGGATCGGTTATCATTATCCTCGTACAGCAGCAGTAGCCACGACAGCGATTACTCCGGCTCCCAGCAGCAGGTAGAATGCCATTGTTCTCAAACAAAGAGCTCGCAACAAACGAGCGTGCAGCGCGCGTCGCCCAGTCCGAGCGCGTTGCCGCCGAGGCCTCCAAAACCGTCCCAAAGCACTGCCGCGAAAAAGGCGAAAAAGCCGCCGATGCCACTGCCGAGCGAACAAATTTGCGTGCACTCGCGTAAGCAGCAGCTGGCCACACGTAACACTGCCCCTACAGCTGCTGCTGGACCGTACGAGAATTACGATGTGCCCAAGACAATATTGGCTCATCACATGCTGCTCGAACAGGCTCCGCAACCTGATCAGTATTATGACACGCCAAGGAAAATCAAAGAATGCCTAGCACTGCCAAAAAGTTATCCCAACTACGATACGCCGCAGGCTCCTCAGGCCGTAGTGTTACAGCAATGCGGCTGCCCGGCTAAGCTCACGGTACAGTCCCCCAGATCATCGGGCTGTCCTTGTCAAAATGTGATGAGTTGGGCAGGTTTCGTGCTGCCGTATTGCAGACGGGGAGCTGGAATCGAGCCGACGGGGGTGACCGTGCACCCTGTCAAGCTTTCAGGGGAGGGTAAGATGCCTGTGGTTAATGCGAGCGGGGAAATCGCGATTTACTCCACTGCCAAGAGGGCCAACAAGTCTGAAACTAGCGAGGACAAGATCAAGGAGAACTGTGACTGTCTTCAGGAGAACAGATCCAACAATTATGAAAACGTCGAGCCCGTGATCGACACTCAACCGGAGGCCAAACAAGCTAACTACGCGAACATCGATTTCACACAGTCCTTGGAGCATTATGAGAACAGCAAGGATCTGTTAACCAAAAGCGGAATATCTCAGGAGGAGATAGAGAAGTTCGCGGATCAGATCAAGGAGGAAACGCCTGAGACAACCGCCGAAGAGTCCAAGATATGCCAAAAATGTGGTCACCTAAAGGACAGAGAGAACGATTATCTGGTGATGGATCCTGAAAAGCAAACGCCAAAGAAACCTTTCCCCGGTTACCTACCGATGCAACCAGCTCACAACGTGTGTTCCAAGGAGATTTTATCGAGGATCTGTAGCGGCATAAAGAGCTCGAGCAATCCTGCGTTGTCCGGGTCAGCAATGACCGAGGGCGGGAAGAAGAGGTCCGACTCCAAGTTCCGTGTACCTGGCTCGGCAATGTTGTCTAGTCCGTACCTGCGACGCCGTTACTTCGATGGAAACGGCACCGAGTCCGGTGGTAACATCGGTCTGCTGTTGAGGAAACGATCTTACTCGGCGGAATCTGCTCACTACCTGGACGACGAGAACCATACGTTCCCGTCAACGTTGACGATTCACAAATGTTCAAGTGAAGCAGACAAAGCCGCTCTCGTGCAAGGAGACACGCATACATCCTGCGTCAACTCGGAAATAAAGATGAACCAGGACAGTGGACAGATGTCGATAGCCTCCCCTCAGCCGTCCTTCATCAAGATCCGACGATCCTCTTCGGTACCATCCAAAACTGGTCACAACAGAGACTCTTCTAGCAGTAACGATTCAGGTGTATCAACTGGATCTCTCAGTCACAGAACTGCCGAGTTCGTCGAATTCGAGTTGTCCTTGGCTCCGTCGACTTCTGCAAGGAAACAGAACGTCCTGTCAATCTATCGAAAGAGTCCACCGCCTACGTGCTACCACAGCAGCCTGCCAAGGAAGTCCAAGTCCAGCGACCCGCTTCGCGAGCTGTCCTTCCAATTCCAGAAGATCAAGATACCTACCAAGTCTTCGTCCGCCGAAGCTGATATACCCACGTGTATGCCCAAAGGTGCGAAGGGGTTCAACAGTCCTGGAGAAGTGTCCAGCACTCCTTACATCGACTCGCGAAGCACCAGCAGCGGTACTTCCGATATGTCTGATTATATCGAGACGTTGTCGTTGTCGTCACATTCCTCGTCCGACACGCCGGACAGTCTAAGGTAAGGATTCGATTAGAAAATTAATACGTTATAACCAATGACGTCGAATACTTCACCGTTGATTCTGTTTTTCAGATTGGGTGGCAGAGCAGTGGCAACGACGCTGCGCCCGCGCAGCGGAAAGGAATATTACAAGATAGACAGAAGCATTCTTGTTGAACAAGGAAGAACGTTGACCACGCCGGCCGCAAATTACGCGAACATTACCCCGGTACTCGAGAAAAGCGAGTCCCCGTCACCTGGATACATGAGCAGCTCTCCCTTCGAACAACCGCAACCGACTCGCGAACACTTTTTGTTTCCTGATGTAAGTAACGGTTGACGGAACCGTGAAGAGTTCACCACGGCCGTGCATTCACGTGGCACTTGGTTGACTTCTTCCAGGAAGCTTGAACACGGCAACATTGTTTGGGAAGAGAGCGGAAAACTTGAAGTTCCTAGGAATTCCAAACAAAATCAGTAAGAGTATTTACGTGTCTAGAAATGATTAATTGGGGCATCATGACCGTTTACACTATACGCGGGTATCTAGCGTATGAACAAATCATGCATTCCAATGCGGTTGCATTTACCCGATTCACCACATAGATATATCGTTCCGTCAGACTGAGGATAGAATAGATCTTGAACGGTCCAAAATCCATTATTGATCTACGTGTAGTCGACTCTCTTAACTTTCTTTGATATATATCTCATCGAAGTCTTCTTCTCATACTGAAACACACGCTCACATACACACACTTATACATACAGACGTACAGATACATGCATACATACACCACAGACAGATGAACATATATACACGTGAAAATCCGCACAATCAAAGGAACCTTTAAACATAAGAATATTCTTTCTCTCGTGACGTGTCTAGGTTCTAGCGTATAGTCGAAATGAAGTCAATAATCGAGATACTTCCTACAACGACTCAAACAATTTCTAAAATGTGCTCAATAAGAAAACTGTAATAGTTTGTATAGTAAGAATCCTGCCCTAGGATAAAATGGAAAAAGATGAGAGGCGAAAGAAGCGTGTGCATCTTACACTTTATATGAGTATATATCGTTTTTTGGATATGTTTTATTTTATATGGGTATACTTCTAAAATGAACTTAGGGTATTGTACAGCGGGTTATAGAATGCAATTCGCGACTCTGTGTTTATATACATATATACAGTTTAACACGAGACATCATGTATTTGCATTCTGATGTACAACCGGAAAACGTGGAAGGGACGAGAAGAGAGGAAAAAAAAAATAGACGGGAAAGAGACGCGATGAAAGTAGTCAGTTGCAAAGCATTCACAGGGTTTCTCAAACTTACTAGTTATTTTCTAAAGGCTAAGATATAACGTAATGTAGCCGTCAATGGTCTTCTTTCTAACGAGATTTATATATGGTGGATATTGTAGAGTCTCTGGGCAATCAAAGATGGCACTATGTATAGATTATAAAAGAACAAAAATATCTTTAAATAAGTCCTAAGGAATACGCGAAAAAAAAAATGGTGTAAAGTTCGAATTTATTTTTATCGAATTTTTACGGCCCGCGCGTGTCCGCGGGCCGGCAGCAAACGGTACTTAAATACCATAATACGTTCCCCGTATTATGACTTTGATTATCTATGATTTTCCTATTAGATTTACAGAGATCACGCAACGAATTAGTTGTTAATAGCGAGTCCGCAATATTATGTTCCCCGTTCTTTCGTGTAATATCGTAGGGATGGTAACTTATACGAAATATTTTTTAATTCGTACTTAAGGGTAATCTACTTAAATTGTTTCGCGCGTGAAGGAACCTATATGTTTATGAAATTCTTTACCAAAAGGAAAAGAAGCAAAAAAAGAGGGGGAAAGATAAAAAGAAAGAAAGAAAGAAACATAATACAAAACGGGAAAAAAAGTAATATTTATTTTTACTTCGACGGTGCAGGATGGATCTTTTTGATAATAAACTATTTATAACGTAGGCGGTTAAGGGTGTTAAGCGAACGACTCTTTAGGCGATCGCGTCTAGGTTTTAGGCCTGTTTCACGTGTCTGCACAGCTTCGGACTTTCTTTATGGGACAAAACGAGAAAAGTTGGCATGAAGGGGGGAGAGGAGGGGACGAAGCAAAAGATATAAAAAGCAAAATGTAAACGCGCCAGGCTTCAACCGCGCCGCGAATCTTCTCTCTGTGTGTATAATTATTCGTTTCCTCTTTTGTCTGGCCGCTGGTCCGCCGGGATCCCGATCCGGCCGAGCGATCCGACCGTGTAATATCGTTCGCGAATAATCTTTGCACCGCGGATAATCGAGTTTTCTGCAATACGCGTCGACGCGGTCGACGATACATGTGCAGTGATACTGAACGCAATAAATAGCAATGCTAGGGAATTATATGCTGATATTAAAAACGGGGCGAGGGGTGGGCGGGGGGATGATAGAGACGGTGAGCAGATAAAGGGGCGGGGAAAGGGGAGGAAGGAAAAAAAACGAAAGAAAGAAACAGATCGATATCGAACGTTTTCGCATTTGTGAGATATATTAAAAGCAGAATTGTTCTGTGTTTTCATATATATTATGCTCCTCGGAGCGGATAATCAAATCAGTATTCAGAATCAAAAAGATCAACGGCAACGAGAGCGTTTCGCTGTTCCCGTGTACACACAGGGGTTCATTAACCGTATGAAGTTAACCGGGAATCGTTTGCCTCGTACACGATACACAATACACAGCTGGCTTTGCCGACCGCAAGGAATTGTTTTCGTCGTGCCGGAAATCGAACGGAATTAAAATGGTAACTCGTGTAATGCGTACAGGGCGTTCCAGCGGACGTGTCCATTTAAAGTCTAGGAACTTTGTTATATCAGCTTGAGACTGTAAACTCGAACTATAGATTGTTAAGGGTTTAAAGGGACTCTCTCTTTCTCTCTCTCTCTCTCTCTCTGTCCAATCGGCCTTCGGGCCGGGCAGCTTGGAATTTCTATATTTAAAAACGGGGGAAGAAGATAAATAGACTGTAGACTAAACTCGATAGAGATATAAGAAGCTAATTTTAATACGATCGTTGTCCCTTTCGACACGGATATCGACGATATCTGCATACCAAAGAAATACTCAACGGATAGGGAACAACGGCGGAGATATTATAGACGAATCAGCGAATCGGTTGGAACGCCTTGTACAAAGTTTATTGCGTCCGACGCATTGTGGACCCCGGGGGTGCGTTCTCGTCCGTTAATCGAGCAAACTATCGCTGTAGCAACGCCACGCTTAATCCTTTTTCTACCACGCTCTGTTCGTTAAGCCAGCAACCAGGCCAGGTTACGTGCACAGTGCTCTTTCGCAGAAGGGGAACACGGTGGCAGAGAGGCGTGTAAGTACCTACGCCTAGAACGGTTTCACGGACCCGTGCGAATTGTAAAAGTATTAAAGTAGTATTAACACAAGACTGAAACAAAATCGAAAGAGAATGAAAACTGAATAATAGTCGCTGTGTGGTTCGAAACGTAGGGGAGTATCTAAAGAGGAAGCTAGACTATGTTAATTTTCGTCTCGCGAGCGCGCTCGCTTCCCACACCGCATCCCTCTTTTTCTACGAGGGCCCAAAACTTACGGATACCTTCGTTCGTGTTTCTTATTTCGCGTCCCTTGCTCCTAGAGAGTACGGCTCCCCGTGTCTTCAGCCGACAGTGGAAACCATCCGAGGACAACGAGACGATCGAGTCAGAAAGCGTCTCGTTGTCCTAAGGGTAGCTTTTCACGGGGATCGCGAACGGGTTCATCGATCGGCGAAGACATCGGAGCCGAGCAAGGGCCCTACGGATGATATATCGAGTAAACAGGCGTAGAAACGTAGCGTTAAGGTGAAAGAACGATCGACCTTATGAATTCTGTCACGTTTTTTAGATCGTACTTATTCCGATGGAAGGATTGTAATCTTAAGGTAAAGCCGACATTGTACCCCATTACTTTCTCGCGTAAATATCGTATTTAAGGAGGTTGATCGACAGGGAACCACCGTGTGGCGGTCCCAATACTGTTCGACCTAACGATTCCCAGCCGAGAACCGGTCTAGGAATTCGGGGTTCCTCTTCCGGCGACGCCGGCTGGAGGGACGCGGGACACGGCGCGTTTATTTGACCGCGCTGGGAATCGGTTCTATAAACACATGCTAGTCAAAGTTAAGTACTACCGTAGCGATAATATATTTTTACTGTAAAGGGGACTACTGCGTACTGGTCGGTAGCTGAGCACACGGCACTCCGGCTGATCGTTGTTTAGAGGAGAACGTTGCACATAGAATTGTTACTTCGACACGGGCATGGCTAACTTACTCTCGTCAGCGCCGGGCGAAGCTTAGATAGGCGTAGGCCGTAACGCGCGAAGCGTTTATTGATTCCCCGCCGGCTTTGCTTCGGCTCTCGGACGGTGTTAACGCGTTCGTTGACCAGCACCCATCCTCACTTTCGCTCGTTGCCTCTAACTCGTTCCATCCCCGTTTTAGCTGGACAGACGCCCCGGCGGCGAACGCGTTAACCGAACCAATACGAACCACCTATTAAACCTGTGGATCTTTATGCGTCGGTCGGATGACACGAAACTTTTCATCGGACGAACAAGCGTGTCCTTTGTCTTGCCTCTCGCGAGAATATCGACGAGGACAAACCCTTCGCATTAAGGTTCACAGGTGTTACAGAAACTTCGCGCGTTACGGTCCGGTACAGGCCATCGGCTGAAAGTTCGAAACGTTAGAGATCCGCTCGTCGACTCGGCTGGCTAGAAATAATCGCATTCACTTCTAGCTGTTCCGAACAGCTGCCTGTAAGAAAATATTAGCTCGAGTCAGAAGAAACTTCGTCCGTTCATCGAGCCACCGGGGACCGGCGAACGGAAACTTTCGGCCGATCGCTTCGCGTAGAACTCATCCACTCACCGTTCGCAGTCGTAATCCCTCCACTGGTTTAAGAAAGAAATGGAATTGGCCGAGGTCGGAGCGGCGTGTGCCAGGTCCCGGGCCGCGGAACAACCATATCTAAGAATTTACTAACGATATACACGATTACGAATAGCGAGTAACGAGTTTCCGGAGAGTATTATATATAAATATATATCAGCCACTCGTAGGACAAGTCGATTAACTCCAATAGTATACGTTTTGCTCGATCATAAACTATATTCTCGAAGTAACTTTTATTATTATCGCAATTTCCCCATGACCAAAAGACTATTATTCCATGGTACCAGTCAGAATGAGATTTATATTAACACTAGAACTACCAAGCAGTCAAGTTGACTTTTCAAAATTTTTCTATAGAAACCCCAAGACTGCATCTATCGACACTTCGATCACTCGAAACTTAGTTCGCGTATTACCAAAACAATTTCTTTAGAAATTTCTTAGAGAAGGATCCATTGTTTTCTCAATAATCGTAAAAGAAGAATTCAGGAATGGGTCATTTCGACCCATCCGGTAGTTCTAGCGTTAAATATCAAAAGTGAAGAGCCAATAAATCGCTAAGAGAGATATATCGCTTCAATCTGAAACTTCTAAAAGCGGAGTTAATCGATTTGCCCGGTGAACGGCTCGTACATATTATATATACACCTATACAAATCTATATAAAGCTCTCGTGTCATGATTTCTGTAAATAGTCGGTGTGTGGCATTAGGCGTACCGAGGTGTTTCTTTATTTTGTGATCCCGATGAAGAACCGCCGGTAGGCACGAGACTTTTTACCTGTAAATACGCGAAACGGAAAGCTGGAGGATTGGGGCCTAGGGGCTCCGCAGTGTGATGAAATGCGCTCGAATCGTCTTCGGAGCCATTACCGCGTTCGCGATTGATTCCGGTCGCGGTGTAATTGCACATTCAACCGTGCGATCATTGTTCGACGCGGCGGCAGATGCGTATCGCGATGATGTATCGTCGTCATTGATGATTGTTCGCGCGATACGAGCGATCTTGAAACGCTTTACTTGCACATACACGTACACACACGTACGCATACAACATACGTATACACAGATACCACACCCACCGACCGTACAAATACGAGCGGTACACGTACACACTCGTAGCATACGAACGTCAAGAGACACCGGGACGCGAAATTCACTTAAACGCCGTTCTATATCTATACACTTTGCATTCGATTCGGGGAGAGGAGAACTACGAATCGCATTAGCACGCGAGCAATACGCTCCGTGGGATCGATGAGGTCCGATTAAACGAGGATCGTACCCGTCGCGCGCGCGTAAATGGAATTCTAATGGGACGAAACGTCGAATCTTCTTCTAGCATAATTGTACGCGCCGAGGGAACCTTTTAACTCGGTATGATCTACGCTCGGACGCAATTGTATCCGTGATCGAAACGTTATTCTTACACCAGGACAGTGGATCGAACAGTAAATTCGCCGATGCTCGTTGCGACAAAGGAGACGCGCCGGGCTGCTCGAATAATTGGAGCGTCTCCGAGCGAACGTTCGAACTACTTTATTCCTGTTCGAGGCATTCGACGACTCGCAAGACCGCGAGCTGCCGATCTATCAATGGAATAACACCGAAACGCGTTCCGCTGTTCTGGTTATTCCGAGCGGCGCGGCGAAAGGTCGTTAATGGGTCGAGTCGGGTCCAAATGGAGCGATACTTCGTTTAATCGGCCGCGTCGAGTCGCGGAGCCTCTCTCATGTACATACCATTCCCGTAGACAGTCTGTTGATCATGTGTACTTAAAGGATCGCGAGCCATTCCGAGCGAGAACTTCTCTCGCGACGAAACCCGTGCCATGCTCCTCTCGGTTTTTAGCTTCGGTCCTGAGGAGACGGCACGGATCGAACCGATAAACGCTTGGACACTCGACGATTCGCGGCGAGACGGTGGATTCGTGGAAACCGGAGGAGGAACGTACGATATGTTTCCTTCGGGATTGCTCGAGAAACGAACGTTGACTCGTCAGCAGATCTTTCCGGTGTGGAAATTTTAATTGTCGATTCTGTCCGACATTCTTTCATCCAGGGTACAACGATGACGCTCTCCGCAGATCGTCGAACCCGAACCTCTTTTTATCGGCCCGCTGGGTTCATTGTCTCGCTAGGTCGTTACGTTCGAGTATGCTTGAACGCGAGAGGGAATTCCAGTGGATGATAAGGGCATAGCGAAGGGAGGGACAAGAAGAGACAGCCCGGGATCCGTTTACTTTGACAATCCGTTCTCGAGAAGCGACTGGGAAAATAGAGGATTCGGTTCACGTTTCAAGCCGTTAGATGCGCTTTGGAAAAAGAGTTCGACGAACTCGCCGCGCGGCCACCTGAGTTCTTGCCGTACGAGGGATCGGGGCGGAAGGAAGAAAGGAAAACGAGACGCTGCTTAACCCTTTGCACTCGACGATTTCTTCAAATATTATACTACTACAAATATTCTATATTCTAATAGAATATCGACGGGTTTTACGATTGATGTAAACAGAAATCGTACTTAATCCTTTGCCTTATGATCTCCTTCTTAACTCTGATCGATACGATCTTGTCATTAATGGTTTATTAGAAGAAAAAAGTTGTAGACATATTCTATGTCTATGTTTGCTCTTGAGTATAATAATTGATTATAAAAGAATAATATGTACTTTGAGTCCGAATGAATTATCTGACGCGTTGTTATAAGACAAGGGGTTAATTAACACGTTAAGTGCCAAACTTTGACCGATTTTCCGTGGTTATTTCTTTGTAGCAAAGAATAGCAGGGACAATTATCAATTATTTGACGTTACAATCCTTGCATTACACTATTATCAGCTTCGTTGTGTTATTAAACGTTGTTTTCAAGTAATTCAGAAGCGTCGGTCATCAGCGGCTGACATGGCACTTAACCTGTTAAGGAACAGAAGAGTTTCGTTACAGTATTTCATGTATTAATACATTATAGGAAATTTAATATTGAATACTGAACCATTCGATTGTACTGTATTATAACAGAGACCTAGTGTCCATGTTCGAGTGCAAAGGGTTGACACTAGAACTACCAGTAGAAATCACCGGTTTTCATTTCATTTTGCTATTACTGATATTACAAATATATTTAGTTTCTGAAATTATTCTCGAAATTAATGGTTTCACTTACTTAATGTAACGGATATCAGTAGAAAGAGTTGCGTATTGATTATATTGAATATTAGGTGGTTCTAGCGTTAAACGAAATTTTCTACACACGGATCGTGATCTATTGTCCGTCGATCGTTCGCGTTTCTTGGAAAATGATCGATTAATAATTGATTAATGGAATAATTCTTGACCGAAAAATAGTTTCAATACACGGAGGATACCGCGTTCAGTTTTCGAGCTTTGAAATTGCATCGCGGAAATGATCGCGTACGACTAGTTTCGTCGACGAGGAGGATCGTAATGTAACGTTCGACGTGAATCATCGTCTCGCGCGAGGATCGCTCGCGTCGGGACGCATTTCATCCGGGAGGAATCGAGTAGAATAGATCCGACGATCGGCTCGCATTTATAAAACGAAGCGTTTTTTTGTTCTTTTCTTTCGAGTAATCAAGGTAAGCGGGTGCGTGTGAATGAGCGAGAATGATTAAAAACGGAAAAATCATTATTATGTACGTTCGTAATTAAATTATAAAAGGAACTCATACACAGTTTGTAGCGACTCGAGTCACCGATTTATTAAGAAAGTAGAAGAAATAAAAAGATCAAAAGTACCGTGCCTGTCTGTGATTCCTTCAACGACCTTCACCCTTTTTGACACTAAAACTATCAGACGAATTAAAACGACTTATTCCTAATTTCTTCATTTTGCAATTATTAACACGTTGAATACCGCTCGATTTCATCGAGCAAACTACATAAAATGGAAAAAATAAAATATTAAGTCATTTGATTGAATTACATTATTATTATTGCACGTTCTAGCCGAATGACACTGCATTCAGTAGTATTATATATAATATAGAAATGTGTTCAAATAATCATCGTTTAATTGAGTGAACTATAGTATTTCGATTTGGTTGGGGATGGCATTCAACGTGTTAAAAAAATAACAGGTGTTTCTCTGAGAAATTATTAGAAAAAATTGAGTCAGCAATACACAAACTGTATTATAAATCAAGTCTCGATAGATGCACTCTTGAAGTTTCCATAAAAGAATTTCAAAAAGTCAATTTAACTGCTCAGTGGTTTTACTGTTAAACTCAAAAGAGATATCTTGAAATCTCAATAGATTTGTGATTCTCTCATCTCATGTGATTCCTCGAAGTCAACGTAAATGGATAAAAAGGAAAACGGACCAGTAGGCATCCGGGAGGACTGACGCTCGAGTAAAACGTCGGATTGCGTAACAAAAAAAGTTCGATTTATTGTTCGTAACGTATATTAAAACAGATGTATAATATAATATCGACAGAGCCAATAAAATCTACGATCGCCGCGCTCGTATTCTTCCCTCGCACTTTATACTCTCTCCACATTTAACTATATTTTTATTACAGATATACCTCACAAAAATACAATTCTCTCTACCCCCTTTCTCTCCGTCGCTCTCGTGACATTCACCTTTTATTCTGTACAGGAGCGGTGTGTGAGTAATAAAAATATCGCGAAATTTCTTTATCTCCTCGCTCCATCGTCGTCGTTCACCACGTGCAACGTGAACGCGCGCGCGCCTCCTCGTTATTCGCTCGCTTCGCAGCCTCGGTGATCGCGTGTTGATCTATTACTCGTACTTTTTCCAAAACGCGCTCGATTTTCTCTCTTTTTTCTCTCTTCGATTTACAATTATTAAATTAGTTCCCCGTTTCGTTCGGAGCCTCGTGTCGAAGACAAATTCTAGCCCATTCCGACGCGATCTCGCGACGCGCGCGACAACGGTGTCGAATAAAAGAGTACTCGCGCGCCTCGACGTTCCTCCAAACGAGGAACAACGTCGCCGAACGGTTAGCGTTTTAAAATTTCAAGTATCTGGTCTCTACTACGGTGTACGGTGTGCTGTGTCTCCGCGCGTAACTCTGTCCGCGTGACACGCTCGCTCTGTTAGTCGCATACTTTCTGGCACAACAGTGAATAATTAATATTGTACCGGTAGTTACACCTTCGTATCTGTACAAAAATAAATAGCAGCATTTTTAAGCGGTACATCTTGGCCGACGCTCGACGTCCGAGGAAACAATCAACTTTCCTCGTTCTCGCTTTCTCTCTCCCTGTGTGCACGCGTGTAGGTACGTGTGTGTGTATTCGCGTGTATTTACGTGTACTAAAGTGTACGTGTGTATACATGTGTTTTCTTTAATCCTCCTACGACTCCTCGATTATTTTGGCCTGCCTTTCTTCGAATGCTCTGACGTTCTACTGCCCCTAGTTGCACATTCAACAAGTTTTCCTTCAGTTTCGTTAAACGTTAACTCTCTTTTCTCGTTTACGTGTATTACTTGCGTATAGATATACATATATACATATGTCTCTTATCTGTGTGTATATGTATATATATATATTCTTCTTTTTTTTTTTAATATATATGTATAATATACTCTAAGATTCTCTATAAAAAATTAAGTTTCTTCGCGCGACGGTAACGACGATCGTACGATCGCGCGGAAACGAATTCGTCGTTCCGATTTTCTTTTTAGGCGACCGAAGTCTCCTCGTTGCCCGCGGAATCGTACGGCCGACGCCGCCCTAAAATCTCCTATAAAAATAACAGAAGAAGCTTTCCGCCTATGTTACGTAAATCGGTAGCCGCGCGAGCCCGCGTTACAACGGAATAATTAACGTCGTTACGTGGCAACGATTGATCGTTGAATCGGAGCTCGCTCTCCTCTACTATCTAAGCGTAATGTATCATCTATCGTTGCTCCCACTTGCGTTCAGACACCATAGTATTATTATTCGAAATATCACTGTGCTTATCGTGGTGTACCTTTTAGGCCGACGTTCAACGACGCTTTTCCCGACTCGAATTATGTGGAAAATCATTGGTTAATTAGGCGAACTAGCGAACGCAACGGCGCCATGATATTCAAATACAAATGGGAGCGACCCGATGCTCAGCAGCTTGTGCAAGAAAGGGATCTCTCTTGTTCGATAAGATTCAACTGATAAAAGAGTCTATTGCATCTATAGCTTTCCGAAGTCTAATCGATCGACGATCGTTAAAAAGGTTCAAGAATGATCATCAGGTTGCTTCGTGAATAATGTTGCTTTGCGAGACGAGTTTCGAGCATAAAGTATAACGTGAATCGTGATCGGCTCGACAATCTCTCTTCCCAATCGTTTTCGGCCGCTTTCCTCGAAGAATCTTTGCTGAATTGTCCCGTGTACCACGAGCGGAATAGAAACGACATTGTTCGTGGCACGACCTAATCCGCTTACGAAAGAACGAACGGAAGTGAGTGAACGCGCGAGACGTCATCGAGCGCGTCCAGCGAACCGCTCGATCGCTCGACGTGTTCGTTTTCCTGAACGATATCGAAGATCTACGGACTACTCTAAGTTTCTTTTGCCCGGACAGCCGAGGCCTACGATATTAAATACCGTAAAAATATTCGCGATATTCTGGACCGTTCTCCGTTCTCCGTGGCTTCGTTGGAAATCCTCCTTGTGTGTGTTGTATGTGTGTTCTGTTTCAATGGCACTTGCACTGTAAAGCTTACACGGTATTAATGTACATGGTACACGCAAGTACATAATGCCTTTAGGACTTTGTACGTTCACCTGAACCTCGTTACAGTTAGAAATCAAATTATCTTTGGCTTCGAAGCGTCTTACATCTGTCCTCTTTCTTCCTTTCGCCATAGTTCTCCTTCTCTTTCTCTCTCTCTCTCTTTTTTTTTGTTGTATTTTCTCCGTTCCTTCGCTCGAAAATATATCTCTAGAAGCTCAATGAAAATATTCGCGCGGAGATAATTGTGTTTGCTCCATCCGTTGCATTGATATCTCGTTACCTAAAGATCTTTTCTCCCTGTTCACGATACGACCTGCATAGACACTTTTGAATCGTCTTGGTCAGTCTCTTTCTATACATATACATATATTATCTTTAAGATCGTATGATATTCCATGGATATCTCTTATTTAAGACACAACAATACTCCGATCCGCGGCAGCAAGGAAGAGCGTGAATCGTTCTATGGTTTCTATGTATATATATACTTATATATATATGTTTTTTTTAAATTTTCTTTTCACGAGGGAATTCGGGAATTCGAGAATCCCTAAAAGTTATGCTCCAAAAACATGTTCTTCGTTTCCGGCGGAGTTCGCTGGTTCGTCGAGTGAAAACGGAATACCACCGACGCGTCGATGGTCGTGCGATCGATACCGATTAAAACTTACGAGTACAGCTAGCGCGTAACAGCTACATCGGATCCCTTCGAACCGTGTAAAGGTGAAACTCCTACACGCTTCCGGATTAAATTAAAAACGCTTAAATATTGCACGCGTCCTAACGAGAAGCGTTGCTAGGCTGATCTCTCTCCCCCTCTCTCTCTCTTTTTTTTTTAAAGTTTCGAGTTTCGTTAATCATCTATAATTAAAAACGATAAAATCTTCGACGAGAGATTCTAACAAACGAGAGTCTCCCACTGTCTCTTGTTCAATGGATTAACTTAAAGAAGAAGAAAAAAAAATAGGTACAACGATCGTACGAAAAGCAAAGTACAAAATGCATCGAGAGGATTGAAGGGAAAAAAGAAAAAGAAATGCCTTTATAACTCGAAGGCTAAAAACTAGCTCTGTTTTACAGCTATTCGAGACTAGACCTAGAATTGGCTATTAAGATTCCCAGAACGGCATTCGACACAATTTCTCTATGTGCACAGGGCTGGACGCCCTGGTGGCTGGTGCGGTTCTACTACGAGGTACAAAACTTCTCAACGGTATTTTGCTGAGTCCCTGATTATGGTTCACGTCCAAAGTTGAATACCGTCTTAGAGCCCTACCTAGACGTTCGCTCGGCGCATAATCGGACATCTCCAAGCTGTGGCATTTCAAGTTCGGCTTGGGCTCTTTCGAGTCTGTCGGCTTTAAGCTGAAATTTGCCGAGTGCCTTTTAGTCCTATCCAGCGTGCACTTGGTGTGTACGAGCTTTGGTTTCTCCTTATCCAATATCGATGAGTTCCGTTTCATCTCGTCGTCCATAGGCCTTTCTTGATTGACGAAACCGAATCTAGACCTAATTAAAGGCCCAAGGTACACCAATTCATCCTGGTCCAATTGCTGATCGTCCTTTACCAATCTTAAACCATCTTCGTAATCAATGGAGGTTGTTCTCAGGTCCTTGGACGGACTGGCCCCATTGGTTCTCCGCTTCATACTGTCTTCGTAGTCCGCAGACAAATTTCTCTTAGGTTTCCCTTTCTCGAAGCTCGCCGAGTGTCTCTTAGTCCTGTCTAGCGTGCATTTAGCGTGCACGAGCTTTGGTTTCTCCTTATCCAATATCAAAGAGTTCCGTTTCATCTTGTCGTCTATAGGCCTCTCACGATTTACAAAACCGAATGTAGCCCTAATGGAGGATCCAAGGTACACCGAGTCCTTCTTGTCCAATTGTTCATCGGTCTTTACCAACCTCAAGCCATCTTCGTAATCGATGGAGCTCGTCCTCAGATCTTTAGACTGATTGGCTCCGTTCGTGCTGCGCTTCATACTGTCCTCGAAATCCACGGAAGAATTCCTCTTAGGTTTCCCCTTCTCGAAGCTTGCCGAGTGTCGTTTAATCCGATCCAAACTACACTTAGACTGTAGAACTTTAGGCTTATCCTTGTCTAATATCAAAGAGTTCCGCTTCATTTTCTCATCCAGAGACCCAGACCTCTCTTGATTGACACCGAACCCAAACCTGGACCTCATCAAAGAACCAACATAGACCGTATCCTTTTTGGTGATCTGTTGGCTCTCTTTCACCAGTCTCAAACCTTCCTCGCAGTCTATAGACGTCCTGGAATTGCTCGACTGATCCCCGTTGGTTCTTCTTTTCATGCAATCCTCATATTCCACGGAGGAATTCCGTTTAGGCCTGCCCTTGTCGAAACTCATAGTCATGGTCATGCTTCGCGAACGTTCGAAATTGAAGGAGCGTCTTCTCTTCGCGAAGAAGTCTTGAAGATGCGGTATTTTCGAGGCACCCTGGCTGGCAGAGAATTGTGCAGGTATCCTGATGCCGGCGTCCACCAGGAACTCGTCGTCGGACAGCATCACCGGTATCTCCGGCATCGAGCTGCAGGGCCAACAAGAGTTATAATGAGCCGCTTTGGTCAGTGCTCGGAGGACAGCCAGGTTCGGAGCACTGGCGAGTGTCCTCGCTGTGGCAGTGTCCTTGCTGGCGATGTTAGTCGAGAACTCGCGTGCATAGTCTCGCGTCAGCAGCAAATTCTGCTGGGACTTCCGCCGGTTCTCCCGCATGATCGCCAAGAAGACAGACTTCGCGTAATCGGACGAGGGACAAGAGTGGAGATTGTTCTCCTCCTCGTAGTCGCACTCGCACGAGTCCGGCCATACTATAAACGGCAACGAGGCCAACTTCGAGCGATTCTGCTGCATCTTTTGCATCAGATAATCGGCGCATGGCCCGTTGTCGAAGCTACTGTGCCCCGTGCCGACAAGGTTCGTGTTGCTATGCCCTAATCTTTCCCAAGGGTAAGTTAGCTGAGGTCTGTTAGGTGTAAAGCGTGCGGAACTTGATGTTAGTCTCTCGCTGGAAGTTGTTAGTGGACTAGGGAAACAGTTAATAATTCGATTTTACAACTTGGCGTAGATCTGAAATCGTTTAGACATGCTTTGGCCGAATATCGAAATTACTCGGAACGCACGATTAACTCGAAATTTAGGGCGATCTTACAACGGTTAACGTTTCAAATCGAGAAGTTATATGTTAGAATTATAGACGAGTACCGAGAGTGAAATAAAAACTTTGCATACCTCATTCTTGAAGATTCACTGGTATGACGGGGAGATCCTGGACCTTTAAACAAAGAAGAAACAAAGAGGAAAGAAAATCATATACCTTAATTGCTAAAATGGGCGGTATTAACTGTAGAATCAAACAATGGCACCGTCGCTCACCTTTCTGTGGCGTTTGAGACCTGAAAAGAGTAAAACGTGTGAATTAGCGAAAGAAATTTGCATAAACAAATACTTCTCAAGTATACACAATCAGAAATATTTACGTTGGCTTTGCGTTGTCGCCTGGCCGTCGCCATGCACCTGAAAATACAGTACGATAAGTAATCTTTTCCGATACTTTCATAAAGCTCTCGCCATAATTCCAACCTTTCTTCATAGTGGCACCGCCAGCGGGAGATTTTCCAGGTACCATTTCCGATAATCTTTTTTCTTCTTCCAATTTTTTCGCGTCTTCTATATCCTGCTTCGAGTGTTTCGCCGTTGTCTACAACAGATTATGTATACATTGGACTAGTCGAACTAAGAAAAAAAGATTATTTCCACTTGACATCACTTACAGTTTGGCTTTCGTATTTCAATTCTATGTCGTTCAATTTCCGCACAACAGTTGTCAGTATTGCAATCACGTCTCTGTCCTTCTCGCTGTTCATTAAATGCCCCACAGTCGTTTCCATTGCTGACAATAGCTTCTTATCCGTTGGTATCCATAGCTGACTCTTCAGTTGGGGCAAGAGGGAAACTACTTTAATTCTTATATTGGCGACGGGATCCTCTGCCAAGTTCAGCAAAACAGTGAAAAAATGCTCCTTGAAGTACACCGACGAGAAAATTTCCAAGGCCTCTATCATCATACGAACGAACATCATTCTAACATAACAGTCGGGACTATTCGCCAATTCTGTGTACAGTCTGCTTCGTAGTTCGATCCTTTGCATCGGTTTCATGTTATAACGTAAAAGAAACAGATACAACGTTCCTGCGGCAAGACGCACGGGTATTGGCCTCTAGAATTTAAGAAGGTCGCAATTATTAGATAGGTTCGGATCGTTATTAGAAAAAAAAAAGGAAAATTAAATGATTGTTTCTCGAACATACAGCATGCAATATCCTGAAGAACGCCATTGGCACAAAGTAAGAATATATAAAATCACTTGGAAAGTATTTGGGTATTATCTCGAGCTGTGCATGCATCATCGATGCTAGTCTCCAATTATGAGTGGCTGATATTTCTGATTCGCATTTTAATAACGCTCTGCCAATTTCCATAAGAGTGGAATCCTGTATTCAACAAGTAGTAATTTTACTCTTCAAATAATGCAGAAGAAAGGACATATAGCAAAGGAAAAAAGAGAAAGATACGAACCACCCTATCCACCCCAATGGTTTGACTTTCCGCTAAGCAGTCGAGCGTTAATCCAATGTGAGGAACTAAACCTTGTAACACTTCTTCGGAATCATCTTTCAACAGTTTAATCAGATCTGTCTTTATGCGTCCACTCTTTGGGCCCAACACTTTCGCCACCTACGCGTTGAATTACAAATGCTGAATATAAAATGTACGAAGCACACGACGCGACAGTGTGTAGAAGAGGATGCTGCGTCTTACTTCATGAATTCCACTTGCTACAGTTTTCCTAACCATGTAATAGTGATCGCTCGCTAATGCATTAAAGGTAACAAGCAATGCGTCTGTATCGTCCGAGGAATTTGATACAAAGAGAAACATTGCAGGCAGATTAAAAGCACAGCATCTTCTGCATTCCATGTGTTTCTCATCTTCAGCAGGATTGGTGTTCATCTAGAACAATGTAACTTGCTTACTGAACTTATTCTTTAAGCTCGACGTATCTTCCTTGGGCTCTAATCGCTTGTACTTACAAAAGGAAGATGCGGTTTCGATTCTTTTTTTATCGAGACGATACCCATTTGTGCAAGTTGTTGAAAATATTTCAAGAACCACGTTTTTTCCGCGGGTACGAGGCATTCTAAAATATTCGAATAGATATCATAGGATTCTGGACACGAGATTGAATCAGAATATAGGAAAATATCTTACTTTCTAAGCCGAGCACGAGTTTTCCAAACTCCTGAGCAATTACGCATATCACATTGTCTTCTGATTTCAACGCGTTTTCGCATAACTTTTTAACAAGTGGTACTATGATAGTTTTTATTGTATCTGTAAACGTTCGTTACAATAAATCATATCTTCGCTGTGATAGAATCGCGTTTACAAATTAATTATATAGTATATAGCTACTAGAAACTTGGAATGCTTAATGAATAATGCACAACTAGTCATCAAGCATACCTTCCTGAAGATGAGGTAGCAAGTACACTATTGTCTGTACAGAGGTGCATCTTACATTGCTTTCTTCGTCGCTTGCTAATTCTACGAGAGATGGTAGCAAAGCAGGTTTTACAGACTCAGCACCAAGGCCTTCGGCAACAAAACGTAGCTGTAAGCAGATACTAGCTCGTACTTCACTATTTACATCCTGACAGAGGGAGTGTACCGATGGTAGAATTTCCTTTTGTATCCTAATAACAATTTTAATATGTATATTTACGCAATAATTTTATCAAAAAAGTAATCTTTAATACTTTTTGCTTATCACAGAATTTTCTTTCATTGATAAATACTGTTCATAGATTGAAACTCCCAATTAATAAGATTAAATACTCACATAGCAGAATCAAATCTTGTACAAATTTTTCCTAGTAACCTGCTGCATGTTACCCTGGAGTAGATAGACTGAGACAATTGTCCTTTGCTTATAGCCAATGGAACAATCTGTATGATTTTATTTCAATTATCATCCGGTTGATATTCTTATCTTATCAGACTTAAATTAGGTTTGAGCTTTGTTAAACAATTATATTATCAAAGCTATGACAAATACATAGCCACTCTTTGGGACAAACAAGTTTTGAGAGTACTTGATGCTTAGTCTAGCCAGGACTAACAAAAATAAATCCAGTTTATTACTGATCTACTATGACGTCATAAAGTTACAGGTGTGCGACACAAACGGAAATACATTTGCCCTTCTAAATCATAATGTTATCTGAATATCAATTTCTATGATTATCTATACAAACCTGCGTTCTTATGACTTCTACCGGCAGTAACTCTATCACATCCAGTAAGGTCTCCAGCCATGCATCACAAACAACTTTAAATGTATATATACATGTTAAGTTATGTAGAGTAACACCAAATGCATGAAACTGTCGATACAGGATTAACTAGCAACTCTAATATACGAATGAACATAATTAGTTTACCTGGATCACGACTTTCGAGCGAATTTAATATACTTGGGAGGAATGTTTGACTGAAGACATTATGGCTGACAAGTTTCTGCTCTAATATCGTTTTGAACGTGGATGAGGCCGCGATGTGGAACTCCGTGGATGCAGTAGCCAATGACTGCTGCATTTTTGGTACCACACGAGACATGCATGATTGCGTGTCTGTTTGTAAGAGACTTGGTAAGTTTTGTATGACGCTGAGTTTTTGAAAATCATCGCCTTTCCTGAAATGATCACACACACACACAGGAACAGTGAGAAACGTAAAATACTCCATACACCTTAATCTCCAGATCATGTACAATATCAAGAAAACGTGAGCAAATTAAACCAACTAATAATAACCACGACAATTACTACATTTCATTTAATTACTCTTCCCTCCTTCAATTAAAAAGAACCATGTCGCATAATTAATTTCGCAGAAACCATCTTCTCGCCTCTTCACGAGTTTCCTTAAATGTATGCAACCTCCAAGGACAAGAATCTTTACATAACGCATCCTTTTAGAGCATGCGACGGCAGAGGTTGCATCGGTCCAATGTTTACATACGAGTGCACAGTTGCGTTCTCGCGATCTTTAGGAATCCCGAACATCCAACAAATCGTTGCTATTATTAAGTATCCTCGCGGTCAAAGAAAAACAGAAGGAAAAGGGTGAGAGCCGACAACAGTACTGTCAAAGTTTGAAATAACCTACAGGCCGACAAGGTACGTTCCCTAAATAGGACGGTGCGGTGCATTGCTTACGAGTTACTCGTACGTAGAATGTCATTTCTTACGAGTGGCTGTCTTTAAAGGACTATAATTAGCGGCGGTCGGACGCCAGGACAGTATACTCCTTGAACGACGCCGCGGTATTTTTAGAAACGGTGCATGGGTGCGTACGAAAGGGAGACAGCCGAGTAGGAAGAAAGTACTGGCCGATTTGCCGGGGCACGCACGGTTTTCTAACTAAAAACTGACTGTCCGATTACTCACGGGTCCGGCACGCTCTCGTACGGAGCTTTATCTTCCTCTTGCAACATTTTCGAGGCGCATCTTATTCAACGACAGCACTGTGGATCGCGTCGCAGCAACTGATTCACTCTCCAACGTTCACGACGATACACGCGTACGCACTCTCATGACGCATTCGACGCAAGAAAAACAACACGACGGGACGTGGATGACAACTAAACTGGGCTCCGACACCAAGGTATCGATTATATCCCGACTTGTCGTACGAGGCGGCGTGCACGACCGAACCTGCCCGGGAATACCCGAACGCGTCCTACGTACGTTCTCGGATAGGATACACACGTAACCCCGCGTAATACAATAGAACCGATGCGTCGTCGATCAGGACTCGGTTGTGTTGTGTAATCGACAAACCGATGCAGTCACCTCGCGATGATGCGCATCGCTTATTACACATCTCTAAAAAAAAGAAAGATACTTTGTTTTTCGTCGAGAAATTACTGCGTGATTTTATTTTCTCGTTTGTAAGAGGGACAATGCGCTACGATTGATCACCTTACTAGAGAGAAGTTGATCTTTAACCCTTTGCGGACGGAGATTCTTTTGAAATATACAAGACCTTTAGCAGATCGCTAAATAATATATCAATTGTTTAATTAATAGAAAAAACCGAACTACGTACTGATCTCTCGCTGTTTAATTACTAATTAAGATTACTAATTACATCACTTGCTCGCGACTTGGTCTTCCAAATATTAACCCTTTGCACTCGACAATATTTTTCATTATTTTCCGACGAAATATTAACATTATTCGCGACTTACATAAATTATGGGGCAGAATTGTTTTATTTCTGTTTCACGTGTTAACACGTTATTCAATATTTTGTATTGAACTTTTCATTTTATAATTTTCTTGCGTTCAATCAAACGGCGACCGAGAGACGCCTCTCGAGTGAGTTAAAATTTCATGTAGCCGATGTGTCGACATTCGTCCGCAAAGGACTAATAAATTAAATCGATTTCTCATGAACCCAGAACCGACCGAAAATAAATTCTAATTAACTCTGAATGTTCAAAATGGGTTGCAGTCTTTTTATGCAAATAAATTTTCTTGCGGTTATTCTCGACAGCACCGTGCCCCTGAATAAGGACCTCCGTAGATGCGCGCAACGATACGTATTGACGGGCCGTGTAACCGTTATTTAGCTTTGAATGAAATTAATTGATCCACCGACAACCTTGATACGATAATCGCGCGAGGATTACGTAGTTTAATTCAAGGTTCCGCTCGGTGATTTGTCGAGGCGGTCTGCGCGAAATCACTATTATTACGAGCTACCAAGGATACCGGCTGCGATGTCCTGCGGGGACCGTGCAACAGGAACTCGTACAGCGTAACAGGAACCTGTTTTATCGACGCCCATACGAATCGTTCCGCAGCACTGACTCTTTTTCCTTTCTAGCTTTAATTACTTACGTTAAAAGATAATTGGCTTTGTCTACAGGCCGTTTTTCCAAACTAATGTCCAGACTGTGCTTTTTCAGTTGCTCTTCGTTCTAGGGACGCATGTTAGGTTAGGTTATCGGATCGATCGGTTACTGGAAACGAGACGAATGGATGTGGACGTACTCTTAGATCGGTAACCGGTTTGTCTAATTGGAGGCTAGCGAACTCCTCGTAGTCCAAGATCGGTTCACGTTGCATGCTTGGCGGCGAACGGGCCTGCGACACCGTTTGTTCGAGAATAATTTACCGGAACAGGAAACGAGCATTCGGATTGTATGTACGCGGGCGGAAGCGGGAGAAGAGGAGAGAGAAAAAAGAAAACAAAAGTGACGATCGTTCGATGATTTTCAAGAATATTCCCTGGCCGATTCATCGGTATTCAGCTCGCAGCGGTAGGATACGAGAGATGAATATTTATAAAGCGTGAAAGAACACACGATTGTATAAAATACGAAATATATTTAACCTTTCATAGCATGTCGTATAATTTAGATAAAGTATACATTACCTTACGGGCGTTGCATAGGGCGTGCGTATCGTGTAATACGTTCTAGCGATATAAAAGATTACAATTATTCGTATTTACAATGAACGAAAACTCTCTCTTTCTCTGTCTCGGTTTTTTTAGCGATTAAACAATTGCAACGCTGATTCTCGACAACATTCTGGTGTATATCTTATTGCCTTAAGATAATCGCGCTTGCATCCGCAGTACGAAGCACTCTACAATTTATAAGTTCTAAGTTTTAAGAAGTAGTAGAACAAACGGGAGCGGGGCTTGGGAGGGAGGAAATGATAATTATAATTAATCGAAGGGAAAATCGAGAGAAATAAGGTCACGTTTATTTCCGCGGCTGAACGAATTTCTCAGAAGTCCGTGAAAATTGGGGAAACGAGACGAGAATATACAGAGGTGACAAGGGAATCCGGTGAAACGCGACCAGTTGCTATTCGCCGATCGTCCGAAACGAGTTCGCGAACGATACCAAACTCACGAGACATTTCGACGATGATGTGCGTATCGGCTATATATTTTTGAACGGTAATTACGACGAATGGAAACGAACATTTAGAATATTTCCTAAACTCTACAGGGCAGCGTTCGATCGAACATCCGCGGAGACCGTTTTGCTTTCTTTGTTCCTTCGGCGATGACATGCGACGTTAAACACTCGGCATGTACACATATATATGTATTTATATATATATATATATTTTTACAACTACTCTCGTTCGCGTAAGAAAAAGAGTTACGAATAATATCATCTCGACGCAAGTCTTGTCCGCTACAGTCTATACTTATACAATATAACAACTTTATAATAAACGTCTAATTAAAAAGAAAGGAAGGAGAAGAAGAAGAAGGGAAAAGAGAAAAAAGAAAACCTATCGGTTAAGGTTCGTGGAAGCACCCTGAATCACTGTGTAACAGTCAAGTCTATCGCTAAGAATCGCCAAAAACCGACGGCGCGCTAATTTGACTCTGTTCGAACATGAACGCTTCACGTCGCCCGTCCTCCCTGCTAACAATAAAATTTGTTCGTTTCGCGTGCGATCGAGACGACGGACGCGGCGCGCTTCCTCCGTTTTCGACGGTGACGACCATGTGTTATTAGATATCATACATAAACGCTATTGTCCCCGATATCGTGCGTTCCAGTTTTGGACTAGTTTCAGTCGTAACAAGATCACATCCACGCGAGCCGACGCGCATCCGTGACCTCTGTCGCGGTCCAAATGAAGCGTTCGAGGTCACCGCGCGGGTGTCCTTCGAGCCGCTTTATTGCCGACAGCTTCGTGAACCGGGATTTTTAGACAGCCTAGGCACGATCGCGGGGCTAACTCCAAGAATCCCGAGTTCGGTAAAGTATCGCGCGCAAGCGATACACGCGGAACAGTCTCGAGGCGCAGCGTTTGTTGCTGGCCGTCCCTCCTCTCAAACGTAGCTTTCGTCGTCCACGACCGACCTCCCGTAACCTAAGTGTCGACCGGTGACCGAGGCGCGCGGCTGCGGGGGCGGTCTGTAAGGAGGCGGAGGCGGAAGAGACCTTGACCTGCCCGCCACTTTGTGCCTGTCTTCTAAATTCATATGCACTGGTGGCAAATGCCTCAGTCTCGGCGGTAGCGGCGGTGGCGTGTCCGGCCACGTTCTCTCCTCCTCCTCGTCCTCGTCGCCGTACAGATCGATCGCCTCGGCCTGCTTGAACGAGTACAGATCGTTCCGTTCCCTCGAGCCGTATATCTCTGTTCTGTCTCTGTTCCCGTAGATGCTGCTCTCGGACTCGTATCTCTCGGTTCTCGTGCTCTCCTTGTTCACGTAGATCTCGCTCTTCACCTTCTTGAACTCGTACAGATCGCTGCTCGAGTGGTAGCTACCGTTCTGCGAGACCGGCGACTCCCTGTTCACGTACACCTCCGACTTGACCTTCTTGAATTCGCTGAACAGCTCCTTCTTGAACTCCTCGTATCTGTCGCAGGGCAGCGACGCGTCCACGGTCAAGTCCTGCTCCGAATTGTGAATGGAAACGCGCTCCGTGCAGATGTCCTGCTGCGAGGCGCGCTCGTATTCCGACCTGAGGTCCCGTGACACGTCCAGCTGCGAGCTCCGATATATGTCTTTGCAGTTCTCCACGTTCTCCTTCATTGAATCCTGCCTGAGAAACTCCCTGCTGTAGATGTCCTTCTCGTCGAACCTCTCTTTCCGGTGTTCGTGTTCCTCCAGCTTCGTTCGCGGCGTCCTCTTCAGCTGGGCCCTCAGCCAATCTTGCCTCTGGAAGTTCGGGTTCGGGTAACCGATGTTACTCTTCTCGTCCCGGAAACCGGCGTGCTCCACAGTCGTGCTCGAGTGATGACTGCTCGCCGTGTAACCGTTTATCCTCTCCTCCCAGCCGCCGTACACGCGGATGTACGACTTGCTCGTGGACTTGTCCTCTTTGCCGAGAGGTTTGTCGAAGCTCGACGAGGACGCGTTCACCGCGGAATCCTCGGAGCCCACTGGTGACTCTGGAATGAATAACTGGCAATCCGACAGGGTCAAACCCGAATCTCGCGACAAAGACATGTGGTCCTTTCGCGGCGGTTCCGTCAGGTCCAGGCTGTCCAGGGAAAGCCCACCTGCTGCAACGAGAGAGGTTCCTCAGTGGACTATGAAGACGTTTACGAGACGGACGCGTTAGGCGACGGATAAGGTAAGGTACTCACAGTGAAGGCTATCGGTGCTCTCCTCGGCTCCGCTGTCGCTGCGCTCCTCTCCGAGGAGCTGCGTGATTCCCTCGCCGAACAGAACCTCGCAGTGACGTATCAGCATCTCGGTCAGCGTAGGAATGGCCCTGCTCTGGTTCACCGAGGGATTCGGCGACCAGAGCAAGCTGGGTCCGCAACAGACACCGAGATTGCTGGCGCACATCAGGTTGTGCTTCGACCTCCGCGCTACGTGATGAAGCACGCAGATCAGGTGCGACAGTAGGGTGTAATTGGCTTTGGGCAATCTATCTAAAATACTGCAACAGAAACAATCATCCGTTAGCTCTAGTTACTCCATCGGATTCCAGTGAAGATTCGACGAAAAAACGGGACCCTTACTTTTTAATAGTTTGAATGGGATTTGGTGTGTCGAGGCTGTCCATCCACAAGGGAAAGAGGTGAGAGGTCAACAGAGGATCCGGCAAAGATCTCAAGAAGTCTTTTAGCAGGGCCGCGACCGCTATGATCGGTGCATCCTCCAAACAACTCGGATCACCGGTCGACTCGATCTGATCCCGCAATTCCCGAACGATCCTCACGTTCGCGGACTTCCGGAAGATCCCCTGCGTGAACGGACCCTTGGCGAACAGCTGCTGGAGCATCACCAGCACCGGTTTCGGCAGACCGTTCTCGTCCAGCCTGGACAGGTTCACGCCGAACAGGCTGGGATTCAAGGACAGGGATCTCCTGAGCAGTCCGGTGATCTTGGACTTGTTCTTCTTGACCGGCGACTTGGGCACCGGCCTCAGGATGAAGTGGCAGGTGTCGTGACCGCTCTTGTTGCAGTGTTCCAAGTCGAAGCCCTCCTCCGCGGACAGAGTGTGTCTCAGATTGGACAGCTTCACGGCGAACGGTCTCTCGTGGCCGATTAAAGGATAAGGCGCCTCGTCCGCGGACGTCCTCGCCCACAGCTGAAACGGTCCTTGCAGGTCCAGCAATCTCGTGGCCAGGTTTACGCAAGCTGCCGCCGTCATTTCGGACCCGACCATTATCGTCTTGCACTGTAACACGACGACGGAACGCGGATGTGAATACGGGCCATCGGGAGAGGACACAATTGTAAGAGATTTCGCGGAATCGACGAATAATGGCTCGCGATTACAGTGTTATTACGAGAGAACGGTAAACGGAGAGACAGAGTCAGCTTCCGGCTGAACGCGGCGAGGCACTCTCTACCGTGGTCCCTCGACGATAGCCGAGCTTCGGCTGTATTTAAATGTAACCCGGGTCGATAATGAACACACGGCCTGTCGAGGGAGCACGCTCCGATAAAGCCGACGAGATAGAAGAAAGCTCTTTTTAGAAGGTGCGATCCACTCGACGTTGACGTCAATGATATAAAAGGGGCATCATCGAGCGACCAAGAATGCCTCCAGGAAGGTCAAGCGGGATCGAACCGTACGCTTCTCGGGGTTGTGCCAAGAATGGACCGCGAAGGCGTGACCGCGCACATCTTTCTCTCTTTCTCCGTCTACGCTTGTTCCGCGGTCGCGGGGAGAGGGTTGCACTTACGCATTCCGTGCTCGTGTCACTGTCGTGATACACGACTTGAATGTTCGTGTCCGGCGGCTCCTTCATGCTCTCCTCCCGTACCAGCTCGGTCAAACGTCCCCACCAGAGATCCCTGGCTGCTGCGGTCCTGCGAACGAACAAGCGAACATTGATGCCGGATGATAAAACTACTTAAGCGTCGGTTGTGTCCGATTCCGGGGACGTGCCTGACGTCGGCCACGTTGGCAAGCCGATAGAGGGAAACCATAGAACACGAGCTAAGGTGGTTAAGAGACGCGATGCAACGGCTTAGAAGGTGTTAGGAGGCCGCTTACATGAAGGTGGCGACGACGTTTGTGGTGGGCCAGCCGAGGACGAAGCTGGTCTCCTGAGATTTGCTCGTCTCGGCCACGTCCTCGATGTGACCGGCTGTCAGCCACAGCTCACTCATCCTCACGGACTGCTTCAGCTTGAAGTTACCCCCGCTTCTAGCTTTCGCGATCAGTAACAGGTCCGAGAACAGGAAGAGGTGTCTTTCCTGAGACTGAACGCCCTGCGAATAGAAATGTAACGTGTATTCAAGTCATTCAGGCTGAAAAGCATTTTCAACGAATAATATATTTAAGCTTCGTGGAAATATCGCTGAATATTTATTTAATAAATGCATGTACTTGTACGAATGCAACCGGAACGTACACTCCCGTTAAAGAATGCGTTACCAGTAAAATGTTTTATTAGAAATATCTCACTCGAACAAGTACACTGAGGCAAAATGGGTTAAGCAAGGAGTTAGTTTAGTTATTTAGGAAGCTAGGATGCATTTGTTCAGAATTATTATTGCGCGAAATTGAATTCCAACGTTGGAAGTGAGTTGGCAGAGCCTGTTTTAAAGGCTGATCCAAGAGCCAAGAGCAAATAGGGTTAAACTGTATTACATAAAAGTGTCATAAAGATGAAAGCAACATTTTACGATCGAACTCTTACCGTGGTGAACTGAACCGGAGTTTCCAACAGGAATGTCCTCGGCGGAGATTTCGGGGCTGGCGAGTTGCTGGACACATTTAACGACTTCTGCGAGAGCACTCTCGTCAGCCTTCCGGGATTCCCGCCGCTCCTCTTGCGGATCAGGCTCTTCATTTTCTAAAATGCACATTTTACGTTGCTATATACACGCGTAGGTATCAGCGTTTCCAGCGTATTTCAAACGCTGGATGATGGGGATCACGACGTGCTCATGAGGAAGAGCGAGATTGACACGCGATCGAAAACGTTCTCGCGCGGGAACGTTATATTATTACACGGGAAATCGCGGAGGAAGCCGCGAATACGGGCGACGATTTAATTGAATAAATAATTCCGACAATAATTCCTGCTTATGCGTCGGCAGGGGACGCTTGCCACCGATAATAAGCGAAGAACCGGCGGGGTAATATGAATCTCTCGTGCCTTACATTCCCGTGGAGATCAACCGGGCGAAAGAGCGTACGCGTCGCGTCTCGTCGAACGATTTCCCCTGCCCCGAGAGGCCGGGGTTTATTGCGTCGCGCGTAATATCACACGGGCGAATCGATTTATCGGGAATCGAAACGGGGTTATCGCCGTGCAGGGTACAGTGATCCACCGGCGCGAGATTAGCATTAAATTATCGGCACCGCGGACTCTCTAGCCGGTTGCCGGCAAGCGTATGGCTCGAGGGTCACAAAGTAACGACCAATTTTGATGCTCGGATCTAGGACATAAATTATTATCATCCTCGCAGCGGGCGGCTAATAACCGGACCCCAACGTGCCAAGCCGCATTAACTTTCGGATGACTTAACAGCATTATTTCACCGAGCGAGCCCCGTCCGCGGCGACGGTGAAACATCGCGCGCAAACCCGTTCGAAAATTTTCGCGTGCGCCCGACGATGACCGGTTGCTTAATGAAACTGGTCGCGAGAGGCCAGACAGACGTCCCGGGGTGGAACTAGAAGGGAAACTGGATAAAATTCACCGCCATTAGGGGCCTCGGCAGTTCAACGAGACGTCTACCGGCCCCGATCCCTTGATGCGCCGCTTCGGGACATTATCCACGGACTTTATCTCTTTTCCCATGGCGTCCGGTGACGTCAAACTCGACGCAGGGGACGTCCGAACGGTTCGCCGGTTGACAAATAACGCTACCAAATATAGCCAAGGCGACCCGAGGGACCCATGAAACACGAAATTACAAGCGACGGGACAGCGGTTGATTAACATACGTCGCTTTGACGCGAGCCGTGTATATTAGCCTGTCTCTCTCCTCTCTTCCCTTATGGCCGCCGCCGTGGCTCTTTGCCCCTTACGAAATCGACTCCTATTCCGCCATCTGTTACGCGTAGTAAAAGAGACACGCGACGCGTCTACCGCGGACTCATTGCGTTATCGTATGCTAATGAAGTCCGCAGAAATCGAGTTACCGCTGATTCCTCGCGGTTCGAGGAAACGTTCAATCATCGTTTCGCGGTCGCTTTGTGACTGCGAGCATTGAGAAACTCGAGCACGCGTTTCCTCGCGCCGCCACCTCATGCCTCGATCCCTCCGATCGACCGCGATCCCTGCTCTTGACAATACTCTTTACGCCCAGTATGCAAATCGCTGGCTGACGCACGTAGGACGACGAGTGATTGGAACAAAGAGTGCTTCGCCCGTGGAGCAGACACTTAAACGACGAACTAGAACTGTATGCGCACGTACAGTCAATTTTCGATCAAGTTCGCTGCACTCTTTGGAATGTTCATTTATTCCTTCGAGTATTTTGAAACTCCAGTAAACCATGGAACACTCGTCGAACAATGAATAACGATTCTTTGTTTCGCGTAACGCGAGCATCGAGAAACAGGAAGGAAACAGAGTGTACAGCTAGTCGTCGAGAGAAACGAGAGATTCTCATTGGTTTGTAACGCGTTGAGTGGAAGGAAATGGAAGAAAATCGTTGGTATCCCACGTTTTCCTTCCTTAAAGTTATTCAAACGTATGCGGCTGGAGCCAGAGGCCATAAACGTTGGTTAATTTCGTTCCGGTTAATCTCTAGGCAACGGGAAAAAACGGAGAGACAGTTTTCAACGGGCGTAGCGTCCGACGAGCCGCGTGGGAAACGCGGATTCCGGGCACGTCGGTATTAATAACTATACTTTCCACGCTCGGCCAAGGGAAATTGTTTCCGTGAGAATCGTTGAAACGTATCGCGGAAACTTTTCTCGCTCACGGTCGATGCGTTTCCACCGGAAGCCGGCCGATTACCGCTGATTGTTTCGCGCGGCGATCAGGAAAACGAGATTTCCCGAATGAAAATTTCATGTTCACGGGTGCGGACTTTCGAACGTACCGTGGTGAGGACATCCCGTTCGTGCAGCCGCAGATTATCGCCGGGGAACAGTTCTTGGATGCGATGGAGATCGCCTTCAAGCTGGCCGCGCTGGAGAACAGCGCCGCTGCCGACGCTTCCGTTTCCGTTCTCCACGAGATTCCTCGCCTCCTGGCCCAGGTACCTCTCGTATTCGGCCAGCCTCTGGACCTGCAATTAACAAACATTTCTCTCGTTAGACCAAGACCGTCGTTACAGTTCTGAGTTGTAATATAAACAAGTTCAGACCTATCAACCATTCAGTTGACAGCGATTGTATTAACCCTTTGCACTCGAGAGGTGACTCTCACCACTTGATTTCATACAGTGAGACTATAACATTTGATATTTAATATTATACTACGTATAATGCATCAATTTGAGAAATAGCGAGATAAACGAACTTTGTTCCTCGATGTACGTGTGATTTCTCTTCGAGTGAATATCACAAAATATTGTCTTTATCTCATTGAATCTTAAAATACTTCTAGCGGAAAACTGCCGAGTGTAAAAGGTTAAACGAAAATTGAGGAAATTGGGAAATTCGTGTTATTAAGGAATCGATTAACACTAGATTTACGGACATCTATCGTATATTTCATTGCGTTTCTAGTAGAATAAACGTTCGCGTAGATCTCGGGAATCGGAGCTTCATAAAATGCGCATCCGAATCGATACGAACGTTTTGATAAACGCTCATAAAATTTAATCTATTCAATCTTTAGCGCTAAGTTTCGCGATAACCAAATGAGCACCTCGTATCCAACATTTTTTCTCCATCATTAGTTCCGCGAAGCAACACCGGCAGGTTCCAATTGGCCAAAGCCGATTCCTCGTTCGTCCCGGTTACGCGGAATCGCGATAAATCGCAATTAACTTCTCGGAACCAGAAACACTCCTAGTTGCAGCCGTTGCGAACGTATTTATGTTGCTGGCCAATAAAATAACTCAACGTTCAATCGGCGCGCGTCGAGCGCAACCGAGCGCCTACCCGCATTCATCGATTCCAGATGAATCGAATCGCGGGGCAACGTTTCCGCGGCCGGGTAACGCCGCCGCGAAATCAATGAGCTTTGCGCAAGCCTCGGGGAGAGTTTGCCAGCGATTACGGTAATGCGGAGCCGATTGCGATCGCGGCAGGGGGAGAGAGATCATTGGGAAACGCCGCTCGCGGTCCGCGAACGACGGATACTGGCCACGGTAACGCGATCGAGACCATCGATGGGAATTCTCGCGCGGAATAGTCCGCGGGGCGATCGTCGTCGGCGAGAGTTACGCGAGATTCCTAGGCTCGAGTCATCGTTGAACCATCCGACACTCGAGCAGCACGCTTCACGCCGCTCGACTGCGAATGCGGTTGATTCACCGGTCGCCTGTGACGAGGCGCAAAGTGGTTCTCGCATCTGGCGCTCGGATTTCACTACTGTTTACCGCGAAGCGTGCGCACCGCGACCGCCTACGTTCGCTGGTCGGTTGTTCCCGTGCCAAGGGACCATTACGACGCGGTCCGATTTCGCGTGACGTCGAATTAGACACCGACCAAAATATCGACGCGATCCGTTGTAAATATGCCGGAGTCCTTTTTCTTTTACGCTGTCCGATACGGCGGACGTTCCCACGTGCGCGTCGAGGTTTTCAATTAAAATGCGAGCCACCCACGCGCTGCCGGCTTTCGTAACGAGAGCGCGCCGTTTCTTCTTCTCGCCGGCGGATCGGTGGATTCAATGAAGTTTGTCGATCGGCCGTTGAGATTTGATCGGTGATTCAATGGTAGAGACGGGGCTGGCTTTATTGGTAATCCCTACGACTCGAGCTGGCTCGTTAACGACCTAAACTCGTCCCTAGGAGGATAGATCGAAGGTGGATAGACACGGGCGGATCACTAATTTTTAATTACGTTTACACGATCGGTTCCAGATAAACTCCTGGCACGAGGTAAGGGTAGAGGAATCTTTCGTTGTTTCGACTATGCTTTCGATTAGCTTTATAATATCGGGCAGGATTCAAGTTTTCAAAGTGAATTCGAGAAATATATTCTCCTTTGCAGGCTAGATTGAATCTTTCTCTCGTGGAGATGCAATCTTTACAGTAAACGTAAAGTCACAATGCACGCAGTTCTCTTCTAATTAAATTTCAAGCGGGTAATGAAGTTTGAAAGAGGATAGTTGCGACAGAAATCGTAAGGTAAGGTGTTAACTGTTGCGACAGTTCGTTGACAAATAGCATGTTACCGCCGAAAGTGCATGCGAAAGGCCTCCTTCTACTCTACTCAATTATTCCGCGTTCCTTCCAAATACCTTCTTTCTAGCAACGTATTGTAACGTTAGAAGATACTTATATAGATAAACGTATATATAAACTATATTATAATATAATACAACTACATCTGAAATAAAATAGAATGGGAATACAGGTGCGATGTAAACGTTGTAAAACCATGTCACATATCTTGGCAGCAGGGCCAAAATTAAGTGAATATACGTAAACTATATATAACGTACAATGATTACCGTTAAACTACCAATCAAAGCTATAAACGAAGCACAACTAAACATGAAGAACAATCCTTCTGGGTACCAACCCAAATGGTACCTACGAGCGTCGAATCGGAGTCGTAGCCCTCGTCCACGAACACGTCCACGTACTTCACGAACATATCGGGCCACCATAAACGCGGCACCGCTTCGAACGGTGTTCCTCAGCCCGGTAAGACGATCCGTTCGATTATTCGCGCAACTGACTTCCCTCCCTCGCAACGGGAGCAAAAGCGTGGCGCGACCGGTTGCTCGACTCGCGCGTCCGACACTGAACACGGTCGAGCGCACGATTTTGCACGCGCCGCGACGCTGCGCTCCCCGATACATCTTTCGCGCCCAATGAATCACCGGACCACCGGAAGTAACCAGCACGCTTCGAGAAGCGGAGGAGGCTGGCTCGTGTGTCACCGATTTTCTCACCTACCGTCGCTCCCCTTTCGATGTCCACGCACCGTAACCGAATACTCTCGAGCACTCTCCGCATCCCTCGGCTGAGACGAAAGCTTATTCTTTTACAGCAGAGTCTCGGTTATCAGGGGTAACGTGGACCGTGGCAGCCTCGGATAATTGGAAACTTGGATAATACGGGAGGGTTGACACGTTCAGCGCGACAGTAAACTTTCCGTTTGGGCGTTATCGGTGCGTTGCAGGCAGTGTCAAGGTTAAACGATAAATGTACTTTTAATGAAGTTCAATTAAAACATTGCGAGCAAGGGACCATAGCTCAAACGAATTGCATTCGGACCGTGCAATTGTTCTCTGCCATCTGAACGAGAAACAGAAGGAAATTGGCTCGGCGCTCAACGTGTTAATGAAATAGTAGATAATGAAAGGCAATAGAATCGTGACAACTACTGTTCGACGTTTTAATTCGTTGATGAAACGAAATAGAGTTATGCTTCGTTACGAGTTGTTCGAATCAAGATCTTCTCTTTGCTACTTTGTTGCGAATATAACTTAATGGATGGGACATATAGGAAACAGATGTTTTACAACGAATCCTCGCTATTTCTATCTAACGCGAAATACACTGGAATCGGCTCAGCAGTCCCAGGATACGTATTCATTGGAGAGATTTTTAGATCTTTATTTATTAGCGGTGATCTTTCGCTTTCACCCGGCGATCGAACCTTCCGAGTGCCGATTTCCACGATCGGGCAGAAAGATTTTCAACTCGAGGAACCATTAATTTGCATCTCGCGCCAAGCGCGGGCCGCTCAATCGAACGATAAATTTTCATTATTCGCCGAGCGGGAGTTTTATTCTGTGGTTAATAACCCGTTACGTCTCCGGAATCGTGACTACGGGTAAAACGTGCGAACGGGAAGTTTACTCGGCTCGCCGTCGATCGATCGATCGATCAAACCGCGACACGTTCCCTCGTTCCCCATCGATCCAGTTCCATAAGTCGGATATCCACAGTTTCACTCGGATAAATCGCCATCGGAAACATGTTCGGTTTTCTCTTTCTGCGACGGTAATTTTCGCAACTCTCGTCACCGCCCGCGCTTCTCGCCGTGCGTTTTTTCGACGTGCCCCGCGGTGTGCGCCCGCACGTCCCGCCGCGGCGACGTTCGATTCGCCTCCCCTCTCTCTTCTCGTTTTCTTTCGTTCCGTTTCCCATCGTCATTGTTCGAGCGACACGTACTTTTACGCGCTGCATTCTTATCCCGACACCGTTTCTGGGCCCGTTTTCGCACACTTTCACCGCGCCGCGGAGTCGGCTCCATTCCTAGGAATAGCTCGAACGTGGAACGCCACACGGCTCCGGCGTACACGGTCTCGATCGCCGATCGATAATCGTTATCGAGTCACGCGGAGTCGGTCCCGCGTTTCGCGGGCCCAGGAATTTTCATCGGACACGGGTCCGGCTCGCGTTCCACGCGAATTATGTGACTAACGCGTCGAGTATCGCGATAACGTCGTTTCCTGGGGTTCTTTGTAACGCGGTTTACACGGTGGAAATATTTCATTTTAAACCGTTGCGCACGGAAGTCTGGCGATCGTACGAAAACGCGTCCTAATTCTCCGCCTCTGATGCTCCACTTTCTATGGTCCGTGGGTAGATATTTTCCGATAAAGTAAAGCGTACAGCGAACGCCCGTGAAGCTGGAATCAGGGAAACGATCAGAAAGTGGAATCGGTCAGTAGGAAGATCTGAGTAGGAAAGCGAGAAAGATGTAGATGAACGAAGATCGAGATAAGAGGAAAAACGCCGACGAATAATTCGCCAGCCGACCGAATCTCTCGCGGTAGCGGTCACCGGACCGCGAAGAAACGAATTTCAATCGAAACCCCGATTCGTTTCTTTTCTTTCGATATCTATAAATAGATAGGCGACGCGTCCCCAGTTCCCAGACATTCTTCCCACACCTCATTACAAAACATCATGGACAATCGGCGATCTGAAAGTCTAATGGAATTCCATAACATTTCGTCCACGATACATGACGCATTGTGCAAAACTGCGGAAACCAGGTGCAGTTCTCAACCTGTCCGAAATGTATTGCAAACGTTTTTACGCGAGAGAAAGAGGAGAAAGAAAGAAATCCAGCGAACTGATATAAGTGTGACACGACTCAAGTGGTTCGGGTTAGACACTTCATCCTAGGAAAGTCCTAGCCATGCATTTTCTGAAGGGTTTGGACCTTGGCACTCACTCCCTTTCCGTTTTTCGAGCACAAAGGAAGCCGGTGCCGTCCAATCGGGGGTCGAGATCAGCGAAATAAATACTCCCAGGCGCGGTCGAGTGGACTCCCTGGCTGAAAAGGGATTTCTCACAAATCCCGGGATGAAAAAGGGTGGCCCACGGGAAACGGGAGACACGGGAGACGATTTCAGGGTAGTTCTGTGACGAGATCGGGGCGCAGCGAGACGCGCTCGTTGTCAATTCAGCTCGTGGAGTCGAGCCGGTGGTCCTCCTCGCATATTAAACAGTCGCACAAAGGAACGACGCGTCGCCCTATGGAGGATTGCTCGCGCGAGGAGCCTAAGAAAGCGGCGAGTGGCCGCGCCGGAGGGAAAAAGGGTCGCCTCCGCCCGTCGTGGAGAAAAAGAAACGCGATTCGTTACGGACGTAGAGGATTTTCGCCTGATAATCCTGTCCTGGGGTCGAGCTAAATTATTGCTGATTAGCATAGCGTGCGCGTCGGGTCCGGGATATATTCTTTCCCGGTCCGGGGCGTACAGTTCCGGCGAATCGCGCTCGTAAATCGGCGGCTTTCTGGCTCCGGGCGTAGAAATCCCGTTCCGCGAATTTTTTCTTCGCCTGCCGCGCGCGGGTTTGCGCAATTAACGCGTTGATCGCCGCGATAGTCACCGATCAATGGGCCCACCGAATTGTTTGGGAATGAGGAAATAATGGACCGCTCAGCTGTTGCGACCTCTTTCAAACGTGCGTATCTTAAATGTGTCGCGGAAAGTAAGTTATAGCTGTTTTTAACGAGTATACTCGCGAAACAATGAGAAGATGCGTGTAAAATACAAATATTCAGTCACGTAAGAGCGGTGACACCGAATCGTTAATCGATTGAACACCATTTGTTTCTGTTACGAAAGCACGGGTAAAGTTATTCGAAACGCGCACAATTCTCATGGCAGTCAGCGTATCAACGTTCAACAAATTTTCGTCGAGCGGGCCGACCGCGATAGGTGAAAACCATTCGGTCACGGCTGAGACTCGTTCCGCGTGATAATTTGCGGCTGCGGCGATCGATCATTTAATTAGTCAGCGGGAACGTGCTCGATCGCCGGTGGAAATTGTTCATGCGCTCGGTGAACGGAAGAGAAAGGTCGCGAAGATTCATAGACGATGCTTTTACGCTCGCTTCGGCTTGTCTAGGCGAGACGGTCCGCGCCGCGTACGCTTCCGTCCGTGAATGCATATACATCTGCCTGTCGGGATAGCTGAATACGTACGGATATGGTATTATACGTGGCACCGTGTATCTGGACGCGCAAGCTAAACGTATTCTACCGTTAAGTCCCGCTCGAAGCATCGACCCCGCGACTCCGAGCGTTCGCGCTATTTCTCGGACGGACTGTTTACGCCTCGCGCTGCGAAATACGCCTCGGTTGTATATACCGCGAGAGATCCTCGGCCCTCTCCGTGACCCCACGCGATCCGCGATTGCCTCTGATTAACGCGATCCCGCGATAACAGTCGCGATAAGTCGCGGTTACGAGAGTCGGGAACGCTGTCGGCCGACCGGAGGATCGACCTTTGTGGGTTTCTTTCGGATGTTTCTTTTCGTCGATTCGTGTGCGGTGTATAACTCCTCGCTGGGAGATTATAGAGACTGCGAGGCAGGAATTTAAGCAAGATCGGGAAGAAGAAATTAAAATGAAGGATGTATAAGCGAGATATACAAGTTGGAGACTGGAAGCAAGATAGAGATAACAATCTTATTTAAGGTTTAAACGAAGAATTTCGTGTAAGCGGTGGAAGAATCGATAAGCTAGTACATTTCGAAGATTAGTAGATGTATTGAAGATTAGTAATGATGAATTGAACAAATATGGGAACCGAAATATTACAGAAGGAAAGACGAAAGCGCCGGGAATCGCTTGCGCGGCTGCGGTGACTTCAACGCGTGGTGAGAACACTACGCCGCTAGCGGCCCAATGGCGTTTGAGTGTCCGGTAGAATCCTGGACGTTCCCGATTTAATATATTCGCAGCTAGCTAAATATCGCCTGTCGAAATACGGAAGCTATATTTTTCAACAGCGGCTGAATCCTAAATTGTTAATTTATCAAGCAATGGCAATAATGCGGTACTAAAATTTCACAATAATGCGGGACAAGCGGTTAAACGATGGGCTAAAAATCCTACAGTAATGCGGGTCTAATGTTCGATACATATTAATTCATAATGTATACGTGTATTAAGCAAGTCCAAACATTGAATAGACACGCGAGTAGAAGGGGGAATAATTTGCTTAAAAAAGAAGAAACGAGAGTATCATCAAGGATTTCTCTCCTGAGATCGAAAAGAAGGTATCGTTCGAAGCTGGACGAGCGGCGCACGGCACAATTTTTGTCCCGATTGCGGCAATCGCGTACACACGGCGAGAGGCGAGCGGCGAACGGCGAGCAGAGCACGGAGAGGCCCCGGAGGCACGAGCCTGTAACTTTTTCCATCGGCGTCTCGATATTACAAGAACGGAGAACGGCGTGTACGCTGGTACACGGATACACGCGCCCGAGACAAATTGTTGCTGGCTGACGCAACGGACCCGGAGAACACCTGTCTCGAAAAGTTACAAAATCCGTTTCCTGCGGCAGTGATTAACGCACCGAACGCGCAACCGACTCGTTGTTTTAACCGCGGAAAACGCTCGCCATGTCGTCCGGGAAACGATATTTCTTTCGATCCGACTCGGTACGGCTCGGCCCGTTTCATCGATCACCGATAAAATCGTGTTCCTCGTTCTACGTTTCGTAAACGGCGACCTCCGGAGCTCGCCTGACCCCGGCACACGAAGAATCTCGTGACAGCCGAAGGCGGGGTCATTTACTAGACTTCCGACGTTTATGCAAATTCACAGTTTCGAACATTGATTCACGAGGAATGTTATTAAATAGAATATTATTTCCTTATACTGGGAATTGTACAACGGTCACGCAGGTATACTCGTGATTCTTTGCATAGATTTAAAAGATAATTTTCTAGGAATCTTCAACAAGATTCGATCGTTATGAGAACTTCCAACTTCTCGGTTCCTGTTTTATCAATACTTTCGAATCCAGGATTTGGATAGAAACTGATTCACCGATTAACAAGAAGAATCTTAAAAAATTTGAAAAAACCTCAAGAGCCAAGTAAATGCTTCTATAAATACATGAAAAGATGCATTCACTTATGCACCTGTTCTGCTACATCTTCGTTCGGGTCGCCGTTGACCCAGACACAGTAATGCAAGCCGCTCAACGGAACGCATCGATATATACCTCCTCGCTGGATAGACCGACGCGGTTGGTTTAGCGCGTCGAGGATCGTGGCTGGTTCGTTTATATAACGTAATGGGCATTAATAACACAGCATCGAGGTCAAATCCACGAGGAATGCATAACGCGCGTACGAATGTCGAGAGGAATGCAACGTGCATTACGTACGATGTATAGGCGGTATACACGCCGGTCGCGCGCTCGCGCGCGCGACCGGGTTGCGAGGCACGTTGCAAGAAACGCGAGGATATACGTCGACTACCGACGACGGGGATTACGAAACGGACCGTCTCGTATCCATCGAGCGGACGATAAATTCTGCGCCGCGGAATATGTAATAACGCGAGAGGCGAAAATAAAAGAACGACAATCGCCGGGAAGTTCGATCGAACCAATTTCCGCGCGTACAGTGTGTCCCAGGATCTAACGATCGTGTGAGACTCGGTATCAAGATTTTAAACAGAAGTCAATAAACATGAATATCACTCAATTCTCTCGTGAATTCGAATGAAATATTTTTCCGTTATCTATTATTATATTGTAGAGCAAAGGTAGACATAGAATATGCATCGAATTTTTCTTTTCTTTCAATAAATTATTAACAAAATCGTATTGATTACAGTTTAGAAGTAAATCATATGACAAGAGGTTAATATATTTTACAAGTTTGCACAGAAGGAAAACGCGGATGTGAAGCTTCATTCAAAAGTTTAAAAAAGAATGTGGAACGATATGCAGTAGAACTGGATGCCAAGAATGCTGAGCGTTTCGAGGCAGAGAATTAGCTACCTTTGCATAAACGCAGCGAACGTAAATCTGTTATAAAGATCTATGTCCGCGTATCATTTCGTTCCTCTCTAGTTCCATATTCTGATCCCGTATTCTGACAACGTTTGCCCGTTCAAACCTCGGACACCCTGTATAATATAATCCTATCAGAGGCCTGGTTCGGAATTGAGGATCATCTGAAGGAAGATGAAGTCATCTGCTCCGTTCGTCGGGCACTCCCGTATCGATTCAATGAAACCCTGCGGCCGCCGGTGATCGGAACACGTCAATTACGAAAGGTAATCGAGTTACGAAATGATATCGAGCAAAAACTCCGCGCCCGTAACCAATGCTACGTGGCCGTTCGAGGATCGAAGGGGCGAGGACCCGGTTACGATTAACATTCCGCGCCGAGAGGAGAGAGAGAGAGAACGGCCGCGCTACTGCGTGCAGCCAACTTCCGCGTCGGTTCTGCTAATTCTCCCGGTGTTTTCGATTTTTCTTCTTCCGTGAAGTCTCGCGGCATCGAAAGTTTGCTCTCCGAGTAAACAGCCCCGAGGATCGTCCTCCGATTTCTACGAAAGAAAGTTCGTCAAGCGAATGAACGAAAAGTAAACCTGCTTTCTTAACACCTCGCCTCGTATCGATTCCTGTCGTTTCAACTGCACTAGGCAGGTATTATGTTGCACATTCAAATGAACGTATTACTTTCTAGGTACCAATTATAAATGCACCGAAGGTAGATACTTTACAAGCATAGAATTCCTTCAGCTTTCTAGCGAACCCCTAACAACATAGTTTCATCGCGATTCAATGAAATCATAGGGATTAGTCGTTCGGCTGATCAACTGAAAGCGGTAATCACTGATTCGCGTGTTTGACGCTTGATGAAGACAGTTGCGAGAACGTTAGATAATGTAGTAAATAACGAATGATATGAATTAATGATAGAAACGTTCGAAATAGGGAAACCTTTCCTACCGAACAGGGTTTATTGCCACCGAGAGCTTTAAATAACTGAACCTGCTCGTTCGACGGGTCCATTGAAACACGTAACGCTACCGGGAGGATTACGAAACGCCGGGTTATCCACGGGCGAAGATAATTCCTCGCCGATGCCAGGAACGAAACGCTCGTCTGCCCACACTCGCCTTTCGCCGTTCGCGTGCGATGCGGCAGAAGAAGCGCCTCCTTGTTCAGGGGACAGAAGTCGAGGCGGGAAGAAAGAACCGCTCGTTCTTCGGACACGAATCGTTTCACCCAGCTCGTTAGCGCGCGGAATTAGCCTGGTAAATTGCCGTCGCGGCTCTGCTCGTCCGTAGGAGGTCCCTTTCTATTTCGATTAGCCCCGCAGACGGAGTCCTCTCCGCGCGATTCGGACGAATACGTCGCCGCTGGCAAAAATCGTGCCCCTCAGTGTCGAAATCGTTGCTTCTACCTATGTGCCAACCTTTCTCGAGCTCGCCTACTTACGTGCAGCGGACCGAAAACCTTGGAAGTGATCTTCACTGAACGTGTTTACCGGTTAGGACGTAAGAACGAATGGTAACTATGGTAAGTATGATAAACAGACCTAATGGTCGTTCGTAAATGTACATTTTTATGCGTTCACGAGAAACTCGGAAGTGCATAATTGCACGGGATCCATGGAAGATATAAAAAGATGCTCGAAGTAACATTGTTTATAACAGTTCCTAGGCGAGGCCCGTGTTCTACTCGCGTGCTTGAAAATTTGAATTTGCATACGGGCTTGCGCAACCGCAAGGAATCTCGCGCAGCGGAAAAATTGGCTAGCGTAACGACACGTTGTTCATTCATTAATCCGCGACGCGATCTCGCCGGTCCACGAGATACGGTTCTAGCCGAGGCTCCGG
Organism: Nomia melanderi; assembly: GCF_051020985.1. Classification (NCBI taxonomy): domain Eukaryota; kingdom Metazoa; phylum Arthropoda; class Insecta; order Hymenoptera; family Halictidae; genus Nomia; species Nomia melanderi. The sequence continues at coordinate 11,190,993 of NC_135009.1, forward strand.
TGCCAAGCCTTGGCTTAGATTCCAGGTTTGTCGCGTACGCTAACTCGCGCTGCGGCCAGTGGCGTAGGGAGTGCGGTTTTATCGCGACGCGTTCCGATATCGCGTGAGCAGCAGAGCCAGCCAGCCAGCCAGCCAGCCTCTGTGCTCGTGCCGCGCACTTTCTCCTTGCAGCCGGCAGGCGCTGTGACACGTAATTGCATACTTTCGTCGAGGAGTTATGATGAAAGTTTCAGCCAGAAATCGGGAGGCTAAGGAGGAGTTAACGCTCGTCCTCTCTCTTCTCTGCCGCGAGCCTACGCTCCGCTTCGTGTATCGGCTTTCTTGCGTGATTGCGATTACGGCCGTTGCCGGGATACAGCGAGATCGTAAAATCGATCGGCCGTTTAATATTAGAACTGCAAGATGAGTCGGAATGACCCACTTGAAGACGCTTGTTCTACCGCTGCTCGAGCCGCGCGGACGTTTCTCTGAGAATTTCGGTTCTGCCTTGAACCTTTCGTTCGCGATTTATTCATTTACTCGGTGTACCGTCGTATGTACGCGCGAATTCGAATGAACCAGCGCTAAAGATTATACAATTTTAAACGCAATGTTAACCCTTTGCAAGTATTTCGCTAGAAATATTCAACATTTGCCAACTAGACAAAGACGATATTTTTTTTAATCAACTCAAAGAGAAATCACAAGTAAATTGAGAAACGGAGCTTTTTTGTCTCGATATTTCACACACCGATGCATTGTACACAGTTTAATATTAAATATCAAATTTTATAGTTTTACTGCACCAAAACAACTGACTAAGAGTCACCTCTCGAGTGCAAAGGGTTAAAAGTTCAAAACAACAGTTTTCGAACAAAACAGTTGTCTTCTAATTTACGCAAGATTGTTCTTCGTGTTAGTTGCAAGTATCGTCGATTTTTCAGCAGAAAATGATGAACGTTTATAACGAGAAGTATCATCGCAACGAAGATTTCTAGACTAATTTAACGACAATCAAGTATTATCTTCAAATGAGATTTCCACTTGAAGCAGAATGGAAAATTTTGCTGCATTTCTTCCAAATTGTCAACAGCAAAATGTTAGGGGATCTCAGTAGCGGAAGTAAATAGTACGCCACGGGGTTAACACGTCGAAACAATTAAATAACGGATTCCAGAGAGTACACGCAGGAATCCTGTGACGTTCATTCGTCGGGACGCCATTTCATCTGAATATGCATGCAGTGTAACCGCAGCCTAATCCTCGGACGCTATGAATCTTCACTATTGTGTTCGCTCGGTGCATTGGGCCAGGGAAGAACGGAAAGGTGGATGCAAACCGATCCCGAGTCGAAGATGCAAAAATCGAGGGCCTCTCGATCGAACCAGGAAACGACCGAGCGTTGGTCCAGGATTTCTATTGAGCGGCGCACACGCGAGAGCCTCGAGGGGCCGACGCGAACGACTCTACGCCTCTGCCCTCTCTCACACGTACACACCTTCACTATTTAGCGGCACTTCGTAATAACCGCTGGCAAAGGTATTCGAGCCACGACCAAGGAATCTCATTCCGTTCACCTCGATGACGGAATTCCGATAGCGAAGCCTAACCCGAGTCTGCCTGCGCCGATCCTCCGGTTGTCGATGCCTCTTCGCGCAATGGAAACTCCGTCTCCCTGCATTACAGTCTAAAACGATCGTGTTTCAATCCGTTCAACGCCGTTTGCGATCGGGTCGATTAGATTTCGTTTCAGTCCACGAGACGGTATCATTTTCTTATCTCTTCGCGTGCTAGATTTTCGTATTCGTCAATTGTTCCAGATAAAGTCTTTCAATGTATATGTTTACCATTAATGATTTATCAATTTATTCACTCCAATTTCATCTTTCCGCCTGGAACTCTATAAATTCAAGTTGCACTTCGTCTTTCCGTTCACTGTTCTCCACATTCGAATTTCATCGGTAACTCCTCGGATTCAAATTACATTTCATTTCTCCGTCCACGTATGAGACCTTCTACTAGGAATGCAACTGCCGTTTCCCTTTTCCGTTCCTGCGCTCGAAGTCGCTCTCCGGCATTCGCAATACCCAAACGAAGATATACCAATACGGAAAGGACACCGGGAACCGAGCTCCGAAGCGCGTCCCGATCCATCAGCCGTCAGGCCGTACGAGAACGATTTCTCCGGGCTTCCATCGAGAGGATACGCGTCGGATGTCACAATTTGTTCGTCGATAAGCGATCGATCGTGAACCGTCCGAGAAAGAGAGACAGATCCACAACCTTAATCCCCGGCGGACAGGCGACTCGTATTAGGCACAACGTATACCGTTAACTACAAGCTGGAAGACGGCGCTCAGAGTCGTTTACCCGGCGTTACATACGCTCCGAGTCGCCACGCGTGCATTGCCTCGGCACTCCGCGAGAGTAAGTACCTGTACACCGATTTTTCGACCTCGAACAACGAAAGTTGCGTAGCGGCGTCGTTCGACGATCGCGACTCCGATGACGGACGAGATAACTTCTGCGGTAATGGAGCGGAAGACCCGCGGATCGCACGTCGCGCGTGAATATAATAGAAAATCCATTATCCGACTTAATTGGGCGGCTGATAATCTAGATAAATAGAGACCCGAGAGGTTCTTTCAACTGTTGCGTGACCGTTTTTCTCGTCATTGTTACATCCACAGACAAAGAGCGACGATTCCTCCTTCTCTTGCGCTCAGTTTTCCTTCTTTTCGTACGAGCATTTCAACGATAAAGGTATATTTGCAAAACTCGACAGCGCGTATACTAAGATGCAATCGAAGAATTCCAAATATCGAGTTCACCGGCGAAGTTAAGAGGCTTAGGACAATCGGGATCGCGGATAATTGCGACCCAGTTCATCGAGGACCTACCGTACATTGCCGGGACAACGAATGTCAGTGCTTTCTCCTCGAGATACATTGCCGACGCGGTGTACGCAGTGCTGCGACAAGCTACAGAAACGACGCGGACAGTGTCTTCTCTGTGTATCCACGTCGCGGGAAAGTTTCGCGATCAAATGCATGCCTCGTAGCCGAGCAACGCGGAAAATAGGTAACCGCGGCCATCTGAATCGCGCGCACGTAACGGCAGAGCTGCATTGCGTCTATCGGTGGCCCTAGGTACTTTGAATCATCTTTCTTATATTTCGATGTTATTATTTATAAAGCCCAAACCAATCGATTGGTCCACAGTATATATAAACGTAAGCTTCTTAACCGTTTGAGTGCCAAGCGTTGGACTGTCTAAAAGTGCCACTCTATCGGTTCGTAGAATCAAATTAACTTCATTTCTCTTCCTTTCAATTATTTATTTTCATTTTTGTTATTATTTACGCGCTATTACAATATTCTCGTGTATAAATTGAAAAGCGCAATTCAGTTTCTGAATTGATACGAAAGACCCGCGAGCTTGGCACTTTCCGACCAGGTTTCTACAGACGTTTCTTCAGACCCGTGGCACTCGAACGGTCAATTGCAGTAGTATTCGTATCACTTGTTTCCAAATTCAATGGTTTCCTTCCGCTTCATACGCGACACCAGCGTGGTGTCAGTGAATGGCATCGTAAGAGGACGAAGGATGAGGATCCCCCGAAAAGAAAGTAATCCGCGGGGCTTAACGACGGCGAACAGCCGTAACGAAGCAGGGGCGGCGAAGGGAGGGAGAATCGAAAAGTCGTGTCGTCGGCCAAGGAGAATCGGTGCCGATGAAAGGAAGGAATTTGGTGAATGGGAGTGCCGCGACTCGTTTTTCCACTACAATGGCAGTCGCCGTGCGCGCTCCCGTGTTCGCGCGAGCGCGGAGAACGACGCGGGGAAAGAGAGAAAGAGAGAAAGAGACGACGGTCATCGAGCGGCAGCGGCGGCGATTGGCCGGTGCACCGGCTACCGAGGAATTTCTCGAGATCCACATCGATCGGGGAGGACTTAACAACGATACATCGACAGTTATCTTTCCCGAGCTCTCCGAGAGGCGAATTCTATCCGAAGATAGCTTGAAACGATGCGATTCCTGTTCAACCAGTTCAATGTCGGGGGTCTTCGCGAAAATCTAGTCTAAACATGTCGAGCATTCGAATGCTAAGTTTTACCTTGAAAAACTGTAGCCAAAGCAATTATCTGTCTTCAATTTGCGCATTAACTCTGAACAGCAGTCAACGAAACCGTTTTTCAGCATTTTATTGCCGTATCTAATGTAGGCTCCTAGATTTATTACCCAACCGATTTCACCAGAATTTTTTACAAGGACGTTCTCTAGCTTGGTTTTAACAATTTTCTACGGATTAATCACAAAGGCACAGCGGTTCATGAAGGATTAGGAAACGTCAGACGACTGGTTCTGTATCTTTAAACGAAAGATAAAAGGGATAAGGACAGATAAACTCGAGCTGCACCGATAGTCCGGCGCTTTCGAGAGCCAAAGCGCATCGTGTTCGACACTCGAGTAGTTGAAAGAAGAACTGCGCGACCGATGGAACGATTCTCGATCCGAAGATCGAGGTCTGACGTCATTCCCGACGAGATCACGGTCCGCCCACGGCCCGACGAACACGCACGGAACGAAAACTCACCGCGGGATGCGACTGCCTCTCGGATTCGAAAGCGATTCGAAGCCGTGGACCCGCGGGAGGAAAGCTTTTTCTTCTTTTCTCCGGAGAAGGAGGGGGTGAGATTCACGGCTGGCCGATGATAGCGGCGACAGCAGTCGCCGGTAAACAATTCCCGGCGAGCGTAAAAATAAGCTTGTTTGCGAACGATTCGATAACGTATTCGGGACGAAGACATTTATCGGAGTTGCTGCGGATGTCAATGTCTGACGTCTTCCCCGCTGTTTCACGCGACTTTCAACTTTTACTCGAGCATTCGTGCACACGTGTTATTTCTGTTAATCTCTATCATTTCCGTCTACGATTCCAAGGATCCTCTAATCGAGCCTCCAGCCAAGTGTCCATCCGAAAGAAAGTCACAACTGCCGCGAACGTTCTCGAGAGCACTTCTCTTAATCATACGTCGCGTTAAAATTGCCTATCCAGAAGCAGCATCACGATTATCGCTTTCAACGCGGTATTCGCTGACGAGGAACGCTGTCAACTCGCGACGCTTCGTACACCGAGACAGGCGAACAGCCTCGAACTTTCCACTTTCCACCGGCGAATCCAAAGAAAACGCTGCTCCCTTTATCATCCTCCGCCATCGCGCCGCGTTCGAATCGTCATGAGCTCGATATCGGCTACCGCGCAGCAGGGGGAACGTCCGTATAAATTCGGGGCCGGGCATTAACGCGTCGCCGTAAAAATCGCGTTTAATCGTCGGCGCCGCGGCCCCCGACATTTTTCACGCGGCTTACGAGCGGCGCGGTTTCCTCTTTCCGTCGCGCCGCTGCCGGCCACGAAAAATCGCGCAATTAGCGCGCGGTATCGAGGCCGGCCGCGGGAATCGGCCGCCGGAGAAAGAATCGAGCGGCGGCCGGGAGCGGCGGAGACAGGGAGACCGCGCGGGAGAAAGAGAGTGAGAGTGGAGGGAAAAAAAAAAGGGAGGAGCGAGATTGGCCGGGAGTAAAGTCAGAAGTTTCACGGTGCAGATCCGCGATAGCGAACCGAACGACGATCGGGAGGACGAGAGGAGAGGAAGAGGTGGGTGTCCTTGAAACATGGTAGTTAACCACCACCAGCATCGACCACGGGGGACCATTACCATCGGCGTGGATCCTGTCCGAGGGAAGAGACGAGAGAGCGCTGCGAGTGTGGGCCGAGGAGAGGTGCGTGCACGCGCTCCGGCCGACAAACACACGCGACCACCGCCGCCGCCGCCGTGCAACCGGGACACGAAGACCATCCTCTCTCTATCGCGTTTCCTTCTATCCCCGGCGTGTCCCCGAACACTCATATTTATTCCGTGGTCGTCGATTGCGCGGAACGCACGGAGACCAAAGTCGCGAACCGATGGGAATCGTATCTAGTTGGCGAACTTAATCGGTCGCCGCCTCATTAACCGGGGAAATAACGTCTCCCCTCGATTTGTACTCGAATCCCTTGATAGAGGGGAGGTTGCTATCGCGACGTGTAATGCGACGATAAAAGGGAACACGCGGTGGTTCTTTTGGAGGAACAGTCGGGTCTTTGGTTCTTACTGTGTTTCGTATTTGGGCGATGCGTAGATTCTATTATGGTTAGGAGGATTGGGAAGATGATCGTGGTGGTTGGCTTGTGAGAATGAAGTTGGTTGACGTTAATGCTACTGGGAAGGTAGTAAATTCGACGATAACAGATGAACAGGTGTTAGTATTAATAGGTTCACGGACGTTTATTGTATAGTTTATTCTATTGTGCCTCGAAAAGTTGATGTTTGTCCATTTGGATCTCGGAAATCAGAGATTTAAAGATAGACTATTAGGATACCTATTGGAATTGCATCTCATCGAGGTCGACCTAAATATTTACTAAATAACATTTATAAAATTCAATATACGTCAAACTGACGCGTTCCGTAAAGCTAGCGTTAATATTAGACGGTAATATCGATACTGATACCCTGTTTGTCTCGAAGACGCGTTCGAGGCGGGGGATACAAAGTAATCAGCGATCACCTTCGAAATAAATTATTCGCGCGCGAAGACCGATGGCCTCGCCGTCCGTCCGAGGGGCTGGTCCTCCGCAGGCCCGCGAAATTGGACCGAAATTTAAAAGACCCGGTTCTCGTCGTGTTTCCTTTGGGACAGGGAAGAGCGACGCGTACACGGGCGGTCGCTTTATGCAAATGTTCGCCGCGGATGCGTGGACCAGGTAGCCGGCTCGTAATTTACCGAAAATATAGTCTGCCCCACCCTTTCCTCCCGTGCATCGCCACAGGTGCAAGATCCCGGCTTAATGGCGGTGCTTATGGATCAAAACGACTCTCGTTCGGGATCTAATTTCATCCTGGACGGATAAAAAATGAGCAGCGAACGGAGAGGGAGGGCCGAGATAAGACTCGCCGCGTGTTTCGCGACGGTCGCGGCCGAACAGAAGCGACGCGGAACTTCCAGCGTCGTTCCTCCTCTTCCTATTTCAAGAAACGAGTGACTCGCGCGGTTCTCCGGCTACTCTCGGCGACGGCTTTGAAGACCGGCGGGACCCTTACCAGGAAATGCGCGCTATGAAGGGTAGAGGAGGAGGAGGAGGAGGGAAGGAGAGTTAGCGGAGAGCACTCGTCGGTCCGCGTCTCTATCGACTCGCTTTTCTCTTATTCCTCCTCCTACTACTCCTCCTTCACCTCCGCCTGCGTCTCCACTTCATCTCGTTCTTCCACTTGCACCGGTTCCCGGTCTTCCTACTCCCGAGGTTCGTCTCTAGGAACGATTCCTCATTTGTCACGAACAGGTGCGGGGGCTTGATAAACGAAACCGCTTCGGTCGCGGTTCGCGAGGAAATTAAGCCTACTGTAGATTGATAAGGAAACCGCGGACGGTTTCGATGGAGTTTTCATGGAAAATTGAATGATGCATCGTAGTTTAGAATACTAGGAACGATGGAAAGCACGTATCAATTCCTCGTTACTAAACATTCTCCAAGATGTATATTCCTTGAAATTCTCTTTCGATATTTCAGATATCGATGCATTACACGAAGCTTGTTATACAGAGAACTTTATAATTTCGCTATATCGAGCCGCGACCGGGAGCCATTTGCCGGGCGCAAAAACGTCGAAAGTCTCCGAGACTGCGCGCTCGAGTGCAAGAGGTTACTGTCACGTCTCTCTAAAAACTGATTGTCCCAAATGTTTTCGGATCGAGATTTCGAGGTAGACAGGTGGAACAGCCGCAGAGGCGACCGCAGCGCGAAACTCGGATCGCGGGCGACGCTCCTAAACGGAGCGGCGTCGAATTTCGCCGGGAGATCATTACCGTGAAATCGTGTCACGATTCGCCGGCGTCACCTTCGAACATTCACGTTTCGCCGAGCGAACGATAACTGTACCTTGATTAGGGGCCGGCGATGCGCGTCGCGAGATTTACTAGCGAAACCGTAATCGCGAGAGCGCGCCGGCCGGCTACGCCACTCCTCGCTCCTCGCGGCGCCCGGCGAGCGCACGCTAACGAGGATTTCGCGTCCGCAGGTGAATGCAATCAACTTCTCCCCGGCTACCGGTACGCTCGATCGTTAACAGGGATTTATAATAAAGACGGGGAGAGATAATGGCGGATAGCGCTGAGGCCGGGAGGAATTCATCCGCTCGACGAGCGCTTTCATCCGAGCTCATTGACGAATAACCGGCGAACGGGCGGTCGTGGATTCTCGCGCGTTTAGGGGACGTTTACGACGTTCTCTGCGAGAAGGACCCCGCGTCACGCGTTCGTAAACGCGAGGAGAGTTAGAGAGAGAGAGAGAGAGAGAAGGAGAGACGAGAGAAAAGAGGCAGAGAGTGTGCGCTCGCATCGCGCGCCCGCGAGTGACTGGCGCCTTTAACGAGCATACTTTTGACAGCCTTAAGAGGGCTCCCATAAAGCCCGCGAAGGGTCGTGACAACGACCTTGTCGACGTCCCGGGCCCCGAGAGAATGGCCCTTAGTCATCGTAGGAATGTCGACCGACGCACATAACCCGATGCACTTCCTCTATCTGGCCGAGGCTAAACGAGACGCGACGCGACGCGGTTCCGCGTATTATCGGTATCGAATATTCTTAATGGACCTTCCCGATTGGAGTAAAGACCTTCAGGAAGAATGGAGTGGTCTCTAGCGTGACTTCTGACGCGAGGTTGCCCACACTCTGGGATGTGACGTTGCGAGTTCGAATGTGATTGATTTCGGTCGCTTGAATAGTGGCGCGTGTCTAAGCTTCAGATTCGCGTGATGGTCTGTGACGTGGGAAAGTTAATAGACCTCGAATAAACGGGAATCGTAGATTTCAAGAGCGAATCGCGCGATCGCTTTAAGAACGAACGTTACTGCTTAGGACTACTGTACTGCTTTCAGAACTACAGCATCATCTTGGGAACTATGTTATTGCTTCGAGAACTACAATATCTTGGGAACTATATTATTGCATTCAGAAATACAGTATCGTAATGGAGCCTCCATCATTGCTTTGAGAACTACAGTATCACAATAGGAACTACGTTACTTTAAGAACTACGGTACCCTGGGAACCACAGTATCCCCTTCGAAGATACACGATTACTCTAGAAATTCATTCACTCTACACTCCCATCTATCTCTAATGCAAAACCCAGAATCCAAACTCCAAAACACCTGCATCCCTCGTTGCGTCACCCAACAGAATATTCCCTCAACCCGTTAACTCCAGACCCGACCTAGCTCCGTCTTCAGGGCAAACACTGCTAGACGCAAACAAGATAAAAAGAAACGACCGTATCTACCCTGTATCCATCGATAACGAAGATAAGGGGACCGACGGTGGCGTTAAGGTAGGTTCGAAGCGCCAGGTGGCCGGCGCAATGCGCGGATTCCCGGAAAGCGTGTGTCCGTGCGTGCGTGCGTGCGCGCGGCAAGACAGTCGGCAGACCGGAGAATCGCGCGCGCGGATCGCGGTGCCGTGGCGCGTACGGTCAATGCACCAGCCCAGTTTTCAAAATAACTTCAAACGCGGCTCCGTATGAGTCCCGCTCTCCCCTCCCCGTTCCCCCCGAGCCCCCGCCCTTCGCAGCGTCTTGTTCCACCCCGTTCTTCCCTCGGTTTCACGGAATCGAGAATATCCTCGGACATTCGCAGACTGTCTCTTGACCAGGCGCCAAATCGCCCACTTTATATTTGCCCGCCGCCACGGGAATATGCACGGGGCCCCGATTCTATAACCGTGCGCCGTCTACCGAGTGAATCACGTACAAATCAACCGCCGCGAGCGCGCCGTAACTCCGCCGCCGGATTCCTGGTAAACGTCTGGGCGCGCGATATATGAAAAACACGACGCGAGGCGCGCGATCATCCGTTCACCGCGTTCGAAGTTTTCTCGAATACCATGGCAATGGTGTCACGTGGATTCGAGGGTGACACGGAAGCTCGGGAATCGCGGTCTTCCAGCGATACGGTTGCTTTAACGTTGAACGCCATAGGGGTCAACGGTGAAAAGAAAATCGAATTACTGTAGTTCATACAATTAAACGATGATTATTCGAAAGCGTTTCTATATTATAAATAATACTATCTAATTCGATGACATTCAACCAGATGAACGTGTAATAATTATGATGCAATGCAATCGAATGATTTAATATTATATTTTTTCACTTTGTGTATTTAGCTCTATGAAATCGTGCGGCATTCAACGTGTTAAATCGTACAATGACGAGCGAGACTCGCGATGAAGATTTCCGGATTATCTTCAAATGAATTTTTCACTTAAAGTAGAACTGAGAAGTTCGTTACGTTTCTTCCAAATTGCCGATAGTAAGATGATGCACGAGCTCGGTAGCGAAAGTAAATAATACGGCAAGTTAGCCCTTTGTCAATTCAGTTTATACTAACATCTACTTGTTCTCAGGGTTTTATTCTAATTATTTGTTAAATAATCGCGGTATGTAGAATATGACTGAAGTCCGTTATCAAACTAGTTGGATTAACCCTTTGCACTCGCAAGTTTTTCACTAGATATATTTTAACGTTTTCTGATGGGATACAGACGAGACGAGAAATCACACTTGCATCGAGGAACAAAGCTATTTTATTTGAATATTTCTCAAATTGATGCAATGTATAATATTACATATCAAATTTTATAGTTTTACTGTATGAAGTCAAGTGGTTAATGAGAGTCTCTCGAGGGCAAAGGGTGAAATAACGCTGACTTGTTCAAAGCGAGAAGCTAGGGACGCTCCGGATCGCGAAGGGTTAAAGTTCGCTACCCCTACATCGACGAGCTCTAAATCCCGATTCTGAAGAACCAATTGACTGTATTATTCTAAGGTTGACCGTTTCACAATGACTTTTACCTTGATCAAATGGTGTTTGCTCGGTTTGCGATTTCGACGCAGAAATTTTCTCGAAATCCTCGACAGATCTGTCATTCCGCCGAGACGCAGCATTCTTAGCGCCTCAACCGCTTTAGGGTCTCGATCGGTTTATCCTCTGCATTCGTAAAAAGACACGGGTACACAGGTTCACGTTCAACGATCGGGTCAACGCTCTTGTCGTCACTGGTGCACCGGTTAGGAACGGTTTTCGCTGGAGCGTGCTCGCATTCGTCACGAGAAAGACTATCGGGCGACCCGTTCGAGAGCCGACCTGCACGATCGGTGATCACGGAATCGACTGACAGCGGCTAGGGTGCGGAGGAGAGCTTACCGATTATCGTGAACGACGCTCTGGTGGTCAAGGAGCAAAGTAAAGTCACCCCCGAAGTCGTTAGCCGTTTACATTCGGATTTCCTTTCGCCGCGGCACTTATCTCGTCCGCGTGGAAGTCCATCGGCCGTCTTATCTGCGCCGTTACGGGACGACGTTTGTACGATGATGTCCGTTGACCGTTCGCGTGAATGAATGGAGACGCGGCGATACTATCGATCGAGCCGTGATTACGCGCCGCGTTTCATGCCAGTGAATTGAAATAAAAGAAGCGAAATCGAGTCCGCCGAGCAGATACGCGTCGACATCGGTACGTAAGACTGTAGAGAAACTATTACCGCGACAGATTGGACTATCGTTTTATTGCGGGAACAGATAACTCCGTCCGCAAACTGAATTGAACCCTTCGCGTAATCGAACGCCCAATCGAAGCCTTTAATGGCGGCTTCAAACTTTCAAATCTGAAATTGAAAGCTGCAAGTGAATAATAACATTATTCAGATGATAAGAGATCGATGCTCCCCTTCTTGTCTGATATTTAAATCTTCAATGGATAATTTAGTTTCTGCGAGTTTGAAAAATTGTAATCAGCAAAGGGGGCAATTTATCGAAGTAATTTTCACAGCGCTCGGTAGCTACCGGAGAGAACTAATTATTACGCCCAACGAGAATGGATGCGATAAACGGTGAACGATGATGCGATTAGCTCTACCAGACGTTAGTTTTACCTATATATGGGTGCACTAACCTGGAAAATTGGATTTTCCGCTAAGCAGTGATACGCGAACAAGGGTTTCTTGCTCTATTTTAGCGACAAGTTTTTCCGGTATTAATGATACCGCGTACATACGTTACGGACAGGTTTAGAGCGTATTAATATCTCCCGCGGCAAATTTAGGAACAGCTTCCCGGACAAACAGAACGGTGACCGTCATTAATCAATCGACGCGTTGTTTTGTGCAGCGCGGCTATAATCGATCGTCAATCGACATTTTTCGACGGGCTCCACCGTCACGGATCATTGTGCTTTATGACTGTAAACGCAACGCGCGACTGCTCCCGGCCCGATTACTTCTTTTCAATTAACTTCTGACCGCCGTGGACGGGCGGACCTATAGTTTTCAACGGAAAAAGTGGCCAACTGCCAGTCAGCTATCGAGAACTTTCTCTCTGAAGTGGAACGATATTTCTTCTTCTATTATTTAAACGCTCCTGCCCGATCGGACCGCGCTGTGCGCACCGATCGTTTACCGATGTAATTAGCGCCGCGAAATGGAAAGCGAAAAGAATTTCAGTCCGACAAAGATATAAATTATTCTAGCGATTGTATTGTTGTAATTGTTATAACGATAGATAAATGGAATATACGGAACTAGAAATTATATCACGCATGAATCTGAATTTAATCGAAGTCCTAACGAATGCTTACATTTTTTATTCATTCCAAAAAGTCTCTTCAAGCGCTCGGCAGTTCTAGAGTGAATCGGAGACTGTTGATTCTACAGTCATGTCCCTATTGAACCGAAGACAAATTTATTACCGGTCACGCAGACATTCACAGTGGGTGCCAAGCAAATATTGGGGAGCGGAGGACCGCGACACAGATTTTGCGAAAAAAGGAACAATAGGGTCCCGACGCCAGTGTTGATCCCGTACGTTCGTCACGGTGTCGGAGCAACGATCGTTCGCTGGCTCCGCCGAAACAATGGCGACCGACCGGAACAATGGATCGCACGGAAGTTACCGGGATTTTCAGCAATCGCCGGCCCGATTCGTTTACGATCGTCGCAGCCTGGCAGACACCTCTTAGCGAGTGCACGCGGATCAATGAGCGCGTGCCTGCAAAACGGGGTAAACGTTCCTAATCCACTTTGGCGGCGGACAGAGTAGGCCAACCGATAAATTCAGCGCAGCCTTCACGGAATATCGGTCGTTTCGCCTTGCACGATAGACTCCCGGCCGGCTGCCGGCCATTGTTACCTGTTAACGATGTTTATTGGGCGCGGCGGCAACGATTGTCTCTGGTTTCTCAGGTAACTCGGAAATCGACGCGTTCGGAACAACGAGAAGGCACTGGGGGATCAATAAACCCATCGGACGTCGAATGCAATGTAAAACCCCGGTCGTCGGATTTAATCAGGTACCTAACGGCCTAAGCAAATGGAGATTTGAGAAGCACTTCGAAGCGTTATAAAATCCAGCCATGTTTATTTCGAAGTACGGGAATCTATATTGTTGATTCCGGAGTTGCCGAGATCACTAGAATTGAAAATGCGAGATGTCATGAGTCAATAATCGTTGTCGCGGAGGAAAGCCTAATTGGTGTTAATATTCTGTTAACGCGTCAAGCACCACAAAAATCTTAAGCGTTTTCCTTAAGAGTTTCTCTTTTGTAACAAAGGAAAGCAGAACAATTATTAATTATTTGGCGTTACAATGTTTGCGTTACACTATTATCAACTTAATTACGTTACTAAACATTTTCATTTCACGTCGGACATCTTGTATGCTACGATTGTTCTCTAGTCATTCGGAAGCGTCGCCAGTGACTGATATGGCGCTTAACGTGTTAGTATTATACGCGTACATGAATCAATATTATTAAAAAATAACATGTTCATATAATTTCTTGCAAAAAATTTAGCAATACAGTGAATTGACCGTTTTTCCAACGTAACCGTGGTGCTAATGTAGCAGAGAGAAAGTGCGGTTCTTGGCATACACTTCGTTTCAACCAAAAATTCTCTCTCTTTTCTTTTCAGACTGGTTCCTTGACAGTGATACACTTTCGGCGCCGTTTAAATCCCCTCCCCCTCGATAGGAGTGAACAAAGAAATCCGTTATTCGCCGCTCGCGACGAAGAAAATGGGGAGAGCCCAATGAATCTCGCGTTTTTCGCGTTCATAATTCCGCCACCTGTCGTCGCACCGTTTCGCGCGCCTGGTCCCGGCGCGGGGGTGTGTTTTTTCGTTTCGAAACCGGATACTCTGCGTGTTCCTCGGGAAAGTCGGTTCGGGGAAAGGGGAGCCGGACGGAACGGCGCCAAAATAGAAACCGCATCGGGGTGAACGCTACAAGTGGGACGTCGAGCCAGGAACACGATGACGGCGGCGAGCAACGGCGAACAAGACGAAGAGGAACCGGCGGAGAAACGCATCGAAATAACCGGACGACTGGATCGGATCCAAGAAGAAGGAGACTGGCGTCGCACGCGCCTGCGAAGAACGAGACGGTGCATGTCATTCACGAACGGTCCTCTTCCTCCTTATCGAACCACCCCTGCGCGGGGTGCAACGGAACAAGAGTCGCCAAGATAATGGAACTTAAATGTTCGCTCCGATGACAGAATTGACGCGCTTTCATTTGTGCCTCAAGGGAAAAGGAATTCTGTGTTCGTTGTAAAGCTGTTTATTCTAAGGGTTGAAAAATGATAGGAGAAAGATGTTTCAGTTTGAATTGAAAAGAACGAGAGATGTTTATGTTCGTTTAATGCGATTCGAAGTTTTCACTACCAGTTGCAATTAGAAGGCAAGGGGTTAACTTTGTTGCAATGTTACAGAGACGTTTCGTATAATTTTCATGTCCAGCAAATGGTTATAATTAGACTGCGGATCATAACGAAACATCAAATGTTCAGTGATATAATTAGAAACGCAGAATCACGATAGAAAATGACTTTACCTAACGAACCTCGTGAAAACCACTATGCTCTGGATATTTCATATACTTTTCCAAATTCCGCGCATTCCGCGCTTTCAAATGGATGCATAAAAGTCCGCGGTCTAGACGGAACTTTCAAATAAAGTTAAGACCGACCGGCGAACAACGAAACCGACTTTCTCGGATCGCTGTTCCCCGATCGCAGAATACCGAAGTACACGCTGCCAGAGGCATATCATTTTTCCGTTTCCAACGAGCGCAGAGTCGCGATTGGCCCTAAGGTTGTTCCCGCGACTCGGGATCACAGAAAAACAACCATTTTCCCGTTCCCTCGCGGCTCCCGTAAGATAAAAGCCGAGCCTCGAAGTTTCACGGTCCGCTGGAAAACGAAGCGGTTTATCGACGAGCGGAGAGAAAGAAACAGAGGGAGAGAGAATAGAGTGAGAGCGAGCGAGAGACGGACAGAGCCGGTCGTCCGGTGTCTCTCGACTCGCCTCGTTATCGGAGGCCAGGGACCGAGGAGTCCGAGATTGCGCGGCGGACGACGGATCTCCGTGACTCCGGCATCGAGGAATTTCAGAAAAACATTTCGATAAACGCGTGACGGGAAGGAAGGAGAGGGACCGCAGACTCGCGACCGCGTTACGGGTTGAAAGTCCGCGAGGAATGCCAATCGCAGGAATATTCTCGCCCTTAACGAGCAACGCGCGCGCGCGCACGTGTCGCCGCGGCCCCCAAACTCACCAGCTCCAGCTCCAGCTTGCGTACGTCGTAGTATCCCTTGTAGTATTTGAACCACATCACTTCTCACTGAGTACCACCCGATCGACCATCGTTAACCACGAATCTTCCGAGCGCCGACTTTCAAGTCCGAACGGACGGATGATCGAAATTCGAGCGGAGGGACGACACCCCTCGCGAGCGTGCACTACTTCCCACGTCGGAACTTTCGTTCAACTTTCGCCGGTTCGTCGACGAATCGCCCTTCGACCGATGTTCCCGTGTGTCGAGCACACTCCACGCGTTTCACATCGACCCGAATGAAAGGGAGTTCTGTTCGAGAGCGCTGCCCGGTATCGTAACGCGTAAGATAAATACACAGAACGGAGCGGACGGGCGAGGAGAAAGAAACGGGGAGAGAAAGACGGGGAAAGAGGGAGAAAGAGAGAAAGAGAAAAAGAGAGAGAGAGAGAGAGAGAGAGAGAGAGAGAGAGAGAGAGGAGCAATGAAGAGGAAAGAAGAAGCGTGATACGATGCACTCGAGGACCTTTGAGAAACTGTTCGGCTCAGAGCATAGCAGCGGCGAGGGGCCAAGTATAGACGACGACGACGACGGCTCTCCGCGCGCGCTCGTGTGCACGCGAGAGCGCGAGCCTCATCCGCGGTGCACGCGCGCTCCCACTTCTCTGCCGCGGAATCGCGAGAGCCAGTGCCGGTGCGTGGCACGGGAGCCGCCCGTGCACAACCCATCGACCACTAAAATTAATTAGCCGTTTCATCACCGGGACTCCCTGGTTTGCGATCGCTTTTTTCCTCTTTGCCACGTGGCACCGCGATAGTGCCCTTCCTTTCTTTGAACCTGGGAAAATTCGGCTCGGAAATACGAAGCGGAGAACTGCAGCTTTGGTTAAGTTGGCAATGACCTAATGTTCGGACATGATGCTCGGAAAGAGTTAGTGTTAAGATCTAATGTTAAGATAGACCTAACGTTAATATGTTCGGGGATGTGAACGCTATAGCGTTCATCTTCATTGTGTAAAATGACACGAATGCTAAAACGTTGGAATCTGTAAGCGATATGATGCATTCAGTTCTATATGGTCGCAATTTTTTGAAATTGTTATGCATTTTGACTGTCTACTACATTTGGAGATAGTCCGTTTTTGCAGATTAAAACTTTTGTTGTCTGTGAACGTGTGAAAGGAGAGCTAACGTTAGGGAAGACCTAACGTTACGAAAAGCTGACAGTTTTTCAGAATAAACTCTATAGCAACAAAATCAATTAGCTGGTTTCATCATTGGGATTCCCTGGTTTCTTCCTTTGTACCACGTGGGATCCCTTCTCCCTTCTGTTCCCTTAGAATAGAAGAGTTCTTTTAGCTCGAGAAGAGCAAAGAGAACGCGAAGAGAAAAGCCACAGCTTCGGTCAAGTCAGAAACGACTGAACGTTAGGAAAAAGCAGCTAGATCCTCGTGATAAACTCTCGTTAACACCTAACGAGATAATTGGCCGAGCGAGCAGCGGCGCAGGTGTAACGATTCAATTGCGGGAACAATACCTACGTGTATCGAACGCGGAACCGTTCTTCCGGATCTTTGTTGCGTTCGTTATTTTCTACTTTCATAGACGAGTTGGCGAGCGAACCGTTGTTCCCCGAGTTAAGGTTTCATCCGCACGCTGCGCGTGAAATACTGGTCCGTATCGGGCTTATCTGTTCTCGACCTAGATCGCGAGCAAGTCTAATCAGGTGTCGGCTGTAGAACCGCGATTGTCCGTTGATCGATTCCTAACGCATGACAAACGGGTTTCCGATCGAAACGAACCGTGTCGAGGCGAGCTGGATTCCAGTGAATTTTTAAGGTACATGATTTTTCCGATCCCCGCTGGCCAACGCGTGATTTTCGATAGGTCAAGCGGCGAATTAAATGTCGAACGCACGAAATCGGTGGAAACTGATCGTCAACGCTAACTTTATACATACTTCGCTTCACTGTTTTCAAAAAAATAACTGTTCAATCATATAGAACTTGTTCAAAAATGTGCAATGATCCAACGAAAGCTGCGCGACAGAAAGCTACTCTGTATCCTCCAGCGAGAGGTTCTCGCGGAAAGGGAAACTGCTCTACATATGTACACCCAATGTCGACCGCCTCTGCCAAAGAGGACCGCAGACCGACCGCGTGCACAAAGATAAGCCCTATCTCGCGTTTAGTTATGAAATCATCATTGATTCCACCCTTTAACGTTCACGCTCGAACTCGCCCGACCGAGCCGGCGGAAAACGATTAACTCCTACTTGACTGACA
Source organism: Nomia melanderi (assembly GCF_051020985.1). Classification (NCBI taxonomy): domain Eukaryota; kingdom Metazoa; phylum Arthropoda; class Insecta; order Hymenoptera; family Halictidae; genus Nomia; species Nomia melanderi. Next base: position 11,208,960 of record NC_135009.1, read on the forward strand.
TTCGCTATCTCAACAGTGTTTCCACTTTAACGTCCTCCACGCGCAATCGAACGTAACAATGCCCTCCCGTCGCGTTATCCGAAGTCCCCCGACTATTTCTGTCGACGCGTTGCGTCGGGCAACGAGCGGAAATCGAAGTCGCTCAGAAACGCGGAGCGACCGGGCTAATATCGCCCTGAAAGGGTTACGCCTTAATGATGAAATTTCGCAGCTAAGTGCCGTGAATCGCGGAAGCCTGAAATTTCCGAGCGTTCAACATTTTTTTGCGTCGTTAAGCCGAGCATGGTTCCCGTACAAAGTTGCACCGTCTTACGCGTTTAAGCAACAAGAAACGTGTTATTCACGGGGCCATCCATCGTCCCGGCAATTTCCGAAAGTGATCGTCGCGAAGTGTGTCCGAAAACTGGTCGACGCGGCCCGCCGGTAATTAATTAGCCGAACGGGTTCCCCGATCCTGGCGGCGCGTCGTAGCGCGCGCGAGAGGAGCGATGGTTAGGCGCAAATGAATGGGCCCCCGGCCGCAGGAAAAGTCGATCGACTTTTTTACGAGACCCGTGATCATGGCGTCTCGTTCGAGCGGTGCCCGTCCAGAAACGAATTTTTCTCCGATGGGACGGCAACGGGGCGAGAGCGAGCCACCGCTCGCAACGGAAACGCGTACCGAGCGACGTTTCCTGGCGTCGCAGGGACTCTCGTTTAATTAGAATGCACTCGTACCTTTGTCCATCGCACGTACCCACGTATCGATCCCTTGGATCTTGGACGCGTGACCGTGCGTACAATTCCGTTTCCACGAAATCACCGGCCTTGGAAAGGAGTCCGTGAGCTCGCGCTCCTTGGGAAAATGTCCCTTTACCCCCTGTGAGGTCTCTTTTACGAGCGGCCGCTACGTGGCCAACGACTGCTTCCTCGAGCTTCGAATTTTTCAACGATCGGGGACGGCGAGTGAATGGCTGGCTTTTGTTCGAATAGAAACCATTTAGTCTTCGAGCTTAGTCCATCATCATTTAATTTCCTAATTCACCTTTGTTTCACTTCCACTCGATTGTTTTGACGCGTTGATACCTTAACACGACTGCCACGAGAATTAGCGTTTTGAATAGTAATACTTATTCTTTAATAACAAAGGCAAATGATATTGAAAACAATTATTAATGATTTAGTGTTACATTAGTCATATTACGCTATGATTTAGCTACTTGATTTTAAATAAAAATATTTAGTGAAGTCTTTTAATCGTTATTCAGCAATTTGGGAGCGATCATCGGGGACCACCGTGGCAGTCAACGTGTTAAGCACTGGGAAAATTAGAGAGGATCACTTCAGTTGCGGATTTCGACTGCGCCTCCTATTCTTTCGCAAACTTGCCATTTACATTTTGAAATATCCAGCTTCTCGAATCAACTTTCGTACTACCAAAGCATTGCTTTCTACACTTCATGCTCATCGATGACCGACGTTGTAAGAACGTCCTCTCGCGTTTCCACCGATCCCTTGCATCTCATTAAATCGGTTGAATCGCTCCTTCATTGTCCCTCCGACTCCTGCTCGTATCATTCTCCCCACGTCCCGTTTTACTCTCCGCGAATCGGGAACTCGAGTCACGATCGTTTAGACGCGCGAAAGCAAAAAGAGGAAACGCCGCGATCGATCGACGCGTCGCGCCGGCGTGAACCGTAATAAACGCGATTAACGGCGGAAATCGTTCGCAACGTTCGAATCAGACCTATTGTTGGGCGAGAAGGGCGAGGGACGGGGGAACGAACGACGAAACCCCGACGGGCTCGACGTTCAAGTGGAAATCAATCGGCGATCGCCCTCGCCCCGACAATTCCGCTCGTTTACCCTTCGTTCGGGAATTTATGAACGGGACGCCGGTCTCCCATTAATCATCGCACTCGTATTCGCGTTCATTCATCCCGTGAAAAAAGCCGCGTACGCGTCGCCGCGCGCGCATTGATTTATGGACACGGCGCGGCGCGGTGAGATTCTTTAAAAGTTCGTCTCCCGATGTATACACGACGCGCGACGCGGTAATCGCGTTCCTCGTAACAATAATTCGCGTCCCGAACGAGAATCCACGCGTGCCGCCACGAACATTCCCTATTTTAATATTAGAACTATCAAACGGGTCGAAATAACCCGTTCCTTTTCCAAATATGGAAAAGATAAACTATTCTCTGGAGAATTATTGGAGAAATCGTTTCCATAGTAAGCAAATAAAATTATAAATAAAATATAAATTCTGTAGCATTAGGAAGAGGCAGTTCGACTGCTAGGTAGTTTTAATGATAACACTTAGGGTAGGTTAGGTAAGGCTCGCTTAACACTATCGAGCAATCGAGTTAACTTTCCTTAATCTTCTATAGAAACACTGACAGTGCAACTACTGAGATGTCGACTAATTTATAATTGTTTGTCTATTACGAAAAAGGTTTCAGTAATTCCTCAAATAATTTGTTATTACAATATTTGAAATAGAAGAAATCAGGAGTGGGTCGTTTTGACCCGTCTGTTAGTTCCAGTGTTAAATCCCACAATTTCGGGGCCCAACAATGGAATCCCCCGAGCAGAAAAATAAGAAGAAGCTATTTGCCTCCAGAAATCGGCTCGAGCGTAGCCTGACAAAGGCAGAGGATCGATATAGCGAGCAGAAGCGGGATAGACAGTCCCTCGAGCATCGGAGGTTGAAAAGTGCGAGTTCAGAGCGGCGTCGCACGCGTGAACTATAAACACGCGATGAAGGCAATTTTAACGTTAGAGATCAAACTTTATAATTTTGCTATATCAAATCAAGTGGCGTCTGGTTGGCGCCTCTCGAGTGCAAAGGGTTAACGATCGTCGACGTTAGATACGCGATACGCCAGTGATTTCTACGCTTTCGATATCGATGCTCCGCTGAGTCGGTGAATGATTCGCCGAACACTTTGTGGACATTGGAACGAACGAGTATCACAATGCTATACGAGATTCTCTAGATCTCGGTGTGTTCTAATCGATGAAAAATTATACTTTCGGTCGATCCGACGAGTGGACGAAACAAATCAGTGAAATGAGAAATGAACGATCGAGGAATTCGAGTTCTCATCACGAGCAGATTGCCCCGAAGCGAACGGCGCGATAAATTCCTTTTTCGAATTCCAAACTCGTCCCCGATTCCCCAGACGCGTCGCCTCGTAAATTCGCCGGCGGGACAAGGCGCGTCTTATTCGTGGATCGTTAAGGAACGGTCGCGTAATTGCGCAAACACAAGTTTCCTATAGATAGGGGGTACGCAACAACGACCGGTATCATTTGCCGTGTCCGCGCGGAATTCTGATTTACGATGGCATCGCGCGCCGCTTTCCGAGATCGTATCTATTTTTAATACAACGGATCGCATTTTCGTCTCCCCCCCCCCCTCCCGCGCGAGAGCAATCGCGCGGCGTGTCGGAATTAATTTCGATTCGATCGTATCGCGACCGTGCCAATAACGCATCGCGGAATTTATGAGGACCGGTCTTATTATTGGCCGCGGACGGCACGGACGGCTTTCGTGATCCAGTTAAGAGACTCCCCTGGCTCCGGAGATGTCCAAGGAACTCTCGAATCCGTGCCCGAGAGATCGTAGAAATGGCGGGTCTTCGATCGTCAATGTTTCGATCGCTAAACCGACGTATATTGCCTGCAGCGCTGTTTTCCATGCGTACCGTCTAACTTCTTCAGTTTTCTTATATTACCTCTCGAAGGCTTGTCATATTTATCTGCCTGTATTTAGGAACTGTTCAAATTAGCTTCTTTTGTAATAATATTAATATAAATATTAGTAAATACGTCGTACATCCGCTGGATTCATCGAAGAAATCCAGTTTTACGATTAAATTTGCAAAGACGCTACTGTGGGGACTGTATTCTTCCAATTTTCATAAATTTTAAATATAAACTATAAACAAGTTACTCTAGCTGCTAGTTTTGCCGATAAAACGAAGCCTCGTCAAAGAAGAATGCCTTCCTCTTCCAATTCCCGTTCGCGACGTAACGAGACTGTCGCCCGCAGGATTCCAAGCTTCTCCGCTGAACAATTCAGCGCTCTCCTTCGAGGAGCGATCCAGATAAGAGACTTTTATCTAGCACTCGAATAACAGAACGAAACCTAGGAGAATCTCTTTCCTCCGCCCCCGGAGTGTCTCGCCGCGGCGCGCCGGCGAGTTTCAATTTAAATCAATGCCGCCTCGAAAAATCAATCATCGCCCCCACCCCGGTGACCGATATATCGCCGCAGCGAAATTTATGGACCGCGCTCCCATTAATCAATACTATCGGTCGCGGCGCGTAAAAATCGCAGATTCATTTCTGCTGAAAGGAGCGCGCGCATAATTGCATCCGCGGCGATGCGGCTCGTGAGGAGCGGGACGGAAAGAATGAGATGGGAGGGGTTGAACGAGAGAAAGAGAGAGAGAGACGACGGGCACAATTTCGATTTCCATACGTGAGGCCAACGCAACGACGTCCACGGATAAGAGATACGGGGAGGATCATCCCGCACGTCCGACGATTCCTGATTTATGAGCCGAGGCTGCTTTTCAAAAGTTTATCTGCGCGTGCACCACCACCACCACCACCGCCATCGCCGCCACTCGCGTGTTCCTGCAATTGCCCGGCTGCAATTATTGCACCGAGGGACCTCCACGGATCGGACGGTTGCATCTTTCAGCGCCTACATCGTCCGTTCCTTCGGCTAATCCTTCTTCGAGCTACCTTCTGCCTTTAACTCGGCCCGATCTCCAGTCGAGTCGACTCGACTCTCGTTCTTTCATTTTTTCCGAGATCCTTTCGCGGTCTTTGCAGATTATTTCTACTTGCAGAGCAGAAACGTTCGCTTTCTTATCACTGTCTCTACCGAAAGTGTCGAATACAGCTTTGAATTTCTCGGTGAAAATTGTCTTCCAAGTTCAGTATATTCTGAAGCGACTTCCCGACTTTTTTATTTATTATAAAATTAACCATAGGAAATGTCCACGATTCAATTGAAAAACGACTCAACCGAGAGAATTTTAGATTAACATTTCAATAGGTGTCTTTTGATCTAGGTAGAAAGTGTTATATTACTCGGTCATTCAATTTAATGGCTAAATGTTTGGATCAATGGTTCCTAAGTCTGTCAGTGCTTCAGAGCACTCTCGGTTATAAAAATAATTACGCTAAATTTATGACCTCGCGAGCTTTTATATCTTTGAAGTGTAGCTGGTGAGACGCTACGGGGACCATTGGATCGGAAGTTTTATGGTCTCTTTTTCGCCGAAAATCGTGGGAGGGTCGGATTTAAGATCTCACCATGGGTTTCGGCGTGCTGATTTATGATACGTTCTTTTATCGATCACCGCCGGAGCGGATCCTACGATAACGAGACGCTTGTTCTAGGATATTAAACCTCGCCGGCGAAATTAGCCGTAACATCGCGCGCGGGCGCGTTTATTCGAAGGCTCCCGTTACAAAAAGCCTCCTTCGCTCCCGCGCCGGCTAACAAACGGGCCGACGTTTATTTCTGCTGTCAGTTTGTTCAACGTTGCCGGCGGAACGCGCGTAACCGTCGATCGCCCCACTTCGAATTTATCGCGCTCGTTATCGGCCGCGGTCGTCGGCCGGTGCACACCGAGGCATCTAAAGAATCAGCGGCGTTCCGCTGCGCATGTGGCAACAATGTCGACGTTAATTAGTCAACGAGCACTTTCTCCGAACGATTCTCTCCGTGCGCCGGAGCGGAAATTTCTCTGCGACCGCGAAATTTCTGGGCTGACCGCCGGTGATTAATTTCGACTGCAGAGATAACCGTGTCGTTGAAAAATTGAGATAAATTCGATTGTCGGGACGCTTGCAGAGGGGAACGTTATGGTTTGTAATGTATGCACGTTGTAGTGTGTGTGTGTGCAACGGTAAACCGAGTCTTCGTTGTTAATTATACGACGATCTTACTGGATTTTGGTTATAAAGCAAGTTACGGTTCGTTGGTTTTAGCTGAGATGCGTGTAAGCATCTGCTTTATGAGTCGTTTGTCTGTCAAAGTATTTGAAATTAATAATCGAAATTTGAAATCTTAAAGTTTGAAATTAGACATTCGAAATGGTTGAAATTTGACATCTGAAATATTAACTCTGTACTCGGGACGTGACTCTCACCAGTTAATTTGACGCAGTAAAACTATAAAATCTGATGTTTAACGTTGAACTTTGTATAGTGCCTCGATACGTGAAATATTGGAGTAAATAACTTTGTCCCTCGATATACTTCTAATTTCCCTTCGAGTTAGCTTCGAAGAATATCGACTTCGTCTCGTTAAAAAATGTTAAGTATTTCTAGCGAGAAACATCCGAGTGCAAAGGGTAAAGTTCAAAATTCGAAATCTGGAACATTATAATTTGAAATTTGAAACTCGAAAACATTCGAAACATGACCTCAATCGCCTCGAATACCCGAACCGACGCACACGCCGCGCTTCGAACGGCAAAATCTGTGTCAGCTCCGCGTACAAACGAACAATCAACGAAAGAGGCTGCGAACGTGAAAATAGAAAACTGAATCTCCTCCTCGCCGCTACTCCCATGCACCCTGTACCCCTCACGATTTTCCAGCGCGCGTTCCGCCGGTTCGTTAAGCGAGTTATCGCGTGACGCAGCAACGTCACGAGCGATGCCAACGTTACGCGCTCCTTTCTTCCGCGAGGCGCAACCTTTCTTGCCAGTCACGAACTCGGGCAGGGTTCGGCCGTAACGCGAGAGCTTTTCAGATGTCACTTACCGCTGGTAGTTCGAGCGTGGCACGAGAACGTCGCAGTCACTTACCTGCAACAGTCAAGAAAACAATAGTTAGTTAACCGTGGCGGGCAAAGGGCGAAGCTATTCGAACCGCGATCGGCTCGGTCCGCTTCGATTCGGTTCGGATGCGATCCGTTGCATTGCGTTGCAGATTCCTCGGGCACTGTGCTACTATTGTGTCTAACGAAACGACGTCGGCTACGCGTACCTGTCTCCCGCGTCCAGTAATCAATGCTCGACTGTTAACGAGAATCGTCACGAACGACACCGCGAGCCGGAGACTTTCAATCCCGGAAGAAACGAGCTTTTTTCTTGCGAAACCGACGAACAACCCCGACAATCGTCCTTTGTGCGACGGGCTGATTGCGGACGATCAACGTCCATCGTTCAACTGCCGCTTCGTGGTCTTCGGGAAGATGGATCTTACCACGATCAGCGGAGTTTCATAACTAGCGGAACTTAGTCGTCCGTTCTAGCTATCAAAGGTCAGCCGATAATCGCTTAAGAATTCAATGGTCAAGGGTTCTTAAGGAAACTCGTCTCGCGTGTTACAAGCAAAACGCAGCGATATCATTCGAGAATGATTTCAAATAAAACGATTATCTTTTCCGATACACCGTAGGTGAAGAGCCTAGCAAAACTACGACAAACGAATCATTAAAATCCCCGGACTTTCCCAAACCGTGCAGACCGATCGAGAATTCACAAATATTCCGGGTATCCGCGAAATTACTGAGCAATCACCTTGACTGTTATGGTGGTGATACACATTTTCGCCGGCGCGTGGATCGCATTTGCGTGTCACTGTCCTTTCTCGGGTACGCAGAGCACCGATGTATCGAGTCCAGAACGGATTCAATTAGCACTGTCGATGGAACACAATTCAATGGAAAACAACAAGGCGACGCGCAACTTACTCGACGCTCCGAATTTATCGTCAACTTATCGCGCGGTAGGCCGGATTCTGACTGACTTTTAAACGGGCCTGGGTTACGCGACATCTGCTTTCGAGTCTCGGAAAGCGGCAGAGTAGGGATGACCGCGCGTCTTTCTATTGGACGGTTCGGCGTCTAGAAGGACCAGCGGGAACCCTTCGGCCCGGTGCTCAACTTTAACCCCCGAAAAACCCGCGCGGGTATTTTTACCGTGGCGAGAGAGGGATCCATGGGATCGAACAGCGCTCCGCTGAGTCGGAAGCGAACGGGTTGCTGGAAATAGACGCGTCCGTGAGAAACGCGGAAGGACGGCGCTCCGATTTATCGTCGATGCTACATCACCGTTCGTTACGCGTTCGCCTTGTGAACACGTGGAGTGCGTTGTGTAATAATTAGTCCCTTGCACTCGACAGTTTTTCAGTGGGCATAGTCAACATTTTTTTCACGAATGAGATGCAGGCGATGGTTTTCGAAAGCTAACGGTAATTTATGGATTTATTAAGGGAAGATCATTTCGTTTCGATATTAATATTAATATTCGACTTTATAATTTTATCACTTGAAATCTCACGCAATCGAACTTATGATTTTCAATATAAAATATGTGTATTTACTTTTAATCGTTTTAGCTCCACTGTATTGCATCGTTTTCCATAAGAAGCAGGGTCGAGCGTAAATATTCCGAGTGCGCTCGGAGGCTGACCTGATATCTTGGAACACTCGGTACCCGTTGTTCCCTTTTGTCTCTCTATTTAGCGGCAATGATTCAACGCGCAATAAAAGATCGAAATAAAGCGGTCACGCCGATCGTGACCTTCGTTCCATGGGTATAAATAGAGACGTTAGTCAAACGACGTCTCCCACGCTCAATCTAGGGTTTGCAGAAGCTCGATTCAGTCGAGGACAAACGTTCATTCTGATACTGGAGACCGTCATCCATTCACTCCGAGTAGAATTGTTTATCCGTCGTTCGTAATCGCAAACATGAAACGGCTCCTCGAAATCGACAATCGGATAACGGTCGATTAACCCTTTGTGGACAGATGTCGACATTTCGGTGAGACGAAATGTTCAGATTTGGTAGACTAAGTGGACAGATGATCTAATTAGTCGAACAGCAAGAAATCAGCACGTAGTTTTCTCTTTCCCTATTAATTAAGCGATTGATATATAATTTAGCTTCATATGTTTCGAAGAATCCTCGTCCGCAGTGTTAAAACTATCTTCCGCAGAGAACTCTCAGAAACTTACAATCGTTCGATGCTCAATATTTAAGAATCCTCAGAAACCGAATACCGTGCGCGAGAAGAGAAGTCAGGAGAAAAAGGAGGAAGAAAATTTATACGCCTAACAGCTCGGAGCTCGATAATTGCAGGGTTGATCTATCGATCGCGGCGATATCTGCCGGGCACTTCGTATTCCCACAGTCAGTCGTCGGCATAACGGAACGCAGGTTGATCCGCGAATCACCGTTAAACGGGTGCGTGCGTTTACGCCGCGACGTAATTAGCGCTGCCGATTCATCGGTCACGTGCCCGGCTGCATACGAATGCGTTGCATTCGTTGATCCCTCGGACGAACGAGCGCGACTCGGATCTATCCTCGTCCGACGTGCCTCCTAGACGAAGACCGATCCGAAAGGAAGGGTATGCACGTCCAAGAATGCGCCCCTAATTGCCAAAGGTCTTTTAACGAGAACCAAATTGAATCGTAAACCACGCGTCTTCATCGTCTGCTTCGTCCTCCAGTGACTAACTCGAAAGGAATTCAAATGTAGTTCTCCCCGGCAAGGAGCTACCGATCGTCGTCCTCGTCCTGCGCGAACGCCGAGGTCCTTTCCAACGGAGAGATGAGAATCCCTGGAGGGATGCCTCGAACGCGGCCACCTGCGACCGTCCCGGCGAAAGAACTCGTCGAACGAACCCGACGATTTTCCCACCGTTTTTCACGGGCCACACGTGCAGCCTGTTTGTACAGTTGTCAACCGGGGACTCCCGTCGGTCCTTTCGCGCGCGGCTATTGTCGCCTCACGGACACGCAATTTAATTAACCTGACCACCGCTCCGAGTTCGTCGTTCTTATCCCGCCGTTTGTTAAGCGTATTCAACGCTGATCGCTGTGAAGTATGCACGCGACGTTCGAGCCAAGCGCAAATTAGCTCCACGTCCTTGGGGTCCTTTCGACATTGTCGCGGTTCCAGCGAATTCATCGGACCTTGCCGATTAAACGATCGAAATAGGCGTAATCCTCTTTGAATCGTTGGACGTGGAGATCACTGAATTGAAATGATTTCGAACGGTACCCGTCGAAAACCAATGCCTATAGAGGACGCTTTCGTATTTAGAATTGAAAACTGCAGGCGAACGGTTTGGATACTTCGATGATAAAAGATCGAAGCATAATTCTCGTATTTCATAGTACCTAAGGATTCGATGCCTCTATGATTCAGCTGTCTATAGGAGATCTTTTCATACTTGGGAAATCCTCGTGTTCGAAAGGTTGAAGGAATAATCCTTCGATCGACGCCACCGTTCCATTTCTCATTTCATATGCGTTCGTCCATTGGCCAATTAAAGCTTCACTTCATCGCTCGGCTCTCTTTCGCGATGAGACCCGCGTTCCGTCTTCGACGGAGATAAAGCGCGGTTCCCCGAATACCCCCTGGACTCGCGGCTTCGACGTTGTTCAAAGTCTAACGCTCTACGTCTGCGTCGCCGCCAACGAGTCGGACTTTTACGACAATTTTTATAGTTTCCTCCCGCGACATCGCCGCGCTTGTTCTGCTTCTGCTCTCGCGGGCTCGTCTGCGCGACGATAAAAAAACTCCACTCGGGAGAGATCTCTCTCCTCTCTTTGCTGCCTGAAAGCTTCTTCCCCGACGGAGAACTCGTAAACGCCAGTAAAATACGCGAACCCCTCGCTTCGACCGTTCCTGTGACACTTCGAGCCTCCTTTTCTCTCTTCTCGCTCCCCCTTTCGGGAACTCCGCGGAGATTTTTATCGTTGCACAGCGAGTTCAAGCTCCGGAGCAGAGGAGGGACCCGGTGGACGCGATTTATGCCTCTGCCCGGCTCTCCGCGAGTGTCAAATTCTTCCGCGAGATCTCCAATTACAAATCTTCCACGTCAAATTTAATTATCCTGCCCCGCCTTTTCCGGATCGGAATGAAACGATGATCGCTCGGAACCGTGGACCAGCCTGATGGGATCGGATAATTTATTTCGCCGAGGAACGGGGAGGTTTCTTGCGACAAGAAGCGTAGCGAACTCGAGAGCGTGCTTTGATGTGTGCCCTCACCAAAGTCGTCGTCTTAACGCGCAGCTTTTCTTGCTTCTCCGTTCTGTTTCTTTTGGAACAAGAGTACAGATCGGCTTGGTATACGTCAGTGTTTAGCTAGCTATCTAATATGTACCCTGACGCCTAATGATTCAACACGTTGACTGCTACGAGAGTCTCGAATGTTTTATCATCACAGAACGTTTTGTTTTAACCCTACGCACTCGAGAGGTGACTCATTCGCCGCCAGATTTCATGCGGTAAAACTATGAAATTTATTTAATATTATACCTTGTATAACACAACAGTTTCAGAAATATTGAAATAAAATAGCTCTCCCCAATGTACATACGATTTCTTTCAGTTAGTTTCGCAAAATGTCTCGTCAGAAAATGTTCAAATATTTCCACTGAAAGGCTTCCGCGTGCAAAGGGGTATTAAAGTCTTTACATTACAGCACGATTCAGTTACCGCCACTGGTAAACGTCTCGCCACGAACGTTCCCAAACGGAAGATCAGAAGATCGGTGACCGGTCGCAGTCGACGAGTTATAATTACACGGTTATCGCGTCCAATCTGGCCCATTGTCGTAAAAGCCAACAGTTAAGTCTGGATTGACGTCAAACCGCGACCCATGCATCGGCGATCTCTCGAAAAGTGGCACATAAACGGGGACGATCGTAAGCACCGTTCCGTCGTTGTCCGGTCGAGTGACGTCCTAACCCCCGGTTCCTAGAAGCGACCGTTAATCTGCTTACGATAATGCTCCACGGAGGTTCCGATAGGCGGGCAACACTATCCCAAGCCGATAGAGGCGTAGGAGAGAGGTCGATTTTTCCACGAGCACGCGAGGGGGAAAGAAAAACGAACCCAGCTGGTCTACGTGATTCCCGTCACGATCCTCGCCCGACGTTCCGGCTCTCGATAAGAATCGCCAGGCACGGGCGCGACGGAGACGGAGCTTTCGGGCCGCGTCCCTCGAAACACGAGACAGCCAGACGACGAAAGACGAGCGGCACCGATGAAACTCCCGAGAGACCTCTTTCCCGAAGCGGGTGGTTCTGTTCGCACCTCTAATCTCGCTTCTAAACGCGCGTCGACGGTGTCCCGAGCGGATCGCGTGGGTCGCCGGCACCGAATTAAATCGGCCCCGAGGAAACCCGATTTCGTTCGGCCGCCTCACGCGACCAGATGGATTACCTGATTTACGGCCGGTCGAAATAGAAGGGTTCCGAGAGCTGGCTAACTTGTTCTCGATTTACGAGCCGGAGAGACGGGGAGGATGGTGAGACTGGAAAGTGGGAAACGCGATCGAGCGCATGGATCTTTTCAGGAACGGCTCGGAGATGTTCGGTTCGTTGCGTTGATCGTTAAGGGATTTCGTCTGAGGCGTGCTGCATCGGACTTATACTTCGGTTAGTTCGTTGGTTGGACGCGGCGAGATTAGGACGTTGGTCCAGCTTCACGGATAGGGGTCTTTGGGGAAGCGTTGATGAAGTTGTGGAACAGTAGGAAGGTACAACGGAGAAGATTAGAGGCTTAGCGAGAGTTTCGTGGGCTTGGTCACTGGTCGTGTTTAACCAGTTAACTGTGGAACTTAGTTGGAGAAACCTCTCGTTCTGCGCGCGATAAAGTCGAAAATGGAGCGTGCACTCATCGAACGCAGGACGAATGGACGTAGAGTATATTTTAATGAAAGATCAAAGCGAAAGAAAGAAGAATTACATGTTTATGTGAAAAAATAAAGAATTCATCGCTGAAAGAATTAGTATCATGTCAAGCTTAACTGGTTAAGTCAGTTTCTGCTTTAAGTGTAGCGACTAAAATCGAGGCTACAATACCGGACAGATGAAAATGATCCATTCCCGATCGATTCTTTTCGCGATTATTGGAAAGATAACAGACGATTCTTTGGGAAACTACTAAATTGAGCTATACGTGAACTGACTTGTAATTCAATAGAAGCCTCAATAGATGTACTCTCAGAATATCTACGGAATTCGGAAAAGTCAATTTGCCTAGTGTTAATTGATAGAACGGTTCGTATTTTCAGGGATCACAAGCAACGCGCAGGTACTACACGTAACTTAGGATTACCTCTTAAGCTGTCTCGCGAGATGCACCGGTCCCGTCTCGTGATGCAACGAAATCTAATCTAATCTCGCCTAATCTAATCTAATCTAGAGTGTGCTGCAACAAACTTAGGTAACAGCTAGTTTCGGCAAGGCGACGCAGTAATTTCTCAAAGAGGCAGCTCCAAACTCACCAGGAAAAATCCGCCGATCAGACACCGCCTGGAGTAATTAATTTCTCTAAAAACCTTTGCTGTAACAATAAGAGCTAACCCACACGTACGAGCCAAGCTCGCAGGGCTATGTTTCAATCGATCCCATCATCCTCGAGCACGAGCGTTCACGTCGGATCGAGGGCCGGCAAGAGACATACCCTCGCGTTCCATTATCATAGGGCCGGCTTATCGTCGAGTAAATTTATGAGGCGATCGTCGGCGTTCCCGGGACTCGCGAGCCGATTTATCACCTTCGAGGCCGTGATTACCGGTCGATTGTTTCTCGTTGCGGCGGCTCGCGATTATCCCGCCACGCCGTTTAGACGAGCGAGCGCGGCAATAATAGTTTCCAGCTTACCGGTGCCGGTTTCAATAACGACGCGCCGCTTAATGATGGTAGTGTCAATAATAACGATGATGATAATCGTAACAATAATGGGAATAATAAAGTGGCGCGACCGCGGCCGGCGATACGGGAAAAACGGGGCGGTTACCTGCCGGCCGGTCGCCGGTCGTTGCCTAATGCACGCGATCCGCTCCGCGCGGCTTAATTCGTGGATTTATCACGAAGCGGCGCGCATCACGCGCAGAGGCGGGGACCGTCGACGAAAAACGCCCGCGGCGAGGCTCGCGGATCCTTCCTCGCCGGACTTAATTATTTTCTGGACTCGCGAGCGCTACGCGCAACTGTGAATTAACATGTCGCGACGAAACGAAGAGTTATTGTGCTCCCTGACACACGCCGCTGGAAATATATGCGCGCGCTGCCCGCCAGCCTGCCTGTGGCCCGTGGAACGGGGTGGCCTCGAGTTTTCATTGATTCCGAGTTACCCCTGCTCGCCGGGGATCCTTGGAATTACCCGATGAAGGATGGGATCTTCGCCGAGGAAGGAACGGGAAAGGAAAACGAAGACAAAGAGAGATAGTAAAAGGAGAAATGAAAGGGAAAATATGTTTGTACGGTTCTGTGTTTGAACTTTAGGGGACCAGCGATTTTTACCGGTAATAGCCGATGTTTTGAAGTGTCTGTATGTATAGAATAACGTGGGATTTGTACCGGATTCGTGCAGTATTATGTAGAATTTGAGGATTTACACAGAGCTCCGGGAAAGGTTCGCTAATCCTCCGAAGGTTAATGAAAGGAAACGATTATTTCAGGGGATTTCTGCGGCGAACGTGATGCGTGTATAGATAGAACACGACGGTGGTTTGCCTACGATTCCTTCAGAGCTCCAATTAACGATATCAGCGAGCGATTCGAAAAACCTGCGCGATAAGTCGTCGTAAAACGAGGAGAGCACGGTTACGCCGAGTTTAGAGCGAGCCGGACGGTTTGATTGCAGATAGTTTAATCGCAGAAAATGCAAGAAAGTTGCGGGTCAACTATTTTTCATGGCGATTATCGTTGCCGTTGGCGGACCGGGGCAAATGAAAAAGAATTACACGTTTACTTGATAAAATAAATAATTAATTGTCCAAGGAAACAGTATTACTACTTTAGGCTTTAATCCTGTACCGGCACATGGTTCGCAGCCCGAAGGGCCGGGAAAATTACTTGCGCAGGTTAAAACAAAAGTCCAAAACTTTCTTTAATTCCTGCCATTAAACGGATTATCCGGAGATTACCTTTATAACGTGCGCGGCTCGTACCGAGTGTGTTTTCTCTGCAATAACGCTTACTACCAATGTACCGTTACGGGACTACAATTAAGTCATTAAGTTTTCCTACAACGAGAAAGTCCCAAAATTTACGCAAGCACCATGCCCCAAACGAAAGGCGTTGCTTCTCCCTAAAGACAATATATAAACGCAAACATTTCTCCAATTTACTTCCTCCGACCAAGATTACTAGCACGCAATTATCTTCGCGTCTATCCGATATAATTAATAAAACACTTTAAAAACACGTTTACACTATTGGTAACCCTCAATCGTAACAATCTTCTGCGTACAGAAATCTTTTAACCAGTTAACTGTGTTCGACGAGTATTTCTTCTTCGTTACGTTTTGATTTTTCATTAAAATGTACTCTACACGCATTCACCCTGCGTTCGACGAGCGCACGCTCCATTTCTGATTTTATTCCGCGCAGAACGAGAGGTTTCTCCAACTAAATTCCACAGATAATTGGTTGAAGTATTCAAAATCAGAAGAAGCTAAATATACACGTCGAACAGTTATGTAGCAGGGAAAAGGAACTATGTAATTACCTCAGGTTACCTGAATAATTAATTCGCAACTTTGTATTCTAGATATGAAACCTCGATGCCATTAACAAGACTACATTCGCCCTTAAACGGATAAGATGACGGGTACACTCGTCACAGATAGTGAACTGGTTAAAAGTAGAATACCATTTGAAGAGATTTTTCGATACAGACGCGTAGATCGAAAGGATAGCCGGGCTTTATTCTCGGCTGAAGATGCAGGTACGATGATGGCCGAGGAAGGCACCCGAGGCGAGGCTATTCCGCGCATCATCTCCCTTTCTCTCGTTCTCGCTGCGCGAGTTCGTATTGCTCTTAATTATTATCTTATCCGAACAACTCGCGGGGCACCGTTCTGCCGTATCTAGCATTTAAATGTACATTAGCCACGCGCGTTTCGCGGCGACGGACAAATTCAGGGCGACGCCGGCTTTTTTTCTTTCGCGTGGGGCTGATTTGCGAGATCCTCGGGAAAGGTGGAGGAAGGCAGCGTCGGGACCTTGAACGTCGTATTAAATTAATTATACATCCAGGGGAACGGCGAAACATCGCTTCGGGGGCGCTTTTAACGCGTTCCACGGATGAACTCGTTTCGGAGATGTTGAACCCTGATGATCATCCGATTACCGATCGTTTGTGCCGAACGGGCGTCGCTATTTCACGTTACGATCGCGCTGACAGCGCAATCTGTCCGCCGACTACGGTATAATTTTGTTAGCTGGTTAAGATTCTTACTTACGCGACGACGAGCAATAACGCATAATTACAACCTCCCGCGAACTTGTCATCTTCGCGACGAAGCTTTATGTCGAGCGAATTTCGTGTTAATTGCGCTTCATATTTAGCACATTTTGTATCACGTATTTCATAGCGAGTAAATTTCGTATTGAGTTAACGTTGCATCGAGCGAGTCTCGTGTCGACCAAATTTAGCGAATAAATCCAGATCACGCCTGGAGATATTAGAAAATAGAATGAAAACGTTTCAAAGCTCGTCGAGACGAGGAACACAGATGTCAGTCGGAAACAAGACGTTGCCTAGCATTTATTTTCTCCGCCGGGACGGTGCGTTCACGGGAAAGCACTAAAAGCCTCTTAAAAGCGTCACTTTGGACGAACTTTACGACCCCGTGAATCGTCGAGGCGAGTGCGCGCACACGGACGCGCGGCGCTTTTGATTTTTCTCGAAGGAGGCGAGACGCGGCGCGTTTTCCCGACGCGGCGGCCGCCGTTCTGGAAAACCGTCTCGATAAGAGGGGCGAAAGAACTGGCTGAAAGAGCCGCTCGAAGGCGAAGTGCGTGTGTGCGCCGACGAGACACAGCGAAGCGCGGTTTCGATGCTCGTCACTGGGCGTGAACGATTATCTGGCCAAATATTGTCCCTGTTACGAGATCTCGAAGCGTTCTCGTGTTTGGCGTTCGCCGCTGCCTCGAGTGTATTTGCTCTGACGATATCGCCCCGCGTAATTGGACCGCGTGCGACCACGATCGAGGTTTCTGTGGGAGAGTACTCGGAGGTCTTCGAAATATTGGACATTCCTGTAGGGAATATCGGAGCTGGCGAAGACTGGATAATAATGTTGTATAACAAATGAACGACAAAACGTGTTCACCTATTAGCATATTAAAAATTCTACGAAATCGGAGATATATATTTGACGAAGCAAACGGTGAAAGGTGTTTCTCACTTTTTCAGTTTATACAGTGACTATTATTCCAACTCTCTTGCATCTGAGAGATCTCGTTGAAATTTGACTCTCTTATACGTAATAATGAATAAAAATAATAGAAATAATAATAAATAATATAATAATACAACAAATAATAATAATAGTAATAACCTCTAACCGTTTGGTTGCTGACGGATTTTTTCGGACATACGCCAAAACTGCACTAATTGCGCGTGTATGGAAAAAATGGAAAATACTTTTCATACAATAAACTTATATTGCATTGCAAGAACAAACGTTTTTAAAAATAACATTTATATACTTAAATTTGTTTCAATTCATTTTGTGGATAAAATTAGTAAAGAGCACTTATAATTCACTCAAATCAACACAAATAATTCTTTATGATCCTTTAGACGAGTGGTTTGCTATACAAAGCGCGTGAATTCCGTTTTTAGAAATAGAGCAAATTAGTCTTGGCATAACGAAAAAGGAGCGCTACCGCGCTCTTCGCAATTTTGGCAAAACACGAGAGGAGCGCGACAGCGCTCCACGGCAGTCAAACGGTTAAGTTAGGAAAAACACTCGTCCTCCACGTGCGGGACGATGTATCGGATGACCAGGAAATTTCCACAGAAACCGGTAAAACAAACAAAAAAGCGGACAGTGGTCCTCCGCGAGCCAAGAGTCCTAAATACCAACGGAATCAAGAAGATCCACAATAAACGAAAACGAAGGAGACGGTGTTTCAGTGGGACACGATCGAAATTGATGCGAGTGTCACCGGGGCGCGAGGTATTTATGGTAATGAAGGCTGCTGTTGGCCGCGTTGCCAGCTCCGGATCGATTATTCAATTTTTCGTCAGAGCTGGAACGTTCCGTGGCGTTTTTGCGCGCGTTTGATCCGTCGAGTGGCCTCGTGAAGGCGTGGCCCGGATATATCTTTCTTTTTCCCCCGGCGCGCGAAGAAAGGGCCGCACTGTCCTCGCCGCGCGCGTCCCGATTCCCGAGAAGCGTCCGTTCGATCGACGAAAAAACCGCTCCCGATTCGACGTCGCGCCATGAAAGACTCGTTCTGTGTCGGCTCGACGCGTGTGGGTGCGCTCGGTGTCACAACAAGGCCTACTGTGCCACGATCTACTCACGGCCGGGCAGAAATCATTTTCCGCGCGCGGGCAACGGCGCTCGCGAACCTGATTAAATCACCGCGTGATTTACGTCCGTCTCCCGGGGATTTTTTTCCTTCTTCCGCCCGCTAAGTAGGGACTGTGGGACGAAGAGAGACAAAGAAGTGCGGACTGCGGATTTCTGTGCGTTTATGTGCGATAAATGAAAGTGCAACGTTGGAAACCTCATTTTTATTGTGCAATAACTGCGTAACTCCACGGTCGGAATTTCGACGAGATGCTTGATCGGCGCTTTTCATATTTAAAATTAGTATATGAGTAATAATCGGTAATTGAAATAATCAGTAATGAAGCAAACCACATTTTATAACGTTTAATTCATTTTTCATTTAACACGTCGACTGCCACGAGAATTTCGAGCGTTTCGTTATAGTAAGATTTATTCCTTTATAATGGAGGAAAATAGTACTAAATATAGTTATTACTGTTTTGGTATTGCAGTATTCATGTTACATTATTCTTTAGCTTCTCGTGTTACTAAATATTGTGATTCAATATCAATCTTCTTATTGTAATTGTTTTCAAGCAATTTGGAAGCACCAGTGATCGTTGACCACCGTCAACGCGTTAATGGGGCTTTTGAAAAGTTAATGTATACTGTTGCATCACTTTTTTCTAACTTGTTTTCTTGGGGTTAACAGATTTCACCGGTGAGTGGTTTAAATGTCCAGAATGCAGTGTTTTTTGTAATGTTCGTCGAGAAGAAACGCAGAAGAGTCAGAAGCAAAAATATCAGGACCGGTCGATCGATATTTAAATGCGATTCCCGGATCGATCGGTTAACTCGTTCGCTGGCGGCCGATTCTTTCGAGCGTATAAACGCCGTACGAACGCGTAATTCGATACGAATGAAATTAATATGGTAAACACTCCGCGGCGATCAGCGTCGATACGGGCGAAGTAAAGTTGGAAGCCCGGTAGAGTCATTGAAACGCGAAACATGAATGACGAGTTCATTTGTCTTTACCCGGTGAATGGGTTAATAGTCTTATTTCCGGTCGTAATGCGACCGTTGCGCGCGCACAGTACTGCTTTCGGATAATTCAACACGTTACGGGACTATTCTTCGAACGAATCGATGAACGGATCAGTGAACCCTTTACCGTGCAATTTTCTTCACGATTGTCCATCGAATTGATTTCACTATCAATCATTCGCGGAGGAACAGAGAAATTCTCCGTTCATCTCAAGTATCCGTAACTCTATCTTGAAAATAAAATATCGATAACGCAAAACAGCGTTTGCCTTCGATCTACCTGCAACGATTATCACTGATTCCTATTAACCCTTTGTATTAAGTGTAATATATAAATATTAAATAATTTATTAATTATCTCTGCTCCTCACGTGTCTATTATTGTTAAATTAATTTGAAAAAGTATCGTCTGCATAAGAAAATCTTGTCCCTAGTACGAAAACTTCCAAATACAAACGATCGAATCGAAGTAGCAGCCTTCGCGACGAGTTTCATTTGTTGCGTGTCAAGAGGTTAAATCGAATTCTTAGAATCCGTTCGCAACGAAGTAACGTTGCAGCGAACCTGTTACTCTCGTCTGAGTGGTCGGATTCAAAGAATTTTCAGTTCTAGTGTATGATCGGCTTACGCACACCAATCAGGTCGCGCGACAGACAGCGCAGAGCCGTTACCGGACTTGCAACCGATTTTCCCCGAGCGACTGTATCCGCCCCTATGACGTCACGAGTGCCAAGTTGCCAGCAACTGACGGTGCAGTCTCCGAGGAATTTGAGCAATTCTCGATGAGGCCAATCGAACGAGACCTGTTCTAGAAGATCCAGGTCTCGGCGAGATCCGCGCGATCGATCGAGCGTGCACGGGTCGGCGCAAAACACGCGCCCACGTGTTTCCCTGGAGCGCGATTTTTTTCCGCTCGAAGAACGTGCTTCCTCGTTGCGGATTGGCAAAAACGGACCGTGAATTCTCGGACGGACGCTTTACCTTCGGCCGTAGCCTGAAAATCTGAAGGATTGCCGCACGTTGACGTAGAACGTAACCGAAGGCAGCCGATGACACGCCCCGCGTCACGCGATTTCACGATCGCCATCGAGCCGTGGCTGTTCACCGTTAAACCCAGCAGAAGAGGCGTGTTATTAATTAAAGGCGACGCGACGCGACGGTCGGACGGACGGACGGACGGGACCAAGACCGGGTTCGATGATCCGCGAGGGAGCAGCTCGGACGTGGAAAACTGCAGGAATCTCTGTTAACGACTCGTTAACAAGCAATTAAGGTCTCCGTGGGGGACGAAGGTGGGACCGGCAGAAGGCCCCCGCGAACAATAGCGACAATTGGATAAATTGCTTCCCTCCACCTTGCGCAACGAAGAACGCTGAAGGCCTCCAGTTTTTCCTCGAGAAACAATTTCGTCGGGGGAAACGAGGCTCTGAAAGGAATAGCCGACTCATCGTGCGCGTTTCATAAGAGTAAAATATGCCGTCCGCAATGGACCCAAGGAGATCGACGTTTTGCCTGTTCCGCAGGCGGAGTCGCGGCGAAGCGTCGCTGAAACTGAATAATAGTAATTATCTCTGCCTCTACATGACGCTTTAATTGCTCACTTGAGAACTGGGAAACAAAATTGTATTTAAACGCAACGTAATTGTGATATTGTGGATAATTATAGTAGAATTCGGCGCGTAATTGTGATATTGTGGATAATTACAGTAGAATTCGGTACGTAATTGTGTTATTGTGGATAATTATAGCAGAATTCGGTAGATTGACTACTGAAACAACTACTAATCCTTTGCGCTCGGAAGCTTTTCACTGACATTCGAGACTTTTCGATGAAACATAGACGACATTAGATCGAACTAACGAAAACATACGTAAATTAAGAATGCTATTTTATATAAATATTTCAAAAGTTAATATTTTATTAACTACTGACTACTGATACGTTAATCGTTCTACGTTAACATTTCCCGTGTCCATTGCACACAGTTTGAATGAAACGTGGAAACAGTAATAACCTCGATTCATTGCCCTAAATCCTGCTGTGACTTTCCATTAGCAACTACAACATTGGAATAATTAGGAACGGTGGTGTGTGCATTGTTTTTAATATAATCCGCATGTACCTGTGCACACGCGTGCGAGATGCGAGATCGCGTGATCCGATTACCGATCGCGACACGTTCAGGATCCCGAGGACGACGAGAGGGCCATCCAACGATCGAACGATAAACGGTCAGCGAGGCGACCATTCGCCGGTCAATGATGTTGATATTACTCAAGAAACTATTAGCGATTAATTAAGGAAGACGCGCGGGAAAGAAGCGATCGCCCCCGTTTTCTACGAAGCTCGAGGCCGCTCACGGACGGGATTACAGTCGGATAGAATATTTCCCCCGCCCGGTTTTAATCGTTCCCGATGGAAAATGAGCTGCTCGGGTTTCGCGCCGACTCGTACGTGTATCGCATTTAACGGTAATTACGGTAATGGACTAATAAATTGGCTGGATCTGCATCTCGTCCGCTAGCCAACTCTCTCCGTCCAGAGAAACATTAACCGGCTGACCGAGGCTAACCCGACCGTTCGTTAGGGACGGACGCTCGGAGAATTGTCGGATGAGAAACTGCTCGAAATTCCAGCGAGAGGGCCGCCATTTCTGCTTCCACCGTCGATGAAACTCGTATTAAGCCACGTTTCCAACGGTGCTGCGATGGGAGCTAAGATAGCTAACCAACAGACTGATCAAATATTGTTCCGAACGAAATTCAAAGATGGACGAGATATTAACTTCGCGCGTAGCGTGAATTTTAAGGATAAATCTACAATGTAAAGATGTAATGATACATAGAAAGTCTAGCTTAGTATGAAAAGCGAGATAGAAACCGAGATTAGGCAAAGGAATGTCACAGAATGTCTACAATTAGCTAAATATCTAGAAAACAATCAACTTGCTTTCAGATTATTTCTCAATCATCACTAGTTCCAAGCTCTCCGAAGTAATATATCGCGAGATAATTACTGCCATAGTCATAAATGCATCGTATCATCCGTATGATTGATTAATTATTAACCATACTTCTATGCTGTACGTCGATACATCGATTTAGATCGCTTCAGAGTAAACGGTTCCATTATAAAACGAAAGCATGTATTTCTACGCCTCGATCGAGCTCCGCTGTAAACGTACCCTTATCCCCGACGCACCGCGTTAACCTCTTGCCCGGCATCCCCTTTGCCGCGATCAAACTTCTAACGAGAAGCGTCCGATCGGGCATTATCTCCGCTCGATCCTAGCCATCGATCGCGATTTTATCGGGTTCGGCATCCATCGGCCGCGCGCACACTCGCTTTACACACGTACGTAGGTGCACACCGACGCAACGGCCGGGCTGAAAAGTGCCTTTTTCTTGGTCGCTTCGCGGCTTCAGCGTTGCCGGTGATGTTGCCGTTGCTTCAGACCGCGAGACTTCTTCTGCAGTTTACCATTCTTCCTTTCTGCCGAGCTCTTCCGCCTCTTCTTCGTCCTTAACCGCCCGTTTTTCTGCCGGCGGAGCAATACCAGCTGGCCAGCACCGCTCCCTTCTTCCTGTTCCCCGGCCACGGGGTCCCGCCGCCCCTCGTCGCGCCGCTGCGGTTCATTTTTTGAATTCTTCCACGGCAAATAATAACCGCAAAAACCGGCACCGGGGCTTTGTGCTTCGGACGATAGCCCTCGCTCCGTCCGTCGTGTAATTTCTTTCGAAAACGCGCGCCGCCGACAGAAAACGAAACGGAGCCCTGCGTCTCCGCTTGAAGATTGTTGGATTCGCTGCTCGTCCGAACCTCGGGGAATCATTCCTTCATAGTCGAGCTAATCGTTACGAATATAAAACAGTGTTTTGTTCGATGCGTTAAGCGCCATGTCAGTCACCGATGACCGACGCCTCTGAATCACTTGAAAACAACCGTAACACGCGAGATAACCCAAATGAAAATGTTTAATAACGTGAGTACGTTGATAATAGTGGGACGCAAGCATTGCAACGCCAGGCAGTAAATAATTGTTTCTATTTCTCTCTGCTACAGAAGAATAACGGAGAAACGGTCAAGATTTTCGCGGCGCTTAACGTGTCAACGAAATCTGGAGGGAAATTCGGGAGGAATGATGATATTACTTCATCTAGAAGAGAAGAATATAGGAAAGAACACTCGAGAGGCATCGCGACGAGTGATAATCAAGAAGGGGAAAGTTACGTTCGATTCGATACACTTTGTTACCCATCCTCGTCGCATTTCTCGAGCGGCACGCAGATAAAACTCGAAACCCGCGCATTGCACCGCTTATCTGGACACCGGACGGCTGGAGAAGACACCTGCGGTTAGAGGACAGGCGCTGGGTGGCCGGCGATAACGCGGCGGGAAACAAAGCCGGTGTTACGTTGCCGAAATGGAAAAAGCGGAATACGGTCCGCACGTAACTCTAGATGCGCCATGTGTACCGAGAAACGAGACTATCGGTGGCTTGTCACTGGACACTCGGCTGCGCTGTCACCTTTCCATTGTCCCTTCCGAGAAAGTGACTGTCACTTTCCGGCAGGACGACCGACCAGTTCCGAACGACATGCTTTCGGATGGTTTTGGGCCACTTGACGCTCCGAACTTGACACTTGCTGATAATGGTCTCTACAGCGAAACGCTGGAGCGAAGTATTAGGAACAAGACAGGAACATTGTGGAACATTGAAGACCAAACGAACTCCAAGAGACTAAAGAAATGAATTCTGAAATACTGACGAACTAGAAAATTGTGAACAAGCAAAGAAATATAACGAAAGCTCGATTCCTGGAGTATGTACCGTACAAAGTGCAGAGAAGCAAGAAAATATAGCAAGAGGAGTATCGAATTCTGGAATATCGAAGTTCAAGGTAATTTTAAAGGAGCAAAGCAATATCGCACGATGTTTTACTGATATTTGTTAAATTTCGCAATGAATAATAAATTTTCATCGGTCAAAAGTCTCAAGCATCGACAAGCATACCACCCCTATCTCAATTCCCAAGGAAACTTCTCGAAACACAGAAAACACTGTTCAAACTCTCGAATCGTCCCCGGCACCTGCAACATCGCCTTACAACGTGCACAGCATCGGCTCGCGGTTTCTCGCGTCCCGAGCAGCCCCGGCGACGCCGGTCGTCGTGAGTTTTTACCGAAGGAGAGAAGTCGAGAATAGGGAAAAAGGAATTGTCGGCGCGTCAATGGGTTTTTTCATCGGCACGGCCGACCGCGGCGCGGTTGTCGTTCGTGTTGCGCCCGTAGCCGTATTCACGAGGCCGCGGCGCGGCCGTCCGCGAGCGCAGAAAATCGGCGTGGTTCCGGTGCAACGACTCGCGCGAGCGCGGAACGCTTCGATACACGGACACGCAACACTTAAGCGCAGCAGCACGCCGCGCGGCGCGGGAACAGGGAAAAAGAGAGACAAGTCGGTCCCGAGCCCGAGAGCGCAATCATAAAACCTCTCGCGGCATTCCCGAGCGAGCGGCCAGTTCGCGCGAAAAATCTTGGAAATCGCGCGCTCCTCTCGTCTACGGCAGCCCGCAACGCGGCGCGTTCGCCGGAAGCCAACGCAGCAGCGGATCGATCCGAGGATCGACGCGCCGACTTTCGTTTTCTCCGAGTTCGCCGATGGAATAATTTTTTCCCCGCCCCGGGGACGATATCCCGGCAGCCTCTCCGGCGGAAGACTCAGGATTATCGGCGCGAGGGACGCTGGAATTACCGGCGAGACTTTCCGCGCGAGTTTCGAACACGTCCGCGTCTATGAACTTTACTCTTTATACGACGGGATTAGAGGGGTTCCCGGAATGTTCGGTCGGCAGTATCGCGCTTATTGAAAATCGCGCGGCCGCCTAACGAGAGGGACGCGCGCGAATGATACCCCGACAGCGGCGCGTAATAGAAACCGTTCGACCGGACGGTCCGGAGGCGTTAACGCGCTTGTATACGGCTTCCCAAGTTTTCCTGCAGGTGACTTCAGGTAGCTGTTTCCCGGCGGAGATTAGCGGCCGAGCCGGCGATCGATCTCCGTTTAATCGAATTCCCGACGGACCGGCGGCCGTTCGCGGATCGAAACGCGCGTCGCTGGCTCCCCGATCGATGGACGCGTTTTAATCAACGCCGCCATGGACGGTCTAGCGAGAATTTCCATCGGCGTCGCTGTTTACCGGCCGCGCGTTCCCTGCCTTTCGGCCGTTCATCCCCGGACATTATGATTACGCCACGATACGAGCAGGCGCATTAAATAGAAATAAAATAAATCCGAGCCGGAGAGCCGGGCCGCCTCCAGTAAACGGAAGAATCCCCGCGGGCTTCTGCATATTACGGCGAGCCGGCGAGCGAGCGAGCTAGCCATTCAGGCAGAAAACGCGTGGTTCGGCCGAGCCGGTCCCGAGAGCCGGGCTCTGATCTCGAATTCCCTCGTAAAACGCATCCGCGCCGCTGTAGGCTCACTCTCAAAGGAATCGGTGGAGATGGAGTTTTTCGAGCATCGAATATCGTGCTCTTCCTTCGACTTTTCGCGTGACGGGACGTCGTTCCGCGGTAATCAAAATTGTTACATTTCCTGGTTGAGTGTGTTTCCACGTGATATTCTTTGATCTTCAGCCTCAAACGATATCGCGGCTGCTTTTTGTAGATGATTTCTCGCTGGAACATCGCGATTCGCCTTCGATCTTCCGTAAGAGATATTTTCCCGCAGATACAGAAGCGATTACGTTTCCTGTTTGAATATCCAACGTTGACCTTCTCTGATCTCGAGCGATCGGACAATGTTATGTAAACGATTTCCGCGTGGAACATTAATTCGTTGTTTGACGACGGGCAATCGTAGATCGGCGGAACGATTCGATGCGCCGAGATATTCACGCAAACGATCTCTCTACCCGGTTACGTTGGATCTCGTTCTCCGAGCGCCTTTATCCTCCGCTGGACAGCAGGTACACTGGTTCCAGCGATGTACCGAGATAGCCGTAAAGCCAAAACACGTGTTTCGCCAAAACGCGGACCCGTCGCGGCCAATTCCCTTATCTCCGGACTTCCTTTGCAGTCTCGCTTATCGTTTCGACGCTAATGGAGGCCGGCGGTGCGCGGCGCGCAGGATGAATCGCGATCGTTCGCGTACGAGTGTTTTAATCCGATACCTCGACGATTTTGGATTATCGGTCAACGTTCCTCGACGATACAGAAAAATCGTTCGGGTTCCTGTCCATTTTTCTCTGACGGACTTACAGTCTCCGTCCGGTGAATCCAGGCGAAGAACTACCCGCGATGACGCACGGAAGCGGCGCGGTGAGGTGCGCGCGCGCGAGACGTGTGCACGCGTATGCGTGTTGCATTTAACAGCGAGGAGGGGTACTGACCGCGCATTCCACGAGGGAGGTGACCGCCTCGCCTCTCATCTGGAGGAACCTATACCAGCTTCGCCGCGAGCTGAACTCGAACGGCGCAGCCTGAGAAAAATGAAAAAGCGCGGAAAAATTTCCTGTATACTTTCTCGCGAATTACGACGTCGTTGCTGCTGTATTATTCATCGTTCGTACGCAGGAAAAAGGCGAGAGTTTCGATGACGGTTTTGTTTACCATGGGAACGATGTGAATTTTACGTCGGCTAAAAGCCGCAAGCCAACCTCGAATATCTAGTAGCTTGAGAAAAATGGAAAAGCACGGGAAAGTTGCTTGCGTGATTTTTCTCGAATTATCGAGCCATTGAGAAACGCGGCAGCGTCGATTTGATGACAGCCTCAACGGCAATCTGTCTATCGAAGCTATTCCTGGAGAGGACGTTTATCACATTACCCATACATTGGCCACATTTTGAATGCACCCGACGCGTGGTTTTTTCATGCATCGTTTCACTCGTACGCGAGGAGAGCGAACGGACATCGGCTCATGCGATCGCGTTCACAGGCGTATCATTACAGCGGGACTAAACGTTTGGTCGTTTTTCGCGAGCGGAGCCGGCTCTTCTTAATCGTATAATCAAGTTTTTGCGCTTCCCGGTGCGGCTTAGTTCCTCCCGTGGTCGCGCAAACACGATGAAATTAATTTTCCAGTAAATGGCGGTTGCACCGCGGAACACCGGGTAGAGGGAAACCGAAGCCAGGGTTCGGTGATCCGGCCCAGAGGTTGGGGGTATGAAGAACGCGAATCGGGGAACGATTTAACCGTGGATCGGGTTTCGAATCCCGTGGATCGACGGGCGGATCGATAACGAGAGGTAACGGCGCGGGGGTTAATGTAATCGGGAACCTGCGATCTCGAGAATTCTATTAAATACAATTACTACCTCTCTCCCGTGGGCTTATTACGTTAACCGTAAGGCGTCCGGTGGCATCATCGATCTAGCTGCACCAGCCCAGCCGCGGCGCACAAAGGCGGAGAGATCTCAGGCAGCCACCAGTCGGTCGTCGCCGATCGATAATTCCAGTCCAACTAATTGCCAGGCTACGATTGCCGTGAACACACTATTACGATCCTGTCGACGCTAGCGAGAACGCTATCCCGGCCACGGGACACGATTCGAACCGCAATATGCCCGTGCTCGAACACAAGCTGTACACGTACCGCGACGTGCTAACGTAAAATGAGCAAACGAACGAGACACGGTCCACCCACGTTCTAACCTACATACACTTATCTCTCTCTCTCTCTTTTTCGTTCTCTCTTACTCTCGACCGGCGTGCAAAGCGTTCCTAGTCGGCGTGGTGTACACGCTGCGTATGTCTCTTATCGCGGACAAAGATTCCTATCAGGCTACGATTTTCTCCGACTTTTTATTGGCTACAGATATCTCCAACCGCGACTACAACACTTCGACTGCTGTAATTTCTCTTTTTTTCGGAATTTAAGGACTTTACAATTACACGGATCCTTTTTTTGTATGTTGAGGAACCTTGGAATACAGGTCTTTTGAATTCCTGAAGCTTTTGGAATGTGGGTACTTTAACATTCCTAAGGATCTTTAGAATGGCGGTTGGATCCTTATATGTACATGCTACGCGATTCTTGGAATGATGGCGCCCTTTTAACATTCCTAGGACTCTGGGACTGCAGAGTGGGTCCTTTGCATTCCTGGGATTCAGGGAATGTTGAGACTCTTGTACTTCTAGCGCCTTTGGAAATTGTTGGCTCTTTTGTATACTTTCCTAGGACTGGGACACTGCTAGGACTTTAGAATGTGTTAGTCCTGTCATTCTTAAAGCTCTGGGAATGTTGTGATTCATATATTCCTTAAGGACTTTAGGAATATTGACTTTTCCTATTCCTAGCTAACCTTTGAAATATATGTTGATGGCTCTTTGCATTCCTAGGACCCTGATAGATATACTGGTCCTTCGTATTCTGATCCCTGAAAAAGTCGCATTTTCGGAGTCCTTAAAAATTTGCTAGGAGGTCCCCTTTTCTAGTATCCCCTCTCTCGAACCCTCGGAATGTTAACGCTCTTTGTCTTCCTAAAAATCGAATGTGGAGCGGCAGGTGATTTTTTATATTCCCAAGAGGACAGGAGGGAGTTTGTTCTTAAATCCTTGGAAAGACGGTGTAAGTATAGCCTACTTGCGAAATTAATTTTCAAGAGAAAAATCTGCGGTCACCCATCATCCCACGGAACTTCGCTGCTTCACTTGACAAAAACACCTAAGTAAGTAATCACCACGTATCGAGCCCACGATATCTACCGTCCATAATGTGTCAAGTTTTGGTACTCCTATTACAATTTTTTACCTCGCAAGTGTTTGAGAATCTCACATTATCTCGAAATATTGTAAATCAAGGCACACTCATACCTCTTCGTACCCGCGTATCTCGCAGGCATTCTATTACCAACGGCTCGCAGCAGCAGCGTTACGCGGCGAACATTCGCCGGTGGGTTTTTCGCGTATTCGCTCGGGAGACAGTGTAAGTAACGCGAACCGCTCGAATCGGCGGCGCTCGCTAAAAAATCGCCGGTCGTACCGGTACTGACCGGTGGCAGCTCATGGGGCACGGTTTTGTTTCCCTGTCGGATCTCTCCATCGCAATTCACCGCGTGTTCCGCTAGCCGAGTACATTGTGTGGGCGATCTCGCGCGGGCCGCCTTCCTTTTCTTTTTCTCCCTCCCGGTTGGCCTCCGCTTATTGTCAGGGTTGAACCTGCCCGGCGGAAAAATCAAGGGCACGATCCCTCGTAAATTTGTCCCCGCGATACGCCCCGGCTCGCGTCGACTTTTAAACTCGCTGCCCTAGGCTCCTAAAGTCGCAGTCCCCGTTAACCCTTCGCGAAGATTCTTTCGAATACTCGAAACCTTCTCTTTGTCCCTTAATTTATGGATGCTCCCTCGTTACTGTGTCTCAAAGAGCGTCGTCCGTGTCTCATCGGGGGACGTTGAATATTTATACTGAAAAACATCCGAGTGCAAAAGGGGTTAACAAAACATATAGCAGTAAGTATAGCATCACAAAGCCCATCAACGAAATTGGGATGTAGAGCTTATGGAGAACTGGACTCGGTATTCCGCGCCAACCTATTCTCAACAGAAAAATCCCGATACAAGATCGCCGTGAAGAAAGAAGTCGAAAGAAGACTGTCCAGCTTGTCGTCGTGCATCAAAATGATGAGGGTGAAGCGAAGAATAGCGGTCAATTTCCCGTCGTTTCTCCTCGATTCCGTGCGACAAACACGCGCACATTATACTACGGGCGTTTTGCATTTCTCGTGAACGATGCGGGTTAGCGTGTCCCTGCGGCGGGAGTTTCCCCCGATCCCCACATTGTACCCCCGTCAAAACATTTAACGAGCGCGGCTACGGGGACGCGAGGGTACTGATTAATCGTCGATACCATTATACCGGGAACTCGTGATTGCCCCTGGACGTCCTTACGCGTCCATCACGCGTCGAACGGGGAAAAAAGACGCGCGGACCTCGGCTGGAACCTTCCCCGTCGCACGACAGATTCGCCGCCTCCCCTCGGGCGGTGGCCCGCGCTGAAAGGACGTGATTTTATCCGACTCCCGTTCGCCCGTGCTGTTGTTCGCTCCCTTTTTCGAAGGTCTGCCGAGGTGCGGTTCACGTCCGGCCGAGAGATAATCGCGCCGGTTCCGAGGAACGTCCAGGGTTATTTCTCGACGATCAACGATAATAATTGGTAACGGTACGCGGCGCTGGCCGGCCGAGAGAAAAATGGGGGTCCAACGTCGGGCAGATAGTTTTCTCGGAAACTGGATGGAAATCGGAGAGAGTTCTTTCATTTCCCTTCAAAACGACGCGTCCCCTGAAGAAATATTGCGTGTGCCTCGCAGTTTCCGAACCGAGTTTCCACGAAAGCGAGAATCTTCGATTTACCTGACCACACGGAACGAGCTCTCCGCTTTCGGAGGGAAGTCGACGATCGTCCTTTACGCGGAGGGCTGCGAAGTCGATCGGTGTAAGTCAGATTTCTGTTTTATACAGTTCAAGGGATATTAGAAGTTCGAGTTGGAGCTAAGGCGTATTTTGCGAAATTAAGTCTGAATATACTGTCGACGGAGTGTAAAGGTGTAGAAAGACGGTTTACCAAGAAGAATGCTGTATCTCCGCTGTTGGCGATGATAGTATCACAAGCTTCGATAATAGGAAAATTTTTGAAAGATTCGAAATGACTTACACTGTTCCGAGCCGTCAGCGCAAAGCCGCCGGCCGTGCTATTGTCCGCGCATTGCGCAACAACTTTCGAACTTTCGTGCGAGAATCCACGCAGAAACACGTCCGATCGAGCTCCCGGTGATCATAACTCGACGGAGAGTTCGAGGAAACGAACCGATTCCCGACGTTACACCTGTGCTATCCACTTTCGACGAGCGGTGGCCGCCGATTCGTACCACCTGCGAGAGCGCACCTTTCACAGACACGAAACGCGACCGACGGACGGGGGAGAGGGCACTGGAAGAGCCGACTGTGGCCCGTAATAAACTTTCTCTCCCCGAGTGTCTCGGTCGGCCGTTCGCCCGCTAACTCGCTCGGTCGCCCGCTCGGTCGCTTAATCCTCCTGCCTTTTTGCTTCATTGTTGGCTCGGTTCGCGGCATTGTTGCTTCGTTGAAGTAAACGACAAGCACGACAACGATGATAACGACGACGAAGAAAGGGAGACGAGACGACGAATAAGAGGAGGCGGCGTAACGAGGCATCTCTTCCTGGTGCGGCTTTAACGAAGGCACGCGTAAACGGATGGAATGCGGGAGAGCTGCTGGTGCTGCCGGCTCCTCTGCCGGTTGCCGCCTTGAAAAATCCTGGCGCGCGTTTAATACGCGCCAACGTCGCCTCTGCGCGACGACGTATAACGAACCGAGGAGGACGATAGGCCTATCCGGCCTATCCGCTGATAATCCCGCTCCGAAATCGAAGTCGATTCTCTTTTATATCGCTTCCACCGGCGGCCAAAGCGGCCTCGCGTACGGTGTATCACGGGATTAAGCTTAGGGCGTGGCGGAGCGAGGATCTCGCTCGGACGGAAGCCGTAACACGCCTGTCCAATCTGCAGTCCAACCTACCTCGGTCTGAATTCTGCTCGGTCTAGCTCTATCGCGCGAGCTGTGTGTGGTCTCCTCGACCCCGCGCGATCTAGATCGATCTGAATCCCGTCCGCTAGGACCTGTAACCCAGATCGGGACCTATCCCCTAGCCTAGATTCCTTCCGCGATTTTTACGCGACGTCGCTGTTGACTGTTCAACGTCGATTCTAAATGAGTTTACGAGAATATTTCCGTGGAACGAGTGTTCTTTTAGTCCCTTACACAATGACAACATTCAATGACAAAATTGTACAGTTCATAACGGCAAATTGTAAATCGTTCTAGAGCTTCAGTCATTGTATGTATCATAACGTTTGAATCAATTCGTTGAAATCGCAGAGGTTTAATTGGATGTTTATGAAATTGTATCTTCGCGGGTTTCGCGCAGAATCCAAGTCGATTCGTGTCGAGCCTACGTATTCGTTCCATCAGTCGTCTTTTCGTTGTTCGCTGCCTCGACGATCGATCGCGATACCCAAGATCCCCAGCGTTTTTTTCCGCGGCAGTTTCGAGTGGGCTAGAATGCCGAGGGGAGCATTTTCCAGGCTGCGCAACGGGCGTAGTCGTTAGCCGGCCTCGAATGCTCTCGGTAATTACCGGGCTGTGGCCGTTTCCTAGCCCCCGGCGTCCTCCGGGCGCTTTTACGCCGGAGAATCTAGGAGCAAACCGGCACTGGACGACGTTACAATCGTCCCATTAGCTGGCGATTCCAGCAATGTGGACGACGAACCGCGACGAACGACCTTCTCAAGGTCCGACGCGTTGTACCCCAGTTAATCTAACCGCGGCAGGCTGAGGGCGAATCCAGCTGCTACCTCGGGGCACGGTTCATGGCGCTTTTTGCGGGTAACCGTGACGCCTGCCGCGGGTAGCTAACTTCTGATTAGCACTGGAACCATCGAGCAATCGAATCGGTTTCTTCGAGTTCTTCGATACGATCCCTAAGAGCGCGGCTGCTTATATTTCCATTGACTTATGATTTAGTTTCAGTATTGGTAAATCAATCTGTTCGTCTCGGAGAAATCGTCTCAGTCCAATCATTTGTATCAGCTAATCAAGAGACTCTTGAAGATGTCAGCAACAATGCTACCGAAACGTCGGGGAATCAACGTAGTATTCTAACCATGAAAGCTTCAAACATACGATCAGAGTTGTTCGAGATCCGACGTAGTTCCTGGCAAGTTTCGATAATAGAAGATTGGGAGTCCGCTCCAGGGTAAACATTCCAGCCGTTAAAAGCGGCCTTCGGGAATGAATTGGATCCAGGGAACCGTTACTATAGCCCGGATCAAGAGCGTTCCATAGGTTTTCTGTTCCTTTTGGCTGTATTAACCGGGGCCGCCGTGACTTGGAGACGGTCTATCAAAATGATGGGCGTAGAATCTAAAGAAGACTCTCGACTGTTCGGGGCCCATAATGAGCGATGATCTAGGGACCGGGGTGTTTCTTTCTTGGGCTCTTCCCTCCTGTGGTTAATAGGTAGCCGTTGGATCACGGCTCGTGATTTACGGTTTCGCGAGGACGAAAACAATATTCACGGCGAGCAGTTCGGCCAACGGAGAAGCCAGCAGCCCGGCGTATCGCGGCGGAGGGACGACATCTTCCCGGACAATCGCCGCGATTAGATCGAGCCGCCGAGCCCGACGACTCGGCGTTCGAGGAACCCTGTTCGGCTTCGTTTCGCCGAGCTCGTTTCATTTACCGGAACAGTTACGTGTGATTGTTTCCTGTAGATGATTGGTCGGCCACACTTGTTCACCCCGAACGATCGCCGGCCGAGCCGCTTTGCTCCCCGACACGAGCTACGGATTATTATCCGCGCCGGTATTACCGGGGAAATGACTGATCCAGCCACTCGCCTTGAGAAAGAAACACTGATAACAGCTGGAATAGCACCTGATACGCGACTTCCGCGCGACAGGTGCCGCTGCAAATTGAATCCAAATTGAATCGGTAGTTTCAATCGAATCCTCCGTTTCAATGACGTTTCTCTTTCGCTGCATCGCGAGAAACCGAATGATCGCCGAGCCATAAAAAGCTTTCGCTCGGCCGGTCCGTCAGGAATTATTCCTACAGACCGCCGATCTCCAGGAAGCAGTTTTTCAACGAACCTCGCTTTACCTCGAGGTAACCTCGTTACCTATCGGGCATTTCGTTATTCCTGCTGGAAAAGATTGCGGGCTGAATTCGATTCACCATTGGCATCCGACAACTAATGGAACCCGGCGCGTGCTCCTACGCGTATCCATCAGCTCGGGTAACAGAGAAGGCAACCTCCCCCTTCGAATCCCGCAGCGTCGTATTAACGGCGCTCGTATAAACCCGCCGCCCAATAGGAGCATAGAGTTTAATTGATCGCGGAGTTCGGATTTTACGCGATTCCGCTTGCCGGATTCACTGCACGCGCCGCGCAGGCCGGCCCGGCTGCTGCGGGACACGGCGGAACCGCCGCGGATCCCGCGGCAGATCGTTTACGGGACGCCATAGTGTCGGTCTCAGTCGATTAGCCCCGGCCCGGCTGAAACAATGGCTCGAGGAGGAAGAGGAAGCTCGCGTTACGAGTGTTCACGGTAGCCGGCGTGTTGCATCGATGCCTCCGATCCATGGATCATCGAGCAACCCGCACCGCCGGCGACCCTGTTGCACCGGCCGGCGATGAATCGCTGTGGAAGATCGTGCTGACGATGTTTCGGTGCGGACGACGGATAAACGAGGGAAGAGGGAGGATCGTTGCCAGCGGGATCGTGAGCGATCGCGGAAAATCGATTCCGTGCTCTTCGTCGCGTGTTATCCCATATTTCAATCGACCGGGATACAGTTAACCGAATAGAGAAAGGGGAGAGGGAACCGAGTGACCTATTTGCGGACACCCGGCTGATGGATGCCACCGTAGAGACCTATTACCGCTGATAATCAGGAAGAAGCCGGGTAATTCATGAACGTTGTCCGCTTCTTTAGAGACGGACAGTTACAAATAGCGGACTGGGACGCGAGCAGACGTCGGTGTATACCCCTTTTTTCATGGCTATCGGAGACTGGTGACCGGGTTCGGGTCAAAGATGGGATCGTTCGTCGATGGATAGATTCTATTCTGTTTGTTGATTAAGTCTAGAGATGATATGGCATTGGTCTAGAGATACAGTAAATTTTAACACTGGAACTGCTATTTTTCTTATGGAATTCATAAGAATACATTTACCGAGATTTTAACTGGATAATATTTTAATTTGCTTATATCTAAGTTTGTTTAATTCTGGGTAAATGTGAAAGAAAAAGCTCAATGTGGATTTCTTGAATCTCATAGTTCTAGCGTTAAGTAAACCGAGCTTTCGTTTCGAGCCTCATTCGTATTCGTTTTCTAGCTCGTTTTAAAGTTTCCTAACTCCCGTATTTGAACCATTCGAACGCGATGTCTCGAACCTTTTTCTCAGATAATCGCTAGAAGACCGCGCAACTCGAATCCTCTAAGCGTTTAGACGATTCCCGATGCCGAGAAACTCGGCGCAACGGAACACGCGAGGCCTAACGGGACACGCGGCGGCGTTCGCCCCGCGAAAAATTCACCGACGCAATTTCGACGGAATTTCTCTCGATCGGCGGAACGATTCGGCGGCGCACGTGTGAAGGCAGTCGACACGAACACGCGGAAGAAAGAAGCGAACGCGCGGCGGAACGGGAGAGGTTCGGTAAGCAGCGTGACCTTGACCCAGGCAATCAGGTATCCTCGGAGAGCCGAAGCTTCCCCGCTGGCACACATTCTCGCGGATCTATACCGTGGCTCGCGGACGACCTTCCACGGTGACCCGACCCCCGACCCACGGAGCCCACAATGCCGAGAATCACGAGCGGACTGAGTAGGCCACGACAGCCGGTGAACGCGGATCGAGGCCGTTAGAAGGATAATTGAAACTCGGCTCGTGGTCCACGGCGATGATCGGTTCTTGTTAGCTAACGAGATCGAGCCGAGGATATTTCCAAAGGTACTCGTTCGTTTGGCAGTGGGACTATCGCGAGTTGCTGCTGAGAACGTCTTTCGCGAGTGGATACTTCGAAAACGGCAATGACGTTGAATAGTTGAGTGTTCAGTACTTTCAGAACGATAATGCTGTCGAGTAGAAAGCGCATACTTGAGAGTATTGTCACTCTGAAAATATTGAACACTTGACTACTTTTACTTTCAACTACTCGCGTCACACGCGCAAACTGCTCGATCGATCGAAACTCATCGTAATTGCTCCACTGTTTCGTGGAACGAACACAAAGGTGTTGAACATATCTAAACCTTCTCCATTACAACTCAGCAGATTCAACTGGCCAGGCCTTCCCCGAAAGACATGCTCCAAGTGTTTTAAACCTTCAACCGGCGATCGCCCGAAAGGATTTTGGCATGCAAAGGTGGAGGTTCTTTGATTCATCCAGGTGAATGAAACGATGATATCACGGCTCGGATGAAATAACGCGCGGGATAGAACCGAGAAGACCCTCTTCAGGTCTCTATTAATGCCGGATTACATTTCTAGAATGAACACCGCGCAACCCTTTATCCGATCGGAACATCCTCTTTCTCGATCTTTCATCGCGCTCCCGATGCGTCCGCACCGTCGGCCGCGGATGGTAGAATGCCGGAGGTGATCGTTGGAAGATCGAGGGTTCCATCGTTGGATCAATACAGCGTGTACTTACTGGCTAGTCGGAAACGGTTAATCCAAGCTGCGCTTACCTGAAACAGAGACGAATGGAGGGAATTACTTACGGGCTCGACCGGCGATGAATGTAGAATGCAAATTATATTGGTATTCGAGGGATGCGTGACGCGCGGTGGAAACGTCCGAGCGGCGCAAAAGGGAAAAGAAAGTTCACCGGGACAAGCTTTCAGCTAATAAACCAGCCGGAGAGGTATACGCTGGCCGGTGTGCGGACCACGGGTCCCGCTACACGCTGTTTGAGCTGGCCGAGCGAAAACACGTCGAGATGTTTTCCCAGGGATCGCGATCCCGCCCGGCGAAAAGCAAATCCGCGTGTTTACGCACGTGAGAAAGCTCCGGTGGTACTAATCGCTGATAGTATTCCGAGGGTCAACGATGGTGTAGAACAACTCGCATAAAGAAGAAGTGTCGACGGAGAAGTTTAAATGATGTTCATTATGCGAATAGAATTTAAAAACGAATCACTTGTTTTAAATTGATATTTATTTATAGGAGAACACTGAATTTTGGAGTTGTTAGATGGGAAGTTATTCCTTTTAGGTTGTTTCTTCTGAAATTATTGAAAAACCATAAGCGATTTGGGGGAGAATCGGTACACGAAATGATTGAATAACGCGTAAACTGAGAAAACGAGGAAAAAGGCAAGACGGGAGAGGGGTGAAGAAGGGGACGAAGAAGAGACAGAGGAAGCGGAGCGTATTTCGTGCGCGGACCTGAGAATACACGCGTCTCGCATGTGCAGCGTGGATGCAGCCGCTTCGACGAGATACTCGAGTCGGTCTCTTCCTGGCTGCGGCGATCGCGTGCCACGGGGCTTCGTCAGCATCGAGAAATGCAGACGGGAGCCGGAGCCGAGCAAAAAGGGACGGCCGAGGGCGGCTCGTTTCAGAGAGACTACGAGGGAAAACGAAAGAGAGGGCGAACGAGAGAGAAGACAGAGGACGAGCAGCAAAGGATACTGTTCAGGAGCTGTCGGGCTGCTGGCAGCGGAAGAACAAAGGGAAAAAATGCAGCCACGGCCCACGGTGATGGAGTCAGCCGACCGAAAACGGACTTCAAGGTGCCGCGAGTATCGCGTAACGGGCTCGGAAGGGTTGAAAATTCGATTCGGGGTTTGTGGGTCGTGGTAGCAGCCTCTTTCGTCGATGGGAACGCGTCGAAATTCTTCGTCGTGTACAATCATTGTCTAATTCCTTATCCCTGTCCGGTTTCCTCAAGTTTACGGTATGCGGTTGTGGTAGAACCTCGATTGGTTGCTTTAATTGGTCGACGGAAGAGTCTACACAAATGGAAGGTCAAGAAGAAACCGTTCTAAATATATTCGCACATTTCGAGAGTTTCGACGACCTGGATCTGTTAATCAAAATCGTACTCTATCAATGGTTTGTTGTAAGATATTCCGTTGTAGAGACAAGCCGATAAACATTGGTGGACAACGAACCCGCACGACAGCCTGTCTATTCTTTTGTTGCACCTGAAAAGCTTGCATCTGTCATTGCACCTGCCGAATGCGCATCCGGCGTTGACTACCCTTCGAACCGACTCCAAACGACAAACCCGAAATTCCACCTGTTCTAACGTGTCGCATCGTCCAATGGAAACGAACACTAGTTTCCGAGGATCAGCGTCGCGACTCGTTCGAAGAAGCAACGCGGCCGCGGTGAAGGCGGGTGGGGGAAGTAGGAAGAAGCTGACGCGAGCGAGGCAGGCAAATCGCGCACTCGAGAAATTTCCCCTCCGGTGCATCGCGTCCAGTGGAACGACAAGAAACGACGCGGAACGAGTTGCTCTCGCGCGTATAAAACCCAGCAACGCGGTCCGCGGCGAGCAGGGCAGCGGCAACGGGTTCGAATGAAGCTTCCAAAGTAGAGTCGATATTTATGCCGCGCAATTACGGCGCATTTTAATAAACTTCGCCCGGTCGTTCGCGGCGGGAACGCGGCTGCAACAGTTCTCGCGTATCGGGCTGCGGCAACCGGAGAAGAAGAAGAAGAAGAAGAAGTAGGAGAAGAAGAAGAAGCAGAAGAAGAAGATGAAGATGAAGAAGCGGCGGAGGAGGAGAAAGAGGAAGAAGCCTCTGGAAAAGGAAAGAGGAAGGGGAGAAGAAGGAAGAGTGTGCGGGTAGAGAAGGAGAGTCGTTTCATGCGAAATGGCGATTCCGCTCGGCCGGAATCGCCCTTAATTTGCGCATCGGTGGATGCCTGGCGAACGAGACCGAGCGAAAGGAGCGAGAGAAAGGGGAATAAGAGATGTATTCGCGCTGGTACCGTAGACAAATGCACCTGCATTCCGTCCTACTGCATCCCGTCCAATTATCCGCCGCGCTCCGGCAACCAACGAGATATGGCTCGTGGGAGAGCGAACGCCGGAATGGGAGGGGAGAAAGGAGAAGAAGAAGAAGAAGAGGAAGATGAAGAAGAAGAAGAAGATGAAGAAGATGAAGAAGACGAAGAAGAAGACGAAGAAGAAGAAGAAGACCGCGTCGAAGAGGTGGTAGCTGGAAACTTCTTCGAGCGGAATTATTTGACTCGATCATGCAATATTTATATCCAACAGCGCGACTCGTCGCGCGCGCTCGCGCGACCGACGGTCGGTCCCCGGGGAAGAGCGAAATGGGAGGGACCGGGAAAACGAGGACGGGACGGGGGAAGAGAGAGAAAGAGACAGGAATCTTCTCTCTAATCGTTAAAGCACCGAGCTCAGTAGGTATTCAATCGAAACCAGTTCGCCGAGTACCAGCGACGAGCGACATTAGCGATGAGTTGTTGCCGGGACGAGCAACGCGCGCTGCGGACCCGTCAGGAAAAATGCCCGCCGAATGGTCCCGAGATTACCGGGGATTTTTCCACGGTGGCGGACGCATCGCGAGCGTCGCATTTTTCCTATCGTCGATCGCGCGATCGATCGACTCGCTCCCCGCGAGACCGTCACGCGATTCCCTCGTCCGAGCAACGTCCAGCCGCGAGCGGCCCACGTATTTCACCGGCGCGCCGCGTGTATGGTACACGCTCTCCTCGCGTACCCATTGAGTTACGGCGATCGTAGACCAGTATTCTTGAGTTACGGGTAGCATGGAAAGTCCGCGGTGCGAGTTACGTAACTATGAATCTCGACGCGTCAACCGATTGCCGTTGATTATTGGTGTCGTTCGCTTTCTGCGGTTTTCGTGTTTCTTTCGAGTATCACTCCAGTTCGAGAAGACTAAACCTGCAGTCTGTATCGTAGATGAAAGCAGAAGTTCGTGTACCCTCGGGATCGCTACATTTACGAAACAATTTGATACTCGTGAATTGAGTTACATAATGACATTGTTGATATTCTCTTCCGGTCACTTCTATTCTACAGTTCTCTCCAACGTTATTCGCGCGAAAGACGTAATTATCGCATCTAAAAAATGAAAACCCTTAGCAAGCTACAAGCAACAGTTCGAGCACACCATTCGTTATATCATCCAACAAAATTCCATCGATCAATAATAAAATCCCCTACCCGCATCGAACGCTAGCAAAAACACGCGTCAGAATCGCAGAGCGCCATCCCCATCTCCGCCGACATCCGGTCGCGATTCAGGCCGTGTTCCTGTTCTGGACCAGTCCCGGGACGGATCCCTTCAGCGGGGAACGAACTCTCCGCCGCGGTGACGAACGGACAGGCCGGGCTGGACCGGGACGGGTCGGGTCGGGTCTCCGTTCTCGAAGCCTGCGGGACCAGTTCGTCCGTCGCAAGGGAACAAGGGGAAAGGGGGGAGGATGAGGCTGAGAAGGAGAAGGAAGAGCGAGCGAGAGGCAAAGGCGAGAGGCGAGCTTGATGGCACGGCGCGCCGGGGGACGGAGAGGAAGAGGATCCAAGAGAGCAGCGGCGTGGAGGGACGCAGCGTATACTGCGACTGAAAAATCCCCTACATAATTATTCGCCGCGAAGGCCGTCCTGTGCGTTACACGCGGAGGACGTGTGCGTGTGCGAGCGCGAGTGCTGAATGCACACCGGACACACGCGCCACCGCCACCACGTCGGTTCGGTGGAACGCCGCCTTACGCGACTGCGAGAAGGAGACCGAGGCGGAAAGGAAACGC
The DNA here is from genome assembly GCF_051020985.1 of Nomia melanderi. Classification (NCBI taxonomy): domain Eukaryota; kingdom Metazoa; phylum Arthropoda; class Insecta; order Hymenoptera; family Halictidae; genus Nomia; species Nomia melanderi. Next base: position 11,249,624 of record NC_135009.1, read on the forward strand.
GGCCGACACCGGCGGAAAGAAGAAGGAAAAGTCCGAGGCGCGGACCTGTTCCCGATACACCGGTCTTTGCGAAACGCCGCGGGATTCCAGAGCCGCGGTCTCGATTTTCGCCGTCCGATATCCTCCCGGGCCGCGGCGCATCTCGCGCTCCGCCTAGACAGCTCCGGCAGAATTACGCGACGGCCGCGCGCGCCGTACGGTATCCGATTGATATACATTTCCGCGGCAATTAACCGCGAAACCGTGGAATTCCATGGGTGGGACTGGCCGAGCGGAGCGCAGCGCCTCGAAACCGCGGACGATTTATCCGGCGCTCGGCGAAAATTGAAATGATATTGGATCGCGCGGACTCCGTTCGTTTCGAGCGGCGAGGACTCTCCGCTCCTGCCCAGGGGCGTTCCTTCCTCGTAAAGCTAGACTTCTAGGAACATTAACCGGTCGTCGACTCCGCGGCGCGGGCTTCGAATAAAACATTCGTAACGCGTAAGCCGCTCGCCGATCGAACGCCGCCTGACTGAGATCGATGACGGGTCGGCCACGAGACGCCGGTGCAACGTCCACTGGATACTCCTCTGGACGTCTCGCGTTTTCCTTTTCCTCTCGACGGGACGGGCTGCTTCTCGACGAGACGAAAACGCAAGGTGGATAACTTCGGTTGGCTTGGGCTAGCTTGGGGACGATCGGCAGAAGGCCTGTTAACGGGTTCTTGGGTGAACACGTGCTGTTCGGTAGCTTGTTCACCTGTTGCAATGTGATTTGGCGGTTGCGTTTGGGAGAATTGTTTCATCATGATTCGTTTGAAAGAGTATTTCCCGCGCTTGTCGCGCGTCTACATTGACTCTGAAGTATTAGAATTGATGGTAGAAAGATAACGTTTAGTTCCCTGTTATGCAGCCTGTTAAGATCCCTTGTTTCGAAGCAAACGATCGGAACGACGCAAGATTTCCTCGCATCTCGGCCTCAAAATTGCACAGCTCTACGAGTGGATAACACCGTGTTTACCTCGCGAGTGTTTTGCTCACGCCGCTCGCCTCATCTCGCCGGACAGGCTATAGATTCGCAGCTGTGAAAAACTGAAATTGAGACGCGCCTACTGTTCTTCTATCGCGGAATGCGACGAGGAAAACCGCGAACAAAGGCAACACCTGGGCGATGATCGTGTCCGGTGGTCTGGCCGACGTTGCAGCCATGACGGAGGTTTGAGAAATGTATCGGAATGATTCATCGGAACGCCGCGCGCGAGTGTGGAGAACGAAACTAAGAAAGCCGTTCGCCTTTGACCGAGAAATTACTTCGCAACAGTTCGAAGTTGTCGATAAGCCTTCCCAAATGTCCTCGAATCTTACCGTTGGAAAGACGGCTTCCTTATTTACGCTTCGTCGAACATTCCTACCTTTCATTCCGCTAAGTGAATCGCTGCGGCGAATGAACCGTTGAAATCCAGAGTCAAACGACGCGTGCACCAGAGGCTAACGATCTCCGCGCAAGAAAGAGTTACTTATCCCAACTAGAGCGCGACTCGCGGGGAACTCGGGGGAAACGAGTCGGCGTGGACCGAACGAGAGGAAAGGATCTCGAAGTAGACGGAAGATGCCAGGATGCGACAGTTTAGTCGGGATTAAAGGGGGAGTAGTCGCGATGGGTGTAGGTCGTGGGACCGGGCGTAGTACAAGTCCGCGGAGGGTGGGGGATCATTCAAGGTTATCCGGGGTGGTTTCTCCGCATACGCGGCAACGTCCACCGTCGGCGCGTCGCTTTTCACGTCGAAGCGTGAACGTATAGGTAAGCGGGCAGGTAGAGAAGCCGTTCGGCCGGGCGCAGAGTGGCGAAGAGGAGAGGCGAGCGGTCATTCAGAGAACCGGCGCGCAGGCTAGTAGCCGGGCGAGCGGCCAGGCCGGGACAGGCGAAGAAAAAGTCTTATCCTGAATGGCGAGGGGACGGATATAGCGCGAGAACTGGAAATAGGCGCGAACCGAGGGGGAAAGGGGAACGGCCGAGCGGAATCGAGCGGATTTATCGCGATCCGACGTCGACCGGTCAATGGGGGACGCGCCCGTCGCGGTTTTCCTCCTCCCCAAAAAGAAGAGGGCGCGCGAGGGGGGAGGAACGCGGATGAACGACGAAACAGCGAGCGATCTCGCTTCCTACGCGCGGATGAGAAACGATATCGCACCGGACGGAACGATTCCTCTCATTCGCGCGCAGGAAACACGTCCGATTGATCTATAATCGCGAGGCGTTCGCGCGTCAAGGTCAGTTAGCTCGAAAACTCGCCTCGCAGTCTTAATCCGCTCGCGCTCATAAATCCTCGGCCGGTATAGAATGGCGTAGGTAGATCACGCGCAACGATGCGCTGCCGTTCCATCCGCGAGGCAGGGGGAGTCGGCTGCGAGCCGCGTGTTTTCCGTGCTTGTAGCGCCCCGGAGATATCGATAGCCGATCGGCCCGCGAAGGATGCGAATTAATAGGAACGAACGCCGTCGGCTGGTGTCGTTCGAATATTGAACGGGTTTCGTTAGGCTGTTCCGGTTTATTTAACGTTCGTTTCATTAGGAACGTCGCGTTTCGCGGGGCTGTTCGTCGAGAACTCAATGCGATTGAATTTAGATTTAGATTTTGCGGTTCAACTTTTGGCTACTGTACGCCGCTGAAGTGTCTTTCGCGTTGGTTTCGATAGCTTTGCACGTTGTAGTTCAATGTAACATGCACGATGGGACATTCTGTCAGTTTCAAGTCGCAGTACTGCATTTGGTATACGCAGTCCGCGGTAAACCGTACGGGGACGTAGCTTCGAGCGCAGTCCTGCCGCAGCTAAAAGGTTAAAACGGCTTTTGTTAGGCAGAATCGCCTCCTCGAGTCTTTACAAAAGTGCGTATGCGAAAACGAACGTTCGAGGATGTTCAGGGTTGAGCGAAGTCCTCGAAGGACGCGGCTAGATTCATCGATCGAGCCGAAGATCGGTGACAGAGACGAACAGGAGAGAGGAAGATTCTCTCGATCCTTCCTCGTCCGCGACGCGGACAAAGTGCCGGGCTCCGCGACGAAGAAGAAGAAGAAGAAGACGGTGTCGAGAAGCTGAAGGACGGGGAAGCGGCGAGCGACCGGTCGCTGAAGAACGGAATCCGGACGAAGGTTTTTCGTTTCGCGCGCGGATTCGTTCCACTCTTCTTTTCGTCTCGTTGTCGGGCCATTCTGTCGGCCGATTCGGACCGCGTCGCGCACCTGCACGCCACGGCGACAGCTGGACGCGATGGGATCGCGGGTAACGGTGCAACTTGCCTCGAACTGGATAGCGAGGAGAGCTACCCGGCGAATCGACGCGGACGATCTCGATAGGCGCGAATCGAGCGTGAAAAATGGACGTTTAAACTTAGAAACGATCTCTCCGTCACCCCTGCAATCTATTTCCACGATCCTGACCCTCTTCTTCGTTATTTCGCGAATCGACGCGCAGCTAACGGAAGTCCAGCACCTAGGAATCGCTCGCGATTTAATCGGGAGCCACGCGAACACTCGAATCTCCAGGTACGCGAAACATGCGAGGCTCCTTTGAAACTTTTACAAAGGACACGGACGTTCCGGCGACCGAACGGCGGTAGCATCCCCGGCCGCCGTTAATTTCTGTATTTATTATCGGCTACCGAGATACGCTCCCGCGAGGCGGCGGAGCTCGCAGCGTGCAGCCCGCTCCGCGATCCCGTCCTGTGGTCCCAGGTGTCCACACACGCGAGCGAGCGAGCGAGCGAGCGCGCCGCGTCCTCTCGGAACACCATTCACCCGGCGAAAAAAGAAATCGAGCGAACCGGGCGCGCAGGGACGAAAGAAAACGCAGGGACAGAGGGACACGCGATGCGGCAATTTGTAACCAGGTTACGCGACTCTGGTAGTTTGTACCGGCGGTCCTCGCTTCTCTCCTCTCTCCTTCCCTCCGCCGATTCGTTTGCGTTAACCGCGTGTAATTGTTTCTCCCGGTCGGTCGGTCGGTCGGTCGGCCACTCGAGTGTGTGCCTCTCTGTGTGCGACTGTGTATGCTCGTGCACCGTCGCGCAGGTAGCGTGCACCACGTAACGCATAAACGGGAGCCCCGGTGCGGGAAAGGGGACGCTTGGCCAGCGCTCGGCGAACAAGACCTCGAGAGACGGACAGACGGCGGGACGAGGAGACGGGAGGAGCAACAGGTGTACGGACAGGTCCGTTTAGTCGCGCGGGGTGCGTGAACCCGAGGGAAAGGGTGAACTAGGCGAGCTGGAGACGCGTGTGAGCGGATGGCGTACGAAGAGCGCATCCGGAAAATCTAGCATGGAGGCGATTAAACCCGCCGCGCGAGCAGCAGCGGGGAAACCGGGGCGCCACGGGTCAGACGAATAACTACGGGCTGATTCCAAGGCCATTCCCGGCGAACACAAAGAAAGGGAAGGGAATGCAGGCTGCTCGTTGCACGAACGCGGGAGGAACGGGACGGAAGAGGCGGTGTCTCGACCAGGGGGCATCGAATATTGCTCCGGCGGCGCTTAACTTAGTATCGGACTCACTTAGAATAACCCGCATCCGATATAGATCGGACCCCGCGTTCAGGAAGCTAGTCAGGTAGGCCTAGAGCGACGCTAACTTTAGCGGAGCGCGTCTAGCCAAGTGTACGGATGGCGGTCTACACTGCGGCTCAGAAGCGTCGCGCGCGAGGAATCCGCGTTTCGAGGAAGACCGGGAGTCCACCGATCGTTCGGTGTTCACGGAAAGTTTGCCGGTTCCTTTTGGATCGCGTTGTTGAGTCTTGGTACCGGTATAGAAGTCGGGCCAGTTCATTCTCGTTTCTTTCGCCGGAGCGGCTGAATTTAGCGTTCGCCAAACAAACGATGAAATACTCTCGACCGACAGCGTGGTGCGCATGGTAAAGGAGATTCTCAACGACCGGAGAACCCGCAAACGTGTTTCGTAAACGCTTGCACGGCTGAGAAAATAAACGCGCGAGAGACGAAGAGCTTTTCGCGGAGAAGCTTCGTATTCGCGATACCTCGGTCTTGCGCGGGTGTGTAATTTGATTGTAGTTCGGCTGCTGTTGCATATGGAAAGATGCACGAAATGAACATAGAATCTTTTTACTTTCCCTTATCCTTGATTCCTCGATTTCGTATTTAGACTGAGGCATCCTCGCGCTATACCGTGTTATAATATACGTGAAAATTTGACTTATTATCGTTGCTGTCGTTGAGAAGTAAACCGCTTCAAAATCTTAGCGTCCTGAATTAATGGTTTGTATTTAAGATATTGCCGACAATTGCGCATCATATAGCACGGTATTTATAATCAAACCAGTGTTTATAATTACACGAATCATTAACAGTACTTCGGAAATTCGATGAACATCATATTCGTTGGTCGTTAAACTATCAACCCTATCGACTAGCAGCTCTATCAACTGCTAACTCTATCGACTATCAACTCAATCAACTATCAACTTTATCGACTATCAATTCTATCAACTATCAGCTCAATCGCTTATCGATCGATCGGCAAGCGCGATGCCCAACGACCCGTACATCCAACGCACCGTGTATCGTCGCGTGGAAGCTGGCGTCGGACGAACGCGTTTCCGATGCGTATCGGAAGCGAATAAAGTTCCGCGAAACTCCCAGCGATCGGACGGGAACACCGTCCCGGTAACGTTTCAATTAAATCTCCCGGTGGAACACGATATTCATCTGGCCGACGAAGAGGACGGCGAAGAGGAAGCCCGTGTCGGACACGTGTTCGTGCGCGCCGAGCGCCGCGGTCCTCTCCGCTCGCTCGCCAGCGCGCGCGCGCGATCGCGAGAGAGCGGAGGAAATGACACGCAATATACACACACCTCGCCGGACGTATAATACGAATCCGCGGCACGTAACTGCGTTATGTAAATAGCGCGCCGCGAAATACGTTTTACACGGACGTGGGTGTATCAAGATTTCCATGGGGATCTCGTGTTACCGCGCGCCGCGCGCAACACACCGACGACGGTAATTCGACGTTTTTTCCCGGCGTTATTACGTCCGTAATGCGAGCCCTTCGCCGCGGGCGCGCGCGGTGCGTTCCGAGAATGAATCCTTTATTAAATATTCCCCGCACCCCCTCCCGACCGTTCACTAATAGGCTACGAAAAATATGGGGGCTCTGGAATTTGGAGCACGCCGCGGCGTCGTTCGTCGGGTTGTTGACCGCGCGATTCGATCGGCGCGTTCGATGTTCCGTTTTGTTTCGTTACTATTTTAGTAGATCGACCTTTGACTTATCGCGGAACGGAATCGAAAATTGAATCTTCACGGAGTAGACTGGGGGACTTGATATTCCTCGCGGAGAATGGAGAACTTAATATTTCTAGGGATGGAATCCGGAACTTCCGGACAACTTAATATTCTTACCCCGAATCGAAAGTCCAGTATTCCTTAACTGTAGCGGAACGTTAGAAACTCAAGATGATTCGTTGCAGGACTATCCGTCAACGAACGCAAGTTCAAAGGGATAAATTAGGAAAAGAGATCCACGGATCGTCAAGTTCAAACGTTCGTTGTAGTAGATGCATCCTAGACGCGGTCTCCGATGTTAATTATCATAATCGAGGCGAAGAATGATTCACCGCGGGGCATTGTACTCGTAGAGGCTAAGATTAAGAAGATTAAAGGTTCCCATGAATCACCGGGGGACTCGAAACGGGTCTAAAAGCGAGGCGTGTTCCCTCCCGCGCATAATTTCGTTTTCATTTCTATGCTCCCGGAGCGGTTACAAATGAAACGCGAGCCCGCTAGACCGAACAAAAACGTTCTCGCTGCTTTTTAATGGGACAGCGAGAGGTTGAATCGTTGCGCCGATGCGAGCCAATGGCGGCGCGGCGAGGCGATAGCCGGGGCAGGTTGAATGACAGAATGCGTTTTCTAGTGCGGAAGTGGAGTTCGAAATAGGCCTACCGTTCGCCGCGAAGTGCGTGCGATCATAAAGGTGAGTCGGCGGAGAGCGCTCGGCGGAGCTCGCTCGCTCGCTCGCGCGGACCGCGCAACGGCGCACGTAACGAGCCATGTGCAAAAGCCAGTCCTGCCATAATCGGCGCGGGCGAGTTATACGGCCTGGTTGTCTGTATCTGGAGCGGAAACAGAAGAAAAACGAAATGGTGCTCCTGCTGGGAATCGCGCGTCGCATAACCTGGCCGCGGCCCTCCTTTGGCCCGGGATACGCGTGTTTCCGTCGAAACCCTTCCGAACGTTCCCTACGCTCACTTCGACTTCAACTTCGAACGTGACTCAAGGAGAGCCTGGAACTGAAACATTCCTGGTTCCGTTGAAAATGGATACGAATGTTCCCGCGTTAATCGAGTTGGCACCGTGATTCATCGACTGAAATGGACTCAGCTGCGATTTTCTATGATCCACGTAGTTCGTGTTTCTTAATAAAGGACAGCGATAATGACAATGATAATGATAATGATGATTTGATCGACGCAAGGTGTTCCCTATTTCGAGGAGCACCATTTCGAAGACCGAATGAATATCTCCTTTCTTGTTTTATTGGGAATCAGTCGACGACGTGATTCGTTCATTTATTCCGCGATTCATCGAGGCAACGTGTTCTTAATATAGGCAAATGATTCCTCGCAACGTTCCTCGTTTCCTATTTCGAAAATCGAGGATTGAATATTTCTTTCTTTGCTTCACCGATGAGCAGCTGACGTGATTCATCGACGAACTCCTCGAGTTTTTCTAATTAACTGCGCACCGCAATGAACGCGAATAGTAATGGCAATAACTGTAATACTTGCATCAACTGAACCCACTTAACTCGGACTCTCCGGCGGAAGCTGGGGCTTCTTCGATCAATGACGATCAATTGCGAGACACCTTCGCGCGAACCCGCGGAGTGGGCGGCAGGGTTAAGGGCGCCACTACGTGAAACGGCCCGTCGAGCGGAAAGAGGTGACGAAGGCCGGCCAATCGAGACAATGACAAAATAATTGAGCCTCCGGTCACGTTGGTAATAGGGTTCGCGAGGGCAAGCGACGACTAATTAACGAGGGAGAGGCGGTACGTGGCCGCAATGCGCCGGGTTTCTTCTTTCGGGCCTGTGGAACGCGACCGAGGCATGCCGGAGCGGCGTCGTGACCTGGGCGCGAGATTCGCGGCCCGCTCTCGCCGCGGCGGGCCCGAAATTCACGAAAAATCGTGCCCGATCGCCGGCCACCCCGCGCTAACGGTACTCCGTGACGCGATCATCCAAATATTTCTTCGCGGCCAGCGGTCCCGCCGCGTTACCGGTAACGAGAGACGTTGCTCGCGCCGAAACGCTCCGAGGCAACGCTCGAACGCGCTTCGGTTGATTGATATCGATACGCCAACCCTCTCCACTGGAGAGGTGCACCGTCTCACCACTTGATTCGATACAGCAAAATTATTAAGTCCGACGTACGGTATTAAGCTTCGTATGCATCGATGTGTGAAATATTGAAACATTTGAGTATGTTTTCTATTTAGCACTGAAATTTCAGTGCTGATTATTTATCAAAGTCCAGTTCGCGTTTTGTGAAGTTAATCGTCTGGATACCTGAACGACTCGGATCGAAAACATTCCGAAGTTACAGTGTAACAGACTGCAGATTTTCAGGGAAATATACAAAGTACGATAACGTAACCCAACGAAGCAACGCGACGTTATATCTCGAATTGCGTGTACATCGTTCCGTGAAAGCTCCAACGTCCCGAGCAGCACGCCAAAATCCGACAGCGCCACGTAAACACGCTCCGAAAGTAACGCGCGAACGAATCCGGCGTTGCACGGTCGATGCCTGAGAAACCGCTGAAAAACGGCAGGGACACGGCCATTTCTCCGCTACCGCTGGAAATTTATATTCCTTTCCCGGAGAGACCCGTCGTTTCGTTTCACCCGGTTCGCGGAATAGAAATTCGAGGAAACGGGGGCGGCCGGGGAGCAGCCGTATCGGCGCGTACGCGTCCGCGCGACGGGAAGACCGGGAGGAGGAAGGAAGGCAGGCTCGCGGGGAAAAAGAGAAAGAAATCCGTATCGAAACCGATCGGTTTCCCTCTCCCCCTCGATGGAACAGGTTGGACCCGCGAGAATCTTTCCTTTTTTTCCCGGCGTCGCGGGGAATCCGCGTTACACACGGGAGCGTTTCTAAAGGCTTCGATCAACGTCCTTCCTCTCGCGGTCCCGCGTGGAAATCGATAAATGTCGACGTGTGTACGTCGGTCACGTATCTAACCGGAGTATCGAAGCTCGACTCTTTTGGACTTAAGAAATCGACTCGATCTCCCGCGAGCACGGGAGAGTAGCAGCTCGGCTCGCTGCCCGGCCAGCTTCCAGTCGGACGGAGCCACCCTTTTTCTTTTTTCCCTTCCCCTGCCGCTCGCCGGTGCACGTTTTTTCGCCGGTCCGTCCGCTCGCAATTCGCGTCAAGATTTCTCGTAACGGACTGCGAAACGGCTGTCGGGAACGGCAGGATGCCATGGAGATTAGCGCCAGCCCCGTCCCAGTCTAAGCTAATTAACACGCCCGACTCGCCTCGCCTCCTCCCTGAATCGAGCCGAGCATCTCCTCCGCGGTGAATTGCGCGAATCGCGCGCCACGCGGGCGAGGATTCCAGCCGCGGAGTTTCCTTCGTTTGTTTTCGCGATGCCGGAATTTATAGCGGGCTGAACCTCTAATTGAACGGCACACGTCGCGAGTGCGATCTTGAGCAGCGTTCGCTTGTACGCTTCGCGCCGCTGGCTCTCGCGATTTACAGTCTATTAGTTGGAGTCTTCTATACGCGTTTGACGTGCGGATCGTATTCGTGCGGTGCGATTGTGTTTGTATTTGCCTTTTTTTGTATAGAAAGGGAAAGAGCCTCGTGTAAATGCAAATGACGGATGGTTTCTACAGACACACGTCGTTTGTCACTGTTTCTCGAGTCTGATGCGAGCCATTGGATTAACACGTTGAGTGCCGCACGATTTCATGGAGCAAAATACACAGAATGGAAAAAATATAATGTTAAATCATTTGTTTGGATTGCATTATTGTTGCGCGTTGATCTAGCTGAATGGCAATGCATTAGGTGGCAATCGTTTAATTGAATGATCTATAGTAATTCGAATTATCTGTAGTAGATCACCGGTAACCCCGTGGCATTCAACGTGTTAACTCCATTTTCTGAATCTTTTACGATTTCGTCTTCAAACGTTAAACAATCTTCAAACTTGCTTGCACTTACAGGTTTGTATGTGGAACATTACAGTAACGTTACAGATATAAAACACAACTTCAGAAGTAACGGTAATGTTTCAATTGAACACGTTACGCGTGTTCGTCTTCTTCTACGTTGTTGAAGCTTTAATACCTAAGTCTGCACAGTAGCCACTGAAGAGCGACAAGGAGGAACTAGAATAAACTAGAAAGAGACGCGAAAGCGCGATTTCGCACGCAACAAAGTTATCGACGATAGTTACACACCATTGTCGTTCGCACGCAATACGCGCTTCCTCGAGCGTGTCGGTGCAGCGTCGCGCCGTTTCGCCAGCGAAAGTTACCATGGCTCGTTTCCGCTCCGCTACCGGTGTCGGCGGTGGAATCGAATTTCGTTCGCCTCGATCGATCGGGCTCGCGTGGCGCGAGAGGAATACGATCGAGAGCCGGGACAATCCTCCAGCTCGGCGAGCGGCCACGATGCTATCGGGAATACTTAATCGGCAATTAACTCGACGTATTGGTCCCGATCGGAGATTATTTTCATCGAGGAACCTCCGGCGAATCCAGTTTCTTCGGCGGTACCGTACGATCGTGAAAGAATAGAGCTTATCGAACATCGCCGGCATCTCATCTCGGTTATCGTTGTTTCTGGGTTTATTGTTTCTTAATCTCGCCACTATCCTCTGCATTTCGATTTAAATTTCGTTCCGATCGATTAATTTACTGGAACGGCATATTTGGTATGAATTTCCTGCACCGAAGTGGGCAACAAGCCGCAGATATCCGGGACGCGAAACGCAATAGTGGGATCTATTCCATTAACGATCATACGTGAAAGTTATTTTGAAGAGGAATGTCGAACAGTATAAATGTTTAGAAATACGAGCCAACGTGTGTGGAAGTATTCGAGAATCTTTCGAACATACTGTAGCGGGAGTTGACGATTGTTCTCGAACGCAAGGAAAATTCGCGCCTGTCCCCGTAGAATACGCACGCTCAGAACAAGGAAGTCCTCGATCCGCAATACGGAGGAACATTTCCGCGGACGGCTATCTGCTCGTTCCGGTGGACTAATTAATTAGCATCCGGAATAGAAAGGTTCTGGGCTGAGCGTCTCGGAGTAATTTCGCGCGTCCGGCCGCGATGAAATACGCTCGGAACGAGGCGCGTTAGTACGAGACTAGCTAGCTCGCGCGACCCGAGTGTGGAAGTTTTCCCACAGTTCCGGTGCGAACACAATGCCGAAAGGACGTGCTCGTATCCTGTTGGATGTACCTCCTTCCGGTTCGTTCCTCGCTCCGCGCGTTCCCCCTCTTTTCCTATCGCGTTTCTGGCTGGCTTTCTGGCGAACGAAACTGTGCTCGCCGACTCCGCCTCGGCTCGTTCTGGTCGGTAAATTTCGAGGAATCGCGCTTTGTCGACGAAGAAAGAGACCCGGGCTGGTTGAGCACGAAAGGGAAAGTACCGTGTCGAAGTGCGACGTCGGTTTTTTGGACGGCCCAAAAGGGTACGAGTCTATTCGAAAGTAAAACTATCGTGAGTCGCTTTAAAGAGCAATTCTCGCTGGTGGATGTTGCCTTGGGAATGATGATGAGTTTGACGATATAGTCATTTCCAACGTGGTATTCATAGTTTTACCAGCCTTTGAATGGCGCAAACTTTAGGTAGTTTTAGTCTTATATACCTAGCTGAACAATTTACCTATTATCAGTTACTTATTTATCTTTCAAAGTGTTCAGCCAAAAGGCAGAAGACTGTAACACGATTCGAATACACATTTGTGACAAAAGCTAGACCTTCGGCCCCAGTGTCCTCCACTCGGTACCCCAGCGATTTCATAAGAGACGCGGAAGAAAATGGAACTTGAGAGGCTAACGGACAGCGAACAACAGAGTCTAAAGCCCTCCGGATCCCCTAAACATAGCCGCGATCGTCGGAAACGTTAGCCGCGCGCTGATGGTAGCGTGCTCGCGCCAGCGCGTAGTTTCGTGGCTCGTTCTTCACGGTCTCAAAAATAATGTCCCGGTGCTGCGGTGCGTTGTCTTTTTACGGTGCACGGTTTCGGTCGAAACGCGAGCGACCGGGGTAAGAAAGCGGCGGCAATTACCGTTGTCTAGACAAAAACCGTGTCTCCGATTGTCTCGGGAGTTTCATGGCGTCTTCTTTCGACGTTGCGCACGCGAGCGGAGGGACGACGCCGCTCGGCGACGAGCGGAGAACAGGCATTACTCGGCGGAATGCAAATTGCCGGTCTCTGATCGCTCGTCCCGTTGCCATTGTCGATCGCGGCCTTCTTTTCTCCTGGCCGCGACCGTCTATTACTCCACCCTCGATCCCCGTGGAATTTACTTCGTGATATTCGGATCCGCGCACGGATAAAAACTTAATTGAAATACCCGGGGAACGGGGGCTGCCGATTTTACTTCCGACCGTGTCGATCCGATCTCGGAGGCCTCTCTAATTGGCGATCCCCGAGCGGAGAACACCGCGAACACTTTTACCAAAGAAATGAACGCTCGCTACGCGAACACTGGGGACGACAGGATGATCTCGACGAAACTCGGATCCAGACACTCGATAGTCGATGAATACAGACTGTAACAAATCGCCGTTCCGCGACGGCTGCGATCGTGTTCCATTAACAGATCGTTCACTTTATAATTGCGGATGATTCGAGTCAGCTCCTAACAGAGCTCCGACGTCTTAGTATCATATTGAAAGTATCCTCGTTTATTCAGAGGAAACCCCAAGTCTACTACCAGAAGCTAATAGCAAACAAAACACAGGGAACGAGTTAGCGTTACATGTCGCTAATGATGTTGCAGTTGATGCGACATTAAGCCAAAAGGAAAAACGAGGAACGTCGTCTACGCGGGGAGCTTTTTCGCGGCGAGATTGCCCCGCGACGCGAATCACGCGAACGTAAACGTGTAAGAGGCCTGAACGACCCAATTAGCTTCCATTCCCATGACCAAACCGTTTATTCATGTCTATTAGACGGAACGCCGTGACTACGCGTCAGCTCGTCAAAGGATAATTACTTGAAAATAGGTCTACATTAGTCATGAACACGGGGTGGTCCTATATTGCCGTAGAAGGCGGACCCAGAGTACATTTCGGAGCGAAAGAATGTCCGATGAATCACCCGGCGTTCAAGTAACACGCGTTACCGTCTTAATGGAAAAATGAGCGACTGCGGCCGTGGAAGTGGCGCTTGCTCATCTTTTGTCTCGGAGAAAGGACACTCCGCGTCAGGATATCCCGTGAAATCGATGCAAGAGTGGATTCGAACGACGACGTTAAAGGTAGGTACGCGTCGCGGCACAATGAACCCCCATTTTTTAACGTCCGCCACGGGAGCAACGCGTCTCGTCACGTGTCCGCCGGGCCGACAGCTGCTGCGGGCTTTCCGAGCCCGCTCCATAGAAATCGGGAAACGTACGGGCCCCGTGTATGAAATAAAAGCTTACGAGAGGACTTAAAGGAAAGAAAACGAGGGGGGAGAGAGAGAGAGAGAGAGAGAGAACAGTCTCTCCTAGCAGGGATTTCTCTCCTGGCTTCTCGCATGGGAATATGGGGGATCGTGGATTCGCATGTGTCGCACGGGGGACATTTATAAATCGAATTTCTCGGCGTCCCTTACTTCGCATACCCGCTCTTCACGTGGAATAAATTTCCATGCCGAACCCCCTTGATCGAGACGACTCTGGAGGATCGTCGAAGGATTCAGGCAGACAGAGGTAACGGTAGAGACTTTTTTCATTTCGAAATGTTAAAATTGCAGGGGCAACGGTGACATTTATCGGTATAATGAATTAATCGATAAGAATTAACTCTGATATGCCAAGTCTCTTGCCCTTTGACTCTTCTACGTTTACGAGTCGTTGAGATATCTAATTTCACAGGTTGTTTGACAATTTTCCCGTGAAACGTATAATATTCAGCTAATGATCGAACTGGGTTCAAAGTTGTAATATTCTAAATTGTAAGATATTCCTGTGCTGACAGTGTAAAGGGAATAAATTACGAAGGTATTCGATGCGAGCCTCTTCGTTATTGCAACAAGAAACAACTCGGAGCTACTACGAATGCGACGTGAAACAGTTCGATCGAGTATCGAAAGTCAATTTCTCGGGTCGTTCCCCGGCGGAAGCCCGGGGAAAGAGATTGCCGCGAGATTGCACGTTAGCGAGTGCACGCTGCAACGACTGCATTAGACGAGCGCGCGGTGCACGTGCTCGCAAATCGCTTCTCACGATTCCTTTCAGAGACAAGCGACCGACAGACGGGACCGTTCTGTTCGCGCGAGTCGCAGGTGCACGCCGGCAATGAGACCACGAAAAAATCTGTGAAAAGGCGCGGCCCGATTGCGCAAACCCGCCTGCTCGTGCCGTGAAATTCTCGTCCAAGGACAAGGCGGTTCCGAGCGGAATCGGTGCGCGCGATCGTGCACGCGTTTAATGGGTCGGATCGCGTCGCTCTTTCTCTCCGCTTCTCTCCTCCGATGAATCGAGGTCGCGTCGCTCGATATCTAAACGCGAACCGCGCGCATACCAAAACTTTGGTGGACCCGGAAAATTAAGGGATATCTTTGGAATGTCGATAATTTAGGGATAACTCGTTTGGACGTCCCACGATACGATGTTCCGTTATATTAATTAAACCGTTCACAGGTCGAAGCGACTAACTTCATTTCTTAACGTCTCCGAATTTTCGTGTTAGAACACTTGATCGGTTATACATTTACTCTTCGTTTCTGTCTATCATTCGATCAACAGACTTACTCAACTTGGCAAACGAACGACACGATTTGCAATTCGTATCGAGTTTCAACGCTAAAATCGAGTTATTTCATAAGCGTACAGTGACACGTACCGTTCACGTGAGTCAACGGTACCGATAAATTTCGATAGTTCCGAGAACGGTCGAAAGTAAATTCCTGGCTGAAGAGAAATCGACCGGGCACTGCTTCCACTCCAGAGGGCCGGGGGTTAATAGTAAACGAAAAGACGACGAACTATCGGAGGGAGTCCTTAAAACGCGACGACCTTTAGGGTGGACTTTTATCTTTCTTTTCCCTTTGAATGGTCGAAGGTGAAGCTGAAGGGTCTCGAGCGATACTCTCCGAATCCCCGCGAGAGGACCATAAATCACCGCGGAAGAAAAGGAAGTCGCGGAGGGAGGAAAAATAAAAAGTGGCAAGAAAGCTGGTAGGAGAAGGCGGTGAGGGGAACACGAGAGATTCATCGCGATTTCGAGATGCAGGAGAAAGGAGAGGAGCTTGGAGAAAGCAACCCTCCCGCGAGTCGTTCGCCTAAGAGCGCCGGTGTGCATCGGGGGTACTTAAATATGTACGCATCCTCGTCGGGCCAAGCCTCTTTCTCGGAACGTCCCGCGACGGTTCGCGACCACTCGCGACCACGTGTTTCCCTTGCCTCCCCCTGCGGCCCGGAGAGTCGACTCGATTCGGCATTGTGATGCAAATTCGCGCGCGCGAGAGGGATTCCTTTAGAGCGAGCGGTGAGAGTCCCCTACCTCGTTAACTGTCACCGTGCGCAATTGATTTCGACGTTTAACTCGCGATCGACGAAAGTGTATTTAAATAATCGAGTTTCTCGCAGATGAAAACGACCAACTTCGCTTTCCGAACGTGTACTAATTAACACTTCATTCTCTTTACACTTTCAATGAAACGCTTTCGTCTTTTCTATGACTCTTTTACTCCACTTTCAACGGAGATAACATCAATTAAACATTTCATTTCGTTCGCCTTTTAATTCCATTATTCCTTTACCGACGTTAATTACGTTGTCAAATATTAACACAATTTCGAGTGACAATCATTCCGTAATTACACCCGAATCAACGGTGAAATTCCACTTTCCAACGCGTCGATAGTGGAACGAGACGCGCGAGGCGCTCCGGTGATTTCGATGCGCGGCAGGAGCGTCGGCCGGCGGGCCGGTGATTTCGACGCCGGGGCAGGCAGCGATTTCGACTGCAACGATCGATATAGCGCGTTAAAGGTTGGCTTAACGCAGGCACGCACACGGTGCTTATTATTTTCAGCGAGAAGTATATTTACGAAAGGGAAGGGTTATTGACCACACGAGCGGAGTTCACCGAATTCTCCGATCCCGCATTTGAATCCCGAGGCTCGTTTTTGCAGCGGTACCCGAGCGGAGCCGCGGCAGAAGAAAAAGAGCGAGGACGTGCGTGCGTGCGAGTGCTCGAGCCGTGGCTTAATATTTGAATAACGCGCGTAGGTTTGACCCGGCCGAATCAACGGCATATCGGCCCGGCCATAATCAGGCGACATTGTGCGCCGTAGATTATGGGGTAGAGAGAGCTGCGCGACACGGTCCGCCAGCCGCACGAATGCATAAGTAATGGAGTTACGAGGCGAGTCTTCCTCCGCCGCCGCAGCGGTCGCGGCCACGAAGAACCACACGCTTTGTCCACCGGACCCGACCAAACTTCGCACCTGTCGACTAAATCTTTCGCAGAAACCACAATCGCGAGAGACTTTCGAAACCGCGTGTAAATCTCGAGCTGGATTCTTTAATGGATCGACTGGACGCTCCGCTTCCATCAAAGTTGCTACGACGATAACCAAAGGAATCAGAGTATGAATTGTAACGAATAAAACGACTCGCAAGTAATTTTCGCAGAACCAAACAGCGATCAAGAGCTTAATAAACCGTCGAATCACTAATTAACACAGTAATTCAAAACCAACTGCACTCTCTCACATACTGATCTCACTCTTCCAACGTATACAATCGGTCTTGGTTGAGTTCAACGAATATCCGAGCGCGTTCATCACCGAAGGGAACAGGCTCGGCGGAAGCATATGGAAATCCCGCTCGCGTGCTCTCTCGCGCACAAAAGCGTATATTTCATACAAATCAGTTTACGAGCGAGCGGATTTAGAGGTGGTGCTCCGGACAGGGGAGGGAGACTTGCATAAGGGCAGGGACCCAGGGAAAGCTCTCGTGAATCGTTGGCGAGCCGCTCGTAAATAGAATCATAGGGAACGTGGAACAACGGCGTATCTCGGCGAGACTCCCGCGATGGCTGTTCGCCTCGATATCGAGATCCATCCGGAGAACATCGCATAACGCTCCGTCGTTACAATTTCGTCGTCGCTGGAAGAACGCGATCGTTGTTTCTGTTCCTCTCGGGCTGTTCCGTTCGTCGCGTTCCGGTCCTTCCTGTGTTCCCGCGTGCACAGGGAGAAAGAGCTGAACGCGCGCGCGCGCGCGCGTGCACGCCCGGTTGTCGTGTACGTACAAGCGCCGACACAGCGCGCGCTCGTCTACACGGATGCTGACCGAGAGAGCATGTCTGCAGATAAATCTAGCGGCGATATTGCCGCGGCCCCGTGGACTACCCGCGGTGGATCGTTCGCGCGATCGATGGATCATCGATCGGTACTGGCGAAGCCAGCGGGTGGGTGTGCGGACCCCGCGCGCCGTGCTATGCGACTCGGTCCCGACACTCCCTTACACGTACGCGCCACGCGCGCCTGTATACACACCGACGGATTTCTCTTTCTCTCTCTCTCTCTCTCTCTGTTCCTCTCGCTTTCACGTTCCCCTTTCAACTGGAGGACTCTCCACCGAGCGGATGATTATTGGACGAGGGTATCGGCGCGTGTCCGATGTAATAATACCGATAACCAGCGTTACTGTCGGCTGGCGGTGCACCCCTATAGTCCGAGGAGCTGCCTCGGTGTCGTTTCTTCGCTGAAAGCAGGGCTGAAGTTCAGTTCTCTCGAATCTTTAAGTTGAAGTTCTTGCTTGCAAGTTCTCGTTGCTTTAGGTCGAAATACGCCGGAAAATTAGAGGTACCAAGGTTCTAAATGGAAAGTATAATCTCCGGCGCATCAGCGTTACTTATTATTACGCACGTTTTCCTTTGCGTTTGATACCACGCGTTGGTGG
The DNA here is from genome assembly GCF_051020985.1 of Nomia melanderi. NCBI lineage: Eukaryota > Metazoa > Arthropoda > Insecta > Hymenoptera > Halictidae > Nomia > Nomia melanderi. The sequence continues at coordinate 11,267,773 of NC_135009.1, forward strand.
GACTGCGTTTGGAGGATAGGAGACGAGAATGCGCGACGCCTGGCACCATTGTTTTTTGGGAGAAACTCCGAGAGAACGGTTCAGAGGAAAAAAATCACGTAAGAGTATCACGACCGGCCGTTACCGAAGAATTCCGAGCGGCGACGGTGTTTAGCATTCCTTGAGGATCCCGCTTTCGAAATCGCGGCCGCGAATCGGCGATTCCTTTCGAAAACACGAAGAAAACGGGGACCGGCCGGTCGTTCCGAATCCTGGAAACCGGTCTACGGTTTTTAAACGATTTACATGCTTTACGTTCGTTTCGTCTGGCAAGGGGGACCTTCCCAGGAGAAAAATTCCACGGTAGGTGCCGCGAAATTACAATAGACCCCACTCGATCGGCTGGGTCCGATAAGCCGATCCGAGCGTGGATCGACAGATTATCGGCCTGGTTGATCGAGATTCCTCGGCTGGCCTCAGCTGGCGTCTTGATCGAGCGTCGCGGTCTAAGCCGCAGAGGAGAATGCCACCTTCCTCGTAGGTGTTTGCAAACAATGGCGAGGAATCATCCGCGACCGATTTCGACACGAGGCTGGAACGACGTCCGTGACGCGACGCGAGCGAGCAGGGTGTGCCGCAAATCGGCGTACGCGGGGAACGAAAAAGAAAACCTGTGAACGGAAGACAAGAAGGGAAGACACGTCTCCCCGAAGAGGATTGTCGTCTCGGATTCACCAGCAGTCATCCACCAAGAATGCCCAGTATACCATCCACGAAGAAACGGGCTTGAGCGAGCGAACGAAACGCGGAGCGCCATTTTTCCGCAGTAATCCCAAATCCGATTTCTCCGAACACGGGCCAAACGGCGAATAAATTCGCTTCTACACTTTCATCGTAACCCAGACCTTTTACCCTGCGCGCTATCGAAAACGGCGCGGCGTCGAAGCTCGTGTAACTCGAAAAGCTTCGGCCCCCTCGTCGATAAGATAATTTAACGGGATTGAGGGGAAGGTGGTTCCCCGGCGTCGATCGACGGCACGAGAGAAATCGCGAAAAAGAAGGAACAAAAGAGTCGGGACCCGGGCACAATGGCACGCGGGACGGAGGAACGACCAAGGGAAGCGACGAGGAGGAAGAGAAAGCCACGTCGGTAGGAGGAAAAAGAGCATCCTCCGCGAATTCGCCGCGGAGGGGAACGAGGACGAGGATGAGGGAGCGAAGAAGAGGAGAAAAAAGGAGAAAAAAGGGGAGAGCGTGGAAGAGGAACGATAACGTATCGGTCGTAACGCGTTAAATGAAATGGCCCGCTCGTTCCGGCGAGCGGGCTTGTGTTCCAGGAAATATGAATGGCGCGGATAGGCATGCTCGTTACTTCTCCCGGCGTCTCTTCCTTCGTCCCTCCCTGTCCGGGCACGCTGCAACCCTCTCTCTCCCGCGGGCACTGGCACACGGACACGCACACCCCCTTTCCCAGGTTCGAGCGACGCGCGAATACGTATCGGACGAGCTGCACGCGTCTGCGTGCGTGCCGGCCCACGCACCGCGGACGGAGGCACCGGCGTCTAGATATATGACGCGACAATGAATCAGAACCGGAACCTTCGGCATTCCCGAGGGCCGTATTCTTGCGCGGAACAAGGTCCTGTCCACACACCGGCGAACAGACGAACGAACGAACGAACGAACGAACGAAACGAACGAACGCGCTCCGCGGCGCGGCGTCAACGGACCCGTTAATAATCATCGATAATAAGCCTCGTTAACGCTTATCGCCTGTCGAGCAGAATTCGCTCGAGCGTAAGCTGGAAACGACGCGAAAGCCTCGTTTACTTAGGAAAACGATATTTACGGATGCGAGCAGCTCGGGGCGAACGACGCTTCCTAGATCCGAAGAAAGATGAGGTTGTAAAACTGGTAAGACTAATAATATCGAGCAGCGTCGTCCAGGTATACAAAGTTTCGGCGTGGCTGAGCAGAATTCGCTGGATCGAGAGATTAAGGCGACGCAGGAGCCTCTCTTTTCCTGGAAGGTATGCATTTTCTAATGCGAAGCGTCCGTAGCGCGCCATTATCCTCGGGAGCAAGAAAAATCGCGGAGAACTGGTAAGGCTAATAATATCCGGGAGGATTGCGGACGCGATAGAACCACCAAGTTTCGGCGTAGCCGATGCCACGCCCTGCTCCCAGCGCGCGGTCTAATTACGCGTTTCCCGGTCGCTCTCGAGAAACAGCCGGAGTACGAGCTGGCTCCTCGCGGTTAGCTCCGCTCGCTGGTAGCGGTTATCATCGCATGTAAATAGGGGACGGGAATATCATATAAATTAAGGCGACATGCCGCGGCGGCGGCCTGCAGCTCTGCCGCGCATACCCGGAGCACCGATCTAATCCGCTCGGATCGAATTAGAGCCGGCGAAGACTTCATTCTACGTTTCCGGCGTGCCACGGTTGCAAACGGGCAGAAGGAGGACCCGATGTACGACGCCCGTATCTCGTCAATTAGCGTAATTCGAATTAAGCGTGTCCCGCGGTGCGATCGGGGATCGCGATCGACCGTATCGGCGAGGAGGGAGGAGGAGGGCACCGCGGCCAACCACCGCACCGGAGACTAGATCGGTGCTAATACGCTCCCCAGGCAACCGGTACGATCGAGATATCGATCGATTTTATCGAGTACGAGGTACGCCGCGCGGCCGGCTGCATCGGATCGGATCGGATCGGATGGGATCGGCTGGACTCGAGTCCAGGGGAGCCAGCGAGACTGAACTCGAGCTGGGTCTGCACCCGCGGCAGGAATGGATGGCATTCATTGCGTAACGAGCCACTTACCGCAAATCAAACTAATAGCCAATAAAGTAGACCGTCTAAAATCGTGTTCGAGCGGGTTCGATTCAGCCGGGTTCTTCCGGTCAGAGTCATTAATGCGATCGCTGGATGAATGTATCTTTGGCGGGGGTTCTCTACTTGACGTCGGGTTTGAGATCTTCGTTTCGTTTATCGGAGTCGATGTTTCTTTGGGCATCATTGTTATTGGCCGTGGGGAGAGCAGATTAATGCGGTGAATGCGAGACGATCGGTATGATTTGGAATTGTCTGATTCTACGGTTGGTCGTTGGGATTACTTCGCCAGAAATGTAGGAAGATTACAGAGGAATAATTTTTAATTTCATCTCGAAGGAACTGAGTGTCGTTTATTTTTGCTCGAGATCTTCGAGAGTGGTATGTGACTGCAAGGCAACCTCAACACGTTTGCAAACGTAAATGCTTTAGCATTTATTTTCATTGTGGTGCAAAATGATAAGGAATGCTGTAACATTCAAATTTATAACCCACATTATCGCGCACTCGATTCTGTATAGCCTGAATTTCATGAAATTATGCATTCTATCCCTCGGAGTATTACATTAATCGCCTGTCTATTTTCGCATCTCATTAAAATTTTTACTGTCCGCGAACGTGTTAAAGAACCACGGATAGAGAGGAGGAAAAAAAAAGATCCTCCTCCAAGATTCCGTCGTCGACTGGTCGTGGTGGATGTTGCTCGGTGTAACGCACTCGACAGAGCGCCCGATACACAAAGGGCGTCCCGAAGGTAATTGGCCAGCGTGCGCCGTTAGAAAATGCAACATCATAGACCCATTCTTTCGTTGCAGAAGAGCGCAGATACGATCTCCGGCAGGCGTGCTCCCATAATTCAATTCCCCGGACTCCCACAGGTTTCGTGCGAACTCCGTGGCTCGTAATCGCGCGGTGTTTTCTTCGATATCGCTCGCGGATACGCAGCTCGGCCGTTTTACCGCGAACGCGGAAACAAAAGCGATGGAAGAAAATGACAATGACAACAGTACTTGGACCACAATAAAAGCCAACGACCGATATCATTAACGTGCAAACTCCCACGACATTTACATAATACTCAGTAGCAAAGATAACTAAGAACAATTATTAATTATGTGACATCACGATCCTTACATTACAAGATTATCAACTGACATCGATGCATATTCTCGTTCAACATCGGTAATCGTGAACATTATAATTCTTCTCAAGCAATTCAGAAGCGTCGGTTAATGGCTATATTTCACATTTTCAATTAACAAACAACTTCGACGGACATTTCGCGACACTTAGTTTCACTACCACCGAATTGACTCAACAACGAAAACGAAACGGAAAGAGCTGGAAGGAGAAAGGAAGAAGACAAGGGAAAAAATCGATTCAGTCGCGTCGATTGAGCCGCGATCGAGCGCAGCCTTGGCTATTTATTGTTAAGCGTAAGACCAGACACGCTCGCCGTACACCGGCGCGCGGATCGCGCATACCTCGGCCGGCCGCGCGTTATTGCTTCATTTTGCCCGGCGGAAACCTTGAAACGGTGTAAAATTTAATTATGAACAGCGCGCTGCCCGCAATTTCCTGCGCCTCGTTCCTTTTTGCGCGCGAGAGAAAGAGAGTGGTATCGCGGTAATGATATGCCTCGAGCTTTGTAAACGTTGCGTTAACGCGAACCGCGCGGATCGGCGCCGTACGCGATCCGATTTCTCCTTTAAAACGATCGGTCCCGATCGCACGCGATCCGCCACCCCTAATGTACCCCGCCATGATCGAATTAAAGTGCCTTTCCACGTCGATCGGGCCTCGTTCCCCGGTAATTGATTCATTTTTGCGCCGATTTCTCCCGCGAGAACAATGCATTCGCGGGAGGCGGTCAGCGATCGCGTCGCTGGAAGGCGCGAGAGAAGGATAGAGCCGACAACGGAACAAGAACGTAAGAGAGAAAGAGACAGAGAGAGCTCGTGTCGTCGCCGATGGCCGGTAATGCGGTGAAAACGAGGTCTTAACGACCTCGACATTCAACGGGGCCCGGTCGGTCGTGCTCGCCCCTCTCGCGCGCCGCGGGCCCTTGTTCTAGCATGATTGTCGGTGGTGTCAAAGATCCTCGACCCGGGGGAACAGGAGGTTCGGGTTAAACGGAGAATTAACGAGCGGAGGCGCGCGGGACAGGCGACCGGGGACAAGGTAGCAGCGGGCAGAAAGGATTCCCGGCCGCGGCGAGCCTCGAAGCGCGGAGAAATTGGGATCGTCGCCGTTATCGCTTCCTCTATTAACCTCCTATTCCGGTGTCCTTAAAATCCTCGGTGACCGCCGGTCTCCTTTCCCCGGGTCCGCGGCACATTGACATTCTTGCACGAACGGCCGACTTCGTTTTCCGTTCTCGCGGGAGAAGCCGCGCGCGGATAGCGGGAGCGGCCGGCAAGCAAAAAGCTCGTTTAAGCCGGCGGGCTCGCGTGTCGACCGTGTCAATGGGAAATCGACGATCCGAGTTTGAGTATCGTCGAGGTAATTGTCAATTATACACCGGAATCGTTCCGTCCATCCACGGTTCGGCCGGTCATAAGCGGCTCCCGGTCGAGTTGACTCTCGTAAAACGCGGTCTCAATTAATGGGGGATTGCGGTTGCACGGAATTAATGCCGCGCCCGTACGTTTCTGCGGCCGGCGGTCGTCGTTGCTGCGCGCGCGCGCGCTCGGCCCGGTAGCGTTTAATCAGCGTCGATAAAACATTCTTTCTCGGGCACGCCGCGAGAGAGGGAACGCCGGCCGCCGGTTGCCGGCATTTATCCTCGCGAATCACCGATATATCTTAATTAATGCTCCGTTTCGGCATCTCGCGGCGCCGCGCCGCGCCGTCCCTGTTCGCCGCGCGATAAATCGCCCCGCCGCGCTGCTCGGGGAATTATTATTTTCCCGCCGTTCGATGGTCCGGAATTACTACGCTCGCCCAATCCGTGGCCGCGATTTCCAGCTTCGAGTATCGCGCGTACCGTTATCGTGTCCGAAATTCGAATCCGACTGTGTTTAACCTTTCGCGAGCTCGAATCTCCGCGGTTTTGCGGTTGAGGATTTGATTTAATGCTGGTTAATTCGATTGTAGTTTAGGGTCGCGGTTTCATGACCTGTTTAGAAACGTCGGGGATCTAGTGAAGCTCTAGTTTCATGTGAAATAATTATAATACAGATAATTGCGAGAAACATTAATGAAACAGGGCATCGTTGCTTATTAGCTTATCCGGAACACGAATCGCGATCGCCATCGTTTGCCCATCTTCTGGAGGTGAAATGTATATTGTGTTAAGTCGATGCTCCCAGATACAATTGATTCGATAGAACGGAACGCATGGACTCGAGGGCGACTGTAAATCAAAGCTGCAATTACAGATCGCTGATACCACGTGTCCATCGGACGTGATTATACGGACGTTCCGGAAAATCCGTTGTCCGCGATAGCGGGCGGTGTCTCGGTTCGCTGAACGTTTCAGCCGTATCGGCTCGCCGGACCATTGTCTCGATCCTAGGAAACGCGAAAGCGCGCGGTGCACCGTTTCAGATTTCGATCTGTCCGGGAGCACGTCTCGTGCGTTTCTACGTGTATTATCTCGGTCGTTCCCCGAACCCGATTAACCCATTCGCAACGGCGGCGGTCGCGTGCAGACTCAAACGTCAGGCATTGAGACAATGTAGCGAGTACGAGTGCGCGGACTGCGTGCTCGAGAAGCGTATCGCGTACGGTTTGCACGCGTGGATCGATCTGTCGAGATACGACCGGGGAAATAAGCGAATCGAAGACGCAGCGTTCAAGAAATTTCATAATTGTATATGATTGAAAGGAGCTTTCCGCATTGGAATATCGAAACATGTCAGCGTTCGACCGTTTCCTCTTATCGGTGGCCTTGCAGGCGTACATTGATGCGGATGTCAAGAAATTATGCGAACCGAAGATTCAACGTTGAAGAAATTTCATAATTGTGTATAATTATATAGCATAGCGAAGGTTTCTGTATCGGAACACTGAAAAACCTCATTGTTCATGCCTTTAATCTTTCGATCGACTTCGCTGCATGATGTTCTCTGTTCCCCATCGATCGATAAACGTCATCGAAAGCTACCAGGTTGAATCATCGCCGGTGAAAATCGTCGAACAGGTGTCGCGGAGTTTCATCGTGAAGCCTCGCGTGATTCGCGGAACGAAAGCCGGCCGAAGGAAAGTCCGTTCTAAACGAAAGTCGAGTCAAAGGGCCCCCCTGAGTGTGTCGCGTAATGGCTGTACGCGACCAACTGCGAGCGGAATCCCATTCTGGCCGGGAAAAAGAGAAAACGCGGCCTTATCGAACGTACTAAATCTGGCTATAATTGGGGACGAGAGCGGCACGTTTCCTCCGGCTAGCGAGCTAGCTTTTCGTTTTCTAGAATCGCCAGTTCCGGTCGTGCTTCGATCTCGGTTTCTATCGGCATGATGAATGCTACCGATTTCATCCGATTCGTAAAAGGCTTTTGAACCATCACGTCTTAAAGCGTGCTCGCGATGTCCCTGATTATTACTCATTACTACGGTAACACCGTGATTAATTGCTGTTGTCCTAATCTGGATTCTCTAGAGTCTATCGAAATGGGACTCGATAATTGCAATTATACAAATATATTTTGAGAAGTTCTTCTTTTCAAGTCTACTATTTGGATTGTTAGTCGTCCAATTAAATCGGCTAATCGAGGTACCGTTTCACGTGATTATCTTCACGCCGCGATCTGCTAATCTACGTGCCGCACTATTGCCCGTTGCGTTGCCAATCTACTCTCACTCTTACACTGAACAGCCCGGTGTAAAGAAATTAGAGTGCGCACAGAACAATCGGCACAGGTGGACTGTAAAAGGACCTCCCTCGAACCTCCGCGTCAGAAGCGGAAACCGGCAACCGGAAAAACTCCCGCGAGTTCATCCGCAGGACAAACAAATTTAACGAACCGGTCTCTATCCGCCGTGTATACTACTGTTATTTCGAATAATTGGATCGCATCGCGGTAGCAAAACGAACGGGCTCGTGTGCACACGCTTCCTAGACGCGTTGCGCGTTGCGCCGTGCCGCAACGATTAACGAGTACCGTGCGCAGCCTCGAGAATTAGAGTCGAAGAAAGAAAATTACTCGCGCGAATTTAATTGCGATCATTACCGCGCGGTTACACGTTTTCCTGACGGTTAACGATCCCGGCCTGCAGGAGGAAGCTGAGCCGCGAGGGCGCGCGAAATGCTTTCTTTTTTTCCTGCGAGCGAGTGTCGTCGGCGAACGGACTCTGCGCGCCATTATCTTAGTCAGCGATACGCTGTATCATTCGTCAGACGCTTCGGGCACGATGATGAGAGAGCCGAGCTCGTAAAAAATGTCGGAATCCGGGAGAAAAACCAGTTCCACGTAAAACATCTCGGGAATTAAGAAGAAAACCGCCCGTCTCGAACGCGATTAAACCGGACATTCGATCGGATAATGGAAACTAAAATACATTTCCCTTCGCTATCTTCGATTCCGCGGGTTCGATCGTCTCGTTTCCCGTTCCACGCGCCTCAGGTGTAATCTCCCAACGACGCTTCTCAGCGAGAAATCCGTCGGAACGGTGTAAACAACGCTCGACTCGTCGCGCGTTTCTTCAGCGTGTTTACATTCCAATGACGCGCGCTAATGCCGCGGCTCCCTTCATTATTCGCACAACTCATACCAGAAACCGGAGACTCGTCGCGACGTCGATCGGAACGCCGCGCAGTGTTTCGTGTATACGGGAGTTCAGAAAAAAGATCGTAACTTCTGAACTAATTGACTTTTAACGTATATACCCACACACTTTTTTCTAACACTTCGGTCGAAGTATGTAAACGCTTGAAATAAGATATCGATTCGAACTGTTAGCATTGCAAAAAACTCTTTAGCGCGTTTGAAAGATACTAAAATACTGAACATAAAACTCAGATTAAACTGACAACCGTTTATCAAATGACACAAGACTGTAATGAATCCTTAACGTATTTTTCTACAACAAATCGACGAAACCTTCTTAAAGTATTTGGCATAGACAAATTTTCGATTCGTAAACTTTGGTTTTTTGAAATTCCTACGCACGGGAGGACCGCGTGCGAACGATGATTCGCGAGGCGCTGTTTCCGATGCGAAAAGCAACGTTCGATGCATCCGATGGATGGATGCAGCGGATGATCGTACGCGTTATCGCCGCGGATATCTGCCGCGGAAAACCGCAGTTAATTACGCCGGGAAAAAATCCACGGTAATTGGGATAACGATCGGAACACGTCCGCGGATTTCCTTATCTCGCGCGTCCGCGATGAATTTTTTCCGCCGGCCCCCACCCGCGGCGATCGCGCCGCATTTACATTCAGACGATCCGTTCCCAACGGAGGATCTAGCATCTTCTGGGAAGGATCAAGGACACGCGGAGCGAGCGAGCGATCAAAAGAATGTCACGGTCGAAACGTTTTCAGAGGAGCACCGTCCTCCCTTCCTCTGCCGTTCTCTGTCTTTCTCCGGCTCGGGTTTTTTGCGATCGGCAAGACTCGTTTTTCTGCGAAATCTCCGGGCCCCGGGAATGCCCGGGGTGTCGTAACTCGTTCGCTCGTATCCCCGGACGCGAGGGGGATGCGAAAAAAGAGGAGTCCGCGTGTCCGCGGGGACGGCAAGATGGAGGCCGGGCCCCTCTCGTAAAGAACGAAACCGATGGCCGAACACCCCCGCCGCGAATTTCATATTCGCAATTGGCATCCTTTTTTCGTCCTCTCCGCTCCTCCCTTTCTCGTCCTTTTTCTCGCCGGGCCTCGTCGTTTTCGAATTCGGGACAATGCCGGGGAGGATCCCGCGGCGTTCCTCGGGCAAGATGGACGGAAACCGCCGCACGGGCTTCGAAAAAAAGAGATCGCGCCTGTCGTGACGCGTGCCGGCTCGAAATGGGACTAATACTGGGCTGAAGCGAGGTACTGGTGAAAAAAGCTTATGTCTTCGAGGCTTAGAATTGTATAAAGTTCGAGTCTTGAAAGTTTAGAGTTCCATGAAGCTGAGTCTTCGAAGTCTCAAGAGCTCAATCTGCAACCGTTAAAAGCTTGATCTGAACGTTTCAGGCTCTGAATTGGGAACGTTTAAAGGCTTGATGCTTAAGTCTTCGAGCATAAAAGACATCGCAGACTTCCGCTTTAACAGCCGAAGATTCGAGTCCTGAGAGCTCGAGCTCTTAAGGCACGAGTCGCGGGGCTACAGCTTTCGAAACTCGGAACTCATGTTCGCACGGCTGATACGAGGTATGGTGTACGAGTTTATCGAGTCGTTCGGAGTTCGTCTCGAATTCGCCATGGCCGAGATCGTCTTCACGGTTTTACTGGTTTTCCATGTGATAAACTGGCTCGTTATCACGGCGATATTTCGATTCTACAGCGGAGCAATTAAGATAACGATTACGACGGACTCCGCTGATTCCGTGGAATACGTTCGTCGTAAGCAGCGATGGTCATTCGATAATTCGCCGGAATCGATCGCCGGCGAATGTTTCGTTCCACCAGCACGGGGGAAGGAGAATGAGGCTTGATTCAGAGTTTCGGTATGCGCGCGTGAACGACGCGCCAGCCACGGGAAGCCTTCGGGCCAACGACGACGGGCACTCGCTTGTAAGCTGTCTCGAAAGAGCCGGGCTGGAATTTTCGGCGTTCCGGCGGGGCGCCTCTTCCTAAGACTCGAAATTACTCCGGAGACGGTTCAACGAATTCCGCCTCGAGGGTACGTACCTTGGCTCCGCACCGGGTCGGAATTAGGACGGATACTTGGTACGAAACATGGTCGAAATTGCTGCCGAAACGACTTGCGGGCTAATTCGTTTGCGAGGTTACTTCGAGGGTATCGAACATCGTGCTGTCGTACGAGCAACCGAACGCGATTAATCGCTTTCAATTGAAAGCATGTTTACCAATGAAGAACATCGTTTTCGTCGATAGACAAACTTCAAACCCTGTTGCGAACAGTAGGAGACGCCGAAGCGAAGTAAAGAAGACGATGAAAAACGGGATGACCAGATAGTTCAGTATCGAAGAACGTCGGGAACACCGAAATGTTAATGGAGAACGCGACGATATTAAAAGGTTCCACGTCGTCAACCAGTAATCACGAGGAAACGTTATCGCGAGATTCCCGCACGCTTCGTAAGGTGGTCCAAGGACTCAGCGCGTTCAAGGACCCCGGGCGAGGTCGGGCGCTCGCGCGACGAAAAAAATGACCGGGCCGCGGGCCCGATGCGCAGGATATTCGGCTACCGTGCTCCATCACCTCCGATCGACGATGTTATCTGATCGGGGAGGGAGGAAAGGGGAGAGAACGGAGAAAGAGGACAAACGCGCGAAGACCGGAGGAGAGAGAAAGAGAGAGAGGCACGACGAAAGGGAAGAGAGAACACAGCAGGGTAGGGCAGGACTTCCTCGTGTCTCGCTGCGAGGAGAGGATCGAGGAGAGATCCGGGCGTCGGTGCACCGCGATTTAACTAGATGCACACTGGCAGATCTCTATCTCCGGTGCAGTTGCGAGAGCGGCTCGACGACGGCCTGGAACCTCCCCTCTCCCTCGCCGCCCGGTAAAAGGGAGCGAGGATCAGTCGTTAAGGGCTGCGCATCGTCCGAACAGTCTCCGCCGAGTCCGGCTAACGCGTTCGACGAGATCCATCTCCGTCGTCTCTCGTTCCTCGCGAAATTAATGGATCCTCGCGAGCAAATAAAAAGCGAATCCAAGTGGGAAGGCCGAGGGGAGAGAGGCCGAATGTCCTGTCGTCGTTAACCACCGCTCGGAATGACGCGTCTCTCACACGTGATTGCAATCTCGGGCATAAAGCTGGAACGACATCTTCCTGCCAACGTTCTCTTTATACCCCGCGACGCGCTGTTGTACGTAGGACCCCCTATAACGCGATTAACAAATCGAAAAATAACTATCAAAGTGATATTTCCTATAAGAAACAGATAGAGGACTAAATCAATGGTTCGAAAAGTACCCGAAAAGAATTTCACGCGAGATTCGTGGAAGCGAAACGCTGCACGGAATATTTTCGTCGTACTCTAACCGACGAAAGTGTAGATTTATTACTGTATCGAAGATTCTTCTCGGCTAATCGCAAGCAGCATCGTTGCGTAAACAAATGAATGGTCGTCGATTAAATTCCGAAGCGAGTGGCTCGAAGTCCACGGCCCGCTCGAATTACTCGTCCGACCGCCGAGTTAAACGGGCGAAAGCTTCTTGGGTGGGTCGCCGGTTAACGAACAGCGCGTCGTTAAAACGGCACCGCAATTTCGTCGAGTTACGAATCGCCGAAACAACGAGACTTAATGGCCAACGCGGATAGTAGGCGCGCAAGCAAATTCCCGTCTCTCTTACGCGTGGAACGGAGAAAGACGACGGACGAGTCGAGTCGTGTCCCGACTCCAGCGACCCGTCCCCGCTGGGGAACGGGGGAACGGGGAGAGGGTACAATTTGCTCGAATTACGAACACGTTGTTCGCCGCGGCGCGGCGCGTCGCGCTCGGTGAAAGCAACCGATTTTACGAGGGCCCCGGACCGCAACTGTTCGCGAGCTTTTTGATTACGTGGAAGCCGCGCGTTCTCGTACTGCGAGCAATTTTTCTACGCTTCGGGAAAAGGACGGTGTTTCCCGTGTCCTATTGGAGCGTCTTCGAACAGTTATAAATCGATCGGAGATTGCTTCTGTTCAGCCTATCCCTTTTCTTATGATATCCTTTGAAATTACTTGCTTTCACGAAAATTCTTACTCTTAACCCTTTCACTGTTCGATTCAACGCAGAAACATTGTAAAATTTGGAACTGTATATTACATTTTGTATCAATGCATGAAACAAAGTATCTGTATCCTTTCGGTTGTTGATGATGTCTTTAGAAAATGATGAATGGTTTTGATGAGAAGAATCGTCGAGGATTAATATTCAATCTCTATACATATAAGGTAGATATCCAAGTTCCTCGTTTGATTCCGACGCGTTTTGTATCAATTGAACGAGTGGGAAGATGCGTTACAGGTCAGCAACCTGGATTTGTTTGGCAATCGACGCTTCAAAACAATATCACCGTGATAAGGGAAAACCAGTTGGGACGACGCGTGTTCTTATCGCGGTACGCGACTGCCGAGAACAAAAACATTAGTTTTTGTCGCGCAACCGGTGAGCTGTTCCGAGGAAAAACGGAGAAAACATTAGACTCCAGCCGATTCCACCTTCGAAACGCTCGTTCCGGTTCCGTGTGGACGCGAGCATGCTTGCGGAGCGAACGATCGCAACATTTTGACGCGAGGCAACACGGAGGAGCTATTCAGTAGAGGAGGCCGCCCCGCGCTACATAATCACGCGCGTGGATTACGCGAAACTCGCGAGTCCCGGCGAGCGCCGGAGTAAAAACACGTTGGTCTAAAAACTGGTATTACGTTCGGATGCAATTATGTAATCAGGTTGCGGCGCGTACCGCCGCGTGACGTTGAATCTCGCGTAATTAAAATTTGAAATCCATCGAGCAGGAGAGCCAGGTATTTCTGCATTATCCGAGCCGGAAATAATCGATTCTTGCAGCTTAATTTTCAGTGTATCTCTGCGTCCGTCTAGTAGCATTTCGATCCAATTTCGATCTGAAACGGCGAAACTCGTTTTCCCAAGCGCGACTGGTGTTGATGCTTAGGAATATTTATCAATGTAATTGAAATTTGAAATTCATGATAGAGAATGATTTTTATATTCTCCAAACGAGAAATGATTCTTACGAACATCAGAACTTGTTTCCCCCTTCGAAAGTATCGACGATAGCGTAATTAAGAATTCAAATCCATCGTGCGAGAGAAGCAAGAGACTCTCGATTTCCGGAACGAGAAACGATCGGGTATCGTAGCCCAATTTTCAACGCGCCTTAGGCTTGCCTCGCTGAGGAGCCAGGTCGCGCAGGCTTTCGGGCCAATTTCGATCCGAAGAAACGGCGAAACCTGTTTTCCCGATCGCGACCAGTGTCGATGATAGGCCGCGGACGGTTTAGAAAGCACGCCCACCATCCTGTCCCTCCGTGTTTACTACCATTCTCGAACCCGCGGAGTGAACTCCAGGCCTCGAATACCTCAAAGTTACTCTACTAGAACCTGCGATCGTACCGTAATTGGCGCAAGAGACACCTCGCGTACAGCCGATCGTTAATTGGCGAGGGAGCGCGCACATGGAATTGTCGAACCGGGACGAGAAACCGATCGAACAGGATTCGAAATTCCTGCCGGGCTGCGTAAGAATTCCACGATGCAAAAACGGGTATGCTTTATCGCGCGTCGATCGGCCGCTACCCCGTTAAGGGACTGTTGATTTCAAAAGTCAGCGAGGGGAGTCTTCCCCTCGGCACCATCATATTATGTCGGATTACCTCGAATCAACTCGGCAGTCGCAAATCGATTTTCTTCAAATCGATTCCCGGAGAGCTTCCAGAACCGGTCGTGACGTATGTATGCTCCTTTTAGGATTCCAAACGATCCCTTAACCGATTTAATCAAAATTTTTCAAGCCGGGCTTCAGGATCCCGCGGGGGACGCGAACCACCATGAGACCTGCACGATGCATCCATATTCTCTAATCTTCGAACCCGGCGATAACGCCGTTATCGTTATCGCACTCGCGCTTCCGACTTTCCAACCTTTAAATTTTCAAGAACCCCCGGGAGCTGTCTCGCCGCGAACTGCCAGCTTCAAATAAAACGGTTTCTATCCAGTTCCACGAGCTACCGAGCTAGAAGCTATCGCGCCTTACGGCAGCGTCGTTATCGTTATCACATTTTAACTCTTAATGTTCCACTTCTCAAGTTCCAGAACTGGAAAGGTTTTCCGCTAAAGACTCGCTCGGTTTCAAGCGAAACGTATCGCTTTCTATCCAGACCTACGGAATATCAAGCTATCATAGAGACATACGAACTCTCCTCCCCTTTACGCGACATACTTCAATTAGAAGCCAAACAAGCGAAAGCACCGGTTCGAGCGTTTCCGAACCGACAATCCTCAAGAGGGTATCGTTCGGAGGTAACAGAGAACAGCATCGTCCTCGTCGCATCGTCTAGAATCCACTCACCTCTTTCATGCCGTCGAGCCTGCCGAGACTCTTGGTGCCCCGAAGGGGCGGAAACGCGGCGTCGTGCCATCCGGCCGCGTTGCACATCGTCATTTGCTCGGCCTGCACGTTCAGCGCGCGGGCCCTGCTCTTGCTCTTGCGCTTGTCCAGCAGATGCTTCGCCCTGGACTTGCGTACCGGCGCGGCCGGGTCGTCCTCCGGGTCGCTCTGCACCTCCCATCGGGACGGGGACTTGAAGCGGCGTCGCGGGCTCGTCGGCGAGGTCACCGGCGAGGTGAGCCTCTGGACGAGGGTCCCGAACATGGTCATCATTCGAGCCGTGCGCGACCGTGGCTGGACCCTGGAGCGACTCTGGCGAACGCCGCCTTTACTCCAACTTGGACGTCATCTCGTGGTACCCTCGCTGAACGAGACGGGCCCGTGTTCCTCTCATGCCACCCTTTCCTCTACCCTCCTGTCTACGCGGCACTGTCACTCGGCGACGACGAAAACGAAGACGACGACGAAGACGAAGACGAAGACGCTTCACGCGAAATCCACAGGTGGTTCCCCGGTACGGAGCGCAACGGAAGGGGTCGCGCGCTAAGTGGACACTTGCTCGTGATCATGCGACGTTTCGCCGAGCGGTCAGATAGAAACGATTCGAGTACACGATATGCAATACAGACGGATCGATCACTGAATAATCACTAGCGAAAGGGGAGACGAGGCTCTCCGCTAGGATGCGTTATCCTAGCACGCGACGTATCTCGTACCTAGGCCGAGAAATACCGTTCCGTAGTAGCTTCTTATCTCCCTTCCCCTTCGTCGGTCTACGTGTATCTTTCTCTTGCCGAACGGCACGTTTCACCGATCGCGCGGAGAAAAGCGGCGAGGAGAGGGCTACCACCGGGAAGCGACGTGTCAGAGGCCCCGGATCGGCTCGAAACCAGGCGCACAGGTATTTGCCTTCGGGCGTACACCGCTCTCTCGGCGAGCACACGCCGCCAGTGTTTGATCGAGCGGTAGTCTGCGCGCACCGTTTTATTCCGGAGCCGGTCTCCCTTGGTTCCGACGATCGAGCACGTTTTCCTAGCCCGGTAGCTTTTCGTTGGTCCGCGGGAAAGAGGTGTGCGACCGCGGGACGCGAAACGTGTACACAGCTTTGGCTCTCGCTCACGGCTGGGGCCACGGTAAAGAAGACAACAACACTGCTGAGACGAACGTCGGCGACGGGATAACGCGGCGGCGACGCACACGGCGCAAGCACCGATCGCTGGCTACGTGCGGAATCGAACTGGTCGCGCGGAGACTGCGTCCGCCGACCGGTTGGCCTCGCTCCTACGAAAATGCCCGAGTATGGGCGATTCCGCACGAGCCCGATCGGAGTTTGACGATCTCCGACGGGCACACGCGAGCACACGAGTCCGCCGGTTACCATGGCGATCGGGACTTATTCCTGTTTGGGCCTTACACGCCGTTCGTCCCTCTCCGGGGAAACCGGGCTGGGTCCGAGCGCGATACACTTTCTGCGCGCGATCTTCTTTTTCGTCGGATTCCTTCCTTTTTTTTCTCTCCACCGGCGCTCCTTTTATTTCCTGTTGCGCGCAACTGTTCGCGTTTAGCCGACTTTCTAAACTGTTGATCCGTTGGCTCGGCCGTCACCCCGTGCACCGCTGATACCGCCTCGCGAGGTTAAAGAGAGCAACGGGACGGAATGGTAATCCGGAGCGATTTATCGCCGATTCGACATAAAAGTGACGTAATCCACAGCTGTTCGTCCCGCGAGAACCGTAATTCGAGGGATGTCGTTTTAATGGCCGTTTAATATCGGCCGTGATCACGTCGAGCGCGAATTAAACTCTGTTTTCCGAGCCGCGATACGCGTTGATCGTTGACTCCGACGACCGAGCCGCGACTCAGAGAGGATTTTATTGGAAGCTTGATAGCGCGGTGTTTCGGCTCGCTTTGACCCAGTTTTCTGAAGCCTCGGCGTGTAAGTCAGTCGACTTGAGTGACCGACTTGAGTCGCTAATCGTATCGGAATATCGACGCACCTTGTACGAACGGTTCCGATAAGGCGCTCGCGGACATCGGCCAATCGCGAGTCGGTGAAACGTCGGATGATGACCGGCGTGCCTAAGTGCGAATCCTGTCGCTTTAGAAATTATGGCATCGCTTTGGAAAGTACGGGACTGCTACGGGATCGACGGTCAACGGCTGCGGCAAAAAACTACGATTCACTTCGAGAACTAGTTTCTATTTATATCGGGCGCGTCGAAGTCGTTATCCGCGTAAATAGTCGTGAACGTCAGAGACACCGATTTTCCCGGATTTTCAGTGACGCGGAGCGCGGAGGGGGGAACGGCTGCAGCGCTGGATGCACCGCAGGGTGCATCGTACTCTATTTGCAGCCGCGGCGGGAACGTGTCCCGCCGTAACGGTCTCGGCCACGATAAAAGCGATTGATAATGCCTGACCCCGGAATGAATTCCTGTTTCTAGGCGTCAACCGGCTAATTAATGGCACGATGACTGGTTCTCGGTTGCTTCTCGGTGATATTCTCGCATGTCGGACACGATAAATGGGGAGTAGTCGTGCGGAACACCGCGAGAAGGTGCCGGGGTTGTCGAGGAACGCCGCAGTTCCGCGAATCTCGGCCCCCGGAGACGCGACAGCCGTTCGCCGCGGAGGGAGCGAGAGGACTAGAGGATGCGCCTGGCGGGTTTAATCGGAAACGGTGGCTCAATCGCACTTAATCATTCAATTTTTCAGCCCTCATTCAATCTCCTCTTTCAACTCTCTCGAATTCACCTCACGCGTTACCATAATTCGCAGCTGCTGCGATCCTTCAACGTGTCTATCGCCTCTCAACCCTCTCCCGCGATTTTTCCGGATTCCAGCCAGATGGCTGTCGTGAATTATAGACACCGGCACAAACGGCGATTAAATCATAAAGAAGAAAATTGAGGCGCTGAGAACTGTACCCTGCGCGACACTGCACGCAGACGTCCTCCTCGAAGAATTAAACCTCTCAACCGATGGACGATTTTCGACGAGTTCCCAGTTGTTCCGCGTTTTCCTCGCAATCAAGCTAATCGTCGCTGCGTCGGTTCCTCCTTCCTCGTTCTCGCGGACATCGAACCAACGAGGAATTCAACGAAGATAACGGCGTTACTTATTAAGGAACGACATCGTTACATCGAGGAACTCGTCGAAACTTCAATTATTCCGACAGCTGCGTAACAGTGAATGAGACAGGGAGAACTCGATTAACCGCGGCGTGCTACCATGCCGGTGAATACCGGCGTAATACGCTCGAGTCAGCCGATACCCAGCCTGGACCATGTCGGACGATCCATTCTACGCGACCTCTTCGCGTTTTCGCGGAGGGTCGCGACCCCTCGTGAGAATCTGAATTACGCGCGTACACGAGGATCGCGATTCGCCCCGTAACGAGCGACCGATCCGCGATACCGCGGCAACGCGGAGAAAGAGCACGCGTTGGACGCTCTTCTCCTCCTTTTCTTCTTCTTCCCATTCTTCCTACACCCCCTCCTCCTCACGGTGTTCCCCTCGCGCATCTTTCATCTTCATCGTGCCGTATCGCGGGAGCCTGTTTGTCCTACAACGCGATTCAGATACGAGATACCGCGATGGAAATTCATAATTGTACGGTGCTCGTGCACGCCGCGCGCTTCTGTCGTGACGCGAAACGCTCGGCCGTGCGCGTGTGATCATCTCTTGAGGCATCTTCGAGCGCCGCGGCCGATTTGTCAGCGTAAAAATGCGAAATTTGGTAGAATCAACCGCGAAAGTTAAGCTGGAAATAACATCCGAGCGTCGCGGCGTGCCGGTATCGCTCGCGATCGATTCAATCCTGCAGGAACATGAAAGCTGTTGAATGGGAGCGTGAAAGTGGAACTAAACATTTCATACGAGCGACCGATTTGAATTTGGTAGAATAAAGCGTGAAAGTGAACGTTTCTCATTGCTTGTTAAGGTATTAAAGGTGTCTTACAACGATATTTTAGTGGACGATACAATTCATTTGAACTACGGTGTTAGGAAAAATGTTGAAACTACGTTACAACTGTGAATACTTTATGAATTTCCTTATTGACTGGTAATTTGTCCGCGCGGATGGCGTTTTAATCGCGAGTCACCGCAGACCTAGCAGGTAGAGGAAGCAGAAATTTCGTCAGAGCGTCGCAACACGCTTCGCCCGTGTCCTAGACTCGCTCTCGCGCCGCCAGGTTGGATTTCAAAGGCCGCGACAGGTGCGGAGACGAAATAAATTCCGCTTATCGCGGAATCGCGATGCTCGGCAGTCTCCTGCAGTATTTTTCTCGCGCGTCTCGCTTCTTTTTCTCGCTTCTGTGGTCTCCGATTCGCAGTTGCGATTACGCGCGCTTCTCTCGCGGGAGAGTCTCCGCTCGGTCGAGCCGCGGACCAGTCGCCTGTTTACGCGACATTCTTTCCTTCCCTGCTCCAGATTCGCGGCGAGAACAGTCCTCGCCTCGGTGGACCCGCTCGCGCGATCGTCGAGCGATAAATCCGAGTTATCTCGCGGCTCGTCCGTTCCCCGGAGGAACTTTCTTCCAACATTCTTCTGAATTCCGAACGTCGCGCAATAATTCGTCAAATTCCACGTGAAAATCAGAGAACTGTCGACGGAAGGATAAACTCACCGCTGAATCCTAAATGAAGTCCGAATTTTCCACAGAAATCACCAGATCTCCCCACTGTGCGCAATTTCGGAACGAGGAAAGTGTTAACGACACTTCCGCTCGGATACGCGGAGGCTGGACCGACAGAGGGTACACTCGAAGGTTCCGTAATCGCAACTTTCGCCGCGATATTTACATAAACGCCGGCCGTTGCACGAAGAAAGGCCGCTATCGGAAGTGTCCGGGGCGGGAAATCTAGCGTGACCGAATCGAACGCGAGCCAAGCCTTTGTATCGGCTGGTCGATCGATACGCGGATTCATTTCCGGCCGATTCCAGGCTGCGCCGGTGGGAAAGTGATTTGTCCAGGCGAAGTGGGCCGCGCGGATTTCGCTGCCGCGCGCGCGAAACTCGCAGAGAGCGCGTACCGAGCGCACCGGAGGATGGAGGATAGGCTCTCGAGGCGGGAAGCGTTGCGTGCCGATTATACTGTCGGGCAGCGCGAGAAATATTATCCTTTGATCTCGGCGGAGCGTGCGCGCAACGCGCCGGTTTCAGTCCGGCGAGGAATTAACGACCGAGGGTCGCGGTTTCCGCACGACTCCGAAGATTACCGGTCTCTGGCTAGGAAGAGGCGAGCGCGCGGCTGTCGGAAGCGAGACGGTACCGAGGAAACAGATGTCCTTCCACCGACATTGAACCTTGAAGTGATAGTCCACGTTATCATTGTTCCTTGGCGCGTGGTGCTGATAACGTTCGGCAAGGATTTTGCGTTTCCGCGGAACCGCCGAGGCCGTACGGGCGTTTAATCGCGAGCGGAACGCGTTCGAGGTCGAGTCATTCGTTCATTCGCCCGTTCAGATTGAATAGGAGACAAGGTTAGCACCGGTTTCACTCTGATTGCCTCTAACTATGGAACGAATATCACGGTTAATAGATTTGACACTTCCATGGCATAAAAGCTGTATAGTATCGTCAACGAGACGAGTCTAACTGAGTTAGCTACCGTAAAGACTCGCAACAACAGCCTTCAACCGATGAATACAGCCACAGGAATGACGAAACCTTGGCCAAACTTTCCTACTAGCCACGTATCGTTCCCGAAATCCTGGCATAACTATGAACCACTATCATTTCCCGTGTTTCGCAACGAACAAGGCCCAGCCCGCGCTTCCATAGGGGGAAACGATGATAATTAACGGTCGTCCGAGATAAGCGGTACAAGTATGCCAATAATTCTGTCCGGTCAGCTAGGCTCTATCGCGGCGGGCAGCCGAGGGGCGGGGAAGAAAGCGGCGAAAGAGACTGCTGGAGAACAGAGAACGGTTAGAAGCCGAGATAAGATAGAAGCGTTAGGTAGGCGAGGCCCGCGGAAAAATCGCCTGACACAAGAAACGTAGATACTCGAAATAGTCGGCAGACAGAACGGTGATTTACGGCGTTTCACCGCGCGTGCGGCCGCGACCGCGCTCAACTCCGGGTCGTCCTGTTCAACAAGCTATGCGATCGGGAGTTAAGGCCGCGAACGAGATCGTTTCTTCGTGAAAGTCGCGCGAGCCGGCGCGGGTCCCGCCAGGAAACGCTCCGCTCGGTTCCGTTGCCGCAGCCGTTCGCCTGATCGGGCCCCGATAACGATCCGCGCCCGAGCGGTCTAATAACTCGCGATCCACCGACGTGGCCGCGGCGCACAGTGGTCGATTAATCTAACAAGTGGAACAAAAATTGATACTACTTGAAAACTTATTTTTTTTCCTTGTAGATCATGAAAGCGTTGTCTCTTATTTCATTTGCTGCAACGGTCGGTATGAGGTAAACAATTGGGACATGATCTTTGAAGAACTCTTTAACAACGTATATCTTCTAAATTTTTACTTATTTTCACGTGAAGAGAATTGATAATATGGTTCAAATATTAGTAAATATATTTGTAAAGACAAATTTCAACAAAAATTAGCGTTCTGATTGTTAGCTAAACGATTATCGGTTGTATGTATTCGTTAGACTATAATAAATCAAGTTATATAAAAATGTCGAATTTTTCAAACAATTCTTCTCCCTATTTCCGTCCCATTTTTGTCCGAGAAAATTGACCACTGTGCAGCGCGGCGCGGCCGTGGCCATCGCGGCCACGCACGCGTAAACGGGTTAATGGAGAGGTCAATGATGGCGAGGTATTAATAAATGACTCGACAATGGGCGTGGAATTCGCCGGCTCCGGTGAAGCTCGATAAACCGATTCGTGGAACGAGGCGCGATTGCCTCTCGTTTAGCTCCGCGAGCGGTGCGCGCCGCGAATTCCTAGGAGATTGCGTTCTTTCGCGCCCCGTGCACCGCTGATCGATCTTTATCGCGACATTTCTGTGGGAAACACCCGGCTGTGTCGGAAAAGGCTTGTTCGAATTCAGCGCGACTTCCTTCTTCACGAAACTATCCCGAATATTTGATTAATCTCTTATCTTCCTCGGACACTGCTAGAATTTTGCACGCGCGGTGTTCGATTAATCGACTATCACGACGTTGAATAGACGCCGAGCGACTTTGCAACGCCCGTGAACCGGAGCGCGAAGGCAATTACACTCGCGAGCGAAAAATCGATCGAGAAAAAGCAGAGCGATCCCGTCGGTCCGGAATCCCGATCCGCCGATGAAGAAAGGACGCCTCCCTTATCCAAACGCAGCGGCGCGTGAACGCGTCGGCTCGTCCCGGGAACCGTAAGAATCCTCCCGTTATTATTCTCCAGTGCGCGCGGCAAAAATCCATTTAGCCGCCTAAACACTGTTAATTAATATCCCGTAATGACGGGCTCGCCGGGCTCCTTCGCTGGGAATTAGTTCCGGCCCGGAGGAGTTGAACGTCGCCGCCGATAGCCGCGCCGCGGGAGCGGCCGGGTCTCGTAAATTACAGGATAATGAAAGTCTCGCGTGTCGCGCGCGAGAAGCCTCGGCTGTTGCCGGGCTTAGCGGAGCGTCAAATTAAGCAAGTCCGAGGCGGCGCGGCGCGAGTTGTCCGTTGCGAGCCGGTGTCTTCCGGGCCCGGCCACGCCAAGCCTGTTTTCCTCGAAAGGCGAGCGGAGCGCTTGACCTCGCCAAAGCGTTTCCGCGTGGCGGAACTCGTGCACCTTACCCGCTCACGATTCCCTTTTTCAACTTCCACCGCGTCGCGGACCGCGCCCTACCCCGTGTTCTCTCCCTGCACGCTTGCTCCCTCCTCGCGCACGGTGTCCTCCACCACCACAACCACCTCCTACTCCTCCTTCTTATTTCTTCCGAGAGCGTTCGCGATTTTTCAGCCGGGCAACTCGTAAATATCCGCCGGGACTTTTACAACGGCGCACCGCGCAGCGTTATTTATGTAATTGTAGGAAGGATTAACACGGCTGTCGCAATAAATACAATCACCGGGGCGCGCGCAACAGTTCCACCTAGACGCCACGATGATAATATCTTAATTTATGCCTCGCAGCCCGCCCCATTATCTCATTGACGGCTCTTCCTTCCTTCTCGTCGCGGGCAGACCGGCCGCTGTTCTCTTCGCCGCGGACATCGCGCATACTCCTTCCGCGAGATTCATTGACGAGAGGACCTTGGGGACCTCCTACGTCCATGGGAAGGTCGTCGAGCGGACGCTGATTAAATTGGAATCCGGCGATGGCCCCTGTGTTCAGCACTTGCGATTTCTAAGCTTCCAACTTCTAGCTCTCAATTCTTCCAATGTCTAAGCTCTCAATTCTAGCTTCCAATGCCTAAGCATTCAATTGTAGCTTCCGATTTCATCCTCGACTTCCAAACACTAGATCTTCCCCGTAAAGAAAGATAAACCCTTTCCCAAACTAAACAATACACCTTCTGTTCCGAACATTTTACAACACCTTCAGACCACCCAGATCCAAATCTACGCTTTGTCGTTCAGTACCGACAAAACCGGCTAAATGTACCGAAGAGAACGCTTCCAAGACGGAGGAAGAAATCGTAAAGACAGTTTCAAGGGACAATCAGCACGCGTGTCCCGAGATTTTCCGCACGATCACTGAGCGAGCGAGTATTCACGGCTCCGACAATGCTTCCAGCGGGCTCCTCCGTCAGTTCTTTTGGCTTCAGAGGCGCACCGAGGTCGCGCCACTTAACGGTCCGCGGCATATTGCATCGGCCGTTTCGTGTGTATACGCAGAGATTCGAATGGGCATTAAAGCCGGGCGCGCGAGGCATCCGCATGCCACCGGGAGACAGAGAGGCCGGGGCCGAACCCGACGGCGCTGGAAAAAGAGAGAGTGCGTGCGACAATGGGGCATAACGCTCGCGGATAACGAGCGCGAGTTATGTCCCGTCATAATTTGCAATTTAGATTTCATTATCGCCCGGTGCCCGATCCGATCCTCGGCTACCGCGGAGCCTGCTCTCGCTCTCGTTCCTCTTGTCGCCGCGCACGTCAACGCCGGAAGGCGTCGAAACGAGATAATTTCCTTGGACGACCATCCACTTCTGACGACTCGTTTCGGAAAAGACTCCGCTCCGCTTGAGGAAACGTTCGAGCGACAGATCTATGATTCAATGCTGCAACTACCGAGCAACCGGGACGACTTATTTAGAATTTCTTGAACAACTGGAGCTAGCAATCGCTTCAACTGACTTCTTCATTTTTCCACGCAGACGCTATAAGATTCATTAGAGTTTTAAATGACTTCTACAACAGTTTTAGTATTATTAAATCAAGTTCTTTAATAGTTTCTCAAAGAAGAACATGGTAGTTCCTTAATAATTGTAAATAGCGAAATCGGGCGATTTCGTCTGTACGAATACGTAAACTTATCCCACGATTCACCGCAAAAGCGTGTTCGTCGTCTCAATAACAGTAAAACAGAATCCTCCGAGTACATTATTCCCGTGCGTCCGGCAGTCTCAGCGTTAAAGTGATTGAAAAGTCATTTCCTCGCAAGAGAAGGAGCCGGGACGTCGAAGAAGAAAAAGAACCTATCCTTCGAACGGGTTACAGCGAAGCTAATCAAGAATGTAGCCAAAGCAATCGAGCGCGGACACTTTGAATTACGGCGGGCCGCCGATGGAAACCGGAAGGAGCCGCGCAGCCTCGAAGCGACTTGGTTGGATCGCGAAGAATCGGCCGGGAGTAGGAACAACGCCGTCGCGGACGTCGGCCGGCGAGGGATCGTTTCCGACGCATTCGGCCGATACCCGTGGATCGAGAAATCCGAAGGATGCGCCCGGCCTGTCCCGCAAAAGTGTGCTAACGACGCGCGAACCGCCCTCGTGCGAGCGTTTCCGCATTGCCCGCGAGCCGTTCGAACGCGGAAAAACTCTCGGTCGGAACACGGCCGCGGACCAGCTCGCCGGAGTAATGATCCTGGTTAACGGTACCGCAAATTGGTGTAGTAAAGGGTCCGTAAAGTCCTTTATGGAAATGTCCATTGCAATATTGTTGCCGCGGTGCCGCACCTGGCGCGCTGAAAATTGACGCGGTTCATTCGTTTCGGTCATTAGAGCTCGTCAGTTTCGCGAGTGGCCGTCGCGTTCCATAGGACGATGACGGAAGCCTCTCGCCTCGATCCTGGATGAGTTTCGATGCGTCGCGGCTTCCCGTCATGCTTCGCAGGATCCCCATCGGTTTTTCTTTTATAAAGGAAACTCGGGGAAACGTGATTTATCGTCTAGCCGGTGAGCCGTTCCATGGAGGAAAGATGGGATTTCTAAACTTTCGTGCAGCCGGTGCGTGGGATTTCGGAGAACAGAAGCCGATCGAGAGAGCAGTTCGGGCATGAGAAGAATTGAGGAGGCGGCCGGGATGGTATCCGGACGCGTCTCCTAATTCGGACCGAAGATCGAGGGACATCTTTCGCGGCGCATCAGTGCAACGTCCTGCAGAAGATTCCTGCTGCCGGTACCTTACGCCAGGTTCCTTTGGACTGACTCACGTACCGGTCGCCCGAGCCCTCTCCTCCTTGCCCGCCGCCGCGCGTTCCCACTTTGTTCCACGAACACGCGGAGAACTCGCTTTTCGGAAGCAAAAACGAACGTGGGCGAACCTTTCGAAGGACATTCTCACAGATTCAGTTCTTCCATCGGGGATCGCTGAGATCCACATTTCTCTCCTTCTCTTTCTAACCCGTTTCGCCTCCTTCTGTTCGTTCCCCTTGTCTCTATCTTCCTCTCGCCCTCTCCTTATTCTCCTTACTGGCTATTCAGTCTCGCTGCCTCGACGTTCCTTCCCTCGCGTATTCGATGTTCACGCCGTGGATCCACTCCACGTGCGCGGCGGCTATTAGAATAGCTGCGATCCAGCCAGATGTTGCATTGATCAAACGTCAAACTCTGATTAGGGGAAAACGGATCTTTCCACCATCGATCAACAATCGAATGTTTCTCTCGTTCAAAGCCGGATTGCAGTATAGACCAAGGAATCTATGGAACGCTCTCCCAAAAGCGCTGCAATTCGCACTTCAACGAAGTATTTCGCTTCAACACGCGAAACAGCTTGAACTTTCAACGTCTGCAGCGCAGATCGTCAACGCTAAATTACCGCCACTCGGTCAGATTCACGCGGAAACAAAGAAACAAAGAATAACGCGGCGTAATCGAGGTTCGCGGAAGCCGGCGTGAAACAAAGAAATTGTCGCCACGTAACGCGGCGTCCGGGCATTACCATTACCCGCCGCGCCGTTACGGGAATAGCCTGGCGTCGCGGAAATCTGTTTTCCCTAAAGCGGCCGGGAATGACGTAGCGGCAGATCGGCGATCTCGATAGGGCCCGGCCCGATATCGCGGTCGTAGCGAGAATTCAATCCGTGTTACGGCCGTGCGCCGCTGAGAGTGGTAGTTACGGGCACGGAAACACGATTCGCTCGCGAATAATCGCGTTGCCTGATGCGAGCCGCTGCCCGTACACGCCGAGACGTATGATTTGAAAGTACGCAGCGGGACGAGATCGTGGAAAGGCGTGCGCAAAAATCATCGATCGCTCTTCTTGCCGGTGATACTCGCTAGGATTCTACGTGTACGTTATTAGAGCGCGGATTTTTACGCGTCCGCAATCTTCGCGAGCGATTGCGTCAAGCGCATTTGCATGAGGATCAGTTTCGATCGAATGATTTCACGAGGAAAATTGAAAGACGTGTAAACAGCCGATGCGAATAACAGACCTCCGACACGGTGACGGCCGTTTTCGCCTGAGCAAATGTTTACCCGGCTCAACAGGCGAAGCGAGGTTGCACGGTTTCCGAGAAACCAGCCGCGCAGATTTCGCGTGTACTTTATCGCTCGTTTCTCCGAATACCAGTTACGCGGCGAGCGGAGACAGGTGAGCGCGCGCAGGTGAGCGTTTTAGGTGACACTTTCGTGCGAAGGTCAGCTAGGCGACCTTACCGAGGTCGCGCGTGGAGAATTCGGTATGCGACTCGTCCCGCAAGATACTTCGCGGGGCGTGTTGCATCTCTTCCACGCGCGCGTGTGGAGGATTCCCGATCCTGACGCGTGCGTTGTACGAAACGCGTTCCTAGCTAATTGATCGAGGTTAACGACTTGGCCTGTGGGGCTGGGGAATAGTAAATCTACAAGTTACGCGTAGAAGATGCGGTGGAAAAATCTGGAGACTAACAACTCGGAATTTTAAATTGGAAGTATTCAAAGCTTGAATCAACTAAAGTTCAAACTTCCTAAAGTTTAAACTATCTAAAGATTTATTTATCGAAGATTCAAGCTATCCAAGCTTGAAGCTCTCCGAAGCTCGAACTATCCAAAGATCAAAACCTCCAAAGCTTAAACCATCAAAAACCATAAACTACCTAATAAAACTCCAGACACAGCGTTGAAGCTGGTCATGCAAGAGTACTACCAAGTTCATCATCGTTCCGTAATATGCACTCGAAACATTCTCCCAAGATCAACTCGCGATAATCCTGCCTTCCAACCGTCAGCTATCTGAAATCCACGGATTTTCTCGACCCGAGTGTCTCGGCAACCGCGCTCGCGGCCCACTTTCAGCGACCTTAAACCAACTAAAAGCCCGTTTAAAGGCTGCACGAATTTTTCTGACCCACTGCGCGCTGTCTCATAGTAGCGAGCGAGCGGTCGTGCTCGCGTCGAGCCGCAGCTCGACCGGCCACCTTGGCCGTCGGCTAGCTTTCCATCGGTGAAAGCTCTCTCGGCTCCGTGAAACGCTGAACGACGAACGAACCGCCGCGCCGCGCGCAACGTATACACACCCGTCCCGGCAAGAATCGCGGGACCGGTTCGAGACCTTCCTCTCCTGTACGCGCGCCTGACGTTCGGACGTCACGATGAAAAATTAGCGGAAGTTCGCGCAGGCATCGGTCGCCCGTCGATCCGGCGATTCCCGCTCGTTTATTTCCGCCGGCGAACAGCCGCGGGACGTTAGACACGGACGAATCCGACGTGTCCACGCTTCCTTTTCCAACGGGCTCCTCTCGTCCGTACCCTTTCCCCGCTGCTTTTTGCCCCGTCCCTCCCTCCTTTCGTTTCCCGAACGTAATTTATGCGCGGTATTAAATTTATACGCAATCTGAATTGCAAAGCGCGCAACAAGTGACTCGTGCCGCGACGCGCCGCGCGCCGCGATGTCCTGGAAAAGTCGTAAACCAAGGGGAAGGCTCATTTTACAACGCACCCGTACGCGTCCCGGCCGTATCCCCGATCGTCGATAGGAGAAACTCGAGGGAAATCTCATTAAGCGGAATGTCCGCGAACGATAACGTCGTCGTTAATAGCTCATCGACGATAATTAACGGCCCGGATCGGCGGCCGAGCTCTTTTTCCTGCGTCGGAACAATGGCTGCGCGTCGCTTTCCCGTTGCCGTTTGCTCGCCATCGATGCTCCGCGTGGAAAGACTTTCACGCTCGTCGCGATTTCGACGCGACGACACGACGAGATCAGCGAGACGATGCGCGAAAGGGGGGAGTTGTTGCTTCGAGCCCTTCGCGACGCTTTGTCGTGCAACCTGAGGCTGTTGTGAACGTGATACCATGGCTGTTAGACTTTGCCAGGACAACGAAACGTTAACGAGGACCGTATTTCTTCGCCCTGTCGACTCGTTTACATCGTGTACTCGATCCACTGATCTGCTCGCGGTGTTCCACGATGTTTATAGGCGGATAGAATCATTTCTCTATTTCTGGGAAGCTGTGCGAGCAGGATCGAACGGAAAGCGAACTTTCACGAAATACTTTGGTGGAAGTATTAGGAAACTTGGCGAGCGATATATAACAGTGCTGATAAGAGACCACAGCATTTGATTCCGTTCCTACATCCTGGCACGAAAGTTTGAATAATACGAAGAACGCAAACTGAAATTCGTCAGAAAGTTCATGTAACCTACTATGGAAGTGACAACTGAAATAAAAACGAAGCAACGAGAATGCATCTCAAGGTTGGTTTCAAAATACGTCGTAGGTAATGAAGTTTGATACCACCCAGTAGAAATCGAGTTCGCTGTTCGTGCATCACGGCACGCGTGAGCAAGCGAGCACGTGTGCAGCCGCGTAATCGTGTTGCATACATGCGTGCGTGAGATTTCCGACATTTTTAATAACCATGCGCGCTATCCATCGACAGCATCCGAAAGAATCGCGGTAACGGAGTCGGTTCGGTACCGCTAGGAACAGTCGATGCCGATCTGGGAAACCCGCGACGCGGTCACGGGGAAATCATGATCCAAGAGCGGCGCGCGTGCGCGAGCGGCCACGCGTTCGCCATTATGAATCAAAGACAAATAACCTTCCCCACCCTTCAACCTCCTCGTCGGCGACTAAAACTGCGAGGCGATACCGTAACGACTTCCTGGTTGCCACGCTAGACCGCTACTAATTTCTCATTTGTTCTCCATTACGGTAATATGTGGGTACTCCAGGGTCAACGAGACACCGAGGCAATACGCCCGAGAGATCTCGCAGCGGCCGACGCGACGACGGTCGCTGAATCTTTCGCGGGTTTCATTAAAACGAGAAGTTGCCTCGTTTCGCTTTGTTTCGCGGAGTTTCGTATCCTCACGTTGAACCGCTCGGATTAATGAACTGGTTTCTGAGGACGCGTGTTCACGCACGACCTCGGGTAAATAGGTCGCGGAGAGCGCGGTATAGATACCTACGTGATTGGCGGAGAAACTTGACTAGAAAAACTGGCGTCTCGCATTGGCGAGAGAGCAATAGCTTCGCCGGTTTTTCATCCAGTTGGTTTCTCTATTTGATTGAATCGAACACCTGCGGTTCTAGATTTAGCCGCGTGCAACTTCAACTTCTTCGAGAATATGAACGTTCGGTCGGCAGCAATTGCGCAGGGTTTAGGAGCTGCGCGTAGGTTTGATCAATTTGCAATAGAAGCTTTTGTGACGTGGTTATTTAATACTAGTACTACCAGGCAATCGAATCGCCTAGTAGTCAGTAAAAAGTTCCCGAGAACAACCTGTGTACCTTATACAAATTGTGAAAGTACACCGATAGGTAACTGTTTTAATGTCAGATACGACGAAAACCTAAATATTTCGCAGTTCCACTACTATAAACCGAGTAATGTGATACAACAAATATATGTTCCTATTTATAAAACTCAAGGCGACCTCGATTTTGCCATGGAACAAACTGTTTTCGACATTTTTTTACTGGTACCTATAGCACAGTCCATACCCAGTAGCTCTTGTCTTAAACTTTCTTCTGTCAGATGGCTGGAAACGAGTGAAAAATCGTGCGTCGCGTTAAAGGTAACACCGTGTATATACGACAATTTATAATATAGAAAGCTTTGACGTATCGCTACGTGATCCATGAAAATGTTCGATAAGAGTTCGTCGTATCACTAGCCGTAATGTACTCATTGCTAATGGATTAATATCTGCACGTGACATCGAAGCGTCGAACAACCAGATAAGAGCGGGCGGACACGTTCGAAAGACGCTCGGTATCGATCGCGATTCAGTCCCGGCGATTTCCTCTCGCCGTCGTTTCGATCGGGCGAACCCGACGTCGGCTTTTGTAGGACACGCATTGGGTGGTCAAGCGCGAAGCGTGCACGACCGATCGAAAAAGCCGGCGAGATTTCACTGGGAACGACGACGCTCTCTCTTTCTCTCTCTCTATCTCTCCCCTTCCGCGTGTGCACCTCGAGGCCTGTCCTCGATGCCCATCTACCGCACAATTTCGTTGTTCCCGCTGTTATTACATTAATAACAATCCGGTCGGACGAATAATTGGATCGGCGAAAAAACGAGTCGTTCATCCCGTGGCTCGTCCTCTCTGTTTTCCCTTTTACTCGTCGCGAGGCCTCTTCCCCGCGAATCCGACGACGCTCAAATTACAGTGCTCCGTTCCCGCCTCGCCTCCTTCCGTCTCGTTTAATTCGACTCCTCGCCAGCTGCTCCGAATTTCCGACTTTCGATCATCGAGAAAGTAATCGCGTGCCGTGCAATCGCTGCACCGCGACGCTCGGCCCTCGGATTCCATCTTTCGACGCGGACACGATGATTAACCCTTTAACCACGACATCGGCTGACGGTTTGGTATCGTTCCCAGGAATCGAAATACTCTTAGTATTATTTAATTCTCAGTTTTTTCCTGTTTTCTAGAGTGAAAGATGGTCTCATGGAGAACGAACAGAAATAGAATTTTAAAGTACTGCGAAACAAACCGTGCGCAATGGTTACACTCGAAGCAAGTTACAAAGAAGATGAACGCGTAACGATCAGAACAGCGGAATACTCAAGAACATCGACCTCCCAAGAATCACAGAGCGATCCTCTTGCGAGAGGGAAGAAACGATGAAAGCGTCGCGTGTTACGAAACCTTCGAAGAAACGTAACCGAGAGACGCGAATCGCGGAACAGCGATAATGGCCTCGAGACGTCTCCGAAATTTCTGCGCCGCGCACTTCCGGCGCCTGGTTTCTCGGTAACGAACGGACGTGGAGAAAGAAACGGGAAATGGAGAGCCCGAGCGTGGTCGTCCCTCGCAGAATGCGTTTTCGTAAGGGGGAAAGGAGAAAGAGGAGAAAAAGAGTGGAAAAAGGAGAAGAAAAAAGAAGTTTTGAGGCTGACATGCTCAACTGAATAAACACACGACGGTTCCGTGGCTTCCGCGAGGCTCTATACGACTATATTTACGTGGCCACGCGCGCAGCGTTTATAGCAGTCGCGTCGTGAGAACGATTACGCGAGGCGGCTCGTAAACGGCGCGCCGTTGAAACGATCGTCGCGCAGCGGTCGCCCTCCGCGGATCCAGGAAATTGGATCGAGCGTGAAATGCGTCCTTATACGCGGCGTCCCGGGTGTCGACCGCCTCCTCCTGCTCCTACAGCTCGTCCCGCGTGCGTGTCCAGGCCGGGCCCGCGGGAGTTTAACAGATTCCCGGTTATCGCGGCGTCTACCTTCTAAGGTACGCTGCCGAGTTCGCTCGGGGAGATATATGCCCGGCCCGGACAGCCCGACAAAGAGAAAACGCGTCTGTTGCAGCTCGCCGAGCCGCGGATCGATAAATAAATTCCGGGCGAAATTTTATTGCCGCTCCTCCCGCGTGTGCTCGTTCACGGCGCAACTCGGAATCCCGGACGAGCGATTTGTCCGCGGCCAACAGCGCGGCGCGGCGCGCTGCGCCGCTCTCGCGCCGTTCAATGAAGCTATAAAAATCATTGAATCGATTATTTGTCTTCGTAAATCGTGCCGGGGCCGTTCACGGCGACCGGAAACTGGATTCCATCCAGGGAAAACGCGTCGCGTCGGCTTCATTCCGCGGATTCTGCTTCTATCTCTCGCCTACTTTTGAATTTCGGGTTGAAGTGACACGCTCGCGATTTCCTATCTGTTCCAGTCGAATTGAGAAGTATCGGATTGAATTTGCTATTTATTGCATAGTTATTAACAGATTGTCGTCCTGTATTAGGAAAGAATGGGATTGTAACGTGAATCAATTGAAAAGTGGAGAATAAAGGAGGTGTAGAAAAATGAAAATGGCGGTATATAATCAATATATACTAAAGTGTGGCGTAGAAAGGGAGACGGAGAACTTACGGGAAAACAAGTTTTCTTTCATATCGTGTATCTCTAAAGAATCTCCATACATTTTATCTATATCCTACTAAATTGAAAACTTTCTCCAGGTAATTACTCAAGCACTCATCGTTGGATTATCGAACGATTAGTCGCTCCTCGAAGGAGTAATCCACAATTATGTTAGATCCCGAGGATTGCGCTATCGACTAATCTCTCTTAATCCCGTCGTTAACGTTCCTTTGACGAACGCCTCGAGTCCGTTGGAAAGTATCGCTCGAGAGACGAACGGTATTTTTTCGGTCGCCTCTCGTCTGTGTCGGCGGTAACGTGTCTGCGGGGTGCATTATATAAGGAGACACCGTATGTTGTCCGCCGACTTCCAGCCGTCCCAGCGAGATAATACGGCCGGCCGTTTACCGGCGATCATTCGGTGCAGCGATTATTCGAAGGTGAGACCCTCCGTGTTGCGCGAACCGCACCGGAAGGTATTCGGCGAAGGCGAGTCCGGCTCGCCAGGCACGTACAGTATGCGCGCTCGTTCGCCGCGTAAAGTTCAAGGAAAATTACGGTGAATTAAGGCCTTTTTTCTCGCGTGTCCCCGATCGACGAGGCGTGCGGAAGAACTGCGCGCGGCGACTTTCGCCGGCTGAGCACGCTGGATATTCGAGTACGTAGATCATTCTTCTGAAAACCCGAAGATCACAAGACGATATTTCTGCATGCCTCAAAGTCGCTCGATAAAATAGAAGATTCTTACTCGTCGCACAATCGACCGAACATCATCGAGATCTTGCAAAGTTCCAAGAGTAATAGCCTACGCCACCGAAATAATCATGCACTTGTAATAGGAATACGCGTAACGCTCTACGCATTAAGCGAATCGCGCGAACGAAGAATATACTAAAACTTTCTAAAACCGAAAGAAATGTCCGGCTGAGTCTGTTATGTCTTTCGAACGTCTCCCCTAGGAAAACCAGTTATTAGAATAACACATCAGACTATCCTGAATATTTCGAAACAGATTCTGGAAGATTAGCAGGTTGATTGCCGCACGATTTCATCGAGCAAAATATACGACGTAGAGAAGATGTAATATTCAGTCATTCGATTGAATTGAATTATTATTATTGCACGCTTGTCTAGGCGAATGTCACTGCGTTATTTATAGTGTTACAATATGTTTCCGAAACGTCATCGTTTAATCGAGAGTGAACTGCAATTCGATTTCATTAGGATCACTGGTAGCTCCCATGGCGTTCGACGTGTTAAAGGAAAACGATCTGGCGCAGCAGCGGATCAGCCGTGGTGGTCTCCGTGAAACTTCATTGATCGAGCCGGTCGATGGCGTAACACCGAGCGATATCCATCCGAAGAGGCCTGGATACGGTAACACGCGGGTCTCGCCCTCGAATCGCCGCCACGGTGGCAGGAATTCGCTGTTGCAACGGGGATCGATATCTAGATATTCCCTCTCGCGGATCGGACCGCGAGCCGAGCTGAGTTTAACGCCCTGCATGTAGGCTACTTTGCAGTTCCGCCGTGCACGACGGTGAAAGTGCACACAGGCGCGACCCTCGGTGTGCGTACACGATCGTGCCTGTGCGCTGTTCCCGTGTGTGTGCCGCGAGCCGATGCGCACGTGAAACGCGGCCGTCGCTCATTCCGACCACGCGCATCCCTAGGACGCCGTTCTGCGGGTTTCGCTTACAGTGTTCCAGAGGGAATCACTTTTGACCTCTGCGATATAGTGTCAGACCCGTGGCGATGATTTCTGGTAGAATTTAACAAATGAATATTATTCAATTTGTCTGAATGCAAAGTAAATATTATTCATCTGTTATCAGTTGTTTGTAATAAGTTGATAACGAAGTAGTTAGATCGCTCAGAGTTGAGGAAGAAACCAAGGGTTAATCGAGTCGAAGGAAAGCTACAGTGGAACTTCGATTATCCGATCTAATTGGATGATTAACGGTCTGGATGAATGGAGATTCTACTAGTAATTTGAAGAAACGAGCTTTTGTGAAGTTGAGGAAAAATACAGTACAACCTTGATTAATTTAATCAAGTAACTATGCAGTCCGGATTGAAATGAAGACTCGGGATAAGATTCTCCGAAATGTCCCAAGATGTAAGCCGAGAAATCGGATTATCGAGTTTATAGATAATCAACAGTGAGTCTTACTCGACGAGTCAATCTTAATAATCATGATAATGACATATTAGCTGTACCGATGATGGAAAGCTTCGAACCCGAAGAAAATATCTTGTACAACTGCGTCGAAGGTTCAAAGTCCTTAAGGTCCCGATCCACGGATCGTTGGATAGATCACGCCTCGGAGAGAAAGAGAGAGGAAGATCAAACAGCGTGTTTTCTCGATAATTCAGCGCGTGCCTCGAGTTACGAGCAGCCCGATGTTTTATTCATGAGGTCCGTGGCGTCTTTTGTAATTACGCCAGCATGCACCGCATAGGTGTCTCGATTTTCGATTGGAAATGCGGCTCGGTCGGGGTCGTGCCCGACGGTACCTCGTATTTAGCGCTGGATACGCGACAAATTACCCGTTTCGATCGTATAATTGCCCATAATTGAACCGCGGATCATCGCGCGTCCACGTACACCAGAGCTTAGTTGTAAATTTTCAAACACACCTAATTACAACTATTCGAACCGGAAAAAACCGCACGCCGTCGGTCTGGCGGCGTTCCAGCAGAAAAGCGGCGAGGCGAGCGTTCATCGCCTACGTGAAATAGAAATCATCGGCGGATCCATTAAAGAGATTTGTTCCGAAGATGACTGACAACGAGTCACGAAACCGTCGGCGAGTAGAAAATCTCCCGAGCAATTGAAACGCGTGTCCCGAGGCGAGGTGCGCGTAAGTATGTACGCTTGTACAAACGTTTCCCATGGACGGAGGTGTTTTCCAGCCGATATCCGGGCGAACCGGCGTTCAGCCACTCGCGGCGGCCGATCGTATCCACCTTTCGAACCCGTCCTCTCTCGATAATAAGTAACTTTCATTTCCTCCCCCGACGGCGGTCCTCCGGCGGGAGCAACACGTGTCCGCCTATAACTTGCCTCATAAACGGCAAACAGGTACAGCGCGCGACGTTAATGACCGGAGCCTGTTTCCACTCGATAATTCTACCCTAATGAAACGCTCATTTTTATTGAACGGAACCGAACCGCGAGAGGGGCGAGATCGAGACGGAGAGAGGAAGGCGGAGAGAGAAAGAGAGAGAAAGGGAAGACGTACAGGGACCGTCCGCCGGCTCGAGCCACCGGTGATCGGAATAAAATGCGGCGATCGGCATTTTATTGCGATAGAGATTTATTGTTTGCCGGAAGAGTCGATCGGACGGAGAATACCTATCAAACTCTCTCTCTGCCCGGCTGCCTCTCTCGACTGGATAGGAAATGGGATTCTGCTTTGAGTTCGCGAGGAGCCACATCACTGTTGCTCCCACCGAATCTTTTCGAATCGGTGAAAAGGAAGACGGCTCTTCGCGAATGAACCTGCGGAGGTACAGGCTACCACCTACTGAACACCGAAGCAACGTCAACGAGTTTTATAGCATTGCATGCAGTTGAATCGTGGATGCCACTTATCTTTAACAGCATAGCACCGACGCTCGTTTGTATCATTTCGTTGTCAGTGAAATCCTCGACAGCATTGTTTTGACCATTAGATGATTGCGCGTTGTTCGTCAAAGACGAATGGAGAGCAATATCTCGCTAATTAATATCTCAATGTACACGTTTACTCCCTTCCATTATTTCCTTTGAGAAGCATCGCGGATATCAAAGCTAATTCTCTAATACAAAATATCGTTACTCCTCATGCTAATAGCTAAACACCTACTGACACGGTGCCGATGTCACACAGACATCAACACACCGAGCGGCCAGTAAATCATACTAACTCCAGGCCAACCGAGCGTTCATCCAATGACATTAACTAGGCGACACCTTTAACGCAGTAGGTAAGTACATACGAATCCACTGGCATCGATCATCGATCCACGGGTACCCAAGCACGTCGGCTTATTATTCCACGAGGTGCATCAATGCTGCTGCGGCGATTCCCCGCGTTGCAGCGCACGCAACGCATGCGTGACATCCGGTGTCCCTTCCCCCCCCGCCCGGCGCCGAGTAACATCTTTGAATTTTACTGAAAGGATCTCGGTCCTCGTACAGCGCATCATCAACGGATTCATTGGAATGCTGTCCGCTGGACGCGCGGCGAACAGAAAAATATTCCCCATCGAAAACGTACGCTACTCCCATCGATGATCCGGCGAATCGATTATCGAGGCGCTACCGCTTTCGTAAGGGAATTTCCTCGTTGCGCAACGGCGCCTCCCAAACTGCCGCATTGTACTCGGCGACTCGTTCCCATCCTCATCCCCGGGTTCCCACGGTATGCGCGGCATCCGGGGTTCCTCGTTCGAGGAGCGTCCTCGCGTTTCGCCGGCGAAAAATATTGCTCGGCCCGCGTCGCAATTAATACAGGCGTACGAAGCGCCCGAGCGAAGAAGCGCGCGTTGCTGTTCCGAGAATGATTATCTTAACTTATATTTCCACGAAATTCCGGGGTTGTAACGGGCCACGCCGCGTATATCGGCCTGAGTATTTATATTCAACCGAGCGGGAAGCGAGCGAGCGAGCGAGCGATTCGCGCTCCCGCGAGAAGCCCGCTTTTACACGTGTTAGTTACGACGTGCCGCAACTAACGACGTTACGCGTGTACGCAACCACCGGGGACAGCCTTAAACCATAAAGGAGGACCCGTCCGTCCGTTCGACCGAGCACACCGTCCGTTCCTTTCGTCCGTGATACACGTGCGCGCCGGGGATCACGGTGTGTATACTGCTTTACGACGGCGCTGCTTTAACGACGGTGGCGTGCGCGCGCGCTACCCACCGTCTGAATATTAAACGCGTTGCAAGCGATATCGGCCTGGCCGAGGCCGAGAGCCTGGCCCCCGTGTAATCGGTCCCCGGGGGCCCCAGCGGCGACCAATAATTGGCGTTATCCGTCTGTTACTTTGTAACGGAATCGCCTCTCGCGAAATATGTTCGACCGTCTTTCGTTGGATGTCTCTTTTATAGGGAGATCGATGCGTCTCTTTGCCCTTATTGGTTACCCGGTTTTTTCACCCTCCGCCTCGTCGACAAGTACGCCTCTCCCGCTACCGCTTGTTAGTTCTATTTTCGTCGCGTTATTCTCAGCTCTCCGTTGCTCGTTGTTTCCGTTTATTACAGTTTTTACGGACCACTCGTCAATTTCTGTTTAACACGGTTACACTTGTAGACGTGCGTTCCTGAAGCGTCGCGTTAAACTTCGAGCGATTTACGTGATTTTTCCTTTTTTCGTTGTACCCGATACCCTTAATGCCGGCGTATTTATCACCGATAAGGATCGTTAAACGGTAGAACGATTATCGCGGCACAATATCCGTTCCCGTTGCCTCGTCGTCCCGACGTTCCACTTTCTTCGAGCGATTCGATTTCGAGCGGCGGTCGCTCGGTTCGCGATAGATCGACGCCGCTGAGTATGTACGGAGAAAGTCGGTTAGCTAATTCTATTAACGACTCGGAGATAGGCCGGTTATCCAACCCGTGATTCCGAGGGTCATCGAGTTCCGATCGGTTTCAGGAATCCGCGGACGAAACACGACGATCCCCGTCCGCGGTCGACGCAGCCGCCCACCGGCCGTGTTCGTCAGGAACGCTCGATCAATCGTAATTAAATAAGCCGCGGAGCACAACGCGCGAATCTACGGGAACGTCGATCGTAAATCACCGGACGAGATGCAATTAACTCGTCCGTCGAGATACCGCCGATACGAGGAGAGGCCAGACCAGACCAGGCCACGTAGAGACACCGAATTATTAGCAAAAGCAATATCCAGCGCGGCTCGATTTCACCGTCGCAGACCCGTAATTGCGATTAATTAACCGGTCGTGGCGGAAACGCCGCGGGCACCGAAGGAAATGAAATTCGAAAGTGGATGGGATCGTGACGAGCCGCGCGAGGATTGCGCAAACTCGATGCATAATTAATTTCGGTGACGAAATTAGCGGACGATCGCCGATTGTCCACGCGGATCGGGTCTCTCCGATCGATGCCCCCCGTGGATCGCTGTTTAATTACGCTCGCGGGAGAAGAAAGCGACGGGATGTTCGCCCGCGAGTGGTTCGACGAGTTGCAAACGTCGTTGGATTATCCTTAACGTTGACTATCGTGTGGAACTGACGGTATTGTGTCTCTTGTAATAATGAATTATGGAAGAACATTAATCGAAATCTCAATTTTGGGTAGACCAAAAAAGATTTTTAAGTTTTCAAGTTTCAAAAATTGTTATTCTCAGTTTTAACTGTCAGTTTTTCGCTGGCCATTCGGGGATCTACAAAGAAAAGAATTTTTTGGAAAAATCCTGTTATAAATTACACGATAATAACAATTAAACCAATTGTCGAAGCATCGGCAGCATTCTTTCACACCAGTCGTGGCACAGTTTTCGTGACGTCACTCTTTCCAACGGTTCATTGAATCCAATCTTCTAAAAATGGGCGAACAAATTCTTCATTGCAATAAGTGCAATATTATTCTATGGATGATCTTGTATTATTAATATTATTAATCCATCCTTTCTTATTACTCTTTATTCTTCCTTTTATAATGTCCTCCTTCAACTTCTTTAATATTTCTCAAGAAGCACCGTCTTATTAACAAGTGATGTCAAATGTAAAATTACATTTTCAGTTATTCGACAAGTAAATCTTTGCAGTCCAGCGACAAAAGCCGCGAAGTGTCGCAACGAACACGGTTACGATCAAAATCAACGATCTCTCTGCACGCGCGTTGCGCAACGGTGCAATTAGCCTCGATCCCGCGTAACGAGAAGATCGAGGAGCACCTCTTGGCGCTCGCAGCCGTTCGAAAAATCGTCCCGCGGTCTTATAACCGCGTCGTCGACGGCATTGTTCCTCGTCTTCGTCCGCAACCTTGTCCAGCGACGGTTTCGTATAAACGTCCAGCGGCCGTGTAATAATTCAGGTGCGCCGGTAGAGCCGGCGGACGTCCAATTATTAATAATTACCTGTCGTTCGCATGGCGAAACGACAGCTAAATACTGGCTCGGTCGCGTACGCGTCGACCGGCCGGCCGATAAATTAACATCGCGACGATAATCGTCAGCCCCTGACCGGCTTAGTTTCGTTAGCGCGCCGATGAAATAACTTGCGTTCACGGTACGGACGTCCATTATCGCTTCTGGAATAATTGTCGATAAATTTCCGCGCGCGGGGCACCGGAACGACGGCACGCCGGATCACCGGGATGCTCGCCCACGTACGCACCTCCGGCGGAAAGCCGGCCAATCGAGATCCGCGGATAAGTCCCCGCCGGGCCACGCTCGCCCTATCAACGGCGATTATCGCCGATTTATCCTGCCGCGGACCCGGCGAAATATCGCGGGACGAGAGCGTGGGCACACACGAAACTCGCCGCACAATGTTCTTTCGCGGAAATCGGACTTTAGCGCAGCCAGTAACGCTGTATTCTTCGAATGACCCCGAATTTCGACGAAGTTAACGACCGAACGAGTATTCGCCCATATTCGACGACAAATGCTTTAACCTCTTCGGGGCAGATTATTTTTCAGAACAGACAATCATGATCTTAGTTTCCCATTGACTGCAGTTTATTTTGCTCAAATTGGCACGAATCGAATGACGCAAAGACGGATGGAGGTAGTTATGAGAAACATTCGATGAAAACAAGTATCCTTTTGATGGACGTCAATGTTAGAATAAAAATACACATATGTTACAGTATCTTTGAAGAGGTTAAGTTATGATTTTGAATTCTGAATAGTTGACAATGAATTCTGATGAACTCGATATCTACGTCAAAGCAAGTCAGTATATAAAAATTCCTAAAACCGTGTACGCAACGGTCTTCAGACGATTAATCGTCGGAACGCGCGTTGATCCGAATACTCATCCATTGCGACGCCTTGACCGCAGAATTTCTGACCGACGACTATTCGTATTGTAAAAACGAATGCTGAGATAATATAGATCATTGTCAGGTCGTTGTTTTCCTCAAACGAATTCATCGGAACAGGCAATACTCATTTATTCGATCTACACGCGTCTACGCGTAAATCGAATAAATTTTCGACGAGCGATCCGATGGAATTCGCGTAACAAACTCTGGTCCACTTATCTTCTATTAGAGAACTTCCTCGGATAGTTATCCAACCGTAAGCCATGTTAAATGCCACTTTATAGGTAGCCGGGCGTTCCCTCGCGGAATAAGTGTTAACGACTTCGCGTTTCTCCCCGTATTAAAATAGTACAAGCGATCCTGTACTATGAAACTCTGGAAACTCTTTCGGTGTCTATTACACGTTCAATTTGTACCCGGACAAGATTTATTACTCCGCCGGACGGAGATGGGCGCGCGCGCGCGTGCGAGACAGTTAAAACGGCGAACGGTCTCCGCGGAATCGTAGAACGGTGTCAATACTTAGAAGGCTCGCGAGGCGGCGGGCTTGGTTTAACAGCGGGCCCGAGCCCGCTGGAATGCAAAACCGCGATGCAATAATCGTCGTTTAACTACCGAGCGAGCGCGGCAATTATTTCAATAATTCGGGGTCGCGTAAAGGTCCACCGTAATCGTTTATACCCGATACCCTCCTCTCTCCTCGTTGCGAGCGAAGTCTGAGTTAAGCCCCCTACACACGTCGAGGCGTGTATCGCTGCATCGACTTAAGCTTCGTGAACCCTGCATTAGCGTCTATTAGCTTCAGCGCCGATTCTGCTATTATCAATGATAGGGACATTCATTGTAAGGAATAAGGAATTAACAGCTGAGGAGAAACGAAGCATTTAGTACGGTGTTTAGTCTACTGTTCGTAGAAAAATTGATGTTCGTTCATTTGAATCTTCTAAATTAGAAGTTCGAAAAGGAATTGAGATAGTAATTCGTGTAACGGTATCAATGAAAATCGACGGAAACGTTTACCAAATAATGTTTATAAACTTCGATATGCGTCAAGTTGACTCGTTCAGTAGTCCTAGTGCTAAAATTACCAAAGACGAATTTTATGATCATAGACATGATCTGATTATCTATCGAGTAAAATTCGTCCGAGAATTGTAAGTTCTCGGCAAGCTTTAAACCAACTACACACGTCGCAAAAGCTAGACACCTATGCAAGCATCGTAACATGTTCGAACGTGTGCAGTGGGCTTTACGCTCGCACGTTTATCCATCGTAAAGTTAATGTCCGCGAAAAGTGGCCGACACCGGGTTGCCCAATCGTTTCCCGCGGACAATGGCTCGTTACGCGGCTCCTTTTTTCCAACCGTTTCTTTCCGACTCTCGGGCAACGAGAGATTCGGCGCGACTCCGCCGGGCGAGCTCTATT
This sequence comes from Nomia melanderi, assembly GCF_051020985.1. Taxonomy (NCBI): domain Eukaryota; kingdom Metazoa; phylum Arthropoda; class Insecta; order Hymenoptera; family Halictidae; genus Nomia; species Nomia melanderi. The sequence goes on from NC_135009.1 coordinate 11,309,793, forward strand.
ATTTCACGGCGAGTGCCGGTAATTGGGTATGACCATTTTCGTGACTAATTGACGGCCTGTCCCGGCCAATCGTTCGGGCGTTTTCGAGGTCGTCCTAGGTTGGTCCGTGGAGCAGTGCATTGGCGGCGCGTTTATGGTAATCGTTCGCGTTAAAATCGACGCGGGCCCACGCGCGACCGTCTCGGGGAGGAAGAACCCGCGCTGCCTGCTGTCCCGCCGTAATTATTCCTCGTAGAAGTAACGTTATGATCATCCGACGACCGGGAACACATCGTAATTACTCCATTTGCAAGAAAATAATGCTGTCAATTATCGTCTCTGTGCATGCGTGCGCGCGCGCGCGCTCGTTCGCTTTTCGCTCGATACACCGGCGCTCGAGTTTTTCCGTGTTCCTTTTTCCACGGGCCGCGACTCGATACAGATCGATGATCTCGAGGTGCCCAGGCCGAGTCCGTCGAGGACGGACCAAGGTTAAGATGATTACCCGTACCGTTTTATTACGCGCATCGACCGTCCCAGCAACACTTTAGTCGGCCTGCAATTGATTAGCACGATAATTCCGTAATCTCGCCGATTCCCCGAGCTTTCTGCGAGGGAGAACGCAGGTTAGCCGGCGATCTAACGCCCCGCGACTCGACGTTGCCCAACGAAGTTCTAACAAAGTAGACTAATAGTGATCTTCCTTAAACGCGCGAAGCAATTTCGCGCGGAATCGATTAGCTCGCGCGGCCCGCAAACTACGGCTAACAGCTTTCGTTACGTTATTTATGGCGAAGCCGGCGATTGCAACGCCCGCGATTTATGCATCCGCAGCGTTGGTGAGCGGTCGGACGGGCTTCGGCAATTTTCCTTCGCTTCGGCACCTTCTTCCGATTAAAATATCCCCTCGTTCAGGGAAAAATACCGGCGTGCCGCGCCGTTTCAACCGGTTCCCCGAACACCGGCGAGAGAAGAAAAATCACCTGGGCATGTGGACCGATCTCTTTTTACGGAGACACGATTCGCCGGCGCGGCGATTAATTAAATTTACTACAATGTCGTGGATACACAGTTAATTAAAATGTTCCCTCCCCATTTTTTCAGCTGGCGAGCCGGTAACTCGATAAAGATTCACGGTTTGGTAATAACGTTTAAGTATAATGCGAGGGTTCGTTAGAATCTCGATTAAATCACCCCGCTGATCGACGACCATTCTGCACCTTCTCCTCGAGCGGCCATTTTTTCCCTCGCTAATCATAATCTCCTCGACGCGTCTCGTTATACCGCAACAATGTGTTCGCCAAGCGGATCGCCGTGCCTCCTGTGCAACATGTCCGATGCAACCGCTGCGCAGTGATCTAAATTCTCCGATTCCCAAGAGCGAGTTCTAAAATTATTTCTTTTTCCATCGTTCTTTACGCATAGGAATATGTCATCCGGACGATAGCAGAACATACAAAATATAATAACAAATAATCAACGATCACTCTCGACATCGTTTATCTCTGCAACGAGAGAGTGAGATAACATTACAGAAAACGTTGAAAATTCTCGCGGCAGTGAACGCGTCGGCGCTGATCTACGCCACGGTCGAAAGCGACCGCGGGGATCGTAATTTAATTGCATTCTTGCCGGAGCAACGACGCGTTCGATCCGATTGGATCGTGTGTCGGTTCGATCGGCGAACGGTTAGCGGATCGTGAGACAGGATCCGGGGCCGCCTCTGCTTGGATCGGCCGGACACCGCGCGTCGACCTTGATAATAATTCCGAGGAATAAGAGAGGAATGCGCTCGCCCTCGCCGCGCGGGTTAGAAGAACACGGGATGCCCTCGAAGTGCTCGCCGCGTCGCTGCGGGTCTTCATCCATCGCCGCAGCTTCAGCTCCTCCGATTCGGGCTCGCCTTTTTCCCGCGACCCGGCGACGATTCCTTGAATTCGAGGAACTGGTCCGACGACAATTTGTTATCCAGCGGATCGACCCGCCTCGGATCGATCGCTAATAACCCGGACCCCTTCGGTTCTTTCCGTTCCTTCTTACCACGCGTTACGTGACCGTGGACGGGACAGAACGGGCAAAAGGGGTGGAAACGGTCGGCCGTGGAAAATCTAAGCGGAGAAGAAAGGAAGGCGGACGCACGCGGAGGAGGAAGTCGCTCGTACGTGGCCGGTCGCTTTCAGGAAACAGGTTGTCAGCCGTGTTTTTTAATCGCCACGGCAGACGGACGACAAAAGCGACGGAACACGCGCCTGACCGACAGGAATGCTGACTTGTCCCTAGCGACGGGCTACCGATGCTCGGAATCGTTCCGGATATGGACGCGTGGCGAAAAATTCAAATAATTTTCAATAGAATGTCCTGTAAGTTTCTCATGTCACGGAATCTTGAATTGAAAATTCGAGACCCTCGAATTTAACATTCTGTCTCCGGCGACAGGCTACCGAAGCTTGGAAACCTTCCGGCTATGTAGCTGTGACGAAAAATTTGAATAACTTTGAATAGGATCCGATACCCTCTAATTCTTTCCTGTCGTAAAATCTTGAATTCGAGGTTTCGAGCGTCGAATCTCGAACTGAACGCTTCAACGTTTCAAGATTCTAAGGAGTTTCGGGGATTAGAGGACACGGAATCCCATCGTTTCACCCTCGGGAACATCGGATCGCTTCGAAACTGGAATTGAAACGCCCACCGCTACTTACCCCGTTGCATTTGCATGCAACACGCCCGGTCCCCTCCCCGCCGCCGACGCACAAACATCCTCGGCCGTTCTGCGGCCGTCGCTGCGTCCAACGACGTCTTGCATTCTTCCCTTCGTTCTTTTTAATCTGCCCTCGCGCAGGCGCATCGCTTAATTAATTTGAAAGACCTTCGACGAAACGACACCGCGCCTATCTCGCCGTTTTATTCTCGTCGCGTTGCACGCCGACGTAGCCCGCGAATGACACAATTTATGGCGAAGCGTAAATCCCGCGCGCATCGCTCGTTTTCCCTGTCGCGGAGAGAGGCGCGTACCCGGCGTCACGTCACGCCCGTTTCGTTCGTCTCCCGAGCGGGTACGCGTCCCCTATATTATCGCGTTTATCGGCCATCAAATCGTCCCTCGTGCGCGCCGGCTACGAGGCGGCCAGGCAAAAATTACGGCTGATCCGGCTCGCGGGATTGCCGGCCGGGGCGCGCGGGACACGGGAACGAGGATGGCCGCGACTTTGTGCGACTCTGTTGCGCCGGATTGTCGATTACCCCGCCGCGTGTTACTTGATCGACCGTATTATCGTCGCCGGCGCTGTCGCCCGCGGCCGCGCGACGGACAGATCATCGAAAATAGGGAAAAACGAGAGAAGGGAATCTCGGAGTCGCGCGACCTTCGCCGTCCCGGCGTATCATTATCAGGAGGCAGAAGCCGTCAAGGACTTCTCATCCCCATTAACAATCCCCTTGACATCTTCCTCTCCGAAAGAATACGGCTCGCCGCGCCGCACCGCGCCGCGCCGTTCCCTTCACCGGCGGGTTCGAGCGAAATCTTCGATCGTGGAAGAAGATTAGTTCGTATCCGAGGCAAGTCTTAATTTCCCGCCACTAAAAGATACACGGTCCCAAGGTTCGAGCACCGGGGGGACTGGTAACGTTCGTCCTATGGACTTACGTCAGGACTTTACGCGATGCCCATCGACGAGACCGCGAGATCGTTTATCATCCGCGCGAGGCATCGCTCGACGCGGCCTGTTGCGTATGCATCAGCTAGCATCCGAGAGGCGGCCCCGCACCGTTAGCTTTTTACGCTTTTAATTACCTAGCGCGCCGATGCTGCGGAAAGGTGTTTCATCCGAGATTTCCCATTGGTCCCCGATGAGAAACCCGATGTCGAGAGCTTGAAAGTTAGAGGACGACGGGGTAAAGGGGACGCCACTCGAAAATGTCTTTATAAGAAGTCCGCCCGAGGGCCTCGCTCGAGGGGGCACAATGTAACCGAATCAATTAGACGTTAAAGTATTAGCACGCATCCGCAAAGAGTCTACCTCTCTTCCTTCCCTCTGCCTTTCACGAAATTATCTGGCAGCCCCTGCGGGCGAAGCGCATATTACCGCCGCACGACCGGTGCACCTCGTAAATCACTCGTCGTTCCGCAACACACACGCCACGCCGCAGAAGAGAAACAATGAGCGGTTGCTCCACCGCAGATACATTCGCACGCAGGTGCGTACGAACCCGAGGGTTCTTGATTCCCTTGCGCAAGCAATCGCGAATAGTCTCGCCGGCTATCCTCAATTTTACTCTCCTCCGATCCCGGTCGAATGAGATTCCCGGCGGCGCGTTCCGAGCAGACAACCTATCCGAGTGACCTTTCGCTTCCGACGCGGCCCGGAAAAATCGGATCTTTGCGAAACTGCGGACGATTTCTCGGCGTGCCGTTTCGAGGATGAGGTAAACGACGGTAAACGATTCTTTTGAAACGTTCCAAGCGAGACGAGCGACTCGGTTTTTCCAGGATTAATACCTTCGACTCGACGCAGACACGTTCGAGTCTGAAATTCACTTGTCGTTTAAATGGACATTCGAATAGAAACGCTTCGAACGAAAACCGCTTTCTAATTTCCACGCGATTCTCGAAAGATCAGAGAAAGATCAATCTGCAATTGAAAATTGCAACGAGATACGCGCGGCCAACAAAGCGATAGGAACTCCGCGCGGCACGGGGAGCTGATATGACCGGGTACCGGAGTGCCGCGGACACCCACGTGTGACAAGTCATCGCATAATCTACCGGACATTTAGCGTAGGCTGGATACTAGCCGCGGTGGCTACAGGTGGCTTCGATAGGCAGGTGAAATTTCATAGCGAGTAACGCGATTAAACGCGGCGGTCCGCGCCGAAGAAAAGTTTCAATTACGCCGCCCCCCGGGGAAAGCATAGAGAATCGGAGTGACCGGCAGGGAATTACGGGAACCGCTCCAACGATCCGACTCGCGGCGCGCATCGCGAGATTTTTGAAAGTATCGCTGTCCAGTCCCGTCACAAACGAGCAACTAACTTAGCAATGGCTTTAACATTGCGCAAACCGACATTAGGATTCTCCCAGTCGATTTCATCCGCGCGAAACTCAATCCGCATCCAATCAACTATTCCCGCGATTCTAACTTAACATCGACGTTTCGATTGATCGATCGATTTCGAGGTTCCAATCAAGTAAGAACTCAGATACTCGCAGAGATTGCGATCAAATTTCCTCGCCTCGCGAGAAACTTCGCGACGAACAAAGATCGCCGAGCGTAGAAACGCGACGGAACAGAATCCTTCGATCTGTTTCTGCCCTCGCGCCGTTCGCACTTTAAACGATGCAATATAGTTGACGATGCAATCGCGAGGGCAATTTCCTTTTGTCTCGGTTGAACGTTCCGTTTGCTTTCGAGATTAAAGCTGGACAATTACGAGCGAACCCGGATACTTCAGCCGGTAACGAAGTAACGAGATCGCCGACGAATTCGCGCAGGAAACGGAGCCGTCCATTAAGCCGCGTATCCACGTCGGAACCGTATTTACCGAGGGACCGATCCTCGGATGGGGGTAGACGGAACGACTGACTCTTCTTCCGAGCCTAGGCTGCGTGACTTACAAGCCCCGAGTCTATATTTCAACGGGCGTTAAAGTCGAGGTCGATTCCATCCGGAGCCGGGAAGCTCGGTTCGAAGCTCCGATCATTACGCCCGTTATAAGCTGTCACATAGCTCATCTCACGCACAAGGCAACACCACCAGACGCGACCGACGCTTTTGCCACTTTTTTTTCCTTTCCTCTCTTTCCTCCTCTATTTTGCAATCAGCCCCGCATCGCGCCACGATGGGCCCAAGTTAAGCGAGAATCGCTTTCGATCCTCCTCAACCTGTTAAGGACCTTTTACGGCCCGGCTTCCACACTCTTTGGAGTGTAAATCGTTTTCTAGTATTAGCGCTCGGTCGGCTATCCCCTCCTCGCGAGAGACAGAGTGCGAGCCAGCGACGGAACGTTCGGATCGATTTCGAGAGTCTCGATGAAAATTGGTTGGTCGATTGAAGAGAGACCTGACGCGTTGAATGGTAAAGGAATATTCGACGTGATCCGATTAATAAGTAGCTAAGCATGATTATCCGATGAATAGAAAGTAACTATCTGTAGATGAACAGCCTAATGCCTTAAATGGAATACATCTTTCTTAACCCCTTGATCTACAATATAGTGTAGGACTCGTGACAGAAGTTTCAGACTGGATTCCGGAAACGAAGTGTGATTTATTTGTTTGACATGTAAATGAAGTATTACCTTTCTATTATCCATCGTTAACCTTTGGAGTAAACGTAGGCATAGTAAGCATCGAAGTTTGTTCTTTTCCTAATAGATTAATAATGATAGAGTATTGCATCGATCATGGCTAAGAAATAAATCATAGGGCAAGGGTTTAACGAAATAAAGTGAAATATAATAATGTTATGTTAGATATTTCATAGATCTTTTAAATAGAACTCCTGGCGAACAAACAGTAAAATTATATCCAAACGTAAGGTCACGTAATTTCTTCGTAATCACCGAAGACACGATCGCGATGGAAATTCAATGCCGATCCGAAACCCAGTGTCTTCGACTGGCGATCGCCTCGAGTGTCGTCGAATGATCACGTTCTCAACGATTGGAACGAAACTATCGAGAACCGCGTAAGTAACGTTCCATTGAACGCGGTTGATCGGCAGGTGATCAAGGGATCGACGTGCTTTTGTCCGTTCTCGCGGCGGCGGGAACTTTAAAGGTTAACCGAAGATGATGTTCCCCGTACACCATTGCGTCACCGGCACCCGCGAGCTACGGCACTTTCACTCGGCACGAACAGACGTCCCGTGGAAGAGAGTAAAAAGCCACGGCAACGGTTGCGGCCAACCGCGGCTAAGGTCGATCGACTTCGATTTCCCGGCTCGCCTCGATCCCTACGGACGAATGCGTCCGGGAAAAGGCGGCCCGCCAGGAAAACCTCAACGATTCAGCGTAATTGGAATCCGGGATGCGGTTCGATCGCCGATTAGACGCCGAAGATGTTTCCGATAAACGAGCTCTACGCTCCGCGATGCATGTACGGACAATTTCGCCGTAGATTAGCGGCAAAAGTGAAAATTATTATGGCTATCAGAGCTAAGCACCAGGCAGGTACACGCGTGTATCGTGTGTTCCTGAAATTGTAGTACGATCGGGGGAGAAAGTGAATTTACCTGTGAAAATGAGCCAAAAACGTCGAACAAAATCTTCTAATGGGAGACTTCATTTCCTTGATACACGAAGTCGAAAGTTAATGCGACGCACGTTCGTTGATGCTTGTAAGAAATGATGGATCACTAATGCATTAGTCAATTTCTATTGAATAGCACAAGTGTCCAATCTATCAAACGCGATTACTTCAAGCATTAAGTATTATACAAAAATACGTTATTCTATATTCTCTGCTCAGTTTTTCAGAGTAATTCTGTTCCCAGTGGGACCGTGACTTCGGCGACACCCCGTATACGAGTGCATCATCTTTTCCTTGGTGGATGGTATCAATTTCTGTATCGATCTCGCTTAATATCGCGACGGATCCGCGAGGAACGGATTTCCACGGGCCGGATGCTTCTTCTAAGCGGGCATGGTTAATCGGCCGAGTAATCCTATCGATTACAACGTAATATCTTGTCTCTATTTCATGTAGCCATTAATAACTCACCGGTAGAAGAAGCAACGTGGACGGCGAGTGCCTGGCAGCGGCCTGCCTCAGAGCGAGGAAGTGCAGTAGGGGGTCCTCGGCCGTTCTCAGCTCGTCCAGAATCCGCTTGGCCTCTCCGTAGCTTTCCAGGTATTCCCAGTAAGAGTTCCAAAACGAGCCGGGGAATAAGTCACCTGCCGACAGCGCGCAACCACCGACAACCAATTAACCAACTGCGAATGGAACCGTATCTCGACCGACCAATCACATTCTTTCTTTCTTTCCTTCTTCCACCCTTTAATCCTATCTCTAAAATCGTCGCTCGAGGCTATTCAGATTTAAAGAAAGATTCTGCTCCTTTCTTCGGAAATGTAAGCTAATACGACGACTGTCGTGACCAACGACCACCGAAACTTCTGAATTGCCTGAGAGCAATAGGAATAAAGATATTTAGTAACGCAAGTAATTAGGTAATAGCGTAATCGTATTATTAATCATTGTTTCTAATACCAATCTGCTACTGAGTGATAAGTATGCATCTCGATAATAATGTGCCTATATTATCAATAATTATTTCTATTGTGGAAATCAACTCGAGAGCTGTGTACACAGCGGTCTTTATACACGAAAATGCAACAAAAGAGAACATCTTACTTATTAAACAATATTAACAACACAACTCAGTATAACGTCGCGATTCCAAAATTGCCAACGGCGTCTTAATCAATAGTCCTGTGGCATTGCATACACTAGATTATTTTGAAATGTACCACTCTATTAAAATTATTAATAAACAAAACTAGTCTACGTATCTGCCTAAAATATGTAAAAACATAATTCCTCGCGCAAGACTTCGCCAAATCTCTAAATTGACTCCCAACGCAAGAGGTTAACAGAACCTGAAGCGTCTCATTCAATTCTGTCTGTTCTATCGAGAAAGCAAAGACAATCGCGATAAAGACGCGAATGTTCGAATATTCTGCGCATAAAGCAAAGGACGGAATCGGAGAAAATCCGTCCGCGATGATGGAACACGCGTCCGAAATCGTGTTCGAGAGATTCGATCCGGCGATACGTCATCCCGCTATCTCTTCTCTACGAAAACTCGTTTCTGCCCGTGGATCGAGGCTCCTCTCTCGGTTTCTCTCTCTTTTCCGCCGGTTCCTCTCGTCCGGTGGGGTCCCGGGCATCACGGAAGAGGAGAGCCTTCCTCCACGGACCACGCTCACGCACCGGGAATATGATTTACCATCGAATCTCTCGTTTTTTCCCCCGTCCCCACCCTCGCCGCGGTCCCGGGCCCAGCCACGGCCGACTCCATTATCGGCTCGCGTCCGTCGTAGACTTCCTCGTGCAGTAAACCACGAATTCATTACGACCCGTGTCGAATTTACGGGAGACGAGGGCTTGGGAAAAAGAAATTTTGATGAACGTCGGCGACGATCCTGCTCCGTTGCCAATTTAATCGTTCGACATTCGGTTTTCTACTTGCCTCGATCTATCGTGGAAAATTAACCCTTAACTACCGAGAAAAGAACATGCACTATAAAAATTGTTTGTCCATGAGACCAATACGCACTTTAGGATGCATTGGAAACATAGTTTAAAAAATGAGTTTATTTTTAGTTTCGAACTTTATGGCGATCTTGAATATATCTCGGTTATCAATTACAGTAGGAAGACGAGTCGGCGATAGTGATTCTAATCAGACTGATTCATTGACTTCCTCGAAGCATCTTTCATTGGTAAATTCTTTCGTTTTGGGCTAGCATCGATAGTTAAGTGTTAAGGGTGTCGTTCGTTGAGAAAGTCACAGTGCAAACATTTGAATGCATTCGATCCCCGGGGATTTAACGTTTTGCGTCGCGTACTCACCCGACTTGAAGGTATTTGCGTCCCAATTCTCGAGCATCCTGCGGGTCTGAAAAGAAACAGAACGGGTGCGGTAGAATTGGCTCTTAAAATACAATGAACAAGATACGAGGATGTAGGGGTGGGGGTCATGTATAATACATGAAGCGTAATACGAGAATGAGTTGAGTCAGAGGGTTGTACACGCCAGCTTCGTATGACAGTCGATTTAAAAAACAATCGTTCGCGTTTTCTCTTTCTTCCATGCGATAGGGATCGATTCTGCTCGTCCGAAAATTAACCAGATAAATCGTTATCATCGTCACATAATGCTTGTTATGCGATTCAGAGCACAAACGTTATTCACGATCATAATAAAGAGAAAACGAGGAAAGATCCAGAGAGAAGGTAAAGAAAAATAAAATGTATACTACAAGAAATTACGTAGAAGATCGCAAAATGTAAGAAACAAGCGTAACAGTATTAAGTTAATCGAGGCCGCTGAAGAAGGATCAAGAGTGCCGCCTCAGGATAAAGGTCTTCGCGACACGTTTAAATAAGGGAAACGATGTTCGCAGAGAAACAGGACGGATGAACAGATGGTGAATTAGCGGATGGAAAGAACCTCGCGCGATTCTTCGGATCGATCGAAATCGCGGAATGGTTTCCTTATCGGCCGGTGATTATCGTCGCGTGTCTGAAAAACTAGTCGCTTTAACGACGTTTAGAAGGAACATAGAAGATCGGAGCGGAAAACGCGGCTGTTCAACTTCAAGTACGAACGGACGGATTCGAGCATCGCAGTCAGGATGCGAAAACGATTCCTCGGGCGACATCGCGACGTGATACACCAACGTGGTTCGACAATCCGAGGCGAACACGTGACCGTTCGAAGCTAAATCACGTCCTCGAAACGAGCATACATTTTGTCCGTTGAATTATGACGCAGCATTATGTCCAATCAGGACATCATCGAGGGGAACGTATCCGACGTGAATAAGCTCCGGTAGTCCTTAATGCTCTTTCCATCGGCGAGCATTAAGGCGTTGCTCGCAGGCGGCGAAATCTGCTTCGAATAATAGATAACGAGACCGGACCAGTCGGACGATAATCCATCGATCGCGATTCAGTCGACGTTTCCGCGCCAGAAATTCGATCGGAACCAGCTTTCGACCGACGTGTAATCTTCCGATTACGCTGCCCGAGTCCTTGCGTCGTTTCAATTAATCTGCATGATTTTTTGGAACGCTGACGAACGATGTTTGCAGGATACCGAGGGAAAAGGAACATTGAAATCCGAGTCATCCGCCACATAGCAATTCACAAAATAAGAAGCATCACTTTTAATTCGAAAATATTCCAAAATCAGTTTAACTTCTCAACCTTCGACATCAATCACACTCGAATGCCCGGTTTCAAAATTTCAGCTCTAGAATTGGTTGAGAATTCTACGTTTTCTTTCTTCCATCCACCTTCATATCAATTCCTACACTGTTCGATTGATCACTCCAATCCCCGTCCTCCCTTTAGTTCTTTTTCTCTCGCGAAGAGAAACCGATCGCCTAACTCGTTCACGTTCATTCTGTAGTCAGAAGTTCGACTGGTTACGGCAGGATCAGGTACAAGCAAAGTGGCCGGTGCGTTAATTCATACGTGAAGCAGCAAGTCACTGAATCTCGCGACGTTGTGTTCAGCGCACGGGTGAAAAGCAAGCGAACACGGGTCGGCCGAGCATCAAGCGACGCGACGGTGTCGCGACCGGGGACGTATCGGGGATTAGTTCGCCGAGCCGACTCTCGATTAACTCTCTAACGAGTGAACATTATACAGGAGATCCCTGCTTAACGGTTACACACATCCATTTCGATAAGTAAATCAATACCAATTATACAGTACACGCGTCGGGAGGCACGCGAGTAGCCGGCTCATCCGCTCGGCCGGCCATCGAGGCTAGCCTGTGTCGCGTTAATCGGTGTGTTAATGTTTAATTTCAACGCGGCTATAAAGACAGGAGAAAGTTGCGTAAACATAAAGCTTGGCCTGTTGGCGAACAGGGCAAACGGACGGCCGAGCGGGGCGGGCGATCGCCGTGAAACACGAATTTGCATTTCGTTCCACGCGCGGCCCGCCATGAAAAATCCTCTCCCGTCTGCCCGCGCGGATCACGCTGCGCACCGCGCCGCGCCGGTGATCATCGGCGATCCACGGTTAATTGCCTACCAGCCACGAATACACGTATCTATCATGGCCAGCGTATAATCACAATAAAACTGGTCGCCTCTGTGCGCGTCCCGGCCGCTAACGATCAATTTGTTGCACTGTAATTGCCGCGTTTCGCGCGAGGCCGGCGAACCGATCGCTAACCGGACTCGCTCGATTTAGGCTAGCCGCGCAGGGTTGGTTCTTTTGGAAAAATACGGACGTGAAGTTCGGTTGTCTTTCTTTTTGCGAGACAGCATGCATTAAGCTGTCCCGTAAGTTTCATTCGTGCTCCGCCAGCGATTGTTACTGTTGCAGACATGTTGGAAACACGTTACAAAGAGTCGGAGTGAATGAAAGAAGGTAGTCGGTTAGAATAGATTGCGAGCGGTTCGATAACACGGCGTGAAACGTGAACCATAACATCGAGAACCATCCGAAAGCGATCTACGTGTGGTCCGAGCGTAGGCGCGGAGAAAACGAAAACGAAAGAATCCGAGTGGAACCTAGATCCACGTGCGGGTCATCAACCTTCTCTTATCCGAACCGTAAAGAGCCGACCTGGAATTACGAGCAGCCGACTCGTAAACCACGCGATAAGGCATCTCGGAACGGGCGCGGCGAGCGGTGCGCTGGGAATCATTCCCCGGGAATTATGTATTTCATCGTTTACGAATCGCTGCTTAATTAAAGTGCAACGGCCGGGGAGAAAGCGGTTAGAAAAATTCGTTTGAAAAGTCTGCTGGCGATCGCAGAATCGCGGTGAGATATTTTTTAGAAAGTTCCCGACGCTACCGTGCGTTCGTTGACACGTTCATTGCCACGGTCGAGGATGCTTCCAAATTCCTTCGAAACGATTGCGATAAAATGACTGATAACAAATGAAAATATTCGACAACGTAAACCACTAGATAACAGTGCAACGCAAAATCTACTCATAATAATTCATTAACAATTAATCCTACCACTATTTGTCTGCGTGTTACGAAAGAATGAGCGATACTATACGAAACGCTGAAAATTCTCGCGGCAGTCAACGTATTAATCGACTGTGATCCGATCGCGTGGGCGACGACGGTGAATCGTCGATCTGGACCGAGTGTCGATAGGAATTCTCGCAGGTATCGTTCGAGTTTCGACGAGCGACGCGATACGACTCGATCCCTGGCGAACGGAATAAAAAAAAGAGGAATGGAAAGGAGCAAAAATAGAAAAAGCTCGCGTAGCAGTCGGCGCGACGCGCGTTGCATTGTCACGTAGATACCAAGCTCGTTCGTTGTGTTCCATCGGCGCAGGCGTTACGACGCGTCGGCGTGTCGATGCGTTCCTTATTGTCAGATACGTATCTATGTTAAGCGCGAGGCACGTTGCGTGCGTGCGCCCATGCATTTATGCATCGCATTATGCTGCCCGTCGATCCGAGGCGAGGTGAGTCGAGCCGAGCCGAGCCGAGCTCACTCCGTGACCCATTCATTGCTGGCTGAAGCGTTATCCTCGAAAATCCAATCGTCGATTAATTATGAATTATTCATATTCATGAGCCGGGCAGCAGAGGCGTCTCTCGCGAATCGATTTAAACCGTCAGAAAAATCTATTCCGCCTTCGTTATTAGTCGACGTCACGCGTATCATGGATCGGGTTACCTGGCCGTGTTTTCCAATATTCGCAAGAAATAAAAAGTGCACCCTGCTACCCGTGTTCGCCGACCGAATAATAATGCATAGCCAGTCTTTGAACGGAGTGGAACAGCTCGCGCTCCCGAGCGAGCGAGCGAGCGTGTATCTAGGCCTCGCCCGCCGCGAATAGCGATAGATGATCGCCGCGATCCACGGGTGGAAGCTCGATCGCGGCGATTATCTCGGAGCCCACGGCTCGGGGATTCTCTCTCGTGACCAATTTTTCGCCGCGCTCGCTCCCTTTCTCCGGCGATCGCAGACGCGCATCCTCTCTCGGAGGCGGTTTTAATTACACGTCGCGCGAGCACGATCTTCCCCCGTTCTTTCAGCCTGCATCTGTCGGCTGTGTTTTCTTCCCTGTCCGGCGACGAATACGCGGAGAAGCGAAGAAAGAGAGAGAGAGAGAGAGAGAGAAAAACAGGGAGAGAAAGAAAAAGAGAACGCGCGGGGCGTTCCCAAAAAAACAGGTCGGACCACGTGTTATTAGGGTCTATGCGTGGGCGTAGCAACAGCCTACCATTATTATTTTATAGTCCACGGACGATCTCTATAAAGACTTTTTTCTTGTGGGAGATTGACGATCGATAAACGAGATCCCGGGATGCACCTGCGCCGCCGCGTGACCATAATCTCTGCCTCGGTCTCGTTCGCTTCTCCCTCCCTCTTTTTCTCTCCTTTATCTCGCGATCCCTTCTCCCGGAGCCTAGGACGATATTCAAATACACTTTTCCATTCTCATTTATGTAAATTACGTTTTTCATTCGGCGCTCCCATTTTCACCGAGCACCCCATAAACAATTACACGCCGCGCGATCATTAAATCGATAAACGCCCGACCTTCTTTCCATTTTTTCTCTACGTCCACCCCCTCCGTGCCGGTCTCCCCCGGTGATTATTAATGCAACACGAACGATGAAAGGACCGCGGATTTGTAATTAGGTTACTACGACGATTTTTAGCCCGCCCTTGATTACCACCTGCCCCGTTTATCGTCCCGCACCGTCTCGATGGGTTCGTTTCGCTACACGGTGACGATCGATAACGCTCGGTCCGGTCCACCGTTAATAGTCCCATAACACCCGATAAACATTTCTTCATGAAAATTACTGTCAAACAATCCCCGTTCACCTTCTGGGTGCTAATTATACGGCCTCCTCCGCGCGGACCGATCGTTCCGAGTCCTGGTAATCGTTCTAATTAAACGAAATGAATCGGTTGTATCGCCGCTCGTACATCCATTTTCTATGCCCTCCAGTTTTATCGCCTCCCCCCCTCCTCCTTTAAGCTCCTTCATTGACGAACACTGCGCGTGGCGGCAGCCGCGCCACGTGGAACTCGTTTCTTTCGTGTCCTAGTTCGAGCTGGACGATCGCGAACCGCCGGCGATCGGCACATATCGTTTCTCTCGCGGTCGGCAGCGACGATCTACAAGCGACCCTCGAACAGTTGAGTATTTGCTTTAGGAACCGTATAGAATGTGATAAAATATTGAAGAATTACATCCAGTCTCATGCAACAAGGTCGACAGCTGCACGGTTCCTTTAAAATCATTAGATTTCTATGAAATCTAAGTCTCACTCAACATGATTTTATTATAAACAATGTATAATCTATTAGAAAGCAAGAACTCTGTGTTAATCCTATATCCACGTGTATTCCAAAGTTTGTCAACGAGTGGCAAGAAGACAACGCTCGATCCAAACTCCCAACGACACAACGACAATCGCATTCTCCAGCTTCCCTAAACATCGAAACTCCCATAGCGAGCCTGATGTTATAAGGCAAGGGGTCAACAGCGCCGTGATGTTCGTCTTCATCATCGGAAGAGAGCGTTGGCCTCGGTTACAGGAGAAAGTAGATTCGCGCTCGAAAAAAGCGACTCTCTTTCTCTTTCCCGGCGTTGCGTTGGTTGATCACTGGATGCTGGACGCGCGACTGATCGCCTCCTACCCGAGCGGCCCGTCGGCGAACCTCCTCGATCATCGTTTCGGCGTCATAAAGAATCCGACCGACTACCGTGACCAACGAACCGAGCCGGCGAAGAAAGAGCGCCGGGCCGATATACCCGAAGCGGGACGGAGCCGAGCCGGGAAGGGCGCGATACGAATTCCAGAAAGGATTATTGCGAGTTACAAAGGGAGGAGAGCGCGGGAGGAGGGCCTGGCCAGCCACCTTGCCACCGCACTCGCCGGTGGAAATTTATCGATCCGTCACGATCGACGTCGATTCAGCGACCAACCGGCTGGCCGGCCGGAGCTCATAACTCGCGGTCACACCTTGCCCGCTCCCCGGTACCGGTACAGCGATTAACGAGCTGGATCGCGAGCGTAATTCCACGATTATGCAACGCGGACCTTTACATTCAAAGTATCGAAAGTATTTTTCAAAGCTGATCGTTACGCTGCCGGCTCCGGGGGAATTTCATCTACCTCGTGTCTAGGAAATATAGCGGACACCCAGTCGTAGGTTAGTTACGAATGAACGAAGTTCATTGTTCGGGCTTGGGCGCTAGCGTGAAATGAAGTTGTAAGTTCTGAAAGAGATACTCGATGCTTTATCCGTTCAATGCATCGAGTGTAGCGACTGGATCTTGTGATCTTAATGCAACCCGAATCGTTTATCCTTTTGACGCTCGACTGATGGACGTTTATTGGGTATTGTTTTATTGCTCGTTGGAAGATGGGTGTACATCCATGCAGATGTCGGAGATTAGTGCTTCGAAAGCGGGGAATTAGGAAGACGAGGATCGACGTAAACTTTCGTCAAATGTTTATGAAATTGAAATATCAATGGATGCTGCGGATTTAGGTTGGCTGCACGTGTTTTCGGCTCGAGGTTCGAGCAAGTACTAAAGAGTCGCTGCAGTTGAATTGGAACTATGAGACTCGTCGGAGCAAAAAGGAGCCGAGGATGGAGGGAGAAGGCGAGTATCCGAGAGAGACGAGGTCAAGTCGAAGAATGGAGTGCACACGTACGAAGCACACGCGGCTAAGAAAGCGACGCGTGTATACCACGAAACGCACTTTCTCCTGTCCGGGATAAAAGCGTGCCGCGGTGAGAACGTTTCGCGATTTCCTAGGGTGTCGGTCGACATCGGGGCCCACCGGTTTGATTAATGCGCCTAGCGCGGCAGCAAAACCGCCGCCCGTTGCTCCGGAAACCTTGTTTCGATCGGCTCGCGATCGTTCGGCGTCGATAAAACGGGCCGCCGCATCCAGCCGCAGCACGGTGCAGCGGCTGGCTACTGTGCGATTCAATTGAGACGCTATTGCAGGAAAGCGGTCAATCTCTAACGCCCTGGCTTCGCCAGGGATTGCGACCAACTTGAGAACAGTTCACCGACCGTTCTTCTTTCGCGATGCGATTGTCATTGTAAGTTACTAGCTTAGATCTTCAATATTTGATATCGACGCACCGTTTGCATAGAATCACTTGCATCGAGTTAAAATTGTCAACATCCAGTATCGATGAACCGTTAACACATTCTCTAGCAGCGTTATATATTTGTGATGGCCGTAATCCTATATTTTACATAATCACAATGATATTAATCCTATAGATACTGTTATTAGGAATTATAAACTGCATTACATTTAGGAACTCAATGACTCGTTTCAGTTTCATTTTTCTAATACTTTGTTTAGAAGACTTATTGAAGATTTATTTTATTAAATTAAGATCATCAACATCTGACATCGATGCACCGTGTCTCTAGAGTCGCTTGCATCAAGATGAACGCGTGAACACGCAAAGAAAAGTGTCCGAAAGGGAACAGGGAACGAAGAAACAGATTCTGCAGCGGCTGGGAAGGAATTAGAAATCGATAGGGGAGACTGGTTCCATTAGCGATGCAATCGAAACGATCCAACCTCCGAATCCACGTATTTATCATCTCCGGTCCGGTATCTCGGCTGTTGTGACCGGCCACTCAACACCCTCCGGTTGCGCGGCTCGAAAAATTAATGCCCCTTCTAAAAGGGACGGCAGAAGGACAGAGGCCAATGGCAAGGGGAATTTTTATTTCCTCGATTCTTCCTTTCTTCGATTCGGTGGCTGAGAATTACTCCTCTCCCCGATGACCGGGCTTCCTTATCCTCGCGCTAAAAGCCGGCAGCCACCACGCGGGGGACGCGTGTTACACATAATCCGCCGATGGAATTTCTTTGTCGGGGGAGACCAAGAAGGAGCGGCCAACGGCCGGGGGTATTAAACTTCCCGGTGCCATTCCGCGTGATGTACACGTCCGTGGAGTCTTCGCACGGTATTTACGAGAAACCGAGAGAAACCGAGAAATTCATAATGGCAGTGTTTTTCGTAGCTCGTGCCGTTGGGGTTCCAAGTTTCGGAAATCTGGGAATTCGAGTCGCGACGGGACTCCTTTCGCTTCTTAGCTACCGGATGGATCGAAACGACTCATTCTCGATTTCTTCTTTTACGACTGTCGAAAAGACACGCTTGAGAAGTTTTTCGGCTCATACGGTAGCACGCGAACTTCAATGCGTAAACGTTTCAGAGTTTCTATGAAGTAGAAGCGAACCGATTGGATTGCTTCGGAAGTAGTACTGTAAATTAATAGGACCCCAATTTTTCGTCTTGTTTGAACGGAAACGTTTCGTTATCGACCTTCGATCCTTCGACGTCCCGTTCGAAAAAGGAATCCATCCAGCGATCGCCATACGATCATTCGCAAGCCAATATCGAGGTAAAGGCCTTTCCCGCAACGACCCGGCAAAAATTAAACTGGAACGCGTGTCCACGCCCGCGCCCGAGAAAAATGAGACCCTCACCGATGAAATCGAAACCGTTCCCGGCGATCCGGTATCCCCAGTCCACTTTCCCGACGAAACGGCGCGACGACGATCGTCCACTTTCCTGCGGCGTGTTCGTCGTACCTTTTTTTCCCTCCACTTTTCGCTCGGTCCCACTCTCTTTCCTTTTTTCGACGCGAAAACGTGGACGAAGGGGGAGAAACCGACTCGCCCTAATGCGAATAAAATTGCGTCCGGCGGGCACGGTCCCTCGAAAACGTAATACGCCGAAGGAAACCGTTGCTGCTCTGTAATCTCTGCCCGCGATCATCGATTACTTAATCGCTCGACGGTCCAATGGAATTCGCGTCGGTAGCGCGACGAAATATCGCAGGATCGCGGTCTTTCGATTCGTTCCCCTTTCTCGTCACCGATTACGCGTGGCCAGGGATTTTTTCCGGCGATTGTCGGCTGTATTGAGTCACGCCGCGATTACCGTCTACAAACACCGAACGGAATTATCAACGATATCTGGTGTTCGTGGCTTCTTTCAACTATCGAAGATAGGAAAGTGGACGAATTGCGAGTAAACGACTCAACCAGACGCTCGCTATTATTTACTACTATATCATTCTAATAATCACTATTATTATTTTATCATAGTTATTCAACTATTGGGAAGATACTAACAGTCGCGAAGAACGTCCAGCAGAAACGGATCACCGTCCACGGCTGAAATTCGCACGGTTTAATTGACTGACGCGCACGAGAGGAACCACCTAATCATGGAATTCGGTGAAAGCGGATCGGTCACGGTCACCGTGGAACCGATCCGAAGCCGCTAATTCGTTTTCACGCTTGCACGGGTGCATCGAATCCCCTTTAACCGGACTCGGTCCATTGGAGATTTCGTGATCGGTCGAAATTCACTCATTCCTCCGGCTGCAGCGTTACGGTTAGACGCCGCGGAGAAAAGCTGCCGCGGCGAAACCACCGGTTTCCGAACGCGTCCGCGTTCACCGTCGCGTTCTCCTCGGGTCCCGCCGCGGCGGAGGGGACGAGTGTTTTGCCCCGCAGCATCCGCGGCAGCGTTACTGCATTGTGCGCGGTTTAGTGTGCAATAAAGCGGCAGGGCAGAAAATCCCCGTGTTGCGGAGACGATAGGCCCGGCGCTGGCACTTAAAACGGTACTTTAACGACGACAAGATCTCGATTACGAGGTAGAATTCCGAAAACGTTTATTCTTCCTCTCGTCCTGCCCTTCTCTTTTTCGAGAAATCACGGGGAGATCGCGGGCGCAACGAGGAAGTCGGCGGCGCGCGATTATTCTCGATTATCCCCCGGTGTTCGCCGCGATGGGAGCGTTAATAAAATCGAGCTGCCCCCCCTCCCGGTCGTTCGACGACCCGTCGTGTCGCGACGGTTTACCGTAAGCCCGAGCGAGAGGCAAACGAAAGCAACGAGAATCCCGGCTGGATATTACAATAGGTGGCGGAAGATCGAAGGCGGCGGAGGGCGTTGGTCGGCCGGGTTGCAGTCGTCGCATTCCCGCTGCCTCGGCGCAACGAGCGGCATGCGGTGTGCAGGTGCACGTGCGCATCACGATGCAGCTACTCTTCAGCCATACGCCGGTATGAGCCGCGGTTACCGTGGCCGCGCGCCCCGCAAAAACGTAATTTACGGTCGTACCGTGTACGGTGGACAGAGACCGGGACGGACAGCGGCGGAGGGAGCGAGAGAGAATGATGGAAAGAAGGAAACGAATAGGGAGAGAGTGTGAGAGAGACGAATGGAGAACGGCCGGGACCAAAAAGAGCCGGGGCGGCGAGTCCTCGTCGAAATTCTACGGTGAATCGGCGGAAGAGAGACGGCGCTGCGACGATGAGCTGCGGCAGGAGCGAGGAGCGCAGCCCGTTGTTAGATCCTCGTTCGCGGAATCCTTGCAAGTTTCTCGGGGAACGGTCCGGGAGACGAGAAGGAAGAAACGGGCAGGACCGCAAGGATGGACGCGCAGGACTCGAAGAATCCTTGGCGAGGGAACGGGCCAAAGAAACGAACAAGAGCGAAGACCCGTCGTAGTCGTCCCTTCGCGGTCGCTCCTCTTCGCGAGCCTCTGCCCCGTGTCCTCGCTGAACAGAGAAAAACAGAGGAAGAGAACGGGGCAGGAGCGAGAGAGACGGCGGTCAAGAGGAACGAGAGAAGAAGACGCGTCTCCCTCGCTGGTTTCCAGGTGCGCGATTGCTTCTAATTGCCCGCGCGCTGGCCCCGAGGCGCTGCCAAAGTGAAATTGCTCCGAGGAGAGAGAGAGAGAGAGAAAAGGGGGGATACCATTCGCGCTCTCCTCAGGCCAGGCGACAACGAGCCGGCAGAAAAAGGGTACAGGGAAGAGTACACCGGCTGCCGCGCTGCCAGGGTCATGATCCGCTTCGGAACCGCCGCCGATTCGAAGCGTTTTCACTAATTAACGTCCAGGTCCGCGCGCGAGGTTTTGCGCCGCAGTGCCGGCGAGAAACTCTGATCGGCCGTTACCCGGTGGCTTTACTCTTTGCTCGCGGGTCGCGTAATCCTTCGGCGTTTACCTCGATCCTGTGTGTTTCCCGCGTTGGTAGACAGTTGCGCGGGATCGGCGGAAATGCCGTTTCGCAAAAGGAAACCGTCCAATGGAAAAACCAAGCGGCGGATCGAAACGATACGGCGATATACGCGACCGGGGGGCGTTTCCGAAAATATTTCTCGCGATGCGCTCGCGAGAACACCTAGGCACCGGCGCAATTAATACGCGCATTGCGATCATCGGTTCGCGACGCAACGAATCGATTCGCGAGCGTGAAAGCGGTCAGACAAGAGGAGCGAGTGAGAACCAACGAGATGCACCCTTCAGCCGGCAACATTTGCATGCCTCCCGAGAGCGGTTTTTGCGCGGGGGCCCCCGTTCGGTTATCGATGGGAACGTTTCAGCGCGGCGAATAAAGAAGGTAGGCGTTTCCCCGCGAGTCGGTTTCGCCTCGAATCCCGCGGAACGATCTTCCTGGCCGGCGAACGCGAGCGCCTTTTTCACTTTACGAGGCTGTTGCATCCTCTCTACGCCGGACAGACCGGACCAGGCCCGAGCGGGCTCGCTCGTTCAGCACGCTCGTCGTCTTGTAAAAGTCAATATTTATGAGGGTGCTAACCACCGTCATCGCTCATCCCGACTCGTTAACCAGCTCCGCCGGCGTACCTTTGTGTTTACATCCGAAGGACAGGGGCATACTCTTTATTGTCAGCCCTAAGAAAACACGTCCAACGTTGCATCCCGAGTAGCCAGGTACGTGCCTGGCCTCGGGCGAGATCTCCTTATCAGCAGCTCCCACCTCGCTCCACCCCCCAGGAGACCACGACGCCAATCTTTTCCACGGTGTTTTTAGTCAAAACACCTTGGTGAACCGTTCACCTTTCTCCTCTTTCTCGTTCGCCTCCTTCTGCATCCTTGCCGTCGATCAGGACCGAGTATATAAACAAACTTCGTACACGGTGAATTTTAAGGAGCTGTCTCTGAAGGCATGTATTTTTACGAGGAATTAAATTAGAGATAATGGGGAGACTAGACAGATGTGAAAAACTGACGCGCTTAAAGAAGCGAATGTTTGAGATTGAAGGCGTCCAGGCGTCAAGGGTTAAATACCATGAGCGTTTCGACAGAAGACCGTGGATCGCTTTATCTCGAGGTCCCCGAGCTCGTTCGATCGTCGGCGATTCCCTTTCCAAAAGGTTACGGGCACCGTGGTTAGCGTAATTGCGACACGCTGCGCGGCGCGACGCACGCGAGAGAAAGGAGCCAACGTGCTTCGCAGAAGCAACAGGTGCCGCGCATTCTTCGTCGACGCGGCTCGGTTCGAGTGCCGCCATCTCTCCACGGAGACTCTCGTTTCACGCTACCAATAGGTCACGAGCAGTCGATAAGAAGAGACCTACCATTCGTAGGATCATCCGAGTTCCCTAATTAAAAACAATGAAAAAAGTGGGTTCTAAGGCTGTTAAATCGAATGGGCAAAGCATTGCGACCAACGGAAGCCCTCTTCAGGTTCCTTCAAGCCTGAAGGTTTAAAGGTCATCGATATTTCATCGACGGGCGACGTTCCAAGGTCTGGGACACCCTAACTTTCAGATGTCCTCGGTCGTGTCCCGATAAAACGGTGCCTCCGAATACCAAAAAATCTTCATTCGAAACTGGTGTACGCGCCGGACTCAGTATGCAGGATCATTCCGTAGAATGATCATCCAAAATCCCAGTCAATTTAAACTACTCACCCTCTGGCAATGCTCGGCAGTGACCACGGCGAGGTCTGCGAGCGGCTGGAAGATGACATCGTGAAATTCAGGATGATTCCGCGCGAGCGGCCTCGCGTACAACTCTTTGGCACTGCACAGAGCCTCGTGGTACTCCTCTTCAGCGTGCAGGAGCTTCTCCGTGGCCCTGTACCTGCGATCGGTATCTGGAACGACCAAAAGGAAGGTTACGCGCTTCAGAAACGAATAATCCCGGCTACCATAGCCCTGGGCGAAGTTTAAGTACGTAGCTGCCGCACAAGGTAACAAACCTACCTCCTATCGGATCGTATTGCCTGGCGGAGTCCTCGATCAGCAAAACCTCCCCGTGCAAGAGTCCGACGTCGGCCGCGGGATCGACCTCGGCCCTGGACCCAGCGAGCAACAATCTGGGCCTGCAGACCCGGTACTTCAACAGCACGGGAGCGACCACGGTTGAGATGGCTCCGGGAGACGCGCCAGGTAGCTGCAATCAAAGGTAACGGATCATCCAGAGACGAAATACAGAGGCTGCGTAGACTCGTTCTAATTTTTTATAAGCTAAATTCTAATTAGCTCCGATGTTTCATCGAATGGTATAGAAACCTCCCACTCATCCTACAAACCAATGCCTTACAGTTAAATCATTCGAGCGGTCGGCTTATCTTCGTGTACCCTAAACTGAACGCGTCAAACTCTTTCTACAAAAGACTCGGCCAACGATAATGATCCGATCGTGAGAAGAATTCCCGCTGCTTCAATGTAAACGAAAGGCCGTACGGCGAAACCCGGCAACAAGCGTTGCAATCCCGTGAGCACGTATCGCTCGTAATTTCCCGAACGGCACCGATTCCACGTCCGTTCGATACCTGTCCCTGGTCGCCGGCCCGATGTCCCCGGAGACAGAACTCCACGGGAATATCCTAATTACGACGGAGGGGACAGGGTGGGCGGTGGTCGTAAAACGAGACCCCGAGGGCCAAGTTAGACCCCGAAATAGCTTTGTTATTGCGCGCGTAAAGGTGCAGCAGCCGGTCGGGATTCTTCTGCTCACGAAATTTCGCAGGCGGAGCGGGACGACGCGAGAGACGCGCGATTAAACGGCCATTCGCGGACTCGAACGATTCTCTATCCTCTTCCCTCTCCGCCCCCCTTCCCTTTTAATCCGTCGATCTCGCTCCTTCTCCGTTCGTCCCTCTCGCCGCGGGAGGAAGATCGGCCAACGGCCGGATATTTACGATCTGACGACGTAACAGGCTATAGCCCGGTCTCGGGATCAGATAAAATTCGCGAGCCAGAAGTTGCACCGGTGAAACGACCCTTCGGCCGCCACGTGTAACCCGGCCTCTCCGCCTGCCGCGTCATTCTTTCTGGAATATTTCAGAGGCGCTGCTGGTGGCTCCGCTCGAGCGAACTTTAATCGTAAATTACGCGCAACGAGAATACAGAAACAACCGTAGAGAGATGCATCGCGAACGCCGCTGCGGCAACGCGATTGAACTTTCCCCTATGAAAACGCGGTCGGCCGCGATTCCCCGCGCTTTCGTCACCTCTTCTGTAACCGTTGCGATCGAGGATCGCTCGACTTTGCTTACCGTTCAGGCTGCGCGGCCGTTTAACGCGTCTGCTGCGATGGTCGGTGACGATTGAACCCTTTGAATCGCTTGGAAACAATCGCAATGTACAATACGACTGATATACAGTAGAAATGTTTGATCTTTAGTTCTCCTTGGAAATTTGCATCGACGTTGTTTCTTTCGATCGTAGTTTAACGTGGCATCATTTACTTAGGAATATTTGGAAAGCATCAAAATGGTACTTGCACGATGAAGTTGGAATTATTAATAGTTAGAGGAGAAATAGAAATACTTAACAGCCAGAATAAAATTCGAATGGCTAAACAATCGAGTAATACCGTAATGTTAGAATATTGCGGTACCAAATAATTAATAACCGATTGTATTTGTCACTGCCACGGGAAAATAAGTGATACACAAAAGGCTCGAGACTCTCGCGGCAGTCGACACGTTAACCCGCCAGGTAACCTTACGCCGGCGCGAGCCGCGGCAATTATCGTTTGCTAACGGAGCAGGACAATGCAATTTAATCTCGCTTCAACGACGATAAAGGGGATACGACGGTGCAGTAACAGTTTACAGCGTCATCGGACGCCGATCTTTCTAATCGTCGTTCTCGGAACGCCGCGCAACGGATCCCTCACCTGCGTCGAACGTAATCGACGATGATGGCAAGGTTAAAGACAGAGAGAGAGAAAGAGGGAGATCATCCGAGATCATCGGCCGCGATCTCCGTTGATACGATCGGTATGATTCCGAAGAATCCGGCAATCGTCGGGCTCGATCGCTTCGATCGACCGTTGCCTGGTCGCGTGTACCGTTAATCATATCGAAAATTCTCTTTTCCATGCGAGCGCGAGGTGTCCCGGAGCGGAGTGCAGGAATTCCGGGAGCGCACGCATTGTTGCTGCTGCGCCGCGAACCTGGCCGAGCGCACGCCCGAGTCGCATTCTTTTCGATTATAAAACGTGCGTGCCCGTTACGCGAAACGTAAAACGATATTTCCTATCGCCAATCTTGTTTGTTCACCTGAGTTTGCAACTAGATACGCGCGCAACGACACAATCGTCGGATTATGGGACGGATTCGATGAATCTCGTAACCCAATAGAAATATCCTACAATTATTTCGTAAAGGTTTTTAGATATTTAAATACTTGTTATCTATTGTATTAAAACTCTTTGTGAACTCCTTACGCTTCATTTAGATCTCTTCCTTCTCTAGACTCAAGGGCATCCGCCTGTCAAATGAATAAATAAATAAATAGATACCTAGATGCACAATCAACTGTACTATAACATATTTCCTCCTACCCCACTTTCTTCCTTTTGTCATTCACATTGTCAAGCTTCAGATACAAATCAACTCGCTATCTCGAAATTCTTATTGCACGTTGCTCAATGCTTATGCGAGAAAGAATCCATTCTCGTTAAGTCGGAATAAATGAAATGGCACGAAATTAAATTATATTTCTGCGATTAACGGGAGAGGGTACGTATCGAGGGTCCGCTATCTTCTCTCTCTCTCTCTTTCTCTCTCTCCGACCGTTCCTCTCCCGTCGACCGCCGCAGCGGAGCTGCGATATGCCGTCCGACGTCGCGATTAAACAAGCATCGCGCGTTATCTGCGAGTTTTTGCTCGCGGACAAGCGGCGCGGAGCCAGACCGTGTTCCCGGTATCGAAGAGGAAACCGTGAGTCCGCCCACTCTCGCTTTTAATAAAGCCAAACCGGAATCGTAAAGCTGAATCTAAATTGCATAATTATACCGGTCCGTCCTTCTTCTTCCCTCGTTTTCGACGCGTTCCCTCCTTCTTTTCGCCCCGTAACCTTCGCGCGGCCTTTCTCTACCTCTTTCCTCCGCTGCGGCCCCCCCCTGCCAACCCTTTTCCTCTCCGTTCCTCCCCGAACGCGCGAGCGAAACTGCGCGGCGCGGCGCACGATTATAAATTGCTGCGACCGGGCGAATCTACAACCGCGAGGCGCATCTTCCCCGCGGGACACGCTTTAAAACCGGCCTTATTCGACTGAAAGTGAATCGCCGCGCGCATCGAATATGTACGCTCCAGCGAGGAAGCTCTTTATATTGTAATTAAACTTTCGATAGCGGAACGCTAGCGAATGGGAGGCGATACGTATTCGGAATAGAAGTTGCCATCGTGGTTCGCAGTGGCTTGTGATTTTTGTTTTCTTCCTTCCCCCGATCGAACGTATTGGTCGACCATCTGATAAACATTTATATCACGAGAATTGGAGACGTTCTAGCAACTCTGGGATTGTGTCGTTAATACTAGATTTACGGACGTTTATTCTACAATTTATTCTATTGGTTCCAGGGAACTACGGTTTATATATTATATAAACTGATGATAGATCGAGAAAATTGTAGCTTCGAAGATAGAGTGTTACAGTGTTTATTCGAACAATTGCACAAATCTAAATCGAGTTATTAAGTGATGTTTAAAAAATTGAGTATCCGGTATCATTGACGGGTTCGGTACATCAATCATTAAACGCATCGTTTGAACGTCGTCGCAGCCGAACGCGAATCGTGACGCTCAGTCGACGCGCAACTTCGGAACTTTCGAACAGCCGGCGTGCCGCGTCGCAATCGCGGTTTCACTAAGGCCGTGGTGACATAAATAATTTACATAAGGCTAAACGATTGGTGTTAACATTGACATTTGACGCGGCAACGTTGAAATGTGAACGAATAATAATACGAAAGGGTAATATGAGTATATGTTAAATGTAGAAAAATCATGTGAATTTTGCGGACAATTAATCTGATCAGTTCTCACCGCGGTCTAAAGCGCCTCTGGTACAGTAGAGAGACGACTTGACGTCTAACGGAATCGCACAGGTGCAGTAGGTGTCTTCCTAGTTTACAGTTCCATAGTTTCGATCGGTTACGTGCAGCCATATCGACGAACAGTAAATTAGCGATCGAAAATGTCAAGAATTAGGAAACAAAACCGACAGAATATTAGCCGGAACAAAATGAAAACAGATCGATCGACCGAATTCCTCAGGCTAGCCATCGATCTAGCAGTACTCGATGAACGCGTGTTGCGGATCCGGCCGTGTATCGATAGCCGATCGAGTCTCATTCTCTGTCTCCCTCTTCGTTTCTCTTCGCGCGAGAATCCGCTCGGCGTGCGTTTGTTCGAAACGCGTACGCAACGTACATCCTGTCCCTCCCAGCCTCATTACGGGACAATGAGCGTCGTTACATCGATCACGAGAGCCAGACCGTTCTCGTCGAGAGGCGGAAGAGAGCGCGACCGCAGAGAGCCATCTTCGCGATCGAAATTACCCGCGTTTATCGGCCAATTTTGCGACTAAGCGTGCTCTCGTGCTGCTAGCGTGTCGCGGATAGAATCGAAATCGAAGCGAGTCGACCGTGATTCTTCGAACTGCGACGGAAGTTTCATTGCAATTAGTTTAATCCAGTAGAATAATTAAAACGAACAATTCATTTGCTAAAATAGTTAACTGCAAGCAGCAGACGGGTTTAATTAAATCGCGTAAGGAACGTTTGAAAGTCTTAAGGATAGAATGTGGAAAATTTCGAAAAGTGGAGTTCATACGTAGTTTGTTCTTCGAACGACTCGAATATGTAAAGGAATCTTATCAGTGGCTATTAGCGTGACACAGTTGACAACGACGATCGTCAAGGATTCGAATAATCGTCGAACTTACAAAGTCAAATGCGGAACTCCTTTTTCTTGGCTGATTAACTGGTTAAGGGGAACGATAGGGACTTCAAGCTCGATCAGAATTTCAGCCGATGACGCACAAACGCGCTCCTTTTCCAATCATTTTCGCATCAGCCGCGTCTCGGCTAGATTGAAGCGGCGCGACCGTGCTCGGCCGGCGGGCGATCCGTTTGATGAGCGGTAAACGGTCCCACTTGGACAGAATTTTCAGCGCGGCACGCGGTCGCCGGGCTAATTTTTTCAATTCGGAGAATTGCATCATTGGCCAATTACCGTTTAGGAGGGGCCTCCGTTGGAATTGGAAGAAAGCGACCGCGACGGTCGGATCACTCGAGCTTGAACGCGCGTCGGACGTCGTTTCGCCTGGACGACGCTCTCGTTCCCGAAGCTCCTCGCTCGATCCCTCTGCGTTCTACCTAGTTTCGACAGAGGCACTTTCCCGGTCAGTTTTATCAATTATTCGCTCACCGCATACTTATCGTTCGACCGATATCAGTTGTATCAAAGAAAACCGAAACACAACTGTCGAGCAATTAGAATAGAATTAGTAATTAGTAATCGTTGAGTAAGTAAATTTAATGTAATTGCACGACTAACAGATGAACGGAGCCTCGAACAGAAATAATTCGGAACATGCGTGTAAAATTAGTAAGTCCGAATCATCGAGTTTGCAGATTACCAAGGTTGAATAATTTGCATTGCGTAGAACAATTAACCGAGATCCTATTGTAGCTACGAATTTAGAAAAGATCGCGATATTCCACAGTTACCTACGCGGATCCGATTAATTCGTTACTTAGAATAAAAAGACGACAGTCAGAAATGAAACGCATTTAACGGTCGCAGTTGAGAGTTTTCCCCTTTCGACGAGTGCACGAAACACGTGCGCTTGCCAAAACATCGTTACTCAATAAACAGTTGCCAATAATGGATCGGGAGCTATGATTGTCATGCAACCGGGAGACCGAAGGCCACACCAAGTAAGTATATATAGCCCGACACCGTGGCGAGAGGGCAACTCGCGCGCCGATCGAGCGTGTTTCTAAACCAGTGGATCCGATTCTCGAATTTACGCGCGGATCGATTAGTGCCCGGCGAAAAATTCCCTGGGAAACGGATATATCGAGCATTCCGGCTCGAGTCGGTTACGATAAGAACATCGGAATTAAGTACACTTTTAAGCGCAACGTTTACTGTCCATAAAAAAGGGCATAAAGCAACGATAAAACGCGCTGGACGTTCGATAGCGTCGTCCGAGAAATTGATGGCCGAGCAATAAAGTTAACGAGGAATCCTCGAATATTCGTGGCAAGGTTAACGAGTATTTAGCGCGAAGTTTGAACAACGTTGCGTTTATGGGTACAAAATTGCTAGGAGATCTCCTTTCATATCGAGACCGCTCTCCGTTCCTCGCCGCTCGCGGGTGCGCTGACAGAGGTGGGGAAAAGGTGGATAGAGAGGGAACGCGTCCATTCGAGACTGGCAAACTACGATGGGCTCATTTTTGCTCAAGTCAGCGAAAGCGACGAATCTTCTCGCGTTTGATCCTCCTCTCAAACATCTCTGCACTTCATTCCCTTTTGATCAGTTAACTGTTGCGACCTCTTTGAGAAGTTGTACCTAAAGTGTATCGCAAACCGTAAGTTACAGCTGTTTTGACAAGTGTACGCGTCATAAAACCATTTCTTCGTGACGGGTATACTCGTCAAAAACACCTAACCGGTTACGACGAACATCTTCGCAAAATACAATCTCTACACCTACAAAATCTAGAATCTCTACATCTCTGAAACGTAGAACAAAGGAAATTCAAAGGTAACTTGTCCCTTTCCGCGCGATCTATGGATCATACAGTTTCAAAGAAACGTCCACCAGTCCCAACGATACTGTAATCAATGCCTACCACGCGACGCTCGATTGCGCCGCAATTTGTTGTTCCCGGACGCAGTCGAAGAACCACATCGTTTTCCTTGCAAACACCCGGTACACGGTCCCCGGCGCTGCACACGCGACCGGTATGGTCTTAATAAAACTACCGGTCGGTGTGCGCCGCAAAAAAGTGTGCGAACGTGGACGCGGTCCGCAACGAGACCGCGCGAGTGTGCGGCTAGCGCGCGCGTTCTAGGCCTCGCCCATGCTGGAACGGCCGATTCGACCAATTCGTCGAACCGCGACAGTCTCCGTCTCTTTCCCTGCCACGTTCGCTCGCCGAGCACCTCTCTTTCTATCGCGTGTGCTCGTTCCTTTCGCTTAACAGTCGAATCGTTCCGTCGAATGCGACGCGACGCACGCCACCAATGCGAACCAGCCGCGCGCCTATGCGAACGTCTACGAGAGGCGACCGCTCGAATCGCGCGCGCGAGCGCACGATCGGTTCGTGAGAACACGGGCGCGAATGAGAGATCGCCATGCGACGCGCGGATCGGCCGGGACGCGCGCGATGCATTATACATCGGCCGGTTGAAAACTATCAGTGGCCGGCCAGCTGAAATCGAGGGAATTCCGATGAACCGGCGAACACGGTCTGCCTACGCCGCGCTCTTCCAAGTTCAGGACACTCTAAGCCTGCCTGCCAGGGAGCTAATGCTAGGCGGCCGATTGCTGGCCGCTCGGTGACACCAGACGCGACGGCAATTAGCCTGTTAACTGGAGACTTGCCGGACTCGGTGGTCAATATGATGGACAGAAGCGAAAGGAATCCGCTTTGAGAGGAACGCGACAATGGGGATGCCTTGATGAGATCAAATTCGGGGATCCGTTAGTTAATGGATGGAGGGCACGAGTTCGATTCGTTTTTTCTAGACGGACGATTGGATGGAATGTCTGGGGTGGAGTAGAGACGGAATAAATGAAACAAGCAGAACAAATAACGCAGAGCGAAGTGGTTGCAACGAAAAATAAGAACGGGAGTAGCGAAACGGTAGCTCTCTCGCGGGGAAAATTTATAGCTCTCTCGCGGAGAAAATTAATGGCTCTTTCGCGGGGAAAAATCAATCTTCCGGGATCCTATGGTAGAATTTCTAGCACACTTACGTGAGGACTCAAGGAGGACACCTGGAGCACGTGACGTAAGATTGCACGCTATCACCGGGCGGAGATTAAACACGAAATTGCATGCTCCGCGCAATTGCCTTGCTCCGCGGGACCTAACGCTCGCCAAATTCGTCACAACGGAACGATAAACAACGGGCACGATACGGCGAGTAGAAAGCTGCGAGCGGCGACAGGAAGCACGGATCCACCGGTATTTCCGCCGCTTAACGCTCGAGGTTAAAGATTCTAATGACTGTTTACGCTTTATGCCGTTCACAATGAAGTCGTTAAGAGAGAACTCTCCGAGCGGACAGCGCTCGGAGCGTCGCGCTGTTGGTCCTAATTGTAACAGGCGCGGACAGTGGGAACGATGGAGTTATTGGATGGTTTTCGAGAAAAGTTGATAAACTTTGTTGATCCCCGAGACTCGAGGTAACCAACGAGAGACACGAGCGAAACGGTCTCAGAGGTGGCATCGAGGCAGACGAAAATAGGAAAATCCCGAGGCAGTGACCCGGTTTTCGCGGCGCGAGTGGCACGTTTTCTCGCGGTCGCGGGAGACATTCCGTTCTATATAACAGGACGGTGTTAACACGATGTCGCAGCGCGCCGGTCACCCGTGAAAACAACAGCCGGCTCGGAGAGGATTAACAGCTGCGCACAACGGAAAGCGCGGAGGTGGTGATTATCTTTATGACAACGGCTCCAACTTGGCCCGGTTTGTCCGGCTTCTTTTGCGAAGCAGGTTGGATTCACGGCTGGATGATTCATGGACTGGATCCCCGAGGTGTCCGGATAGTTCTCGACGATGAGACGCGACGATTTTATCGGCGTCGCCGATGCGCCACCCATATCGTTCCTATTCCAAGAGGACTAGGCTACAAAAGCGTTGACGAAAAAGAGGATCTACTGAGAAAGAGGATCTTGCTGGAAGATGACACTGTGATCTATCTACTTATCATCCGAACGTTTGTTCGATTGCTGAAAATCTCCGATTCATTGGTACCGTCGACAATGCATTTTCGCCGATCGCGTAGATCTCCGCTCGGCCGGGCTACGCACTCGAGAATAGACGTTTACTCGGTCTAAATTTGCGCGACCCAATGAGAGGCCACTGATCTCGTCGAAAGTAAAGTTCCTGGAACCGTCGTGCTTCGAAATCCGTGATGTATTTGCACAACGTTACCGAACGCACGCTCGGAAATAGATTTTTTCGCTGAGCGATTGCTTTCGGCGCGGCGTCTGCTGTGTAGAACTTCGGCGATGTCGCGCGGAACTTCTCGATCCGATCAGTTCAGGGGACCTCGCTTCGACCGTGACTCGGGCGTGTCATGTTCCGGTTCGGATCGGTCGAAAAAACCGAGGATAACAGTGGGATCGCAAAAAGACGTGCTATAATTCTCGGATCGAAGTCAAGGCGATACGTTCTGGCAGGCAAGAATTAATTGTTGCGAATCGGGGATTAAGAAGAAGGAAACCCGCCCACTCGATTCTCTAGGTCAGCAGGATGATCTTCGGAGCGAAAAAGGCGAGATAAACGAGCGGTCGGGAAGGACGGCGCGCGTGGGTGGTTCCAAGCGCATGTCAGGCGACTTAACGGTCGGGTTTCTGGCCGAGGATAGGGACAATTTAACGCAGGCTAATGGATTAGATCGTTCCCACTCGATTGACCTCCGAAGTCGCCGTGTGTGTCGTTCGAATCGTATTACGCGCGGTGCACACCTTACGCGTTTACTTCGGCCCGTGAACCTGAAGGCAGAATCTTGACGTTGATCTAGCTAATAATCGTTACTTCGCGCGCGTTAATGATCGTTCGTTTACAAAGTACACGCCTATTTGCGGATGCTATCTCGCGCGATCAATCTCCTAGCTGATACGACGATAAACCATAGTCATTCGGAAAGATAAGTGGCTTTCTACGTTCTTAAAATATCCTTGAATATCTTTCAAAAACCTCTAGGATCTGCGCGTGATCCTCGGCGACTGTGGAAAGCCTCTAAAGACTTTAAGGCGTTGCCTCGTTGCATACCGGATATTTACCGTCAATATTGGCATTATTTAAAAGAGTCCAATTTAAACAATTCCTAAACCTGAGTAAGTATAATAAACTTCAAGAGATAAAGAAGAAAATGAGAGATCCTCAATGGCAGTTTAACACATTCGGTACTAGCGTCGCATACTTGAAACGATCGATGGTTTATATTTTCTGCGAAAAAGAGTGAATTACATTAACCCACGTGTTCATCTAATACTGAAGCGCATGGTATAACGCGCGGAAAGTCAGAGATTTTGTTTCTTGATTACCATTTGTATTTCGTAAAGACGATACGTTTCATTTGATCAAATATTGTATCGGAGACTTATTGAGAGAAGTACTGGTAGCGAATGGGTTAAGTCTACAGGATCTCCGGAAAGTTTCCTCCGATGTAGACGCGTATTCGATTGAAACGTTGACGAGCAGCGACAAGCGGAGACAAGTTGCCACCGCGAGACACGAAAGCTTCAACGCTGTCACCGGTGCCGTTTGCGCGGTACACAAAACCTTGAGCGACCGATAAATTTCACGCGTTCGCACGTCGGTCTGAGCTGCGCCATCGCTACGGATTCGCTCGAGTGGCATCGACCGTCGCGGAAACGATCGGGGCACTTACATATAAATGCAGCCTGACCCGTTAACGATCAATCAACGGAGACTGCGCGCTATTCCGCGACCGGTAACGGTTTCCTAAACGCTAAGAAGAATGCGTTCGAGCGAAGTGTTCGCGCTGCACGCGCAATTAACCCACTGACATGGAATCCGCGGGATTTTTCAGACCACGTCGGAAGGTCAGTTCTACGACCAGCGGATTTTCTGCGCGGACACGAAAAATCGCGCGCGAAACCCCCGTTTATCGGAACCCGTTCCGCCGTTCCCGCGTTCTGCGTGACTGAACATCGGCAGGCATCGCCTATCCCGCGGGCGAAAAGAAGCATCGCCGAGCGCGAGCTTTTTCCTTGCCGATAATTTCCCTCGATCGGCTCGCCGCGATCGCGAAAGGAAGAAAGCAGCGAGTTTTTAATTGCCTCACGGCCGGGCCGTGATCGATCGTTCCAGCGCAGCGGTCGCATCAGCGACTCGCATCTCGTTTCGCGACGGGGACTTAATTGGCCGGCTCCGTTAAAATTCTCACCGATGACTAATCTGCCGGCCGCGCATTCCCTTTCGCGTTACGTAGAAAGGCGACGACCGAAAACGGCAGCGTGGAATCTCGGTTCGCGCGCCGCCAAACCGGTGTTCCCCGATTTCCAATCTATCGCTGGTAATTTTCATCGATAAGACGTCGAGCTGACTTTCGGAGAGAGTCCTTACTTTTCACGTCCTTTTAAGTCTGACGCTTATTGTTGGTCTAGAGTAGCAAGTGTTATCCTCTGATAAGTTTCTATTCTACCGTTTTATATTGTAATGTGGTTTGGAAATTACTCGATATGAACATATTTACTGTTGCGCTGGTCACCGATGACCGGAGTTTTGGAATTACTTGAAAATAATTATGATAAGAACATTGATGTCGAATAGAAGTATTCAGCAAGACAAGTAGCTAGATGATAGTGTAATATTTTGTCGAAACGTTCTAAATTCTCGTGACATCGACGTGTTAATATGATAAAGTGTTATACCATATTTAGAGAGATCGAATGCAGAGCAATGCTTATTCGCCAACTACGTTCGACTTCAGTTTTGCCTACCGTTATCTATAAATTATTCTCGAACACATGTTCGCGAGCCATTGTCAGCTCGACGCTGAAACGTCCATCGCGGGGAACAGAACAGAAACTGTGTCGCGTATTGAACATCACGCTCCACAAATCGCGAGAATGACAGCGAACATGCGTGCGCGCGAATCGCTACGGGTTAAGAATTAATTCGCTGGAAAGGAGTCGCATCGGGGAAGCCTGTCAGGCCCCGAGGCGGTGCTTGACGAGCCAGTAATGATAATTAATCGTTTCTCCGCGAGACGCGCGTGTACTAGATCGAATCGACGCTACGCGACGCGACGAGCACGCGACCCCCTGGTTTCGCAAAAGCCTCGCGAGGAGAGGCCCGATAAAGACCGGGAACAGCGCCGCGTGACGAAATTGAGGAATAGAAAACGTCGGGATTCGACCGACTCGCCGTCGAACGAGAGAAAATGCTAAACGCTTCCACGAAAACGCGAGCTCGGGCCAGCGGAGCTGCTCGGTATTCCGTGACCGCGAGAGAGCCAGCCTCGACGGTTGCCAAATCGTTTCTTGCCGAGGCGATTCCATGGAAACTCGAGACGCAACGATCGCCATTCCAGGTGATTTTCAATTTTTCGCTCCGTAAAACGCGTCGTCTCGGCTTCCGCGGAAACCGGGCCGTCCTGTAATTAATCGCGAATCGCGTCACGTCGACGAACATCCGATTGGAAACATGCTCCCAAATGAGACACGCGAACCTAACGACGATACCGTTTTCTTGGAAGGATCGGGATCAGGATGAAGTTTCGAGTTTAATTATGTGCACGGCAAATTCGAGGGTAAATCGAAACGAAGCGACGCGGGAATAATTAATCGCGAAACACGCCGTACCGATGAACGTACCATCGAAAACGTTTCCTTAAATGAGATGTGTGAATCCAATGGTACCGGTTTCTTGGAAAGTTGGTGATTAGGATAAAGTTCCGACTTGCATTATACAAACGGACGATTCGCTGGTAAATTGGAACGAGAAGTCAGGCAATTAATCGCGAATCGTGTCAGCTCGATAAACGACAGATTAAAAACGTGTCCCTTAAATAAGACGTGTAAACCTAACGACTCCATCGTATTCTTAGAAAGATAGAGATCAGTATAAAGTGTCGATCTCGATTAAACACGCGGTGAATTCGCGAGCAAATCGGCACGAAGCGACGCGGGAGCCGCGCGATAATCGCGTCGCGGAGCGGGCACGTTCCTGCCCGTAGAAAACAAACGCGGATACACGTAACGAAAATAATATTACGGCCGCGCGAACCCGATACGACGAGCGAACCAGTGACACGCAAAGGGAATTAGAATACGGGAGTATACCGTTACGATAATGGTGAAAGTGGAGACACCCACTTGCCGAGCGCTCGCCTCGCTCGTTGTTCTCCACGGGCGTCGCGTCGCATCGCTTCGTTTCGCTCCGCGCGCGGAATTAGCATGATTATCGTTGTTCCGAGCCGCGAATCGTCCCGTTTCGAAGTCCTCCTTACTGGAAACCGTTTGTTAAATATAAACCTTACGATCGTACGACTGTGCTGAAAACCAGATAAGAGTTAACTACCGAATAACGAGTGTAACTTATTTATGCCTCCTCGTAAAAATTGGAGAAACACATTTTCCGAGATACGAAGCGGCTCTTGTAATTTCAACAATCGTAAATATACGATTCTATATGGGTCATTCTGAAGATTTGGATTTTTCATTCAAAATTTGACTAAACTTTCCGACGAATATTCGGAATTTCTGATACTGAGATTATTCTAACTTCACCTATCACAATAATAAATATTTTACCGAATTCGTTAATGCTTGTTCTTCCAATGTTCACTTTAATTTCAATAAGAAGATACGATACTTCGTTAAGAATCGGTACGAAAGATTTCACCGGGCGTTCGTCGACGGGACTAATCGAATATGTAATCAACGACGAAGCGCAGCGCACACAACGCCGCGGCATTGTATGACAATCCGTCGGATGCCAGCGCCGTCGCCGCGGTTTTTTGCACCGGCGCACCGGTAAAGGCGACCGAAACGAAGGAAACTGGGATTAGCATGAGCGTTTGGTTCGGCTCACCTTCCTCAATGTCTCGTCCGCCTACTTTTTCCATCGATGGAGTCCTAAAACGTTCCGGTACGGGATCCGCGAGGATATCGAAAGGATGTCAACGCCTTTGCGCCGCGTCACCCCTCGCGAGCTTTCCTCCAGTGATATCATCGACCCGCTTGACATTTCGAAAACGCGCGGGCGGCGGTCACCGGCACGGAAATTTCGGCGACCGATGACGAATCGCCTTAGAGTCGTCTATAAGGCGGCCGCGGGGTCAAGAAATTGGCGCGAGCTTTCGAATCGTTCCCCGGGAATGGACGAAAACGGAGAAGGAAGAGCGAGAAACGCGGAGGCAGCCGTCAGTGGTCAGTTTTTCTGTTGTCGGCGAAGTGTGTCGCGCCAGCAACAGCGAGAGCAACGCCGAGCCGGAAATATCGGCGAGAGGAACAGGGAGGAGGGAACGCGAGCCGACTCGAATACGCTCGAATACGCTCGAATCCGTTCCGCTAACGGGTCTTCCGTTCGATTCTCGAACCTTTTCCTCGAGACTTTGCTTCGCGTCTGATTGCGTCCTATATGTTACGCAGCGTCGTTTTCCATCGAACAACTCGACCGCCTCGCGTTATCACAGCATCATTTCCATAGGAGATACGGTCGCACGATCGCATCGGTCAGCGGCGTTCCCGATAACGGTACGCTTCGAACGAGAGTCGCGCGAGCCACGCGAAAAATGCCTATCGGCGCGTTATAATTCCTCCGCGACTCGGCGAACGGCTTTAATGCTCGCCGACTCGCGCCGGCCGATGACGAGGGAACCTTTTCCCCCGCTGGAATTTCGTCGTAACTCATTCGGCGAGCGAGAGGCTTGGTGGACGGTCCGCTAGCACCGTGTGGGTACCTAGAGAATAATTTTCAAGCGAATAGATGAGGGGAGAACGAGAAGAAAACGAGACGCAAAAGAAACGCGTCGTTTCCACCTGGCCGTCGAGCCGGCACGCGCTTCGGTAACGTTTATCGATGGAGGATCGATAAATCGACCGGCCACGCCGCTCGAGTTTTCGCAACTGTGCGAACACTGGTTGACTCCGTAGTCGTCGGTCGCCTCGTTATTCTCTTCTTTTTGCATCGTTGAAAGGGGACACTTGATTTAATTTAAGTCACTCCGGTTCAACTTAATTCGACTGGATTTAGCGTCGCTCTTTGCATTCCTCCTGCGATCGGTGTGACTTGTGTTTCGCTATTTTATTGGATCCACTTTTTCGACGCGTTATTATCAGCTTTATTGTCGCTGTTATTTTTCTTTACGCCGTAAAGAACATAATCTGTACATCCTATCGTAAAATTGCATCGCCCGGCTGTCAGTGCAACATTCCTTGATATTTATAGACCGATTTATCAACTCGCTGAGAAAGAACGGGAGTTACAAACATCTAAATTAGCAGGGAAAAAGTAACATACATCTAAATTAACTAAAGGGCTCTGCAAAGGGAACGTCTCAGCGGTACGTTGGAAGGATCTAGATTAAAGCGGAGCAAGGGAATTCTTGGCTTCGTACGAGACCATACATCATTCCAAGCTAATTACTAATTAGCTATTAAAGTGCGGACAGTCGGTCGGAGAGTAATTTCGATGAGGGAAGCGATGAGGAGCTCGTACACTGCGTGTACTTAACGTCGCGGGACACGCCACAGTCCGACGAGGAATCGATAGCGAGCGAATTTACATTCGTCCATAACTCCGCGCTGAAAACCGTATCGCGCGATTAACCCGACGATCGCGACGATTCCGTGTATCGTCGACGCGTCGATTACAGTTTATTAACGAATCCGCCTCGGAGTAACTCTCGTTTGGCCTTTCGATAGGATTGATGAATCGCGAAAGAAGCAGTAGTTAGATAAACACGGCATCTTAATTAAACTCTAGTAAAATAGCTTGAGACTTTATTCAAAAGCGAAAAACTTCGAAGGCCAGGTCTTCTTTCCTCCGTCAGTCCTCTTATAAATCCGTCAAAAATTCCTCCCTCTTTCTAATCAAAGAACAATAGATACCAACATCCGTACTGCACAAACTTCGATAAAACTCAACGTCGATTGATTTCGTTTTCGGCCGGGCAAATCGAATCGCGAGTCAAATAGAACCTGACTCAATTTCACGGCGACGGTGATACGCTCGGAGAAACTTCCCCGCAGTTCGATCGAAAATCGGCGCGAGCCATAAGCCGGTAGAACGCGGTCGTCGCGTAAAACAGGAGAAGCCAGGAATTTCTTGAGAGGTTATCGGTCGAACGAGAGAACCAGAGGGTTTTACGAGCAAGGGGAATAATGTGGAACGGGGCGACAACACACGCGAGACGATAAATCTGAGCGCGGCCGACACGGGCGGCCGCGCCGGCGACGCCATTTTCTTTTTTCTCACGCGGCACTCGAATGAGCCGGGATCGCCGATCGCGATCCCGTTTCCGCTCGATGCGAGCGCGCCTTCCGTCTTCGACCACCTCGGATCGACCCGAATCGGTTTCCCGCGAATTACAATCGCCTAAACCGGCCGAAAGTAAAAAATATGGGATCGCGACCGGCCGCTATTAAGCTGTCAAAGATACAAATCGTTCGCGTTTCGATCGAACACGTTTTCGCCGATCGATCTTATCTCGCGCGCCCATCGACAACACGTTTTCGCCGGTGTCGACGATCGATCGATCGCTTTTCCGAGCGATATTATTCGACATTCCGCGACCGGCGAGCATTATACCGGTTCGGTACTTTAAATACGAGCGCGGATAAGCAAATGCCCGTAGCAATTACTCGCCGGCACGCTCGAAAAACGCGATCGCTCGTGAACCGATAACAAAAGCACGCCCTGACCGGCGATCCACTGTTATTATGTTATTATTGCGACCTGACTCACTCTCGGCGCCGCCGCCGCCGCCGCGAGAAAACCGGCGACGCCGAGCACGGTGCGCCTCCTCCGAGCGAAGCACACGCGTGCACGGACGACGAGCACGATTCATTCTCTAATAAGATCCCGATTTCGAAGAGAGATCACGGTGTTCACACTTAATTGGCGGACGGAGTTGCAACGATCCGTTACATCGCGTGTCCGACTGGTCGAGCGCATTCTGCTCCTGCCTGCCAACAATTTCGCTCGCCTTGCGAGGAAAAGTGGAATCGCTTGAAACAAGAAGCTCGATAGTTTGAATGTTAATCCCTCGTTAATAGTTAGCTCGGAAGAAAGCAATTATGAACGAGTCGTCTGTGACGTTAGATGGAATGAAAGCGACTGACGATTTCAGGATTTGTCCCCGCAGCTAGTAATACCTCCATTTTCAAATATTTGTAACCTTTATCCTTGACTTATTTTATTTCACACGACTGTTACGTTGAAACATTCGTATCATTCCGTATAATTATACGGCGCGGCGACGGAAAAAGAGGTTCCATTGTCTTGTTCAGTCTTCACATCCTGCGGCCCGAAGTTCCTAACAATACGTCAGTCATCCTATTACAGTAACCGGAGTCGTCATCTCGCTAAAACGACATCTTCATTTAAACTAATAAGATTCCGTAAACAATTCCTTAAATGATTACATCGCGCTGATGTGAGCTAGACCGGAAGCAAGCTCAATGTCTTCGAGATAATAATATTTTGTATTATTACCAAATTGTTTTCAAGCGTGTTCCTATTTAAAATCGTAACGCATGTCACAACGCGTGGAAAGTTGACGAGGCTTCTTGAATTTTAATCGCGTTTCATAAAGGCGAGCCGTAGCATTTGATTCAATATCGTAACTGTGAAGACTGTTACCGATACAAACGCTCTTCGCAAACGTGTCGAGGACTAATCGAACAATCTGAACCCGCGAAGAGGATCGATCGCAGTTGGTCGGAGTTAACGCCTCGACTCTATCGTCGAATTCCGAAGCGCGTGCGCGCCGTTTTCATTAGCGGCTGCAAGGACGAAAGTTGGACAACTCGATCGGGACGATGAGTATGCGTATCGATGCACCAAGCGGGCCGTTGGTATGCGCATCGAGACCATATTAGCGACTCCTGGTGCACGTATGTATATTAAACTAATGCGCGAGATCGGCTCTGTCAGGGTCGCCAGCGCCGATACCGCGACCAATCCGTGTCCGAGCTTCCAATCCCGGCCTTGATCGCGAGAGAAAAAAATTAATATTCACCGATCGAATCGCTGTTGCTCGCTTCGCGGACTACTGCTAACGATTATGCAATGAAACGATACGATATCGGCACTCGCGAGCTTCGACTGGAAAACTTCGTGCTTCCCAGACTTCGTTTCCGCGAACGGCTCGGAAAATTTCCCATGGAGAGCCGCAACGCTGTTGATGCGAATGGGAGGCTGGTAACGCGAGAAACGTGCTCGGAGGAGCCTGAATAACGGCACCGCGGTGTTAATAAGTCATCGCTGATTACTCGATGTTCCGCGAGATTCGCGGAGTCGACGGTTTCGTGACTTTCAGCTGGACGCCAGGGTTGATCCTCCTTTCAGCTAACTGTAGAGCTGCGTGACTAGTGAATTTGCAAGCAATTCGAGGTACAATTAACAAGTTCGCGGACAGTAAACATTTTAATGAGCTTCAAAAGTAAAAGTGCATAATAATTGCAAAATATTAAGGCTTTTTTGAATT
Organism: Nomia melanderi; assembly: GCF_051020985.1. Taxonomy (NCBI): domain Eukaryota; kingdom Metazoa; phylum Arthropoda; class Insecta; order Hymenoptera; family Halictidae; genus Nomia; species Nomia melanderi. The sequence continues at coordinate 11,350,998 of NC_135009.1, forward strand.
AAATGTATGATAATGAAGCTTACGAATTTCAATGTTATAACATTCATGTCGTTTTGCGTCACAATGAAAATGAATGCTATAGCATTCATATTCGCGAACGTGGTAAGCAGTAAGGAAACGAGCTTTCGTCATCGAGATTGGATTGTAAAGCTCCTCCTCGATTGAACGTGTTGATCCTTCGAGGTATCCTCAATTTTTCGCCGATTCAATTATAAGTCAATATGCACTTTTCTAATTCGTATGAATATAATGTTATGAATGAATCTAAGGAAAATCGGTAAGATACGTAGCGACTTGTATGAAACAGAATGTCGAGGCACAGGATTCGAAGGGTTAAACTCGCGAAAGTCCGAAACGAAGAGGAAAACGAAACATCGACGAACGCGTCGCGTCGATTCGAGGCCGAGGGCTCGTCACGCGTTGCGTACCGAAACGATTCGCGAATCACGGCTCCCCTCCGCGAGCGAAGCGCCGATTCATCGATAAAAACGTCCGACGAGCGGGAAAGCCTCTGCCCGCTCCGCTCTATTGACGATCGACGAAACCGACGCGGCGATTCCGCACAATGCTTGTTGCATTTGCATAGAAATATCTCTGGAACGGCCGCATAATGCTTCGTTGATTACCTGCACAGTCCTTGGCGAATCGGGATCAGACTAAACTCCGCGTCGAACGCGTTCGTAATAGATTTTATTGTTATTTTTTATTCGACATTTTCTTCTGCGTTTCGATTCGCTACAAAAGAACCGAGCCGTGATACTAGGCAGCTAACCTCGATTATCTGGACGCATAACTCTTTCGACGACGATCCCGAAGGCGCGAGCGAAGTGTTTTTACGTTTCGATATTTCATAATCTTCGGTATTTTTAACCCCTTGACTACCGCGGACGCCTAAAGGCGCAAAATTTGGTTTCGGTGTACTGTTGGCGCCTATAAGTGTCGGTTAATGTATAAATAACAACCATTTTACCTCGATATTTTTAACTGTCCCGGTGAACTCGAGATCCCACGATTCACTCTTTCCATCGTTAGTTATTCGCGTGAAGCGGATCCACGCGCGAAAGAAACGGACTTCGTCGGCACAATGCGCGAAACGCGGGTGGGCGTTATTGCGAGAAAAAGCCTAAGGCGGGAAGGAGTCTTTGCAGCGAGTCCGATCTAAAACCAGCGGAACGAGTGCGGGAAGCTAGGATAGAAGATTCCCGTGGACGAGGGACAGGGCGATATCGACGACAGACGGGATCAGAGCCGATTACGCAACCGTCGTTAAATTTAGACGAGCGATTCGACGGTGCGGACGTGCGCCGCGTGTTAGGATGTCTCGGACAGGCGATGACGATCAATCGGTGCTCGATTAGTGGAACGGATGGCTCGCCACAATGCTGCGCTGCATTTGCATAAAAATGTCTACAACCGCTGCATAATGCGGCTCTAGTGTTGGTGCCTCGGGTAGACCTTGGCGTGGCGAGACCTTCCTGACATCGACAGATGCGCGAAAGCTGTTGCATGCCTACGCGCCTCGCCGCTATTATGCGGCTCGTCTACGCCGCCCCTGACGCGGATCCGAAAATGGGAAACATTGTTGACGCTCCGAACGCGCGATCAGCTGGAGCTTCCATCGAGAATACTCTCGGGACTGATTCAATCCATCGGCTGAATCGCGGATTACGGAATATTACGTCCTTCGATATTCAAAGCTTCGAGCGCAAGAATCCTCGCGCGATCGAACGTACCCTCTAAAAAAAGGATTCACGAGTGTCCAGAATAAGATGAAAGAATCCCAGCGTAAAAACGGGAGCATTCCTACGTATCATTTTGCTCACAAATGAATCCCGCTGACTACTAGTTTCTTTCGAAAGGCGACGCACGAAGAAAAATAAAGATTGTAAGACGAAAGACACTAACAGCACGGTCGCCGCAGACGTTTACGAGGGACCAAGAATTTTCTATCCCGTCGGCCGCATCATCCGCGAAGTTAACGTGTCACGAGCGCGGCGGTCCGATCGTTGGGACCATTAAACGGCCATCGATTATACGGTAATTACCGTTTGGCTAATGGAAACGCGGCGAGCGATCCGCGGTCGTTTAACCCTGGCGCGGCTGACGACCACGGGCGAAGACGATTTTCCTCGTGCCCACAATGAAAGCTTCCCACCGGCTGTTTGCTTTCCTCGCGAGCGTCGCTCGCAGCCATTTTGAAAGTCGCCGCGTATCTTTTAAATGCGAAGGACGTAACGCGTCGAAAATAGACGCGCGGCTGTACCGCGAAACCGCAAGAAAAGTCGCCCCTGTCGGTCGGTCCGGGCTTCTTCGATTCCTCGTCTCGTTCGGGACCGCTTCGTACGGCCGCGTTCCCGCCCGATCGGCGCACACCGGCGTTCGTTCCGCTGCTCCGGTGCATCGGTGCACCGGGCTGCGTGGCTCGCGCTCGCGGCCTTGACGCGCGCGTTTCTTGCCTTTGACGCGCGAGTATCTCTCAACATGGAGAGAGATTGACAACCGCTCCGACAAATCGGTGCCGACCGCGTTCCTAACTGCCTCCCGTGCGCGCGGCTCTTCGATACACCGATCGATCCCATCGGCCATTGATAGAACGCGCGACGCGTGGACCGATATCGCCGCGAGACGAGGCTCTCTCCTTTCAGCGATTCATCCTTCGCTGGGTGGTTCTTCGGTCCTCGCTAATCGTTTCGATCGATGATTAATCGTTGCTGCGGTATTGATCGCGTGAGAAAAAAGACGCTCAGAACGATCGAAACGATGACACAGGAAATATTGATAGGGAGTTCGCGTTTAATCTGTGGGCTTCTTTTTATTACGTTACTCTGCGGAATGTTAATCCTTTCTGCTCGGAGCACATCGGGAGAGGGCTGCCCGATTAGTCGTAGCACTTGGTCGGTAATAAATTAACATATTTATGGTTCATATTTACTTATACATGTGTTTAACATATATATGGTTTACATTTACTTGTTTATTTAGCAGTCACAATAAGGTAGCTGGAGGAAGACCCTCGTCCTCAATGATAAAAGTACTTTGCTGAATCATACCTAGACTTTGACCGAAAAGGGTTTACATCGAAAGTAGTTCATTTCATTACCGAGTAATATTCTGTTTAGCGACCTCGTAGATACCAGTGAGTTTCACTGGTTGCAAAGCCTTTCTCGTCTCGACGCCAAAGACCGATGCGTTGGTCTACTGAAACGATCGCGTTCAGGTTTCCAAGGCGCGTCACGCGATCAACGGCTGCATCTGCAACCGGCGCGCAGCAGTTTCATCGTTTATAAACAATAGCAAACCGTTTCTAAACAATGTCCTCGTGGATAATTGAACTATCCGATTTCCAATGTTTCCACAATCGAAATCGCGATGAAACTGTAAAAGGAACCGTGGCTACTGCCACGCGATCGCGTGAGCGGCGTTGCGTTACGATAAACGCATCCGTAAACCAGGAAGCGACTGGTTGCACGTTCGCCACGCCTAGAGGGCCACGAGGCCGCCCGCGAATCCCGGAATTTACACGTTGGATCGTTGTTACAGAAGCAGTCGCGCGAAACCCGCGACTCTGATCGACGAGAACGAGTGGCCCAGTCTGCCCGGCCGAACGTTTTTAACCGCGCGGCGCGAAACAACGAATAAAATACGGTCGCGATATTTCACTGTCGTCGCGGGCACGAGGAAGAATCGAGGAACGAAGGACGAGGGGCCCGAAGTATATTCATCGCGACGGCGCGCGTGCGAACGCCGCGCGTAATAGCGCGTCGCAGATAATAAATCGTCGAATCAACGAGGAACGAGCGTGCAACACGATTTCGCTCGTAACCGGATTAATTCACCGTCCACGCGCACCCTTTTCTTCTCCCGATCGAAACACGTCCCCTGCATATTCATCCTCCGGCCAGGTCCAATCAAATATATGTGCCCGCGTTAAGATTCCGCGCGTATCCAGCAGTTCCTATAAATATTCGATCGCTCGGCTCGCCATTAAGCCGCGAATCCGCCGCCGATTTGTCGTTGCCCGGTTACAAACGGCGGGGACACCGTTTTTATTTTTTAGCGGCCACGGAAAACGAAACTGGAGACACGTCTCGTAATTAACAAAGCCCGCGAGGGATCATTGCGCGTCAGAGCGATTTATCGCGGCTATTACGATTCACGGATCGCTCGCGAAACGAATGGACCCTCGATCCGACTTGTGTTTTTGCCGGTATCCTTTCGATCTCGGGACTAACGAGGGAGAGGCCCCAATTGTCCGCCTTCGATTTCGATAGCGTTTTTCGTCAGACAGTGGTGTACGTGTTCTTAACGATACGCGTGAAGTATTAGGTGTAGTTACTCAATAGTTCTGGAGACACAAATAATTTAAGTTAAAGTGGACTTATCGACGGTTTCGTTACTCGAAGATCCTGAGGTCGATTCCGAGTCCCCACGCTACTCATTCTTTCGTTATTTTTTAAATTTTACTTTTCTTTTTATTTTAAATTTTTATTGCCATTCTTTAGTGCTGAAACTCAGTATTTATCAGATGTTCGTGGTATCGGTATTTTGTATTCATTACACGTCTTCATTATGCGAAGCAGTCAACAAGTCCATTTAAGCATGTTTCGATTACTACTGTCTACAATTATGATACATCCAAAAGTTACGTAACTTTAATCTCTTATATCTCCGAAGTATTGGCTAACTACACCTATTATTTTACACGTATCATTAGGAATATGTGCATGTACTATCATCCTATAAAAAACTAATGAAATCGTAGTCGAACAATCGGGGTCCTAGCAAGAGTTGGCGCAGATCGGCTAGATTACTGTAGATAAACGGCGGTATTCCGTTTTTTGGAATGGGAAACTATGCCGGCGGACAATGTAAGTACTTACAGGCAACGTCTATTAGCCAGAACCAGGCTTAACCAATATTCCTGCCCACGCACGCGAAATACCCGCGATACCGACGCGTACCTCGCCGGTATCGCTTCTCCCGAAGCTCATTCGTCATTGTTAAACAATTTTCAAGCGATACGGCAAAAGGCAATTTCGACGGAAACGAGGTCAACGAATAACTTCGCCTCGGCCGAACGGATCACGATGTCGAGGATAAACGCGATTCCATCTACGCGCCGGCTACAATAATTCATCCGATTGTTGTTCCCTCCGTTGAATTTCCCCGCGCCGAACGAACGAGCCGACGAGAATTTAATCGAGAATCGCGGTAGCGCGGATTCTCGTGCTTCTCCACGCGAGGAGAATGACGTCAGCGCGTCGCGTCGCGTCGTTTTATATTTTTCCGCGCGAGCCCGAATAGAGGTTGCCGAGAGGAACGATCGGATACATAAGTACTACATACACCGATCCTCCAGTGGCAGTGTTCTTCGCCGTTGCGATATACGCTCGGCGCGAGCATCGCGTGAGATAACGAGAATAATAATTGCATCGCGGGCTTTACGCGCTTACTGCATATCCGTAAATCCACCGAGCACGGTGAAGTAACGTGCGCCGAATCTTGAGAAACTTTCCGCGCAACGATTCCTCGCGAAAAGTCGTCAGGTGATTCAGCGTTGATTCAATTCAGTTCTGAGATACTTTCGAGCTACAACACCTTCTCCATCCAGCGCTAACTTTAAATTTGCATCTCAATCTTTACAATGTTTCAAAAATTTCAAAGTAGAAAGTGTTTCGAATTAATACCTTTCCTAACAAGTTTATATTTCAATCCTGAGACCTGCCAGTCTCAAGACATCTCCAAGACCATTATAACTCTTAAAATCTACATTTCTACGAACGTTCAACTCCAAATGAAACTATCTCGAAGTAAAACCGTCGAGGAGTCACGCTCCGTCCTCTCGTTTTTCTGGCACCAGCAAAGTCTGTCGCGCACGTGCACGCAGCAGGACGCGTCGCTAGGTCCCGAACGCGTAAAACGGGAGTGCAGAACGCGGTACGGGGAATACTTTTCCTCCCGCGGAGAAAGAAATTCCAGAACAAAGTTCGCGGCGGCGGATCCGCCGAAAAAGAAAGGGATCGAAGGCAACGGTGGCCGCCGATTTCAGCCCACGAAGTTCGTTCGATCGCGGACGCGCCGCATGCACGCGGGCCGCGACATCGCTAATGCATCGCGAGTACTATGCGGCGCGGCCGTGGATGCACTGCAAAATTACGAGACCGGCGCGGCGCGCCGCGATAGGAATTCCCTTCTGTTTATGGAAGCGAGCGTCTCCCTCGGGCGTTCGGGGACGCCGCTCCGCGTCGACGGAAAAATCGGGGAAACGGATCGAAAGCGAGATTCGCCGAGTGCGTTCAACCGAACAGCATGTCCGACGATCCTACTGTTCGTCCGTAAATCGCAGGAGACAGGGTCCACGACCGTTTAATTGGCGCAGACAACAATCGCGGCGCTAATTAACCTTCGGAAATTCGACGAGAGGATTCCTCTCGCTTTCTACGAATGAGTGTCTCGTCTTTTGTATTCCACGGAGTTCGCGGAGGATCGAATAATTCGGATTTCTATTCCCAAGTTTTAATTGCGAACCGGAGCGTCTCGCGCGGGACACGCGACGAGAGAAACGCGCGGAACCGCGCAGGGGAGAACAGGCTAATCGCGGTCAGCTGACTAATGATGTTCAATATTATTGTTGCAAAGTACCACATCTGAGGTACTTAATTTTTTTTCTGCGCGTCTTTTTATACGTCTTTTTATATTGTTCACTACGCGTAACTCGGTTGCCACTCGATCGTTGCTCAACAACAAAGAAAAACAAGGTTCATCTGTTTTTATCATGATCCATGTAATATATTCCATGCAGATGTATTTTTAAGGACTGTATTTCTATTTCATGCAAATATTTTTGATGTATACGCTTAATATTCAATTTCATCGATTAATACATGCGCGGGCGATAATGGTCGCTCGCCGGCAGCATGATCGTCGTTATTACGCGCGAGGAATCTTTTCTCCGGATCGAAGGACGCCTGTTCCTCGTCATTCGGAGACAATGCGCCGCGCGTCGGCTGCGTTTTCTCGCGGTCAGGCTATCCCGAATCGACGCGGCGCAGAATAAACGCACTCTTTCAGCGACCGTTACGCGGTCCCGACGACACCTCAAGGCTCCGTTCCTCCTTCGTCTCCGCCGTCTCTTATCTGTCCAACGGTTCGTTCTTTCCTTCGTTCCCATCGTACGCGCGAAGACTCGAGTTTCACAAGCCGGCTTCATTAACTTCTTCGCGAGTAGCCTCGCGCGGCCTCCTTTTTTCCGCTTTTTTCTCGACGCTTCTTCTGCGCTCGCGAATGGACAGACGTCGTGAGAATGATCCCCCCTCGCCTCTCTCGTCGCCCGAAGGACAAAGGATTATAGGTTTTCTTCGGAGATGATTTTTCACGCGCGTTCGATGCGTTCTTTCCTTGAGCGACGCGTCGCCGCGTCGGATAACGACCGCGCAAAGTCCGGCGAGAGTGAAACCGCCAGTGGCTCGCGGGAGAAAAGCTCACCGGAGGTTACAAGGATATATAATCCGCGATGCGAAGCGTTTGCGCAACCAGGAGTGGAATCTCTGGTATCGGTACCGGGGTATGTGGAGTTTTCCGATTGTGTAGCCCGCCTTTTCCCAATCGCTTAGGAAAGAAACGCGATTGCGCGATTCGCGAGCGCGAGTAACCGTGAAAACGCGATTTGCCTTGCATTCTTTGCGGCTTGTGAAATCTCGCGTGAACTTGCTGCGATGCTCAGCCTTTTAGATTTGTTCGATAGGCGAATGTTAGTTAGTGCTGGTCACTGTGATAAGAATACTTCAATGATATAACGATATTTTAGTGGACTGTATAATTTATTTGAATTATGATGTTGGAACGAAATGTTGAAAATACGTTGCACACTACAACTGCAAATGTATTCGCGCCGGTGAACGTTAGAGGTTACGCTGTGGACCATTCGATTGCTGTAGGCGGACTGCTAAATGAGTCGTTCAGAAGCCAATACAGTTAAGTCCAGAAGGGAAAATTGAGAAGATTCCTACAAACTTTAGTATTGTCTTTAGAAAAATCTCGAAAGCTTTCTCGCGAGTGTTCCCTGAAAATCACGGTGCCTAAAATAACCAGCTGTTGATCGAACGACAGACAATCGTAAGCTAATCAAGCGAAAGACTCGCGTTTCCATCGACGATTGATTTCCGTTCGGCTCGAAAAGTCGCAGGCCGGAATTCGTGACGCATTACGCGTGCCACGCGAACCGTGAAAGTGCGCGGGGCCATGATCAAGCGTGTGTTATCCGTCTACACGTACCCCGCGTATCGCATTGTTGGCGCAGGAGCTTGGCGCTCGATGCAAGGCGAAGCTAGGAACGGGGAGCCTGGAGATCATTACGAGCGTGGAAGAACGAGAGGGGGCCGTCGAGAGGTACCGTTCTCGAATTTGTCCGGCGAGAGAAAAAGCGCGCTGCCGTGATTCATTTTCAACGGGGCTGGGCTGCTAACGGTACGAGGCTGCAAACTCTCGATCCGAGACGAATCGGCGGACAGGAGTTTCTCAATCCGCCTCTTCGCTGGAATAGTGCTCGCGTGTCAGAGCGAAATTATCGAACGAATGAGCTGATCGAAAGACATTTCTGCATTACAACGTTCGATGCCACGAAATAAAAATTTCTTTATCATAACGTTCGATACCCCGAAATAACAAAAATTTCTTGGGAGAATGAAGAATTGCAACAGCAATAATGATTACTTCTCGGATACACTGTTCTCTGTATTTCACATATTCGTGAAACTGAAGCTACGCCTATGATAATAAACTACCTTCTACAACCTTCACTTGATTTCCAAAAAGAATCAATCTGTGTCGCATTAGCTTCCTTTATTTTTCGTTTCACAGGGTTAGCCGATGTAGCCAGTGAACAGCTCGTAGGCTAAACGCTGCTCGCGTTCCGCGACATCTCTGTCGAGCGCATCTGGACGCAGCCCGCGGCGAGCCGGAGGAAAAGCGAGCGAACTCGCGGTGCCGGAAGAGCGGAGCGGATCCGGCCGCGGCGGATCGCGTATGTAAATGGCGCGTTATATCTGCTATCGCAACGTATTACATTCTGCTGGTCAGAGAGCTCTCTCAGCGCCGCGCTGGCCGGCTGTGTCCGAGCATTGTGTACGCGGGAGATTAGAGGGACACGGGAACACGTTGCATTCCAGCGGAGCGGGGACCGATCGAGGGGGGCTAACCGAGCAGACTGGCGGCGTGGCCCGGCTCGGCTCGGCTCGGCCACGCACGGCCGACAATTAATCGTGCAAGATGGAAAACGCGACCAGCGCGCGCCCAGGAATGCGCGTGATGCGCGTAACATCGACAATCAGGCCTGTGATTGCGCTACACGGGAATCAAATTAGCATCGAGCAGCATCGCCATTAGAGCCCCGGACACTCGAGCGGAGCTATACATACGGGAACGATAGGCCTATTTGCGGATCGCCTGGAGACGCGCGACAGCGGCTTGTTTAGGCCACGTTTACACCGGCAGACCACGATCAGGGTCAACGGAAATTATCTGTGTCCGAAGGAAACGAATAGGATAAAGGATTTCTTTACAATTCGTCGTTGGTATTTTCGCTAACTTCTTAGTGTCCCTTCATTCGCTGAAATAATCGTTTCTACTGGACACTTTGTTATAATCGTTTCTTGCGTTAACAGTTCGGAAGATTTTTGAACGTCTTATTCGCAGGGAGCTGAAGAATACGTTGAACTCTCGAACATTATGAATGAAAGAAGTATATCAATGTTTCATCGTTTGAATAATGATGAAACTAAAACCACAGCTTTCGGTTTACCACAGAAAAATGTGTCACCGGTACGATACGATTCATTCTTGAATGATTAATCACAATCGCGTCGAGTCACAGCGCTTTCCTCGAACGTCGAACTCGATGATGAAGGCTGAACTCGCGACAGTCGCAGCTGTGCAAACGCACCCTTACGACGCCAGCCCGCAGCGTGCGTGCGAACCGCGTACGAAGTCCATCGCTTTCGCTCGTCGAACGGGGTGTACGCGAGCAGCGTGTTACGCGCGAAGCGTAAAGCATCCGCGGGTCGTCGGGGAATAAACGAAGATAAACGCCGGCGCGGCACGCAAATGCGGAAAGGCTCTGCCGGATCGATCGCGGCATTGTTCGCAGGCCTAGATACGAAATAGGTGAACGGAAACTGATTTAATGGCTGCTGCCGTCGCTTCTACCCTCGCGAATCTAATCAGGAACCGAGTCGAGCGTGACCGGAATCGTCCGGCTAGCTCGTATTTTCGGGAGACGATACACGGTTCAGGTACGTCCTCACTGAAGCAGCATCGAGGAACTTTCTGTTGCCTCTTATCGCTGCGCGTGAAACAAGGCATCGGAAAGGAATGCGTGTCCGGTCAGAGTAGAAATAATGACCTATTTGCCGGTACAGTTACACGAATTAACTCCTTGTTTTTCGTGGTCATATTTAAAGTTTCATCATTCTTAACAACTAATTATTAGAGAAAAAGGAATTCTACGTTCATTAGAAGTCAATGTTCACTGCGGAGATTAAATGTATGCGGGAGAAAGATAATATTTAGTTTCAACTTGAAAGATCAAATTAATACAATGTTCATTAAACTGTGATTTTCACAAGATGGATGCAAAGATACAATCTAATGATCCGGCATCCTCGTCGTTGGACACCTTGTACACGGATACGACGCCGAGTCCGATAAATTTCTCGCGGCAACTTCGGTTTGCACCGGCGCTGCGCGACGTGCTCCTCCCCTGATCATGGCCGTTGGTTAGAAATTCCCTCGAGCAATCGGAGGACCGATAATGACCGGGAAATTGACGAGTATTCCGACCTCGCGATGCCGTCCGACTTCGGCTATCCCGTTCTTCCTATTGGATCATTTGAAAACGCTGCTTACAACCAGTGCGCCTCCACTTGCACCTCCGGTGGTATGATTAACTTGGATGTGGATGAGGAATGGCTAATCTATGCAGAGCTCACAGAGGCTGCGTTACTGGACGCGGCCAAGAGACGGAGGAACGAGGAGTTCAATGTTTCATCGAAGAACATTTTGAAATCCGTGGACTCGCAGCCGCTGTCCAGGTGCACGGGAAGATCGACGAAGAACAAGGATGCATCCCGGTCAAAGGAAATTATTTTCGACGAAGGGGCGGACGGTGATAAGGCCACCGAGTTTGAATTCGCGTCCCAGCCGATGAGACGAAGCCTGTTCCCCCATGTGCCTCCGTACATTCTGTTCCAAAGCCACGAGATTCGCCCGTCGAAGAAACTGTCGAGAGACTTCGCCAGGCTTCTCCAATGGAAGAGCACGGCTTCTATGCCCAGGATCCTTGTGAAAATTGTCTTGAACTCGGGTTATCGAATGGTCAATCAGAACAACGACTGGTCTGCTGTTTGGTATCCCTCGTTTAAAGATACCTCCAAGTATCGGCGCTTGAAGAGCTACCAGAAGGTAATAGCCTCACGAAATCGAATCTAACCCGAAACTTAGAGGACAGGATGATATTCTTCGGTGAAAGGAATTGACCTTCTCCCATCCTTATGCTTCTACCACACTGTCTTTGTATTCCCTTGCAACGATCCCCTATTTGTAGACAGAACTTATCGGGTCGAGCCTGGGATTGTTCGCTTCTGATTTTTAAAAAACACTAGATTTCGCTTGTTCGATGTAATGGTTCGTAGTGTATCTTGAAACACTCGCAAGGAATTTAGTATGTCGGCACAACTGGCAATCGAAGGGTGCTAATGAAAGGAATCGTCGCAGGTGAACAGCATACCAGGCTCGCACAGTCTAGGCAACAAGGACCAGCTGTGGAGGAACCTGAGCAGGATGATGAAGAAATTCGGCCAGAAAGAGTACAACTTCATGCCACGGACTTATATCCTGCCACGGGAGATCCACAAATTCGAGTACGCGTGGCAAAAGTACCGGGTCGGCGGCACGTGGATCATAAAACCGCCGAACTCGGGTCGCGGCCAGGGCATTAAAGTGATTAATCAATGGTGGGAAATACCGAAGTGGCATTCGATGATCGTGCAACGTTACATTTCGAGACCGAGGTTAATCAATGGCTCCAAGTTCGATCTGCGGGTCTACGTTCTCGTGACCAGCGTCAATCCGACGAGGATCTACATTTACAAGGAGGGCTTGGTCCGCTTCGCCTCGGTCAGGTAACTTCGAGATTCGATCATGAAGACAATATGATAATAACCAGGTTGGAAGCTTCTATTTTGTAATTCATTAGGTATATCCGTGGAGTGAACCTAAGCGACAAGTGTATGCACCTGACCAACACCAGCGTGAACAAATTGAACCCCGGCTACGTGATGAACGACGGAGTGAACGCGTTCAGGGCCCACAAATGGTCGTTCGGGAGTCTATGGACGCACCTATCGGAGGAAGGCGTGGACGTTACTGATTTGTGGTCCAAGATCAAAGACATTGTGGTCAAGACACTGATAGCCGCAGAATCAAGCATGAACGCCGCCATTTCGGAGAACCTAGCCTCGAGATACGGTTGCTACGAGTTATACGGGTTCGACGTATTATTAGACGAGACTTTTAAGCCTTGGCTGCTCGAAGTGAACATCCTGCCATCGTTGCACACCGACTCGCCACTAGACACTATAATTAAGGTGATCGATAACTTTAAAGTATCGCTAAAATAGAAGACTCGCGAGTCCGCCAGTTACTATGTGTTCAACAGATTTATCCCTCCCGTATAATGTTTCAATAATTTATTAATTTACATGATTTTATTGCTCCATAAAGTATCAGAAACGATTGACCGCATAAGCTGATAAGCTATTCCAAACTAGATCTATCTACGGCTTTTTCAAACGTTCTTCGCAGGGTCCTCTAGTCAGAAACGTGTTGAACATGGCTGGCTACCAGATCCCGAAAGCCGAGCGAACCTCGGCGAGGAACGGAAATCATGGAAAATACGACTCGATCAGCCACGATTCGAAGTTATACAGCATGTCCTTGAGCCTGTCAGAGAAAACGAAGCAGAACGAGATCAACGCGTTGCAGAACCGCCACGAGTATCTGGACCGAATCATTGAAACATTGACCAGAGACGACATCAGACAGTTGATCCGATACGAGGACGAGCTTGCCCAGGTCGGTAATTTCGAGAAGATCTTCCCCACAGCGCAGTCGTACCCGTATCTCAAGTTCTTCGAGGTGGAGCGATACTACGATCGGCTTCTAGACTCGTGGGAGAATCGTTACAGCGACCATAGAGCGGAAGGGATCAAGAGATTGAGAAAATACTGCGAGCAGATGCGACATTTAGACGCGAGTTCCGATTAACGCTATTCCTGGATAATCATGCGAACTTGAGGGTTTCGATGTTAATGCATGTAATCAGAAACTAGGTCGACTTTGTTCCTCTTGGCAAGTGTCTTATCGTCTTTGTGATAAAACGTTAAACCGCGTATTTGAATATCGGTTTCCTCGCGTATGCATAACACACCAATCCGCATGCTCGGAAAGAAATATGACTCAAAGACAGTCATCGAAATTGCGATTTACGCCTCGAAGCTTATCGCGCGGCGTTAACGCGATACCACCGGGCCCCGCTTTCGCTGTCGCAGATTAAGATACCAGATGCATAACACCGGCCGGGGCGCCGTGTAAATTATTTTGTCACGCGGAGACATTCGATGTGAATGGAATCCAAGAAATCCGGACGAAACCTTACGCCTGTTAATCCACCTTAGGGTTGCGCAACGCTGTAACCACGAGACACGATGCAAGTCGTTTTAAAGCTATATCGGTCACGTTGACGTCACACCTTCGTAGTTCGTCGCTTCGGTTGCCACGACAGACTTCCTTTAACCCGATTTCCCGTTCAATTTCACGTCCACCGAGACGAGACCAGAGTCAATGAAGATCGGATCCACGCGTTTGGAGCGGAGACAGGTTTCATCGCGAGACTCGTTGTCTCCGAGCCATTCTCAAGTCGCGCGCTGCCGGTGAATCGATTCCGTTACACTGGTCGTTCAATTCAATGTTATGAAACGAGTCAAATTTCTCGTTTCAATTTTCTGTTATATTTCATTGTTTTATCATTTTAATGTATGTCAACCTGTATCGAATGCTATGTTCGGAAGAGAACCTTCAACTTTGTGTATCTGATATCAAATTATACGTGTTAATTTAACTTTGTAACAAATCTAATATTCTGGGAGAAGATATTTGGAACAGTGAGCAACGAATTTAATTAGGATCTGTCCTTTAAGAGGTTGACTGGCTCTTAAACTGATAATCAACCGATTCCATTGACTCTCCACGGATTTCCACGCACGAATCTCGTCCGCGATCCAAATATTCTCGCCCGAACAATTCGACGAGCTCGTAAAGTAAATCTACAGGTACAAAAACGACGACTACGGGGCTCGTAGGGCAATTTAAACCGTGGAAACAATTGAAATGGAATAACGCTCGTTACGCAACCACCCGCATTAACGACGATGCACGCTGTTGAAACGTTTACAACCGACGATTCTGATAAGGCCAGGTCTAAATGTGTTCCTATCCTCCACTGCAACGGACAGTTTCATAACAATCTTCGACTGCGGAGCTCGGCAATACTCACCTCGAATTATTACGGGTTTTACGCGTTTCGCAGTGCCCACGAATTGCGCCAAGTGTAACAAAACAAACGGTTCAATGGAAATTTATTTAAATTCCTCTTTCACTCGGGAGCTTTCGAAATTCTTAACGTTCAACCGGTAGGAGAACGTGTGTTTGCATAAAGATTCGCAGTCTGAAACCGTAGAAACTGGAAAATCGAGGAACAGAATCTCCATAGTACATTGAATCCTAAATTTCAAACTCAATTTTCAACAACCGTTGAATGTTGTTTCGAGGATTAACATTTAAGTCATTCCATTCGACAGTTTTTCCAAAAGAAAACCGTAAACTCTTCGACTTCCCTTTACAATATTGCAATCTCGAACAGGACTCTCGATCTCGATCGTTCGAGCGACCGATCGAATATGATCGCGTTAGCAATAGCCACCGATCGGTCACGGCTCGTCACCTGCCTACAGGTGACGCAAGCGCGCGCGGCCGGTGAAAGCTCGACGGAGCGGAGACTTCAAGAAGCATGAATCACTTCCTGAAAATTCCGTACACTTCCAGCAGTTTTCAGCCGATCGGGACGACGGCCTTCCGCAGCAACAGCAGCAGCCGCCGCCGCCGCCGTCGTCGTCGTTCGCAACGTCATATCCCATGCAACCTACTTTTCTTTCCGCGACGGCGCGCACGTGACCGTCGCAGTAACCGCCGCGGGCCACGCGAGTCTCTCTTTCGCGAGACACCCATCGACCGCGCGTACCTCTACAAACTCTTCTTCCCTTTTCCTTTTTTTTTGCTCCGCCGAGCAATCTACGAAACAATCGCCTCAAACTTTCCTTCGTTAATTGTTCCCGGTAATTGTCTTCCACGAATCCCGAACGGCGAGCGAAGGAAACCGCTTTACAACGGAAAAAACACCGGGCACTCCGGCGAGCCGCTGTTAAATCGTAAACCCATCGGTTTCAGCGATCCTCCCGAATGATCGTGAATCTTCGGGGAACGGACGATTCTTCCAGCTCTTTCGAAAGAAGTCTAGGTTCAGCTGCCTCGAGGAATTTCGGCGGAGTCCATTGATCCTGGACGCGAAGTGTCCTTATCGGAGAGATAAAGGAAATGCCTATTGAGGCTTAGGCCTAGCTACAGCCAGCAGGTAGAAACTCCTTGGCTTGGAACTAGTTTCAGAGACGTAACGAATGGTCGGGAGACAGATACGTATGAAGTAAGATGGAGAGAAAGGGAGACAGAGGCAGGGGATACGAAGAAAAACGGTGACACGGATAATCGACGCTAACAATAAGAGGCATAAGTTTTTTACCAAACGGCGGGTAGGCGGTCTTAAATAATTTTTCTAGCAGATACATGTGTTCCGTTCTCGGTCGCGGTCAAGCGTGATAAAATAGTGGACTGTTTACCGTGGCTGCGTTCCGACTGTCACATTATTAGCGAGGGTACGGCTGCGTGACTCTGACAATCAGAGCAGAATGAGATCTGAAATTCGCAATCTCACCGACGAGTCTGCTCGGGCCACCCTAATTACGAGCGTGTATCGTCATTGTCTCGGGCAATGCGCGAAAAATGGGTTTTTTAGAAGCGATTGTCGCGATTAGGCTACAGTAGCGCGTTATTTTCGCGAATAGAACGCACTGAGATTAAAGACGAAGATAAGGTCATTTGTACCGCCTGTCGTTACCATTTGACAGTCAGTTTCTAGGATAACCGAGTCAACAAATGTGGGATCTACGAGATCCAATCCAACAATTCCACGGAGATTTCAAAGATCTGATTTCCACCCGACAAATTATTAACGATCTCTCGTGAACATATTCGTCGAAGAAACAAGTCGATGCTTTCTAAAGAATTACTTTCTAAAGAAAACGTAACGGCCGACGTAAAGAATGGTTAACAGAGATTAAAGGTCGTGAGATACATCGAGGATCGTGATGTGTATTAAAAGCAAGAGACGTGACTGGGTTCGATCGATTGATTCGCGAGCCAGGGACTATTCGCAGCCATCAATGGCCCGCTCCTCTCGATGCGCTTCGATCGAAAGATGAAATCGAGCCGCTAGAAGTTGCAACGCCAGTGAAATAGGTCAATCCGATATAAGCATGCCGGAAATTACGCTCGTCGGTAGAAATGCCGAACGTTACCGGTCACCGCGAAACGGTATCGCGTGCCGAGGTCTTTGTCTCTAGCCGACGTTGACTCACGCCGGTCGTTAGCGATCACGACCGATAAAAACGCTCGAGCAGGACTGGAAAATCAGCTTGCGAATGGTAATTGATAGGTACGCGGGGATGGCAACTAGATTTAAAGATCAGACCGGATGAACAGCCAATCCAGCCGGATAAACGGCGATCGAACTCTAATTTAACTAACACGTCCACTAAGCGAAGCAATCTAATCCGTAATTGAATCGCTAATTCGTTCTTCGCGAAGCAACAGGTCAATTTAGACGTCTGATCGCGTTACGCGAAGTTTATAATCTCTTTACCGGTCATTATCGATGCGAGTCGATTGAAAATGTGCTTCGATTTTCAAGTAGCCTCAACGCCCTAGAGGATTCAGTAGACATCGAAGCATCTTATCGTTACGGGATAAGATACTACCCTGTACCCATAGATTGAAGTTTTACATCTGATCTTTCTATGTATATTTTTCTGTTTTAATCGGCAATTAGAATGCTCGGTGTCCTCTGGTTAAGCATGGCGTAGCTCCGTTCCACTTTTCATTTCAATTCACCTTACCCCACTTCTATTCATAACGATCTCGTTAGCGTTTATAATTCATACGCTATCAGCATTCTCTTACGGTTTAATCTGCCCTGGCTTCCCGTTTGCTCGCTGCCTATTTGTCCCGTTCGTTAAACAGATTTAACGCGCGCGATAAAGACGCGCTATCGTTTTAATTGCAATCGTGTTTCCCAGAGCCGATGTGACTCGCGGAAACCCGAAGTGCGCGGGAGAAGCGAAGAGAACGACACGTTCGACGAAGATAAGGGGAAAAGCTGTTTCGTCGGCCAGTTTCCTGCTCACGGCTACCGACATGCGGGACTTTAATAGACAGGTGCTGGTAATAAGCGGGAATCGGGCACGAGCGAACGTTCTAGCGGGCGACTTCGAACGGTTCTATGCTAAACACAGGGATGCCCGGTTAATTCGACACTGTCACTTTCTCCGTTCCGTGGGACGACCGTTCGCTTCGTGTCGTTTCGTCCGCGTGTGCTGGCAATCGATCGAGAGACCGGTCGTCTTCGATCCTCCCTAGTTGAAAGTGAATTTCGCGGTTCGCCAACGGCGTGTCGGTGACCTTTTAACCCCTCGCCGTTCGATTCTCATCGCGCCTATGCTCTTCGAGTTTATTTACGAAGCATTTACTAGAAAACGAAATTTCCATTTATCGCAAGTACAAATTTACGTCGAAAGTAACGATACTGAGAATAGAAAAATAATGTTTCTCCTTATAAATAATAAACAACATTGCTGTTTATAAAACTGTTCTTAAAACCTTTGCGAGAAGATATTTTCTAGTAGAAATATCTATTCACTCGTGATTGAACCGAGATTCTAATTTACGATACGCGATCGACATCATTCGTAGCGACGAATGGCCAGTTGAAACGGAACTAGTCGATTTCTCCCATGAAATGAATCGACACGAACACATTTCGTCGCCGCGAATCGAGCCACGAAAATCAAAACACGATTCGGTGTGCGAGGGTGTTGCGTGAAAGCGTCAAATCCCGCGATGTCTGGATTTCTTTTAATTATTCGCGGTTCGACAAGTTAATTGTATGAAAGCGCGCGGAGAAAGCGATAGAAAATGTGCGTCTCCGCGAACGAGACGGACGAAACGTGACTCTCGACCGTGCCCGCGTTACGATTCCCAAACTAATTAGCGAGCCGCGCGAACAGGATCGTTCAGCTGGGCGATAATACTTTCGAGAGACTGAAACGCGTTCGCGGCGAATTTACGGGACACCTCGGAACGATTTTATTGTCGGCTGAGCTGCGCCCCCCATTTTTCACTTTTATCGCGGGATAGTTCACCAGCAGCCACGCTTATTTTTACGTAACCAGACGTGTTCGCGTTTAACTGCAATTAAACCGACTACTGGCGACGATTTTCGATCCGATTCGAAATCGCGCGCGGAAAATCGCTACGGTGAGAGTAACTACGTTATTGAAGGCGAGCGCGCACTGACTTATTTTCTGCGCCTGAAAGAATCGCGGCCTCCTATTATCCGGTGGCTGAGTCGCGAATCACGGAAAACGTAACGGTTTCGCCTCGAGCTGACTGTCGATCGCCGATCATCCGATGCATTAGCATTTAACCGAGGCTTCGATATTAGATGTATCGAAGTACCTTTCATATTAAAGTTTTGCAGGATAAAACGAGTAAAATCTCCATCGAAAATTGCAGTATACTTGTGCTGCACTCAGTGTTGCAATATAACAATTTGACGTGATCGAAGACACGATCGATCAGTAGAAAAAACCCTTTAGTGTTTCATCGTGACTAACTCAAAAATAGTTGGTCGAAAGTAATAGTTAGCTGCCTATTACAATAAAAGGCAAAACAGTGAACGAAATTTTTAGTTCGATACGCGGTACAATTTTCGAGAGAAGAGTTTTCGAAATTATTTTATAAGAAATAATTGCGTCAAACTTGCTGAGGCTGTGAAAATTTGTGCCTCGGCGTTTAACATTTATCTCGAATTTTGCGAGTCTTCATTTGTTTTTCGGAACGTTCGAGACGCGATGTGACACGAATCAGTTAATTATTTCGATCGTGGATCGGTGGTACACGATCCTCGTCCTTTCTTCGAAAAATAAATACATTGTCGCAACCATCCTCAAAATTTGAACGGCGATTCACGAAACTCGAGCCGTTGAGGAGCCGGAACGGGGCCAAAGTGCATTTATCGGGACCAAGCTAGAAAGTGCCGGTATCGATCACGTTGCGCACTTTCTTTCTTACGACGATTACGTGCGGGGTTCAAGGAACCGCGATACGACGCGCCACCTTCACTTTTCTTTCGCGCGGGCTTATGCGCGCACGCGCAACGCGAGCTCGCGAACACAGGTACGCGTTCATTATTATTTAAACGAGTTCGGCAGCTGAGAATGTTCCTCTTCCCAGCGATTCACAGCCGCGGCGAAGAATGGAAAAAGTGAAGACCAGCGTAAACAATGATTCGAAGAACCGGCGAGATTGCGATCAATTTCCGTTTCGATGATCCGGTGAGAGGGAGAGATAGAGAGGGAAATGGGAACCTGTTGCGAGGCTCGCGGGATCGGCGTTCAATGGAAAAGATGTTCAAAAATTATACGACTCAACGTAAACTCACACCGCCTTCAGCTGTTCGTCGAACAA
The DNA here is from genome assembly GCF_051020985.1 of Nomia melanderi. Classification (NCBI taxonomy): domain Eukaryota; kingdom Metazoa; phylum Arthropoda; class Insecta; order Hymenoptera; family Halictidae; genus Nomia; species Nomia melanderi. Next base: position 11,370,966 of record NC_135009.1, read on the forward strand.
ACAAGTTTTCGCAGAAAACTCGTCCAAAACGATAACATTATTATATTAAAAGCACTCCGAGTATACAACGCTCATTTCTAATCAATAGAACAGCGAACTCAATCGCAAAGTAACAATTTCACCGATCAAACTAATGATTCGCAAACTATGAAAAGAAGGAAACCAGAAAGATTGTCGAAGCAAACTCGTAGAGCCAGAGTATCATCTGGAGCAACGAGAATATCGGTTGCGTGTGATGGTACCGGAACGCCCAAACATTCGTCAATTCCCGCGGGAAGCCAACGATAAAGGTTGTCTAGGATAAATCGGGTTCGACAAAAGTCAGCGTCGCGGAGCGTGTAAACGTGGCCGCGGCACAAAGGCGAAGCAACAACGCAATGTACACAACAAGGGAATGACGTGCAACGTTTCTATATACACCGCTTAAATACCGAAGGTAACGCCTCTTACTCCTGTATAGAATGTACACCGGGGCTCCGGTTTGTAGCCGGCTAATGCTTGTATATACGTGTTGCGCGGTACATTAATCGTCGGAACCCTACGCCGCCACGGCGAGTTTCGATTTCTACCGCGGAATCCATCGACGTGCCGGCGCAAATATAGGTTCGAGCTTTTCCACGATGCTACCGGCTAGATACGCGTGTCCAGGTACACGCGGGCGACACAGTTCGAGAGACAATCGGTCCGCCACCTCCTCTTCCCCTTCAGTCCTCTGGCTAACCGTAACGCGTAACGCGCGACAATCGAACCGACAGTCCTATCCGGTTGAATATCGTTCGACGATCGGTCGATCGTGCCGCGAGAACCGCACGGGATTCAACGAATTTCGAAAGCCGCACGACCCGACGTGAACGCGGCCTTTCGAAACACCTAACCCTTTCGGCTAGGCTCGGTTGCGAAAGTAATTTGTTTACATTTACGTTTGCGCAATTTTTCGGGGATTTGTAAAAACATCGTATAGAACAATTTTATAATAATAATTCGGTTTTCATATTTTGAATTCGGTAATTTAATTGTCAACTTATTGAAAAATTGGGATTGACCTTGGAACGATTCATTTTTGCAGCCTTTCGAAACACCTGACTCTTTTGGCTAGGCTTGGTTGCGAAAGTAGTTTGTTTACATTTACGTTTGCGCAATTTTTCTGGGATTTGTAAAAATATCCGTGTCTTATAGAGTAATTCTATAATAATAATTCAGTTCTCACACTTTGAATTCATTAATTTAATTGTGAATTTACTGAAAAACTGAGATTGACCTTGGAACGGTTCAACTCCATTTTCGTCGACTCTCGAGCATCCTCCATTTTGTTTACTACTTCGTGCCCGCCTTTTCCGCCATTACTCTAAATGGCTTCTGATAGGCCAATTTCTCGAGAATAATGGACTATAAATTCTAATGATCGAAAGAGGACAGGGTATCTAACAAGCTATACGATGACTCGAATAAACAAAAAATTCACTGAAAACTTAATAAATGGTTATTATTACAGAAATTGTGGTTTGTAAAAGCGACACGCTATCTCATGGTCCTACGGATACCATACCATTCGATAGTGGGCGAAGCACGCGCGAGATAATATACGTGCTACGTAATGTCATACGTGTATGCATACACGAAAACAATGATAACGAACAATAAGGAAACATGAAAAATAATAATAACGATTGTTATGGTAAGGCAAGAGAATAATTTACTCACGGTGAGCTGCGTCTTGTCAGGTGCGATCGCCGTGATCTCGACCGGCCTTGGCTCGGGCGGGTTCGCTCTGCTAAGAATGGCAGCCGGCATTTTCGCGACCAGGGATAACCTCCTGGTGAGCCGTCTGCCTAATTCCGCGCGTCGTCGCACCCTAACACGGGGACCGGTGCCTTTGTACCCTCCGAATTCCATTCTCACGGATCGCGGATTCCCTCTTCCTTATCCTCTCGCGGTCATGGCGGCTAAACGGTCACGTGTTACACAATACAAGTTTACAACGCGACGAAAGTACATCGGTACACCGGTCGATCGAACATCGCGAAGCCGCTCGATGTAACGTCGTCTAGTTCAGTCTCGATCCTGGCTCGTTCGTTCGACTCGAACGTACACATTTTAACGTTCGATTCGTTCGCAATCCCACTTCAACAATCCTCCGAACGCAACCACGTTAACGTTCGAACTCCGTCAACGGAAACCTCGGATGTGACTCGATTCGATTTGATTCGATGATATCGAGAGTCACTCGTTCATGAAGATGCTCGATGTTGCCCCGTAGCACCGCCGAACCGTTCGATTATCGTAAACCAGCTCGCCTCTTCGTTTGAATCGATAATTTCGAGTAGTCCCTTCAACCGTTACAGTTTCTTACGTTCACGCTTCGTATTCCTCTTGAAACCGTTTGAAAAACCCTACCGAGGTCCCAACGCGGTGCTCAACGTTCAACCGTCGCGAACGGGAATCGCCGATTCGATTGAATTCGATTCGATACGTATCGAGGTTCGGTCTCGATATTCGAGATACTCGGTTAATACTCTCCCTTCGCGGAACTAGGTCGTTACGTGCACACCGTCTTTTTTCTTGAATACGTTCTAAAACGTTAGAGGATACTGGTTCCCCGAGCAACGGTTGTCCACGAACGGTGGGTTACACGCACCACGATGTAAACACTTGCTGGGATGCTGGAGGCTCGTACGCGCACACACTCGCGCCATGGGCTACCCCCTCTCTCGGCCGGTACATGTGCATCCTAGTCCCACGAATACAACCGTTGAACGGAGGGACAGGGAAAGAAAGACAGATGCTGTGGAGGACAGGGAATAGAACGAAGAGAGTGAACGAAAAGAGAAAGAGGTAAGTGAGAGAGAGAAAGAGAGAGATAGAGAGAGGCGGATGGGTAGCACGCACACACTCGCGGAAAGAGAATATTCGACTGGCGTGGCTCGAAAAACGAGGTACGAGGTGTGGAAAAGAGAGCAGCCGGTTCTTGCTGGCGCTCGGTCTGCCTGGCGCGCTTCGACTGAAATTGAATCGCGGCAACCTCCTACCACGCGGCCCGTCACACTGCCGGCCTTCCTAACCGCCACGCCGCTCCTTCTCGTCACTCTCCTCTTGTTCCACGGTTTATCCGCGTTCGAACCGAATCTCCTGGGTAAACACGTTCACGTTTCTCCCGCGCACCACCGTCTGCACTGATGTAACCAACGCGACGATCTCGTTCGATCTCTAGGCCAATCAGCGCCCCCGTGCTAACAGCAGAACTACCAGATGTGTCAACCCCTTGCCTTATAACAACGTGTCTGACTCGTAGCGAAGATTTTCAATATTGTTTAACAAACGTAAATATTACTCGATTCATTCGAACTCGAGGTAAATATTATTCCTCTGTAATTAATTCTTATATTTGAGAGGTGACATAGACATAGAAAATGCTAAGAATTTTTCTCTTTTTCCAATAAATTATTAATGATTAAGTAGTCCTGTCGATCAAAGTTGAGAAATAAATCATAGGGCAAGGGGCTAACCCCTTGTTGTACAACATCACGTGAGACTCGTGGTGAAGATTTCAAATAGAATTGAACAAATGTAAATATTGTTCAATTTGTTTGAGTGTAAATTATGTATTATTCCTCTGTTATCGGTGATTTTACCTTGGAGAACTCGTTAACGTAGAATAAGAAAATTTCTCTTATTTTTATGTAATTATTAATAACAAAGTAGTTACATCGATGACAGTTCAGAAAGAAATCATGGGGCAAAAGGGTTAACCTATTTCCGATTTATTCTTTTACAGTTATTGGAAACGTGCAGATCACTTTCTGGGAAATTATTAAATTCATTGAAATTTTACTAATTGCACTCTTGTCGTTTTCATGTGGAAATTACGCGACCAATTAGAACGCTATGTTTATCGATAGATCGACAGTGGCTTCTTTGAAATTTTTCTTGCATTTCTTTCAGTTTTTGTTGTTGAAGTGTTTAGAATGATGAATGAACATTACAAAGCGTGTTTATATATATAATGTGGAACTAAAATAGGAAATATGTACAATATGTACAACTTTATCTTTATAGTTCTCCATAATTTGATTTTAATGAATCTCGGATTTTATTTATGGCTTCTTAATTAACGTCATTAAGATAAAAAATAAAGAAATCTTTGAAAGTCAGTGACTTTCCACGAGACGATGTAGAGATAGATTACGAACAGATGAATTGCAAAATGTGATGGTTTCTATCGTCTATGACATACATCGTTCACCTCCCTCAAAGACAAATCAATTTATACCGATGGATATATAGGTTGCCCCAAAATCGAAGATTTTATTTAATCCATTTAATATTTTATTTAATCGTACTGGATCGGTCCAAACGGGATTGCAATGGATTTTTATTAAGTACGGAAGCTGTTGCCGCGAAGGACTGACGCAATGGTCTCGATAATACGAAGCTCGAACAGACGTTGCGAACGCGTTCGCGGTTGACTCGAGGGATCAAAGAAAAACAATCAGTTACAATTGGCACGATTAGCATGTATTTACGCTTGTTGCGATCGTAAGCGTTCGAGCGACGCAATGTCGCAGCCACCGCGTGCTCTTGGTAAATAAATTCTTTCGATCTATAAATAACGTGAGCCTATTAGAAAGTTCATTTGTGGGCAGGTCGCGTCAACTATCTTAACGCTTTATGCAATATACTTATACAATTCACGGTTAAACTGGATTTTCGAAGCCTCCGCCGTCCGCGGGGGTATCGCGCGAATCGCGACGGACCGTGAACTTCTTCGTTACGTGTAATCCAATTTCCGGATTAACGAGTGAAACTAACCGAGAGAATATGACACAACAAAAGAACACAAGTGCGGGCATTATGTATTTTTACTTCGCGCTGAACGAATCGAAACGTGTCTCCCGGACGCTAAATATGCGAACGTAATTAATTAAAATTACCTGCCCCTTTTTACGATCAGCGATAAATGGATTACTCTGAATCCAAGTTAATTTAAAGCGAGGCACAGCGACGTTCGCCATGGGGATAAAGCAAAATCGATTTGGTATGAAGTGAATCGCGCGCAGCTTCATTTCCGTGGAATGAAAAATCGAGTTTTCGCTGCGCCTAACCATCTTCTCGAAAGCAGTATTCCGCGGCGATGATTACGAAGACAACTGCGACGAGGACGACCATGAAATCCAACATGACATTGCACGACAAGCTTATTAAGCAAAACGAGATCAGCAGTCAGAGGCTGGCGCAAGAACTCGTGAAACTCGAGAAGGTGGAGAAGTCGAACCTCAGGATGATAGAGACGACCACGCTCCGGTTTCGTTCACGTCGAAAGAAACTGGAATCGAAACAGCCGTCCGCCGGATCAAACGTAAGATCCCCGGAATCCCGCGGAAAGGCAACGATCATCCGCTTTCCGTTTCGTTTCCTTTCCGCGTCATTGTTCGACGATCCAACCGAGACGCGTGCACGCGCGCTTTCAACGCTTAATCTTCCGATCTGATCGCGGATACGGTAATTGACGCGCAGGCTATTAACGTGCGCATGTACGAAACCCACAATCCGGGCTTCTGCTACCATTGCACGGGTGCCTTAAGGGAATGCGGACCAGTGGTCAAAGAAAAGACGCCCAGAGATTCCTACGGGTTCGTGCGCTCGGTAATCTTCACTAACGACGAGGTCGATCCCCATAAACTTCTTTGCCTGCATCTGTTGACCGCTCACAGCACGAAATGGAGCAACAACGACAGCTCCGCCGTCAGGCCTGTGACACCTTTATTGGAAAAAGGTACCCTTCCCTTGATGCGACGGGGAGTACACCTGGTAATAACCCAATGATCGTTTCAAGCTAAAAAGAGACACTTCACCGGCGCGTGGAACAATTTTCTGACATGCTACGTGGTAGACGCGGAAGATGCTTCAGCTGACGCGACGATTAAAAATGTGAAGCTGCACGAGGATCCGCGGAATAAAATTTTGGAAGACCAAACTATCCAGGACTTGGAGAAGAAGTGTAGGCAGTACATGGACAACAACGATGATCTCGGTAGGGTGTTGTCGAGCAATGTTAAAAATACTAAGATCGTCCAGCAGGGACTCGAAAAGATGCCCACCATCTCGCCACACGTGTATTCTTTACTGGGTCCTTCCCATGAGCTGAGAATCAAACAGGCCCTAGCCGAAGGTATGCCCAGGAGGAAGCTAGCTCGTTCCAGCATGGAGCTAAGCGCTGAGGACAGAAATAGTTATTCGTTTCATCTGAATGATGACGACGAAGATGACGACGCGTTCAGCGGAGCAACCACCAATGAGTCTAATAGAAACTGGGTCACAAGGTCCACGCGTAGCCCCTCGAAGCGGTCCACGATCGGATCGATCAGGCTGGATCACGGGATCACCATGCTGAAATCGAAAAGAGGCAGATCGGACGACTCCTCGGTGTACAGGTCAAAGAACCATGACGCTAATAAAGACATTATCAGTATAAAGTCCAGCTTCAGGGTCATGAAGGATGTTTCATCGAGGACTTCTAGCGTCAAATCCCCGTTACGCGGTGTACTCGGCAACCGACTGTCGTCGAGTTCCTTTCTCTCGGTGTCGATGAATCCCGACGCAGCGAACCCGTTCAGAAAGCGCGTCTACTTGATCACGCCGAGGAACGGATGGGCCGGAGGACGAAACGATGATCGGAGAGTCGTGCCGATCCTCGTGAATTATCAGGTTCAGGCATTGGTGCAGGCCGTGCTTGATGTATTGAGCCGTGTGAATCCCGAGAAATCGAGGATGATAATCGAGGCGGCGGGAGACACGAACGAAATAAGGAAGATGCTGTTGCGCAGCGAGATGCAAAGCTTCGTGCGATCGTTGGCAGGCCAATCGCTGATGTCATCTCCGGAAAGCTATGTGGTCTCGGTAGCGACGGTGATGGACGAAATAGACGTTCGATTCGCGGGTATCCCTCGAAAGGAAATAGTCGCTTTGACTCTGGAAATGCCGCCGGCTCCATGCTTGGAGGCACTAATCGCCGAGATACGAGACAACATATTCCACGACACTGCGAGGAATACTGCTCGGCTAGATGAGAATACCAGGGAAATCTCTTCTGTCCCCGATGAACAAAAAGCTGCAAAGGAGAGCATCGCAAAAAACGCGTCGAACACGATGCAGGCGGTCGGCAAGTAAGTGGAAAGTGTTCTGTTCATGAGAAATCTGTCACTCGGTCGATGTACAAATCGCGCTGTGTCGACAGCGACAGGTCGTAAATCGCGTCTACAAGAATTATTTGATCGCCTAGACGGGAGGAAATGTGCGGGGAATGCAATACAAATTTGCTCGGCACGAAGCGAAACAAGAATGACCGCGCGAGGAAGTTTGGCGACGTTGGGAAACGAACGGAACGTATGAATAATAAAAGAGGAGAGTCCTCGAAGGAAAACAGAACGGCGGAGCTCGAGAGGAATTTTAGTAAGAGAATCATGGTTCGTTGAATCCGACGACGGATTTGAATTTCCTTATTTCTTTTTATTAAATTGATAAAGGTATTACGGGAACGGGGGAAAAGTCCAGCGGATACGGTTCCAGGGAAATAAAGTCTGGGCGCAGCCTGTGGGCAGGCTCGTTGACGAAGACCGACGAGCATCGGTTATCTTCAGGAAACGTTCACGCGAAACGTACGCCGAATGCCAAAGTGAGTTTTTCGCAATAAGGAGAGAAAAAAAAGGATTATTGCACCGGCACGAACGTGTTTGAAACTCGGTGAAATATTCAGGGGGAAACGATCTGATAACGAATATTTTTCCTATTCTATGTGTGGTTACAGAGTTGGAAAGCTGCCCAGGATCTTGGTCATTTAGACGCGGATCATGTAATATTGCGAAGAATGACGAACACTCAAAGAATTTTAGTCGGACAGATGTGTGCTTCTCTTAAGAGCAAAAGAATAAATAAACAAGGTTCTGTGTTTGGGTTTAATTAACGTACTCCCCTGCATCTATGATTCACGGCGTTCGTAAATTTTGTTACGATTTCTTCATGCAGGTTTAATCAACGAAAATGTACCACTGGCCGCATTAATTGCCCCGGTCCTTTCGCGAAACAGCATTAAATTTTTAACGCGCGGCACCGTGTACTCGAAGACGAGCAACATAATTAAACAACAAGAAGAAATGGAAGAAAATGTTGCGGTGCCAGATAAAATAACTGGTCCCTTGCTCGCTAAGGTCCATATTTGTGCATGTACTTTTGATTTTTAACTATAAACCTTTTAAAGACTCTGACGCTGATATCTACATCCTCTTTAGATACGTCAAGAAGTCGCGGAAAATGAAACGAAACGACGCTTGAAACTTTTCCTGAAAGAGAATGAGAAGAAATGTCTGAATAATCAGTAACTTCAAATTTAAGGAATTGGTATGTTATCGTTAGAAAAAATAAATAAATGTTAGAAGTAAATATTATTTGCAAGTATAAATAAGAGTATACAAAAAACCTTATTATTTTTCTAGTCGGCTACCTTACCGATCCAGAAATAAAAGACTTCTTACAGCGCCATCCATGATCTCCACAGATAAACGCGGTGAACTTTTCAGGTCCAAGACTGTTTTACCAACCTAAACAATTAACTTTATTATAGCATCTATCTAAGAGACAAAATAAACTGGAAATTCAATGTATATACTGTGTGTAAAAATATGTTCTTTGAACAATGTTGAGTACCATCTTTGACAATGCAAGAACTTACTAACAATCGGTAAAGATTGTATTTACATATATGTGGGTGTTATAGATAGAGCGTGCAAGAATTTATTATACTCCCTGAACAAAGTACAGTGCATGTAATAAAATTAGAAAAACAATGCAAATTCAATGAAATTCATAAATGTGCGCAATATAAACTTATTATTTTTCATTATAAATATAATAACAGGCTTGGAACATGCAAATTATATCGCATAGGGAATTGTAACGAACTATATGAAAATAAAGACGGTAAAACTTTACCAATTATCACCTTAAAAAAAGTATTATTTATGTAGTACATGCAATCAGTGTTTATAAAATAATTCAAGTTTTAAACTGGGTTGAAATAATTCAAATAATGAGACGTAAACATGATTAAATGGCATCAGTCAGGTGATCAGCGCCACGCAGTCGCAGCTGTATTCAGTGTGACCAGATTAAGACTTTTCTCTCACTCTTTCCTACCCCTTCTCCGACTTCATTCCTCGTCAGCGAGCATCCCCCAACAACCCCCGTAACCACCGCAGGTCCCATCGGTAACGCTGAGGTGGGAGTAACTGTATTCCCCTCAATTTCAATTTCCCCGACCTGGCCACACTGGCTGTACTACTGCATAGGCGTAAAGTTGCAAGTTTGCAGCTATCAGTTTATTGCTATACGCGGATCATTGAAATTAGTGTTATTTACGAAGTTAAATATTAAAAAACTGGTGTAATCGAAATAATCTGTGGTCATTGCGTGAACAAAGAATCGAAGAAATCAAGACAGTAACACCTCAATATATTAAGCCATGATTGTCGATGTATGAAAGGTACACCAGATGTGTCGCAAAGTTCGCGCAAGATGTCTGTGTTGAAAATTTCTCTGGCTCAAGAAAACACATGTTCACAAGTTTATTCGAGACTGCACGACATTCGTTTAAATCCGTGAACCCGAACGTGACAGGCAAATTACAGATACAAAGTACAATAAGTGTGCACTCTATAGCCATCGTCCAGCTCTCGCCTAAACAACTTCTTTCTCGGAGCGAATAAAATAAAGCCTTAACAACAAACATTATACGTGCAATCAGCCGCTTCTCTAAGAATCGACGGTACATTGCCAATTAATTAACAAACATGTATAAATTCAAGCCATTTGTGTTTAAGAAGCACAATGCGAATAGTGTCGAGCGTCCGAAAGCGAGAAGTGGACACAGAATAGTTTGTGATGAAAAGTATTTGTACTCTTTTGGCGGTTTCAATCCATGCATTTCCGACAGTGATCCTGATATGCAAAATGATCAAGTATGGATTTCCAGTAAACCATTGTTTAAGGAAGTATGGAAGTTCAATCTTATTTCACAACAATGGACCCGTTTGCCAGGACAAGAAAATATGCCTAAGGAATTGGCATCCAATGCTGTTATTTTAACAGGCAACTTCTTAATAGTTTATGGTGGGTCTGGTGTTCCATTTGGATCAAGCTGTAGTAATAGCCTTTATCTATGCAATTTGAAAGACGGTAAAATGCATGTCATTCCTGCATATGGAGATCTACCAGATCCTCAATATGGACAAGCCGTAATAAGTCATGGATCTTATTTGTATACTGTTGGTGGCACCACGGGATACGAATATACTTGTGATATTCATAGATTCGATCTTAGGAGTGGTATTTGGGAGAAAGTTTACATATGTTCAGGAAGTGATCCTAACGAACCCACTGGAAGGTATAGACATGAACTAGCATTTGATGGAAAACTTATTTATGTTTTGGGTGGAGGAACTGGCATAGAAGCATTTGGTTTTTCTGTAAGTGATACAATTTTTTTCATAATTGACTTTATGGCGAAATATTTATTCTTTTATATTTTCGTTCAGGAAATTCCTGCTTTTGACTTGAAAATGAATAAATGGGTAGTATTAAATACATGTGGTGACAATAAGGATGCTTCAGTACCAGAACCTAGACGCTGTCATGGTTCTGTTCAATATACAGATGAAAAAACAGGTGTCATTTATGCAGTAATTTCTGGTGGATGTAATAAGGATCATGTCTTCTCTGATGTATGGAGATTAGATCTAAGTCTACTGCAATGGACATGTTTAAGAAAATGTATATTACCAAGCCCTGTATATTTCCATTCAGCAGCTCTTACTCCAGAAGGACGCATGTATATATTTGGTGGCTCGATCAAAGAGAATAATAAGGTTATTAAAAAGTTGTTGTACGCTCAATGTTCAATGAATTAAATATCTTATCTCTCTAACATATGAAATATTATATTACAGGTAACAAGAACAGATGCTGTACATTCAGTGTGGCTAAAAATTCCCAAGTTATCTGAGATATGTTTTCAAGCGCTAATTCATTATTTTCCACATTTATACCGTAAGTCACCTCAAGAACTTCTTGGCATAGGTATACCTTTGAAATTTGTGCAAAGAATTGATTTTCCTAATTTTTAATACTAGCTGAATATTTAAAACTTTAGCACTCTGACATATTGTAATTGTTGAACATTATTGCCATAAATTCATTTACGATATTTTTATAAAAAAAAGACGTGCATAGCGTATTGGGCAATTAATATGATAAAAGTTATTAGTAAATCATTGTTAAATATACTTTTAGTGTACACTTTGCACAGACATTGTAGTAAGACAAATGTGTAGAATGTCTTTCTGTTCTCTCTATACTTTGCTGCAATCTGGAAGAATTAAATTAATGAATTCCTTATATTTTTCTAATTACGTTTATCGTGTATATTTTACATTATATTTTATATTATATTTTTGGCAAATATGCTCACCAATTCATGTCTTATCTGATGCTCACAACAATCATAATTACAGTAATATGCGTAAGTTTCTCCTTTATACGCATTGTGAAATCTTCTTTACTAAAGTTTACTCTGTCTTTGTACATATATATAGATGTAAATAAACAATAACAGAACGGCATCAGACAAAATTAGTTGCACACTCAACTATAATATAGATTTGACTTGAAATAAAATGATGAAATAAGATTGTACTAAAAAAAAAAGCATAAAAAATTACTGACTTACTCGAACTATTATAGTACTTCTGCAATCTAGTATTGAAAAATAGATTTATATGACATTATGTTGACTAATACGTAACTACTTCCGTTCGGAAATTGCGTAAAATAATAAGTAAATCTCTTCTTCGTTTTAGCAGTAAGTGATTGCTTTTTTTTACAAGATGATGTAATTTATGGTTGTTACAAATAAATTATAGTTTCGACTTCGAGTACGGTATTAACTAGATACGAAATTTTATACTGATAGCTAAGATTCTTTTAATCAATTTGTTGGAACAAAGTATATATACATATATCTATATATATTTATTGTACAAATTGTACGTAAGGATTCCTAAATCTAGCTCATACACAAAATATATTTTTGCAATAGGTAATTGTGCACTAATTTAAAATTATATTTACAAAAATTGTCAGTTCTGTAATAATGTTACGTTTCTGTAAATTGTTCGATAAAACATGGGCCTGCACGAGAACGGGTCATTTTTATGAGAATATTACCGAGGGAGAAGTTATTTAATACTTATTTATTATCCGTAACGTATTACGCACTACTTTTTTCAATAGTGACGGAAGTTTCGTCATCAAATATGTTGCTGTGTTACGTTCAATTGTACGCGAGATTTTTTCTTGTAAATACATTGACAAAAGCATGTCTATGCGACGAATTTTTGCTTAGAAAACAGTGTTGAGTCTTTCAGAAGAATATCAGTGATATTTCATCGGACGTTTAATAATTTTAATATTAAGAAACGGCGAGATTTGATCGAAAGGACGGATTCAGCGTCGAGAAAATGTTTAAATAAACAAAATAGAATGGAACGAAATGATATTACTGCTTCTTCTCTTTCTTCAGCACAAAAGTAACACGAGACACGCGATAATAGAACGCTGCCTTTCTCCGCATTCGCAGTTTTTCTCGAGCAAAATTTCATATCAAGCAGAATGTGTGTTGCGTACCAATTTCAGAGTACAAAATAGTTTAAAAACAATTATTTTGTTAAATACGCAATGGTGGATACGTCTAATTATTCTTAGTGGACACGTGTGTCATGTAACGCTTGGACAACGAAGCCTGGATCCGTTTAGACTCAAGATTTAAGGATTTTCATTTGTTCCATGACTGTACGATACTTAATTGTCTAAACTCTTAATTGTTTATATTAAATCTAATAAAAGAAGTAGACGTTTAACCTTTAAGTAGAGTCTTAGGGGTCTAAGTGGACCTAAGCATCGTTGCCTGTGCAGCTAAAAATAAGAACAAGAATGTCGGCGCTTCGAGGATTGAACGGGAACTCAGAAAACAAAACATGGCAAAAAAAAAAGACGGCAAGACAGCTGAATCGCGCGCGAATTGTGTACGGAACACAAAAGGAACTTTTGCCTTAAAGTTAGACAAATTAAAACACGGTAGTGAATGTATAAGACTCGTTGAGAGCACTTATACGTAAGTACTTGTTGGTGAAGGTCCAGTGAGATGGTAAATCCAGTAGCAATGATGTGTTGCTTTTCAAAGACCTTCAAAACTTGAATCTCCTTTCCCCCGTTGTGTTTACCGTCTCACTCTAATATCGTTACCTCCAAGTTCTACCCCTGACAGAAAGTATTTAATCGAAGTTGTTAACGTAACCACCGAAGAAATGATTTGCATACATATTACAAACGGAAATAGAATAGACGAGTTAACGATATTAACAAGAAATATTAATGAAACGATGAATGTTCTTTTCTCTTCATGAAACATGAAATAAATAAAATATTCTAACAAAACTGTGTGAGTAGCAAGACAAGCATTAAAACACTTTTAATACTCTGAGAAAAGGGGGTGACTTATACCGTAATGCTCTGTATTTTGTAAATAAACAAACATGTTCCTTTTTATACTAATATCTTGTTTATGCGAGGCAACTGACTCCATTGTGTGTTTTTTTAGATTAACGCACGATACATGAAATCATTTTTTGCAACGAACGTTTAACTTGTTGGATGAAATACTTTTTGCCAGAGGTAGCAGAACGATTGTTAAACGAAACCACGCGCATGATTAATGCTTACATATATACAGAGATTGTTTCTCATTCTCATTGTTTTATCGTCGGTACTGTTTATTAACTAATTACTAATAGGTATACATTACTGACAGTGAATTGTAAATAATTTTGTTTTCACAATGTCAGCGAAACGTTGGCATCAATTTTTAAATGGGACGCGCGGTATGCAAGAACCGAAAGCTTTCACACCCTAGTTAGAATTATTGTATACTAATTAGACAGTGGCATTTTCTTTGAGAAAACAGTGTGCAACTACTCAAGCTTATTGAAAACGTGTCTTCGCCGAACGTAACAATTGGAACGCCGTACAGTTTACGACCGCAGATTAAATAAATTTATCTGGCAGTGGAGGGTTTTCAGGCAGCTGTGCAAAGGGTACATTGAAATCTAAATTGGCGCATTAACGAAGCAATTAAGATCTCATTTGACCGGGTCTGAATGGTAATTCCACTTGTTGCCTTTATCGCATTTACAATAACAGAGAAAGTACTCTTTTCACGACACATACAAAGCATGCGAGCTTCTTCCTCTTTCGTTTATTCCTTTTCTCTTATATTTTGCCGTGTCGGTTTAACGCGATAACCACACACTTTCTGTATTTATCGGGAGAGTCAATGATAAAAGGCTTGAACTGAGGCTCAAACAGAAACGTTTGCTCATAGTACAAATTAACAGAAGTTTTTGCCAATATTTTCTCTATTTGACGACTGTGAATTAGGTGAAAGGAAGTATGAAAGAGAGAGGAAGGGAAAATGCATATACATGAAAAAGGAAAGGGTACACCTGGCGTGGGTGAATGGTTTCCTCCTAGGCTTGCCAGTAGATACTTGTTTCAGTAAAGTTATTTGATACACTCTGCTTTGATTGCAAAGGTATTCGGTGCAATATTAAAAACGATATATATGTATAGGAATAGGTAATGAATCAACTAGAAGCGGGAAAGGTACCACTTGAGAAGCCCTCTAGTGCCGAATACAAAAGATTATACCACATTTGAACAATAAAAATGAGAAACCCTTGTTTAAGTGTATCGGTATTTATATAAATATATACATATAAACATGTATATATTTGATACTATATTGTGAGGCTAAATCTTACAAGTAGATTAATTATAAATGTAAATCTACATTTGTGCCTTTTCATTGAAATTAAAGCGAAAAAGAATACGGAATAAAATTGTATTTTTTGCAGGTCAAGCTTTATTGTTTTCATAAATTATTACTTTAAGTGCGTCGTTTTTCATTGTCAATAGGAATATTTTATTGCACTTTCGATGACTGTATAATAGAAGAAAAGATAAAACTCTGCTACGCTAAGTATCTCTTAAGTTCTTCGAACCAATTTTCTTTTATTTCATTTTTCGCAGTGGTTACCTTACCTGCTATCAATAATTTGGTTGTCAATCAAACTGTGCGCTTCCTGTTATTCAAAATTATTACTGTTTACTTACCGTTAATGAGTAATTATGATGTAAATTAAACGACCCGTGGCGCCGTCTTCTGAACAATAGTATTATTTTTCTACTTTAGATGGCGTAGGTGCAACATTCTGCGACAGAACTAATTAAACATTCAATTATTATTTACTATACGTGGCGTAAAATAATCACTGTTCAGTAACAATCTGATATTAATCGCATTCGAATGAAGTAAACGTTCAATTTGCATTTTTTTATGAAACATATAATTAACAATCATTGTAGCGCCATCTAATAACAGAAATGCGATACTAACTGACTAGTAGGTTCACAATTTTTCCGTAGATGACGCCACAATTTTTTAATCAAAAGGTTGAGAAAAATATATATCAAATGTAAAGTTCATCGAATCGTGCTCGCTACTGCAAGCTGGAAGAATCAACTTACTAAAAACGAAATAGAACTCTTTAATTTCGTTAAAACGATTCGGGGTCCACTCTCTCTACCTTACCATCCAATTACGGGTGACAATTCTAACAATTATACAGTGAAACTTAGATAAATCATATCATAAGAAAAAACAACAGGTCTCCAAGTGGTGTCGTCAAGAGGTCCCGTCTTCTCCACAAGTAAAAGAAATCGAACAAAAGTAAATTTCTAATTTCGTGATTCTCCCGAATTCGTAACCTAGAAAAGACATCCATCGACATCCCCGTCAATAAATTCTAGCAGGTGTAACTGGCAAGTGTGTCGTTTGGATTAGAAAATTCCCGTTCCGAAAAAGTGCGTGACTCAGCCGCGACCGATACGTTCACGGCGACAAATGAAACGGGAATATCTAGGCTCATGTAATTTTTCTAGCATTTTCGTAAGCGGCGCCCATACAGGTGTCGTGAATTTCTGTGTTGCGCATGGCAGTGCCGCGCAGAGGGAGCAACGAGCATAACCCGATTAACCAAACCCGCGGATCGCTACGTTTCGAGGCAGACGTCTGCGCTCACTCCCCAGTTGCGGTGTTCGTCTTTCTGGCATCGTAATATCGTCACTGCTCCGCTCTCTTTTTCCATGTCTCCAACACATCTGATCCCGCGACATCCCGAAATGTACGGTGAAGTGTTTATGTAGTATTCGTTGCACCCGTAGACACCGTTCACGTGCCAGACGACGACGAACACCTTCCTTCGTCCATCCATCGACGTCAACTCGGAACACCTCGTGGACTCGCTCGGGCAAAAAAGAAAAACAGAGGGGCTCGAGAAATCGTCCATTCAACATGGAGCAGAAGCGCCTTTACAAAGTGGTGCTCACCGGAGGTAAGCGAGACCTTTGATTTTTTTGCTTTTCCGCAAAACGATTCAATGTCATGTGCACACCGTGCATCGTGAACTTCACCTTCGACTGTGTCTCTTGGTTCGTTTATACGAATGGACGCTTCCATGTTTGCCCGTCCGGTTAGCGGACTAACAGTGCACTCCGAAAGACACGATCCGTTACGCGTCCGCGGAAACCACGTGCTCGCGCTACATTTTCACGATCGTCTGCAATCCATATTCCATTATCGTGTCCGTTTCGTTCCGCGTTCCGTCACGCGGCCACCAACGAAACATGTTCCTCATGGTTTTCCCGTTGCTTCGGCACACGTTGTTTCGGATGCTTATCGCCTGTGCGAATATATCGATTTAATTCCCGTGCGACGCGGGGAAAATTACCTTTCACGTCCCGCGACGGCACTCGTCGCGTTTTGACCGCGTTTCACGGTCGTTTTTAACCTGTTAACACGTTCACCACCAGCGCTTATTTCGGTGACGGTCTCCTCGATTATAATATTTTCTTCGATCCGATCAATCTAAACAAAATGTTAGAAAAATGAAACTTGAAACGAGTCATTCGAGTTTCTAAATATAATGTCGTAGTTTATAATTTTTAATAACAATATCTGTAGGATTAATTTCATTTCCATTATGTAAAATATAGGATTACGGCCGTTACAAATATGTGACGCTGGTAGCGAATGTGTTAACCGAAGCAGACGGATAAATTCGTTCTTCGAGAGCGACTCTGTGTTTGTGTAATTCTCTTTACGTGTTTTCTTCCGTTCGTTCGAAGTTATCAGCCGTTAATTATACGGCGGTATCTGTATCGGTCTAAATAGTAATCGGGCTTATTAACTACCGAACGTGTCATTCATATTTAATTTACAGATACCGATTTGTTTAGTTCAAAGTTCACCTGGTTAACAGGTTAATACGAAAGCGTGCAACTGGAACGGGCAATTGAGGAACTACGCGAATTTTGTTTTAACCC
Organism: Nomia melanderi; assembly: GCF_051020985.1. Lineage (NCBI taxonomy): Eukaryota > Metazoa > Arthropoda > Insecta > Hymenoptera > Halictidae > Nomia > Nomia melanderi. The sequence goes on from NC_135009.1 coordinate 11,388,510, forward strand.
TTTTGTGTGGTATAGAAAATTGAAAGATATTTAGTTCTGGCCAAATATTTTTTTTAACGCAAGAAGTACCGTACTAGTTAAACTGATCGGTTTCAAACTGAAATGATCTCGACAATAAATGGCTTCGCTTGAATACTATAAAGAATATCCGAAGAAACTGAAAATAATCTATTGTTACAGTTTTTATAGGGATTACATATTAATTGTATCAAATGCTCAGTAGTTCTACTGTTAATTACATTTCAATGATTATTGTGTAAAAATAAGTATATAGATCATAATGCAATGAATAATGATAATATAATGATATAGTAATATTGAATGATTTTTGAAAATTATCTATTGACAATCGAACCTAGGAATGAAAAGGGGAAAGATCATTTGATTAATTCAAATTTCTGTGGAATCTGGCGCTATTACCGTTCGCGATGCCTCGGGAACAACAAAATTAACGCTAAACCGATTGAAGCAAGACGCATAATACGTTGTTCAGAATGGAGCACGACCATCTTGAAAACATTGACAGTTGTACGCGTCTAAATTTAATTCGACGAGAATGCACGCCTCGACTCTTTTACGTGGCATCTTGACAACGTGCTTACTTATGCTAGACAAAACATGTATTTACTGGTGGTAAACCCGTTGTTACCAGCTGTCGATCATTAAAACGGTAGCCCACGTCGGAAGCGAAATTAAACGACATAGCGCGGAAATGATATATTTTTATGAAAAGCCCATAACTATACCATTAGATTGCGCAACGAAAATTGCACCGAATTATACATTCCCGGCGTTATTATTTATTTGCTCGTTAACCCTGGAACTACCACACGGTCGAAACGACTCATAATTAATTTTCTCTTACAAAATTACTGAAAGAACGTAGGTGATACTCTAAGAAATTATTAAACAAATTCATTTAGATATACTGCAAATGAGAAGGGTTGTATATACATCGTAAATAATTCTTACAATTTTTATAAAAAAAAAATACGAAACAGTCGATTTTGCTGCTCGATAGATCTAGTGTAAACTGCTGCTTCCGAAGGATACAGAAAAGAAAAGTGGAGTTACGTCAACAGAGACACGCAATGCGTAGCAATTAAATTATCTCGAGAATCGTTATATGAGAAAGGAAAAAATACTTATCGCGACGTGTTTCCGTTCGAAAGCAACAGACGATCGAACGAGATAAGATCATTAACTGAAATGGGTCGCGTCTCTTGCACTTGTTTGCCCCGCCATAAGAAAAGAGATCTCGATCATCGACGATTCGTCTCCCGATACGGCTGGATCGTCTCGGATCGAACCGATTCGCCGCGCGCCGTCTAAACAAGACCAATCTTTCCCAATTGATCGAGACGACGCTCGCCGCGAACCGTTTTCCGTCGCGAGCGAATTATTTATTGTCCGCGCGAATGTTTTATGCATGCGGTTGATAAACGGAACGTAAAAACGCACCGCGAATGGCAACGCGCGCTATCTTCGCCACTTAACTGTCTAGAAAATCTCGTCATTACTATACAGGAAAACGTGTCCCTATCTTTACTATGCGTCGAAAACATTGTTGTATCGCGACCGAATTCTATTTCGAGTCACGAGTAGTTTTAACGCCCTCGGTGTCGCGTCAGATATCCTCCTGGAGATCGAGATCCTTTTTGACCCTTTGCGGACGAAGATTCTTTGAAATATAGAAAACCGTCGGCAGACGAAACTAAATTATATATGGATTGCTTAGATAATTGGAAAAGGGAAACTACGTACCGATCTCCTGCTGTTTTAGTAATTATATCATTCGTTTGCGACTTAGCATTGCAAATATGAACACCTGATCTCGGCAAAATGTCGACATTCCTCCGCAAAGGGCTAATGCAACAATGAAACTTGATTTTTCAAACGTAACGCGTTAATCGCGACGGCGCGAAGTTAAATGATCGCTTCATTGCAATCGAAATATCGATCTTTGAACTCCCGCACTTTTGTAACGAAAGATCGCGTGACATTCTGTCTGAACTCGTTGTACAGCGCGAAGCTTCAAGTAAAAAGTAGAGATGCTTCTTCGTTTTCAACGTTTTCCCTGTCGTCCTTGATCTTATGTAATCGCCAGGAAAGTAAACATACCTTTTCAATTCCAGAATGATACGCTTGGCACTGAAAGTGTTAATTCATGATGGTTCTCTCGTGCCAGTTGCACGCTTTCCCTTTCTAGAGCGTGGCGTTCGGTACCGACAGCGCGCATGTAGAGCGCAGCGGATACGATTTCAGGTGTTGCGTCCGCATTATGCTTCCCGAACTTCAAACTCTAATGAACGCCTCTAGCTTTCGCTTTAAGGCGGTGCCCAACGGCGCACGCGGTTCACGTGAGAATGTGCGACAGCATCGCACGAAGCCATCCAGTTATTCGTCGAGCAAACGGATTAATAAGATTAAAGTGCTCCGAGGTTCTTCCGGAGTCTTCGATTTCGCCACCGAAGACTTCCAATCGCGTTCCCCACATACCGCCTAATTAGATTTCTCGTTTCGGAGTAATTTATATCCCTGGCGAACCGCGACGAAACATCAGCAAGGAGAATTCTTAACCCTCTATAGGCTGAATATTGTTTCGTGACTATAAAACGATGGATGTAGTATACAATTAATAAATGTCACCCTGTAAATACAAATTAACGATGTATTCAGTAATTCTATCAACTGTGTTAAAACGATTGTACCTTGTCATTTTGAGATTACAGTGACGTTCAGTCTTAAAGGCACAAGTTAATTAATTTCATTCGCCACTTAACTATGCAAAATTAACCCTTTGCACTCGAGAGGCGACTCTCAGTCACCATTTCATTTGATATAACAAAATTACAAAATGTTATACATAATATTAAGTTCTGTATGATGCATCGATATGTGAAATATTTCTATAAAATTGCTTTGTTTCTCAATGTCCGTATGTGTCTTCATTAGTTCAGTGTCGAATGTTTCTAGTGGAAAGCTTACGAGTGCAAGGGGTTAAATAAATCAACAAGATGCCAATATAACGGTGTCTCGTTTAACTTCTTACCACTCCATACGTGACTTAATTGTTGTTTACGTTCAATCTAATACGAAGATACAATGTATCTCGTAGAAGTCCGTTAGAAAAATGATTCTAGAAATAATGGCGCATAAAAATTTGAATAGTTCTGGATATCACTGTTCGTGAAGCGTCTAACACATGCGTCTTCCAAGTGTTCACTTAGTCTGTCGGTCAAGGTGAGAGCAGACGATATCATTACAAATTTATTTGAACCTTTGCAGTCGAAAGTTTTTCATTAGAAACGTCCAACTACTGCTGCTATATACTTTTAAACAAACTAGTCGGAAGGAATACATAATTAAGTGGTGACTGACAATGAGAGCCACTTGTCTAGTACACAGGCTTAATGTAACGAACGTAATGCAAATATCAAGACTAACGGAATACAACGATATCCTGTCCTCTTCCGTCTCCTCTTTTTCATGCGACGCGTGCTGCGGGAATATATCACCGGTCCGAGGACTCGCGGTGGAAGTGGAGTCGCAATTCGGGTCCCGATAGTGTTGCAGGCGTCGCCTTAACACGATCCAATCGAATCCCGCGCGTCATTTCTATTTCCGCTGGCCGAGTTCAACAGCCACGTGTGCACCGCAGAAGTCAAGGTTAGCGACGTCGTAACCTTCCCGTCTCGCTTTCGTTTTAGCAAGGATAATGCGCGCACCGCGACTCCGCGGATCGCCTTTCCGTCGAGTCCGATTTCAAGCGAGCCGCTCTTAATCCTAGTTAGGCAAACGTAGGGTCGATCCGGGCCCATAGTCGCAATCTCAGGGAACACCGTGTAATGAACAATAACGTGTAAAGCTTTGTGTCTATTAAAGAGTAACGATACCGAACAAAAGCATACCGTCTTGTCAAACTCATCTAGGACAAGTCGAAATAGTTTCGCTTTAAGATGGACACCTAGCTCAATCGTAATATCTACTGCATTTTGCACTTCATTGGAATGTAATTAACACGTCGACTGTCCGATCGACACTCATTAAATTCACTAATCAATGCAATTTACCTAAAGAAAAACTGAGAAGATGTTTTGCAGAGATCTTCCTCGACCTTCTTGTATCTCAGTCTAACAAATTTTGGTTCATCTCTTATGTCATGGAAAACATTTCTCTTTGGTTCTATACAGATGTTGCGTCACCCATGTAAACGCGCGAAGCTATTTGATAAAGCAACAGGGTGAAAGCAACTATACGGGTCACGCGCGGTTTTGTTGTGCGTTTGAAATATCTTGGGTTCAGAAGACGCGATCAGTTGGTCGTCCCGTTCGAGCGCGACTGTATTCACCGCAACGAAAATCGCCGGAGGCAGGAGTCTGGCCGCGATGACTAACGTGTCTCGTATTTTTGTGTTGCAGGACCTTGCGGCGGTAAAACGACCGGACAGACACGGATGAGCACGTTCTTCGAAAACATGGGATGGAAGGTAGGCACGCTCCTCGTTCCTCCTACCTCATCCTCGCGTTTCAAAAGAAAGGGGAAAAAAAGGAAAGGAATGACGAAAGAGAAGGAGAACGGTGTCGCGAGTTTCCCCGCGACACGCGACATCGTCTTTTGCCGGGACGATTCTAGCCGAAAGCCCGCCCCGAACAGTTGAGAAGTCGAGTGATTCGATCGGGACGTCGCGTTCCCTTTGGATCCCCTTCGAATCAGTAAAATCCGCCATCGAATCGCAAAGCCGTCCCGATTCACGCGAGATTAAACTCTTCGACGAACATTTGGGCGGCGTGTAACGATATCACGAATTGACGAATTTCGAGGTGCACGCGCGCCCCCTCCCACGCGTTCCCTTTCTCGCGTCCGGACCTCACGGACGCGCCGCGTCGGATAGAACCGACGCTTGTTTAATTAAACGTGAAACATTCGAAAAAGAGAGAGAGAGAGAGAGAGAGAGAGAGAGAGAAAGAAAGAAAGAAAGAAAGAAAGAAAAAAAAAGAAAGAGGAAGGGAGAAAGAAAACGAAATGAAAGAAAAATTGGAACTGGTTGTGGGGGTTTTATCACCCTTCGTTGTGGATTCGATAGAGCGCTGGTTGTCTTCTTTTTCAGGTGTTCCGTGTTCCCGAGACAGCGACCGTGCTGCTCAGGTATGCAATCACACGATAACAAGTTTACCGAGAGACCGAGACACGGCGAGAGTTCTAGGGAGAACCGAAGGCATGGCGATGCGAATTCGCGAGCGGACCTTGTTGCTCGCGGCTCGGAAAACCGCTGACACTTTCCACAATCTCGCGGTGTCGGATCTCGTTGTTCCCCGTAGAAATTGATGGAAACGCGATGGTTTTCGTTTGCGCGAGGGATCGTTTCGCGTTCATTCGCCAATTGCCGGTGGAACAAGTGGACGTTCTCCCGAATCGATTCGAAATCGTACAGACTTCTTTGTACATTCAAGCTTTGAAAATGCTAATCCTGGATTCGCCGTTGAACGAGAATCCTAGGCGTTCAATTCGAAAAACGATTCGCCGCGTCTGTTCCACCGGCAGTAACGTTCAAGCTTTCGCCGAAAGTTTCTTCCGCCGCCTCTCCCGGTGTCGAGTCACGGAAAATTCTTTGAGATACGAAGAGCCCGTACTAATAATCGAACCAATTAGCGTGCCACCGCGTGCAATAGCGATCGAAGGAACTCGAGTGTCTTTCGTCATCGATCGGGGGGGTACCGTTCCGATCGATGACAAACGACGCTCCGACTCGGATGACGGTAGCAATCGATTCAGATCGAACGAGCATTGCCGGGAACGATCGTTCGACGAACGCGTTCCGCTCTTGTAAATACTTGCACGTGTTCCCTTGCGCGAGAATAGAAACGCAGCGAGTCAGAGCGCTGGGCATGCTGACAGAAACTGTCGAGTAACACTCCCGCGGAGATCGCCGTTTTCCCCGAGCAATTCATTTTTCAAGGAAAAGAATCTTCGATCGAGCCAATTCGAATCCCTCGTTCTCGCGTCGTTCGACACGGAACGTTTCATTTCTAGATTAGACGCGATACGTATACCGCTGCTCCGAATAGTTCCATCCTCTCGCAGCTTTATTTTTACCAAGTGTTTTTCATCCCACGTCTGCTTTTTCCATTTCAGCGGCGGCATAAAGTTTTCAGACCTGAACGCTGAAGAGGGTAAGTCCATTTCAACTTATTATTCTGTAACGCTTTAGCTTATTGTCAGTTTCTCGCTGGCTGTTTCGGGTACGCGTGGGCGGTCGCGCGACAAGCCGCGTCCCCACTGGCTCGACCTTGCCCCGAGGCTTCGCCGCGCGGGACAAGGATACCTCAGAACCTCGTGCACTTGAGTAATGACCGGGAGAAAAACCTGACGGCGAAGCTTCGCAGTGGGAACCGGGACGGTGTGGATACAGCTTAACATTCGTTTGCCCCTTCATATCACCGTTTGACGTCGTCGCGCGTATATCACTAGATGAGAAACCGCCGATAAACCTTTTTAGTGAAATCAGGTTTTATCTCTTCCCGAGTCTTTGCCAGGGGCCCTAAGGGCCACAGTTATCTTATAACCTGTTGACCAAGGGGAAACGAGTTAGCTCTTCATTTCCGTTATATTTAGACTGCGGATTCTTCTGTAAACTGAGATTCTTAAAGTTAAGATCAGAAACACGAAGCTACGGTGGAAAATAAGTTTTCTTAACGAACACTATGAAAATCAATTTTCTACGAGTGCATAAAGATCCGTAGTTATACCTCTTTAAGTCGTGTCCACTAGGGAAAGCCGAGGTGAATCGGCCATTGCTCGCAAAATTTGTTCACAACAGAAATGATTCTTTCTTATATTTTATCTTTAATTTTCATGTATTTCTGTCTGGTCACTGCGAAACAGAGAATGTTCCGATTCCCTTCGGTCTACCGTATATTACGTCTCTCGGTTCGAATATCGGTAGAACTCGTAACGCGGCAAGTTTTGAATCCGGGGTCTTAAATTCTAAATTCTTATTTAAATTTCTCACTGGGAATTTAGTTAATAGGAAGTCCGTATCTGCGTGAAACTTCCTGCACCAATAATCGTGTAAAATTCACCCGCTCGACGGGTTATCGGCTAGGTTTTTTTTCATTTGACCGGGGACCAAGGTACCCTGCGAAGTATTCGAATCTCGACATCGATTCAGGATGCTCTTATCTCACGATTCTACCATTCGCAGATTATATATTCAATTATCTCTAATACTGTCCGCCGAGTTCGAGTTAATCGCCGGCGATGATCAGGTTTTCCGCTGCATTCGGAACGTGCTGCCATCGGCTCCCCAAGACGATCGTCGTTTCGCATTATCGTCCCGTGATTCTACCGGACACACAGGTTTCGCGAGATAACCAGCTGCAAAATCTACGATTACGTCGATACGTCGCAGTATTTACATTAGAAAACGTAGAAATTATGCGCGTCATTTTTTATCCCGTCGTTACCAACTCGCTCGCCAAGCCTTCCAGTTTCGAGCGCGATTACAGCTAGAGGGAAACAGGTACATAGTCGTACTCGCGCAGTTAGTGTTTTCCTCGACACATCATTATTTTCTGTCGTTACATCCGAGATAAATAATCCACAATCCAATTTTCTCCACTGGACAAGTCAAAAATTAAAATTCTCAATTTATTACGATTCCAAAGTGAAGAAACTAATTTCAACGTAACTTAATCCTTTGCACTCGGAAGTTTTTCAGTAGAAATATTTTCTGATGAGACAAAGATGATATTTTATGAAACTATCTCGACAAGAAATCACACGTATATTGAGGAACAAAGCTATTTTATTTCAATATTTCTCAAATTGATGCATTATACGAAGTACAACATTAAATATCGAATTTTATAGTTTTACTGTATGAAATCAAGTGGTGAGTGAGAGTCACCCCTCGAGTACAAAGGGTTAACGATGATTCATACTACCATAATTGTATCCCATACAAGTGCAATTTGAATTTCTTAAAAAATTCTGAAATTAGTTACCAAAGTGTTCTATTAAACTGCATGGAACAAGTTCCGAAGTGGAAAATCAGGAACACACTGGACCGTGAGGGGTTAACCCTCGTTTCTTTCCATCGGCTTAGAAAATTCTTATTTCGAAGACCCGCTATCTAACAATCAGACGAGAGCAACAGGCGGTAATCTACGAACCAGTTTTTTCCAGTTCTATAAATCGCCGCAACGAGTCTTCGCGAACGGGTTGCGAAGATCAAACTTCGCGCGTAATCCAGGACACAGGAAGCTTATCGCGCGATTACGCGGCCGGATTCAGGGGTTTTCACGGAGGCACGACAATGTCAGGACGGTATCGATCGACAGGCCGCACGAGTGCCTCTCGTGCCCTCCCGTTTTATCCCTTGCCTGTTCAAGTATAGATATCGTTGCGTATGCGTCGACCGTCACGATAATATCGACGAAACTTTCCATTATGCCCGCGGGGAACCCGATCGCACACCTCTCGACCCGCGGAACTTGCCCTCTCGAATGGAAATTCGGTGCTTATCGCGGCTACGCGACGAATCTTGTCAATAACGGAGACGTTCTGCTATCGGAACTCCTTCTGAGGAGCGACGATAACGAAAAGGACACTCCCGCGGCGATTTCGTTGTGCTAAACCTTTACGAAGGTTCCCCCATTGGCGAGTATTCATGATTTTCTAATGAAATATCGATGACATTCTTTGCGACTGCTGTGTAGAGGAATAGTAAAGGAACTGAGGGACAGGACTGTTTTGTTGAAACACTTTAGGTGTTTACATGTTGTACGAAACTTGAGATCGAATATGAAACTTCATCATTTCGCTGACCGTCGAGAGCAAAGGGATGACCCTTGAGACGCAGGAATTTTAAACGAGTAAGACGTCTACTTGTTGATGCTTTTCGGAAGTATTTGTTCGAGATGCGTCGAGTTACTTGTTGCACGTGACACGACTATCTTATGTATTCGTTTTAATCAGGTGCTGCAGGTTTGCTTATTAAATGAAACTTCTTCATTCTTGTTAATCTTTCATTTCCGTCTGTGATAAGATGTTCAATCTTATTCACACGAATCGTTCACAGATCAAAGCGACTAACTCCAAATTCTACATACCACAAAATTCGTACGAAAACATTGGATCAGTTACTCGCGGAATTCCGTAAGACCCTAATTATCGTTACACGTAGTGAATCGGTTCACCGAATGACCCTGCGTGGCATTGTTATTTCCGAAAGACCGTAGTTCTCGAGAGCCTCGAGTTTTCCGCGAGAAACGCGCGGAACAAAAGGTCTCGGAACGGAGACAATTTGAATGAAATTTGCGCGCAAATTACGCAACGTTGTGTTACGTTGCGTCAGTGTAGTTTCCTGTGGTCGTTAGATCCGCGCCGGAGAACAGTGGACAGGATCGAGGAGGAAGAGAGGAGGTCCGGTCGTGTTGCGCGCAACGCGGAAAGGATGAGACGCGGACGCGGCGCTCGCTAATTATAATCGATGGGGATGGAACGAGACGTAGAAAGTACCGTTAGTAGACGACTTGATGTCTAGTGGGATGGAACAGGGGCGAGAGGGACCCTTCGCCGCGCGTTTTGTTCGCAGTTTTTATTGGTCACGCGTCGCCGTATCGGCGAATAGCAAATTAGCATCTTAAACGAGATGAGAACTGACCAATAGGGCCGCCATTTCTCGGCGTGGCCATCATGTGATCACCAAACGGCCGGCAGAAAGGGGCGTAGCGGGGGACGCGTGCGGTCGCCGGGTGGGCCGGGCCAGAAGAATGCCCAAACGTATAGCCATCGACCGTCGATTGCGTAAAATCGTAATCGGCGGTGTGCCAAGATTCTTGGACCGCGGTCTCTCGAGAATCACGAGACGCGCGGCTTTTCGGAGCGACGAGCGACTCGAGGGCGGACCGCACGAGATCGGCAACGCGTGGGCGGAACTTCGAATCGCAACGCGGAGCGTCGCTAAGGAAAATCAATGCAAATATTGATGATAACAGTAATGTAATGCGAGTGGCGGAACCTTGAACAGGTTGATCGTTACGAGAATTCTGAGCGTTTTATTAGCTGTTGTTTCGTAACAGAGGTAAACGGTATTTGTAACTTGTGTTAAGAATGAACAATTCGTGATTTGGTATTGGAGTTCTTCAGTTGCATTATTGGTTAGTTGCCTGGGTAACTAGATACTTTGATTTGACATCGGTTTTCTTGTAATTGGTTTCAAGCAGTTTGGAAGATACTATTGTAGTGGTCTATTGTAGTGGTTAGCGTGTAGCGTGGACGTTTGAGCCAAGATTCTCACGAAGCGGATGTATTCTTGTGCTGAATGCGATTGTGGCATATTTTCTTGGTTTTCATTGTTTTTGTTTTAAAGAAGCGGGATATCTTTATCTCCATTCCGCAATTATAATTTATAATTCTCCGTTAATCCTGTTTCCGTAGTCGCCAGGCAAAGTGCCTAACGCATAAAACAGTCAGAGCATTAAGGAGAGATACAAACACGAATACGTGTTGTCTTGAAATATTTAACGATAGTCAGCAAAGAGCCATCCATCAACGTGTCAGCACGGTTGAGCACATTGTTGGATAGTTATATTTGCCTATCGGTTACATTCTAAATCCCTTTATCTCGACGCAACGCGAGCGGACGAACCGTGCACGATCACGTTCCTCCAAGGTGATCGTATCAGGGGATCCTATAATTGATCGTTTATATTTGAACCAGCGCAAGTCGCGCGCCTTTCTCCGCTCTTTCCTCCGATAGGTCACGGGACAACCCTTTCCCCCGATCGATGCGATCGCTACGACGTTCTCCGGAGACGCGGCACGATTTCGATGTCCAAGATCAAGGCTGTCGGATCGCCCCGCGTTACGCAATTCCCATGATTACGTTATCGCGATGATCGCATCGCGTCTGGACTTCGTTAAAAAGGCTCGCCGTTGAATTGACCACATTCGCGTCGTACTCGCATCTCGGAAGATTGAAATTTGGAAGAAGATTCCAAGAGAAACAATCGACTTTTATATTCTAATCGTTCCTCTTTCTTCCAAGAACAAGATTAAAAGACAAAGCCAACGGTGATACGTTTGAATCGACAAACTATGAATTCGTACAAGAACGACAAGTTAATTTCCAAAATGTTTGACGTGTATTTAAAAATATACAGTAATTATTTATTCATTGATCCGTCGATAAGGAACGCGATCGGCGATAATTGCTCGGGCGGGGACAGATTCTTTCTGCACCCGATTCGCCCGAGATAATAGATCGACCGCGTAACACGATTCACGGTGACGTTTGGCCTCTTTCGGATAAGTTCTATAATTACCTCCGCGATTCGCGTGTTTATCTACGCGCGGGATGAACGAGCTGAAATGCACGCGCGCGCTGTGGACGTCGATCTCGGCCGCGTCGACGCGAGTTCTCGGCTCGCGGAAACTTTCCTGCAGCCCGTTTTCTCAACCCCCAACATCAACCATGGATAATAATACACGCCACCGGGTTTACGTAACGCGAAATTGGGACCAGAGTCGCGTTCCGATGCGGCGTTCTTTCGACGGCCGCGGTGGTGTTCCCGTTGCGGGACGCGTCTGTCGTTTGTAACGTATTGCCACACGCCCACGATTTCCTGCCAAACCGTTCTGCGCGCTCGGATCCCGATGGTATCGTTATTTTCGGGGAATTCCGCGAGTCCTCGACGGTTCAGAGAGAAAACGCCTCGCGACCACCGGCTGCGATCGCTGGCCACCACGGACGGTCCGCGAATAAACCTGCGAAAGTGGAACGCTGATTCGTAGCGAATAGCAAAGAGTTTGAGGAACGACTGAATCAAGGAAACAACAAGTACGAAGGCTAGATGAAAAAGAGATTCGATCGATAAACAACGCGTTATGACAGAGGAAGTACAGAAACTAGATAAACATTTGCATAAGACGGTGAAAAAAAGAGTATTCGAAATATTATAGACGATCGTTGAATTAACAGTCAAAAGTCGAAGAAACAACCGAATAGAAAAACAACGTCCAAGGGTGCAACGTGTACGAAAACTGGATGGAAATCGAAAGAAATCAGTGAACGAAAGGGATTCGAAGTATCAGAGACGATGTTGATAGACGAGTTGTCTGGCGAGTGAAATTTAAATACCGTTTAATGAGAACAAAGCGAATAAAGGAACGAGTTAAAACGGATTATGAAACTGGATCCCCCTTCTATCCGTTTGAAATTGTTTTTATTCCTCTGTTATCGGCAATCATCGCGGATACGCGTCACGTGTAGTAACGGGCGCTCGTTCGACCGTGGTAATGCTTACGTAAAGGTATTGGTCAGCTCTAATCCGCGGCCTTGGAATGCTGATACAGATCAGGCTTCCTGCCACCGAATCCTCGTTTTGGCTTCACCAAGGGGGCGGGAACAGGGGCTCGCGATCGACGGACATCAATTTTTATCGGGCTGGCAGCCGAGCGTGCGACGCACCTGTTCCACGAGCCAAAGAAAAAATCTACAGGGTGAACGGGGGTAAAATCGAGTCAGCAACTGATATAGTTCCACGTGAAAATAAATCGCAACACTTGTTACTAGATCGCGAGTCTTTAATAGCACGATTAAAAAGAACCACGATGGAAAACAGCTTATTTCGATTGACTTTCTTCTAACTGATACTTTCTCATATTGTACACATTCTGTGTAATTTTGCACTTTCCTCGCGAATGCACAAAAATTTGCAGTCTATTTGTTATATATGAATAAGTTTCTGTGTACGATCTATTGTTTCCGAAACAATGGCGTTCGAAAATTGCATCCAACGAGCGATATCGCGAAAGAACCGACTGACGTGTCCGTCCATGGCCTACCTTTTCTACTTCTTAGAAATACTATTGACCATCGAAGCCTGTTATCTAAAAAATGAAAACTGCGTAACAGCCTTTGGTTATTTCAATAATCCAATTAATCGTCTTCGACCTTGCATTGTAAATATGCAAGTTCGATGTCACCGATGTAATGAGATGCACCCAAGAAGTGAAACTCGCCTTCTTTTCGCGCGATGAATCACCTGTACCTTCCGATTGCGGTGTTATTGCGTTACCCACCCTATATAGGATGCACGCGATCGGTCATCGCGTTAATCTGTTAATGTAGGTCGTCCGTAACGACGGGCACAGCTTAACAAGTTCGTTATACCGGCGCGTTCGGTTATTAATAAGCCGATCCACCTAATTGTTGCTCTATCGTCGCAACGGTCGCTGATGTGTACGCGTACCCCCGCGTCTTGGCTCCGCTCCAGTTTTATTGTGGCCATCGTAGCCGTGAAATCGCCTCGGATTCCGCGACACGGACGAACGATTCATCGTCGGCCCGCTGTCGAAACGCCGCGAATTTCGCGAAACACGGTTTAGTTCGCTGCCCGATAAAGCTTAATCAGGTGTTTGTCCCCAGGCGAGAGCAGATAATACCTTGCCGGGGAGTAAACAAACACGATTAACTAAATACGCTCGAACTGCGGTTTTTATACTCGCAATAATTCACGAAAATTGGAACTGAGTAAGGACGTTTCTATTAATAATAATCACGAACACCTTCGGAAATGTCGTTCAACGCTAGAGCTACCGGATGAGTGAAAATCGCGCGCTTCTGGTTGCATCTTTGGTAATCATTAAAGAGATACAGCCTCTCTTCTGGGAGATCCTCAAACGAATCGACACGGCAACACTCGAACTAAAATACGATCGAAAGCTCGACGCCTCCGTCGCTTCTATTTAAAAATAATGAATGATCGATTCGTCTGCTTGGTAGCTCTAGTGCTTTGTTGACAAAGGCTTGAACTTTAAATAACCGCGAGCAATTTCTCCGCAGCCAACGCGGGATACCGAAGTCGGAAAAATTAAATCACGGCTAATCGAGGACGAACTAGAGAAACAATTCCGCGGAAGGTTAGAAAACATCGTGCTGGAATCGCGGAGCTTTCGAATACATCGCGACCTTCCTTTTTACACGGTGAACGTATAAAATCCTTAGCCCGTGATTTGCGAGTCGCGAGCACGGTAAACAGACCGCGGCTATTGCGACGAAACGCGAAAGAGTATCATTGATCCGGCCTGGGGAAAACATCTTCCTACGTCCCTCCCGCGGGAGAAATTGAAATCCATTTAGTTCCCGATAGTTCAAGGTCTAGGACGACCAAGGTCAACGGCGCGACATCCGACGGAAAATGAAGTTGCGCCGGTCTCGTCCCTCCTCCCGGTTGCTTCTTAAGGCTTGTCACATTGAAAACGTGGATGAAAGCTGCCGCGGAAATGAAATTACGCCCCGAGTCGTGGTCGTGCCGCTTTTGCGACTCGCCGCCGGAAAATTGACGAACGAGATTAAAACGCGCGCGCGGGAAGTAATTCGCTCGTCGATCCGCGATTCCTTGTTCTCCCTTTTTCATCGATTCTTCTGCTACCCTTGAATTATCCGACAAACTGAAAGACCGTCAGCTTATTTTGCGTCGAGCGATCGAATGAAAGTCTCGTTATCGTTGAATTTTCTATTTGTTTATGATACGTGGATGATTAACGCGTAGAAGTAAGTGCGCGGATTAACACATAGAATCATAATATTATGGTAATACCGGTTGATTATTCATCGATAATCCAGTAATCTAGTTTAACAACGTATACACGCGGTAATGATGCAAACTGGTTAGGGAATGCGAAACGGGTTAAAACATGCAAATGACATTACGACAAAAAAGCGGTTCGCTTCGATTCGCTAATCGGTTGCCTTTGTTCCGTTCGTTTTTGTATTTTTGTCGTTTGCCAAGCTCGCGTCACGTGTCCCTCCGAATGGATTATCCCAATGAAAAGGCGTCGCCGGTGAGAAACGCAGTAGAACATGCAAATGAAACGCTGAGAAAAACGGTCTGGTTTATGAATATTGACGACCGATCTCAGTCGCGGGCGTGAAACGCCGTTTGCTCGAGTTTCGCGGATCAAGCGTGTTCGACTTACGTTATCGTATCTTTGGAATCGGGTCGCAGGATTTCGAGATCAGCGTCGGATTGGTTGCAATTGACACTAAAACCAGATTCGAAACGATTTATTCCTGGTTTTGTTTTTTTCTCTTTCCCTTTTCGATATTTTTATTTTGCATTCTTTTATTTTAAACATTGACTGTTTTCTTTTCTTCTGAGTGATCATTGAATGAATCGATACAGTGATACGTCTCCATTTTTCACGCACGTCATAGACATTACTTATCATAGAATTTAACTATGATTCAACTACATCGGGTCGCTGTGTCAGATTTCGTTACAGAATTGTTCGTTGCCAATACGATAGTTTCTATGTAATCGTGATACAAAGTGTACTTGTTACTTTTGACCTCCGGTGCGACGAGATGTCGCGCGTTTCAACCCCTCGGCGTCGACCTCACGCGTTTCTTCACGCGCCATTGATTTCAGCGGTTGTACAGTTACATTTTCAAGTTGCGTCCGCGTAGAGGGTATGCGCTGCCGAGTTGTCCATCATTGAGGAATTAATAAACGCGGCAGGTCGAATCAATTGGCACGATCAGCAAAACGACGCGGTGCACTTGTACCATTTTGCGGATTTCCATTCTGACACGAACCGGTTCAATTACATAAAAAGATTCGCTAGCTCGCGGCGAAACTGGTTCTCCGAAGACGTCACCCGTGAATCATTTAACGGAGTTCTACACTAAAACTACCAAACAAAATTACCCATTCCTGATATCTTCTTTTCGCAATTATTAAAAAGGTAACACATGTTTCTCTGAGAAGTTATTCAATACGCAAATTGAATTGTAAATCAATTAAACTCACAATCGGTGCACTCTTCGAGTTCCTATACAGAAGTTTCGGAAAGTCAATTCAACTGATCGGTAAGTTTAGTGTTAATAGTAGAGTCTACGAATCCGTTCGAATCTGATCAGAACGAAATGTCCGCGACCGAAATAAGACTGAAACGTGTCGACGGTAGAACTTCCAGTAGGACTTCACTCGTCGCAAGAAGCGGAACCGAAGATGCACAGATCGAGGAGTGTTCTTTGTGAACTCTTAACGAACTACTCTCCAATCCGTGCATTCCACGCGACGATCATCGTCACGAGTCACCAAAAGTACCAGAACTCATAGCGGTGATCGTCGAAATTAAACGAACGAGAATCTCATGTAATGAAAGAGGTGTTACTGTATTTGGAAGCAAAACAATGCGCAATAACAGAACTATTAACCCTAACATACGTTCTCGGAAGACAAAGGGTAAACGAAGTCACCTTAGAGCATAGTAAATAAGGATAAGAAAACATGCAACTAAAAATAATCTCGAATTAGTTTTACATTCACTTAACACGTTGACGTAAATGCCGTCTATATCTGTCCAATGCTCGTGGGTGTAGGTGCAAATGACGGTAATGGCCGTCTTATATTTTTAGTATTATAAATAAAAAAAATATAGTAATTTTATTCTGAAAGTATGAAATCTTAACGAAACTCCCGCGGAATCAACTAATTAACAGAAACATAATCGCTTTTGTCGTGCATCGCGTCAAAGTGTGCGCCAACGTGTTAATAACCAGTTTCCGATGGCAGAGGTCACGTTATATATCGAATCATGGAGTATTTAGAGTTTAAAGCTCTATTAGCTGCTTCAGCGCTAGGATTATAATTAGACAATGTTAAACAGGCTACGACTGTATCATTTTTCGCATGGTCGTCTTGGAGAAACGTTGAACGCGAGGAAACGTTGCTCGACGTCTCCAACGAGTTTCACGTGCGTTGGATGCACCGTAGACCCTCCGCGCGTCGGTTTGAATTTCACACGGCCGCTTCGGTCTCGAAAAACGATCGTGTCACGGTCCGGTCGCGTAGCTTTCGTCTCCGTCGCCGCATACAGAAACCGTAGACGCGATCGCACGCGGCAGTTTCGTTTTTAGACGTTTTTGCTAAGACCATATGTCCGCCGATGCGAGCCGAGAGACGGTTGGTTGAGCAGCGTTCGTCAACGTCTGCGAATAAACGGTGTTACCACAGTGCGAGTGCTCGCCGAGCAAACAGCAATCGATTCTAAACAGAGTCGAAACGGCTCTCGCCTAGATACAATAGACATTTTCCGCGTAGCTGCGGGAAAGTTCGGAATGCCATCGCTGTCCCATCGGATTCGCATAATTCCACGAACGCGTAAGAAATAAAAGCCAGGAGTTCGATCTAAGTTTCTAAAAGCTACAGGCAGCCATCGGCAGAAAGTTCGTCTCGTTTCGTCGAGAATCGGAAAACGAATACGAACAGAAGCGAATTCGAAAGTAGCGGTGTCCCGTAGAGTCGAATGGAAAAAATAATTGCGAAGCGATTGCGAGGGGGAGATCGATCGAGTTTCCAGTTGGCGAGGGAGCCAGGGACTGCATCGCGTGCGGTCCGTGCCCCGAAGGCTGCAGCCTGGAATAACGAGCCGCGGCCAATTCCGTGTGACGAACGACGGCCGCGGGACCGTTGATACAACGGTACCGGTTTGCCGTCGAAAAACGATATAATTAAACCGCACGCGAGCTTTAATCGAGGGTGGGGGATGGTACTGGCTCATCGAGCTGGAAGTGTCTTCAAGGCCGGTTGGTTCTAGCAAAGGGACCCGGGCCGTGTCCTTCGATTACGAGGTCCTCGCGGCTACGTTACAGGAACTGGTCCGACAAAGGCGAGGCGAGGTGGCCGGAGATCTTGGAGGTTGACTCCGGCGAGGGTGAGTTTTAGCCAGCTGTACGAACCCGATAAGAGGGAACGAGCTCTCTCCCCCGGCCGGCCTGTTCCATCCTCGGCAATGCGCTCCGTGAATCGCGAGCGGAAATTACGCGCTTCGGAGCTGGCCGTCGAAGACACGTTCTTGGTTCATCCCCTATTCCTCTCTCACCATCTGCCCGCTGACTCGAGATCTTTTACTCCTCTTCACTCTTGACTCGCCTTTCTTTCTCGCGTCCGCGGGACACTTCTTTCCCCGTTTGTTTGTTTTTGTGTCTTCCAGCCAGAAGCCGCAGTTTCCGCGCGCGGTTCAACGCTGTCGAAAATAAAAGAAGGCCAACGTCCGGTTGCCTTGCTTCAGCCACCCGACTCGGCTCCCGCCGCTAGACACCCGCCTGTTGTTCCGAGGCGTGTCGTCGTCCCGCTGCACTTTGGTAAATTAGGTGCCAGCGTTTTTGTGCCGTCCCCTGCCTCCTCCGCCCTCGTCCATCTTTGAATTCTCACTGCCCTGGCTGCAAGCTAGGTTCATAGAAATCCCTTCGCGCCGATGGTAAATCGACGCCTGTATTAGCTCGAGACTTAATGGCCATTTTAGATAGAATCGTAACTCGCCAGAGAGAACGCGCTGGCGCGCGGCCAAGCGCACGTTTGCCCGGCGACAAATTTCCACGAGGACGCGAACCGTGACGTAAATAACGATCGGACAAGGCATTCAAAGGATTTCCGAAGGATCATGTC
Source organism: Nomia melanderi (assembly GCF_051020985.1). Taxonomy (NCBI): domain Eukaryota; kingdom Metazoa; phylum Arthropoda; class Insecta; order Hymenoptera; family Halictidae; genus Nomia; species Nomia melanderi. Next base: position 11,406,974 of record NC_135009.1, read on the forward strand.
GGCTCACTAAATGTCGAGGCAAACGTCGAACGTTTCTCGGAGCGACAGCCTCGCGCGCGCCTCGAGTTCTCGAGTTCTTTCGTCTTGCTCCCTTCTCCCATCGGTTCGGCGGTACGCACAATGGAACTGTCGAGGCAACGAATCAACCGCTCGCGTGAATAATTGATAGCCCGGGGAATTCCTGAGAACCATAAATGTTTCGCGTGCTTGATCGAAATTTACAAGCTGCAATTAAGAGCGTTACCGGCACGCCGCGATAACGCTAGTTCCTCCGATCGATGTTTCTCTTATTTCGCGCGGGGTTATTGGTACAGTCGTTTACGAACCTAACGAAAATTGATCCTTTTAGTCCGTCTTAATAGAAATGGATTCGCAAACGTTTGAAAACTTTGCTCCCTGGAAGGACAACGCCTGTGTGCGTTTAACTTTAGTTAGAGATCAGAGCTCAGCGATCGCGACCGTTGACACTGTGCGTTTCTCGCACGAGCGTCGTTATTTTCGAGCTTTTTAAACGACCGATCATAGGCTGAGAGCACTTGTATTTGATTCTAAAAGAGCTACCGCAGTTCTCGGTTTTTTCCATGGAGAGGATCCAAATATTCTCGTCGGTAGATCGCGAAGTTCCTCGGTGTAGTTGTGCAGAATTGCTTGGCCAGACGTCAGACTCCGTTCAATGTGGCGCGCGGCGTTCGAGGCTCCTGTGCCCCGTTCATCCGTGAAATCACGAAGAAGACGTGAAAACTATCGATCAGCCGCCGATCGTCGTCGCGACGACCGGGCGAACGCGCGGATCCCGCGGGGTCCGACGACAGAAATGAAGAACGACAGGTCGCCCGGCACGATTATTGGACTCCGACCGCTCGTCGGCATTAATTGGATTTTTTTCAGCCTGCCCGATACCATCCGGAACACGGGACGCGTTCTCTTCGATTTCCCGGGTGCTCGGCGAATGAATTTGAATGAAAAACCGGTCGCGATTCAAACGAATCCCCGGAAGAACGAATGGAGAATAGTAACTTCGTCGGGGATCGGACGATCTTGCCTGATTCCGAATCTTTTATGCGAAAACCGCGATTACGCTGCGTTACAAACGACTCGAAGTAGCGCGATAAGAAAACATTGACTCACAGTTCGCGTCCGGTCGATTCTGATTCAGCGGTTTCTCGCGAAGCCCTGCGACACAATTACTGATACAATTCTTACGAGAGGAAGATAAAAGCGTAACCTAAGCTTCTCTCATTCCTGGTGCTATCGCGCTGGTTTGCTCCGCTTTGTTGGCGAGAAACTGAACCGAGCGTTCTGGCTTATCGGCGCGTGGCGTAAGCTAATGGGGAACGCCTAATTAATTTCTCGCCGGCGTTGCATTATGTAAAAACGTCGGGAACTCGGGAGAGATAGCAGCGTAGGTCTAGGCGAGCCGTAGTTTCGCACCTGGGGGTTGTTTCGCGCGGAATGTAGCGGACCGTGCGCAGCGGATGACCCGAAACGGGGACGTGATCGTTCATTTTGTTTATTCTGCCGCAGCGTTCAAGTTCCAAGAGAATCTTCTGCGGACGATGATACAGATCGAGAACACGTTCTTCCAGCTGGGCGAGAGCTGTTCACGAAATTGCCTGATAATCTGTGATCGCGGTGCCATGGACGCCTCAGCATGTAAGCGGATTATCGATTCTACATCGCGTCAGATTCACGCTTCGCGGGTCAAAGTGGCCTACCCCGAACTCTACTCGTTCACCGGGCTGATCTCTCCCTTCTTCTTCCTTTCTTGCAGTTATATCGAAGGACAAGTGGGAGCTGATGATGGCCTCGAACGGATGGAACAACGTCGAGCTTAGGGACAACCGGTATAATCAGATCATCCACATGGTGTCGGCGGCGAACGGCGCCGAAGAGTTTTATTCGACCGAAGATCACGCGTGCAGATCGGAAGGCGTCGTGCTAGCTAGAGATCTCGACTACAAAGCAGCCGCCGCCTGGGTCGGACACCCTTACTTCGACGTGATCGACAACTCGCAGGATTTCGAGTCGAAGATCTGCCGGATGATCGAGTGCGTCTGCCAAAAGCTAGGCATCGACACTGGGGACAGGTTGCGCGCCAGCAGCAGAAAGGTCAAGTTCCTCATTAAAGGTCCTTTGCCGGCGGACTCCGAATTCCCGCCGTTCCAGGACTTTGATGTCGTTCACAACTACCTCCAGAGCAATAACCCGAAGATGCAGGCCCGCCTCCGCAAGCGCGGCCAAAAAGGTGGGTGAAAGAGTGTCTAGCGTACACTTTCCTTATACTTTGTGGAACAATGTGTAACGATATAGACGTCTAAGTATCATTCAACGCGTTGAGTGCCACGAAAATCTTGGCCGTTCTTTTCGTACAGTTATTCTTTTGTAGCAAAGGAAGGCAGGGACAATCGTTAATTATTTAGCGTTGCAATCTTAGCAGTGCACTATTATCAACTTTGTTACCTTATTAACACGTTGAATGCCGCACGATTTCATAGAGCAAAATACCCAAATCGAAAAGATATGATATTAAATCATTTGATTGAATTGCATTATTATTATTGCATGTTCATCTAGCTGAATGTCACCGCGTTAGGCAGCATTATTTATAATGTACAAATCTTTTCAAATAATCATAGTTTGACTGAGTGAAGTATAGTACTCTGATTCGGTTGGGGTCACCGGTGACCCCCACGGCATTCGACATCGGTTACGATTGTTTTGAAGTAACTCAGAAACGTCAATCATCGGTGACTGACATGACGTTTAACACGTTCGCCACCAGCGCTTATTTTGATGACGGTCTCCTTAATTATATTTTCTTCTATCCAATAAATCTTCTAAAGAAAATATCAGAAAAATGAAACTGAAACGAGTCATCGAGTTGCTAAATATAATGTCGTGGTTCATAATTTCTAATAGTAATATCTATAGGATTAATTTTATTTTTATTATGTAAAATGTATTATCATTTTGTCGGTGATGCTTTTCTATTCAAGAACGGTACAAGCACATTTTAACTGGACTTTGTTTCCTAGTTTTGTAATGACACGTCGAATGTACAGAAAAACTGTGGACGACGTTAGGGTTAAGCTAAGTTAAACTATTGTGACTCATGTTGTGTACTATTGCAGGTCACTGGTCTTACATCCACACTATCAGGCGTCCAAAAATGTGTGGTCAAGTAATCGAGGTGAAGACACAGTTGACACACAGGGATTACCTAAACATGCTCGCTCAGCGAGACGACTCGCATTTCACCATCTTCAAGCGTCGACGTTGCTTCCTAATCAACAATCAGTATTTCCAGTTAGATATATACAGAGAACCAGCTCACCCAAGGTAAACGTTGGGAAGAGAAATGTATTGTAGAAAGTAAATCATTGTTTCTGATGGTGTGTGTAACGAGTAACATATTGAACATTTTAGGTGCCGAGGTTTAATGTTGCTTGAAACGTATACGGCGTTATCAGGGGTCGAACTGAAGAACATTTTACCACAGTTTTTGACAATTGAGAAAGAAGTCACCGGAAATCCGGACTATAGTATGTTCAACCTCAGCCTTAGGGAAGAATGGAACAGCACCAATAAATACTGCCACAATTTACACGGTACGTATCGCGCGTTCGTTTATTTGTTATTATCAAATTATGTAGGTGTAATTCATTGACGATTTAATATCCGTTAATCGGGTTAGATGAGAAAATGAAAGGTTTAGTTTCGAAGAGAGAAGGAATCTGAATTGATTCATCTTTCCACGTTAACGGATTAATGATCGGTATTAGTATATTAGTATTAACAATTGATATAAAATTGTCTTTAGTATAGGCGATCTTCCGTTTGATCAGTCTTTTAAATTGCACAGATTACGCTCTTGCAGGCTTGACGGAAAGTGGATCCACGGAAAGTAAAAATGTCAGTTTATCAGAAGCGAAAGATAACTCATCGGTTAAGAAACAAATGAACGGATTCGAATCTGGAGTCAACGGTGTAGACGTCGGTATGAATGGTATCGATAAAGTTGTTAATGGCGTGCAAAATGGTGTCCACAGTGTTGAAAATGGCAATGCGAAATTCGTCGAGCGGAGTAACATGAAAAGCAATAGTCAAGAAGATCAAAAATGCATTGCATGCGATAATCCTGCGAAATCGTTAAATGATAGATTGTAAGACTACGCGAGAAGTGTGTCGATGAGAATGAATCTGAAGATAAAGAACGTGAGAACAAAATGATAAAAGTAGAGCAATGAGAGATGAAGGAATTTTATTTAAATAATTCCAAGGTAAATAAATAAGAGTACTTTATTGGCACTGACAGTTAAACTTAAATCGAGAAATTTCCTATACAATACAAAAGTGACAAATTTATTGACCATAAACACACCTGTTTTCTAACTGTCGATGAGACTCGCGTGTCTCGTATTCAAGTACTACGCTGTAAATGAGAAATTGTATTTCATATAATTCAATTGTAACTTATTTTTTACCGATCTGTTTAAACAAGCGATGTCGATTAATATACCAAGTATTTTTACATCTAAATCACTTCACTTCACTCTCCATCTCTTTACTTGTGTATTTTTTCGTTTCTGTTAGAATATTGTGGTAAATCTTTATTTAAAAAAGTTTACTTATAAATAATTGTGATACAAAATGCATGTAGTACGTAGCATACAAACAACGTATTCGAGATATGTAATTATCCGAGAACATGCGATCAGTGTGAAGTATACTTTTCCTTAGGAAAAATTTTAACATTGACTCGATAGAAAATTAAAGTTCTGCACTAAGATAATTTTAACGATTTATTTTGTAAATTATAAACGTAGATCGCGCAGAAAAGACTTTCGTTTTCGTAGTAGAACTGTTCACGGTTCTCCAGAGAAAATTGTTTGTTAGCGTAAAGTGCAAATTAATCTAGTATTTCACTTGTCTTTTAGTGCATAACGGCAAGGTAATTTACAAAAGTATGGTTCAACGATTGTACTGTTCTGCAGTATTGTCAGAAGTATGTATTATAGTCATGGCAAGAGAATTGTCAAATGTACTAGTATTTAACAGGTATATTTCTATTAAGAATTTGTTAAGTTAATATGAGACAACAACTTCAATGGGAATACTTTCGGTGCAAGCAATATTGATTGTTGAGTTCAAGTGTTCTGCAAAGGAAATTACTTTGAGATAAAGAAATTAATAAACACTTAATTTAATTTATCAATTAAAGTTCGATTCGTCACTGATCATAACTTAATGAACATAAACTGTGATGATTATATATATGCTTATTTTACATAGACACATTTATCACAAATTTTGCCATTGTTTAGAGACAAAGTGCCTGTGAAATGTTCAGTCGCGAAAATGAGAAAAATGATATATAAATATATATTTTCAATGAAAGATGCAATAATCAGTTATTGATGCACTTATACCACATATAATTGATCTGAACTCGTATGTACCCATGATTATCTAATAAAATGTCATGTGCCTATCAGTTTTTTGCCTCTTTTCAAACCCAAACTACTTTTTACTAATGTTAAATAATTTCTTGTTACGCCTTTTTTCTTCGATTAAGATTTAACGCATTTTTATATGGTTTGACTAGGGAGAAGAATACAGTTTAATAGTTTGTTGGTCACTGCACATTTATTGCCATTTTTCAGAAACTTTTCTTTATAATTTTACAATTGTACAAAATGAGAAAGAAAACTTACAGCTACATATAAATTTTCTTGAATGCATAAACATTCTTTAGAATAGTATCAAACTTATGTTCTTGCATAAGTATGAAGTCGAATGCGTCTAAACTGAATAAATCATGTTTTATTGTAATAAATGAGGCTTCTCTTATTAAAAACATTTTGGTGATCGGAGAGCACATAAAGAAAAAAATATGATTTTCAACACCAAAAATGCAGGATTAACAATCATATATGCATGTTAGCATGGAATTATAGAAGCCCTGTTTTATATTTTGTAACATTATGTAGAAAGATATAACAAATACTGGAAGCGTAATTGTTGTTTTTGGTATACCTTGATTAATCTAAATTACTGTTAGTACCTAATGTAGATACTGTATTAACCACCTTTATCAGAAGAAAATGTTAACAATATTGTACATAATTCATATATTCCTTCTCTTACATATAGCACATAAAGCGACGATTTGCTCTGTACATTAAACATGGTCTAAAACTTCTTAAAAATCTAGTGGAATTTTGTAGAATATTTCGTCAGAATAATACTTCTACCTGTAAACATTTTTGAGTTCTGATATAAAGAACTTTCCTGTGGCTGCCTCTTTCTAAGGAAGAAGAGGCATATTGAAGTACATAATAAAAAAGCAAATAGAAGACATATTTCATTATTTATGGGCAAGTTAGGGATGTCAAATATAAATAGAAATATATTTATGCAGGTCCCTGGAAGTATTAACTATACAAGTAAAATGTACTTTTATATACATAACAAACAATTTCCTATTAATATCAAGTATTTAAATAATTTGTTTGCTTTTAATTGATTTTGAAGTAGCAATAACTTGTGACATATTCCTTATGTAACTTCTATTGGAAGTGTCTACTTCTTTTTATTTCTTTTAATACGTAAAGAGATAAAAATTTTATACTGTGATTCTTTGTTTGTATAGTTTTCATTGTTCCGTTGTTCTTTATTAGCAATGCATTTTGTCATTGACTCCCCTTGTGAATCGGAAAGCATGAAAACCATAAAATATTCTCTTTCAATGCAGTTGATTGTATACTAGTATAATTTGAATACTTAATAAAATTTATCTAGTAACAGCTTTAGCTTGTTGTGCTTTGTACATTTTTAAGACTTTCTTACTAGGTATTAAGGACTGACTTAAACCTGGCCTTTTCTTGCGCTTATTCATTTGATTATTTTCTTGATCTATCTCATCATCATCATTCATCGGAATTTGCCCATTATACTGAGTTTGACAAATAATTGTTTCTTGTGGTGCTCGAATTGCTTCCAATTCAGCTGCTGTTCGATGTAAATCAGAATCATGTGCGAAAGTACAATTATGACCAAACCGGCATCTACCCTTTCTATAGTTCCAGCAAATTTTTCTACCATTTATCATTTTCGTGTCATCCAAAGTTGGTGTCATTTTTACATGTTTTTCAAGGATTGCACTCTTTGCTTTTTCTGCTTCCACGAATGGATTTGAGAAGACTGAAGTTTTCATGGTGGGTGTGCCATTAAAATCAGGTGTTGGCAATGGAAGTTTTTCTTTGGAAGCTGTTTTGTTCGATGATCCTTTGTTATTTTCATAATTTTCTTCATCCTCATCTTCATCATCTTCTTCTTCTTCTTCCTCCTTAAAACTAAGGGTTAGGCAATATCAGATTACAAAGAACCAGTTCAATCTTACGTGTAAGCATCAACTGCATCTTAATACATTCATGTTAATACAGACATAAAAGATAATAATACATACTTGTATTATTAATGTTATCTTTGTAAAATCATGTATAAAATAATGTTATGCATTATGTCCACTGGTTGAACTATATACATACACATAATATTTTCATAATATAACAGATGGAAAGGGAAACTCTACAGAATAACTATCAAATCATAAACGTAGATAGTGTGACATTAGAAACAGAGGAATGTAAGATATAAATGAATGTAAATACATCCTGGACAGTATTTGTTTTACAAGTATAGACGTGGCAAATTCTTCTGCCTAACACGAGCGACGTACATTTACGCAAGATATAGCATTAAGAATGTAAAAATTCATTTTAAGAAGTAAAATAAATACGGATTGCGAAAGGTTAAACGAAGAAAGAAAACAAACAAGGAGGCATACAAATCTACATTGCTGCAAGCTTACGTGTTATCGCCATTTTCCGAAAGATCATCATCACTACTTTCTGATCCTGAGGAAGTTCCATAATCCGCAACTAAGGAAGCCATCGTTCTTACCAATTAATTAACACTATTCTCTAACACTAATCTAATATAACCATTATAAACTGTTATACTATCGTTCACACTATGAAAATATGGCAACGTTGCAAATCATACAATCACCGGAAGTTAGGAACAGCAGTGTTGTAATTTTTGAAATTGCCGGCAAATATAAAGTTGATGTACAGATACTCAAAATAAGATAAACATATTCTAATTACATTAATTTATTTATTCAAACATGCAGATAAGGTATATTTTTATATATGTTAATCCACCGATTGTATGAAAAAGAATTCAAAAACCAAATAACATTAAATGTATATTTATTAAGTATTAAGTACATAACATACCACTGCTACTTATACGTAATGTGCATGAAATATCTGTTTCTAATTGAAAACTTTTCCATACAGAAATCTTTCTGTTTCCATGTTCTAATTTGTTTATTAATAATCTTGTACTAGGTACACCTGCCCAATACTTTCCCAATGTTGGTATTATCTCACTGCGATTCTCCCTTACATTTGTACTAACTGATTCTGTTTCATCAGAAGAAATCCACTGAGTAATTAAATTGACTGTGATAATTGATAAATGAAATTCATTAGCAATAAAATAACATATATTGGCTAAATAATTCAGTGCATTTGTTATTTTATGATCATTAGAATACTTAAAAATTATTGCTGTTAAAGAATCAATGATTATAATTCTTGTACGACATTCTTCTTTTTCCTCTTTTAAGGCAATTGTTAGCCAACGTAAAACCTTGAACAACCGATGCAAATTTTCTACACTACATACTTTAATGCGTTCCAAGGTTTCATCTGTAACCTACATTTAACATATTTATTATCTATTTTATTATATTCTCATTTTATAATTAGAAAGTTTTATCAAATAAACATAACATATATACATATATTAATACCTGTTTAGAGCTATTTCTTTTTAACAGAATTTCTTCTACACGTGAACCACAAAAATCTTTCTTTGTGTCAATATATCGTACAAAACAATGATGCTCAAGAGCAATGTTACTTGCAATTGTTAAACATAATTGTGTTTTACCACTTGAGGATATACCACATACTTCATATATTTGACCTGGATACAATCCACCTTTCAGTAAATTATCTAGACTAATTATTTCAATTAATTATTATTAAATTTTCATTTAATTTTTACTATGTTATTAAGTTAATAATATTACCTTAATATATAAGTAGGAATTCTGTTCTTCAATTCTATATCATACAAATTACTAGCATTTTCCACCACACCTCCATACTTTTGTATAATATTCTGTTTAATTTTAAGTATATCCTGTCAGTGTAACGTTTATTTTATTATTTAAATTGAAATATTTATTTTTCATCATTATTTTTTAATAAACGAAACGTATTTACCTTCAGTAAGAGTCCAGTGAATGTCACCAACTTATCTAAATCTTCATCTATAAATTCGATAACAGTAGTAATATTTCTACGTTCTAATTGTTGTATTACAACATCCGATAATTTCGAATCTACATTTGAATTTAATTTCGTCATACTTAAGAAAACAACTCTTTCGATTGCCGCCTTCAAAATGTAGAAAAAGTTTCATCTTAATATTCCGTTCATGTTTATATTTCTAGTATTAATTAAACAAGAAACTGTTACGATACAAACTTCCGGAACATTAATATTAACGAACCCACTACTTTTATTTGAATTCACGTGACATACATATATACCCAATTCTCAGGAAAATACGATCTAGCTTTAAAGCTGTCGAACAAAAAATTACGGCGATTCGAAAAAGAAAATGGAATCAAGTATTAATAGAGTATTCATTCTCTATTGTTTAAATAAAAATTTTAAATCATTATCACACATACTACGTAGATCAATGTAAATATAGCAGTGGTACCCAAAAGATGATGCGCTGAGTACCGAAATGACCCCAGCGTCATTCTTACGATTGTACGTATCACACGCGGACAGTTCGTTAAGGATAGTAGAATCTCGAATTAGTAAAAAACATGTGTTGTAAATTCTAATACATTAATTCCTGTTTGTTCTTTCATCATGATTCAGTCGCGATCCATCACAAATACGATTACAGTTTTGCCTTGGGAAACTAATAGACAGTTTGTTATCGCGTTCGAAAATGTGTTGCGTACACGTCCGATGAGAAAATTTCACGCCTGTGTTCAATATCGGTATAGTAATTTGTTCGAATTTGGCTAAAAAGATACGTACAAACGTCGACACGGAAAACATCTGAGACAAAGGTCCATCGAAAAGTGAGTAAAACTTTCTTCTACTTATTTTATCTTTACCTGGTTTCTACCTTCGAACGTTAACACATGTAGTGTCGTAAGCTAGCACGTGGCGTTTTAAGTACATATCTATAGCGCGACACCATGTTGCGCTCATTACGAAATTTTATTGAAATTCTCAGGTATTATTTATTGGCAAAAATCAATTTTTGTCGTAAGAAGTTATTTATTTTATACGTGAAAATTTTATTGAGCACCGATTTATTGTATTAACGTTGTAAGTCATAAGATCTTTGTAGATCTAATTGTTTCTGAATATTTAAAATTTTAAATAATAACATTGTTTGAAAATAATTAACAAAATGATACTATTTTGCGATTAAAGTTAGAAGAGTATATCGTAAAATTTTCGAAGCACGTGGTATGTTACTATATATATATATATAAATATAAAGAGAGAGAAAGAGAGATAGAGAGAGATAGAGAGTGTGAAGAGAATATATAGCTTTGACGATATCAATTTGTTTGCTTTATAAATTGAATCGAAACATTCGGATAATGGCTCCACGTCTGTTGCTAGAAATGTAAAGTGATGTAACACTACGTCCAATGTATGTCCATATTTGTCGGCTGTGCGAAAACGTTTTGAAACCGTTGTAAAGATCGTACAATAATTTCTCTTATTAAATCTCACAGCTTCGAGTTTCATAGAAATGTTTATCCTGCGGTTGATATTAGTTAATTTTTTTTAGTGAGCAATTAAATTAAACAATGCTTTAAATTAGAAAAGAATGTTTTTCGAGGTTGAAATTTTAGTTATTAAAGTAATATATAATGTTTTACTGATATATGTATATACTGCTTGAACGTACATATATGGAAATTTGTGTAGCAATGAATTTTAAGAAATGCAGAAGAATTCTGTACCAAGGAGTAATAGTTGCTGATTTGATTTGTTGGTCGGAAAACCAGTCCCTTTAATATTTTTACTAGTGACCAATCAGGAACGTTTCTAAGTGCCACGTTGCCAAGTATCCGGTCGCAAGCAGCCAATCGTAGAATTGGTGCCCAGTCGGAGCGGCATCTCTCCGTGGCTTGTGTAAACGTAAAGTAGCAAGCAGCTCTCGGTCTGGCCGCGGTCGAAATTTTGTCGGGAGCCGTCGCCATGTTTAGAAGTGTGTGCGTCCTTGAGCGAGTCGAGCGAAAATGTTCTGTAAAATATTAGATATAGCTCATGCACTGTACATTACGTGAGGTACCTAATTGCAATTTAACGCTCGTCGATCACGGGTGTAACAATTATTTTCGTGGATGGCTCACCTACGTCGCAGAATTTTGTGATTACATTATGGTAAGTCCGCCCTCCTATCGGACCAACGCCAACATGGCGGACGAAAAATTTCCTTTGTATCGCCGCGAGGCTCCACTGACGCAATTGCGAAAAATATATTTTCCTGGGGAGCGATACACGTTAAAATATCGGGAACACTGTTTTTCATTGCCGGAAAGTTTCATCGATATAATAACGCGACGGTTATTGTTATTGTATCAAGATAAAATGACATTTTTCTAATAAGAAAACTTGAACGCCCAGAATGCTTGATATCGGACCTTCGCGTATTCGTCACAATCTTGTGATATTTTAAATGACATCGCTCATTTCGTCGTGCAGTCGATCGTGGAGAAGTTCTTTGTCTTCCTGATGCAGTATTTTTCAGTGTATTTTTTCTTCTGCGCAATACGCACGTCTTATAAATTCCAATGCGGTGTATCAGTTGGATCGACGGAGAAATTTTGATTTCGGCGCTTTTTTCACAAATCAATTAACGTTCTCATTTTGACTCGTTGGGATTACCTTTCTTGGAACAACAATCAAATATGCATATTTGGATATAAAATGTACGACGGATTGTTTACATACCTTTAATAATTAAGAAATAAAGTATTGTTAATAATTAGTGAAGTTATAGTTCATGTTTTCTCTTATTTTGTTTTCTTTTCTTAATCAATGTTTTTATGTTTCTTTTTTTAAATCGTGAAATAATCATGTATATGCCAAACGAATCTATTTTTAAAATAATTTTTTACGACTTGTAACTCGCACTTAGTCATAAATTCTTTTAATTTTTTTAATTATTCGTTCTTTATCTTTGTATGTATTTTATTTTTTTAACCTAATCTATGTGCAAGTATAACATATAATCTTCAATGAAAATTCGACGTGTAGAAAGTAAATAATGCAAGTACTCATGTCAATACTTATTTTATTCATTTATATTTGAAATTTGAGTGAAATATGTGAACATATTATATTTTTTTTAACATTGCAGATGCAACTGACTTTTTAAATATAGATTTAATTACTTTTTTGAATACTTGCTAGTTAATTAAATTATGAAATAAATACATATTTTGGTTAAAACAGTTTTTATGAAAATACATTGTTTTTACATGTTACTGATATTTCAAGACAGTATTATTTGCATACAAATTTTGATTATATTTGTGAGAGTGTTATTTAATTAACATTACAGTGTGATATGTAATGAGTGATAAGCAGACTGCACCTATTTTACCACCCCTTAACGGGGGTGGAGGAAACAATGGGGGAAGCAGTGGAGGTGCACCGCAACAGACTGTTAGTTTGCAGCAAGTACTTGCCACAGCTCAGGGGCTCAATGTCCTTACTACTGGTGCTGGACAACAGTTTGTTATTACTTCACAGGTTCCTGGTCTTACACAGGTATATACATTTGAGATTTATAGTTTTTTGCAAGATACATATTTTCTTTTGTATAAACCTGTTCTTAATACTTTTTTTTTTTTAAATATATTTTGTTATAGGTTATACCAAGCAATGCAACAACAAATTCTAATATTCAACAAGTTGGTGTTACAAGACTTGTTAATATTAGCGGTACTCCACCACGTGCAAGTACTGTGGGAGTTGCAGGTGCAAGTAGTTCACCTCTTCCCTCACCATCTCGACAGAACTCACCCAAAGTTGTTCTAGCAACATCTCCAAAACTTGTTAGAACTTCTATTGGCAACATGTTTGTTGCTCCAACATCTCAAGCTTCAATGCAATCACCGCCAGCAAGAAAAAAGTTGAAGTTAGCAGATTCTACAGAAAAACCTACTATGTGTACCGACGATGCAGTGGGTTATAAAAGGAGAATTATGGAACACAAAATGAAGAGGATGCGTGCAATAAGGGAGAAATATGCTGAAAATGCATCAGAATTATTCTTCCTACATGCTGGAGGCAATATGATGGATTTTCAAACCTGGAGGAAGAGACCACCGACACCTCAATACCTGCATTTTTTACGGCAACATAGATTAGATCCAGACGATGACGACGAAGATTTAACAGTGCCACTGCCAGCAATATCAGAAATTCCATTAATACCAACTGTCACACCGTCTGTTTCTTCAGTAGTTCCTGTAAATCAGTGTGCGGAAGTAAAAATTTCTGGCATAAATGTTACACCAGTCGCAGTGTCTACAACTTTGCCTGCTGCAGTAGCTCAACTTAATCAACAAGGTAAGTACATAACTTTGTATATACATTTGTAACTAACTAATTAATATTTATAAAATCATTTAATAGTAGTTAACAGTTAATGTGACAGTGCTATTTAATATATAGCATGAATTATTTCTCCAAACAGTAGGAGGCACACCATTACATTTATCGTTATAAAAAGTAGTAACATGTAATTAATAGTCACATCTGAATTGTTAAATATAACATAAAAAAAAGTACAAAACTGTTACACACTATCTATGAAAATAACAGCCATAATATCAAAGTTTTTAGTAAATGCATACATGATAATATGGGAAACAATAGAAAATTTAGTAGACATTTTATATCAATTGAATAATTGTATGCATAATAGGACATGTACCAGGTAGGCCTCAAGGGGGCCGCCATGGCATGGTGTTTGCCTTCAGAGCTGCAATTCAGTCTTCACCAGTCACCGTTCACTCTCCACCTACTTCTACTCTAGCACCCACGCTCATTATAGGTGATTACTGTAGGCTTATCATTTGATGTTTAGATTCATTAATTATTATTTGCAATTATTTATATATTCGCATTTGAGTACAACTTTTTTAATCATTATATGATTACAACTTTTATTTACTGTTTTTTGAGTGCTAAAGAAGCAATCAAATTTTAAAAAATATAAGCAATTAATTAAAAGGTTTCAATATTTCAATAGAACCGTTTTCTTAACAAATGTATTAGATACCACTTACATTAGTAAAAGAAAAATTGGTTGAAAATTTAATCAAATAATATAGCGAATATTTTGAATAGTTAAATAAATGTGCATGTTGCTTATTGAAGTACAAAGTATTATTATTGAAAACTTTTTTTTACGAAAAATGTTCTTATTTTGTCTCTTAGCTTACATTCCTTAATCATAAATATCCCATAATTCATTCTCATAGTGGTTATTACTTTGACAAAGTTATTTATTGTTTACATTAAGCCCACCTTTCAGTTAATAATGTATGCATTGTGGTACTGTCCTTGCTAATATTGTAGTGTATTTGTTGTTCGATCCCACAAAAGACGGCTGTGTCAAGTTTACGTATCTTAATACAGTCCACTCTATGTGGGGATATTAATTCGCAGCATTTGTAAGGTTGATCAGCAGTATGCTTCTCGGCCTAAGGGCGCTGTTGATACATATGATTTATTGATACATTCTAAAACTTTTCAGCCAGACTTCCTGGTAGTGATATTCATACATATATAAAGTAATCTTCCTTCGTCATTACAGGCAATGCACCAGTAGTTCCGAATTCACCAAAACCAATACCAACTACAACAGCAGCAACGGGTCCAGTTGCAGACAAAATATCTACAACAACTACATCAGTTACGACAACTACTACCACTACTACTTCAACTATAACTGTTACTTCTACTCCTATTCCTACCGCTACTCCCACTGCGACTATTAGTACTACAGCAGCGAAAACGTCTACTGCGCCTACTGCTACTACTACAACTACTACTCCTTCTCAACCAGTTATAAAAATTGTTAAATTACCTGCCTCTAATTCAACAACATGTGATATCACAAATAATCAAGAACAAATTGTAGAAAAGGCTAAACAGGTATGTCGAGTTTCGTACAGCTATTTAATCATTTAATTATTAATTAACTCATTAATTAATACATTGATATCGTTGCTAGGAAGCATATGTTATGCAAAGGATTGCCGAGTTGCAACGCGAAGGATTATGGTCGGAGAGAAGATTGCCTAAAGTACAAGAACCACCTCGCACAAAGGCTCATTGGGATTACTTGTTAGAAGAAATGGTTTGGTTGGCTGCTGATTTTGCTCAAGAACGGAAGTGGAAGAAAGCTGCGGCAAAGAAATGCGCGCGCATGGTTCAGAAATACTTCCAAGAAAAAGCAATCCAAGCACAGAAAGCCGAAAAATCGCAAGAACTTAGGCTAAAGAAGATTGCTAGTTTTATAGCTAAGGAAATCAAAACCTTCTGGACAAATGTGGAAAAGGTGAGGATTTTTTGCTTATAAATATACACATTTCTGATTGACCCCACACTATTAAGCCGACAGTTTCGATGTATTCAAATTGAACCTGTGTGCTCGTTGTGGGAACAGCAAAGTCTGATTATTGTGTATGGTTGTATCATCTCTATGGATACAATCAAAGAAGTAATACAGGACATTTATTTTATAGTCTTCAAAATATTTCTCTTGTACACTGATTACCAAATTGTCTTCTTTTTTCTCAAGTTGGTGGAGTATAAACAACAAACAAGGCTCGAAGAAAAAAGAAAACAGGCACTAGATCAACATTTAAATTTTATTGTTGGGCAAACAGAAAAATATTCAACATGGTTAACAGAAGGACTTAATAAAACCGATGGTTCTCAAAGTATACCGGCCTCCATAAATAGTTCTCGAATATCTTCTCCAGTTCCGCCTGGGAAATCTCATTCTGACGGTAAGTTAACTAAATTAGATCGCTTATTACATTATTCCGATGATAATTACATATAACAATTACACTGTTTGTTTTATGCAGAGGATTTTCAACCAAATCAAAGTTCAGATGATGATGAAGAAACCATAGCCAAGGCAGAAGAGGAATTAAAGTCTGTAACAAACCACAAAGAAGAGGTTGAATTATTAAAAAGAGAATCCGAAATCCCACTGGAAGATCTTTTGAAAGATTTGCCACCTGATTATTTAGAAGATAGAAATAAAAATGTATCGCCTTCAAAAGAAATTGCGGAGGAAGTATGTTTATAAAATTACTGCTATAGAATTGGAGTTTTAATTATATCTAGAGTAGGCGCTAATGATTTAATTTTGCATTGATTAAAATAGGCCAATGATGAAAAGGTCGCGGACGGTGATACCGACTTTGTTGCGGCATCGGATGAATCTTCGGATGAAGAAGAAACTATAATGGAACAGGAAAAATTGGAAGAAAATACGGATTACAAACAAGAATTGGACGATCTCAAAGTACATATATTTTTTCATGTGATAAAGGAAGTGATAAGTCTTCAGTATATAATTCTAACTCTTTTAGGCTGAAAATGAAATGTCTATCGATGAACTTATGGCTAAATATGGTAACGTGTCAGATGCTCCGATGGATGTTGACCAAGAACCTGGTCAAGGTATGCAACAAACATTTGTTACAATCATATCTTATTCCCTATAATATCAATACTTCAGTGATGATAATTTACCATTCCTGATGGTTCAAGTTATGGTTTTCATTTCTTGATCCTCACTTCTTGATGTAATTTGAGGCATTTGTCTGAGATATTCGATGTATTTGATTTAATTAATAAGTATCGTTACTAATAACGAAACTAATGCACAATTTCTTATTCAGATTCGGATAAAGAAAGCACAAAGGAAGAGGAAGGTCAAGAGAACGACGAGGAGTCGATTAGTAGTGAAAATGAAAGTGAAGAAAGCGATAACGAAGTCGGCGAACAAGAGTCTCAAGCACAAAGTGATAACGAAGCTGATGTTGGATTGAAATCTCTCTTGGAAGATATATCTATGGAAAAATCTACAGATGAGAAGGTAAAAGAACAATACCTTTGACTACTAACTTTATTTATCTAGTATTTAGTAAAGAAATGTTTTAACGCACTTGTGATATCTTAAAGACGGCAGAAATGGATCACTCAGATGCTCACGATGAAATGGATAATGTAGCTGCGTTAGCAGAAAGTATTCAACCAAAAGGAAATACTTTACTCACCACTAGTGTAAGTTATCTTGAATAGTATTTACTTAATAAAGTATAGAGAAGGCCTTTCAATCCAAGGTTATGTGATAGTAATTTACACATGATCATTTATGAAAGGCAGAGTAAAGTGATAGTCGAATTCATAAATAAATTAAATTTTTAATTTATTTTCCAAAGATTATTACGACAATATTTACATATTATATTAACTAAAATTGTTTCTGAACTTCTTAAGAACATGAACCGCATTTCAGGTTGTAACTAAAATTCCGTTCCTTTTGAAACATCTTCTTCGGGAATATCAACATATAGGATTGGATTGGCTTGTTACGATGTATGATCGAAAACTGAATGGAATTTTGGCAGACGAAATGGGTTTGGGTAAAACGATTCAAACGATCGCCTTGCTTGCACATTTAGCGTGCGAGAAAGGTAACTGGGGTCCGCATCTTATAATAGTACCAACTTCTGTAATGCTTAATTGGGAAATGGAGTGCAAAAAATGGTGTCCGGGGTTTAAGATTTTAACGTACTATGGAACGCAGAAAGAAAGAAAACAAAAAAGGACAGGTAATAGTTTGAAGCTTTGAAGAAAAACAAAAAGAAATCTAAGAAACAGTGTCTGTAACGTTCCATATTTCTCTTTGTGATAGGATGGACAAAACCCAATGCTTTTCACATCTGTATAACATCATACAAATTAGTTATTCAAGATCATCAAAGCTTCAGAAGGAAAAAGTGGAAATATCTTATATTGGACGAAGCTCAAAATATTAAAAACTTCAAGTCGCAAAGATGGCAACTGTTATTAAATTTTCAGACGCAACGGTAAATACTTGAGATATATATTAAAGAATCATGTTGCAATGCATTTTATATAACTTTTCTTTTTGCAGACGACTACTGCTTACCGGCACGCCTCTTCAAAATAATCTTATGGAACTATGGTCTCTCATGCATTTTTTAATGCCTAATGTATTTCAATCGCATAGAGAATTCAAAGAATGGTTCAGTAATCCTGTTACAGGAATGATAGAAGGGAACAGCGAATACAATGAAAACATTATTCGTCGTCTGCACAAGGTCTGTACGTAATCTGCCATCGTATCTATATTTGTGAAATATTTTACTACTCGCTACCGACCCAGAGATATAATTCTGTATTGCATCTCTGTTTTGTAAATTTAGCGAGATATTAAATTCTCTATTAAAACTCGCGTGTCAGGGAAAATCTGGTATGACATACGAATCCTGTCTGGAGAAACAATTTTACTAATACTACTTCTTTAAAAATGATTTTTATCTGTGTTATTTACGTGAGAATTCGTTCCTTTCAGGTATTACGACCGTTTTTACTGCGAAGATTAAAAACAGAAGTAGAAAAACAATTGCCTAAAAAATATGAACACGTTGTTATGTGCCGATTGTCGAAACGACAGCGATATCTATATGATGATTTCATGTCGAGAGCAAAGTAAGCGTTAAAAATGTTTCTAGGTTGCTATTTTAATTTCAGGATCTTTAACATCAATTTATTTAATTGTTCGTTCTATTTGAAAGGACAAAAGAGACTTTGGCTAGCGGTAATCTACTGAGCGTCATCAATGTATTAATGCAGTTACGTAAAGTGTGTAACCATCCAAATTTGTTTGAAGTGAGACCAACAGTGTCGCCGTTTCAAATGGAAGCTATAGAATTTATTACAGCTTCTTTGGTATGGAGTGTTCTTGATTACGATCCATTTAAGGTATACATTTAATATTTTTTTTTATTTGTTTTGCAAACAATTAGTCGTCGAGGATCTAAAAAATTTAAGTAACGTATAAATGTATCTTGCAGCATATCGACTTATCTAGTATGAATCTTCTTTTGTGCGATTTGGAGTTAACCCATACTGCGTTTGTGGCACATAGAGTAAGGCGGTTACAAACTCCGCGGAAGCTTATAGAAGAAATAGACAGTCAACCAGATCCACCTCCAAGATGTCTACCTGGAAAAATAAAAATTAACGTTAGACTCTCTAATCAAGCGAAACCGCCATCCACACCACAACAACAGACTCAAACGAAGTTGAAAAATTTAGCTGGAATCTTACCTACTACACGCGTCGGAACATCCCCCTTAATAAAAACATTAAATAATCAAAGCACTGCAGGACAAGGCAAGTTAAAATCAACTGTAAACACATTCAAGTTGTTGCGATCGATTTCTCATGACTTTATAATTATTTCATCTTTATTTACAGGTGTTACTTTAAGGGTATCGGGTGGTCAACAATTACAGGGGTACTCGGTGCAGTTGGTACAGCATCAGGGTAGCGTGAAAGGTAATACCTGCTGTCTATTTGATTTCGTACACGCGTATATGTTACATTTAATTTCTAAATCTTGGTCCCTGTGCATCATCGATCAGTGGTTGCACTCAACAATCGTCGCGGTGTAATCACTTTTGCAGTGGTGCTAAAGAAATCGGTCTCATGCCAGCTTGTTTATAATTCTCCCGTGTTATAAGCATTCTAGATTTGAGAACACATTAACAAGAACTTAAATTGAATTATATTGTAGCTTTCGTTAAGCCACTGTTTGTGTAAAACATTTGTTGTGTTTGCTTCGGAAATAGCCATCCCTGTTGGAACACTAGCACATAACCCACAAAGTACAACAGTGACACCAAGTACAGCAGCAACGAATGCACAGAGGATCACAGTAGGGAATGCGAATATCAAAGATGGATTGCAACGACTAACAACGCAGACAGTCACAGTTAAACAAGGTGATTCCGTCCAAAGAATAGCAGTGCCTAGTTTTGCACAGCTGGTTCAAACATCTACTGGTAGACATATCATTCTGACTTCGAATCAGCAAAACACTAACACAGGTTTGTCCCATGAATGCTCGTATCCCACTGACCCCCCGCCCATTTGTGATTCATAATTCAGGCAATGTGCACCACATCCATCTTCATTTCATTTATGCACATCATTTAAGTGGGTGTTTTTTTTAAACCGATACCTTAATGAACAATGCATGATCATCATAAATAATGTATTCCTTATGTTTGTGAAGGAAAGTTTCCACGGTGACCTTAAATTATGGAAAATAAAAGTACTGCCTAAATTTCTATCGGATAGGTGCGACTGTATATTTAACATGATTTTGTTTCTGCAGTTTCGTTTCCAGTAGTGACACCGAGTGGACAACGCTTAACGGTTTTATCGAAATCTTTGATGGGCATATCTACTTCGGCAGCTACAGTGAACAAAGTTGTAGGAAGTGTAGTAACAACATCGAGTGGAACTGCTGGAAGACCCGTGATGAGAGTACCACCATTAAATGTGACTGGTTCTCAGGGACAGACACCAGCTGGCAATGGGCAATCTCCACAGCAATCAATTCGCTGTGGTATTGTCACCAGACACGCACAAAAGGAATCTGAAAAGGCACAAACGAAGGAACGTCCAAAATCCGAATTTTATTTGGTAATTATTAGTCAAACCAATTCATTTCATCTTGTCTATCAGTGTTTCGTGTATTTTGCATTCATGCATGAACGAAATATATTCTTACAGCCGCAGTTAGAAGAAGAGCGAAAGCAACGGCGACAAGCGAAACTCCGTCTTCTCTCGAATATAAATGAAAGAAGATGCGCAGCATGTCCTTTGTACGGCGAAGATTTGTTCATGGCGTTAAGAATCGGTAAACCGTCTACAGCGTGTCGATGGCATAACGGTTGGGTTCATTGCGCAACCGCTAAAGACAACGCTCGTACACGGAGACAATTCTTTTCTCGCACGGAGGCACTCGCAGAAGCGATCAAAAGTACAGAACAAATTGTAGAAGAGCTTAAGGAAGTTTTTGAGAGGTACGTTCACAATTGTATGAATTAAAAGTCATTTTCATAAATTCTTTGTTCGTATTCTGCAACATGTCATTTGTTATTGCAGGTTTGTTGTTCATGTTCCTGCTGTGTGCGCACCCACGCCACGTTTTCACGTGTCTCATCCACCTCCACATAAATTGTTTGGTCAGAGACGTATGCAAATGGAGTTGCAGCGTCAACTGTCACCTAAATTCGCATCGTTCCATCCAGTAGCTAGTGCAATGATGACTCAGTTTCCGGATCCTCGACTGATACAGTATGACTGTGGGAAATTACAATCCTTGGATCAACTTCTCAGGAAGCTCAAGACAGGGAACCATAGAGTTTTAATTTTTACACAAATGACGAGAATGTTGGACGTGTTAGAAGCTTTCCTTAATTTCCATGGACATATATATTTGCGTTTAGACGGTACCACCAGGGTGGATCAAAGACAGGTATTAATGGCTCGTTACGAATGTCATCGTTCATTGTTTTACAATTCTTTAAAACTTGGCGTCTTTTCATTCCTAAAAACACAGGTTCTGATGGAGAGATTCAACGGCGACAAACGAATATTCTGTTTCATTTTGTCAACAAGATCTGGAGGTGTGGGCGTGAACCTTACAGGCGCTGATACTGTTATATTTTATGACAGCGATTGGAATCCGACCATGGATGCCCAAGCACAAGATAGGTGTCATAGAATAGGCCAGACACGAGATGTACATATCTACAGGTTTGTACAAACAAAGAAACGAGTGTGTATATTTATAAATATATTTCCAACGTAATTAATATGTTTATAATATCGTATTTCAGGTTAGTAAGTGAAAAGACTGTGGAAGAAAATATTCTAAAGAAGGCCAATCAGAAAAGACTGCTTGGAGACTTGGCTATCGAGGGTGGCAATTTCACGACTGCTTACTTTAAAAGCGTAAGTATCATAGAAATTACTATACTTTCATAGTTTCAGATTACAATGCAAGCATTTCTTATGTGTCGAATATATACAATTTAACCTGATATATTTACAGTCCACTATTCAAGATCTTTTCAATATCGACCAAACGGAGAATGATGCTTCGACTCGAATGGCGGAAGTACTGGAACAGAACAAAGATCGGGACAAATTTCTACAGAAGGATGGCCAGGGACAGAGTGTCGATGACAAAGTGGCGATGGGTGCATTGGAGAGTGCTCTCGCTGCTGCTGAAGAAGATCTCGACGTCCAAGCAGCGAAAACAGCCAAGGCGGAGGCTGTCGCTGATTTAGCGGAGTTCGATGAGAACATACCTTTGGATGACGCGGACAAGGACGATGTGCAAGTCAGCAAAGCTGAACTCGAAGTACAGAACTTGGTGTCTCAGGTAAGATCGGTTTATTTCTGTTCTCTTTGAAAAGACACGATCCTTTGAACGAATGATTTACTAAAATAATTACTTTTTGCGTTCAGCTGACGCCCATAGAACGTTACGCGATGAAGTTCGTTGAGGAGTCAGAGGGCGCATTCTCCGCAGCGCAACTCGCAGCGGCGGAACGTGAACTGGAAGAGCAGAAGAAGGAGTGGGAACTGGATCGGTTGCGAGCTTTACGCGAGGAGGAAGAAAGGCGGATGAGGTTGGCCGATGACGACGAGAAACCCTTAACTTTCGGACGCGAGGACGCGCAGAATCAGGTTAATAATGCTAGTAATTCTAAGAAGTTAGTCAGTAAGAAACTCCCGGCGAATAGGAGGAGGAGGAGGTCGCGTAGGAATAACAGTAAAAGTGCTCAGGAGTCGGAAAGTGAAAGCGAGACTACCACCGAATCGGAATCGGAGTCTCAAGAAGACGTGGTCGAAGACAGTCTCGACGAGGAGTCGAGTCACACGGAAAGTCAGAGTCAAGGAGACGAGGACGAGGAAGAGGATGAGACGAACGAATCGGACAGAGGGGGGTATCCGAAGCGTAAAAACCGTTCGAATAAATCATTCAGTCAGAACCATTTTGATCTAAATAGTCCACGGACGAGATCCAGGGGGAACGTGAAGATAAACCTGTGGACGTTGGACGTGAGTCCCATCCTGCCGGGTATAAAGCCGAAGTGTCGTGGCAGAGCGAGTAATCTGCGGAAACAGAGGGAGTTGGAGATGAGAATGAAGGCAGAAGAAAGTTTCGCGTTACCTTTGCCACCGTCCTCTTCGAGTCCGAAAAAACTGAACGCTACCAGTAAGTCTGACGACGAACAGAAAGCTACGATTATGAAAGAAGAATCGTCGTCGGATTTGAAGCGTATTGAAGTGACCAGCAAACTCTCACCTAGCAAAGGTTCAACTGAGACAGTTGAAAATTGTAAAACGGTTGCGAACCATTGCGCTAGTGTCACGGTGACTTCGCCTAAGAGTAAATTCAAAAAGGAGGACACAGTAGTGAAAGAGGAATCTGATTCTGTTTCACGTTTAGACTCCTCGGAAGAGGAAGCGTGTGTACAGTTGGATGACTCGATATTCAGCTCGCAGGAAACACCTGACGTCTCGGCTTTGTCCGATAAGATCGACGCGAAAGTTGAGAGCGAGGAAACACGGGGTGAATGTAACGTGTCTCCGGTATGTACACGGTCTATGCATGAGAGAGCGGAGCAAAGCGACGACGTAAACGAAGCAAGCTCGAGCGGAGAAGCTGAGGATCCCGATGTCAATTTTACTTCCCAAATTGCTAGTTCTTGTTCTTCCGCGGTAGAGTCGGGTACGTTAAAAATGATATCCGACTCTGACCTAACCGAAGAGATCAGCGTGTCTGAAAGTTTATTGAGTACGCCCGTAAAGCACAAAGTGGTACCTCAAGAGGTGAACGAATCCACCGCGAAATCGGCTTCAGACAAAACAACCCGTTCCCTTTTAGAAAATGTAATCACTGTTAGTAAACCGAGCGAAGAATTAACAATGAAACAATTGAATGTAGAAAAAAGTAGTATCATGGATGAAAGTACGGAGATGGACAGGAGGTCGCAACGTCCTGTCGAGCCAACAGAGAAGACGAACGTAGAGCAAGCGTCACCAAGGAAGGAACAGACGAACGAAAGTTCAAACTCGGACGCGAAGAACGAGTCCGTAAACGATAACGTGTCCACATCTGTGATAGAAACAAGCTCTAGTCAGAATATCGGTAGCAATGAAGGAGGAGAGGAAGAAAGCTGTTCTAAACCGTGTGACGAAGAAACAAGTCCCAAGCCAGCGCGAAATGACGACAATAAACAGGCCCATTTTTCTACAGATATCTCTGAATCGGACGACTCGGCTAGTTCGGAACCGACTCCAGAGAATAAGCTTAAGTCTCGTAAATCGGAAACCGTGTCCTACGGAGTAACCACGAGGAGCGCGAAAATAAATCTCACGACAGAAATCCCTGAAAGCAGAGATACGGATGGTCAAACGAGCTCCGCCGAATCGAATGTACCAAAGCAGAATCAAGAGAACGAACATTCAAATACCAGTAAAAGGGAGTCTAGTAGAATAGCATTGATAAGGAGACCAGACACACCAAGACCTGTCATGGAGCAGGGTAGGATCACGAGATCCAGTGCTGGCCGCTCCTTGACACCTCCACCCAGCAACAGTCCCTCGAAATCGGCCCATAGAAGACAACCAGACATTCCACTGTCAGAATGCTCGAAGTTATCTCCTAGACCAGTAACCAGGTCCTCGTCTAACATAAATTCCCTGGTGCGTAACGAAGAGCAGAACGCATCCTTATACGAGAAACCGACCACGCGAAGTTCCAAGTCTTTGGACAATGGTTTTCTAAGCCCCCCCACTCATTTCCGAAGAAGTAGCTCGATACCACCGATGAAACCGTCAGAGGTGAAAGACACTTGTAGCCCTACCGCTGCCAAGCCTAAAAAGATCAACGAGATCTCACCTGTAAATACGAGTACCGTAAAACGGCGACCGGACACACCGGTCCCCACGTTCGAGCAAGTGTCGAGAGTCACCCGGTCGGGCTTGAACTTCACCGTGAATTCGGGAAAGTCCTCCAGCCCCAATCACGTGAGTCCTCTCAGAGGAAGCAAGCACATTCGGAAAACGGACCCATCCGCGGACACGAAGACACAGGAATTGCCTTCGAAAACGGACAGTCTGGGCACTGATTCGAACGGGAACGCCGTCGCGTCGGAGGACTTGGCGAAACAAGAGGATCCGGGCTTCACGGAGATGAACGAGAAGCCGCAGCGGACGGCGAAGGTAGTGGCGATCCTTACTTTGGACACCAGGAGCAATCACAGCAACAAAGCCTCGAGTTCCGTTCACGCGAAGTCCAATTCCAATTCCGCCGACGCGAAGAACGCGAACAAGAAGAGCGCCGACTTGTCCGCGTCGGACTCGCCGGGGAAGAATTGTCTTCTAAGGATCTCGGACGCGACCGCGAATTGTAAATTAGACGGATGGTGTGGCTCCGGTTTGGACAACACTTCCACGGTACTCGCGAACGTGGCTGGTACTTACACTCCGAGTAAAACGGGGAAGGCATCGACCGTGAGCAAAGCTGGGTCGCCGTTGAGCTCGAAACTCAAGGCGGACAAGGTTCCGTTGCCCGTGCAGTCGACGGTGATCGCGCTGGTCGATCTGGACAACGATCCCAATTACGACTCGTCGGATGGGTCGAAGAGATTGCGCAGGAAAATCAAGAGGACCCGTTTGACGTCGTTCACAAAGCCCCTGATCGCCGGTAAAGTAAACGAGACGCAGCAGATGGTCGAGGCACTGGACGAGGAAGAGGAGCAGATCCCACCGCCGACCAAAAAATCGATTCGTTCTCAGCCTCCTTCTTCTCCTCCGCCGTCGCAAACCACGCAATTGGGAAAGATAAGCAGCGGCACCGTGTCTTGAGTCTCGCTGAAACTATACCGCTGTAAGATTTAGCAGCAAGATTGTATAAATATTCCTAATTACGCATCATCCAACTTATACGCATTAGTTTCTTTCGTCACTTTTTTTTTCTTTTTTTTTTTTCTCGAACTTCATGTAATCATCAAGCCCGCACTGTAAATATCTATGGAACGTATCGAAGGAGAAGGCGCAAAACGAGAAACTTAGAAAAGTGAGACGTTCTTTTTTTTTCCTTTTCTTTTCGTTGTACTGGGTACACGCGCGTGTAATATTTTTAGCCTTGTAAATTTGTGCTCTTCTGTAAAGGTTTCTCGCGTAAATGTCTTTAAGCGACATTTGTAATTTATACATTCGGTGATAGAAACGATCAGAGAGAGAAAGATGGTAAGAGAGAGAGAGAAAGAGAGAGAGTGAGAGAGAGGGAGAGAGAGAGGGAGCGAGAGAGGGAGAGAGAGAGAAAGAGAGAGAGGGGAGTTCAGACACATTCGACTGTATCATATTAGGTGATAGTTAACGAGGATTCATACAGATCCATGCAAAACAATTCTGTCGTTTAGTTTAGCTTGTTAGGGACGCCGCGAGAATCAGCGATCGCTGTCCACGCGATCGCGTGTGGTGCGACGATCGAACGTCGTCGGTAAGTGGGAAGGAACTCGCAATTGGAACGATAAGCGGTCGGATTCGGAGGTAACACAAACAACAGAGAAACGAGAAAATAAAAAACAAGTGAAACTGTGAATGCGCCGTACTTTGCTCTCGTGTAACGCCTTGTATATTACATAACTCGCAAGGTGACGACCTGATTACATTGCTAGACTTAAGGAGTTACTCGTTTAAATGGTATGCCCCAATGTAATATTTAAGTTGCGTGCCTGTATTTTGTATGATCGAGTGAGTCCAAGGAAGGAAATAAACAAAACTATTCCTTGCTACGAAGATTACTATGTGTTCTCTTATTTCTTGGTGCGTTTCCAAGTCTGTTCGATCAAAGGTTCAGTTCCGTTTTGGTGTCAAATTTTGCTCAGTGTGCTTGGTTATATACACGAAATACAAACTCTACCGTCGAGATCGTCGGATCCGATTGGAAATTCTCGCGACGTTTGGTGTGGCAAGGCTAACATGTCCGCACATTAAAGATCAAAAGAACAAAGAGAGAGAGAGAAAAAAAAAAGTTTGTTTATTTGTTATACGATACATCTAGATGACGGGGTAGCATGCAATTAGAGAAAGCTCCAAAAAAATGATTTCGAAAATGGCACCAAAACACTGCCTTTGCCATTCCAAACTTGGAGTCAGCCAAGGTATAAGCAGGCACATTCATGAGCGTCTTGCACAACGTTTGAAATTCATGTAAGAGAATACTGACGCGAAACGAGAGTAATTTTGAAAGCTTTTAAAGAGACGAACGAGCCTTTGAACGAGCAAAGCGTCCGTACACTTTTTTCCTACACACTTTCCCAGGTGCTTCAAGACCCGATAGATCATTCAGCGTTACGTTCTTGTCCGAACTTTCCCCCGAGAAGAAGAGTTACGGAAATGTTAACAACGAAGAGGATACCATTTGTTTCTTATAAAGTTCTTCGTCATTACTTGGAATTTCACACGGTGTACATGACGCTCGTCTCTCGCAAACTTTTTGTTTCTTTCCCAGCGGATGTATATTGTTAACAGTCCTCGAATTAGATCTGATAGTAGTGCTTTTAATGTCTTACAGATATGGTTGTCGGAGGATAATATGGAACAGATGCCGGTTAGTATACAAATGATGCTTTAATTTTCCATTCCCTTTTGAAGTCGGGTTTCTCTAATTTCTTTAATTATCAGATGTGGTGTCCACCAACGCCGCCGACGACAGATAACGATGTTTACATCGACTACTCCCTGGGATTCCTTTATGAGAACACCCCTATGTCCGAAGCTCAGTTGCCACCTATTTATATTAAAAAGGAACAAAAGAGGAGTAGAGCCGACGCTGGAATCAACGATCGCGATGGTAATACATTAAACGACACGTGTATCAAAATGTTTTTTCTTTTTCTGATACTTGTGTATTAATTACAATCGTATTTTATCAGGGCGGAGAGCGGTTAAAATGCGTCATAAAGAGGAATCTGTTTACGCGCCGAGATCGTTGTTCGATCGGCCGTCTCCGGCGCTCATGAAGATGCGTCGCGATATGAAATTGCACAAGCATCGTGCAATGGTTCGTCCATCAATTCCGCTGCCAGGAATAAAACCGTCACATATGTCGAAATCATCTACAGACCAGGAACATGTCCTCGACTGGATGATACACGAAGACTGGGCTCTACTTCAAGCCATTCAGATCTATCAAGGGCTGCCGTTGAATCTAATGATTTTGTCGCCTGGTCACACGCCCAATTGGGATTTGGTTGCCGATATAGTTAACAACACTTCGCGAATATACAGATCTCCGAAGCAATGCAGAAGCAGGTACGAGTCGATGATAGTGCCGAGAGAAGAAGGGAAGTTGTTGTACGACACTACGCCGAAGAAGCAAAAGAAACAGAAAGGTGTTTACAAGGTGCCCCAAGCGGCCGAGGTACATCGTGTTCTTTTTATCATGCTTATCATGTAAAACGAATGTTCGATGACAGTGTTCATACGTTTCCTTTTTTCTTTTCAGCAACAAAGTAAAACAAACAGACCTATGAAAACGTCTCAGTTATATATACAGGATAAAAATCATTCGTTCACGTTGATGTGCTGTCAAAGGTTCGATACCATAAAATCTGTATCCAACAAGAGAACACCTACTGTCAAACCATTATTGGTTAATCCGTTGATGAAGAATCCAACAAATGCAGCTGTGTTAGCGGAAGGTGGTATTCAGTATGATAATCCACTAGCTCCCATCGAGGTTGCAACAAGACGCGCGGATAGAATCGCGAAGGAGAAGCTTAAGCACGCTGTTAGTATAATAAACTGTTTGAATTTATTTATCAAAATTGTAACTTGGTTAACCATTTTGTTTTATGTATAGGTGTTGACAGCAGAACAACAACAACAAGTAGCTGCTCGATTGCTACAACAACAGCAACAGCAGCAGCAGCAACAACAGCAGCAGCAGCAACAACAACAGCAGCAGCAGCAGCAACAACAACAGCAGCAGCAGCAACAACAACAAGCTCAACAGCAGCAGCAGCAGCAACAACAGGTTCAGCAACAGCAACAACAGCAGCAGCAGATTAAACTACAACAACAGCAACAACAAACGCAGCAAACTATATCCAGTACCGCGAGTTCTCAAGTACATCAATTAACTCAGGTTGTCACTACCGTTGCATCGACTGGGTTGACCACCATGAAAACGGTTACAACGATGACTACAAATGTTACCACATGCGGTACAACAGTCGCAGCTTCGACAGTTAAAACACGACCAGGCGGAACGTTGAGCATGCAAGATGCTAGGACAGCCCCAACAGTTGTCAGCGTAGGCAATCTTCAAGCAGCTCAAAGAATTGCTACTGCAAGTTTAGTGTCTGCTGCTCAGAGTTCTCCTGCAACCACGCAGAAGGGTACCGTTGGTGTCACCATAGCGACCGCTTCCGGTAGTAAAACACTAACCGCTGCACAGTTGCAGTACTACAGGCAGCAACAAGTTCTCTTGCGACAACAACAACTAAAGGTGCTACAAGCACAAGCCGCGAGTGGTCAGAAAGTGTCGGTAGCGGTTTCTGCCGCTGCCGCTGCTCAACAGAGAGCTACATTAATGAAGCAAGGTATAACTGCTGGTACTGTGACCCAAGCGACTGTTGGAAAGCAAACTGTAGCGCGCACGGTATCGGAGACCGAAATGGCTGCTTTGATCAAGCGACAGGCGTTACAACAGCAAGCAAAAGCAGTGGCACAGGTACAAGTACCTGCACAAACTGGTCTCACACCGGCACAAATATTCGCGCACGCTGGCTTACAAGTTCAACAAGCTGCAACATCCGCCAGCGGAACACCGGTCGCTACTCTGGTGAAAACTGCGAATGTTGGTGTACGTACAGCGACTCCTCAACAAATCCGTCAGCTAGCCCTTCATCCTCAAATTATCACTCAAAGGAAATTGCCAGCGCAGAAAGTGGCCCAATTGGCACAAGTTACCAGTAAAACGGGAGTTCAGACACAACTTATTGTACAACAGAAATCATTACCTGCGACAATGACCGTACAACAGATACAAGTGATGAAACATGTTCAACCTTCGGCTATGCAACAGTTCACGCATGTATGTATGATATATTTATTTTCATTTATCCTGATATTCGAAGATATTTCACGTGAAATGGTAATTTCAGGTTTCTACGGGACAAGCTGTTTCTCAACCAGGTCAAGTAGTATTGGCAAAATCTCCGTTACAAACACGAGTAATTCCAGTCGCTTCGGCCGCTTTAAAGCAAACAATTCAAGTTGTTACTGCGAGTAGCGCCCAATTGCGGCAAGCTGCTCCAGCTCAAGGAAAACCTATTGTCACAACAGCAAGAGGTAGTCCTGGTCCTAGTCAAGTCAGATTGCAGACCATTGCACATTCTGTTCATCCGCAACAAGTACAGCAGCAGCAGCAGCAACAGCAACCTCAAACACAAGATGCTCAACCGAAGTGAACATGCTTGATAATTGTCACTCGAATTAGTCAGTGTTGTTTCTTTAAGTTCACTTCGATTGGACAAACTAACGTCATCATAGAAGTTCAGTTTAACGGCACTCAAAATAGTGATAACATTCCAAAAGATATTAAAGCATGTTGATTGCGGTCATCTGGATATTATTCATTGAATAGGTCTTTCGTTTAAATAATACATTGGCTACGATATTCGTGCAAAGAATAATTCTTTTAACCCTTGTGTTAATAGAAACACCTGTCTTATTCTGTAATATTCTGTTTCTGAAAACTTGTGACTCATTGGATTTGCCGAGAATAAATTTGTAATCTTATCAGTATTGAAGAAGCGATCCGGTTTTATTATTTTAGTATTTTAAAATTTGCTGGCCGAATTTTGTTTAATAATAATGAATTGCAACTATACTGTTATTGATCTTTATGTTTTGTGAATCGCAAGATAACATTTATGTAGTAAGGTCGTTATAAAGTTAGCTGTTTACGTAAAGTTGATCTGCCGATCTCTTTTTGTACTGCAGTTTTTCGTATAATTAACGAATACACATTAAGTAGCCATTGTTGCAATTAATTGGAGTGTTTTTACTGTTTGAGATAATTCAATGAATGTGTTAGAAGTTCGATGAATTTTTTTGCATCGTTGCAAGCGAGTGACACGCACATTGTGTGTCTCTTGGTACACGTTTTATAATATAAGTAACACGATGTGTAATTCTTAATAATGTTAGGTATAATAATGACGAGCTGTTGTAATATTTTTTAGAGAAGGAAGTTTACTATCTGAAATCCTCAAGCAGTAAGAACTGTACAATTTTATGAAAATTAAAGCTTGATTAAACACGAATCAATCGCAGACTAATTTATAAGATTTTTACGATGCTAGTTTTCGAATACTAAAGGATGGGATTTCGTATAAAGAATACGTGTTTTAGTTTTGTTATGTTATCTTACATGAAGCGTTTAAGTATTTTACAGAAAAAGCGTCTCTGAAATGACAATTTTACTTCCCATTCGGATTATATAAATATTAGTATGGAACGATTTAGCCTCGAGAAATACGCTTAACATGTCAATACACTTGGAACAGTGAAAAAACGATGAATAATGCTATGACTGTATCTATAGTTACCTGTAGAGATAAAAAAATTTCGTTCGATAATGCGATGTTTATACTAGGATCTTTATCGAACAGTGTAAGATTGTACTAATGATAAATATTAATAATAATAACAATAATAATAATGATAATAATAATAATAATATATAAATATGTATAATTCGTGTAACATAGACGCTAAAATAAAATTTCTCGTAAATAATCGTGGATAATTCGTATATCTGTACCGCAAATCGAAACGTACATAAACAGGGAAAGTTCATATAAATTATCGATAAATTATCAATGCGTCAGATTGTTTCTCGTGTTAAAAAGGTTAATAATTTTTAGAAGCTCTTGTTCAGGAAGATAAAGTTAAAATAATTATTCAGTATCAAAAGTATTGCTTCACTGAGCTTCGTTACAATCAAGTTTTTCTGATAAACTAACGATAATTCAGGCATATAAGGAGGCCCAAATGGAGCAACTCCGTAGAAGAAGAAGGGATATGGTTTAAGTACGTAACACATTGAGTCTACAATTACATAATTGTTTACATGTGCACTTAGAGTCACGGTCTTCGCGAAGATTACATCTTAACGAGCCACGATGGCGTACGTATCGTTAATCCTAAACTCCGTTTTTATTGCTACCATTATTTGGTTAGCGTTTTATTATTATATGAAGAAATCGCACACCTACTGGCAAAAAAGGGGTATCCCCGCGGATTCGGGACATTGGTTTTTCGGTAATGTGAAAGATGCTGTGCTGTTTCGAAGAAATCCCACGATTGTAATAAGTGAGTTGTTTGCAAAATCGCCGCCGGATCTGGATGTTTACGGGATCTATATCCTGAACAAACGTTTTCTACTATTAAAAAATCCAGAAGTAATCAAGCATGTTCTTGTTAAGGACTTTCATAGTTTCGAAAACCGATATTTCACCGGTAAATCCCGCGTGGACACGATCAGTAGTTCGAATCTCTTCACGATTGGAAACCCGGAATGGAAACAACTCAGGTAAGTGATACGAAAATCAAAATAAAAAAGAAAACGAGCTATAGCGAAGAAAGGGAAAATAATTGATTATCGCGACGAATGATTCTTGTTAGAACAAAGGTATCGCCTGTATTCACAAGTGGAAAGATGAAGAAATGGTTTCATTTGATAGCGGAAACCACAGTATCCATGAGTAATTATTTGCGCAATGAGTTTGCGAATGGGGTGAAAACGAAAGTGATCATGATGCAAGATACTACCCTTAAGTTCACTACAGATATTATATCCACGCTGGCTTTCGGCATTCATGTGAACTCTTTCGATCCCAACAACAATGAATTCTTTCGGAAAGGTATCGTACGGAGCCGACGCTTTGTGATATGAAACATTTGAATTTTTAACATGACTTTTCGTTTCCCATGGCAGCGCAAGAGGGGCTATCACAAACGTTCACGCGTTCCGTTCAATTTTTCTGCATGTTTTTCTTTCCGAAGTATTCGGAGTTTATACCTGTGAAATTATTAGGAAATTCTACGGACTACTTGCGTAGCGTATTTTGGGACGCTTTTGAGAATAGAGAAACAACAAAAGAGAAACGGGGAGATCTGATAGATTTTATGATCGAGTTGAGAAACAATAAGCAACAGGATAACGAATTCAGTTAATGAATACTTATTACTCTATTATAATTTAACTACTGGGTAGAATGAAGTTCAATGGAAAATAATTCGGTTGTAGAGATGGAAGGAGATGTTTTGGTGAGCCAGGCAGCTATATTTTTTGTTGCCGGTCGCGATTCTAGCGTGACCACGATGTGTTTCACGCTCTACGAACTTGCTAGGAATCCAGACATTCAAAAACGTGTGCGTGATGAAATTTTCGAGACAATGAAAAACCAAGGATTAACATACGAAAGCGTACAGGATATGAAGTATATGAATCAGGCGATGTCAGAGGCATTAAGATTGTATCCGCCTGCTCCACTCCTCGACAGAGTGGCTACTACTGATTACAAGGTAGAAAAAAGTGTAATAAACAAAGGCATGAATTGCAAAGCGTGATTATCATATTCAAATCACTTTGGAATACTTAAGCATGTTAACGATTATTGTGTCTACAGTATAATCTACATACATATTTCTGGAAGCGATTAGCTATCAGATTGTTTTTATTTTTATAAATGTGCGAGTCATACATGAAATAAATTATCACTGACGCAATGGAATGTCTACTTCATTCAAAGTGAAATGTATTTTCTTATCATTCGTAGATACCAGGAACTGATATAGTACTAGAAAAAGGAACACCAGTGTACGTGTGTCTGTATGCTCTCCACCGTGATCCAAGATTCTTCGCTAACCCCGATACTTATGACCCCGATAGATTCAGCGACGAAAATAAAAGTAATATTAAACCATTCACATATATGCCTTTTGGAGAAGGTCCACGAGCATGTGTTGGTAAGAATATATATATTTTTTAATGTATCTACCATAATTTTGATTTTTAGAACAATCTTTTACCACATGTTTCTAATTACAATGTAGGTATGAGGCTTGGCATGTTGCAGTCTATGATGGCAGTGATCACGATACTAAAAGATTATGAAGTTGCATTAGATCCTGATTATAAGTATCAGGTCGATCCCTATAATATTTTCTTCATAACGCCTGCAGATTTTAAATTCATTTTAACGAAACTGTGAAGGCTTCTTGGGTCTTTAAAATATGTATTCTCTTTTGAGATCGTATTTAGGATAATATGTAAAATTAAATTAATAAAGATATATTTATAAAATGTGACGAATGTAATTGCACTTATGTACACGTATTAGTTTTCCAGTGCTATCATACAGAGTCTTATAAAAACCATTTGTCACTACTACGTCATTTCGGTAGCAACGTTAAATACTTCTTAAATTCTGGAATTACGCATTCGCGTGGATTTAATGATGTTTGCGAAGTTAAACAGTCGCTCAGGTATTGTGGCATGAAGCATAGAATACCTTTGCTTGCCAACATTGCCCAATCAATTGGTTGAGTGACTTGTCTTATGTTAACGAAGCAATGAGTTATTTTTTCCCCCGTTGGGCTTGTGTCGTACGGCGGTCTGAAATAAATGCGCACTGACAACTGGTTTTTTAGCATAGTGTATCGAATAGAAAAACAAACTTACCTTGCCTGAACAACTTTTCCACTACCAGCCTCAATTAGCCTTTTGAATTGATCGTATCTTTCTCCAGAAGCTAATATCATAGCTACCATATTGTGGAATGGCCCAGCTGGTTTCTTTAATAATTGCAGCCTCCATTTGTAAGCTGCGGCTGCAATTGTTTCTTCAACTTCTCCTGCAGGATCGGGTATAACACCTTTGCTTTCTGGATTGCCCCACTCATACTTTTCTTCCTGTTAACAATGGAATTAGGCACATAAATAAATATACTAAGTAGTAACGATATCATCGTACTGGACAATAACTAGTAACAGATACTGACATCAAGAAATTTTCCTTCTTGTTCAGAATCTCGTAGGTACATACAATGCAGTACCCACTTTCCTGACGCTATACTACCAAGCATTTTTTCATTCCTTGATGGTCGTATACAAAGCAAATGTGTTGCACTTATATCAAAATTAGCGTCTGATGATACCTCGCCACCGAGATCTTGTATTACTTGTTCATACGCTGTTCTGTCCTGTTAAAAAGACATTGCTGAAATCAGATACTATGCGTCTTTACGTATTATAACATACCTTTATACCAGAAAGCATAAATTTGAATTTCTTCCGGGGCTCTGGTTCTTTTGGTTGCTCTTCCATTTCCTCTTCTACTTCTTCTTCTAATTCTTCTTCTACTTCCTCATTTTCTTCTTCATGTTCTACCGTCTGGTTATCGCGAGTAACGTTTTCAGTCTGTTCCTCGTGCATTGTTGACTATGAAAATATATATGATTATGATTGAAAATAAAAGATTTTATTTTGTTAAAACAGAAAAAACTTACGCGTTTCGAATGACTTGGGTCTTCCCAGACAATAGCATCAATGGGTTGAGAATCTTTTACAATGACTATAAAAAATACATAATTAGAAGAAACTATCAGACAGTAAAGAAAATAAAGTATACTTGCATTTTTGTATAGGATCAGAAGGCTCTGCATTATACGTATTTGCATTTTCTCCGGAAAGGGAATACCTATTTTCAGGAGTGCTTGATGTTCTTTGAAGTACTTGATGCAGTTGTGCAATTTGCCTGCAATATGGCTACAGTGGTAAACTTGTATCTATTAGTTAACAAAATTATATATCAACTTACATGTTAATTTCATTATTTTGTAATGGAGTGTTTTCGTCAGAGAACTCTAATTTTCGATTAATAGGTGTAGTAGGAGATATTTTGTTACTAGTTTTCGTAGTTTCGGGAGTTTCCTCAGCGGGTGGTTGATTAATGGTTTCATCTGCATCGTCCTTTTACATTTAAACATTTTAAGGTTTTTTTAAGCAGTTTAACGTATTGCATAATTATACGTAAACAATTATAAATACTTACATTTGGATCTTGTCCTTGATTTTTTAATTTTTGCCATAATTGTTTTTTCAATTCGGAAAGAGGCTACAAATTTGGCGATATTAAAATAAATTACATTATTTATGCATAATGACAGATATAAATACATACTGTACTAAGCGCTCTTCGTTTCAACGGAGGTTCTTCTACCCTTAAATCTGGAAAATTGTCAACCCACTTCACCCAACCTTTCCTTGTATCTGGTGAAGGATCTGGCTTAAATACTTGACCGTAAGGTGTTTCTGGAGTTGATACATGAAAGGGTGACTGAGGAGTTTTATTCATAAGCAAACTGAGTCTCTTATTTATTAATGGAGTATCAGCGGAACTTCCGTCCTGACTCTACAATAACATAATTAATAGATAATAATACGGTTTTATAACATAGATGAAGAGTACTTACTTGTAAATTAGGTAAATGTCGTTTTGGAGTAACAATATTTTTAGTTGCCACTTCAGTTGGAGGACCCATTTGACTTGAAGTACTGCTGGATATATTTGTATTTGCAGTATTAGGTTCATTTGATTTTTCAGGTGCTATAGTCAAAAAACATCATAGTAATATTTTTGTCATGCAAAAATTGTTGAATGTAAGGTTTTAATAGTATAGCAAATACCCATAGTTTCTCCTACAAGATATGGCGTTTCGTCAACACGTTTCGTTTGAGCTGCACAAGCTTTTAGCCAATCAGCAGTTACAGCTGGCAATTTCCATTTAACCGCTGCATTGTATTTATTTCCTTCCGGCGTTGGACAAATTAAGTGCGTACTTCCATACGTGTTTTTTTCAAGATTAGTCTTCCGTACAAATATATCTTGACACCTAAAATTAATGATGTTTTAATACATTGTTTCTAATAGTTATATTTCAATAATTAAAATATAATACATAGCGCCTAGTTCAGTAGCCAGTGTTGACAGATATGTTCGTTCTACGCCAGTGTACATGCTCATTGTGATAACACAGCCTGTTAATGGATTCAAATGTTTCTTTATGGACAAAGGCCTATGATAATACACGATTTCAACTATCGCTTCCTGGTTTACACAATCTTCCTATAACAAGGTTTAACCATGAAATACCTCTTAGTTATACGGATTTTCGAATAAAAAGGTTACAATATTTACAATATACAAATCAGTGACAATTTCGTTCACAGTATGTTTCAACAATGCGCCACATTTTGGTACAATCCCATAGTCCGGTATACCAGCAAACAAGCTTGAAACCACTTTACCACCCATTGCTACAATAGTTTCTGCTACATAACTGTCTTCTTCGGTGAAGCCAACCACGGCGAATGTGAGCCCTGTATTTAATTTATTTAATTTACTACAATTCATGCATTAATGTTCATCATAATTCTGCCAAATGTGTATATATTATTACCTTCAAATAGTCTATCATTTAAGGTCGATGTCTGACTGATCGGTACTGCGCTGTCATCTCCAGAATACTTGCTTTCTATCGTTCCAAATGAAAGTGTGTTTTTCACTTGCCTTGATTGGTTCTTACGATCATTGATTATAGTTTTTTCATTTCTATCTTCTGCTGTGGGTGTATGTGGTTTGAGAAATTCTTGTATGGTCGTATCATTCGCTGCAACTAGATCAAAAAGTATAAATATTTTATTGAAGTAGTTTTTTCTTCTAAAGTTACGTGAACAATTTTTCTGTAAATACGTTACCAACTGTATCCTGAAGATATTGTTTTATAAGATCAGACTCTTTCTCCTTCTCTAGCACTGCCAATTTTTTATCTATATCGAAAGATGGTATAGGAACTTTTTTTGGTTTCTGTAGCATTTGTAAATTCTGAAACACGTATTATAATTTTCAGATATCTGTAGCACAGCTATTAAATTTTTTTAACACTTACTCTTTTACTTAATGGGGACGGAGGTTCTGGAACTTTTTGTGGTGCATTATGTTTTTGTTCAAACAAATAATTTTCTTCTGGTGCAGGTCGTTTTAGTTTCATACTTTCCTCCAACCAATCGACAGTTAAGATATAAGGACTGTGTAAAATATTCGTAATATTAAAATATAAAATGGATGGTTAATGGATTATCATGAACATACCATAATCCTTTTAATTTCATCATTTTAAGATCATTAGATGCTTTATTTTCATCTCCAACAATAACATGCGTCAGAGCATCCGATATATCATCTAAACGTGTTGCACTGCCTACATTTAGTATCTTGTTAAGCTTGTCTCTTTGATTCGGAGCAAATCCAGCAAGATAAATCTAAAAAAATTAAAGCACCAATTATTGAAATAATGGTGTAATGCACATTGAATTTACTTACATTACACCCATCTAAAAATGGACCGGACAACTTTGCTTCACTGAAAGTTAGCCTCTCCAAAATTGCCACTGTGTTAACTAAAAATTTAGATAAAGTTGAAATTAAATCTGTTACCTTAACAGATAACATTCCTTAAGATTTATCACTTACTACTTGTATCTCTAAACAGAGAATCTGCTGGAGAAAAACTACTTATAGTCGTCGTCATACTTTCGTCCACACAATTTCCTTGCTGTATATCGCAAGGAATAGAACTTATAGCAGAACAGTTAAGTGTTTCAAATGCTATAATTTAAAAGCATTTATAATTAATTTTCACTTTGCTGCATTATACAAACGAAAGAACGAGTGTTTACATTTACATTATTATTATAAATAGAATAAAATATTTATACCATTTGATTTTTCTGGTGTGGAACATGCTTTTAATGATTTAATTAAAAAATCTTTGAAGGGCAGAGCATAGCCCACTTTTATACTTTCATACACCCAATCTGGTGCTAGACATGCAATGTTTGCTTGTTTCGCATACTTCAATTTTTCACTTATTGGACTATTTTCAGGTGCAAGTACAACTTTAACTTTTGCACCATCAAGAGGACCCATAAATGTCTGGAAAAACAGTAATATGTATAGACATTGTCAAACTGAAAATACAATAAAGAGAATATAGGTTTTTACCCCTCCATGATCATTAATTAAATGTTTTATTTCTTCTTTTTGACGCTTTGGAAGATTTGTTGATGTCACTACCAGATTAAGAAATACAGAAGCCTTATATTTATTAAACATGCTGTCATCAGGCCTAACAAATTCCTTTAAATTTGTCTCCCAAATTGCTTCAACCCATTCCTTTGTAACTATTGGTATTTTCATATCTATAGCAGTCTATAAAAAACATGGATGTTAATAAGGATTAATTTTATTTATAATAACGATAAACTTACCTCATATTTTGCAGACATCACAGATGCTGTCACAAGATGTGTTACACGACTACGCAATTGTTTTGTAAAAATACCACCCATGTATTCTACCAATTTTTCTATGCGTTCCTATAAATATTTTTTCATTTTTAAATAAGAATTGATGGTTTAAAAATATTAAATTATAAGAGACATACTTTTTCTTGTAATGACAATCCTGAAGCACATATACAAAGTCCTCTCATAGTTGTTGTATATACTGGACTTGTACCTTCTGGAATTGGTTCCCCATTAACAAAACAAAGCAGCAAGCATTTTGGTCCAACTATCCTGCATGAACAATAAAACTTTTAATATACTGTAATACTAGCCTTATAAATGAGACAGTATTATATTATTACATAAAATTTCTATACCAAACAGTCTTACTTACGGGCACTTAAATGTTTTTAATTTCTCAAATACATCACCTTCAAATTCTTCCATTACAAAAACATCATTTTTAACAGGTTTCATTTTGTTACACTTTTTTTCCGTAATCCACGTTGGTTGTAAGTCATGCTCACAACATTTCTGAAAACAAAAATGATTAAATTATGTTTTACTGTTGCTTAAATATCTTTGTTTATCGATAAATTAGTTGACTAACATTGAATGCATGCCACATATCTTCGATACAATCATCCTCTGATTTATACTTGTTAGGTACAACAAAATAAAGATTCACATCTGCATCAACTTGACTCTGCTCATTTACCATATTTATTAAAAAGCTGATGAATAACAGTTATGTGAAGATATTGGATAATTTAAGAATAATAATAATATCTGGCTACTTGCTGGATAATTGTCCTGTTAAACATACAAAATATATTTAAATTTTACATATGCTATAAAAACGTATTACCATTAGAACTAATGAAAATGTCAAAAATCAATTTTTTATAATTAATAAACTTGTAGAAATATTTTTATTAAAAATGAGAAAATGAATTTAATCATACACATTTGATAAAAAAATTTGCGCGAAAATTTGGAAAATGTGTATTTATTGTTTTTATACAAAATGACAGGTAAATAATGTTGTCTTCATAGTTTCAATGTTAAACATAAATAAACTGAATGACATAATCTAATCATACTGTTACTTAATTGCATTGCAATGTATAAAAGTTTATTACGTGTACAAGGAATTTTTATCCATGCATTTAATAGTTTATCATTTAAAATGACATTGTGCTCGTCCTAATAATAAGAAGATAGGTTAAGCGCTGTCCATAACTGTTAGGAAACACATTAGTTCAGAGAAGAATATCTGTATATATTTTATAAAAAGGTACTTGATGTCTTTTAACAGTATTTCACAAATATTATAAAGATCACTGAATTTACAAATTCTACCATCAAGTTAACAATTCTGTTCCGACAGAACGTCTCGCGCCTAATTTACTACTCTAGTCAGTTTCACTTTAAATTTAAGAAAGTGCTATACGACACGGTACACCGTTTGTGATTAAATAATTTAAAGAATTTCGAAATTATAATTATTAATCGAATTTAAGCTTGATAAAGTAACATATTCCGACATGTAAAAAGAGTAATAAATTTCGAGAATTCTAAAATTTATATTCTTTAATAAATCTATAACAAATATCATTCCGAGGTAAAAAACAGAATTCTAAATCGGGAAACTAAATCCTTCAGTAATATTCACAATGTGTATAAAAAGAAGATATGATCTGAAAATTTGAATACTTTCAATCTATATCTTTCTTTATGTACATTGCTGTAAGATTTAAAACATTAAGATTCTCTCATCAGATATATTAATTCAACAGCTATTTAAGTATTTTTATTATAATTTTTTCTTTACTCTATTCTAATATTCAACAATAATATTGTCGCGTTCAATTTAACGCATTCTTCTAAATTACAAACGATGGCTCAATATTGTTGCGCCATCTAACAGTATCATGTCGGTATCAGTACCACAGAACAGAATTTAAGATTCACGTTCATCTCTACATTTGGACCAATCACAATGCACAGGAGATGAAAAGTAACGAATGAGCCAATCACGTTTCGCAGTTGCATGATGTGGATTTTGAGCATAAGTATCTACCCTCCATTTAGCTGTAGCTGCTTCAGTTATAACAGACCTTCAAGTTAAAATTTATTTCAGTGTTAAGTTTACGCGTCAACTAATTAATGACTTCATCATTCGAGCATTTGGAACTCCTGACAATTGGTCATGATTGAGTACGTAAGATCAACTCATTTCAGCTTCTGATTATCGATTTTTAAAATACATTCTTCCCGCTTGTACTTAAGTTTTGAAATATTGAGAAGTATTCGCGGGAAGTCATGGGGAATCATACCGATTCCGTTGCGATCGACTATGCTTTTAAATATATCAGCGTAATTTCTTTGGATTTTAATCGTTTCTTTATTTTTCAAAAAACAATAAAGTTTTCCGATGTATATACTGATATACTGCCTGTCCAAATGGAGTGAACTGGTTATTCGATCATAAAAGAAACTTTTTTTTCTCAAACTTTAATCCAATAAATTAATTATTGCCAATTATTAAGATTAATTATTACATGCTATGTAAATGGACTAATGGAAAAGTTATGTACACACATTTTTATCACTAGACTGTGGATTTTTATGCTTTTATGGGAAATTTGGAAGTGTAAAATTGCACTGAATGCATACAATACAAAAAGATATATAAAATATCTAATGTTTAGTGGTTTTCATGACGTTTGCCAGGAAAAACCATTTTCCATTGTAATTCTGCTTTTCTAATTGCGTCGTTGAAAATTTGAATTTGCGTAAAGATCCGCAGTCTATCACCGTGTTTTCAGCATTGTGACCATGAAAATGTGTTTTATTCCCATTTTCGTGTTCACGTTATTAATCGCCCCGAATTCAGTAAGTGCAGCCAAGCCACTGGAACCTACGCGGTGAGCTTCGGAAGCTTCGAGGTCCGTGGTGATCTCGCGGTTAGCCGTGATGGTTAACCTTCCCCTGCGCACCGGCCTCTTACGTGGTCACGTTAAAATCATTCCCAGCGAGAATGCGAGATAATTAGTTCCGGGGAATCAACATCGTATTTCTGAAATCTTTATTTAATGTTTAACAGTATATACCATATATTACCCCCATACGACATGGGTCATCTAGGAATGGTACCTGAAACGACTTCGTTATTTTTATTGGCAAGGAAACGTTTCTACAGGAACATAAATATTTAGCTTAGAATAGGCGGATACTCTAATAAAAAAGACTTTTACGAGAAATGATTATTGTTACTATTTAAAATTCTATGGTATATATAATTACAAGTGAAATTATATTTTTGAAGGGAACGACCACTGACGCCTTCCGGTTCGATCATGTTACTCAAGATTATCCATTCGAACTAAACGGAAGAGGATGAAATTTAGCAACGGAGATTTTATTTACATTTTTAAGTACGTTCGTAACTAGTGTGAAAACTAATAAATTTCCAAGCTTGTTGATTTTATGGTTGGTAATATTGCTTAATCAAAATTTCCTTTGACAGGAAACTGCCCGTAAGACCGCCTGGATGGTTAGACTAATGACTCCATTATTAACAGTTTGTGTTACTACTCTGTCGCGTCTACTGAATCATGTCCTTCCGTCGATAGCTTCAGGTATGTGTAACTGAAAGTATCTTTCAACGCTGGAATTGTAAATGACACGTAGCTTACTGAAATTAGATTTTAGAACATAAATCTGCATGCATGTATGTAATATAGTAGAACATATAAAGCAGTGTTTTTTAATTGAATTTTCGACTGTTCCAAAAACGATTATAACCATAACTGTAGGAAATGTCCAAAATTCAATTGAGGACGAATGACTAAACTGAGAAAATAGTTTTAAGTTGAAATTTCATAAGGTGTTCTTTGACATCTTCGGTAGAAATAGTGTTAATAGATATACTGAAATATTAGATAGCTCTATATGACTCACACCAAACGTAACTCGAAAATCAGAATTTACTTCTTGAAATAGAACATAAAATGTAGCAATTACTATAGCAGCGGCAACTGCAAATGTTCCTCGCGTACGGTATTATAGAGAGTTCTCTTCAAATATCTCTCCCTGTTTCAATGCTAATATCGCTCGACAAATATTGATTGTAATGCAAAACATCCGTTCGTGCCGCTCATCTTCCAGGTATCTCGTTCTCTTATCTTCCTTATATCCTTACCCGATGTTGTTCAAGATTACGGCTGTGCCGTTCG
Source organism: Nomia melanderi (assembly GCF_051020985.1). Classification (NCBI taxonomy): domain Eukaryota; kingdom Metazoa; phylum Arthropoda; class Insecta; order Hymenoptera; family Halictidae; genus Nomia; species Nomia melanderi. The sequence goes on from NC_135009.1 coordinate 11,450,997, forward strand.
ATCGAAAAATCCGTATATTGGATTCTCGGATAAGTACAACGCAAACTAATCGAATGAAAATATTTCAGTACCGGGACAATATAAAGCTGCACGAAAGCTCCTTGTAAATGGACAGTTCCATAAAATAAAGTGGTGAATACTATTTGCCGTGCATCGTGGGTATTATGCGCGCTGTAGCAGCTCGCAGCTGAAGAGCGTATCGGTGAACAGGGTTCGATCACTAATTTCCAAACTAAAGCTCCGACTATATCGTAACTTACAAACAGTCACCGGGGAATGCTCCAATTTGACCCCATTGACTACACACGGTTCCTTGACTTTAATCGCTAATAAGATAAGAGAGACAACGTGTCTTGTTCAGATATATTATACACGGTATTACCGCAGCGAAGAAGATTCACACTCAAGGGTCTAAAGGCTCAAACATTCTCACTATTATCTACTATACCACTAGAACTACCGAGCAGTTGAATTGATTTTTAAACATTTCTTTATAGAAACCATCGACGTGCGTTGATTGAGATAACAGTTAAGTTATATTTTAATTTCTATATTAACGAATCAACTGTTTTAATCATTTCTCGAAGAAGCATCTATATGCTTCCAATTGTTTTGAAAGAATAGCTGAGGAGTTCTAGTATTAAAGCAATTCACAAGATACTGTTTCTCCCCTAGCTCCTAGCTCGAAGTTTCCAGATGAGGATATTCGAAAACAAAGTTGTAAGGGTTGTTCTAATGCGATTCGATTGAAACTTTCCAAAGGGAGTCGAAAATCGGTGGAAACATCGATCGCCGATCCATCATCTGTACGACTGATCAAGTAGATCATGGTTCCTCCTCTCTTCGCCACCTATTCCGGGAGAGGTAAGAAGAAACTACTTCATCCCGGCGTACTCGCAGCTCGGCTAGGTGTCGGTCGGAACGAGGGGGTTGGCCGGCGTGCGTGGTGGTGTACGGTGACGGAGCCGGGTGACGGTTTTCGAGTGTCGGCCAGGCGGGAGGGTTAAAAAGGGGGGCTGTTCGTCGATGCCGGGCCGTGAGGATGGCTGGTGGGGCGGGAGGGGTGGCCACAGAGCGGCCGGGGGTGGGGGGAAAGGGTCGGTGGCCGTCGGTGTGGGATCCTAGTCGAATGCCGGATCCGCGGTGGTAACTTCAGTGCGCGATCAACCACCGACGTGTGTTTACGGTCGGAGCTCCAGCGGAAGCTGCGAGGCCTGGCTGCTGCGGGGGTGAGAATTTCTCTGTTTCTTTTTTTTTTCTGTTTCGGTCACGCTCTGGCCACGCTCTTCGTTTCTTTCGATCGTTCGCCACCGCGTTTCGCCGTCACCACCGCCGCGTTGCGATAATGAGAAACAAAAGGACAAGTGGAATTTTTGTGATCGACTCTGTCGTCTCTTGGTTCCGTTCTCGATCCCCGTGCAAGTGAATCGTGATCCGAGAGGACTCCTCGTGATAGGGACGGGGGTTGGACAGGGTGGTTCTGGATGATACTGTAACCGGAACCGTGGGGAGTCGGCCACGTGTTTCTTGACGGCGTCGTGTCGGGGACCGGGCTCTAACGAGCTGTGCCGCTCGTTAGGGACCACGATTGGAATTTCGTCGGACGTCCTTCTGTGAGACGCGCGATCATCCCTTCGAGCGGGACGCTGTCCATGCTGTGACGAGTGACTAGGTGTCTCCGCGTTTCGTTGATTCACGCTGGCCTCTGCCGGGGGATGAGTTTCTTGATTGGATGTTTGACGTAGGGCCAGACCGGTGGAAGGGAGTTTCGTATGTTTTGTTTGAAAATATTCTGCTGCGCGTTAGAGACGTTCTTTGGCTAGAGGTTCTTTGAGTCGTCTCCACGTGGTTGAATTGGATCGCGCAGTTTCGTCGCGTGTATCGGGACACCGGGGATGAATAAGCACTGCGAAATTGTCGATGACATTTGATATCGTTTCCTTGGAGGATGAATGATGTTCAATGGTAACTATATTTGTGCGGGATGATTGGATTCGTGGGAAATGTGGAAATTGTGTGAACATGTTCCTGCTTCGGTAAGAGATTCGTTCGTACAGTATGAGATTATTTGGATGTTCTAGTGTCAAACTATCATTTGTATCTACTGAAAAATAAATATTCGTTTTGTTAGAATAATTCTAGTGTAATCTTGAATAAAATTCTCGATTGAGAAGTGTAAAAGAATAAACAAATTAATCGAGTTAAATGAAAGAAAAGAGTTATTGAAAATAAGAGAACTTATTGTAATAATTATAATCTTTTATTATAATTTCATATAATCGCGTGGATAATAGTTTCTAAAGTATTTTATTAAGATATTAATCTAGTGAGATTTTCTTATTCAATCTAATTGCAAAATCCAATCAAAAGAAGGCTACCTATGAAACTAATGTTAGACCTGTTAAAGGGATTTCATGTTTAAGAATTAAGTATCGCATTTCGAACACGTGGAAATGATATATAGGTTCGGTAAGACACGAAGGCAATCCAATAATTCAACTGTACGTAACTTTTTCACGTTCGAAGCTCATCCCCTTAGAAGTTCGAGTTTCTCAAAGTATTCGGACGTTCTTTACATGTCGGTGGGTAGACTCGATCGCGTTTGCTTATTCTGGCACGTTTTTATCGTTACGAAGAAAGTTTCAGGGAAGTTGTTAGGAAGTTATGAAGCTGGGTGGCTTTTCAGGGTCAAGGTGTCGATATCGAGCACTCGCCTCGCTTTACAACGTTGCGGTCTATTCAGAGGAAAGTTTCGAACGTATTATCTACCGAATAAAATAGTTTGTTGAAAGCGTTGCTCAGAAATTGTCGGGAAATTATGCACTATCTCGTCCGATTCTCAGGAAGTTAACTCGAAACACGGGATTAACGAACGGTAATTACAGTTACTTCTACTCCATTCCTGTGATCACGAGTGGAATACTAAAAAGATTAATCGCCCTTATTATCATCGTTAAAATCCGAAATTTCGTAGCTCAGTGACGAATTTGTTCATTAAAATTCCATATTGTTTTCTATCTCATTCAAAACAATTCATTCCACAGTAGCATTATTCTACTTTCATACGGAGTTAATACTTTTTTCAATAGCGTACTATATAAAATACAAAGTTAAACTCCCTGTTCGCTGTATTTTCATCCAGAACAAAGATGCTTTTTACTCGTACCTTGAAAGAAACGTTACATACAGCATTGCGTTCCGTTGTAATTGTACTCTTACATTTTCGCGCGGAGGGAAGACAGTTTTTGAGAGAACGCACACAGAAGTGTCTCGTACGATTCATTCTTTATTCCGTGCTTTGTATAATTTGTGCCAAGACTCGCATCCGAGTATATATATTTTTCGCGCCCGACGAGCGTTTGATTCCTATCTGTCATTCGGAACGAACGAAGGAAATAGGTCAGCCGAACTGTTTTCAAGGGTCTGTCTGCCGCGTGAAAATTCGCGGTACGTAGTAATCGTTTGATGCCGCCGTTTAAAAAATGTTCGGCCTCCATTCGGGAGGGGTGGGACACTTTTCAAACGGCGTTGACTCTCCGAGCGAATGCCGAACGCGTTCGCGGGGAATTCGAGATAATCGCGTTCGATAAACGGGGATATGAAAACGAATTGAAAGATGAAACGTATGTAACTATTACGTTCTATCCTCTTTATCCTCTGAAAACGGTTCGGAAATTTCGCGAGAAAATATTCTGAGATCAAAGTCCAGAGTTTTATTTTCAACAGTTAACACTAGAGCAACTGAGCATTTAACATGATTAATATGTAATTCTTATAAAAATTGTAAAAATAGATTTCCTTCGGTTTCTTTATATATAATTATTGTCGTGTACCTTGTTTTCCACCGACTATGTTCGGTAGTTAAACTAGTACGTCGCACGCCGTTATAACTCCCTAACCGTTGTTTATTTTTTATGTTGAACGGTAATCTTACGCAATATCGTCCGTCTGCATCTCGTATTGTACCCTGTTTAAATGAAATTTCCGCGGCCCTTTCTTCTTCTGATAAATACGATTTCTCCGCGACTTCTTCTATCTCCCGGAATTTGTTTAACGTTTTATCTAAACTCGACGTAACAAGGAACGATTTTACTGATGGGTTCTTATATGCGGGTTGCAAATCTGTTTTGCCGGTAACTATCCATCCTAACCTAGTTTTCTGCAATATGATACTGTTGTTATTTAATTTAATTTGTCCAATGCTTAATAGGCTGAAGAACAATGTATTGCCTAATAACGCGTCTATCTTCCCTGGCTTATGGAATTCCGGATCTGCTAACGCGATGTTTTGCGGTACTTGAATCGCGGTTCTGTTTACTTGTCGGGATGGTAGTAATCCGGTAATCGAGGGTACAGCAATCATCGATATCGGAGTGGAAAAATTACTATTCCGCGCCTTGACTATTGTTTTTACACTATATTGTGCCCTGGTCGCCTGCTGACCTAAACCTGATAGCGTTAAATTTACGTTATGCTTACATAATTGCAAATTTTCTGCTAATTCACTGGTTATAAAATGCGTCTGAGATCCCCCGTCTAATAAAACGCGGCACTCGTGTTCCTTGTTGAATTGGTCTAATATTTTTATCCGCGCTGTACCAAGCAATATTTCTGAATCGCATGTGACCGTTAACGCAGTTGCATTGGCTCCCGCGTTTGTTATTTGAGCTTCTACTTGGGTGTTACTAGTGTTCATATTGACCCGGTGTTCGTTATTAAAATGTAATAATGTATTGTGCCTTTGATTGCATTTCCTGCACCCGTTTGCTTGACACGTGGCGACTAAATGTCCAGTTCGGAAGCAATTAAGACATAACTTATTCTGTTTTATCACCTCTAATCTATCCCGAATTGAAGCTTGCAAAAAATGTTTACAATAGTAAATTTCGTGGTTCTCGTTACACATGACGCACTTAGTATTTGTCGTCGCTACGTGAATGTACCCCCTTGCATTAACTTTGTTTCGTAGCGGACGATCTTGATACGGAACCCGTTTCATTGTGTTAGAAAATTCCGCTTCAATCTCCTCGCCACGCGCTTGTTTGTTTACAAAACTAACTAATTGTTCGAATGTCGGCATCTCATCATTTTCTAAAGTGCGTTCCCATCCGCGTCGAGTATTTATGTCTAGCCTTTTTCCTATCAAATAAACTAATATCGCGTCCCATTGTTCTACGGGCTGACCTAGAGTGGCGAGTGCATTTACATGCATTTGAGCCTGTTCCGCCAATGATCTGAGGCTCAAGGGTGCATCGCGAGTTACTTCTGGTAATTCAAATAACGTTTTCAAATGCGACTGTACGATTTGTCGCGGTCTGTTGCATCGCCTTTGTAACAAGTCCCAAGCGACCCGGTAGTTCGGTTCTGACGCGTTTAACGAGGTAATTACCGACGCAATTTCTCCGCGAAGTGCATTTTTCAATAGATGGAATTTTTGTACCGCAGGTAAGTCTAAATTGTCGTGGACCAATGTTTTAAAGGTATCATGGAAACTGTGCCATTCAATGGGATTACCGTCGTATGGTTTTATCTCTATTTTTGGTAGAAGGGTACTTTCTTGCCTTACCGTTACGGTATTTGGCGAGTCTGTGAATCTACCTGTGCTTGCTAAATTACTAGGGGTTTGTAATCTCTCAATTCGGCGGTTTAGGAGGCTACTTATCTTAAAATAGTTTCGTTCGAACTGTTCTCTTTCCGAATCGTGATCGGAAACCTCGTCCTCTAACTCTATGCTTGACTGAACGTTTTCAAAGCTTGTATTTAACTCTATCACCTTTTCCTTGCGAATTTGTAATTCATGAATGTCAAACTGATCGTCCTCACCCAGATATGTTTCTATCCGCGTAAGTTGCCCTTTAATTGTGGCTCGTTGTCTCTTAAGACCCTTTAATTGAGCTGTCTCAGGTACGTTCGTCATATTGCGATAATTGAACAACTAATGGAATCGAGATCGCGACTGGTCAATAAGGAACAATGTGTGAAGGAGTGGTGATTTCTAGACTCACCCTACAGGCGTCTGAGCTTCTAAATAATGCTACGGCTGCAAATCCTTGAGACTGCTGCGATGCCTTGATGTTGCTGCGAATCCTTGATGCTGCTGCGATGCCTTGATGCTGCTGCGATGCCTTGATGCTGCTGCGATGCCTTGATGCTGCTGCGATGCCTTGATGTTGCTGCGATGCCTTGATGCTGCTGCGATGCCTTGATGTTGCTGCGATGCCTTGATGTTGCTGCGATGCCTTGATGCTGCTGCGATGCCTTGATGTATCCGCTGTCCGACGGCTGCTTCCCCGGTTGAGGCGTCCAAATCTGGCTGCTTCCTCAGTTGAGGTGTCCGATACGGCTGCTTACGAATAACTCAGCTTCACCGGCGACGTATTATCCTACGGTGATGCTGTTGATCTGCCCTCTCCAAAGTGAGGCTAAGATCCCAATATATGAACTGCTTTTCTGCTGCACTACAAGCTCTATACTTGCTAACAATTGTCAATGATGTCCAAGGAGGATGTACTAATTACAATTGAGTCACTCCTCGGTAGTCACTACACTGCTCTATGTTTCTATATTTGCCGAAAAATCCGGCTCGAAGGACCAAATGTCGTGTACCTTGTTTTCCACCGACTATGTTCGGTAGTTAAACTAGTACTTCGCACGCCGAATTAACTTTGTGCGAATTTTTAGGTTTGTGAAGTGGACTGTATTTACTTGTGAAAATCAGTGTAGTGACTCGAAATATGTTCGATGCTCTCTATTTGCTGGTTTGACTATTTGTTTCCAACTATGATTCTCGACTCACTATTCTCGACTCCTATTCTCGACTGAAAATGGTTGTGGAAGGGAGACACAATCCCTTCCCTTCTAGTCTTCCTAGTTGCTAAAGTTAATAACTAATTCGTCCCGTTTGCAATCGCCGACCGTGGCAGGTAAAAAGCAAGAAACGCTTGGCCTTAGAAACACATGCTAACGGACGGGCAAGAGAGTTAAAAATACTGGTGACTGGACACCAGATGTAAACAATAGGCAAAGAAAATCTACAGCAATAATCGCGGGCCTTATGGGTTCAGGGATTTATGGCTGCCACGGTCCCTTCTCGTAATACCGTAAAGACGATTGCAAGTTGTGAACGGGACGAAGGCTCCTATTATTTCGAAAAAACTACCAAATGTACAATAAGCCGTAGCAAACATAAAGGGTGTATACAAACTAAAAGGTACGATGGTTCTAAGGGGTCGGAGGAAACGTTAAGGCTGTAAGTGGCCTTAACAATTATAGTACTGAATTGAAACTACTATTTCTCAATTCATTTCAGATATTCAATGCTCAAGGCTTAAGCTGTTAAGTATCACCGGAATTGCTTATAATTCCTATGAACAATTGATCGTATACATATCAACACTAGAATTGTCAAGCTTTCAACGCGATACATATGCAATCCCCATAAAAATAGTAACCGTAGATTGTTCTCGGCTTCCTCAGATGTTCATTGCAGTAATCAACTGGTACTTTCAAAGTCATTCCTATATTTAACACCTTCGAAACGTCAATAACCGCGAAACGAGAAAAATGCACCCTGCCGTTTCGATAAGCGCGTTTGCTCTAGTGTCAAAGACAAGATTGCCCGAGCAATTTTCACGAAGTGCTTCCGAAGTATTCGCCATTTTGCGCGCAACAATCTGACGATCTCTTCGAGTACGATCGACGGACGTTCGACGGGAGATTCTGGGATTCGGAAAAGGGGGTTGATGTCGAGCAATCTGTCGGCGCTCGATAAAATCCGCGTCGATCGTAGCCGAACTATTCTAATTCCTATCGATGGCTGGGCTGATGTACGTCACCCGGTAGAATAAATGCGTAATAAAATTTTAACGGCCCGCCGAGGAGGATTTAATGAGCAATAATGGAATCCGAGGAATCCCGTAACGGGAAAGTTATAATGATTTTTCCGGCGGCGGGAGATTAAAAGACGAATACATTTCCATTTTATGAACTGTTTTAGACGATCTCCTCCGTCGGATACGGTGGATCAATAATTCAGAGATTCTCGGTGCTCGGCTGGGCACCGGCCGGCTGGCCGCCCGGGAAGAATGGTTTTTCGGAATTCCTCGTAAAACAGTACACCGCGACTGTTTTACTCGCGGCAGTAACAACTTTATTCGCGGCCGAGCATCTATAAAATGATCGTAAACCTCATTGTACGGGCGTGCAGAGAGAAAAAAAGCGGCGGAGGAACAGGTCGACGGGGGCGGGAGAATATTTCAAATTTTCATTTTCGGATTATCCCGTTCGCGCCGATCCCGCGCGATTAATGTCCCACGAGGTGCCTCGCGAAATCGTTTTCTCGGGAGGAACACGCTGTTCACGCGTGTAATAGGTACTTCGTAACAATTAGAGCTTTCCTTTCTATCGGTGAATTTGTTTGTTTCCTGGGATGGGAGAATTCGTCGTGATTTTTGTACACTGCGAGCGCACAGCGTTGTCTGGTTCAGTAATAATTAAACTGTGGATTCGTGTGCAGTCGTTTTCAAGCTTGCAAACTATTCGAGAACAGTTTCGTTCGCACGAAGTCACCTATGAAGGTAAATATTTACTGCAAGTAGTAACAACAGCGAAATGTTACTGCTGGAAAAGATGACAAAATAGCAATAATAGTACGATGATCTGGATAAATATGACTATTAAATATAATAAGCGATCGTTGATATTTACTCGAAAGGGAAGCTATCGACCCCGGAAATTCCAAAAATCATGAAACGTTCTATATAAGTAGAGTAAACCAAGCCTAATAAATTGCAATTTTTGTGCCGAATTTTACTACGGAGGGGTGGGAAATTTCTCTTTCCCATGGATTAACTTGAGAACGGTAAAAGATACTGAAAAAAGTTCCAACAAAAAGCACAGAATTCTATCACGCCTACAAAACTACAAGCTAAAATTTGTCAGCATTCGAATTTTTCAAACTATATAAAACTTCACTTACTCTGCTTACATAAAATTTCCTAATTTCTTGAATTCCCATGTTCAATAACTTCCTTAATCAGTTGAAGATCGTTCTCGTTCCATTAACACAATGAAATCCATGTGGGTCACCGGTGACTCCCGAGCAAATCGAATTAGTATAGTTCACGCAATTAAACGATGATTATCCGAAAACATTTCTATATCATGTTACCTAATACAATGACATTCGTTTGGACGAACGTGCAATAATGACAATGCAATTCAGTCAAATGGTTTAATATTACTTTTTAATATTACTTTATTTCTTCCATTTCGTATATTTTCCTCGATGAAATCGTGCGGCGTTCAACCCGTTAAAGGCAACGAACAACAATCTTGGATCGTGATAGGTTAAGAACCGCTGTTCTGGGGAATCGTAGGATTTCCAGGCCAATTAATTTCTCGGGGTCGGCTCGAGGGGCGATTTTCAGTGTCAAGGTGGCCGATGGAGAGAACGGGGATCGAAAAGGGGTCGGGGTCGCCGCGGCAGGAGTATTTGAAACTCCTCCGGTAAGAACGCGAGGAACGCTGGTACTACGGGGGTAGCGGAGTATCGCGGTGGTGGTGCCGGTTTGCGGTGGAACACGTAACCCACACTCCGACGCGGCTCCGGCGCGCTGGAGCGCCGTTAAAAGTGGTGGTAGTGGCGTGGCCGTGTCGTAGTACTAGCGGTAGTAGTAGTAGTAGTAGTAATAGTAGTACGATAGTGGGTACAACGCTATGCCTGCCGGAGTTCATGAATGAACGACCACTTCGCTTTCGCGCGAGCGCTAATGGGCTTCCTTTCTCGTGCATCGAACCGCTCTCCCGTATTTTTGTTACGCCCCCGTTTGGCCCACACCTGTTACCTGGACAACGAATCGCGCTTTCGATTGGTAATGATGTCGGTGGCGATACGGTGACGCGCTGTCACCGCGGTGAACGGTTTCGCGTCGATCGTCAAACTGCGGGGATCCTTTGACCCTCGAACTGTTGTACTCGTCAAAACGACGGGTTTCAGATTTCTTGTTTCGTAGTTATCGATATCTTAACACACTGTGGCTAACAAGGCTAAATTTCAGCTGCTAGAAACGCGAGCGTCGGTGATTATATCGATACATTTTCGATTTTTCCTATAGAAACTCCTATATTGTGTCTGTTGGGATTTCAACCGATTTATAATTTAGTTTGCGTAGTTTTAAATCAATTTCATTACTCGTTTCCGTAAGGAGCATCTGTTCCTTTTCAATAGTCGCAGAAGAAGAATCTGGGAATGGGTCGTTTTGATCTGTTTTGGTAGTTCTAGTGTTACACATCAATCAAACCGAAATTTGTAACTTACGAAAAAGAACAAGGAATTCGATTTCGTAATTTTACTTTGGATTTGTGTTATACATATCGAATTTGGTTGAGAAGCTTTAGGGCGAGGCTGATGTTATGTTGCAGGACATGGGATTAAAAGCGTTAAATATTCGAAATGGTTTGAAAAATGTATAGATTTTCTTTAATATTATTATCATTGTGTGAAGAATCTCGAAAGAAATCTATTGTTACAATTTTTATCAGGATTACATGTTAGGCGTGTTAAATGCTTCATTGTTAAAGTACGGTGAAACCTCGATCGTTCAGTTTGAGTCTTTGCTCTAGGATACGTAAGAGAATGAGAGTCTGTTTATTCGAGAACAATATTTGTTTCGACGATAAGAACGATGGGATTTTTTATAAATTACATGAAAGCTAAGCAGAACGTATAGGGTGACAGTTTCATATGACGGTTCGTTTTATAATTATTTTATAATCCAGATGTAATGGCCGCATGTACACTTCCGAAATACCGAGGGCGCAGCGAATTCAAGCGAGACGGAATAATTGAAACGCTAATTCGCTCGTATTGTGCCAGCACGGATGAAAATACGGCTTCATGAATTCCCGACGATTATTTGATTTTGAAGAGTCCGCTTCTTATTGCCGCGCCGAGACTTCTTCTTTACCGGGAATCGTCGGAGCACGCTTGAAAAGATTTCATTTCGTCCCGGAATTGTAAATTTACTTAAACGCCGGGGCTCGGTCGAACCACCGGACCCTTTTCGCTATCAAATTATGCTCCGTGTTAATCGAGTGTTTCTGCGTGGATTTTCTGAATCGAATCGGGCAGCCAGTACAATGAAATTCATCAATCAAACGAACAATGATATCACCAAATTTTTATTTCTATTGCACTTTTCTCTTTCCCCAAGAGTGACTTACTCCCAAATTTGTATAAAAATTAGAACAGTACGTTTCTCGAGGTTCGAAGGGTTTCCTAATCGTGTATCTGTGCAAATATACAAATTTCATTGAAAACCTTTCGCAGAAACGCTTTCATAATTCGAACACTCGCGAATTAAATATTCTGAAGTGGGTCAATTTCATCCGTTCGGTAGTCTTAGCGTTAACTCTTGTTCTTCTCGGATTCTTATCAATTTATTGGAACTTGAAGCTACAGCTCCATCGCACGCAAGTTCAAACATTTACAGTCCACTCGTTACAAGAGTCTGCTCTCCGAACGCACCTACAATATTTCCTCTCGGCCGGTTGCCAATCTCGTTTCCCTCATCTCCATGCATCGATTTGATCTATTTCTCTTTCCCGGCTCGGTACATAGATAACCCCTTTTTCCCCGTAATTAACGGTTCCGATCGTCGACGGTCAGTTTCGCAATCAAACTGTCCTTGTTTATTCAGCCGCCGTTTCCGTTGAAGTTTTTCATAATTATCTCGACGTTTGATTTTTCGGGAGTGTCTCGTCGCTTGATATACGGCTGGCCCGGTTTCGCCGTTATACCACCGTCGACGTTGCGAAGACACGGCCACCGGGCCGGCAGTATATTTTAACGGCGACAGTAAAATCCTGATAGAATTTGTATGCGATTTCGGTTTAGGCGTGTCCCGGGGTCGTTGGTCGCGCTCGTAAAACCCGTTCGACGCGTCTCGCATCCCGTGGGCTCGTGTCTTTCAACCCTCTCCGCTCTCCGCTTCTTCCTCAGTCTATATATATTTTTTTTACGACGTGTTTGTATCGTATTCCGCCGGAATATTCGAGCATTCTTCTCCATCCGCCGTCGCTCGATCGCAAGGAAGAATTTATCGACGGTGATAGCTCGGAAGCTTACGCGCGCGAAGCGAACGCTTTGCACGTTTCCTCGTGAGATACTAAGGGGTTGAACGCCGCGACGGTCACTGATGAACCGCACTAAACGCGACCTCCAATGTGAAGACCTCAGCGAAGCTAATCATTGTAACTTACTCGACTGAAACTATAATCATCAACTAAACCGTAGAATTTTCACAGTTGCTGGTGGTACAATATAACATGATTTGACAAAAGAATCTCAGTTAATAACTCGATTAACACTTTGACAGCAGAGTAAACTCATCAAATTTCCTATGCAGTGAAACAAGTTTTTTATTATAGGAAAAACTAAGAAGATAAGGTTTATCATATCGATTGCTGTACTACCTTTCTTATATATGTACATTCAACAAAATTCAGTTAGTTTATTAAGTCACCAAAAAATGAATCTTAAAGTTCAGATAAAACATGATGTCACTCAAATCTAGCTGACGTGGCAGTCAAAGTGTTAAATAACTCGATATCACATCTTTCTCGCAACGCCGTTTCTCTAAAGATCGATCCTCAAGCTCGAAGTATTAGAGATCGTTGTATCACAAGAATCGAACTCTCCGTAGAATGTTCAAGAATACCCAGTAACAATTGACGATCGAAAGTCATTAAAATTTGTTAATACGCTTCGAACTCGAGAAGATTCGAAAATCCCGAAAATTGATTAGAGGCTTCCTTAATCATCGAATCGATGGCGCGGACCCGGTACACGAATCCGTTTGTCCGAGCTTCATCGAAGCGAAACTGTGCGTCCCCGATAAAATTTCATTTTCGATCCGAGCGTCCTTTATTAATTACTAGTAGATCCCGGGCGCCGTGTACCGTGCGCGCGATAATGCAGCGTAAATATTTATCGCGATTCCATTACGATATCCGCGCGCGTCTCGAATCACGGTTGAAACGGAAGTCTGAAATTCGCGGGAAGAAACGGCGCGAATGTGATCGAACCGGCGCGTTGTCTCCTCGTCTGGAACGTACACTCGCTGCTCGACACTTGGAGTGTTTGTTCAATTAATCGCGCGCGCCTCGCGAATCCCTTTTTTGTTTCGCGTATCGATCCACCCGGGACGACAATCATGGCCTCCTCCGCTATCGGATTTCGATTACTCGTCACGCAACTCGCGTCCCCGTTAATTCGATTCGCGTTTTCGCGTTCTTTCGCCGGGGAAAATAACTTCTCCCGACGGCACGGGGCTGCGGGCGACAAAACAACGATGTTCGAACGCGGTTCGACCCGTTTCTCCGCGGCGTTCGTCGCCTCGATCGCGACGGGATCGTTGAAACGCATTAAAAGTCGGCGCGTCGCACAGTGGTCGATTTTCTTGGTAAATGAGACAAAAATGGGGAAAACTTTGAAAATTGCAAGCTTTTATGTAATTTGATTTATTATTGTTTCATATGTATATAACTGATACACTTTTTACCTAATCTTATAACCGAAAGAATGGAAGTATATACAAGTTATTCAAATTTTAAATCGTTTTTCTTATCGGTCGAATAAATGTATTGCAGATTATTTGAGAAACTGAAAGTATGGGTTTCAAATGTTTACATGACCCCGACCGTTGTAGCGAATAAAAAAGAAACAATGCGAATTTCCTGTTGTCAGTGTTTACATTTGATTTTCAAATATACCAGACAAAAAGTAAGTTTTCGAATAATATTGATTTTCGTCCCACTTTTCATATTAATCGTCCACTGTGCGCCGCGTTGTCGTCCGTAATCCCGCGGAAAAATATTTCACGCTCGCGCGGTGCCTCGTTTTTCCGTATTTTTTTGTTCCCGAATGGACAATGACCGCGTTGACGGGCTCGACGCAGGCGGATCTCATTCGGAGCTCGTGCGCAGGGAAATTAATAGCGCAACGGGCAACATTATCGGTTATTATGTCTCGGAAGACACGCACCGCGGACGCCAGAGAGCCGGGCGTGAGTTTGATGCGTGCATTAAGCCCGGCCGGTTGAAATATTAAACGCGACATTGACTCCGGGCGCAAATGATCAGCCCGTTACCGATCCAGGCGACGATTAATTTACGCTCGACCAGGTCCCGCGCGCTGGTCGCGTTTCGCACAGTGATTTTTCATCATTCCGAGCAATTTTTGCGGCGTGAAGGAACAGCGCGCGATATTTAGATGATTTTATATGCGAACCGAATTGCAATCTGGTTGATAGGTTGTACAATCGGACCGAATTTATCGGAATTGACGGATCGATCAGTTACGTAGTTGCGCCGTTACGTAAGAAAAGGACGCAATTCCGTTGGACATTTATAACGCGACCGAAACAATTAATTTTCCGGCGTGGTTACGAATTAACGCGGCGGCGGCCTGCCATTAATCACGTGTAACAAACCTAGACTGTTCCGCGTTAATCGGCAATTCATACTTTCGCGTTAATTCGATCGGGCCGACGTTGCGCCGGGGGACAACGCGAGATTTATTTAATCGACGGTTAAACAAGCGAAGTATAACGGTAAAGTGGATCTTCCGTTGTTTATCCGTATCAAATATACTCTATCGGGAACCTCGTTTCGATCGGAAATCCGGGGATCTGTTTTCACGTCTCGACAGATAGGATTCACCAATTAAGACACCGTGCGCCGGTTACATCTGCAATTAACGCATCCAAGTACTTAGCCTCGCGTCTTGACTTAATTGAAGTGGACGCGAAATTTCACGCCACAGCCTCACCGAAATTCCCCGGAATCGTGGTCCTCGCAGGATCACGGGAGCACGTAATTCCGCGACGATTAATAGATTTTTCAACTCGAGACGGTTGTAACGCGCAAAGAAAATGGCGCTCCCTTCGAGACTGGCTCAGGAAACTTATCGGCAGCCTCCGTCCCTTGGCGCGTCGTTCTCTGAAAGTGCCGGGGACGGGTCCCGTAATTAGTGAGGAAAGGTAATTGGTAAAAAGAGTAACTCGTTACATGCCTTGCGACGTGTTACGAACTGCACGAGAGTCTCAGAAGCTTCGAGTAATAAAGACGAACTTGAGGTTTTCGTGGTATCAAATCAAATGTTATTAAATGTTTATTAAGGCCCTCCGAACAGAAGCTCTCGTAATTAACGAACGTTTAATATCGTCCGGTTTAATATCGCGAAAATCTTAGGTCCCTCGAGTGACTCAAAATGGTACCCTTCGTAATTAGCGTTCCTCTCGTTTTATCCATCAAATTATTCTATTCGCTTATTACGTCCCATTAAATACTTACTGCACATTTTGCTTATTTCTTCGCGTTTTCCACTACTTTCCGATATTTTAATTGCATATTTATAATCGAAAATATTTCTACATCTCGACATTATTCACTCGACTTATTCCTGAACTCCTGAATTTTCTTCTTTTCGCAATGATTACAAAAATAACAGATATTTCTCCGATCAGTTATTAAAAAAACTGATGTAGTAATGAGGAAACTGAATTGTAAATCAATTAAAGTCGCGATAGATGCGCTCTTGGAGTTTCTATAGAATTTCAAACAGTCAGTTTAACTGCTCGGCAGTTTCAGTGTTAAGAGACTCGTTCAAAGAACACGTGTCCAATGATCGTTTTCGAACACACGAACTCGAAACAAGAAAATCGACCCTTCCAACCCTGTAACCCGGAAGAGACCCTCTCTCGGGTCTCGCCAAGCGAGAACTTGGCGTTCATTAGCACGGTCGGCGTCGGAGCGCGCGGGTTAAAACGAAGATTAACGAGTATCACAATCGTCGATTGTTCCCCGCGCCGTCGGAGCATCACACGCGACGACCGGGGAAGCCCGATTGACGCGTTCGCGCGCGGGCCAAAACAAAAGTTTTTCCTGCTCCTGGGACAATGGCCTCCCACTTGCCTTTTCGAAAATACTTTCAGCCACTCGGCTCCCTTCTCCTTTTCATCCCGGTCTCCGCGAGATCCCGAGTGGTCGGAGGGAAAGTAGAAATTCTCGGAAGTCCCTTTTTCTTCCGTCAACCCTCCCGAAACTGTCTGTTCCTCCGTCAACCCCCTAACCGTGGGGAATCCAACGGGACAGGATGGAGTGGCACTCGGCCGGTGTATCGAGAGTCGACGCGGTTTGTTAACGCTAGAACTACGGCACCCGCCAAAGCGACGCATGGTGCTGCGAACGGTCGTTTTCTGGACGAAATAACTTAACTTTGCATTCGCGCAAATATTCGAAGTCCAACGAATAACCGTTTATAGAACGAACTACTCATTCGAACTCGAAGCATTCATTTGCTAAAACCCACTCTACGATTCTTCTCCAATAATTAACCCTTTGCACTCGGGTGGTGACTCTCAGTCAGCGCTTGATTTGACGAAGTATTGTGACGATATCGCTGGAATTGAGATTTTCGTTTCGTTTCCGTGAGAACCACGTTGATTTGTGACGGAGGTATCAAGGTTTTCAGAGGAGCCAAGGGAATATCCTTCATTCGAGGTCCTTCGACAGGCTCTAAATAACGATAGACTATCAGAAAGTGATACAGTCACAATCTCAAAATTACAATTACTAAATATCCGTGTCCCTACATCGACCAAAGTCGACGTAATTCGCCGAACGTTCACAAAATTCTAATATTTCTCAAATCGTCAGGCTCCACGAACCCACTATTAAACACCTAGGAAAAGGAATGCTCCTATGAAGAATACAAATCAGTCTCACCATAAAAATTTTACGATCGCAGTCAAGTTTCCTCGCAGAACAGAGAGCCGTCAACGGGAATGAAGAAATAAAGACGAACGCCTGTCGCGAATTAGCAGTTTCCGCGAGGAAAGAACGAGGGGAATGAAATCCGTCGTGATTGGCGCACTCGCGTGCTGATACGGCTCGCAGATAACTCGGGAGGTCTAACGCCGTCGAACGTCATTAAATTTAGCATAAAACTAACGGCTCGGGCATTAGCGTAACTGTTTTAAAACGGGACCCGAGGGGAGGGGGTTGAAATAATGATCTCTCGCGGGGGCTCGCTCGACCGTAGTCGATCGTTCCCCGCGAGCTTATTAGAATTTTTCGTTTGAGATATCCACTTAATTGACTCCGTGTGAAGGGATGAGAATAAGGGATGTTAGGGCGGCCGGGCAGGGAAAGAAAAAGCGTTAAAGGGGTTTGAGAGTAAGTGGTGCGGCGAGAGGAAGACGGAGAGCGAGCGAGCGAGCGAGCGAGAGAGAGAGTGAGTGGTCTGTGGGCGGGTCGCGTGGGATGGAGCTCCATTATCGTAATTAATACCATTACAATTAACGCGCCAGAGACGTCGGTACGTTCGTGGGGCGGGCTTGGATTCCTTTTACTGCACTTTTATCGCGACCAAGCTTTTCCGGCTCTGTAACGAGCGGAAACTCGGCTCAAGATTATTCTTGGATTTCTGTGCACGCGTTTCGCGAACGACGTTCCTATGTCCTTTTCCCCTTTCGCTGGATATTTCGCGGGAGACACGGGAGAGTCGCGTGTCAATCGTTTTTGAACGAGTCGTCAATGGGACGAAATGGGTAGGAGTATGATCGAGCAGCGAGTTGGAACGGCGCGAGCAAGTAGCGTAGGTCGATCGTTAATGAGTCATAGCGGTTTGGCGATTGCTAGTAGTTAAACTAGTATTAGTGATTCGAATGGCAGCGACGGGTTTTGCGGTGAAACGAAAGTGATGTAAATAAAATTCGTCATTAAAGAATCCTATATCTCAATTATTAACCTTAGAACTATTAGCAACCTCCGATCACCGATACTATCGAAATCCTCTTATACAGAATCAATAATCGAAAATACTTGAAATTGAAAATACACTCTCACAATCCCTTTCGGAAATGATAATTCCCTCTAGCTATCCGACAATGCTAATATCATAGGAAATATCGCCGAACTTCCCGGCAACAAAAGTCGAACACTTAGCTCCCGCTCCAATTACTCCGATAAACCGGGCCCACATTTTTCCGAGCGTCCGGCGAATGTTCAATTCTTCAGCCAGGGAGAACCCTTGCGCCTCCATTACCGTAATCAACGGGTCCCGCGGAGCGTGTGCCGGCAGCCTGAATTCCTTTCAAGTCGGTTTTATCACCGGGAAAGGGTTGTTCGGACGCGCGAAACCCTCGTTCCGAAAACTCTTGGATTTCCGGGGCGAGTGTTGAATGCGGCCCGTTTCATTCCATCTCGTTTTACGCTAGTCATCCTGCCGTTTTTATTGCCTGCCGTATTGTTGTTAAGCGTGCACAAGCTTCACCCTCGTTCCCACACTCTGACATTCTTACACTCTCTCTCTCTCTCTCTCTCTCTCTTTCTCTCTGTTGCTCGCTCTTGACAGTCCATTCTCTCGAAGGGTCTCGTTGCTTTCCGCGAGCACATGTTTTACGGCGATTAACGTTCCTCCGAGTGTAAACCTGACACATAACTCTCATTCATTAATTCGTTTGATAAATTAATTCGTGACGTCCCGACGGCTGATTAATCTTCCGCGCGTCTCGAGCGGCGCCGCGATCGATAGATCGGAAACGTTAGGACCGGATATCGCCCCGGCGGTTTCCCTCGTTAATCGCGAGAACAATGGCCCGCGGCTCACCCCCGCCCCGCTCTTCCTTTCACCCCTTCCCGCTACTGTTTCAAGATAATCCTTCTTGTTGAGTGATTGGTGAAACTTATATTGAACGCTCGAACAATATCCCTCGCCGGCGATTGATCGTTGTCCTGCGACGAAACGCGGGGATATTTTCGTATACGTGGAAACGCGGGACGCTGATTATTGTCCTCTGCGGCGATTAATCGCATTGGGAATTTTTTCAGGGTGTTCGACATTCTTTCGTGAGATGTAGACGACGTTCCTCGAAAGTAAGGAATGAGAACACTTAACGCTGAACGTAGCAATTACGAGGGTGCGTCTATCGAGACATCGATTGACTTATAATTCAATTCGCGTATTGCTGAATCAATTCCTTCTTTCATTTGTTAGAGAAATATTTGTTACCTTTTTAATAATTGCAAAAAGAAGAAATCAAGAATGGATCAGTTTAACCCGTCTAGTGGTTTAGATGAAACAGCGACGAGTCATCTTAGTATACGATAAACTGGGATAAGGGAACTTTAATATTTCAATCGTAACATAACGATATTTCGAACAGTTAAATTTTGATTATTTGCATCAGTGTATCAAGTGTTGCGTTTTGCCGGAGGTGAAGTGCGAATATTGATAATTAAAGGTTGATTATCGTCAACAGCAACGTTCGACAGTGACGTCAATCACTAGATTATTACAAATCCATAGATTCCATAATACTAAACATTATTAACGCGTCAAGCGCCGCGAAAATCTTGACCATCCTCCCGTAGAGTTACTCTTTTATAGCGAAAAGAAGCAAGAATAATTATTAGTTATTTACCGTTGCAATCTTCGCATCACGCTATTATCAACTTAGTTACCTTATTAAACATTTCCATTGGACATCGGTTATCTCGCATGTTACGATCCCCTTGCAGTAATTCAGAAGCGTCGATCATCAATGATTGACATGGCGCTTAACGTGTTAACATCGGAGATCCGTTCGAAATACAAAATTCATCGTAGAAAATAACCCGTTATCCCGAATGGAACGCGACCCGAATTTCCTTCTAATTCGCGCGGTCCCCAGCGTCGGGATCGAATTAAAAGCTGACCGAATATCGTTGGTTTATGGAGGAGTCTGCACGGTCGAGCGAATTGACGTTTGAAAAATTTAAGTCGCCGCTCGCCGAGCGTTTTTCGTTAATAATCGGTCGCCGAGCTTGTTGTCGGTCCGCGGATCGCGTTTCCGCGTTTCCGCTGACTGCGCGCTCGCCGCCCTTTCCTGCTGACTTGGTGTTATTATTCGCCGCGGGCGTTCTGATTTATTTGTCGATCTGGATTTTAATAATCCGTTTATAACAATCAACTATTCCGGCTCGGTGGCCACGCGGTTCGGATTCAATTATTCCGCTGTTTCCGTTTTTCCGCTTTTTTCCTCGTTTTCGCTCGCCGTTCCCACGTTCTCTCTCTCCCTCTCTCTCTCTCTCTCTCTTTCTCTTGCTCTCTCTCTCCCTAATAACTAATTCAACGTGTCATCAATTTCCTACGAGCCACTCTACGGTGTCTACCACCCCGGCGGGATGAACGGCCACCGAAAAACTAGGATAACTGGATCAGTTGCGCGTGATTAGATACTCACGATTAGATCGGATTTTGATTTGTTTGTCCATACATTGGACGCGAGCGTGGGAACCGGAGTACGACGTTAGAGGCAGAGATAAATGCGTTAACGTTTCTACTTCGATATTTATGCATTAATATCGTTGTCAAAGGAAATTCCGTTAGATTCACCCGCTATTTTTCTAATTAACGTTTTGATTTCGGTATTTGTGTATTAATATCATTGACAAAGGAAATCTCGTTCTATTGTATATTTGACGGAGGAAATTTCATTTCCCAGAAATCAATTGTCCTTTTATAACTCAATTTTCGGTTCAACGAGTTTCCAATATTTTCCTATAATTTCGTTCTTTCGAACTTCGGCTGTTCTACCGTCGAATTCGAAGCTGCCCGAATGTTTTCGTTGGTCCGAGGATATTACTGCGCTCGCGCGCTATTCCGAGCCGGCGAATTTTTCTCACGCGGAGCCGCTCCGCGCTCGCCGCAGGATTCGCATAATCGTCCGTCGCGGTGCGCGCAGGAAATTCCGTCGTTTATTTTGTTTTTCCGTTCGACGTGCCTGCCGGCGATGCAAATAACGATTCTCGCCGGTATCGAGCCGGGACCGCGATCCGGGTAAATATTAGCCGGTAATCCGGGATCGAGGTTCAGCATTAAAAATTCATGGCGAACGGCGGCGGGTCGCTTGTATTTCACGGGCCATCGGCGGGAATATTTTTCGCCGGGCCGCGGTCCCGTAGGAATACGAACGAACAAAAAAAAAAAAAATGAAGGAAACGAAACAAATAACAGGAAAAAATCGACAGGACGATTTGGGGTTGCAGGTTTCATATCCTGAACTTTTCTGCGGGGTTGCGGGAAACGCTGTGGATCGAAAGCTCGACGCTTGCACACCGCTGACGGGTTTTCTTGCCAATTCTCGATGGAAAAAACAGTTGGGTTCCGTTAATAATTAATTGTTCTATGATTGGCAACTGTCAGATGCATCTGGGGTTGTTGAGTCATTCGTTGATAGCGGTATTTTACTTGGATAGCAGGTGAGATTCGAAATAGAAGGGAATTGAGGTGTTTTTGGTACAATTTGTTTACCAAAAATCTAATATAATCTAACGTACTCTAATGTAACGTAATATAATCTAATATAATCCAATCTATATCCAAGTATATTCTAAGGCATAACGATAGGCAGTAGAAAAAGAATATTTAATTTTCATTTTTATTATAGTTTAGTCGAAATCTTCGCCACCACTTCGAAGCGATATTGCGGGACAAGGGGTAGGAAGCCGAATACATGCGTTATTATAAACGGAAAGGGCCAGCTTCACAATAAGAATCCCCGCGAGTTTAATTCACCGGAGTGCACACGCGAATTCCGGCACGACGTTTCTCAGGTGACGAAGGTTTCGGGTTTATTTTCGGAAATATTTCGACAGCGTCGAATTACTCTTCGAGTTTACGCTCGCAGCGAGCGTGACTCGGTCCGTTTCGTAAATTTCGGTAGAATTTTCTAATATAGCCGGGCTGGTAAACTTTTCATAATATCGCCCGCTGGTAGAATCGTAGACACATGTTTCCCGGAGACGCTGAAAAATTTTGTCGGCGAACGTGGAGTAAGAAATCCATTCGCGACGCTTACACCACTTCCGTAACGAACGGTTCGTGCGTCCGTGAAACGCGTTGCTCGATTTTTCTGAGACCGCGTAAAGATTTATGAAACGCTTCGAAAAACTAATATACACTCGATTCTTTCTTTACTATAGAAAAAGATCGTGCAAACAAACGTACTGCGCTATAGAAAAGATATTGGTTGCAGACAAACCATACAAAAATCACGAAATTTTTATCGAATTTTAAATAGCAGTTTGAATATAGTAATGTAGAACTAATTTATCGTAGTTGGACTCTGATTGCGTTCAATCATTCCGAATCGTGAAAAGTATTTCTTCTCCTGTAATTCTTGTTGAATCGAATGAACTGCGTGAAAACAGCGAAATAAGTCGCGTTGAATGAAAATCGTGTAGGAACAGAATGTAACGCGCTATGTTAGAGAATGAAGCGCGTACGTTCAAAGAATCCACATTCAGAAAGAAACGCAGCGTTTCTGGTCTGATAATAAATTACCAAATCAAGCCGAGCTGAAAAATCTGCTGGCTCTTTTGGTTTTATTTGAACAAGCGATATAATACAGGCTTTATTAAGCTGATGCGTACAAATATGCGGGTGTTCGCGCACGCGTGCAGCGTATATCCGAGAAGGGAGGCATAAAAAATGTTTATGAGCCGTTAAAACGCGGTATTCGCTGCCGCGGCGTCGAGTAATCTGGAGTGTAAAAATTTACGATCGTTCACGCCCCCCGAATCTCTCTCTCCGGCTCGCCGTGCGCGGGGGTGGTTCTGGCCGCGCGACCGGGAAACATCGGGCACTCGGCTTGTTTCGTCGACTCGCAGGTTTTACGAACAATTCGCATTTTTCACGTGCCCCCATCTATTAACACCGGAGAGGTCCTTTCTTTTCGTACGTTTGGAACACCCGGAATATGAAGAATATTGTATTTTAAATCCTTATATTATTATATTGAATAAATATATACTGTCAACGTTACTTTATCTACATCTTCCGTGGCATTTCGTTGCCACAAATATTCTCAGTAAAATTTAATCTTTGTCTATAAAAACTGAAACGGATATTAATAGAACTTCAACGTTGATTCGTTAAATATTTTTAGAAAGCGAAGAATACACTTGTGTCCTGAAAACTATTAATGAGATTTCCAAGATAAATTTAGCGATGTCTCGAATTCGGTTTTAATAAGCAACAAGTTTGAGAAAAAATTGGAACTCCAGCTCGGAAGCAGAGTGTGCGCGTTAACACAAACTGAATTTCTCTATAGGAACTCCAAGAGTGCTTGTGCTGAGATTTTAATTGACTTACGATTCGAAATCAATTTCTTCGATTATTTCTTAGGGAAGTATCGGCTATTTTTGTAATAATTGCAAAAGATAGACATCAGGCATGGGTCATTTCGACTCGTCTGGTAGTTTTAGTGTTAAAGAACACGCGTCGATCCTTCTCAACTAAGAATTTCACTGATTCGCCGATCAATTTTCAATATAATATCCTTCCGATCTAGTTCTGGGCGCACGAATTCGCTTGAAGATCGTTGAGATAGAAATCGCGACACTGTCTTCCCTCAAATGTATCAGCATTTCTACAGAATTAAAAGTAGCTTATACAACTTTGTAAATATCCATTTCCCTGCTTTCAAGGTATTAACCCTCTGACGAGTCGAAAGTTCTCTAGATATATTCAACATTTCCTCATCAGATGTAGACGACATTCGAAACTAAGTAATGAAGAAACATACATAAGTTAAAAGAAAGCTTTGTGTCAATATTTCAGAGAAACATTTGTTATTTTTTTAATAATCGCAAAGAGAGGACATCAGGTACGGATCATTTTGACTCGTCGGCTAGTTTCAGTGTTAGCAAAGCAATTCGGTCGGAAGTATCGCGTCGAAATTCGTTCAAGGGTTATCCGACGGCAATCCCTCGGCCCGAAGAGTGTCCGCACGGAAATATGTTTTCCGGGGGAGCGGTGGCTGACCACGACAACGGTTCCACCCCCCGTCCGTTCGCACATTTTGCACGTGCATACGTCATGGAAATGTCATTTGCAGCGTTCCGCGTGGTACGTGCGTCGGGCCACGGTGTATTATGTAATTCAGTGCTCGCAACCGGGTCACATGAGTTACAGTTCCACGAGTATCTGGTCGCCGCGGCCGAACTGGCGGCGCAGCGCTAATTACAACGTAAACCGGCGCATAATCAAACAGGTAATGGCCGTGTTGAGCACTGGATCCGGTCACGTATTAATAAACGCTTAAGATCACTTCCGGCCGGGCGAAAAATCGAATCAACCGAGCTCTTAAGATATTTTAGAACTGAAAAACAATCGGGTTTTTTGACACAAGTTTCTGAAAGTATCCTATTGTCCTGTAAGTAATAGGATTTTGCGATAATCGTGTTTTTAGGAATGAGGGTAAATGTTTTACGAAGTTCCCTCGATCTTGTTAAAAAAGACTGCAATTGAAAAAGTATTTTTCATGGGCTGATGTATTTTTTGGGATTAACCTCGTCAATATGAGATGTCTCATAGAAAAATAAGAAGGAATAGAAAATGAAATGTTTAGTTCTTGAGACTCTGTCAGAAAATCGAAAATTGAGAATTTATTTTTCTATAAAATTGTAATTAAGATGTGGTTTGATAAGATTCATTGCGTATAATGTTCATCGTATTTTCTCTAATTAGTATTCTCCCGAAGAATCCCGGTGTTTCGGAGTTTTAAAATAGCTTTGGAAAGGAAGGAATATAAATTCTCCGTTTCTCGCGTGTTTCTACTTCCAGTGATTGTGAACGGGAAGAGGGATAACGTTCGACCGACTCGCTTGCCTCTTACGTTGGTTAACAAAGATCAGTTTCCGCTGACCCGGACCGTTTCTCCGGAATATTCGCGTAATTATGTCTTTGATGATACCGAGCTGGTAACCGTAGAGCTCTGGAATGGTTAATTTCATCCGGTTTTATTGTTTCGTCGGTACGTTGAAGCGAAACTGTTCACGCGTTATGCCCGGCGTCGTTGTAGGAAGCTTGAATTTATTGTGTTGGCTTTTATTCCTCTCGGAAGATTGAACGCTCGAGAGAAAGCAATTGTGGAAGTCTCATTGATCGCCGGCATGTACCATTTCTTACCCTCCCTGAAAATAGATACGTTAAAATATTTACAATTCCATGGATAACGTCTGCAGAATTATTCTAACGAAGTTTAAATAAAAATCACACGAACACTAACGAGAAACTAATATAAAATGATGAGACGATAACGAGAAAATAAATAAATAAATTCGAAGGACAAGCGGTGTGGTCTTGTCTGGTCTTTCAACCAGACAACCAGTAAATCCACTAGTACAAGTCCACTTTTCAAAAAGAATTAAACATGTAACTCCTATCGTCAACACACCAGCCACGCCGCGATCGTTAAAAGTCATCAAGAATTCGCGAAAAACTCTGACAAAATTCCACGGACCATCAATAACCTCGCGTGTCACGGTACCAACCAACTATCGATTCCCATGCAGATTTAACCGGTAACTTTCCAATATTCATATTTCAACTTAAGTGTCCCGCACGCCGCGCCGGTTATCGGGGCCCGCGAGCGGAAAATAGCTGGAACTCAGTCAGCCGAACTATCGAGAACTATCTGGACGCTTCGGTTCGCCTTCACCTCCTTCGCACCTAACAATAACACGGAACGAGAATAAACTGCAACGTCCACGTCCGCTTAAAACATAAATTCCCACGGCAACTTTGAACTTTCTTCGCCGTTTTCATCGGAACTTTCCACGAAAGATGTATCGCGGATATATCGTATGCATGCTCGCGCTTCCTCCTCTTCTTTTTCTCCTCCACTTTTTCCTTTGCTCCGCTCCTTTCTTTTTTTTTTTACGGCCAGTCGAAGGATGGAGCGCCTCGAGGAAATTTAAATATGAACAATGGTCCGCGGGAATTAGCATAAGCGCATCGATCTTGCAGCGTCGTCCGTGCGCGCGGCGAAGTTTCGCGGGAAAAGAGCCGTTCTTATTTTCATGGAACGGTCTTTCACGTCTCTTGGTTCCGCCCGGTATGGAAATCTATGGGAATTAAATTTAAGCGGTACGGCCGCTGAATTTCACAGGAGTTCCCGCGTCCACGGTGTCTCTCGCGCGTGGAAGGAGCAGCGGTGTATCGGCGATCACACGGTTTAATCGCCCGGAAGTATTAAGTCGGCCCCGTTTCTCGGGACAAAGTGGATTAGGCGTGCGGAGCGATTCCACAGTCCATTTCGTGGAATTTTTCGCGTCGATGGAGAGGAGAGTATGTCTTTTTGCGCGTCAGGTGGAATAGATCGGTACTTTATCGGACGTTCGTGTATGATTACTTTCAATTATAATGTGTTTTATTCTGAAAATCGTGTAACTTTTATTCGCGGGATGTTTCATAATTTGCAGATTTTATTCGTTCTGAAGTGTAGTTGAAATGGTTGAATGATTAGTAGAATAGCTGGAATAAAATTATCGAGTATTACAGCAAGTAGTATAGATCAGTGATCGCCTCGGCAACTGAAATATAATTACTTAGACATTGAAACGATTAGTCGAACTAGGAGAAAGTTATCTAATATACATTTCGCACAGCAAGTAGTACAGGACGATTGATCAGACAACTAAAGTAGAATTGTTGTTGTCGAAATTGTGTTTGGGACAAGTAAATTAGAATAATTATAACTTTGAAACGACTAGTTTAATATCGAGGACGAAAGGATGAAATAGGTATCACGAAACATCAAGTAGTATGGAACAGTAATCGATCAGACGGCTAAAGTCGCTCTTAGAGCAGTTTGTTCTTTGAATCGTCCGCTTAAATTGATGAAACGGTTGCGCGGTTTGTCGTGCACATTGCCGGCAACGTCTACGAGCAATTCAGCGGCGTCCAAGTTCATTTATTTCGGCAGTGTTATCAGGTTAATGTTACAATATTTCACAAGTGGCCCGCAAGGCGACGAAGTTTCTATGGGCGCCGAGCGTCGCGGTTTCGCAAAGTAGTTGGCAGTCGAACTCGGCCGGCTTTAAGGTAGCCGGCGGGTTACAACGCGCGAAATAAACTCGGCACGTCAGCCCTCTGAAGCGGCCATTACAGGATCACGTTAATTACACCGGCACTTAACGCGTTGCCCTGGAAATTAACGCGAGCTTTCCGTGATACGTTCTTTCCGCCGAGCTTGTCGTTCTTGTTTGCTCGGAAGCATCGATCCCCTTCGCCCCGAGATTTTTCTTGCCGCGTTCCCTTCCGCCCCGACAAAAATTATACACCGCGCTACCGCATGAAAAGTCGACGTTCACGTTTCAAGTCCGCTAACTGTTGATTCGTGGGAACTTGGATAATATTCGGCACCGCGCGAGTGTAAATTTCGAACTCTCGCGACGCGTTACTCACGGCTTTCGTTTGGAATTCAGCTCGTTAAACCGTCGCCTCGCGATTTCTTTTCGCAGGAACGATCGTTGAAATTGTTTAACTGCTAAGCATTCGCTAGAAGCTAACGAATTTTATTATTGAACGCTCCTTTTCATTTTCTTCCTCGATTCCTTCGAAGATTTACCGTTGAGTGTTAAAATAGATTTTTATTTCGATTCAGGTGTGACAAGTAGATTATTCGGTTTATTCTATTAATTATGGATATCTTGAATATTGTTACATTGAATGGGTAGCTTCAATGCGAATTTCTTTCGTTATCGAGCGACGTTTACCAGCGTTCAGTCCTTCGAAGAGAGAATCACGAGTCTGCAGGAATTATTAACGAGGCGAGCCCATTTACAACCGTTTAGCTCATTTCGTGATTTTTCATGCTGGAAACGTGTTATACGTTCCCGTTTCAGTTTTTTTTTTTTAAAGGGGAACAGATTTAAGGAAGTTCAACCTTGTAAACTGCCTCGAAAGAGGGTGTCGGGCGCGCAAAGGAAAGATCAGTTTACGAGAGAAGTTAGTGCACGTTCTTTCACCCCGGGGAAGTACGGATTTTACGATCGTCCAAGTGTGTATTAATTTAACGGTAATCGAGTTACTAAACTGTATCCCGTGTTTGATGCATCGTACGCCGTGAACGCGAGCAACGAAGATTTTCTAGATGAAAAGTTGCATGAAACGAATACCAGCGTTTATAACGCAGACAGTTTATGATTAAACATACTAATATATTTGAAAAAAAACATCCACTGAGACATAGTCTACCAAATATTCAATATTCACAAAAGTAACTTCGCTATTACAATCAAATACGCAAATTCTATAACTATTTCTCTGAAACTTACAAATAAGAATTTTAAAAAACCATTCATTCTCGCAACAGGATTAACCTGCTAAACAAGAATGCTCACAAAAACAACATACATACCTTTAAGTAGAAAGAAACTATCGTTGATCAGACAGTTACTGCTTTACCATTTCTAAACTATATCTTTCATGATTCGCTCAAAAGAACGTCTACAAAAACATTTACCACATCTTCAAGGAGAAAAAGTTCACTGTTCAATCATTCCTCTTCTCATTAGTATTCCAAAATCACACATTTTATAATTCACTCTTCCCGAAATTGCTCACGGAATCCCCAAAAATGCTTTCAAAGTAACGCAAGCGCGCGCGCAAGCGGGCAGCACGCGTGTTTCGCGTCTGAAGCTCTCCGAATGACGCGCAGACTCGCGTGTGTCGCATTCACCGTCGAATTAAAAGCCTCGGTTTGATTACTCGCCTGAAAAAAAAATTTGTCCCGCGGTGTCGTCGCGCGTGTCCGTCATTCAATGGCCGCATGAATGCGAGAGCCGGGCTCGTACGTCGGCCACGCATCGCGGTAGTAAACGTCACGCGTTTCCCGGGCCACTACCGCACCGGATACTCGGGATTTTAATCAGCCGCAGCCACGTGCAACGGGGACACCGGTATAGAGATGATTTTCGATCGGACTCGTCGTAATGAAGAGCCGCGTCTTGATCAGGCTAATTGGAGAGCGCGGCCCGCGGTCGCGCGCGGCTTCATCATCGGGATAATTAGCGGGCCGGCGCAAAAAATCTCGGGGATAAACAGAAATATGATCGCGCCCGGGGATTTCCATTGGTTTCACGGAATTCCGACTGATCCACGCGAATCTTCGATCCTTTGGACCGCGATATTGATGCGGGTCCGCGCGATGATGGTTTTAAATGAGAACTTGTAAACGCTGAAATTGAAAAGTCGGTTGGATATTTTGAAGAATGGAAGATATTTCGAGAGAAACTACTGTGAATCTATAAATGTAGAACTATCGAAAATCTATCTGTAGCAATTTCGAAGCGTCAGAGAAGCGAAGATCGGTCTTCAGGGATTTAGGACTCCCAAGGATCTATCTTTGACAATTCAATAATCCAATAGTCTACGTTTAGAAACCTAGCAATCCATCAATCTCATTAAATCTAACAATCTAAGAATCCACGTTTACCAATCTAATAATCCCAAAGGCTGATTCCCAGAAATTTCGAAGAATCCTAAGTAAGTACCTATCTCTAAAAAGCAAAGCTCAAAAACTCCCGAGAATCCTTCATCGCGCAACTCAATCCGCTGCCATCTCTGTCTACAAAATCCCAAGCGATTCATCCACGTTTATTCCAGTCATTAAAAATGAAGCCGGAATAAAGAACGGATCCAATGACCCCAAAAAAGGCTCTCCCTCACCGTCAGCCAGCAGGAGTTCCCATCGTTAAATACGATTACGGGAAGCGTCCGCGTCGGGACTTGGAGATGTGTGTGCTCCCGCAGGAGAAAAAAAACCGTGGAGGAAGACGAATGAACGCGGAGATCGCGGCGCGATTATCCGAAAGGGATAACGGGTGACCGCGACGTGAACTGATCCCGCGAAGAAGAAACGAAGTCCGA
Source organism: Nomia melanderi (assembly GCF_051020985.1). Classification (NCBI taxonomy): domain Eukaryota; kingdom Metazoa; phylum Arthropoda; class Insecta; order Hymenoptera; family Halictidae; genus Nomia; species Nomia melanderi. The sequence goes on from NC_135009.1 coordinate 11,480,761, forward strand.
CCGCCGCCATGGATCTCCGTAACGTATCGCGTACGGCGGTTGCGGCATCGAGCGATTCTCCAGGAGGAGAGAGAGAGGGAACCGGTTAAAAATGTTTCCACGGCGAGGCAGTTCGTTTCCGGAGCTCGTTCCGCGGCCGAGTATATTCGCTGGGAAAGGGGCGAGGGCGCACGAGCGGATTCCCGCGCGCCCGGAGCCCCGAAACTGCCGGATTTTTACGGTTCTCCGGGAATTCTTGGACGTTGCTTAATTGTTTGCCGCGCGAGTAATTGGCTCGGCCCATCGCGCGAGTTATTCCTCGGGCGAACCGCTCGGACACGGTGACCGATGCTGCGCTTTGTAAGACGTTAGGGTTCAGGGCAATTGAGCACGTCTGGGAAAGAGGGTCATAAGTTGAAACGAAGGGCTGGAACTAGTGGAGGAACGAGTAGGCGAACGGAGTGTTTCCAACTTCCTTGCGCAGCTTATGAGGATTTACTGGAACTTCGATTGACATCGATCTAGGTATCATTGGAACGGTTTATTTAATAATTTAGTATGACATCCTTTCGATCATTTTGATCTATGTAGTAATTCTAGCTGTGAAGTGAATTGCGTTAGATGTTCCCTTTTTCTAGAATTGTACGATTAGATTAGCAGTGGAGCTTCTTGTATGAGCAAGGATTAGGGAAGAAACCTCGAAAAATTAGTAGAGGACGAGTATGAAAATTGTACATATGGTTAGATAAGTGAAATAATTTGTTATGTATTTCAAGGAAATTTCTGATATTGCCATACCAGTAGAAACGATGATTGTATAGTATATTCAGGTCAGTAGAAGAACCTTTTATAAGGTCAGACATACGGAGGGAACGTTGTATCTGGTTAAACATGTGGAATAAGGGTCATTTATTGGATAAGTAGAACAGTCCACTGTTCAGATCTGTACTGACAAAACTTCTGTGCTCGTTTGTCGAGCCGAATAATAATCGTTTCCATTCCATTCTCAGCGAAACAATGATCTTCGACAGCGTCAGATAAGTAAAACAATTTCTCAAGGTTGAAGAATTTCTTCCGGGAAATGGGAGCCCTCATTAAGTTCCGGCCGCGTTGCTACGCCACTGGTAGGAGATATATGTACAGCGGCAGGGGGATTTGGCGTCTCCATTCGAAGCGTAAAATCGTCCAGCGGTGCATTTTTACGCCGCCTCTGTAATTTCTCGTCCTTCCGCCGACACTTTTCCTCCCGGTGTTCCTTATTGTCGTGGTACGCGCCGGCGATGTTTCGCTAACGTTGCCACGAGTCACCGGTACCCATCGTTTCGTTCGCCTGCTTTACGAGAGGAATAAGACTTTCCCTGATATACACGTTTTACAATCCGGCCGAGTTTATTTGTCCGTTTTAGAACCGACCCTGCAACAAATACCGTGGCCGCGAGAGTAATTCTCTATTTTATTGTGCCGCACCGCGTGTCGTCTCTTAAATTCCGATCGAGCGGATATCTGAGAGCCTCTATAAATCACTTGGCCTGTATTTGTCCGTCGAATGTATCGAAGACATTTAACAGATGAGGATTGATGAGTGAATATAGAATCGAAGAGAATTGTTAGAGGTGTAGATATAAAATACTGGAGAAACACGTGTAAAACAAACTGTGACAATTATGCCGTAGAATAATTAAAATCGAACGAAGTTGCACCAGTTTACGAACTTCCTTTCCATCGATTTTACCGTACTTCTTGACAAATTTCTCGATGGATGCCGAAGTTTCATTTATTTCGAGCTCCTCCAACTGCCATTAAGCGCGATCGTCATTCTCCGTGAATTTCTAGTGAGAATATCGCCCGAAAGGTCAGCTTTTAGCACGGCCAGGGGCACAATTTGCGAGGCGACCCTTCAGGAACGGCATTTTCCTCCGTAACAAGGTCACGCGGAGATTCTTAGCACGTTTGAAAGCGTTATCAAACTCGGGTCGCGCCGTGGGACGGTCTACGATTACATTTCCATGAAAGACGAAAACGCCGGTTAATGTTAATGGAACGGAACCGTGACGCTCGCGACGACAATCTGCCGGTTATCCCCGTGACCCGGAATCTTCGAAACTTGTTTGCACGTAATTACGTACCGTAAAGCGCGTTACGAGTGTCTCCTCGTCGTCGATTAATTCGTTATGCCGTTGTCGGCGTCGTAAAAGGGGCTGTAATTAATAAGGTATCTGTACGACCGGCCGTTACGTCTCCCGTGGACGCGTGTTTTATGGTAACCACGGTATACACGCCGAGTTATCCATTAATCTGTCCTCCGAGGGATCGTTTGATGCTTCGTTTGCCGAGGAATTGCGGGTGGAACGATCGGAAAGGCGACCCAAAGCCTGGGAACATAGGAAATTTATTAAAAGGTTGTTACTACATTGTTTATGGCGCGTGTGTTTGCGTGTTGTCGAACCGGGAGAGGAAAATTTTATGTGGTCATGTTGGTAGGAGGAGTTCATATGGTCAGACGAGAGTAATGTAAATTTATATGTGGTCAGAAAAGTAGTAGAAACTTGCATATGATCAGCCAAGTAGTAGAAATTTATATATTATCAGACAAGTAGTAGAAATTTATATATTATTAGACAAATACTAGAGATTTATATATTATCAGACAAGTAGTAGAACTTTTTATATTGTTCGGCAAGTAGTAGAACTTTTTATATGGTTCGACAAGTAGTAGAAACTTGCATACGATCAGACAACAGAAATTTACGTACGTTCAGACAGAGGAAACCGATTTACGGTCAAACAAGCAGAGCAATTTCAAATTAGCGAAACAAACAGAAAAACCATTTCCTCCGTCGGTACCGACGACATCCGGCTCGACGTGAATTCCTAAAATCGCGCGGAACTCGATTACCCCGCGACCACCTCCAAAATCAACAAAATCATCCCAGAATCGCTCCAGCTCTTAGTCCACAATTTACCAGGCGCTCTCCATGAATATCTGAATAAACACGAGCGGCAACGCGACCGGGTCCGCTCGGTTTCCCTTGAAGCTGCCCGCCGACCCGCCGCGCGCGACCTCGATGACTTCATTATCACGGCGAAAATGGATCGCCGGTGTTCGGCGTTCGTCGCTGAATCGCACCGGCGTTTTCCGCGATCGCCGCGTACCGGTGTCTCTTTTTCCCTCTCGGTGACGGGAGCAGGAGTCGCTCGGCTAAAAAAGGGGTGAAGAGGAAGACCGTCGCGCGGAGCGGAACAGAGAAAGCGGGAGACGAGAAAAGGGACGCTCCACTCTTTTGGCGCGCGGAATCTCGCGCAACTCGAAAATGAATGGCACTTCAATCCTCGGGGCCAGGACGAGGGGTCAGGGCGGGACGGTGGCAGCCGGTCTCCGTCGCCTGTGCGCTGGCTCCATTGTGAAATGATACAAAGAAGAAGGACAAAGCGAAAGAACGGAACGGAGATTCAGGCGTGTCGAAACGGACGGAGACGGAAAAAATGGGAAGACCGGTCGGAAAAAGACAACGGTCGCCGGCGACCGGCGGCGGGAGAGAGAACGACGGGCCGGGGCGAGCACGAGTGTCGCGTGTCTGTTCAAACACGCGAGGCCCTCCCGCCTTTTCGTCCTCTTTGCGTGGCGCGCGAGTACCAGGGGCCGAGTCGAGGAGCACTCCAGCTTCATTGCATAATACATACACGGGGAACACCGAGTCACCCGGAAACCGTGCGCGTAGCCGAGCGTTCCCGCGCGCTGACAGGCCGGCGAGGGCCGCGTCAGGAATTAGACGCAGCGCGTGTCTGTTCGCTCCGCGGTTCCAGGTTCGCGCGAAACGGACGATACGTAGAGTTTTCTTATGAACGACCGACCGTTTACGCGAGTTCGCATTTGAACGTGTAAGCGTTCGCGCGAATCTTCTCTGGATCAAGCGAGCGTTGTATGAACTTTCTCCTGGACAGGCAAACATCTGGCGAAGTTTCTTTGAACAAGCAAACGCTTTGCGAATTTTTGCTGAATCAGCGAACGTTGTGAAGTTTCTTCTGGACAGGTGAACGTCATGGGAATGTTCTTTGAACAAGCAAACACTTCGCGAGGTTTCTTTGAACAAGCAAACGTTATATGAATTTTCTCCTGAACAGTCAAATATCACGTGAATCTTCTTCTGAACCACCAAACGTTCATATGAATTTTTTTTAAACAAGCAAATTTCTCTCTAAATTCTCATCTAAGCATTACGCGAATTTTCCTTTGATCGAACCACCAAAACATAATTTCCCTAACGAAAGGTTATCGCTGTAGCAACAAAAGGAACTCGAATACAACTTACTACACATGTATCCCCACATTCCCATCTTTACAAATCACTGAGAACATCCTCTCTTTCGATCAAGAATAATTAGAGATTCACCGTTTATGGGGGAGAAGCTAAGGGTCGAAGGTAAACGATCGCCGATGGAGATTTTCGCGTCCATTAGTATCGCAAATCGACGGTTTGACCGATTCGTTGGGCTCGCAAACTCGATTGCAGCCGGAACGCGGCCCCAGGGTCCCGCCGGTAATTTTATTACCGTTCCGTTCGCCGGAAGTGAAGCGCGCGCCGGGGCGACTTCCTTTTCCTCGCGCCCCCTCATTTCTAATTCAGTTCCCTTTTCCCGGCGTTCGCGCCGCCTATCGATCCGTCATCGCGCCCCGCCGCGCCGGTCACCGCTGAAAAATGCCTCTCCTCGCGACGATCATCGATACCCTTGCATTTTAATGAGCCACGCGAGAACCGCGTTCCGCGAGTAATCAACACTGTCCCTCACCGGGGACTCCCCCACTCCTCGCTAAACGAGTTACTTCCGTAAATGAAAATTTAACCGACGGCACTCGCGTTTCGTTTCGTTTAGAACCGGACAATAGGCGGCGAAAAAGGAAAATAGCAGGAACACGCGCGCGATGGACATTGTTCTCCTAATGACTCGGTTTTCGTGGTTCCCTCCCCCGCGTTCCGCTGGTTCGTCGCGCTCGGAATTCCACCCCCGCGTTCTTCTCCCTTCTAAACAGGCAAATTGCAGAGCAAACAGCGCCGGTTATACGTTGGAAACACGAGCGAGTCCCGTTTCTCGCCGTATTTTTCGACAATTCAGCAATGTCACATTCGAATTTGGAAAAGGGAGTTCGCTAAATGGACTTGGCACTGTGCAGCAAGGCTCGACCCGCTTGTCTCTAATCGAAAATACAGATTTAATCTTACAGCTCTCGACGCGCGAATAGAAAAACACCGACGTAAAGAGCGTCCGACGAGATCACGTCGTTTGCGTTGTATTTGTTTAATGAGAATACTTACGTTTCAATCTACGGAACTTGGTAAACTAACACAGCACGATAGCCAAAAGTTTAAACCGTTCGAAACATCTTCATGTCATCAAGCTCTGATATCTAGAATTATCAGTCGCTAGTACACAATTCGATCGTTTAAGCAATAAACGCTCCATTTTTCTTACTACTTCAATTTGACGCATAATTCGTTTCTACGAAAGACGTTTCTAATGTTCTCAGAAATATTTCTATCCTCGTCTACGAAGACTTAACACCTATATCCAAAAATATAGCCTCGATTTCACGACTCTCGAGGGACAAGCCGAAACAATTCACGAAAACAAGATCCGCGATACTTCACCTTCCAGGGGACCGCGGTGTTTAACCGGAATCACGTTCCCGAGGGTGATAATGGTAACCGTAATGATTCGATCGCGCGATACCGGCGAGCTTCCCCTCTCTCTGTTTCTCTCTTTTCTACCGAGATAAAGTTCCTCGCAAAATAGACGCATTAAGAAGTTCCCGGCCAGGGAGAGCCATTAAAGTTCGCCGGGCGGACGAAGCCGAGCGGGGGCTGCCCTTAAGGTTTCTTCTTACTTTTCTATTGCACACAAGGGTGGGATAAGCTAACGGCCATTGTAATCCGTGTTTGCCCGTACATCGCTTCGTGGCTCGAATGTCTTCGGTCCAGGGTGGTGGGGGGAGGAGGAGGAGGAGGAGGTTAAGCTTAAAGGACCGTCGGGAGCAAACGGGAGCCGGATGTTTCCTCGACTTCCAATCGGACACGCTCTGCCCCGGTTTCCGCGCACCGTAATCCTAATGGCTGATTTTCGAATCGTGAAGCAAACTCTGCACGCGAATTGGACATCGGCGCCGCGACGGTCCCAATAAAAACCAGGATAAATGTTCGATGGGAATGGAACGTGTAAGAATTGTCTTACCGTGGACTGTTCCACTACTGTTTCCCATTTTGCTGTGTTCCTTGTTTCTTAATTTCGTCTGGAGATTTCGTGGGACTTCTACCTTGAGATCTCGAGATTCTATCTCGAGATTTCGGATACTTGGTATTTTTGGATTTGCATTTGAGAATGCTGTTCGACAGGTTCTTGTTCATCGATATTTTCTGTCTTAAATTTGATTTGTAATGCACTTCAATTGCTTATAACAGTAAATATTCGATTTAAATACCGATGGTCGGGGAGAGTATTCGATGCTCCAGCTTCCACGTTGTCTTTATAGATTGAATATTGATTGCAAAAAGAGTTGTTTAACTTCGAATGGAATGAAACATAGAACGTTTACCCGATTCACGTTCCCAGTGAAATGTTCAATTAAGTTTACTTAGTAACATCACAACCTAATCGATTCCCCCACGATATTTCGTTTTTCTTCAACTAAATTCAGATCTGAACAAGTTACGCGCGCCTGTAAAAAATCTCGATTAAATCTTTCGAATTTCAGTATCATAATACGTACCGATTGAAATCAGCCGTCCATTCACTGCTAAAAGGAAGACCGCACGAACTTTTTCCGGTATGTAATACTTCCAATCGAATTTATTTACCCACATCGCGATCTAATATGTTTCCCCGAAAAATCTTGTTCACTTACCTTCGGAAAGAAGATCGATTCTCGGATTGCGAGGTCGCTTCCGCGTCATCGATTGCCGTTACGTGAACAACAGACCCAGACCCGACTCGCCCGTGCGAGGGCACGTGATCGAAGAAAATCCTGCGTGACTGGGCGAGAGGATTTAACGACCCCCGAGTTATATCGCGCCTCCGTTAGCCGGCTAGGGCACAATCCAATTTTTCCATCCCCCGCCCCTTTACTCCCCGTTTCCCTCGGCCTCGCCGCGGTAATGCGTCCCGCCGCCCTTTTCATCCCCGCCGCTTTACCACCTTGATCCTACGGCGGACGCAATTACCTATGCAAAGGGGCGAAAAAAAAGGTAACGACCGACTAGACGCATCGACGCGGACACGCCCGGCACTTGGAATGTGCGATCCAAGCTGATCGACGAGCTTCGCCCCCTTCCAGATTGAAAATCTTGTTGGCCCTCGGCTGTGGAACTCTGCGATAACGTTAGCTTGCTCGACTATGGATGAACATTTCGTTGTAATAATTTATTTGGGGATGATTGGTAGGTAGTAAAATTGTATTTGTATATAATAAGAGTGAAATTTTACTAAATAAGTAGGTTAATAAGGAAAAGATTGACGAAACATAGGGTTAACCGGTTGATTCCTGAAATGTTCTTACCTTGTGCAACTTTGCGATGTTAGCTTGTTCGACTATAGATCGATATTTCGTTGTAATAATTGATTTAGGGATGATTGATAGGCACTAGAGTTGTATGTATATATCACAAAAGCGAGATATTACTAAGGAATCAGAATAAATGTAGGAAAAATTGACGAAACATAGGGTTAAACAATGTCTTAAGCTTCTCGCTTCGAAGCTTGAACCAATTTAGATCTACTGAATAAATATATAACAAGATAACGAAACGTAGTATCAGTTCGATTATAGTTCAATAGCTCATTCGAGAACATTCGGCAGGCCCCAGAATCGTAGTCGCATAATTCACGTACAAAGGAATTACAGTATTACCAACGATTGCTGCAAAACCCGGCGAAACGCGTAGTCACGAAAATAAAACCATCCGACGAGCCAATCTCGGCGCCCGACCTCAAAGAGTTAAGCTCGTTGTCTCCCGTTCCCGGAGCCGGGTTCAAAGGGATCGACGGTGAAAATATAACGAAAGAAACGAGAAAAATATCGACCGCCATCTTTGCGTCCCCTCCGCCCGGACACCGACGCCGCGATAAGCTTTCACGTTAATGCCGGTAATCCCGGACTTCTTGGAGGGATCCGGTCTTCGTTGAGTTTTAAAGGGATCTCGTTCGGAAATGAATTATTCCAGCGACTTCGCCCGACGCGAATGTCGGCCTCTTGTTCTTCCCGTTCTTTCGCCCGCGGTTTTTTCTTTCCGCCCCGGAACAGCTAGATCCGGGCTTCCGGTTTTTGGTCGCGACTCGGCTGCTCCCGGGTCGCGTGTATACGTGCACACGTACGGGACGCCCGTAATGGAAATACTTGGGGCGTGGATAATGCCGTGTATATATTCTAGGAAACCGGGATTTCGAGTTTGTTTAAATTCCCGGTGGTTACGGTTATGGGAATGCTTCGACGTTCATCATCACTGGACTGATTATCCGGAGAATTTCGGTCTGTATGTGTATATATATATCAGTTAGTTCTCGTGTTTTGTATATGCATTATAGTTTTGTGTGTTCCTCGGGAAAGAGGAACTTTCACAGATTTCTACGGTACTTCGGTGGGAACTAGCTTTTGTTCGTTAGTTAAATTTCGAGTCTTTGCTTTAGATTATAGTTCATAAATGAAAATCTTATTCGTACTTATATTATTTTTCACCTGTCTCGCTTATCAGTGTAAGGATTTGAGTTTCAACAATGTTTTCTTGAGGATAGATGCGTAAGTGGCGCAAGTATCCTCGAAACGAACGAAGTTACGCGAAAGTTAAGCTAGAAGTATTCAAAGTGCGTGGATTAGAGGCGTTCTGTTCGCCATTAATCGGCGAATCAGTCGGTCTCCGCCGTAAGCGCGCGGTCCCGTGTATTCCGAATGAATTGGAATCGTCTTCCGCAGCGAACAATTATACCTTCGTTCAATTCAAATGACGCGGGGGAGGAGCAGCAGGGGGATTCTGAATCCAGCAGATTTGCTCTAATTCGATTGGCCTAGGAGATTACGGTTAAGAGACGTTTATGTAATTCACGGCGGCGTGTTCGTTCCTTAAAGGAACAAGATTGTCGGCGGAGCTCCCCCGGAACGAGGCGGAATTAAACCAATGGAATGTTCGGCGGCGTTCAACAACCGTGCCCGCGAACGGACCGATGTAAAGCTGAAGACGATGTAATTTCTTGATGAGAAACGTAATGGGGTCTACCGCTTTCCGAGCCGCTCGTACAACACGCGACGACGGATCTACGAAACCTTCGCTGAAACTCGTTTCTTGCGAGAAACAAGGGGATCATTCTCAATTCAAACCTCCCCCTCGCTTCGTCATTAACAATTTTGAGTGCTCTATTAATCTTCGTGAACATTCGCAACATTGCAATGCTCCCTTAACTTCTTTCTACTTAATATCGTGTCAATCGTGGTAAAGATTTCGAATAGAATTTACCAAATATAAATGTCACCGAAGATTTTCAAGTCTAAATTGAATATCACTCTTTTCTTATCAATTACAATGTTTTAGAGTAAAGACAATTCGCTTGTAAGTTCACAGAAAGGAATCATAGCGTAAAGGGTTAAACGAAATGAAACATCCACGAAGGAACACGTGTCAAAGCTATTTTCCTAGCTTTCTAATCTATTCATCCCCACTTATGTAAATCTTCACTAGAAACGAATACTCCATTGTTAATACTAATATTCACGGTCTACCCCTATTTCCTAACTAAAGGTTGAGCTAATCAGTCACTCAGTTTATACCCAGATTAGTATCTAACATTACAACACATTCCTAACATTCTATTATTATCACCATTACTATGACTATAATCGCTAACATTCAATTTCCTAAAAACAAAGATACTTTCCAAATTCAAATTCGCAATCGATCGCAAGGAAAGCCAGAACCCTTTTACGGCGAACGTTGAGAACTCCTGAATCCGGGATCGGCGAGTGAACCCGTCTGTCCGTTCGACGGCGGGCACACCCGGACCCGCCGCAACGGGAAACTCGTTTTCCGCGGATCGGAAAGCGGCGAACAGAACAGGGTCAGCCAATAAACGTGTTCGGTGTCGTCTGTCCGCGCGAGGGTTCGTCCCACCGTCGACGGGGCATTAATTAATTGCGGTCAGTCAGCGGAAACGACGTCGCGGTCCTATCAGCCGGTAAATTACTCGACGTTTCGACCCTTCGGCCACGGACGCCGCCCCGAGAAGTAATTGAAATTTAAGACGCGAAACGAGCGCATCGGCGCGGCCCGGCTCTGCCCAAATCCCGTCGTCGCTTCGACCCGATTCGATCCAATTAGGCGTCGCCTCAAGGGATCGGGCGACGATTCTCTCCTTATCTCTCTCTCTCTCTCCCTCCCTCTCTGTGTCGCATCCTCTCTGTCTCTCTCGCTTTCCATCTAGGTCTATCTTTGTTGGTGGGCGAAGGGTTCGGCAAGATTCGATTCCGTTTCCGCGCGTTTCTTTCGTGCTTCCTGCCCCCTCGCCCGCTCGCCCCTCGCCGCCCCCGCGGGCTTCTCATGTTCCAGCATTTTTCCGTCAACCCCTTAAGGAACGAACAAACAGGGAACCGCGTTGACGTGAACTACTTTCGAAGAAATTCCAATTCCGTGGTCGACCGAGTGTCAGGATCGAGAAGAGGCTCTTCGGGAGGGTCGAAACCAGTATCGGATGCTCGCCGGCTTTACGGATCCCCGGGGATGTATTATTTAACTTGCGGCCGTAGCAGTTTTTACGGAGCCACCGATGAAACCTTCTTCCGCTTATTTATTTATACGCTTGAGCTGATATTCGGCGTGTAGGTGGTTCGTGGAAGCCAGTGGATATTGGGTGGCAGTTGGTCTTTGGATATTTTTCGGGCGGAAAGGAAATTGTGATTTTCCTGCGAAGGATGAGATGATTCAAGGTATCTCTGTAGAACACAGGAAAAAATTCCACGTAGATGAAATAAAAATTAACAATAGAACAGTCGAATCGACCTGCTTTATATAAATTACAAGAGTGCATTCATTGTTTCGATGGACTGATACTCTAAAATACGCAAGGAATCTAAAATCATTTCGATCCGATAATCTTATCGCCAAATTAAAACACAAAAGTATCTTACAAAAGAATCAATATAACTCGAAGCATGTCAAAAGTGAAACCCATGAATTCATATGAAAAATCAAACTCTACCCTAAGTCGTACAGAATCTAAACAATTCCGCTAGAATACATTAGCAGGTCGTTAACGTCTCCGAAGCTTCTCCATCCGGACAATTATAAATCGCATCCGCGATCCAGAGCCGACGGAAGCGACGATTAACGAGGATTAAACGAACGCGCGAAAGTATTCGATGCGGGCGTGATCCCCGTCGCATAATGTATAAACACGGGTGTATTCGTTCCGCGCATTAGGCGTGGGACCCGCGCAACCGGCGTGCGCCGCGCACACGCCGTGGCCATCGAAATTAACGGATAGCGGCCGTAATTATTTCAATGGTCGCGCCGGTGCGGCCGGCTCGCTGTTCGACCTACATACCGGCAAAGCAGCCGAGCTGACCCCTACCAATCGCGTTGAATTAGCGATCCGGCCTACTTAACGGCCGTCGGCTGCGACTGTTCCGCGATCCGCCCGCTGAATTCCGCGTGTATCGATCAGCGGACCGCTGAAAGGATTAACCCCTTACGGACGACATTTCGGGGGATGAAATTTTCATATTCCGAATACCAAGTCGCAAACGAATGAGTTAATTATTCAAACGGCGAGAGATCGGTACGTAGTTTCCACTTCTTCTATTCTTTAACACGTTGCGCGTCGTATAGAACGTACATACGTGCCCCAGGCAACCTTTGGTTCAGGTCGACGGTCGCCCAGTATCGATGTTTGCTCGTTTAGACGTTGGAAATTAGGGATTCTACCTTTTGGCTACTGTTGGCGCTTTTAGGAGCTTTACAAATTCGGTTTCAGTGTTCTGTTCACTGTTCCTGTTCCGTTCGCGTAAAATGTTATTGACAATAATTGCAGACTCGCTTGAATCGCTTTGAAGTGTTGCATTTCACGAATCTCGCGTTAAATTTTCTTTTTTATTAATTCAGCTCCTTCCTCTGATTGTACTACTTTCGTACGAAGGAGATCAGTTTCATAGTTATTTTTCAATAATTTTTCAATCGCTTTATTGGAGCTTCTACTATGCACTTTTGTCCTCCGATGTGAAACTATTCCGAGAAAAATCGTATCGAACCGGTTCTCGATACAGGGATTCGTAGAATATTGCAGAATTCAGGTCGCGCGATAAGAGGTTCATGTTTGAAATGAAACGGGGGATCGAGCTGTTGATCTTTCATCCTGCTCTGTTCCCGTTTAATTAGCGGATTTTACGCGACGCGAATAAAGAGTGTTTCTGTTTTATTTTCCTAGAACGATTCGTTCAACCGTTAGAACTGAAACGAAATGTTTTACAGCGACTTACGTTCTTCGCGAATGGAACGCCGGACGCGACCGATGTCGCGGCGATCTATAAAATCCCGAATGCTAAAGACGCGATAAGGATTCCTCCTCGTTTCGCCGAACGTTTTAATGAAAAACCACCTGTTCCGTGCGGCCGTGGTTTCCTTGGATCACCCGGGAAACGCGTTATCGGGAACGATGATGAAGGTGTCCGCGGAGATATCGCGTTTCGGTTCCAGCCTTAATTAAAACTCCGTGAAATATCTGTGTAACCGAGCTGCGCCACGTATTCCGCAGGGTCGCGTCGATCGGAGGGTGCAACGGGTGCACCGCACCCGGGCGGCGACATTAACGCTTCAACTGCCACGTGAACACTAATCGAAGCTGCTATGCAGTCGAAACGGTTTTGTTTTAATAAAGTAGGAAGTACACAGTAAAAATTCTTCATAACAGTTGCTCTATCATCTCTCTTGTATCTCGTGCGTCCAACAAAATTCGGATCGTTCGATACGTCAGCGAGGAAATTAATGTTTAAGTTCACGTAAAATATAGTGTCACCTGAATTCGAGTGACCTGGCCGTGGAAGTGTTAATAGGGTGGCAAGAAACAAATGTTTAATATTCATTTTATGCACCTAATATCTAGTTTGAATTATGCAATGCAGTATAATCATTAACAGCGTGGAGAGTGGGACGATGTACTGCCTTGACTACAAGGTTTTTGGAAGATCATAATGATATTTCTCAGTTTTGTAAGGGGCGGTAAATGAAAGTTTGCACACCCTTGCCGCGATGGTCCGCAGCTGTTGGCGTTTAAATAACTCATATTAGACCGCGGGAATGGAACGTTGAAAAGAAATCTTCGCGTGAAAAAGACTATTGCGACGATGGGAAACTAAAGAACGCGCCGTTTACAGTTCACTGTCTGATAACAGCTCGCGCAGAACTTTTTCAGGGATTCCCGGGGCTTCTTCCGTATCGTTCGCGTGTGTGTCATTCAAGGGAACGCATTCAAAGGTGACGGTAACGCAAGAGTGCGTTGCGAAAGGGCCCTGTCAGGTTGAAAGGGAAAAATGAACAGAGAGACGTTCTTTGGGTTACCTTTGCCCTGTTCATCATCGAGCTCGCCCTCTTCAGTCGATACATCAGCTATCTCGTGATTCACACTTTTCACGGGGCTCCCTATAACGTTCGCTATCCGGGTCAGCTTTTAACGCAACTTTTTGTACGGATTTAAAAATTATTATCCGTCGCGTGGCAAATGAATTGAATTTTCCTGGATCTCTACGATACAAAGAGATTAAGAGAAGAACTTTGAGAGTTACTACTTTTCTTTGAGAAAATTACTTTGATTGCTTACTTATTTATGCTTCCTTCTGGAATTGTTACCTTCGTTACTCTCCTGTAGACTATAAAATCAGAGACACGACGCTTCGTGCAGTTGGAACACAAGTAAATAGAAGTTTCATTCAACGAATGCACGATAGTCTTCCATTGAATACTCTTCAGCACTGAAATATTAATAATACCGTTGTTTCCTATGAAATTTTCAATGATAACGTTCGCACGGAACGCGAGACACCAAAACCGGAAAGGCTAAATCAGAGTTGACCGAGGACAAACTGGAAAAAGAATTACAGATTATTTTTCTCGTGTCTCGCCTCTTCCTTTCCCAAACTGCTATTTCGTTGCCGTACGTTTCGATTTCGATGATTACGCCTGTCGAGTGAGCGCGACCCGTTAACGAGCGTTGTTCGTCGCATACCGTTCCTGTCGTTCGGAACGGCGAAAGTAACGGAGGAAACTGGTTAACGGGAGAGCACGGGAAATTCTGGAGCCCCGAGCAAGGTTGAAATGTCATGAATGTGATTTCGAAGCTGCGGGAGCGACCCGGATGCCGCTCCACGGTGATGGTTCGTTACCTGTCCGGAATTTTCGCTTCTGAGGTCGCTGCCGGACGATAAACGCGATACAAAAATGGCATTTGTAATTCAGAGGCGGGGCGGAATGTCAAAGGGACTCGGGAGTGCTGTAATGTTTCGCTGGTAGTCGACGACTTTTTGTGTCTCAGAAATTCTGGAGTGCCGCAGAGAAGTTTCGCTCGGAAAATGCTGCCGCGGCAGATGAAAATGTGCTGTTCAGACTTCAAAGTGCTGTAGTGCCTCGCTGCTAGTCCCGAATTCATCTACGCTTTCTTATAGTAATGGAGACAATGTGCGTAGAATATTGAATTTTCCGGTGTGACCCGGAGAACTAAAGCGACTTGAAAGTACAGTAGTGCCTCGATACTAGTTCAAAATTCCTCGTGACAGTGAAAGTTTAATAAAGAGAAGCAAATATGTATTATAGACAATCTACAATATGTAATATCTCTTTGGAATATAATGTAACAACGATAATTTTTCGAAGATAGTCGAAGTTCATTAAAAAAGTTCGAAAATTGTAAAAAGTTCGTTGATTCCGATTGAGGAATTGATTGTAACGTCTCACACTCATCGAAATACGTTGCGCAAGGAGGTCATTAGGGTTACGGTGAAAGCATTGGTGCCCCCCCGACGAGCAAGATCATCTTCATAGTACGGCAAAGCCACATTGCGGGCCAAGTGGGCTAGAGGCATTCGGTTGTCCACACTCAAAGGCAATGGAGACCTGAATATGGCAGGCCAGGTACTCGTACCCCGAAATCCATTGACGGAACGCTCGCAAACAGACGGCGTGCAAGCAATAATCTATACTGCTCGCTTCGACAGAACCGGAAATGACACTTGCTGTCGCCGCAATGCACAACTCACGTGTCGGGCAATTTTTATAGCTGAACGTTTCTATAAAAGCGTCTCGAACGGCGCTCTGAAAATTTGTCCACACATGTATCTGAAGTATTTATCCATGTACTTTGGGCTTGATATTTAATATAGGAGGGAACAACTTAGAACTGCCAACTCTGAAACAAATGATTCCTACTTTCATTCTCAACTCGCGTGCTCAAAAGAAAACGAAATATTTTCACTGTAGAATTAACTATGAAATCTACAAATTTCGGCATACAATACTTTGCAGTAACATTAGCTGAAGTAATTATAAAGAATTTTCATTTCTACAAATCAACATGGTTTTCAGAGTTCCAATTACCAAGTATTGCTAAGTAGTCCCTTCTATACGAAATGATTTCTATCTCGGAAATCGAAATTTTCTGCAAATAAATTGTCTCTATTTATATAACAAAGAAAAACCTCATAACATCCCCGTAATGTAAAAACAATATACATACACTTTTTAAGTTCTTGAGTTTTGTCCAGAAAACGGCTGTTCATCCGCACTCTGCAAGGGTAGCAATAATGTATTCCTAACTTGCATCTCGAAGGGTGCGCGAGGATGTGCAGCAGGTCATCCATCGACCTGTTCCTCGAGCGCAGCTGTCACTCGAGGGACCACGGGGGTCGTAGTGTCGGCGATACAGTGATACCTCGAAATTATTAATTCGCCCTCGTCAGGATAGGATCCAGGTCGTCGTCGTGTCCCGACGTTCCTCCTTCCAGCGTTGCAACGTGTGCGCGCGGACAAGCCCTCGCCGCGGCGCAATTAACGCGCGAATACCAGCGAGATAACAACCTCAACTTTTTTAATAATAACGCCAGTTTTTAACGTTGCCGCGCCGAAAGAAGCCACCGCGCTCGCTAAATCCTTTCGCGGTCCGCCATTTCATCGCGTTTTACACGCGTTTGATTTCCGTCCGATTGCTCGGGGACGCTGAATGTATGTATGTATATTCCTTTTTCCTGTGTTTTTTGTTTCCACATTTTGTTTCCTCTTCTTTTTTTTTTTGGTTTTTTAATACGCGAGAGTTGCTGCCAGGTTTTTCGTTTTTCTCCCCCCTTTGTTGCCGGGGGACCATTGTCTCGCGCACGGAAACTCGTCGACGGAGCGACGGCGATGGCTTCCGAACGGCCACCGTGATGGAACGTTGACGTGTTACGCGTTACATGTGGCCATTGTCTCGAACTTGGGATTTTTAACCCCTTGTTAAGAACGCTGGGCTAATGGACATTTGTTATACGGTTTACTCTATGGATTGTGGAAACATTGATTTCAGTCGATTGGATCTTGGGAATTAGAGGTTTGGAAGTACAGAATCGGAATAGATATTCGTGTAATCGCTGAAGAATGTTAGAAATGTTAAAACATTCAATGTGCGACAAATTTCGTGAACCTAGTGTTAATGATTTATTAGAAGCCTTACTCTAATGTGTAACGATTGATAATAGAAGAATGATACTTGATTCGAACTCGAAAGGTTTGGATTTGATTTATACCTGTCAACTCCTATTTGTGGTTTTCCTTATGAATTTGACATGTTGTAGGTCAAGAGGTCGAATTCGCGACAGAGTTCATTCTTTATCAATGAGTTATCGAACCGCACGGTTAACTCGTACTCAAAATAATTGCGACTCGTGCAGCTGACTGTAGATTTTGGATGCATTAGTGCAACACATTTTTAGCACTCCGCTGTGCGCGAGTGGATTAAACTTGAAGCTTTTATTTGTGTGCCTCTTTTTTTTCGGCCACGGTAGATTTGTTTAATGTTTGTCGATTAATGGTGGCTTCGCGCGGGCTTCGTTTATCGCAATGGAGAGATCGTGTTTCGGTAAACTTTTTAGCGAACGTCGAGGAGTTTATGGACGCACGCGTGAAATATGGCTGCAGCTTTCGGAAAACTGTTTGTAGCTTTTGTTAGAGCCGGCTGTTTGGATTTGGTAGCCGTTTCGGTTACAGGATGAAAGGTTTGTGTTCTGTGCGCGGTGGTTGAATGGCTGGGAACTGGATCGAATGGATCCTTACTCCTTTAGAGGAAATGACTCGAATTTTTCAATAGATTTTAGTAGTTTCTTTCGAGATATTTCTTCAGAGATGTTGGGTGAACCGACGCGTATAAATTCGCAGCACCTCAATCCACTTATTTCTCTCACGACCGTTGTTCTAATCGAAACATTCTTTTAAATCAAAGTAACTGTTTAACACTGGAACTATCGAACTCAACTAACTTATTTAAAATTCCTTATGATAATTAGAAGGGTACATTTCTTACGATTCTAGTCTCCTCGCTGCACCTATACAAACGCTAATTTACTTTCCAACTTCCAAAGTATCCTCATAGTTTCGACAACCGTCAGACGAGAACCTAAAAACATGTTATTCCGAACCATCTATCAGTTCCGGCGATAAAAAGTACTTTCAACTCAGACGCGCCTATTTACAGCGATGCGATATTTCTTCAAATTCCCCCAATAGATCCCAGGAAAAAAAACATTTGCTCCGGGGGAATCGCGTTATCCTGAATTCCCACCGCGAGCGATTAATTCAATAAATTTCAATAATCGATTTACCGATCGCGGGAACTCTCGAAGGAAGAGCGACGCCGGTAAACCGTGGAAAGAGGCGAGGCGAGAAAATATCCGTGGCGAGAAAGAAAAGAAACCGCGGCGGGGGAGTCCCCGCGATCGATAGTCGCGAATCGTCACCGCCGTTAAATAAATTCCATCAGGGCACGTCTTGGGTGACCCGGTCGCGGTGGCAAAAAGGCGGCATCCCGTCGGCCGTCCTCCTGGAAAATTAAATTTTTAACGAGCTCGTCGCCGCTCGCCGAATAAATATCTACATATCGGTAATTAAATTCGATTCGGTCGTTTGCGAGTCTCCGTCGGCGGTGTTGGCCATTAGTTGCTTGAAATAATGGATAAAGAGCGGCGAATCATCCAGTTCGATTGTTATTTTCGAATAACGAATAATTAATATGTTCTTCATTTATTCACTTCGGTCATATATTATTTGTTACCTTCAGTAACTTTTGCTCAACGCTGCATGTGACTTTCTGTTAATTTTTGGACTAATTTTTTCCTAGGTTTGAAACAAACTTCGTGGTTTTACAATGGAAAGTTCACGAACAACATTACTTATGGTGCTAGCGAATGACTCGAATAACGAGTAACTCGGATAACGATTAATTATTTACTCGTCATTGTTATTCAAACAAAGTTTCACTCCAATAATACCTAACACTGGCCGAGCCTATGTGCAAGCACATAATGTACCGTCGGTGACGTCCAACAAACGGAGAAGACACCCCTTCAACCCCTTTTCCAGCGGCCGGATAAACTTTCCGGCCGTTATTTACCGCGAAACTATTTTGCAATTTAATTCCGAGGGAAACCGTCGACGTGACACGACGCGACGTTTCTGCCGCTTCCGTTTTGTCAGAAAGCTTCGGATCCGGACACATCCGGCGAAGTTTGATAATGCGTCGTTCGAGCGAGCCGGCATTGGTTTATCGATACCGAGAGCGAAGTTTCTGGGTTTCGTTGGTTTTGCGCTGATCCCCTTGATTGCAATTGGTGTTATTTGCGCGGAGAATTATGGGGGAGATTGAAGGGGAAATGGTAATTGGCGTTAAAGGGTTTTCACTGTTAAGAATCGACGAGAATTCTTGAAAAAGGTCAACATCAACCCTTTGCCGTTGAATACCGTAATGGCGACTTCGAGCCTTGATATCCAAAACCGACAGTTGCAGGTAAATAATAATTTAATTATTAATAAATATAATTAAATTATTAATAAGTAACTGTATAAACAGTTACAATGATATATGAATAAGAAGGGATTGGTATGTGCCATTTTTCTTTTCCATAGATATATTAAATCTATTAAAAATAAGCATTAGTAGTAATAAGAAAACCACTAACGGTAATAATGCAACTATTCAAGATTTCGATGCATTCAGAATAAATTTAAAAGCTTAAGAAACTCTCGTCTCCAAACGATTACGTACAAGGAACTAAATAAATTGGTTCGGAAGTTTCAATTCTCGCATCTGTTCTCCTTTAATTTATTTATTTCGACGTACTTCGAACATTCGAATAGACTGCAAGTATAAAAACACCAAGTCCACAGTACAAAGGTGGTAAATTATCTGTCTATGGTAAACATTCCGAGGAGTCTGCTATCAGCGTGATACTCAAGCTTCGTTTTCACAGGGAAAACATCGGGAACGCGTAATGCTTTATGCGTTTCGTGCAACGTGAAGAATCGTGACACAGATTTCCAAGACGACCTCTGCCTCTCACTCTTTCTCTCTTTCCCGTTACACTCGTACAATCGGAACAAGTTGGAAATATCAACGAGGATTTCAAAGGACACGACATCTTATTATGAACGCACTCGCGAACGGCACCAAAGGAGGCAGCGCGGCGCACACGGAAACAAAGAAAATAAAAGGACGATCAGTAATATTTCATGTTATTGTGTTTACCGGAAACACGAGCGGAGTGCTCCGCGAACAAAGCGCTAAAAGTAATTTTATTTCAAACTTAACGAGGCCATTCGAGGAAGATCGAATGAAATTTCATCCACCGGCAGAGAAAGCACGTTCCAACGGTAATTGTTCAAATTACCAGAAATCATAAAACAATCTCGAAGTTGTCGCGAAGATTCCGATACTTCCAGATATATATATCGTCGTAGACGGAAAAATGGGAACATTCTTAAAAATGGAACAGACTCTAAATGAAATCCCGATAATTGAACGGAAAATTTCGTACCGTTCCATTTGAGATCTGCTCTCTGCGATTGTCATAATTTATTCAACGTATCCGTTACGAACACCTGAAATTCGTGTTAATCGTTGAGACAGAAAAAATGGACGTAGGTCGGGTAATTTATCAGGGAAAGGAAGATTTAGTTAGGGGTATTTTAACCGGGATTACAAGAAGATTCCCGCGGAGGGACGGTAAAAATAAAATGCACACGAATGCGCCTGCCGTTCTCGTTGATAAATTACAGGTTTAATGCATTTATCAGCGGAACGTAAGTTCGATTTTGTTTTCGCAGTTTCCACTGTAAACACGCGTGGAAAACTTTCGGCAAATAACGCGAACTTCCGGTTCCCGGGCGGACGTTACGTCTGGACGGAAACTGAGGGGGTGGGGGTTGAAACTCGTTGCTAAGAATGTAATATTGCATTCTCCGATCGTGGTTGTTCGGTTCATATACATAGGTAGCGCGGAACTTCCGAAGTGCTGACTTCGACCGATTTACCGAAACTTTTCCCCCGTTGATGTTGACCCCTCGTTTCCCAGTATTTCAGGTGATCTTATAATTTTCCTCCGTAGGGATAGAATAGTGCTGACCGTCCGGAAAGAGGTGGGGGAAAGTTGAGAGGCGATCGCGTTGCGTTCACGAGTTCCTCGAACTTTTTCGGAGATCGCTGGTCCCATCGACGTCGTAACGTTCTTGTTTTACGCTCGATCAACCTCGGGAAACGCTGAACGCCGCATCCGTTTCGCTTTTTACTGGCTACGTGGACGCTGGGGTCGGTCCGTTTTAAATGTGAAACGGTGGGGGGACTCTTTATTATTCTGCTTTGAGGACTGATGAAAAATAGATGGGACAATATAGACAATTTTATTCTGCCCTAAGGGTTGATAAGAAATAGATGGAGCAATCTAGAAAGTTGCATAAAATGTTCTATTCTGTTGGTAAGTGAATAGTGTTACCATTGTCGAGGTGAGAATCTCGTGAAAATATTATTTTATTCAATTAGTCTTACGCGATGTTATTATTAAGAAAATGTTCAAGTGATACTATTATTAAGAAACACATCTTACGTGGCTACTATTACTAGACGAAATTTTTCTAGTATACTATTGCAACAAATTTTACTATTAAAACAATTCTTTATCACCCTATTCGAACGAACAGTGAACATGAATTCGAGCGAAACAATTCACTAAACAATAAAAAAATTCTACCAAATTATTTCTAAAATGAACTACCAAGTGCAACTATCTCATCAGTGACAATCGAAAGCTTCTTCCACGTACACAAGACTTGCCCTAGAAAAAAAAGAGAAGAAACCGTTAAACCCGACGTCAAATATTTATCACGGATGAGGTGAAAGCGCCATCGGTCGCTTCCTCGCCCTCTCCCGCTGGCCTCGCAGACTAATCCAACCCCGTGCTTAGCGGGGGGTACGGTAACGAGTAAAGACGAGGGTAAACCCTTCGATTTTTCCGGTTCTCCGGGCGCGACGGTGCCCGGATAATTGTGATTACGGTCTGGCTAGATGAGGAGAGGGCGCGGGGCGAGCGGGCGAAAAAAGGACACCAGTTTGTGTTCCTCGTTTTTCGGTCGTTACGAAATCGGTAATAGGAGCGCGGCCCAATGCAAATGAAATCGTAACAGGACAGAAATGTAAATCCGCCTTGCGAACCGGAGAGTTCGTAGGTATCTCGTTACTTATAAGCACTCGTAACCCGCTGGTTACCACTTAATGAAATTAATGGCAGCCGTCGCCTCGCCGGTGACGAGTAAATATATACCTCCTTATCCTGTGCGTCAAAGTCCCTTTTTTCTTAGTTCTCGTCCCCTCCTCAGGCGAACGAGACGAGAAGATAGAAAAAGGTTAAAAGAATGGAAATTGTTGTTGAATTTTGTTGGTTTGAAAGGTTTTTGGTTTATTGAAGGCGTTAATCCGAGCAGTAAGGTAACGAGATGTTAATTCGAGGAAAATTGATGTAGGAAACGTAGAAATGGAATGTTAATTTAAGGATAATTGATATGTAACGGATAAAATTATAGATATTTTAGGTACTTCAATGCAATTTCATTGTGAAACGCAGTGCTTGGATGATACAAACATTGCTTGTCTCTGCTTAGCTGAATTCAGCGTTTGATTTCGGTCGCGAGTAGATCCGAACGAACGTTTCCTACACGTCGCAGATTATACAAGTTCACGCTGCTTACATCGCAAGTAAGTAATTCCTCTCTGACAACACGCAATTTTGCGTAACTCAGGAACCTATTTCTCGAGACAAATAGACTTCCGTTTCCATATGTCCGACCGGGTGTACGTTCACGCTGCTCGCATCCCGGATAAGCGTTCCCGTCTTACAGTGTATAATTTTGTATTACTCGAGAACCTATTCCTAGAGTCAAATAGACGTGCCGGTATAATTGGCCTTCTACTCGTGTCAGCGAGATTTCTTGACTGAATGTAGCTGCCTACAATAATCTTCACGTTGCAACAACCACATCTTAACTATTTCCAGACAAAGTATTGCACGTACAATCCGTAATACCTTAATCCGTTCAAATTCACATTATAGTATACACTGTCCTATCATTTCGCTGACAGAATCTTAAAACAGTAACATAATCCTACACACATCTTTCCTCTGAGCCTATTTCTACCAGGAAAACAATATAATTGATTTCATTCGAAACGATGTTCTTCGTTAGGTAAATCAACACAATTTTCCTATGGAAACCATATCCAAAATAGCGAATCAAATCCTGACACCTCGAACTCATATTCAAATTCCATAATAAATGAAACATTCCGTCAACTATCCAGCAATACAACAGCCAGCTCTTAGAGATACACGTCAGACCACGAGTGAACTCCGCTTCCCCGTTTCACACGGAGGAAAGAGGGAAAAGAGGAAGAGAAGACGGAAACTTTCATCTCGGCCGGATGTAAATGTAATCATCGCGGCTTCATTATGAAAGCGGAAAATTCCGGCGAAGCTTTCGGCTGCCTTTCGCGCTTTATTAGCCTCCGCGAAGGGCGCAGTTAAAGTCTACACGGAAAGTTGCAAAGCCTCCGGTCGGCCCCTTTTCTCTTAATTTCCGATGATTTTCTACACGGGGTCCGTGAAAGGGGCCGCGACCCTCTGGCAGCCGTTGCCGGGAACCCCGGATCCCGAGCGGCTGGTCCAATGGATCGCTTTCGAATCAATTACATCAAGATTTCCCGGAGCTTCGGCGCGCAAACAAGCCGCGCGCCGCATGAAAACTTGAAAAGTATTTCACCTCTCGGCGGAGTGCCCGGCCGAGCCAAGGCGGGTAATGAAGTGCCCGCCGAACCCCGCGGGAGTCAACAAAGTTTCATTAAAACGGAAGTAGCTCAACCTGCCGCCACCGTACCTCATAAATGAGTATCTTCATGTATGTAACTTAAATCGATTCGCCCGGCGAGCTCTGTACCGGCTTGTCTCCGGCGAACTTTAATCCCCTTTCACCACGAATCCTGCCGGGACACTTTCTGTTTCACTTATCCGCATCATCCGCGCGATGTCCCCTCCTCCTCTTCTCGCGCCACTTGCTCTTCAAAGGATTTCGTGTATTCGGAAGCTTCAGCGCTTCGGTATTCGTTGTTATAACATTCAAACTACTAGATGGTTCAAAATCGCGCATCCTTGATTTCTTTGTAATTAATGAAAAGGTAACGGATGTTTCTTTGAGAGATTAGTAAAGAAATTGATTGTACAATACGCGAACTGAATTTTAAATCAATTAAGGTCTCTATAGATCCTTGGAGTTTCTATAGAGGAATTTGTAGTTTTAGTGTTGTCCCCTTGCATTTTACTATCGACAGTTTGGATGGAATAAGACAATTTTCCATGACACTGTGAGTGCTAATTTACTTTGAAGATGATAAATTGGTAATAGCAAAATTTCGCTTTGATACGCTTTGGACGACGAACAATATTGATATTTATTGAATTAATATAGAAGTCTTCGTCATGAGTGTCATCGGACATTGTATGTTAAGGGGTTAATGGTGATTATTGTTGAGGGTGGGATAGATGGCGAAGACAATGTGGGAGGACGAAGGACTGGAGAGATACGAAGAGGGTGGAAGGTATTAAATAGACTTACGGAATTTCGAATGCTAAGGAGGAGGGTTTATAACGAAATTATGTAAACGTAGGTAGCTCTGAATTGTATTTTTCTTGTTTGCGTAATTAGTGGGAACGCGTTCGCGGAATTATCAGTTCGCATTGATTTCCTGTTAACTCGGCATGCGATGAGAATATGAACGAGACGTAATTCATGTCGATAAGATATGGAAAAAATTAATAGGCTCGTTCAGTATTAATAACGATTAATTCGGAACCGAATCGATCGAAAGTTTTATAGCTTTCGCGTGAGCAATCGAAAGGGTTTGTTTGCGTTTTCGTTTCCAGGAAATGGCGTACCAGCAATTTTCCCTCGAAAATGAGTCGTTTTAATTTCACTAGTTGCCGGACGCTTGGCTGGTATTTCCATTCGATCGACGATTTATCACGGGGACTCGTCGGCGACGTATAATTATTAGGATGAAACACGCGTTACGGTGAATGGAAAAACGCGTTCATTCAAAAGGATTTATCCCCGTCTGCTCCGGGTACCAGATTTAATTTCAAGCGCGCGCGTGTCCGTCGGTATCATAAAGGGCACACGATAATCAAAGCATAACGAACCACTGTTTTCTCCCTTTACAGGGATTAGCAGAACATCTTATCGTCTTAATTTTTCGTAATCCAACGAAATCCTTCTGAAAATTCAAACCTTTCGCTGGATATTACATGAAAGAAAGGTTTCCAGGTGTAAATGATTATACTAATATTTTGATTACTAAAATGTATAGACGAAATAATAATTATTACTAATTATCGAGAAATTATATTTATTCTAAACAATCGATTGTTCTAAACAAAATCGATTCTCTTTTCAAAACTAAAGCCTTTCAAACTAGTTGCTTTTATTTCAATTACAGTTACCTCGCTATTTCGTCATATACTCTAATTGTCCAATTAGAACAAAGACAAATTAATCCACGCGTAGCATAAATAATTCCCATAGAATCACAATTATTCATTCAAATCAATCGAATGTTCTAAACAAAATTGATCCTCTTTATAAAACTGGATTTCTTTTGGAAATGGTAGCTTTTATTTCGATTACAGTTAGCTTACTATTTAATCACATTCGCTAATTGGCCAATTAGGACAAAGATAAATTGATCCACGTATACCATAATAATTTCCACGGAATGACGATGGAATGCTCGTCGCGGAGATGATTGAACAGCAAACGATTCATTTTCACGTGTCTCGTTCTCGAGAAAACCGGCAATTATCCTCAGGGCGAGCGGATCGACGGTCTGGTTACGAAAGTTCACGGAACCTGCATGGTTCACGTCTCCGGTCGTGGCGGAGTATCTTGCAGACGTAATTGACGCGTGTTATGGTGACGTCCCTGTAGCGGCGGCGAGATCACGCTCGTACGAGCGCAAAATCGAATCGCTTCCAGCGGGCTGGCTCACAGTTTATTGCTGGATACCGCGCACATCGACGTTGCATTCTGGGAATGTCTCTGCCCTGAAATAATTTGCACCCTCCACGGACGGCCGTGGGCAGTCTACTTTCACTGCCCGGCTAGTTTGGCCTTCCAACTTCTCCGAAAATCCACAGCCATTAACCTCGAAACACGCAAAGTGTAACGTAAACAACGAAACTGACGACTTTCCTTGTTTGAATGGAAATTCAAAGCGGCGGCCGGGGATAATTGTGTTGCTTGTTTACTCCAAAGAGCATGGGACTTTGGTTTCTATGAATATCTTGCGCGATTTCTCTACGTCGATGGAGAATTTGCTGGTAACTAATCGATTAGAAAAGGAGATCACTAAGATATTCTTCTGTAACGATTCCTTTGTAAGCAATTATTGTGTGTTATGATATAGAGAATTATTAATTGGTATTTTAGAATTTGTGGAATAATGATTGAGAAATTATTCGAATGGAATTCAAGAAACGATAAAGATAATTTTCTAAAAGACGACGAAAAGTCAATGTCCATGAAAGGTAAATGTTGGCGTGAACATTTTTTCACGATAGAGAATCGAGAAAACGAGAGTGCATTAAAAATTGCCAATGGTTCCGGCGTGGTTCGATCGGATCTTTCATAATTAGCGTGAAATTACGTTACGGGATTCGGCGTCGATCCACGGAGAGGTGGGAGGATGGCACGCACAGATAAAATTTCGGCGGACGAACGAACGAGCCGTTCGTAATCCCAGGGCAGCATTCCATAAAGTTGCACCAGGATCTGCGATTGATTGATTCGGAAATGTTGTGGCTTATGCGGATGACAGCTCGATAATGAGCCTGTCAGCGCTACGACAGATCCGTGTTGCTCGTAAGCTCGATATTGGCGAATCATTTTTTTTTTTCATCCACTCACCCCCATTCCCCGCTAAAACAATGGTCCAGTAATTCATTTAACCGTGACGCAAGCGGAAGATGATACTCGATTCTCGAGGATCCATCGACCGTGGTATCTGGATCGAGATGGGGTTTGAAAATCGCTGGGACAAAGGATGGTGGTGAATGGAGAACAATATATTCATTATTTGTTTGCTTATTGTTGACTGTTTTGCGCTGTTCCATCTTGGCTTTTGATTTTCAGGATTGTTTATGCAGAGAAAAGTGTACAATTATGTATGAAGTGTATGACTGTTACATGTAGTAATTGTGTCTGTGTTTATATGGATATTTATATCAGTATCTATGGGAACGTGTACATCCATATTTGTATTAGTATCTCTTTCAATATCTATATTAATATGTGTATCAATATCTATATTAATATGTGTATCAATATCTATATTAATATGTGTATCAATATCTATATTAATATGTGTATCAATATCTATATCAAGATTTATTTCAATATCTATATTAATATGTATATCAATATCTATATCAAGATTTATTTCAATATCTATATTAATATGTATATCAATATCTATATCAATATCTATATCAATATCTATATCAATATCTATATCAATATCTATATCAATATCTATATCAATATCTATATCAATATCTATATCAATATCTATATCAATATCTATATCAATATCTATATCAATATCTATATCAATATCTATATCAATATCTATATCAATATCTATATCAATATCTATATCAATATCTATATCAATATCTATATCAATATCTATATCAATATCTATATCAATATCTATATCAATATCTATATCAATATCTATATCAATATCTATATCAATATCTATATCAATATCTATATCAATATCTATATCAATATCTATATCAATATCTATATCAATATCTATATCAATATCTATATCAATATCTATATCAATATCTATATCAATATCTATATCAATATCTATATCAATATCTATATCAATATCAATATCTATATCAATATCTATATCAATATCAATATCTATATCAATATCAATATCTATATCAATATCTACATCAATATCTGTATCAATATAATTAATGTAACTACATCTCAATTCACAATAAGAGAAAAATATATATGTATACACGTATATTTTTCCCAAATTGTTCAACGTCGCGCTTTGATGTGCCCAGAGGAGAGAGAGAGGAGAAAAAAGGGATGCTTTTCATCCGTCGCGCAGCGAAACTCTATTTAGACGAGCCGTGTGGCATTCACGTATCCCCCTGCCCCCACTATTTTTCTATATTTCGAGACATTTAAGGGATGAAAAAAATTCCTGTTTACGTGTCTACCGGAGAACAATGGATTACGGGAACGTGTCTCACATTTGGATATTCTATACGGAACGCCGCATGGGAGCAAACATTAGCGGGATTAACGCGGTACCAGAAAATTCGAACAGATTTTTCATTGGTATGTGACAATTGTTTAACAGTAAAATTACCAGATAGGTGAAAATCACCCATACCTGATTTCTTCCTTTTGCAATTATTAAAACAATAACAAATGTTTCTCTGAGGAATTAAAGAAATTGATGTAGCAACGAGCAAACTGAATTTTAACCCTACTCCTACAGAAACTGTCAAAAGACCTTTGGAATTCTTAAATTAAAATTATTTTCCGAGTTTAGTCATACATTCCGACCATTCGACTTTTCGATAACGATTCTAAAATTAACTACAGAAAATGTCCAAAATTCAATTGAGGAGAAACGATTGAACGGGGAAACTAATTTCACATGAAAATTTCAGACGTCGTTTGACACCTTCGGTGGAAATAGTGTTAAATCAATTAAAGTCTCAGCAGGTGCACACTTGGAGTTTCTACAGGGAAATTTCGAAAAGTCAATTCAACTGCTCGGCAGTTTTAGTGTTAAATAATTTGTTCCCTTTCGCCGTAATTATTAACCGAGAGTGCGTGCTGGTTGGTCTCGGTAAAAGCAGCGCGGGGCGAAGGCTGGGAAAGGAGAAAAGATTAGAAAGTCGCGGAACTTTCCGTGACGAGACGAACGCTCGCGGGGGGACGGGTCGTATTTAGTTGAAAAGGAGGGATGGGAAAGTTCACGGAAAGCTCGCCGGAAAAACCGGGACTCGGCGCGCGGGGGCGGCGACCGGGAAGAATACGTGAATCGCGATGCAGTTAAAAACTTCGGATGTCGCTTTCGCCGGGGGTAAACTGCTTTCACGTCGCTCCCCCCGTTTAATTAATCTTTCCGCGCGGAACTTCCGGCCGCGACGGGTGGAACGCGCGCGGAAGTAACTGGGGAACAGGGTTCCTGTGGCTCGTGAATGTGTTCATAGTGACGAGCGATTCAGTTAGAATGATCTGGGGTGAGTTAATTGAGACGATTCTTTTCTGTTTTATTTGTGAAGTTTTATATCGGACTGGGGGAAAGATTTCATATTTCAATGGGAGGTTCGTAGAAATATTTCGGATAAATGTAAATAAGTGTGAGAGTAAATATTATAAATAAACGCGAATAAATATTTCAAATGAACATTAGAAACGAGTGAAGTGAAAGCTAATAGAAAGTTTCTAAATGAAACGAGTAGTTCAACGAAGTTCAGTAAAATGAAATTTTTCTTTAAACTTCGTTCGGAAAATTACGGGACCCTTTGGTTTATATTTATATTTTATTTATCAATAATGCGGGATTTTTAGTCTATCGTTTAATTGCTAGTCCTACATTAATCTAACATTTTAGATATGTATAACACGAATCTAAAGTAAAATTACAAAATCGAATTTCTTATTATTTCTTGTAAGTTACAAACTTCGGTTTGATTGATGTTAAAAAATATATCAATATAATTACCGACGCTCGCGTTTTTTATCGTTGGATTTTCTTTGGATTCGTTGAAGGTTTCCTGTGAAGTGGAGTTTTAATAGAAATATTGGATACGTGTTTCTTTATATTGGACGTGTTTACGGTAAAGGGTTGGAAAGAAATTTCGAAGTTGTCGGAAACACGTGAAGTGGAAATGTATTTGATTTATTATCGCGGGAAGCATTGGAAGTAAAACTCTGTGAATCGAAGGGATTCCGTATTTCTCTTTAATAATTCAAAGAAATCGTACGACACATTCTGAAGTAAGATCTTTCTTTCGTTAATTCTCCGGGTATTTGAATTGCGAGCGTTAAAGTAGTCGACGGTACTCGAAAATTAATAATCGCACGTGTATATGTGTTCGAACATTGTCTCGCCGGGGTACCGGTGTTTTATAATTGAAAAGTTTCGAAAGGACGAAGTGCCATTGAAGTTACCGGGTGGAAAGTAATGAATACCGGGGCTTGTCCATGGAAATGGAGGCTTCCATATTGAATTCGCGATTAAATTCGGATTAAAGAATTAATAATGGACGTCGCATATTAGCGTTGTTCTAACTCTTCGCGGAATGAAAGTGTTCCATTTAATTTCGTGGATGGCCAGCGGCGGCTCGTTTAAAATTATGCAACGAACAAACCGCGAACAATAAACGGGCGTACGAGTGAATTATAAACGAGTACGTTATTTTTGCACCCTCCTTTCCTTCTTTGTTTCTTTCTTTCCTTCTTTCTTTCTTTCTTTCTTTCGTTTTTTTCCCCTCTCGTTTCCTTCTTTTTTCCTCTAAATAAAACACAATCTCGAAACGGGCAACGAAAGAAAATACGACGCGATAAGCGCTGCTTTCGCAGTGAATTTTAATTTCACCTTTTATCCCCCGGATCCCGTTTTACCGCAAAGTCTCTCTCGAGTTAATTTTGATCAGCTTAGTCAGGATTTCTCGCGAGGCAATTTTTTTCACAATAATTACCTTCTGATTCGGTTTAAGGGTTCCGCCCGCGACGAAGAACGCCGTTTAAACTTCACCTTTATGAATATCGAATTTACAAACACGTTTCAAACTACCCCGAAAACGAATTACTATGATCGCAGAGAAAGATAGTAAAGGGTTAAAAGGAAATTCATTGCTCGCAACGATACCGTTTAATTGGAATATATTTTTGCATTTATATTCGACAAATTCCCTTTGGAACGCTTAAGAAACATTCGATGAATTTATTATTTTATTATTAATGGTAATCGTATATCTCCAAGATCCAAGAGCAAACCTTCATCTTCAATATTTCCAATCTCCTAGCAACACGTAAATCTATCTAACAAAATAAATTCATAACGCCAGAATGAAATCAATTCAAATCAAGTTACATCAATAAAAAAATCTTCGTTCATTCAAATTCTAATACATAATAATTAACTGTAATACCACAATATTTTCTCAACCTTTTATATTCAAATAACGGAGTTAAAACATATCCTGAGTACCAGGTTGCTAAATCTCATCCAAACGCAATTAATAAAACATTCATTTACGAGTCGCCGAATCGTTTATACGTTATCAAATAAAGCTAACATCCTTATCTCTCGGTGTTCATCGACCTACACGTTCGATTCCGTTCCGTGCGCGCAGGACAACTGGCTGGATCAACGAGTATTTGGCGTAATATCAATAGAGCCAGTCGAAACCGAATTTCCCTCGGAGTAGAAGCTGTCGTGGGACGGGACACGTATAGACTGTGCGACGATCTCCCCCAGACGGATGGAAAATCCTCGATCCGCGCTGTAAAGAGGGGATGAGGGGGCGAAAGGGAAGGGAAACAGCGCAGGGAAAAGTCTCGAGGGAACGAAACCGTGTTTTCACGGCCGACGAAAAGCAATAGTCGACCGGTGACGTTCGCTTCATTCACCGGGAACAAGTTTACGGAACACCGAGGGATCTTTCCCTCGTCATCTTCGCGCGGCGGCGCGGAAACACGCGGGAACCGTGACGCGCCTCCGATAAGGGTGATAAGACCGCGCCGGCGATAATAAAAGCGAAGAAACGGGGCCAGAGGAGGGCGAATAATGCGGCCGAGTCGCGGGAAAGAGACTTTTCCTCCCTTCTAGCGGATTTACAAGGAACAATGAAATATTTCGCGCAGCCGTCCGCGCGGAAATTCGCATAATGCACCCGGTGACACGGAAATCGAGGCTCGTGCGTCTGTAAACAGAATAGAGTATCGGGGACAGCGACTTCGGGAGAATTTTGTTTGCAGCTCGCAACGATCGAACGTCGAGAGTGAAACTTTCGATTCGAGGAATTTGTTTGTCTTCGAACGAAAGTTACTGCAACTTTTAACACTAAAACTACCGGACGGATCAAAATAACCCCTTCCTGATTTCTTCTTTTCGCAATTATTACTAAGATAACAGCTGTTTCTGTGAGCAATTATTAAAGAAATTGATTTACCGATACGCAAACTGTACTGTAAATCAATTAAAGGCTTAATAGATGCATTCTTGGAGTTTCTATACAAGAATTTCAAAAAGTCAATTTAATTGTTCGGTGGTTTTAATGTTAACCATCCGAGTGTTACGGGTCTATCCAAAAATCCGATCGAAAAACGTCGCGATCGCGCTTCTTTCGTTTCAGGAAAACGGAAAAACGCTTTTCTGTTTTTATATGAAAAGATTCTAGATCGTCCTATTTTCCCATTTGTAAGCAGGAAATAAATATAAAGATAAATGTTTAGACGGAAGATAAATAAATGAACTTCATTTGATTCGACGAATTTCCTTTTCTCGTTCAGTTAATATACATTGATCTCGTGGGCATTATCTGTTAAAAGAATGTGTCCACTGTACGCTAGTGCCATTTGTTTTTAGTGCGACTATTATCGGACGACTCAATTTATTCTGCAAATTTCCGTCGACTCGGACCAGCGTTGTTATCAAAACAGCGTGTTAATTGATTAAAAAGCTACTTTTCCTCAGTAAATTATCCGTACATCCCATTGTTTCCGAAATCAAATATTGAATTTAAATATACGTATGTATACTCGGTACGATAATCAACATAATACGTTGCTCGACGTGTTATTACGTTGTTTATGAAATTTATTATTCAATGCGTCCGGAACATTCGGTTTCGAAGAAATGAATCTGTAAACAGTGCCGGGGGCATTGATACCGGAACCCATTCTGTGTCAATGTTTCGAGAACCGGAGCCCTCTTTTGCCGATGATGACGCGTTTGCGGAACAGCGTCCGGTTACAGTTTCAATCCGCACAGTTTGTTATATAATAATAGGAATATTCCCGTTCCCGGCGGAACGGATCGCTTTACCGGTCGCCTGTTCTATCAAACCGTAAATTGAATTATACTCGTAATGCAGTCATGACCATTGATATCTATTTTTGATACTCCGTCTTAGTTTTGCTTGCGTAACGTTTATCTCGTGGATGGATCGACTCTACGCTTTCATAATTTAAAGATTAACATTCAGATCACACTCCGTATAATTAATCACTCACAATTATTAAGATTTCAATAGTTTCGCAAGATTCAAGTTCGGTGAAATTTCAATGATAAAATTAATACTACTGAAAAGGAACATGGATTTTACCGAGTTATTTTTATTCTCGACAAATGTGAATATTCGTATCTTGGGATACACTTATTTTAGAGAATTAATCGTTACATCTGTTCGAACTCATATAATTGCATGGAATTACCGTTAATGTTTATCGCAATGATCAAGTTATTTTAATGATCGAACAGTAGAGTCTAATTGAAAGGTACACAGCACAAGGAAGTATGAATGAAAATTCGCGTTGAAAATGAACGTTCTCGTTCGCAGTAGTTAAGGGTTAAAAGTTTAAACGTTCAAATATTTGAATGAAAAGTTTGAAGCACCTCGGCGTGTCGTTCGTTGAAAAGCCGCGTTGAAATTTGAATTAAAATATTTTAATCTTCGCCCAGTGCGACGTCGATAAATGTCCAATTCCGGGAGGCACGTTCGGCGCGGCGGTGTCTTTCGGGACGCTCGAAAATTGCCAGTATTATAAACAGTTAACGACAATTACTCGGGGCCACGTCCGGTATTTTGCGACGGGGTCTCGGTATCGCGGTCGTGTGCAAAATCTGTTATCCGGCGTGTCCTGATAACGGACGGGTGGGTCGCGCGACGTCCACCTATCTGGTGCCAAATTTATCATCGATAATTGTCACCGTCCACTCATCTGTTTGCCGTTCATCCCTTCCAACAGCGTTAATGCCGCGCGCACGAATTTCATGCAACGGTTTACTTAATAATTTGTAATCAGCGAATTACGGTCGGTGTCTTCGATGGTATTTACGATTCGTTAATTGGTCCTTCCGATTTTTCATATTTTGTTTGGGTTTTGCATTGGTGGCGTATAATGCTGGTGAATGACTGGTAGCGCGGTGGATGCGTTTCTGTAGTGGTTTCTCTTTGGAAATGAAGGAAGGCGTGGGAAAATGAAATGCTCGGAAATGGAATTGAATTGTGATAACAGGGAAATGAGAATTTTTGTTAGATTCGAACTTGTGAATGGGAAATTAGTGATTGGGAACTGGTTGTTTAGGAACTTGGTGAATGGACCTTGATGAATGGAACTTTGGTGAATTGGAACTTGATGAATGAGAACTTGATAAATGGGAACTTGATGAATAAGAACTTGGCGATTGGAAACTTGCTAAATTATAACTTGATGAATGGAAGCTTAACAAACAGGAACTCTATAAGTGGAAACTTGGTGATTGGGAACTTAGTAAATCAGAACTTCCCGAATAAAAACCTAATAAACAGAATCTTGACAAATTTGAAACTTCCATTCCACCAAAGACAACACTCCCAAAACGCGAATTCCCAGTTAACACTCCATTTCCCCGAACGAAATCTCAAAAATGAATACTCACGCGAACATCCCTGCTACAAGACCGAAAAATTCTTACTACCAATTTCCGACAATAATTCCTACTAATGAAACATGCAAAGGACAGATAAATAGGAGGGGTCGTCCGAACAGATTTGTGAGTCGAATTTAATAACGCGAGCGCAAAGTACCGCGAGAGCGAATTTACCGATCTCTGCGCGGGCAACGCGATTTAATAAAATAGAGAACGTCCCGCGGATCCTCGTGCTCTCTTTTCCTCTCTGTGCAACGAATTCAAGGAGCGACGTCGTCGGGGAGAGCGAGGGTTGGGCCGCGACGCGGCGTCGCGCAGGAAAGTCGTGCCAGACGTACAGGGAAAATGCATTTTTTAAAGTGAATCCGACTTTTTGATGCGCCGTGGGAATCTCCGCGGATCTTGTTTAGTACTTGCGCTTTTCCCGTTGAAATATTCCAAAGTTTCCGCGCGGGTCGCCAGTTTTCCGCGCGGCGCGGCGCGGCGCGCGTGCACGGAATTCAGATTACCGTCCCGCCGACAAATCTTCCGAACACGGTATGTATCGGTCGGAATTCTCCGGAGATAACGAGCAACGCGTGCCGTTCCATTGTCGCGCGAGTAAATTTCGCAGGGACACGGCGCGATTAACGCGTAATCGTTCTCTCGCTCTCGCTCTCTCTCTCTCTTCATCCCCTTCTCTGCTGTTTCTCGTAATTGGTCCGAGCGTGATCACCGGAATACGCGCGGTGAATTTATTAATCGCAACCTCCTGTTCTGTTTACTCGCAAGACATTTGTCAAGCTTTTAATCGTTATCGCGAAATTTTATAACCGACCGACACCGGGCCGCGATATTTATGGGGGAAGTTCGGCGAATGGTTCGTCGCGCGACTTTATTGGCTGTGAATTCGAGATTTTATGGACTTCACTTATTCCGCCGGGTTTATCGTCTTAGACGGCGATCTTTTTATTTCGGAAGTATGTTTCATTTGCGAGTGTTGCTGGCAATGGACGCGGAATGTTGGATTGATGCTTCGACGAAAGAATTTTGGAGTTGCGTTTGAGATTATTGATTTAGTGATTTCTTAGGATTTCGGTTGTCGAGATTATTCGTGTAGACGGTTCGCCCTTCTGCGTGTCAATACTTGGGGGTTTGAGAGATAGTCCAGGCCCATTGACTAATTTATGACCAAGGGGACCACCGGGACCTGGGTCACGTGCGCCCTCGCCTGAAGGGTTTTAATTTTTAGAAAAGCGTTGAGGAAAAGCAGTTAGTATAAATATATTTAACCTGACTACGGACTTAGTTTTTATTTTAGTAGCCCCACATTCATTTACTAATTTTTTAATTTATCGGTATTTTCGTTGTCGAAATGATTTACTAATTTATTAATTTATTGGTATTATGGTTGTCGAAATGATTGATTCACTAATTTATTAATTTATTGGTGTTTTGGTTGTCGAAATTACTGAATCTATCAATAGATTAGTATTCTGATTATCGGAACTATTGATTTACTAATTCATTAGAAGTTTTGTTATTAAACTAATTTATTAATGCACTAAAATTCTGTTTATTAATATTATTAATGTTCTAATATGTTCGGCTTCCCACTATTAAGATCATTAACCTTCCTGATAACGCGTTATTGGTTTATCGTGCTGCTCGACGAAGATTGGCATATTTTATTTTCTAACGTTTGATTCCAGTTGAATCGAGGTATGCATATTTTGAATAATTTGGAGCACCCTGGTGAAACTAATCGCGGGGCGCATGGTTTGTCGAGCAGAATTAACAGGACATTATTCGGCAACTGTGCAAACAGGTTACCGTTTTCGGCAAACAGGACCAAACAGATTATATTTCTCTCCCAGTCATTGTTGATCGGTTATTCCATGAATTTGCAACGATTATACGCAATCGATCGATATTGTTGTATTAGAGGCGTGTAAACATCGCTCCTTGCAACCAAATGTATACCTCGAGATGTAAAACGTTGTTTTCGTCCTCTCTCGTGACGCATTTCAACTGTCATCTTTTTTCGCATTCGTTGTTCAACCACTATAGTATTATACGAATATAGTTATACGTTCAATAGTTAACGGACAAACGTGAACAAATCGGACCATCGTTACGAACACGAGAATTGTATACAATACGAAAACCTTCGCGTGAAAAAGCAAAGGGTTCCCTTTATCGTTACATTTCATGACCTAATTTTTCCAATACATCACTTCCCAGTTTTACGTTTAATTAATGACAACTCGTTGCACATGGGCGGGTGGAACAAAAATCTTCCATTTATGAAATTTCATGAAATCAATTATCCGTTACCAAAACGGGCCCATTTTCGGCTTTAATTTATTCAACAGAAGTAATTGTGACTGATTCCCATTGAACTCCATTTTGATTTGAATGGGATGTGTGCATACCGAATATATTGGAAAATATTACTTTCGAATTGTTCAATAAATATCTATTTAAAAAGAGTGGTCGATTTGCGATAGCTGTTTGATAAAATTGATGTCGGAATGCCTTGGCGCACGTAAAGAATTAATTGAAACTCGATGTTATCGAGTCGGTTATTGTTCCCAAAATTTTATTTTATTGTGCATTACAACTGTTACAGAGCTTTTCCATAAGAAGCTTTAATTACTTGTTAAACTTTTAAATACCACGAAAGAAGGAAACTGCAGATTGATGTCTCGTGGTTTAATTAATTGAATTACTTGCCCGTGTCTTACGATTCTGGATACCAAACTCCGACGTCGATGAGAAGGCGTTTGTCCTCGAAGAGTTGGGATTTCTATCGTATGTTCCAAACTTCCTTCGGTATTTTCTCGAGACATCTATACGCGAATAGGGAGTCGCAATATTTCAGCGGATCGCGTCCGGGCGTGTCGAATAAAGCCGTTCCGGAACCGAGCACCTATTTCTTTCCCTTTTAGTGAATATTAGATCCTGAAAAAGCCGTATATTGGCGGCGTTTGCTTCGATTCTCGTATAAATTGGAACAAGACCTCGCTCTACCTGTACCTTTTCGTCGGAACACACTATTCGCAACAAAGCAAAAGCTCGACGAAACATTCCTCGATCGATTAACACGCGAAGAAGCTCGTGAGATGATGAAGTACTTAAAGTCACCATAAATGAAGCTGTAAATAAAAAGCTACGTAGCTTCGTTTGGCTTAATCTCTCGTGAAATCTTGAAGAAATAGAAATCTTCGACTTAACACTAGAACTACCGAGCATTAATTGCTTAAATATGCAGATATTTGCTATAATATTTAAGTGAAACTATGTAATTTCAAAATCATTTCGGATATTGAATACTCTTAAAATATCGATAATTCCGAAATAGGGACGCTAAAACCCGTTAATTTCTTCGGTACGGTAGTTCCAGCGTTAAGATACATATATTAACTAGTTGCTAGATGCGTGTCGGATCTATTGTTCCCAGAAAGAGTTTTTTCCAACATTGTTTTCTGTTACAATGTTCCGAACAGCGCGTACGCGTCAAGAGAGGAGTTCTCGCCGAGTTCGAAGCGAATTAAGCGACGCGTTGAGTGCTACACAGGTTTAGAATGTGTCTAATTTATTACGGTAAAGTAAGAATTCGAAGAATGGGGGCGAAACGAAAGAATTGAAGGAAGTAAGAGCTGAAACGTGTACTAATACGTCATACGTTGTGACATAAAGGCGACGTAATAAACGCGGAATCAGAAGAATGCGCTTTGTCGCGAGGGCACGTGTTGGAAGGTTTCTTCGAGACTCCCTTTGAGGCGGTGCCCTGAAAGAAAGAATGTTCTTGCGGGGAAAAAATCGTTTGGTAAATGTACAGGGCGAAGTGAAAGGGGTTCAGAGCTTTAAGGGTAGACAAAGCGCATTGAGTAAAGGAGGAAAGCTTCTAATAAACACGTGTCTATCTGTCGCTGTTTATTTTCAATACGTTTACCGACAGTGTTGCATATCCCTGTTAATTACGACTACGTATTTTATGCATGGATAAACAAATCAATACTGTACGTTCGATTGAAAGTCATGTACGACATGTTTCGCAGAATGTCAATAATCGTTATTTATTAAATATTTCGTAAAAATACGTTGACAGTGAAATGTTTTTACTGCGAATGAAGTATCGTTACTGCAACCGAAGTATTATCGCTATAAAATAAAAATATCGTCTCTGTAATTAAGATATTATCGCTATAACTAGAGAATATTATCATTGAAACTAAAATATTGCTATTATAACTAGAACGTTTGCATTATAAATGAAATATTCCTGCTGAAACTGAAATACCATTATTATAATCGAAATATTTTCATCATAAACAAAATACATCGTCGTTACTAAACGTCATCAATTTTCGTTATGTGAATAGTCGAATTTGGAGGTTTTGTCCACTGTGCGCTGGCATTTAGAAAGTATTCATATGAATCGCGGTTGCAGTGGTAGACTGTGGAGAGTTAATAAAATTCCGAAAATCACGTTGGTTTGCAGAAATGAGAATGAAATAGCCTGCGGTCGTTCGTTTGTTAAAAGTGCTTCGGACATCTTTGCGTTAAAATTGTTTCAGCAAATGTTACTGTAAAGTATTACACACTGAAATTTGTAGATTTCGTAGTTAATTTTACAATAAAACTATTTTGTCTTCTTTTAAGCAAGTGAATTAAGAATGAAAGTAGGAATCACTTGTTTTAGCGTTGGCAGTTCTAAGTTCCTTCGGTTGGTATATTGAGTATATACTAACTTCTCCTATCGTAACTAGTCAAATAACAAAATAGAGATAAATAAATTACATTACAAATTTCTCTTAGTGCAAACAGAAACAAAATGAACGATGCAAACTGGAAAACCATTAATCGGACAATATAGGAATTGATATAAAATTCAATGAACAAAAGAAAACGTAGAATTTGAAATCCGGTCATCTGACCGGTTCCTGGTAAAGTTAGCGTTAAGTTGAAGTTA
Source organism: Nomia melanderi (assembly GCF_051020985.1). NCBI lineage: Eukaryota > Metazoa > Arthropoda > Insecta > Hymenoptera > Halictidae > Nomia > Nomia melanderi. Next base: position 11,520,020 of record NC_135009.1, read on the forward strand.
AAGTAATTCTAAAGTTCAATTCCTACCAATTAACACTAAAACTACCAGATGGGTCGAAACGACCCATTCCTGAATTCTTCTTTTACAATTACTAAAAAGGTACAGATGCTTCTCTGTGAAATCGTTTAAAAACCTGATTTAGTAATACCTACACTGAAAGGTAAGGCGATCGAAATCTTAATAAATCCACGTTTGTAGTTTTTATAATGAAATTTTCGGAAGTCAGTTTAAGTGGTCGGTAGTTCTAGCGTTAAAACTACAAATGTTATTATCGCATTATTCTGAAACATTGACGGATGTCGAGGAATTTTAGTCGGCGGGGCGCGGAACGCCGAGCGTCTGCTATCGGGTTCCGCGCGCGGAAGAATGGAAATTCTCTTTATTCGCTCGCGATGTCAGCGGCGCGCATCAAACCCCAGTCCAGCGGCGGCCGCGTTCTCGCATAATAAAGCCGGTATGGGAAACGTTCCGTGACATTCGAGAGTCTCGTGTTTCCACGCGTTATTTGTGCCCTGAAAACGCGCGAGCGCGTGCGCGCCTCACCCCCGTCGAGTCTCGTATTCCATAAAGCACTTTTCCACTGTCTAGATTCCCAGCCCCTCGCGCGCGACCTTTTGTAATTTTCGACGTACGTAAAGTTGTTCGGCGATATTGCATTTTCGATGAGTTCGAAGCTCCTTAGACCGCCTAGTCACTTCGGAATATATTAGGGTCTTCTCGAAAATATTTCCCCGCTCGAACGTCCTTGTTTCTCGGATACGATGAATATTCAAAGTCTTATTCCAACCCTCACGCAGTGTCACTCGTTGACGATCTTATTCTGAATATTTACTTAGAACACTTCGAGTTTCGATGTTTATAATATATCAGGTTTACTAGGAAGTTGTGCTTTTCAATTCGAAGAAAATACATTTTCGGTATTAATCCTTCGTTTATTAATATTTATCGAACAATATCATTTTCATCGGTACTAATGACCTCTTCCCTAATTTGTATTCCGTAGATTCGTCCGTGGAAACTTGAGATGACATCGAAGCTCCTCGATAGACGAATTATAATAAAACTCAGGTATCTATACGAAAATTGTATAATAGAAAACAAGTATCTTGTCTACCATAATTCTCAAAAAGCGAGGATATTGGGCGTCTTGTATTACGATCAAGCTTCAAGAGCTCCGATTCAAATCGCGTCCCAGTGTCTTCGACTTCTTTTCAATGAATCAAACGAATCCAACGTCGGACGTAGCCGAATAATGAAATATCAAGGATGAAACGCTAGAAACAAAGTACTCGCGTGTCGAGTACACGGAAATCGTCTCGAGCTTGTAGAATATCAGGACAGATTAACACTCCGGTTTCGCGAGATGAAATACCGAAGTATCCCCCGCGAGTCGATAAGACGTTTCCGGCCGGCGACAAGTCTATCGACGAAATATGAGACAAATTTCATTGAAAGTCTGGCTGGGGCGCGTTGGGTTGGGTATCGGGGACGAAAGGATCCGGCAGAAGTCGTCGGAATCCCGACAAAGTATTCCCGGCCCCGTGTTTCAATTCGAGCCATCCGACGTGGCTCGTTCCGCCGGAACTTTTTCCTTGCGGAGGCATTCTCCCCGCGCCCGTCGAGCCGGAACTTTTGAAATTCAAATACGGCGAAGTTTCGACGAAGAATAACGTTGTCCCGGTTGTATCGTAGACGCGAACTTTCACGGCACGGCGAAATTCCTGGTATTCTTCCGCGAGGTACACACTCTCTGCCCCCGCTTTTCACCCTGTGATACGTCAACAGGAGTTTTCAGCAATAAACGGGTCGCGCCTATGCGAGAACGTGGTTTAGAATCGGATTTTCATCTTTATGATGCACGATATAGTTCAGGTACATGTACAGAGATTGTGCAATCGAACGTTACTGGGTAATTTCTGTGCGCAATCGTTTCAGCGAGCGGAACTTCGATAACTCAATCGAACGAACAGAATGTTTTGAACGGAAATGAAAATGAATATTGAAAGTAGCTAAACGCGGTATTATTTTTGCAATTATCGAAGAGATAACAAACGTTTCTTTGAGGAATTATTAAAGAAATTTATTCAACGCCACGAAAACGTAAATCAATTAAAGTCTCAACAGATGCGCTTTTAGTTTCTATAAAGAAATTTCAGAAACTCAATTTGATTGTTTGGTAATTTTAATGTTAGAAATTGTACATTTGTTACATCAGACAGTGAATCTTTATGCAAATTTTTGGGGTAATAAAAAAATAGAATTATCGTAGAAAATTGGTGTCTATAAGAATTATTCTTCACTTCGAATAATTTATACATTTCCCGTGTCACGTGCATTCCGTGCAATTTTGCACTTTCAAATTTCCCATAGGTGCATGAACCACTTTTCTTAAACATTCTTTCTCATTTCTACTTACTTATTAATGTTCATGTATCTCCACTTCTATATCGTCGAATAAAAAACGATTCGTTTCGCCTCGGTCCATTCCGCAACAGCGGGATATTCGATTGAGACACTTTGTTTGAAGGTTCTCTCAGGAAACCTTATTAGCGCAATTTATCGCGTAACGAAATATAGTTTGATTGTATCTTGTTTGTACCTCCTGTCAGTTTCTTTCTTTCTCTAGATCCGCACGGTGCTTCGGCAATCGTCTTTTCCACAATTGCTGGAGCATTTTATTCAAAGCAGTTAAGTTAAGTTAGGGAACAAAGTAGTTGTAAATGAAAGTACTCGAACCACTTTACAGCAGTACTTCAATTTAATTTTCTTCTCAAAGTTCTGCCCTTGGAAATCATTATTTCTTTACAATCGACGTTTCTTTGCGTCCTCGAACTGAAACATTTATTGGCAACAACCTGAGCACTCTTTTATAATAAACAACGAAACAATAATGAATAACTCTTCACATTGAATTTAAGATTCAATTTCCAAATTTCCAGATCCACGAAATCTCGCCCTTATCTCAATCAATTCGCCAAGAATGAAAACAAGCGTAACAAGTTCCCAAAACAAGGGAATCTTCATTCTTCACCGTAGCTTTCCAACGAACATACTTCCCAAACCAATACTGCAACACCCAAACGGATACTCTAATTTCCAAACTGATACTGTAGTCACAAACACGATACTACAGTTCCCGAATAGCTACAATGTCCAAAGCGATACTGTAGAACCAACAAGCGTAGATTCCGCGGCAACCGCAGAGTTCCGTTTCGCAATCGCAGAAATCGCAGTACGCACTCGTCCCAAATGTTTCAAACAAAATCCCGAAACCGCGTTCCTTCAAACAATTCGCCGCCCCCGGAACGGAAAGCGAAAGATCCAGCGTCGATCGCGCGAAGTGGGGGGAGGGAAACCGCCGAGGAACCGCCGCGGACACCGTCGAACGCCAGCAATAAACCCTGGGAGAATTGCCGGGCACAATCGCGTACTTCAGGCACTTTGAAAATTCTCATTGTCGCGGAACGGCGGGGAGGGGACGGTTAAAATCGTTAGCGGTCGCGCGCGCGAGAGAAAGGCCGGAGGGAAGCTTACTCGGTGAAAAGGAGAAATAACATGGACGGGGAAACTTTGCCATCGCCGGGACCGGGGGTAAACGCGGTCGAGGAAAAGAAAATATCTAATTAACCGGCGCGTTTGAAACGCGGCAATTTGCGTCAAGGGGCGAACGCGAAAAAAGAAGCGGAGAGACAGCGGGACAGAGGGCAAAGAAAGAAGGGAGAGGGTGGAAAACGGTTTCTGTTCGACGGGAACTGACGACGAGAGACTACGGGGCTCGTGACACGGGAAGCTCCGGACACGGTGCCACTCGACTCGATACGTGGCCCGTTATTACTCGAAAATTCCCCGTAGGTAGCGGTGAACGACAGGGGACGCGTGTCACGGACGAGTACTGGGAATTCTGGTCGCGAGGAAATGTCAGGTCTGTTAGACGATCGCGAATGTTATTCTTTGGTATTCCTGCGTTCGGAGGTTCGTTCGAGGTCTTAAATTGTCGTTGTACGGTCGTACGCTCGTGACTCGACTGCGTTAAGTTTAGAGTTTTTCACTAGAAATATGTAACATTCTCTGATGGGATACAGATGTTCTTTGAAACTAATGTAGCATCTAGAATTCTTAGCCTAGGTTAGGTATTTTTAAGAAGTGTGAATGTAGAATGAGTGTGAGTGAAGGCTGTAAAACGGTCCAAGATTGTAGGGCCAGCTTTTCAGAGGTGTATCCGAGTGTTTGTGATGAGTGAGAAAAATGCTTGTGGGGGAAATATTTTATATTTTGACCATGGTTTTAGCTTTATTTTATTAAATACATATATTTATCCCTAGCTCTCGATTAGTTAAGATCCACCCTTTCATTATTTATACTATAGTAACACTATACTAATTAATGAAACGTACATGAGCTAAGAAGGGAAGTTACTTTGTTTCAATATTCCATGTACTGATGCATTATACAAAACTTGATATTATATACAGATCTTTATAATTTTGCTGTATTAAATCAAGTGGTGACTGAGAGTTACCCATCGAGTGCAAAGGGTTAATAGATGAAACCGCGATGATTGGAGCACACGACGGTAAATTATTGTGAGGGGTAGTTGGAGTTGTGTTGGTAAATAAAGACTACAATATTTGTGACACTGAGTTCGTTAGTATAATACTGAAGCTACTAGATAGATCAAAATGAGTCATGTCTGATTCTTTCCCTTTGCAATTATTAAAAGGTAACAGATTTAATTGATTCACAGTTCAGTTCGCGTATCGCTAAATCAATTCCTTTAATCAATTCTCAAAAGTCTCAATGGACGCGCTCTTCGAGTTTCTATAGAGAAATTTCGAAAAGTCCATTTTACTGGTCGGTAGTTTTAGTGAAGATTGCAGGGTTAGAGCTCTAGCTTCCTCGAAGGCAAGTAATCCTAAGTCTCATTCCTAAAAATTCTGATTGCGATGGAAAATACACGTTGTTGCCGTAGGATGGTCAACGGTTTCTAAAAATTTAACGGTCGTCGAGCATGTCGAAATTATATAATTCTACAGTGATTTTCGACATCCGCTAACAAGATTTCTACCGGACACATTAAGGAAATTTTAGTTTCATCATTGTCCCTAGCAAACCTTCCTAATTTATCGTTGGAATGATTGCACGGTGCGTTAGATTAGATATTGAGAGTTTTAGATTAATGGAAATAGGAAGTGGAAGATGGACATATGTAGACTGGACTCTAAAGTAAGGGTTTCAAGGGTTAGACATTGTTTTTGGAGTCTTCGAGTGATAACACTTTCATTTTTACTTTCAAAGGACAAAATTCGTAGAGAAGCATCTCCGCTGTAATGATAATTCCCTAATTCTCGTTTCTAGACGAGAGAAAAACTCCCGTCGCCTATCTGGTCACGGCAGACCGTTGTTTTTCTGTTTATACCTCGGACGTATCGGGGCAAAGGTGAAGCGCGGGGGTTGAAGAAGGCCGCGCGGTACCCGCCACGGACGAGTAGAATTTTCGTCGGGTCCATTAAGTCGGTAAGCGGCTTACGATTTCCGTTCTACGGGAGGGAAGCTCTCTCGAACGCGGAACCATGGGAATAGGTGGGAAATCTAGGAAGTTGCGGGGGTGGGAGGGGGCCGGAGAACAGCGAACGTTGGACGAGGAGAGGATTTTTGTTGGTTTCCAAGAGGAATTAGGAAAGAGATCGACGTAGTCCTGCGATTTCGGCTACTTCGACGCTTAATTCCGTCCCAGAGAGGGTTTCAAATAGGAATTACGCTGTTTGTAATTGTACAATAATTATGAAAATTGTTGCGTGCGATGTTTGACTTTGATTTCGAAGCGAAAACGGTAGAGTGTTCGCCAAAGAGTAGATTACAACAAACGATGACGATTTCCGAAGGGATAAGGGAATAGAGTTGGTTCAATTGTTCGAATTGGTTCAATTTTGTCTGAACCTTTCTTTGTGATTAATGGGAAAATAATTTGAGAGTGTTTAATATTCTGATTTTTATAGGGAAAATTATTGAATAATGTACGGTTGGAGATTATTAAATGAGTTTATTTGTTCATCATGGTTGAAATGAATCTTGAACGTTTCCCTTTGACTTTTATAGAAAAATAGCGAATCAAACATGTTAATTGATTGACGGTCGTTGTTTTGATACAACGTGATCTTTATTTGCTCGCGTTCGTCGATCTATAATATATATTTCGTGTTCTATGTACGCTTCTTTTGTCGTTGCGTTATCGGTATAATTGTATGAATAATATATCAGCCGTTTGATCTCCCAATTTAGTCTCCGGTTTGTTAGTCAGTCAGATGCGTAAGTAACAAGCATATCCGAGGCACGGTTGTTATTTTCTGTCTTCCCTTTCGCGGCGAACGATGAAACGACGTCTGAGTATCTATAAATTGTATTGAATAATAAATCATGTTTTTATTCTTTTCAGCGTGGGAGTTGCAGTTCGGAGGTCCATCCAGAGGTCAGATTTGAATGGTCCAAGTATTCTGACGTGAGTACCCGCCGTCTATCGTATTTTTCTAAAATAAAATTTCAGAATTCAACTTAAAAAATTGAAAATTGACTTTCGGAAAGTATTGACTCAATTGCAACTGATACTAACGAATTAATCTCGATTGGCGTTAAATTAGAAAATGAAGAATTATCAACGGACAGAACAATGACGAAATAAATGTTAGAGCTACCGAAATCTAAGCGCGGAGGACGCGTAACATTACTAACCGGGAAATTAGTGAATTATATATTGCTGTGGTCTCATTCCTCGAAATTTGGTTCAACCGTCGCGCCGGTTAACGAATGTACGTAATGGCCAGCCGGAAATTAGTTGCGTGTTTAAGGTTAATTCGTTACCGATACCGGTCGACGCTCGTGACGCCGTGGCGGACGCTTTTAAGTTATTACCAGTCGACGATTCATCAATTAAACCCGTGCGCCATTAAATTACTTGGACTTCGGGGATCCAGCGTGAATAGGTGTTTCTGTAATGAAGCACTTTGATATTACTTGATTACGCGATGGAACGATTACTCGTGTATCAAAGATATGGAGTACACCATAGTACACGATGCCCGTATAAAATAATAACGAAATAACGAGCAATACAGCTTTTTCATCGAACACAACGAAACATAATATCCACCCTTGTACAAAAATCATGAAGAACAATTAAATATCCTCTCAGAGTCTACTTCAATAATATTTCATCAATTATTGCTACAATTATTTGTTCAAATGTTCCGAGCGAATCATCATTTACGCCAATAAACGAAAATAAACAATCCAGGCGCGGACACTGCGACATTACAGTGTACATAAACGCAAACATTACGGTTGTTAACACAGTGATCGATGAACCAACGCGTTCAACTGTTGTCCAAAATCATACTTATCAATATATTAAGAAAGAATATTAATCGAAGGGTGTTGACATATCAGACTGCCTGAACAATAACTAACCAATTATTGATAAAATTAGTATTACCTATTGATAAATACTAAATCATCGACTGAACACATCAGGACTTAACACTAGAACTACCGTGCATTTATTAGGGTCGATGTTCAATCCCCATAAATATTGTAACAATACAATCTTCTACGATCTCCTCAGATATTCCACAATAATTAGATGCAATTTTCAAAATCGTCTCACATTAAACACTCCAGAAACTTCAGTAACTGCGAGAAACCTTAAATCCGCCATTTTGGAGAGCAAGGGTAGCTCTACCGTTAAGAAATAAATCCAACAGCATATTGACCGAGCAAAAGCCGAATCCCATCGAGTGATCAGCTAGCCGTACGTCTGTCATCGAGTGTACAGCATTAAAATCGATGGCAGGACCACCGCAATGACCACCACGCCCTTCGATAACGACGAACGGATGCCGTTCACGATCCTCGACGCGCGGCCCGTTCAACGTCGAGTCGCAACAGAGTAATGACACGACAGTTTCTGATGCCTTCGTGCTCGACCTAGCGTGTATTTGCCCATTGGACATCCATACAGCGCGCGATACACGGGCCCAGGCTGCCTTTCACACGGACAGGGCCGCGCCGCTGCGCTTCTGTCGCTGTGTCGCGCACGTCCGCGCACGAACATGGCCAGCCGTGCGATCGTGCGCGCACGGTTGTACCGGACGTTTCTAAAGTCAGCCACGATTGTCAGTCACGGCGAGTGGAACCGTGTAATTTACCGTTTCGCTCGGGGATAAGTGATTTCCGTCGACCGGAATTTATGAGCCACGGATTTTACGCGCGCGCGGGCGAGTTCAACCCTTAACCGCCGACGCGAATTTTCAGGGATTTAAAAGTTTTTCTTCGCACGCTGCATATTTGCTATTTTGTTCGTTATTGGATGTGGACGCTGAAATGAACAGTAGCGTTGAAATATTGTTGCCAATGTAATGAGATTATTATTTAATAAAGATTCATTCAGCGGCTTAGATTCTACATTGATGAGTTGAGGATTGAAGATGGTTTACGTGAATATTGTGAGTGGAGATTTTATTTCAGTTATTGGCAAGAATTTTTAAGGGGTTCAATTGTTTCGAAATAAGGCGATGGAACGGGTCGGTGTAAGTTTGTTCGGTGAGTATTAGTTTTATAGGATGATTTGCAAGTAGACCTTTAATATGTGACGACGTAATGGATTTCTTGTTTTGCGTTCCACTCGATTTTCGAAGCTCGGAACTCGATAACAAAAGTCCTGCAAAGTTCAATGGAATTTTTCTCTTATTTAGACGCCGGGGAAACTTTTAATAGGGTATACGAACTTTTGTTCCCCCTTTTAGTTCCCCCGAATTAGCTCGCGGAAATCTGCGCTCGTGTCAGTATTTCGAACGTATCCGTAAAAATGTCCAAAATGAGAACAACGAGTACAACATGAATTCGCTGCGCTACATTTTCGAATAACCGAACTAGCGAATTTTAGCTCTACGACGAATGTTCCATTACGATTCAACAATTTCAATCGCGATTCCATATTTTATTAACCGAGACACGTTCGGGCATATTCCAGTCACATCATATCGCAGACTCTTATTCCTTGGACGCAACCGGATCGCTATTTAATGTCGTCGCGCCGGGACGCGCCGAGCATTCCGCGCATCCGGCGAAACATTAATTTTCTATTAGCCTTCGAATTTTTGCATAATTATTCCGTGCGCCGGTGCGCGTCGGGTTCACCGGGTCGCGCGGGACCAATAACGACACGGGTCTCGTCGTATTCAGTTGGGAGAGAGGTCGAAAGCCTGGTTAAAGGGCAACGGGACAAGGGTTCAGCCTCGCTCGACATTGTTAGGACAACCTTTGATCTACGCGAGCCAGCCGGGTCCACGTGTCGCTACGTGTATCTCTCGGTACGCGTAATTAGCGGGGAAACAGTCCCCCGCGACGCCACCAAGAAAAATTCGCCGGCCGGAACCGGACACGCGATACCCTTTGTTACGCGACGCAGAAATTACGCCGCGCGCCCGTTCGATCGAGAAACCGTTCGCCGCGATCGATGAGTCGGGTAATACAGTTATGCAGTAACACGGTTTCCGATGCGTACGGTGTCCCTAAAAATTGGTAGTAAATAATTAAATGAAATTTTCGATGGTTTCGAGGATATCGATATGCACTATTGATCGTGAATGCGTGCGCGTGTTGATTAAATTGGAAGGTTCTGAAAGGATTCCAGGTTTTTTGTAAAAATTTCGTTAATAGTCTGTTCGTTTCGATGAATTTGTTAACTGGTGTTCTCCGTGCTTCACGTTTCGCGAAAGAATATAAATAAATCTTTTTGGAATTGATGTTGCTGTAAATAGAGGATGAACGTTTGTTTTTAAGTTGTACGAAGCTCAAGTATCAGTGGAAATTGAGACTTTTCTCTGTCGCTCCCTGAAAAATCGTCGTTCGGTGAGGGTTGATCTTTTTAGAATGGTTCAGTGGGTTGTTTATGAAGCTCGATCGCGAATATGGATATGAAAACGAAACCGGGATAGACGGGTTGCTAAAGTTTGTCATACGGCTGCGATTTTCGGGCAGCTTTGACGTGCTCACGAGCGGCTATGGATTGTCGTTAATTCGAACGGATTTACCGTCGAAAGTATGGCGAGCCGTTTCCAGTTTCGACACGGCGTCGATTCAATTCGCCGTCGTTTCATTCACTTTGCGCCGGTGATTTATGTTGCTATGGTCGGAAAATCCGCTGACGTCGGTTTGTCGTGCGCTGCAGATAGCTCTAACGATTCAGCAATTAGGGTTCTTCTTTCTGGCGAACTCGTTTGACCGAGTGGACCGATAAATTACTAATGGGACGTGAAATTTCGTTGAACGAAGTCGAAGTTGCGCATTTTTTTGCGATCTTCTTCACGAAGAGTTTTCGGTATTTCGTTCCGCTAACCGTTGGCCGCTCGCCTGCGAACGCGACGGTTAAAAATGTTGTTTTTCCTTTGAGAAGTGAATAAAACTGAATATCTTCTTTCGACGATTTCGGTTCGTTGAAAATGAAGCGGCGGAAATTATCAGATTTTTCTACGGTTCTACGGATCTTGCGCTTTAAACGATGATGCTTGTAATGAACGCATTAAATCTGCAGTATAATCATGATGAATTGGTTACGATTCTTGGAAAATATAGCTAAAGACATTATTACGTACATCCTTGAGAAGAGAATAATTAATTCTACGTATTATGCGGTGAAAACGTTGGATGAAGTTAAATTCCCTCGCGAGACAGAGGGCACGGAAGAAGAATGTATCACGGAATTCAGACGGCGAGAAGTTTGAGAATAGAAATAACTTAAGTGTGTTAACGAAAAAACGTCGACTAAGAATTACAAGATGGATTGGCGGAACGTGCGATGGGAGAGGTTAAAAGTGACTTGGGGTATTTTTACGGCTTGATCGAGTCGTTCCGCCGTGTCGTAAAGCAGAAGTTTCAATTTAAAAATTGACATTGGTCTCGGGACGTTCTGCCCTGTCGCTCGGGACACTTTAGAGCGCAACATTGATCGTTGTATAATCGAAAAACTGGAACATTGCATCTTCATTTCGTTTTTACGAGTTTCCTCGTCGCTTTTATATTTGAGTGATGTGAAGGCTTTTCGAGATTTGAAAGTTTTATTTGAATTCTTGAATTTCCGAGTTTTCAAACTACGAAACTTCTAAACTCTTAAACTCCTAAACTCCTAAACTCCTAAACTCCTAAACTCCTAAACTTCTAAACTCCTAAACTCCTAAACTCCTAAACTTCTAAACTCCTAAACTCCTAAACTTTTAAACTTCTGAACTCATAATCTTCTAAACTCCTAAATTCATAAACTCCTAAACTTCCAAACTTCCAAACTTCCAAACTTCCAAACTTCCAAACTCCCAAACTCCCAAACTCCCAAATTCCCAAACTCCCAAACTCCCAAACATTCATTTCAAACCTTGAAATATCCGAATTTCTCAAAATGTACCTACTCAAACCAACACTCTGAAATCAGTCTCTCGCCAATCCATCAATTCCCAGTCCATTTTCCCGAACAATCCATCCCTTCCGCTCGATTTTTTCCGGCGTCTTCCGAATCTCAAAAAAAAACCCTCCGCTCTCTTTCACTCGGCGTTCCCTCTTAAACCATAAGACGTTCTCAAGGCCGCGTCTGACACTCGAGCGGCAATCACTCCCGACAAGCGGATCCCTGATTTCCCCTATCATGCGTCCGCACAATCGCGAGAACGCGGGGGGCGCGAATCTCGCTCGAACAAGAATAGAACTACACAACGAACGAAAGGGTGAAAGAAACGCGAGCGCGCGGGGTGGCAGGAAGCGCGCAATCGAGGATCCACGGGGGATCCTCCTTCGAATTCTTCGATCGGTCGCGCGTATTTGCCGCGGAGCGGGGGCGTAGGACTACCGTGGAGAGGTATTTGCCCTGATGAAAGGCCCTTTCAGCATGAGACAAAAGCGCCGCCGGGCGCGCCGGTGCGATCGATCCGCCGCCTATGAAGGGACAGATGGAAACCTGTGAGCGGACTAATTCGAGGAGCCGTTCTCGAATCGGCGCGCCACGATTCGCCGTGAACAGGTGCCGCGAGAGATACCGGCTGCCAAAGGATCGGCCACATTCGAGCCGAGTCGACTGGAAGATGAGGATCCAAGGATCCACCGGGCCCGTTTCCCTTGCCTTTTTCCTCCCCTGTGTCGTTTTTGTTTTGTATCGCAGCGTTCGATGCTGTTTGATGCACTGCTGAATAACTACCCCTTTCTGTGGTCTTTTAAGGATTTCTTAATATCTTACTGATTTTGAAACTTTGAAATGATCAAACTATTGAATTTCTGAAAGTTTCAGAGACTCGAAGTTCTAGGTTTTTAAATCGAATGCGATTAGGTGTATGAAAGTTGAAATTTTCTTTTAAAGAGTGCAATAAGTTGCGTGGCGGTTGAACAATACCAACGTACAGATCGTTGGTGTTTCGCATGATCGAAGATTACAGATTTCTCAAAATACTCGAAATGTAAATGGAACCACCGATGAAAGGTTAAATTCCGCTTAAGTTCTACCGTGCTTTTTCTCAAAGAATCCGCAGTCCAGTAACCACAGTAGATTTTCCTGTGAGAGAATTCACGTTCATTCTTAAAGGTTTACATTCTGGTTCATTGGATTATTTGAATCGTTTTATAGTCTTTCAATGTAAATGCATGAAATTCCTCGTCCGTTTACGAATCAATGTAGACGCGTAGCAAAATTCCCCTATTGAAATCATTCAAGACATTCTGCCGTGCGCGCTGTTAAATACGGGTCCGTCGGATCCGCGTTTTAATAGAACCTGTGTTCGATTAAATATTGCTCGGCCGGAACAGCGCGGAATAATGTGCGGAGCGTTGCACAGTGTCCACAGCGATAATTTATTAGTGTTTCGCTCGTTATGCATTCAGAACGTTCGCGCGGGGGGTTGGAGACGCGACGGTGCTTAGAGGAATCTTTTTTCCCGGGGCGCGCCCATTAAAATTCCCAGCTCGGCGAAAATATTTCTTAAGCGGGCTTCGACGCACTACTTTTTCCATTAAACTGAATTCTTTAAACGCGACCCTCGGGAACGGTCGTACACGGCGAAGCTTGTCGACAATTCTTTAGTTTCCCCGTTTAAACTGGTTGCTCTAAACCGTGTATTATATGACGTAATGCCATATGTTAATCTGTTGTCTATTTTTATACTTACATAGCTCATGAAGCATTATTCCTCAATTTAAAGAGGACTCAAGACTTTACCTCGATAGTTGTTCATCAGTGGGGACGGGGTTTAATGCTAACCAAAATTGGCATGGTTCTTAAATCAGATATTTGTTTCTAGCCTTGAAAACAGCCTGTACTGCATGATATAATGTCACATGTTAATCAGCTGTCTATATTTTTCAATATCTGTTTATTTTAATTCACTTGTATAGCTCAAGAAGCATTATTTCTCAATTTAAAGAGGACTCAAGACTTTACCTCGATAGTTGTTCATCAGTGGGGACGTAGCTCAATGCTAACCAAAATTATCATAGCTCACAAAATCAGATATTTATGTTTCTAGCTTTGAAAATGCAAAATTCAGACGTTTCATTCCAGACAAGAAATTCAACTGTTCACCTCGATAGTGATTCTTTAGTAGGAACGTGGCTTAAAACATAAATACAGCCAGATTTAAATTTTGCTCGTGCGTAAGTTATCTACCGGTTATACTGCCCAGCGGTCCACGTCGCAGAATGATTTGCGAACAAGCGCGTAACTTAATAATACACAAAACCCGGCCAGTCGATTTCGATTATTAATAACGAGGCGCGACTAGAATCGTGGACGTCCGCGGCAAATTCGAAATTTCCGTCCGGTGTTATCATTGAAAACGCGCGCGAGATAAGGGGAATTTATTCGATTTCAACGACAGTTCCATTTAATTAACTGTAAAATACACGGCCTCGTTACACATGCGAGTTCCCCGTGCTGTTTTACCTTGGACAGCTGTGTCCTCGGGTTCGAGGGTCGTATTAGCGGTCGTCCTGCTCGCGGGACATTTTAACGACGTTTTTTCTAGGCGAGTCGTTATAGATCGAGAACCGATGCAGATGAACGATGTTTTGTCGTTTGACTTTTTGTTGCCTTTCGTCGTTGTTTTCTATCGGTTCCCTTCGCAATCATCGAGCAGCGCCTGGTACAACGGCGGAAAGGCACAAGGCCAGCAGAATTTGTTTATTCCAGTAATGTAACCTTTATCACGTTCGCTATCAGCATTTATTTCGGCGACGGTCTTCTCAGTTGCAATGTTCCGTCGAATATTACCAAATACGACGAATCTCTCGAAGAAAATATTGCACAACTGAAACTGAAAAAGATTGTCGAGCTTCTAAATATAATTCGAATGTTCATGTCGACAACGAGATTCTTTCGTACACTTAATTAGGTTTGGCGAAAGCAAGGGGTCTACGTGCGCGGCTGCGTACGCTGTGTTCATAATCGTGTGAACGAACAATGGAAGTCTCGTGACATAACAAACCGAAACATTTTATTTCGGGACCCCGGACGGAACTGTGAAATTTTAACTCATCATTCTCGGCGCTTCGTAACAGAGAGACGTGAGTGCGGCCGTGAATTGGACGCCGTAAAAATTTTCGGTTCGCTGGCCGCCGACTTTCATAACGTCGACTCTGAATTGCTAATTAGTTGCATTCCGCGGTAATGCTCTTTATTATTTCTTAACTTAGACTCGCACCTGGACGAAATTGTTCGGCTTTTTAATTGCTTTTCGCTGAAAATTGCGAGAGTTTCTTAATTCGGATAATTAATCGTTGAGGCTTTGCTAACTTGTATACAGTGATTCCTGATGTTAGATCAAAGAGTCAGAGTACCTTTCATATTTCATCTAATTCGATCTACTCGAATACTGATTCAGTACTTGAATATTTGATCTACTCTCAAACTTCTCGTAGTTACGTCGCTTTAACGACAATATAGGTTAAACGATAAAACGTTCGAATAAGGGGCGTCTCGTACAACGTGATATTCGTTTAACGAGTCCGAGGGAAGATCCACGGCAAACATCACTTTACTCAAATGGTCAAATCAGTTTCAAGCTCACTACCTAAAAAACCCATTTTCTATTTACACAATGTCATCTATTATGCCCAATCCTTCTAACATTAATGCTCAAAAGACACTATCAAAACTAATCAAAAACCACACCCAGAAGGCAAACAAATTTTTGTCAAACATCTCTCAAACTTCATCCCCTAATATCATAATATTATCTCTATCAAATCCAACATCCCTAACGCACAAGAGACACGGAAAACATCCAAAAACTAGCTCCAAAGAAAGCAAAAAACTATTTTTCAAACCGACTCAACTCCCAAATGAGTAATTCAAGAAACCACACGGTTAAGACGATCTTTTAATATCCAATTTCCTAAATTTTAGGAATAAATAACATTCTTAGTTATTAACCCATTCACTGCCAGTCACGAATATACTCGTAAAAGATTGTCAGTTTGGTACAATCTCGGTTGTATTTGAAATGTATGGTAATATAAAGCGAACCAATTGAAAGTACAAATGAAATTACACATTTTATGCTAGCAGTGAATGGGTTACTATAAGATTTGTCATTGTTATAAAAAAATAAGGAATATTGTACGGAATGCCTAAAATTCTCATGGCAGTTTCTTCATATTTTCTGAGTCAGAAATCCCTTCTTCTCACAGCTTCCGAATATCTGTAACGATTTCAGAAGTCAAACCGTTAATTTCCCCAATGTTTGCTCTCCGGACTTAACAGCATTAGCCTCCGAGCGACTCAAGTAATCCCTCAGCCACCTGTTTTCACGGTCGGCATGGCGTTACACGTAAAAACGTTGAACGGCGTTTAATCGTCGAATTATTCGGCCCCTCCCGTTGAACCACGAATCACGGTTGCGCGCAACCACCCTTGTCGCGTGCGTTCCCGACCCTCCTAACCGCGGCGCCCATAAATAGACCGGGGGTTTATCGTTCGCCGGGCCACGAAATCCCCTAAGGGCAATCATAAGGTGTTTATATTGCGTCACGCCGACGGAACGCGACGCGACGCGTTGCGTTCCCCCGGCTATGGGGGCAGCTAATCGTCGGCCGCCATTGGGAGTCGGCCGATCGAGGCCGCGCAGGACTCACCGGGGGTATTTAGATGCTTATCCTAGCCCAACCCCCGTAACGGCTATTTATCGTCGTTGAACGGCAATTGTACGGATTAGGGGCCCTTCGCGGGCCGCGTATCGGAATATCTAGAACGCGCGCCCCGCGACAATGGATACCTGTAATCGTGTTGTCGATTAACCGGCCGACCTAGCCGACCGGTCTGTCACCCTTTACTCAAGTTTCGACTCGGCCTATTAACCCTTTATTGCTCGGCGGTTGGTTTATTTGCCACTTATCTTGTTGGTGCTGTTATACGTGAATATCGAGGGGGTTAGAATTATAATATAATCATAATCTAACTGCTGTTCCCGAGTTATCGAGGGAAAGAGCTTTTGGCAGATTTCGGATTAACCCTGTGTCGAGCGTGACTCGACATCAGTTTTATTCACTGTGCTTTTTAACCCCTTGACGTATTATTTACTTTTTATTTTACATATTTACTTGTCGAGCGTGACTCCACATCAGTTTTATTTACTGTGCTTTTTAACCCTTTGACGTATTATTTACTTTACTTTTTACTTTTAATTTTCTTTATTTAGTTGTCGAGCGTGACTCGACATCGGTTTTATTCACTGTGCTTTTTAACCCCTTGACGTATTATTTACTTTTTCTGCTGAGCTCGTGTAACACTTTATTATCGGCAATTTGGACAGCACAATTTTCCATTCCGTTTCAAGCAGAAATTTAGTTTGAAGATAATACATTTATAGCAAAACAGTGCGTTGCTTTGATCCGTGAGAAATGAACATTGATTTTTGTTAAACTCTAAAAATCTTCATCGCGTGTCTCATTCGTCATTGTATGGTAAGTTAATTAAGATATTTTTCAAATACAGTATATTATTATATTATTTTTAATATTATTGATGAAAAGAATTTTTCACACTGCTTTCTGCAAACTATTCTTCAATGTGCATTTCAAATAAAATATTTGTAATAATACAGAGTTATCGAGAAAGAAACTGGAAAAGGAACTCGGAGTGCAAAAGCTTAATTACCCGCCGATATTAGCATGTTACTTACTCTTTGCGAACGAGAATTGTTTAAACCTTTAAAAACTCTTTTTAAAAAATATTAAAGTCTTGAATATCAGAAAAGGGCAAGCCACGTATGAATCTCTCATTATTTGAATAATTAAAATATTCATTCGCAGCTATCGGTTTGAGATACGACAGTTCGAGTTCGTTGCGGCGACATCAGACCGCAAGAGGTTAATAATGTAACAGTGTTGCAACCTTGTTGGTTGCTAGTTGATTTATTTGATACTTACCTTGTTTACCTATGACGTACTCGGAATATCGAGCGATTCATATTTCTGCGAGAAATAAAGAGGAGATAAAGCTTTCATAAGATGTTTCTAGAGTAATCAAATATTATTGTAACATGAATATTCAATTATTTGAAGAACACGTCTCACAAAAGCTTTCTCAACGAAGAAACTAGATTTTTGCCGTAATACGAAATTCTGTAAGCTGGTATCTGGAGGAAGAAATTTGTCCGTGTTCATCGAATAATACGATTAATACGATACCGTTGAAGTATCGCTCCGATCGTCGATCTTTTATTTAACATTTTCACGCGACTTTTCCCTCGGTCGGCCGAGGAGTATTCACCGAGGAGATTTATATTTTCGCGAGTAACTACGACACCGGTAACATCCCTTTCCGGAAGATTGTATCTTTCAAAGGAACAATTTAAAACACTAGCGCGCCATTTGCATGGTAAGCACTTTTTCGCCGGAAGTTTCAATGTACCCGGGGCCAGAATGTAATTTTCTCGGGCCCACGAGTCCTGATCATAAATACGAAACTAACCTTCATAAATATAAATTATCCCAAAGGAAATGCGAGCGCGGCTAGGAACCTTTAATCTCGCCGTCGAAAATTCGATTCCGGTCGATCACTTCGATACCGGGCTCCGTGTCGAGTGTGAATTTTACTTCCGGGCTCGCTTGTGTTAGGTTTTTCCTTCGTTATTTCTAAGAGCGTGAAATTCTCTATTTAATAATACTGTTAGGAATATTCAAGTTAGAATACATTATCCGTTACCTTATAACATCGAATTTAATAATTATAATGGTCATTCAATCCTTTCGTCGATTAAATATTCTCTTTCTCTTATCAATAGTTGATTTTTGTAGTAAACGTAGATCTGCAACAAGAAAAGAATTCTTTCTTTTTATGGTTATTAATGTTTTACATTTAAAATATGTAATTATCACGTTGAAACTGTAAAGAAAATTATAGAGCTTTTGTAGAATAATTATAATAGTTATTCAATCCTTTCGTCGATTAAATATTCTTTCTCTTATTGATAGTATGATTTTTGCAGTAAACGTAGATCTTCAACAAGAAAAGAATTTTTTCCTTTTATGGTTATTAACGTTTTACATTTAAAATATTATATAATTATCACGTCGAAATTGCGAAGAAAATTGTAGAACAAAGGATTAATTTTCTTTCAATTTTCTTAGACGAAAGTCTGAAAAACTGTAGAAAAAGACTGTAGAACAGAGGATTAATTTTCTTTCAATTTTCTTAGAAGAGAAGTTATCAATTCGGTACGAGATTTTAGAAACCACATTTTCTTTGGATTACGCGTATAATAAGAACGACATCCTTAACGTCGCTATCACTATTATATTTCGTTGGATAGAATGCTGGAGGAACAACATAGCCGTAGTCATGTATGAGACAATTATTTTTAATGCCACGTAAGTGCTTGTTTCTCCGAGGAAAGCGTGCGCCTCGCAACATGAAATTCCACCGAAGGTCTCTTCAAAGCTCGTTCACGTTTATTCCCGAGTCTTATCTCTCTCCCCTCTTTCTCGCATTCCTTCGAGCAGCTCTCGTTAAAAATTAATTAATACCTCGCAATGATATATCCCCGAACACTCATTAAAAACCGTGAAAACCACATATCAGATCGCTGGAAAGAGAACTCAACGAAATCCGGAAATGTCAGAAAATTCCCGGAACATGGTAACTATTCCTGAACATATTTACATTAAATTTCGCGTAAACTCGTCGAGATTCATTTTGTAAAATATCTACAGTCGATTTAACTAGAATACACGTTGCAAACTAAAACCTCGAAACCTGTTGCTCTCCTCAATTTCTACGTCCCTAATATCGTTAAACAAAGCAACAGCTCGTAGACCGGTAACCCAGTTTCTAAACCCGAATGAAACGTCTAAACCAAATTCCCTCGAATAAAATGAAGCGCTCGCGTTATTAACTCGAAACAGACTGAACAATCGGAGTACCGCGAAAAAAAGAGATTAGAGAGTAATCGAAAAAGCCGGTCCAAAGAAGGGGGCAGAGAGGTTTTTCAATTTGCGCCATTTTGTCGACATTTTCCGGGAACATTTTGAACGCTGCTTTACGGTCCAGGAACCAGTGGCAAAAAACTTCACTTTCGTTTTCGGCGTAGCGAAATCCGTCGACGAGCGAGAAATTTTCCGCGGCGAGAGACTTTTTCCGTCGCCGAGGCGATTTAAATTCCGTGCGGATGGACCGCGCGCCGCTCGCAAGAAAGAGGTGATCAGCACACCGGCCCGCCGATCGGAAGGGTCAGATATGCCGGGTCCAGACCGTGCGGGGCGTTTTCCGGACGGGTCAATCGGAATTTTAAATCGACACGCAGCCTCGGATGTTTGCCCGAAAAGCTTTCAGCCTGTAAATTATTCATAGTACGCCTCTGCCCAGCTCGGTAACGTATTGAAAAACCGAGAAAAAAAGAGGTTGTTACCTCTCGTGTCGCTTCTAATGCCTGACATCGTGCCCGATCAAAGATCGCTCCGATACGAAGAAGAAAAAGAAACAAAAATGACTAGACATCGATTTCCTGTAGGCATCGCTGGGTCGATAGCTTTCAGAGTACTGCATTCGAATTGGAACTTACTTTTCCTGTGATTTCTTCTGGGTCTATTCGATTTTACAAAGTTGCTAGATTATATTATAGTTAATTACTTTTCTACATTCGTTTGTATTTGTGGTATAGTTAACTGTTTTACTGTAAAGTACCGTGTTAGTTAATCATTTTTAATAATTTGCATCATAGATATCGTTATTTCAAATTGTAAAATTCTACTTCTATCTAGCTGAATCAAGGAAATTGACAAGTGAAATTAAAAGATGTGAATCAAAGATTATTAATAATTTTCCTTTTCCGAAACGAAATTTTAGGTTCTTGAAAGTTCCTCCATAGAAATAAATTATTGAGGTATTGAAAATGTTCAGAGAAAGAGTTAACTAATTTTTATGATGTACACGAGTGAACATCTAATGTTCATACGTTAATATAATTGAACAATGAGAAACAAAAGATGTCTGGATTCAAGTGTTTCGATCAAATAAAATTAACTATAGTATTACTGTTGTGGAAGTCGATAAAGTAAGGATTTCATTAAATTTCTCGTCAGTCTTCTCATCTGATAAACCTATATAAAATTCGCAATCAAGTGATTACCTTAGCTCCGGAGGCCACCTTAGAAGAGATTGTAAAATAATTTCGATTCGGTTCATCGACAGGCTGGATGGCGACGGTGGTCTGATCGAGCAATCGCGAGCCTCGCTCCCCCCGTAAGATACAACCGACGCCCGGCGAACGTCAGCTTTGACAAGATTGCCGTCGGTAAACCGCGTAATTGTCCCCATCGAGGGGACATCGCAGGGGTTCGTTACGATTTAATGAGTTCACTTTTTCTTCCTCGGGACATTGAGCACGGGGTGAAGTTCGAACGTATCTCCCTGGTCGATTGAACGGACGGCACTCTTTATCTGGCCGTCGATCGATTCGTCTTCGCCTCTAATGAGCCGGAACCGCCCCCCACGTCAACCGTGTTCGATAAATTATCGATTTAATATTTATCGTGGCCCCAGGAACCACGAATCTGGGTCTCGGATATTATTAGTCAAGAATATAGGAACCGCATTTCTATGAACTTCATTTTCATCTGACCTACTATGTCTAATGGTTCATTGATATACTGTCAATTATTCGTCACTTAATTCGATAGATGATGCACTAAAGAACCTAGATACAATAGGTAAACACATAATCTCACACTTCGCACAGACAGATGCTCCATCATAAACACACGATTCATTCACAAAACATACCCAAACAACCTCAAACATTCGCACACTCGACGTTTCCTCAAACTCTCAAATCTAAACGTCTCAACGTTCTAGAACACTCCACCAACAAACCAGTCCCCAAGCACTCTCAAACCACGTCAAACCTTTTCAAACTCACCCATTCTACCTCTGCTCAAACAAATTAGCGATCGCCGATACACAGGCGTTCGCGCCGTCAGGCTAAAAACGGAGTGAAATCAATCAAAGCATTATGAAATTCGCATGAGCCGTCTCTTTGTAGTCTCGCTCTTGACTTAATATAGTGTCAATTGACGTAATTATTCGTCACTTAATTCGATAGACGATGCACTAAAAAATCTATATCGCACAATAGGTAAACACATAATCTCACACTTCGCACAGACAGATGCTCCATCATAAACACACGATTCATTCACAAAACATACCCAAACAACCTCAAACATTCGCACACTCGACGTTCCCTCAAACTCTCAAATCTAAACGTCTCAACATTCCAGAACACTCCGCTAACAAACCAGTCCCCAAGCACTCTCAAACCACGTCAAACCTTTTCAAACTCACCCATTCTACCTCTGCTCAAACAAATTAGCGATCGCCGATACACAAGCGTTCGCACCGTCGGGCTAAAAACGAAGTGAAATCAATCAAAGCATTATGAAATTCGCATGAGCCGTCCCTTTGTAGTCGCGCTATTGACGCGCGTCGACACGGCAGGAACAGGGTTGAACACGATCCGAAGAACACACGGGTCTTCCGGCGGATACCGCGGTGGCGCGGGCGCGCGTACGCCGCCGTCAAATATAGAGATAGCGGTTCGGAAGCTGGTCGCCTCTCGGTGCCACCGGTAGAAGGACGTTGGATTTATGTCCTATTCATTACGTAGCGACACAGGGACGCGGTGTCACACGCCGCAAATGCACGTGGGCGTGTGCGGGGGGGGGGGGGGGTTGAGAGTCCGGTACAGTGCGCGGCGTGCCATCGATCCCGCGTTACTCTCTCGTTCTCCCCCTCGCGCCTTTCTCTCACTCCCTCTCTATCTGTTCGCATCTGCTGGTACCGGCGTGTTTACTGTGCGACGAGAGAGAGAGAGAGAGAGAGAGCAGGCTGTTTGTTCGCTAGGACGGCACGCAGCCACGGTTCACCGTTACGTGGCGATACATTAATGACAGCCGGACGTCGCAACTGCGCGCTGGATAACGGCTGCGCCGGATGTCGAGCTTTCCGGGTGGATGGGGCGGGATGCGACTTGTTTTCTTAACCCTTTGCCCTGTGACGCGTCGCGTGCATCGATCCCGGCAATCGCCGGATGAGGACGTAGCTTGCTGTCGATGGATAGGCTGCGTTGGGAAATCGATTCCCCAGGGAGGGATTAACGTTGGCTTTTTTGGGATGGAGTGCTGTTTGAAGATTGATTAGCGACAGATTGGAATTAGATTGCTCGTGGAACGGTTGTTGCTCGGGTTGTTACGTCTTCGTGTATCGCGATGTAATTCGATGATCGCGTTTTCATTGCGTTGCAGATGCTTTTATATTTCACGAGAGTGTGCACTTAGCGATTCTTCGGTGCTTTGATTGTTTATATAAACCAGAGATGGAAGTTGGAATTATGGCAGTCGGAAAGTTAGTCTTCAGCTTTTGAAGAGTAAAAGGAAAGATGACTATATACTCTAGTATCTCGCATCCCCTATTTCTCCAGTGTCGCGGTTGATTAAAAAGTTCTCAATATTTACTCAAAACCGTAGTTTCGGTTTCCTCAAAGCTGGAGGACACGTCCCAGGTGAACGTTATCCTTCGGTGCGCGTTCTAAATTTTCTAATCGATCCTCGATGGACATCGTACGTCGATCACCCGGCCAATAGACAAAGCAAGGGTCCGCAAGCTATCCGTGTCCGGATAGCTCGGACAATGGCCGTGTGTGTCGGTGCGTCACGATTTTCGAACAAAGTGTCGCGGCGCAGGGACAGTCGATAGCGCGCACCGGTGAAAAGCGTGGCGGCGACGGACCCGATGTCAAACGCGCGTTCGCCAGGCGCCGCGCACCGGATACTCGGTTAAATAGTCGTGCGGATGGCCGCGGCGGTGGCCGATGGCTCCCCGTTCATTTACTCTGGCTCCCTGCGAACTTGGTTCCTCCACTCGCTCTGCGCACTGGACCACACAGAGATTCTGGCTGATAAAAAATTTGTATTTGTCGGAGAGAGATTTCTATGCGAACTTTTCAGGTGTGCTTCTAAAGAGATGTTGATCTGTGAATAGATGATTTGGGATGGGAGAAATTTTAGATTGTGTTTTCCATGTTGCGTTGGAGAGGTTTTGGGGAATTGTTGATCTGCTTCGGTTGTTTGGAGAGGAGGGACTTGGGATTTTATTAATTTAGTAAGTTAGTAAGTTAGTAAGTTAGTCACTCAGTAACTCAGTAATTCAGTAATTCAGTAATTCAGTAACTCAATAATTCAGTAATTCAGTAATTCAGTAATTCAGTAATTCAGTAATTCAGTAATTCAGTAACTTAGTGATTTAGTGATTTAGTGACTTAGTGACTTAGTGACTTAGTGACTTAGTGACTTAGTGACTTAGTGACTTAGTGACTTAGTAACTTAGTAACTTAGTAACTTAGTAACTTAGTAACTTATTAACTTATTAACTTATTAACTTAGTAACTTAGTAACTTAGTAACTTAGTAATTTAGTATTTTAGTAACTTAGTAACTTAGTAACTTACTAACGTAGTGATTCAATAATCTAGTAATCTACTAATATATTAATATAGCAATCTAATAATCCAGCAACCTAATAATTCAGCAATCTAATAATCTAACAATATAGTAATCTATCACTTCAACAATTCATTTTCTTACCAAACAGAAAATAGCTAAACTGATAATACACTCATAACGCTACATTTCAGAGACGAACGAGCTCCGGCTAAAATTGTCCAAACGGCAGATTCCCGACATTCCCTGAATCTTCAAATTTCATTTATTCAAATAACTGAAAAATTCCAACATTTTTTCACCTACTAACCACCACACTATCCCATACCCCTGTTTCGCGGGCATCCGCAACGCGTCAATGCCGTGGTACACAGTGATCGCGAAACACGCGCGTCGAGAACGGTGGATCATCGCGCGGCGCGGCGTACAATGGCGGCCACGCGGGTCACTGCCGCCCACAAAGAGGATCGCGCCCGCAGAGCACCCGGTTCCCCGCTGCAGGCCCGTACACCGCCGCCGACGAGAAATCGCCGGACCGGAATATACTCGGGGGCAAGCTAGCTACCAGCTTGACGCACACGCTCCCATCGTAATTCAGCGGGAATGGTCCCCCGGCTATCAAACGCGACGATACCCGTGTGCCAGCCGGAGCTGAACCAACAGACCTCCCTTCCCCTCCCTCTCTTTCTCTATGGACACGCCGCTGCTAGTCGTTTCGAAATGGCCGCCTGTGAAGTGGTTGTTGTTCGATCTTCCTGCTGACCAGGGGGCTACCCGTTAAATCGGGAAAAATAGGAATTTACGTTCCACGAATCGGTTCTCCCCTATAAACAACCTACACATGGATCTCTGGGGTGTCTAGTTTGGATATTTTCCGCTGTCGAGTATATATTTCGGAGTGTTCGGCTTTCCGAGGTGTTTATTTAGGTATTTACTGGCTTCAGAGTATATCACTCCGATATATGGATCGTTAGAGTGCTTATTTTAGGTATTTCTTAACTCTCAGATTGTTATGTAGCGTTAGACTATAGATTCCTGAGGATTTAGTTTCTTTATAGATATGAGACTCGAGAAATTGAGAGTTTATCAAATCTCAATCCTCTGAATACCTATAGATATCTATATTTTACTAGCGTCTCCGAACTCCACGCGAAATGATCGATATCTCCGTTGTTATCTCTAAAACTTCCAGACGTCCCGTTTCTTTCTCCAGCGATCCGTCATCCCCTCGCGAAAAGACTTCGACAAATCGCTCAAACTCGAAGCACCCAGTCCTCAGTCTGGTAAATTAGTGCCCGCTATCCAATACAAGCCAGAAAACGGATTTTCCTCCCGGATGAACATCCCGAGCGGAGGATCTCGCGCGTCCCATCCCCCTCCGCTCGTCACTTCCGGCGGGGTAAACCGGCTTACCGAGGAACTTTTATCGCGCGTCAGAAATTCAGCCGCCCCTCGCGACGAACGACAGAAGCCGGGCGTGTGTTATCGAGATATCGGATCGCTCGATACCGAGGAATCGATAGCATTGTCCCCCCGCCCGCCTCTCGCCAGCCAGTCACCCTCCCAGGTTTTCGGAGAACCGCATCACCGGCTCAACCTTCTCCGATGCGGGCAAAGAAACGGCGCGAGAGAGGTTTATTAAGGCACTCCGCTTCTTAGGAATTCACCAGCGACTATCGGTGTCAAATATTTAATACCTTATCGGAAGGATCGCGGAGTTTCAGCGAAGGAGATTGCCGTTCGGCTCCACTTCTCGGTAATTCGTTAAAGGAGTTCGTGACGTTCAAAGAAATTGGGAAGGAAGAGTCGAGGACTAGTAAAGCGTAACTGTTATTTCTGGCATTGCGGATCTCTCGAATGCCAAAGAATAAGCCAATAGTTCCCTGCACTCATCGTAGATGATAATCTGCTTCAACGTGTATGATAAGTTCATCCCTAAAGAAAGATCGAAGAAATTTGTCGAAACTTTTGGTAGAGGTAAATAAGAGTCACTGAATTCTTCAATGAAAATGCTGAATGAAATGTTATAGCTGTGTAACTTCTACAAATTACTAAAAGAAATTTGTCAAAACTTTTGGAAAAGGTAAATAAGAGTTACTGAATTCTTCAATGAAAATGCTGAATGAAATGTTATGGCTGTGTAATTTCTACAAATTATTAAAAGAAACTTGTTAAAATTTTTGGAAAAGATAAATAAGAGTTACTGAATTCTTGAATGAAAATGCTGAATGAAATGTTATGGCTGTGTAACTTCTACAAATTACTAAAAGAAATTTGTCAAAACTTTTGGAAAAGGTAAATAAGAGTCACTGAATTCTTTAATGGAAAGGCTAAACGAAATGTTATGGCTGTGTAACTTCTACAAATTACTAAAAGAAATTTGTCAAAACTTTTGGAAAAGATAAATAAGAGTCACTGAATTCTTCAATGAAAATGCTGAATGAATTATAGCTTGGTAACTTCTACAAATTACAGTAATTTCACCTATCAATGTCTAATTTTCGAAGTCCAAGCAAGTTAGATAACACATTGCTAATACGTTACCAGCCACGAACGTTAAAACATTCGGAAACGCTCGCAACTGGAATCTCTCATTCCCACACGTGTCCGACACTACGGTTCGAGAGCCCTGCGCTCAGAAGGCAAGTTCAGAACGACCCTCGTGCACGCGCGTGCCCGGCCGCATTACCAACATCAGCGAGCTACCTAACAAACGAGACTCCGCGCGATGCTCGGAACTGATCGTAATTTTTTTTTATTTCTAGTTGAAAAGTCTCGTTTGCTCGACGCGATAGGAGACACTCCCGCCGTGTTAACGACGGTAGACGGAACACGCGTGACCCCCGACCCCCTGACCCCTCGCCGTCCCTTCCACATGGAGACCGTGCACCGGCGCTCTTCTACAAGCCCGTAAAAAGATATAAAATATCGCGTGGTTTTTTCTCGTTTCTGATAAAACGGGTTACTACTGCGCACATAAATTTTACTACACGGGGGCCAGATGAAATGTGCGACCCACCCCCCGCCGCCGTGTTCCGACCCTGTCCGTATTTTCCATCCCGGTACCGGGATTCTGTTGGGATTTCGGTCCTCTCTTTTTTTCTCGCGGCGGAACGTCGATACTCGCTCGAAACTGGTAATGGAAACATGAATTTTAGATGGCCCGGAAGATTCTGTTAATGGTCATCCCTTGCATCTGGGTTTCCGCGGCCACGTTTCCGCGTGCATCGGCCGTGGGCGGGGCGGGCGCTGGCCGCACATTCGCGGAGAGCGAATGGAAAAAAGCTCTGTCTATTCCTTGACGAGGCCGGGAAATAGAGAGGAACCGGGTTGACGAGAATTTCGTTACGTTTTTGCGACTCTCCGTTGTCTAGGTGCGAAGGGAATTCCGCGCGTCGGAAGAAAGTCGTCTGAAATATTCGCTGAAATATCGCTGTTAGAGGATTGATGCAGAAATAGTATTGAAATATTAACCTTTTGCACTCGGAAGTATTCCGTTGGAAATATTTCACATTTAACTGGACAAAGACGATGTTTTTTGAAATCAACGCAGAGAAATCACAAGTAAATTGAGAAACAAAGCTTTTTTATCCCAATTTCACGCAACGATTCGTTGTACATAGATCAATGTTAATCCTTTGCACTCGAGAGGCGACTCTCAGTCACCGCTTGATTCGATACAGCGAAACTACGAAGTTGAATATTGAGTATTTTAAATTAAACTTTGTATCGCTACAGGAAGTATGTAAATAAAATAGCTTTGTCGCTTAATTTATGTGTAAATTTTCGTTAAATTAGTTTCAAACAATGTCGTCTGTATTTCGTCGAAAAATGATAAATATTTCCAATGAAAAAATTTCGATTGCGAAGGGTTAAATATCAAATTTCATAGTTTTACTGCGTCAAATCGAGTGGTGACTGACAGTCACCTCTCGGGTGCAAAGATTTAACTGTTACGAAAACCATTAGCGTGTTACGTGTCACTTCTCCTCTAGTAAAGATACAAAGCAAGAATTAATTATTTGGTATGAGAATTCTTACGTTACCCTATTACCTACTCATTCACGCTACCGAAAATTCGTGTTTGAAATCAATTATCCGACAAGTCATAATTATTGTCTTGCAATTTGAACGCTCCGTTGACCGGCATGAGCAATAGCACTTCGGTTTACGAACGGTTTCTATTTGTTATGTAGAACATCACGTTAAACTCGCGACGAGAATTTTAAATCCTACGAATCTAAGTGTTATTCATTTGTTTTTCATACGAAGCAGATATCGCCTGTTATCAATTTAACCAAAGAGGATCGAATTAAAAGTTATAACAAAAATACCATCGAAATAAATTGACACATTTTCCAATAACGCCTTCAAATAAATTAGCAGCCGAATGAAATCAACTCGACGTTGCTCCCGAATCAACGCGTCGAAAGTACACATTAAATATAGTCCTGGCTCGTCGTCGCCGCGCGTTTCCGCGGAAACTTTAATTTCATTGTTATTTGCCGAACGATCGTGGAAAGCGTCGGAGCGGCGTCGATTCGCCGATCATTCCGCACGGGAAAGGGGAAGTTCTCCGTTCGCTCGGCCGTCGGTGCAATAAATAAATGTTATCGTTGCCGTTGGAGCGATTAAAACGGAACCGCCGTCAACCAGCGTCGTTTAGAGGCGCGGCCCGTGACAAAGCCCACTTGTTACGGAAATATTTCCCCTGGTCCGTTGTATATCCAAGGTGAGCAAACAAACGGAAAAAAGGGGGGGGGAGAGTCTGTCGGGGGCGTCGCTCCTTCGCGGAACCGGAAGAACGTGAATCCTCCCGTCCCATCGGCGCTATCGCGCCGTTACTCTCGCGGAAAATGTCACGGGTGCGCGCGAACATAGGAAGTCGGTCGACGCGTGAAATTTATGTACCGTTCGTCGCTAGGGGTTCCGAAGGAATTTTGATTGTTATTAGGCAGTGGGCCGTTTCGAGGCGCGGATACATTGGCGAATGATTCGTGACGTTTTTGTTTTATAAACGTTCTCGCGGCGTGTGCGAATGCAGCTGAGATTGCCGGGGGAAAGTTCGCTTGCGATGGTAATGAGAAATGGAAAACACACGTCTGAAACACAGTAAAATAAAATAAAATAACATTGAGTGAAATTGAGACTAGATTTACGGACATTTGTTCTATACTTTGTTCTATTGTTCCTAGAGAACTACGTGTTCGTTTATATAAATTGCGAGAATTGTAGCTTCAACAGAGTATTATCAAGATCGACTGAAACTATTACTGAATAATGTTTAAAAAATTCAATATCCGTCAAATTGACGGGCTCCGTAAGCCTAGTGTTAAATGAACTAAAATAATACAACGAAATAAAACGAGGTCAACGAAAATACTCCTAACTAAACTAAATCCGCTACGAAACAATTAGTCCGCCGCAAACAAGAAATTCCGCGTTCAGAATGAAACTCAAGAATCTCCTCAAATATTCTCCATTCCCAATCAACGATGTACACGACACAAGTCTCCCTCGCGTCGAAAGAATCTCACTCGACAATCGGCGTCAACCGAAGTTAACGTATAAAATAAAAACGTGATTCCTCGACGAAATGAAAAAAAAAAAAGACCTTTCTTCCAAATTACACGCGGAGGAGCAGCCTTCAATCCGGACGAACATCAAACGCGTTGATCAAAGGGTGTCCCGCCAATCAGCGAATCCCCGAAAATGTTTTCGATTTTCGTGCGCACCCGCCCGCCGCCCTTCCAGCCCCGCCGCCGCTCCTCGCGCAAATGACAGAGACCCCTCGCGCGGATATTATGATTTTTAATTCGCCGCGCGAATCGACGGACCGACCGGCGCTCCCGTGATTTCATAATTTTAACCGGTCGGCCGGGGGGAGCCGGGAACAAAGGCGCGCCCTAATCATTGATTTTCACGGGCCCGCGATGGCGGAAAATCGTTTGCGGTGAATCACATCTAAACACAACAATGGGGTATATGATCAACAATAGGCGTATTGTTTCCTCCGTCATCATCGATTCCGCGGCTTGCGATTCCATCATCGGAACCCTGGGAACCGAAACAACAAAGGCCATTTCCAATCACCGATACGCTGTTCTCGCATCTTTCGCCCTGCCCCCCGGCGTCGCCGACGATCCTCCTGTCGTCGCGGATCCCTTTCCTGCCCGGGCCGCTTTTTTTCCGCGTTCTCAGCTAATACGGGACGCGTAGCCTCGCACAATGCCTCGATAATCTCCGCGGTTGTCGAGGGTGAAAGTTCTCCCGTCGATGATCGTGACGTCGCGATCGATTTCGCTCGCTCGGCTCCCGCGACTGGCCGGATGCAGCATGGCACGCATGGGAGAGAGGTAAATGCTTGCGAATATTAACCCCTTGCTTTATGATATACTTCTTAACGCATTAAGGACCGCTCTCGAGTTTTCTCGTGCTTCGCGCCTTAAAAAAAGTACCAGAAATGAATAAAAACCAATTTTTGAAATAATTGCCTAGGGTACATCCTATTTTACAATTTCTGAAAGTTTCGCAAAAATTGCTTCATAAATGAAAAAGTAATGGGGATTCTAGTAACGTGCAAGCTTGCCCAAAAACGTGCGCTCCTAGGCGTATTATAGATTTCTTAGCGGTCCTTAATGTGTTAATTATGGTCGATGAAACTGCTGTAGGAAGTTCGGTGTTGTCGGTAATGGGGAATGTTCGAAATGCTTAAAGTTAATGGCAACGACGATTTATTAACTGAAACTGTAACGGAGAGCACTAACAATTTCCGTCTATGTTCGTTTCAAAGTGTAATTATTGATAACAGGGAAATAATATTCAATTTGAAAACATTATTTGAAGAAATAATATTCCTTGAAACACAAAACCTTCATCAGATGAAGATAAATTATATATCAATTGCTTAAATAACGGAAAAAAGGAAACTATGATCTGATATCTTGCTGTGAGAGTAATCAAATTACTTGTTTGCAGCATAGTCTTCCAAGTATAACATTATCATACATTTAAATTCTGACACGATGTTATAAGGCAACGGGTCAACACTGGAGCTATCCACTAAAGTGGTAATTAGTTTGTGGAATTTTCGGTGGATTTATATATCCGAGTTTAGGAAACTGGGATTAAAAGGAATTTGATTTTCTACGTGAGTAATTCGGATCAGGTTATTGCGAATATTCTCCGTTTCGGTAGTTCGTTATTGGATCGTAAATTTCGATACGCTAGGCACTGCGAAACGCTAAACAAATTCGAACGACTCCGAATTAAAAACTTCCGGGCGCACTGAGAAACTTTTCGTTTTAATCTGAATTTAGTTATTCCTTCGCGAAAGAAGTCGCACTGCGGAGGTGTCCGAACTTTCATCTCGGTTTCCTTATGTATTCCTTCTTATGACGTCATCGGTACGCTCTATATCGAGCATGTGCAATTCAATTCAAACATCCGAAAGAAAACACTTCATCTATCCGCGTTTAGTCAATGAAAAACCTTTCTATACTAACTCTATTCTTCCAATTGTGTTCTCAACAATCTGAATTCCCATAATAATCCACAGTCTATCGATAAACAATAATCCTTCGTTAGCATTGGCAACTAACACTTCGTCAAAGACCCGATCGAGAAGATCAATAGAGAAAAACGTTATAACATTTCTCAGATTTTTTATTTCCCTTCTTCAGGATCAGCTGAATATTTAAGAAACAGTAAAGTAAAAGTTTCACGAGAGAGACAACCTTTTAGCACAAAATTCGCACATGGCAAATGCAATAATTTAAAACTATATATTCCAACTTCCTTCATTAACCCTAATCGGATCACTTGTGACTTTGAGTCACATTTGAACTTTTTACTTAAATTCTTTGATCACTTCATGTTGCACTTCCAAAAGTTTTTTTGGAATAACATTTGTAACATTTTAATCATTTCTTTTATTCTCATAAGTGGCCGAGAGTCACGTCGTGGTATATTCGTTGTAAAAACACGTGGTACGATTAGGGTTGAAATATCTGAAACTAAAAATGTCGCCAGATTAGGGTTAAAATATCTGAAACTAAAAATGTCGCCAGATTAGGGTTAAAATATCTGAAACTAAAAATGTCGCCAGATTAGGGTTAAAATATCTGAAACTAAAAATGTCGCCAGATTAGGGTTAAAATATCTGAAACTAAAAATGTCGCCAGCGAAGCATATTGACTGATCAACAGAAGGTTAACGGAGGAACTCCAAACGTCACACGCGGATGACACAGGATGTATCAACGAAATATCTTGAGCCCGTCTTGGCCAGAGCCAACAAAAATGGAAATTCGAATGCGTCGTTCGTCCGGTGCCCGGTATATTCCGCGATTGTTCGCCGACATTCGGCCCAAGCCTTCGGACAATCCCCTTTAACCCCTTGTCACGATAAATCCTCGCGATCTGCGGCGCGCGTCGCTCGCGGGACACGCTCCGCCGAACGTTTTCATCCCGTGAAATGCCGTTTCCTCGCAGACTTTCCCGCCGGGCACAAAGGCGCGCTCGCGCTCGAAGGAAAAGCCCGCGACTCAAAAGATTAACGCGCGATAATTACCCGCAACAAAAGGACAATACTTCGCCGCGTGGCTCGACGCACACACGGAGCACGCCGCGTTTCACACTTTCCCGGCGTCAAAGGGAGACCCGCGCCGATCCTCCGGCGCAGTCACCATCGACACCGAACAATACGATTTTCTGTATAATTAAGAGTCGCGCGACGAGTGGGAACGCGCCATAATTGCGAATTGCTGGTTCGCCTCGCTCGAACAATGCTCGGTTCACGGGAAAGCGCGACGCGGCGCTGGGAAATCAATTATGGCGCAGTCGGGGTGGTTAACGAGTAAAAACAAGTGAGAAATACAGGAAGGAACTGTTTCGTTTCAGGAAAATGTGCATTTCGTTCGTTATAGTGAGAATTCGGATCGGAGATTGAGGGGGACGCGCGTGTTTGTAAGTGATAGATCGAGTTGCAGGTGATAATTGAGAGAGGTTAATCTCAGGAATATTAAGTGGAACGTGTAAAGTGAAATTTTCTAATCTGGAACCTTGTTATTGAGGAAATCTACCTTTGGTAATTCGGGCACTAATTTTAACTTCTGAAAATGGAGCTTTAAACAGAAAATTGTCGTTCTACGATTCTTACACATGAATTTTCGCGTGTACAATAATTATGTATTAATTACGACTGCCAGTTGTATTACCCAAACTATCATCGAATGTTAACACTAAAACCAGACGAGTCAAAATTACTCCAGATTTCTACCTTCTGCAATCATTGAAAACATAACAGACGCTTCTCTGAGAAACGAGTAACGAAATTGATTTACCAACACCCAATTAATTAGTCTCAATAGTTACTCTCTTGGAGTTCCTACAGAGGAATTTCAAATAGTCAATTTAACTGCTAGCTTCAGTGTTAAGGATTTACAAACTTTTATATAAAATCAAAACCTCCGTCCTGCAGCGAACGAGTCCCAGTAGTTAATCGCAGGACGTACAGTTTTTCCGCTCACCGTGTATCGTTCGTCCGAGATCGCCAACGGACAGAATGGAAGCAAAGTTTCCTGAACAGCTGTTTCCATTATTGCCGAGTCCGGGGTTAATGGGCGAATCAGTCTGAAAGATTGTCGGCCGATCCCGGAGGACAGAATGCGAACGACCCGCAAACTTGGCGAAGATGAGCTCCGCGAGTGAAAGGACCGGGGAGAAAGGGAGAAGGAGCCGGAGAGAATTAAAGAGCAAGCGAGTCGGATAGAGTACATTTCTTCCAGTGGATCCAGTCAGTCCGAACTTTCGGTTTAAGTGCGGAATAAACTTGCCTTAATTGTACCGCTCAAATACGTTAAACCTTCGCGCTCCTATGTCGGGCGAGACTCGATATCAGTTTTATTCACAGGCGTGCCTCTTCGTCGAGATAGTTTTTAAACAGATCATATTATTATATCATTTTATACGAGCCACGCTGAATTTTCCGTTCAGACCGAAAATGAATTCTCATTGAAAAAGGAAGAACTTAAAAATTTATTGGAGAGTGAAATATAGGCGTCGTAATATCATGTATGCTGCGTTTATTCAATTTTATTTGATTGTGAAAGTATGGGTCGTATACTCTCTACAAGCTATTTTTTCAAATGCATTTCAAATAAAATGTAATACAGACTTATCGAGGAAAAACTGCAAAAGAAATTCGTAGGGCAAAGGTTTAGCGCGGTTCACTCAAGGTATACTGCATAGCGAGTTTTCGTAAGGGCTCATTCGTCTGTGTATATTCATTCTACGATGAGAATTGTCAGTGGACACGTCCCAGGAGCAACTCACGTGTTGCTCTGGTAAAGGGATAGTGAGATTACGACATACAGTTTTAACCCTTAAACGTAGCAATGTCGCCATATAACCGGCATAACATTTTTACTTATTAAGTCTGATGCCGCGTATATGGCGGCAACAATCATTTTATTATTTTTGTCACTGTTATTGTTGTAATATTTACAATTAACACGTTGAGTATTATGCTAGGTTCTTTCTGTAAATTTCCTTCCGCTTGTTATCTATGTTACGGTATTTTTGATGATAAGTCAACTTGAGATACTTCCGGTCTGCTAAGGGTTAACAGAAGTTTATTAACAGAATGGAAAGTAAATATAATAATGTTATTGTCTGACTCGCTGTCTTATTGCATTTACTCGCGTACTAAGTTTCATAGATTGGCTTTCATCAATTTTGTCAACCATGTCTCATCGTTTCTCTTATTCCTTTTTTCTTTCTTAGTTTCTATCTCTCTCTCCTTTTCTCTCTTTTTCTTTGTTTCCTTTTTTCACGTACTCACGATTTTCTACCACCCGCCGAGAATCCAATGTTTTCCAAGGATCCGTCTACACCCGCTCTGATTGATTACGTTCGAGAAATCCAACGATACATTGGATTTTCATATCGGACGTGAAGTGAAATACACTCAAATCAATCGCTCGACTCGGCAGATGTCCAGGGACAAGCCTAATCGCGCGCGGAGGCGTTAATCGTCGATTATCTCGAGACGCGCCGATAAAACCGACGACGAAACCTCGATTATCGAGGGATATCCCGTGCGAGGTAATTGAATTTCTCGGCTAATGGAACGACGCCGCACGCGAGACGATCCTGAATTATGTCGGAGGTCCCGAGGAGCGTGTCTCGTATCTCGGGCAGAAAATCACACCCCCCGCGAAAGTTGCCGTAACTTTCGGACGCGCCCCGCATAATGCGGAATTGCATCCGCGAAATGCATCTGGCGGCTGTGCAGTGATTCCACGGCGGGGATCGAGGAACTGACTTTTTCCAAGGCTTGCCGGAGGGAAAGTTTTGCGGCCGTTGGAGGTGCGTCGCTGATTTTTGGGGCATCCAGTAGTTATTCAGAGAATTTGGAATCTTTCGGTACGAAGTTCGCTTTTGTAGGTGTGTGTTTTGCGTTTTATGAATTTTCTATATTTTCTGTATTTATATATTCTCTATTTCTATATTTTCTATATTTTCTATATTCTCTAGTCCTATATATTTTATATTTTATATTTTATATTTTATATTTCTATATTTGTATATTTGTATATTTTCTATATTTTCTATATTCTCTAATTCTATACATTTTATATTTTATATTTCTATATTTTCTATATTTTCTTTATTCTCTAGTCCTATATATTTTCTATTTTCTATTTCTATATTTGTGTATTTTCTATATTTTCTATATTTTCTATATTTTTTATATTCTCTAGTTCTATATTTTCTATATTTTCTATATTTTCTATATTTCCTATATACCCTATTTCTATATTTTATTTTTTATACCTATTCTTCATATATATTCTACAATTCCGACATCTGTTCTCTACATTTCCCCACAACTTCGAACACACTCTCCCATAAAACTGCCCGCAAACTACACGAGCAGATTTTAAAAGCGCCACGAATCAACGTAGACCGTAATTTCGACTTCCGTCAGCCGCGAATAAATTATAGGGTAATCACCGCGTTAAGAATTATTGTTTACGCGTTCCCATTTGTCCCCCGCCTTTTTCTTCCGTCCGACCGACTACATATTTCCCGCAGACCGCATAGAATCCCCCGATTTTCGACGTATCGCGTTTTTCGCGCGTCCCGTCTGATTTTTTCCTTGATTTACGGGGCTCGCTGTCCCCGTGCTCGCTCTCTGGCTTGTAAAATCCCGCGCGGACCACTTTTACACGGAGTTCCGTTGACATTGTTTATTGTTCGGCGGCGTGCCCTTGCAAACACGACACGATTAATTTTTGTTACAGCGGCCGGCCATAAATTCGCCCGCGGATTTATTTTGTTTAGTTTGCGACCGCGGCTCACCGAGAAAAATATATTCCGCGGGAGTCAACCATTCTCCGCGTTTTAATGATTAATTAAACGGAATCCGTGACTTCGAATAATTCTCCTTTTGCCCGACAATTCCTCGCGAAACGTCGCTGTTACTTCGTTCAAACCGCGCTCTCTACATCAACGAATCTCAACCAACAATTCCCAACTAAAAATATTCACACACACCCGCCCTAAAAATTTTCAAATTCTCTTACATTCTCAAAATATTACGTATCTCGTACGATCTTCAAAACCGAGAGCAACTAATAAACAATTCAATCATTCCCAAAAGATCCATCTTTCCCTCTTCAACATCCAAAACTTCAACCTTCGATCTCCAAAAATACCGTCTACAAGCTTCAAAAGTCCTCCTCCCGCAGAATTCTACCCATCACCCCACCATACTCACCAATCCAATATTTGCAAACAATTATAACACAACTTCTATAATCTATAATCATCCTTCCTCGAAATCCAACGTTTCACGATAGAAACTTCATTATCCTACCAAACAGCCCCGCTCTTCGCGGGTGAAAGGTTACAGGCGTTGAAATAATAATATTTCCCGAACAATCGTAAGCGGTTTCGTTCGCTGCTAATGTTTTCGCTTCGGAAGTAGAATCGACATTCAATTGCGGATAGGCAAACACTGCTGTATCACGCCGCGCGCCGGTATTCCTGTTGCTTGCGTTAGCCTAGCTCCGCGAGCGTGTACGCGATACAAGTTGATTGCATTCCGACCGCATAAAAGATTCCATTCGCGCCAGGAGAGGGATGGATGGGGGCGAGAGGTGGCGTCGGCGGAGAGGGGGTGCGGGTGGAACCTGTACACGGTTTACTTTTCCACCCTCTTCGAGCACCGCCAGGCCGCCCCCGTCTCCTGCCTCGCGATCTACGGGTTTCTCGTCGGTTCAAAATTTATCCAACCGGAAATTAAACTCCACCGGTCCGGCGACCTGTCTATCTTCCTCCAATCGTGTTCCGTTTCTTAGTAAGAGCGGTCGGTTACCCTCTTGGTCTCTCATCTTCGACGTTCGCGTAGATAAAAGCTGATCGAGTCGGTAGATTACGGTATCGTTCTTCTTCTTTGACGTGTCCTGTCCTTTCATGGGGAACGAGGGCTTAGAATTTTAACACTGGAACTACCGGACGGGTCAAATTGAGCCGTTCCTACGTTCTTCTTTCTCGATTATTAAAAAGATAGCAGACGCTTCTCTGCGGAGTTACTGAAGAAATTGATTTAGTAATACCCAAAGTAAATCATAAGTCAATTGAGATCTTAGTAGCCGTGTTCTTAGAGTTACTATAAACAAATCTCGAAATGTCTCGATTGTTCTAGTGTTATATCTACCTTGCGATACGCGACAGTTTGGAAGTTTGGTACCTTGTTTCGTTCGCTGATGCGAGGAAAGTATAATGATGCTTCGGATAACATATTGGACAGAGTTTGAATTTTGAAACAATACTGCTTCTACGCGGAACCGAGTGAGGTGGTTTCTAAACAATGTATTTTAACTCTAAATAAAGCGACAAAAATGGTGCCGCACGCTGGCCAGAAACAATTGCCTTTCAAAAAATCATGAGTTACGGGTGCCGCGGGCAATAAATACCGAGCTAAACCGAAACAATTGAATTGCTGCTCGTTACCAGCGCGCTCGCCGCCCAAAAACCGAGTCATCGACGGCCATTAATCACGCGATATTAATTACCCAGCATCTACGAGCGTGTTCACGGACGCGGGCTCCCAAGAACCGTGCAGCTGCCTTTGAATTAGTAACACCGAGCGTTTCCTTTGGAACGCAGCGGCTGCCCGTTGGTTCCTGTATCGGAAACCGAATCTTGTCGACCAAATGTTGGATTCCAAGTTATAGTAATCGTGTACAACATCTTTTTTATAAAAGTCGATCGAAAGCTGTGAAAGTGTAAAGATTTATTTAAGCGACGTGCAAAGTGGCAGAGTGAAGTATAAAGTTCCTTGATAGTCTCGAATAGATAAGAATATGTGTTCAACACTAAAACTACCGAGTAGTTGAATTGAATTTTTGAAATTTCTCTATAGAAACTCCAAGAGTGCATCTAAAGACAGTTTAACTGATTTACAATTTAATTCGTGTATTGCTCGATCAACTTCTTTAATGGTAGTTTTAGTGTCAACCCCTTGAACTCTGTAGGCTCCAATATCGCACCAGTCATAATATTAAATATTCTAATGAATCTTAAAGAAACTACCCTGAAATTATTCGATTTTCCATACATCCAAATTTTGTACTAACAAGGAAAATAAAAGATCGAAGAAATGTTACAGCATTTATAATTTTCGCTAGGAATACTATAAAAATTGCAAAGGGTTAATTTTGTCGCAACTTTGTAGCCACGACAATTTCAAAGAAAATTGAAGTATCGCAGCTCCAATTGAATTTATTCATAAAAATAAGGAAATACGACATATTTGTAAAATAATCTTCGAAGTCCAGTGTCGCATTGAGAGCACGCGCGAATGGGATTCGTCATTTCAGTTCAAGGGATTAATGTTCTTAGAGGGAAAACGTGGTAGAGACTGGGAACGTAATGGCTACGAAGGAAAAATGGTCTAACGGGTTGATTTATCCTAACGACTCAGATGTTTAGTCCTGAGTTATCTGGAGCGTTAACACAAAAACTACCAAGCAACTAAATTGACTTCTTGAAATTTGTCTGTAGAAACTGCAAGAGTGCGTCTATCAAAATTTCCATTGATCTACAATTCAGTTTGCGTATTGCTACATCAGTTCCTTTAATAATTCCTCAAAGAAGGAATGGACCATTTAGACTCGTAGATTTAGTGTTAATAATCGCTATCCACCGGCGTTTGCTTCTGCTATCGATTGTATACAAGAGAGCATACATTACCAATTCAAGAAGATAATTCCTCGAGCATCACGATCGACGGAGAAACACCTTGTTCATCGAGGACCGAACCGATTCACAGGGAAAATTCGCTGCGGCGGGCACAAAAAAATATTTATCGAGAGACGGAGGCGAGTGGAGAACGTTCCGTTCTCGAATTGATTGCGGCTGGAGTTGAAATAGCGCTTTCTACGCTCGGACGGGCGACAGTGTGAAGATGTTTATCGAGTTTTAAACGCGAGCCCTTCGGCCCGGGTGAAAATTAACGATCCCACTCTGCGAGACAGCGCGTCGCACAAAAGCGTCTTCTAGCTGCGCATTGTTTATGCGCTCGCATCGATAACGAAATGAAACGAGAGGCGAGGGGACAAAGAAACTCTGGAGGACTCCTTTGATCTATCGATGGCTCTCTCCGACTGCAGCATTGTAATAAATGTTTTTATATCGTCCTCCAATCCCTGCTCCGCCCCTTTGTCGACGAGGCTGGCTTCCGACGCTCGCGCCGCCCGGAGAATTTCCGATTATTATCGGCGCGAGATGTTCCCAGACGAAAGTTCGCGAACACGGGACCGCGTCGAAAGTTTTCGGGAGCTTATATCCGTGTTTTCCGTTCCGAGCACTGCGCATTGGAGAACCGGGAGCCATCTTCCGCGAGAACAGGCGAAGGAGATCGAAAGTAATTCTTCTGTTTCTCAATCCTACCGCGATTTTTCAAATCGAATATTTATTATAGAATATATAATTGAATATAGTAATACCGAGAGTCGTTCTGAATTATTGATGTTTAGAGATTAGCAATGTTTCATGATGTCAAGCATGAAATCCGTGGGGTTCCGAAATTCAAGCTAATCGACAGGAATCGGTACTTGATATAAACACTAGGATTCGGTTTAACCCTAATCGTACGTGTTTCTATAACGAATCATACCACGATGACTCTCAGTCACTTATAAGAATAAAAGGAATGATTAAAATATTATTTTTGTTTACATGGCCGAAATTTTGAAGGCTCACAAAAAACTTTTAGAAATGCAATATGAAGTAATCGAAAAATTTAAGGAAAAAGTTCAAGTGTGACACATCGTGGTCCGATTAGGTTAACGGATGAACTTAATTACGCGACTGCCACACGCAACGGTCAAAACTAACAAAATTCCATTTCGCTAACCCGAATAAACGTTCCCTGCAAGGCTCGCCTCGTCCGTCCGCTTCTCCGAAGCCTCGGCTTCAATCTACGCGCGCGTCCGTGGAAGCCGGCGCGGCCAATCGATCGCGAACAATTTCGAGCGTGGGTTTCCGTCAAACGGAAGATCGAAGCTCACCGTCCCGGAAAACGTTGCTCGTTTACCGTTCCCCGATTGCCTAATTCACGGGAACTAGCCCTACGGGATCGGCAGCGCGGGATGGGGGGGGGGGGGGGTGGGGGGTAGGGTCGAGTGGTCCCGCGAGCGGCGTATCGTTCCTGTGCCTTATTCTTCGCACGCTTAACCCTTCACCGATCGATCGGGCACCGGTTCTACCCGAGACCGGGCAAAAATGAGATAAAAGTCGACTCGGGAAACGGCGAGAGAGGCGGGGCGGCGAGGGGCGAACCGGGGATGACGGAGGAAGGGGTAAGAAACGACGGAGGTTTGGAAGAAGGACTCGAATGGTGGCGGCGGTGGAGTGGGAGAGCGGGAAGGAGGATGTGCTGTCGTTCTGAAAGGATAGATTGTTAAGCTACGGCTGAATGGGAACGTCTCCTTTTTACCTCTCGTTCGGCCTTTTCTTTCGCTCGTCTCGCAGCCGACTTTTCGATTTTCTACGT
Source organism: Nomia melanderi (assembly GCF_051020985.1). Classification (NCBI taxonomy): domain Eukaryota; kingdom Metazoa; phylum Arthropoda; class Insecta; order Hymenoptera; family Halictidae; genus Nomia; species Nomia melanderi. Next base: position 11,561,101 of record NC_135009.1, read on the forward strand.
CGTCGCGAAGAAAGGATATTGTTCGGCCCTCTCCCGGCAGGAGCAAGACGGGAGACAGACGCGCCGCCGACGCCGCCGCCGCCGCTGGTGGTGCCGGAGAGGAGAGGACACGGAGGATTTTTCATCAGCGCCTGCTCGGACGAAGTGCTGATTAGCGGGTACCGTGCCGATGAAATTGTTTCCTGCCTTGGTTCCGCGATGGAATCGGGAGACTCCGTCGGGATCTTAGGGACTCCTTCGTTCGGGGGTTACGGCGAGGGGGTTCGACGGGCAGAACGGAGAATCGGAGGGTAGGAGATTGATGTAACCTGCTCGGTGCAGGCTGGGTATGTAAATTAAGTATCGGGACGAGTATGCTGATTGGTTATTGTCCCGTTCGAGAGCAGGGATTTTCTAGCGCTTAGCTGCGGGATTTTTCGCAAGAATGAATCGTGAAACTGTAGAACGCTTCTTACTGTGGTATTAGGAAGGTTGTTGGGAAATGTTCGCGAGAAATGAATGTGAAATGAAAGAAACGTTGGCAGGTGATGTGTTAAATATGTTTATAGACAGAGCCAATCCAGTGGCGTACCGTTTGAAAATATGTCCTGGAAAGCCACTGTAGTAGCTAAAAGATTCTGGAGTTGGAATGTAATATTGGTAAGATAATCAGTGATAATGAGTGATAGTAGTGTGACAGTAATATTATGTTTGTATTTTATATGTACGAGTAAAATGTAAGAAACGTCGAGAGGAGGATTTATTTAAACTTTCGTATACACATTCTTTCCTGGGAAACTTTGAAATAAATTGACTTGGCCATGTAAATTTACAGTCACCTGTGTACTGGGACTCTAGAGTTCTAGGAAATTGGCTGTTAATTAATTCTAGTGTTAATCGAATATTGAAGTTGTCCTTGGACGTTTTATCATTTCAATTAGTATTTCAAGAATTTCTGGAGTCTATTCCTTGTAATTCTCGTTCTGTTTCGAAGAAGTACTTTGGTTTTAGTGCGGCAAATTTACAAAGTTTTCGAATACGGTCCTCAGTTTGATCGATGAGTTCCGAATTCCGATAGCAGTATGCGATCCGTGAAAGAGCGACGTAGAACGAACGAATGTCGGAGAGGAAAGTAGGGTAGGCTATTTCTCAGCTTGGAATCCAGCGCAATAATTCAGCGGATCACGGAATTAGCTTTAAGAAGTTTTCTGCGTTCCGCGACACACGTGGATAGGCCGCAATAGGACACTTCCGCCGGCATGGCACGTAGATTTCCTTCCACGTAAATGGCCGCCGTCGTGTATTACCACGCGGTCCTCCCGGAATGAAATATGGCGGCGTGGAATCGGGTAAAATTGAGTTTCGAGGGATATATCGAAAAAAGGAGCAACTTATTGTTTTTTTTTTAACTTTTAATCGAATCAGTGTCGTTTTATAATTTGAGAATGTTATTCAAAGAAAGGAAGCTACGTCACAGCTTCATTGGAAAATTGGTTCGTCTCGAAATATAAGAGCAACTTAGTGTTTTTCTCAGTTTAGAAAGCTCTGATTGAATTAATGATTTAATGTTTCGACTGCTAAAACTAGAATCAGAGCGTAATCATATAACTTAAAGATGTCACTTAAATTTTGGAAGAGAGCCACGTCAGAACTTTATCAGAACCGAAATTGATTTGTTTCAATCGTAAAGTTATTTTAAACCTGACGAATCAGCCCAGGAGGACGTTATAATAAAAGAATGTCCGACGAGGTCGAATGGGAGCTTATAAATACCACAATCGGAAACTTTCAAATCAAACTTGTTCAATTCCCAGTCAGGAAGCCTGGTGCGCTGTCAAAGAAACTTTCTCACTAGAACTTCACTGTAAGATATCTCTCCCAAGATCACTATGAAACATCCATTACCCGCGGCAGAATAAAACAGATGATGCATGGTTGCTTCGACTAACGCATATCATACAACCATAATGAGAAACTTAGATCAGCCTTTATCCTCTGCGTAACTGGAGCATTTTGCATGGATAAAGTTTCCGCGAGGACGTGATAGGTAGTTTCAAAGAATTTTAGTAACTATTTGTTATTATTAAAGCTTTAGTCAACGAGCATCTAATCGATCAACTTTCATTCTGTTGTCTACTGTTCAATTTTACCGTTTCATTTATTCCTGCCGAAATGTCTGATAAACTAACACGTTCCGTGTCACGCAGTTTTTGTAAGGAATCATTTTTTGAGACACGCGTCAAAGAACAATACACGAAATAACAAAAACGTAAAAAGAGATAATATCAAAGTATCTTAAAAGTCGGCAGAAGCTTGAATGCAACTTCTATCATTCAAAAAATCAGTGCACTTTATAAGCAAGATATAACCGAAATTTCCGGTGTTAACCGTTTGGATGCTAAACGACTCTTGTGGATATTTACCAAAAATGCGGAAGTGATTGGGTGTGTATACAAAAAAATTAATAAGAGTACCTACCTAATGAGATCACAAATATTGTGCTATTACAAAAAAATATCAAAGAGTAACATTTATTCAAATAAATTTACTTTGATTTACTTGAAAAAAATAGTAAGAAAATTACTTCGCGCTCTCCGCAATTTTGGAACAACGCAAGAAGAGTGCTACAGCGCTCATCAGCACTCAGACGGTTAACACTATCATCCCAAAACAGAGCACTAGAAATAGCAGTAAAATAAAATCAAATCCACGCGATGCTGACCGAGAACCATTAACCAGCGGACTCGAAGCGTCCGTTATTCACCGTAATAGAAAACAAGCGAACGAAATCAATTGGATCAAGATATCGCGGTGCCGATAGATCGCAAATATTCAAAGCGATCCGTGGAACAAGCGCGCACGGCGCGGCGCGGCGCCGAGCGTCGAGTGCCATCGACGTCCGCGTGGGATCGGCCCTCGTCGCGTCCGAGAGTGCACTTTTGCATTACGTACAAAGTTGTATTCGAATTACGAGTCCCGGCGGTGTTGATTCGACGGAAACGTCCGCTAAAAACGTCCGACATTGTCGATCGACGGAATCCCGCGCAGAAATTAAAGCTTGATTCACAGTGACGGCCGACGCGACGGCACGCCCGGATCACGATCAATCAGGATCAAGGATTTCACCGTGGATTTCAGCGTTCGCGTTCTACGGTTGGAAAATATTCAACCGTCGCAGTTGAAAGTTTTTCCGCTGCACGTATTCGTCGTATTTCTAATGAAGTATTAACGAAATTTCCGATGGCATTAAGTAGAAGTAATGCACGAAAGGAGTAGGATTATTTTATTCCAATATTTCAGTCGCTCGGAAGGTGGTTAAGTCTCGAATACAGAAATTGAGAAATTCGGAAGCTATAAAAAGGGCTGATCTAGACCAAGGAAACGAGTAAATTCTTGAATAACTGAGAAGAATATTTATTCCATTAAAATTTACGAAGATCAGAAAATATAAGAAAATCGGGTTAACCTATTGGCTTCCGATCGACTGATTTCATGTTCAATTGCATTACAAAATTTTATGTTGAACGTAGAATTGTATCAGTGTTCAAAGGGTTACATTTTCAATTGTTTCCTAGATATAGTTTGTACACGTATACACCACTTACTGTAATCAGTCGAACAATTGGTTACAAAATACAAGTTAGATGATACATGTCTCTTAATGGAAACAGGAAAATGAGGTTAAACGAAAGGAAAAAAAAACGCAGAATTTTCAATCAAACGTTGAAACTGATTATTTGACCGGCACGTTTAGCGTTGACAGCGAAACGCGCGCTAGCGTCGCGTCGCGCTTTTAATTTTCCTCGTCGCGGCCATTATTGCGGCCGATGTCGATTATTCCCACTCGGTCGGACATTCGTTTCCTGGTATCCGGTAATCGGCCGTTTCTCGCGCGCCGAATTTTCAATCGCGACGCAGACAATCGCCGCGAAAAATTGCCGCGCGGACGATTCCCGTCGAATTCGCGCGGATCGGATGTCCCGCCGATTGATTCTGCGCCGGGATGTCGGCGATGTATCAGTCGGCGCGACGGGGATCGTAATTTGCTCGACAATGGGCGGATTCGTTGAGAAATGTGCAGCGCGGAGTGATTGTTTTAGTACACTGTGGTTTAATAAAGAATTGAAATCTGCGAAGATTGATTACTCAGAGAAGAATTGACTGGAGATCGGTTAGAAAGTTAGCCTCGTTTGGTTTGTACGCGTTAATCGTGGATAACCAATTTATGGGGATTTTTAATTACTTTTTTTGTATCATCTTGTAACTTTAATGTTTCGGAAGTGCTTGTTGCTATTAGAGTTATGAACGTTTTGTTGTTTCCTTTAGGTGGTATAATGTGATATTACGAATATTTAATATAAAACTTCGGAGCAGTTGAATCGACTTACTGAAATTCCTCTATGGAAACTCTAAGGATGCATGTATTGAGACTAATTGATTTATAATTCACCTTGAGTATCGTTAAATCAATTTCTTTAATAATTTCTCAGAGAAACATCTGTTATCTTTCTAATAATTGCAAGAACTCAGGAATCAGTCACTTTCACCCGTTTGGTAGCATTAGTGTTAATACATACGTCTATTCATAATGAATATTGTGAATGAATGGTGTTATGAATGAATATTATAAATTAATACAACGACAGATCGATTAAGAATCATAGAATTAAACTAACTTAGCTTCGGATATTTCCTAAATTGAATTTATTTGCATCTTCCCGCCTGAATGTATATTATTCGAGAACAGAGTGAAAAGTTTGTTAAATCTACCTATGTTAGTTTCAAATTTCTGTTACTAATTATTCCAGTCAATCGTCGAATCAGGTCGTTTCGAATATTCCAGAAAAACGTTACATTTCCTTGAATCGTGTCTCTTTTAATTTCAAACAAAATTATGATCCCCGTGTTCTGTGTTTTTCGCTCGCGGGTGTGTAGTGCGGTCGGGAACGCGTGCTTTCAGCGGGGGAACGCGCTCGGCGGTGTTCAAATGTAAAATTGAAACGACGCTGGAGAGCAGCATAATGGGTCGATTTAATTTTCGCGTGCATTGTTTACCAGCGATCGTTGGGAAAGTAAGCGGAACTGATTTGTATTCTTAATCGGTTGCGAGTACGCGCGCACGCGAGCTTTTGTCAACCCTATCGAGCGGGGTTCGGTAAATAACATTGCCGCGCAACGGCCACCGAGGAGGATATAATTAAAAATTCCTCCCTCGGAACGATTGTTTATCGTTCAACGAGTCTGAACTCTTTTATACCTTCATTTCCATTCGTCGGTCATCTTGTACTTCATAATCTGTTATCCCCTAATGAACTTCCTTCTGATATACGATAAAGATGAATTGTTACGCTCAATCGGAGAATAATAGACGACTGTTACATGTACCGCGTGAATTTAAGAACGTTCTCTCGAATTCTCAATTGAAAAATTAGGAAGAACGTTTAATCAATACGATTCCATCGCTGTCCGGTACTCTGCAAAAGGATTTCGTTACCGTGAAAATTGCTGTTCGTTTTCATTAAGTTTCGCGGATTCGGAAATAAAACGGCAGCTCGATAGAAAGGAAAAATCAATCTTCGGGATACCAGCGTTCGCTGAAAAATTACTCTAGTATGCAACAATAGAGACGTAACTCCATTTATATCCTATTGGTGCTCCGTGCAACATTCAACAAACTACCCTGTTCAATTTCCGCTTTCCATGGCCACTTTTTTCGAAAATATTCCACGCGAAAGCGCGCATTGTTCCTCGTTGAATACACGTATACACACGCGTTTTTAAGTCCAAAAGGAACTTCGCGTAAAACAAAGTACAAACATTTTTTAAAATTGCATTTCCATTCCCATTGGGGCGCGCTGGAAACCTAGTCCAGAGCGGAAGTATATTGATTTTGAATATTTGAAAAACCACAAATGATTTGTGGTAAATCTCATCTCCGACAGTGTTTCACTAGAAACATTGAACATTGACTAACGGGGTACAAACAATATTTCACGAAAGCAACTTAACGAGAAATCATACAAAATTAACCAGCACACCTCTTTTTGCTTGAATATTTCACACATTGGCGCATTACAAAAAGCTTAATATTAAATATTAAATTTCATAATTCCGTATATATTAAAGTAGCCACTGAGAGTGGCCATTGGAGTGCAAAAGGTTAATCCTTCACGAGTTTTTCACTGGAGATACTCAATATTTCCTAACAAGATGCGAATAACATTCCCCAAACTTGACTTAAGAATCGTACGTACTTCGAAGAACACTATCTTCTTTCAATATTTCTCATATTGCTGCGTCACACAAGCTTTAATAATTAAATATCAAATTTTACAATGTTGATATTTACAAATTTGCAGTTTGCAAGGTTTTAACCACTTGCGCTGCAAATGAATTCAGAAATTTGGCAAAGTCTGCGATGAATTTTGTTTTTACCCATCTTACACTGATATGTACACTTATATTGTTTGTTAATCATTCTGTGTAGAGTGATACATTTCGAAGTAATCTAATAGATGTAATGCAACAAGATCATCAATGTGTGAAAGACGTCATTGAGAATTATGGGATAGAAGCGTTTCGATATGCGTAACACGTCTTTCCATCGCAAGTGGTTAATAGATAAACTCAAACAATTATCCAGAATCCAAGATAGAAAACGACCGATGAAGCTCTTCAACATCTGTAAGAAAATATGCAACGTGCGCATTATAAGGATGTGCCAGTTTATGTGTGTGCGTGTGCGTTGTGTATTCAAGGAGGGAGGCTGCTCTGCGATGCTGCGTTGTTTTTGAACGAATGACGAAAAAGAAAGAAAGGAAGGTGCAAGGGCAGTTGGCGATGAGCGTTTGTATCGAGACGAATTTTGTGCTGACGATGAAATAAATTATTATAGTGTTACTACAGTATAAACAATGAAAGGGTGGATCTGGAGTAACCGAGAACTACGAATAAATATATGTATTTAATAAAATAAAGCTAAAACTATGATCAAAGTATAAAATATGGAAACAACACGGACAACGCGTAAAAAGTACAACTCAATGCCACGTCCCTCACTCACACTCATTCTTACATTCACTCTTCTCAAAAATACCTCAACCCACGCTGAAAATTCTAGATACCACATTATTACCGACCAAATAAATCCTTATACATCGAACAAACGCGGTCGAAAGATCAACGCGCGCCCCGCCGTTGTCCGCATTCCCGGATCGGGGCGGCGTTCGCGTGCGAGATGCGGCCGCCGAGATAAATGAAATTCATAAGACGTCGGGGGCGGTATCCTCGAGACGGGACTTCCCCGTCTGCCGGGGGGATGGGGCGCAATAGTTTTGCCCGCGAGGTCGGAGGCGGTTGAAGCGGCGGGAAGGGCGGTCGCGCGGGAAAGAGAGAGAAAGTCGGGGTTAGAGGGCGAGGCGGGGTCACGGGGGCTCGGCCCGTGCAACAAGTGATGTTATTAGGTTGGCGGCGGAGGGTGAAACTCGGGGGTTTGCGAACGCCACCGGATCATAATGCATAACTCTTGCCCCGTCCTTGTCTTACCCCTCCGGCGCGCGGCTATTCAACTTCCCGGCGCGAGTTACTCTCGACGCCCCGACCGAGATTTTCCGCCGGCGAAACCGGAAGCCGTCGATCGATCCCTCTCGCGACGCGACGCGTCACGCGACCGCGAGTGTCTACGTCGCCGCCTTCATCTTCGTCTGGAGGGTTTCTTGTTTCGCTGGTGGCTGACGTCTGCTAACCCTCTGAGGCTTCCGGGAGAGATGGAGTTGGTTTGCGATGCGGCGGGTACGAGGGATTTTTGGTGCGTTCGGAGCACTTGGTTGTGCCGCAGATCGGAAGGTGGGAATAGGTGAGAATCATTTGGATCGCGAGCTTGGAATCTTGGGGATTTCGATGTTGATGCGAGGTTGGAGCTTGTGATGTTGGAATATTAGGGATTTCGATGGTGATGCGAGGTTAGAGCTTGTGATGTTGAATATTAGGGATTTCGATGTTAATGCGAGGTTAGAGCTTGTGATGTTGGAATATTAGGGATTTCGATGTTGATGCGAGGTTAGAGCTTGTGATGTCGGAATATTAGGGATTTCGATGTTGATACATAGAGTTTGCGATGATTAACACTGTGATATCGGAAATTGGAATATTGAAATTTGCGATACTGAAACTTCTGATACTGAGTCTTTTAACATTGATACCACGCATTTCGAATATTAACGCACGGAAAATAGTTTCCGAGACACGTACGGTTCGCGAGAATCATGAATATCGGAACTGAATAATATTTACACTCTCCCGAACCGCGGAAGCTCTAGTATAAAACTTTAATCGTAAAGCTTCCGCGGATACCAAAACTCGAGAGCCCTGTAATAAAACGTCCGTCAAATCCTCATCGGCTGGCCTCGATCTCAATTAACTTCTCCGTTACCAGGACTAACGTCAAGACCGGCGTCCCTAATAAAAGTTCCCGCGGCGGGGCGTGATTTTTCCAGCGGGCCGGGCAAATTTCTCATCCGTCCCGCCGGGAGGAACATTTACACCCTGGGTCGGGCTTCTCATTAAGATGGAGGTTCGCGCGAAGTGTCCTCGAGGCCCGGGTATGATAATCGGCTGAATCGAAGATGAGCCTCGCCGAGGAAAATAAATTCTTCTTCCGACCTGGCCACCGCCGAGGTGGAAGAGGAGAGAGAGACCGCTGCTACTCTCTTCCGGCGGTTGAAGACAAAGAGGCTTTATTATGCGCGAAGAACGGTGGAAATTGAGAACGAAGGGTGGAGCCTGGGTCCGGAGATTGGCGGCGATGCCAGGTGTTCCTGGGCCGGGATAGCCGGCCGACCTTATATCCGCGGACCGTAATTTATTACGCCCCGCGGTCGTTGTTTTATCTCAGCTGCGTCATCGCCGGGGACACCTGACGATTTCCGGCGTCGATTTGTAATAATGTAAGGCCACATTCCGCCGGCTGTAGCCTTCCTCCTTTCTTACCGGTCTTGGGATTTAAGATTTTCTACCGCGGTCATGGCGACGCGGGAAGAGATGAAAACACTCTCGACGTGAATGGAGATAAATGACGTTCACCGGCTTGGCTCTGGACGCCTCGCGTCTCTCTTTTCCTCGGTTCTACTTATCCTTGATCATTTACAATTATTTGGTATCCGGAGGTTGTTTTTCTTTATTATTCGTGAAAGCTTTTTGGAGCTTCTTTCGGGATTATGATTTTATGAAGAAACTTTTTTAATTGTGCTGTCCACAGTCCTGCAGATTTATAGTTCGATAGTTCAATAGTTTCGCAGTTCAATGGTTCAATAGTTCAATAGTTCAATAGTTCAATAGTACAATAGTTCAATAATTCAATAGTTCAATAGTACAATAGTTCAATAGTTCAATAATTCAATAGTTCAATAATTCAATAGTTCAATAGTTCAATAGTTCAATAGTTCAATAGTTCAATAGTTCAATAGTTCAATAGTTCAGTAGTTCAATAATTAAATTGTTTTACAGTTCAATAGTTCAATAGTTCAATAATTCAATTGTTTCACAGTTCAATACTTCAATACTTCAGTAGATCAATAGTACCATAATACCATTAAAACCATAATACCATAATACCATAATACCATAATACCATAATACTTCTACAGTTGCATAGCTCCGCATTCATTCGAATCTCATACAGCCGCGCCACGAACGTTTAAACCGCGAAGGTCGTTCCCTCACTCCAGTCTTATAAGTCGCACCCGACCGTCAAGCCACGCCCACTCACCTCTCCGCGCGAATCACAGCCGACGCGCGGTGGGAGCGCAGTCCAAACATTCTTTCGAATTGCTTCACTATCCACGCAGTTAACAGTAGGACACCGATTGAAGTATAATTCACGACTATTTGATCCTTTTCTCCGACGTCTCCGTCGAGTGTTTACGAGGCGGCTCGATCGATAGACAGCGAGAAAGAGAGACACCGCGGCACGCTAATTGAATACCTCCGATTTATCAGATGCTACGAGTGCCCTCGACGTGGGCAGATCAAGCTTTTTTCCCCGTCGCCCGTTTCCAATTTAGCGACCGGCGATTCCGTATATCGTAACAGGGCGACGGAGCTGAAGAGCACCGGGACCCCGGGAGTGTCGCTTCGACCACTTTAACGAGGTCCTTCAGCCTTTTCCACCCCTCGCCTCCCCTCGCCATTTCCCCTCCGCTGGATCTTCTTCCCGTTTCATCCGTTTCGTCCTAACCCAGTATTATTTAATTCGTGCCCGCCGCGGCACGTTTCACGGATATTAGAAACCGCGACGTGAATTGGATTCTCCAGGGCCAAGAATTGCCCTCATTGTTATTTAAACGAGCCGGTAATACACCGGAACAACCGGTTTTGTTATCGTTGCGCAGCGAATCTTCGTCCGTTTACACATATTCTTCTTCTATTTTTAATATGAACTTATTGCATTGTACGTATTACAAGGAATATTATTTTATATTATACATTGTATTATATTATATTGTATATTATATATGTTATAGTATATACTATATTATGTTACATTATATTTTCCCCTGTCTGTTTACTTGAAATGCAAAAGAACTTTGCTGTTCTTTATGTTTGCACCGCAAACCATGTTACGAAACACAAGTAGAATAGTAGATACCATGTCAGACGATGCTGTTCTGTAGCGTATAAGAATTAACAAGGATCATTCAGAAATTATTAAATCCACTAAATTAGACATGTTAGACATATATATATAAATATTATCTCCGAATACATTTCGCTCTTCGCATGAAACATTTTTATAGAAACTCCACTCTAGTTTCTCTATTCCCATGAATATCTATAAATCGGTTCGACTATTTCTTTATTTAAAAGTCTATTTCTCTCCTCGCACCGAAACAAAAAGAGCAGAGCTCCTTTCACAAAAACCACAGCCCGGTTTCTCTAAATTTTCGCAAAAACCGCCGAATGTCGTCAGTTAGAATTTACCGTTTGATCTTCGTCTTCCCATCCAAGGAGCTTTCGCTTGACCTGACCCGGTCCGCAAATTTTCACACGTACCTCGCGAGAGGTCCGACCTGCTTCGAAGTCGACGCCCTTCTTTCCCTCCTCATCCGCCGGCAGCCGGCGAAAAAGGGCCGGAAATTTCTCTCTCAGCGGTTCATTCTAACCGAAGAAAAAGCTGCCGCCGACTGACAGCTGTAATCGTTTCCACCGTCGATAAAATGGACGCGGAATTTAGATAAGGTTCGTCGGGGAACGTTACGCTCGGTTCTGATATATCGTCCCCGGTTTTTGTTCGCGGATGTTTTTATCTCGCGACAGGAACATTACACCGAACGGTTAAATATTTGCGAGCAGACTCGTGAAAAATGTCCCCGCGCGAATTGCGCCCGCAATTCCTGCCGGGAGCGGGGACGCGTCGCGCGACCGGCCGGTTTAATCAATTAGACGCGAGATAACTAATTCTTCGCGGTGTCTTGAATATTCGGTCGAGCGGTTCGCTGCGGAAATAAAATGGAATAGGATACCGCGCGCTGCTCCTATCTATCAATAATGTACGATTCTCCATCGATATTTGCCTCTGAAAATTGAACGTCGAACTTCGAGAGTCCTGCGGCTGGCATTGGACGATCCAGAATTGGCGCTTCTATTTCGTTTCTAGTGCATTTTCACTGAACCTTCGAGGATTGGATTCTTCTCTACTTGTTTCGAAAGGGAGAATCTTTGGTAATTCGGATATCTTCAGAGAACTTTCGCAAATTCAGTTTCCCTCGGGATTTTTCGGAGTCGATCACTAATGTTAACTCATTGACCGGTCACGGGTTAACTCGTGTTTGCACTTGCGTTAGCTATTTCAATTTTTGAAAGACAGGGCAATATAGAATATTGCAAATGCAGCATATTCAAAATTATATTTCAATTATGTCACTGTCCATGGTCAAAATTCACGCAGTCACGTACACGCTTTTCTCGCGGTCCAGTCGCTCGGTTATGGACACTCTTCCTGGCGTTCTCTCAGCCACTCAAGATTTTCCAAACGCAGTCACACTATTTACCAAACATCGCGGCGCCGCTTCGTCGCACTATGACCTGGTCGCCCGCACGCACACACAACGAACCATTCATCCCACACTCACTCATCTGGAAAAACCCTAGACTGCAAATATTTTAGAGGTTTTATCCGGCATCGACGCGAATGCCGATTGCGTGATTTGTTTACTAATCGACTTTCGTTACACTGATTACGTAGACTGGTGTACACGGCTTACACGGTTCGGTATAACGACGTCTTAAGTTGCGTTATTGGATTCCGTAATAGCGCGGCCCGGCAGCGTTACAGGTTGTTTACGCAGGCGTTACGTGACGAAGATTCTCGTCGGGAGCTTATTGTGTTTGCATTCAGACAAGTTTACCGACCGTGATCCGCGCTCGTTTCTACTCGTTTGTTTCTTCGAAGCTAATTGCACGGAAGAACGGTGTTGCTCTTCTCTTGAATCGTACATTGTGAACGAATTTTAATCTTTAATAGTCGGTGTAGTCGCGGGAGCCATCAAAGTGTTACAAGGAAAACTGTGAAATTAGATAATCGAGTAATCGAGCGAAGTAAGGGAAAATGGAATTGAGTTACATTGGGTGATAGTGAAATCGAGCGAAGTAAGGAAACATGAAATTGAGTAACGTTGGGTGAAAGTTACATTGAGTAGCGTTAGGAGATAGTAAGGTTGAGTAATGTTAGGTGAAAGTAAAGTTGAGTAGTGTTAGGTGAAAGTAAAGTTGAGTAGCGTTAGGTGGAAGTAAAGTTGAGTAACATTAGGTTGAAGTAAAGTTGAGTAACATTAGGTTAAAGTAAAATTCAGTAACGTTAGGTGAAAGTAAAGTTGAGTAGTGTTAGGTGAAAGTAAAATTAAGTAGCGTTAGGTGGAAGTAAAGATGAGTAACGTTGAGTGAAAGTAAAATTGAGTAGCGTTAGATGGAAGTAAAGTTGAATAACATTAGGTGGAAGTAAAGTTGAGTAACATTAGGTTAAAGTAAAATTCAGTAACGTCAGGTGAAAGTGAAGTTGAGCAGCGTTAGATGGAAGTAAAGCTGAGTAATATTAGGAAAGTAAAATTGAGTAACGTTAGACGGAAGTATAGTCGAGTAACATTAGGCGAAAGTAAAATTCAGTAAAACGACGTAAGGTAATAAAAAATTAACTTCATTTAAGTAACACCGGGGGTGCACCAAATTCACGCGTAGAAAAGTTTAATCGACTCGACGAAAGCGCGGCACGCAAAAAAAAGCGGCGCATCAAGTATTTCCAGGGGAATTATTTTCCATCAAAGCTTTTTCAAAATCCATCGATACCGCTTTACCGAATCCCCTCGTTAATCTTCTCACGGTTAGATTACAGTCACCCCGCGAGGAGAAAAAAACTGATAAAATCCACGAATAAAAAAAAATAAAAAACTGTAGAAGAAAAAAAATACTTGGAGACACACGACGCCGAAAATAGACTGTTCGAAGGTATCCGAACGCCGGCAAAAGAAGAGAAAGGTTCACGAGGGCACTCGATGGTGACCGGTTTGATCCATTATTCACGCGCAGCGAGCCGCGAGACCCTTTTTCATTATTTCAGCCCGGCCCTATCGCGCCCGGCCCTGGGGATCGACGGGCGAAATTTTCTTTTCGTATTCAACAGGTGAGCTCAGACACGGGCTCTCGGGATAAGCGATTTAGACGTATCCTTCGGCGGACAAAAGGCGCGGCCAGACTTTCCGGCGATCGATCGTATAACCCCGGCGACGCGACGGGTCGGAGGCTGGCGAACTTGTTAAAGTGCCAACGAATTCAATATCGTAATTTTCTGGCGGAGTAGATTTTCCGCCGATTAACCCCTCCCACCCGGTCCGGATACCGCCACTCGCAAATCCTTTTCATATTCGTCGCAATAATGGTTTCCACCAGCCCGAAACAAGATCGGATCGAATGTCGACTAGCGGACGGTTATCGTTGAGCAATGTTTCACTGGTTAGAGTCGATTGAATTCTAAATTAGTCGTAGTAGATCTGGTGATTTTTCTTTATTAGCCGTTCCTAAAAGTAGAGAGGGTTTATTACTTCTCGTCTTACCAAGTAATCAATTTTATGTTCGTTTGTCGTAAGTAGATCGCAGGGGAGTATGAGAAGAATTAATTAATCATTCTAAATGAATTTCTACAGTAATTCATTCGAGGTTCAATCCTACAACCCCATCCCCAATGACCAACCAACTCGCGCGTCTAGTGCCTCGAACCACCCTCCGAAAGAGAGCCACCCGAAGATTTCCGAATAAACAGAAGCTAACGTTCCATGCGAGGCTTGAGAGCGATTCGCAGGGGTCGGATCAAACGTGAGGCTACCCTTCGAAAAAAGCCCACCCTATTGCACGTTTCGAAAAAAAATATTCCATCAAGTCATCGTCGGCGCACCGCGCAACGACTGGAAGAATTATTAAAGGTCTCTCTCGAAGATAGAGAGAGGGAGGAAGACACAAGGCCGGGGGCGCGTGTAAAGGTAACAAGGACGGGGAGAGTGTCGAGCGGATCCCGCGACGCGCATCGCATCGCATGAATGCATTATTTCGCGGCGAAACGACGCGTGCGGCACGGTGAGTAACCATAGAACGGAATTCGTTCGATCATGGCGGCGCGCGTCGCGTTCGCCGGGGGTGGAAAAGGTTTCCCGGTCGGCGTCGCGTGTCGCTTTTGCGCTAACCCCTGCGCGCACCCTCGCATTCGATGCTTTTACCCGCGTTATGGCCGAGGCTCGACTGCTCTCAAAGCTTTTTGCGGAAGTTACCGTTGAAAAGGAGTCACCGGCGACGACCGTCAGGAATCATGTCATGCCGCGTTCCTCGCGGGGGTTGGTTTTTACAGCTCGAGGACCGGCCTCCTCTTCACGTCCGCGCTCGCAGCGCGTTCCCCTCGCCGCCCGCGCGCCGCCCGGCCTCTTTGTTTGCGCAAACATGAACCCGCGAATGGCTATACGTTCGTTACTCGCGCCGGGGACCCTTTAACGCGCCGATGGAAAACGAAGGGAATGGAGGGAACGGCTGAATTTCCCCGTTGGATTCGATTCTTACCGCGAATGGGAAGTAATGGAGCCTTTTTCCCGTCTATCGCCGCGACTTTTTTTTTCACTGATACGACCGCCGGCTCGTCGGCGTTACGCGATTTATGCGTCGGGTTTCGGGCTGAACGGGGAACGCTTGACGCGACGTTTGCTCGCGAGGGTCGCGGAAGTTTCCCGCGGCAAGTGGTTCGCGTATATGATTTGATATTGAATGCGGGGATTTCTGTTTGACGAGTGGAGTAATTACTTGGTAGCGGTTCACCGTGATTTTTTTGCTGTTCTCATTGGGACCGCGGGGGAGTGGAATGTGTGCTCGCGGTGGCTGCTCGCGCGAAATTGCTGTTGATCACTGTTCGCGAGGTCTACAGGTTTAAATATGAATTTAAAGATAGAGGATCCGGGATCTTTAGATCTTTGGCTTTCAGTCTGTGTGGCTTTGATTACGAAGATATTAACCCTTTGCACTCGGAAGCTTTTCAGTAGGAACATTCGACACTTTCCGATAAGACAGACGACATTCGAAACGAACTAATGAGAAAACATACGTGTATTAAGAAACAAAGTTACTTTATATAAATATTTCACATAGTGATTCGTTATACAAAACTCAATATTATATACAACACTTTGTAATTTCGAGTGCAAAGGGTTAAAAATTCATTCCCAGCAAAATTTCTAGTAAGTAATCGATTTTTCTTAAACATTTCAATGAACACCCATTGGTATAGTAACTTCCGACATTCTCGAAGAGAACTACTTATTCACTTGTAAAAGGGAACCCTAAGAAAATTTCACACTTGTTTCACGGGGGTTGAAACACGGTCGAGTCGAATTGACCTAATAGTATCACAACCGCCATGTTCATTCGTAGGAGATTGATAAATAAGGGTGGTAGGGTGAAACGCGAGGGGACGAGGATCGCAAAAAACACGTTTCGTCGGTCGGTCAGGAAAGGGGGACGGCTCCTAGGGCTATGGCGGCCCCGCCGGAGACCGGATGTGCGACGGCGATCATTTTTCACGACGCGGACCTCAGTTTCCGGTCCACGATCGCCGCGAAACACAAATACGAATGAAACTGGAAATACGTGAGGCACGAGGGTGTACATTGATCTACAAAAGTATTTAAAAATGATATCATTGTAATTATTTATAATACATGTCCATGTTTTATATAGATATTTTTAATTATTTTCATTAGTAGATTTATTATACTGTAATTTAACGTATATAAAATGCAATTCCAATTCTTTCGATATTACGATTTACACGGTATGCTACATCTTTTCTACATTTTTTGCAATTCTACGCCTCTCTCGTCAGTTGACATTCGTGTAACCGCCATTTTAGTGAATCTATGAGATATCTGAATTATTATCAACATAATAGAATTCTATATGAATTATTCTGACGTTCAGTTTAAATATAGTATAAACGAAAGTATCGGAATATCTAATTTAGCACAGCATTTCCATTACAGATATATCGATTTCAAATACTTTTGTGGACCAGTGTACATCGTCTAGGGACAAAAGTGGTGGAGCGAGGAAGTTGGGGGTTGAAAAAAAGTAGTACGACCCCTGCTATGTGGTTCGCTCTGTCCTTTGCACGGCGCCGCTCGAAAAGTTCGGGTGTGCATGTTAAATGAGAGAAAAACTGTTGCGGTTCGGTAGTCCGGCGGAAGATTGACGATCGGGGGTTGTACAGGGTGGTTCAACTGTCGCGCGAGTTTTAGAATTCCGGGAAGCTGTTTTGCAATGTCGATGGGTAATGGGGCGTTCGAATGTTACCGGAATCTTGGGAAACGAATCAGAATCGACTTAAACTGTAATTAAATAATGTTTAAAACATCTAGTATCTGACAAATTCACGGGTTTCGTAAATATAATGTTCAACCATAAGTCCACTCGCTGACAAGAAGGAAAGTACCGTTTCATAGAAGAACACGGTGATAAACAATAAAGGGAACAATAAACATTAACACTAAAACTGTAGGACAGGTGAAGTTTACTCAGTTCAGAATTTATTCTGCAAGCATTTCTGGAAGATTCTAATGAAGTTTATACGTTTGCATTGATGCAAGACTAATCCTTTCGAATCTCAAAGAACGTAATGTTCTAATTTCTATGAAAAATTGAAATAAGTCACTCTAATTGCTCGATAGACTTTAAATCTAATTTTATATATTTGCACAGAAGCAACACTAAGCAACCCTTCAAATCCCAAGAAACGTATTCTTGTAATTTCTATAAAAAATTGAAAATAAGTCACTCTAATTGCTCGATAGACTTTCAATTGAATTTATATATTTGCACAGAAGCAAAACTAAGCAACCCTTCAAATCCCAAGAAACGTATTGTTCCAATTTCTATAAAAAATTGAAATAGGTCACTCTAATTGCTCGACAGACTTTCAATTGAATTTGTATATTTCCACAGAAATAAAACCAAGCAACCCTTCGACTCCCAAAAAAGGTTCGTTCGACTTTTCACAAAAAGTTGGAAACAGGTCACTCTAATTTCCCGGTAGATTGAATATTAAACTTCGCGCGAGTTCGCAGTTCGGTCCTCGCGTTCGTCACTGTAGAATAAAACGATAAGAAACGATGCACGCGGCCGTAACGTGTATCACGCTCGGCGAGGCCGAGTCCGGGCAACAATAACCCGTTCATACTTATTTGCCGCGCGCGACGCAGCGGCTCGATGACAAATATTGGCCCCCGTTCTCCCCGGTCGATCGTATTTCGCCCCGGTTTATGGTGCGTGTACAAGGATTTACCGTCCAGCCGGGCACCGCATCTTATCCCGGACGCACGGCCTGACGAAGCATTCGGGCAACGAACAAGAAACTCGCCTCGAAAGGATGATTTATGGGCCGGCCACGCGCTCTCGAATTTTTCCTCTCCTAGGAAAATCGGTCGGCGAACGCGATTATAATGTATCGGCTGGCGGGAAACTCTTCGGGGGAAAACAGACGCCCGCCTTCTTGGAAAGATGTTCATCCGCGACGTGGAAATAAGAATCTCGAAATGGCTATGAAATTATTTATACAACCGTTACGGAGGTGCAATTGAACTTGGTTCGCCAAAGAGGTTTCTGAATTCAAAGTAAAAGGGGAGAGACAGAGGGAAGAAATGTAAGATAACCGTGTAATCACTCGGATTTCGTGAATTCTGAGATGTCGCTGAAGTTAACAGGTTTTCCATTATAAATTAGACTTCTACGATTAGAATTCCTTCCGAGACTCGTAAGGAAAGTATACATGTCATACATAATTGCGTAGAGTAATTTGATTGATAAATTACCCGCCACAAAACCGACGTTTCCGTCGACCGCGTTACACAGTTGAAAATTCTATGCCTCCCGCTGCACGTCGAACTCTGAATTTTGAAAATGGAATGAAATTTCGCGTTATAAATATCTCGACCGGCCGTTTCGCCGGGCGGAGAATTTAAATTAGAGTTTCCATGCAATTTTGCTCGCGATAAACGCACACTTATTACCCGCGGTATTGTTTAACTGTTCGTTCGGCGCGGGAACGGTGGAAATTGTTTTCGAGCGCACCCGAAACTCCGATGCTTCCCCGGGACGCCCAAGCGTCGGATACAAGAATCGTTAATTGATCGGCACCCTTCGCGTTCCGCGATCGCTCGTTCCCGTTTCGCACACGTGCGTGCGGCAGAAATGATATGCGCCGTGTAACCAGAATTTCGCGCAACGAACCGGGACGCGCGCCGATAACCGACTCGGAATCGTCGAGATTATTGCAGTTTTTCGGCGCAACCGATCGACGCCGCCCGCCGTCGCAATTCGAACGCAATATCAACAGCCCGACAAGCGTTTTCATCGTACTCGGCGCCAGTGTGCACAAGAAATTCCTGCGCGCGGAAAAATCGCGCGGGCGGGCCAATTAATTGCAACTCAACAAAATGACTGTTTACCCGACAGAAATTGAACAGGACAAATTGATGGGTCGCTCTCGCCAGCTCTGAAAAATTCCCGATGCCGGTCGCGTCGCGGCGCGGCGCGGCACGAGGATGCGGAAGAGTCGCGAAGTTTAATTGGAACCTTTTTCCCCGTGCGTCGACGCGGCGCGAAGTTTCTTTTGCCTCCTGGCCGGAATGAAATTTGATATCGGCTGGAGGGAAGTTTAATCGGAATCTAATTTCAGTTAGTTGAATAAATGATGCTCCGATCGGTTGCGGGTTAAATTTGGGGGAATCTAAGGTTGTACGCGGGGAATCGACCCGGATGAGTCGATTGAATGAACTCTGGATGAATATCACCGATTATGTTTTCGATAATTTTGTATTGTTTCGAGTGTTTCGTTTGGAATGCATTTCGAAAGAAATTTGTTCGGTTGGATGATAGGAGATATGTCTAAAATGTCAGCAGAGAAGCATATATTCGACGCGGGTGTAAATTAACCCTTTGCACCCGAGAGGTGACTCTCAGTTGATTTGATACGGAAAAAATGAAGTTGAATATTTAGTATTCTAACCGAAACTTCGTATCGCTATGTGAAGTATTTCAGTAAAATAGCTTTGTTGCTCGATTCATCTGTGAATTATCGTTGAATTAGTTTCAAACAATGTCATCTATATCTCGTCGGAAAATGTTGAATATTTCCAGTGAGAAACTTTCGAGCGCAAAGACTTAATGAATAACCCGGGAATAATAAAATATTCAGTTCAGTAGAATTTACAATAGAAGGCGTTACCAACTGTGAAAATATGATAACCAGGTGAACTTTGTTTTTCCTGCCGCCGCCCGTAAAAATGAACATTTGCATAAAATAATAAGTTTATCATGTTTAGCGGAGTGTCTTCGATATCCGCCGCTAGTTTATAGGTCCGATGGAGTCTTCTTTCGCATTCACTCGCCTTTGATTATATTAATACGATTTTTCTCCCCTCCCGACAGCCGGTCTTTCCGGACAGCATGAAATATTAAGATAAATGTATTATACGCTCGTCGAATGACGCCCTGAAAAATAGCACGTCACCCTCTTCAGAAATAAATGAATATCTTACCTGCTGCACCATCAATCTTATTGCTTATCGACCGGCTTATACGTGTACCTACACCGACCGGCTAATACGTTTCAATTCGGTGGCCGGAGCGCGGCTTCCATTTTTATTCGCCGCCGCACTCGGAAGTAAGTTCACCCGGAACGAGCAATGAAAACGCGGAATTGCTTTCCCTTAACGCAGCTCCATTCGACGAAAAACGACGTACCTTTAACCACGTAAACTCTCGTAGTATTCGTGTACATCGAGTGTACGGAATCAATATCTGAAACTTCTATTTTAAACTCGTGTCTTTCGTACGTTGCGAATAATATACATTCTTTTACCTTCCAACTATTTCGATTGTGAGAGAATTAATAGTACTACAAAGTTTCTCTTGGATTGTATTGTATTGGATTTTATTCTATTATTAATTTGGAAGATTAATGATAATTAGTATTCCGAGATATTCGATTACGAAATCAATATCTGAAACTTCTATTTTAAACTCGTGTCTTTCGTACGTTGCGAATAATATACATTCTTTTACTTTCCAACTATTTCGATTATGAGAGAATTAATGGTACTACAAAGTTTCTCTTGCATTGCATTGTATTGGATTTTATTCTATTATTAATTTGGAAGATTAATGGTAATTAATATTCTAAGGTATTCGATGGTGAGGAGATTAATAATAATCAATAGTATTCTAGATTCCCAACGAATCCACACTTTTAATCACAGTCATGAATTGTGAAACAATTTCCTTCCACGTTCTTTCAAGAATATTAACACTAAAACTACCAGACGCGTCAAAATCACCCATGCCTGATTCCCTTTTGCAATTATTAAGAAAATAACGTATATTCCTCTGAGAAATTCATTCGCCGATACGCAAACTGTGAATCGAAGTCTCGACGAAAGCACTCTCCGAGTTTCTATAGAGAAATTTTAAAAACTCAATGTTAATAACCCAGTTGAATAATCACTGAACCTATGCACAATGAATTATTATAAAGATACTAAAAGAAAAGCGAATAGAAAAGAGTAAAAAGATTTCTCGGCGTTTCACGAGCCGCAACTCGAACACTTTCGGAGCGTTTCACGGATTACCGACCGCGCGAATTTCGCCAATTTCCGTGCGTTATTAACGTTATTAAACGTCAGTTTGTTCGTCGGTTCGCGGTTTTTCGGTCGCGATCATTTAACGGGGCCATTCGGTTGAAATTTTACGGCGCTCGGAAGAGAGAGAGGGAGACAGAGAGAGAGAGGGAGAGAGTGAGAGAGAGAGAGGCGGAGACACCACCGTGCCGCGCCGCGTCGGCGGTTATATACACGGTGGGCCGCTTGTACGCGTACGCGAACTAATTGATTAATGGTCAACAGATGTACGGGCACCATGCTAATTTGCCCCCGTGCCTGTTAACACCCCCGTAAAATCTGTTAAACGCGACGCCGTAATAAGCGTTACGCATCCCGGGCCGGGCCATTCACTTGAATTTATTGAATTCGTCCCTGGCGCCGGACCGTGAATTATTCCACCCTTGACAATGGGAACACTTATACACGCGTCTCCGTAACAATGACGGCCTGTCCGCCGGTCATTAACAAATCGACCGTACCGCTTTACCGGCGAACTTTATTGCAACAATTTTCGATGCCGCCGTTTTAACGCTAGAACAACCGAGCGTTTAGCATGATTAACGTGCGAGTTGTATGAAAATTGTAACGATAGATTTGTTTTCGGTTTATTATTGTATATGGATTGTAGTATTGAAGCGAAACCATCTAGTTTTCAAGTTGTCTCAGGTATTTAACGCTTTTAAGATATCGATCGGTGCGAAACGAGGAACCCGGGACCCGCCATTTTGTCGGCGCGGTTGTTCCAGTGGTAAGCGATTTCTTTTTTGGGATCGAGAATATTTTTAGGCATGTTTTGTACGTATTTTTGGCCTGAAGCGTGATAATTGGTGATAGGAGAATAATATTTGATTTGAATTTGAATTGTTTAAGTTGAAGAGAATTGAGAAACGTTGAGGTTTGCTGGAGTCTAAAATTTGTAAGATAAGGAAAGTAACTAAGTTGTTTTGATTGATCGAATTTAATTGGTGATCACTTTTGATTGATATTGCACAGAAAATTGTTAGACAACGGAGAGGTACAGATCGAAACGAGAAACGTTGAGGTCACTGGTTAACCTCTTCTTGCGTCTGCCTCTAAACAATCCGCTCTTTGTTGCAGAAATGTGCCGAGAATGCGTTGAATTGATTCCACTTCGACGAATTTTGGCTTCGGGAATGAATTCGACCGTGCTGCTCTTCCTTCTGACTGGTGAGTCCTGGATTCTCTGAAATTTGTTAATCGCATTCGTTAAGTAGCCGCGAAACGTCAGCCACGAAGCGGTTCTCGTTACCAATGGGAACAAGGTGAAATCCAATTCTCTAATTACATCGAAAACTTAATACCTCCAATCTCGCGTTTATTACAACACATTCCTTATCACTCTACTATACAGCACTAATGAAGCTATTAAATTTCCAAAAAGAAAAGTCGATAAAAATCTTCAAAATTAGTCACACACTTAATTCTGCATTATCATACATTTATCGAAGTAATAAAACAGTTCATTGACAATCTTTCCTAAAGCTTTCATCTCAAGCGATCAAACTATAGACTCTGAAAAGAAGTCTCTAAAAAGAAACCACACAGAGCTCGTTCCTCTTGTTAATTTTTCAATCAACCAATCACTGGGCGCTGCAGCTCGACAACACCGGACGTTATCGCGATCCACGGGAAACGGAATCCAAATTACCCTCCGTTCAAGCCTCGAAAAAGATCGCAGATTACTGGTAGCCCATTGTCTTAAGGAGGACCCATATAATAACATTCTTATCTGCCCATTAATCTATACACAGATGAACCACCGAACACGTCCCTGGGGGACAGAAATCCCTTTCCAACCCTCGTGTCGGCTATTATCGAGGTGAGACGGGGACAGGCGTGGCCGGGTCACGCATTCACTGACGAGACTAAGGGCTCGAGGTTTCGAAGTCGTGCCTCCTGTCAATTTTATCATGCGACACGGGTCTATTTTTTATTGTTAACCTTTCGTAGTCTGAAGTGCTCTTGGCTACTCACTTTAACATTCACATTGATGTTGTTTCATTCGATTACATCTTAATATGACGCTCTAATTATTTATTCAATGACACTTGGGAATCACTGAAATGGTACCTTTAAATAGTACAATTATACTATAGATAAATGTAGAAAAAATTGTTCAAGTAAGTATACGTTGCAATAAAATCGAATGTTGAGTCTGACTAGACTGTTTCTCCGTAGAGTTATTTTGTAACAAAGAGAAGTAGGAACGATGATTAATTATTTGACGTTACTAGCCTTGCATTAGACTGTTATCAGCTTAGTTACGTTATTAAATATTTTCATTCAACATCGGTTATCTTGCAAGTTACGATTGTTTTCAAGCAATTCAAAAGGTCATCAGTGACCAACACGTTTAACGTGTCAATCAGTTTTTCCATTTTCTTTTGTATAGTCGAGAGTGATTTAGTCGCGAAGTCAAAATTTCGACCGTGTCAGTTTTGTAGTGGAATTTGATTATTCTATTAATTCCTTATTCTAAATTAACCTTCTTTAATCTCCTTTAAACAATCATAATCAACGTGGTTAGAGTACCTATGAACTATCATTATAAGGAATATTTTTATCATTATATTATTGATTTGTTCGAGGATCCTTGAACTCAACTTTTGTATCAGAATAGCTTTAAACTCCACAAATTCCGAACAATATATTTCTATATATTTCTATGCACGTTTCTCTGAATCATTAAAAGATTGTACATGCATCAAATATGAAACATATATTTACCCACTGCCAAAAATTCAGGTACAAATGTTTATTTTCATAGTGTGAAATATTCATCAATACAAATTACCTTCGATTTCGTTGTGAGAAAACCAAATGATTCTTCAAATGAGAATAAAAACGTCCAAGTCACGCGTGGACGCGTCCGGCAAGAGAATAGGGGCGGCTCGGACACAAGTCACACCTCAATTGCTGCCAATTCTCAGTCGTGGTTGGCATTCGGCCATCTTCCTCCCCTTTCTCACCTGATTCCTCGCTCGAAGTCCCTAATGCGTGAGGAAAGGGGCGAAGAAATTCATTCGCTCCGGGGAGGTTGAATTTTCCCCGACGGTCCGGACCTCCGTCGCTCTTTGATTGCTGCGGATGGATCTTGAGGGCGCAGTCTTATGATTTTATGGTAATGGAAAGGTTGCAGGGGCGCGGAATTGATTTTTGAGCCGAAGAAACGTCGGGCTCCGCTAATGAGGGTAACACCGGGCCGGCACGATGGGGTTAGGTGTAACGGCAGCGCAAAATTCCCGTTGAACCTCGATACCCGCCCTGCCGCTATTATCAAGTATATCGATAAGCAATTAGTTCGTCCGAAATTCAATGATACAGATTAAACAGAAAGTAATTTGTCGTATTTGATTTACGAGGGAACTGTTCACCGAAACGATTGACAAATTCAAATGGAACTTTGCCGGCGACTAGTTTATCGTTGAAAATTATCAATACATAATTTTGAACGATAGACTAGCTGCTACCAACGTCCCGTCAAAACCTGTCAGTCCTACATATACTTACTATACTCCAATTCCATCTATCTACCCTATTTACAACTCAAAACAATCCCGCGCTGAGACCAAGAAACTCCCATTTCCCAGCGCCGTTCGAACTGCCAACTTCCACATTCCCTCTGCGGCAAACGCAAACGCTGCACCGTTGCAAAACAAATCAATTAACCGCAAGAAACCAATCCCGATAACGACAATCGGCAAAGGACTCCCGACAAAAGGATGCAACTCGAGGCTCATCATCCCGCTAGCAGCGGCAGCGCGTTCAAAGGAAAGAAATCCCTCGGCCCACCGTTGACCGCACGTAGACAAAATCGATAGCCCGAACGAAGGAGCTGCTCGAAACGGAAACGACCCGGTAAAACGAAAGGGTGACCTAAGTTTGATTTGGCAGAGATCGACTCGTGGCTCTCGAGGCTCGCCCCAATATCCACCCACCACCCTGAATCCGCCTGCTACCCTCTCTCTCTCTTTCTCTCCCTCTCTCTCTGTTCTGTCTCCTCTGTTGGCACGCTGGAACAGGCCGCCGCGCTCGCTCTCCTCGACTCGCGCCTCTCACAAAGCCAGACACGGTGGAAAAAGGAGGAGAGCACCGCGTCTCCCGTGCACGTCCACCGGTGCAACGGCCGTCCACCGTTGTGCAGAGCCTACGGTCGATGCAACGAAACCGAGGAAGAGGGAAACGAACGGCAGGGAAGAAGATAGACGGACGGATAGATAGGGAGGGGGCGGTGGGCGGAGAGATAGCGACAGGGGTGAAATGGGTGGGGGCCGCGGCGGCGGCGGGGCGAAGGGGCCGGGAAAAAAAGAGGAAGAAGTACGTTTGGTTTGGCAGCGGGCGGCAGTGGGCGTCGAACTCGGGACATCGCGCGCGGATGACGAGTAATCGATCACGAGCACTGTGCCAACACTCTCCGTACACCCGAAGAGGGTACGCCAGTGATTCTCATTTTCTGGCTTGGTAATTGTTACGTGTCGTCCACCTGCGACGCGAGCTGCTGTCTTGTAGGGAGTACGGTAAACTGTGTCGATTTTGATTGATGCGATTAGGTGGGCTTGTTTCTCTTTTGAAAGAACTGTTTCGTTTAGATGGCCACTTGCTGGGAGTTCGTTTAGAGATTTGGAAAAGGGTTGGGGGAAGATTTTTATGTATTTTATGCGTTAGATCTGTTTGTATTCGAATGTTCTGTAGAGCGGTAGGATTCAGAAGAATATGGCATCTATAATGCATTGAGGCTTGCGATGTATAGGGGACGTGGAATTTTGGGACATTCTCGCGTGGCACGTTTTTTCAGTGCGAAAGGTTAATACTTGATGAAGAGGGAGTATATTTGTGAGGGTAGGTGTATGTGAAGAGTTAAGTGGTCTCTGGGCAGGGTTCAATGTATAATACTGACAATGATTGGAGCTATAGGTATTTGACAATGTAAATGAGATCGGGTTACCTCGGAATTACCCTGTATGAATGTATAATCGTCTAGTTTTAAGTCTTTAATGAGCAAGGTCTAGATAAACGATCGTCGAGTTTTATAGAGATGATATGGTAAACGTATCTGAGCCTAGTGTTAATGTAGAGAAATTATGGAACTCGATTACCGTTAACCCTTTGCAGTCGACAGTTTTTCGCTGGAAATGTTCAACGTTTTCTGACGAGATGTAGAATGTTTCTTGAAATTTGCTTGACAATTCACGCGAAACGAAAAATATTACGTATATTTCATTACCGAGAAATCCCTCGGATGCAAAAGATTAATGTATTCATCGTGGTCGAAAACTAGTTGGTTCATCGATATTCCCCGGACTCGAGAATCACGCGATGATTTAGCTAGATCCGAGCGCCGTCGTTCTCCGGTTCCATCTCCCAGGTGACTTGAAGTTTGACGAGAAAGTTCGAGGAAAGAGACTGAAAGTCCATGGATCGAGACAGCTTGATCTATGATGTTCGCGTGTGTCCTCTTCGCACGAGCTCGGCTGGATGTTGTATACGGGCTTCGCGTGGATTTCGCCGGATCCGGTTCGGATCACGCGATTCGTCGTCGAACGTGATTCCCCTGGCATTGTTTTAATCAAATTCGCAGGAAGCGTTCGGCCCAGATCCGAACGCCGTATTCGTCACGTATATCAATAGTATTCTCAATGAAAACAGAAATCTGCAACAATCAAGCAGAAATTTCCTCGCGAGATCACGTCGCTCGTCATTCTGGGCACAGCGAACAGCTCGTCTCGCCCTTTGAAAAAACTTACCACTCGAATTACCAACCGAATCGAGTTTCTAATTTTCGAGACAAAATGATTCACAGGTCCTCTATTAATCCCGTGAATCGAAATTTCCTATTATAATAAGAAACAATAACAATTATCAAAGTAAAAATTCGTCATTCGCGTTTCGAATCGAGTCTCCTATTATCGAAACAAAATGCTTAACAGGTTCTCCATTAATCCCGTGGTCGAAATTTCCTATTGTAATAAGAAACAATAACAGTTATCAAAGTAAAAATTCGTCATTCGCGAGACGGATACTAAAAAGCCCCTGCTCCAGCCGATGTTTTCCTCTTAAAAATATCCTCCGTTCCCCGGCCATCGATTCAACGTTAAAAAAGAGTCAGACGACTAAAGCCGCGTCTACAAAGCGTGCACGTTGTACCGCGCGCATCCGCGACAGCGAACGGACGCGGAGTAACATTGACATGTACACAGGTGGCCGGGTATTGGTCCCGCTAGACAGTCCTATTGATTTCTGATTGAGGCAATCGACGATGCCAACTGCCATATTGGACAGGCTTTTTAAACGTTCCGCACGAAGTTTCCGCAGCCACCGGGAAATTATCCATTAGGAGGCCGGGGAGATACAACCGGCGTTTGAAACATTGACGAGTAAACGACAGAAAAGGGGCTGGGGCGGCGAGGAGGAGGGAGCGGGAGGGGATGGCGGCTGAACGGAACGTTAGCTGGGGGATAGGAGGTTGAAGAGAGCGACGGGACGGGACGGGAGGGATGATAAGTTGCTCGATCCTCGAATCGAGCAGCTCTCGATGGTAGGAAGAATTTCGCCAAGCACTTCTTCAAATATTTAAGCAGACCGGTCGGGAACGATGAGTTGCCTTTATCGTTAATTTCGATGAACGAAAGTCAGCGAATCATTGGCGCGGAAAACGCTGACGAGATAGGGATAGAGATAAAAAGAAAACTCGGAGCAGGTAAGACGGAGGGGGATGGAAAGTGGTGGATGGAGGGAAAGAGTTGGGTCAAGAAACACGGGGATGGAAAACTGTGGACAGCGATGGAAAGGAGGATCAAGGAAGATGGAGAAGGGGATGGAAAGTTGGGACATAGATGAAGGGAGGAATCAAAGGAGAGGGAGAAGGGGTGGCGAGCTATGGTAGAGGTAACAGGAGAAATCAACGAAGAATGGGGTGGAAAGTTGTAGACAGAGGTAAAGGGAAATAAAGAGTGTGAAAGTGTGGGTAGAGGTAGAAAGGAAATCAAGGGAGAATGGGGTGGAAGGTTGTAGATGGAAATGAAAGGGAAGATTAAGGGAGAGAGTAAAATAGAAGGGGATGTAGGGTTGTAGAGGAAGATGAAGAAATAAAGTGAAAGAGGAAGATAAAGGGATGGAAAACTGCGGACAGATACAGAGATAAATCGAGGAACAGAGAGAAAGAAGTCGATAGAAAGCTGTTTCCGTTAATTATTACAGTGTACAAGGTAACGAAGGTTGTATACTTACAATTAAAAAATGTGTTTCATTATTTAATTGGTTAGGGTGGCGGAACGATGGTTCCAACGGGAGAAATTCATCGGCCAATTATCGCGACGCGATGATGCGCGGCGATTCTCGCGATTAAATCTCGGGATTATTGCTGTACAGTTAGCTGGGAGTCCTCGGTAGAATTCTGCGGTTAAGATTGTTGATAATGGCGGCGGTGTTTGTTTAGGGAAAGTTCGATTCGCTTAAGAATCGGAATTCCGGCGTGGCGTTCGATTAATATCTGGCGCGCGCGGTCCCGCTAACTGGAGCGCGCGGCTCCGAACAAGTTTCCGCGAATTAACAACTTCGTAACGAGCACAATGAAGTATTAATTAATGCCACGTGGCTAATTAACGAGCGATTAAGCCGAGTGACCGCGGAGCAGTAGTAATTAAGCGTTCTCGCGAACGATACCGTTTGAATTGGGAGGCTGAGTTCTTCTGTTACAGGAGAGCGAAGCGGCTTTTAATGAACAGCTGGTTAAGAATGAGTTAAGAAAAGGTATGAAATTATCGGACGAAGTTGTTCGCGAATTTTAATGTGAAATAATTGCTTCAACAGCAGGAATCGAGGTTTTTCTCTTGAGATTCCAGGCAGGCGACTGAACATCGGTGGTTCTATCTTAAAATCTTTTTACATGAGACTTCATTCATTGAGTTAATCACATTTTGGTATATAAATTGTATTATACGAAACTTATTTCTGAACGAAAATTCATTTATCGCAAAGTGATTGAAAATTTACGATCAAACGCTATGGTTGTTTTCAGAAAAGTGAAAATAAGTTCCACGCTTCGAGGACGCTAAAATATATCATTTTTGCGTCCTGTTGTTGTGTATATGGCCGCTGAGAATATCCCATAACGCGTACCGAACAATCACTCCTTTATAAACCTAATGAATTCCATGAATTCCGTGAGCCGCCGGTCTTTCAAATTCGTATTTGCGCTTCGTCCCGGAACAATTTACTTTTCATACAATTAATTCCTCGCTTACGTATAATGGGGGGTGGAACTTTGTCGCGCTTAATACTCTGCAGAATCAGCCGCACTTCCCTCGCATTTTTCAAACCGGATTCGCGTCGGTAGTTTCACCGCGACGAAAAATGCAAATTAAAATTCAATTTGCCGTTCTCTGTCCCGCACAATCCCCGCCGTAGAATTAGTACGTCAGAGATAAACGAAACAGATGATAGAAAGTTTTCATTTGCAGCGGGTATTCTAGCTCTTGGACTACAATTAATACCTGAACTACGGTCCGATTAAATTACCACGTAATTAATACGCTCCTCGATAAACCGTTTCGAATCTACGATACAGTTTATTTTATAACGAAATCAATGAAGTTTCCTCATTAATATACTCATTGAATTATTGTTCAGAGTTCCGCGGAGCACGGAATTTAAAAAGGAAACGACTACCTGTTGACGGTTCGAGAACTCGAAAATTCGAAAGCTTGAACATTCGAAAATGTGAAAGTCTAGCCTGAAAATTTTACTATTTGCACACTTCGCGCCAGCTTAATTTATCATTGTCCAACCTCCTTCGAGTTCAGTGCTTCCCTCGAAATTTCCATCGGCAATTAGCCACCGACGTACACTTCCATAGAAAACGTCGGATCCGGAAGTTATCGTCGGGACGTGTCGCGAGCACAGCTGAGAGCCACGTGTAACGCGGATATCCGTGTCCGTGATGCTTTCACGAAAAATACAGACAGCGAGGCGTCCGCCCCCGCTCGCTCGCTCGCCCCCCTGGCCGTCCCCGTATCGATTTCTGGCCGATGGAGTATCGCGATACTCGCTCTCGTTCGCCTCACCCTCCGCCGCACCAACAGCCGATCGCCATTCCTTGTGACTCTAGCTGCACCGGCTCCTCTTCCTTTTTTCCCTGCCACCCTCCCACCCCCTCGTTGCACCTACACGCGTGTACCCGCACCGCCCGGTCCCCGGTACCGTGAAATCGACATTAACGCTCGGAACCAGTGGAACCGTCGAAATGACCAATTTCACGTCCCTCGTTTCACGGTCATTTAATCATTGGAATCTAGAAGAAATTACTCGGCCAATAATTAAACGAGTTGCTTAATCAATCCTAGCGCATGCAACAGTGAAACTTTCGCAGCATTTTATGCTTCTAATCTAGAAGAATAGCTTCGATAAGAATTTCTACAAATTTTCGAATGTTTCGACCGTTCGAGAGTTACATTTCGCACAAATTCGCGGTTTAGTTTCGTTGCGAGCCGTTATTCCATGATTCTCCCCTCGCGACAAAGGGACTGCGAAAAAATAGCTTCGGTGTTCCGGTTGTCCGCGATAAAAATTTCAATTGTTACACGTTCCCCGGCCGGTTCTCGGAGTCCCCCGACTCCGGCCGTTGTTTCCTCGATTTCCGCGCGCGTAGCCGGCGGCTCGCGGATATTTTACAAATCATTGAGGAACCTTCCCGCGGCACGCGAGAATTGAGCGAGTAATGACAACGGGGACAAGAGTGACCCGAATATTCTGTATTCAATCCGCGCCGGAAATTACTTTCATTTTCGCCCGCGAAAATGCCGGCGACGGTTGAATCGACGGTTCCCCGGTCGTTCGACGGCGAAATGCGACAATAAAACGACGATTAAAAGGGATAGAACCGAAAAAAAGGGACAGCGGCGTCGTCCCGCCTGTCCCCCGTCCCGGTGTCGCGCCTCATTAAAAACGTATTCTTCGCGGGACGCGATCAACGGCGAGACGGAGGGGCTTGAATGGGAACGGAAGCGAACGGCGTGAAAAATAATCCAACCTTTTTGCAACTTACATTCATACGAAATAATATTTCCGCGAGGAGCGCGATGAATTTCGAATAATGCGCGACGATCGGAGGAAATGTTGCGCCGGGACTTAAACGATCGCTCGCGGGTTCTCAGGTTTTCGTCGTTCCCCGCCGTCACGCGATATTCGAACGTGCTAGGCGAAACTCTAGACTTGTCCGTAACATAAAACAATAGAATATGTAGTCTCTTAAATCCATTAGCTAAAAATCGCAACAGAGAATTCCAAAGCAAATTCGGATAGATCATTTCAAACGATACCTGAACCTGTACATTCCACTCAACTTTACAAGCTCGAACGCCCCATATTCCATAAACAGTCGAATCGAACTGATATCCATCGATACTGAAAGCTACGATTCCCCCCACCCGTCCTGTCGAAAGATTAAAACCAAAAATGGTTTCACACTCTCGAAATCCTTCCACCGAGCGGACGCGTTGAAATTCGCTATTTCACAGTGGCGTGCGTGCGTCTATAAAAGCGATAGATAGGGGGGTGTCCCGAATCGGGCATCGAATTCGCTTTATCTCCTTTTCATGTCGGTCGATAAGCGTGCCGGAGGGGGAGAAGGATGGATGGACGGAGGGGGGCAATTTCCTGACGCGGGTATTCTTTTTCACGGGGTCGCTCGGTCGGGGGGGTGGAAACGGGGCCAGGCCGGGGGATGAAGGCTGTACAGACGTCGTAGACGTCGCAACTTCATTCGCTGACAATGCTTACGTCGCCATAACTTGAACACCCCGCCACGGCCATTCTGAACTGCCGAAACGTGACCGTGTTCCCAGATCGAACCATTTAGTTTACGAGATAGCGGTGCCGTGTATCTGGTAATACGAGCCAATCCGTGCTGGGAACGGCGTTTGTAATCCCATTATCATTTTCGGTCGAGGAGCCCGTCGATTAGTCGGTTCGGATTACCCGCGCGAGATCGGTAACTCGGCCTGTTTACAGGTGCCCGGAAATTATCGGCCGGGAAACTGGGTCGTCTTGGTGTTTCGGGGAAAGAAGATGGGTTATCTGGCGCTGGTATTATATGCTACGGGTTCAACTGTTCGCGCTGCAGTTCCTCACTGGAAATGCTTGATATTGTCTAACGAGACGCGGACGGCGTTTTGTGAAATCGACTTGAAATCGGACGTACATTCAAGAAAACTGTTTTCTTTCAATTCATATATTGATGTGTTATATAGAATTTAATAATGAATTAAACTTTGCAATTTTACTGTGTTAGATCAGTTGATTGAGAGGTGCCTTTGGAGTGCAAGGGGTCAAACTTTTGCATTCCAGAAGTTTTTCACTGGAAATGTTTAATATTGTCTAATAAGATGCAGACATTTTGTGAAATCGACTTAGCAAGAAATCACTCGTACATTGAGAAAGAAAACTGTTTTCTTTCAATTCACATATTGATGTGTTATGTGGAATTTAATATTGAATATTAAATTTTGCAATTTTACTGTGTCAAATCAATTGACGACTGAGAGGTGTTTCTGGAGTGCAAAGGGTTAACACTAGCAAAACGATGGATTTCAGTTTACTTATTTCGTAATTAACATTGGAACTACCAGACGGGTGAAAATGGCCCATTCCTAATTTCTTCTTTTTGCGATTATTAAAAAGACAACAGGTGTTCCTCTGAGGAATTATTGAAGAAATTTAGCAATACGCAAAGTGAATTGTAAATCAATTAAAGCTTCAATATGTACACTCTTGGAGTTCCTATGGAGGGTTTTTAAAAAGTGAATTTAACTATTCGGTAGTTTTAGCTTTAATATCTCGATAGCGTTCAATATTCGAAAGGATTTTAACAATTTGTCAATGTATCGTGATAATTTGAGTATTACCGGTGATTTCGACGAATTATTGTTGGAAAGGGTGAACGTGAGGAGATGAAATTCCCTGAATAACGAACGTTGTTGTTCACTTTGAAATATTGCTAGCCGAATGATGGCGTTTCATTTCAACGTCAAAGAAACGATGAATATTCAAATTCGTTAAATGCAGCTTTATTCGACAGGAGTTTGAATTTTGTTACAGATTATCCATCGAGCAATTCAAATCTTCGACGATAAATCCGCGGATACGCGAGCATTCACGGCTCCCCGTGAAAAATGTAAAATCACGTTCCCGGAACCTTGGCGCGCCATTTATCCACGCATATGCGCGAATAAATTAACTTATTTAATAATTTCCAGCGGGATCACCATCAAGAATTCATCAACCGTAAAGCAGGGGACGTGAAAGCGGGTAATACAGATAAATCCGTTTCAACCATTACCGAAATTACGGAATTTTCGCGTTCTCGAAAGGTCAGGCAATAACAAAACGAAAGTTGCGTTCGTCGGAATATACCGGGATCTAATAGAAATGTCCGCCGTGAACGATGGTAATTTTAATCCTACAACAGTTTCACGACTCGCCTTTAAAGAGTATGAAACTCTGAAGTCCTTTTGCGGCCGAGGTTCGAATGGAAAAAGGAAAAATCGCGGTTAAACGAGTTAAAGGTGAACTCGCCTCGGTACGTTGAGTTCGAAACACAATGGACCAACGATTGCCATTTCGAAGGTGAGGATCGCGCGTGTTAACGAATCACGTTCGGTACTTCGACAAATGAACATCTGAAGATCGCCATATCTATAATCGATACATTAGAAATAGCTAATAGACTAATAGATAGATAACACATATATCATTACGTATTTATTATCAAGACACTATCATATTGCATTCTTCAAAACAGTATTACAAATACCGCGTTGTACGTTCCTATTTTAATTTCTTTCACAAGTTACATAGCAGTACAGCTCATTAGCTTGTTGATTACTAATAAAACAAAGTAGAAAACCATAAAATACGTATGTGCTATAACCGCAACCTTATGGAGCCTCATCGCTGGGCAGCGAATCGATTCCAAGTTAAAAACACGGGTTTACGGATTTATAGGGGTCAACGCGGCCGGCCAACGTAATCGGGTCGAAAACGATCACCGGGTTGACCCATTGAAGGGGATGGGAAGGGGCGGCGATATTTGATCGGCGATATTGTTAATGAAATTCGCGATACCTGGTAGCGATGCGTTCCGCTTTGCGTGCGGAGTAAATATTAAGCGGGCATTTTAGCGCCTCTGGCAACACGCCCTCTGCGGTTGCGCGAAACGCCGCGGATATGTCCGGCGAGAGGGGCCGGGATGGTAACACTGTCGGATAAAATCGATTCCGACAGAAATCGGCCGATCGAAAAGGTCCGGACGCGGCACACGCTAACGCCGCGGCGCGTACGCGTTGATACGCTTTAATCAACTGCCACGATATGCGTGCCGGAGGAGAAATAGCGCTGACAGCTACCATTTTTGCATTGCATCAACAGGCAGGCTATTTTGATCATTTTTGCGTTGTGTTGTCCCATTCGCTCGATTTATATTCCGAGGGACGTGCGACATTCGCGCGAGCCGAAGTAACTAATAGCACTTTCACGGAAAGAAGATTTGATCTGCGATAGTTTCGTTCGCCGTTAACTTTACGGAACGCGGAATAATCTATAAACCTCGAAATCACTTGCATACTTTATATTTTACATTTCGGTAAAGCGCAATTCAAACGTTTCCCCTCGAAAGTGCAATAATTCAAAGTTCCATCGAACTTTCGCGGAGAAAATGTATTATACGTTGAATTTCAAATCGTGACACACGTTTCAGACGTTCTGTCGTGCTTGTACTTCGGTCTCCGTGAAGGAGGTTGCAGGGAAATCTAAGCGAAGCGTTCTATAAAAGTAGAGCTTCACGTTCGAGCCACCTTGTACATTACAATATTAATGCAGTCTGGAAGTCTCAATTTCGAAGTTCACTGAACCAAGGTGCCTGCTTGATTAAAAATAAAAAGGTCCCTCAGTAAATGGGAGACTACGGATCCGCCTGAAATTGATTAACGAGAAAATGGGTGGAACCACCCTCCAACGCCGCCGGCCGCCATCCCCCGG
Organism: Nomia melanderi; assembly: GCF_051020985.1. NCBI lineage: Eukaryota > Metazoa > Arthropoda > Insecta > Hymenoptera > Halictidae > Nomia > Nomia melanderi. The sequence continues at coordinate 11,596,365 of NC_135009.1, forward strand.
TCGATCGATTAATATTTATTTCATTAGGTCACAACACGGCGAAAACTAATTTCACGCGTCGCGCGACTCCGCGCTGAATCCGATTTTGATCTCGTGCTATTATGTACTTTTCGCTTCTTCCCGATCCCCCCGCCCCCCCGCCGCCGTCACGGATCGAATCGCGTTCCGCGCGGCGCACTTCAAAGCGCTGGAAAAACGGCGGATCGAGTTCGCTGGATTTTTTCCCCCTTTCGGAACGAATTTTCACGGGAAAAGTATTTACAAGTACCGCGCCGCGGCGCAACCCCTTTCCATTCAGTCGCAATTTTTTCATAAAGATCGATTAGCTTCGTTACACGAACGGGAACAACGGACAAACGGCCTCGGAAAGTTTCTATTGTCAGCGATTTCCCCGTAGAAATTGATTTTTAATATTTTCCTTTGCCGGAGCTTGCCTGCGGATTATCGGGAATTTATTTTTTTACTTTATTTGCACGCGCTGGTACCTCCGCGACGCAAGATTGCCCGTGAAATGGGACGATAACGACGGAGATGTAATAATTGGAACGGCGTATCGGTAATTTTTGGAACGGCGCACAATGGGAGTTCGGATGGAATTGAAATTTTTTGGATCCACCGTTTTTATTACGAAATATACGCAATTCCGGCTGTCTACGATATTTTATTACCTTCCGCGATTCCCGAAATATTTCGCAGTATATATAAATATAAAAAACTATGCGTCAAACGTGTTCCGAAAATCAAAATCGATAGACGCCCGATATGTTTTTACGTCGTTCCATTTTCTCTCCGTGCGGCAAACTACCCAATTATTTTCCGTAAAAAGAATTAATTGGTTACGACGTTGCACTGTCAAGTTTTTAGGTCGAGCAAAGAGTGAACCAACCGAAACTGTATACAGTAGAACTTAATATAACACGATTAAAAAATTCTTCTGGCGAGTCTCGCTCTCACATTCATTGTTTACCTATGTTTTTGATCACGTTAGCTGCGTCTACTGCAGGTATAATGGAGAATGATAGAATCCCACTTTTATAGTCACTTCTCGATCTTTTAACGTTACAGCAACAGCTATTGCGGATATAATGGAAAATTAAAGAATCCCACTTTTACAGTCACTTCTCATGAATCCTCTAGTCACGCTACAGCAGCAGCTACTGCAGATATAATTGAAAAGAAAGAAAAACGGAACGAGAGCTCGTAACGAGAAAATGAAAAGTGTCCGGAGGGATGGTAATAGGGTTTTCGGCGGTTGACAGTGCTCGGCGCCGTACAAAATGGCGAATCGTGTGCAGCAGAGAGTCCGCCAATTTCCCAACTCTAATATCTCGCCGATTACAAGCTTGTTGGGTGGGGCGGGCGGGCAAACCCGATTTGTTGTGTCAACCTGACAGCTGAGACGAACTTTAACACGCAATAACGAGCCGTGCACGCGTCGACGGGGCGTCGCGTCGCGATCCCTAACGCCGTCGCCGACGGCCGGTGATGGATTAGACGCGAAAACGACACATGACGGATACGAAATGAAAATCTGATTCGCAGCGTGCCTATCAATCGATCGGCCCCGCGCCCAGGCGTTCCCCAAACCTTTCGAAAATGAGCTCCCCGTGCTACGTACTCTCGCAACGGCATGACGCGGCCATTCGAATGCCGCGCGAACCCGACAACGCACTTCCGCTGATACTCCCGAATGATATTTCGTCGCGGTTACCGATCGATTCGCAACGAATTTTCGGAATTAACATGTTCCTTCGAGTTTAATTAAGCTTGAAGTACACCAGATAATATATCATTCAAGTCTCAAGTGATACAGTTTTCAGAATGTATTCGCGACGATTAGAATTGACACGAGAATCGATCTAAACGAAGTAGAAATTGTGAATTACGGTTGATTAGATAATATCTTATTCTTAAGTGGAGACCGATATTAAATAGAACAACGGATTTAGAAGTTAAAATTTATTTCATTATTCTAAGATATACGGTATCAATTAACATCGTAACTTACATTACATTTTAATTTTATATTATACAATATTTTATTAATATAACACAATATAATCGACGATGGAATTGGTATGTACACGTGGAAACAGCGAATCATGAACTGGAGAAGAATAAATATTGTAATCCAACGACGCTGTATATTTCTATACAATTGCACGCCGAAAATTATTGTTCGACGGGACTGGAACTGTTCGAAACATCGGGAAATCCCGGAATGTCGGTCAACGGGGTTACGTAGAAGTTGGACGAGAGTCCTGAGCCAATAGTCACCGTCGTTTCAATCGGGACGGGTACGTGCCCCGAGTATCGATACGCGTTTTCGTCAGGTGATATCCGTCACGCGTCGCTTTCGACTCCAATCCATCACGGTCACTCGATCCGACCGAATATCGAGCTTACACGCCGATACAAATGTTTGTGCACGAAATTCACCGGTGCGACCCTTCTCCGCCGCCCACTCCGTTCCCGTCCCTGGTGATTTCGGAGATTTCATGCTGTCAGGAACGATCTGGCGGGCTATTAAGCATCATTAGCGTGTTTAATCCTTCACCGTAATTAAGCTCGGCTTTCCCCGCCCACTACCTCCCCCGTGAAACGAATCGTTACGATATCACAATAAATTTATTATACTCGTTCGACTCATCGACGGAATAATTCGCGGAGATTTATTCTGACTTCGCTAATTAACGTGTATCGTCATTAATGATTATTAAAACCGTACTCAACGAAATCGTTCCGTAGATTCGAGTGATAATTATTGGAATTCGTTATTAGAATAGTCTGTTCGTCTAATCAACGGTATCTAAACGATCAGTTAGAATCACATTCTACCTTTATAAATAAAAAATTGCGTATTGTATCATCAGGGGGAATTTCATCAATTCCACTTGTCTTAACTTCGAGTTATACGAATCATTGAAAATTACGATTGTTCAGAAACTCATTCCACTATATTCTTCTTACACAGTCGAACATTTTTCGAAGTCGCGACAAATATTCTGTACACCCGGTTCTCGAGGATATCGAACCGAACGTTCGTCTCGCGACCGAAAATAGAATCCCGAAGGCGCAGCCATCGCGATAGTACCCATCGATCCGGCGAATATTAACAGGCGGAAGCTTCCGTCGAAAATTCGCGCGAGTCGGCTGTCCCGGAATTTTCGAAAATCCCCGGAAATTCGTCGGACGTCTCGGTGACGCGCTCGATCGACGGTGGGGGAGCAGAATTCAATTATTCGCCGGGGTTATCTGCATAATAATCGGCTGGATCCGATTAAATCGGTAAATCGTGTCAGTCATGGTCGCCTCGCGATCCCTCCTGCGCGACGATAATCCTCCGTTGTTTCGGAAACGCGTATCGACTTCTTTGGGACACGTGCCACGGGGTGCAAAAGGGGGCGAAAAAGGGGCGGGGGCAGGATAAGCGCGAGTTTCGATCGCACGCGATCGCATCTCGACGAGAAAAGATTTACGAGCGATACTTCCGGCCGTGCGTCATCCGGCCCGGGACGGTTTTTATAGATCGGACGAGATCGTCGACGCGACGACGCTCGCGGCTGCCTCGCCGATCATCTCTATCGGTCCGTTCGCATCGCCGGGAATGGATACGTCTGCAAATTGGACGGGACCGAGGGCGGGATCCTTGACAATCATGTTTGTTTGCAGCTCCGCACGATTCATGGCGACCTAGTTGATTTTTGGTATTTCCCAGGTGACAGTATGGAAATGAAAGTCTTTCAAAGGGAGATTTAACATTTGAATGTTACTCGAATCGCATTGTACCGCTCGACACTGTATTTTCGACACATCGCGTATTTTGGTATAATCGAGTCGAGCTCGTGATTAACGCCAGAACTATCAGGCGAGTCGAAATGACTATAATTTCTTCGTTTACAATTACTGAGAAGGTACAGACGCTTCTCTGAGAAACAAAGAAGCTGACTTAGTAATGCACTGACGTATAAGCCAATTGAAAGCTTAATAATTTCTCAGTTATAGATTTTATAGAGAAACTTTAAACGGTTTGAGTGCTCGGCAGTTTCCAAGTTTGTGTAAACTGTAACATGCGATAATAGATTTGTTTTCGAGAAACTTTCGAGACTTCAAAGAAAATTTTATATAATTTTCGAACCTTAAGTTCCATTCGAGAAAATGAATCGAATCGAGAGACTCCCGAGGCTAGTGAATAGAAAAGACTTTCTTTGAGTTCCGCCGATCTTCGGCAGCTCTTTCGCGAAAGCTCGAGTTTTTATTAATGACCGCGGTCCACCACGGGAGCGGCATGAAAGGTAAACGGGCAGAATTTCGAGAGGGTAGATTCCCGCCGGTGAAAAAGGGAAGGGGTCGCGGGGGCGCGAACGAAGGGCGTGCAAGCGGGTGGTGCCTTTTTTAGTCCACTTATCGGCGAACCACTCGACCACGATGGCTATATTTAATTCAGCGCTTAGGCGGCGAGAGAACCGGCCCACTTGACTCCCTTTTCCCCCGGTTCGATTGACTCCGGGGCTAATTCCAAAGTATCTGGAGCGTCTACCGGGCGCATTGTGCCATTCAGATGACTGTCGAACGCGAGGTACCATCGGCCGATCGAGTGTATTGTATTCTGCATGCAGATCCCGGACGCTCTGAATTTTTAATGCAGCACCGGAATAATCTTATACCTTCTCCAGCTAAAATATTCAATTTCAAATAATCATAATCGTCGATACCCTCTCAATATAAAAACAACCCGCTAAAAATTCAATCTAAATAATCAACAACCCTACACACCCAATCTTCAATACGTTTAATACTCCATTCATCCACTTCCGCACAATTTCCTCCCCCGTCGCATTGACGATAAAAAACCAGCGATGAATCATCATTAAAACCCTCCCATCACAACAGGTTAATGCGACCGAAACGCGAAAAAATCCATTATTGGTCATTACACGGACTCAGATGAAATCGATTCATCATTCCCGGCAGCATTAAGCAACGCTCCGCGTTCCTCGGGCCACCCCCGCGCCCTTCGCTCCCCGTCGCTGTCGCGATCCCGGCGCAAGGGAATACTCCTCGAGTAGTTGTCTTCGCGGTAACCGCGTCGATTCCTCGTTAAAAAGCCCGCGAACCTTCGCTCGCGACACTCGACGTGATCGCGGCGTAATGGAACACCCGGCCCCTGAAGTGCGCGCGCGGCGATATCTTCGTCGCGAGGGGGTCGGGGCCGGGCCGGGGGAGAGTTAACGGACAGAATAATGCAATAACGTTCTGCTATTATTAACGTTCATGAGCGCAAGAACGGCGAGAGCTAAAGGAGCTCTCGAGAGCCACTCGACCATATTTCCCGCACGAGGACCGGGACTTTTCCTGTTACCGTTCCTCCGCTTTTTCCCCCGATCTCTCTCTCCCGAGCGGCTATAAAATTTCACGAGGATACGGCCGATTATACCGGCGGGAAGGGGCGGCGGCGACGGCGGCGGCGGAGGGGGCGCGCGGCGGGTACCGACCGGTATTCTCGGACCTATCAAGGAATTGACAATCGATAGACTCGCCCGTGCGATTCGAACGCGAGCGACTCGTTCGAGTGCTCCCGGGGCCATTTTCGTGCTGCGCGCGGCTCCGGCCGATGCGAGCGGGACTCGAGTGGCCGCGTGTCGAACGAACGACTCCCCGGGCACTCCGATCATAGTCGATTATCGTCCCGGGTTCCGGGGAAATTCGTCGAGCGTAAGTGAGGCACGTAGGCGGGGTCTTTTCGATTCGAATTTGATCTCTCCGCTTTGACCGCTCGCGCTGGAATTCGTTTGGAGATTTGCGCAAGTCTTGCGGAACGGACTTTGTTTTCAGGTATCCGGTCGATGCAGAAACGTTTGTACGTGGCTAACTCCTGTTTCCTTTTCGAGTCCGATTTATAGGACTGTTTTGTGATTAATCGTTCATTGGGAGAAGAGAATTCCAGATATCTTCTATGTTTGTGTGTATAATTGATTAGGGAAGAATGATACTTAGGTTAACTTCGAATGAACTGAGTTTATGATTGTTTAATTGTTAAATAGCAGGAAGATTGGTTTCGAGACAAATAACGTCTGCTTCGAAACTGTTGCTGTACGTATGGACATTTTCGTTTTTCTGTTTCTAAGTGAGACATGATGAGAGAACTTGATTTTACAGGTAGAAGGATCGCGGTTCTAAATATCAAAACGAATGTTTTCGTTGATACGTCACGTCGCGGGGTATGATTGTATATTGAAAAGGATAGAAACCGTGGCGAAGGATGCAATTCTTCTTATTCCTTTTTCGACGCGCGCGGCTACAATGGCCGGGGCACTGTCTATTTTTCCAAATACGAATCAATCTCCGTTCGAAAAAATTCGTGTCCTCTCGCGGTAACATCGTAGGACGCGTCGTTCTCTCGGTTTTTGTTTGGCCGAATTTGTTTTTCATTTGTTCGCGGCGATTGTGCGCCGGGACGATCGATATCGCGACGCACGGCCGCGTGCTCCGCGTTCGGAGCAAACAATTTATTTATTCAAACAGAGCGGCCCAGAGAGGAAGAATGGCAACGCCGGTTCCCCCGATCATTTCCTGCTTTCCTTCTCGCGTCGCTTCGAATTTCTCCATTGTTTGCGATCTGTTACGGGCGTTCCGCTATTAATTTTTACTCGATGGAAAAAGTTCAGAATGAAATTCACATCGGCCGGCCGGCGCGCTCATCTTGTCGCGAGATGACGTCAACCGCCACGGAATATCGCTGATCAGCGAACGGTCCCGGTATGTGGGTCAATCAGTTTTCATTCCGTTTAAATTAAATATCAATTTTTCGATTCGTTCTCTTTACGTAGCTCTGCGCTCGAAATACCGAAATATCGACGGTATTTGAACTAATAGGTATAGAAATCGGGAGAGGAATTTTACCTTTAACAACCGAGTAATACTGCGCGCTACGTGTATATAAAAAGAAGATAAAGTTCGTTCGAAAGGAAGCTCAATGAAAAATTCGTTATTAGCTATCTTACATAGAATTCTCCTTTATCAAACAATTCTTCAAATTATCCAAACGATATTCAATATTACAATTCCGATAATACTCTACTTAAAAACCATTTCACGAACAGTCTAACGTCATCAGATATTACGACAGTAATAATTTCGACAATTCTTCAAATTATCCAAACAATATACAATATTACAATAACAATTCCGATAATACTCTACTTCAAGACCATTTCACGAACAGTCTAACGTCATCAGATATTACGACAGTAATAATTTCGACAATTCTTCAAATTATCCAAACAATATACAATATTACAATAACAATTCCGATAATACTCTACTTCAAGACCATTTCACGAACAGTCTAACGTCATCAGATATTACGACAGTAATAATTTCGACCAGCTAACTCCAAAAATCACTCCAACAGCATTACTAACTTCTCCCACTCGAGAGTCCGCATCGAAACTCCGATCACACCTACGGCGAGCCGAAAACGTCTCGAAAGACCATTTCCAAACTCCACAGAGGAACTCCGCGCCGCAACCCGTCCGTTCGTCCGGGCGTCTCTATATTTCCCAAGATTACCCCGTCCTCTTTCCGATATTACCACTCGATCCTCCGAGGAAGAGGGGCACGTAGCGTATACCCGGCGAAACGGACACAATCATCGTCATCCCGCGGCTCGATCACAGCCCCAATCGAGTCGAATCGCGTTTCCGGCGGACAATGGAGACAACGCCGGAGGAGAAAACGTTTCAGCGGCGCTGAAAAGAGGGCGAGCGGCGCGCTCGGCCCGGTCGGACACCGCCGGCAGGGCGTCGCGATTGAATTCAACCCTCGCGACTCGCCTCGCTCGCGGGGATCTCGGTTTATCCAAGGGTCTCCATTTCGTCGCTCATATTTGTACATTATGGGAGAGGCGGCAGGGCGAGGAACCGGCGAGCGCGGCGGACAGAAACGGCGCGGCGAGCTTTTGACGGGGGCTGCGGAGCTTCGGGGCCGCGAGCTTTGATATACGAGCGCGGAACGCGGCTCACGATCTATCCTGTGTGCCCCGCGCCGCTGATAATCGAACGTTATTGCGTTACCGGACGCCTGAGATCGGACTGGACAGGGCTGTTATCAAACTGCTCGATGGAAAGGAATATTGGAACTCGCGAAGAGTTCGATGGCGTTGAATAATAGAGTGCGTATGATCAATCCTTTGCGAATTTCTTTTGCATTTTCTCCTCGGTAACTTGGTATCATTGGGATTCGTTTGAAATGCAATTTTAAGAAATAGATAGTTTGTGGAGAGCAGTGTAGACGAATCTTCTTATTAATAATATTGAAGGTAATATAATCATGTAATATGTTTTAGAAATATCTTGACAAAGAAGCACAGCTGTTAATAAAACGACTGACACGCTTTCACGAGACATAAATTAACCCTTTGCACTCGAGAGGTGACTCGCCACTTGATTTGATGTAACGAAATTATACAACCTTATAGATAATATTGAAGTTTATGTAATGAATACGTGAAATACTGGAACAGAATATTTTTGTTATTAATTTATGTGTACCTATGTTTTCTCGTTACTTTGTTTCAAAGTGTGTCGTCTGTATCTCATCGGGAAAAGTGTATCTAGCGAAGAAGTTTCGATTGCAAAGGGTTAAAGAAAGAAGCTGTTTCATATTAATATGTAATTCTTATTAAAATTGTGACGATTTGGAATATTCATTGTAGTCTAGTGAAACTATATATTCTTTACATCGTTGTTATTTGACATTTTCCAGGTATCGATGACCGATATAATAATAGTATTCGATAATTTCGAACCTCGACAGTCAAAGTATTAATTCTGCAGTGTTTTATCTTCAATTATTAAACAAATTACACTGATTACTCTACTCACCGAGCACTTTTGCAAACACAGTTCACGAACTGTTTGCGAAATGCTCGTGAATAGCAATTTGGTCTCGACCGAAACCGCGGGGACGGTGTGTCACGTGGACACAAGGGAACGAGGAAAAAGGAAACGCGGGAAGAAAAAAATTGGAACGGGGCAGCGAAATTTCCTATCGACAGAGATTCGATTTTGGGGACGCGTACTCCGGCCTGTGATCATTCGATCGCACCGGTTGTGGTACGGCGTCGGTGGGATGATAATTGGTCACGTGACGTTTGCCTTTCGGCCTTGCTTCGTGCCACGCGGTTTTCGTCGGGCTGAAATTAACGGGAGGCGGGGTTGATGAACTCGCTGGAGCGATCTTGTCATAGTTTGATCGAGTTTCTAGTTTGTTCAAGTGGTTTCGTTGTTTGGGCTAATCGGGATGATTGTTCATTTGCGTATTGCTTGGTTCTTCGACGAAATGAAAACATTTCCAACGTGTTCTTTGTGAGTTTCGCGCGTTGTTTACATTAATTTTGACGTAGAACATTTCATTTTATTTCTAAATATTCCAACATCTGCAATATATTTTCAAGATAACTTTGACACTAGGAAGTGTATGTATTGAAGTATCTTTAATGAAAGCGCGCTTAAAAAATATTGATATTTATAGCGGGACAATGCAAAATAAAAGGAAAAGAAAGAAACAACTCGTGAAATACTATGATTTGATAGAACATTCCTGTTTCATCGTGATGTGAAAAATTAAACAGAGAGATGTATATTCTTTCGGACAGGTACGCGCGAATCGAATAATCCGCTACTTGCGTCGTCAACAGTTGATATATCGAGTTGAAAGTTCTTTTACAATTTTATATTTAGAAAATAGTATAAGGAAATTATTTTATGGAATGAGAAACAATTGGTGTTCGAAATGTGAACAATTTAATTGAACAATTTGAACAATTTAGTTGACTGAGATATCAAAAATGTCATTTCAGTTTGATATATCAATTGAACAATTTAATTGACTGAGATATCAAAAATATCATTTCAATTTGATATATCAATTGTACAACTTGAACAATTTAATTGACAGAGATGTCAAAAATACCATTTCAATTTTATATATCAGTTGAACAGTTTAAACAATTTAATTGACAGAGATGTCAAAAATATCATTTGAATTTGATATATCAATCGTACAATTTGAACACTTTAATTGATTGAGATATCAAAAATATCATTTCAATTTTATATACCAGTTGAACAGTTTAAATAATTTAATTGACAGAGATGTCAAAAATACCATTTCAATTTGATATATCAATTGAACAACTTGAACAATTTAATTGACTGAGATATCAAAAATATCATTTGAATTTGATACATCAATTGAACAACTTGAACAATTTAATTGTCTGAGATATAAAAGATATTTCAATTTAAATTCGATATATCGATTGTACGAGGACGCAAGGGGCAGGTACATCGGGTCGGAAGGGTTAATGATGACGCACGGCGCAGCCGATGACGGCAGCGTATCGCGGATCATCGTTAACGGCGAGATCTTGCGCGAAATTCACGGAAGATAAGCGGGATCGCGGGCCGGTGTCGATTCCGCCGGGGAAGTTTCCCGGCAAACCGAAGTTCACTGCTAATTTCTCGTCCCGCCACATCTCAAAGTACACTTTAATTACGTTAAACGGGAAGTAAATTACATTAGAATGTCAACGCTCGGGGATGTAATCCTCGCCATCAGCCGGTATCTACCGGCGCGTCGGTCGACTCCGTTTCACCTCGGTGGCGCCGATATAAGAAAGGATTTAATTAATTACCCGTCCATTAATGAGGTCCGCGACGAATTCTCGTAGCATCCTGCCACGAGCGAGACGTCCCGGAAAAATACACCGCAGCGTCCGGCAATGTTTTTCCCGTTATTGTTTACCCTCCGTTATTTAATTACTCATTTACCTTAATCAAAGATCCATGTTCTTTTGTATTAACGGCCGGCGAGCGTTTGTTGACGAGCGTTCAAGCCCGCGTTCCCGCGGAATTTTCGTTGCCACGGTTTAATTAACGTAATGCTGCCCGAACAACGGGGAATATTTTAAACAACGTCACTTGGATCAGGAGTGGCCGGATGCTTTCGACTTCATTTTACGTGCTGGATCAACGTCGTAATTAATTAATTGAATTCGGTATTTCGGGGAGGGCTTGATTTGCGCGGACGCCACCGGAGGGATATTGTGCTTTTAGAGTTGCATATTATAGAAATATAAGAAATCCAATATGCTATTACTAAATACCGTATCAAATACTCTACTAAATATTAGATTAAATACAGCATCAATAAACAATACATCAAGCATACTATCAAATCAAAACTAAATACATCGACCAAAATGTAATTTACCTAATATACCTACAAAATTTCCAAAAATTCTTTTGTACAGTTTGCATAATGAAATCCCTGAGAAGTACGTAATCTAAAAATCTACATTTCCGTGCGACAGGGTATTCAGAAAGGTCGAACGTCGTCGACGTGTCGCGACGCCATTGAATATTTAACAAACATTTTTCCATCGATCAGGAAGTGCTCGTTATCGCGCTATCAATTTGAAAAACTCCCATTCCTCGGTAACAAGCCGCCAGCCAATATCCGCGGGCACGCCGAGCTGACAAGTGCTCGCGGATAGCGTTTTCTGGCAGCTTATCCGGACTCCTTGTTTCTCGAATATATCAGGCATTACGCGGGGATCGCGTTTCCGCTGCAATATCCGGCTACTTGATCTAAAATTTCTTCCTCCTGTTGCGCGCGCACGCGCCCATTTAAAAAGCGAACGACGTAATCCCCCTCCCTCAAGCTCTTTCCCAGTGACGTGCGCGCGTCAGCCTTAAATCCGATCTTACGGGAAATTAGCGAGATTGGCGAGCCGTGGATCCGGCAAAAACGAACTGCGATCGCCGGCTCGCCTGGGAATCTTGTTCCTCGCTCGTTTTACACGGGCAGCGTGGATCGCGGGCCATTTTTATAGACGGTGTATTAACGCTTGAATATCGCGGAATACATAATGGACTTTTCATAGAACAACATTATAGGAGATTAAATGGGAGCATGATGGACGTTTGAATATTAATTAATAAGTAGACACTTGAATATTTTACCATGTATAATAGAGTTTTTCGAGGAGACTGCTGGAATATTGAATTAAAACGTGAAACCTAGGACTTTCGGTTTAATTATACCATACACCTTTCATTACGATCTCATGGAGATTCAAGATACCTTATTCATAAATCCATCTTTGCTTTACTAGGTCATAAAGTAGATTAGAAGTAATAAAGGTTGTATTTAAAACTTGAATGAAAGGTATCTTATAATTCCCCTTTCGACTATGCTAGACGAAGCTTTGCTAATAATTCATCAGAAAAATACAAAATCCTGCTATGCGTCTACGTTTACTCTAAACGATTGACAGTGTATAATTTTAAATAATGCCGAGCATCAATGCCCAAATCTTACCAAAAATGTAGTATTATAAAATTGATATCAAGAAAACAGCGAACAACGTTTGGAATCATGAAATTTAAGTAATAATGTCCATCACGAGTGACGTAAGGCAAGGGATTAAAAGTGTCTCAGTGCTCGATCGTTCAACTTTCCCAGCAGTCGACGACCGAAGTCAGTCAGTCCTGTCACGAAGTGCTCACAGGAGTTCATTGAAACGCGTCTGACCCATTTTCCACGTCGCGGTTTCACCGATAACCCCTGTATCTCCCGGAGACTGGCACGTTCCGAGCCAAAACGCGTTAAGCGTTAACCGGCGTCGCTTCCCCGCGAGCGTGTTCTCGGGACGGGCTCTCCGCCATCTTTGTTGGCGGCACGTGTGCGTGCGCCGACCATTATGGGCGACTTTTATTTGCACACATACGCCGTTAATGAGCTCCGCTGGATAGAGACCAGGTCTGGGACCCGAGGTCTGCGGATTAAACTTGGAAATCCCGGTTCGAGCTTCCACTTTTGCGGGAAATCCGGGAATACGGTTTTCGAAATGAATTTCGGCAACATGGCGGTGGAGCACAATGCGCAGCGCACCGCCGTTCTTATCGGAGAAATACGGTATTTTTCAAGCTAATTAATAATCGAATTCGTCGGGCAATTCATCTGTACGCGGGAATAAAATTTCAAACATCCAGTTAATTACAAACTTCATCGGTAACGTTCGTTTTTCGTTGGTCCGTGTTTATCGCGTGCAATGTAATCATATTCGGCGTTTTCATTGTGATTGTATTATATGAATCAATGGAATATCGAAGTGTTTGTGCTGCGTGGCTCGATTATCGAGGTACGTTGTCGGAAGGGAAACGGTCGAATGTTTAATATTAAAATAGCGTTGAAGTGTTAACGTAGCAGCGTTAAAGCAGGCCTCACCATATGCGGTGAATTTCTGTTTGACCAGCTTGTCGCATCGAGAGGAAAAGAATGACAAAGAATCGGTGAGCTTTCAAAGAGGTGCTAAGCTCTCTGAGGAGTACCGATCGGATCGGAATCGGGGAGCAGAAAGATTGAGCGTGTCGGATAAAAATTTTATTCGGGGAATTTCCATCGAATAGGATATCGGCGCGGCCCTCGGAATAAAATGTCGGGGCGTGAACTCGCCGGAAGAGGGAAGAGGGCGAGAAGAGAATGTAAATGAATAATTCCGCCGGCGCGGACGGCGCGGGCGGAGACGAGAGGGCAATTTGTAAAGCGTAGGCGGCGACAAAACAATTGAAATACACGCGCGAAGGACACCACGGCCGCGCGAGAGCTTTGATCTGAAGCACGGTTTTCCCGCGCGACGAGATGATGGCAATATGTCGGGAACTGGGTCAAGTGCAGTTCAGTTACCCTCTAGGACCGTCCTGCAGTCAGCCCGGGAAGCGTTTTCGAAACACAAAGCTTGCTCGATCGAGTGCGGGATTTGTTTGTCGCTGTTTTGCACGTTGAAGTCGCGTCGTTCGGAAAAAGGAAATAGGAATAGAAGGATTTTTATTGTTGGCTTTGTTGTTGGTACTATTATCGCTGTTGTTGCTATTACTGTTCTTATTCTTATTGTTGTTATTTGATACTACTACTGTTATTACTGTTTGTGTTAGTACTGTAACTATTATCACTATTAGTATTATTACTATTAATATTACTACTATTATTACTTCTATTATTACTCTTACTGTTACTACTACCACTATTACTATAATTACTATCATTAGCCGCAATTCTCCAAACGCCACAATACCAACAAACTAATATTTCTACTATCATTACATCCGAATTTTCTCTCAACACGGTTCCAACAATCAAATTCATCGTTACCCTACCAAACGACCCCTTACTCAAACTACTTCCATTCGCCAAACTTCATCTTATCAAATTCTATCGAAATCGACAACGAAAACGTTAGAACCTGTTACCTCAGCAAGACGCGACGTACAAAATGTCTTAACCCTTAGCAATCCAGATGGTTTTGTAATTTATCAGCAACTGCGAATTTTGATGGTACCTCTAGTGAAAATGAAAAATGCTATAACATCCCTTCGATCTTTTATTTTCCTTCTCAGCACAAAATTTTGATGTGTGGATAATCTAATAATTTTAGGGTAGTTTCTTTGATTCCTTAAAATATCTGATATTATAACTGGTGCAATATTGGAGCCTACAGAGTTCAAAGGGTTAAATAGTAACATTAAAGCGACGTTCAGCGCGAAATAACAGCGAACGATCGTTCGATAGGATGTACCTAGTTCGACGGTAGGCAACACGAGCATCGGAACGTATCGAATTACCGTGCACGGGGCGCTCCGACGCGAAGCACACGGGGGCATCGATTGCACAGGGGTTAGGAGACACCGGCGCGACGCGCACCGGAAACCAGGTCAAAAACGGTTCGGTTAGCCTGTCGAACGATGCATCGCGCTTTTCTCGAAAGCCCTTTGAAAACACGAGAAGCCATCCCTACGGGAGATACCTGCGTTTCCCTCGGATTTATCGGCGATCCCTGTTGTCCCCCGCTCAACCCCTCTAAATCCGCTCTTCGACGATTCCGCCCTCTCTCGACAATTTCCACGGTAACCGTGCAGGATCCGCTGCGCTGTAAGTTGAAGGATCACGGGGTGAACTTCGTTTTATTAATATAACAACGTTTTGTTATTATCTCTTATTTATTATACACATTTATCGTCTATATAGTTATGCGTTTCGTTTTGTTATTGTATTTGCTGTCTTCAAGTATCATCGATTGAATTTGCAGTTCTCGTTGTGAGATAATTGAAGAGTTCGCTGAGATCTCTTTTAATGCGGGAAAATGAACAATTTTCATTGTATTATTTGTACGGATTTGTTATATATTTATGTGTTCTACTTTAGCATTGTACTCGGTTTTTCTGTTGAAGTATTATTGAAGTCCTTATTGCGGGGGAATTGGAGAGTGTAGCTTGACGAGCTTAATTCCGTTTCAAGAGAGAACGGGAAAGAGTGTTTTGATAGATGTTCCGTAACTTTTCGTGTTTCACGCGCAGTGTAGTAATTTTAATTAAGAACGAGACGTTTCCAACGTGACGCGTATTTTCCCTCGCGTTATTACGTCCCGCTTAAGGCTCTATGGAAATCGTTTCTCTTCGGTAGAATGAAATCTTTTCTAAACAGCTCCATTTTCCCGCAGAATTTCTCGTAATAACTCGGTTACTTTTCTCGCGTCCTCGTTATTTCCGGCACGGTCCTCTGAATTAAATATTCAAATTTTTTAACAGGATCGCGGTAGACCGAATTCTTGAAAAAAAATCATCTCCGAAATCGTCGTCGGTTGGAACGCTGTTAATGCCATTCATTAATATTTGATATCATTAATTATAAGTTATCAATAATGAATGATGTTTGGGTGCATCACAATTGGTCAATGAATATTTGATGAATTCACTGAATAATTAATTAATCCGTAAGGTAGTTTCTCGAGTGAATAATTAATTCACCGAATGATCAGCGATAAAATAATTCCCAGAAGTTTCAGTGATTTTCGCGGCTGTTACGCTTCTCGTCCGGCGCGCCGCTCCGTTTATGTGTATATATGTGCACGTATACGGTCGACGGAGTGCGCCAGGAGACGGTGGCAACAGCAACGCCGGAGATTAGTCGAGATTGTGGTTCGCCAGCGGCACTTTCTCACGTTACCGGCGTTTATTACGGGCCGCACGGTAAATAGTTAATTCATTAATGTGAATAACGCGTCCCGTGCCGCAAGCGAACCTAACCATAATAATTGTGTAATAAATCCGTTCGGTCTGTGCCGTCTTTATCCCTCGCGCCTTTCGTTCCTCCTGACTCGACTTTATCCAAATTAAAACTCCAACGGGGATTAAAGAAAAATGCTGTTAACTTATCCCTGCCACCAATCAGTGGGCTGTTCGTGCTCTTGGAAAATTACGGTGTCGCGTGAGACCGTATAACACGAAACTTTGAAGTGACAACATGTGTCTTAAAAAGGGAAACTATATGAACGAAATTATCGCGCCTTAAAAAGTCGCAAATCAATTTCAATTCTTCTATATTCCGATGTAACTGTAAACTGAAAATGATATAACCTTCTCTTAACCTCATTCCAATTGAAACAAAGTCTGATCTCGTTAATTAATTCTACTAGAAAATCGAATCGTTCGATCGTCCAGTTATCTAGATCATAAAATCTACTGATATTTCCGTGAATGCAAAAAGACTATAGCGATTCTCTACAAAATCGAACACAATACTATAAAGAACTTAAATTCTAGCTTCTCCAACATCGGATCATCAAAAAAGATATTTAACACGTCGAATGCTGCACGATTTCATAGAGAAAAACGCACAAAATGGAAAAAAGATACTATTGAATCATTTAATTAAATTGTGTTATTATCGCACGCTGATCCTGCCCGATGTCACCGCATTCGGTATTATTTATAATATAGAAATGTCAAATAATTGTCGTTCAATTGAATGAACTATAGTAATTTGATTTGGTTGGGGGTGACACCCATGACTTAAACGTGTTAAAAACATGTTCCCTCGTCCCATGAAAGAGTCCTCCGAATCTTTCGCAAGAGAGAGGAAGACTAGCAGGACCGGCTCGCCAAAATCTCCCGTATTTCGAGAGAAACTTCGGAATGCCGGCCGCCTATCGTCGAACACGCGGTCTCGTCAGAAGCTGCGGATTCCGTTGGACGAACAAGGACGCCGGATACACGGGTATATAATCGGCTTACACGAAGGCAGCCTGACGAGCCCGTGAACGGACGGGCAGACTTGATCCCCAAAGCCTCGATACCTCCAAAGCCCCGATATAACTCCCAGCGCCGCCCCCGCCCCTCAGGACGAAGCCAAACCCCCGCGAGTCCCATCCAGAATGCAACCGCGTTGATACGCGTTCGAATTTCCCGCGCGCGGACGGCGGCCCGTAAACATGGCGCGCGACATTAACACATTGCACGCTGGTGGAATGAGTCGCTCAGAAGTTAATGCGGTTAAATCGAGGAAAGGAAAATTGAGAAGCTATAAAAAGAAGCGTTTTATGATTTAAAAAGCATGAAGAAATGTGTAAATTCTTTGATAATTAGAAAGAATATTATTTATTTCATTAAAATTTACAAAAATTAGAGAATACCCAAGAATGGATTTAACCGCATTGGCTTAACCCTTTGCACTGGAACAATAGAATGAAGTGTAGAATGAATGTTGGTACTACAGTTACATAATTTCGAATTTAAACTTAAGTTTTGTGTAATACGCAACACATGGAACGTTTAAGCAGAACAGCTGTGTTTCTTGATTTATGTGAGGCTGTGTTAAATGTAAAATAGATCTTCCGTTTCACGAGAATGTAATGAACATTTGCAACGAGAAGTATTCTCGTTTGTTATGTCATATACCGTAAATCAATTATATTCCTTTTCGTAGAATTTTCAGAACCTTTTGTTCTAATGAAGGTGAAATTAACGTTAGTTCTAATAAAACAGTATAATCGCGACGGTTATTAACACGAATGTTAACGTAACATATCATGCAGCGATTCGTAGAATCGTGAATCACGAAGGATATAAGTTAGTTATTAACGCAGCGCGACGGGAATATACGGCCGCTCGGAGGAATCTCTGGTAACACGCCGCTTCCGGCAGAGTTACCCGGCAACCAGATAGCCCGGGTGCAGAGCGCCGTGAAATTTCGTGTCGTAATGAAAAATTGGACGGACGGGCCGAAAACGTTACCGAAATAACGTCAGACGTTTACTGCAGACCGGGACAGACGCGACGGTAAACATAAACCACGAAGGGAAGTCCGCTACAATGCGTAATTTCTTTCATGAATTTCGTTTCATGTAATGGCATTACTGGACAAACTGTTGGTTCTATAACAACGAAAGATAAACTTGAATATCATAATAAAAAAATTGTCTACAGAGGTTTCTGCTTCCTCCACATTCCGTTGAACAATTTATTTCGTGACATCAAACTTGTATGTCCGTTAAGATTGATAAACGGAAATCGGTCGATTGGAAACTCGAAAATGACGTTTAAAAGCTATAAAAAATCATTGACCAACAGAAGAACTATTCCAGCTATCGATCTAAATAATCCTACTTTCTTCCTCGAATATTCTCTAACCCAATCATATCTCCATTTTCCTAGCGTCGTTGCTATTATTCCATCTTCTTCAATTTAACTCAGTTTCCTCAAGAGTTTTTTCGAACTCGAGGAAATTACAACAGAATCTATCAATCAACTATCATCCTACTTCACATTTCCATGTTTCTAATATTTCAACCCTTTGGGAACAAATCTCGGCACGCAACGAGCTTTCGTAACTCGAACTGACACCTGCAAACAGTTTAATTACTCGAATGATAAAGATTGATTCAGCGTTCTTCGGCGAAGGTTTCGAATACTTGGAAAAACCCTCGTCCGCAAAGGGTTAAGCGCGGCCGGTCGTTAATCAATCGTCAGGAGAAAACTTATCAAAAGGGAAGTCAAAGGGAAGAACAGTGGGAGGGGGGTAGGGGTTGGAAGATCATATGTGAGATAATACGTTGGGAAGAGAACTAGTAATACCGGTGCGCTTTTGCGCGGAGAGGCGAGACAATGGCGGCCGTGGGCGAGTGTAATCCACGGCCAATCTCGCGGGCGCGGTTGTCGCCGTCGGCGACGGTGTTCCGCGCCCGGGACACGTCGAACCTTCCAATATTTCCCGATCTCCTCGACACCCTATCGTCGTCGCCGATCAAAGCGCGAGGCGCGTCCCGCGGCGGAGACAGGCTCCGCAGAAAGCTTCATGGTTCGTTCTCTATCTCTCTGTCGATTCTTTCTTCTCTGATCATTCCCCTTTATCCCTCTTTTTTTCCCTTTTCCGCTTGTTCCGTTTTTTTCTCTACTGTGCGTTTTACTCTTTCATTCTTTTCCTTTTCTCCTTCGTGTCTTTTTTCTTCGTTTCCCTCTCCTCTACTTTCTCCTTTGTTTTCTCTCTTTTTTATTCTATACTCTTTCCATTCTCCTCTTTTCCCTTCTCTTGCTGTTTCTATCTTCTACACTCTCTATTTCCATTTTCCTCTTTTTTCTTCTCTTTCTGCTTCTATTTTCTATACTCCCTTTTTCCATTTTCCTCTTTCTGTTTCTATCTTCTCTACGCATTTTTAATCTTCCTCTTCTACCTTCTCCTTCTATATCTATTTTCTATGCTCTCTTTTTCCATTTTTCTCTTTTCCTCTTTCTGTTTCTACCTCCTCTGCTCTCTTTTTCATTTTCCTCTGTTCTTCTCTTCTTGTTTTCATTTACCCTCCTCCCTGTTCTCGTCTCTTCCCTTCTCTGCGGCTCTCTTCTCATTCTCTCTCTTCCCCGTCCCCTTCTATCGCGTTCTCTCGCCTCTTATCTCCTTGTCCGCGTTTCTTCCTTTGTTCCTCATGATACCGCAGTTCCTAATTTCACCGGCCGCTATCGTACGAGCTGTACGCGTAGAGCGTGTCTGTTCGCTTGAAAAATTGCGTGCGTCCTTCGAATCAACTTCGCCACTGAGAATACTCTTTTTCTTACTTGGAGGACACCCGATAAGGACGGATGAGAGTCGCGGCCGACGAGTCACCGTTCAAGGGAGTTTGAACGGTCCCCGATGCGGGATTGATCGAATCATACTCGGACTCTTTGATATTTTATCAACGGGAGATGATACTCTTCGCGGAGTTAAGTGGATTGAGAGTCTTCGGGGAATTATTGGAATAAGTAATGAACGGAACACGGTGATCGATGAGGATTTGGAGTTTGAACCTGCAGGAACTGGGATAATGAAGAATTCTATTTTCTTTGTTAATTGCTCTGGTGAGTTGACGATGAAATGCAGTATTCTATAATTAATGGTCTTTACCATTGATTACAAAAATTGCTCACTATACGTGTTCAAAATATCTTGATCTAGAACCAAGTTCAGCTGGGAATCGATGTGTCCGTAACTACATTTACTAAACAATAACAATAATGAATAACATCAATATTAATAGACACAATTCTTCAAACATCATTTGCTATCAGTTTAAGTCGATTTCGATTCGTGCAATTATGCAAGCATGCATCGCAATATTCTTTTCTCCAAGCTACAATTTTCACGATTTATAAATCACCAATTCTCTAAGAACAATAGAATAAAGCATAGAAGAAGCGTCCGTGAATCCAGCGTTAAACAACAAAAGTAATCAAACACTTACACCACTTACCAATACCATTAACCACAAGACCGTTTGTAATTCGGATCCCGAACTCCCCAAGCTGCCAACCCCAAAACCTCAAGCCCCCAAAAACCCCGAGAATCCGATCGACTCATCCCCTATTAATAACATTAAGCGAGCGAGCGTGCGGGCGTGCGTCGATTCCCCCGCGTTACACCGTCGAACAATGCGGGCACGTTGAAACAATAGCAGCGACGATACGCTAAGGGGCGTGCATCGCGTCGCAGGGCGCGGCACGCTTCGTCCCCCTTTTTCTTTCTCCGCGGTGTCCCGTCTCGATCCCGAGCCACCCTTCCCAGCGCGAAGTCAGAGACGCCGGGTGACGTCCGCCCGCGGGCCGACACGCCGAAGAATAGCCGGCCCCAGCTCCCGGCAGCGACAGCCGATGGTGGAACAAAGACGGAACGGGAACAGAGTGGAGCACGAGGAAACGAAGAAAGGGGATTTTTTTTTTATTTAATTAGCGAGATGTACGAGCTACAAAGAGTTCCCTCTTCGGGCCATCTGCGCCCACCAAGAGTCCCGGCTTCAAAGACATCGCCGGCGCGTCGCGCTCTTACCCCCCTCCTTCGTTTCCCGCCGCTTCACCCTTTCCCACCGGCGGAACCCCTACTCTCGCGACAGCTTTGCTGTCCCTCGGAGCGGGATTAATATCACTCCGGATCATTCCGATCGTCGCGGCGATTTTTCAGCGCCGGCGGCCCGGTTAATGCGTTTGTCGACGCGCCTTTGATCTTCGCGGACATCGTTCAGTCTCTTTCTCTTTCACCCCTTTCTCTTTCGACTCCTTCCGCTGCGCCTCTTCGTCCCGTTGATCGGATGATAGCGTTAGCGAGAGAGACACCGGGAAAATGGCTGTCGAGTGTGTCGCGCGGAACGGGTTAAGTTATTATTTTCTTTGACTCCGATGGAAGATGTGTACCCGATTCCACGGGTTTCGAAGTGCCGCTGTTTTCGCGAATGTTTGGCTCGCTTTTACGACTGCGCGTTGATGGGATTGGTATGCTCTTTATTTCTTCTCTTCGTTTCTGGTTTGAAGAATTTTAGTGTGATCGGCGAGATTGAATATTGAGAACATCATGTGGTCTTTTGTATTAACCCTTTGCCTTACAGTCGCCACCTGATTCGACGCAGCGAACTTATAAAATTTTCAATTCGATATTAAACCTTGTGTAGTGTATCGACACATAAAACATCGAAGTTAAATAGTTCTGTCTCTTAATTTATAGAAGATAATTAATTGTGTTAGTTGAGAGAAATATCGTTAATATTCAGTCAGAAAGTAATGAATATTTTCAATGAAAAATATTGTCGAGTGCAAAGGGTTAAATCTACAGGAATGTTAATTTCTGAATTATAAGGAAGTATACTTTTGCTATTCATTAATTCTTACTGGCTAGTACAACTTCCATCGTTATTAATTACCTCCCAGTATGACAGTAATTTGTAGATACCATTTCTATAGAATGACTGATCTGTGGAAACAGATGTTTGTCGGACTTTTCTATTTTTAGTTTCCGGTAGAACTATTATTATTTGAATAACGAACACTCGTATCAACTGAAGTCGTTACAAAGACAATGCTCAATACTTCGACATTTCCCAAGTTCTTCATAAAATGTTTCGCGACGAATTCAATTTTCACTTTCCAGTTTCATAATCTTCCGAAGGGAGCAAACGCAATGGTCACGCGTCGTTTTAATCAATCTCGCGAAAGTACGTCGCAAACGGGCGAAGCGACACATGGCGCGGCGGGGCGCCGCGCCGCCGACGAACGATACGCCGCGCGTAATTACGAATCGTGCGGACTAATAAGCCCTAACCTCTGCGCGCCGCGGCCGATAAAAGCCGCGGGACAATGGCGCCCGTTTATTCCACAATGCCACTCGAAAACTACGGGGGAGGCTGGTCGGCACAATGCGCCCTGTAAACAATGCCCGATATCTTTCCATCGATTCAGATTCGAAACCAGCGATGATGGAATCGCGATTGTGTTTCGACAACGGGAAGACCGGGGAAGGCTGTCGATGAATCCTTCGGTCCCGTTTCCATTAGAAAATTCACAGGGAAAGTGATGCTCGCGCGGTTGTTCGTTGAGCAAAAAGTGACGAGGACTCGAGTAAATACGTTAATAGCGAAACTTAGGAACTATTAGAAATAGAACTGACAATGACAGCTGTCTATAGATTCAACTGGGTGGAATCTTAATCGATTAAAGCGAAAAACGGATATCAATGTCTATGACAATATTTATGAAACTAGGTAATGTAATTCTTCATTCGATCAATTGATCAGACGTCTTAGTTTGATCAAAACTAATTCATTGTAAAAACCGACGGGAATAAATTTGGAAACATAATATATACATCTTTATCGAAATATAGAGTATCATTAGAAGATAAACTTTTTTCAACTGAATTGTTTAACTTTTATAGAAGTTCTTCGCAAAGAAACATCCAATACGAATAAAGCTTCATTGGTATCGATTTGTACTTTCACGTTTTTTAATTAAATCTTCACACGAATTCTCTGCAAACATTCTGTTCTAACAAATATATCAAACATAATAAAGTGATACAATACTGTGCATTGAAAGCTACAGCTGCCGTTCAAATGCAAATGGCACGTCGATCAACGTGTTCCACGTAATAGTGAATATCAATGAATAAATATGAATTATTTATTTCCTCTACTTATACTCGGAGACGCACTTTCTTTCAGTTCGACCGCCTCCTTTCGCCTGAATCTGACAATGAACTTGCGACGTCCTGGGATCGTTTCCTAGACGGCCGTCTAGGTAAGGAGCGTAGCCGCCACTCCACGAGACGGGAATGCGAATCGACGTTGATTGCCTGCGAAAGCATCTCCGGGATTCCCCGTTTACCCGGCGATAAAGCAAACGCCGCGGAAACATCGATCGCGGCGAGTGCCTCGCGCGATCCTCGAGCGTGATTTCACTGATTTCGGACGCGGTTATTAGCACTAATTTCAAACGACCAGATGTAAAATTCTGATTCCTTTTGTTCATTTAATTTCGTGTCGATTCCCGTGTTGATACGGCAAAGGATTAATCCTTAGCACTCCAGGTTGTTTTGTAATCTATCAGCAACTGCAACTAATTGTTATAGTATTCCTAGCGAAAATGAGAAATGCTATAACACTTCTTCGATCTTTTATTTTCCTTAGTGCAAAATTTGGATGTGTAGAAAACCTAATAATTTCAGGGTAGTTTCTTTAAGATTCACTGAAATATTCAATATTATAACTGGTGCAATATTGAAGCCTACAGAGTTCAGAGGTCGCGGCGTCGCAGTTTGGTTATCGCGGAGGCCGTGTGTTTATTTCATTGAAAGCGCGAAGGGGTGAGAAACGGAGTTGTAAGAACGAATGGGCGAAATAAAGGGCTGAAGTGGCTTTTGATGTCGCCTCGTTGTGCTCCGTTTTGATAATTCATGAGCGCGTGCTATACTTCTATATTTATTTATTTAACGAGACGCCGCGTTAACGGGACGGCGAGCGCCGAGCAAAGCGGAGAACGGGGAGCATTGTATTTTATTATTCTGGTAATCGTGTTAATCGCAGACAACCGGATAGTAGTGGCCATTATAATTTCGTATCGTAGACTCTGATGGTGATTTAATGCTCCGCGAAGTAATTGTTTTCTCGGTCGCGGATGGAAACGCGCGACTGAAGGGAGAAAGTTAACGCGACGAATGAAAGAGCTAGAGTTATTTCAATAACAAAGTAACGAAAATTCCACTGGAAGATGAATATTTAAATATTCATTTATTACATATTCCGTCGAAAATAAAAAGGGTAATGATGCATTATTGTCGGATAAAATTTTATTTCGCGAATTACGTTAAAACCGTCGTAATTTCCAAGCATTAATATTAATGAAGTTATATCCCACGAATTCTATTAGAACTTACAGGCGAATGACGGAATATTCGATTTAAGAGAGTTACATTTTATATATTGGCTAGAATTTTACAGATTACTCAGTTTCCTAACAACTCGCAAGTGAAACGTACAAAAGGGACCCCATGGAAGATAAATCTATCATTCCGAGCGGTCGGACAGGGGACGCTGTCAATTCCCCGAGGAACACGTCGGCGGACATCAAAGAGTCCCGCGCATCCCCGGTTAAAAACAATATCAAGCGCAGCGGGACTGGAAGTATCAATGTCCCCGGCAAAAGGAAAGAGCTAAATAAAAACCACCCCCTTCCATTTTCGCGGAAGACATGTTGAAACGTTCGCAGACATCTCCGATCTCCAATACCGTATCGACGCTCATTGACAGTTTAACCCTCTTGACACTTTACAATTTTTCTGGCCGATGTTTAAGCATGTACGATATTTATCGTAATTAACACGTTCCGTAGTAAAAACAGTAAAGTATACATGTCCCGTTTCAGTTGTATTATTTTTCACGATGGAAAATCATTTTATAAAAATAATTTATCAGTGTACGTGATGTCAGTACGATAAATATCTCGGTTTGGTTTTCGTTAATAATAAAGCTTCATTCTATCGTTGAAACAAGGAACGAATGTTATAGAAAAAAAATTTGGAAGGTAAATAAAGGTTCCAATTTCTGCAATTTTTCATCTTTCCATTCAAATTTCAGTTCACGCGAAAATTCTCCAAATATTTTCTGTTCGATCGTACAATAAATGTTTCCTTTTTCCACCTTTTCTTTTCGAAATAGTTTCTATTTTCATTCATATTTTATTTCAAACTGAACAATTCGAGTTTCTGTTACTGCTATTACTTAAAATTCTGAGCTTCTATTTTCCTTTGCAATTTAGATTTCCCTTTTCTCAAAATAGTTTCTATGTTCCTTCGTATTTTATTTAAAACTTACCAGCTCAAATTTTATATTATTGCTATTATTTAAAATTCTAAGTTTCTATTTTCCTTTGTAATTTAGATCCCCCTTTTTTGAAATAGTTTCTAATTTCCTTTATATTTTACTTCAAACTGACCAATTCAAGTTTCTGTTACTGTCATTATTTAAAATTCTAAGTTTCTATTCTCCTTTGCAATTTAGATTTCCCTTTCCTCAAGATAGTTTCTATTTTCCTTCGTATTTTATTCAAAACTTATCAGCTTAAATTTCTATTATTGCTATTACTTAAAACTCTAAGTTTCTATTCTCCTTTGCAGTTTAGATTTCCCATTTTCCGAAATAGTTTCTGCTTCCTGTCCTATTGCTACCCAGTGTATCGTCCAGGAATGCAACAATTCATCCGGGGCACGTGATTCGTCCGCTACGCGACTGGTTCGCGCGGAAATGGCAGATGAGGACGAGATCGGTGGGGGTTGTTCGGGGGGAAGGGCGGCGAAGGGTTGATCGGAGGGCGATGAGGACCTGGAGGGCGAGGACCCGGGCGGGCGGTCTCGAGTGTCTTGTCAATATGTATAGTGTCATCGATGTCTCTCCACTGGACGACGATCCTTCCCCTGCACCGTGTAACCGAGACCTTTGTGTGCGTACGTGTGCACGTGCACGTTTATACGAATGAATGTACAGGGTGTTCCATTTTGATCGAGAATTATTCGTTACTTAACGCGCTCCGTGTCATGTAGGGCGCGTCCGCCCTCTCCGAAATTTCCGTTCAGGCCGATGGATCACCTGGTAAAAGAAACGTTCAATCACGTGTTTGCTGAAATAATTACTTAAAAATTAAATTCATTCATTTGTTGTCTAATGCATCTTAATCTCTATACACCGTTCTTGTAAATGTCTTTGTACAATAACTTTGTAACACTGTAAAAATTGTGAAGCATAGGTCAAGAGTTAAAAGATATTTCAAATGCAATTTTTCTGGTTTAACACTGAACCTATCGAGAAGTTAAATTGACTTTTCAAAATTCTTCTATAGCAACTTCAAGAGTGCGTCTATCGAGACTTTAATTGATTTACAATTCAATTTGTGTAATGCTAAATCGATTTCTTGAATAATTTCTCAGAGAAATATCTGTTGTTTTTTTAATAATTGCAAAAGGAAGAAATCAGGTATGGGTCGTTTTGACTGGTCAGTTTGGTACTGTTAGTTTGCCTTTATGTGAATATGTGTAGCAGATATGAAGGTTGTTACTGTGTGTTTTAGTATAATTATATTTTTGTTCGGTTAACGCAACAGGTCATTTTGTGCAAGAAAGTGTTAACCTATCAACGTGGAAATTCCATTGAAACAGAACAATTGTTTGTATTTGTAGATGAAAGTGGGACACCCTGTAGACGAGGGAAAAGATTTCATCTATAGATTAAAATGGGATATTCTATAGACGAAAGAAAAAATTGTATTTATAGATTACAATGAGACATTCTGTGAATCAGAGAAATAATTAGATTTATACATTAAAATAGGACACCCTGTATATGAGAGCAGAGAGAGAATAGTACGGGTGAAAATGATCTGGCTGCCTGGTAGAAAGGATGCCCATTGTGGTCACATGTATATTTGGAACATGGCCAACGACACGTGATTCCTGTTTTCGAGACGTTGCTTACTGCGCAACATAGCCACGGGAAGTAGCTCCCTTTTAGCCTGATGATCATTCGTTCATGATTTTCGGTGGAGGGGTTGATAGTCGATTGAGACTCTCTACTGTACCACGGAAGTTAAATTTTATAGTGTTGTTTGCGCTGGGGGTTATTCCTTTCCGATCTGTTGCACAGAACTTTAACTGTCTTCTCGTGTTTTCGTCGTGAGCAGCTTTGGAAGATGTGACTTAAGCTGCGTCCCCACACGAGTGACTCTAACGAGAGTGAAGGATTCAAATTCTTTTATTGTGAAAATAGTTGAACTCGTGTTTGAGAAGTTGGGAGAATTTCCATGTGTGTCTAACGGAACGTGTATCATAGAATTCTTGGAATTTGAGATTTAAGCTGCGTCCCCACACGAGTGACTCTAACGAGGGTGAAGGATTCAAATTCTTTTATTGTGAAAATAGTTGAACTCGAGATTGAGAAGTTGGAAGAATTTCCATGTGTGTCTAACGGAACGTGTATCATAGAATTCTTGGAATTTGAGACTTAAGCTGCGTCCCCACAAGAGTGATTTTAAAGAGAGAGAGAGAGAGAGAGAGAGAGAAATACCAAGAGACAGAGCATCGATTTCAAAAGATTTATACCTAAATTTAATTTAGTGGTACGGAGACACCGGTATTTAATGCTCACGATTTATGCTGCATACCCGCGCTTGATCCACCGTCGAGAGAAAGAAGAATGTCCAGCGAATTCATTCATTCTTCATGAGTTTTCATCCAAATGGAAATTCAGTGGCAGCGGCAGCTGCCCTGATTATAAAACTTAAAAGCTGTTACATTTGAATTTTACGGTCGGGGAACACTCACTTTCCATCTTTGTAGTTGAGAAGCGCTCGCGTTCGGATCCCGCTATTCAGTAGTCGCAACGTTTGAATTTCGTATTTTCTTTTATGACTCGCGGAGGCTCCGCGTTTCGATTTTATTATTCAATGGCGCCCTCCTCCGAATTACGCGGCCTCGAATACATTTGAATGGGACTGGGCGACATATTTGAACATGTAATTTCGCCGCTGTCACAGGCGTGTTCGGCCAATCAGAAATCCTCGTAAACGCGCTCTATACCTTGAATGGTGTCATACTCGGGCTCTTAACGCTCAAAGTGACATATCCGAGTTTTACGATTACGACGGCCATCGCATGCGAATTTTATAACCCGGCGGATATCGTATTCGATTTTCATGACTCGCCGTTTGAATTCTACGTTCACGTCTGAATTATTCTCAGCTTAATTGTTTTCCAATCCCCGTATCCAAAGAACGTTAAATCACACATTAAACGGTGTTCCTGGCTATGGCTCGTTCTTAACTCAATGAATGAAAACCTGACGGAGTTTTGAATGGAATGCAGTCGGCTTTGCGACAGTCTAGAAACAGATAAATTTTACTTTTTCTAAAAAAACGTGCAAATTAGAATAACGACAATGTATTTATTTTCTTTTGATTTTATTTCACTCCGCGACAGTCTGGAAAGGAATAAATTTTACTTATGTAAATAGCAACCTGGATTGTATTAATATATTCTAGAGAAACGCGCAAATCGATGTAACAATGATGTATTTTATCTTATCGTTCTATTTCATTTTATTTTATTTCGTTTCACAATGCGCGTCGTCAGACGAGCAAGGGAACTGGAGCAGAAATCATTTATTTATATTCCCAATGAATAAAAAGTCACGTAAAGAAAATTAAGCCGAATCACAGCGGGATATTAATTCGGGAAATTATTGGATGTATTTGGCGCGAATTGTATCGAGCCGAGCGACGATGCCGAATTTATGGAAGCAATTTTCGCGGGACGGGGGGAATTAATAGGAAAAAGCCACGCGCGCGATCGTAAACAACGGCCACAAATTTCACCGCGGTTATTTAAACGGGTCCGATTAAAATGTTGCTGTTATCGGTAATTATAACGATCAGCACGTGCAACTAATTAACGCGCCATTAGCCATCAGCCGCCACTTTATGGGGCCCCTCGTATCTATCGGTGCGATCCCACCGGTGTTACCATTTTCCATCTATCCGATTTCGTTCGTAATATCCGGGGAAAAAATGAATCTCGCGTATCGATCGAGAATTTCGAACGCGCGCATCGAAACAGAGCGAGCCACTTGCATTCAAACTACCCTCTAAGCATTTTCTCAATATATCCTCAAAAACAGTATTACGAAACATTCGAAAATACTCGAAATACAAATACAAAGTACAGTGACCTAATTATTATTTCAAAATTTCCTCGAAACTAATACAAATCTTCCGCTAAATGTAACTACCCCGCGACAAAGCGACTATCAACTCTTCGTCTTCACTTTAACTACTTCATTCTCATTCGTTCTCTACAACTGAAGCTAGCCGTAAAACTTCAGAAACCTAAATCACCGGCAGATTATACAGTAACGAAGCGAGAAGAATTCGAAAGAATTTAAAGAAATTCAGCGTTACGTGTCTCTGCAGCATTAAACGTTCCATTCGTCGATGAATCGACGATAATCGTCTTCGGAGTTACAAAAAGTGCAAGAAGAGAAGGAGGAAGATTGCCGGGGAACGTTAATAAATAATTGGCCCCATAAATATGCGGGCGTGCGCGAAGGAACGCGTCCAGGTGCCACGGGAACGTATTCCGTCCGTAGGAATCGCGGAGACAGGGCTATGCATATTCAGCGCGGTCATTATAATCCAATATAATCTCGAATATTTCACGGGGTCCCAGGGAACGGAGGGAAAGGGTGGCGTGGACACGACAAAGAACGTCGGGGAACGCCTCGAACGTCGCTCGGACGCTCACCCCCTAGTCCGCTCGCAGCCCGACCCCTTCTGGCTTCGATTAATTAAGTGCTCGACCTTTTTCGGGGGCTACGAGCGGCCCCCGGGCGCACTTCGTGCCCGCCTGACTCCTGAAAAGTGTTCTCTTCCTCCCGGGGAAGCTGCGTCAGGCAAATTGAGCGCACTTCGTTTCCGCTACCCCTTTTTCTTCGCGCCGTTTCATCCGAGTCGGCTTCTCCTCCTTTTCGTTCGGACCAATTGTGACGTTCGCATTGTCGTTCGTTTGGCGTTGTGAAATCGCGGGACGCTGGGGGGAATAGTTGTGCAATGGAATAGCAAAGGGGATGGTTGTAGGATGGAATGGTGAGGGTATAGGCGATAAAGTAATGAGGATAATGGTTCTATAATAGAGTAATGAATAGAATGTGCAATGGAACAGTGAAGAGAAAATAATGAGAATCTTTATATAATGCAATATTAATGCGAATTGTTGTGTAGAATAGTAGAGTCTAGAATAGAATAGAATAGAATAGAATAGAATAGAATAGAATATAGGAATTGTAAAGGAGTCGCATCGTTTTCCTTAGAAACCGTTTACAGAGTATAACGATTTGACTCACGTATAGTTCATTCGTCAGTGTCCAATTAACAGCACAGATACGACAAAAAGAAGAGATTCGAATTAGAATATTAAAAAAGAAACATACTTCATCGGTGCCATCTTCAAGCTTCAAATTGTTCGAAAGGTCTCCAATTACCGCGGATGGCATCGAAGAAACTTCATTCAACTAGAAACCGAACCGTCGAGCATCAATTGGATGAACATCGCTGCGTGTACAAGCCACTAGACAAACGTTCCGAAGAATCCCCGTTGACAGGCATCCTCCCCCCCCCCCCGTCGCATTGTTAAACTTCCTGTTTATTCGCCGGACCGGAAAACTGCGTGTCGATCAGTCCAAGTTCCTCGTTATCGACTCGCCGGGATCGCGGGGCTCAGCCGAGCGAGCTCGAAAACCAATAATTAGGAGCACGACGGTAATTAAGAATTATTGCCTATCGATCACCCCCGGGGGCCGGCCAACTTTCGGGTCGCGCGTTGTTCTTTCGCGGGAAAGCTGGTGCCTTCCGCGCCGCCTCTCCGTTCCGGCCGACCGGCTTGTCCACTAAATTTTAACACATCGCGTACCGGAAACGAGAAATCTCGTTTTTATTTAACCCTCTATAGGGCAAATTATTTTTCTGATGATAATTCGTATTCCCTGCCGTACACATATTAGAAATACTTTAAAAAGCAATTATTATCGAGAATCTTTTTTCGACATTTTCCTAGATTCCTTGTTTTATGGTATCTACTTGTGCCATTTGTTCTTGCAACACCAATACATGTGTCACCAACCTATAAAGGGTTAAACCTATTTTTGTAATTTTGCGAACTACCACACCATTTAAGGAAATATTCAATTTTATTGGAACAGATTACTTGTTTAATACTTATGAAATAATAAGATATTTGAATATTTTTCATATAGTGATACATCACGAACTTATAAGTTGACCTTATTGAGAAATCGGCCAGTTTTCTAAGAATTAACCGGTACGCAATGCGTTAAGAAACATCGGCGTCACGGCCGATCGAACACGTCCAAGCGTTTCATATTTTTACAACACCGGTCTGCGACGATACTCGACGATTCGGGGATCGCCGGTTTATTTCCGATGATCCTCGAGCTACGACCGCGTCGGCGAACGTTCGATGCGCAGCGATTTCGATTCGATGAATGAGCCACGCTTGCGTCGGGGCGAATTAGTGTTAGACATTTATCAATTATTTAACTACCGCTCCTGATGGCGATCGGATATTCCGGAGCGGGAACGGTTATGGACGCTATTTTCATCGGCGCCCAACGGGATACGGAGTGTTCCAAATGTTCGACTATTTCGGAGGATAATTAATTAAGGAATGACTGGTGTTGGGGCGACTGTTATGTGGATCACGAGGGTTTATGAATTAGTTACGTTGCCGCGATATGGAGGAGGTGAACTCTGCATTACAGCATATGATCCCTTCTGGATAAGATGTCAATTTTTAAAGACATTTTATTTTAGTTACTTAGGAATCACTTTAATTTTTATAGAAATTGTGGCGATAGATTTCTTTCGGTTTATTCGTATACTGATTATAGTGTCGGAGTGGAATTATTTATTTTCTAACCTAGTATTTTTATTTTTATCGAACATCAGTCATCTTGCATATTATAATAGCACATTTCATAAAATTATTAGTTTTCCTTAAAAATTAATAAATTTAGGACTAAACACTGGTCAGGCTTTACTTTAACAACCAAAAACATCATTCCTGCCCAAAAATTAGTGACAATGAAAAGAAACAAGCATTGGTAAGTGTTTTACTAACACTTAGCGTACGTCCCGCATGAAAGTTATTAATACCCGACCCGCCGATAATGTGTTAATAATTCTTGCTTCGTATCTTCGCCGTAGAAAGTGATGCATAAAACACTGATGTTTCTCGTGGCAGTCGACGTGTTAAGCACGCACGGCGAGTCGCTCAGTCTGGCCGCATCGAGACCAGGAAGCAGTCGTGGCCGGTGGGTGGCGGATAAAGCAGGCGTCTCCAATCGAGAGCTTCTTTAAATCCTCCGTTGGGAGCGTTTCAAGAATCACTCGTTGCCGCTTTACGACAGAATTGACCCGCGCGCTGAAAGGAGTTCCGACGTCGGTAGTTTTCACGCGCGAAAGTGACCGTGCCATTGTCGGCGTCATCCCTCTATTCGCGCGGGCGTGTATCGACGGGTTTAAAGGACACCTCCCAGCGAAAAATTTCCAACGGGAAATTCTGCCGTCGAGGACGCGGCGCAGAATGTCCCGGCGGAAAGTTTCAGCCTCACCCTACGCTGTCGAGCTTCTTTCTTTGTTGACGGCGTTGCGTTCACAACGGGCCGGGCATTGATCCGCGTTCGGCGGGAAGATATTATTAAAACCGTCTCACCGTGCCGTTGGTTGCCGGTTAGTCTGAATGTAATTGCTAGCTTCGGACGTGGATCGGTGGATGCTATTTTGGCGGTGACTTTTGGACACCTCGTTGTACGGTACTGGTCACTTCGGGACAACCGGAGTATTTTTAACGTTTCACTTATTTCTGTAATAATATTTTTAGCTCCAGCGGCTGTCCGAGAAACGTAGCGACGCGAAGGAATTTTTGACTTTTAGTCCCAAAAATCGGAGCGAAAAATGCCAAGCGCGATCGCGCTTCTATCCTTTCAATTTCGAAACTGAATTACGCTTTTCTATTCTTAAGAAACAAAGTTTAGTGCGATCATTATGTTTCCCGTCTTAGGTAATAATAAGAATAAAAATGAATAATTAGAAGGAAAAGAAGTAAACAAGCTTCACCTGATTCTACGAACCGATAGCCTGGCACTTACAATGTAACACAGCGCCATCGCGCCGCTTGGGACTGAAACGGTTAAATCTGTAACCGTATGAAACAGTGATTACTATATTTGTGGTATCAATGTAATTTAAATATGTTTTATTTAAAAAAAAACATATTCAACGTTTAATATTCAATGAAACTCATCTCGAGTCATCTATGCACGCTAGAATCTTTCAACGCCCTCTTCGTAAATAATCGACAAACTCCATCCGCAATTCAACAAACGTCCAAATAGAATATATAAATTTCACCCGGAAACAGTCCACCATTCGCATCTCACTTATCCACACAGAATAATCCGCTTCGCGTTTCGACAATCGCATAATCTCGAAACCCTATCCCGCAACCAGCGCGTCCACCCCTCGCTCCTGCGCGTCTTGAACGAATGTCGCCACGTTTCCGCGTCGCATTCACGGCAGAAATAAATACGGAGTGAAAGGAGCCCGAGCCCTTTTCACGGAAGAATATAATTGCCAGGAAAATAAACGATCGCGGGCTCTGTTTGTTCGCGCCTCTCCTTCGCCCCCCTTTCCTCCGCGCAACCGGAATCTTATCCCGCGTTGCGTTTTCTCTGTGCAACCCGTCGCCCGTCTCGCTTCCACGCCCTTCTCATCTTTTTTTCTCCTCCCTGCACACTTTCGCTCGGTGTCTTCCGCCCTCCGTACCTCCGTTGGTTACCCTCTGAACCCCTGCCCCTCGCCGTCGCCGCCGCCGCCGCGACCGAGCTACGTAGCTCTTCAGCATCGTCGGTCCGTCGTCGTCCCTTCTATTGCGACTCCGTGGAGAAGCTCACTCGACTCGCGGGTCAACGAATTCGCAATTACGATCTTTCACGTCGACGTGACTACCTACTCTCTCGTCGACTTTGGAATCCCGGACGATATTCCTGGCCCGGCCAGCGCGCGGCCTCGCTCGCCGCCCTTCACTCCTCGCTCTTTCTTCCTCCATTTTCTCGCGCTCAAACCTCCCTCCGAGCTCCGGGCTCGCTCCTCCGCAACCCCGCCCTCGGTCCCGCGGTCCCGTCGGTTTCTCCCGTCTTTCCTGCGGCTGTTGACTCGTCCCCGGAGCTTCCTCGACGGAGGCTCTGCGCGTTCCGACGGCTCGCGGCTTCCTTTGTGCCTGATTCCGACCGATTTTGCGATGGGACTATTCGAAGGTCGCAGGGACTCGGTTGGGAGTTTTCATAGAAGTTTGAGCAACTGACTTGAGATTTAAAGGTTTGGACTTGTATCTTGTAGGGGTTCCTTATGCTAATGCTGCAATTAACTTGCAGGCGATTTTTATGAGTTTTTTGAAACTTTTCTTATATTCCAAATATCGAAGTAGCTCTGCTAAACAGAACACCTCTGTTGGTAAACCAGTGATTCTCAAATTGAAAGGGGAGAGAGCACTATGCTCTGGTATCTTTTGAAAACCCCCAGGCTCAATCTACAGACTAGGCTTGTTCAAAAAAGGACTTGCATCTTGTAGAATTTGTGGTAGAATTGAATTGCAGATTGTGAATTGCAGTATGAATATTATGGAACGGTCAGTTTGGATGCTTCGATGAAATTGAGTTAACGCAGTTGTGAGATTCAAGTTCCTGACGATTTGTATTTGATGAATTTTGTTACAGTGGATCGGATTCTAAAGAAACATCAGTGACCAATTCTAACGTAAATTAAGGAATGTAATTATTCTATTCGAACGTGTATGTTTCAATGTTTCACGGAAAGTTTCATATTGAATTTTGCGACTTTGCCGCGTTGAGTTGTAATGAATTTTAAGCTGTGCCTCTGTGCTGTATTCGTTGCCTGCGTGTTTGATACACCTTCAATTTGCGGTTGCTAGTTTCGCGAAGGAAGTTTGATGTTAATCCTGCTGAGATATATAAATAGTATAATATAAACGAATGTAGTGACAGATACGGGGAAATTCAATGAAAACCTTCTCAACACGTTCGCTACCAGCGTCACATATTTATGACAGTCGTAAACCTATATTTTACACAATGAAAATAAAATTAATCCTATAGTTATCATTAGAAATTATAAACCACGACATTATTCTTAAAAACTCAATGACTCGTTTCACTTTTCTAATATTTTCTTTAGATCTATTGAATTTTAGAAAATATTATAATTCAGGAGACCGCCACCGAAACAATCTCTGCCAGCGAACCTGTTAATCTCCACGTGGAAAATCTTGCCAATAAATAGTTAACATTAAATCTCGAGTGAACGCTGTCGCAACGGAAATTGTGCACGATCCGAAATGAAACTAGAAAGTAGTCGATTATCGGGGGAAACAGGTCGAAATTTCATGGAATTCTGGCGGAAAGCGATTTCCGAGTGAATTCATGAATTCCCGAGGTTCCCGCGAACCGCTTCCGTCTATCGGGGGTGCACGGTTTCCGCGTTGAGCGGCGTCGTCCGCGTCAAGTGTCCCGACCGAGCCTAAGGCGATTATGGCGTCGCCCGCGGATCTCGAAAATCTCATTACTGTCTCGACGGTCCGCGTTCTTGAGGCGAGACCGACGCTCTTCTCGGCCCGGGGAAACGGACCTCGCGCTGTACGAAGGAAAAACGAGGATTTCCTTTTTTCGTTCCCTCTTAAGTCGGGGCGCAGTGTCTGCTAACTCGGATCAGCTCGACTGGAAACTCGATGTAGACGCCGCAAACGCTAAATAATACGCTGTAGGCGGATCTGTCGGGCTTTATGCGGAAGTAAAAGAAAATTTTCAGGAAAATTTCGGATCCATCGTGGGGAAGAGTAACTAGAGACTCGACGTACACAGTGCAAACAAATAGAGTGTACAGATATATGAGGATTTGCGTAGAGGGAAAACTTCTGAAAGACGTTTTTCATGTGGAATGGAGGATAGTCGATCGGTTTATATAAAAATGAATTGAAAATTGATGTAGATAGTGTAGGGTATGGATAATATAACATAGATCAGAGAGTTTCGAGTATGAGACAGAAGGAACATTGTCAGTATTTTTGATTGTGCATGTAAGAAGGGAAATTTGTTCTCTGGAGTAGATCAGTTTCAGTAAATTAACCCTTTGCGGACGAATGTAGACACTTTGCCGAGATCTAATGTTCATGTTTGTAATATTAAGTAGCAAACAAATGATTCAACTACTCAAACAGTAAGAAACCGGCACATAATTTCCTTATTCTACATTATTTAGGCGTTCGATGCGTGATTTGGCAGAATCTACAAAAAGTTAACCCCTTCTTACGATTTATTTCTCGACTATGATCGATACACCTTTGTCATTAATAATTCAATAAGAAGACGAAAATTCTAGGCATATTCCATGTTCATGTCTGCTCTAAAGTAAATAATTAATACAGAAGAATTTAATTAAAATTCAAGGGAATCGATATTTTCTTTAAAATTCTGTTCAAAATCGTCGCCACGTGTCTGACACATTGTTATAAGGCAGAGGGTTAAATGATATAATATAGGAAGAATTGAGATCCTGTGTATAAAGGAAAAGAATTTTCACAAAGATGTCTGTCGAAATATGTGAAAGAGAAACTGGGAAAATGGGTGAGGCAGATCAACAACTAGGGGAAAGAAATCGTTGGCGGAGGAAAGGCACAGACGAGGGGAGGGAAGGGCCGCCGGGAAACGGAGGAGCCCTCGTATGCGTCAGGGAAATCTAAATCCTGCGAAGTGCTGCCGGGTCTCGTAAGACAGCACTTGGAAAGGTAGATAGCACGACGGGAGCGGAGAAGCAGTTTCATTGCTTGGAAAATTGTGGACTCAGTCGCGATGCGATTCTTTTTCGAGAAAAGGATGTCTAGGTTTAATAGGTTTCTCGCAGCCGACGGTCACCGGTGGGCGACGCGGGATAACAGAGAAATAGTTTCGCGAGCGTTACGTTTGCTCGGAGCGTTAAACACCTGCGTGTCGCCGGTCACCGGTGACCGTCGCACGATAAATGTTTATTGAGTATAGGTTTACGTTATTCTAAAGTGCTCAGTTATTCTTTCAACTTGTCATTTCGATACTTTTGATTATCACTTTAATAATTATTATTTTATTAGTTATTTCTATGTCTACAAGTGGTCGTTACTATTCATAAATTTCGAAATTTTCTAAAATCTCGAACAAGTGATTGAATGATATATGTTATTACTAAAGTACTAAATTATTCTTTCAAATTGTCATTTTAATACTTTTTCTCATTACTTTCATAATTACTATTTTATTAGTTATTTCTGTCTATAAGTGGTCGTTACTATTCATAAATTTCGAAATTTTCTTAAATCTTGAACAAGTGATTGCAAGGTTTGTTATACTGAAGTGTTCACTTATTCTTTCAAATTGTCATTTCAATACTTTTTATCATTACTTTAATATAATTTAATAGTTATTCGTAAGTCTATAAATAATTGTTACTATTCATAAATTTCGAAATTTTCCTAAATCTCAAACAAGTGATTGCAAGGTATATGTGATACTGAAGTGTTCAATTATTCTTTCAAACTGTCATTTCAATACTTTTTATCATTACTTTAACATAATTTAATAATTATTCGTAAGTCTATAAATAATTGCTACTATTCATAAATTTCGAAATTTTGTTGAATCTCGAACAAGTGATTGAAAGGAATGCGTTTATTACTTTCATTTCAATTTTGAATTTGAATTTCGCACACGTCAAGGATTATCGGGTCGCCCTACTCCTGTAACCACGAATAGTCTTGCTCCACTTGTCTGACCACGCGCAGGTATATACCACTTGGCGAACAACGTTGCACCGTACCGGCCCCGCGTGCGGGATTATATACGATCTAACACTACTTCGCCGATTATGTACGATCTAATACTACTTGCCCGATCACATACGGTCACGTACCACTTGTCCGACAGCATACGCTCACGTACCACTCGTCTGGTCACATATGATCGCGTATTACCAGGCCGCGTTAGATAGGCGACTTGTACCACCTGCTCGGACGTGTACTGGCACGCACACCGCGCCGCGGTTCTAAATATTTCAACACGGTTTATGGAAAATATTAGCAGACGTGATCGCTTATGGACAACTGTGAACCTTTATCCTCGTGGCTGTGACGTACACGAAATAAAATTGTGAAAATGGTTTCGTTTCATTGCTCGACGTCTGAATCAAGTGGAATTTGTAAACTGTTTTATTATTATTTCGGACATATCTCTTTAATCAACTTTCGTCATTTCTCAATTATTTTCATATATCTATAGACTCCTAAGTATTTGATACCTTGACTGCTACTTGCTTGGGTTGTTAACACGTTGCTCGAAAACAATTACAATAAGATTGATATTGAATTAAAATATTTAACACGAGCAGCTAGAATACTGCAATACGAAAACATTGATAATTATATTTAATACCATTTTCCTTTATTATAAAGAAATAAATCTTATAACAAAACGCTCGAAATTCTTGTGACAACGTATTAAACTAATCTAATTACACTGTATACTACCACTGGAAAATCTGTAATCGAATAATTCCTATTGTAAACAATTGTATTCCCCGGCAGATTATGAAAAGAGCGATGCACGTAATTGTCAATGGCCGCCGTTAATGTTTCATTAACGCAGTATTACGGTTTAAATACGAGCATATCCCGTTCGTGGTATTGCTAATTCCGTATAAAGTGAAATATAGTTGGGTTTCACGATTCGCGAGCGTCGACTCCTCCCGTGTAACGACCGCGTTTGGTTATTCAGACGATCCAGTCTTCGCGTACGCCGGCCGATAAAAAATGCAGCCCTGAAATCGCGGATGCATGCCTCATCAAAGGTGGGGAAAGAGCAAAATATTCCGCATTGATGTTTCTCCTTTCTCTTCGGCTCCGTCGGGACCGTGCTCGCTCGTTTATATTTCAGTCACGTGCCGCGAGTTCTCTCTCGCGGGCGGTCGCGCGAGCGCACGGCCACTAACACACGTACGTGTCCAATAATACGTCTGCGAAATGTATGAAACGCAAGCCGCTTACATTTATCGATCGTCCTGTCATGCATTTCCTCGAACGAGGAAATTTTCAAACCGACTTCCCTTCGACAATGCTTCATTACGTTTTCATCGAAAAAGTTATCGTTTATTGAATGCTTTGGCATTAAATATTTTCTTATTTATGTTGACATTGTTGGTGTTGGTGGTACTGTTGATATTGTTACTTTATTACTGTTAATATTGTTACTTCGGTACTATTAATACTGTTAATGTTATTGTTTTAATAGTATTAATACTGTTAATTTTATACTTTTAATAGTGTTAATATTGTCATTTTTAATGGCATTAATACTATTGATACTATTCACAGTGTTACTTTAATACTGCTAATATTATTACTTTCAATGATATTAATGCTAATGATATTATTACTTTCAGTGCTACTAATGCTACTGATATTATTAATTTCAGTGCTATTAATACTACTGATATTATTAATTTCAGTGCTGTTAATACTACTGATATTATTACTTCAATACTATTAATGCTATTGGCAGTATTACTTTAATGCCATTAATAGTATTAATATTATTGCTTTAATACTATTACCATTAATATTATTATTATACTGCACAAGATAATAATAGTATATTATTGTATATATAATGATATATACAAAATAATACAATAAACGAATATACTTACCAACAGTAATTATTCAATTACAATTATATCGAAATTAAAATAAATTCCTCCAATCAATTGTAAAATCAAGCTACAGTTCACAAGATAATAATAGTACATTATTGTATATATAATGATGTATACAAAATAATACAATAAACGAATATACTTACCAACAGTAATTATTCAATTACTATAAATTCTTACTAAATATACTATAAATATAAGAAATTAAAATGAATTCCTCCACCAATTGTAAAATCAAGCTACAGTTCCCGTTGTACACAATAGAAGACTTCCAGTTTATACGAAAATGTACCTACCAGTGTTACACATTTCTAATTCATCTTAACAAAATGTCTCGTCAGTCGTCATCTGTTTATCTCCTCGTCGCATGTATCCATTTTTGAAAATTACCGTCCCCGGTTTGATAACATTCACGGTCGACTAACTTTTTCTGTTCCGCGTGCCCAGTGGATCGTGAAATAACGCTAGGTTACGCAACGAACGCGGCCGGGCCAACACGAAAAACGCGAAAAACCGGGGGCTCGCTGTCGATTCCTGGCGCGCTGTGCACACCGCTCCTTAAATTCGCACGATGACAGCCGTGCATCGAGCCAGATGCACTCGTACCCACCGAACTTTCTGGGAATATCGGGCTCCATCAAACCTCGCGCGACATGTTTACTCTTCCCGTCCGGTTTACGAGGAATTTGTTCAGGAAAAGGCGTAATATTTATTGCACCTCGCCACGCGTAAAATTTGATATTTCTCGTTCAGACCATTTTCATTGGAGGAGGACAATCTCTTTGAAGAGAGAGGCGTTTTTATCAAATCGAACGATATACGTTGTTTATTGATAATTGAAGCCGATAAAAAATTATGAAGTATTACGGCGCGTTACTCGAAGTCGAAATAACAATTCATGGTGATAGATAACAGTTAATAATATTTAATAATAGTAATAGGAATGTTAGTTTACACATTTTCATGAAGTTCGAAGCGCGTCGAAGTTCAGCTAGAAATTTAATTACTTCGCGGTATTTGTCGAATCGAGTACACTCGACTAATTAGCTTCTTTTATTTAAATAAGGCGCCTCTCACGTTTCAATCTATTTTGAATTATTAACAGCGGATTTAGGTCCTAAATTAAAATTTCTAGAAAAAGTACATTCATCTCCGTAATGGAAAATGATGCCACCACGAATCAAGGATTAAACTACATTGAAACCCTGGGTATTTTGACAATAAAACTACCGAGTGATTAGAGTGATTTATTTCCAATTTTTTGTACAAGTTACAACATTTCTTGAGATTGGATGTGTCTCCTAGTATTGTATCTGTATAAATACACAAGTATAATTTAACATCTTTCACAAAATCGCCTTCACAATTCAAATATTTGCAAAATAAAAATTCTAAAGTCGGTCAATTTGACCCGTCCGGTTTTGGTGTTAAAGTGTTAACATCGATTTCAGGTCCTAAATAAAAATTTCTAAGAAA
Organism: Nomia melanderi; assembly: GCF_051020985.1. Classification (NCBI taxonomy): domain Eukaryota; kingdom Metazoa; phylum Arthropoda; class Insecta; order Hymenoptera; family Halictidae; genus Nomia; species Nomia melanderi. The sequence goes on from NC_135009.1 coordinate 11,637,902, forward strand.
AGTACATTAATTTCCGTAACATACATTACCAAACCTATCATTTTCAATAAAACTAAATATTCTTCCAAAGAACGATGTTCTAACTCTCTCTAAAAAAAATTACACAAGTAAAGTTTAACATCTTTCACAAAATCGCCTTCACGATTCAAATATTTGCAAAATAAAAATTCTAAAGTCGGTCAATTTGACCCATTCGGTTTTAGTGTTAGTCTTAACATCGACTTTAGGTCCTAAATAAAAATTTCTAAGAAAAGTACATTAATTTCCGTAACATACATTACCAAACCCATCATTTTCAATAAAACTAAATATTCTTCCAAAGAACGACCTTCTGGCTCTAAAAAAAGAAGATACTGATATCGAAAAATGATGCCACCAGGAGCCAAAGGATTAACCAACATGAAAACCCTCGATTCGCAATCGTCGGCAGCGATCGCCGCGTTTCGATTCACTCGAGCCGTTACTCGCGCTAATTAAACTCGACGGTCCGCTTCCTTTTTTCCCCCCGCGGCATTACCGTCGACGCGTTTATCGGCGCATCTAACGGGAGAAAAGCGTATTTCTAGTCGGACTTTGCGGCGCAACGTTTCCAGGTGGGACTAACGGTTCAATATGACGACGATAAAAGGGCAAAGGAATAAATAAACGGGAACAATGGGATTCGCGTGACCCCGGTATCCAGTTAGGAAAGGGCCAGGGCAATGGGGGCGCATCGATCATTCGCGAAAATATCGTAAATAGAGGTCGGCGAGCACGCGAACGCCGAAGGGGAAAAAAGGGGCACGCGTTTAGAAGGGTGAGTTATCCCCGCGTCCCGTTCTCGTCGCCGTAATTCAGCCGGCGTTGCGCCGGTGGATCGCTGATTGCGTGATTTACTCGCGCGATGATCGTTTTTTCTGCTCTCAGCTTCGATACATTCGGCACACAAATAATTCGCGGACGTTCTACCCTTTCTCGCGTGACTTGCACGGCTCGTGACGAGTTAAGCTTGTTGTAGTCTTTGTAGTTACACTATTTCGCTGAACGCAACGTGTCTTTATGGAGCACAACGATTTAACCCTTTGCGTGCGGGCGACCAGGTCATATTGCGACGGACCGGCGACGGGACGTTTGGAAAATAGTGTGACTGCGTTTAGAAAATCTCGAGTGGCTGGAAGAATACGAGGAGTGTCTGGAACCGAGCGACTGGGCCGGAGGAAAGCGTGTACGCGACTGCGTGCATTTTGACTATGGACGAAAGATGCGAGTGAGAAGGGTGCAAGGGTGAGAAAGACAGAGCGAATGGGGGTGTGTGTTAAAAGCGAGTGGGAATGCGTGCGAGAAGGACATTTTTGGTGAGAGACAGCGGAGAACATTTTTGTGGGTGATAGAGAGTCGTGTGTTGGCCTTCGTGGTATTAAGTTGTATTTTTACGTGTTGTCCATATTGTTTCTTTATCTCATTAAATACATATATATATTGTTTCCTAATTCTCTTTTTATTGAAGATCCACATTTTCAATATCTATAATAATAGTAGCCCCATTATAAACTTGGGATCATCCGGGGTCACTATACTTATGAATTAGGGAACTAAAGCTGTTTTCTTTAAATATTTCACGTATCGATGCAGCGTACAGAGGGTAATGGTGAATACCAAAGTTTACAATGTTGCTCTATCGAATCATCTGGCGACTGGGAGTCGCCTTTCGAGTGCAAACAGTTAATACTGGAACTAGCAGTCGAAATGACCCGTTCCTGACTTCTGCTTTTCGGAAATATTAAGAAGGCTGTTCGTTGAAATCTTTGAGAAATTCAGAGAATCTAGTTTCTTTTGATTCTTCTAAGTCTGATTTTGAAGGATCTAAATCTAATTTCTGAGGAATTATTGAAGAAATTGGTTTTTCAGTTCGCAAATGAATTGCAGATCAAGGAAAGCTTCAGTGGATGTACTCCTGGAGTTTCTATAGAGGATTTTCAAAAAGTGTTCACTGCTCGGTAGTTTTAGTGTTGGTATTATAACTGTCAGAGTGAAATGACGAGTTTCAGTTTTCTTATGTTGTAATTATTGATGTTTCGAAAGTAGTCGGTATTTTCAATGAATTATTGTAACGAATGTTTAAAGAAATCGAAAGAAAACGTACTGGTACAATTTTGATAAAAGTTACTATAAATTCTAATGAATACTTGACAGTTCTAATGTTAATATTACCTTTGTAAAAAGAAATCTCTAGAATTTTAGGTAAAAACACGGTAAAGGTGTTGTGATAAATAGTTCCACTGAATTATTGTAACGAATGTTTAAAGAAATCGAAAGAAAACGTATTGGTACAATTCTGATAAAAATTACTGCAAATTCTAATAAATACTTGACAGTTCTAATGTTAATATTACCTTTGTACAAAAAAATCTCTAGAATTTTAGGTAAAAACACGGTAAAGGTGTTGTGATTTATGTTTCTTTGCAACGTACGAAATGTTGACCAATATATGATACTAGTAGCGAACGTGTTAAGTCCATTTGCCTGTACACCGACACATCGACGATATTTATTGGTTCTGTCCACGTAATTTCAGATGAAAGTTGCGAAGTCAAATAATGTTGCAAAAACTTGAAATTTCGCGTCGAAGTGGAGGGAAATATATTGTAGACGGGAAAGCTGATAGGGATAAAGAAATATGTGTCATATCGATTGATCAATTGTTATTAATTGTTAGCATTCTTTATGCGACTAAATCTTTGAATCACAGTATATTTATTTTTCCTGTAATCCGAATTGTACGTACACCTCGAACACAATTATCGATCGATACGTTGTAATTTGTAGATTCCAGTAGTTGCTGATAATATTTGTTTACCTGAATCTGCCCCAATATGTATCACTGTAGACATTGTCGAACTGGAACCTAACCAATACAACTTGCCCGTTAATAAGCGACACCGTGCACCTATCGCGGAAATATTACATTATAATCAGTCTGATCACGTACAGTCTCCTATTACCTCTTTCCTTTTTAAACACAGCACTTTCACTAAAAGTTTCAATTTTTTTTTTCATTTTTATCGATCGGGCTTCCAATTAAACCACCGTTTCATTTACGCAAAAACCCCCGGAATCAACGGTAGAAACGGCAACTGGGTCGAAGTATACCATTTCAAACTCGCCGGTAATTATAACGAAGAAGCAGGTGCATCTGGCGATGGTTATTAAACAAATTGATCGACACACGAACCGAAACGCAAATAAATTCGAATCCTAAAACGCGTCGCTTTAATTACTACAAGAAGATATAGAATAATGGACACAGCCTTCCAGTGGATTTAGTGCTAATTACGGAATTGAACGTAACGGCCGATTATAGGTGAATCCAATCTGAATTGATTAAACATTGAGTAACCCGATAGCGAATAATGTTGCAGCCTGCGCCGGAAGTGAATTAATTATAATGTATTTTATTCGGGACAATAATTGCGCGAGTTTTACATGATGGAGCGGCTCGTTTGAATAAATGATTCGAAAGTGATTCACGGGAACGATGCTCGTGACGGCTCGAGATCAAATGGGACCGCGCAATTAATCGCTAATCGAAGCCGGCGCTGTTCTTTTCCTTCATTTTATTCCTCTCCGCGCGGCTGTTTCTTTTTTTTTGCCGAATCGGCCACTGAAAATACAAAGTTGAACGAGCACCGTTCGCCGGGCAATTTTCCACACGTGTCAGCCAATTAAGCGGGCCGCCGTTGTTTTCGATTACCGGCGGCGCGAACGATTATTGCGCCGAGTTAATTGCGGCTTTCAATAGGAAACGTTCTTGAATTCCGCCGATTCTTGAGTCCACTTATGATCCTTAGAGCTGTTACGCGTGCACGCTGCGAGAAAAGAGAATCGAAATCAGGACTCGTGAAACGTGTGCAGCAGCGGTCGTGTCGCTACAGTTCGCGAAATTAAACGATGATTATTTGAGAACGCTTCTATATTATGAATAATGCTATCTAATATGGCGACATCTAACTAGATGAACGTACGATAATGATGCAATCTCAACATCGTTATAATCACTTAAAAATCGTTACCTTCCCATCGAAGAATGCTTCAAAGTGTTAACCCTTTGAACTCTGTAGGCTCCAATATTGCACCAGTAACTACCCTAAAATTATTAGATTTTCTACACATCCAAATTTTCTATTAAGAAGGGAAATAAAAGATCGGAAAGATGTTATAGCATTTCTCATTTTCGCTAGGAATACTATAAAAATTAGTTGCAGTTGCTGATGGATTACAAAACAATCTGGAGTGCTATTGGTTAACGAAGCAAGTACGATTTATAGGACGCGTACACGCATGAACTATAGAAATTGCAATTTTTCGATTCAAAACGTCGCGATAACGAAGGAATAATTGTAACATTTCGCGAAATTAAACGATGATTATTTGAAAACGCTTCCATATTATAAATAATGCTATCTAATACGATGACATCCAGCTAGATGAATGTACGATCAACATCATTATAATCGCTTAAAAATCGTTATGTTGCCATCGAAGAATGCCTCAAGAGTTAAAGAAACAAGTGCGATTTATAGGACGCGTATGCGCATGAATCACAGAAATTGCAATCTTCCGGTCCAAAACGTCGCGATAACGAAGGAATGATTGCAAGAAAGGAGGATCGAAATCAGGACTCGTGAAACGTGTGCAGCAGCGGTCGTGTTTGTCCGGTGGACGGCGGTGGATGCTCGATTTCCCTGGGAACGGCGGTGCGGCGGGTCAAAGGCGAAAAGGGAAGACGCGACGTCGCGGCCGCATGCCTTTAAACCAGTTTCCCCCGCACGCTTTCTTATTTTTGCAGGCTGTTTACGTTGTTTCCACGGTAAACGTTCGTTAACGTTGTTTCTTAGGCTTCCCTTTTGCCCGTTGCCCTCCTTGTCCACGTTTCCCCTTTCCCCCGCGCTCTGCCCCTCGTGTCGCCGGCAGTTTCGCAGGCTCGACAGCGAGTCCCGGCTTTCGTCAGATTTAATTTCGTCTTGACTTTCAACGAAAAACGCCGGCCTCGCGAAAGAAACCGCTGCTTTGCTCTCGCGGCGCACGGATGGCTTTTGTAGCTTCGCGGAGAGCGGAAATCAACGTTGGACACCGAAAAGAAATCTCTTTGCGCGGGTGGACTCTATTCTTGAACGTTGAATTTTCAGATTCGAGGGGGTTAATTAATTTTGGGGGATTCTTTGGGTATTCGTTTGTCACTGGCGCTGGGAATGTTAGTTTCTATTGCGATGATGGTGAAAATGGGGACGTGGCAGTTGGAAAACGGATCTTAATATAATAGGGAAGGAGCTATTAATCCTTTGTCCTACAGCAACTAATTAAACTCGTGGCGAAGATTTTCAAAATGATTCAAGAAATATATATTACTTAGTTCATTCGGATTCAAAATAAATATTATTCCTCTGTAATTAACTATTGTACTTAACAGAACATATAGGCATTACACACGCTTAGGATTTTTCTATTCTTCCAATAAATTATTAATGACAAAGTAATCGTGTCGATCATAATTTGTTATTTCATCTTATTTCTCGAGTTGAGAAACAAATCATAGGCCAAGGGGTTGATCAGACTAATCAGATAAGATTTGTACTCGTAGAACAGGTTGACTACAAAAAACAAAACTCTCAGATATTAATATCTACTTCTCATCTTTCAAACTGCAAATATTCTCATTAAGTGCCACAAACAACGTTGCACGTCGCCGCATTAGATAGCATTATTTACAATATAGAAACGTTTTCAAATAATCATCGTTTAGTTAAAATATTCTTTTCTTAAGAAGGATTATAAATATTTACGTATGTCTCGTATGAGATAGTGTATCTTATATGTATCCAACTTCTGCGAAAGTTATTCCTGTTCCAAGTTCCTTCGAAGCTACCCGAAAACCTGTTGCAACGTCCAAGAAGCTAAAAGCTTCGTTCGATTGTGACAAGTTTATAGTACACCACGTCCAATAGGAACTAATATATTCTTCGATCTCATCATTACCGAATTTTATCCATAATTCTCTTTCCCGCTTCTCCGGGCCTCGACGATTCTACACGGGATCTCGTCGAAATATCAGACATTCTTTCGAAAAACTGTGGCCCGAGTGTCCATCTACGCTCGTTCTCATTCAGCTCGGGCTTCGAAACGGAATCACGCGGCAGGCAAATAAAGCAGCACGACGGGAATCGATATCGGCGTGGGATACGCTCGGGATCGGGGCGCGGGCAATGAAAATTGGCGAAATAACGCGACGGGAATGAAAGGAAAAAATAGGAGGAGCCGTGAAAGGGTGCGTCGATCGGCCGAGCCGGCGGGTTGGGGCCGGGGGAGGGTATTGTAGATTGGACGGTGACAAGATGCGGTAAAATTGCAACTGTCGGATCTCACGTTCCACGCCCACACGCGTGCCCGCGTGCACGGACACGCGATCACGGGCAGATTTTGCGGGCTTACGGATCGGGCTCTCTCCGCGATCGATCGATGAATTTCGTCGACGGGAGGGGGTGGTACCTTTGATACACGACCGCGAGGATTGATCGGACAGCCGCGTTTAATATTATGTCGTTTCGCTGGAACTTTATTGGCGTCTCGATCGCCGCCGCGCGGACGACTGGTTACTATGTCATGAATTTATCGTTGAACTGAGTTCCCTTTCCTCGAGTAATTTCTCATTATTCTCGCTCTCGTGGCAGTTTTGGCAAGAGTTTTATTTCCTTTGGTCCAGTTTTTATTAGTTTTCTCTTTTCTAGTGAGTTTTGGTGTATTGTTTGTTGCTTCTTTTTGACTGGCTTTTGATTAGTTGTTTCGTGTTTTTGGTAGTTTCTAGTGAGTTGTTCCTTCTTTTTCGTTGGTTTTTGAATAGTATCTTTGCGACTAGTGTTTCACTTGTTCCTTCTTTGCGATTGGTCTTTGAGTAGCTGTTCCATCTTTGAGGTTAGTCTTTGACAAGTTGTTCCTTCTATTCGATTAGTTTTTAATAAGTTGTTCCATCTTTGCGACTAGTCTTTGACAAGTTGTTCCTTCTATTCGATTAATTTTTAATAAGTTGTTCTATCTTTGTGACTAGTGTTTGACTAGTTATTCCTTTTTTGCGACTGGCCTTTAAGTAGCTGTTCCATCTTTGAGGTTAGGCTTTAACAAGTTGTTCCTTCTATTCGACTAATTTTTAACAAATTGTTGCATCTTTGTGACTAGTGTTTGACTAGTTGTTCCATCTTTGTGACTAGTGTTTGACTAGTTATTCCTTTTTTGCGACTGGTCTTTAAGTAGCTATTCCATCTTTGAGGTTAGGCTTTAACAAGTTGTTCCTTCTATTCGACTAATTTTTAACAAATTGTTGCATCTTTGTGACTAGTGTTTGACTAGTTGTTCCACCTTCACGACTAGTCCTTGACAAGTTGTTCCACCTTTACAACTAATGCAACCACTCTGATCCACCAGAAATCCTATCACCCAAACATATTCAAACAAACAAGCGTAGAATCCATTTCAACCTACCACCTCCGTTTTCAACCGCACCAATCCCAAACTCTGAATTCCCCTCAACCAATTCTCAAATCCAATTGCCTCCTCAAAGCGTCTCCAAAAAACAACCTTCTCAGTAATCCATCTCCCGTATCTTCGAAAACTCCGATCCCCCACCGGTCGAGTAGATTATCCCGCGATGCTCTCAACAATTGCGATCAGAACGGCGGGCGTCGTTCGCGCGGACAATTCAAGGAACCGAATGCAGAAGAGGTTCGGGTGTGGGCGCGGATTATTGATCAGATTATTTGGAAGACGCAGCCAGCTGTTCGGTTCGCAGACTGAGCCGGATACACAAATTATTCACGTATTGGCCCGATAGCGCGGCACACGCGCGCCACGCCGATAACTTCGATAACAGGTTTCATCGGGGGCCGAGCGGACGAGGAGCGGGGCGGATCGGGGGCGGACCGAAATTCTCGGATCAGCGAGCGAAATTCATACCGTTTCGGGAAAATCCGATGAAATTACGAGGCTGTCCGCTTACGTGTTCCGTTGTTGTGCCCTCGCGAGCGTTGCTCCATTCCCGTCGCCGTTCCGGCGCGATTATTCCGTTTCGGGCTCCCAGCGAGATCCTCCTGCTGATCGGCGGCTATTGGGAATTGGTAATTTCAAAGCTGCGATGACTCGCGCGACACTCGCGGCGTATGATTTCTTTATGGAGGCTGCTGGTTCTGTGTGTCTGTTGTAGTTTGTCACTCGTTGAGCGTGTAATTATTCGTTGACCCTTTGCACTCTGAATTTCCTTTGCTTGTACCTTGATGATTCTGTTATTGGGATATTCGATTTGAAATGCATTTTAAGGAATAGATAGTTTGTAGAGCAAACAATTCTTCTTACCAATAATATTGAAAATAAATGATAATATTGTAATATCTAGAATATTTAGCGTAACGAAATAACTTGTTACAAAATAAAGGTAAACGCGTTAGACGATGAATTGTTTTTAGTGGAAATAGAAACGAGAGGAAAGACAAATATTGAAAAACTGGTTGATCGGATAATGTAAGACTTGATATATAGTTAAATGAATGAAAGTTTCATTGTATCGTTCATTTGCTGGAGAATATTAGTTCCGTAGGGATGTAGGAATCTTTAATAATTTGATGAAGCATTAGGTTATTGATTATTGCTCGCCAAGAGATCAAGTTTGATAATAAATCTTTGAAAAAGGAAAATTTCGAGGTATTCAGTTTGAAAAAGATATCAGTCTAATATATGTTCTTCAGATCGTGAACTTTACTTGGTACGAGTGACAAGAAATCTTTTTCAACAATCACGTTCTACATAATTATCTATACATAGTCGAAATCAGTAAATCGATAGATGTCACTCACTAAATTCGAAATTGATACAAAATCTATACGATCGAATGAAATTTTTAGTTGCTCCTTGTACAAGATAGTTGATACAAAAGTCGTATAAATCGAGAATGACGCGTTAGTCGATAATCGATCGAGTTATCGTCGCCGCGCGAGGGTATAAATTAGCGCGAGACGTCGAGTTTCATTCGTGTACGCGGAGGATCAATGTAATCGCGGCTAGAACGCTTGGGCCGGGGTTCGCTCTTTGACGGGACGGGTTTCATGAATGCATAAAATGATGGACGACGCCGGAGAGCGGTCGGGGAATGGACGCGAAGGTACAAATCGGAGTGGTTTCCATTGTAAATGTTGCCCTTGCGGCGCCGTATGAAGAGATATAAATTCATATGATCGGGAACGCTTGACTGATTGCACGAGACGCATATCGACGAGATACGCAAGAACTTTTTACCGGATTTACATTGTACTCCTGCGAGAAGAGACGCTTCGCGGTTGCTAACCGGATGCAGCTTCGTTCGAGATGACTTCCGTAAGAGTGGTTCATTTGGGAGTCAAGTGAAATGTTGATGAATTATACGAGGAGGATGAAGGACTGGCGAAAGATACGGAAATTTGCGATGGAAAGTGACGTCTAATGAGTCAACGAGTATGTGTTTGTCGTTGGTCAAGGGAGTGAGATATGTTTCGCAAGTAGTATGGGTCAATGACTGGCTCATCAGTGTAAAAAAAAAACTCTGTAAGTGATTAGTAAGAGATTGGAATTTTATTTGAATTTTGTCAGGCAAGTAGCAAAAGTTATTAGATTGGATAGCAAGTAGTGTAAGTCGACCAGTGACCAGACAAGGAAAATAATATAGATACATAGGAAAATGAATAGTAAAAGAACAAAGTTTATTAAGAGAAATTGTAGAAAATATTAATTCAATAGTACACATTTAGCCCTTAGCACTCCAGATGGTTTTGTAATCTATCAGCAACTGCAACTAATTGTTATAATATCTCTAGCGAAAATGAAAAATGCTGTAACATTTCTTAGATCTTTTATTTTTCTTCTTAGTGCAAAATTTAGATGTGTGAAAAATCTAATAATTGTAGGGTAGTTTCTTTAAGATTCATTAAAATATCTGATATTATTCCTGGTGCAGTATTCGAACCTACAGAGTTCAAAGGGTTAAGGTTTGTTCGGATAAGTAGTATAAGTCGACGATTTGACAAGTGGTATAATTCTGTTACTGATCGAACGATTAATGCAGAATCAGTAGTGTACGAAACGAATAATAGAAGATTGAAATGTTTTCAGTAGTGTATATCAACGATTCGTGAAGTAGTGTATCTCGATGACTGGTCAGGCAAGTAGTATTAGCTGAGTGTATAGGAAAAGGAATAGAACTATTATTCGCGTACAGAAGCTATGAATCAGCAATTCTGAACGAGATAAATAGAATATGTCTCTGTTACCGTTCCAAACGCGTGGAACGCAGTCAGGAATATATCATTACGGAATCAACATCCATTTTAATGTTCTAAGTACGTTTACGCGTATTCCGCAGGCCAGTAACCCAAAGTCACCGGCATACAAAGTTACAGAATTTACGGTCCCATCGACAATCAGTTTCGCTGCGTTTGGTTTCTCTGATTAATGCGTCCGTGATTTATCGTACACTACGGAAATACGTGCGCGGCTCCACGCACACACGCCAAGATTGATCATTATTATAATCTGAAGGGTACCCGCGCACAGCGGCCACGCGAAACATCTGCCGCTGCGAACTCCTCCCATCTATCTATGTCTGGCTGGCTCGAGGAACCCACAGGAAAACATTCCTTTCCGAAGGATGCAACATCATCTCCTGACCTGAGCTCTATTCATACGCTTGTAAACGAGTTTGTTATACATCTTCGTTTCTTTCGCGACATTCCGAGCTCCATGTAATTATTTGTTTCATTTCATTATGTCACATTTCGTAATCATTTTATTCCATCATTTACAGTATTCTATTTTCTTACGTTACGTTTCATAATCATTTTATTCCATAATTTACATTTTATATTCTTACGTCACATTTCAAAAATCATTTTACTTCACCATTTACAATACTTCATTTTCTGATCTCTCATTTCGTAATCATTTTATTCCATCGTTTATAATATTTTATTATCTTACATAACATTTCGTAATCATTTTATTCCCTCATTTACATTTTATATTCTCACGTAACATTTCATAATCATTTTATTCCACCATTTACAATATTTCATTTTCTGATCTCACATTTCATAATCATTTTATTCCATAATTTACAATATTTCATTTACTGATCTCACATTTCATAATCATTTTATTCCATAATTTACAATATTTCATTTTCTTACGTCACATTTCATAATCATTTTATTCCAGTACAATATTTCCTTTTCTTATTTCACATTTCGTAATCGTTTCATCACTTACAATACCCTTTCTTACGTCACATTCCACAATTACAAATTCCTCCGTTCCATTTCTTCTCCCTAATTCTACAACTTCACTACACTACGAAAACAAACACTACAGAAACATCGTCAAACAGAGCACATAAAATAGTAAATAATCACCGAACAAAATATCCAACGCCCAATTCAACAAAATACACTTCCAAAAAATGAGAACCACCATTATCCATCTTTCTCCGTTTCCCTTCTCCCCACATCTATTCACCAAATCCATCAAACCCCATTAACCTTATTAACACCACAATCACTCCTATCAGAACACTCCACTTCCGAACGTTCCCAATTTCCCGCGTCGTCAATGGGCCTACAGACAAAACGCGTTATCTTCCTCAAGAAAAAGAAACTCGGAAACCCGGTCTGACGTCGAGAGTCGCCCATGCAATCACGGATCGGTTAATTGCGGCTCGCGGCGCAGCTTTTAATTAACGGCACGATACAGCGCGACGGCCGGCATCGGCACCGCGATCAATCCCGTTCGATCCGATCGCGGATCCCCGAACACAGGGAACAGATACAGGCCGCGTCCGTTTTTATTAATTCAATTCAATCGCTCAGATATTCATCGTCCCGCGATCCCTACGAAGAATGAAGGCATTCGAGTAAATAAAAGCGACCGAGGCTTTCATTAAATTTGCGATAAAAGTTGAGGCGAACGTGAAAAGGAATCTCCCTTGGTTTCTCTTTTCGCTCTCTTTCCCTTGCTCTCCGGTGATCTCTGTCCCTTTCCGGTGTCTATTATCGAAGGACAAATCAATTGTCACTCGATACGCGGGGGAGAAATATTCTTCGTCTTGGAACGCGGCGAAGTAATAATCGAAATGAAGAACGGGGGATACGGATGCTCTTCTGTTCCACGGTGATTCACGGATACTAACCGTTTATTGGAGATTTTCTCTGTGGTGAATCGGCTCCTTGTCCCTCGTCCCGTTGGATCCTCGGATTATTGGCGGGGATAAAGACGCCGCTTTGTTACGGACACTTCACGGCGAATGTTTTCCTCCGAATGATTCGCTGCTTGGAATTATGATTTCTGCACGTGCGCGATGTTTCGACGTGTGCAGCTGTCTCGTTTTATATAGGAGCGCTACGGGGATTTTTATGGGGCTATTGAATTAACGGCTAGCCTTCTACGGTTTATGGAAATAAGATTTGCTGTGTTCTTATTGGTAGTTTCTTTTTGTGCTCTTTTGGTGTCCTTTTAATTTGTTCTTACTCCGTTTTGTTAGTTTCTTTGTAATCGTGTTTGTTGCACTTGTGTTATTTTGTATTAAAAAGTTCGTTGTTTTTGGGTTGTTATTATCAGTTGGGAAGAGGTGGAAGTGACAAACGCTGCTTGTCTGACTATGTTCACGTCGACATCACTTCTCTGCAGCGTTCATTTGGGTGCCACTTGTCCGACTACATTCACGTCTGAATCACTTGCCTCGTCCACCTGTAAGATACTTGTCTGACTACATTCACGTTCGAATTACTTGTCCGGTCACATCTGATCCTAAACCATTTTCCTGACAACATTCAGACTCAAATCACTTGTATAACCGTATTCATTCACACTTCTGAAACCATCTGCCCAAATCATTCGAATAATTGAATCGTTTAGTTAACACTACACACCGACACTTTTCACGATAAATCAACAAATTACACGATGAATCTTTTTTAGTGGAAAAACCAATTAACCAGACAATACAGGAATTGACATAAAACTCTACGAACGAAGGAAAACGCAGAATTTTAACACTAGAACTACCGAATGGATCAAAATGACTCATTCCTCATAACACCCTTCATAATTATTAAACAGTCGACAGATGCTTCTTTGAAAAAATACTAGAGAAATTGATTTAGCAATGTATTTGGCCGAACGTCGAATTAACGGAATTCGGGCTGATTTCCTAAGGATGGTTGGACGACGTTAGATTCACAAGTTTTTATTCAATAGTTCAACTGGTAAATAATACAGTATTGTTTCCACGTCCATTCATATTTCCAAGACGACAATGCTCGCGACGAAAAATGTGGCCAGCTTAAATATGTCAACATATAAAAATCGATAGGCCAATCAAACGGTCGCTTTTCGATTGGTTCATCGGTGGTTTCGGGTTTTAACATCGATTGTTCATCGCGAAAGCGCTCGGGCAGCGTGAGAACAGCGCTACAATGTATCAGTCGTAACAAGCAATAAACAAATTAAATTGCAGACCAATTGAAGTTTCAATAGTTGCACTGCTGAGGTTCCTACAGAACAATTTTAAAGACAATTTCACTGCAACAGTGTTAAATCCGGTCATCTGACCGGTTCTCGGCACGGTTAGTCTTAAATCATTCAATTCTCACGCGAATAATCATCAACTTTTTCAAAGCTCTTATTAGGCAACCTCGAGCAATTCTATCGGAATACTTCCCAGTGAATCAGCAAACCCACTATTCTTGCTCTCCCCATTTCTCCAGTAACAAGCAATAAACAAATTAAATTTCAAACCAATTGAAGTCTCAATAGTTGCACTGCTGAGGTTCCTACAGAACAATTTCAAAGACAATTTCACTGCTCCAATGTTAAATCCGTTCATCTGACCAGTTTTCGGCACGGTTAGTCTTAAATCATTCAATTCTCACGCGAATAATCATCAACTTTTTCAAAGCTCTTATTAGGCAACCTCGAGCAATTCTATCGGAATACTTCCCAGTGAATCAGCGAACCCACAATTCTTGCTCTCCCCATTTCCGCATGCGCAGGTCGCTCCGGAGATCATAACTCTTTCCCGAAGATCCGAATCAAGCAACGCGTAACGCGTCGCCGTCTGGTAGCTCGTCGCTCGCCCGTCGAAATGGAATTTCAATTTCCTGGCCGCGGAGAGCCGGCGCGGCAGCTCCTAACGAGGGATGCAAATTTCATCCATCGCCGCGGCCTGGGACCCAGACGCGCGCGCCGCGCATTCGAATCCCGGCCGCGTCAAAACGTATTTTAAGCCGCGAGACGCGGCCCGGTACGACGGGGCTAAATAATTCACCCGATGAATTATTTCCGGCCGCGCAACGCCTCTTGAGCGGGATCGATCCCATCGATCGTCTTCCTCGCCGTTTCTCTCGCCACCTAAGCGAACCAGGCAGCTCGATAATTTTAACCGGCTAACGAAGTTATTCATATCGCTCGAGATTCCCCGGGGAATTCTTCTGTTACGCGAGCGTCTTGGAATCTCGATTAGCCGGCCTAATTGAGGGTGGGAGGGGCTAATCGGGACGTGGAGGGGGATCATGGGAAATACGGTTTTGAAAGTCTGGGTTGATCTTCTGCTTGGCGAGGTCGGTGAGATTTGTGTTTAGCTGAATGGGGATTGATGGATTGGTTCGTGGGATTTTGAGCTGTTTGGGGTATTGTGGTATGATTGTAGTTGTTTGGGTTAATCGGAAATACGGTTTTGAAAGTGTGGGTTGATCTTTTGTTTGGCGAAATCGGTGAGATTTGTTTCAAGCTGGATGGGATCTTTTGTTTAGTTGAATGGGGATTGATGGATTGGTTAGTGGGATTTTGAGCTGTTTGGGGTATTATGGTGTGATTGCAGTTGTTTGTATATTGTAGGTGTCTTGCTCAGTTATGAGTAGATAGTGGATCTTTATGGAAATTCAAAATTTTAACAGTATAATTGGGAAAGTAGAATTACTGTGGAAAATGATTATTCTTAACAATTATTAGAGAGAGCACTATACTTCCGATATTTTGTGGATTTGTTCGTTTTGCGTGAGTTTTGCGCAATTTTGCGTTTCCAGATTTTCAGTAAATGCATGAAAATCCGTAGTCTAGTTATGAGGATATTAGAATATTTCTTTGAGCGTAATTATTCTATTCGGTGATAATGCTAGTGTAATAATATTTCATTCTTATTTGGAATTCTGGAATCGTTTGCCTTCTCCTATTATCTTCAATTATATGTATCTATTCCAAATTAGTTACTAATTCTATTCCCTTCTGTACTAATTATCCTAACTCTAAATCCAGAATTTCGAAACTCAAACTTAGAATAACTTCCAAAAACGTTCACTGATCGCTCTTAACCTTTTGCTGGAAAGACATGCCACGTCAAGATGTCTTTCTTGCAAAATTGCTAACGACTCCTTATACACGTCGATTAATGAACGATTAATAAACAAAATTAGCGCACACATCTGCGTGAAACGTTTGAAAACAGAATCCTTCGCGCGAGACATTGCCAGATCTCCGAATTTCCAACTCAAAATATTAAACACTAACCATACCAACACTTTTCCTACCGTAACGAATAAAACAACATGATAAATATTTCTTAATGAATATAGTAACGAAAGAAAAAATAACAATTGAAGAACCACAAGATGATCAAACAATATAAGAATCGATATAAAATTCACTAAAGAAGAACTATAATTTTAGATCCGATGATTTCACGGTCCCCGGTTAGCGTGAAACACTCCGATCTCGATTTTCTGTTCTAACGAGTCTCGACGAATCGCGGGCCTCCATCTAACCAGAAAATGAATACATATTTTCGCGCGATCCGCCGAGAGAATTGCGTTCCATGAGGGTAACGTGAAATTCCCGGCGTGAACCACGGATTTTTCGCGGAGCCCGTGTCTCGCGGGAGATTCATGCGAGAACCAGACAAGGTTAGCGTGTTCCCGGAGAGCGGCGTTTCCCGTTGACACGCAGACAACCGTGGAAACGTTTCTCCGCGCCGCGTTGTCGCTGGGGGTAATGGGCGGAGATAAGGATGAGAGGTCGCGTGCGTACACCGCGCGCCGCGGCTTCCTCGAGGAGGCTTCTTTCTTTATGAAACGTCCGCGGACCGACGAATGGAAATCGTTAACGGCCCGAAGAACACGGCGAGCGGTCTCATTTTTCTGCCGTCGCGATGCGGCGAGCGGCTGGGAACGCTGCTAGACGAACACACGTTTCCCTCTGGACAAACGTCGGGTGAATACTGTCGGATTGGCGGGGGGCTTTGACGAGAACAAGCACAGGTGTATTTGTATTTTTATTGAAATGCAGTATGAGTGACTAAGATTAAACTAAAGTGTGTGTCTTAATTTAGTCTGCGCAATGCTATACTCTACGCTGGTCTACTTTGATCTGCTACTCTAGATTCTTAAAATATACTGTTCCATGCTGGCCCACTCTGACCTGCTCTCGAGTCGCAAAACTACTCTTTCTATGCTAGTTTGTTCTGTTCCGTCTCTTTCAACTCGCAAA
This sequence comes from Nomia melanderi, assembly GCF_051020985.1. NCBI lineage: Eukaryota > Metazoa > Arthropoda > Insecta > Hymenoptera > Halictidae > Nomia > Nomia melanderi. The sequence continues at coordinate 11,654,480 of NC_135009.1, forward strand.
ATTACATTATCTATGCTAGTCCACTCTGACCTGTTCCTCACTAAACTGTTACCGTTACCTGTTACTGGCAAAACTGCTCTTTCTACGCTAATCTACTCTGACCTGCTCCTCTCGACGCGCAAAACTAGTCTTTCTACGCTAGTCTAGTCTGTCCCATTCTTTTCAACTGGCAAAACTACTCTTTCTACGCTAATCTACTCTGACTTGCTCCTCTCAACTCGCAAAACTACTTTCCACGCTAGTCTACTCTGTCCCGTTCCTCTCAACTCACAAAACTACACTATTTACGCTAGTCCACTCTGACCTACTCCTCTCGACTCGCAAAACTAGTCTTTCTACGCTAGTCTAGTTTGTCCCATTCTTTTCAACTCGCAAAACTACTCTCTCTACGCTAGTCCACTCTGACCTGCTCCACTCAACTCGCAAAACCACTCTTTTCACGCTAGTCCACTCTGATCTGCTCCATTCAACTCGCAAAACCACTCTTTTCACGCTAGTCCACTCTGATCTGCTCCATTCAACTCGCAAAACCACTCTTTTCACGCTAGTTTAATCTGTCCCGTTCCTCTCAACTCGCAAAACTGCATTATCTATGTTAGTTCACTCTGACCTGTTCCTCTCAACTTACAAAACTACACTATCTACGCTAGTCCACTCTGACCTGCTTCTTTCGACTCGCAAAACTACTCTTTCTACCCTAGTCTAGTCTGTCCCATTCTTTTCAACTCGCGAAACTACACTCTTCCAAAAAAGGCCTTACAAGCATCTCAGATACTAATCCCTAAAAGTTTACTTTTTCTAAAACTCTAGTTATAGACGTTCCAGTTGGCCCAGAGTTTTAATTACAAAAGTTCTGTTTAGTACTTTAGAGATTCCATTGTATAATCCAAGAACGTCTGCAGTTATAAGGAATACTAAAAATGAAGAGATTAAGTAATGTTTGGTCGATATTAAAATTGACATTGACTTCACTGGTACTAATTTATTCTATTGATCGTATACAAAACAGTCTGTTTAACGCCAAAATTACCGAATGAGTGATATTGATTCACTTCAGAATTTTTATTTTGCAAGTATTTAAATTGCCGAGGCGTTTCTGTGAGAGATTTCAAATTACGAAACGTGTTCTAATTTTTATGAGAAATTAGAAATAAGTCACTCTAATTGCTCGGTAGTTTTAGTGTTAATTATACACTGGTTACGTGTATCGTTATCTGGACAGCATACGAGCTTATCCCACACGACTGGTCTATATAAAACTTATTCCACTTACCTGGCTCTATGCCAATTTTACTTAACCGTCTGGCCACAACATATTTATTCCACTTGTTCATCTGCAAACGACATTTTACAATCCATGCAATCTTCTCCGATTAATAGAAGATAATTCTATTTGAAGAGAATGGATCTGCGGCATGGAATAAGATCACCCGTCTGTCAACATACATATTTATACTACTTATCCAGCACTGTACAAGCTTTCTCCATTTCCAGCAATTCACGCTGTCACTTATATCCACAAACTAATCCCGGAACTAAAATATACCGCAAAATTCTTAAAAATAACAACTCCAACTGTTCCCCTATCGCAACGCTGATTTTATATAACATTCTAACATTCCTTTCGAATATTTGTAATTAAAAACGAAACTGAAAAATTCTAATCGTTTAGTATCGATAGTTTAATTTAATGTCTAATTTTCGGTACTTATAATTTTTGATTATTGATATTTATAATATAATATTCAACTACTGATACTTTCATCTTCATTTCTAACTGTTACTAATCAAAACTCACAAGCCAACAATCAACCATTAAATCGCGACAATCACCACTAAAAACAATCACAAACCTCAACATCAACATCAAATTTACAGAACGAGTCGATTTGATTCACATTGAATTTCATAAGCATTTGTTAAATATTTACGTCGATTTCCTAGCCTACAATCTACTCTTAAACCTCTAATTTCCAAGATCAAAATGAACAGATAACAATTCATCTAAGAATAGAACAAACTACAGTAAACGTCAGTAAATCGAAAGACTCGGTTACACGCACGCGAGCATCGATAATGACACGAGAATCCCAAGAACTTTATTTATTAGCCGCACGGGCGCTCGGCACTCAATAAAAAACCATCCGGATCCGAACGAAACGGTAAGCCTGAGCCGCCTACAAAAAACGCGTCGATCGTTCCGCGGGAACGAGAGAATGATTTCCCTATAAATCGAGGAGCCGGTCTCGCCGGGCGCTTTTTTTAAATCCCCCGGATTTCGAATTAAATATTTCAGCAGGGCCGGTGACGCGGTCGTTCGTTCCCAGGCCGTTTAATCGCAGGCCGGCCCGTAGTGTCGAATCGATGCGGAATGTAGGTCGAATTCGGCTTACCGGAATTGATTTCTCCGGTTTCTGAATTATTGTTGTAGTGCGCGTGCACTGGACTGTGTGACAATCCGTCTCCCCCTTCCCACCCTCTCTCTCTCTCTCTCTCTCTCTCTCTGTCTCTCTCTCTTCTTCTTCTTTTCACCGTATCCCGGCGTTCCCAGTCCGCGAACGCAAAACGCGATACCCGCATGCAATATCAAAGCGTTCATTGTCAAACCGCTTGACGCGAGTCCCGCGCGGCGCATGAAACGATTTCGATTGATACCGTTCCCGTACCGAGAATTCCGGTTCTTACTTCGCGGAGCGCCCGACAATGGAAGGAATGCGACCTTGTTTTTCGCATCGCGGAGAGAGCGAGTGTCATTGGCTTTGAAGTTTTATTGTCGCGTTCGGCGTGACGCTTGTGTTACGGCGTCCGAGGGAGTATTGTGAATGGGTATTAGTTTCGGGAAATGGGAAGATGGAATAGAAGCTTTCACGTTGTTGCGATTAAATTGGAAATAGTAATAGCTGTGGAAGCTGTTTGATGATATTAACCCTTTGACGGATTTTGCGAGAGCCCGGTAGAAAAACGCCGAGCGGCGCGATCGCGCTTTTCCTTTCAATTTGGAAACTGAATGACGCTTTTCTGTTTTTGGAAAAACAGATTTTGAATGGCGCGATCGTTGCGTTCTTTCAGTTTCATTCCCGGGTAATGAGAAAAATAAAAACGAATAATTAGAATGGAAAGGAATAAATAAGCTTCGTCTGGTTCTACGAACTAAGTAGTTAAGGGAAATCAGTGTATGAGAAGTGAATATTGCAAATGATCGATTTCAAAGGAATTCGAGAATCCGAATGTACTGTTATCTATTATAATTACAAAGTTCGTTCTTCTTTTCTGTAGTCATTGACTTTGAAGTTTTATTGTTGCGTTCGGCGTGACGCTTGTGTTACGGTGTTCGAGGGAGTATTGTGAATTCGCTTCGGGAAATGGGAATATGGAATAGAAGTTTTTATGTTATTGGAATAATGATGTTCGTATCAGAAAATGGAATGGGAAGATGGAATAGAAGTTATGTTATTGTAATTATATTGGAAACAGTAATAGGTGTAGAAGCTGTTTGATGGTATTAAGGGAAATCAGTGTATGAGAAGTGAATATTGCAAATGTTCGATTTCAAAGGAATTCGAGAATTCGAATGTGCTGTTATCTAATCACAAAGCTTCGTTCTCCTTTTCTATAATATTAACTATAATTGTCACATCATTTGGAAAAATATTAATATATTAATATTGATAAGACAGTTTGAATAACGGATTGTTTTAATTACGGTAGTTTTAATTAAACACTAGCTTCATCTATGATTCAACACACAAGAATATCTCCACTTCTAAATCGCCGATGTCTTAAAATATCTATCCCATGCACTGTCAATCCACAGAGCAGATTAATCAAATCCGGATTTACTAATCCAGAAAATCCAGAACTGTAATTTCCAGGAGATCCATGAATATTTCGAAACACAATGATTGACAGATAACGCGAGGCCTTCGTTGTATTTCCAGCTATCCCGTGGTCCATTGACCCTTTACGATCGGCACATTTTTCTGGCGACAATGCCAACTAGTCGAAGTAAACACATATATTTTCAAAGTTATTTTTTATAGGTGGTTTATAATAAACATATGGGTATCAAAAATTTGTTAAAGTTAATGTGTTTTGTCGAATATAAATTCTGTAAAGAATAATAAATGCAATACCTCTCGATCGTAAAATAACACTAAGAAAAAAAAGAATGATTTCGGAAACAAATACTAACCGTTTGCACTCGAGAGCATTTCAGTCGCCATTTTTTCAAATTATAAAATTTCAAATTCAATATTAAACCTTCTGTAACGTACCAACACATAAAACATCGAAATAAAATAGTTCTATCCCTCAATTCACACAAGATAATTAACTCGAGAGCCTTTCAGTCGCCATTTTTTCAACTTATAAAATCATAAATTCAATATTGAACCTTATGTAACATACCAACACATAAAACATCGAAATAAAGTAGTTCTATCCCTTAATTCTCACAAGGCAATTAACTCGAGAGCCTTTCAGTCGCCATTTTCTCAAATTATAAAATCTCAAATTCAATATTGAACCTTGTGTAACGTACCAACACATAAAACATCGAAATAAAACATTTCCGACCCCTAATTTACACAAGATAATTAATCGTATTACTCGCGAAAAATATCGTGAATATTTAGTCAGAAACTAATGAATGCATGTAATGAAAAATATTGTCGAGTGCAACAGTTTAAACGTCGCCATATTGACGGCTCCGATCGCGAAGGGTTAATATCGTTCACCTTCGAATGATGGAATTATGAAATGCAAATGTCCGCGGTTATACGTTCGGGAACTTTATGGTAATGCGCCGGGCGAATGGGATCCGGGCGAGACGAAGATTTCATGTAGATTAATGGAAAAATGATTGTCTTCTGGAATCGACTGACAGACCTGCCACGTTTGCGTTCCAGCGTACATTTTGGACAGCGTCGTTGGCCAGCAAGGACCGGTGTTCGTTCTCGAGCCGCCGAGCACCTTGGTCTTCTCGAACACCACCGGCTCCCAGCTAAGCTGCTCCGCCCATGGGAGTCCGACGCCGCACGTCACCTGGATAACCAGCCCGGATCAGAGATCGGTCACCGCCGTGCCTGGGCTTAGGTAAGCAATTAACATAAGTGCCTCATATGGGACAATCAATTCAGCCGACTGAATTCGGCACCAATAATTCCGATGCCTCCGGAAATTGTCGCCTCGCCTCATAATATCGGTTCAGAATGAAATGTTCGGTGCTGAACATTTTAACCCCTTCCCCTATAATATCGCGGTGAAGGTTTCAAATAGAACTTAACAAACATTATTCTTCAATCTGTTCGAATTCAAACTATGTATTATTCCTAAGATTTTAACCCCTTGCCCTATAATATCGTGGTGAAGATTTCAAATAGAACTTAACAAACATTATTCTTCAATCTGTTCGAATTCAAACTATGTATTATTCCTAAGATTTTAACCCCTTGCCCTATAATATCGTGGTGAAGATTTCAAATAGAACTTAACAAACATTATTATTCAATATGTTCGAATTCAAACTATGTATTATTCCTAAGGTTTTAACCCCTTGCCCTATAATATCGTGGTGAAGATTTCAAATAGAACTTAACAAACATTATTATTCAATCTGTTCGAATTCAAACTATGTATTATTCCTCTGTTATCAACTATTACATTTTAGAGCAGCGGTTTCCAACCTTTATGCTACTACGCCTCTCTAAACAAATTTTTTTCCGCGGCTCCGTATCTTTTAACACTAAAACTACCGGATGGGAGAAATTGACCCATCTCAGAATTTTGATTTTGCAAGTATATAAATTGTGAACGCGTTTTTGCGAAAGATTTTCAATTACATCTGTGTAGATCAAACCGAAACCAGTCATTTTGATTAGTACGGTAGTTAATAACAATTGTTACTGTTAATGTTAATGTTAATATCAATTCCTATATTGTCTGATTCTTCAGTTCTTCAATTCTCGCCTTTCCTTTTGTGTCTGTTTTCAGTAGAAAACACTCATCGTCTAGCTTGTTTCTCTTGATTTTACTTTATTTGACTGGTTACGGAAAAGTGTCGGTACAGTAGTTGACAGAAACATTTCCATCAAAAGAAATATTGCGGAATATATATAGAACATACTGTTTAAAAGATATATTATTTAATATAAAAATTATGATCCACACTGCTGCGAGTATATGAACAGTTTTACATTTTCGTAAACGTAAAGAACAAATGTATAAGTAGGAAATATTAATAGTCGATCGAAGGAAGATAGTATTTGTAATCGACATTGCCTATGTTACAAACTAGCCACTCAGGATTTCTAATTATATCTTACTAAGTCTTCGAACAGTCCTCTGACTAGAAACTTCCTGGAAACCTCGTTGCATCCTCACGCTTTGGATACTCGTCTGATTAATGGCTCACTGATTCCACTGTCTAATTCCCATACATCTCTACTGTACACGTCTGAGAACACGCTGACCACTACTACTAACGTTCATACATCCTTACAACACTGATTCGACAAACATTCAATATTCCTATATCTTCCACGAAACTTCAACCTATCCTAATCCTGGACTCCCGCTGCTAACAATACCTTCTACTGTAATTTCACTGAAATATCGCTATTTACTACACGTTCAACAGCATCCACGTCTTCCGCGAGATAAATCTCCTACTGTACTATGCAAACTTTATATCACTTGTCGGATGAAGCGTTGACATCGTTTACTTCGCGTTCTCGGATATAGCCTCGCTCTGACGAGATGACGTGCTATCCGCGAGCGGTCAGGACCGAGCAAGACTCTTCCGTTCGCACTGTTCGAGCCACCTTAGTTTTCGATGCATGGTTATTATCGCGTTCGCGGACAGTAAAAATATTGAGCCGCAAAAATAGGAAAAATGCAAATGTACTCCGAGAGTTAACCCTTTCTGGGTACTCCGGCCGTTATTTATTTTAATTTTGTGATATTGGAACATGTTTGTATCAATGCCATTTACTTTAATTAATGCACTGTGAAGAAATAGATATAATTTTAGAACGTTAAGCGCCAAGCCTGCTTTGTCTGTCTCTCCGTCTGATCCGCGAGATAAGATTCCTTCGAAATCGGCTTTCGGCCGAGGATTGGGTTACAAAGGAGTACAAACATTTTAGAAATGTTTTTGACACACGTTAAACGCCGCGTCAGTCACCGATGGAACTCCCAAAAAGAGGCTTCAGCTTAACCCTTTGCGGACGAAGGTTCTCCGAAATGTAAAACCTTCAACGGACGAAGCTAAATTACATGCCAATTGCTTAAACAACAGAAAGAACAGAAACTACATTCTAATCTCTTGCTGTCCGAGTAATAGAATCATTTGTCCGCGACACAGTCTTCCAAATATGAGCGTTTCATCTCGCCGAAATGTCGACACTCGTCCGCGAAGGGTTGAAATACCAACCGTAACTTTTGCAATGACGTTGAAAAAATCGTGCGGACATGACGTACGGTGACCTGGGAATCTAACAAACGTTCGGATCACTGTCCACGATCTAGATTAAAGGTAGAAACGGAAGATAATTCTATTTGCCCGTCGCTCGCCGAGATCAGCCTGTCCCGGCGATGTCACGAAGACATTCGCCGAGGATGAACAGGCCGCTGGGAACGTTGCCCGACTGACGGGGACAGGCTTTCGTCGGCGAGACGACGGCTTCCAGTAATTCCCGTTTCAGTTATCGAGCTGCCTTTGTAAGACACCGTTTTTCAGCCGCGAAACCCGCGGCCCGCAAGAGCAGCGCCGCGGCAAGATAGAAAAGGGGCTAAGCGGATTAGCTCCTCCCGGGATTTAGAAGTTTCGAGCCGCTGTAAATTGCCGGAGTTCCCTAACGCGCTTCCGCGATCAAACTTACATTGTCCTCTGCCGCGGAAAAATCGTCGCGAAGTTGTCGCGCAACTTCCGCGGGATTAATTGACAATCGGGAAGACCGCGGACCTATCGGGCGTCCTATTTGCTTCTGTCTTCCAATTATAGTGTGAAAAGTCCTTACGATTTTGTGCGAGCTTCTTTAAGCTGTGCGAAGTATGGTTCGATTGTTTGAATGATAAACAGATTTTTTTGGTATGTACTAAAAATGGAGGAGTGATTGGGTGTATGAAGAAGAGTTAATGAGAGTAGTCGTCTAATTAGATCACAGATATTGTGTTGTTACGAAGGAAATATCAGAAAGTAACGTTTATTCAAATAAATTTACTTTGATTTATTTCTCGAAGAACGTAGTAAGAAAATTCTAATTGATACTGATCAGAAGCGTTATATTTGTTTTCGTTTTTGAAGTTTTCCAAAGTTATTTGCAAATTAGAATTGTTCCTTTAATTTCCTTTCAGTCTACATAGTAATATATTGGAGAACATAAATTGAAAATCCTGTTACTTAATATTTGTCTAAAAATATTTTCCGAGTGTTTGAGATTGACACAGCTATTCGAAGATATTTTTACTGTTATCGTTATCGATTCCGGGTTGTAGATATTGGATTGTTCTTCTCGAGGAAGATTATTTAGTAGTTATTTGACGTTGCCGGTACCTTCGTGCTGTATGAGAAACTTGTTTACGAGGTGTTTGTCGAGTAAATGTTGACCGTGTCAACGGAATAGGTACGGGACAACGAAATAGTTTCGTTTTATCAAATTCTCGGGTTACCCGGAGCGGAGCTATCTTTGATAATCGGACGCAGGTTATCTGTTGGTATCTGTCCCCGGAATACAGTCGGCGGAAGCCCTCCGGATCGGAGTAAGATTCGTATTATTGGAAGTTTGATGCTGCACGCTGGGCAATATCGTAACCGTGGCACCTGGGGAAACCATTTCCTCCTGGTAATTGAAATGTTCCTTATCCAATGGCCGTCTCGTAAGTTTGTCCGCAGTTGGATGTCCCCGGGGAACGCGTAAACTCTCGTTTCCCAGTGACTACGATAGTCGCGCCTCTCACGTTAATCACGGTGCAATACGTGGGCGATATGAAAAGGAGTGGAAGATTTCGATGTTAAATATCACTCGAGAACGAAATATTTATTAGCAATTATTCCTTCGAAATGAAAGAAACATCGTACAGGTGATATTTAAGAAATTATTTCCAAGTAAATAATTTAGATTCTCAGTATCTTAGATTTCTTTTCAGTTTCAGTGAAAATAAGAATGACAAAATTCTATTTTCAGTCATTTTCATACTGGGTATATTATATTTTTTTTCATTTCCAATGACAATAAAAATTTAAAAAATTCTGTTCTAGATAATATTCATATTAGGTATCTTAGATTTCTTTTCATTTCCGCTGAGAATAAAAATTAAAAAATTTCTGTTCTAAACAATTTTTGCACTAGGTATCTTAGATTCCTCTTCATTTCCTCAACACTCAAGTCACGCGAGTACCGCAGCGAAAGCCAGCGGTACTCTCTGCCGATCCGCAGACGTCATCCCGCGCTCCTCAAAATCCACAGAAAACCATCAGCGTTTTGCGCCTCTCGCCGGCGGATCCCATTTGTATAGGAGCACCAGACCGCGGGATTCCATCGGCAAAGAAAGATCTCGGCCCGCCGCGACTTCCGCCGGGAGGAATTCCCGGTTGCCGGGCAGCAACCGCGGGGAAGATTGGATCGTTCCCCGAAGTCGCGGAACAGAAGTCCGATTCTTGAAACGGATCGGCGAACCGCGGCATTCGAGAGTTCGCAAAGAAGTTCGCCGGTCTCGCGTCGAAAGCAACCCCTTTCATTCCCGGCGGGGGGGCGGGGGGGGATCCCTTTGAGGCCAGGGCCAGCCGTTCATTTGCGTCTCGGGAAATTGGCCGCCGGTTATACCGGTGTTCCGATACGCTGATCGATTAGAGACGTATCGGCGGCTTCTCGGATGCGTCGTCGAGGAGGAAAAAGGGGAAAGGTTCGAGGGTTGCCGGCCGAAGGGAACGGTGAAAGGGTCGGGTCGGGCGTCGGAGAGATAGAGCTAGGAAGGCGAAGGGTTTCGAAAGGATGTGTTAGGGTTGCGGGTCGATGGGGGAAAAATGGAGTGGGAAGTTCGTGGACGTGGGCTATGAATGATACGAGCTCGATCAAAAGGACGCTGAATGTACTTGTAACACTTGTTGGCTGGGATATTGATCCGTACTTGTTAGTGGCTTTCGACGTGTGGAACCTGTGCTTTGATAGGCGGTGGATTGTGAGGATGGTAATGGTTTGTGGAAGGTTGTAATGTTGATTGATGGAATCGAATGACGCGATGAGAAGGAGTTGTATTGAATTGGGTTAAGAAAAGTGAATGGGTAAGGAAACGTTGTTAATGGTTGGTAATGAATAATGAATGATGCTGTTTATTAATGTTAATGATCGTTAAAGCTACTTGGTATCGCAGTTGGTAATGTTAATATTGTGAAGGAACGAATTGTATTGAATTGGGTTAAGAAAAGTGAATGGGTAAGGAAACGTTGTTAATGGTTGGTAATGAATAATGAATGATGCTGTTTATTAATGTTAATGATCGTTAAAGCTACTTGGTATCAGAGTAATGTTAATATTGTGAAGGAACGAATTGTATTGAATTGGGTTAAGAAAAGTGGATACGGAAATATGGTTAATGGTTAGTAATGAATAATGCTGTTTATCAATGTTAATGATTATCAATAGCTACATGGTATCACAATTAGTAACGTTAATATTGTGAATCAATGAATTGTATTGAATTGGGTTAAGAAAAGTGGATAGGGAAATGTTGTTAATGGTTAGTAATGAATAATGAATGATGCTATTTATCAATGTTAATGATTATTAATAGCTACCTGGTATCACAGTTACTAATGTCAATAATTCACTAATATTACAATTACCAATATAAATAGTTAATAACGACTATTACCGATACTGTAATATTAATACTCGTTCAATCCAATAACATTTCACGAACTTCGAGAAATATTAGCTAGACTATTATCCACTCTCGAATCGTTTCCAAGCAACCCGGAAGAGCCGGTCATTGGTGTTCCCGGTAGTCAACGCGTTAACGCGTGCTCCCAACACACCGCGAAAATGGGACGACCGCGTTTTCCAACCGGGACGATCCGAGGATCTGTTGATGACGCTTGACACGTTGGAAACGCGCGCATGACGCTCTCTCTCTCTCTCTCTCTATCTCTCAACCAGCGTTCGTTTTTACGACACGACAGATGGAAAAAAAGTAATAATAAAAGAGAAGAATCGGACGAGCGTGTTTAAAGCCGTGACGATCACATGTTGACATTACATCTCGTTGCTGTTGCACGGATTCGACAGCGCGTTCCGCTGCGTTAATACGAACTGCGTGGATGCGTGCTATCGTTGTTTGCGTTTCGAAGATGCGCCGTTTCCATTTATGTATTTTGTATTTCCCCGATGCACGCGCGAACGCGAGGCGAGACCGTGATCCCGCGAATCGAACGAGCCCGCATAAATTTCAGTCGAACCGAGGGCTCGGACGCGACTCGAATTAAACTTCAATTTTCGGGAACGCCGCGATTTCGCGATTGGATTTCGATTGAAATTAGAGTGAAAGAGGGCTCGCGAGCATCGTTACTAATAGCCGCGGGGCGTGCGAGGACGCGAGTCCATAAAGTCGGTCCGGCGAGCCTAATTTTACGGAAATGTTTTCCCCGTGAACCGGGCTCTCTATGCGGTGGCTGTTTATCCCGAAATTTCGATACGCGAGGAGTCGCCCATTCGCCGGTATTACCGGAATACGAGAAGTTCGGGAACGGGGGATATGAAAATGGGGAATGCTAAATGAGCATGCTCTAAAAAGGGGAACACCGGAATGGAGGATTCGAAGAACATTCCCGAAATGGGAAGATGGAACGGATGAATTTCGGAATGGAAACTATGAGGAGGATCGCGAGATGGGAGGAATGAAAATGAAAAATTCGAGAGTCGGAGAAAGAATTGGAAGTTCGAATATATCGGAACTGTGGGATTTCCTATAAACTTGCGAACGGTGAGCTGTGATTACCGTGCGAGAAGAAAGGCACTTTTCGCGTTCGTGAACGAGTGAATGAATAAATAATAATTATTATACGTAGACTGGCGGGGAAACGTGCGCGAAATTCGAGCTCATCGCGGAACGTTTATCGGATAGACGTTTTTCACGGGGGGTTAACGATACTCACGGTCGGATAAAATTTCGTGCGCGCGCATAGGAAGTCCACGTTCGGCCCGCGGGAAACGTGGAAAGAATGCAAATGCACGGGAACAAGATAATCGTGGGAGCGACGGTCATTTGCGGGTAATGCGTTTCGGTACTTCGTCTAATTCCTCTGCGCGCGCGTTTATCGCGGGCTGTTCCTGACCCGGAAGTTTCCAAGTTCCTCCGGGTCTCGTGTTTAACACGTTGGCAGCCGTTGACGCAGATACACGTCATTGTTTCTGTGTGCTTATTGAGAGCTGTGTACATTGCTTGGGACATTATTGTTGAGATCTTAGATTTTGAACCTGTGAATAAAGTATTCTAATATTGTTATTAGTATTAAGTATTATAATATTATTATTTGGTTCTTAGATTCTGAACCTATGAATAAATAATAGCTACTACTTCTTCGTTTTAGTAATTAATGATACGATTATTGTGATACTAAATAATACTACTAATAATTAAATAATACTACCTAATACTAATGATTGTTAGTAGTATTAAGTATTATAATATTATTGTTCGGTTCTTAGATTCTGAACCTATGAATAAATAACAGCTACTACTACTTCGTTTTAGTAATCAATGATACGATTATCACGAAACTAAATAACACTAACACTAATATTAACATCATTACTTAAAACATTGTGATTTCGCTCGTAGATTTTCATCCCGAAAACAAAGTTTATTATTTCCTCCCCTTAATTATTGATTACACGGTCACTGCAATTCTAAATGATACTACCAATATTAACACGGTAAACACTACGATGTCATAGAACAGAGTACACAAAATGGAAAAGATACAATATTAAATCATTTAAATCATTTGACCGAACACCGCGTGAGGTAGCATTGTTTACAATATAGAAATGTTTTCAAATAATCATCGTTTTATTGAGCGAACTATAGTAATTCGATTTAGGAATCATCGGTGACCCCCATAGCATTCAACGTGTTAACATTGTTCCAATATTATCACTAAAACATTATTACTTCTCAAATTATAAACCTAAAAAGACCAAGTAAAAATTATTATTTCCTCTTTTCTGTAATCAGTATTAGCGACGCGATCATTTCAACGTAAAACGGTATGAGCATCACTCAGCGCCATCGATATCGCCCTAAGGCGTCCGACGCGATGGAATTTTCGGAAATCACTCGCGATATCCTTAATTTCCGTTCATTAAAATAGCCCGGAGTCCCAGCCGAGGGGTAGGGGACGCGAAATCTCGATTCTGCTCGTTGACCCGTGGTGCCGCGGGTCAGCCGAAAAATCCGTGCCCGTGGAAATGACCGAATTTACGGTGCCGATCATCGATAACGCGACGCGTCCCTGGCAAGCTTTCCCTTGATACGTGATAAATATGAGCGCGGATTAAACGAGGCGGGCGCACGACGGGAAATGATTTACATTAACGTTTAATACGTTCAACTTCGTCGTTCACGCCTCATCGTGACGCACGTATATCCGGCCGCCCCCCTAACCGATCGAAAAATTATTTTATCAAGCCAGCGAGTCATTAATTGCTGGCATTTATTATCTGCGCCGCCGATACTCTTTTGTTTCGAGTGTCTGACCGAACACCGGGACACTCCACTTGCATAATTAAAGGTTTTCGTGTACCCCTTTGTTCTCGCGAATGATTCGCCCTTATCCTTTGCAGCTTTGTTTATTCAAATGTTTTATTGTTTGTTCACTGTGTATTTTATTGCGTGAACTATTCTTGCTTTCTAGTTGGCTGTGTAATTTTATTTTACGTGATTTTCTTTAAGTATATATTTCATTATTGAATTCTTATGTCAATGAAGTATTATTTTGTATTGTGCAATTTTACTGCATTTTTACTTACTTCGTTATATATTCGTACTGTAGTAGTTGCTGCACTGTCAATTACAATATTAACAATTAGAGTATTTTAATCATTTTAATTAATGACAGTTTCTGTAGTCCACTCAGTTATGAAACTTTCTAGACTACTTATACAATCTTCACAGAACTACCGTACCAGTCATAATGTTCCGAGTTTTTTGTTTCGCAATTAATATCGTAGAAACTTTGAATATTCCAAAGAATCTCGAAAATAAATAGTTTTCCTTGAATACTATAGTAAATGTTTGAAGAAACTGAAAATAATACATTGTCGCAATTTTCATACGGATCACGTATTAGTCGTATTAAATCGGTAGTTCTGTTGTTAAAGTAACTTTCACTTCACTCATTCTCGCATAAGCTGCCAACAGAATCATTCTTGACAGTAGCAACTCGAGAGTTTTCCGCTTTTATATTCAGGGTTCACAGGCGACTAAAGAAAAGCAGCGAAGGGCAGAATTTTCATTCCTGGCGATAACACCGGGAATGGAAATGCGCGTCGGCCATTATGGTCTACGGCAAACATTCTTTTTTTCTTCTTTGTTATTTGCAGGCAATTACTCGGGAATGGGACCCTCTACTTCCCGCCGTTCCTCGCGCAAGATTTTCGCGCTGAGGTACACAACGCGAGGTACAGATGCCGCGCGACCAGCTCCGTGGGAACAGTGCTGTCTCGCGAGGTCACGCTCCGTGCTGGTGAGTCGATGATAATGCACGTGCTAATACTAACCCTAAAATCACCGGATATCAAATTCTACGTTCTCTTTTGTTCATTAGAAATCATATCAATTCCTGTATTATCCGATTCATTGATTTCTCAATTTTCATCTATCCTTTTGTTTGTGTTTCCAGTAATAAAGATTTATCATGTAATTCACTTATCTCTATTTTGATGATAAAATGAAAATGTAAGTGCTGGTATGGCTAGTGTTAACAATACTTATATTTTCATTTCCAAATCACCGGATTTAAAAATCTGCGTTTTCTTTTGTTTATTAAATTTCATATCAAGTCATTGATTTCTCAATTTTCATCCTTCCTTTTGTTTGTGTTTCCAGCAAAAAAGATTTATCATGTAATTCACTTATCTCTATTTTGATGATAAAATGAAAATGTAAGTGCTGGTATGGCTAGTGTTAACAATACTTATATTTTCATTTTCAAATCACCGGATTTAAAAATCTGCGGTTTCTTTTGTTTATTAAATTTCATATCGATTCCTATATTGTTTGATTCATTGATTTCTCAATTTTCATTTTTCCTTTTGTTTGTGTTTCCAGCAAAAAAATATTTATCATGTAATTTGTTTATCTCTATTTTGCCAGTTATTTGACTAGCTACGGTAGGAAAAGTGCCGGTATGGTTAATGTTAACAATACTTATATTTCCATTTCCAACGTTGCAAAACGATCGAACGTGACCATTGTATCGCAACAACGCCGAATGAAACGAGGTAGAAAATAATCAGAAATAATCTTTAGGTGGAACGTGACACTGCATATCGAGTTCTCTAACGAAGATGGAACGCATCGAGTTAACTGTTTGCCAAGTGATTTTCAAATTTTTCTCTTCGCACCTCGATTGACTAAATAAGTATTAATTTTGAAATTTAACTTTTGAGTTAGTTAATTAAATTTATATTTACATCGAGAAACATTAATTTTACTATATAACTCTTAATTTACTTTATCCAATTGGTCTTTGTATTAATGAATATTAATTCGTATATTTAAATTTTTTTTTAGTTAATTCAATTCAATTTTTAAACAGAAAGTATCAATTTCATTTTATTTTTATTTTAATATTTCTTTTCAAAAACATCGCGGAACGCAATATTAATTGCGAGTGGCGCAATTATTATATTACAAATAGAATCCATACTAATTGGTGAAGTAGCCACGGAAATTAATAACCAATTTGTTTAAACGTAGCGTAAACCCCGGGAAATGAAGAATATGGGAATAATGAAAGTTACAGGATGTCCGGGTGGAACCTCGTTATGCCGGACACCCGGTATACAGCGTAGACAGAGTGCGTTCGCGTAGCTAGCGTAGGTCGTCACGTATTCCCCGGCGCACACGGACACAACTCTCATTATCGTATCCCGGCCCGGTACTCATTAATTACGATGCTTTTTTTCCCGTCCCCTTCCGCGACAGTGAGACGGAAACGGCCGCGCGACACTCTATGCCAACGATATACGGTATCGCAAAAGTAATTACGTCTTCAGCCTCGAACGAGAAACGCGTGTCTGGCAGTGGTCGTTAATAGAGATTTTCTACTTGGCCGTTTTTTTCTGAATATTTGAAAAATGTGACAGGTCGCCGCGAACCTCCTGCCTGGCCGGCAACGTTATATTCATTTCGCTGTCAACGCAAGGACGTTGCTTGAAAATTTTGTAAAAATTAAATAATGTATATTACGTGGCGAATGCAATTGTGCCTTCATTAACTTGGACCAACGAAATTGTATTGTATTATTCAGGGGCGTGGGAAGGCTCGCTTGGAAATTTACAAAGAATTCAACTTTTGCAGTAGGTCGTTTTCTGATTAGGCGTTAGTTGTTTCTAAATTTGGAAATTCGGAAGTTGTTGAGTTCCTGAGTTTCGAAGTTCTCAAGTTGCAAGATTTCAACTGTAAAGTTCCAAGTTCCAAGTTCCCAGTTCCAAGTTTTCAGGTTTCAAGTTTCAAGTTTCAAGCTTCAAGCTTCAAGCTGCAACGTTTTAAGTTTCAAAGTTTCAAGTTTTAAAGTTTTAGTTTCCAATTTACAAGTTCCAAGTTGCAAGTTCCAAGTTCCAAGTTTCCAGTTTCCAGTTCTCAGTTCAAAATTTTCAAGTTTCAAGTTTCAAGTTCCAAGTTTTCAGGTTTCAAGTTTCGAGTTTCAAGTTTCAAGTTTCAAGCTTCAAGCTGAAAGATTTCAAGTTTTAAAGTTTTAGGTTCCAATTTACAAGTTCCAAGTTTCCAGTTCCCAGTTCCAAGTTCCCAGTTCTAAGTTTTCAAGTTTCAAGTTTCACGTTTCAAGTCTCAAGTTTCACGTTTCAAGTTTCAAGTTCCATGTTCCCAAATCCCAGGTCCAAGCTTTCAAGTTTCAAGTTTCAAGTTTCAAGTTTCAAGTTTCCAGTTCCAAGTTTCAATATCAAATACCAATATTCCAGTATCAACTGTTCAAGTTTTAAAGTGCCCAACTTTCCAGCGTTGAATCTTCCAAGCCTTCAACCCTTCAAGTTTCCAAAATTCTAAATCTACCCAAGTTTTCCAAGCTTCTAAATTGTCAAGTCCTTAAATTCCTAACTTCCTACCTTCCCAAGTTTAATCATTTTCCCTCTGCTGTCTCTGAAATTAATCGCAGAAACCGTCGAAACCTTAATCCAGGAAAAGGATTGACCTTAAAAAATAGCTTTTAACTTAAAGTTAATTAAAAAATATCCATCGACATCTTTAGTAAAAATACTATCAAGTGTATTCCGTTTCTCCTTCATTTTCCGTTTGCGAGATAATAACTGAAAGCGGTCCGATCGAGGCTGTGGCGTGGCAAACGGTTGTGTCCACTGAGTTCGTCTTCTATTCCAGACTCGTTTCCGAAAATGTAACCAGAGACGCGTGATCGGTAAACACGGCACCTACTTACCGGGCCGCGTTGTCGCTAAACAAGCCGCAGGCGAGGCTCCTTGCCGCGGTTTTTGCGGCGTCGCCGCGGATCAATGTTTCGACCGCGCGGCGGAAGCGGTGTTGTTACCGTAAGTACTTCCGCCTGGGGGGAGGTAGGAATCGGGGGATATGATATTGGATCCTTACCGTCGGCCAAATAACTTGTTCGTTGATCAGACGCGAAAGCTACTTACCGTAATGAACCGAGTATTTAACTGTTTCGAAACGAAGCAGCTTCTGTTGCCCGGCTAACAGTCCGCACTCGAGCAGTTTGAAAGTCGTACAGTCGGCAAACGCGATAGTTCACTCGAATTCTTCTTCGTTCAAACAATTTTTTTTCGCTTCGTATTATTAGTACTATTGTAGTTTTCATTAAAATTTTTATTAGATGAATTCGGACGATTTAATTAATGAAATATGACAACTTTTATTATAGTTGAATATTTTAAACTAACTTGGTTCAATCATTTAACTATTTATTATAGTTCTTAATTTGATTGTAATGTTAACCCTTTAAATAAAATACCATTACTCATTATTTTGTGAATGGATCCCTCGTTAAGTTGGTTTAAAAGAATGTCATCTATATCTCATAAAAATAAATTGAATATTTCTAGCGACATGTTCGGAGTGCAAAAGGTTAAATTGATCTATTTTCACTTTCAGTGTTTCTGTTTAACTGCTACGTTCATTGATTTATTGTTTCATTGGATTATTACTGTAACAGTATTTCTGAGACGTAGTAATTGCACGTGTGAGACCATTGCCAGAAGTTTCCGTTGGCTCGCCGAATGCTATCGGAAATTAGCAAACAGAATCACGCGCGATTCCCGTCCGACCAAATACATGCTGTTCCTACTTGTCTGATCAAACAGCAGACTTCACTACTTGCTAACTGCATTGTTGCGTATGTCGGATGTCGGATTACACATTATACTGTGTTACTCGTCTGAGTGCTTGTCTTTGTTCCCCTTAATCGATTTCCATGTCTTGCATTTCGGATTTACATTCTTGGCCCGGTATATCATTGATTTTCACTGCTGCCACTAGGGATTATCTTACCCGCGTTCGATCGTTATTTTTATCCCATTCTTTCGATTTCTATGCGAGTCACCGATATACCGTTGGTCTGGTTTATTTTACACATCCACTACTGACGTTATTTTGTTACTCGCTCCCATCAATCGTTACTTATTTTTATCCCATTTAATCGATTTCAGTGTCTTACATGATTGATTTATATTCCCCATCCAATACATTATTAATCTTCGCCACTGTCGCCCGGTATTTCGTTACTCGTAGCTCATCGATCGACGAATCTAACAAGTTTAAAGCGTCTCCGAGCCCGAACAGTCCTTTATACGGTATCAACGAAACTACCCACGTCTGTTACTTCTTTCCCGTCACGTTCGTCATCATTACATATTCATTGGCCGCGTAGTCGATCCAGAGAAAAAGGGCGCTCGAGAATTTATTTATCCTGCAATTCGATTTGCGGGCTCCGCAGCAGAAGAATGGGGACTTCGCATGAGCTGGATAAATATCAATTACAATTGAACGACGTCGGGACGATTCTCTGCTACATGCCTGACGAACCACTGACCTGTACTACTCGCAGTGAATTGCGCGAATTTATCGTTCAAATTCTCCCGTGACACGTGGAATAAACGTTTAATACATTTTCGACGAGAGTACGTTGCTTTGTGTTACTTACCCTGTGAAACATTGATTTGCACCACTGCCAATGGAACAACTGAACGAACTACTATAATATTATTGCGTTATACATATCACGTCTACTATTTTCAGTGAATCAAATCTCAGTTGAAAACTCGATC
This sequence comes from Nomia melanderi, assembly GCF_051020985.1. Classification (NCBI taxonomy): domain Eukaryota; kingdom Metazoa; phylum Arthropoda; class Insecta; order Hymenoptera; family Halictidae; genus Nomia; species Nomia melanderi. Next base: position 11,674,012 of record NC_135009.1, read on the forward strand.
AAACCAAATATACTAATAAACAAACAGACATAATTTACATTTTGATCAAATTTCAAGGAATCAATCAACATAGTTCTCTCCAAAACACGAGCTATCTGCCAAAAACCCTCGTTTCTCTTCGACGCAGCGTATACATTGAAACGTACGAATGAACCGCGAGCAAACTAAAAGACAATAGTAAGTGTTAATGTGTAATATAGGTCAATGGACCAAAGATGTTAATTTTATCTATCTGGTTTGTAAGACCAGATATTCTTTGTAACTTGGTTACACTGGCGTACCGAGTAAGTTTCAAATAATTGACAAGGCTTGGCTCGATTTATCGGACTGTGTGTCCCTTTATTTTCTTGTTGATGACACTTGTCCTAATACTATGATGATACCGTGATATCGCTGTCTCGATAAACTCTGGCTCACTTGTACAATCGAGCGTGTCTTATACTAATTGTGGAGATGAGGGTGTGTACTGTTTCACGTGTATGTTGAAAGTGGGAAATATTTTCGTCCAATGAAGTTGTTGAATCTGCTGTCTTGTGGTCACGCCTTGTAGGGTAAGTCGGACAGGTCGAGTCAGGTATCGTCAGTAAGAGTGAGGAGTACCGTTAGGGTGTCGCGAAGCTAAGCTGTCCTTTGTGTATTGAAAATGTCTTAATTTGTTTTTTATGGTGTGTCGAATTTCTTTTTCTCTATCGTTGTAAAAACTAAGTGTTCCTTGACTATAGAAATGCAAACGGGACGGAGAGGGTTATTGCTTGATCGTATGTATTCTTAACAGTAAGCGAACTACTTCGAGTCTCAATGTAACGAGACTCCTCCCCGAGGTTCGCTGAAAAATGCGGCGAGACTTATCGTCCTCCCTAATACCTCCAATCTGCCCTCCCATCGATCAACCGGCAATTTCACGTTCCCAACAACTTCTCACCGACAAACGTCCCTCCTCGCAACATCGCCTCGTTTCCCGTCACGTCCGTCCCGATCGTCCGGCGCTCGGCCACGTAATCGATCCCCCATGGAGGGCCGGAAGCTCGAAAATTTCTTTATCCGGCGATCCGGCTCCCGTGGGAGGGGGGTTACGCGCGCACAATGAACGTCAATTACAGGCGGAACGTCTTCGCGGACGTGTCCCTTCTTCGCGGCCGAAACTTCCGGGCGGATCCCATTATGCCGTTGTAACGGACTCGCCGCGTTTCCCGCCGAGAACACCGAGTCCCGGTAAATACCGAAGGGAAAACGCCGCTGAAAGCCGTTAAATTGTATCGGGGGAAGTTCGATTCGGAGCGCGCGACCGGAAAGAGGGAAGAAACGCGCGGCGAGCGGGGCGAGCCGTTGCCACCGCGGACAAAACTTTGCCCGGGCGCGGGTCGCAGGAGTCGGGGCTCGGTTTACGTGAGCCACCATTTAAATGGCTGATTTTAAGCCGACCGACGCGACCGTCGCATACAAAGCTGCAGCTGTAGGGTGGCACCTGTACACAGCGCGGCTGAAATTAGAAGGGAATTCGGGATCCTTTTATTTAAGTTCAACCCCCCCCCGCAGGACTTCGACTCGGTTCATCGGAGGCAAATGGGCTCGCCGGGTGGCTCGGGCCTTTAACTTTGTTTGTCGAGGACGATTTTTAACGCGGCACTGGCCTCTCTGCTCGGCTAATTCGGCGTGGATGTTCCTTTGCTGGAATTTTCCGATCGCCGTAGCGTCGAGGATTTCGTTCGTATCGATCGTCGATTTTTAACTATTGCTTCTCGGTGTACTGGGGATCGGTTTAACCCTTTGCGGACGAAGATACTTTGAAATGTACAGAATCCTCAACGGATGAAGCCAAATTATGTAGAAATTGCTTAAGTAATAGCAAAAACATAAGCTACATGCTAATTGTTTCGCTTTGATCTTTCATTAAAATATACTCTACGTGCATTCGTCCCGCGTTCGACGAGAACACGCTCCACTTCTCGATTTTATTGCGCGCCAGAGGTTTCTCCAACTAAATTCCACTGTTAACTGGTTAATAACGCAGTTTAACCCTCGGTACATTCTACCCACATACCCTTCAATTACTCTAGAAATTTCAATCACAGTACAAATACTTTTCACCATACTTTATCACTGATTTCTAATTATCCACCGGTCTAATCCCGACGCAGAAGGCTGAACCTCACACGCTAACTTCTCCAAAGTCACCGAAGAAAGAGAAAAGGAACCTCGAGCAGGGTACCAACCGCGCCGGTGTCTGGATTGCGGGAAAAGGAATACTCGATTAGAGAAAGGGCAAAGTCGGCGGATCTGCAGGTTGCCTTCCATCTCGGAGCTGCAGGCTTGCTCATCTGGATGCACGGTATCGCGAGTGAAAAGCCTAGGCTACGGTTAAAGAGCGATGCCAGGCCGGACAAGGCTGAAAAGCGATGAGGAATTTATCTGAAATGACATCGGGCCGACCCTCGTCTCCGGCAAAGGACTTATATCCGAAGAGCCAAGCGCAGGAGAGGTTGGGGGGGGGTGGTAGAGGGACAGGGAGACAGAGAAGGCTGCATTGTCTGAAAGGGGAACCGTGCTACCCTTTTTCCCGTGAGCCGGCCTGGCCGGGCCGGTCCACGAGTTCCGCGAGAAGTCAAGGGACCACGGGAATATTCATCGAGCCGTGCCACTTTCGATGATGATCTCTGACGCAAGCTGCCTCGAACGAACCTCCGGCGAGACGAGAGGCGAGAACCGGAATATCGGGAGCGGGGCTCATTGTTTTTTCAGGGATCGGTAATTAATTAATTCTCGGCTCGGGGTCAAACGCCCGCCGCTGGGAGCTGCCGCGTTCGAGAAGGTAATTAGAGCCGGTTCTTTCGCGACTGTTGCTTGCGCCGGGATCTGGGGATTTTGTCATCGATCGTGCCGCTCGCGACGATTCAATTGTCACGAGAATTGTGTTTTTCTCGGTGGAGATCGGTTATTCTTCAGTATTCTCTTTGGAGATTGTTTTAGCTGTAACTAGATGCTGACTGGGATTCGGACAATAGCATTGTTACTTTAGTACATTGGTGGAACAATTTTGCCAAGCGATTCTCTTAGTTTATGGGATCGAGTTAGATTTTGCTACTTGTTTGGTAGGACATTGTCGATTACTACTTTCTTTGAATATTTCGTGTTGCGATCTCTTTACAAATGTAGTACTGGCGAAACATATTTCTTTGTCAAGGTTAAACTCAGTTTAACACGTTAAGCACCATGTCGGTCACTGGTGACTGACGCTTCTAAATAACTAAAAGCAATCATAACATACAAGACAACCGACGTGAAATAAAAATGTTTAACAACGCAACTAAGTTGATAATAGTGTAACGCAAACATTGCAGCGCCAAGCTATTAATAATTGTTCCTGCTTTTCTTTGCTATAAAAGAAACTCTAGGGGAAAACGCTTAAAATTTTCGTGGCGCTTAACGTGTTAATCATTGAGTGATTATTGTTTATTTAGATTCCACAGGAGACAGTACCTTTTAGAGTATAAAGCAAAGCAGAAATGTTTAATTAATATACGCGAACGCAAGAAAAATGGTAACCCGGTAGATCCCAGGAACAAATTAAGTTGCGTTCGCGAGGACCGTGAAAAATTGTTCCGCCTAACTCAATTCCGTCGCGGAGTATCGAACCGATCACGCCCGAAGGGATCGACGCCGAAAATAGGCGTTGGAAACGCGCGTCACGCGAACCGGGGAAAACTTAATCCCGTCGGCGGTTGGGAATCCACGGGAAAATATCGTTGCCCGGTTGGCTGGAGATCTGCGCAATATTGGCTTCATTTGCACGTTTCGTTTCGCGGGATTTTATCGGCGCTCGAGGAGCCTCGTAACCGTTCGCGTCGGCCCAATCTCGCCTCGACGTTGGGCTTTCCTAATTTTTAACACTTCGGGGGCGGCGTCGGCGCAGTGCACCGTTGCCGATACGGTTTACTTCATTTATGGCACAAATAACGTTAACACGGTTAGCTTTATTCTTTTGATTATTTAAGCCTTGCCCTGTAACATCGCTTTAACACTAGAACTACCGATCACATTTTTATTGAGATTTTTACGAACTTCTTTCTAATAAGTATAAGCGTGCGTTTATCAAGATTTCGTTAATTATTTCTCGCGGAAATATTTGTACCTTTTCAATATTTGTAAGAGAAGAGATCAGGAATAAGTCATTCGGACCCATCTGGTAAATTAAATTGATTTTGACGAGCTTATAAATGTGACTTTCTTTGAAATATGAATCAACGTTTCGTATTACAATGACGAGGGTCGCTTAAGATCCTAATTTATGTTAATAGTTTACTCTTTACACCCGGAATTTCTTCTGAATTTCTTTCTTGATAACTCTGTATTATTAGGATGTTTTATTTGAAATGCATAATATTGAAAATAACATAATAATGCAATCTATTTTGAAAATATCTTTACAAAGAAGCACACCAGTGAATAATTGTGATTGTTACTTATTTTAATTATTTATTTCAATGGACTGATCTAAAAATATATATTTTCAAATATGGCGAAGTTGGTGAAATTGTAGGGAAGAGCTTGACTCGAATGTCTAATGAATTATTAACGATAAAGTATCTTTATCGAGCATAATTGCGAAGGAAGTTGTAGAACAAGAGGTTAATTGCCATTTGTTCGTCTATCTAGAATCAAAGATGGCTACAAGGAAATCTCGAGAAATCCAGATTGTCAACGAACTGCTATAACATCTGTAACAAAAGAAGCAAGGGTTCGAAAGAACTGTAAGAAACCGAAAATCGGGCGCCGTTCCTGTAGGGTTAACGTCCCCACTCCCGGAAACGACGGCAATAATCAAGAATCGCCGGTTCTTACATCCCATTCGGGATCCCCGTTGCAGTCCCCTAATTGGGGCGTTTAAGCCGAGCTTAATTTTTTACGATGTGGCGTTTTACGATCGCGATCGTGAACCGCTACTTCCCCGCGGCGGCGCCAAGAGTTTTAATCCGCGAAGATTAACCGGCCGCGCCAGCTAACTAATTAGGATTTAACGGTACGGCGTTTCAGCGCGCCGATGAAAAGCCTTTTTTCGAGTTTCATACGGATGAATTTTGCTAGGGAATGGCTATTCACGGGGGACTCCCGCTCGGAATAGTGGAATCTTGTTGAACGAGATGTCGGAGGAGTGTCTACTGTAACTTACTGAATACGGGGTGTTTCTGAATTAATGGCGCTGAAATAAATGGTAAATAATGTTAAAATGTATATCTGAATGGACGGTAAAATGGTAATTCAAACGCGGACCCGAGTGGATAATGTACTGTCGCATTTTTCAGTTGGAAGCTCGTTTCCTAATGAGTGATGATAATTAGTAATTTAAATAGTTAACCGACTGGATATATAAATGAAAAGATCAATGAAAAATGTACAGCATATTCCATATAAAACCTCGTTCCCTAATGAGTCGTAATAAACAGATATTTAAACAGTTAATCAACTGTAGATCTAGATAACGAGTGAGAAATATCGAACAATTGCTCATGGGAAACCTTTATTCATGAACCAATGTCAATCGCCTCGCAAAGTCAGTTTTTCTTCAATTTTTTCATCGGTTCCTTTTGTGCTACGTCACTTTTGACACACCCTGTACGAAGAGGCTATTCGCCGGCAAAATACTCGCCGAGAGTTCGAGAAGGACTAAATTCTCCGTCGGGGGGGTAGGAATGTCCATGGGCGCTGTATTTTCGCGAAGTTCCCGAGCCAGAGATGGACTCCATCGATTGGTCCCCGTCGGAGGAAAGTTTGAGGCCGCGTCGACGGCAACAGAAATTCTTCTTCTGGTCCGCGGCGGAAGTTTCTCCGCGCGCCGAGCCAATTTAAGCCGAAAAGAGGAATTCGGAAGTCGAGTTTGAGCTCGATGCTCGGTGGCCATACGTCCGACTCTATGGGGAAGAAAGTTGGTCAGTTCGCGGAAAGTTCCCGAGGGTTTGATGCGACCCGGGAAGATGGCTGACTTCGATTTCTGTTGCTTCCCGTTCTTTTCGCTGGCCTTTCTTCTCGGAAAAAACCAATTTCGAATTGGATTCTACCTATTCGCGTGCTGCGCCTCCGCGAAATTTAGTGGAAATCATTAACTTTTATCTTTTATTGTGTATCACTTATCCTTTCTATAGCAGAGATACAAAGCAATGATTAATTTGGTATGAAAATTCTTATATTAATCTATTATCTAGATATTTATGTTACGGAACATTTGTATTCGATATCAATTATATACCAAGTCATAATTATTTCCTTATAATTTGAAAGCTTCCATTTCTATTTCGACCACACGGATCGAAATTAGTTATTACTGACGTCTCCTTTCTGTAATTACTAAGAAGATAACAGATGTTCCTGAGAAATGATTAAAGAAATTGATTTAACAATGCGAAGACTGAATTGTAAACCAATTGAAGACTCGATAGAAGCACTCTTAGAATTTCTACAGATATATCTCAAAAAGTCAGTTCGACTACTAGTTTTGGTGTTAGTAAACACAAAACACCTAGTCCTACGATTTCTTTCACAAATCTATTGCACTTTATTACCGACAATCCACTATAAAAGGAATACGAAATTTTTATTCTTATACAACGTCATTATCATTACCTCTTTCTTCAATTATATGAAATAAATATTGTAGGAGAAAGAGAATTTTATTTGAAACAGTATAATTATCTGATGACAACTCACAATAAAATAATCCCCAAATCAAACAACTCACACACTATATATTCACTCAGATGCTCTTGTCTCACTCGCACACTTTCTAGAACATTCTCTCATTCCCATGCATTAACTTCACGTATATTTGGAATATTCTAGATTCATTAAAAACGAACATTATCAACATAAAAATGAATATAGAGAAAATCAATTTAGAATATTCCAATGCTTTCAACATTCATCTATTGCACACAGATTCATCACTCATCAATATATCTATTCTCAAACTCAAATACATCCATTCCCACAATACGTATCCCTAAAACTTATACCACCTTCGATATTTTCCTCTCGTACCTACAGACTCCATTTACCCTATTTTCATTCGAATTCTCGCGTGAGTCGAGGGTGGACAGATTCTCGTCGCGATCGTTCGTCGTAGAGTCGCAGATAAACCGGCAGCATCGGATAGCAGACAGTAACGCGATTCAAAGGAACCAAATGACCAGCGGGAATAAAGGAGGGGCCGTTAAGGGTCGCGACCTGCAGGTTCGTCTCCGTAGGAGACGGTACACACTGGATCCCCCGGTGACGCGAGAAACGGAGCAGGGATCGCAGACGGTTCGCCGGTCGGCGCGAAGGACGCTGCAGCCGGCGCGGTCCGCGGCCATTCAGGCCAGCGATAATTAACGCGGGAATAAGCAACCGGAGTCGGGGTCCGTGACTCGAAATGCAAACGGGGTCCGATGAATGGTCACCGGCCGTCGCCCCCTATCCTCATGACCAATTAACCGTCTCATTCAGCGTATCTCGCGGATCCATCTGGCCGCGGGGGCGTGTATCAACTGGAATCGTCCCACGGACCGGCGAATGCGACGAGGATAAAAAGCGCCACGAAAGACGAATGCGACGAGGATAAAAAGATCGCTGGAAAGACCGGGGTAAGGGGGATAGGGGGAGGTGGAAGAGACAAGTGTAAGCGCGTCGGTTCAAAGGGACAGCGCGGACTGAAAAGGGGTTAGGTCCGGGGGAAAAGGAAACGAAATTGCGAGTCGGACTTCGAAAGAAACGGACGGGAACGAGAGAAACGCGGGATTAGATGAAGATCGCTGGCTGGAGATATCGGTGGGACGAAGTTAGAGGGTGAAGGGCGGCGTAGGGTGAACGTGTGGTTCTTCTTCACGTGACGAGATGGCGAGTTGTGTTACTTGCGATTTCGATGTATTATACTTTGGGGAATATGATCGTTTTCATGTGTGTCCCTATCTTTTTAGAGATGCAGTGTGTATAGGAAATGTATTATTTTTAATTTTCATATATTTTGGGGAATATGATCGTTTTGATACTTGTCTTTACCTTTTTAGAGATGCAGTGTGTATAGAAAATGTACACAGAAAATATACTAATTGTAGTTGTGATATATTTTGGGGAATATGATCGTTTTGATACTTGTCTTTACTTTTTAGATATGCTATGTCTATAGGAAATGTATTATTTGTAATTTTGATATATTTTGGGGAATATGATCGTTTTGACGTGTGTCTTTACTTCTTTGAAATACAAGGTGTATAGAAAATGTACCCAGAAAGTATATTTACAGATTAATAGAATACATTTTACCCTCAGCGATTCAAAGCGTTTCACTTCGAAACCTATCACGTTACTCAATTCAATAATATCTTAACGCAGAGATTCAATGATCAACAAATATCTGAAACACTGAAACTGCACTCGCAGTATTGTAACTATAATCTTACGAACAACATTACAAACCCATAAAGTACCTACCAGATAAGATCTATCAGATAAACTATCAACCATTCCGATATTAACCAATAAATCCACTCCCCACGAACTCTCAAAAAAAATAAAGAATCCACAAATATTTCCCTTAACGAACAAATTCCAACGAACCTCCCCTATCCCCCGTAGCATCCTATTAGAGTTCTCCGCACACAGAAACAGCGGATGAATAGCGGAAACAGGAAAAATTCGCGAGGACCCGGAATAAGAAGCAAATAGTAGCGTAGACCGGTTGAAAAGGAAAAGGGACAACGGTCGTTGGGAAGGGTTACGGGGGTAGGGAATCGGACTGGCAGGGAGAAAGGCGGCGAGGGTCGGTCCCCGGTGGTAGGGGATGAAATCTTGGTGAATGCCGGGTCACTCGTTTAAATAATTAAACGCGTAATTACCGCCGGCTGGAACACATTTTAATGAACGGTGCCTTTTCCACGGATCTCACCCCCCACCCTCGCGCGCGCGCCGGTCGCTCGAGCCTCGAGACTTTCACAAGGGCGGGAGACGTTCGCGGCGAAAGTTTCCGAATCGAAACTGCGGAACGAAATAGATTGGCCGGTAACGAGACGCTTCTTTTCGCTTCGAACTCCGTTCTCGAGCGTTTTGCCGGCTGCAGCTTCGGTCAGTACACTTCGGGGATACAAAGTTCCGTTCCGCTTCGGCTCTTCTTCCCGGCAAAGGCTGAATGTTCGGACGTTTCCGCGGGAACCGCTCGAATTATCGGATGGATGACGGCTGTTAACGAGACTGCCGGGTCCCGGGGCCGATGTAACGAGGTTTAATTAACGCCGGGACTCCGTGTCCATTTTTCATCGCGGTAATTGCGCTTAAGGAGTGGAAAGTTGGCATTTATTAGTCCGGACTTGTTAGCGGAGGCAGCTAAGCCATCTGAGTTAGCGGATTCGCTCGGTGAATGGATTTTCGTAAGAACGGACGGGATACCGGGCTCGTTTCTTGATTATTGCTCGTTATTTGCGGCGGATCTCGGCGGGAATTTTGTACAGCGCCATAATGGGAGTTATAGGAATAATAATCTTTGGGCTGATTTGTAGATTTATTTATTCCGTTAGAAGTTATACATTTTCTTTCAACTTCTCCGAATATTCGTTACAGTAACTCATACTATTTATTTTCAGAATCATTTAGGGTATCGACTACTTTCGAAACATCGATAACTGTAAGATACTTCTAGCGTTAACACTAAAACTACCGAGCAGTTAAATTGTCTTTTTGAAATTCCTTTATAGAAACTCCAAGTATCTATTACTTTAATTGATTTACAATTCAGTCTTTGCGTCGTTAAATCAATTTCTTCGATCATTTCCCAGAGAAACATGTTATCTTCCTAACAGTTGCAAAAAGAAGACATCAGAAATGGTTCATTCTGACACGTCCGCTAGTTTTAGTGTTAAGAACAATGCGGTGTACGAGAACACTGCGAATTTCTGATAGATCCGAATCAAAGCTTCGCATCCTTGAAACCAAAAGCTGTTCTCAAAGAGGTTTCAACGTTTCCATCGAATAACCTGAGTCCCAGCGTCTCAAAACAATGTTTGAATAAATATTCCCCAATAAAGTAATTCGAAAGGAACACGAGTTAAAGGGGAGCAAAGTAAATTTGTTCGGTTGTCTCGAATTAATTCGCGCGAAGCGGAGTTGAAGATAACATTCAGCCGCGGCGTTAACGCGTTGCCAGCCACGGTATCGTTGAAATTTAAATCTTGACAGTCGGGCGGGCCGGGGTATAAAGAAGCAAAAGTGCCCGCTGGAAATTTCAGGAAAGCGTCGCGACGTCGGGAACAGAAAAGGCGTCTCGTAAACACGTTACGTCCAATATTTAAATTGCGCCGGCCGAAATGAGACAGCGTAACAGCGTGACGTCCGACCTGACAGTACTATTAAGAGCAATATCGTAGCCGGCCTGTCAGTTCGGAGAATAAATGGAGCAGCGACGGAACTGCTCGAGCTGAAAATGAATTTCCGGATGCGGCGCTAATCTTATCTCCGACGGAGAATTCACCCCGGCGAAACGTTTCGCCTTTCTTTATCCCCGCGGAGTAAAGCCGAGTAAATCTAGCTACCCGGCATCAAAAAGAACATCAACGCGCTAAAACATAAACGTATTATTAATCCGATAGCTTGTATATTTTATAGAACTTGATACTCCTTCCCGTTGCTCATTGCGAAGCTTCTTCCGACCCGTTTCCTTACAGATGGGGAAGGCGGAGAATCGTTTCTTAAACGTCGGCGATATTAAAACGTCGAACAAAGGTATCAGACGGTTCTTGATTTAACTGAATTCTCTATTGTTTCTGGGTTAACTGAATATTAACCCTGTCTTCGGTTTGAATGAATGGCAGAAGATATTCCTGGTTTATGTTTGCCTCTGGCTAATCTAATCTTACAAGTGTGCAATTTTCTTCGTCAGATGTCAATTAATTCAGCATTTTTTAAATTAAACTTTGATGTGTAGTTTGAGTTATGTATATCTTAGTATTTTGATTGTAACTAACATTGATAACTGATAACTATTATTATCGTTACGTGACATTTGCTCAAAATAAAAATTTCCCAAGATGAATGTCAGAAACAAAGGCTAAACCAATTTCCTTTAACGCTAAACGAACCGAGCACTTCAACTGACTTCTTGAAATTCCTCTATAACAATCTAGAGTCTATCGAGACTTTATTTATAATCCAGTTTGCGTATTGCTAAATTTCATTGATAATTCTCAGAGAAACACCTGTTATCTTTCTAACACGTTGAATTCTAACCAAATCGGATTACTATAGTTCACTCAATTAAACGACGATCATTTGAAAACATTTCTATATCATAAACAATGCTACCGATTGCGGTGACATTCAGCTAGAGGGACGTGCAATAATAATAATGCGATTCGAACAAATGATTTAATATTATATTCTTCATTTCGAGTACTCGTCTAGAAGCGAAGAAAAGAAATCAGGTCATTTAGTCTAGTACATTCACTGTTAAGAATCTCAACTCCTAAAGAAGATAACAGTCCACTAAACTTCAACACACCCACGTTCGAAACCTTACTTTCATCAGAAACGCATGGAATCCGTCGCCTCGCCTTCCGAGAATCTTCTCCCAGCCGACTCTCGCCCAGACAATTCCCAAAAATTCCAAATCTAATCGATACTAGCAAATAAATTGCTGTAAACCTATCCACCTCGAAATTCGTATTCCCAGCGACGATCCACCATCGCGATCCGGAGCTGTCTGCGCGCAGTATCGTCGAACGCGAGGGAAGCGGAGAGCGCCCCACGAACGCAATTCCGATTCTTCGATGGGGCTCCGGAGGCAAAGCAGAAACTTCGGGCCATTACATCCTCGATTTACTCCGGGATCGGGCGGGGCCGTAATGGCAGGCGCGTCGCCGTCCCCCGTTCCCCGTTCCGGGTGCGTCCCGCCGTTTCGTCGATTTTTATCGTGAGAATCTCCAGCTCGCGCGCGCGTTTTACCGGATGTCACGTAGCTGCCGCGCGCCTCGCGTGATTTATAACTTTCCAGCGGTAGCTTCGCCGGTGCCGGCACTCAAGAACGTGTAAACGAAGTCGGAGTCCATGAATAGCTTGTATTTTTCTGAAACTCCGCGCTCGGGATTCTGGCGGTCTTTGTGGAGCTTCTCTTGAGCCAACTGTTACGTTATAGGAAGATGGGAGTCGACGGCGTGGATAGTTGCTTGCTTGATGTCACGTTTGCTGAATAGGTTTCTTGCTGTGACGTTGTTGACGATTTTAATACATTGTCGAAACGTAAGAGTACTATTTCCGTCTGCCGTCGAGTGGCAACCCTTTGCACTCGAAAGGTGACTCTCACTCACCGCTTGATTTCATGCAGAAAAACTATAAAATTTTATGGTTTATATTATGCTACTTATACCGCGTCAATTTGAGAAATATTGAAATAAAACAGCTTTGTTCCCGGATATACAGTTCGATTTTTCTTCGAGTTAATTTCACAAAATATTTATTAAATATTTCTAGTGGAAAACTGCCGAGTGCAAAGGGTTAAATAAATACTTGTACAACTTCGTTGATATTTCTGGTAAATATAGATAGTTGATTCCTTTTGTGTATGCTTGAAAGTATTTCTATTTGTAATGGAAACGCTCGAAAATATGTTGAGTAATAAATAAATGAATCGAAGGAGACTGATATAAGTTGAAATGAACGAAAATGGCCCGCAGGCAATGTGTTAAGAGGTGTCTCGTTTTTCGGTGTGTATCGTGAGATATTTTTAGTTAAATTGGAACCAATTGTGTTATAAAGTATTTTTATTTCGGATAGAACTTTCGGTTATTTTATCGAGAAATATTTTTATTTCAGTTAGAACTTCCAGTTATATTATCGAAAAATATTTTTACCATTGTGGCTTTTAATGATATTATCGAAAAATTTGTATTTGAATTAAGATGATTGACTATATTATCGTAAAGTATTTCTATTTCAATTATAAGTTCCAGTTAATACCGTAAAGTTTCATTTATTCTGACTGATGTCAATGTTCTATCCCTTTCTTGGAAGAGAGAAGTTACTCTAACACAATTTTTCTATTTGCGAATCTAGATTCTATTTAATACAATTATTTCATTTAAGAATATGACTTCCATTTAACTCAATTGTTTCGTTCGAAAACATCTTGGGGAATTCTATGTTCTAGCTCGATGCAGTATTAATTTTCTACATTAGATCTGATCTAATTCCGTTATTCTCCGATCAGTTCTGTTTCAATGTAAGTTCCATGTTGTTCGCGTATGCAGACACCCAAGTTAGCGATTTCTCCGTGCGCCAACGCCCAAAGTAGGTGTCAGCAAACAACGCCGAAACCCATGAAAAATCTACCAAACCCTGGCTCGGCTGGTTTTATGTAAATTCCGAAGGGCGGAGCTGAAATCCCGCTCTCCCTTTCCCGTCGTTCCTTTTTCAGCGACCGCGGTTCGATTCGATATCGTTAAACAAATGCTGCGCTCGCCGGATATCCTACCGCGGACGCGGCTCTTCTCGGTGATTTATGAATGGCGAGCGATTAATCAGCTTCTGACGTGTTCCGTTTCCGTTTCTCGGTGATCAGTTGGAATTTCTGCGGTACCCGGGGCTCTTCGCGATGCAGTCTTGCCGTATAAATGGTGATTATTGGGTTCCCGTTCCCAGCGGGGGCGTTCCCGGCGACTCGCGAATGATTTGTGAATTAACTAAAGCTTTGTTGATGACTCTAATCGGATGAGCGTTTCGTTAGGAACTCGGAACACGACGAAAACTCCGGAATTCGTTGGAAATTGGAGCATACGGGGATTCGTAAAAACGGGGACGATTAAGAATAAATAATACTTCTGTGATTTATGTATTCAATAGATAATTTATATACTTAATAAATCAATATAAGCATCGGCGAGTGGAAATGCACTCCTGATGTCTCTTTTTGCAATTATTAAAAGTATAACAGATGTTTCTTCGAAATCTCTGGGAAATTCAGAGAGAAATTTCTAATTCTTCTAAATTTAATTCTAGACAATCTAAATTTTCTAATCTCTGAGGAATGATTCAAGAAATTGATTCAACGATATGCAAACTGAATTGTAAATCAGATCCTTAATAGATACTTTTAAAGTTTCCACAGATAAATTTCAAAAATTTTATTTAACTGCCCAGCAGTTCTAATGTCAATTTGAGAGTTCGGCATTGATAGGGAGTTAAAATTAATACGGAATCAATAGAAAATTGGAATTCATAGAGAACTAATGGGAAATTTAAATGAACAGGGAATTAATAGAAAATTGAAATTACTTACGGATACAGGGATATTAGTTTATCGTAGTTTGTTAAGAATTCATGGAAATCGAGCGTCATAAAAGGATAACGTGAAACGCGTCTCCGCATTGATGCATAATTGTGACGCGAAACAATGGACGCGAATGTTTATCCACGGCGCCGCGTACAACTGTACCAGTAATTATGCGTGTGTAATAATATAATTAATAAATAGGATCCTCTTTGCGTTTCATAATGATAATATCGTTTAATTAATTACCTCGGTACGGGATAGTGGTATCGGAACGGTCGCGAGCACGAATCACGCGCGTTAATGTGCGCACGGCGCGCGGTCGGAATATAACTTTGATTTTCGCTTCGGATCGGCGACAATGATTATCAACTGCCTATTAATGCCGCGACAAAATATTTACGAATGCAACCCGATGCTTCGAGACAGGCCGGAATTATAAACGGGACGCGGCGCCCTCGCGTTTATGCATGGGAATCATTGACCCGCGTCGAATGCCCGCTCCGCCCCGTGAAAAATATCTGTAAAATTATCAATTAAAATGGAGCACGTTTGTATTGTTGTTGATTATTAATCGAATCCGCTGCCGCCGACATTCTACTGTAAACATTAGTATTCAGTTCCCAGGCATTAAGCGTCGATATCGAATGAAGCAACATCATAATCAGAAAAATTTGCGAAAGGTATCACCTGCCTTTCATTTAAGCTCATCGAACTACATCGTTTTCACTGATATTTTCAAGTATCATACTAAAGTAATAGAATTAATAAACTTCGACAATTCTGTTTTATATTGATGATACATAATAGCATAAATGAACTAGGCTGCGTAACAGTATAATGAATACGATAATAGAAATGATGACGGTTTTTATTTTCATCGAAGGTTAGTGATCTGTTGAACCAGCAAATTTTCCTTCGACTACTTGCGATAATAAAGTTTTTATTCAAAGAAATAGATAATTTTGCTGTTTATCTATTTATTACCTGAAGATGATTGGTTTTTGCGCTGCTAACCAGGATTTTTCTCGGATTTCAGTGCTAACGGTGCCCGGTTACGACGTCAGGGTGAACAGATCACCGGTGGTAGAAGGCTGCAACGCGGTTTTATCTTGCACCGCGCGGGAAGACGTCAAAGAACACCTGACAGTCACTTCCTGGTTCCGCGACGATGCCATTCTTCTACCAGGCAGCACCGACACTGGTGAGTAGTCCGCGTTCCATCAATTAAATGTTTATTTCAACGAAATTCAAGAATATTCCGATACCATCAAATACTTTAGTCGAATATCATCGAATTCGATTGATTAATATTTCGGAAGAAAGATACATAGACATACAGCGAGACTGTCCATTTCTTCGCCTATTTTTCAGCTCTGCAGCTGCTTTCCGGACGAATGAATTGCATTTTTGAACTTTCAAACGTATTACTGATTCTCTGAATACTCCCATTTACAGCGGAAGTTATTGGGAAATCAAAATTTCGCGTGACAGAGACTGAATGGTCTAAAAATCAGTGAACCGAACAATATTGAACAATATCGCGCCGAATATGCAAATGAAAATGAATATTCAATTAAACGTTCCGTCGCGCGATATTCGTTAAAGTATTCCAATAGAAGTTTCAATGAAAAGTCATTTTCGAGTGTTTCCCTGGGAATGAGGAACGCGGCGCGTTCATAGATTACCAGCGATGTAAAAGTTTAATTTCGCGTTCGTCGGATTCTTCCGACGTTTCCCCGGAATCGTGTAATCCTCCCGCGAATAAGGGACATTTTTCGTCTCATTACGGGAAACATTTAGCGTTTCGCTTCTCTGTTTGTAAATACGACGGTAAACTGGATAGGAATGCTTATTCAAGCTCCAGTGTTCCATAAAGTATTTCATCAAGTGAGCGACAACACGCTGTCGGGGTATTCCTAAGAAATGAACCTCTTTGAAGCGCACTCGGCGCGCGCTCGAGGAATAGTTGACTCCGCTGTAAACGCGGAATGCGGTATTAATATTGAAATCTTGGCTGCGCGACGCCGTCGACTAGACACATTCAGTGAATCGTCTAAATTTCATAGCAGCCTCCCGACGCAGACGCTTCCTCGGCGCTGACTTTGATCCTCTAAAGCGCGAACGGATCTAAATAAACTTCGAAAAACGTGTTGCTAACTACCTTTCACCGGATCGTATGGAAATCTTTTGCTTATCCAGTTTTACGAAGCGTTTTGCATATTTAGGGGAATTCATCGTTTCATTTTTAATTGTGGTGTAATTGAATATGACTTAAGAAGCAATGACCGTTTCCATCGAGGAATTTCCATTTCAGAGTCATGGGAAGTAAAACCAAGTAATTACTGTATATTATTTATGGATAATAATAATTAATAACTAATAAATAGTATATAGTATTATTTATTAATGCTTCATTACTTCCAACGCTCTCCACTCGCAATCAACATAAAAATTATTTCCTTTCTTCTCGAACTATAGCTAACAAGATAAATCTAAAAACTCTTTTCTCAAAATCTCGAAATTAATCATTTCTGGTGTCTTCCTTTGCAGTTATTTAAAAGGGAAAAATATCAATTATAAATTCTTTGTGAAATTATTCATACCCGTTTTTTATGACTAAAAGCAGGCTCTTCAATCTTTCTTTCACGTTAGAAGTGATTTCTCTTAAAAAATTTCTCTGCGTCCAAAAGGTTAAACAATCTGAATCACCGACACCTACACTGAAATCTCTCAACCGTAATCTTAAACGCACGTCCACAGCTTCAACAAAGAAACTATTAACACTAGAACTACCAAGTACTTAAACCGACTGTCCAAGATTTCTCTATGAGAGCCACAAGTGTAGTGATTAAAATATCAATCGACATACACATCAATTTAGGTATCACTAAATTTCCCTAATAATTTCTCAAACAAGTATCTATGCCTTTCCAATAATTATAAAAGAATAAATCGAGAATGGGTCATTTCGACCTAGCGGTTAATTCCAGCTACGAAAGAACCGCTAAAGTTGCAACGCGAAATTAGAACGCTGATCCGCCGAATTAACTGTGTTTGACGAGTATACACGTCATCGTAAAGCTTGACACGATACCAATTCTTTCAGCGACGAATTCTTTATTTCTTCACATGAACATGTAATTCTTTGTTTCGCTTTGATCTTTCATTAAAATATACTCTATTCGTTCTGCGTTCGACGAGTGCTCCATTTTTTCATTTCACTGCGCGTTAACTGGTTAAACATGCGCCGCGCGTCCGTCGCGGGAAGAGGGATGCGGCGAGACGCGGGCGCAGTCGGTCCATTTGTCACGGATACCGCGAATTAATTTTCTTCGCGCACATAGGTGTAACAATTACGCGAGCTCCCTCATCGGGAACGAGGCAATTCAGCTCCGGGGTAGCGGCGTGAATATCGCCGTCGCGGGGCGCGGGATCATTTAGAATCTCGGGTCCCGTATCCGCGCGCCGCGCCGTTGCATTTTGTTGCAATGATAATCGTAAACAAGTCACGCGCCGCCGCCGGATGCAATATTGATGGCGGAGAGGGCCGAGAGCACATCCGGACGGTGAATGAGCCTCTCCGCGGCGCCGATAATTAGATTGCTCGGATTTACGCGAATACCCAGCGTCAAAGAACTGCTTCTTTCCTATTCGCGTCGCGAAAATAAGCTACCCCGGTGTCGTTTGTGTTTCGAGAGGTTGCGCAAGCCACTCGAGAACCCGCGCGCGGGAGGGAAACGCACGTGGCATTCGTAATAACGCGCCTCCCTGGAAATCGATTGTGGATTCAGCTGAATTAGCTTGGCATTTCATTGGTCGTGGTTTTTTAATGAAGAGCATTATCGCGGGGACATTACGCGGTTATCTTGTTCGATGGATGGAATTTCGGGATGGATTTAGAGTTTAATGGAACGGCCTGTGACGTTCAGTTTTTCATCGCTTCGCCGGGCGACTTGTTAGATGTACGATTCTTTTTAACACGTTGAATGCCATGGGGGTCACCGGTGACCCCCAACCAAATCGGATTACTATAGTTCATTCAATGAAACGTTGATTATTTGAAAACAGTTCTATATTATAGATTATACTGTGGTGACGTTCAACTAAACGAACATGTAATAATAATACAATTCAATGAAATGATTTGATATTATATTTTTTCCATTTTGTGTATTTTGCTCTATGAAATCGTGCGTCGTTCAACGTGTTAATGGTATTATTTGTGATTGTGTGGGAATTTTAATGCCAGTGGTGTTGTGTGTATTTAATGTATTTCGTGTATTTAATGTTCGGTGAATTCTGAGTTATAGCAGTTGTGAATAGAAATTTTGATAAATTTGAAGTTAGAATCATTTTGAAGTTCTGATTCTAAGTGAAATGGATTCTGTAATGATTAGTTCTAAGTAAGATGGATCCTGTTATGATCAATTCTAAGTCGAATCAATTCTGTAACGACTAATTCTAAGGAAAGTGAATTGTCTAATGACCAATTCTAAGTAAAATGGATTCTGTAATGATCAATTCTAAGCCAAATCAATTCTGTGACGACTAATTTTAAGTAAAGTGCATCCTGCAATGACCAATTCTAAGTAAAATAAATTCCTTAATGACTAATTCTAAATAAAATGAATTCTGTAACGACCAGTTCTAAGTAAAATGAATTTCGGAATGACCAATTCGAAATAAAACGAATTCCTTAATGACTAATTCTAAGTAAAATGAATTTCGGAATGACCAATTCAAAATAAAACGAATTCCTTAATGACTAATTCTAAGTAAAACGAATTCTGTACTGATCAATTCTAACTAAAATGAATTCTGTAACGATCAATTCTAAGTAAAACGAATTCTGTACTGACCAATTCGAAGTAAAATAAATTCCGCAATGACCAATTCTAAATAAAATGAATTCTGCAATGACGAATCCTAAATTATGATATTTACAATATCGTATACAACAATTATACACTGATTATATTTAAATGACACGAATTAACCCCAAAATTACAACAAAATCGCAACAACTCGACGCTATCTAGCAAATTCGTGCCTTTCCGCGCGACGACCGTACACAAAACACTCCCATTCTCGATTCCCTCCGCCGCGTAGAATCTCCCCGAACTCGGAGCAATTCAGCTCGCAGTTCAAACATCTCCGCGCCTCGTTCCGAGCCCGCACGGCTCGTCCCGCGAACGATTACCATCCCCGGGAAAATCTACACGCGCAATCACGTCTGCGTACGGCGAAGAAGAAGAAACAAAAAGCAGAAAGGAAGCGTTCCGCTATCCCCGCAGCCGCGGGAAGATTCTGCTCTATCGTCGCTCCCATTCCGCGAGGTAAGCCGCACTCGAACTTCCCCTTGGGGCGGCGTTTTATTGCCTAGACGAGCGACGAACTTTGATTCTTCCGAGCGGCGCGAGAAAAACTCCGGCGAATTTGCTAGAGCGAGGAGAGGGTAGACCGTGGAGGTCGAGGGGAAAGAAGCGAAGCAGAGCGACGAGACAAATGATAAGAGAAATAAAGATAGAGAAGCGTGGGGGGATTGAAATTGTGAGATACTGATAGAGAAATGGGAACGGAGGAGTGGGGATGGTGAAATAGGGACCGAGGAAGGGAGACGGGAATAGAGTCGGAGGAATGGGGACTGAGAAATAGAGGTAGAGAAATAAAGAAAGGAATGGAGACAGAAATAGGGACAGAGATATTGAGACAGAGAATTAGAGACAGAGGGTGAGAGGTCAGAGAAATAGAGATAGGAAATTGGAGGTGGGGAAGTGGAGACTGCAGAATAGAGATAGAGGATAAGATGTTTGAGAAATAGAGACGGGGAATTGGAGGTGGACAAGTAGAGACTGTAGAATAGAGACGGAGGAATAGAGATAGAGAATTGGAGACTGAAAAATAGAGGCAGAGAAATAATGACAGAAATGTAGAAATAGGGGAATAGAGACGGAGGAATAGAGATAGAGAAATAGAGACTGAAAAACAGAAGCAGAAAAATGACAGAGAAGTAGAGATGGAGGAATAGAGACGGAGGAATAGAGACGGAGCATTAGAGATGAGGAAATAGAGACAGAGGATTAGAGATACAAGATTAGAGATGGAGGGTTAAATACAGAGATGGAGATGGAGAAATAGGAGCAACGAAATAAAGATAAACAGTCAAACACAGAGAAAGTATACACATAAATAACGAAACACCAAACAGAGAAAGATCGAAATAAAAAAGGAAGAAATACAGGTAACAGCTGAAGAAACATTCCATAGAGAAAGACGGAAATAAAGCGCAGAACACAGAAATACAGTTGCATTAAAATATAAACACAGGAGATCAACATCGAGCAACAGAGATGTACATGATAGGGAAGACAGAAACAAAGATATCCGACGAGGCAGTAAGAAAAATGAAATCCAAATACAGAAGAAACGAACCAAGAGAAAGAGGTAGGCAAGCGGACACGGAGCGAAGCGCAGAGGAGCAAGAGAAAAGCCGGGAAAAAATTGAAATGCATAAGAGAAAGGGGGGAGGCGGAGAAAGTGAAGGGGAAAATCAAAGGATCGCGAACGAGATGGGAAAATGTCGAAAGACTCGAGGGACGGGGATCATCGCGCGAATCTTCCGCTTTGTCAATTATACGGATTCGAACGTTGACGTGAACGAAGTCCCGTTGCCGGTTCTCGTGAGCGACTACGTTGACGAGGACGACATCGCCGATGGAAACAGAGTCAAGAGAGAACACGCTCGCTCGCGAAAGAGAGAGAGAGCGAGAGAGAGAGAGAGAGAGAGAGAGAGAGATCGTACAAAGGCATAAAGCGTGGAGTGGAGCGCTTGAAGCGGGGCTGAACGCGCGCCGCGCGATACCATGAAAAACCTCCGCAGCCCGGTGTGTGTGCACGCGCTTGTTCCGCTCCTCTGTCTCTCCCCTCGCCAGAAAAACCGGAAAAAAAGGGTCGAGCACCTATTTCCGGCGGCCTGGTACCGTGGATCGGACGGCCGGGAAGGGGATGAGCCATTATTAAAAGCATAAAGCCACTTCCGCGCGCGTAGCTGCAGCCGCGGGGATTTTAAGCGCGGAGGATCTTGACGGAAAAATTTGTCTGAGCTGCTCTCCTGCGCTTTGATATCGGCTCGGGCACCGATATTGTCTTCCCCCGGCGTTCGAGGGCGCGCGTTTTCATCCCCAGACACGTGGCGAGCGGAAACTTCCTTTTTTCGGCTCTTCTCTCGCGTGTTTCCTTTTGATCTCTCGCGGAACGGGTTTAACCTTTAACCGCGTAAGACTCGCGACGGAAATTTTCAACCGAGTTCGAGAAATTACGTGGAACGTCGGATTTTGCGGGGACAAGGAAATGTTTCGTGTTCTAGATGTTTATTGGATTCCGTTCGATTCGATACACTTTTACCAGGGTGTTTTTAACCAGTTAACTGTGTTTGACGAGTGTACACGTCATCGTGAAGTTTGACAGGATACTGATTCTTTCAGCGATGAATTCTTTACTTTTTCACATAACACGTAATTCTTCTTTGTTTCGCTAAATATACTCTACGCGCATTTGTCCTGCGTTTGACGAGTACACGCTCCATTTTCTCATTTTATTGCGCGCGGAACGAGAGGTTTTTCCAACTAAATTCCGCAGTTAACTGGTTAACGAATGGATTGCTGGTTTGGGGAAGTTTGTGCTTTGAATTGAGAGGAAAGACGTCGTTATGAACTTCGGGTTTAACGCGTCTAATTATTGTTCACCAATCGTTTATTGTCAATGTTTATTTTACAAAATTATTATTGTCAATGTATTATCTTTAGAGTATACGTAGATGGAATAAGCATCGATTTCTTTTCTTCTAGTGAATTATTAATGATAGAGTGGTTTTATCAGCGATAGTTGATAAAGAGGTCATACGAGAAGAAGTTAAACGCTATGGTCGGCCTCAAGGGTTCCCAGCGAATTGTAAATTCACGATGGAATGGAAATAAGAATAGAAACTACCCGGGAGTTTAGTGATCGAACGTTATCGTGTACAGGTACACGGAGTTCCGACGTTTCGAGCCATGCGTGGAAAGAAACGCAGATAATAAATATTCTAGGCGGTCCGACGAAGCGACTGCAGTACTTTAAGGGTTAATTATTCGTGTGCTGAAATGGCTCCATAGGTATTTGTGATAGATTTATGGATTTCCTGATAGAAAGTGGGATTGGAATGGATTAAATGTTAATGGAAGGTTTTAACGATTCTTTGTTTTATTGATGCTTTCAGCAGAATAGATGGATGTGGAGATGGAAAGAGGAAATGTGAATTTTTTCGAGCTGCCGAGTTTATTGCTGAAACGGGGAATTATTTAACATTTAAAGAACGAGTGTCGCATCGATGATATCGAATTTTCGTGTCTACAATCCGAAGCTTCGAACGACTAATTTAATCATTGGAATGACAAAAAGTCGGCGATCTTTTTTCGAATATTTAAGAATTTGATGTATAACTTCCTTCACTTAATAATTTCTTCTCGTTTTCACTAGTCTTCGTAGAGTGAATTCTCCGCATCGTTTGTTTCGTTGGTTAAAGCTGTCCATCGATTTTCGCAGTTTCGTTAGCTTATATCTCTCCTTCGTTTAACACTGAAACTACCGAGCAGTTCAATTGACTTTTGAAAATTTCGCTGTAGAAACTCCAAGAGTGCATCCGTTCAGAGTTTAATTGATTTACAATTCAATTTGCGTGGTGTTAAATGAATTTCTTGAATAATTTCTCAGAGAAACATTTGTTACCTTTCTAATAATTGCAAAGAGAAGACATCAGGCATGGGTCATTTGACCCGTCTGGTAGTTTCAGTGCTAATGAACGTTCCATATATTATTCGATATAAAAATCCAGCGATTATATAGACCGCGTGGCCTGATTAACGCCGCGCTCGCACTAAAATCTCCTCGTAATTTACAAGATCCCCCGCCGTGACGAAAATTCATTTTTAACCCGCGTTAACTAATGCAAGTGTCCGGGGTGTCATAAACAGTCCGGCCTGATTAATACTCTGCTCGCACTACTACTTTTTCATAATCCACACCGTGGACGGGACACAAATTCCTTGTCATCCCGCGTCGATCGACGCGATTGTCCTGTAATTGATGAACCGGTCACGTCTGGCCAATGCTACGACCGCGCCACTACCAATCTAAAAATCGAAATTAAATGCCAGAACCAGAGAAGCTGTTGCTAATTGATATTTCATTCGTTAATATCCTGTTTGTACTTGCACGCCGCATTCTTATCGTTTTTCGAATTAGCTATGCCATGACGTTATCGAAAGTACCCTTAAATATAAAAGAAACAGCACAAGAAAATAGTTATTGCACTAGAAACATTCGACACTTTCCTATGAGACGAAGATGACATTATTTGAAACGAACTAACGAGAAAATATACGTAAATTAAGAAACAAAACTCTTTTATAGAAATATTTCGCATGTTGATGCATTATACGAAACTTAATATGATATATAACACTTTGTAATTTTATTATATCGAATCAAATGGTGACTGAGAGTCACCTCTGGAGTGCAAAGGGTTAACATTTCACACCCGTTTAATGAAATAGGCAAACTGAGATAAACTAAATGTAGAATTATGGAGTTGGGTTTTGTGTAAATATATATAATAATATAAAATATTGAATTTTTTAATTAATAATTCCTATATTTAAGCATTGTATATATTTCAAGAAAACCCAGTAATAAAAACCCATAATAGAAACATTATGCACAGTTTTTACATAAAGAATGAAGATAGTTTAAACGAAAAAAGACCACTATTGAAACACCTTCTTTCTCTGCAAAGGATGGAGCACGAGAGAACGTGATCCTCAAAAAATTGATCAAAAATCAAGTAACCGACCCCAGTGATCCAAGTCTACTCAAACAAAAGTTTAAAAATGTGAAAAACCTTAACTGATCCAAGATTGACAACTTTTGCCCTTAAGGCGGTATACACCAGCACTAAGCTACTTAACGAACCAGATAAACTAATCACCACAGCGAACGATTAAAAATACTATCAGATTTCAAACGTCTACGTCACGATGAGTTTCATCGAGACTCAAACGCTCAACGAATTTTCCTAATAATTTTCATAACAATAATAACAGCGACTCGACGGTATAGAAATTTTCCCCCGGTGGTTCACGGGAGACACTTTAATTTCAATTAAAAAGCTCGAGCCCAGGTTCACGGGCAACCGTCTGAGAGAAGTTTAAACGTTTATTCCCGACGCGTGGAACTTTCCATCGAGGGATCCCGCGTAAACAATCCCCGAAACAGTCTCGACGAATAAAAAAAAAGGGAGAAGGAAAACAAATAACGACGGTGGAGGAAAGAGGAGAAAGAGAGAGAGGCGGTCTTCAAACTTCATTTTCCATGGCGTCGAGACTTCCACCGCTGCCTTTCCATAAACAGTCCTTGAAGCACCCTCAGGGGATAAATACCGGAGTCCCTTTTTCCCTCCGTTGCCAGTTTCGCTCGCGAATTCGAGACCTTGCGCCGATAGGGATTAAAAAACGCCATGGGAAAATTGAACATTTTCGCTGAGCGCGCTCGAGGATATCGATAATAGCTCCTTTCGTATTTCCATTACTGGATTTCTCTTATTATATACCCCTGAATTTTTTAGCGCGATCTTATAGTGTCGTTGAGATTTTTAAGGGACTGCCGATCATTGAGCGGTAGGAGAATAGATACGAATTGTAGGTCTGAAACTATGAAGTTTGTAGAGCACGAAGAAAATGGAAATATAGAAATATTAATAAAGTATCTGTAAGATATTCGATATCTGAATTAGATTATGAATTTATAGTAATTCTACAGTTTTCGGAATTTTTCGTAAGAGATTGATACAGAGACCTCTTTGTCATTAGAAAGCTTTGTCGTCAATCTCTGTATTAATACCTGAGCGATTCAGCTACAATAAAAATATCACAAAGAAAATGTAGAACCAAGATTACAATATCACCATCTTATTACACCAATACAATTCCTCCAATCGCATCAAAGTCACAACTCATCTCAGCTACAATAAAAATATCACAAAGAAAACGAAGAACCAAGATTACAATATCACAATCTTATTACACCAATACAATTCCTCCAACCGCATCAAAGTCACAGCTCATCTCAGCTACAATAAAAATATCACAAAGAAAACGAAGAACCAAGATTACAATATCACAATCTTATTTTACCAATGCAATTCCTCCACCGTCAAAATCGCCAAGAAAATGAAGAAACAATCTTTCTTCCAGCTCCAACCACTGCAACCCCCGTTCGCGCCGCAATTTAATTTCACTCTCCTCGCGAGACCCCCCGAAACCCAAACGACGCCGACCGACTCGCCCCGTATGCATTCGTTCCCCGAAATTGAACGATTCGAAACCGATATCGCCGGCGTCGAGCGGCAATACTCGTCACGGTTCCAATATTTAACATATTGCTGGGCGGGCCAATCGAGAAGTCCTCGCAGGGGCGTCCCCGGCGCGCAAGGACCGCGACATCTGCGGGATATTCCCGTCGGGATCTCCCGCCGCGAGTCCCGCCGCGGGTGCGACGACAATAACGGGACACCTAAACCCGCGGCCCGCACTCGACCGTTTTAATATCGGGAAATGGCGAAAACAAACACGGCAACACCGCAAGAAATATGGAAATCCCGGGAAAAGTGGGAGGGAAAATACTCCGCGGTCGGGTCCGTCCGCGTGGACACGGCGGGGAGATAGTAATATGCGCGCGAACGATACCGGGAACTCTCTCGCAGACTGCAAACACCGAAACGCGCGGATCCGCGCGCGGTTTCGGCCGCGACAAAAACTCGGAAGAGACGCGGACGGGAAAGCGAAGCGAGGAGGACGGATTTATTACTCGAAATGAGAGTGCACTTCTCCGTTGGAGGGAGGTGTCCTTCGGAAATAGATTCGCGATGAAATTTTTTAGGATTTCGGGTTCCCGAGGTTACGCTGTGCGAGAGAGTTTTTCGAAAGTTTTCGAGGGCTCGCTTGAAATTGCAGGATTAATCGGCATTTGGTGACTTTGTACTCTGCGGAGGGTAGATTGAGGGAGTTTTGAGCTCCATCTATTTGATTTCGATGATGGAAACTATGGTAGGATTTCGTGAGATTTCTGAAAGGATTCTCCAAAAATGCGGAACAAGCGCTGATATTAAACGTGTGAAACGAATTTCGCGTTTTCGTAGCTTTTTGGAAATGCTGGCTCCGAGAGGTTGCGATTAAATTTCTGAGGCGAATTTGAATGAAGTCGGAAGAGGGCCGGTACAGTTGATTTAAGCGGGAAAGTCGGTACGTGCTGTGTATTTTAATGCTTCATATTTTACTTGTCTGCTCGGTGACGGATCTGTACCGCTCGCCGCGCGGGGAACATTTTTCTTCAAGGTGGAGCGCGAGCGCTATCCATTCGCGGAAAAGATCTATGCATTCCGCGCTCGGTATTAAATCAACGGACCCGTTTCACCGGTAAAAAACGCAATCGAAGGTAACCGTTCCTATATCGAGCATACAAGGAGAAACCAATTACAGTAAAATCCGCGGCGAGATCTTCGCAGCTTCACAAATATCCTCTAAATCAAACTCTTCGTTCGGCGTTCCGGCCACTCTCGTTGCACCGGGCCGCGAATATCGATCGAGATCGTGAGAACCGTCGTCCCCTCGTCTCGAATCTCCAATCCGTTAATCATCGCGACGTCTCGAATCCCGAAGACACGATAAAACTTCTCGAGGGGGCTCTTCTAGCCATCATCCTCGGCCAATATTTGCAGCCATCCGGCGCGAAGTAACGAAAGCGGTAAACAGTAAACAAAGAAGTCTCCGTCGCGAGGGCTAGACGAAAAGTCGGGGGAAAAAAGGAGTGGCAGTCTCTCCGTGGAACGGTGACGAACAAATTGAAGAGCCGAAGGAGCTTTGAGCTCCGTCGTCGCGAGGAAAAAGGAATAAAATCGTGATCATAAAGCTCGCAGCAAAGGGAACTGGGAAATGAGGATGCAGAGAGGGCTGCCGGGGGGGTGGAGAGTGTCGACGGAGGGCCCAGCTGCTCTGCAAGTGTGTGCAGACACTCGTATGAGCTGGTGCGAGGCGGAACACCGGTTCGGACAGAGGGAAGATTTTCAGGTGAGAGGACACCAAGGCGGAGCCAGGACACGGCCAGCCGGAGAATGAGATGTCAACATTACTCGGACCTTGTGAAGGGGCACCAATTACCCGGCTGGCAGAAGATAAACTCCTGAATCATTCAACCTGGCCAGGCCGATAGGAAGCTGCCTCCGTGTTGGTTCGGGGTTTCAACCTGCTGGTCCAGGAGAAAAATGGAGATGCAGGTGTACGGTAGCTGGGATGGACATTAGGTTCAAGCTTCCTTTCGTCTAGATCGTGTTGCTTCGAAGTTATCTTGTTTCTAACATACGTACGTCAATCTTGCGTTGGTTCAATCTTGCATTCGATGCATTGTCATGCGTTAATACAATCTTGATTTGTTTGCGTTGGTTCAGCTGTGTTAGGTTAATCTTACCTTAGTCCAGTCGCACGTTCAAGCTCTTGACCCAAGCTCGCGTTGACTTTTATCGATCTACTGATCCAGCTTCCATTCATCCGAACTGTTAACTCAAGCTCCCATTGACTCAAGCTTCCACTGACCCAAGCTCCCATTGACTCGAGCTTCTATTAACCAATCCTCCAAACTCCCAGAATCGAATACCCTCATCAAACCCTAAAGAATCGAGACAATCGAAAATCCCAGATCAAATGGCAACTCCCTACTCACGATATTGCAATTCCTAGTTCTCCTAGCTGTAATAGGCTGCGTATTCCCGTTCGCGACGATAACCGGTGCACGTGTCGCGCGCGGGGCCGAAGAAGAGGCGGCCCGGCCATAGCGGGGCGGAGCGGGCCACGTCGCGAACGGCCGTGCAGGTGTTCCCGTCGTCGACGTGCACGGGCACAATATTACCCGCCTAGTTACGAAACAAACGTATCACACCCCGACACGACGTGATGTTCCCCATGATATCCTGGCCGGCGCGGCGAGCTAGCGAGCGAGAGCGACGGAGGCTAACAGGGAGGGCCGCCACCTGTACAACCGTATACCTGTATATAACGTCGCGCGCGGTACCTGTTACGTGCACTCGGCCGGCATAAATATGTATGGGACATGAATGCCTGAGCGTGTACAGGACGAACCGAACCCGGAGAGTTAGCGCGCGTACGCTCGCCGGATACGGTGGATCACGGTGGACGAACGGAGACACGAGACCGTCCCCTTTTACGGGCCACGGAAACGTATCTCCGGGCGGCGGGTAACCTTGTTGCTGTTTGAATAAACAGCAACAGCCTAGGCCCGGCCGGTTTTTACCCTTTGATCGGGCCGGATCTCTGCGCGCCGTGCGCCTTGTTATTTCCCGACGCACCGCCTAGCGCGCTTTTCTTTGATCTACGGGGACCGCCGCGCCGGGACAGGGTTTCTGAACCGACGCCTGTCTCGCGATGTGATTTACGATGCGAGGAAAGTTTAACCCTTTGCGCCCGGACCGCCGGCGCTGGGCTGCGGCCGTTTGTTGCTCGGGAGATACCGCGACGCGATGGGCTGCGAGGTGTAAACGCGAGTAACTGGATTTCCCATGAAAAGGGTGGCTCGATGTTTCCGTATAACGGAGGGGCGATTGAATTTAGCGCGATGAGGGGGAGGACTGCGGAGTTTGATTTTGTCGAGGATGCTGAATGCGTGGGTTTGTGAGATTCGTTGCTGCGACGGGGGAGTGCGGAAGCGATAGGGGTGGATCTTGATTGCGTGGGGTTTAAGAAGTTTATTGACACGTGACACGTGTATTTATGGTGGAGTTTTTGTAGGGAAACATTTTTTGCGGGAGATGAAGAATGGTACACGCGAAACAACAAAAATAAAAGAATAATATTAAAGCTTGAAAATAAGTTAACCTGTCATTTAAAAAATCAGTACACTTTATAAGCAAGGTGTAATCGAAATTTCCGGTGGCACGGAATGTGTTAAAAGTAAATGTTGATATGGTAAGAAGAGTAGAATTACTGGTTATTGTAATTAATTCCGGTTAATATAGCGGGAAGTAGAAATAATCACAAGTGAATTATGTATATATAAAGTCTGAAAGGTTCAAGAAAATTTATGGAATTTTAACATCGTGGAAAGACAAAAAGAAACAATTATGTACATGATAATAAGCTTATTACAGAATAAGCTTTCCTCGACCTTGAATTAAATCAACCGTTTTTCGTTTGAACTGTTTTTCGTTTGAACCCTCGCAAACGAAGGACACTTCGGTCTAACAGCAGAAGTTACTCGGTTCTCCAGACGTTCGATTTGGTATTAGCCGGCGAGAATGGTCCAAAAATTCTCCGGAGCACCGGAGGTAAATGGATGCTCTCGCGAGAGCGAACGAACCGTTCGATTGAAATACGTGCCCGGAGAATCTGTCGCGAACGTGCGTCTGCCGAGCGCTCGAAGATTCCACGAAGAAGGGAGCTTTTACGTAAACGCCGGCCCGTCTTCTCCGTTACTCGAAGTTCCACTCTTTGTGGCAGACACTTTCCATTCGTTCTTGTCCAAGACGCGCGTGCTGTAACAGGGAGTCGCTTCTTCTGCGTTGCACAATTATTTAATGAACACTGACGACGCAAGGATATTAAGGATAACCCTTTGCACTCGAAAAATTTTTCACTAGAAATATTCAAAATTTTCCTATGAAATATGGATGACATTCTTTGAATTTAACTAATGAGGAAACACACGTAAATTAAGGAGCTGTTATATTTCAGTATTTCACGTACCGATGCGTCGTGCGAAACTTAATATTCTACGTAAGACATTTTAACTTTGTTATATCGAATCAAGTGGTGAATGAGAGTACCTCTCGAGTGCAAAGGATTAATTTGCCGAGTTAATTTAAAATTAACTGTACGTTGTAGATGTGTTGTATATGTTCATAAGAATTTGTAAAAAATAAACACTATTTTTATGAGACACTATTGATCCTCTAAATGTTATTAATTAATTTGATCTAATACGCTACTTGTCCACGATCTATCTCAATTTCAAACTGACTCGCGCTACTTGTTTCAGTATATACATACTTATACTACTTCACTCTCATTTGATTTTCACAAGTCCACCTCCATTATAATTTAACAGTAAAGTAGTTCACACTGCTTCAACAGATAAATTTCCACCGTCCAATTAAATATGAAATACCTTTTCACTTCTCAGACTAAACACAATGTCACTTGTCTAAGCAAAAACGATTTCTCTTCTTATCAATATATAGCTCAAAAATCGTTTTCTACCCACAGAAACATTACAAAAGACCACAAGACCCCGTTAAAAATGCGACCGTTAAAGAAATGACCGTGTCGAGACACCGAGATCTCTTTCGACGATGTTTTCGATACACGACGGCATCGTTAACGGTTCATCCGAAATCGAGCTGCCTCGCAATCGATACTCCCGGCGATCTCCGTTCCCGGTGCGCGAGACAAATCGAGATTACGGCTCGCAGCGGCGCGGCGCGTTCATTAAAACTACAAAAGTAAGACCTATCGGCGCGACGGCGGAACGCCGTTACTCGATTGAAACCGTGGCCGAGGAAAAAGCGCGCGCTGGATTAGAGGCGCCAGTGGAAGCTTGAAAAATTGATTTCCAGCGCCGGAGCCGGTTCACCAGAGATTGTAACACACCCTCGAGGAGTCATCGAAGCGTTCCGGTGCCGGATACGGCTCGGCCCGATGAGAAATAGAATTCCGGAGAACTTTGGCCCGCGAGCTGCGCCGGCAACTAAGTGAAAAGTTAATTCGACGCCGCGCCCGGCGCGTTTCCGGATCGCATTATAAATACTTAACCGCATCGTTCGACCTTTGATATTGGCTGCGGATACCGATGAACCCTTTGCCAATCAGGATCTTGTCGAATATTTAAATCCCTCGGCGGAACAAGCTAATTGCGGGAGAATTAAATTGTAAATAATGTTGCACTCTATATTTGATTTCAAGAAAATTATAAATATTGACACTGGAAGTATCTGGTGGATCGAAATGAATTCCCAATTTCTTTTACAGTTACTGTAAAGGTACATTTCTTTGAAAAATTATTAAAGAAGCTAATTGCGAGAAAATTAAATTGTAAATAGTGTAGCATTCTATATTTGATTTCAAGAAAATTAGAAATATTGACACTGGAATTATGGGGTGGATCGAAATGACCAACTCCCAATTTCTTTTACAGTTACTGTAAAGGTTCATTTCTTTGAAAAATGATTAAAGAGTCTAATTTAAGAATACGTAAACTGAAATATAAGCTAATTGAAATCTTAATGAATTCACGCTTATTATAAGGAAATGTTGTTAAGGTTTAAGTACTCGGTAGTTCTAGTATTAATATTAAAATTACAATTAGTGGTGAAGTATTTGAGAAATTCTTGTGTGGTGTCTTGTTAGTTAGATTATTATGTAATAATAATGATTATAATACTGATAATAATAGAATTATCTATGATTACTATAATTAATAGATTGTCTGTTTGTATATTATTACATTTACTCGTTAGAGAGTTAAATTAGGTTCCATCGCGGCGTCTTGACGTTTCTTTTAGAAACGAAACCGTCACACGTTTCAACGATTCGAAGCAGAACCGAGTTAACGTGATTTTCTTGGACGCTTCGAAAATTAGTTTCGCGTGACCCGCGTCTGCGATCGTTTCTGGGATCAAGTTCAATATGTACTCACGAATCCGAGTCAATTTCAATAACCAAGTTTCATTCCATGGTTTCGATTAGTACTCAGAAGCGATGGAGTTTCAACGAGCACCCTCGCAATGTAATCATTTTATACGGGTCCAGAGTTCCGGGATAAATGCCAGCGCGTTTCGAAAACGCACTCGCGAGTGACTCGACGTTACTTTGGATTTCAGGGGATTCTTTCGCAATTGCGGGATTTATCGTCGTTCGGTACTTTCATATTTTACAAATTTCATTGCATATAATTAAATTTATTTTTGGACGTTGAGTTCTGCGGAAGAATTTGCTGGAAATAAATGATTTAAGCAGATTTTGATGACGTAAACCGTGATAATATATTTTATAAGGTAATATAAATAAATGTATTTTGGAATTTTATTTAGACAGATGATACAAACTGTGATAATGTATTTTATAAGGCACTTTAAAGGATATTCCAAAAATATAGAACACGAAGCGCTGTGATTAAATTGTTGAAAAGAATTTCACATTTTTAAATTTTTAAACTTAGCGAGAGAGGATTGAGAGACGATTTCACGTAGCAAAATACACGAGGTAGGAAAAAATATAATATCAAAGTATCTGATTGAATTGCCTTATCATTGTCGCGCGGTTATTTTTCTAAACGTCATCGCCTTAGGTTGCATTATTTCTAATACGAAACAGTTTTTAACACGTTGAACGCCACGCGATTTCATAGTAAAAAATACTCGAAATGGAAAAAATAGAATATTAAATCATTCGATTGAATTGCATTGTTATTATGCATTATGTTAATTGCATTTTGGGATACGTGATATTGAAACACAGCGGAAGGTAACGGGAAATTGAGTGGCAATTCTCAGCTCGAAACTGTTGACTCTAACTCTAGGTCTGCAGACGTTTATTGTATTTTATTCCATTGTTTCTTGAAAAATTGATATTCGTTTTCATCTTGAAAAGGTCAATGAAAATCAACTCTCTGAAGTTAGAAAAGCTAAATTAGGTTATAAATAACATGAACCAACTTCTTAGTTGCTCGTTTAAAAAAACAACTCCCAAACATCAGGCTCTCAATCATTTCAAATAAGGTCTCCACAGTTAACAAAGTCAAAGGAAATGAAACATAGAATGGAAAAATATAATATTAAGTCCATTTGTATGAATTGCACTATCATTATTGCACGTTGATCTAGCAGAATCGCACCGCATTAGGTGGCATTATTTGTAATATAGAAATGTTCTCGGATAATCATCGTTTCATTGAGTGAATTATAATAATTCGATGTGGTTGGGGTCACCGGTGACCCCCATGGCATTCAACGCGTTAAATAATCATCGTCTAACCGCGTGAATTATAGTAATTCGATTCGGTCGGGGGTCACCGGTGATCGGCGATCGGCAGATCGTACGCTTGCGAACGAAAGGTCGTCGAAAGTTATAATAGTTATATATGTGTCAAGGGGTCGATCGAGGTGCCGCGCGAATATAAATGCAACCCTTCATTTCTCCCTTTCGTTCGCACGGTAACCGGGAGAAAGGGGAGCGCGCGGACGCGAACAAAACGCGATCGGGTCAGGTCGCGTTGATCGTTGATCGGGGGCAAGCTTTCGCGAAAATTTCAAAGGAAGATTTATCGGTAATTCTCTCGATCGTTCCCGGCACGCGCGTGTTCCGTTCGTTCTACCGGCTGCGGCACGCCCGAGGCCGCGGCGGTTTTCGTTTATTGCTCCGCTCCCCGACGTCATTGTGCCCGCGATCGACGTTCATCGATCGACGGGAATCGCGGACACGTATCGGGAGCAGAGGGATGGAACGGAGCGTGTTGCAAGTAGGTCCGTGCTTAACTGGATAGCTTCGAATATTACGAGAGCACTCCGGAAAAGGGGGACAATAATTTTGAGTATACTCCGGCGTTAGGAAAGATTCAATGCAGATGGGATTTGATTGGTCGGAATCGTAGTGGAAAGTTAATTGCTTTGAGCAATTGAGACCTGGGTGGCTGGGAATATTGAGTTATCAGGATAATCGAGCAATTTGGATAATTGAGCTTGCCTAGTTCGCGGCTATGGGATTTAAGCTTTGAATCGGTCGTGGGATACTATTGTTTATATTAGTGTGCGCTTGTATCGATGCCTGCGGGAATGTTTGTGGGAATGTTCATAGTAGTATTTTGAATAATATTTGTGGTAATACGGCGGTAGCTACTATTTTGTTTGTAATAATGTTTATAGTATTATTTGTAGTAATGTTTATTGTAATATTTAGTGCAATATTTACAGTTTTATTTAGAAAAATATTTGCAATACTATTCATATCAATATTTATAGTAATATTTATTGCAATATTTGCAGTTTTATTTAGAAAAATATTTGCAATACTATTCATATCAATATTTATAGTAATATTTATTGCAATATTTATAGTTTTATTTAGAAAAATATTTGCAATACTATTCATATCAATATTTATAGTAATATTTATTGCAATATTTACAGTTCTATTTAGAAAAATATTTGCAATACTATTCATATCAATATTTATAGTAATATTTATTGCAATATTTACAGCTTTATTTAGAAAAATATTTGCAATACTATTCATACCAATATTTATAGTAATATTTACAGTAATATTTACAATACAATTTACAAGAATATATACATTAATACATACAAAATTAGCCAAAGAAGCATGAAATTCCCGGCGTCTCCTATTTACCGCTCACTGCGCCAAAAGAAACCGCCGAAACGTCGTCGGAAAAGAGTCCCGTCCGCAGACAGCCCGACGCTAGTTTTTCGCGGGGTTGGCCGGCGCGAGGACGCGATCCTCGATCAGGAAAGTGCCAGCAAATGGATCGCGTTGTTTCGCTCGTCCCGCAGACAATGGCCGTGTCGTCGCGACAGAAGTCACACCGTCGCGATAATGAAAATGTGTCTTTCGCGAGATAAGGGACACAGGGCCGGCAAGAAAGGCGACAAAGACGGCGGCGGGACGGGGGGTGGCAGGCGAAAAACTTGAAGGAAAGATCGATAAACAGCGCGCGTGTGTTCTTTCCCTCCGTCCTGCGGGGAACGAAGTTCACCGACATCGGAACGCCGGCCTGACTGAAACGTAAAGCTTCTTGCACACGTCGAGACACGCCGCGATGCATGTGCTCGGATTTTCGGTTGGATCGAAGTGGATGTTATAAATCGCAGAGCGTCCGCGAGGGGAGCAAGAAGTTTCGAGCTTGAAATATTTCGTACGGAAGGAATGTTATTTAACTTATTACCGCTGAAGACGAATGAACTTAGCAATCAGTTCTCTACTTTATTATCTTCCTATCGTCTACCGAATAAAATTCGGAAAACCTAAATTTCAGAAATATCGAATAATTTCAAGAATACAGACTCTTCTCGTTCGAGTTACGTTGAATTCCGATTGCTGCCTCGATGAATTGTAATACATATATCAACGTTTATGGTGAACATTGAGAGGCGACGCCCCGCTACATGTCTCTGCGTGTGTACGGGGCTTAAAGCGCGAGGCACATCCGTCCCCGTTTTCCCCCGGTAATGAAAGCGTTCGAGCGAACACGGCGAGTTCTGTCGAGGCACGCGAGCCCATTCTTTCGACAGATCGCGCTCCTCGTCGCTGCTTGAAAAGACAGACGTGTACTTAACGTATTGCAGGTGACAGCCGCTCGGATATTGTTGGCTTTGTGAACCGGTCGCTTCTTTCTCTGATGGATATTCATCTTTCATTTCTGCTCCGTCGTTGTTCGAGCTTAACCCCGCCGCCCGTTGTCGCCCGGCGCGTTTGAAATTTCGCGGCTATTCGGGATTTCACGGGGACAACGTGGAAACGCCACCGTAAGCGGGCACGTCGTTCCCCGATTCCCTTTGATTATGCGTTCGAAATATTCCTCTACGCCTGAACCGGTTTTCTCGTTGGTTTCAGTGTTAACGCCAGATTCGCGGAGCGAGTCAATTCGACTTGTATTGAATTTTATAAGCTTTATTTGGTAAATCTTTGAGTCGACTTTTATTAACGCAATTACGCAAACGCGTATCCTAATCGTCTACTCTTAAATCTCTAATTTCTACTATCCAAACGAACGGATAACAATGTCTCTAAGAACAATAGAACGAACTGTACAGCAAACGTCAGTAAATCTAGCGTTAACAATACATAAATTAACCAATAACAAACTAAATCTAATTCCCCAACTACCACTCACCCCAAAATCTAAACATCAATACCGGTCATATATAACAATTCAACCGTGATACCTTTCCTCGACCTCAAACAAATTCAATTAGACAAATCAAAAATTGAGATAAATCACATTGAATCGAAGACAACCGGACAAAGTGACCTCGCGACACAAAGGAAATCCCACGAAGCGAACGGAGGGGAGTATAAGCACGGGTCAATATTGACCCGGCCGTCGCGAGATCGTTGAGCCGTCAGCGCAACGAGGGTTAAACGAGATTCGAACGACTAAAAGCCAGTTATCTACGGTCCGACGAGGGGAAAAAAAAAATATATTTGGCCGGGATAAATCGGTCACGTGGGCCATTCCACGGTCTCGAGATACGCTCCGCGATGCGAAAGAATCTCCATCGGACGGGCTGACTGGCTGGCTGGCTAGCTGACTGGCCGGACCGGAGAGGTCCGGCCGTTGGCTCGTCTAAATTGAAAATTTCACGCCTGACGGTACGTACGTCGGTGATTCGAGAGCGGGATTTCATCGACAGATGCCGAGGATTTTGCATAACCTTTCGCTGCCGCGTATCCCGGAGCCCCGGAGAGAAAATATTGGGGGTATATACGGCGGCCTCGTCCGTGATATTTTCCAGGGCTCCGGGAGGATCCGGTATTTTCGCTTTTGTTTTTCAATTGAAACAGCTTTTCGTCTGGCTCCGTCTTCCTCTATCCCCATTCACCGAAGAAAAATCTGTTTCTCGTTCTCGTGCTCCCTGTGCATCGCACTGAAAGCCTCTTTCTCGATTAGAGGGTGGATACTGGCGGGAGAAGATCTGATCCACGTTAGACGGATCAAGAGCTTAAGGATGAAGAGCCTGTCTCTGATCTGCTCGTATGATTTTAATACCGTAACGTGAATACGTCGGGATCTAGTCAACATTCGTTTCCTATTATTAGCTTCGTCTGACAGTGGAATCATGCTGGATTCTTGAATCGACCGGAAATGGATTATTTCGTACAGTTACATGTATCTGAAGTGAGCTGAAGTGTGTGATGTACTTCATGTGTTGAAGGTATTAGGTGGATACTGGTTGTGTCCCGAATTTTGTGGGGTTTCATTGAAGGTTGCTGGGAATTTTAGTTTACAGTTTGATTCAACAGTTTGAAGTGAGCTATAATGGAATCGTTGAAATTGGAATATTTTTGTAAATGCAATGGAAATTGTTTACTTTGTGTGTTGAAGGTATTAGGTGGATAATTGTGTCTTGAATTTATGGGGTTTCATCGAAGTTTGTTGGGAATTTTAGTTTACAGATTGATTTAACAGTTTGAAGTGAGTTGTGATGGAATCATTGAAATTGGAACATTTTTGTATATGCAATGGAAATTTTTTGCTTGATGTGTTGAAGGTGTTAGGTGGATAATTGTGTCTTGAATTTATTGGGTTTCATTGAGGTTTGTTGGGAATTTTAGTTTACAGTTTGATTTAAGTTTATGTTTGAAGAAGCAGCGACAAAAGGGATTTACTTGGATTGTTGCGGTCAAAGTGACATAACTTCTTCGAATATCTCTTATCTCGCGATAATATGGTTTCAGGTGGGAGGTTCGTAGTCACGTCGCAGGGCGATCTTCATATCAGAGCTGCCAGACAAGAGGACGCGAAGGCCACCTACTCGTGCTTGACACTTCACACGTTGACCGGAGAAAGAAGAAGAAGCGAGCCTGCAACGCTGCCAGTGACAGGCACGTCGTTTCGATTTATCCTTGATATACTTATTCATTCGATCTAACGTTTCGTTAAACAGTGTTACTGTCTTTCCTCCGCGAGAAATATTTATAATTCGATGTAATGAATATTGAATCAGAACTCGTGTTATTATACTGTCTAATCTATTACCATTGCTTTAATTAGTACCGTTAATTTAATGATTACCATTAATTTAGTTATTACAGTTAATTTGATTTAATCTATTACCATCACATTACTAAATAATTCATACCTTATTAAATTATTGTAAACGAAATCAATAGAAAGTAGTATAAACCTATAATTATAACTGAAAATATAGAAAAATTGTTTATGAAAGTAATGTGGTAAATCATACGGTTATATAGATCGAAGAGAATTGAGTAGTTTGAACAGATTCGAATGAAAATTTCAATATTCTAGGAACGGGGATGTTCGGCCAGTGTTTCGCTGGGACGGAAGATAACTAATTAATACCGGACGGGGAGTATTAATTTTTAATATTCACGGTGTGATTCACAGAACCGAGCGGCTCCATGCCACCGAGGCTAATGCAAAGGTCCCAGATCGCCATTTCTGCGGAAAGCGGTTCGGACGTTCACCTCACTTGCTCTGCCCAAGGAAACCCGCCCCCGCAATTTACCTGGTATCGCGATGTTAACGGTTGGTTTAACTAGGGGATTGTTTACTGTCTAATCCCGAACACACTGTAGATTCCATTATCCAACACGATCACGTGATATCGACATCGTTCGCACATTGTCCCGTGAACACCGGTGGTCCGACATAATCATAAAGCAAACTCGAGGGTGTTACGTGGAAAAAGATACTTTGATCCTCAATCTTAGCTGTTCATTACAGAATATTAGATACAATTTAAAAATATGCTTTACTTTCGTACCCCGTTCGCTTTACAAAGAAAATCTCTTTGAATTCAGTTGACAGCTGTGTAATTTGGAATTCGAAGTTTGAAATCTGAAACTTTTAGATTTCAAATCGACATCTCCATTTTTTAATTATTCACTGATTGTTTCAAATTCTCCCGACACAACGTCGTGAGTTTTCTAGAACTACTTTATTTTGCACATAGGAAACATCTGACTTCACTCTCATTTTCACTGATCAATTAACACGTTAAACGCTTTTCTGTAGGGTTATTCTTTTGCAGCAAAGAGAAGTAGGAACAATTATTAATCATTTGATGTTACAATCCTTGATCAACACTCTTATCAACTTAGTTACGTTATTAAACATTTTCATTCGACATTGCTTACCTCTATGTCACGATTGATCGGTGAATAACATGGCGCTTAACGTGTTAACACGTTGGCTGCCACGAAAACCTTCAGAGTTTTACGTATCGCTTATTCTTTTCTAACAAAGATAAAGAGGAACACCATTATCTAGTAACTTACGCTATGAAATGTTTCACAAATTCTAATTATAGTCAAGTAATTTAGGAGCTCCGGTCATCGCTAACTGACGTGGCAGTCAACGTGTTAATAAACTCCACAATTCGCCGAATTTCATTGGATTGATCGTTCTTATTTCGTACCTGCCGATGATAACGGTGTACAGTGACTTACGAACGGGAATTGTATGCATTTACGTGTGCGCTGTTACAGGGCAGTCGATATCGGTGGAATCGTTTGGCCAACGTATCCAACTTTGGGGCGATTTGATGCAAATTCGTCGCGTGGACGCCCAGGACGCAGGAAGGTACATTTGCCGAGCTAGCAATCAGGTCGGCGAGCAACGGGCGGAAACACACCTGTCGGTCACGTCGAAACTTAACGCGCGGATACAACCCCGTGTACAGGTACGAATCTGTCGAATCGTCGTCAACGTTCCCGCCCCACGAAATCAGAAGTTGTTACATGCAATAATCCGCAGCCGCGTTCTGTTAGACTGAACTTCGAAAGTTCGAACGATCGCGATGAAAGAGATATTATATAAAATTCTTACTTTCTTATGATATTAAAAAAAAACACAATTATACATCGAAACATTATGAATACTAGAAAATAAGAAAACATATTAATCCCTCTTTATTTGAATAATTAAATCATTCGCAGATTTTAGATACCAAACCAAGTCGCCATTTTGTCGGCATTCGATATGGTGCATGATATAGAAAGTGACTATGATTACTACGTTATTATTAAACTTTACCTTACTTGTTACTTTAGCAAAATTGTATGAAATACAATTTAGTAAGTGCTTGTAATTACTACATTATCATAATGTAATACGCTTCCGCTGCTAACGGTAGTTCAAAAGAAAATCCATCGGCAATATCGACAGCTGTTCTAACGAGGCCACCGTTGAAACTTACAGTACAATCTAATCAAATCCCACCCCATCAAGAACATACATCTTCATTATCACGACGTGCATATCCCGCGATACCATCGATGCCATCGAAATCCCCGAAATAACATTCGCCCGACCTTTAACCTTCCGCGAACGAGAATTTGTTTAACACATAAAAACACAATTATACATCGAAGCATCATGAATATTAGAAAATAAGAACGTTCTTTATTTGAATAATTAAATCATTCGCAGATTTTAGATACCAAAC
The DNA here is from genome assembly GCF_051020985.1 of Nomia melanderi. Taxonomy (NCBI): domain Eukaryota; kingdom Metazoa; phylum Arthropoda; class Insecta; order Hymenoptera; family Halictidae; genus Nomia; species Nomia melanderi. The sequence continues at coordinate 11,714,598 of NC_135009.1, forward strand.
CAAGTCGCCATTTTGTCGGCATTCGATCGTGACGTATCAACTCACGAAGCCTGTCCCAGAAAATTCTCGAGTTACAATCATTCAGAAACTTCCCAAAAGAACCAAAAAATTTCATAATTCTAACGATCGCTAATTATTCATAAACTGAAACACCTTCGTCAATGAAATCTCGGTCAGTCTCGCTTAGATCGAAGCTCACAATTCAAATTCCCAGACAACACAATGGAATCTTACACAGGTCTTGGTCAGGTCACCATCAAATCTTCGAAATTCAATTATTATCATCGTAAAGAGATACACACCTTCACGGTAAGATCGAAAACTACCGTCGCAACACAATGGAAAACATTAGTATCGCAGCAGAGTAGTTCGAGAAACGATAAATCCATTAGTTCAAGCTTATCCGTAACGTTCCTCGTACTTGTTGCAACTTCCGCAGCAGCCCGTGCATTTCGGAAAATCTTCTCCAGTCCCCGTTAATCTTGACCGTTGGTTGCCAAATGAAATCGGGCAAACGGGGAGCAACAGACTCGGCCGACGGCGGGGCGGGGAAGAAGTGGCCGCGTAAATCGTGACACGGGCATTAACTTTCGAGCACGAATCGTTAACCGTTTCCCGGTTATTTACAGACCATCAATTCCGGCGAGTCCGCCACTATGAATTGCACAGTGGAGGGTTATCCGGTCGAGAGCGTCGAGTGGTTGCACGATGGTGTGCCGGTATTGACCACGCAGGACACGAGGATCAGATTGCTGGCTCCTCTGGTGCTCGTGATAGGCTCGGTCGGCCGAAAGGACAAGGGGATGTATCAGTGCCTCGTCAGAAGCGACAAGGAGAACGCGCAGGCCACTGCGGAATTGAAACTCGGAGGTACTGCTGCCGCTAATTATCACGTTATTACGTCCTGCAAACCACCCGATCGTTTTTCATCGAACGGATCCCCGGTTTTTCACTCAGAAATCTGAAACAACTTGCTTCGAACGCAGTTTAACGTGTCGCTCGACTTCTCATCGGATTACGGAATGTTCGAATAAAACGTATAGGAAGTTAGATTGAGAATTAAGATCGTTTCTTATCGAATTTGTAACGCTTGGAGTGGATTTGAGGCATTTCGAGAGGAAACGCAAGTGGATGTAGAATGTTCGAGCGTTGACTTACATGATATTCAGTTGACCTAAATTTCGATGAAATATTTATTGCGAGGTCTTTGGGAATCGAATATGAAATTGAGAAGCGTTATTAAAGTCACCGGAATTTGGAGCGACGAAAATTTGAACTAAGATCTTGAGAAATTTGAGACTTGTATAGATGTAACGAAAAATGACATTCAATTCAGAAACAGCGAACGTTTAAATCATCTTCAGTGATTCCAAGGCTCGAGTATCGAGTTGAAGCTAATATTAAAAGTCTAATATTTTTAACACTAAAACTACCGATCAGTTAAATCTGCTTTTCGAAATTCCTCCGTAGAAACTTCGAAAATACATCTATCGTGACTTCAACTGATTTACAATTCAGTTTGCGTATCGCTAAATCAGTTTCTTTAATAATTTCTCAGAGAAACATCTATCTTTTTAATCATTACATACGGAAGAAATCGTGAATCATTTCGACCCGTCCGGTAGTTTCAGCGTTAATTAACCGGAAACATCAGACATCTAAATCATCTTTAAAAGCTCCAAGACTCAAACACTTCAACGACAATTAACCCTTTGCACTCCAAAAATTGATCACTAGAAATATTCAATTTATTTCTATGAGACATAGATGACATTCTTTTAAACTAACTTAACGAGGGATCCATTCACAAAATAATGAACATTGGTATTTTATTTCCACGTTTCTTGTATCGACAGATTACTCAATACTTAATGTTAACCCTTTGCACTCGGAGCTCCGTTGCAGAGCCATTTAAAATTTGTCATTACAAACTGTAAAATTTTCTTATTAAATATATTATAACATTTACATCTACAATCTATAGAAAACAGTAAGATACATCTACGACTTTTCTTTTCATGCGTGTATTACTTATTTATATGAACACGCTTTTTCTATTAAAATTACTTCGAGTTGCTGGTAATGTCAGCGAGAAAAGCTTCGAGTAAAGAGTTAAATACGAAATTTTACAATTTTGATGCAACCGATCAAACGATCCCAATCTCTAAACGAGTACCTCGAGCATCGAAATCCCAGAAATCTTCCGAACACTTTATCCAAATTCCAAATCCCCTGAACGCTGCCTGCGTCGATCTCCCCAAGCGCTTTGCGCCAAGTACTTCGAACATCAAAAGCCACGGTAGACCCCGGATAATAAAGGGCAAGTATCAGGGTATAATATCCTACAAGCAAATATCCGAAATTCCAAATCCCGTGATTGGCGGACTGTTTCGAGGAGCTCTCCGCGAGGAACAATTACGGGACTGTGATCGATCATTGTTCAATCATCGCAGACACTGTGCCGGAGCTGCAGTACACGTTCATCGAGCAGGCGCTGCGCCCGGGGCCGCCGGTGTCCCTGCGATGCTCCGCAACCGGATCACCGCCGCCGTCGTTCACCTGGCTCCTCGACGGAGAACCGCTGAGCGAGATCGCCGCCGGGCACAGGTGCGCATCTAGATCGCATCGATCAATATTCCGCTTCTTAACCGCAAACAATGTCCACGCAGGTACGCGATAGGACAGTACGTCGATCAGTCCGGCGACGTGATCAGTCATTTGAACATATCGTCGGCCGGCGCCGAAGATGGCGGACTGTACGCGTGCGTCGCGTCCAATACGCTGGCCACCGTCGAGCACAAAGCGAGGCTGAACATCTACGGTAACCTTCGTTCTTGGGAGTAAAATGCGATCGAGGAACCGGTTCATTCGATTATCATTCCATTCGTTGGTTTTACTGGTGATTTCTTGTAATGTAGTTTGCGTAAGTTATTCTGGAAATAATCATTTGAAGCTTCGGGGTTCTAGAATTGGAATTATAGGTTTGCTGATAGTCTGATAAGTGAGGTTTAGATTTTTCTGAGCTCAATGTGGGATTTTTATTAGTAAGTATTTGTAACGATATAGATTTCAGTTTGTTTCGTTTATTCTGTGAATAATCTGAAGTTACAGGCTGTAGAATTGAGATCGCGTTTCCTAACGGAGGAATTGAAACACTGCCATTTATTTTCCCGTTATGAATATTTGATTCGCGAATTAATCAATAAATTCTACGGAATTCTTTTCCGCCTCGTGAATTACGGACAGTGAAGTACTCTCCGACGTAACTCCGAAGAAGTTCGTAATGCGCTGAATGATTAACGACGTTAATCGAACGTCTCGTTTCGTATTCAATTAATTCTCTCGCGTTCGATGCTACCATTCCGCGTTCCATCGGAGACACTCGGGCTGCATTTGAAAATCATGCGCGGTATCAATCGCCGGTAAAATTAATTGCTAAACGCGAGGCGGTTCGGGAAATTAACGAAAAACATGCTCGCAGCGGAAAGTAGCGAAATAACCTGATTACATTAGCGCAGTAAAATTCGGCGATACGATTCGACGTTATACGGTGTGCAGCTCTGTGAATGGAATATCGTTCTGAAAGCGGGTCTCGTCCTCGACGGACGCAATTAACGGTGGCTGTACCGTGGAAAATAACGATTCGACGGATTCCGCGGATCATTCAATATGGACGAGCTATTGGGAGGCACTTCACGTCGATTAATTATTTCAGGTCCACCGTATATACGGTCGATAGGGTCTGTACGCGCGATAGCCGGTGTCGATACCACGATCGCGTGCCCTTACTCCGGCTACCCTATCACGTCTGTCGAATGGTCGCGCGGCGGTGTCGAGCTGCTCCTTGACATAAGGCACCGCGTTGACAGCGAGGGCCACCTTACCATTGCCAACGTGGATCCTAACGACGCAGGGACTTACACGTGCATGGTGCGCGCACCGTCCGGGGAAACCGCGAGCAGGGACATCAGACTAACAGTTAGCAGTGAGTATTGGCGATTATAATATAGATTACCATGCGAGTATTGGTAATTGTTGATTATAGTGTTATTTGGGATTAATTAATATTGATAAGTATGGTCAGAAGTATTGGTAATTATTCTTTATAGTGTTATTGGTAGTGCATTGATATTGATAATTATAGTCGGCAGTGAGTATTGGTGATTATAATATAGATTACCATGAGAGTATTGGTAATTGTTAATTATAGTGTTATTTGGGATTGATTAATATTGACAAGTATGGTCAGAAGTATTGGTAATTATTCATTATAGTGTAATTGATAATTGTAGTCAGCAGTGAATAATTTATTGCTATCTATATTGTAATCATAAATAAATTTGCTTTTTACAATTCACATTCGACAACTTTTCTTCGACGTTTCAAAGGATTACAACACAATTTAGGAGAACTGGAGAATTTTCTTCTGAATTTCTTTTTATTCTCTCCTACATACTAATTTCAATCGTTTGAGGATGGAAGACGTAAGTTTGTGATATGAGTTGCCTTTCCAAAAACGATTCGCTAACGAATCGATTCTATAAAATAAATAAAAAGCAACTGTATCGCAACATGTAGGGAACGTTATTGAATTCCGTTAATGTACACATTTTCATACATATTTCCACGATGAAAATGGAACGGTACTTCTTGCTGAAACTTCGTATGTATTGTACATTTTATATGAACGTTGTAACAGGATCGCGAACACGGTAAGTAAATATGTGTACGGATACGTATGCCCTTGTAAATAAGAAATAAGGCGGTTCTTTTTCCATCCGTTCGCTGCTGGTCGACTGCTTACGTCCGCGAAGAAGCCAGGAAGTAAATTGCGCACCCGGAAGTATTCGCGTGACGTTACTTTTTAAGTTTCTCTCATTTGTCAAGGCGCGCGGCAAGGGAAAAAGCCGAGCGGATGAATGCGTTGGATGGAAAACGGTGAACTCCAGCCAGAAATAGGTTTTCCGGTTCTTGCGACGGTTGGGTCGCGGTCTACGAAGGAAACGCTTCCCGAAATACTCCTTCTTTTTCATTGTTCCCCGTTATTCGAATAATAATACTGTCTCGAAGAAAAACAAGCGAGACGAAAATCGAATTTTGTGCAATGATTGGGGGAATTTTCAATTTTTCAGCTGTTGGAACGCGAACTTCGAAAGAAATGCTTCTCGAAGTGATCCTTCTTCTCCCTTGTTACCTATTATTCGAATAATAATGGTACCTCGAATAAAAAGAAACCAAATGAAAATTGAATTTTGTATAATGATTGAGTGAATTTTCAATTTGCAGCTGTTGGAACGCGAACTTCGAAAGAAATGCTTCTCGAAGTGATACTTCCTCTCCCTTATTACCTATTATTCGAATAATAATGGTACCTCGAATAAAAAGAAATCAAATGAAAATTGAATTTTGTAGAACTGAGCGAATTTTCAATTTGTTCCAGGTCCTCCGGTCATGAGTCCCTTCAATTTCCCTCCGAACCTCCAGGAAGGCGGACGCGCTCAAGTCACCTGCAGCGTCACTTCCGGCGATCTTCCGATTGACTTTTCTTGGCTAAAGGATGGCGAGAAGCTGCCATCTTCCTTACGCGTACGCTGTTCACTCTTTTTCCAATCAACACTTAGTTTCGCGCACTGAAATGAATCTGTCTATTAACAGAAATATAATAAATAACAATAATAACAAGTGAACAAATGTAACAGTATAATCACAACGATAATAGAACAATATACCGAATCAAAGGCTCAAAATTGTTACATTTTCTATTTTCCTCGAAGATCGAAGAAAGCGTAGCGGAATTCTTCAGCGTCTTGGTGTTCAAGGAACTGTCGTCACGTCACAGTGGCAAATACACCTGCGTCGCAACGAACAGCGCAGCCAGAGTGAACCACACCGCCGAACTTTTGGTGAAAGTGCCGCCGCAGTGGATCTATGAGCCGCAGGACGTAGCCACTTTACTTGGCAACCCGTTGATCGTCAACTGCGAGGCGAAAGGTCAGGATTGGGAAAAAATTCAGCTTCTTTCCTTAGTGGCAATTAACGAGTAACTATTGACATTTTTTTCTAATGAAATTAATCTCTAACGAGTCTTGTTAAGGCATTTATGATCCAAGGTCTTTAATCGGTGATTCATTATGCCTTTCTTTAACCGATTGAATTCATTTTTCACTTTTCGACGATCAATATTTTTCATCGCAAAAAATTAATTAGTCGATCAACGCTCAACTTGAAGTCTTTAACCAGTGACTCGTTATTGCCATGGTTAATCTATTAAATCAATCGCCGATTTTTCGACGATAAATTCTTTCTTATCCTGCCAATCAATCAATGAATCGATGCTCAACTCAGTCTTTAATCGCCAACTCATTATTCACATAATTAACAGATTAAATTAATGGCCGATTTTTCGACTATAAATTCTTTTTTATCCTACCAATTAATCAATGCCCAACTCAGTCTTTAATCACTAACTCATTACTCCCGCGGTTAATCGATTAAATTAATCGCCGATTATTCGACGATAAATTCTTTTTTATCCTACCCATTAATCAATGAATCGATGCCAAACTCTGTTAAAGGTTTCCCGCCGCCACGGGTCACGTGGCTGCGTGCCAAGGGTCGAACCTCCAACGACTATCAGCCGCTGCTGGACGGGTCCGACGGCAGACTGACCATATTGCCGAACGGATCTCTGTGGACCGCCTCCGCCGGGCCGCAGGACGAGGGCCATTATCTCTGCCGCGCCAACAACGGGATCGGATCCGGCCTTAGCAAAGTGATCTACGTGTCCGTTCACGGTACGTGGTTCGGGGACTTGTGACAGCGAGCCCGATGAGAATTGGTTTGTTACCGGGACACGAAACGCTTCGGTAGTGATACTTTGACCGTGACGGTGAATAGAGATCGATACGCTCAGGATCTTTGATGAAGTTTGCGTCCACGGGTATCCGACAATTGATAAGGAAACGACTTCGTTGCCAACTGCGACCCTTTTTCTGATGCTGTTTTTGATAACGAACTAACTTTGTTGACCGGGTCAACGAAATTTTGTGTATCAGCTATTATCTTTTTGGTATTTTTCACTAGTTCTCTTTTATATTATTGCAAGTAGATATCTTCGAGATTTCTAGACTATCAGCGAAATTTTGTGTATCAGCTATTATTTTTGTTGGAATCTTTCCTTCATTCTCTTTTGTATTATTGCGAGTAGAAATCTTCGAGATTTCTAGACTATCAGCGAAATTTTGTGTACCAGCTATTATTTTTGTTGGAATCTTTCCTTCATTCTCTTTTGTATTATTGCGAGTAGAAATCTTTGAGATTTCTAGATTATTTTGGACTACGTCTAGACCGACTTCGAGATAATACATTCCATCTTCCTCTGAACGAATACTCTCCATTCTACGATTAGTTTTCAAATTCTGACCTCTATACATGGATTCATTAACACTTTGACTGCCACGTAAACGTATCAAAACTCCCATGTACTCGAAACAGTTTTCTTCATTAACCAGAAACTAAAATCTCATACATCCAAAATTCGGTTTGTTCGATACGTCACCAAGAAAATTAACACGCTACCAGCGTCACATATTTCTAACGGCCGTAATCCTATATTTTACATAATGAAAATGAACTTAATCCTATGGATGTTATTATTAGAAATTATAAACTACGTTATATTCGGGAACTCCATGACTCGTTTCAGTTTCATTTGCCCAACGTTTCGTTTAGATTTATTGGATTGAAGGAAATATAATTGAGGAGACCGTCGCCTAAATAAGCGCTGGTAACGAACGTGTTAACGTCCAAGTTTCTGTGAAAAATGGTGTCACCCGAATCTGGGTGACGTGGCAGTAAAATTGTCAAGTAACATTCAAAGCTCAGCTTAGCGTATCGACGCATCGAACCAGCCCAAATTACTCAGTCCCCATTAAATATTTATACTCGCATCAGAACACAGTCCCATCAACCGCGAGGACGAATCGCTGAATCGTGCCAACTGCTCGCGATATCACGTCAGTCGATGAACCCGCGAGATCCAAAGTTAGCAACGCTGCCCGAAAACTTCGCGGTCCCGCTACTCGTTTACAGTCGGCTCTCGAGGAGCCGATCTCCCGTCACATTCACCGAGCCGTCCGCCGGTTTGCTAATTGGCTCCTCCTTATTAATAGTTTTCAAGTATCCCCGGTTATCGCTGTCTTCCAAAGAAACTCGGCGAAAACTGCGGGACGCCGGGCGAGGCCGGAATGAAACTTCACCGGGCGAGATTAAAACTGTCGCGAATCGGGCAGCTTTCCGGGCGGGAATTTAGCTAAAGTTAAATCTGCGGCGGCGTTCCGTTTTTTGTTGTCCCTCCCCTGTCATCGTTCTCCTCGGCGATCTTTCCAGAACCAGCGAGATTCGAGTTCCAAAGCAAAAACGTGACGATCCGGCGCGGCGAGTCGGTGACTCTGGACTGCACCGTGATCGGCGACAACCCTATCAAAGTGCAATGGCTGCACAACAGCGACCGGCTGGACGCCAACAGCCATCGGCTGAGCATAAGGCAGATTAAGACCGACACCGGGCTCAAGTCCCAATTATCTATCGGCAGCAGCGACCGCCAGGACTCCGGCGTCTATCGGTGCACCGCCGACAACGCTTACGGGAGGAGCGAGCACGTGATTTATCTGGCCGTTCAAGGTATTGCCTCTTTTCCATTGCCGACGCAGACGGGAACATCATTCGTCTTTCACTCGGGAATTTCGACGTTTTTCGAATGTCCTTTCGACGCGATAAGAATAATATCTTTGACTCCACGTGCGCTACGGTATAAGAGTTTCTTATTTCGCAATTATCGGTGTTTTGGAAATGTTGCGCGTTCGAAACGAGTTTAGAGGGAAACAGTTCGTAAATAGTTTAAACAGCTTGAATATTATATAAGTTTGATATGAATTATTAGTTGTATTAAATTTGATGATTCTAATGTTAATCTGCTAGCTTGAGGAAACCGAGTCGAACGTTTTCATCGAATCGAATTAAATATAAGATAAATCTTTTTATTCCACATGCTTCCACTTAGCGACATAATATCTGTAACAAGGATATCCTTCGAAGCCTTCGTACATCAATATTCGACTCATTCCCCGAAGACCTAGAAAATCTACACAAACCCATCGGAAGAACCTGAAACAACAGTGTAACAATATCGATTCACCGGTGTAAAGCCGTCGATAGAATCGATCTTCGACAGTGGACGTTGCGTCCAACGGAAATGCAATCGAACCAGTCGAAGCCTCGATTAAACCCGTGAACCTCTTTCTCAGAAACTGGCCCTGTCGATGGCAGCCGAGCGGCGGTCGTTATTTAAACCGGTGGATCGGTGTCGACGGACACTGGTCCCCGTCCGAATAAGATTATTCAACGTTCCCTAGATAAACCGATGCCTGTAAACACGTATTCCCGTTGAACGAGGAGAGTCGAAGGGCCTCCACTATGCTCCGGTTTTTGTGAATTTTCAGAGCGACCGGATCCGCCCGCCTCGCTGGAGGTCATAGAAATCGGCTCGCGATCGATACGATTGCTGTGGAAAAGAGCCTTTGACGGGAACAGCCCGATACGGAATTACGTTATTCAGTATCGTTCCCTGAATCACGGTTTGACGGACGATTGGAACCCGGCGAAAACGCACAATGTCACATACACGCCGGGCACCTCGGTCGCCGGGAATGCGATCCATCCGACGCAGAACGGTGCGTAACCATATTTAATCATGCGCTCTTTGATCGCCCGAGTACGCTCATACGTGCACAGCCGACGGGAACCGTCTGTTTCATACGGCTTCGTTCGTTCTATTATGATAGATTAACCCATTTGCGTTGAACAGAGGTATGGAACGTCTCTCATCGCGGTACATTTCGTTTATCGTATTAGCTTGTACCAAAAGTTTCGTTTCATTAGCACGTAATGGATGCACGTTGTTTTGCCTTTGTACCGTGTCACTGGAGGACGCGCAGCATAACGGAGGGTTTATTTTGCTCTGTTTGTTCCATTTTTCACGTAAGTGTGATGCACGAGTTGTTCGATGCGGTTACGCCGAGTTTTTCATGTTTTCTGAGTTTTGTACATTGTTGTGGAATGAGTGTGTCACGGAGCTTACACTTTGGAGAAGGACTGTACTGATCACATTGACGAGAAACATTTTGGAAAGAAATATGTTAGGGGATATTAATTTTCACAAGTTTTGTCTTCTGGATTTAACTGCGTTGGTTTCTGAGCGACTCATGTATGAATAGAACTTCGAAGAGTAGAGAGAATTTTTTATATTATACTGTGCTTCGTATTGTATTTCTGTGAAAAGAATAGTATGTTTTAATTTTTTCTATTAAAATTTCTATTAAAATTACTTCGAGTTGCTGGTAATGTCAGCGAGAAACAGCTTCGAGTGCAAAGAGTTAAATAGGAAATTTTGCAATTTCGATGCACCGGTCGAGTGGTGACTGAGAGGCGCCTTTCGAGTGCAAAGGATTAATCTCTGAGAAAACATTTTTGTTCGCTTTCGAAGGCCTGTCCCCGTTCGAGTCGTCCAGCGAGGACCAGGAAGTGGCTTTGGTGGGCGGGCTCCACCCCGCCGTGACTTACACGTTTCGCATATTCGCCATAAATTCGATAGACGTGAGCGCGCCGACGGACGCCGTGGTGGCGAAGACCCAGGAGGAAGGTAAAGAAATGCATTTCTGTCTTTGTACGACCTCTCGGCCGGGCTTATAACGTTATCGAGAGCCCCGAAGTGTATCTTGTTATATTTAATGAGATTCTCTCCCGTGTAACAGCGCCGACCGAACCTCCTCAAAATATCAAGGTGCAGTCCGCCGGGCCTGGAGAGCTGATGGTTAGCTGGCAGGTAAGGAATATCCTCCGACGGCATCAATTTACATAACGGAAATTCGTAAAGGTATTGGGGGAAAATAATAATAGATCGCAGTGTTTCAACGGAAAGAATTGAACGCGAGGGAAATAAATTACACTGTTTCGACAGAAAGAATTGAACGCGAGGGAAATAAATTACACTGTCTCAACGGAAGGAATTGAGTATGAGATAAATAAATTGTACTGGTTTGAATGAAAAAATTGAATAGAGGATGTGCGCTGTTTCGAAAGGAATAATTGAGTACAAGAGAAACAAGCCGCAGTGTTTGAAAAGGAAGAATTGAGCATAAGATAAATAAGTCGCACAGTTCGAAAAGAAGGAATTGAATGGAAGATAAATGAGCTGCACTGTTTCGAAAGGAAGAATTAGATATAAGAGAAACAAATCGCAGTGTTTCGAAAGAAAGAATTGAGCATAAGATAAGTAAGTTGCACAGTTCGAAAAGAAAGAATTGAATGTAAGATAATTAAGTCGTACAGTACCAAAAGAATTTAAAGATAAATAGTTTGCAGAATAATTGTTTTCAAAATATTCCACGATTCAACATTGAATATTGAACATTGAAAATGAAATTTCCCAATAAACGTTCCGTTAGATATTTTATTATTAGCTTTATTGCCTTATTATGAAGAGTATGATTGACCCTTCGATTTTCTTTAATTATAAGAAAACTCACAAATTAGTCTCACGTATCACGTTCATCGATACGACTGAGCTGAATTGTAACATTGAATAATAAATGGAAACATGATGCTGGGGAATTCTGAATCATTGATGCGTCCCGTTCACAGCCGCCGCCGAAAGAGTCCAGCAACGGGGATTTATTAGGCTACATAGTGAGGTGGTCGGAGCATTCATCTTCGACGTCGGGCGTGAACCAAAGCAAAAGTTTAACCGTGAACGGATGGGCGACCACGAAGGTGCAACTCACCGGCCTCAGGAAGTTCACCAAGTACGATATATCGATCAGAGCTTTCAACAGCATAGCCAGTGGCCCGGCCAGCGTCCCGATTGTCGGGACAACGCAAGAAGGAGGTACGAAAACATCGGCAAATGAATAGAATTAATAATCATAAGCATATAAATTATTAATCATTAATATAACAATAACTTTCATCGACTACAATGCTTTCATTGTAATTCTTTTTTACACCTTTCGTGATTGGAGAATTTGGAAATTGATTAATCCCGTTAATTTCATTTCCTTCGATGAATAACACTGTTGGTCTTATATTAGAGTAATAAACCACTTTCATTTAATCTACAGTAGAAGATCGTCACTTTTGATATGTTTTCCGTTTTATTACAGTTTTATATACAGAATCCATAAATAGCTGTCAATGTTGATTCATTAACTCTAATCGGACGATGTGACTTTGAGTGACATTTGAACGTTTTACTTAAATTTTCTCATTATTTCATACCGCATTTCCAAAAGTTTTCTTGGCCTTTTAAAATTTGAACCCTATGAACGAGAACGATAACATTGTTCCTTTTATTCTCATAAGTGACTGAGAGTCACATCGTGGTACGATTAGGGTTAATAAAAGCAACATTTCAATCATCAATCCTGAAATATCTATGAACATTCTTACATCGATCATTTCAGTGCCAGAGACTCCTCCCACGCATGTGGCCTGCATCCCCCTGTCCTCCCAAAGCGTGAAGGTCTCCTGGAGCGCTCCTCCGCTTCATCAACATGGCGGGATCATTCAGGGCTACAAAGTGTACTACAGACCAGTGCTCACCGACAACAGTGAGTAAAAATGCACTCTGGACGAAGCATATAATTCTATTTAAAAGAATTACAATTAATTTATATTAACCGTTTACTAGCTAAAAGTGCCAGCCTATCGGTCCATAGAATCAAATGAATTTTATCTGTTCATCTCCCTTATAATTATTTATGTTTATTTTCGTTATTGCTTGCTTATAAATGGAAATATAGAACGGTCGCACTAGAATCTTTTCATAAAAACAGAACAGCATAGTTCAGTTTCTGAACTGAAACGAAGGAAGCGCGACCGCGGCACTTAGCGTTTTTCGATTTTTCGATAGATCTATGACTCTCAGATGGTTAACCCTTTGCACAGTGATCTCTTTCGTGGGATTATTTTACAATTAATAATTCATCAGGAAAGCAACAAATTCTACGCTTATTCCACGTATACGTTTACTCTGAAGCATTACAATTAATAATAGAAAAGTAATATTGAAGTTGAACTAATTCTAGTCGGAATCTTCGTCACGAGTCTCATACGATATTGTAGAACAAGGGAATTCTTTAATGAAATAAATAAATAATAGTAATCAGTAAGATTACAATGAAACAGTTCTAACGTGTGGTTCGAACGGTTCCAGTGGACATCTCCACGGTCGGCGAAGTGAAGAAAACCTCCAGCGTGGAAACTTATCTGCACACCTTGTACAAGTACACGAATTACTCGATCAGAGTGTTGGCTTACACCGGCGCGGGAGACGGAGTTCTGAGCCCGCCGATTTTCTGCACGACAGAGGAAGACGGTACGATTCCATTAATCGAATCCAATCAACGTTAAAATCTTCTTCGACGGATATTATGGGGGAAACTGTTTTTTTTCTTCATTTATTTTAGTACCCGGCCCACCGGCTAGCATCAAAGCCTTAGCATTAACGGCGGAGAGCATATTGGTCTCGTGGCTACCGCCGCTGCAGCCGAACGGGAACGTCTCCAAGTACACGGTTTACAGCAGAGAGGCCGGCTCCAGCAACCACAACACGCACACCATGCACGAACCACCGTCGTCGCCCACCGATACCCTAACTATGGAGCTCAGGGGCTTGGTGGAAAGGTAATTCGAAGGATTCTTGTTTTTATTGTTGCGAATGTAGCCGATAATCGTTCGATTTGGATTATGCTGGCAAAAGATGGCTGTTACGCATATTTTCATTAACACGTTGCGGGGTTTTTAGTATATTGTTCAACTGCTAATGTTACAATATACTAAATTATTGAGACTTCAATTGGTTTGCAATTCAGTTTGTGCATTGCTAAACCAGTTTCTCTACTTTTTCAGAGAAGCATCTGTTATCTGTTGAATAACTGGAAAAAATGAGATCAGGAATGGATCATTTTAATCCTCCCGGTAGTTCTAGTTTTAAAAATATATCAATATAATCACCGAAGCTCGCGTTTTTAACTGAAATTTAGCCGGCATACAGTGTGTTAAGATGACGGTAATAATATTAGCGTGTTTGAAATTGAATAATTCAGTAAAACAAAATTGAATAATTGAGGGGGTAGTGAATTCAATTAAATTCATTTGGAAAGCGAATTTAATGTTTACAATTGTTCGTATCAGTTCGAACGTTGATTATGTTAGAATTAGGTTAGTGATATGTTTAGAAAATATTATATTCACTTGTTTACATATTACAATTGGAAATGTGTTATAATAATAAATATTTGAGTGGAGGATCTTGTTTTGTCAGACAACTGTACGAGTTCTGGGTGTCTGCGACCACTGGACTAGGCGAGGGAGAGGCGACCACCATAGTCACGCAAACTACGAACACCAGAGGTATATTTTCAGTCGAGCAATTATTGTCCACTGCTGTCTTCTTGTGATTAGATTAAGAATTTTCCGATTATTTGAAAAAGCTCCAGCCAGAGTGGCGTCGTTTTCGCAATTGTTGAGAAGAGCGATCAAATCATCGATCACGTTATCGTGTCTGGTTGTTGGGAACCCCACGCCGCGGCCAATATGGACGTTTCGCAATGGCCAAGTCTCTACCGGCCGCCATTATGAATTGACCGCCGACGGCCATCTTAACATACGCGGTACGTCTCGTATTTTGGTCTCTGATTAATAATTTTATGATAGTTTATATGTCTAACGAGCTTAGAAACTTAGAAGCATAATCGATTAACTCAATGCTATTAGTTAACAACTCGTGATCAGTGACGAAGGAATGTAAACTAATTGTTTAGGGTTAGAACAATCGGTGGCGGGAAATTACACGTGTTCAGCCAGCAATCTGTTCGGCGACGATTCTATTACTTACACGGTGGTCGTGGTGATGCCGCCTAGAGCACCCACGCTAGAGCTGCAGTATACTACAACAAATAGCATAAGACTTCGATGGAATCATCCTAATAATGGTGGCGCTACCATTCAAGGCACGTGATTGAAATGTCAATTTTCATTCGTATAAATGCAGATGTCACAAGTGAATAAATAATAAATATTGGATTTGTAGGTTTCCAAATGTATAGTCGTCAAAAATAAAGTAATAAGGAGTATCAGAATTTATAAATTTTCAAAAATTTAGTTATCAAATATGAATAAATAATGAGTATTAGATTTGTACATTTTCAAAAATTTAGTTATCAAATATGAATAAATAATAAGTATTAGATAGTACATTTTCAAGAATTAGTCGTCACGAGTGAACGAACAATAAATATTATATTTACTCATGAGTGATTCACCGTTTCTTTCCGGTACTTCACAATAAAGTTGCCGAGGAACGGTATTTCTGTATATTACTTTTAACGATAAATTCTATTTTCAAATTCCCGCATCACGGAGCAGCAATTAATAGAATCTTCGTGGCTTTCACT
Organism: Nomia melanderi; assembly: GCF_051020985.1. NCBI lineage: Eukaryota > Metazoa > Arthropoda > Insecta > Hymenoptera > Halictidae > Nomia > Nomia melanderi. The sequence goes on from NC_135009.1 coordinate 11,730,110, forward strand.
AGGGTACGTGTTAAGTTACAAAAGGGACCAAGGTGGCTGGGAGGAAATCGCGTTGTCGCCGGAGCAGACGGAGTTCATTTTATCCGGGTTAAAATGTGGTTCTTCCTATCTGACCCACTTAACTGCGCACAATCGCGTGGGCACCGGAGACCCGAGTCCCCTGATAAGCGCGACGACCAAAGGAACCGGTAATTTACATTCTCTGCCTTACTGAATCATCTATTCGTATACAGAGAATTGAGCACGTAAACGAAGATGTTCTTGAAACAACAAATCCCATCAAACTCTACACGCAACACTAACAGTAACAAGAAAATAAAATTACCCGAAGCTATCAACAAAAATAACGTTAAAATAAAAGAGTTCAACTGAATCATAAGCTACAATAAAATAAAATTTCTTGAAACATGCGACGACGATAACACTCGAAAGTTTTCCATTGGAAATATTCAACATTTTCCGACGATATATATACAACGAAGCTATTTTATTTAAATATTTCTACAATACAAAATTTGATTCAGAATAAACATTCAATTTCATAGTTTTGCTGTATCAAACCAAGTGGTGACTGAGAGTCGCCTCTCGAGTGCAAATGGTTAAGACGAATTAACCAATCGATTAATATAAGTAAAGCAAACAATTAACAATAGTAAACTAAATAATATAAAACCGTTTCAAAGAATATTTTCGTCGTTCTGCAATCTTTAATCTTCAATTACAATTTCTCTAAAACTTCATATTAATTCGCAGCTCCTTTAGTGCCGAAGGATCGCGACGTGATCTCCGCTAACGGCACATCCGTCAAGCTGAACCTGTTGTCCTGGCCCAACGGCGGCTGTCCCATTCAATACTACACGGTCGAATACAGAAGACGAGTCAGCACAGAGCCGTGGATCCTCGTGGCGAGCCGCGCCACGGAGAACCTGATTATACGCGACCTAAAAACCGCCTCGTGGTACAGCCTGCGCCTGACGGCCCACAACGACGCCGGATCGACGCAAACGCAAATGGAATTCGCCACGACCACGCTGAGTGGCGTCAGCATAGGTCCTCCGAACGATCTGATCATGGAGGACGACGTGAAGAAGACTGTGCCGAATCAAAGAGTCCTCTACGTCGTCGTGCCCCTAGTCTGCGCCATTGTACTCGTCATCTCCTCCGTCATTTTGGGATACGTGATGTTGAAACGCAGCGGAAGGTAACGGGAAATTGAGAGGCAACTCTCAGCTCGAAACTGTTGACTCTAACTCTAGGTCTGCAGACGTTTATTGTATTTTATTCCATTGTTTCTTGAAAAATTGATATTCGTTTTCATCTTGAAAAGGTCAATGAAAATCAACTCTCTGTAGTTAGAAAAGCTAAATTAGGTTATAAATAACATGAACCAACTTCTTAGTTGCTCGTTTAAAAAAACAACTCCCAAACATCAGGCTCTCAATCATTTCAAATAAGGTCTCCACAGTTAACAAAGTCAAAGGAAATGAAACATAGAATGGAAAAATATAATATTAAGTCCATTTGTTTGAATTGCACTATTATTATTGCACGTTGATCTAGCAGAATCGCACCGCATTAGGTGGCATTATTTTTAATATAGAAATGTTTTCAAATAATCGTCGTTTGAATGATCTATAGTAATTCTATTTGATTGGTCACCGGTGACCCCCATAGCATTCGACGTGTTAAAAGTAGACTACTAGGATATTTGTGTAATTACGTAAACTAAAATTGACATATATATTTGCTAAAGACTGAGGTTCATTTGGTTTTCTTTTGAACTTCGTTTTATTATATTGTAAGATTCGTGTTGTTTATAGAAGAAGGTCGTTTCTTTCATGTGCTTATCAGAGTTTGATTAAAATTAGGATTTCAAGAATTCTCGGTCGATTCATATTTATTTCCTCATGCTCACAGGGCAAACTATTTAGGCGAGATCCTTCCCGGACAACAGCAGAATCAACAGACAGGATTGGGACTGGTTCAACAGCAGCAACATCAACAACATCATCATTTATCCAGCTGCATGTCCACCGTGCAGCTGAAGTCTACCGCGGAGCGTGATAATAGGAGGAATCATCAGGTTTACACCAGTTCGCCGGTGAAACAGGAGAACCATAAGTCGAATGACCATGGGTCAGGTGCGTGAACGTTTTAAATCAACCTTTCTCTATTCTTTATATTAATCGGTTATTTAAAAATAGTACATTTACTTCATCACAACAAGCTAATTCTTCTAAAAAACTGAAGGATGAAAGTCTGGCTATTAAGATTTCGATTATAATTTTCTTTTAGTAAATAATAGGATGTAGAACCTTTTTAGACGTAGTTTTGATATCCGTTGTGAAAGGTAAGTATAGCCGGCCATTTTCTTTCGCAGAAATGTACGAGATAAGCCCGTACGCCACGTTCAGCGTTCCCGGACGAGAAAATCGGTCAGTGACGACGGCGACGCTCGATTACACTATGCAGTTCAAGACGTTCGGACATTTGGAGAACGAAGACATCAACACCATCGACTATGAGCGATCCAGCGTGGATTTCGAGAGGTAACAAGGTTTTCTTCCGATTCTCTCTGTGCCCGAAAGCTTTTTATATGGTTTGATATAGTTTGATATAGTTTGACATAGTTTGATATAGTTTGATATAGCTTTATATAATTTTATATGGTTTTATAGAGTTTTATATAGTTTGATATAGCTTTATATAATTTTATACAGCTTTATATTCTTCTATACAGTTTCATACAATTTCACATAATTTCATATACATTTCTGTGATCTTACATTATCATAGCTTCATAAATTTTATTTAGTTTCCGCGTCCAGTAGTGTTGTAAAACTCCCAAAGCTAGAAGCATTAAGAAAAGCTTTAAAAGAATCAAGTAAGACACCCGAAGCTCCTAAAGCCCCGGAGCCTTAAAGTTCAGTCTTCGAGACATTTCAAATTTCCTGGACTTCAGCTTTTAATACACCAACAGACCAATACAGAGAAATCTTCCAACTTAAAGACTCGAGCCACGAATGCCCTCAAGGTTCACTTCTAGTTTTCAAAGCTTTCGAACTTCAGCTTTTAAAGCTCAAGGCTCAAGCGCCGAAGGGCGCAGGCTCGAAGCTGATTTTTACAACACTAGCGTCCAGTGAACACGGAGCACCTTGAATTTCGCTCCTGAACCCCTTTCTCTTCCCCTTTCTGGTGTCCTTTCACATGCAGGTCCAAAACCTCAAGGTGGCACAAGCAACGATACTTCCCGAGCATCGCGGAGGCCGAAAGCAAGCTGCGGTCCAGCCGGCAGGGCTCCGGCAGCGACACTTCCGGCAGTCCTTGCGGAGAGTGCGCAGGACCTAGTTACAGGGTGCCTGTGAAGCCCTGCAGAGGTGACTATCAATTTCCCTTAAGACATGTTGAAATTTCTATTGAAACTATTTTGCTGTCGATAGTTAACCCTTTGCGCTCGGAAGCGTTCCACTAGAAACTTCCGACACTTTCCGATGAGACGTAGACGACACTATTTGAAACGAAGTAATGAGAAAACATACCTAAATTAAGAAACAAAGCTATTTTCTTTCAATATTTCACATATTGATGCATTCTATGAAACTTAATATAGTATATAACACTTTGTAATTTTGTTGTATCAAATCAAATGATAACTGAGAGTCACCTCTCGAGCGCGAAGGGTTAAAGACTTCGGTGATCCAAAATTGAGAATGGACATTACTATTTGATAATATATTTCAAATCATTATTCTAGCACTAACCGACTGGATTTAAAATTCTTCGTTTTCTTTTGCTCAATTAACACGTTAAGCTCCATGTCAGTCACTGGTGACTGACGCTTTTGAATGACTAGAAAACAATCGTAACGTACAGGATAACCGATGTGAAACGAAAATGTTCAACAACGTAACTAAGTTGATAATAGTGTAATGCGAACGTTGTAACATCAAACAATGAATAATTTTTCCTGATTTTCTTCGCTACAGAAGAAAAACTACGAGAAAACGCTTTGCGAGTCGCTTAACGTGTTAATTTAATATCAATTCCTATATTGTCCGATTAATCAGTTCCCCAATTTTCATTCTTCCTTTCGTTTCTGTTCTCACTAAAAACATTTATCTAATTTGCTTACCTCTGTTTCGTAACTAGATATTTGCCGGTATGGTTAGTGCTAATAATTACATTTCAATCATTAGCAATTTCATAAATTTCTCTCGAATGTTTGTGTTGAACGATATTGTCTACAAACTTCTATAGTTTCATCAGTTGAATTTAGATTTGATTAGTCCGTTAGCACAATTATAGCCTCTATAGTTTGGACATTTCGTTCATTTGGCGAATGATTTACGGTAACGAATGATTGAACGAAAATTTGTCGCAGATGTGTTCTCACGAGGAGTGGAGTCGAGTACAGAGTCAAACAACGAAGGTTCACCCTCGCTTGCGAGACGACGAAGCCGACAGCCGAGCCGGTCCACTCGCAGGTAGCCAAGGTTTGTTTGTTTCCACATAGCACTCAGTCCTGGTTATGTTCGGTATTCGTGTTTCATCACGGTCTGATCGGTCCCGTGCCGGCGTACAGTGAATACAATGGAAAAACGTAGACTCTGGGAAAACGAAAGGACTTCGGTCTCCTCGCTTCTTCGAACCCCACACGAAACTTCACTTCCAAAGTCTGTACATGTACCCCGTATCTTGCGCAGCACTTTTGATAATCGTTTGAAACACTCGTATCCTAAGAGCAATCGTAAAAGAATCTTGTTCCCCACGCTGAATTTGTCGCAGTATAATTTACCATATCGTTTTTGTATATTTTATTTCTGATTTCATACGTTGACCTTCTGCTTCTGCACCAACCAGAGGAACTACCTTTTTCCGTTACCAAGATACTTCGTCCGCGAACTGTACCAAATTCGACCGGCTCAATACACTTCTCTCGCGGGAAGTGGACGAACGAAGATTAAATTTGAACCGATTTCACTGTTAACCCTTGTCACTCGAAACGAACGTGAAATTCGAAGAGGAAACCAGGGACTCGATGTAATCTTCGTGAAATATATGTTTGTGACTATACTCGTGAATATTGTGTAAACGTAAAATAGTACCATCGAACAAGTCGTCAATGCATATTATACTGTGGACATTGATTTAGCATAATCTATTATGATATTGTGATTTCTTGTGAAAAATTTAGAAAAATATTTCAATCACGACAATGATTTTAATAGTTTCGTTACTGTAAACTGAGGAACGTAAAATCCATCGTTTCTACACATTTGGTATTACAAACACATGGAGTTCATAATTTATTATAATATTATAATTTATTATAAACTACTTATAAAATATCTAAATTACTATAACCGTTTCAATAGTTTCCATACTGTGAATTAACACTAGAACTACCACAGAGTTCAAAATGACCCATTCCTTTTCTTCACAATTGTTACAAAGATAACAGATAATTCTCGGAAAAATTACTGTAGAAGTTGATTTAGCGATAGGCAAACTGAATTGTGAATGCCTAGAAATTTCAATAATACCACTAACAGTTTCCATAGAAAAATTTCGGAAAGTCAATTCGACTGTTCGGTAGTTCTAGTGTTAAGGAATATAAAATCCATGATTTCTCATTCGGTGTTACGAACACATGGGTTTCATAATTTATTATAATATTATAACTCATCATACTCGTATTCAGCAGCGACAAGGTACAGCCTGGAAGAAGTCGGTTCAAGTTGATTTTGTGAATTCGATCGGGTCCGAGGCACGTGTATTTACGAGGGTCAATCCTGCGAATCGTGATTTGTTCGCCCGCCAATTAATCCATCACTGTTTTTCCTAAGACGTATCTCTCTGGTCTATTTTGCATTTAGTTCGGTGGAGGACATGACGTTGTTGCCGCCAAGCGGGTTTAGCGACAGCCGCGAATTGAGCGACGTAGAATGCGACCGTGACCGTGACCGTGATCGTAATCGTGATCGTGATCGCGAATGGCAAGGTCTGTCAGCCGGGACCCGCCACGGCGGCAGCTTGGGCAGACTGCCGATCGAGGCCGTCGAATCTATGCTCGCTAGGTATCGACACGAACCTCCGTAGATCGTAGTAAGCTGACACGTTGAGTTTCATTATTTTACGCTTACGGAGACGCTTGCATTTGAACACGGTCGGAAAATTCGGTTACGGCAGGCGTTCGATTCGTCGTGACACAAGTGAGAAAGCAAACGAATTTCTAGAAAGAATTCTGTAATGTTCAATTGGAAAATACTTCAATCGAGATAATCGTTTCAATAGTATTTGTTACTGTGAATGAAAGAATTGCACGTTCAGTAGTTTCATTACTGAAGAATTGTATCCATAATTGTCCCAAAATTCTTAGATCAAACTGTAACAAATGTATCCGTCTCTATAAGTAGCACCGAATTTCGTACTTAGTTGCTTACCACATCCTCTACAAGAAACTAAGATACCACTTACCGTTAGTCTAATGGAAATAGAGTTCGATGTCTCACACTTACTAGTAAACCAGCGAATCACTAAGGATCATAGAGAAAGTGGACACACGTTTCAGTAGCAGCTTATTAGAACACGTAACTTCTTTCCAATCCGCTCATCTCATCGACGAATAATCGTATCGCGATCATTGCTGATTGAAATCGTTGTTCGTTTTAACTGTTTGTATATATCCCCATTGTCTAATCGATTCATTTAGACAGTTACTAGTAAGTGTACACGATCGTTGACACAGTTGTCGATTGCAATCATTAACGAACCGTTTACGCTTCGTTCCAGGTACCAGCAAAGGAAGGAGCAAGAGAGGCAAGAGTTCACTATTCACGTATGATCGGGACTTAAAGAATTCTAGCGGAAGGATTCGGGAAACGTGAATGGGAAAGACTGTCTGTAACTGGCCGAGCGGCTCGGAGCCACTGTCAAAAGTACTCGGTATTATTCGCAAGGGTTCGACCAGTGTAAAAAGCCGATCAACAACGATGACCGATCACGCTGGAAGAAGCTTGGCATGCTGAAACGGCCGCGAATTCGTTGGAAAAACATTCGAGAGGGAAACGAAACGAAATAAGTCTGCACCTAATACTGCCGTTACGTCGGGCGCCGCCATTTTGCGTTGCTCCGAGTACGACCAATTTTACCGCGAATGAAAGTAACTTACTTACGGCGGCCGCTCGTGAGGAATTCCACGATCTTTTGGGATACTCCTAAACGGAAGAAAGAGGGCCGACCCGGACACTTCCAAAAAGATCGGAACACCGACCTGACGCGTTAGGAAACAAGTCAATTTAGCGACGAATAATGAATTACACTCGAATATAATCGTTCATTGTATAGCGTAGATCCCGCGTATCGTGTGTCGCGCCGTTATTAATCGCGAAACGACCGTTTGAATTTCATTGACGAACGTTCGGGTTTTCCATTTCATTCTCCTCCGCGCGATCAAGAATCGTATCCATTAACGGGGACACTTCGTTCCCGCGAAGTCTTCTCCCGCCATTCGCGCCGAAGGCGCTGCTACCCGACAAAATGGCCGACGAGACTTCTGCTCGAGACAGAGGGCCAATTGTATACAATATTCCTATGATTATCGGCATTAACAGGACGCGACTGTGCGTTTCGATGTTCGTTTCGTTGGATGTGACTGTTTGTTTCATGTATCGTTTGAATTGTTTGCATTGTTCGCGATTTTAATATTTATTTTCTATTCTTATTATTCACTTCATCGTTGTTGTTTTATATTACGATTCATACACGTATTTCCATGGTTTAACCATTCCAGTGTAACGATGAAGGTAATAATTTGGCAATAATAGAGTAGCCTTCGTTCTAACACGTGATGCAAATTGGTTAATCGTTCATTCAGCGCGTCGATTCGCGCAGTTGCGATCCGAAATGAAGAATCGTGTGATCGGGACAGATATTAGCTTCTAAGATGTATATATACCTACACATGTAAGCGACGTATTTAGAGGATGGATAATTAAATCGCTGTGCAAGCGACCTCGGTCATCAATTACCGCCAAAGATACCTAACGTTAAGGGCCACGTCGTCCGCGCGATGGCGGACCGTTTTGTAACATAGCTAATTATAAATAACGAAACGTGCAACCTTTCGCGGTCCTTGCAATCGGAGCTTTTTTCTAAAATTCGATAACGAACTTTCGAAGCGTCGATTCGTTTTTCCCGATGTGCGGGCCAGCGAAAGGAGGAATGTCGCTCTACGATGGAAGAACTCGCGTCGATCGGATTTCATTCCACGATCGACGATCTAGAAAATATCTATTGATTCTTCGTTACACAGACTGACATGGGACTTCAATGCGCCAGTATCGTGTAAAGTTCTAGTCCCAGCGAATCCCTCTTGAAACGAGATATCGAGGCTGATCTCATTCACTTTATTATAAGACTTATTTTACTATTAATAACATGTTCTCATCGTTACCGCGCTATCGATTATAAATATACGTTTCATTTCTCGAGTAAACCATCGACAACAGTAGAACAGTTTTTCAATTCGACGTGCAATCATTAATATTAATTTCTGTTGAATTAATACAGAGTACACGGCGATGCGTTAGCTATATCTACGGTTTCTCTATCAAACCGAATTCACGATTCGCCGGGACTACTTCGGGGCTATTGCCCCTTAATTATTGTAATAACCGAAACGAACCACCGGTTTCAGTATTCGAGAACGAGGGCATACTTCGTCTATCTTCTCGAGGAAAGAGAACGAAAGACTCGCTCAACGGCAATTCCTCTTAATGTTCCACTTTTCATATCGTACAGTTTTCCATTTTTTAATCGACTCCGCTGCGTATTTTAGGATTCGAAATAATACGCCCGTTCGTCGAACGATGGGAATCATCCATGACAACTTCACCGCGACGTGGCAAGACATTGTGGATGATACCTGCGCCGAACTTGACTGTGAATTCTATACGGCTCGGATTAGCGCGTCGCTTTCGCCTCGGATTAACGATAAAGGGTGTCCTCTGTAACTTTCGATTGATTTTCAGAGTGAAAGCTGTTGACTGTTCGACTCGATGCCGCTGATCCGAACCCTACCGTTTACACTATCATTTCATGTTGACCAAACAGACTGCCAAATCAGCTTCGTTTGAAACCCTCACGAAAGTGTGATATCACGTCTTCGATCTCCGAAGTTCCTGTACCGTTAACATTTACAGAGACGCGAGAAAGTTCTTCCAGCGTTACTTGAATTTGTAAACAATTTGATCGTTTCCACTCTTTGCTCGCTATTGCGAGACGACGTTACGATTTACCAGTTGACGACGAGTCGAGGATCCTCGAGCGTGCGGACAAAGGGTACAGATTTTGGAAATTCCGAGCAGAGTATGCCCTCTCGCGAACCAACGGTTTGCGAAATCTGTACAGAACGCGATGGACAGCTTCCGGGAATGTCGAATCTAAATGTTTATTTAATCCTGCTGCGTCCTTTGGGTCTAGTTGTGATATTTTCGAGCGAACATGTTCGCACTTCTTTCTGGTAATGTTATTAATTTTCATTGTAATCGTGTCAACGTCTGGCGAACATTAACTGGATTAACAATTAACAATCAGGTGACCATGTTAATTGAAGTTATGGTTAACTTTACAATTATTTTAACTGTTAATTGTTAACTGTAACTGCAATCATTTCGCCTGACACTGTTCACGATTGACAATTAATTCTTGCGGATTAAATGCAATTAGCATTTAAATGATTTTAACGATAATCGCTACCGCGACTTGAATCTAGGAATGTTGCAAGATACTTGTTGCTAGTCAACGTGTTCTTACACTGTTTTAATTCTATAAATCGAGGAGCGCAGCAGAGTTAAGAACGCGTACAACGATCGTGCTCGATTTCTAGTCAGTCCTCCGGTCACGATCGAGATACGTGATCGTTAGTTAGAAAAGAATGGGGTGAGAAATTGGGGAAACTTTTTGTTTCGTCTTGTTTGCTCGGATGAGAGACGTCTGTGTGAATGATCGCGTGTGATGTATAGGAAGCTCGTTCGACAGTGTACAGCTGCGGCTACGAGCAGAATACTTGTAAGTACATGGGAATCGTGGGACTTTAGACATTTATGTATCATATCCTCGTATTAAGTATCCGTGGACGAAGCTCGATGAATTAATCATCGTCCATTATGGTTAACGTGGGGAGTGTGGAGCGTAAATAATAAAATCGAATGTCGTGTCAAAGTGTCAAACTTTCCGAAGGTATGTTAATTCAGCTTGTTAATAAAGAAGGACAGACATTTGTTCTGTGGAACTTATTTCCTGTATCCTTTAGAGGTAAATCAACGCTGCAAGTTATTTCTATCATTGTGTTACGTTGCTTTGAGTTCTATAATTATTCGTAATTCAATCTTTAGTGACGCGTGTACGTCCAATTTAATTAATTCCAGGGAAGCTTGTTAATACGCTATACACCGATGTCGCGTAATTGCGGGATTTTTAGTCTTGATTACTAGTCCTATATTAACGTGACATTTTAATTACGTATAATATAAATCCAAAGTAAAATTACAAAATCGGAATTCTTTCTCGTAAGTCACAAATTTCGATTTGATTTATGTTTAAAAGTATATCAATACAATCATCGACACTCGCGTTTCCAGCAGCTGAAATTTAGCCGGCGTACAATGTGTTAATATTCATCTGAATTTAATATAGGTATAATAATGCAGGAATAATTAACGAATTAAAAACAGTCATGGTACAAAATGGAATCTGTGAATGTTCACCAAATTATGACGGCTAGTTTCTAATTGACCATTTACGAAAGGAATATCACGGATATTAACAACAGAATTTTTAAAGTGTTTAGTTAAACATTTTTTGATAACAAACAGAAATTTACTTTATCTACAATCTACATTACCGTCGCATAAGTTACAAATATAACTAGTGCTGCCATCCGAGGAAATTCGTACAAGTTAATAGTCAATCTTACCAATTTAAGGTACATCAGAAATTATCGACATAGTTAATTAGTATTTTTTAATTTACCCATTGACGAAGAATAGAACCACCGACGAGAGATAGGGACATTTCCTTCTCGTCCGATAGTCGGAAAGACAGATTATATAAAAAGAGCAGACGTTTTGATACCTCATCAGTAATTAAAAGTGACGAATTTAATTACATTCGAACTAATTCATCGGTATCTAATACCTCTAGGACAAAGCAATTAACGTATAGTTGTTATTAATTACGCTAGTATCATCATATAATACATTTTGTTACAGCTTGCAGACTTAAGATATGATAAATAATATCATATCTACCAGACCAGTTCATTACAATAGTTTAAATAATTTCATCAAACGAATATATTTTGTAACTTTCAAGCTGCTATGACGTTAAACTCTCACGGTTAAGCGTATAAAAGTTAAAGTTAACTGATTACTTAATTTTATTCACTTTGAGTGCAAAATCAAATAAATCAACAAGATACCAATATACCGATATGTGATTTCAAAGTTACATGGGCCTACAGAGGGTTAAATGAACACGACATAATCCCAGATTGGTAGCGTCATCTATTACACGAACGCTCAAACGTCTAACCAAATAGTATACATCATCTCCACTAGTTGGCACAACCAAAGTCATCTCTCCATCCTTCACACTCCTATAAATCTATCCTCATCCTTCCTTCTCCAAACTCCATGGCGCCACCTACTAAAAGATCGCTCAAACGTCTAACCAAATAGCATATTCAAATTTGCAACCGGTTTCACAGGTCTATCACAGATGGCGACAGCACGCCATTTTCATTAGATAATCAATACATGCACAATACTCAAACATTTTTTGTAAACGTCGAGTAAAACAATTGTTTCGATTTTCTGAGGATTTGATACACCTACGTTGACGATATTGTGTATTCGGGAATAAGTCATGTGTACCTCGGTTTTATTCTGCTTTAATCGTAACTGGAGCACGGTCTTCGAACGCATTTGCTTTCACGCGGCATCTACCGGGGAAACCGTGAAAAGGCGTACCTGTGCGACGAGGGCCGCGTGCACATCTACCTATCCTATTATTCAAATTTCCCGCGCACGCGCAAATGAGCGAAATATTCGTTCAATCGAATTTGATGCAGTATCAACACGATATAACACGACTTCGCAAAGGAAAAACCCGGTCCATGTCCCATTTTTCATTTCAGAGGCGGCTTCGACTATCGTTTTCACAGAGGAATATTGACTTTTGACCTACCTGCAGGATTTTCTGAAAGAGGCTGTGCATTTGTTCAGTGAATTATGTAGATCGTTTTTTAAATAATTAATATAGAAACATTTTGGGAGAAAATGAACAATCGGGTTGATTTTTTACGATTTTTATTGCTTTGCTGTGACAATTAAGTTTTATTAATTAGGGTAGAGTAGAATTGATAGCTGTGTGAACGAAAAGTGTTTTATTTTAGAATGTTTATGTCTGTGATTATAATAGATAATAGATATTATAAATTTAATGTGAAGTTTCATATGATTAGATTTTATAATTAAGAACTATAATGTAATAATTAACGTGAGAAAATTCGTTTCTACCTGTAACATTCGGACAATACTTACTTAAAGACATCTTTCTTCTATTTGTTGACGCTCCGTGTTCCTTAATTCCATAGTATCCATCAAAACGTGGGATGTAAAACAAAATGGAGATCGAACTTAAATAGAAAGCAATTTGAAAGTTTCACAACAGACGAAACTCGAACTTTTAAACGTTATATTCGTTTTATTTTTAAATACGAGTGATTATGCTTGAAAACCTGAATTAATATTAACCGCTTGCACTCCAAAAGTGTTCAAGTACTCAACGTTTTTTAATGAGACACAGAAGACTTTTTCAGAAACTTCACGAAAGTTCGCACATAGAATCAGGAACAAAATTATTTTATTTTAATGTTGCATATGTTAATGCATTATAGAGGGTTTAATATTAAACATCAAACTTATTGTTGCTGTGTCTAACCAAATGGCGACTGACAGGCGCCTCTGAAGTGCAAAGGATTAAATAGCAACTCAAAGTAACATAACATGGTACAAAGCTGAATATAAAAATCGGGGAATCTGTCAATTCAACGAGGAAGTAATAAAAACACATCTCCGACACCGTCGACTTGTGACCCTAAAAAATCATTCAAATCAATCCTACAAGATTTCTTAATATACATTTAATAATAATTCCGTAACAAACGTATTCCACTAATATCTTCTCCAAATCATTTTCCAAACATTCATCGATTGCCTTAGACAAACTGTTAACCCTTCGCACTCGAAAGTTTTCCATTGGAAATACTCAACATTTTCCGACGAGACATAGACGACATCGTTTGAAACTAATTTAACGATTCACGGATAAATCAAGCAACAAAGCCATTTTACTTAAATATTTCAGCAATACGAAGTTTCATTTAGATTTCTAAATATTCATAGTTTTGTACGAAATCAAGTGACGACTGAGAGTCACCTCTCGAGCGCAAAGGGTTAAAGCTTCATCCCGGATCGTTCACAGAACATTTCTGTAAAAGAACTATTTGTCTAATCAAATCGCAAGTCGACTGTGCCACCGGAGTGAGCATTTTGAAAGGACCGTTTAATCGTCTCACGAAATTTCAAGGATAATAATTCGAAGCACATGCCTTCCGCTAACAGGGTTCGTGTGTAGGTATTACAATCGGATTAATCTCACAACATTGAATTTACACAATTATATACACGTCATTTAACTGCATATAAACGTACAAAAGGGGTTTAAAACTAATAATCGAATCATTGGTAAGTCATCTCAGGTGCATTCTTACGGAGGGGAGGAACGCGTGCACGATCATCGTGCGCGTTCGTCGATGATCTCGTGCGCTTCACGTATACACGTCCCCGCGGTTCGTCAAGCGCGACTTTTCGATTCGATTTCTCACGAACTTACGCAAAAACGCGCTCCCGAATTCTCGGTTACATTTGTTCCTGAAAAATCAACCTTAGAAACCGCTGTCGCGACATTTACTACTAACAACGCTGCAGATAATAAATGATTTATTCGTCTTCCACTTAAAATTCGCAGACGCCGCTTCTTCGAACTTCGAGCTTCCACCGGTACGTTCTTCGTTTCTATATCAAAATACTCGTAATTAATCAATTGCAACGAGACGCTCTGCTTCGACGCTGTGTCTTGCACCACGTGTTACAAAAAAGAATCTAAATGTTATACCATTATTTTTGGCAACAGAAAAAATGCACAAGTTTCTTAGGAAAGTTGTATTATCTTACTCTATCGGCTACGTTAATCAATACTTCCAGATTCCTTTCCAAAGAAATATATTAATGTAACTGCGATGAGTTCTGTTGAAAATGACACAAGAGTGTTGTTATTAAATAAAATCTATCAAGGATTCCGCTGGAAATGAATATCGAAGTTGAGAATAATGATAAACATTTAAATTATAATTTATAATATTCGACTACGTGTGTATTTTTGGATAAAACGGAATATGGAACGTGCTCGACATTTTTCCTAGCAACTTGTGCAAAGTTACCGCGCGTTTGAACGCGTACAGGTGAATTTCACGTGGATACGTTCGCTTGTGGATTTCACTAAAAATATTTCAGTTAAATATAACGTTGAAACAACTTCGACGAAAGATAAATGCCCACTTTGGTTCGCTTTTTGCCCTTCTCTCTGTCGCCGTTCGAGCGAGGCGAACTGAACAGTCAGACATTCCTTTCCGACGAAGCAACAGCGGAATCGTTGTGCCAAATTGGAAGTTTGCCGGGAATTAATCGCTAGGAAATAGTTTTTAAGTGTTATCGCGTGTCACTTGGCACGCGAACGCTTCAGTCGAATGTAAATAGACTCCCTTAATTGAAATTCCCTCCAATAACTTTTGTCCTGGTAATCTTCCTCGCGGTGAACGACGTGGACCGTGAAACACAGCCAAACGACACTTCTTTTCGCGACCTTTTTGCAACGGAATTCCTCGACGATTCTAATTATCGGTAACCGCAAATCATATTCTACGTAAATATGAATACCGACGAACTCCATTCATTAAGAAACTAATTCGTATAGAACCTCATTGTTATCTACTACCAGTTGTATTCTACATTCACAATTACGAACTTTAAATCAAACCTGCTCTTTCGTAGGAACAAATGAAAGGATTAGTTTTTCGTTTATTATTTTTCAATAAAGAATATTCGAAATAAATTTACAAGCGAAGCTCGACTATTCAATTCTTGTAACCAATATTTCACAGTAATCAACGAAAACTCTGTTGATACTCGGAAGGTTGAAACCGAAGCGAAACTGAACGAATAAAACACCGACAGCTTTTGTTTCGTGAAAGGTATGCTTCTGCCAGTTTGTCTCCATTGTTCTCTCTTATTTCGACAGCGCGCGCATCATTTTTATCAATTTTCCTGTAAATTGAAACGCAAAAAGATAGTCTATAATCAATCGTTGCCTGCAATGAAACTTATGTTTCACGTGTATATTACCAACGATTTAGTTTATTACTTCTCCAAAGAAAATAAAGTTGTTCGAACGTCAAGATAAGCTGAGAAATATTCGAAGTATACAGAATTTCAAGTATAACAGCACATTACAACGTTTAAAATCGTAAAACTTCAATTCTTTCACGCGCACCAGCGTTGTCTAAGATAAGCTTAGTAATTCGCGGACTTCTCGACGCCATCTTTGTATATTTCCTTACAAGAAACCCGAATAGCACTGTGTCAAACGAAAGGAGTGTACAAACATGAAGTTCGGTAGTCGCATTGAACGTCGTTACAATTAAATCGTTCTAAGTTATGATCGATTCCTTTGGTTCTTGCGTCGCGGTTCAATCATCGTGAAAGGTATAGATCTGTTATATAATTTGTTCAAGGACACCAGAAGCTGTCGAATCGATAACTCGCCGGGGTGTCTTCGTTACTCGATAAATTAATAATACATCCACGGTGTTCCGTTTAAAGCGATCGTAAACGAGTACGAACGTTTATTGCTTTTAGAATTCCGTTGTTCTAAGTAACGGTGCGTATAATCACCTGCGCGTTAAGCAACGAAACGTGTAATCGCAAGGCGTTAATCTAATAATATTAACGTTTCGCAACGGAAGGATGGAAATTGGAATGAATCGGAAACTCAAGTCGATCCCTCGAACCTCACGATGCTTTTATTATTTTTCACGCTCTGCGACGGAAAATTTGAAATAATTATCAACACTCTAATCATTAAGATCAAAGAATTACCAAGACAATGTAAGTGATCTGACTCTAAATATCGTTGAAAAATTGTTCCTTCTCCAATTGCTGACGAATATTATATTCAATATTTATTTCTATCTTGAGATTTATCCTTAAAAATCATTTGGAACGACGATTAAATGGGATAAGAGATACCAAATGTACAGCTGAAAGTTAAACAAAGATGCTTAAGAATTTGCAGACGTCAAATGTTTTGTTTATTAACTGAAAATTGCTCGGTTTAGGGGTTTATCGTGAGACAATAAAGTTTCAAAGCGAAAATATAAGAGAAGTCGCACGGTGAAGCTCGGGAAACACGTCCGTCCGAGATGAACATGAAAATTGTGTTTTTTAGTGATGCACGTCTGCATCAGATCGTCAGAAATCGATCATATCTGTTTCTGACAACACGCCAGCGACGTATACGTGGGCGGGGGGGATAAAAGAGTTTTCGAAATTCTTTCGGCGAAACGTGTAAGCGTCGAATTAAATGTGGATCCTTCTTATTCGCCGCGTCGCCATTGTTTCCTTCCTCATAAAACGATATTGTAAAGAAAATTTCATTTGATCAAATCGATAACATACCGTCGTTCGAGTATCTCGCGAAACGAAAGTCTTTAACGTTTAAGTATGAAAGTAACGCGGCAATTATATTCGACCGTTGAATAATTTCTTGTGTAAAAGAACTCGTGGATTTCCGTGAATTTACAACGTATCATTTGTTCCATGGATGACTGACGTGTATTACAATCTCCTCAGCTTCGTTTCTATATTTATACAACGTACACGATTCGACTATCGTGCGCGAAACTCGTATTTGTCAAAGGACAATGAATAAATTCGATGGCTGTACGAGATCGGCGACGTTCGGCTCGCAGAAGGCAATGGAAACGCGGCGTAAGTACGCTCTAAAGACATCGTTGCTCGCCATTAAACTATGTGCTATCAGTCGACTGTGTTTTCATGTTCGCCCTACGCAAGATTTATTGCTCTCTGTTGCTTGACATCACCTTGGTTACTGTGTTAATTAATATACGCGCCCGTCCGCGACGGATACACCGGTTAATCGCGATCGACGCGCGACTCGCGCGAAGGGATCCTCCGCGGAGCCCGCCCGTCTTCAGAGTTACTCGAGTCGCTAAAAAGTTGCCCGCTAAAAAAGCTTTTTAATCGCGTTGAATTCCGTGCGTCCGCGGATTAAATTGATCCGCGTCGAAAAAACGATGCGATCGGGCCGCAGCCGACAGCGTTGCGGTCGATCTGCTAAGCGGAATTATTTAAGTAGAGTACAATACAATTACGACGATCGCGCTACACGCATTAAGCTATGCACTTAGGAAAATCCGCAGTTGAAATGATTTCGAAACCATTCTACCGGCAAAAAGGCTGCAAAATCGTTTCGAAAAATTATCTAACAATTTCACACGCGCGCTAGGTTACTCGAGTAACGCCGCATTGAGTCGATTACAGTTAGTAGTATTCAGTGGCACTCTCCCCCGAGAGAATCTAATTACGGAAAGCAATCGTCTCCTTCGGAAATCATTTCAGAAATTCATAGCGCGGTTAATTGGAATTTTCATTTCTGGAATTTCATGTTCAAATCGTCGGCGTAAACTCAGAAAAATGTTATCTCAACGAAATGATAAAGAAGAAAGAGAGCGGCAAAGGAATATATTATACAAATCAACTATGTTAATTGTTACTGTAATTGTTAATAAGATTCTTAGTTGTAATCGTGACAATTATCACTCCTATTAAGTATATAGTAATCACACTTCTTAAGGATTCCGTTGAAAATGTTATCATCACGCTACAAAATGATAATGACTGATAGTAAACGATTAGATTCTCCCGAGTTTCACATATCGGCGACAACGACGCCGTAACTCTTTCATAGATTCCCGTAAAACACGGGTCACGGACGACACAAGCAACGGCGCGGTACAGAAACGTTTAACACACCCGGTGTGTTCGTCGCGTCATCCAGTTAACCCTTGAACTGCCTCGCTGTTATATAATCGATTATCAAAAAACACGTTGTATACCCCGTAAATGGAATTCGTTGATTCGTGTGTTTACGTAAATACGTGGACCGCGTTCGGTATGATCTTCTTAACCCTTCTCTTAAAGCTCACTATACAGGGTGTTCGGAAAGCACGCGTGCGAATCGATCCCGCGCACAGTCACGCAAAAAACAACGGCTCGCAACAAGCTTAAGTACTTGCCTCTTTATATATTTCTCACTGTGTCTCGCAGGTTTCCTCGTCGAAGTAACATCGAAAGTGTCTAAGATCGCCCAGCGGGAACGGTCGCTCCCGCGGAGCTCGAAACTTCGCGCGCAGACCCTAAAGAAGTCTTTTTTTCCCCGTCGTTTTTCTCGATACTCGCTCGTATCGTTTTGTATATTTTTTCAGCGTCCTAAAGATCGTTCGCCGATTTTCCGCTTTTTCTACGGGTTCAACCCCTTCGAAGTTGTCGCCGTGTGTCTTTTTTTCTTTTTTCTCCTTCGCTTTTCCTCTTTTTCGGCGGATCTTTTTGTCCCTTCTCGATATTGCGAGCGATAAACGAATCTGCGATTGGGCGAAAGAGTTAAGAAGCGTCCGAGCAGTGGAAGGGTTAGAGACAACGACCAGGATCGGCTACGACACGTGATATATATGCAGTTAAACAATCGGACCCGCGATTCGGCTACCGGGGATCTAACGAGACTCGAGAGTAACAACGTAATTTAATTAGGGAATCGTTAAGTCGCTCCCGAAAAGAGCAGGAAGAGGGACGGGGGAACGGGGAAAGAGACACGGCGGTCTATCACGTCGTCCATCGAGAAACAAGACGCTCCGCCATCTTGTTTTCCACCATACTTAACGTTCGCCATGTTTCTCTTTCTCTCGATTCGTATTTACTCCCGATATTCACCACGTTTCTCTTTTTCTCTCTTGTTTGTTCATCTTTACACTCTACTTCCCGCTTATCGCCGTTTTCCCGTCTCTCCGTTTCCCTCTTCCGCAGTTTAAACATCTATCGAGGTAAGGAGAAGTGTGGGTAATCACGACAGGAAACACATATACACTGTATACGCTATTATAAAAAATAATAAATATCATTGAAATGTGAATTACACGAGACGCGGGGATGCGACGCGTCGACCATGGAAACGTTTCTTCGCTTGGGAGGTTAGGATATCTTCCGTCTTTGGACGTCGACGCGCGCGCGTCTCCGCTTCAACAATCGTAGACATCGACAACGATACAATATTTCTCATGTATTTGTGTCCGTGTGTCTGTATGTGTGTGTGTGTGTGTGTGCATGCTCGTGTACTTGTTCGCAGGTACACCTCTCTGCACGTTTTTCCTCGTTCCCTTCTGTTTCTCCGCGGGAAAACGAAGAAACGATGAATCTCTCGGGCCTTGGTTAGCCGCCATTTTGAGTGCAGAGAGGCCACCCGTGTTTCTTTTTGTTTTGTCGGCGTGTCAGTGTACATAGGAATAGATACATTAATACGTAGACGACTAAGCTACCTATGTCATGTTAAAATACTGTCTGGATCTTTTGTCGCTAGTTACACCGTTCTCACTTTCTCTCTCATCCGTTCTATTCGCTGTACACGTTATACGACTACGATCGCGTGGATCACGATCCATACACTATCGCTCGCTCTCGCGTTTCTATACCGTTCGATCCTTCGCTGTACCGATCCACGGGATCGTGCGATATTTTTGTTCATTTTTGTTCGTCTTAGCAAAACCCTTATCCCCTATTTTCACCGATTTGTATATGCACGTGTGTATATGTTATATAATATATAATATATATATATAATATATATATATAATACATATATATCTTCTATATACAATATATATATCAATTTTGTATGTATATTATGTATATAAGATGCGGTAAAGGTGTAATAAATTAATTGTTAATGTTGTCGTTTCTTCCGTTTCCCTCGGTTTTCCTCGTGTTTCATTTTATTTCTTTTTTTTCGCTTGCTTGCTTGCACGCTTATTTGTTTGTTTGTTTGTTTGCTTGTCTGTTTATTTGTTTGTTTGTTTCTTTGTTCTTCTCGTTTTACACGTTACGGCTATAATTACGTTTCGCGCGTCGTTAATAACTAGTGATATGTATTCGTTTTGAACTATAGCGTTTAGTTTGATACGGCCCTAAAGGTTAGTCGGTCCGATCGACGATCCAGGACAATTTCGGGGATCGTTTCGTGGATCATGTGATTGGATCGTGTTTCGGGCAGGCAGTCTTTTTCTGTGGAGACAAAGTTGTTCGGCTTCGATTTCACTGAACACTGTTATCCATCGATTTTATATTACTTCGTATTATACTCGATCTGCTTCGCACATTTCTTTGCTAACTAAAGGATATATCACTCTCGATAGAAAAATATTCTGCAGTCACGAATATACTTATTACTCGATTACACTGAAATATTCAAATACTTTCATCTTTGTTTGGACTTATTTTTAAGCTCGAAGCTTCATTTAGTAACTAAAAATATATTAGTTTTAATAGACAAACGTTATAAATAACTCTGCAGAATTTCTCAATGTTCCTTTCGAACCGTTTGTAACATCAAAATCACATTTGCCAATAGATATAGAAAATCACCTAAGTAATTTCGAAGATAATTTGAAATATCACTTCCTTACGAAATTAATATGATACAAATATCAAAATACATACTCAAATAGAAACATTTAAATCTTTCGTTTCTCTGTAGAGAAATTGTAATTTAAAGAAATTCATTCTAATTTTATATTATAATCTAATTAATCGCGTAAAGAATTGTAATTCCAAGATGCATTAGGTAAACAGATGATAGAAATATTTCCGTCGAATAACGTTACACTTAATTTCGCGATTAAGATCGTATCCCAGGATGATTTTCGAGTAGGAAAATATTTTGCGGGTTAAACCGTCCGCAATTTTGAAGTGGCGCGGCGGCGAAGAATTACCACGAGGAGGATGATCCAAGGAAAATATTTCCTTTAAATTACCTCGCGGCCGGCTCCGCCGTTCCCCGTATAAGATCCGAAAATTTAAAAGTTTCTCCGAGTCGCGGGGCCGGTTTAGTCACATTCTCGCGAGGACAGGGTCGTAAAAGATGCCGACACGGCACGGCGGCGCTTCCATTATCCGAATTACGGCGGTTCTTCCGAAAGTTTCGGGAAGCCGCTGAAATAAGAGCCGCGTCGCCGCGTTCTGATTTCCCGAGACTGTGTAAGCTTCTTAAACGAAAGACTACTGCGCGGAAAAAAGACGAAACTCGTGGTTTCTTGGGGAACAGTCGCCTCAACGAGGAAGAAACGAGCGAAGCGACGTAGTGCGAGTAGCGGAGCTAGTGACGCGACGATTTCAAGATGGCAGACGGAACGAGGAAGGTCTTGAGACATTAACCGTGTAATTAAAACGGAAAGTTAAAAACTTTCAGAATCCAACAGTCGACGAGTTGAAAATTTGAAGATCTACGTACTCGAAAATTCGAAGTTTCATTTGAAAATTCCAAATTTTCTTCGCTAAGTGGCGATATTTGATATAGAAAAGACATTGCGTCTGGGAACATTGCGATCTCTTGCTGAAGAATACCAGAATTCCTTCAAGATTAAATAAACACGTGAATATACCGTACAGATCTAACTTCCACCTTGCCGTTACCAGATCAGCAGCCACGAAATTCGATTTCAATATCGTCCGCTCAGCCATTGAAACTATATAACGGACAACATAATCCGCAACCTATACACTCCCAGGCAAACGAGTCCGATTCACAGTCTCCCGATCCGTCATCAATCGGCCGCGATCGCGAGCATCGATCCAGCCGCGTAAGAAGAGACCAATTATGCGAAGGTTAACAAGCAAGCCAATGGAAGAGCCAAGGAACGTCGCGGGAAACGAAGCGCGCCGCGATAGAAGGCAAAAATAATTGGAGCATCATTTGTAGCTCCAATTGTCCGGTCATCTCGCTGGAAGGGCGGGGAGGAAATTAATCGAACCGATACAGGGACGGAAACGAGCGGGAAGAGAAGGGTTGAGGGACACAGAAAATCAAGGGGGGGAAAAAAGAGGAGATCTGGAGCGAGCGAAGGGACGAGCCGAGGGGATTTTATCGACGCGGTCGAATTTACTGCAACCATGGCGGAGGCGGTGCCGCGCTGCGTGCACGGTGATGCAAATTTCGCCGGGCCGCCCTTTAGCGTTTTATCGAATCAATCTTCGGGCGATTAGGCGGACAACGATTTTTAACGGTTCGCCGCACATTAGCCTTTTGTGCCGCTGTCAAAGGCCAGCCCTGGCGGCCGGCCGGGCCGAGCGGTGCTCTGCAGCCCGCGAAAATGCAAGGTGGACGAAAGTGCCGTTGCCTCGCGGCGGCGACTTCTCGATGAAATGTTCTATCGCTGGGACACTTGGCCTTTGACCCTTCTTCTATTCCGGTGCGTTCCTTGTTTCTGCGCTCGATATTGTTTTCGGATATCTGGGAATGCATCAGTCTTCGATTTTTGCGTTTGGTTGCCTCTGATCGAGTTTTGTGGACGCCTTCTGCACTTAAGAATTTTTTCATTGAAACGTTCGACGTTCTTCTGTGAGATGTTTGAGTCAATCGGACTTCATCCTTTGCATTTACGAATTTTTTTAATAGAATTATTCAACATTTTTCGATAGAATATGCACACGTTTTGGTAAATCGGATTAACCCTCTGCACTGAGAACTTTTTAAACAGAACTATTCAACATTTTTTTATAAGACATTTTTTGAGGCTGTACGAAACATTGAGGAACATAGCTCTTTAGTTTCGATATTTCACACATCGATGCATTATACGGTTCATATTAATTTACAAACTTCACGATTCTAATGTCTCAAGCCAACTGCAAGGGGTTCAAATCGTCGGTTTCTACTGACAAACAGCTGTCACTTACACAAACGACCTTTAATCACGCAATTGAAGATGTTAAAACGTTGAGTTTACTGCAATGAATGTTATAAAGAATTGAATATTTAAGGAACTTCCGAATAATTAACGTTCTACGGCACTTTCCAAGGATTCATGTATAATTCATCAGAGCTTCCTGGCGGTGACAAATCTGTTTCAATTTCCTTCGCGGGAGATTACGACGATGAATTTTGACCGATCCGAATCTGTTTACTCGAAACATTTCTATATACTTCCTCGGTCGATCTGAATTTTTCTTCGTTCGCGGTACAAATACGTGAAATTCCATTGAACGCTTTAATTATCTAATACCCGCGCTCACGCAATTTTCCAGGTCCGCCTTGTTTTCCCTCGAATAAAGGGGCGAAGTTTGTTCATTTAATCCCGGGACACCTTGTACAGTCACCGGTGACTAATACGGCGTGCAATATCTTCAGTAAAAAATTCCCTTCCTCGTGCCCGGTAAAGTCTTCTTTAGCCGCGTCCTCATTTTCAGCTCGTCGTCCTCCCATTTAGTACACCTGTCACCTTTCTCCCGACCTTCCTCCATTTTATTTTTTAATTCCTGCAACTTCTCGCTCGGCGTTCTTATTCCTATTTTACTCCTCGCGGTTGTCTTCGACGGGTTTCCACGAAAACCGCGAACCCTTCGAAACTTCGTGCGCTTCGTCCACGTCGCGATCCATTTTTAATTCCTCAATTTGCCGTTCGCCCGAAAATAAATATCCCGCCGAATCTCCTCGAACGTTTCCATCATTTCGGTTTCCTTAGCGACGTTGGTTTTGCATTCTCGATTCTGTAAAGCGTATCCTTTACATATAAACCGCGGTTGTCGGAGGGAAACACGCTGCACAAATGTTTGCTTGGCCTGTAATAACAGGGAATTCGTTTTACATCTCTTTAACGGAAAACATTCCGAGTAACTGGGATTTAGATTTTCACCTGCGACTCCGCCGCTCTGAACTGAATCGTAGGAATCTGTCGCGTCGAATTGATCTTCGTTTATAATAAAGACAATATTCTACATTTTATAGCGATTCAATTTGATTTTCAATAAGAAACAGTATTAGCGAGAGGATTCTTCGTGATATAATACACTCGGAGGAAATCAATATTCATGTAACACTTCAATCGATATTTCAATTTCCACTCACACGAGTGTACTCATTAATATGTATGACACGGTTTAATATTAATAACACTTGTTAAAGCTTGCGAAACGCTCGCTAAATGTAATCAATCTTTAATACTCGGTGCACCTACTGAAATTCACGTAGACGTAACCCTTGGGATTGCTTCGAAGTGTCTCTTTTATAAACATTCACCAATATCGTCTGTTAACGTTGATGTTGATCAATGTTAAGTACTCAGTGTCCAGTGAGATCGAAGGGATGAGGAAACAGAAATGGTTCAATCAAATATTTCCTATTTCCACGTTCGCAACGGAAACCAAAGGAGCGTCGAACCACGAAATTGTGCCTCGATCATTCTCGTCGATCGCGCGTTCGTAAACCGCCCCGAGTCTGATGTCTTTTCTTTTTCTCCTGAAGTTGGTGTCCGTTACCGGGGATCGACGTCCGGAGCACCGGACAGGCAATTCATGATATGTATCGTTTTCAGCGTGGCTTATTGCTTAACGTACCGCTACGAGTTACGATCTAGACCCCTTAACTCTATTTACACGTTTACGCTCCTCGCGAATCACCGATATCAAATACTTTACCGAAACAGGCCTCGATGGTCCGTGACGGCGAAACGCCGGCTCCGATGGATATCCAGGAAAATGTATAAAACACACCTTACAATAACAGTTACGGAAATACACGCGATAAGGAAAGTTACGAGTGCAGCCGGACATTCGTCGTAATTTCGCGAAATGAATATTTTCTGAATGCACGCGAATATTCGAAGTTACAAACGAACATTTTAACTTTGAATTATTTATCATTGAAGATTTCGTAGGAAAAAATATGCAAATGTAATACGATAAATATTTAGAGAATTAGAATGTTCGTAAAGATTGCTCAACGGAAGATCGAAATTTTCAATCGAATTTTTCACTTCACATTTCTGGTGTAAACTCCGCTGAAATTCGAATGTATTCATTAATTGGAGACATAATTGTCGCAATGAATTCTCTTTCGTGCGTTAAGAAACAATAGTTTTCAAGCTAATTAACAGGCTTTCCTTCTCCTCGTTTTTCCATTTGCGACGGCAATATCGAGTAACGTCGTCGACACAATTTTCAAATGATTTTCGACGAATCACCGTTCGCAGCGGCATGCGTTAATTAAATTGAAACGGGAAAACAGCTGTTTTCCAGGGAAATTCTCTCGCGATATCGAGCGGAGCCTCTTCGTGCGTGAAACCGTCGTTTCGCCGATGATTGTTAACGATAAACGAACGCCGGAACGGTTTCGACGTTAGAAACCGATACCTCGTCCGCGGCGCGCTATCGATTTTTCATATTTCTTTCGTTACGCTTCGCAATCGAATTTCCGCGACGGAAGGATAACTCTTCCGCTGAAGTGGCGGAAGTTCGTTAAACCGTGGATGAAGGCTGATTGATTCGTTCCTTGGATTGTCGTGGAAATTGTCCGCGATATTGGTTCGGTGAAAATAAATCGACTGTTCGGCGAGAAAAGAAATGTTGCGCCACGATTTAACGACCGCCTCGCGACCATTTAAAACTCCCTCGAAATGATAAATATTAACGAACGATCTGGGAGGCATTTTCTGTCGGATCGTTGAATTATTCGCTGAAAGGATCGATTGTACATAATTGTTTCTCGTTTCTGTTTCGTGCAACCGAAAACACGTTGTTACAGACAATATTTTGTATAATTCAATTATACAATTTTAATAACATTTTTGATAGAAACATTATATAGATGTCAGATATAATTAATAATATAATTGAATAAAACGGTTTATAGAATTATATTATTGATTACGTTATTAATCATTGTTTCGATGAATTTTCTGCATTGTAATCGTGAAATAAATCATTCGGTGGTGTCCACGATTTCAGTAAAATATTTGATATCTCATTTGTCCGTCGACGACGCTCGGCCCCGTCGCACCGTCTACCAGACGAAACGGCGGAGTTGTGTGTACACGATAAACAAAGTGTATGTACATATGTCATTGATATCCTTTTGATCACAGAAATATCGTTTGCCGGAGTCAGTCGCGCGTCTTCCCAGATTCATTTCCGGCGATCGATCAATTTTATTCGATTAAATTCTCATTTGCTGTAAACACTCGGTTCCACCTCTGATTTCGATGTTACGTATGTAATTAATTCAATTCCCCTGTTGACCGAAGTTTTAAATGTCATGACGTGATATCCACTACTCGTGTAATTAATGTGAATATTAAATCTCTTCGCAATCGGGTGATGCGAGTCGATCAAATTTATCCTGGAAATTTAGATCGATGGATCATGAATATTTGAGACGCTTCAATTCAACCATAAAAATTGCATTTGTATTATGCGAGCTATGATTGACGGATCATTAATCGAAGAATTTAAAGATTAATCTCTGTCAACTTATGTAACTGACATTATTATGATTTTGAATTTTAATATCTCTTTATAGTTAATATTCTTGTAATGTTACTATGTTACTCATAAATTATTAAATAAATGAATAATAATAATTTCAATATTTCTTCATGGTTGACATTCTTGTGATGTTAATATATTACTTGTAAATTAGTACATAAATAAATGATAATAATTTCAATATCGATATTAATATTCCTTTAACGTTTTAATACCTCAATCGTTCTAATTAATCCAAATATAATTCGCGAGTTCCCTCAAAGCGAAGTTTCCCATCGGTTAAACCCAAGCAAATAGTAATAATTTGTCGAGTTGTTGTGTAAAATGTTAAAAGATTACCGTGAAAGTTCCGCGACCGCATCCCCCCCGCCCCCGGGGGACGTCATCGTAAAAAGACAGTTACAAAACGGAACTCATTACGTAACTTTATCCAAATCGCGGGGCGGATGAAAATGAATTTTTAAAGTGCACTAAAGTACGACAGAATCTAGTGCTTTAAGCTGGCATTATTTAATCCCGGTTTCTTGCCCGCCAGTCAAACTTTCCGGCCGAGCTCCTCCTTTAATTCGCAATATTTCTTCTATTTCGCGAAGACACCGACAAAAAAGTAAGTTTAATTTATTACCGTGGAAATCTACTCAATCTTCCGGTTTTATCCGGCTTTCCCGACGCGCGACAAGAAAACAATTCAATGTTTCAATTTTACTCGAAAAAACAATCAGGTGAACGTATACTTACATACACTACGTAACACACTGTATATTTCTTAGAATAAAAAGTGCTTTTGCAATGAAGATAATCTCAAGCGTAATCGTAACACTTGAAGGAGTTGCAGGCTCGTAATTAACTTTTACAGTTATGCGTAGAAGTTGGTCCACAAACTGTTACTTTGTTCCTCGCAAAATCGAAACACAATTCTATGGGATTTATAAGTTGCTAAACACGATGCTACATTAAAAGAAACGATTAGAGAATACAATTTCCATTTTACTCATTTAAATTTTAATAATTTCTATCCAAAATCTCAAAATCTCAAACATGAACCACGAAATCACTTTACGATCTAACCAAACCCAAAACCACCCTTCTTAAACGAAAAACAAAAACATCGAAAACAATTCCACAGGCTTCAAAAGTTGTTAAAAAGACACTACATTGAAAGAAACGATTAGAGAATACAATTTCCATTTTACTCATTTAAATTTTAATAATTTCTATCCAAAATCTCAAAATCTCAAACATAATCCACGAAATCACGCTTCACGATCCAACCAAACCCTAAACACGCCCTTCTTCTTAAACGAGAAACGAAATCATCGAGAACACAATTGATTAAACATAAAGAGTCATCGCGAAAACCACAGGATTTCCCGTTCCCGGTCATCTGATTTACAAGGAATCGAGGATTGCGATCCCGACAGGGTATCGACCTGGCCGAGCCGCCATTTTCATCGCGTGATTTCGTTTCGCGCCTCTTCCCGGGAGTTCCCTCTCACCGGCGCAGCGTTTTCGGTGCGGATCCAGCCCGGTGGCGTCGTCTTTTAAATAAATCAGTACCGTTCTCGCGGGACACCGTCGAAAGAAGCGACGAGCGGGCGAGAGGTGGCCGCGGAAGCGAGGAGGATAGCTGGCGGCTCGAAAGAGTCCCCGAAGCGGAGATTGGAGACACACTTTCGCCACGTCCCGGCGAACTTCCGGTATTACCGGCGCGGAGGGCGGGCGGTTCAGGTGGCCCGTGGAACTCGATAAAACGGAACTAAAGCCTGCCGCCTGGAAACAGGTCCCGATTGAAGGAACCGGGATTTACGCGGCGATCGGGGGCCGGGCTGATTTAATTTTGTAACGGGCGCTAACTGCGTCGCCGTCGCCTGGAAAAGAAGGCGCCCGGCTGGTTCATTCAATTTACCGCCGGCGGAGTATCGCGTTCCTCCGGTATTTTGTAAATCACCGGACACCGTGGCGGCTGATTGGATAAGGTGTGCCGTTTATCTTGATCCGGATGAAGATACGGCTCGCGCTTTACTTAACCTTTAACGGACTGCGGCCTCGAGGACTTCCATGGGATACCGTGTACTTTGCCAGCGGTGTTCTCGACGGATACTCAAATTAGCGAAAGGAATGAATACTATCGAGCTTTTTTCATTAGCTCCTGCGAACGGGGATATTCAACGTTTATCGGAATTTTCAGATTTTCATGGTTGACGGTCAAGTTCCTGGAGTTAACCACTTGCGCTGGAAATGAATTTAGAGATTCGACAGTCTCGCGCGATGAATTTTGTTTTTACCAATTTTACGCAGATGTGGACGTTAATTTTGATTAATCGTTTTGTATGGAGTGATACATTTCGAAACAATTTAATATGAGTAATGCAACAAGATTGTCAATGTGTAAAAGACATCGTTGACCATTTTGAAACGGAAACGTCTCGACGCGCGTAGCTCGTCTTTCCAGCGCAAGAGATTAAAGGTCAACGTGTTCGCGATCGGTTTATTTTAGGAGTAATAATCGTGGTTGTTTATATTTAGATCTCCGTGAGATTATAGTTTGACGTGTATTGGATTTTATTAATATTATTTCGTGAATGTTTACGTTGATTTTTGATTGCTACTTTTAAATGTCTAATTTTAAATGTCTGAATGAAGGAACGTTATTAATAATTTCAGTGAATTCTTAACTTTCAATTAATGAAGTAACGATATCAAGAAGAATAAGTCCTTAATTAAATGAATAATTCAATTTCATATCTATTCATATAGTATCAATCTTTCTAAGAACAATAGAACAGACTGTACTGTGCAACCCATAATAGATTTCTTTAACTTAACGGTATATATTAATTACATAATTAGTAGTTCTAACAATGGTAAATGGAAAATTTCGTGTCATCTTTCATACGATATAAATAGTATCACCGACTATTGCAAAAAGGAGGATTGCTGAAATTGTTTCCCAGAAAACAACGAAAGAAAACAACATTTTCCAATAGCATCAGTTACAGTGTCCGCGAAGCCTCTTTAATCGCGGCTTAAATTTCAGCGAACTTCACGATCTTTTTTGCACCTGTGCGCACACGTAGCCGCATAAATTGTCCAGGAACAAATGAATTTGGCCAGAGACGCGGAGCGGCGCGATTACTTTTAATCAGTTCCCCCGAATCCTTCCGGAACGGCGCGAGAGTGGAGAGTCGATAGAACCGCGCGATATGTTTTATGCAAATGGCCTACGGTCGATACACGCGAGCCCCGTAAATCCTTTTCTTCGCCGCGGTCCTGTTTTCAGCCAGCCACCCTCGAATATGGGAGACTTTGAACCTTGAGGAAACGTTCCTCGCGATCGCTTCACGCTGGGGAATTTCCCGGCGAGACATCACTCGCATTTAAACGAACGATTACGCTTCGCAGTGCTCGCCTCCTTCAAGTGTTACTGCTCGAAAGGATTCGAACCGTCGATTCGATTATTTCTCCATGGAGCACGCTAGCGGGCGACGCAATTTATTTCAACCAATCGCTGCTCGCTGGTATTTGTTCTCGCGTTTGAACGTTCGAAAATAGTGGTTGCCTAATGTTTCGATTTAATGCGATTCTAATTTTGCTTTTATGGATTAGCTGATACCTTAAACGTTCGTTCGATTAATGAGCTTTAACGCGTTGAATTCTATGGGGTTACCGGTGATCCTTAACAAAATCGAATTACTATACTCGATTAACACTAGAACTACTACTAATCGGTTGGAATGATCCATTCTTGATTTCTTTTATAATTTCTGGAAAGGTACACATGCTTCTGTGAGAGATCGTTCAAGAAGCTGATTTAGTGATACCTACAGTGTGATATAAGTTAATTGAAATCTTAATGAATAGAGAATTATGTTTTACAAAGAAATTTGGGAAAGTCAGTTTAAGTGCTTGGTAGTTCCAGTGTTAAACGATGGTTACTTGAAAACATTTCTGTATTACAAATAATACTAATTCAGTGATTCAGCTGGATGAATGTGGAATAACAATAATTCAACTTAATTATTGAATATTATATTCTTTCTATTGTATGTATATTTCTCTGTGAAATCATGCGGCGTTCAACGTGTTAATGACAAGCTACAAATAAGTTTTGAGAGAAATTTATAGCGAAGAATTGAGAAGTTTCGTTACGACAGAAATTGTTTGATTGATCGATTAACTGCATTTTTGAATGAACGATTGTTTACTTTCTCATTGAAAGGTGAATTCTATTTTACGCAGACGGGACAAATTTGTTTCAACATGAATCTGGGAAGAAACATTCGTCGAACTCGCTACGAGAATGTCCGAACCGTCACTCACGAACTGCGAATGTTCATTCGTGTCTGAAATTCTGTTTTGTAAATGAATCAAATATTCGATTAAAAATATTTCCTTGGTGTCCTACCTGGTAAGCAGACTTCAGATGTTTATGCACTCGCAGCAGACTGTCTAGAAACCACAATCAATCGAATAAGCAATTTATAGAGATTCAATGCAATTGATAAATAGATCACGAATCTTCATGCATCTAGAACGAACACGGTACGAATTAAAATCAACATTTGTGTACGGTTGAATATAAGTTTAGCGGAAACATTCGTTGAGGTTGTATCTCTCTGTCCCTCGTTTCCATCTCTTCACCCTTTAAAAACATAAATTACCATAAACATCTGCAGTCCATTAACTCTTATTTGCTTTGACTGAAAAGCAAAGTAAAAATAAAATCAAGAATCAGGAATATCGAATTAAGATCAAGCAACCTGAAGTACTTATCAGATAAAACTATAAAAAACTACAAAATCAGCTCGCCTATGTGAAAAGAAACTCACGAAGAATGGGAAAATTCGCATGAACATACCGCAGTTGATGATTCATCCGTAAGGCCCGATACACACTGTCGACTCTCGACCTGATCAATCAATTAACTCCACTTTTCCCGTAGCAACGGATCGCCTTTCATTTTCTATACGTTTTCTTTCACTGTAACTCTGGACCAAGAATTGTTTAAAAATTATCAAATACCTCGCCTGCCCTTATAAAACAAAATTTTCAACATCAGTTAAGTGACTTCTATTAAAAAGTTATTCCTATAATTTCTATGAAAACTTCTATCAAAGTCAACGAAGCAAGCTACAGTCACAGTTCGATTCAGAAGATTTGCCTAAATGTTAACCCTTTGCACTCTGAGTTCCTTTCACATTTACTTTTCCATAATTCTGTATTACTTCAAGTGTTTCAATTGAAATGCATTTCGAAACAGTGAAGCAATTCTTTTTACTAATACCATCAAAAATTGTACAACAACATAACACAATTAAAAAATGTCTCGACAGAGAAGGATACTTTCGAAGGTTCAAAGGTTAACCCTTCGCACTCAGAAGTTTCTCACTAGAAACATTTAACATTTTCCGACGAGACAAAGACGATATTCCTTGAAACTAACTCGAAGAAAAATCACAAGTATCGAGGCATTATACAAAATTCAACGTTAAATATCAAACTTTATAATTTCACCGTAATAATTTTACTCAGACCAAACAATTGCCCTACGAGTGAGACTTGTGATTAAGATTTCTAGATCAATTTAACAAAACTCAATATTCATCGCTCAGATCAAAGCAAAAAACTATTTTTCCATCAATGTATTATCTTCAAATTAAGTTTCTGCTTAAAGAACGGAGAATTTCACTGCTTCACTTCCAAATTGCTAGTAAAGTGAATAACACGTCAGAGGGTTAACATTCCGTTCGCCAAAAACAATAAGAGACGAAAGAATGATCAAGAAGAGAGCTGCAGCGTGTATCAGGCCTAAGCGTCGTCCCGGAAAAACGTGCGTCTCGTCAAGAGGTAAATGTGTACCGGTGCGTCCAGCGCCGAGGATCGCCGCGCCCCGTAGCCCGTTCCGCGCCGAGCATGATATGTTAATTCCGCTTTAACGACTAACGGGAGCCCACGGAAGAGTAAAAAACGAGACGAGGTTCGCGGCCCACCCGGTCGTCAGCGTAGCCGTCTGCTGCAGCTTTTGCGGCCTCGTTAATGCCCTTCGGTTTCGTTCGCTCCATCCGACTCCATTTTGCGGTACGTGCCTGGAAGGCACCGCGTCAATTTCCTACCCTAAGCCCTTCCTCCCGGCCCGATCCGATCCGAGTCGGCTCGATTCGATTCCGCGAGTTTGTCCGGGGCCAAAAGGAAGAATGGATTCGATTATCCGGCCGGTATCGAACTACCGACGCGCCGCGCGCGCCCGTTGTTATCAAAACTAACTTTCCCTTCGCCGGGCGCCTCCCTTAAACCGCGGGACGCCACTCGGGTGCCCGATGGCGTCGATTAAACAATTAGATACCTGCGCGCGACGGGCGCGTTCGCCGCGAGGAAACGGCAATTTTTGGATGAGCACACTTGTCGAAGAGAAACGGCAATTTTCTGCGTTACGACGTGTACGTCGCGGGGAAGCAATTTCACGATGAGTACACTCGTTATAGAGAAATTGCGATTTTCCGCGTTAAGACGAGTATACTCGAAGACATAATTTCCCGCGTTAACGGGTATACCGGTGCGATCTGCTCGAAAACGATAGCAGTAGATTTATATTAACTCTACGTGTTATTATTATAATCGTGAAGTGTTAAATAATATTCTGAATTGATCTGCCACAAGAGTGACTCAACAGTTCCGACTAGAGATCCGTCAAATTTATCGGCGACAGCGTGCAAAGGACCGTGCGCGCGGAAAGGGGATTTAACTTCGAAAGGACTTAAACAAATAGAGCGTTATTTTGCTTTGCAATTTGTAGCTCGTTGTGGAAGCTCACTTTTTTTGCAAGCAAAGCGCCCTCGCCGTTCAAATAAACTAGCGTTGTCGGGCGTGACTGTAAATAACTAAATAGAAAACGAAAATAGCGCGCTTCGATTAAGATCGAACGGCTCGGCGCTCGTTCGGGCCGTATAACTCTTCGGTCGACTGCCGTGAGACTTTGTCCCCCGGTCTTTCCGGCGTCATTTGATTGTAATGTAATGAGAATCACGGAGCCAAGTGAAACGTGCCACGTGAAAGTTACGGGCCGAAGAGTTTGAACGACGCTCTCCATCCGCCGATTAATCCTGAGAGAGAATTGATCGGATCGACGAAGTTCGCCCGACAATATGGCGACCGCGCGGGGCGTTCGGTTGCGGCGAGGTTATTAAAAGTTTCAATAAGGACATCCTCGTTTTTAACAATCCGACCGTGCGCGTCGTGTTTCATTCCATTCTGCATTCCGTGATTTTCAAAACTCCCGGTAAACTTCGATGTTCAGATCGAAACTGACGATTCAAGGTGAGCACGTTAAATATTTCCTCGCGATATATTCTTCACGATGCTCTCGTGTTTCTTCGTAATTCAGGACTACCTTGCGTTCGTCGCTATGCAATTTAATAAATCGTTCCTTCTATCAACGGACACTAAAATTTGTATCAACGATAATTCGTCATACGTGGCGTCGCGTGTATTAGAATTTAATCAAACATCTCAAAATGAATAGAATTCATATTCCACTGGAAATAACGTTACAAAGCAATTTGTTGCCTTAAGAAAGCTACGTCACTCGGATAGCACGAGGTAAACTTCGCATCAGATTTCCGAATGAATCATTCCTGGGAAAGTTTCCTCCGACCGAAGCCTTACGTCTCGTCGCCGGAGCGTAAAGGGAACGGCGGCCATCTTGCGTCCCGTAATCGTCTCCGCGGAGTTGCCCGATTTCCTCGAAAAGGGGGAACGCCGAAGAAAAAGGAGAAATTGAAAATCGATTTCCCGGAGGCACCCGTGTCCGATTCGCGTTCGCTAATTTCATTAAATCGGAAAAAAGTTCGCCCGTCCGGCGGACGGCGACTTCCTCAAGAAAATGGAAGTTCGCGGGGAAAACGCCCGCCGCCGACTGTCAGGATATAATTTTGTTAATTAAATGTTCGAGCAGCCCTAACGTGATTACGATTTGTCGAAGCCAAAGGTAGTGCTATTTAATTACAATGCCTCATTGCGTTGCGGAGCCAGCGCGCGCTCGCGCGCGCGCATCGGAGAGAGTGTTCTCCGAGCTTCTAATTCGATTACGGAAACTTCGACTTTCCGTCTTTGACTTTCAACCTTTTCGACGCGCGATCGTTTCCAAGAAAGGCAACACCGAAACGAGCGAGTTCGATTTTTATTTGTCTCCCGACCACTAAACGTCATTTTTCCGAATAGTTCCAATTTCAGAAAGATCTTTGCTTTGGCCACTGCTGCGGGCACGAGGGGGATTTTTAAGAAATTGCAACTCGATGATGTTTACGGGGAAGAGGAAGGACGTCGGACATCGGTTTGCTCGTTCCAAATTTGTTGATAGGAATTTTTATCTTTGAACTTTGGGATAATGGGATTGAAATGGCTCCGAGATTCGGTAATCGCGTTTATGCATTTCAATCAATTATCGCTTTTAGGTAACGAGTTACTTTATTATTGATCTAAAACTTAGTTTCAGAGACTGACAAGATGTAATTATATTTCTTCAGAGGTGTACAATTATATAAATGGGAAAGATGTTCGTTAGAAGTTCGAGACGCGTCTATACGATGTTTCGAAGCAAGATGTCTCTAACAAGTAAAAGTAATTCAATTTTGTTGTGTTATTTAGAATTTAGAATGCAGACATTCGTTACACGCGAATTCTTTTGTGCAGCACGAGGAAACCTAGTGTTATCACAGAGAAGTGTCTACTCTAGTTTCACGGAATAATTATCTTCGAATCGGTGCAGTTCATTCGACGCGCGTACCCGAAAGTCAACGAGCAGACGAGGCAAAAACCGGAATAAAGTGATCGTTGATGGAAAACGGCGCCGTAAACGTCGCGACGTCTAAAAGAAAATCGAACCACTCTCGCAGATTATTCCTCGGAAG
The DNA here is from genome assembly GCF_051020985.1 of Nomia melanderi. Lineage (NCBI taxonomy): Eukaryota > Metazoa > Arthropoda > Insecta > Hymenoptera > Halictidae > Nomia > Nomia melanderi. The sequence continues at coordinate 11,765,802 of NC_135009.1, forward strand.
TAACATGTCCGACGGAGAAAGGAAAGTTAAAAAGGCAAGTGTCAATAGCGGAACTTTATAGAAGAATACACGGGCCGTAAACTGTCAAGAGAAAAGTATTAAAGAAGAAATAAACTCAATACAACATAAAACAGTTCTGTTATAATCCCATTTACATACAACAATCGTGAATAAGTAAACTTCAATATTCATAACTTATAAATAACAAAATTAAAGAATTCTCAGAGGACTGAGAACTAACTTATAATTAAACTAATTAATAACTAATAATAGAATAGCTCTAAGAATAACTAATAACTAACTTATAACTGAACTAACGTATAGATTACAAAATTAAAAAGTTCTCAGCAGACTACGAATATTTCCATAATTATCAACTAAATATTTCTACAATTCTATTCGTTTTTATCGAAACTCCACGTTAATAAACTTATAACTGAACCAACGTATAGATTACAAAATTAAAAAGTTCTCAGCAGACTACGAATATTTCCATAATTATCAACTAAATATTTCTACAATTCTACTCATTTCCATCGAAACTCCGCGTTAATAAAGATCGTTAAATCTTCGACTAGCTTCAAGTTGAATAAAGAATTTCGATGGAACAAACAAATGAGATAAATAAACGAAATCAACATTGAATAAAGAGTCCGCCAAAGAATTTCCCTTTCTCTGGTTTCATTTGAACTTCCAGCCCCTTCGCGAGTGTTCCATCGCGTAAACGCAGTTTCCGATTCGTTTCGAAAAGAACCTCCTTCCGGACCGGGCAAAACGACAAACGCCATCTTCTTCGAGCCTGTCGGAGGACGCGCGCCAAACAAAATACCCGGCGATCGTAAACTTTCGAAAAAGCTTCGCGGACAGAACAGTTCGATTCAGCGGGCGTCTCGTAAAACTTCTCGACGTCGAAAAACGCTCGCTGCCGGCGCGCTTTTTGCCGTTCGTCCCATTGAAACTTTGTTTGTCCCGATACTCCCGGCGAAGTCCCCGGGAAATTAAGAAACAAATGTCGCGCGAGCGTTTCCGTTAACGAACACCAGCGACTCGCCTTTGAGGACCGGCCACGCGAACGAAACGGCGATCGATTCGTTTCTAAAGTCGATTGCAGCCGCGTTTTCCACGAAGAAAGGATTCAAACTTCATTTCCGTACTTTCGCGACACTGCGGATGAGGTTTCGCAAATGAACAATCGTTGGATATGATAAAAGGCGCTTCTTATTCTCTCTTTTCCTTCGGTTAAATCGTGTGCATTCGATGTGGAGATCGAAGAACGAGATTCAAGGGACAGTTGGAAACAAAAGGAAACACCGTTAAAATATTCTTAAAACTGGCATAAATATCGCTGGGGAATTGTTAAATAATTCACAACACTGCTGTGTTCCATATCGTTTCGCCTCTCGCTCTCTGAATCGGTACAAATGAAATTGATCTGTTTCGAAATAATTGTCCCCCACGCAATTGCTTCGATAATCTAGTTTCAAAAAATGAAACGACGAAGTGAAGTTTAAGAAAACACTACGTTTCGCGCATCGAATCGAATACTTCGAATCGATACGCGCGCAGCGTGTCTGTTAGCGTGCGCCGCGAACAAACTCCCGTCTCGTTTATCATTTCGCGCGATAACGGACCGTATTATGCCAAGCAATTTGTCTCGCATAACTATTTCACACGTTGCCCGCGGAGTGATTTGCGAAGAGAGCCGGCCGGCAGGCTGAGCGAGCGAGCGAGCGGGCGGGCGGCTGCTGGAAAACTGCCAAAAACGTGGGAACAGTTATCGCTAACAATGAGGGGTGGCTAGTAAATGTCAACACTTCCGCGGGCGTAGCGTTTAGACGGGGCTCGATGTTTCAATTTTCTATTTTCCTGGCACACGATCCCGCCTAAAGTATTTTTTCAATCCCACCCCTTTGACCGACATACTTTGCCACCCTCGATTATTCTCTTTCCCGCGTTTCTGCGAGCGTTGTGGTATCCCCGATGCGGTCACGGAATTTCATTTAGCTTCATTTCGCTTGTTAATTGAAAATAGAGGGGAAATCTATTAGAATACAAATATAGCACGAGTACAGAATAATACAATAAAATAATAATAATAATAATAATACTAACAACGATGATGATAATAATTGTCCAAAATTATCTAAAACTTTATATATATATATACATATATATAGTTCAAATAATTATTAAATAGATATTACTTATACAATATCCAGTTAAAACATAAATTCAATTAGGCCATAACGCGCGATTACATGGAAATATTTACATTTCCCGTATGCGCTTCGTTGTTCGTGCGCCAGAAGTATTAAAATATCATTGTTCAATATTCCAGAGAGCAGTTTTCCATAACAGTCCGCACATAACAACGATAATAATGGCAACAAATTAATAATATTCTATAATGAAACTGAATGCAACGAGTACATCAGTTTTCCGATACGACCATCGAGTCGATTCCCCGTTAATTAATCATTAAATATTTAATCAAGATCCGGCAGGCCGGTGGAACGAGCATCGTTCATTTACACGTCCAATAATAAATACAATTAGCGGGCCCGCGGCCGAGCTGAATTCGTCGGGCGGAGAGTTCTTAAGCCGCGCGGCGAGGCGGCTCGTATCGCGCGTTATCGAAGAACGTCCGCTCCCGCGGGACGATTGCTGCCTTATTACTATCTCGGGAGAGTCGAAGTCATTTCCTGTACACGGACAAACTAGGTATCGCATACTAATAGCCGATTAATGGGAAATCGATACGGAATTTTACTGTACCCGCAGCGACCCGATTAAATATAGACGCCGACGGTAATGGCCGCGAAAGTTTATTTTCGCGTCCGACCGCCGCCTGCCCCGGCGTTCGCCTGGCCTTGCCTATTATTACACGGGGCGATTCGTTTGATTATTTAATTTTGTTCATTCATTGGATTCCTCTGAAGTTATTCCATTCTTGAGATGCTAATCCTCTGCACTCCAGAGGCGCTTCTCGGTCGCCGATCGATTTGACACGGCGAAATTGTCAAGTTTAACGCGTTGAATGCCGTGGGGGTCATCGCTGACCCCCAACCAAATCGAATTAGTATAATTCACTTAATGAAACGATGACTATACGAAAACATTTCTGTATTACAAATAATGCTATCTAATACGGCGACATTCAGCTAGATGAACGCGCAATAACAATGCAATTCAATTAAATGATTTAATATTATATTTTTTCCATTTCGAGGATTTTTTACTGTGAAATTGTGTGGCATTCAACGTGTCAACACGTTGACTGTCAACATTTAGAGCGTTTAAAGGATAATTGTACTAGAATCTAAATATTATTTAGTTACTCGTATTACTATTTTAATTTAAGTTTTCTTGTAATTGTTTTCTAGTAGTTTGAATTTATTAACATTTAATTAACAAACTTTGTATAATATATCAATATATGAAATATTGAAATATAGTTGTGTTCCTCAATGTACGCGTGATTTCTTGTCAAGTTAATTTCACATCTGCGTCTGATTAGAAACTGCTGAGTATCTCCAATGGAAAACTTCTGGAGTGCATAGGGTCAATAGTCTGATAAATTTAAATGATTTCATAAGAAATTTTTTAATCGTACCGGCGAAATCTATTTGCTGAACGAGAAAAATATTCGAAGTTTAGCATCGAGAGTTGAAGTTACGATCGAAAATATGTTTGGTTCAATGGATACCGAATTACTTTCGTTTAGAACACCTTTTTACGCGATGCATTGTTTAGAAGGAAAGGAATGCTCTTCGATTGAGATAGCGGATATTGCATAGCAAATATAGCCTCCTTAGAAGCGTTTGTTATTCGGATTTATCAGACACTATCGAACTGAAATATCGGTGCAGGTTTAGTTCGCGATACTCCATTGGGAATCACAGTTTCGATTATCTTGTATCGTTCAGTGACTCGTTGCGACAATTTCTGCTGGTTTTTAATATCTATCGTTATATTGTGTATTGTAATCCAATTGTTGTGGGATACGATTTGTAAATTTTGTGTATAACAAGAATTCATAGAATGCGACTGAAGATTTCCTTAATAGAAGCGCACAAAGGATTCGGTTATTATAAAATAATACCAGCACGCTTGTTGCTCGAAGAGTACGAATTTCGTGAAATGTCCGATAATGGATAGAATAAAGGACACTTTTTAATTCCGGTTACTTCGTTAATGATAATACCGCCTCGTTACGTAGTAACCGGCTCGCGCAATGAGCATAAGTTCATGAAAGATAAAAATTGATTGAGAAACGGATTGACCCACTTCCACAATTTCGTTCCGGAGTCACCTCCATTAATGCTCGGCTTTAACTTCGATTTAGCTTCATTATTACAACTGAAGTTCCATTAAAATCAAAAAAGAAGTCGATTAACCTTGTCGCGCTGGTGTTCGTGCGTCGAGTCGCAATCGGCGGATAATTTGCTTTGCGATCCTCCATTTTCATTTGGCCGCGTTGTTTCGTGTAATGATATGCTGGGCCAATTTACCAGGTCCTTGGTTAAAAGAAATTAACCGTCGAATTCTTTCAAATAACATCGTTGCGCATGTATTTTTCGTCGCGCGCAATATACTTCATTATCGAATAAATTAGCTCGGAAACTTCGATTTACAGGATAATATTCTGCATGTCGTTCTTTGTTCTGCGAAAATGTTACACCGATACACTCCGCGCGAAAGGTGGAAAAATTACGATCAACAAACAACGCGTGCTTATCTTTTATTTTCCGTTTTTAATTAAAATAGAAATTGAAATTCGTTTTCGTTTTTAATCGAAAGCGTACCGATATGAAAAGTTGATTAAGGTTGTCAAATATAAATGTCCATTTACGACAACGACGGAAAATGCGCAGAATTCGCGATGTTCAACGAAACTTCAACGCGATAATGTTTCTCTTTTTTCTCCGTAGAGGTAATTAAACGATGGTCGAATTAACGGGAGACGTACGAGTTCTATCGCGTTATTATGCTCTCATTTCATTAATATTTCGCGCGGATTTTTTGTTGTTTGAGTTTGATTATAAAACCGATCCAGTTCTATTTTTCGAGGTGGAATTGCCGGGAATATTTCTCCTTTCCACTTCTTTCCGTGTTCCAATCAGTCAACTTGAATATTCTTTGTTCTATTTGCCCTCTTTTGGAATCGAAGCTACCGTTAATTCTATTTACCTAACCCAGATAGTAATCTAGCTCTGCCCACGATCAGCTCCAACTTGTTGTTTCAGTATTGCTTCTTCGTGCCTTTAAATAACTATCGACGTTGGAAAATCGACTTTCGAGTCTCGGCAATCTCGCGAAAGTGGTACGATCGTCTCAGACATTAAGGAGTCGTCGCAAAAATTAATTACACGAATTACTCGTATCTTCTCTGTTACAATTTAAAAGAACAATCTCGAGAAACATAATATACTTCTCTGAATTTCAGAATTTCATTGTTCAGATCACGATCAACGCACCAAGATCATTACCAAACATCATTTGAAGTTACTAGGACACAGATGTGTTTTAATCTAATCGAAATACTGTAGATAAATACGCATGCGCCATGTTTTCTCGAAATTCGGTGGAAAAATCGCAGGATAATTTTCGGCGGGCGAGGAGAATTGCCGTCCATCGATGGATCAGAAGAAAACGGGGCGCGGGGAATGGAGTTGCGGGGAAATAAGGCGAGGGCGAACAAGATGGCGGAGAAACGAAGCGGGGAAAATCGAGCAACGAGTAACAAGGGAGGAACCGAGAGGCAAGCAGTGTGCACAAACGAAATGAGCTAACTGGCGCGGGGCGGGGGGCGGCGGGTCGAGATGAAAAGTGGTGCTTTATTGCTGGATTAAAAGGGGGAACCGATCTATCGAGCGATCGATCGGGAAACAAAAACGGGGCTCCCGAAAAGACGAATGGAACGGGAGAAAGGACACGCGAAGAAAAGGTAAATGGAACGCTAAAGATCAAACGGAGAAGCTTGAAAGATTAGCGCGTTCAATGAAGTCGAACCTGCAAAGCGAAATATGAAAAGCATCGGAGAGAGATCCGAAATTTCGCGTTTCTTTCTCGTTAAGAATAACGGCCGGGGAAAGTTTCTGAAACCTGAATATCGAACGGAATATCCTGTGAACTTCTCGTGTAAACAGATCATGGACGTTCTTATATTTTTCAATTTATAGTATTCGATCATATTTTTGAGAGAATGTAATAATTATTGTGGGTATTTATAATAAAATTTACAAAATTAAAAGCTTTTATTAGTCGAATAACATCTTGTTGGTTCATACTGAGGAATCGAAATTTTGGAGGAATTCAAAGATATTGTTTATACGATGATTTTTAATAGTAGTTTTTTGTATATCGATGGTTAGTTGAAACACTGGAACCTCGAATAATCAGAAATGCATAGATCGATTTTTATAATCTGTAGCACTCGATAATATTTGTTATTCAAAACATTCGACATTTTCCGGAATATCAATGATCTCGCAGCATAAAGAACAATCAGCGGAATTGTTTTATTTCTGTGTTTCATATGTTAACGCTTTATATAAAATTCACGGTTGAATTTTATAATTGTTATTCGAATTTCAGAGAAGTCGTTTTGCAGTGTGTTTCATTTGGGGAAATTCTGGTTCCCATTGCCGGTGAGAGACTCGAAAGGCAGTTAACGTTTGGAATCGGGAAGTTAACGACGAAACGTCTTCGCGCGATCAATTTTCAGACTCGGAACAGCAATGACCAGTGTCAGAAATCCCCGGGCGTCTCGACGGTCATAATGGAACAAATGATTCCGGCGATCCGGCCACCTCGGGGACGCTGTTTAAGCAGAGCAGAGACGCGAACGCTGGGAATTCCGCTCGGTTATCGCGAACTTTTAGGTTGACCGCGCGCGTTGATTAGTTTGTTGGCCGAGGGACAACTAATTGATTGGACACGGTACACGGTGTCGCGTTCCGCCGAACGCAACGAAACACTTGAGGCAACTAATTTAAATATCTTCGGCTTATAGGTGCACTTAACTTTTAACGAAACAATGGAATTCTATCGTTTTCAAGCTATAGAACAAGCGAATGTTTCATTTGGGACTTACGTATTTTAAGGAATACCTTTGCAAGCAATAAGATATCAATGATTATAGTGATGGTAATGATGATAATAATAATACGATATTAATAATATGTTGTTGATGACAATAATAACACGATATTAATAATGTGTTGTTCATGACAATAATAACACGATATTAATAATGTGTTGTTCATGACAATAATAACACGATATTAATAATGTATTGTTGATGACGACGATAACACGGTATTAATATAAACACTATTTCTACCGAAATATTTCAAAATAGACCTTTCGAAATTTTAATTTTAAATACATTCCTCACTTTAATTATTCCCCAATTAAATTTAGGACAGTTCCTATATAAATTTTATAATCGTTATTGAAAGGTCGAAAAGTCAATTCCCAATATACGACTAAACTTCGAAAATAATTTCACGTTAAAAATTCAAAAGGTGTATTAACAGCTTCGGTAGAAATATTATAAATACTGACGTAAGTATAATATTCAGTTTGCGTCTGAGTATCAGAAGAGACTTGATTTTCTTTTATTTCGAGCGAACGGCCATCCGAGAATCGAATAGACAGTAAATTATTCTGAGAAGTTATATGTTTAACGCGTAATTGTTAAGCATTATTTGTATAATTCGTGGAAATGGTGGTCGGCGGCCAAAGGATTAAGGAAAGCCATGAACTTTGCGGGATACATGCCATCGCCCACAAATTATATTTCTGTCGCACGAAATTACTTTGTTTCCGTATTTAAATGAGCTCCGTGAATGGCGGTCGCGTGTCACGCCGCTACCAAATGTCCCTTTCAGCCGGCTGGCTATGAGTCTCTTATACTACTGAAACCAGGAATTCCTTATTACGCCCAGCCAATTCGTCCGCGATTCTTATTACGATTCCCACTGGTGTATTATTCCAACATATATCACAATAAAAATGAAATTCACGAAAAACCCAAGATTCTCAAACGAAAACATTCATTTCCACCAAATAATTATTCATACCCCACAATACACTTCCTCCGAAATATCCACTTTTCCGAACAGAAAATTACACCGAACCGTATGATTCTAATTGCACTCGTTTCTAATTTCTCCTCGAATATATAATAAGACAATAACTTCGTCACTGTTCTATAACAATATCTCAAGCTAACAAAATACAAAATTCCATTAACCCTTTACATTCAACAGTATCTTTCACTATAAACGTTCATTATTTTCCGAAATGTTAACATTATTTGCAACTTACATGCAGAAACATCGTGCATAAATTATGGGATAAAATTGTTTCATCTATCTTCCATGTTACATCGAAGTTTCCGTTTTGTAATTTTCGCGTCCAATCGAATGGCTCTCAGTCGCCAGATTGCGAAGAGTTGAAATTTCTATATTAAAAATCTAGGATGTGTACATCCGCGAAGGGATACTAGTGAAACTGCTTGTATATTCCAAGGAGCAGTCAATTGTTAATCCATTCGTTAAAAAATCCTGTTCCCTTGACACCCTGTTTCAACGGTTTCCGCGGTCGATCCAATTTCCAGCGACAGTCTGGGAAGATCGTGTACAGTCCCTGGACAACCCGCAGCGAGCATAAATTTCGTTCGCCCGCTCGAATTTGTCCGGCGCGCCGGGGAAAGTCAACATTTTCCATGGAAAAGAAGGGGAGCGTCAGAACGACGGAGTCGTTGCTAACACATTGATCAGCTAATTTTCGGCCGGCCGGGGGGATGAAGTTTTGGACCGGATCCCAGTGGGCGGCGGCCGCCGGCGTAAAGCGAGGAAATGAATTATGGGAGGAGAAACTGAATACCGGCGTAACGGAGCCCGTGAATTATTTAACGATCCTATTTACCGGGCTTAGCGCATTGAATTAAATTTCCACGGGGTGCGTGGCTACGCAAAAATCGCCTGCAAACAAGATTAATGAAACGGCCGTTCGCGATTTAGGGGGCACGCTCGATCAAGCCTTAATTCTCGCCGGCCATTTCTCTGTCCGCCGAGCTAAGCATTTTCCCCATTTTAACCCTTCACCAGAAATTCACGAGCGTTCTCTTTCGAGAACGAAGTCTGGAGTGCCTGTTATTTTTTAGAGGAATTTCAGCTTTCTTAACACTGAAACCACCGAGCAGATAAACTTTGTGAAATTCTTTTGTAGGAACTTTAAGAGTCCGTGGAGAATTTAATTGATTTGCCATTCAATTTTCGTATGGATAGATCAATGGTTTTAGCAACTTTTCGGATAAACGTGTTATCTTTTTGATAAGTGTGGAAAGACATGGGGAATGGTCAATTTGAGTTGTCTGGTAGTTTCAGTGTTATGGCTTTTTGTGGAATGAGTTAGGGAGAATTAGAATGTAATTGAATATAGTGAGTGATGTAATGTTATAATAAATAATAGTTGAATGGTGATTATTCTGTGATTGAATATAACGAGTATATAATTTTATAATGAATAGTTGTTAGTGGGTGTTCTGTAATTGAGTATAGTGAGTAATGTAATTTTATAATAAACTGTAATTAATCAATAATTGAATAATAATCTCACTATTGAGATTTTCGATAACTTAAATTATTATTTTTGTACTTTCTTATTGTAGGTTCAATGGGGAAATTGTTAAGCATGGGATCCTTGTATATTAAGGTGTTTTTCGAAGAAAATAAAGGGGCGTTTACAGTGCAATATACTTCACACTCTCTATTTCCGGTGTCACCATGAATGTTTATATCCCTCGGAATTTTTTATTGTACTACTAGAGCAACGACGCTGTAAATTGTTTCAAATATTGGCTAAACGATCGAATGTGCTCCAATAACCGTGGACTCGTGTTTCCACAGTTTCACTGTGGAAGCTCGAGTGTTAACGCAAAGACGTTAAGAGACTCCGGAACGTGGACGACAAGGGTTAATGGGGTAGCAATGGACATTAATTATTTAATTGAACCGAAGCGTCCACTGGAAGTCACCCGGGAGTGCTAAGAACAGTGATAAGAGTAAAATAAAAGAGTATCTCTCACGAAAACGTTTCGAGAAGTGCGCCGAAAGAGATTCAAAGGGATGATTTCAATTTGTATCGCCAATTGTATACCTACAGATTACTTCGCGTTGTTAATTGAAAGTCGATCAACGTATAAATAAGAAATTATGAGGGAAAATATGAAAAATCATCGAAATCGGAAGGGAACTAGAATTATGGAGAAAATTCTAATTACACGACGAAGTGACGTATTATTACAGGAAATATCCTATCGAATAACTGGAACAATGCATTGTTTGAACAATCGCGGTGCACACAATAAAGCTGGCTCCGGTTAAAACATTTTAATTGCGACGAAAGGAAGAAAGGACTTTGCAATTCCTTTAAAGTTTTATAATCCTGTTCCATTTTCTTCCCGTTTTAACTCGATGCTTTCCCATTGCGAGGAGGCAGGTTCCTATCGCACTTTACGATACTACAACTTCGTCAAACAACGTTCCGTAGTTGTAATTGCTTTTGAGAAGGGACAAAGCGAGGAGCGCGGAAAGAACGAAAAGAATCAAAGGTACGATTTACAATAAGTCAGAATTCATTGTAACGCTCAAGTGTTGCTTAATGTTCCACCGGACGTTAACCCGTTAAACCCGCTCCCTAAATCCGTTTCCCAGACTCATGCAAATAGGAAAATCTAAATAAAATTCACGGCAATGTTAAAAATAGAACGGACATCACAAAAATTAAAAATTCTCTAATGCAACGTTCAGAAAATCCATGAGTTCACTGAAATTACTGAAACCAACCAAACTCTCACCAATAATTTAATCGCATACTAATAATTCTAGTCAATTATATTTATAATTAACAGAAAAAACGTATTTTATAGTAAGTAAAATTCACAGCAATGTTAAAAATAGAACAGACATCACAAAAATTAAAAATCCCCTAATGCAACGTTCAGAATAATCGAGTTCACTGAAATTACTGAAACCAACAAAACTCTCACCAACAATTTAATTGCATACCAACCACTCTACACAATTATTTTTGTAATTAACAAAAAGCGTACTTATCAAAAAATTAATCATTCCCTAACGCAACATTCAAAAATTCATCGAATTCACTGAAATTACTGAAACCAACAAAACTCACTAACAATTTAATGCCATACTAATCGTTCTACACAATTATTTTAGTAACCAACAGTACAAAATTGAACAACCTATTATCGAAGCACCATACAATCTAACAACCGAGCAATTAAAGCAACACAGAACCTAAAATAAAAAGAAACACTGAAATTGCCTCTGAAACGGAAGGAAATAATTTACCATAGTGTTACCGCGTTCAACGAAAGGGAGGAAAAAGTTGGAACTTTGAATTTAGAGCGCCAGTGGCGGTGTGATACGCAGTTTTTCCGCATTGTATTAATTCAGCAGCTTGTCCGGCGGTGTATTACCGCGCGGAGCGTTATTTTCCCCCGTCTCGGTCTATCTTTTTTCCTCCCCCGACGCGGCGTTCCTAATCTTTCTTTTCCGTCGGCTCCTTGCACGGTCGACGACGTCGCGGCCACAGAGATACAATTTGTTCGCGTGAGCGACGTGTACAGGACTCGGCCCTTTCGGCTCATAATAAGGTATAATTCACCGCAGCCACTTTCCCGCGCGGAGACGCGACGCGATGAATAAACCAACGCGCGCGCGCGGGCGCGTTTCCTCGCAGAATTTCACCCTTGAATTATCATCCCCGTGGAAGAACCGCTCGCAACCGAGCCGAGGAACGTCGGATACCACCGGCGACCGATTATACGCAGAAAGGAAAAGAATTATTCGCGATGTTCCCGATTTTCGCTGCGCGTCGCGTCCGAAAATCTGTCGTTCGATTCTCTCGTGTCGAAGAAAAATTCGGGAAACCGTGCTTGTTTCGCTCGTGAAGCATTTTCTGTGCTTTAATACGTTCGTATGAATAATCTGAGTGAATAATAATGATCGGTAAGTTCGTATAGATGACTTTGAACCTCCAGTTTGCGTAACTTTTGACTTTTCCGTGTTTAATACTTATGTACCGCGGGACTGTTGATAAAGTATTTTTTCCTAGAGCAGTGCCGATTGAAGGAGTTCAGTTCAATTGTTTAGAGTGATATGAAAGTTATTACACAGTTTTGCGATGCTATAGAATATTTTTATCCTTTTTTCTAATGAAGTAAGCATTCTGAAGTTTCGAGGCTCGGAAGATTCCGATTAATCTTTGTGCGATTCTAGTGCTCGTTGAGTGGATGTTGATGCACGTCACCGTGTCACCGAGATAATAGTTTCACAAAGATGTGTTCTTGATGTTGGCAGAGGAGCTTCGGCGTAGAACGAACGTCAACAGGAAATGGCGACGGTTTCGCTTTATAATGCGCCTGGCAGACATAAACTTTTCGCCTGTGATCTTCCGTATGACGCGAGATTGCGACTTAAGTAAACGCGACCGACTCACGGTCGGATCAAAGCCGATCCCCTGCGTCCGCGAAGACACGAGATAGATCAAGGTTTCCGCCTCCCTTTGATTAGCTGAGCGGTGGATCAGTTAAGTTGTTCAATTACCGTCTGACTCATATTTGCGTTTGACGAAGAAGACCGACTTCCGCGCACAAACTGTCTCGTGGAATATTTTGAAACCATACGAGCAGCGGGGGATCTAACCCTTAACACAAGCCTGCGGGCGGGTCAAACTGACCCATTTCAGAATCTTTATTTTGCAAGTATTTAAATTACCAAAGCGTGTTTCCGAAAGATATCCAATTATTGTGTATTTGCATAGACACGAGAATAAGACGCTCTTCGAATCTCAAGAAACGTATTCTAATTTTTATAAAAGTTGGAAATAAGTCACTGTAATTGTGACAATTATTTAGTAATGTAGAAATTATTTTCGAAAAAATACGTAAGAGATCGGGTAAGTGAATACGTCCAGCGCCGAAGGGATAATCAAACCCAACTATAAATCATGAGAAAACTTTCGGATTCATGCGATATTTCATCTTCATGGCGCACGGAATATGCAGCTGAAATTTTACTACTTGTTCAAGGAACACAGGGTACATAAAGTGTTATTAAATGTTATTCCGAGAAAACCCATACTAATAAATGGTTTCAACTGGATTTTATGTATTCAACGAGAAAATTGACTATAAACTAATGATGTCTGGTGAGAATCCGTTTTTGGAAATTAGTTTGCACAGATTAAAAATAACATCCCTTATATTTTGAAATTTGTGACCTATAATCGTCATTTGTTATCATATAGAAAAGTTATATTATAATTATACTTTGAATTTGAATCGTTTAAAATAATATACAAAGTTAAAGAGTGCTTACAAACAGCATTTTACGATCGAAGAACATTGAAACATTAAGAAAAGGAAGAAGATCAAACTCGTGGGACTATGTATCAGCGAAATTCGCCCGCACAACGAATTTTATGTCCCTTCATAAACGAACATCCTTTGATCGTAAAGGATATATGGAAAATTTTCGTTTTGTGGGGCATTTTATGGTCATATGTTTTTCGGTGTAAGTAAATATTGTTGCACAGCATGGAATTTTTATTCCTTTCGATACTTTGTATACTAAACAAAGTTTTTTTCCAGTATAGAACATAAATACAAACAGTTCATACTGTTTTAACAGTGTATATTGTTATTCGTGCTATTATATTTACGTTTTAAAGAAAATTCCGATAAATGTCTAAATGAGTCAAGAAAGATATAAATATATTATTCATCAGATCTATTAATAATTAATGTCATTACTACGATACACTTTTGAAACTATTTCAGAAATAAATGAAAGTTCATTCATAACCCTTTGCGGACGAAGATTCTTCGAAACACGCAAAACCTTCAGCATATGAAGTTAAATTATATATTAATTGTTTAATTAATAGAAAAAACGAAAACTACGTGCCGATCTCTTGCTGTTCGACTAATTAGATTATTTGTTCACGACTTAGCCTTCAAAATCTGAATATTTCATCGCACCGAAATGCCGATAATACAATTGTCACTATTAACGTCACGTTTCACGCGCGTGGAAAATATTTTTAAAAATACTGTTTGGATCACCATGGTACAACTTCAGAAACACATGATACAGAAACGATATTAACTATTACTGCGCCCTATACACGGCGGAGAATTACGTTCGTTTCTGCTCGAGAATTCATTGTATATCGCACGCGTAAAGCACTCTCTCTAGCCGCGCGAATAGACTCTGAAGTTTTTTATCATCGCGGGCTCTCCCTGCTGATATTTCGAAACGGTTCGATTTTTTACGATCGCGAAATATAACACGTTTCCGTTTAAACTTTACGTCACGCTGGAAACTGACGTCGCTGCGGCGATAAAATAATCAAAATGGTTTCACGCGCTCCTTCCTTTTTCAACACCGGGTGTAGAAGGTATTCAATTAGCTTTTTCTGACTTCGCCGGCTTCATGTTAATTAAAGAAAAGTACTTTTACGTTTACTCTGCCGCTCCACGCGGAAGGAGAGTTGTTTTGAACTTCTTGATATTTCCCTTTTCGAAAAGAAAATTCCACTTAATTCTCGTCCACCCAAAATGTGTGACAAATTGAATTTTGGGAAGTTCATTCTTAACCGAATTCACTCTTAGAAATCATCGATTGAAATTGTAATAGTAATATTAATACGATATTAACCCTTTGCACTCGGAAGTTTTTCCGATTTTTAAAAAATGACCAATATTACCAGATTCAATGAACCAGAAATTTTAAACCAAATTAATTATAACATTCAACAGTGACTTTACGACATAATGAAAACTCAATGACAAACTATACTCATCATGTAACTAAAGTCACTATTGAATGTTGTAATGATTAATTACAAGCTATACTCGTCGCTAATTGAAATTATATCATTACTTCAGATAGAATTATGATAGATGGAATTATTCAAATGAAAAAATGACCAATATTACCAGATTCAATGAACTAGAAATTTTAAATCACTCATAATTCTATCTAAATTAATGATATAATTTCAATTAACGACGAGTATAGCTCGTCATTGTATATCATGAAAACCTATGACAACCTATACTCGTCATATGACTAAAGTCACTGTTGAATGTTGTAATGATTATTTTGGTTTAAAATTTCTAGTTCATTGAATCCGGTAATATTGGTCATTCTTTAATTTGAATAATTCCATCTATCATAATTCTATCTGAATTAATGACCTAATTTCATAGCTCGTCGTTATACAGAATGAAACCCCAATGACAAACTATACTCGTCATTTCACCGGAAAGGGGTTAATAAAAAAAAGGCGGCTAGCACAGAGAATATGTAGAACAGAGTAGAACGCCGTTCGCGAGGTGCTCGCGATATTTTGACCTCGAGGTAGCACCGTCGGATATTGTAACTCGCGGTCGGCAAAGAACAATTTGCTTTTTATTACCAGCACGGAAACGGTTCGGCGTGTTTTCGTTAGCGCAAATTACCTGCGGTTTCTTGTAATGGAACTTTTACGACGTGCGTCGCCCCGAACGGAGACGAACGAGTGGATTTTCAAGGATCCCGGAGTCACTTCCCTGCCGATGTTTTAAATGGAAACCGGCTCGCTCCCCTAACGTTTCTCCGGGCAATTTCATGGCCGCGGTAAATCGAAAAACTACGGAATTCAGTGGACCCTGATATCCCGGGTAACTGTTCGAAACGGAAACGAGTTCTTTATGCGAGCTTTTGTTGGCTGTCCTTTTTCCCCCGACCCACGGACCGTGACTTTCGAGAAACTTTAACGAGGAAATTGAAAAGCTTCGATCCGCCATTTATCGTGCCCCGTATCATACGGGCTCTCCCGAGATTTGTCTGGGTGATAAAGTAGATTGCCGATACTTCTACAGATTCAAATTTTCGTACGGTGTCCCGTCCGTCGGCTCGATTTTCCAGATTAATTGCGGGTACGATCGTTTTCCGTTGTAGATGCGTTTAGTCGATGTTTCTGTCGATTAGAGTGCTTTAATAGCGGAGTAATCGATTATTATGGGATATTAACCGTCTGTAGGCCCATGTAACTTTGAAGTTGCGTATCAGTATATTGGCGTCTTGTTGATTTATTGCATTTTGCACTCAAAGTGGTGGATAAAATTAAGTGATCGGTTAACTGAAATTTTTACACGCTCAGGCGTGAAGGTTACAAAATATATTCGTTTGATGAAATTATTGAAACTATTTGATAGATTGTTAATTCGTATTCATATGTCGATTTTTATTAATTTTGTCCTGATTTTGTTATAATCGTGAACAAAAATTCGGCCCACAGAGGGTTAATGTGTTTTTATTCCTATTCTCTTAATAGACTACATCAAATATTCGCACAGCTACGACGCTTCGATAAATCACGTGGAAAAAAATGAAATTTGAGCGTCTTTCTAGATATTGACTATACTTCCGCGTACATAACATTACTGATTACAATATTAACACTAGAACTACCGAGCAGTCGTCTGTCTAACATTTCCTTATAGAACCCAGAGAAATGCATTTATTAGAATATTGATATATTTCAATTCGTCTATTACTACATCAACCACTCTAATCATTTCTCAAACAAGCATTCGCAGGTTTCCACCAATCTTGGAAAAAGAAACAATAAATGAGTAATTTCCATTCATCCAGTATTTCTAGTGTCAACCTTGTCTCACGATATCGCGTCAGATTTCTGCTACAGTTCGACAAACATAAATACCATTCATTCTTTCGAGTCCAAATGAAACAATCTTCCTCATTAGCGATTCGTATGCTTCAAAATACATCTATACACAGAAGGAGCATAGAACTATACATTTCACTATTACCTAATTAACGATAAATAGCTCTAACGAGTGCAACTACAAAATTAAATCGTACAGATTCAAACCGGGCGAAACAAACGAAGAGTCTAATCAAATTAGGAAGCGACTCACCGCTAATTAGATTTCGCCAAGCCCAACCCAAATGCCGAACGTCCCCGAGACACCTAACCGATGAAAATATTCTTTCCCGATGAAATGCTAATCCGATCCCAACAGATCGTAAATTCGTTACAAACGAATACACACAAACACACGCAAAAAAAGGCAACGTTGGAACGTCCACGAAGATTTGTAGCAATCTTTATGCCCTATTACGCGCTCGGGATCCGTTCATCGAGGCCGTCACGCGCCGATCGATGGAATTTTCACGTCGGGACCTCCCTTTTTTATCCTTCGGAAACAAATGGTCAATTTTATCGGCGAGTTTTATCTGCCGGGTGATGTATGCGGGGGCTAGTCCCCTTCCTCGGGATATCCTTACTTCAATCACGTGCCGGGGATATCGGAATAAGGCGAGCGCCGGAGGATCGGCGATATAAGGTCCATTACAGGGCGGCTCGAATGGAAACATCGTCGGATTTACGTGAACGCGAACGTCGCGGGACGATAGATTCGTCCGGGATCCTCCTCGGAGACGTTACACGACGAACGACGACTGTTCACGTCGTTTTCAAAGCCGTTACCTAACGCGGGGAGACGCTCGATCGTCGTTTGTATTCGTCAGCGCCATTTGAGAATTCATCGGGCGCCTTTTATACGGGGTGAGGCACTTAAAATCGGCCACCCGAATAACTTGGCTGCTATTAGTGGTGGGAAAAAATGCATCGGGCCGAAATTATTTGGTATCGAGGGGCTGATCGTTCGATGGCTAGTTTTTTGATAGGTGGAGGCGTCAAGGAGATATGAAGGTCAGCTCTGTTTTTTTTTAAATTGAACGGTATATGTTTTACTTACATTCTGGTAGAGTATTTCAAGGTGAATACAATGACCTATTGGAAAGGTCATCTCAGATTATGAGACAAAGATGAATATCAACAACCAGAGACGGCAAGATAGTGCTCGACCATTTCCTCAAATTAAATTATTTTAAAATTAGTAAAGTATGAAATAAATTATAATAAAATAATTAAATTATAAAATTATTATATTATTTTCCATCATAATTGGCTTAACCCAGAGTACGAATGACCTTTCCGATAAGTCATAGTATTCGTATTGAAATACTCTATCAGAATGTAAGTAAAAAAAATATATCGTTCAGTTTAGAAAAACAGAGATGACCTTCATATCTCCTTGACGCCTCCACCTATCAAAAAACTAGTAACATCAGATGATCAGCCCCTCGATACCAAATAATTTTGGCCTGATGCATTTTTTCCTATCATCAATAGCAACCGAGTTATTCAGATGGCCGGTTTTAAGCGTCTCACCCTGTATACATATCTGTTCTTTCCGTAGGATTCGGGGATTTTGGGACGTCTCAACGCTAGAACTACCGGACAAATTGAAATGGCTCATTATTGAAGGTAATTAGCGATTCTTTGGGAAATTACCACAGAAATTGATTTAGCAGTACACGAATATAATTGTAAATTAATGGAAGTATCGGTAGAGGTGTTCTCAGAGTTGGAAAGAATTTGAAGCAGTCAATTTATGTTCGGTAGTTTCAGTGTTAATCAGCTTGCGTCGTTAGCCAACTGAGAGAGATGTCCCGGCTTTGTTTTAGCGAGTGCAATGACAATAGATTGCCATTCATTTTGTTTCCTTTTTTTGGTATTTAGTAGACTCTGAACTGGAAATATTCGCAGTTCGTTAAGCAGCTTCCTTAATTTTATGAAACACGATTTTTAATGGAGTCTGATAGATGAGTTTAATTAAGGTTAATGAAAAAGGTTACGGTTGTAGCGTTTTCTCAGGACGCAAGCGTCGAGCGGAATGATCCGCGACTTATTTTGGGTTTCGTTAATATTATAGTTTTCGCAGTGGTTTCTTCATTTCGGTTCTCTTAGCGATGAAAACGATGTTATTTACAAAGATCGCGTGAAAAATATATGGTGCGGTATACAATACAAACTACGCGTCGGTATTGCGTCTAATATATTACAGTTGCTCTTTGAGCGTCCGATTTGATTTTTGGCATGATATGTATGTTGATATGTGTCGTTAATCTAGATTAAATCTAGATTCTGGAACCCTCCCTTTAAAGTTTCATCGAGAAATAATAGTACAAAAACAATCGTAGAAATTCCTTCAAACCATATAATTCAATTCTTCAAACTATACAATAAATACAACATAAATATTCTAACAGAACCAACGCTAAGTAAAGCCCATTACTTATCCAATAAAACATCCCCAAAAGCTTCGACTAAAAGACTAACCTTAAAAACTGAAATTTTAATGAATCCCACAATCCACGAGAAACCCCCATCGAAGGTGAATTCCAAGATTCACCCGTCAATCGATTAAACCCCGTTCGCCTCGATTATCTCGATTATCCTCGTACAATACGGATCCAATAATTAGAAACACGCAATTCTATTCTCTTACTTTATCCCTAATACAAAACACCGTCCGAATATTATACGTTGCAGCTCGATATCGCTTCAACCGTCGTCCTATGTTACATATATCCTATAGAAAAGAAAAACTGTACCATTTGTATATCACATGTTTTGATATGTATGCGTTACGCGTTCGTCCCTCGAACGTGTTTCCCGACACGCCGATACGCGCGGGAACACGCGGCAATTAACGGCGAGACGGAGACCCTTCGATATTTAATTAGATTAATTAGAATCCCGTCCCGCGGCCGCCGGTTTCGTACTTTCAATTAAATTTTCCGCGCGCGGCACGGCGCGGCGTGCCCGCACAAAGCGGGTATCGATCAAACGGGTAATGCGATTGAGGCTTTGACCGTTTCCCGCTGTTTCGTTTCAGTCTGTCTTCAAAGGCCCGAAAAAGAATTTCGCGCTTTGCCCTCCGCCGTTTCCAATTTGTACGGTTCGGTCGCGTGCTACCTGGAAATAAGAGTATCGCCGCTAGCGATGGGCCGAAGCGCGTCGCGAGCATCGCGCGGGCTTGATAACCCGTGGTCGAACGCTTGCGAGTACCAGAGGAAATCGTACTCGTCGGTACTAACATCGAGTACAATGAAAATTATGTTCCACTTAATTCGGTCTTTGATTACTTGATTGGCACATTGCACGGCGGCTGAAATTCAGATGCTAGAAACGCGAGCGTCGGTGATTATATTGACGTATTTTTAAACGTCAGTCGAACTGGAATTTGTAACTTACGAAGGAGGATACGGAATTTTGTAATTTTACCATGTTACGCTAATGTAGGACTAGCAATTAATCTATGGAGTAAAAATTCCGCGTTAACACTAGAACTACCAGTCAAAATGACTGGTTTCGATTATTTAATTAATATCTTCAAAGCACTGAATATTCGAAATAATTTTGAACAGAGTTTCACTTGAGTACTACAATGAATGTTCGAAGAGACTGAAAATGATCTGTTACAGTTTTTATAGGGGTCACAGGTTAATCGTATGAAATGCTCGGTAGTTCTAGTGTTAAAGGAAATATATTATTCCATTGAAGAAGTTGCTTTGAAAATTGAAAGATCCAACGAGTCTTCGTCAAAAGATCATCACGAAATTCTCGAATTAATTCCGGTCGATCACTCGATCGAGTATATCATTTTATCGGAGAAAACGGAGGTCGGAAGTCGAAGGATCTTATCGTCAGACGAACCTCTCAAACTTTACACTTCAAGTTCAACCTCGAAAGATTCGAATAATCATGAAATCATAAAATACTAATAAACCCTCAAAAATTCGTATAATTAAAATCGTAACCGAGTGACTGCCGAGCGGCTAATCAAATATCAATCGAACGGATTATCGTTTCTTTCCGATGGAAAATGTAAATACTACATAGATTACTTACGTAATAAAAGCAGTATTCGTTACAGAACCGACTATACTCGAGAGCCTTTGATATCCTCCGTCAAAGTACTCGCAAACTGTTCGAACCTATCGTCCACGAGCCCGTAGTGTACTAAATGTGTACCATATTCAGTCCCATCGCCAATCATTTCGTTCAGTCGACTAGAAAATTCTACCGAACGATTAACCTTTCGATAGGAGCGACGAAACCGAAGATCATCGAGCCGATATCCCAGCCCAATTAATCGCGATCCTCACCAGGTGGCACTTTCTCTCTTTCTCACTCTCTCATTCTCTCTCTCTCTCTCTCTCTTTCACTCGCGCACTCTCTCTCTCTCTCTCTCTCTCTCTCTCTCTCTCTCTCTCTCTCTCTCTCTCTCTCTCTCTCTCTCTCTCTCTCTCTCTCTCTCTCTCTCTCTCTCTCTCTCTTTACCCACACGCAATAAGCTTAACGACTCGATATAACAACTTCCAATGTGGATTATAAAAATATTAAATCTTTTATATAGTACGAACTAGTTAACCTATATGATATGTAAACTCACGGACCAATGTGATCCATGGGACACGCGCCCGCGCGAACCGCTCGATCGCGGGGAGGATCCAGCCGATAGATCCTGTCTCCCCGTGAACGCTCGTTTCGCCGGAATTCGCGGGTCTTCTATGATATTTTGGCCGGCGTTACTGTTACTTCGTGTCGAACTGTGTCCATCTTTGGGTGCATGTCTGTGTGTACGAGTCGTCGGGAATCGACGATCGATGTACGCCTCTGCGCGATCTCACCGGTTGCAAGGATCTTAATGCTTTCATTTATATTTACAAGTCACTTCTCATTGGTGCATTGCACGACGGTTGGAATCGAGTGAACAAAATTGGAACGTTAACACTGGAACCAGCATTCCGTACGATCGATATTCTTACAAACATTTTAACAACTTCTCGGATTTCTCAATTATTAGTCAAATTAAAATTACTCTTCCGAGCGTAGCTACATTTAAATCGTTTCAGACGTTCATCAGTTTTAACACGTTGAGTGTCACGGGGTCACTGGTGACCCGACCAAATCACTATAATTCAGTCCATTAAACGATGATCATTCGAATTGTTATATTACAGATAATGCTACCTACCATTCGGCAAGATAAAGTGCAATAATTCGATTCAACGAAATTTGACATAGTTCTCTCATTTCGTGTATTTTGCCACGTGAAAGCGTTCAACGTGTTAAAAAAATTGACATATTTTTCTCATTTCGTGTACTTTGCCACGCGAAAGCGTTCAACGTGTTAATATATCAGCAATTTGGAAACAAGGAAACTAAGCTATTTCCACCGACGCGGTGGTTCCAGTGTTAAAGATTTTTATGAGGATTACCGGTCCGCTCGTTCCTACCTTGTTATTTGAATTCGTACTAACAAGATCTCCATCGGAGAAACATTTCCGCGAGATAATTCCATCAGATTACACGGGTGGCCCGAGTGCACAGAACCATCGGCTTACTTCGCCCGCAAAGTTCACAAAGGAAGTCGATTTCTTTGTTCCACTTCGGCCCCCGTTTCGTCCGTAAGAAGCGCAGGCAAACTTCGATCATCTTGTCCCGATGCAACCCGTATGTGTATTGTACGTGTGTATGTGACAGTACTGTGTACGCGGGTGTCTGTACCACGGAACAAGACATGCGGTCTTGCGCGCAGCCACGTGGAGGAACGTGGGCAACAGTATCGATGGATCATTCTGCTCTCTTACCGGAGATCGATCGACCTAAATACCCCGTCGTACAATGTGCTCGAACTCGTTCGCCGCCGGGAATCGACGGACATACGTCCGACCCCCATTCTCCCAATTCTCATCCCCTCTTTCCGTCTCTCCACCGTTTCTCCCGCTTGTCTCATTTTCTTCCCTCCTCCCTTACCGTTCCTCTTACTCCCTCACTCCCTCCCTTTTCCCTCTGTTTTATTTATCTTTTTCTCACTCTCTACCTTTATCTTCCACTCACTGTCTTCATCCCCTATCTTCCCCCTTTTCCTCATATTTCTTCTCTCTCTTCCTTTCTCCAATTTTTACTCCACCTATTCCTTTCCTAATTTTTATGCTCTATTTTCCCTATTATTCATCCCTCCTTTTCATCCTCTCTCGCAGTTCGTCATTCCTTCCACTTTTTGTAACGACCAAAGTTCCGAATCCGTTTTATTTATCTTTTTCTCTTTACCTTCACCTACTCGCACTCCGTCTTCATCCCCTATCTCCCCCCCCTTTCCTTATATTTTTTCTTTTGGTTCTCTTCTTTTCTCTAATTTTTACTGTACCTTTCCTAATTTTTATGCTCTATTTTCCCTATTACTCATCCTTCCTTTTCGTCCTCTCTCGCAATTCGTCGTTCCTCTCTCTTTCGCTTTCCGTAGCTCAGTAACGACCGAAGTTCCGAATCCGTTTTATTTATCTTTTTCTTTTCACCTTTACCTCCCACTCGCACTCTGTCTTCATCTACCTTCATCTAAATCTCTTTCCTCCCCCTTCTCCCTGGTATTCCGCTTTTTCCCTTGTACTTCTCTTTGTATCTTTTCCTTTCTCTATTTGTCACGCTCTATTTTCCCTTATTATCCCTTCACCCTTGTTCTCTTCCATCCTCCTCTCTCTCTTTCACTTTCCGCAACTGAGTAACGAGCGTAGCTCCGAATCTTCTCTCCCACGTTTTAGCTCCGATAACACGTTCTCCAATAGGATGCACGTGGCCGCGACTGATATAGAAGATCGTCCGTCCGAATTCCGCCCCTGTTCCATCGAGGAACGTCCGGATAGAACGCGTGCACTACCACCACCGCCACCACCACCGGCAGATAATTCAGTGAGATCTAGCTGGCTGCCGAACCCTCTTCACTACAGCGCGTTTCAAGTCGAATTCCCCTTCGATACGTGAAATATGTACGGCGCTTCGGCGTCGATCATTCGAGCCAGGGAGGTTTTCGATGCTGTATCTTGCTAGCAAGATGATCAACCCTTTTATCGGTTATTCGGTTACTTGGTTATTTATATTCAAAATAAGTTTCCTTCGATTATTCACATTTTTCGTTATCGTTCACTTTAAATGGTATTTGTATATTGAAAAGAGAAATATGAGTATACTTCGTTCATATTTGAATACTTATAGAAATGGCACTTTGCCTTTAATACCTTTTATATAAAAAGATACGTTGAAAATGTTATTTTCGACTTTCTTGGAACTGATGAGCTTTCAGGAATTCTATTAATGATTTATTAATAGACACTATTACTGAATTTTAGAGTAAAACTCAAGGTCTGCCATTTTTGTTATCTGTTCAGTGTTATTTCTGTTCGGTTCATTCTTGCTGCCGCGTAATTGACTGCTGTTACTCGACGGAATACGGCAGACGAGGCTCCTAATACGATTCTCGTCTGACGGACGATCGATTCTGTCACGGTCCGCTAATTTTCTGCTCCTCGAAGGATATTGTTAGCCCTTTGAGATATGGGGAGAGCGTAGTTTCATCATTTCCGCGAGCGAGGTAAGTTTAAGCTGATCATCGAGCTAACGAACCATTCTTAGCGGATTAATCGGTTTCGACTGGCGAGAAACTAATGAGCAATACGAGCGTTTTTTAGGGAAGTTTTGTTGCTTGTTGAATTGTATAAAAGTGCATTCGACTCGTTGAATATTCATTGTTTTCAGAGGCACGACTATATGAAATTGTCTGTTCATTGTAAATTGTTCTTTCTAGCAATTTCTTGGAGTCACGAAAAGAATAGTCGAAACGTACGAGAAATAAATAATAAATACAATTTATAATATATATTTTGCAGATGTGTTTCATATTATTATTTTCTTAAAATTATGACACTGAAAGAACGTTGAATAATTGGGCTAAATTTTTGTCACGGGTGTAGCAAATCCAAACTTGTAATAGCTATCGCGAGAGGATCTCGTGCGGTTCACTTGTCCAGCAGATAATGAATATCCAGCATCTCTGCCACGGGCACAAACGTCAGTTCCAGCCTCATTACTTTAAGTTTCCTCGACGTTGCAGTATTCCCGTATAGGAGTAAACGCTTGGCAGTAATTTATACAAAACACTTGTTAACTGCCATTAAATTACAATCAACTGCACACGTGCTTTCCTCAAGTGTTCCAATTCAATATTCTCGAAAACGAAGTGTCGCGGAAAATATATCCGTCTCGCATAGTGCGTATATCAGAAACCACTTAAAAAATACTTCCCAGAGAAACTAATCGCTTATTGTGAACCTCCATTGAAATGTCTTTTCACCCAATAATTTGGAAATGTAATAATAACTTGAAATGCGTTTTCACCCAACAATTTGGAAATGTAATAATAATAATAACTCCGGATGGCGAATATAATAGCTTGAAACCGATGAATTTGCAAAAACAAGAATTTGAGATACAACAATTAGACACCGAAAAATCTACAAATACAATAATTCAAGGTAAAACGATTCGCATATATAATCATTTCAATTAGACAAATTCGCAAACACAAAAATCCCACATAAAATAATTTCCAAATACACCAATCAAAGATGAAATAATTTCCAAAAATAAGAAGACAACTGAAGAACACTCGAAACTCACGCGAAAGCTTCAAGAAACCATACTCCCAAATAAACCAGTCACCGAAAACGAAGACCGTAGTAATCGTTGCGATTCACGGAAATCGGCTAGAGCACATCGTTCGATCGACGTTCGTTTGCCGAGGCAATTTAACCGCGTCGTTCGATGTTTGAGCGAGAGCTGCTCGTCCCGATAGCGCCGTACTGCTAATTCCTGGGCAATCATTATAACTCGTCTCGTTCCGTTTCAAGGATGAAATCTTTTTCCGTGGGGGGATGATCGATCGTGTCGCGCGCGTGCCGCCAGCATCCAACCACGGGGTGCATTGAAAAAGCAATTCCGAGCAATTAGCACGCGAGGACGAACGAGAGGAACTCAGGATCCCCGATAATAATGAAGAGAGAGTCCTGGCCGGAGCATATATCCATTAAATTGCATGCACTCGATTTAATGGCTTGACTCGTTGCCACGAGCACTACACCGACCACTCGAGTTCGCGTGCTCGAGCGCCCTTCCCGGAGAATCCACGGGATTGTTGCGCTTTTAAGGAATCGAGGCTCGCTCATTTCACCGTCAGAATTCGATCAATTCCTTTCGTCGATGATCGTCGCGACCGTATTTATTTACGGACTGGAAATTCCCATCGAATAAAATTTATTCTTTGTAAAATTGAATCGAGAAGTTTTTTCATTCGAGACTTCGTCTTTGAGAATATTGATTGTGGCATGAGAAAGTAATTAACACTTCGTACTTCGTTCAATATGGCTTCAATGTTCAGTGTTTTGATCATTCGGTTAGGAAAAGGCTTTCGTTTATTAAAGATTGAGTGTTTAGTTCTATATCTTTAGTGTGTAAATATTTATAAATCGTTTCTAAAATTTCGAAATATTATTTTGTTTCGTGATGTTAATATTTTTCGTTACTTCGGATTCTCAACTGTCGTCTATAATATATTTGCTTGCAATGGCACTCTTGAGTCAAAGTCGGACACTTCGTGGAAGAAACCGTTTCAAGGCTGGTGTAATGCAGCCACGTTTGATTAATCAAGATTGGAACTAACTCTCGGCAGTTCGTCAGATAGATGCTTATATTCAATTACCATTTCGATCTGAAACACGAAGCACTCCTCCTTCGCCTATGAAATTGAATATCAGTCTCCTGCATAAACCAGTTACAGAGCCGGAAATGCTGGTAAATTTAATAACGTTATAATTAAACGTAATATATTAATGAGTTTTGATACACGATCGGTACGGCGCACGACATATCAGATTCCCGTTCAATTTCTTCCTCCGAATATTCGCATAATAAGAACTCCAATTACCCTGAGTATTCGCCGAATTTCTTATTACCAGATAATATCCATCGTGCCTCCGAAGATATTAAAAAACTCCAGTTTCTAAACCTAGTATTAAAACATCAAACTGCATTCGTTGAAAACGATGCATTGTCATTTCTATTTTCGCTCATTTGCCATTACCAGAACTTTGCGTTTGCTCTCATAAAACATATTCCCATATGTTTCTCTTTTCTCTGCTGCACGTTGCACAGCGAAGAATTTTTATCAAGGAAAATTCAATGAAAACATGTTTCAGAATCGAGACACCGTTGCCGGAAAAAATATAGAATCATCCTTTCAAGTGACCGATCAATTGTCCGAGCACCGTCGAACGTTTCCGAGCACATTGACGATCCACCGTTAAGCCCGACCACCGTCATCGATCTGCCACCCAATTTCGATCTTATAGCTAACCAGTAAAATATAAAAGGTACTCATCCTGATCAGCCTTGATTCTCTCCACGACGAGGCGTGTCGGTCATCGGCAGAACACTCCGTTCCCCAAGAATCTTCCTCATCCTTTAAAACGACCGGCGCGCTGGCAACGGTGCACTTCCAGGTGACACAGTTGCGGACGCGCCATTCCTCTCGAAAAAAAACTAACTAATCCTTTTCAATGGAACTGCTCGATTCGAACCTTCCCTCGACGTCTTCGCAAGATGCTTCTCGATCTCCCGCGTTGACCTTCTTCGAGCGACACCCTTTAATCCCCTCAGACCTGGCGCCTCAAATTGCAAATGTAGAATCAGAAACAATTAACGCTATCCCTGCACCCTTCTCCTAACACCAAATTTCAAAACAATGAAAGTAAACATTTCCCTGAAATCAACCCCTTGCCTTAGAATATTCCACAGCATTAAATCCAATGAACGCAAATATCCGGTCGAAACCAAATACCCAAGAGACTATAATAGCCACCATATCCTGAAAAACAAGGAGTCCAAGGCAAGGAGTGAAACGAGCCCCAGGTCTGAAGGGATCCCAATGTCCCAGCTGAGAAGCCGAGTCATCAGAATCTAAAAGCCAATCATCTCAACGTATCCAGCATCCCTCGGACCAGCCGAGTAGTCAACTCATCGGATGATCCTCTTCGTCTTGCCCAAAGGATTTTCTCGAAGTAAACGAAACTTTCGAAAATAAACCCTCGCGCTCAGCATCCCTAGGAAACGGACTGTTCTCGTGCACGCTGATCATCATCTGCGCGCAAGCTGCTCTTCCCCCGTGCCAGACGGTCCTGTGATCCTCTACGACGGCTATTCTTCGGGCCAGCCGAGATCCTCGCCCACGAGCTCGTAGAATCGTTGGTTGTGCTCGTTGAAGAACCTCCTGAGCTTGGTGACCACCACGGGGCTGACCCTCGGGTGCCGCCTGCCCTTGCTCTCCTTCAGGCATTTCTCCGAGGTCTCGTTGCGCAGACAGTAGAAGCCCTTCGTGTGGTTGAAGTAGAAGTTGTGCCTGCCGATCCGCGGCTCCAGCCCCAGGAAGCTCTCGATCCTGCGCAGCTGGGGCACCGGGTCCTCGATCAGCTGGTCGCCGTTCACTATCAGTATCTGCTCCCTGGAGAACACCTCCAGCCACCTGTGCATGTACGTGTGGTACAGGGAAATAGCGACCGGCCTGTAAGACTCGTTGATGCTGCCGTCCGGCCTTATCACCAGCTCCTCGAAACTTCGGGCCGCCTGCTGCTGCTGCTGTTGCTGTTGCTGCTGCTGCTGCGAGACGCTGCGCGGCGTGCCGTTCGTTATCGTCGACGCGGTCGCGGCGTTCATCCGCAGCTGGGTGTAGTCCGATATCGCCCTGGTTACTGGCTCACGGACGATTAGCAGCAGCTTCACGCTGGCGTTCATCGCGCGGATCCTCTCCGGCACCTGGAACACGGTTTTTCAGAGCGGTTTGCGGGACGTGGGAGCTGTGGTTGCTGATGTTTGGGAAATGGCTGTTTGCGATGGGTGATAATAGTGATTGATAATGGTTGTTGTAATATTATTGTTGAACTATTACTAATGCTGAGATAGCGAAACCGAGAATTCCGAATGTTCATGTAACCTTAGTCTAAACAAAGGCGATAGCAACCGGATGTATCTGGATTTTGTCGCGTGGTTTTCAAAGGCGTTATAATAATGTCACACTGTAGAGTATATACTGTTTCATTATTTAATCACCCATCTTTAATAATTGTTATGAGTGTAATGTTACGCGTTATGTACTAATTATTGTATAATTATAATAAATATTTATATCTTTCGTTAGGAATTCAGCTGCAAAATAAACGATGATTGTATCTTGAAAGAGAAAGTACGACTGTAAATTTTGTATGAAATAATTGAACTCTTTTAGCTTTTATTCTCGACGAAGAGGAATTTATAGGACAGTATTTATTTAGAAAGTCTGTGAAATATATGGAAGTGTGTTAGGGAATTAGAAAAATGATCAGTGAGTAACGTAGCTCGAAGGTAACAGCGGGTGTCATGAAAACGCGAGGTACTCGCGTTCCTTGTAGCCCGAATCGATATAACGCGCTCTCAAGTAGCGTTTGTTTACATTTACCAACGCAGTAATGCGTATTTCAATTACCGGGGTATTCTCCTAAGTGTTCGCCACAGTTATCGCGTTCCTCCACTATCACGCTCGGAGGTATTTCAATTTTCAGATTATGCGAGACAAGAATTACCCGAACGCAACAGTTCTCGCTTGTTCCGGGCTACTCTTTCCGAGAGAATTATTTAAACAAGACAAGGCAAACATCTTACAAAAATGAGAAGCCCTCTGATGTAAAGCTTAAAACAACAACCTGAAAATAAGCTACTTCGCGAAGGGTGCTTGCATCGTCAATCTACTCTTTCAAAATGAACAGCGTACAAAGGTAGAGAACACTGTTGCCGCTTCTAGAGTAACCAAAAACGTACAAATATTTCCAATCGATCGAAATACCTTCAAAAACTAAATACTCTAAACTTAAAACTTAACATTCTGAAAATAGGTCAAGACATCTTCGAAACGACTGAGAAATCTTCGAGATGATCATTTCGACAATCACCCATTCTAGTCTAATTTTTAGATTGCAATAAATTATCAACGCCTTCCTCGAAACGACTGCAAAATCTTGAAGTTGATCATTTCGACAATCGCCCATTCTAGTCTAATTTTTAGATTGTAATAAATTATCAACATTGCCGCGCCCCTCAATCGATTAAAATCCTTACACGTTCGCTAGCGCTTATTTCGCCGACAGTTTTCTCAATTGCAATATTATCTACAATGCAACAACTCTAAACAAAACATTAGGAAAATGAAACTGAAACAAGTCACTGAGTTCCTAAATACAATGTCGGAGTTTATCATTCCTAATAACAATATCTATAAGATTAATTTCATTTTCTTTATGTAAAATATAGAATCACAACTGTCAGAAATATGCGATGCAGGTAGCAAACGTGTTAAAAAACCTTCTTAAAAAAAAATAATACCAAAACCTAACCGAGAACTTCATAATCATCATACTCCAAAAAACGCCATTAAAGGTCACAACTCAAAAGCGAAAGCAAAGACACGACTGACTCGAGAAGATCAGAACGCATAAAAACTAAATCCCGAAAAACAAGCTAACAACAGAATGCTCTAGAAACCCGACGAACTCTTCCAACAGCCGCGATACTTCGCTCACCTCTGGCGTGACGAAGTAACTGGGGCTCTTCTCGATGGTGATCTGCCCCCTAAAAGAGTAGGGCATCTTCCTTCGGTACCACTCGAGGCCCTTCCCGTAGTTGTCGTCGCGGTCGAAGAAGTGGACCTCGCCGGCCGCCTTCTGGATCTGCGGATGAAGGAACAGCATCTCGAGCAGGGCCCTGGTGCCGCATTTCCGCACCCCGATGATGATCGCCTGAGGTAGATGACGGCTGGTGCGCGGGAAGTGGACCTTGCTGGAGAAGAGCAGCGGCGGAGTCGCGCGGACCTGCGAGACCAGCTCGACTGCACGGCCCTCGACGGCGGACGCCGCGTGCAGGCTGTACACCGCGCTGTCGTACAGTATGTGGAAGGTCAGAAAGAGGGAGAGGAGGACGACCGTGAGGAAGGCGGCGGCCATCTTCGGTCTCGATATGCCGACCACTAGGATGCAGTCCGAAGCGTCGCCCTCGGCCGGCCTCATGGCGGAGCGGGACATCCACCTGTTTACGTTATTTATCATTGAATTTGATCGCACGTGAAATTTCAGAGTATATGTAAATGTTACGGTGAATGTGATTAACCCTTTATATGTTGCCACTTTATTACGAGTCGAATTACGGGGACTCTGTTCACCATTTTGATGCTTATGTTGCAGGAGCGGTTCGTGGTACAAATAGGTGCCATAAAATAAGGAATCTAGGAAAATTTCGAAAAAAGTTCTCAATAATTGTTTTTTAAAGTATTTCTAATATGTATACGGTAGGGAATACGAATTATCATCGAAAAAGTAATTTGCCCTGTAAAGGGTTAATCCGGTGATTATGCATAATTGTCGGTTATTATACAGGGTGGAAATTATAAAGTCGAATATCTCCGAAAATATTGATTATACGCAAAAATGTTTCAGACGAAAGTTGTTCGATACCGAGGGGGACATCGCGTGGCGGAACTTCTATTTTCCCTGGTGGACACTCCAAGGTGAGGTGAAGGTAAACTTTCGTTTTTAAATGGAATGACACGTTTTTTTATCCACCGTCAACGCGTGTGCAGGTCTCTTATGCGCTGCGCGTATGCAGCTCGGTGAAAAGTTCGAAATCCCGGGTAAATACTCTCCCCTTTCTCGTGGCCGAGCCGCCGAAACCTCTCAGCGGCGCGGCGGTCTCCTTCGAATTCGACGGCACGCGTGCCGGCGGCACGCAATATCGGCATTAGTTGCACGCGCCGCCTATAATTTATGCGCGCCATGCCACAAGAATTATTAAGACCGTCGTACTTACTGATCATTACATGAATACTGATAAGAACGGGTTACACGGACGTTGGCATGCGTTCGGGCAGGCCGCGCTCTACGACTTCATCGAATTTCATTCGCATTCGTCTTCCGTGTATAATTGCCGGCGCGGCCGCGCCGGGTTAAAGACTTCGGGATTTATTAGCTTGTAAACGATCAAAGAAACTGATACCAATGTTTTTCTTATTTATTACCCTCGCCGAGAAGAGTTTCCACGTTATCGAACGTTGTTTCGTGCGTTTCGTGAATAACGTTAACTGGGACGGATTAACTTCTTGCCCTATATCGAAACTATTTTATCGTTGGTTCATGATTTAGTGGACGTAAAGAAGAATTCCGTACGTTGTCTACATATACTATAGATGTTAATATCGATAACAGATATGTAACATTTCATTTTAACTCGGGATAAGTGTTCACATTTGATAATTTCTTAACTCTTTGCACTCGAGCTGTTTCTCACTGACATTACCAGCAACTCGAAGTAATTTTAATAAAAGCGTATTAACATATAAATAAGTGATACGCGCATGAAGAAGTCATAGATGTATCTTACCGGTTTCTGTAGATTATAAATATAAATGTTATAATACATTTAATAACAAAATTTTACAGTTTGTAACGACAAATTCTATTCTGTTAATTTCTGAATTATAGAAGATAGTCTAGATTCGCGATTTCCAAGGCATCTGAATTTTCAATCAAAAATTAATGCTCATACCTTAATATCTACAAGTAAATAAATTTCATGTCGTAACGTAAGAGTACAAATTCAGTAATATCTATTCTATACTAAAGTTATTATTATTTAAAACGTATTCCCTGCGATTTCACCAACAAATGGAAAACATTCTTTCCAGACCTCAAATCTGAAAACCTTCAAACATAATCAAACCAGTAGCATTCACAATTAACCAGTTAACTATGGAATTTAATTGGAAAAACCTTTAGTTCTGCGCGCAATAAAATCTATATTTTAATGAATGATCAAAACGACACAAAGAGGAATTACATGTTTACGTGAAACGATAAAGAATTCATCGCTGAAAGAATTAGTATCGTGTCAAGCTTT
Organism: Nomia melanderi; assembly: GCF_051020985.1. Lineage (NCBI taxonomy): Eukaryota > Metazoa > Arthropoda > Insecta > Hymenoptera > Halictidae > Nomia > Nomia melanderi. The sequence continues at coordinate 11,798,631 of NC_135009.1, forward strand.
ACCATGTATACTCGCCAAACACAGTTAACTGGTTAATTACAGAGGAAGATGAAAGAAGCGATCAGCGTGAACGATTTGCGAATCTATATTCCCTTCGTTAACCGAGGATTATATTTCAACGAAAGTTCCGTGTTTAAGTTCCCAGCGCGAGGTAACGCGTTCAATGAGACTCCGCGAGATTTCCATCAGATTAAGGCTCTTTCCATTCCAATTCCACCCGATCGGTAAACAGAAAAATCGAAGTTCCCGTAAACTTCCACGGTTCGACGATGAGACCGGCGTCACGTTCGTTTCCGCGACCGTGTGTACTCTCGGCTAAGGATTCCCGGGGAAAACCGGCGGCAGACTCCGGCTCTCGCGTAGCCTGGTTAAGCGTGTACCAGATTGTAATTGAAATGTGATAAAATAAGTGAAGCCGAGGAAACGGGACTGTTCGCGGGGCGGAGTATTATTCTCGGGTTGCGTAACTGCTGGAGCTCATTAGGTTGCTGGCTCGATCGAGCCTCGTTCGCCGAGGATTTAGGCGACTCGCCTCCTAACGAGAGACATTACTTAAAACTGGAGCTACCGGATCTTTCAAAGTGACGGGTTTCATCCCCCCTATCCCGGGATTATTGATATTTGACAGATTTGGGATGAAATGCTTTCAAAATGGAGAAGTTTCAAGGGAAATCTTAATCTTAAGTTTTGATTAGAATTTTTGGAAGAAATTTAACATTCTATTCTACTTTCAGTGGAAATTTCGTTTGAAGATAATACATTCATAATAGCAAAACAGTTTCTTGCTTAGAATTGATCTGAGAATCTTAGATTTCAAAATGGAGAAGTTCCAAGAGAAAATCTGTTAGAATTTTTATAAGAGTTACGTGTTAATCTCTTGTCATACTATTTACTTTCGTCGATGAGCTCGTGGAGTTTAATTTCGATAATTTGGAAGAAATTTAGCAAACATTCTGTTCTAATTTCAGTGGAAATTTCGTTTGAAGATAATACATTGATAATAGCAAAATAGTTTCTTGCTTTGATATGTGGGGAATGAACGTCATTGAGTTTTGTTGAATTGATCTAGGAATCTTATATTTTAAAATGAAGAAGTTCCAAGAGAAAATCTGTTAGAATTTTTATAAGAGTTAAGGATGAAAAGTATGTTTCGTTTAATAGCTTGAAAACTAATTCGGCAAACTGGTTTGTGATCGTTGTTTTAACGAGAATTTTGCATGGCCTAATGAGAAATTGATTGTAATATTAATAAGAATTGGAAGCGAGTATTTTTGTGGACGTTAGAGAGAGTTCGATTTCCAATTCGTTACTTTCAAGGGAATCAGAAGTTAGTCGGTCTTTTAGTAAAATATTTTGCAGAAAGCATTTAATTACAAGTTCCAACAGAAGTTAAGGGAACACTGTGAAACTTAAGACAGATTAAATCCCCTTATGAGCGTCTCCGTAATTAGAATTTACCTCGGCGATATTGCCAAGATCAGATTATCCTTTTCCGCCCCAAAACTTATTCGAACTTTGTTAAAACTTTCAAATAAACGGCCAAAAATCTTCGAAATTTTCACTAAAAACTGTATCGCGCTTTAACAAAAGTAAGTCAACATTCATTCGCGTTCGACTAACACACAGAAGAGTCGTTCTTATCATCGTATCAACGTGTAAACATATTGAATCCATCTCTGATAACAATTTTACAATTTCACAAAAACATTTCGCGTTGTTCCTACTCAAAAATCATTCCTTTGCAAGATAAAACATAAATAAAATTTATTCGAGAATGATTATACATAAAATACATATAACCATTTTAAAAATTAATTTTCAATATTAAACTAGAGATAGTTACCTCACTCGATGATAACCTCCAATCAAACAATTTTAATCAGCCCACGTCGACTCTGTCTTCCGTGTAAAACACTGCACCACTATCGATGTTTTTTTGAAACACAAATGGAAGAAGGGGGAGAAGGTGTCCGAATGTGAAAAATGAAAGGCTGAGCGTCCGGCGTAATTAACAGAGGGATCAGTTTCATCGGGATAGAAATCTGCTGAATGATTAACGGGCCGGGAGAATTAATAGCGGCGCCGTTTGCGCAAACTGCATCTCGAACACGGTCGAGTTTTATCGATACTGCTGGTAACAATAAATCAACCGAGGAAGGCCCGCATTCATTCTTGCGGGACGAACGGATCTTTCGGGAAAAAGAAAACGTGCGCGAGATAAGAGTAATCGCGTCGGATACGCCGACATCGACCGCCCTGATACAAGTGTCTGTTAAGTGAGATTAATTAATCATTTTCCTATGCAATTACAACGAATACCGCGTGTATGATCCTAACGAGCACTCGGTTCAACGATTACTGGACGGGCGTCCGCGTATTCGTGACGCTTTCTTCGCCGCGAAACGGAAATTTCAATAGAAATTTCGTGAAACACATCCACACGAAGATGAGATTCTTCATTCGGTTGTTTAATAACTTCGGAAGATTTGAGAATTTTTAAAATTATTACTATTAATATATACAGATTATTTGATTCTTCCATTTGCTATTTCAATTGCAGAATTTGATAAGAGTTTTCTAGATACAGGACAAATTAGAAAGAGTTGAGCTTCTAAATCACGTTCACGTATTAATCAGTTTGATAATTAATAATTTCATTACAGTTCGATAATTAATAATCTCATTTCCTTAGTAAGGCATAAGTTCGTCATTAACCGTTTGGATGCTCAACTTTTGTGGATATTTACCAAAAATGCGGAAGTGATTGGGTGTGTGCAAAAAAATTAATAAGAGCAGTTATCTAACGAGATCACAAATATTGTGTTATTACAAAAAATAATATTTATTCGAATAAATTTACTTTGATTTATTTCTTGAAGAACATAGTAAGAAAATGATAATTGATGCTAACAACACAAGAAGAGCGCTATAGCGGTCCTCAGCACTCAAACGATTAAAACCATGCAATGTTTCCACAGAACGTGTCAACCCCTTCAAACCTGATTTTCGCAGAAAACGACTTAGCAACAAAAGCTCGCCATTCAATGCACCACCAGTAACGACGTCTGTTTTCAATAAGAATATCATAGTACATTACTTTCCTAATAAAAATAAGCTTCAACCAAAAGCGTATACACGGTTGCCCGTCATAATTCGAATATTTCACCACACATGAAAATGGTGAAACCGTGTACAGTATAATCTGCGTCAGGTTTGAAGGGGTTCAACGCGATCGCGACGGAAGAATTGTGTCCGATGTTATTGCACCGCGAAACCCATCTCTCGATATCGTTCGAACGGTTTCGCAACATGTCCGCGAATCGCCGCGAGTGAGGACTGCTTAAAAAAGCACGCGGACGTTTTGACGTCGATAAGGGAATAGCCGGGAACCTATGACAACCCGATCTTTCACGTTCTACGTGATCGCAGAGCTCGGACGGACGCGTTTTCCCCGAGAAAATTGCGCCCGCGACTCCGCAACTCTGGAAACGTTAGTTTCATTGCTTCCGCTGGAATCGATAAATCAGCCCAGGTGTACGCTGCTTCCGCCTCCGGGCGAACAAGAACAAACCGCGATATATGTACCGCGGTACGGTACAGACCGGTATCAAGCGAGGATAATCGGGTGAAAAACAATCGACTTCGATCATGTCTGTGATAATGTCTCAAACGCCAGCGAATCTCTTCTTCTGAGTATCTTTATGTAGGTTTCTGAAATCTTACACACGATTTTTTAGAGCGAGAGAAGTGCAGTGATTGTGAAATGCTTGAATTTAGATTATAGGTGAATATGAATTCGCTTTAATGGATAGGGATATATTAATACTGTATTTGTATTGAATTTCAGAAGTTCTGATCGTTATAGTTTTCCTTCAGTATACGTCTTTTTCTAAGTATCTTTTTGTAGGTTTTTGAAATCTTATACACAGTTTTTGAAATTTGTACACTTGAATCATGGGGGTTTGGTAGCGAGAAAAGTGCAGTGATTGTAAAACGCTTGAATTTAATGGGGATTTTTGGATTAGCTTGTAGGTGAATACGAATTCGTTTCGATGGACAGGAATATATTAATACTGTTCTCATTTTGTATTGAATTTCAGAAGTCGCGATCGTTATAGTTTTCTGTTGGTATACGTTTTTCGCATGAAATTTAGCGCAGAAGATGAAATTTAGTGAAGAAGAAGGAACAATGAATTTATTTAGATGTTTAAATTGACATCGCGAAGTAATCGGAGATTAGAATATTGACGGTGTAACGATAAACCTTCTAACTGCTAAAAATAATTACGCCAGGATTACATTAACGGATTCCGACGTAATCACGCCGCTATTCGGGTTTTTATTATATAACTGGTTATTTTCAAGGAGTTCCGAGGGAAAAGTATACCTATCAGAAAGTTTTAAAGGATACGGCTCTCGGCGCCGAGTTATACTTGAAAATTGTACCGGGTATAAAGAATAATCCCGGCGGGCGAAGTGAGCATTAACGCGGTGCTCGAGAATGTTAATGCCCGCGAAGGGACGAAGGGAAGGAAGCTGCATTATTGGAACCGAGATTCCAAATAAAAGAGTTCTGACAGCGCGACGAAGGAAGACGCACGAAAGAGAAACACTTGATCCTATATTACAACAATAACTTGAGCTGGGAGAATAAATCGGTATTTCATGCGCCACGACTGTCATGGCGGTCGTCGGTATTACATACGATCGTTGTTTTCTCAGTAGCACATTAAAACAGTATCATTAAATTCTCTTAAATGTCCGAAACAAACGGAGGCATGAATTCAATTTGGAATCTCGCAAATTAGAGAATTAAACAATTGCCACGAGTAAGAATCAAGAGAAAATTACTGAGAACTTTGTACGTAAACATTGATGTCCCCTATTCAAATTTATTTTTGCGAATACAATTTATTTATTATTGTATTTATTTATCATCACATTTCGTTCTGTATTTTCAAGAAATATCTTACCCACTGTTTCTACATTAAAATCTTCCATTGTTCTCCAATTCTGTAATAACGTATTAAAACCATTTAACTGCCGGTCACCGATAGTCCACGGGCAGAGTTCAGTTATCAATTATCTCGAGTACAAAGGTCGGAGAAAGAAAAAGCTATGGTTTCGGGGTCCGAGTCGATCCTAATTCCCCCGTAGCGAAAAATCCGGGTCCGACAATCGTTTTCGAGAGGTAGAAAGGATGTTATTGGCCAGCTGGAAGGCAATTCGAGGGAAACAAGCGGCCGTCGAAAAACCGCAGGAACGTTCTACTCTCTGGTTTCGATCAGTTGATTCTGGCGACCGGTGTCGCGGGAAAGAGAGAGGACGAAAGAGAGAAAGAGAGATGGCAGCGGAGAACGGGGTTGGCTTTCGGCGGAACGCCAAATATTTATCTCGCATCGTCGGGATCTCTCTTTGAAAGCCCAACGACCGTATTATTGCGACAAATCGCGAGTTCCAGGGTTAACTTTCGTGCGGCAACTGATTGTTCGATCTTCGGCGATTTGATATTAACACATTGCGTACCGGTAACGAGAAATCTCGTTTTCATATAAGACACTTAGCTGTGCAACTTCGCTGATTACCACAGCATCGAAAAAAATATAAAATTTAATTCGAATTGATTTGTTTAACGCGTTCCGTGCCATATTTTGCTTGTGAACTGTATTGATTTTTTAAATAAAATATTAAGTTATATTCAAGTTTCTTTTTAATTTTATATATTTTGATATCGTTTCTTGATGTTTTTGGTGTTTTGTAACGTATACAGCTATTCTTGACCATGTGTCCCTTAAAAATATTTTGTTAGAAAAATTAACGTGTACCACATGTACACGTGGCAATGAACGTGTTAAAATATATTACATAACAATATGATATCTGAGTTTTTCTATGTATAGCGATGTAAGTTGACTTCAGTGAAAATTGCCATCACAATTCAGTTTTCTGAAAATTAGCCGGTACGCGATGTGTTAATCAGTCTGAACCGAGCTATGAGGAACACGTTCGATTGTAAACTATAATTGATATAATTAGCATGGTAATACGTATGTCAATGAAATATTAATTATAATTCAGAATCATAATATCATTAATTTTTTTTTATTTAGATGGTATAGTAAATATTACCTGTTCCTCAATTAAATATTAATTATAATTATGGAACAAATAAAGAACGATAAATTATATTATGACTCTTTATAATAGGAAACCGTTAATTATCATCTGAAGACTGTATTCATTTTGAGAAGCTAGAGATAGTTAGAGAACTCTTAGGTATGAAACATTAAATGCTAGTACCTCCTAATTTTCTGTCTGTATGGACAATTTGGGAATATTGTACATGTCAGCGTTTTAACAGATGGTTATATAAATTGTTAGTCAAAGAGCACAGTTTCTAACTGCTTAATAATAAGATAGTCTTAAGTACAGGCTCGCGAGGGAGTGAAGATTACGCGAGAAATTATGTCTTTCACGGGGAGCACGTTTGAAATCTGATTCGATGATACAGTTCCCTCTTTGGATCACGTTCTGCCTAACCCGGTCAATTCCCTTTCCCGAGGAATGAGAAGCGAGAATGGAAAAAAAAGAGGGGAAAAAGAAACGGAAGAATAGAGGAAGTGACCGGCTGAAAGGTAACAAGCGAACTTTGTCAAAGTATCCGCGTAATTAGCTAATTAAAGTTCCCGGAGCAATCTCCGTGACGAGAAGATCGTCGCTTTCCGCGGATTCTAATTGAACCAGTTCGCGAGATAAGGTCTTTAATTTTAACGTAACGGACATGGCGAGAAGTCACGAACCGGTCGACGCGACCGGATGCAATTAGGGGCTCGAAACAGCGTGCCCCGGTAACCTCCGAAAAACTATACTTATCATAACTGCGGCAATTTCCTCGGTGAATTACATCGAAATTCGTCCGTGTAACTGAAAAGCCCCGTAGATTTTGCGCCACGTTCGCTGATCATTGTTTTTACTAGGGAACACGGAATTTTCGCGTGATGGAACAACGACGGGGACAAGAAGTGGAGTTACGAGCGTGAACGATAATCAATGAAATGCTCATTCTGCAGATAATTATAGATTATTTATAATTTAGATTATAGAACATTAAAGAGATAATTACAGAATATGAATGACGATGTTTTAAATAATAATTTCACGAGAGAATCGTGTCATTCTTGTGTCTGTTTCATCTGTTATTAAATATTTAATAGTTTGATTTAGAAGTTTCAACGAGTATTTATATTTTAGGAAGAAAAGTGGGCGTAGCTTTTGCTCGAAATTATTTTGTATGTAGAGTCTACGGAATTTTCTTTTCAGTAAATTGGAACACTACGCGATCTGAATTTAGTAACAGCGAATAAAATATACTTTCGTTTCCCAAACCGTCATTATCATTATTTCTCCTGTCAAGCTATGCGAAATAAATATTTGTTTCTAAAACTTACACCAGCTTCTCTTCAATATTTTCTTTTCTCTCTATTCGCGCGATTCTCCGCGTAAATCGGTCAGGTGCATGATAATCGAGACCGTCACCGAAATAAGCGCTGGTAGCGAACGTATTAAGTGAAGAAGCAAATTTGAAACGAAGAATGACACTCACAATACATCTATGGGGGACTGGGGAGACCACTCTCGACGAGGCCGTGCCTTGTTGGGCATTTGCGCTGGTTTGATTGTTCACATCCTTGAGATATCTGGAACAATCAGAGATAAACAAACATCACACACCATTTTACAAAAATCCAACAACTACAATTTATCAAATAATACCACGAAACTTAAAAAGAACCAGCACACCTCTCTCCAACAGCGAATCATCGTCGAAGTTTCACGGAACCGGGTCCGTCAGACGCGGCGATACGAGCGGCCATCGAAGAGCGCCCCGTCCCGCTTAAACAGAATTTCGTGCAGGGACAGGTTGCGCTGGTTATGAAAAATCAAACGATTCCGCGGACAATTCGCCGGTTGCGTTATTGCCGGGGTAAAATGAAAAGCCGGGGCCGCGGAATGGCGCAACTTTTCCCATTCCGCCGGTTGACGCTCGCTGGCCGGCTTCCGGGAGAGTTAAGAGCACATCGGTGTCCGCCGCGGCCATTATCGCGGCCCGGGGAAACTTTCGGATTCATATCGCGCAACTCCGCTGTGCCTTTAACTGAATGTCTCTGTTAATTCATTTTTCTTTTCTCCGAGATTCCTTCGGCGAGCCCCGGCACTTCGAGCGTTATTCCATTCACGGGCGCCGCGCTGTGCTCTTAATTCGCGCGCCGCGCATAGAACGCTGGGCCGCCGTGAAACGCGACGGAAGGGAAGACGATTCGCTGATTATTTTAAGTAATAAATGCCTCGCATCGGCGCGAAGACCTAGTTTCCTTCCACTTCTCGCTGCGTCCCGGCTCTCGCAGCCGGCTTTTCTTCGCCGCTGGACACCTGGATTTGCTGTTCTAGGATTTAGAGCGTCCTTTTAAGGACGACAGTGGATGCTATTTCACTGGGAAGCTTGCGGGAGCTGGTTTTACTTGGATACGTTGACTCCGAGGTCTGATGCTTTCCTTCTTCAGTGCTAAGTTACTGAATCCTGTTCAGCTGACACAGATGTATCTTCATTCTGATTAGTGGCAGATCCAGATACTATTTGGATTTAGATCTGGTGTCTTCTTTATTTGAAGATTTGCTGAAGAGTACAGCTACCCTGGTAGCTTTGGACTCCAGCAGTTCCAGTGCTACCTTGTCTTCATCATTCCTCTTTTCATAACTTAATTTCACAGCTTCCCCGTACCTCCAGTACCTCTCTCGAAAACTACTGAAGACACTAGTTCTGTTCAGTAACCAACCTACCTAAATCGGTCAATCGCAAAGCATCTTTATGCCGCGGACAATACGTTCCCTTTTATTGGAAAGTTTGCTGATCTGTTTATCCTAAGCTAGGCTGAAATAGGTTCGATGTTTCTAAAAAAACCAATACCCTCTCTCCATTCCTGGACATCTAGATTTTACAGTCTACGTTCCAGAGCACCTCTATCGCACGGCGAATGGCATCCGTCCTCTCGCTCGAGCGCGCGCTCAAGATTATGTCCCATGAACCCGCCGATCCAAAGATACCAGCCTCCTCTATTCTTCGGCGCGAACCCGAAGTGTCTCCTAAATCCCGGGTCTCTTCAAAACCAATATTATCCTCTTCCCGTCTCCAGACATCCAGCTTTTATAGTTCGCATTTTAGAGCGCTTACAGCGTCAATCGTATATTCCTTTTCACCGGTAGGTTTGTCGACTCTGACCCATTCAGACCGTCTAAATTGCGAGCTTCCGCGAGTGCCGATATTTCCTCCTCCTCGTTTCTGGGTAACTAGATCCTCGAGCACCAATCATTTCTTTGCTTCATCCCCGGGTAGATAAACTTTCGAACAATTCCGCCGCTCCATGTCTGGGCGCCTAGATTTCATACACGAAGTTTTAGAGCGGCAGCTCTATGTTAATATAGCAATGACGTCTTCCTTGTGTCTGGATCATGATCCACTGACTCGGAGACAGCCGAGACCCTGTGTCAATGTTAAGCTGCCTTGGCCTTTATATTCCGCAAGCTCGCACCAATACCAGCTCGTTTTCATTATTGGACACCTGGGTTTCATAATCTAGATTTTACTGCATCCTTGTACAGCCAATATTATCTCCCACCCAGCCGGAAAGTTTGCTGAAGATTATGTCCTGTGGACTCAATGACTCAAACACGCGAACCTCTCGTTCTCATAGCTAAGCTACCCCTGACCTCGGGGTCCCCGAAGCTTAGCAACGCTAATACTGTCCTTGCTTCATTATTAGACACCTGGGTTTCGCGGTCTGGGTTCTAGAGCATCTTTATCGCGCTAGTATAGTCTCCTGAAAGACCAGTTGAATATCCCGTGGACCGGCTGACTCGAAATCTAGATGGTGACATCTCGATACCATTTCCTTTTCATTGTCGGCTACTTGAGAGCCATGAGTAGATTAACCTCTCGCGGAAGACTCTTTGACGCGTCGAACGCCGCACGATTTCATAGAGGAACATACGCAAAATGGGAAAAGTATAATATTAAATCATTCTGAATGTCGCATTAGGTAGTATTATTTATAATATAGAAATGTTTTCAAGTAATCAAGGTTTAATTGAATTAACTATAGTAATTCGAATGGGTCAACGTGTTAAAGTACGCGAAGCTTGCAACGTATGAAGCTAAATTATACATCGAATGCTTAAACAATAGTAGAAGAGGGAAATATACGCTGATCACTTGTTATTCATGTAATTAAGTCATTCGTTTGCAACTTAGTATCCCAAATATGAAAATTTCATCTGACCGAAATGTCGACACTCGTCCGCAAAGGAATATTTCCTGGCACTTGTAGTTGGGTTTTGTAGTTTTGTATCTGTGCTTATAGTTGATTTCGAAGATTAAAGAGTCGTTCACTGAATTGAAAATTACTTCCGTTGACGAGGTAATGCATTTTATTGCACTGTCGAAAGTTCTTTCAAGGTTGCGGGTCAATGTAATAGATTCTAGAGCATCCTTGTGCCGCCAATAGCAACCCTCTTCATCGGAAGGGTGGCTGAAGACCTTCGCCCGAGTACTCTTTTCACAACAGCTTAATACACAACCTTCGTAAAAGCCCACTATAATGTAGAAAAAGAAGACCGGAGCGATGCAATAACCGCATTCGAACTTGCCGAGCAATCCAATCCTTATCTATCTTACATCATAATATTCTTTTAAATTACATTCTACTATCAGTCACCAATAACTGAAGTAAAAGCATCCATAGAACAAGAATTCTTCATTCTCACTAGCAAATTGTTCACCAATGTAACATTAGTTTTAAAAATCTCTCGTATGCAATGAAATCAACCAATGGCGAATACATACGTCAAGCAATGGAAAAGAACTATATGTTTATTTGAAGAAATCAATCATTAACTGTTGAAAAGGTTAATATTATTTGAGATTTTAAGTCGACGAGTATACTCGCCGAGCAATGAAAAAGAATTATATGTTTAGTTGAAGAAATCAATCATTAACTGTTGAAAACGTTAGTGTCATTTTGAGATTTTAAGTCGGCGAGTATACTCGTCGAGAAATGAAAAAGAACTATATGTTTATTTAAAGAAATTAATGATTACCTGTTGGAAAGGTTAATATTATTTAAGGTATTAAACTAACGAGTATACTCGTCGAGAAATGAAAAAGAACTATATGTTTATTTGAAGAAATGAATGATTAACTGTTGAAAACGTTAACCTTATTTAAGATTTTAAGTCGACGAGTATACTCGCCAAGCACAGTTGGCGGATTAACGAAATTTATTCCAGCAACATCAGTCGTGAGAGGCGTCGCACGACAATGGGTCGAAGGGGTTGATTTCAATGAATGAATAAATATTGGGAAATCAGACGGAGAACGAGGGAAAGGTAAGTGGCCAAATAAAACTCGTCGGATCGTTCATCTTCGCGCGCCGGATGGGAAACTCGTCCGTTCTGTTCCTCGAAATCCGATTAATTCCGTTGACGCGGGAACGACAGTGCGCATTGTTCGTTCGTTATCTATTCATCGCGGGCATCGTGTTGTGCTCCGTGAAATCCGGGGAAAAAAAGGGTGGGGAACGGCGAGGGCGGAGGCGGAGGAAATGGCGAACGATGGAATTTAGGTCGAAGTAGCACGAAGATGCTGAAACAATGGAAACGGGAATAAATCGCGGACGATTCGCGCCTGTTCCCGTTTAAATTCACGCTTTTGCGCGTAATATGTTTTCGTTTGAGTTCTACGCTCCAGTTTTTTAAGCCGCCGCCCTTGTAATGAAGCCACGCGGACGTGCGAATTTTATTCCGAGGGAAATTTCCGTTCCCTTCGATAGACGAGGAATTAAATCTGTATTTTTCATTATGTTCGTTTTGTTGGTGTTCATGTGAAAATCTTGTTTTCGAAGTCTGTTTTATCAACTTCAAGAGATCCTTGAGTTCTTCGGCTTTGTAGTAATTTTAGAGTGATCTCATCGGAGATCATGATTTCATCGGAGAATGAAATTATGTTACGAGAAAAATTCCATGTTTTGTTAAATATATTATATTATTGAACTACTCAAAAAGTTACGAGAAAAATTCTATACGTTATTAACTTCAATATATTAACGAACTACTCAACTTCATAACGATTTTATAACCATTCGGATCCATTAAAAATTCATCATAGAATAAATTCTCGTTACACGAAAAATTCTCTACATTATTAACTTCATTATATTGCCGAACTACTCAACTTCATAACGATTTAATAATCATTCAAATCCATTGAGAATTCATCACGAAACAGAATCTCGTTGCACCATCATATTTATCATACTTTCATAACGATTCGGATCCAATAAAATTCCACCAGAGAATAAAACCTCGTTACAAGAAAACTCCACTCTATTAAATCCGTCGCGTCAAACCATTGAGCTCCATAAGAACCTCGCGATCGTTCAGAATCAATGATATTCACGGAATGAAACCTCGTTACAAGAAAAATCCACTCTATTAAATCCATCGCGTCGAACTATTGAGCTCCATAAGAACCTCGCGATCATTCAGAATCAATGATATTTCATCGGAGAATGAGGTCTCGTTACAAGAACGGGTTAACGAATCACGAACCGGCGAGGTTCAGCGAGTTTGCGGTTCGACAGAGGCTTAACCTTCGAAAAGGGGCAAACAAAAGGCACCCGGAGACAATGCCGATGGGCGCAGGAGGCGTGGGCGTAGGGCGGCTGGCGCGGAATAGTTTCGAAACAAACGGGAAGAATTCACCGGCGTTCTTCCGCAGTGATACGTGCATCGGAAGGGAAAGTTTGACGAGCATTGTTTGCCCCCGTTATCGATCATCGGTTCGCTGTTGTTTGCAAACCGGCGCCGACACGACGATCGCTTACCGGCGCCTTTAGCCCCGGATTTTCCCTTCCGGTCGTCCGTTTCCGGCCGAGTGTCCATTCCGAAAACGAATCCTCTATCGCGCCTTATAATCGATCAACCGACCACGCATTCATCTTCCACGGGAAAATCGACTGTACCTTCGAGGTTTAAACTCCAGTTTATCGATAACGATAAACTTTCGTTTTTCGCTCGCTGCAATAGCAAATTCATGTTGGCCCTTTCTTTTTACTTTGATCATCGATTGATCGATTATTCTTTGAAGGTAGTTGGAAGCTAATATGCTCTAGATTGGTCTGTTTCAAAGCAGTTTCGTTAGGTATTGCCAGGATTGTTTAGAACATTCTTATTTCTGATGTTTGAATATAAGAATGACTTTTAATTACTTAGGATCGAGGAATGTTATAGTAATTTGTTGGATTGAATCTTTCTTTACCGTTGTTAATGAAGACTTCTGCTTGAACGTTGGTGAATTTTGTTCTTCTGATTAATTGAACCGAGGATTAGATAGAAATTGAGTATAAATCAGATAAATGTATCATTTTTATTTATAATGTATTCTAGTGAATAAATTACTTTATTAAAAATAGAGATTATCAAGTATAATAAATTGCATGGACAATGCACTTGTTAAAGGCTCGACGAGATCGGTAGCCAGAAGCCGATTTTGTTGAATATCAGCCGTTTCGCGCGGATTGATCGAGACTTCCGGTTCCAATTCTGCTTTCTCGTGCTTCGAGGAAAGGCATTCGCGGAACGGTCAATTAATCTCGCCAACATTCCGTTCGCAACGCGAGAACCTAAGCTCGTGACGAAATTCGTGTGTGTCGAGGCTGTTATGTCTTGTAAGGATGTTTTACAAGGGATCGCGTGATAACTGCCATTAACAGTAAATAAGAACACGAAAGTAGCCGAGTTCTGTTTGCACAATTTTCAATATTATTAACCCTTTGCGCTCGAAAGGCGACTCCCAGTCGCCAGATGATTTGATGGAGCAACATTATAAACCGTGGTATTTACCATTACATTATTGAAATATCGAAAGAAAATAGCTTCAGTTCCATAATTCATACGTGACCTCTTAATAAATTCATTTCAAAGTATCTCGTCTACACCTAATTACGTGTTGCATATTACAAGTGAGAATCTCTCGAGTGCAAAGGGTTAATAATCAATGGTTCTATTGATTAAACGTAATGGTAGAATTTAAATCAACATTCCGGTCCATGGATCCTTGCGATTTTCAGTGAACAAGGATCCGAACTTTTTAATGAAACATGGAACATTCATAAATGGAATTGATTACCCGGTGTAGCGGTACGTGGCTCGCAGCGTTGGTAGAAAATAGCATTGACCGCTTACAGACGTTTAGGTATAGGCAATTAGGCCTACCCTAAAGTCTGTAAGTCGGCGAAAATATTTTACACTTTTTACACGTGCGTAGCTGAATAGGCTACCCTACCATAAACGCTGCCAGCCATGTCCCGTTAAGGCTTCTTCGGCCGCACGGTCAGCGCGGCTCGGAAAAAACATTGCAAATTAGAAATGCATAATTTTTCCCCTACCAAAAATCGAGGCGACGTTGGAGAAGGAAACTAGCTCCACCCTCGAAGTTTCTAAGGGGTAACGCCTTTCCGAAGGCTAGTATAAATAAAGCGGAAAGGCGCGAGGAAGCACCTTTTTTTACATTACGTTACTTTACATTACGACACATTACCCGTTCTGCCTCCGAACACTCATCTACGCAAATAAATAACTTGTAAGCATATTTGTCGCGAATATTAAATAACACACTACATTCCGACAAGTGGTAACCCCCGACGTGATTTTGTGAAAAAAACATTTAGTGACAGTAATAGTACAGACACAAGTGATAAGTGCATAATAGTGATGGCCAACGAAAATACAGATGTTTTCTTCAGCCCTGAAAAAGGTGCAAACCCTTTCGAAGTGCTGAACATTGACCGTGTGGGTATACGTGCTCCACCCTTTTGGTCCAGCAATCCAGCTCTCTGGTTCCATCAGCTGGAAGCGCAATTTGCACTCAACTCCATAACGGCAGACTCAACCAAATTTTATTATGTCACGTCATTTCTTGACATGAAATGTTTACAAGAGGTAGAAGACGTAATACAGAATCCTCCCGCTACGGGTAAATACGAGAAAATTAAGGAGGAATTAATTCGGAGGCTGTCGAGATCGCAGGAGCAGCGAATTCAACAACTCCTGGAGCACGAGGAAATAGGTGACAGAACACCCTCACAATTTCTGCGGCACCTCCGAAATTTGGCGGGTGACATAAAAGTGCCGGAAAATTTTTTGCGTACGATCTGGATGAATCGTCTCCCAGCATCTATGCGAACTATCCTCGTAACACAAATGGACGCATCGCTCGACAAGATGGCGGAATTGGCCGATAAAGTAAATGAATTTACTCCTATCGGTAGATGTGCCACTATCGCCACGGACACACGGTTCGAGATGCTCTGTGAACAAATGGCGAGGCTAACGCAGCAAGTCGCGGAGCTGACAAAAAACAATTCCACGACGCAACATCATAAAAGGTCATCCACTTTTCGCGGACGAAGAAGATGGCATCACCGCAGCCGCAGCCGCAGCCGCAGCCCTAGCCCGTCGCAACCAGGTGTGTGCTGGTATCACCGGAGGTTCGGAGACAAGTCGACGAGATGTACGACGCCCTGCACATACGTCCAACAACAACAGGGAAACGAAGCCGATCGACGCTAGATGCGGCAGAGCCTGTCGATCCCTCTACGAGCCGCTTATTTTTAACCGACAAGCAAAGTAAGGTACAGTACCTTATTGATACCGGCGCCGACATAAGTGTATACCCGCGTAATTTAGTAAGGGGGCAACCCCCAAAGTCGACATTTGTTTTATATGCCGCGAACGATTCGACCATCTCGACGTATGGCGATATTGTTTTAAATCTAAATTTTGGATTGCGGCGCGTTATAAAATGGACTTTTATTATCGCGGATATTTCAAAACCCATAATTGGCGCAGATTTATTAAAATATTACGGCTTGTTGGTAGATATTAGAAATAAGCGATTGATCGACAACACGACAAATTTATCGATCCAAGGACAATTGGGTGTCGCGGATTTAAATTGTATCAAAACAATTGCCGGCGACTCTCCGTACCATAAGATCCTTGCCGAATATAAAGATATCACTATTCCAACGCGCGCAGGTGTAGTCGCGAAACATAGAATCACCCATCACATTAAAGTAACACCGGGTCCCACAGTTTTCGCAAAACCGCGCAGATTAACCCCCGATAAGTTAAAGATAGTCAAACAGGAATTCGAGTATTTGTTGTCAGAAGGCATAATCCGACCGTCGAAGAGCCCGTGGGCCTCACCTCTCCACCTAGTCCCTAAAAAGGATCAAGGCTGGAGACCGTGTGGTGATTATAGAGCTTTAAACGCACGTACAGTTCCCGATCGGTATCCATTACCCCACATAGAAGATTTTTCCCACTCACTGTTTGGAAAACGCATTTTTTCAAAGGTAGACCTTGTCAAAGCTTATCACCAAATCCCGATCGAACCGTCAGATATAGAGAAGACAGCAATTACCACACCCTTTGGTCTGTTCGAATATACGAAAATGCCGTTTGGTTTAATGAACGCCGCTCAGACATTCCAAAGATTTATAAACGAGGTTTTACATGGTTTAGATTTCTGTTACGCGTATTTAGATGATATTTTTATAGCTTCCTCTAGCGAAGAAGAACATTTTTCTCACATCCGTCAACTTTTTGCACGACTTCAAGATTACGGTATTGTTATTAATCCTGCAAAATGTATATTTGGTCAAGATACCATAGAATTTTTAGGCTATACTATTAACGCAAAAGGAACAAGTCCCAACTCTGAAAAAGTAGATTCAATCGTAAAGTTTCCACAGCCCAAAAACGTAAAGGAATTGAGAAGGTTTTTGGGAATGATCAATTTTTATCGCCGTTTTATTCCAAATGCAGCTAGATTACTGGTTCCGTTAACAGATTTACTCAAAGGTGCACCTCCTCGCAGTAATCCCGAAATTATATGGTCAACCGAAGCAACAATAGCTTTCAAGCAGGTAAAAGAAGCCCTGGCGGAAGCTACCCTCCTAACGCATCCACTACCTGGTGCGAAACTCTGCATCAGTGTTGATGCATCAGATTATGCAATGGGAGCGGCGCTTCAGCAATGGGTAGATGATACCTGGCAACCGTTGGCATTTTTTACAAAAACTCTGTCATCTGCACAACGCAAGTATAGTGCATACGATAGAGAACTTTTAGCAGTTTACTCCGCGGTTAAAAGATTCAGATACCAATTAGAGGGTCACGTTTTTACTACTTTCACTGACCATAAACCATTAATCTTTGCTTTTAAACAACGCCCGGAAAAAGCTTCGCCTAGACAATTCCGTTATCTTGATTTCATTGGACAATTTTCAACTGACATACAGCACGTAAGCGGGAAAGATAATATAGTCGCTGATACACTATCACGAGTTGACCAAATTAGCAAAGTGGTCAACCATACAGAAATGGCTCTGTCTCAACAGGCAGATGAAGAGCTTCAAAGCCTCTTACTGTCTGAGACAGCCCTTAAATTAAAGAAAATACGTTTTCCAACCAGTGAAGGCGATGTAGAAATCTTTTGCGATATCTCCACCTCTACTATCCGCCCGTACATACCAAAAAATCTGCGTAAACGAGTCTTCAATACTCTACACGGATTGTCTCACCCGGGAATTAAAGCAACGCGTAAACTCATCACCGATCGCTTTATTTGGCCTTCTGCCAACAAAGATTGCAATAAATGGTCTAAAGAATGCATACCGTGCCAAAAAAACAAAATTACAAGACACACCACATCTCCGTTAGGAAATTTTCCAGTACCGGCTGCCCGATTCCATCATATCCATATTGACATAGTAGGACCATTACCCATTTCACAAGGACACAGGTATTGCCTTACCTGTGTCGACCGTTTCACCCGCTGGCCAGAAGCCTGGCCGATCGAAGACATAACTGCAGAAACAATAGCAAATACCCTGTTAAAAGGCTGGATATCACGCTTCGGTGTTCCAGCGGTTATTACTACGGATCAGGGTAGACAGTTTGAATCTCAACTTTTCAAAGAATTAACACAATGTTTGGGTTCCCGGCACATTAGAACCACCGCTTTTCATCCCGCAGCAAACGGTATGGTAGAAAGATTACACCGACAATTGAAAGCAGGAATCCGTTGTCACGAAACAGACAGGTGGTCCGAAGTACTGCCGTTAGTTTTATTAGGCATAAGATCTACCTACAAAGAAGATTTACATGCAACCCCAGCCGAATTAGTTTATGGATGCAATCTTAAATTGCCCGGAGAATTTTTTAAAAACAACCAAGATAATCCAGTAACATCCGACTTTGTTACCCAATTCAAACGAAACATGCAGAATATCCGACCACGACCAGCATCACGACACGGTTCATCTAATACATTCATTCATAAAGACCTGAAAACAGCTTCACATGTATTTTTAAGACAAGATGCAACAAAACGATCATTACAACCGTTGTATGATGGACCATACAAAGTTATTAGGCGAAGTGATAAACATTTTACTATTATAATAGGATCACAGGAAAGAACAGTATCAATCGATCGACTCAAACCGGCGCATATAGACATAGAACATTCCGAATCAGAAACCGAAACTACACTTCCGAGTCTACCATCAAGCGCAGCCAATCAAACAAATACAAATAAAAAAACGAAAGGTATTTTAAAACAGTCTGCGCCGATTAAAACTCGTTATGGGCGAGTCATTAGGTTTACCGATAGGTATAAGGCATAATAGTTTGTAAGAATACATGTTAATACTGTATATATATTTTACACATATTGTATAGCGTTATCACTGGCAAGGGGGTGATGTAGCGGTACGTGGCTCGCAGCGTTGGTAGAAAATAGCATTGACCGCTTACAGACGTTTAGGTATAGGCAATTAGGCCTACCCTAAAGTCTGTAAGTCGGCGAAAATATTTTACACTTTTTACACGTGCGTAGCTGAATAGGCTACCCTACCATAAACGCTGCCAGCCATGTCCCGTTAAGGCTTCTTCGGCCGCACGGTCAGCGCGGCTCGGAAAAAACATTGCAAATTAGAAATGCATAATTTTTCCCCTACCAAAAATCGAGGCGACGTTGGAGAAGGAAACTAGCTCCACCCTCGAAGTTTCTAAGGGGTAACGCCTTTCCGAAGGCTAGTATAAATAAAGCGGAAAGGCGCGAGGAAGCACCTTTTTTTACATTACGTTACTTTACATTACGACACATTACCCGTTCTGCCTCCGAACACTCATCTACGCAAATAAATAACTTGTAAGCATATTTGTCGCGAATATTAAATAACACACTACATTCCGACACCCGGGAATAAAGTTCGTCGGATGAATGGTCCACAATTTGTCGAAAAATACGGAAAGTTCGAAAACACGTTGCCTGTGTTCAAAGGAAAGTTGAATGTTCCATGATCAGAAATTTGCATAATTGAGGAGGTTCCGCGGTGGCCATTATCTCGTTACCGTTAACGCGACTCTTCGAGACGGTGGAAGCGTTTTAATTGGACGACTAGATTAATGGAGGTTTATCATTTATCCCGTACGGACAGCATCAATTTCACAAAACCCATGACGACATGGTGTTTGAAACCTAGACAATTGTTGTCCGCCGCGTTCTCTAGTAACACGACCCTAACACGTAATAATTAATCAGAATCAGATTATTAATAGCTAGATTAACATTATTAGTTAAACAAATACGCACGAAGCCTAATGAATAAAATATCTCTATCGATTCAACATTGTAACCCGCAATTATTAATCAGTATTCATACCAATCTGAAATTCAACTTCACAATGTATCACCAAATACTCATAAATACAATACAATTTATGTATCATTTCAATGTTACTCAAACAATCTGATCAATTAACTAATTAATCCAAGTAATCTTTAAAATAGATTTTATAAAATTTAATTTATATAAAATATTGAATAAGGTATTAACACGTGAAACGGAAGTAAAACAATTTTGCTCCATAATTTATACAAGATGTTTCTTTATGTAAGTTGCAAATAATATCGTTCATATTTCGTCAGAAAATAATGAATGTAATGAAAAATATTGTCGAGTGCGAAGGATTAATATTCCACATTTCGACGTATTGTACAAAATTCAATATTAAAAATCAAACTTTATCATTTTACTATATCAAATCAATTGTCGACTCAGAGGCGGCTACAAAGGATTAACCCTTTGCGGACGAATGTCGGCACTTGTTGAGATCAAACTTCCATATTTGGAACATCAAATCGCGAACAAATGATTTAACTATTCGAACAGCAAGAAATCAGTACAGTTTCCTTATTCTCTATGATTTAAGCATTCAGTGTTTAATTTAGCAGAATCTGCAAATGGTTTTATATACTCTCAACAATCTTCGTCCGCAAAGGGTTAAGGTTGATTTCGAAGTGCGACACATCGTACATAAATTAAAGAAAAACCCTGTTCTATTTAAATATTCCTCACATCGATGCATTCTACAAACTTCAATACTAAACATCAAACTTTATCATTTTACTATGTCAAATCAATTTTCGACTGAGAGGCGATTACAAAGCGTTAAGGTTGATTTCGAAGTACGAGACATCGTACATAAATTAAAGAAAAACCCTGTTCTATTTAAATATTCCTCACATCGATGCATTCGACAAACTTCAATACTAAACATCAAACTTTATCATTTTACCATGTCAAATCAATTTTCGACTGAGAGGCGATTACAAAGCGTTAAGGTTGATTTCGAAGTACGAGACATCGTACATAAATTAAAGAAAAACCCTATTCTATTTAAATATTCCTCACATCGATGCATTCTACAAACTTCAATACTAAACATCAAACTTTATCATTTTACCATGTCAAATCAATTTTCGACTGAGAGGCGATTACAAAGCGTTAAGGTTGATTTCGAAGTACGAGACAACGTACATAAATTAAAGAAAAACCCTATTCTATTTAAATATTCCTCGCATCGATGCATTCTACAAACTTCAATACTAAACATCAAACTTTATCATTTTACCATGTCAAATCAATTTTCGACTGAGAGGCGATTACAAAGCGTTAAGGTTGATTTCGAAGTACGAGACAACGTACATAAATTAAAGAAAAACCCTATTCTATTTAAATATTCCTCGCATCGATGCATTCTACAAACTTCAATACTAAACATCAAACTTTATCATTTTACCATGTCAAATCAATTTTCGACTGAGAGGCGATTACAAAGGGTTAAGGTTGATTTCGAGGTACGAGACTTTTCGGGCAACCTAATAGTTTTCTGAAGAGTATCGGCGGAGCGAGAGGGCCCGGGATCGATACATCGAGTAGCGGGGGTGGGTTAATGATGCAAGCCGGGAGGAGAATCGGTGTACACGATCTCTCCTACGATGTAACACACGACATTCTTCCGCTTGCATAATGGCCTGCAGCCGCAAGGCCGTGCACGGCTCGTCCCGCGCGGCCGCTTTTCGCCGCCTCGAGCCTCGGGCTCGTCGACATGCAAACGGAACACGCAACACCGTTCGCCCCGGGAGCTTTTTTTTCGTTCGCGATCAATCGGCTGCCGCCCCGGGGATGATTACGGGTTCCTTCTTCTTCCCGCGGATAGCCCGCGGTGATTTGCCTTTCGAAATTTCCTTTCTCTCCACGGAACCTCCGCTGATCGCGTGGAATCGTCAACGACTTCTTCATTTGAATACTTCAATCTTATTTGACGATAGAACCGCCGACCGTTTAATGTAACTGACACGTTGAGTGACATGGGGGTCACCGACGAGACCCAATCAAATCGAATTATACTTCATTCGATTAAACGGTGATTATCTGGAAATATTTGTATATTACAATGTTATCTAATGCGGTGATATTGAGCAAGATAAACGCGCAATAATAACACGATTCGATCAAATGATTTAATATTATCTTCTCCATTTTGTACTTTGCCCTATGAAATCCTGCGGCGTTCAACGTGTTAATACTACTAACACCAATCAAATCGAATTACTATAGTTCATTCGATTAAATGGTGATTATCTGAAAATATTTGTATTACTATTTGTTACTATTTATATCATTATATTTATTGTACAAACAACGTTTCCCTTAAGCACAGATCTCGCTTCGACCTATGAATTGAAAGATTTCGACTACTCAAATCAATTCCATAAACGCCTCGCTTGAGACCGACGAAGCGACTGTAAAAAGACTACTCTCTACCACTCAACAAAAGCATAAAACAAATAATTTCAGTAAAGCATCCAACCGAATTCGAACAGTCTAATTACACGGAAACTCAATCAACAAGATAATTTCGAAAGAATCAACTTCCAAAATCCACTGGAATACGAAGAACAAGAGAACTCCGTTCGCAAACGAACTCGCGAAAGCAATTCACAAGAACAAAGGGCTGTTTACAGTTGTTCAAAAATTCCCCTCGATCGAAGGGAACATAATTCCCCTGAAACGTTCGCCGGGCTTCCGAACTCGGTTAATTAAATCGACTAATTGATTGCGATGAAGTGGGGAACAGGGATTCGGGTCACGGCGGAACGTCTCGGCTATTCTTATTTCGCCTGATTTAAGAACAGCCCCGCGGAACGTTATTCAAACCCCGAACTGGAAACGTTATCCGGCGATCGGCGATCCGTGCGCGGCCGTTTCGCGGCGTTCCGCCCCGGTTTATCGTTGCGCGCCGGCCGCGATGCGCCGGAAGCACGCGAAACTCGGCAAGAACTTTTTCTCGGATCCCGTGACGGCCGTAAACTTTTGTCCTTGATCGACGGCCCGCCACTTCTCGCGGCTCGTTCGCCGCCCAACTTATTCGAGACCGACACGATCCACCAACGGCCGAGCAATTGTTTCGCGAATGCGCCGGAACTTTCCTGTCCGCGTAATTCAATGTAATTTTCCGCGGGGGTTTCGCTGTTCGAAGCTTTCGTGACTGGCGAGGCGTGTTCCAGTTGGGCACTCGAAGCGCGGACGATGCGGCGTACCGCCATTTTTTGGGTTAATTTGAAAGGGAACGGTAATCGAATGGGATTGTGGATGGAGATGTTCGGGGTTTTTGTTCGTTTGAGTGTTGGGAGCGATGAGATGGAATTGGAGGGTATTTTTTAATGTTTGGGTTTTTGGTGTTTGGATGGTGGTTTGGGTTTGTGAACGACAGATGGTTCGAAGGTTCGAAGGTATGAAGGTTTAAACGTTTGAAGGTTTCAAAGTTTGAACGTTGAAGAATTGAAAGTTTGAAGGTTTCAAAATTTGAATGCTTGAAGGTTTGAAGCTTTGAACGTTTGAAGATTTCAAAGTTTAAATGTTTGAAGATTTGAAGATCTGAAAATTTAAACGTTCGAAGATTTGAGGATCTGGAAGTTTATACGTTTGAAGATTTGAGGATCTGGAAGTTTAAACGTTCGAAGATTTGAGGATCTGAAAGTTTAAACGTTTGAATCTTCAAATTTCAGTATTTTCAATTTTTCAGTAGATTAACATTGTTGCATTTACTATGATATTAATCACTAAATTTCTAACACTCATGAAATGATGTATGTTACAAGACTATATTACTGAAATTTCGATTTAATATCTACACGACAGACTGTAACAGGACAACCAAAAGTCTGCCTAAAATTGGAAAACCCCGTTTAGGTGTATTAGACTGGAAATTCCAATTTGTATCACCTTCCGCAGTTTAATCATAACCAACAACAGTAATCGAACAGCGGCATAAGCTTTTCATTGAATGGAAATTCAAATAAATGGGTCTTGTTACACTCCGTTCGACCATAGTTCGAAATTCAACGTACTGCTGTCGAAATTGGTAGCAGAAGTAGTACAATTGTGCGTTTCCGTTGAAACTGTTACGGTAACTTAACCCTTTGCACTCGAGAGGTGACTTTCACTCACCATTTGATTCGATATAACAAAATTGCAAAGTGTTATATATAATATTAAGTTGCGTATAAGACATCAATACGTAAAACATTCGTATAAAATAAATTTCTTTCTTAACATACGTATGTTTTCTCATTAGTTCGTTTCAAATAATGTCGTCTATGTCTAATTGGAAGGTGTCGAATGTATCCAGTGAAAAGTTTCCGAGTACAAAGGGTTAAATGAGTAATTACACAGAAACATTTATTATTCAACGCGTAGCATTCGTATTAACTAATTGAATAGTTAGGAAGTAATTGAAAGTAGCAATTAGCCATTTACAATTTTCATTTGTAACATATCGATTACACGTATAATTCGATAACATTTGTGCCAATCATATTACAATACAATGACTTTAATTACCAAAATAAATTATCCTAAATGGAGATGAAAAAAGAACATTTTATGTAACACAAAATAAACAAATGTATCATTATTATTGTTCACACATCAAACAATATGTGTGAACGATTGTTACATAATGTAACAATCTACGATAAACAAACATAGAATCTGCAAGAAACAACTAACTGAATATTTCACCCAAACAAATCTCCATACGTAACGCGTTTCATCAAATATTTATACAAATATCGATTTTCCGCTGCTGTAAAAAATGTACTGTCCAAGTACGTGCAGACAGGTGCCCGAAACAATTGTTTCGATTTAATAAAAATTTGTTTTCATCCCCTCATCACACACGTCGCGCAAATGAAATTCAATATGCATAAACTTCCGGGCGAAAACTTCGCGTTACGCGTGCTTCGCATTCAATATTTCGTCTTTCCCTTCGCTCCCATTTTTTTCAAATTTAAAATCACGATGTCGTCGTCGAATTGCCCCCCCTTTTTCCCTTCGGCCGGTTTTTGTGTGCATTTCCGCGGGAAACCATATCGATTTCTCTTCGGAAAGTTATTTTATACAGTAGACCATGGCGATTCGGGTCGATTCCAGTTTGACAATGAAAATATTATATTTGAACGTCAATGACAAGTAAAAAATGTGAATGTTTCACAGAATAATCACGATGTAGAAAAATATATTAAGAGTGTAGTGCTCTTTATAATGTTCGTTAGGAAAAATTGCTTACCATCGTAATTCTGTTTCCAATTATGTTCTTAAAAATTTGAATTTTCATAAGAATCCTTGGTCTAATATTGAGAAATGGAAAAGAATCTTTGAATCTTCCTTTTGCAGACAGGAAATAAAGAATAACCAATGTAATTTATAAAAATTCATTCGAGAAGTTCCAAAAATAATTTATAAAAATGCATACGAAAGATTTGGAAAATGACCCATAAAAATTCATTCGAGAAGTTCCAAAAATAATTTAGAAAAATCGGTTCGAGAAGTTGCAAAAATAATTTATGATAATTCATTCGAGAAGTTGCAAAAATAATTTATAATAATTCATTCGAGAAGTTGCAAAAATAATTTATAATAATTCATTCGAGAAGTTGCAAAAATAATTTATAATAATTCATTCGAGAAGTTGCAAAAATAATTTATAAGAATTCGTACGAAAGGTTTGGAGAATGATCCATAAAAGTTCATCCGAGAATTTCCAGAAGCAATGTATAGTAACTCATAATTTGCAACGAATGTACACTAAATTCTTATTTCGATGCGGTTCGCCTCCAAAAGTTATTTTACAAGTGGCTGGAGGGTAGCGTAACCAAAAAGAGAGTTCAAGTCGGTAGAGAGAATGGTTTGATCGTTTTCCAGGGTTGGTTGAATGGCTACTTTAGAGGCTTAATGTTCAATGTTCCCGGAACACGCGAAATTTGTGGAAACTTTTGCTATCTGCGCGAACGAACACGGCGAAAGCGGATCGATAATTTCGAAGAAAGTTCCGGCTGCATAATATATCTGTGCGCCGCGATTCGAACACGCGCGGGACAAAAAATTCTTCCCCGCCATTTTGTAGGTCACACTTGATTCCGTGCGCAGCGGCCAGTACGCCGAAGACAAATGATATTTTCGTAACAACAAATGATGATTATTGTCGCAACACTGCTTCACGTGGAAGTTTGAATTATCATATTCAATGATTCCGTTAATTAAATCTGTGTCCCCCTTAATGAATAATCACTACCGGATCAATTACGATTGTAATATTGTAGTAAAATCAATTATTGAGCGTAACGTTAGATTCTTGTTCAGCTCGTTTAATATCGATTCTGCAATTTAGTTACCTAAAAATCACTCGAATATTCCAGGATAATTTAAATATTTACTTTCTGGAAAAGTAAACGTAAATAGAATTTATTCTTGATGCAAGCTATCAAACTTATTTACAAATTTTTTGTACCATATTAATATTATCTATCGTTACATACGCAAGGAAGAGGAATTGAAAAATTATTAAACAATTATTTAACGCGAGAAATCATTAAAAAATTTGAGAAAATCTGTATGTTTTAAAAATAAAAGGAATCATGGAACTGTTTAAAAAATATTCAACGTTAGACACGGTGAGAAGAAAATTGGAAAAATTTTGGTGTACATTTCGATGAAGTTGAAATCTCGAGAATTGACCGGTGAATTCGAAGAGGAAACATTTACAATTTATTCGCGGTTATAAAGTTTAGGATCTCGGTGCTCGGACAGAATTTACCTTCCTTTATCGAAGGGTCAACTTATTCGGTAGACCAATGGAGAACGGTAATACCAAGATAAGCTGCTATTTGTCTGAAGAGTAACGTCTCCCAGGATAAATGTTATCGTAACGTGAGAAAACTTCGGGTTCGCGATAAAATTCCCGATGCATAGGACCCTGCCTTGAAAACGTAACTTGAACGACACTCGCCGGGCCATTTGTCCACACACACACACAGAACGACGCGAGCGCAATTGAATCTTCGTTATCAAAACGGTGAATGAAACGACCGATTAATAAAAATCGTATTATCTCTGGATGCTAAGCGTAACATTGGAATATTTTGGAATCTACGGGTTCCATGCCGATCTTCGTATCGATAGTTACGCTAAATCGATGTTTCGGGGTACCATTAATATATAAGAAACAATACAATCACCTTTTTCTACACTGTGCTTTACACGATCTCATACGAGCATAATTATTTTGAAACTATTATATTCGTATAATTAAAGCTTCAGTGTATGATTCAAATATTCCATGTTCCCATTAATGTCAATATTTTCAAAGGTTTTCGTAAATATTTGTCACATAAATGTGAAACAGATAATGAAGGAAACATTTTCTAAGCAGTGGGATCATTGAGATATATTCTTCTGTTAGCTTTCTTTAAACGGTTCGTTACATATAGCTAATTCGTTGATCTCAAGGACGTTCTCTATTTGTCTTTCGTTAATTCAATATAATTATAACAGTTTCATACGATCGAGCTCGAAGATATATTTACTTTGTCACTCCGAGCAGACAATTGTGGGACGAATTTACGATCTCCAACCTGTATGCGGACGTAAAAATATCCTTCGAATGCTTCCACCGTATCAGAATTCTTTCTCGCGCGCAACATTATGGGATTATCATCACTACACCGCGGAGCGGCGCGCATTTATCGCGAATAAAAATCTTCGAAAAGCCATAAAACAGAAAATTTTAATATAGCTTAACGCACCGGCCCGCGTTATTTTCAATTCACCGAAATCGTTTGCCAGGGAAATTCAATTTTAACTTAACGCTGGTCCCTATAAAAATGCGTATTTGCATAAGCCGTCGCGGTCTAATTACCGGTTGATCGTAAACCAGGAGCAGAAAGGAAAATCCACTTAACAAAAATGCCCTCGCTTTTCCGCGGTGACTTTAGAGGACTGTTTCGCGCCTTGACCCGATAATAAGCGCAGTCCCCGACGTTTTATTGGCCGTTGATTACGGTTATTAATCGTTTCACTGTCTCTATCCGTCTTAGGTATGATCGATACTAATGCCTGCATGACGGAAAACTGAGTGAAGCCATTTGCATTCTATCTGATTACTCTCTTAACCTTCATTTCGGACATGAAATCGAGTTTTACGATCGAAAACTCGACGCGTCATCGAGGAAATTGTAGCATTATCGTCCGACTTTTATTCGATAATTAATTAACCCGATGATTAATTATTATCTAAACATTGTATAATTGCAATTAATTATTATACAACCGTAATCTAATGCAATTCATTATCACGCAATTATCCGATTAGAATCAATTAGCTATTGAATATGTATCGATTCTTAAATGAATAAATAAATAATAACTATCTAATAACTTAAACTGATAACTATCTAATAATATTAACTATCCAATGATAAATTGATAACTATCATTAAATTATACAATTTCGTGTACAGAATTGAGAAGTGATGTCATCCGAATTCCAGTGGCGTGGCAGCCGAAGTTAAGAATTAACGCTTACACTCGCCTTGACCCAATAATCCCGGGGTTGCATTTGATGACCGACCCAATATTTTATTGACCCTTGATTACCCGGACCGTGTCTCGTTCGTTTCTTAATAAAAATCGTGTCTTCGCGTCCTCGAGCGTGGCGGCCGCCGCGGCGCGCGCCTTTATTCGCCCAATGTCGCGATCGAGTATTCTTGGCACGATTTTCGGGGTCACCATTGTTATTATTGAGTGCACTCCCCGATTCATCATGCGTCCGCGCAAGAACCGACCGGAGGTCAAGGGGCTGTAAAAACGGTAAACGTAGGACAATACGTCCTCGATAACGGCATTGAACTTCTTCGGATATCCTCTTTTGTCTCCGGGTTGTCCGTGAACAACTTTGTTTAAAACGCTGCGGAAGCTCCGTTATAGAAAGTTCCATTATCTTGTCGCATCACCCTGCGAACGCATTGTCGTCGACGTAACCTATTATACCGGCAAATTGCGTTGCATAAAAATTTCGTTTTATTTCGTTCGACGCATCCTGTAAACTGCTAGCTAATGGCAGTCTGAGACCTTACGATAAATTTAATTTCTTGGAAGCTTGATCGTTCACGCAGTGGCTCACAATTATTATTTAATCACAATCTATTATAATGCATACATTAAACATCGCCACTAAGACGAAATATCGAACATCCAATACGAGTTTCTTTATTTCAACCTTACTTAGCTAATTTATCTGTACACTCGATACACAAGAAACTAGGATCCCCTCGAATTCAAATGATTCCCGAGAAGACGAGAAACTAGGTTAAAAACACTCGAAGAATATATCAGTACCAACAAGTTACGCTGAATAACGTCATACGTAATTATCCTGTTTGACGGAACCCACGAAAATTGTATTCGAACCGGGAACATCGATTCGTCGCTAACATGGGTCGCTTGTTACGATTATCAACATACCCAACACGCTCCGGTAACGGACAATCCCATCGATTACCCGTTCGACGGTTCCGTGTTTGCGAGTCGACTCGATAGAACGACTAACAGAGACGCATCTCGAAGTTAAGCGGCGGAGGAGCTGGAGGTTCTCCCGATTCCCTCAAGGACAGGCACGTCCTCCGCTAACTTGATCCCCCTTCAACCTTTTTCCTCGAGCACTTTCCGCGAAGAAGGTTGCGCTAGGAGAGAAGAAAAGAGAGAAACGGAGAAAGCGGGAGAGAGACTGGAACAGAAAGAGAGAGAGGGAGAGAGGGAGAGAGGGAGACCCGACCACCCACTTTTCTCTCCGGTTGCCATGGCTTTGAGCATCGTCGAGAAACGCAAAGGCCAAGTGTCGCGACCACGGCTCCTACCCTTGTGCATCGACTACATCATTCTTCACCTCTACCCTTCCCTCCCTTTCTCGCCCGCCCCCTCACTCGCTCTTTTTTCTGCCTTCTTCCCAGTTCTCCACCTTTCTCCTACCTTCCTGCTTTTTCTTTCCCTTTCCTGTATTTCACCCGTTTTCCTATCTTCCCTGACCTTTTATGGTACTCACCCCCCTTTTCTCGTTTTTGTGGCATTTTCTATTTCTTCAGTTTTTCCTGTTTCTCTGGCTTCTGTGTTTCCTGTCTTTTTCCTTCTTCTCTGAGTTTTTCTGGATTTTCTGAGTTCTCTGTTCTTTGCGTTTTTAGGGTTTTTGCACCTTCTCCTTTTTCCTGTAGCATTTTATGTCTTTTCTACCCGTGTCGCTGTTGGCGTCTTCTGCGTTTTCTGACTTTTCCTGTTTCAGTTACCTCTCTTCTACAGCTTCTCCCAGATTTTCCCTCTCTCCTCATTTTAAAACACTTATGTGTTACGGTAAATATCGAGGTTTTTAGAGAGTAAACTATTGATAATCTGTTATGATATTGACCATTTGTCGAATGCGGCTATAATGAGACTTCGAGCTTCGATATCTAAACTCGAAAGCGCCAGATGAATAATTCAATCAGTCAAGCAACTTCAGTTTTCTTTTTCCCAGTAGTTTACGTTTTCCATGCACAACTCGACTTTTATGATAAGGGTTATTATTATTTCAACCCTCGCTCTACGATTTAATTTCGCAGTTTCACTTGATAGAACTGTTTATCGTTGACAATCTACTAGTAAAATAAAAACTCCACGCTTTTTCTATGCCTAGATTCACTCTAAACCGTGCAGACTCTAAAAAGAAAAATAATGTTTCATTTGAACTCAGAAGAACTGAATAACGTTCATATTTGTTAAATAATATTAGAAATCTTCTTTTATCTAATAATTAATTAATATCTAAACATTGTATAATTGCAATGAATTATTATACAACCATTACTACCTAATCAGAACCAATTAACTATCGAATATGTAACTATTCTGAAATTAATAGATGAATAAAACGGTTAACCCTTAATAAATAAAATTTTCAACATACGAAGCTAAATTACATATCAATTGCTTAATTAATAGAAAAAAAGAATGTGCTGATCTCTCGCTGTTCCAGTAATTAGATCATTCCTCCACGACTTAATCTTCAAAATCTAAACATTTCGTCTCACCGAAACGCCGACATCCGTTCACAATTAACCCTTTGCACTCGAGAGATGACTCTCAGTCACCGTTTGATTCGATATAACAAAATTACAAAGTGTTCTATATCATATTAAGTTTCGTATAACGCGTCAACATGCGAAATATTTCTATAAAATAGCTTTATTTCTTAATTTACGTATGTCTTCTCATTAGTTCGTTTGAAATAATGTCATCCACGTCTCACAGGAAAATGTCGAATGTTTCCAGTGAAAAGCTTCCGTCCGCAAAGTATTAATTTCATTCTGTCCGTCATCTTTTCGGCTCCTCTCGCATTCGCCTTTTCTCCTCCCGTTCCCCCTCTCGCGTCGTGCACGCGTCGCACGAGTGAGGTCGAACGCAATCACGCGACGAAAGGCAGAGGCGGTTTTCGACGGGACGGCTGACACGATTCGTTCGTTAATGGACCGCTGTATTCGGTAATGGCGGCGAGCGACTCTTGCCGAACTCTTTCCTGGGGTTTGCGCGCGGCACGGCGGGCCGGCGGACGAGGGGGGTCAAGCATGGCCGCCCTTCCAGCTGAATTTACTCGGACGGTTTTAGTGCCGGCTTTGTGTACACACCGGCGTGGCTCGGTTTCGTGGAAACGGCAGGCAATTAGAAGCGCCGTTGCTACCTTTGTTATACGAACCGGTGTTATTGGAACGTTCCGCGGGCCGAACTGTTCTCCTCGTGTACAGGGCGTTTCAGGCGAGTGGGCGAGGGCGTGGGAAGTGCCTCGGGGAGAGTCGAAGTGCGCAGGATATTTTTAAATTGACGATATTAACGCCTACTTCTGCCGAAAGTGTCGGAAGACACTTTTTGAAATTTTAACTTAAAAATATTTTCGCGGTTTAAGAATTTTTCCTCGACTGAATTCTGGACATTTCCTATAGTTGATTTTATAATCACTGGAAAAGTCAAAAGGTCGATTCAGAATATACGGCTGAACTTATATCAGTCGCTTAAACAATAGGAAAAAAGGAAACTACATGCTGACCTCTTGTTATTTAACACTATTTCTACCGATTCCGAAATTTTAAGTCATAATTGTTTCCTCGGTGTAATAACTTTTCCTCGATTGAATTCTGGACATTTCCTATAGTTTATAATCGTTTAATTTTATAATCGTCATTGGGAAAGTCAAAAAGTTGATTCAGAATATACGATTGAACTTGGAAAACAATTTTAAGTTAAGAGTTCAAAGGGTGCCTTTTGATATTTTCGGTAGAAATAATGTTAATGCGAGTGTTCTCGTGGAAAATGGGTTCGAAGTGTAGGTGTTTTGCCGACCGGTGCATTAAAAGTGAAGAAGGGCAAAGAGAGACGCCCACTCGCGGTGCCCGGTAGGGTAATGGTGGAATTAGTTTAGTCGTGTCTTTGTTACTGGCCGAGCCACGAGCTGAGGTGGGCGTGTGGCAAATCCGCTTGCCCCTCTTCGCTTGTGCGCCTCAGGCTGACTACGTTTAC
Organism: Nomia melanderi; assembly: GCF_051020985.1. NCBI lineage: Eukaryota > Metazoa > Arthropoda > Insecta > Hymenoptera > Halictidae > Nomia > Nomia melanderi. The sequence continues at coordinate 11,831,039 of NC_135009.1, forward strand.
GTCAGTAGCGCACTGTAGGTGTACACAGGGTGGATGAAGAATGAGATGAGATATAGAGTATGTTTAGAAATTTGAAGGTAGAGTTAAGATGGAGGAGTTTAACGGAGGTAGGAGGGGCCAAATTGTCAAAAGGGCGGAGCGTCGTGGTTGGGGAGGGTCTAAACTGGGTAGAGGGCGGGGCCAGGCCGAGTGGAGCCTATCAAGATCGACTGAGGGTGGAGTCTAGTGGAAGTGGGAGGAGCTAAACCAATTATGGGCGGAGCGAACCGCCTAGTAAGAAGACTAACTGCCCAATGGGGAGACTCAACTGGGAGGGCCGGGTCAAACCGACCGGAGGCGTGGCTTCGGGAAACTAAAGCCTTCCACTGACAACATATAAAGCAAAAGTTCTTCAAAATCACGTCTCCAACAACATATTTGAAAATAATCAAAATTGGAGCTGGTTCAGCACATCGACAGCTTCACTGAAACTTGAGATAGAACTATAAACAATATGAAATGGATATGTCAAAGTGTAAAAATACTAAAACTTCTCCACTTAAATATACTATTCAAGAACCGATTCGGAATTAAATATATTATTCGAAACCGAATATTATCGAATATCTTTAAATTATATGTATACTTTCGTTGAATTGGGAGGAACAATTCAAACCATATAATTTGTACGAAATACACAGCGTACTCTCTGTCCTTACTCTGCAATCAAGTTTTTCCTGCTTACAAAATAAAAATAAGCGTAGTTGAATTAATAAAGTATTGTATCAATGCTTTTCAATACCTATCGCGTTTCTCCTAGAGTTTCCTCGGTGCTTCAATACCACGTTATTTGTTTTCGAAAATATGCCACGGAACTTCCCCAGAAGCCATCCATCCCTTTCCCGCGTGTGCGGCTTCGTTTGAACCTGTTATTGTTTCTGAAATATTGCCTTTTTCTCCTCCACCGTTCCCGTCCATTGTTACAAAGGTATCCCGGCGCGATCTCGTGCAGGAGTTCACGTAATATCGCGCGCTTGTATGCCAGGATACAGGCTCTTCGCCTACACTTCAACGGCTTGATATTGAGCCAACATGGCCCCGCGATAGGATACGTATGTACCGTACATACGACCGCGATTCATCGAAACTGAACGGCCCGGGACCGACTCTCCGATTTTTTTCGAGCTGCACTAAAATCTGTTGCGCAACGATCGCTCCCTATAATTATAAAAAAGAATCCGCTATTCTTCTCACCGCTAGAACTACCGATCACTTGAACTAACTTTTACAAGTTTCTTTATAAAAACCATAAACGTGCATTTACCAAGATTTTCATGGAATTGTATTTCAGTTTTGCCGGTACTGAATTAATTTCGTTAATAACTTTAAGTATCTGTACCTTTTCAGTAACTGTAGAAGAAATCAGAAATAAGTTAGTTTGTACTATTTTGTACAATATTATTCCAAATTTCTATCAAATACTGACAAAAAGGAAAATAACTTTCACCCTTGATCTTGGATTTAAATTCTATGAAAGGTTTCATAAATTATCAAATTGCAAATATTAAAATTTACAACAGTAGGAATTTATATCAACCACTGTGTGTTAAATTTGTATAAAATATATCAAAGGAATGTTTAATGTTAGAAAATGGAAATAACAGATACCTATAAAGGAATTGTTCAAATTTATTCAATGATAGTATCCAGAAATACGAAATACCTTTAAATATTAACATCTACTGGCAATGATTACAAACATCCGTGAATACGTCGGACCAACAAAAATCCTAGTTGAAACATCCTTTCAAATATTCCATGGAAATATGGTGTCCGCACGCCCCGTTCCACGACGCGCAGATAAAATATTTCAACCTTCCTCCAGGACCAATCCGTGCCCCGGCAGTTAACATATTTAATCGATTAATAAATCTTCATTTCCGGCTATTGGCAGGGGGCGGCGGCCGTGGCATGTATCGCGCGCAGGATCCTGTCAACGCTAACAATAACGAATGTTCGATTCGAAAACCGGGGAGCCGAGTTATTTCGCGGGACGTTGATGCTGTGCGTTCCCAGAGACGCCCTCGGCGCTGCGCGATGCTCCGAACCCGTAAAAACGAGAGGTGAATTCGTGAATTCCATAATTCTACCTTATTAATCGCGCGAAAAAGTATTCCGAAATTCGTTGAACTCGTAGACCCTGGTGCTAGAATTATCCCTCTGCACTCGGACTTCCGTCAACCGTTTTGTATACGATATTGACAATTGTTAACTGAATTTAGTAAAATTCAATATGATTCATTGAACAGAGATACCGACGTGAAAGATTATTTTTGAACTACTACCATTAACTTATACTTAAATTCTTTTATGAGAAAATAGTCTAAAGGTTAATGAAATATGATGATACTAATTATTATAGAATATTTGATTTTTCATGAGCATAATGGTGTAAGCTGATATTTAAAATTGCTATGCAGTCCAGTTTTCTGAAAACTGGCTAATGTAACTGATTAGACGATTAACTAATCAGATTAGATAATTAGCGGGAATGGTAAGGTAAATGTAAGTTGAGCATAGATGGAAAGAAAATCGCATGGCAAGGGGTTAATTACTAGTAAAACTGAAAGTTTCACTTTGCTCCGTGTTTTGCCGTTTTCGGACCACTGTGCGCGGCTCTCCCGGTATACATAACCTAGTTTTTTCCCCTTTTCCATCTCTGCTCATCCCCATCCTCCCTTATGCTTCCTACACCATCGGCAAAAACCGACGCAAACATACGTATACACATTTGCCTCGCCGAGGGTTGCATCGTTACTATGCTCCCACGTGAACCGAATAATGAAACCCATTGGCCGTAGAGCAGTCTGAATCTTTTAGCCGACCCTGTATATAGCACGATGCGGCGTATGATAAGTATATACCTACACCACCACGGTGTGCAAGTATTTGGACACCTGATCTGATTTTACTACAGTGTTCGAGGCTTATTATGTATAATAGAATATTACTGTATATAACAAATATCTGTATCATAATTGATGTTATCGTAAAAACTATTAAGGTGATTTAGTTTACACTAGAACTAAATAGCTTGGAACGACATATCTTGAGTTTCATTATGTATAATAAAATATTACTATGTATAACAAATATCTGTATCATAATTGATATTATCGTAAAAACTGTATTAAGGTGATTCAGTTTACACTAGAACTAAATAGCTCGGAACGACATATCTTGAGTTTGTTTACGAATATTGGGAAATTATCGAATGAACTGAACTTTATTGGCAAATTATCAAACGAACTGAATTTTATTGGTAAATTATCAAACTGAGCTTCATTGAGAAATTACTAAACGAACTGATCTAGTAATAACACGAACTAAAGCGTAAGTTAATTAAAATTCCAATTGATATCGTTTATATAAGAGCGCATAGTTAGTCAGTTTGATTATCCGATAATCCCAGTGTTAAAGGGTTGTTTGACTTTCGCGTTAAAATATTTATAGACGAACATATGCATGCAAGTGGCCGCGACTATATGCAGCTACAATTTTTCCGATGCGTTACGTAATAACGACACAATGCCGGGGCCACGGGAAGAGACCCAACCCGCGACATTTAACCTTTATCCCGTCGTCGTTCGAAAAGAGAATCACGCTGCCCGAAGTAACAATGTAACCCCGGTTTTCCGCGATCCCCTGACCATTCACTACCTTTTCCGCGCAGCGGAGTAGCTTGCACGATTATCACAATAATCTCTCAATTTTTTTAACGAAATTCCATTCTTTCCGTTGCTGTTTTAACGCATTGGCTAATTTTCAGAAAACTGAATTCTGCGAACGGCAATTTTCAGCGAGACCAACTTTACAAGTTACTATACATACAAAAACTCAGATATGATATTGTTACGTAACGTATCTTAAACAGCTAATCAATTCGAATCAAATGTCATTATTCCTTAAATGCTATGGTAATTATCAAAATTGCGTAGCTAAGTGTCATTATATAACGAGATTCTTCGTTAGCAGTACAATGTTAATCAATTATTCAAGAAGAAGGTAATTTATAATAGCGACCTATCCGAACAAACGAAGAATCATTCAATCATTCATTTAAAATCATTCATTTTCGCGTTAGAATATATCAATATCTTCCGTTGTGTCATTAGAAAGATAATTCTACAACTTTGAGCATCTCTTTCGACGTTCCAACACGATCATTGAAATTCTCAACACAATGGAAAACAAGATAATTAATGATACAAAGATCTAATATAATTACAGAAAAATTTAATGTAACAGATCAATATAATATAAAGATTTAATATAACAGATCAATATAATATAAAGATTTAATATAACAGATCAATATAATATAAAGATTTAATATGACAGGTCAATATAATATATAAATTTAATATAACAGATCAATAAAATATAAATATTTGATATAACAGATCAATCAAATATAAAGATTTAATATAATAGATCAATATAATATAAAGATTTGATATAACAGATCAATAAAATATAAAGATTTGATATAACAGATCAATGAAATATAAAGATTTGATATAACAGATCAATAAAATATAAAGATTTGATATAACAGATCAGTATAATATAAAGATTTGATATAATTAATCAATATAAGATAAAGATTTAATGTAGCAGATCAATATAATATAAAAATTTAATATAACAGATCAATAAAATATAAAGGTTTGATATAACAGATCAATAAAAAATAAGATTTGATATAACAGATCAATATAATATAAAAATTTAATATAACAGATCAATATAATATAAAGACTTAATGTAACAAATTAGAATATAATATAAAGACTTAAATTTAACAGATTAGAATATAATAGACAGATAGAAAATATTTGACACAATAGATCAAACATAAACAGATCAGTTGAATCCTATGCCACGGTCCGCGAGAAAATCAGCGTGCAAATGCGGCGACGTCCCCCGGAGGTAGGTAAATCTTGGAAAAAATGTCCCAGTTTCCCGGTTAGAAGTAATGAAACACGGATCACGGTCGGCCAGGAAAGAAGGATACCCGGCGGAATTCAAATTTCATTAATTCTTACGCACGGTGTTTGCCGGCGATGCAAATGAGAAGCCTAAAGAGCTGCGCGGGAATGTATTTCGAAAGATCATTATTCAACGGTGTAATGGCTTCAACAAGGTGCATTTGATTAATTCATATGCGCCGCAGTTCGTTCGAACTACGGGCCGCCGCTGAGGCACTTCCGGGACTTGCGCCGGCGAAAGGAAGAGGTGCTCGAGTTTCATAGGCGAATAAGTTTTGCAACGCGGGCCTCGCAAGTTACGACGTTTAACGGCATTATTCAAACAGGATTTATCGTATAGATATTTAGTCCGGCTGATACACTATATACTCGCCGACTCGACCGGCCCGATGGAAATGACGCCCGGCGTAACTCGAACGGAACGAATTTCCGACGGGCGAAATCGTACAAATGAGAATATCAAATGAAACGCCGCGGGAATAAATATTAAGAGCGACCGACGTTTGAAACTCGTTATTTCGTTTCGTTTACGATATAATTGTGTTGAAACTTGTTTTATTCCGCACGCCGAAATCGCCGGACTCGGTTCATTCGGTTTCCAAACGCGCGAGAACGATATCGCGTTACACGAGATGTTCGAAGGTTTCGCGCGGGTGGAATATTTTTATACTCGATCGGGACGCGTTGTTTTTATAATATGTATTCTGAGTGATCAATCGAGAATTTTTCGATGATATTAGTTTCTATTATTATTCTGTGACTAGACAATGAAGTATTTTCATCCTTAACGAAGATTCTTCGAAGTACACGAAACCTTCAGGAGATGGTTTAAATAATAGAGAAAGAAAACTATGCACTGATTCCTTGCTACTTGAGTTATTAAATCACTCGCTCGCGACTCTATTCGAAATATGAAAGTTTGATCTCGGCGAAACGTCGACATTCGTCCGCAAAGGGTTAAAAGAACTCGAAACACTTCATGGTGACAGGCGTAGTACAATAAACTGATAATTATGAACGTTAAGAACATTAATTTTTAATTGAAGTATTCGTTATCCTGTGACGAGAAGTTGAAAACTGCTTGTATGGAATAGTTGTATCACAGTTTGATAAGACACCGGATATTTCAAACGTTGCATCGAGCGACGCACTAGATTGAGACTGTTTCAAAACTGAACTTCAACGTCTCTGCACGAAAGTTCAATTAGAGATGTATGTTACAAGCACGCCATTTTTAGGAAAAACACCGCTCCGAAACAATTCGCGGCGAGTAAAAAAGGGAATAGCCGGGGAAAAGCTTTCAGTTTTATCCATCATTCTACCTTAACACGTCCGAAAAAAAACCCGCCTTCGAGAGGAAATCACCCCCAGAATCCCCGAAAAAATTCGCAAAAAAGGAAGCTCGATCGAATCCGCTTTAAACCGTTCCCGTCGCTCCCTGCCCCAATTTCCATCGTCGGCCAGCTGACCGACTCAACCCCCGCATCCGCCAAAACAATTCCCTACACGTACTCGACCCCCTCTGCGCCCCGTTCTTACCCCGGAAAATATTTTATTCATCCCTGTGTCCCAGCTGCGCTCTATTGGCGAACATTTTAATCTAAATCAGCGGTACCGCGGCCCGAAATTTTAATTAAACACGCGCGCGCACCGCTGTCTACTTTTCTACTGTGGCACAGAACTGTACGGATACTTTCTTAATTCTTGTAAAGGAATTAGACATTAATCCTGTAATTGTAATACGATTAAAGAGAATTGAGTGGAGACAGATTCGAAATCTGTATTTAACACTTTGACTGCCACGGTCACCGATGACCGGAGCTGTCAAATTACAGGAAGATAATTATGACTTTAAAGATAATTGATTTCGAATACAAATTTTGCGTATTGTAAATGAAAATTCTTATATTATTGTATTATTCAGTTTTCATATCAAATAATTAATAATCCTTGCTTTGTACCTTCGCTATAGAAAGGGTGACACATAAAACGCTGTCTTTTGTGGCAGTCAACGTAAATTTGATCAAATTTTCCATATGGGTCGCAGCATATTAACACAACTATCGAGCACTTAAACTGACTTTCGAAAATTTCGTCATAAAAACTACAATCGTGGATTTATTAAGATTTGAATTGGTTTAAATTTCAGCTTAGGTATTACTTAATTTCTTTAGTAATTTCTCGAGGTATTCGTACCTCTTCAGTAATCGCGAAAGAAAGCATCAAGGAATGGCTGATTTTGTCCTATTTGATAGTTCTAGTATTAAGGAATATATTTTATAAATAATTCATTAACTATTTCCTTTGTAATAAACCGGACAATTACACGTCCTTATCGTTTTACATATCAATCGCGTGCTAATGCGGCTGCGTTTACAAGTCACGGTACCTTGGCTATTAACTTTTCCATTATTTATATTAGGCGTTATCTTAGCGTTGTCTCGGTGTTATCCGGACTCTTATCTGTCTGGAAGACAGAAAACCGCATTAAAACGATGCGGTTATCGTAAAATGAAAGAAGCGAAAGAAAGAGTAGACCGCCTGCACGCAATGGAATATAAGGCAACGTCGGACAGAGCGATGCGCTCCTTTAAAATGTTTGAATAATGAAATCGTTCGGTTTAATTATTCCATTATGGAAGACTCAACACTAGAGATTTCACCCTCTATAAGCTGAATTTTTGTTCATGATTATAACAAAATCTGTGTAGTGCAAAATTAATGAATATCCACGTATGAATGCGAATTAACCCTTTGAACTCTGCAGGCTTCAATATTGCACCAGTTCTAATATTAAATATTTTAATGAGTTTTAAGGAAACTACCTTAAGATTTTCCAAATATACAAAGTTTGTACTGAGAAGGGAATTAACCCTTTGCACTCGAAAGTTTTTCACTAAAAATATTCAATATTCTTCGACGAGATACGGAAGATGTTCTTTGAAACTAATTAACGAGGAAATATATATAAATTAAGAAGCAAAGTTATTTTGTTCGAATATTCTCTATATTGCATCATACAAAGCTCAATATTATATATACTTTACAATTTTGTAAATCAAATCAAGTGGTGACTAAGAGTCACCTCTCGAGTGCAAAGGGTTAAAGGTCTAAGAAATGTTATAACATTGTTAATTTTCAGTTGGACTACTATCAAAATTGGAAGGAGTTGCTGACACATCACAAAACGATGCGGAGTGCTAAGGCTAACAATGTATTCGATAGTTTCGATAATTTCATCGAACAAATATGTTTTGTAACTTTCAAGTTACAATGACTTAAACTTAAGCTATGAGTTAACAATGAGCTAAACTTTCACGCCTGGGCATACAAAAGTTTAAGTTAACCGATTTCATTCACCACTTTCAGTGCGAAATGAAATAAATCAACGAGGAAGGAAACCAGGATAATGTGTTCGGTGTATAATTAACGGTGTTATGAATGTTGAACGTACTCGGTCAAAATAGTTAACAGTCGTTCCTCCTCGCTGCCAGCAATTACACGTCGGACCTACATCAGCTGTCGTGGAAACTGAATTTGTTGGATCCATCGGATGCAATCACAGCGAAAACATCTCGACTTTCCAGTTTGCAATTCGATCGAAAAAGCTGTTTCGATCGCACGAGTAATTCGACTAGTGCCACTTCGACGGCCAACATTTTCATAGACTAAAAATCGCGCAAACGTATCAGCGTAGTACAAAAACTCCTAACATTTCGGTATCCACTGAAAAAAACTTCCTCCCATCGCACGAATAATTCGATAAGTGCCACTTTGGTGGTCAGCGTTTCCATGCCCAAAAGAATCCTACAAAAATATTCAATACTAAATACTATGACTAATAGCATACCCTAAAAATCCCTGAGAAACATTAAACATTAAATATCAACGTTTTCCACCGAAATTCCAAAATTGTGAAACATAAATATCGCTAAAAATCACAGGGAAACATTAACACTGAAACTACCGAGCAATTCGAGTGACTTGTCCCTATGTTTTCCTCGAAATTAGAACAATATGTCTCTCGAGACTTGATGATCCTCTATTGTAGCACCTGTATATTTTCAGATTCAAATTTTTCATTCGTTTTCAAATTCATCTCACAATTTTTCGCAAGGGACCTTGTTACAATACAAACACTTGCAAACTGAACATTCTAAAATAGATCGATTTGACCCGTCTGGTAGTTCATGCGTTAACACTAAACCTACCAAACAGTTAAATTGACTTTCTGAGATACCAAGGATGAATCTACCGAGACTTCCATTGATCAATAATCCAGTTTGCCTATTGCTAAATCAGTTTCATGAATAATGCTTCCGAGAAACATCTGTTATTCAATAATTGTAAAGAGAATAAATCAAGAACCGGTCATCTTAACACGTCTGGTAGATTTAGTGTTAACCCTTTGCACTCCAAAAGATATTCGTTAGAACTACTCAACACTTTCTAATCAGATAATAACGACATTCTTTCAAACTGACTTAACAAGAAATCGCACCTAAACTAACACCAGAACTACAGATCACTTAAACTGACTTTTACAAATTTCTTTATGAAAACCATAAGCATGCGTTTACTAAGATTTCTATTTGAAGAGTTGTATTTCAGCTTTGCTATTACCAAATTAGTCTCATTGATAATTTTTCGTAGAAGTACCTGCACCTTTTCAGTAATTGTAAAAGAAGATATCAGAAATAAGTCATTTTGACCCATCTGGTAGTTCTAGTGTTAAGGAACGAAACTATTTCCCTTCGATATTTCCCACATCATCGTACAAAGCTCAGTATAACCAACCGAGCTCCGCAATTCTACGTGAAATCAATCGACAGCTACGAGTCGCCTCTACAAACGCTTAAGCATCAGACACGACGAAGAAATTCCAAACGAAAAGAAAAAGAGTCCGCGTAGGAACTCGCACCCCCGCACCCCAGCGTGCGCGCGAGCTGCACAATCCCCCGATACAAGCGGAGCATCGGTCGCGTGCGCGCGCAGCATCCGTCCGGTGCCTTTGCACCCTTGCACCCCGCTCCGTCGTGACGTGTTCATTAATCGGTTGCGTAGGAGAATCGAGCCCGTACACGTGGGGGTACGCCGCGTCGGTGGTGGTGGTGGATTCATCCGGGCGGAAGGAGTACAGCCGTCCTCGAGTAGGGGCGGCAGCAGCGAGACGGAGAGGGGAGACGCGGAGGAAGTGTTCGGAGAGGGGAATGGAACGCGTAGTAGTAGTAACGATAGTAGCGTGGAAATCGAGGGGGGGGGGGGGCAGCGAGCACGGTGAGAGAAAGAAAGAGAGGCCGAGGGAAAGACAGAGAGGGGGATGGTTCGGGGTTGGCTTGGCCCGGTTGACGCCAACGAAGGGGTAGGAAACGGGTAACCCGGCCGTAGTATCGCGCACGCGCCCTGCTCACCTACGGCCACTGAGTCAAGGTCCCCGCGAGCTGACAATCGACCTGACCTCGCTTTTCTCCTTAAAACCAACCCGCAAACATCGACACATGCATAGGAGGGCTGGCTGGCCCGAATGTACACGAGCCGTGCTCGTATCTTCGCTCTCCTGAGCGGGTCGAGTCGGGTTGTCGCGGCCGAGGCTTCCATCGGAGGCAGGACCTCGGTAAACGATCGAGTTAGGGGATTACTTGGGTACACTTGCTTGGTACGGTGGTTTTTTAACCCTTTGAACTCGGAATGAGTTACAGACGACACTGTTTAACACTACACCTACCGGGCCGGTCGAAATGACTCATTCCTGATTTCTTCTTGAATTATTGAAAATATAACGGATGTTTCTCTGAGAAATTATTCAAGAAATTGATTTGGCGATACGCAAACTGAATTGTAAATCAATTAGTCTCGATGGATCCTTGAAGTTGCTGCAGAGGAATTTCGAAAAGAATTTAACTGCTCGGTAGGTTTAGTGTTGAAACGAATTGAACGAGGGAATACACGTAGGTTAACCCTTTGAGCTCTGTAGGCTCCAATATTGCAGCAGTTGTAATATTTTAATGAATCAAAGAAACTATCCTAAGATTATTCGATTTTCCACACATCTAAATTTTGTACTGAGAAGGGAAATAAAAGATCGAAGGAATGTTGTAGCATTGTTCATTTTCACTAGAGATACTATGAAAATTAGTTGCAGTTGCTGATAGATTAAACCATCTGGAGTGCTAAGGGTTAAGGAAAAAATTCATGAGTTGCAAGAAACTTAATATCATATGTAATTTATGATTTTGATATATCAAATCGTATGGTGACTGACAGTCACCTCTCGAGTGCAAAGGTTTAATCGTCTCTGTGGATTGGAGTCGATGAGACTAGCTCGTTGGGAGTCGAAGATTTATTAAGGAAGAATTCGGTAGTTGTTCGATTGTTTCATAGGGTGAGTAGTTTGTACGAGTGGAGTTGGGAGTTTATGGGAGCAATGTTTGCCAAGAGTGGAATTGATAATGGGAAGGTGTGTAATTGAGTAGATTAGCGATCGAAGTGGATGTTGGTTTTCTAGCGTCATGAAGGTTAGTTGATGAGTATTGAGTTTGGGTTGATTGAATGATTTAGATGTGTCTTTTGAAGGAAATATATGTAGTGTGTTAATATAATAGGTATTGACTCGATGTAAAACAGATTATTTTCTGATAATTTGATATACTGTTTGTAGCTGACGGAAAATACAACTTTCGTTAGAAATATTTTTTGTATCACGTTGACGTAAGTGTTCCGTTGTATGTTAGAGGATTTCGGTGGGCATGAATGCATAAAGATCTAGGGTCTACTGATTAGAATGTGGTTTCGGGTCACGGGGCATGTATATTGCAGGTTGATTGTCTCTGATGCTGTTGCTCTCGCTCCCTCTCAGGGGATAATGAGTTATAAGCGATTCGCAGGGGTTTGCGAAGATACTCGCCGCCTGGGGGCTGTGTAACCCGGGTGTCGGAGTTATTGTTAGACTCGGGATGTTTGTGGAAAAATTGATTTTACCTGGAATATTAGGGACGAACCGTTTAGGGCTGAAGGATATGTAAATGCAGAGTGATTAGCTGATTTTCAAACGAAGAATAACAAGATATAAATAACACAAAACAATATAAATCAACATGAAAAAATATAGAATACTCAGATCATTCTAGAAATAAGAACAATTAGAAGTTTGATTTCAATGGGAACTGTGTCTGATCAATCCAGTCTGTTTCTACTGAAGTAGTGACGTTACGAATTCGATAAACACGAACGTTAAATCAATTGATATGTGAATATTAATCAAATTATAATTACATTTCGCTATGCACAACACACATTATACAACAGAGAGTTAATTAAGGAAGATAATTTTCTCACATATCTGAATTAAGATGAAAAATGAAAATATTCATTTGATATTAATAAGTGAGCATTTTAGAATTTAAATCAGTAAATTAATTCATTTAATAATGTCAAATAAGTTATTCTTTTAGCTAATTAAGTTTAATGAAATTATGTATTTGAAGGCAATTTTCTACGAATGTACTTATTATTACGCATTGCGTAATTTTCACTGAGGTCAACTTATATCACTATACACAGGAAAACTCAGATATCATATTGTTATGTAATATATTTTAAATAGACAATCAATTCGAATTAAATTTTATATTTTTTCAATGCCGTGGTAATTAGCTAATTCTTTATATAAAAACGAAATTTCTCGTTACCGGTACGCAATGCGTTAAATACAATATTCAATGATACTTCAAAAGTGATTTAGATAAATGAACGTTCCACCACGTTCGAGTGTACTGCGCTTATTCTTAGTCCTAACACTCGAAAGTGTTTCTTTGTAGGTTGACACACAAGCCAGCTTGATGCTATTACAAAGTACTCCACCGATGTATGCAAAGTACATATTTGAAATTCACTTATAGACTTGTTAAACGTCCTCGGTTATAGCCCGCCTTCAGAAGTCAAATAGGATCGGATTTCGTTTCGTGTAAACGGTATTACTGGCTGAACAACATTGTTGATACATAAACTGACCTCATACAAACAATGCTACCTAATCGAATTAATAGCATATACCAACGAACATCGTACGTAACGTGAATTTTACAACTTATCAATTAACATTAATTCAACTGCACATTTTCATTATCAAATTACTTTCTCGTGTCTTAAAATTTATGCTCTTGGGAATTGTGTAGAAATTATTTTTAGGGTTTAACGTAATTAAACTACTATTCCTGTATTAATAAACATATCGTCGAAAGTGTAGTAATAACTAAATAGAAAATTCTTTATTGCAGAAGTCAAAAGAAATTCCTGAGAAGAGGAAAAACTAATAAGTAAGTAATTAGGAGATAAAATTAATTATAAACTATAACGATGTATAAACAGAAAGCTTTTTGTTCCTGGAATTGAGAAAAAGAGTAAAGAAACGACGACAATGTATTCGATAAATAATTAAGAATCATCCTTCGTCACTGCCAGTAGAAATTACCGATACTTGTCAGACCTGCATCACTTGTCGAGGAAATGCTACAGCTTGACTACTGACTTCACGTTCATCCTCTTATTGCCATTAAGCAAACGAGAACAGACGCAAGCACTGCGAGTTTAATTCAGTTAGAGACTCGGCGCTGAAACTTCCAAACAATTAAACTGAATTTTTCTTATTTTCTGATAAAAATCACAAGAACTATTAGAACCGATGAAAATGCAAGTGTTGAGATTTCAATTGACTCGCGTTTCAGTTGGCCAATTACTAAGTCAACGTACTCAATAATTTCTTAAGGAAGCATCACCGTCCGTCCAATACGTAATTGCAACAAAAGAAATCGGGGACGTGTTATCTGGAACCGTTTGCTAGTCTCAGTGTTAATCTACCGAGCCCGACGTGCTTAATTGATCAGTTTCGAGCCAGAATACGAGCGGTCGTTTGAAAGTTTCAGTAGCCCGTAATTGGAAGAACGACTTCATCGAACGGTCACGAAGACCTCCTAAAAAATTCAAAGGAAAGGCACACTTCGACGACAGATGGAAAAAAGGAATTAAATTTAGCACGGAGAGAGAAGAAGCTAACACGTAAATACCTGCACTGTTCATGATTCAATAGAAATAGAAGATTGAAGAGTAAGAGTAAAAAACGTTTCCTTCCGAAATCGTGCATTCTTAAAGCTTGGCAATTCAAATTTAAATTTAATCGTTTTCTAATGTGTCGAATGTTTTAATATGATACGTATGTAACGATGTAAAAGTATTGAATATAATATGTATTCAATAGTATAATGTAGTATAATATAATAATATTGTATAATATTGTATAGTATAGTATAATGATATTGTATAATATTATATTGTATAATATAATAATATTGTATAATATTATATTGTATATATTATATTGTATAGTATTATATTGTATAATATTATATTGTATATATTATATTGTATAATATAATAATATTGTATAATATTATATTGTATATATTATATTGTATAATATTATATTGTATATATTATATTGTATATATTAAATTGTATAGTATTATATTGTATAATATTATATTGTATATATTATATAATATAGTATAACATAATATTGAATAATGTACATCTGCAGAAATGTACATTCGATTAACAGTGCATAGAATCGATGAATATATTTTCTTGATTTCAGTATCCACGAAATCTCATCAAGACAAATCCCTCGTCAGATTGTGTTAGTGTTCGGTGACACGTGTGGAACAGGTTACGTGGTCAGTTCGCCAAACAGTTGAGAATAAAGTTGGATGTGTATATAGTAAGGAAACTGGAGACATTTATCGATACAAACTCACTCGATAAACACCTGAGATTCCACTTGTTCGATCCAGTCGATATTCGATTAACTAGTAACGGGTACGACTTGCCCGCGGGAATTCCAGCATTGTTCAGTTTCAACGGTCTCTATAGGTCCACCGGACGTTACGACCAGCGGCGTCACGCCTCTTACGTAGTTACGCTGCCGTTGGAAACTGTCGAGCAGTTCCTTTGGAAACGGGACAGCTTTCAGATAAACCTATTTTTAAATGACTGGCTGGGAATAATAATCGTCTGACTATTAATTTAATAGATTTTTTAAACAAGCTTTTGTGGAACGTTGGATTAATTGAATGGTGATATTACAATATTAATAATAATATTGATTATTATTGATTGTTAATATTAATAGTATATATACAAATTTTCAAGAAATGTTATTAGAAGGACCAAGTTTTCTATAATGTATTATTTCAATGATAATCGATACTTCATTTGATTCACATACATTTGTAGTTACAAAATTCTAGTAGAATTGATAATATTTATTATTATTAGTTATTAATATTAATATCAGATATACAAATTTATGAGAGATGTAATTAGAAGGATAATCAATTTTTCTATAATGTATTATTCCAGTGATAGTCGATACTTCAAGTTCCCTTGACTCACGTACATTTGTAATTAGAAAATTCCATTGGAACTAATTAATTACGAATAAACACGAGTCTTGGTTTCCTACGTTTGTTTCAAAGGTAATCTACTTCAGGAGTTCGGCTCACGTGATGCACGGTGGCATACGAAGTCACAGTAGAAAGGGCAAGTCACGAACAGACACAACAGTTCCTTGGAACTGTAGAATCAAATGTGTTTCTGCACTGGCCCGTTTCAAGGACAATCTGATTCCGAGAACCGTCGATACCGCATACATTTGTAATTACGCAGCTGCAGTAGAATCAGTCAGCCACGGGCAGACGTGACGATTTATAAACACGTAAAATAAAATACAGTGCTGTAGTGGCTTGCTTCAAGGACAATCGATTTTCGAAGAGCATCAATAATACAGGCATATGGGATTCCGAACTTCCAGTGGAATGAGTAAATTATGAACAGACGCGACAGTTATTCGAAACTATAAAGTGAAATGTTTCCCATGGAGACCGAGATTTCTAAGAGATTTCCGATGCTCCAAAAAAATACTGAATAATGGGGAAAGTTCAATTTCTGACAATAACAACATTCTAACATTCACTTCAATGTTCTACAACCTGTAAACAATATTTAAACACTTCTACACATCTTACAAAACTTGTCACCAAAAATTGAAATAATTCCCGACACAGTAATTAATACTCCCACACATCCTCTAAAACTTCTCCCAAAAGATCCCAAACAAAATTCCCACTCGCAAAGATCGCCGCAACCGACAGGCGAGCGATCACGATCAATGAACATCGGTGGCCAGTCGTCGTTAACGCAGAAAGGACGTTAATTTCCCAGAGACTAATGAATATTTAAGTGAAAACGTACGCGGCCCTCGCTCGAGCCACCAATTACCCCCTTTATTTGCATCTTTACTGCGTTTTAATTATTTTCGCGGGCCAACGAAAAAAAACCCGGGGATAGAAGTCGGCGCCGGCCGTCCGGAGGTGAACGAAGACGTTGGGAACTCGCTCGGCGCACGGGGGAGGGGGGTTTCTGACGGAAACGAGTAAATATTCATTGTTGGGGTAAAAGAGAACAAAATCGCGGACATCGCCGCGGTCCGTTTCCAGTAAATTCATTGGCCGGGCCCGAGGGTTTCCGAAAGGCCACATTTATGAATTTATGAATATCGTTAAAGCCCGTATCCCCGGCTAAACCGCGCTTTACGCCGCGCGGGCCAGGTCAAGAGTTCACGTGACGTTCTTTACGGCGAACCGGTGGTATTGTCGTAATTACGGTTGAAATTATACTCCTAAGCAGGCCGGAGTAACGCGGATGATGTTACATTCCTCGTAAAGCTTTACTTAACGCAGCGAGGAGATGCTCCGTCTTTCTCCCTCCACCGCCTCGGCGTTCGCTGTGTTTGTTAAATACGCAACGAGGTTACATTAACCCGAAGGGAAACCGGGGTGCCGCGAATTTTTCAGAATTTACCCGGCATCTTGCAGTCGAGCGGGTCGACCGGCTTAAAAATATGCTCCTCCGAGGAACGAAGGATGCGTCGCGAATTCGTTCGCCGGAATTCGCCGGAGCACGGTACGCACGAGAGGGAATAAGGGACAATATCGCGCGACGGTTCACTGTAAACAATTTACTGGGATGATTGTATCGGGAGGTAAATATTGAACGAGGCTCCTTGAAATGTTTGCGGATTTCGCGTCGTGGAACATGAAAGTTCGAAGCGCGGCGGCTTTGTCCGCGGTTTTATGGCGCTGTTTATTTTATGATTCGGCAATTACGAGTGGCAGTTAACGCTGTTAATAGTGATTTAGTAGATATTTGTCATGAGTCCTGTAGTTTTCCGTTATAACGCCGACGGGAAGGTAGTTCTAGAGTAATCCGGAGAGAAATCCTAGGAGGGAATGTTAATTAACGGCGACGCGTCGGAATTAGCAACTTTATGGCCGTGATCTGTGCAATTACTTGCACCGGAAGCTTCAAATGGAACGAGGACGATGAAAAAATCCAGTTCATTTTCCCGTCTGGTGAATATCGAGTGGATTTCGGGCGCAGCGACTTTTCATGTCTCGCCGGCGGTTGAGAACCACTGCCGTGTACAGGGAAGTATACGAAATTCTCGAATTAAATTGACTGCAAACAGATTCAGAGACGATCGCGAGAAGTAGGCGTGCCGCGAACGAGGTGAAGATGGCCGGCTACCGTGCTCGCAATTACGAATGAAGTAGCGCGAGCACTTACAAGCCGAAAGTCCAAAGTGGCGAGTAAACTATCGAACGCGATAACTTCGGGAACTCTGTCATTTTCCGATGGAGGTCTCTACTTTGCGCGGAATTAACTCCTTGTCGAACTTTACGACGGTTTCATGCGCGCATGAATAATATAACAACGAGCGCCCAGCTACGCCGCGGCGCGTAATTACGGCAATATTACCCGACAAGCGACCGCGCTGTAATATTCATTCATCCGTGGCGAGGCTGCAATGTATTTAAACCAATAGCGCGGGCCGCCTATCCGCGTGACGTATAATTTCGGGAATTATTGTGCCGGGTTCTGCGCTCTTAGAACACAATCACGGTAATGCGTGCCACGCCAGGAGCACTGCTATTCGGATACTTCAGCGCTAGAATATTTTAGCAATCGAGCATTCTGTGCGAACGTCTTCTTGCTGTAAATGAACATTTCTGGATTCCGTCACTCATCTATTTTGTCGATCACTTTCTTATTACAATATTCTTCATTCGACTGTTTAGATTGCTTCGCTATTCGAATATTCCACCAACATCCAAATTTTTAATGTTTCACTATAGAGAAATTCGAATGTTTCGCTGTTCCATCTCATCGTTCTACTATTGTATTAAAAGCTTTCACGTTTAAGTAACTTGTTCATTCGAATGTACTGTTCGAATGTTCAAAAATTCAAATATTTCGCCGTTATCTGAGTATCCTATAATGATATTAATTCGTTATTCGAAAATTCAAATGTTCTACTATTCTAAAGTAAATGTCAGCTCTCCGAGTGCTTCGCCATTCGACTGTTGCTTTTACTATCTAAATCGCACGATGTCCGAGCTAAAGACGAACCCACGAGAACGTACTATGCGATAAGCGCGCGAAAAATCCAATTGGTCACGACCCTCATCCTTTGTCTTCAATTTCCCGCGGCTCGGTCCTATCTCCGAGGAAAATCGCCCGTCTTTGTCAGTGTTCCCGCGGCGCGGAACAGACGAAACGCGGAAATATCGTCGGAACAAAGTCGGACAGACGTTTCCGTTTCCTACGCGGCACGGTTTCCCAGTTTTCGGTCGGGCTGTGTTGGGTCGCGGGTCGGTGCTTGCCTGCGCGCGCGGTTAACCACGCGTCGAACTTTACAGCGCTTTTACATCCGGCTGAATAATAGAACGAGCAATTTGCGCCGGGAGCAACGCAGATGAACGCGCTTGGTGACCCGTCACCTGCGACCCACTGCTGTCCGCGACAATGGTTTTTCATAGTGTTCACCGGCCAATCATGGGATCAAAGTTCAATGGGCATCCACGGAATCGAGTTGATTTCGGCGTTTACTTTTGTGGATTTTTGATAGGCGCCGTCGATTAGATTTTGAATACCGCTTTCACTACTGTATTCCCCGTGTTTTTATATTGTTTTCGTATGGAATATTTATTACTCGACAGCGGTAACGTTTTAAAGAGTACATTTGTAACTATCCGTAATTAACCCTTTGCTCTACGATTTCTTTCCCAACTCTTATCGACACGACAACTTTGTTATGAATAATTTATTGGAAAAAAAGACTGTAGGCATATTCTATATATGTGTCTGCTCTTATAGTGATTGCAGAATATTTAGTTTGAACTCGAATGAATCGAGTGATATTTATGTTTGCTCAATCACGTTGGAAATCTTGATCTCGAGTCTGACACGTTGCTGTAGGATAAGGAATTAATTACCATTTCATGCAAATCGGTCGGCTGCACGCTGGAGGAAGAAAAAGTCGAGAAATTTAGATGCGGAGTTACTACTAAATTGTACGGGTGCGGTATCGTATTAAATTGTATTCTGACGTTGCGTGAAACTTCTTTTATGTGTCCGTTAATTGGATCACGATGAAACAAATCTATTCATTTCTTTCCGAGGGAACACGATTAAACTGGGAACAGAATTTCACGGAAATCAGACGATTTATGATTGATATATATACCGAAACGAATAAAATTTATTGCCGCGACGAATGCGATAATTATAACTGCGCCGGAGAGCGCGCGGCGAAAGGAAAACATGCATATCTATAAACGTTGCGATTGCACCGTTCAATCGATCTTAATTTCTCGCCTCCCGTGAAAAATTGCCGAGCTTTCCGCGCGGGGACGCGAGATATTTTCCGAATGTTTTGTAGGCCGATGCGACCGACGAAAGAGAATTTCTAAAAATCGTGAAAAGCGCACTGCTCGTTGCTAGGATTTCAACCCTCGTCGGAAATATGAGGTTACAAGCGGAGTGCGGATTTCATGCGCGCACAAGGAACATGCAAATCAGGCGAATGCGATGAAATGAAAATTTGAGTTACGATTAACGCGGACTACACTTCGTAATTAACTTGGAAAAATTCGAATTACCGATCGATCGGTAAATACCGTGACTTCCGAAAGCTGAGATAGAAATACTCGAACGTTTCACTGTTTGAAAAAGAAATGCTCCCACTTCCATGTAATATTCAACGAGCGAAGATTATCCATAGAATTCATATAAAATGCACTGCCGAGTAAAGAATATGTTCAAGTGATATAAAGGTAATCAAATATTTAATGGAAGAAATAAGTTTCTGCTGAATCGAAAAATCCACGAAACGTGGCTTACACCTGAAATAAAATTCTACATCAAACATTCGTATGTTGAATAAGACTACTCGGTTACCAAGGCAAGTTCATTAACTAAAAATAACCGGATACGGGTTTAATTAATTCCTATATAATTCCCGACGGCCATTCTGAGATTCATGAAAAATTTTCACCGCGCCGCACGGTGCACGGGCTCGCGTGTCGAGAGGCCAACCTTTACGCCCACGTGAAAATTTTTTCGCCCTTAACTTTCCGTATTATAAAAATACACGACCCGATGTTTAAGAAGAAACTAATCGATTGCGAATATTTTTGCATAAATAACGCGTCGCGTCGCGTCGCGCGGCGTCGCGGCTTGCTCGACGAAAAAAAAACGCAGAGGAAAAAATTACAAAGGTGTGTGCGTACAGACGCGTGCCACCCCTTTGAGCTTTAGATGTTCTTAAAGATTAAAGGTGACTCGTGTCGCGTTATAAATTTTATGCCTGTGCAGCTTTGAAACGGCGTTTTTAGTAGTTTTACATGGTTCTATAAACGCGGTATAATCTAATAGCCGAGGCGGCGAGAAAATTGTAAAAGAAGTGCGAGCGAGGCACTCGGTAATCGAGCGAAATGCTCGTTAAATTATTAACTAGAAATTACAGCCGGTAATGATTAACGCTGTAATATCGACAAAATCGATATGTAATAAGAAGTGATTTAATAGTATTGTAGTATCTAGAATTTTTAGCGTAGGTTTAAGGTATTTTTAAGAAGAGTGAATGCAAGAACGAGTGCGAGTGAATGACAGGCTGTAAAACGGCCGAGGGAAAGTGGCCTGCGCAACGTCGCGGACCCAAGATTGCAGGGTCGGCTTTTCAGGGGTGCATCCGAGTGGATGCGATGAGTGCGAGTGAGAAGAATGCTTGTGGGAATGATTTTTGAGAGAGAATTGTACTTTTTACGTGTTGTCCGTCATGTTTCCATATTTTGTATTTTGACCATAGTTTTAGCTTTATTTTATTAAATAGATATATTTATTCCTAGCTCTCGATTACTCAGGATCCACCCTTTCATTATTTATACTATAGTAATACTATAGTATTATTTACTTTTTCTACTAAATGTAACATTCTGATATCGACAATTTGGAAGGCAACAAAATTTTCTGATTCACTTCAAGCGGGAATTCCATTTGAAGATAGTACATTAATGATAGCAAAATAGTTGTCTGCTTTGGTTTTTTGTTAAATTAGAATAATAACAAACATAGTTTGAATTCATAGTTTCCCCAAATCTTTGCACAAGTTTCCAAATGTGAAACTTTAATTGCACGCGTACCGTCAACGCGTGTCATTTGTATTAGCAACGTTTAAATTCCACGTGCGACGCAACAAAAGAGGCACGAATTAAAAACGAAAAAACCAAATGGAACAACAGCGGAACAATGTATCGCGCGAAACAAAGGCGTCGCAGGGACGCGCCGCGAACGGTGTTTCCCTTTTGTCGCGGGGCAACCTTTCGATTCGCCGGGGGAAAAAACGCGAAAAACATTCGCAGAAATGCGGTGCGACTAGCCGGAGCGTTTAATTCACGGCGCGGCCGTCGCCGTGCCCTTTTTCCCGTGGAAATTCGCGCGGCGAAAGGATCAAGGGGGTAGATTAATTAGCTGGCAGGAGTTCTCCTTTGACGCGCGGACGTAAAATCGGAAAGTAAACGTGAAACAACCTGGGACCGTATCCATCCTCGGCTCTGCCCTTTAATCGACGTTAATTTGTAGCGGCGAAGTAATTAAAATTTCCCTGTCAATCGTCCAGAAATCTAACCGCCGCTTTCCTGTGCGAGCTTCTTTCAATTATCGCCGTGGTAGGTTGTTAATAAGAATTTGATTGGTTCCGACTCGTGACAGTCGGTGACGAATGGTTTGACTATGGTTTGAATACGATCATTTGGATAAAGAATCGATGAGGAATCGATTGTAGAGGAAATTCGAAGCTTCATTGTTCGTTTATTGTTGACGAAGTCGGTATTATGAATCGGTATGGAATTATTGGAATTATCGGAATTATTAAAATTATTGGAATTGTTAGAATTATCGGAATCAACAGAATTGCTAGAATCATCGGAACCATTAGAATCATTGGAACGATCAGAGTTACAAGAATCAGCGAAATAATTACGATCGCGATCAAGTAAAATCACTTGAGCAAAACGGGACAAAACAATCGAACGGCGCGGAAAACGCTGCAAACCCTTCATTTCGCAAACTGCACGAGCCGAGCGAATTCCCAGGGAGCAAATCGTCGATCGGAGCGATTCGCCGGTCGACCAGAACCTACAAAAATCATTACATTTCACATTTGTTTTCGTAACTGGGCGCGGCGGGCTCGATACAGAGCGGCAGCCTTCAATCTCTGTCTCGCCCCGTGTTACACAGGAAAAAGGAATCGAGCCGGTTGTTAAGCACACAAATAAACAGTCGGTCGCGTAAATAAATAAATAAACCGAATGATTCATTCCGCGCGACGTCGCTCGAACGGCTGCCCGGTCGGATGCCATTACCGGGCGTTTCGAGGCTCGTGTCCCGGTAATGATTCGATAAAAATTCGCCGAGAGGCAGGCGAGACGCCGGAAGAACACGGAAATTAATATTCCATGGGAGCGTTCGTCGACATTCGTCCTCGCAGGGCGACGCGCGCGCCCTGTCAAAGGGAAATTCTGCTTTCCGTTTGCGAGCAGGCGCGGCCAGACGCTCCTCGCCCCGTTTATTTCCATGCTTTTAATCTCCGCCGATGCAAAATCTCCCCCGCGACGCTCCATTTGAGGGAGAACGGAAAGTACGCGGAGCCAGCCGCGCGAACCGACGAAAAAGCCGTCCTCGCGCGGATAACGGGGACGAAGGAAACAATCGCCGCCTCCCACGCGGAAGAATAACGGAGTCCCTTTACGGCGAACGTTCTCGGAAGAGTCCCCTTTTACGGATTCCGAATTTTTGGAGCATCGATTTGGCTCTGGGTTAGGTGCTGGAGGGTTCGATGTATACGCTGAATATTTGCAATGGTCGGGGATTATGCAAGAAAATGGAAGTAATGCTGTAGATGTTGTCTGAAGTTAGACGCGATAGGATATTTAAGAGATTCATCGGTTTTTGTATTCACCTTTTTAAAGTTTCGTTTAGAGATTCTGTTGGAAGCGAGGATTTATGGGGAAATTTTGTTTAGATTTATTGGAAGTGTCGCGGATTTACTGCGAAGTTTTATTAAAGATCGAACATTGATTTCTCTGCTTTATATAGAAATGAAGTAATAATACAGGAGCAGTTCAATGAAACTGATAATATGAATATTATTTTAATTGAAATTATTATTATTATTATTAATTGAAATTTCTCTCAAAATTCCCTCCAAACTTTAGCAAAATCACATAATCAAGATCCCAGGAAATCATTGATTTATTACAAAATCGATCAAGTATCCCACATACCAAGCAGAAATTCATACTAATTCATAAAACATTCGCAACCAATCTTCAAGCACCCACAAGTCTACATTCCCTATCACTAAGAAAAAACAAATTTATCACAAATAGTTAAATTCGAATAAACAATTAAATAATTCGAAATCCGAAGTGCATTCCACGTTAACGCGTAACCTCGCGCAGAACGAAAAAAAGAAGAACAGGGTCCCGGCGGGCGCGGCGAACGAAGCCATTCGCGTTTGCCGTGTCTTCGAGAATAATTTTTAATTATCCCGTTGGAATCGTCTTAGCCGGGAACAGCCGCGAGCGTAAAAATTATTTTTCCCCGGGAACTCTATGAATTCCGATAAGATTAGAGCCGCCCCGTAATCCGCGGGAAAGGGGGAGATCCTCGCGTGGAGGGAATATCGAAATTAACGGGGCAAGGGGGCGGCGGCGGGGGGAGGGAACGGCGAGATGGAAGGGGCGAAAGGGGGACGATCGTTGCATTCGCGGGAAAATTCGTTCGCAAATGCGGCGCTGCCTCGCGCGCTACGCCACTCAAAGGAAAATTGCGTTCCGGCTGTTTACAGGCGGAGGGAGACACGCGGAGAACGTCCCGGCGCCGCCATCTTGGAACCATTTCCGGATTAAACGTAAACGATACCCGGCCTCGTTAATGCAATTATCGAATATACTGCGACACGCCTCGCCTCCTCTGTAGGGAAAATATATTTTATAGTTGCTCTCGGCTTAGCCTCGCCTGACGAGGTGTTAACCTCTTGCAAAGACGTCGCCTGTGCATGAAACCCGAAAATTTCACTGTTCGGATAATGGAAATTGAAGGTTAAATGTGTTGCTAAGCAGTTCTTGCTATATAACATGATTTTCGAAAGAATTCAGTTATTTTTATAGTTGAATTATTGTTTTGTTGACATTATAGTTGAATAGAATAGAAACTGCTTTTAGAGGAAAATGTATTGTGCAAGAAGAATATTGAATGATCTATAATTAAATTATTTTTCAGGCAAATTTTTGTAAATCTTCGCAGGCGAAAGTTTGTTGAACTGGTGGAATTGTTTTTATAGGAAAATGAATTGTGCAGGAAGAATATTGAATGATTTATGTGTCAGTTAAATTATTTTTCAGGCAAATTTTTGTAATTCTTTGCAGGCGAAAGTTTGTTGAACTGGTGAAACTGTTTTTATAGGAAAATGAATTGTGCAAGAAGAATATTGAATGATCTATATATCAGTCTCTCGATATTTGAATAAATTATTTATCACGTGATCCAATTGTTTTTTTCGATAATGAGAATCATTTGAACTACTGAAACTCTTTTTATAGAATGGAGAATTATAAATTCGTATTTTCGTTGTTTGTTCAGTGTAGAATTAAAAATTGTGGCTCTTTTTTGGGAGAAATGCGTGGATTAATAGATGACACATGAAACGAAGATTGCATGTGCGTAGAAAATTTGGTAAAGTAGTGTTTCGATGAAATGTGATGAAAGTTTCGATGCGTTGGGACGGTGGAAATGAAATATTGCTTTTTCTACGTTGTTCCTTAAACAAGTGTGTACAAAGCGACCGACGTTTCGCGTGAAAAACATCGCTCGAGTCGCGAATTTCCGTGCGAGAGGAACGGAAAAGGGCCGGCGATATTCGGGGCTTTATTAAAAATTACACGAGAACGGGGCGCGCGTGTTCCCGGAAGCGAAAAGTTAAACATTAATTTTCTGATGTGTGAGCGCAGAATTAAAATCAGCGTCGCGATAAAATAACGTGCCCCGTACAACGTAAAATAGTCTTAATTAAATAATTGCTCATCCTTTTCGGGAGATAACAGTTTTCTAACCAGTTCAACCGATATATAATTCACGTTTGCAAAAAACAAAAAAGCTTCCGAAATTTCGAAACACAAAGCTCCGAAATTCCATACGGTTCCGCGTAACGGTTCGATTCATTAAAACCAACAATTAAGAAGATAAAGTTACAACAAACATTGTTCCATCCGAATTATTCCCTGGAACATGGAATTTCCACGAACTTCCGCAACAAAAGTAAACACGACATTAGCGAACGAACGAACAGCACCGAAGCTTTTAATTGAATTAACATAAGTAGCTAATATAATTAAAAATTGCTGAAACTTTGCGTTACGGGATAACCACGTGAAGCTCAACTGCCAGTCTGATTTACAGTCAAACTAAAAAGGATACTGAATTTCAAGCATGATTAGCTAGACGAAAAATGTAGCTCATTATAGACTACGGTTGATTATTCCGAGTGTCATTGAGACGAAACGATTATTCTCGATAATATACGATTTCATCTAAAACGAGACGTCAGCGGTTTCCGAATAAATTCGTTCGAGTTGCCAGCGAGTGATCCAAGACAAGAAATCTCCGAGCGCGAACGGCTGATGAGAGTTTTTAAGTGATCCGTGCAAAGGCAATTAAGATTAAGTGTGCATTTACGGATGCGAGCGATTGTGCTCGGCGGTTCGTGGATCCGTGGTTCGCGTGTGCGGTTCGTGCGCGTGTTTGGTGGTTCGTGGTCCGCGGCTCACGATTCACGGTCAGGTCGCTGCATTGCTCGTGACGCGGTCTGCTATCCTGTTTTGCCCGGCGCAAAAACAGATCGTGTCGCTTAACCAAACAATCGCTTCGACTGTCGCGTCGCGACAGATTCCAGTTGCAACTTCTTCTATTTAACCCTTCGCACTAGACAATATTTTTCGATGTAGATATTAGTTTTTTTCTTCATTAATTATCGGTGATACTATTCGCAGCCATTTGGAAGCTTGGGTTACCTGGTACCTGAGAGTGAACTTTAGAAACATTCGATTAATGTCATAATAATCGAGGTTCTAGTGGATACAGTACAGAAACAGTAATAATAATTTAAAAAATAATAATAATAAAATATTAGTAATAATGATGATAACAGAATATTAGTAATAGTAGTAATGAAATATTAGTAACAATATTAATAACAAAATATTAATAATAGCAATAATAAAATGCTAGTAATAATGATAATAAGAAAATATTAGCGGTAATAATAATATCAGTAATAATAATAATAATAGTGAAATATTAATAACGCGTTACACTATATTCCTTTATTATTGTTACTAATATTTTATTATTATCATTCTTATTAATATTTCATTATTACTATTACTAATATTCTATTATTATTATTATCACTAATACTTCATTATCACTATTACTAATATTTTTTTATTATCATTATCACTAATACTTCATTATTACCATTACTAATATTCGATTATTATCATTATCACTAATACTTCATTATTACTATTACTAATATTCGATTATTATCATTATCACTAATA
This sequence comes from Nomia melanderi, assembly GCF_051020985.1. Lineage (NCBI taxonomy): Eukaryota > Metazoa > Arthropoda > Insecta > Hymenoptera > Halictidae > Nomia > Nomia melanderi. The sequence continues at coordinate 11,858,145 of NC_135009.1, forward strand.
CTTCATTATCACTATTACTAATATTTTATTATTGTCATTACTACTATTACTAATATTCTATTATTATCATTATTACTATTACTAATATTTCGTCATCAACAATAATATCAATAACAATAACAACGAAATATTAATAACGAGTTACAATTATAATCCTTAAAACCAAAGTCAGTCCGTGCAATACGAGAGCACGTTAACCTCGCTGGATCAAAAAATCCTTACGAGGGTACTACGTCGTATAAAAAGGAAACGCGCGAACTTATAATTAACCCTAATATCGAAGAAGCACGCGCATGTCCCAATGACGATTTCAAATTAACGTCGAGTTACTTCCGCGCGGCGTGTCTTTGATCTTGTTCGGAAGCGCGGCGACGCGACGCTTTGACTCCTAGGTGGTTCCCACGGCGAAGATGACTTCCCGTAGTTCGAGACTTCAAAGCACCGCTTCGAGTATCTTAGCTCATCCATCGATTGAGCCCGAGGTCTTCGAACTTGCGAACATTCAGAGACATCCAGAAATTCGTCAGCCCGGTGTTTGAAAGGATTAAATAAGTACCTTAATTCCCTTTTTATTCGATCAGCTTGCAGAAGTTTCGTTTCTGCGACTTTGAAACTTCGATCCCCGCCAGGACCGACGGTTTTCAACGAATTGCGCGGAGCGAAGACGTTCAAGCTCGTTTGAACCTTTATTATTCAATGAATAGTATTAATATACGTGTCATTAATCCAATTAGTTTCTTTAGGATATCATGGCTAATATAAAGTGCGAATTCTCGCTTCAATGTTGGATATCGTGGAACTGAATGGTGCACGAATATTCTTTAGTATGTTCATTACGGTCCCCATCTTCCTGTACTTTCGTTAATTTATGTATGTTTCAACTATATACAGTACGAGCAAGTGAAACGTGAAATTGTTCCCGTTACTTCCTAAGGAATTTCACTCTAAAGGGACAACGAAGGTTAACGCAACGACTGGAAGTCGAGAAACTAATTTTTTGAAAAGACGATTCAAAGTGGAAAGCTGGCTAATTGATAAATAATTAGAATAGTGAATTCTATAGATTTGTTACGAAGTTTCATATAAAATAGGATACGATGCTGACTTCGAGAAAGTGAATTTCGAGGAGACTCTGGGTTCCCTTGAATACCGTGATTCAAGGAACTTCGTTTAAACAATAAACGCGAGGAAATAGCGGCCCTCCAGTGCATAAGAAACACTGAACAGTTAGGTAGAACGCGAAAAGGAAAGTTCAACGAAAAGATATAATTATAAAATGTCAGGCAGACCTCAGCGGAACGGTAATCCTATCGTTTAACCTTTTCTTTCTCTTACTTAATATTCTTGCGTCGTTGCGACTGAAACTGTGTACCATTGTTACCGGACGGTACTGCAAACTCATGACATTTCGGCTCCGTGGAGGAAATAGAAATTTCTTGTTTCGCGACAGGGGCACGCTTCTTTTGAACGATAAGAGCTTCTTGCATTTGTAATGGCGTTTAGATTGAACATTTTATGCGTTATCGCGTGTACGTAGGCAAACGCGCGGAATATATTCAAATGGAACCGTAATTAAACCGAATATGTGTATACGAACGTGAACATATTATATTATAACAACGAACTTGTTTAATTATATTGTATGTATTAAATATTTGATTATGTTATGTATATTTAATGTTAAGTTATATTATAACAAAGAAAAATTAGCATTCAAATTTTTCTCTATTTTTTAATTGTAGAACAATTTTTTATTACTACCTGATATTATTAGTTAGAAGCTTTATTATTGACAGAAAAGATTCGACTTGGGCAAATGTTGAACGTCGCAGTTGGCGATAAATTGTTCTTAAACAAATATTAGAGGAACGATCCTTTTTCATTTCGTTGAAGAATATTTGCTTATATTATATTATAACTACGAAATTAATTAAATATGTAACATATATTATATATTTAATCATATTATATATTAAAATATTCAATGAAATTATAACAAAGGAAAATTAGCAGCTACGTTGAAATTTTCCTCTATTTTCTAATTATAGAACAATTTTTTATTACTGTACCTGACATCATTAGTCAGAAGCTTTATTATTAGTTACAGAAAAGATTCGACTTGGACAAATATTGAACGTCGCAGTTGGCGATAAATTGTTCTTAAACAAATATTAGAGGAACGATCCTTTTTTCATTTCGTTGATGAATATTGGCCTTAACGTTTCAGTGGAAGACTGAAGGAACAGAGGAGCGAAGAACGTTTTCGTGAAAGAAAGCTTGAATTATCATCTGGACGTGGCTTCAAGGTATGGTTCCCTTTAATTAGACTGTCAAGTGCATTCCTTCGATTTGGCCGGCTGTTATTCTACGTGGCTCACTCAAGACGACCTATTTTCCGCTAAGTTGACAATTACGACCCCTTCGATTATCGATGGATCGCGTCGCAGCCTCGCGCTTCACTGTCTTTGCCATTTTCCGGTGACATTTCGATGAAACGTTGGAATTTAAATAACGAGAAGGTACACGTTCACTATGTATCCCTTCGATTTAATAATGTCATCTATATTTATACGTTGAATGAGATACATTTTTTACTTGAAACATTGTAATATGTTTAGTAAACTTACATATTACAATTTTTCAAGTTTTGTAATATATTTAATACATTTCAAGTTTTGTAATATGTTTAATAAACTTACATATTACAATTTTTCAAGTTCTGTAATATGTTTAATAAGTTTCAAGTTTTATGATATGTTTAATAAACTTACATATTACAATTTTTTAAGTTCTGTAATATATTTAATAAGTTTCAAGTTTTCTAATATATTTAATAAGTTTCAAGTTTTCTAATATATTTAATAAACTTACACATTACAATGTTTCTAGTTTTCTAATATGTTTAATAAGTTTCAAGTTTTCTAATATGTTTAATAAGTTTCAAGGTTTGTAATATGTTTAATAAGTTTCAAGTTTTCTAATATGTTTAATAAGTTTCAAGTTTTCTAATATGTTTAATAAGTTTCAAGTTTTCTAATATGTTTAACAAGCTTCAAGTTTTGTAATATGTTTAATAAACTTACACATTACAATGTTTCAAATTTTCAGACGAATAAACTGATAATACGTCATTTATATAAAGATAAATTGATGCCTGTACGATGTACGTACTGCACGAATGATTCCTGCCGCTCCAAACCACACTATTTACGCAACAACCGGCAAGAATCATTTTAACTTCGTGTCTGACTAATGCTCGACTGTTCTCCTTACATGTACGACTGCGTTCGTAAAAAAGAAAACAGAGTTAATACAAAATAGAGATTTTCATTACCGATTTCAAACAATACACAATGATATAATTATTCACTACTCTCGACTTGAGAGAATACTATTACAAAAAGATATAAATCGTTCTACCAGTCAAATGACCGATCGTGGCAGGTAAGACAGACTACAAATTTTTCTCAGAAAATTAACAAAAAAAGGAGTGAATATTGAAAAATACTTTATACATATCTTTTAGGAAAAGTCGTGAAGTATAAAGGCGATTCAATTGCCTTGTCTACAGAAAATTCTAATCGAAATTTTAAAAACAGTCATTTGACTAGTCGCGGTAGGAACAGTGTTAAAGAATACTGCAATAAACTAAAACTGCATTGCTCTATACCTGTTTGCCCGTTTAAGTTTACAATTTCTAACGGTTGCATTTATCACAGCAATTTACCTATCATAATCCGACTAAACCCCTAAATAAAGTCTAAACAATGATTAAAACCTCGTCGGAACGCTACTTCCTCGACCAAGACGACACCTACCGTCCGAAGCGAATCTTTCCGTGGCGGCGTTTCAGGCCTCGTTTCCAAACTTTATTCCCGAATTCAATTATAACAATTGGATCTCGCATTACCAGGATCCAAATTCAATTTGCCCGAACGGTTGAGACTGAACAGCGACCGGCGCGCGGCGGCGTCCGACAATTAAATGGATTGCGTCGCTCGGACACAGCCGCCGCGCCGAGCGTGTAGCGGCGATGCGACGGTTTTCGCGAGTCTTCTTCGTCGAGAGCGAGCGACGACAACGGGACAGCGAGCGTTCCCGGGAAGAATTGGGGCGCGGGGACGGAGCAGTCGCGTTAAAAATTTTAACGACACTTTCCGCTCGACGCTGCCGAGCAAGAATCTATGGATGGCCCCGATCTACCGGCCACCCTTCCGTTCCCGGCCTGTTACTCCGACTTCCGTCGGACGGGACCGCGCGTGCGCGGATTCCACTTTTCTCCGCTGCTCGCCGATGTCCCGATAACAAATTCCACTTTTTACGGTGGCTCCTTGTTTCCATTCTGCGCGGCTGTGTGCGAGAGATAATGGCGCAGAAGAGAATTTGCATGGAAACGTGAATCGAGAGCGTAGGACGGCGTCATGTGGGAGTAAATTGGTAATGGAAGTTTGATTGTTAACACGTTGAATGCCGTGGGGTCACCGGTGGCCCTCGACCAAATCTAATTACCATAGTTCGCTCGGTTAAACTATGACTATTTGGAAAAATTTGTGTATTGTAAATAATGCTACGGTGATGGTCAGCTGAATGGACGTGCAATAATAATGCAATTCAATCGAGTGATTTAATATTATATATTTTCCATTTTGTGTGTTTTCCTGTATGGAACCGTGCGGCATTCAACGTGTTAATAATTTTTTGGAAAAGGAGGAAAATTCGATGTATATTCTATGTTCACCTTTGCTCTAAAATATAATGATTGATCGATTGAGTAATATTTATGTTTGTTAAATTCTGTTTAAGATATTCGCCACGAGTCTCACGTGTTATTGTAAGGCAAGGGGTTAAGAGAAAAATGACAGGTTACGACCTGCTTGATTCGTGTTTATTGCTATCTTAAAAGCATTGGAAATTCGGAATGATTTTGGAAATGAATGGTTTCTATTGAATACTGTATTTTCCATTTTGTGTGTTTTCCTCTATGAAATCGTGCGGCATTCTGCGGCATTTTATTTATTTAACTATTTATTGATCTATTTATTTATTGAGTTATTTACTTTATTATTTATTTATTTGATTACCTATTCATGCATTTATTTATCTATTCATTTATTTATTTATTTGCTTATCTATTTATGTATTTATTTATTTATTTGTTTGTTATTTATTTATTTCTGTGTAGGGAATTTTATTTCTCACAGCTACGTTTATATATTTATATACTCATATAGTCATGCTAATGTATTTATTTATTTGCAATTTGTCCACCCCAACATTTCTTGAAAAATAAACGCCCTTAAATATTATTGTCGGATTGTTCGATGTGTATGGTTGTTTAAGAGATTCTTCGATTCGAAGTGATTCTAATTCTTAAGTGGTGAAACTGTGGTTGCAATATGGAAACTCGAAATATTTATATTTATGCGAAAAAATAAAGAATTTATCGCTGGAAGAATTAGTATCATGTCAAGCTTTACGATGACGTGTATACTCGTCAAACACAGTTAACTGGTTAAGCAGAATTGAATTAGCATGGACGTCTGCTCGATCCTTTTGAATTCAAATTAAATATTACTCTTTTGTTATTATTACACTTTGGAGCAAAGATTCATATAGAATATGTCTATAATATTATTTTTCCCTTGACACTAGGTTTACAAACATTTATTCTACAGTTTATTCTATTGTTCCTGGGGAAGTTGATATTCGTTCATTTAGATTTTGGAAATTGTAGATGTAGAAATAGACAATCAAACGAAAACCGATTGAAACATTTACCAAATAATGTTTATAAAATTCAATCTACGTCAAATTGACGCGTTCCGTAAATCTAGTGTGAATAAATCATTAATGACAAAGCAGTTGTATCGATCGTGGAGAAGTGAATCGTAGGGCAAAGGGTTAACCCTTTGCACTCGAGAGGTGGCTCTCAGTCATTCGATTCGATATAACAAAATTACAAAGTGTTATATATAATATTAAGATTTGTATAATTTATCAATATGTGAAATATCTGTACAAAATGACTTTGTTTCTTAAGTTACGTATGTTTTCTAATTAGTTCGGAAAATGTCGAATGTTCCTAACGAAAAGCTTCCGAGTGCAAAAGGTTAAACCCCCGAGTCCGGCGGGGGAAAATTCCGAAGCAAACCCTCTGTATTCCGGGACACCGTGTATACTAACTAGAATGAAGTAACTCGGTGGAAAACATGATGTTCTTTATTCCGTCAGCGTGATTAGCCAGATACGTGGTGGCTGGCCCCGTCCACCGTGACAACGGGCGGAACGTCTAACAAGAAAGTCAGCCAGTGTAAATGTTAAAAGTTGCGCGGGAATTTGCATAAAAGCCACGGAACTTCGGTTTCGCGGTTGAATGTCTGCACGTAGGCGGAACTGGGGCGAGGCCGGAACGGGAATCCTTGGAATCCCCTATTTTCCTCGCATCCCCTTGTTCTTGCCGCTGTTCCTGCTGGAACGCGTGACTCTACCCCTTTGTCAATGATCCCGCGGCTGGCTCCTTTGCCGACGCGTTCCCGCGGCGGACGGGACCGGTTCATGAAGAAAACGATTAACGCTCCCTCTTCGTTTGCGTTGTGCTACGATGTATAGCCAATTACGGTGCTATTGAATTTTGAAGGGTTGATGCGGTCTGTTTTGTGTTTCTTGGGACTGTCGAAATGGGACGCGCTGCGAAAGAGAAATTTAGAAAAGGAGATGGAATGTATGAAATGATAAATGTGTTGAGAAATGAAATGTTAGGCAATAAGAGTGTTAAGGAACAAATCGTTGGAAAATTAAGATGTTGAATTTTGAAGGGTTGATGTGGTCTGTTTTGTATTTCTGGGGACTGTTCAAAGTGGGACGTGTTGTGAAAGAGAAATTTGAGAGAAGAGAGAAAAATGATAGAATTGATGAGAAATGAAAGTTAAGAGGATTGAAATGTTAGGCAACAAGAGTATTAAGAAATAAAAACGTTGGAAAAGGGATAGTAGCTAAATATAAGTAATTAAAGGGCGAATAGATAAATAATTTCTTGTATCTAGTAATTGAATGATTGCTGAATTCCAAAAATGAACTAGATAAGTAATCCCTTGTATCAATAAATTACAATTTAATCATCGCCGAATTATAGATAAATAATTCCTTGTATCAATAAATTACAATTTAATCATCGCCGAATTATAGAAATGAAATTCCATTCCAACGACTTCCACAGGAGAAAACCAATTCCCATGACCCAAAAGCAACTTGTCACGGTATATAATGCGACCGTCTTGCAATTACGAAGGGTTCGAGCACCAAATCAGCTTAAAAAGTAAATTAATACTTTAACAGTTGCGAGGCGGACCCGCCACCCCAGCGGATTTCAAACTTCAATTTTCTGGACCGTCCTGACACGATCCTCTAATCCTGTTAACCGTTTGGAAACTTATTTAACAATTTCATAATCTCTTCGATACTATTACAATCCCAACCGATCGAATCGATTACCAAAATCTACCGTTAATACCAACGAATTCGAAATCGAATTTCGAGTAACATCTCGGTAACCTACGCCTCTAAAAAAACTTTCTATAACCGCGACACGTTAAACTCCATTTCCACGAGCATTTCAAAGATTATTCCATACGATCATACAAATCTAGCATTATGAAACATTAGAAACGAAATGATCAGAAAATTAGCGGATTCGCGAGTGAAACGTTGAAAAAAAGCGGAGAGACCCGAGTGAAATTAGAAAGTTCACGGGCAAAAATTCGTCTCCGATTTTCGAAGCGCGGCCGCTGCGTCAAAGAGACCTTAAACAAGCATTAATTAAGCGCGAACCGGGATGCCTGATTACACGTTTCCCCGCGGTGCTTTAAACGAACCGTGATTTCGTGCATCAGTGAAAAATTGCTTCTGAAACATTTCGCTCGAATCGAAGAAAGCCTGAATGGCGGAGAGGAGAACTGGGACGCGTATGCGGCGGCCTGTGATTGGAATAAAGGATGAACTGATAAAGAAGGGAAAAACCGGCGGGGGAGGGGGAGGGAGAGGGACGAAGTGGAAGGGTTGCATCCCCCGAATGATGAAACGAAACGGCGGCTTTGTTCTTCTGTTCTTTTTTTTTGTTTGTTTTTTTTTTGTTTTTTGTTCGTTCGACGAATGAATCCGATGCATCGTTAAAATATCGTTGCCCCGGCGCAATATTTCAGATTCCATCGCACGCGAAGAAATTGAAGAATGTAACGGGGCGCGATTAAAATGTCAGCTCGTTTCGCACATCCCTCTGCCTTTTCGGCACGGCTGAATTTTATCCGAGATAAACACGGGATTTGTTTGAAAGATAACGCGAACGCAACTTTTGTATTCGTCGCACGCCGACGCTGGATAAATATTGAGAAATCTGGATTATACGCGGAAACTGGAGGAAATGTTTCGATATTACGACTCTCGAGAGAGAGTGTTCGGTTGTTTGAGTTTTAAAAGTTTTTGAATTATTGGTGATTTTGGTTTGAAGGTGTCCGTGTTCTGATGTTGAAATGGTTAAATGGACAAATGGTCAAACGTTCCAACATTCAAATGATCAAATGGTCAAATGTTCCAATGTTCCAATGTGTCAATGTTCCAATGTTCTAGTGCTCCAATGTTCCAATGTTCCAATGTTCCAATCTTTCAATGTTCCAATGTTCCAATGTTCCAATCTTAAAATTTTCAACCCTTCCAATCTTCCAATCTTTCAATCTTCCAATCTTCCAATCTTCCAATCTTCAAATTTTCAAATTTTCAAATATTCCAATCTTCAAATCTTCCAATCTTCAAATCTTCCAATGTTTCAATGTTCCAATGTTCCAATGTTCCAATGTTCCAATGTTCCAATGTTCCAATGTTCCAATGTTCCAATGTTCCAATGTTCCAATGTTCCAAACTTCCAATCTTCCAATCTTCCAATCTTCCAATCTTCAAATTTTCAAATTTTCAAATTTTCAAATATTCCAATCTTCAAATGCTCCAATCTTCAAATCTTCCAATCTTCAAATGTTCCAATGTTCCAATGTTCCAATCTTCTAATCTTCAAATTTTCAAATTTTCAAATTTTCAAATTTTCCAATCTTCAAATGTTCCAATCTTCCAATCTTTAAATGTTCCAATATTCCAATATTCCAATCTCCAAATATTCAAATCCTCGCTGCTTCAGATTCCCAATCCGTCACTTATCAAAGCCTCAAACGTGCATCACATATCACACCCTCAGTTCACGAGATACTTAATCTTCGCGCATCCAAGTTCGCAATTTCCAAATCAGAAGTCATTGCCCTCGCGAACTTCCGAACCCCGAGTTCCAGTGTTTATTAGCGATGTACCACTTCCCACGTACGTATCATTTCACGATGCAACATCCGCTGAAAAGAAGAAGATATCCAGGATCCATTCCGCGAGAATACGGCACGATGATACACCCAGGTAAGGGGAAACCGTGATGCTCAAGAAGTGGAAGTCGCGAAGTTTGCAACGTTAAGGAATGCAAAGTTAGCTCGCCCTAACTGGGAATCCTTGTTTCCACCGAATACCCGGAATCCCCTTCCTCCCTCAGGAAAGAGAAGTAAACCGTTTATTGCGTTACATAAAATACTTCCCTTCAACTTCCACGCTAACAAGCTACATTCCCGTGCTTATGATACATCCGACACACAGAACAGCCCATAAACCAAAAATAAACAATTTTCACACTCCTCATAAATATTTCATTTCATCCCCTCCTTCCTTATTTCCAAATTTCTCCTTATACAACCACATCCCAATATTCAATTAAACAATTCTTTAAATTATTACTTTTAGTTTACTTTCCAAATTATTCTTCCTAAAATCCATATCTTCTATAACCCATTATGGAGGCACGAAGTCCTTCTAATGACAATAGATACTTTCCATTTCAATTCCAACGTTATATAACACTATTCCTACCGACACTCCACGTATACCTATTCCTACCGCGACCAGTCAAATGACCGTTTTTAAAATTTCGATTAGAATTCCCTATAGACAACGTAATTGAATCGCCTTTATACTTCACGACTTTTCCTAAAATATATGTATAAAACATTTCTCAATATTCACTCCTTCTTTAAGTATTAAAAGGTACTGCAATAAACTAAAACTACATCGTCCTATACCTGTTTGCCCGTTTACGTTTACAATTTCGAACTGTTGTATTTATCACAGCAATTTACCTATCATAATCCGACAGTAAACCCCTAAATAAAGTCTAAACAATAATTAAAACCTCGTCGAAACGCGACTTCCTCAACCAAGACACCTACCATCCGAAACGAATCTTTCCGTGGCGGCGTTGCAAGCCTCGTTTCCAAATTTTATTCCCGAATTCAATTTTAACGATTGGATCGCGCATTACCAGGATCCAAATTCAATTTGCCCGAACGGTGTTAAATAAAACAACGGAATTTACTTGCGCAATATTTTCATTTTTCAAATGAAAATCATTTCGTATAGCAACACGTTGGCAACCTTCAATTCTCATTACGCGAGTAGTCAAATTTCGGGGGTTGGTCCACTGTGCTACGCGAAGAAAATAAACCGACCGTTTCTCGCGGCATTATTTCGCGGAATATTTGCCACGGGCCGGTGACCTATCGTCTTGGCTCCGATTCTGCGGCTTTCATGCACCGTCGCATTTTTCTCGGCCCCATCTTTTTATCGTGACCCCTGCTCACAAGCTTCTTATCCTCGCGGGCCCGCGCTCACTTCCGTTCGTACGGTTTCCTCGATCTCCCGTGGCCGCGATCGAATTCTCTATTCCCAGGGACAATATGTTAAACGGACAAACAGGGAAATAGGATTTTTATCCACAACGAATTTCACCCTTGTCTCCTTCGACCCACTCGACATACTTTTCGACTCGAAATCGAACTCGCCGACCGAAAACGTTCGCGTGGCTTTTTTAAGACGTGAATAGACACGAGAATGTTGTGCAAAAAGGAATGTTGTATAAAACATACTCGTTGCAATAAATATCTTTGAAATTTATCATTTGTCTTCGTCGAAATAGAAAATTGTATATTTGATAAAAGTTTGTATACTTCTGGAAATCTACAGAGGATCGAACTGTTTTCGTTGGAGCTTCGTTGGACATTCGGAATGGTGATTCGTTAATTAACGACTGGGTTTTGTTATGAGATGAACTTTGAACATCTCCCGTGGACGATATGAAATGTAAATTCCGAAGTAAAGACACAGATTACTGGGAAATGGGTCTGTAAAAGTTTTTACAAATTTCGTTTAATAAAGTCCCTTCCAATCCCGGGCATCTCTCTGAATATTTACGACTGCCCCGCATATTTCTCGAAAATACTGTAACTGTAGATCTTATGCATTGATGTTACACATAAATTTGAATAAATTTTGCTAAATAATGTTCCTTTTATTTTCGGTCTCGCGGAGTCTGCAGCAGTAGAAACGAAGTTTTAAATTATTCCCAACCTCCGCAATAAAATAGTGCGTTAACGTAGAGTGCATATGTGAAAAGGAATCTGGAAAATATAATCTATTAATCTATTCCTAGAAAATCTTACTATAATTTATCCTATCGTGTTATCTCTTATCGGCTTCCAGCCTTTTAATAGATATGATAATACACACGTTTTGAATAATAATAACTGTTACGTTCGGTATGAAGTTTATTTATTTGCAGACACTATGGTATCAACATTAATTTTTTATTAAAAATCTTGTCGCCTCACCTATAATTTAGAAATTAAGAAATTAAAGAGTTAAAATGAAATGTTATACTCCTGTTATCAATATTAACAATTCTTTTACAATTACTGAGAAGCTACGAATATTTCTCTAAAAAATCATTAACGAAAGCAACTCAGTAATAGCAAAACTAAATACAATTCAGTTGAAGTCTGAATAAGCGCACGCTTATGGTTTTCATACAGAAATCGGTAAAATCCAGTTCAAGTGATCGGTAGTTCTAGTGTTAATATCTGTAGTATACACAGGTAATGCACAGAATTCTTCTTAATGTCCGGGAAATCATGAACAAACAATAAAGTAGTTTCAATATAGATAGAAGTTAATCTGTCTCAGTTAACGACTCGTTCACACACACGAAACAACGTTCGCTAATACAGAAATTCGCCATTGATTTAACCCAACGAAATTATAAAATTAAAAATTCAGTATTAAATTATTTTATAATCTACCAACGCATGGAACATCGAAATAAAACTCACTTAATTTATGCAAGATATCTCTTTACATTAATTGTAAAAAACACCATATATATTTCATCAGAAAATAAGGGATATTTGTTGCGAAAAATATTCTCTGAAATTCGATGAAACTTATTTTTCTTATTAACCCTTTGCACTCCACAATATTTTTCATTACAAGCATTCATTGTTTCCTGACGAAATATTAACAATATTAGCGACTTACATAAAGAAACATCTTGCATAGATTATTGGGCAGAGTTGTTTTATTTCTGTTTCATTCGTTAATACCTGATTCGACATTTTATACTGAATCTTTCAGTTTACAATTTCGTTGCGTTCGATCAAACGGCGACTGAGAGTCGCCCCTCGAGTGCAAAGGGTTAAAAATTTCGGCGCCCCCCAGGTTGGGAGCCGTAACGCTAGAGCGAAGCCGTGTTTACGTTGGTAAATGAACGCGGACTGCTTTTTCACAGCGATCGCCGAAGAAACGCGTGGGCGCGAACGCAAACAAACTCGAACAGAAGCACCGGGATCAACTTAAGGTCAGACACGGCGTGGCTGCTCGCAGTTGAACGGATTAAAAGGCTACAGAAAGGCTTTGCACTTGCGCCAAGGGCGACGGAAGCATGGCCGTAAACCTCGTGGGAGTTATAAATCGAGCGTGGGCGTGAAATTACGCGTCCCGTGAATGAAACCCGCTGCCGTGATCAAGCTCATGTTAATAGAACAGATCGAGTTTCTAGTTGGACTTTTAATTACACGCCGACAGCGTACGCGGTTTGTAAAGGTTAAACCCTTGTCCTACGACTTCTTTGAGAACTACGTTCGCTCGAACTAATTCATTGTTAATGATATGAAAGACGAAGAGAAGGGTTCTATGTGTACCTTGAGTATAAATTTAATCCAGTAATTAACGATTGATAATAGAAAAGCCTTTGATCTGTGTTCGTATTTCAGTTTAATGATATTTATACGTGATAATTATTTAGATTTTCTTCATCTTTCTCGAATTAATCGTTTTAAAGGTAATTAGAATCTGAGGATTTTAAGGAAATCTTGTTACTATCATGTGCTTTAGGTTTTGAAAGTATTTCTATATTATTTTTGTGAGATTTTTTAGTGGATTCTGACAGTATTTCGAGTTTGTGTATATTTGAAGCTTAAGATTCTTCTGCGAGAAGCAAAGAGAATGAAATGATTGTACTTTAACAAGTATTTGATGAGTTCAATTTCAAGGTGTCCAAATTGTAAGAGGATGAATTACTAGAATGATGCATGAATTGTGAATTGTAATCGTATTAACCAACGCGAATTCCCAAACGAAGCACCAAGAATATTCCGAACAGCGACGGTTTAAAATAAGATCGTCACAATTATTTCCATTTCGAACTGTTCTAATTGAATCTCTTCGGCAATTTGCGTACGACCCTCGTCAAGGAAAGTAACGACGTTCCGTACTCGGCCAATGAAAATCGGCTGCTCGCTCCATTAATTTTACATCGAACTATTATAATTGATTCCTGCCAGCTATTCACGAACGGTCCTTTCCGAGAAAAGCAATAACAATACTTTACCGTCAGGAAATTAAGACACAATGGATTCTCCATCGATCCGGCCGGGACTTATCCGCGAAACGAGCTTCTGTCGCAACACGGGAACAGGACTTAAGGTGAATATACACTAGCACATGCAACTTGGAATGTCCGCGTTCGAACTATCGTCGACATTTCTAGAAATGCAATTACAAAAGTAGAACTACTATAGAAAATAGCCTTTCTATCAATTATTACAATCTCTAGTTTCCAATTTATGTCGTAATAATGACAAACAGACTATGAATTCTTATACTCATAAGAAATTCGAAAGTGCAGCATACAATACACGTAATTTGAAAGAATACGTAAAATTATCACTGTATAAAGCTCTTTGTAGTATTTTTTAAGAAAAATTATTTACCACCGTAGTTCTCTTTTTTGTAAATATCTTCTTAAAAAATTGTGGTTGCATAAAAATCTGTAGTATGATATAATAAAATAAGAGCAAACGAAATACAAGTGTATACACTTGAGCGTCCAGTGTTTAACGCGAACAGCCGCGCCCGACAAAATGGCGGGTCTCGGTTTTCTTATTTCGCAAGGATTGATGAAGCTAAAAACACCCGAAATGATTTGGAAAATAAATAGTTTCACTTTATTACTATAATCGACGTACGGAGAAACCGAAAAGAAATCTATTGTTATAATTTTTGTAAGAATCAAACGTTAATCACTCTCGGTTGTTCTGCTAAGGAAAAACGTCGCAAGTCTGCTGCTAGTGTACCCGCACCTTTAAAATCGTGGAACGTTTCCTCCGCGTCAAGTCTTTCGAGGTAAGGACTCGATAACAATCTACCTCATAATTGCTCCTCTGCAACGTGATATTACGCGATTGTAAAACTCACCGATTCTGCCCCGTAATTACTGTTATAATCGTTCTTCAAGTTCGCTGGCTCGAACGACTGTAAATCCGCCGAGGAATTCCTCTCGATCGCGGTCCACGCTGTATCGGGTGTACCGAAACGAAAGAACGGCAAATCGAAACTGAATTTCGAAGTTTAATTGTTTTCTGTCCTGAAAGAATATTTGATAAATCTTTAACGATTACAGTATTGGAAAATGAAATATTCTCGATATCACTGCGAAAATTGTCTCATTCATTTGGAAATATGTGAATAATAATGAAGTTTCTGTTTTATTTTCACTGTAGAAAACCATATTAATTAATTAGTGTATAGAATCTTTCCGATTTAAGAATAAATAGCCAATGCATGTTCAATCTAATTTTCACAAGTTACTTGAAACTGAAGTCAAAGTTCTTCTTTCTTGATGTTCGTTAAGTATATAGAAAATATACAATGCAACGAGAAGACTTTAAACCAATAATTAAGAAATCAAAAACTAAGGGTGCCTACAATTATCACACAGCGAGCCGTAACCGTAAAGAAAGAATACCGTGCCATAAAGATACTATCGCGAGAATAAACCTCGAAAGAGTATCGCACTATAAACTATAGACTATAAACGCCACTTTGGCGCGCTTCAACTTCAACGGACGCAAAAAACACCGGAAAGATCGTTCCCCAGGCGCGAAGTTAAAAAATAAACGCGGAATTTTCTAACGCGGCGCTTATTTCTCGTGAATAACTTCTTTGAAAGGTTCTTTGAAGTTTCGCGGCCCATTTACGCTAAAGGAATCATTCAACGGGACTGGCCGTGCAAAAGTAGTCCGTGAAATTTCCGCGGGAATGGAAAACGGTCATTGTTGTAACAACGTTACAAAGTGAATCGCGCGCGCGCGAGGGAAATAGTTCGCCCTGTGCATTGTTTATGCATCGCGCCGCTTGATCGAACCCTTTTAATATGCAAACCGAGAGCCACAATGTTGTCACGTTCGCACGTGGGAACGGCACTCGTTTATTATCGCCGCGTAATGAATGGACTGTCACTCGGTTCCTCCCTATCTCTCAATGTCTTCCTGACCGCGACGCGTTCGCCGCGTACTACAGAGAGCCGCGGCTGCGCCGGGATAAATAACGGATATTTCATGAACAGCTTCGACGTATCCGAACGATAAAAAGTATTTCCATAAACACGCGACCCAGTTCCCATCGTTCCGAAAGTATAATAAATTTCATTCTTTCGTTTAGTTTTTAATTCCTTCGCGAGAGAGCATGATTGTCTTGGATGTTATCCTTTCGATTTACGCGGAGGTACAAAGATGTAGAATCTAGAGAATTTAGAGAATTTAAAGGATTTATGGAATTTACGAAATTGAATTGAAATGTTTGTAAATAATATTGCAAAGTATATATAATGTAATGAACAAGAATTACGGCCGCACAGTGGATGAATTCGTATCAACTTCGGCAATTTTTTAATAGAAATATTGCGATTCTTTAATTCTGCTCGCTAGTATAGAGAATTTTGCGGAGAATCATTAAATTAAACAATTATATATTATTTATGATGTATTATTGTGAGTTATATATTATATTATTGTATGTTACATTATGTAGTGTGTGATATGTGAATAAATATCTGAAATTGTATGTAATTTATGTTAATAAATTTATTCTTATGTGCCATATAATTGCATATAATTGCATATTATTATATTGCGTTCTTATATTTTCTTATAAAAAGTCGATATGGACCTGTCTTTAATTATGGCCACCCAGATCAGTGTTCGCGATGAGAAGCGTGTTCGCAGCTCGCGTTCTCGATGAAAGATGAAGCGAGGTTTGTTCAACAATTAATTAAACAAGACTCTCTCGTCTCTCCTCGGGTGTAGTCGATGTAAACCGAATTAGTTACTAGGAATCTTTCAACAGCAAACTGTTGCTTGCGTTTGTAATTCCATTAAACCCGATTAAAATCAAATTTAGGAAGTGTTCACGTTGCAACGATGACATCTGTGAATTTAAAGTTTCCTAAAGAATACAAATTCTATTTAACCCTTTGTCGGCAGCACGTAGCATTAACGATTTATAATTTCTATTACAGAATAAAACGATAATTTGTCTGAAGTGCCATTTGTATATTAAATTGCAGACTACAATATATAATATAATACATATCCCGACTTTTACAGAACTAATAATAAAAAATCAAGCAGCACAGTACGCTAACTGCGAAGACAGTCGTCAAACTAAATGACGAAAGCGAACGTTACAAATTAACAGTATCGCGAAAGTAACGTTCACAGGAAAAGAAGGAAACGAGGAAACAAGTTAACACATTGCGCATCAACTTTTTGACTTTTCCAATGATTATAAAATTAACTATAGGAAACGTCCAGAATTCGATTGAGGAAAAGCTATTAAACTGAGAAAACAATTATAAGTGAAAATTTCGGAATCGGTAGAAATAGTGTTGAATAGCATTTTTGATCTCGTTAGATAACTACTCTTATTAATTTTTTTGCGCACACCCAATCGCTTCCGCATTTTTGGTAAATATCCACGAAAGTTGTTCAGCGTCCAAACGGTTAATCGGAAGAACAAACCGAGGGACGAGGAAGAGAGAGGACGAAACGAAAGCTAGACAGCAGACGCGCGACCAAGGGTCATTATCACGAACTGACCCGTCCCAGTTCGTCGAGACTCGTTGCCAATGAATATTTCGCGGCGAGTGGCCAGCGGCCGGTTTTCCTCGTTCCGCTTGTCTTTCGGGAGTTCGTCTTGAATTGCAGGAAACGAGAAACGAAGAAAACAAAGAACAGAGTAGAGAGAAAGGGGAGGGGAAGGGGAGGGTCGGTTGTTCTTGAAACTAGCTAATTCCTCGGCGAGGCGTGATTGGCCTGGACCCGAGCCACGATCTAAATGTCACGTTCCCAAGAACGAAAATTCGTCGACCGGCGCTGGCGAACGTCGGCCACTGGCCGTCGTCGGAAGTAATGACCCAATTTCAATTGATTATTTCTTGTAAGCGAGGCCGCTCGTCAATCGTGATGCACTTTATTCTTTCGAACCAGCATCGTTAGAACATTTTAATCTCGCATCGTTCCGTGTCGCAAATGAGTCAGCTGGAACTGGGAAGAGCGAACAGATTTTCGTTTGGAAGACTAATGATATACGTAATTGATTAATCAATCTTTGTTAACCCCTTGGCCTATGATTTCTTTCTCAACTCTGATCGATATGACTACTTTGTCATTGATAATTTATTGGAAAAAGAAAAATTCGAAGCATATGTTAAGCGTATATTTCCTTTTAAGTATAATAGTTGATTACAGAGGAATATTTACTTTGAATTCGAATGAACCGAGTGATATATTTGTTGAATCATGTTGAAAATCTTCACCGCGAGTCTCACTCGTAGGGCAAGGGTTAAAGTACCGGAGTTGTGAAATTTGTCACGATATCAATTCTTTTCACGATTGAACCTTTTCATACGATGACTCGTGAAGATTCCTAGATTAACTTTAATCAATTAAATTTTAATAAGCTTCTAATAAAAATCTATTTTCCTATTACCAATCGATTATCCTCAAACTCCTCTGCATTTCCTCGAAATCGTCGATAATAAAATATTACACGAGTTTAATAACGAAAGTAAGTAATACCTCAAGAGGTCATGAAATACGGGGAAATAATTTTCAATGGTACATTAACACGTTGAATGCCGCACGATTTTGCCGAGACAAATATAGAAAATGAAAATAATGGAGCATCAACTTATGCCATTGAATAACGTTGTTATTATTACAGGTTTGAATTGTTGAATGTCAAACTAAGTTGTATTACTTGTAATATAGAAAAGTGTTCAAATAATCATCGTTTAATCGAGTGAATTATAGTAATTCGATTCGGTTGAGGTCACCGGTGACCCCCATGGCATTCAACGTGTTAATTTATAATTCTGTTTTCATAGTACAAATGTTCACGAGTAGAAGGGTAGCGTTGTTTTCAAAGTAGAAAGGAGAATAATTGTAAATTGCAAGAGAAGGTGGAAGAAATCGTTGACTAAGATCACTGGATTCTCTCCCACTGATGAAACGTTCGACGGGCCACGCGTGGAATACCGATTCCTCGTAATTCCTCCCGCGATTTCATACAATTACCGTTCCGAAACGAAACCCGTTAGACCGCGAAAGTATCACGGAGAAGATTGCTACGTCACTGGGGGATTCGAATCGATCGCCTTAGTATATACGTACCTGTACGGAACGCGCTCGCAAACTGAAACCCAATCCCAATGTTCGCGAATCGTTCCTCGAAGGAACGAAAAATCGTCGGCAACGCTTGATTCGTTGCTCGCAACACTTGTAAAAGCCTCGTTCGAACATTGACAAAATTTATTATGAACGATATCATTCGTTTCTTGGGCTTCTCTTGCATTCGTAAATCATTTACTGTCAAAGTCTACTGACAAATATATAACTCACCGTGGATTTAACAGAGTAACAATACAATTTACAGTTTAAAGAATTCGATGACTCTCCGCTTGTCACAAATGAAAATGAAGGAATTGATGGATGACAAACTCACCCTCGCCGGCTTTACTAGATCTCTGCAGTTCTTGCGTTAAGACTGGCAGCCGAAGGTCCATGCAAGCTACCTTTCACGCTCGAAAGTCTGCAATCAGAGGTAAGATTATTGTAACGATGATAGTTCGTTATGATTGTTGAAAACGCGTCGGTCGCAATCTTACTTTCAAACGTTAAGTCATTTCCTAATAGAATCCTTTCGATTTTCTCATTTTATTCTCCGAGACAATTTAACCTTCGCACTTGCATTTACAATTTGTCTTCAAATTCGAAGACAATGCAAATAATTTTCCGTTCATAACATAAGAACAAAGACAAATCGTAAAAACTATTGTGTGTAGGATATTAATTTGATAATTTCTTGTTTTTTATATACTATAACATTTGTATACATAATCAATTAAAAAAACAATAACATACAACAACGACTTTTACTTATATCATTTACTTATATGTGAATATGACGTTTCCACTGAAATTGCTTCGAGTTGCTGGTAATACGAATGAAAAGAACTCTGAGTGCAAAGGGTTAAATTCAAGGAAATCAGTGAACATTCATTATTCCATCTGATTTCTCAATATCTCAAACATAGAGTCGGATTACGTGGAAAGCGTAATCAGAAAAATTCGTTCAGCTTTATTCCTCGGCTTTGCATTTCGGTATCGGGCGGGAATAAAGGGAGAATTCTCAGGTGCAAGGAGAAATGTTTACGACGGCAACTCGGGGGATGCAGGCGGAAGAAGCTTGGCGAGGGACGAAAACGAGAGGCGAGATTTTTCTGTCTATCTGCATGGAACATCGTCATGAACGCTCTTAATATTGTAGAGCCGGGGAAAAATGCGACAAAGGGGCGGGGGAACGGCGGGAGAAGGAGGGGACGAAGAGGGACGAGCAGCGTCAAACTACGGAAATTTTTAATCTCGAAGGAAAGAGGCTCCCGCGTGACGTTTGCCCGATTCCAGCCCCGTTAACCCCCGCATACGTTACTCTTTATTAAACCGGCGAAGTTCCGCGACTGCACGGCTGAATTTAAAACGGAAAAAAAGGAACGGCCGCCCACCGGCTTTATCCATCTGGAAAGTCCGAGGCTTTTGACCCATGAAAATCGACCCTGTTTTTCAGCCACTCGCGCGGATGGACGACGCGACTTTCGCTCGGCCTTCCGCAGTTCCTTGCCCTCCTTTCTTTTTGCAAATTTGTGCATTTTTTGTTTCGCTCTGTACGACGTTTGGAATTACTTATTTTGTTTTATTTTGTTTATTGAAGATTTGTGATTTCGTGCTACCTATTGTTCGGAATTTGGGATTTCTTGGTTTGCTTTATTTGATGTTTGGGGTTTATTGGTTTGCTTTATTTGGAGTTCGGGGTTTCTTAGTTTGCTTTATTTGAAGTTTGGGATTTCTTAGTTTGCTTTATTTGAAATTTGGGATTTCTTAGTTTGCTTTATTTGAAGTTTGGGATTTCTTAGTTTGCTTTATTTGAAGTTTGGGATTTCTTAGTTTGCTTTATTTGAAATTTGGGATTTCTTAGTTTGCTTTATTTGAAATTTGGGATTTCTTAGTTTGCTTTATTTGAAATTTGGGATTTCTTAGTTTGCTATATTTGAAGTTTCTACTTCCATAGTTTGCTTTATTTGAAGTTTCTAATTTCTTAATTTGCTATATTTGAAATTTGGAATTTTTTATTTTGCTTTATTTAAAATTTGGGATTTCTTAGTTTTCTTTATTTGAAATTTGAGATTTCTTATTTCGCTTTATTTAAAATTTGGAATTTCTTAATTTCTCTTTATTTGGAATTTGGGATTCCTTAATTTTCCATATTCCAAATTTTCGAATTTTCGTTTCACTTCACTCGAAATTTGTAATTCCTTATTTTACTTCCATTGTAAATTTGTAGTTCCTTTATTCGCTTCACCAGAAATTTCCAATTTCTTGTTCCCTTTTACCAAAAACTCATTTCAATATTACAAAGCAAAAGATAGAAACAACATACCTATTTATACACACTCGTAACTATTTGCACATTTTAAAATCTACGCATTCGTGTATTTAGAAATTCATTTTTCTATTCTTCCAATATGAAACGCGCATTTCATAAGCTGCGAATTGTTATAAATTCCAACGAGAGCTCCACGGCAGAACACCCTCCACTTAATCGTTCTTTCTTTTACTCCGACGTAATTAAGGTTAACGGTGATTCAGTGATGCTCCTCAAGTACGCGAATCGTAATACCGATGCCGCAAGGATAACTTAACTTCGCGCAGCAGACTCGGTGAACGCAATTCACATCCCGGTAGTTGCATATACAATTACGTCTACGTAATCTTGCGTTTCACAAGCTGCGTCGCATATAATGGCGTGTCATGAAACAGGCTAAGCCGTAAAATGCCTGACATTTCCCTCTGAAACGGAGGAGCAACAATTTTCCCTTAATCTTATTATTGTCCACTGTATTGTTCAACGCTTCCGTCTGAAACGACGAGACCGTTCGTTCGAAATTTCTGACGGAACCGGATTAAAAAGTTTGAAATCGGAATTGAATATCAAACTACTTTCATCCTAATACCATACTAAAACAATTCCAATCAAACTAGTTAAACTACAATAACGAAGCGAATAAAAGGAACAAAAAATATCTGTTCCATTAACGTTAAAAATGGAAAGCATATTAATTAGAAAAGATAAAACTCAATCGTTTGAATAACTGAACCATAGTTCACAATAACTCTTACATCAATATCAAACATAGTTATAAACATTAACATTCATACCACACAGTGTCTCTCGAGAATTGAATTTTTTTAACTGAAACGTCACGAATTCGAACTGATAGTTCTATTTTCCAAAATATTCTCCGTCGTTACTACATTTTCAATGGCGTTTAGCGCTGTCTAATTTAAAACATATAAAGTTCTACGGAGATAACGTAAATTCCAGTGTCGGAAGTGTTCTCGAAAGTTTCGCAGCGGCGTGGGTGGTACGCTAAGAGGTGCATTTGCATTCGACAGCCGAACCGACCGGCTCTTTATTTCAGAACAGGCTGAAAGTGACCGTCTCCCCGCCTAGTGGCTATAAACTTTATTACACTATCGCCTTTCTCCTTGGGAGAGGCTCACATTATTCATAAGACGATCCGATACATAATTCCGGGCATGTTAGCCCAGCGACCCCGTTTTGTTCACGAGTAAATCCCTTGATCGCCGGTCATCATCGGGGGGTTCGATCGTGAGGCGTATCAACGGTCACGGGATAGGAGCGTTCGCAAAGAGTAGGATATAAAATGGCGGACGGCCGATTGGATCGAACATCCGCGCGCTACAGCGCGCCCTCGCGAAAAAATCTCCTCGCGTCGAGCTCGCCGGCTGCGATGTACGAAAAATACGCTAACAAGAGCGCAATCTTGAAATCAGTTTATTGACACAAGTCATTAACACTAAAACTACCAGTCAAATAGACTTTTTGAAATTCCTCTATAGAAACTCCAAGGCTATCGAGACTTCAATTGGTTTACAATTCAGCTTTCGTATTGATCAATTGATTTCTTTAATAATTTCTTACAGAAGCGTTTGTTATCTTTTTAATAATTGCAAAAAGAAGACGTCTGGTAGGTTTAGTATTAAATGATGACCCATTCCTTGACTTCTTTTGCGATTACTGAAGAGGTACGAATTTGAGAAATTAATGAAGAAGCTGATCAAGTAATAGCTAAGCTGAAGTTTGAAATAATTCAAATGTTAACCCTTCGCACTCGAAAGCTTTAGACTGGAAATATTCAACATTCTCCGATGAGATATAGCCGACATCGTTTGAAACTGATTTTGACAATAATTCAGAGATAAATTAAGGAACAAAGTTATTTTATTCAAATGTTTCGCATAGTAATACAAAGTTTAATTTAAAATGCTAAATATTCAACTTCATAGTTTTGCTGTATCGAATAAAATGGCGACTGAGAGTCACCTCTCGAGTGCAAAGGGTCAATAAATTCACGTTTGTAGTTTCTATAATGAAATTTTCGAAAATCTAGTTCTAGTGCTAACCCTTCGCACTCGAATTCTACCAAATTCAGTGAGTTTTGTCTCTCGAATGAAACTATCCTGAAGAAATCTACCTTATTATTCCCGAATAGAATCGCGCATCGACAGAGCCGGGTGTCCCAGATTTTTTAATAAGCCTCTAATAAAACTCTATTTTCCTATTACCAATCGATTATCTTCAAACTCCTTTGCATTTCCTCGAAATCGGCGATTATAAAATATTACACGAGTTCAATGACGAAAGTAAATAACACTTCAAAGGTTCATGAAACGCGAAGAAATAATTTTCAAGTAGAAGGGAGAATAATTGTAAATTGCAAGAAAAAGTAAAGGAATCTACCATCTTACTACTCCCGAATAGAATCGCGCATCAACGGAGCCGTGTGTCCCAGATTTTCTCACAGAAGCTTCGAACGTCGGATCGCGAGGAGCTCGACGAGCATCGCGGGGATTCCCGAATACGCGAATCCTTCGCTCCCCGCTGTGTGTAAAGTATCGTAAACTCGTGTCTCGAAAGGAATTCTTGAGAGTTTCACTCTCAGGTCGATACGGCCGGCATAACGCTGCCGGCACGGTCGGAGCGGCGCGCGTGGCGTATACCGTATCTCGGTGGCCTGGCAGTCAGGGCTGATGTAACGCTCGGGGGAGGCCGGCGTCCCCGGCGGCCCATCGCGAAAGAATCATCGTGTACGTGGAGCCGGAAGATCGGAAAAGGTGGTATGCACAATTTCGCGGGGGGTCGAGGGAGGCCGCGCGAAACGGGTCAAGGGTGATTAAGGGACCCTCGTGTGTGCGCCGCGGAATCGGGGTCAACGGGATCCCGGCACCGTTCAAGGAGAAAGAGAGAGATGGAACGAAAGGGGAAGAGGAAGACGATGGTAGAGACGGAGAGAGGGGAGTGATACAGAGAGAAGGAAACGAGGTACAAAGGGAGAAAGTGAGGTGACATAGGGGAGAGAGAGGTGATGGAGAAGATGGAGCAAGAGATGTGATGGAGAGAGGATGCGGAGGAAGAGGGAGAGATAGGAAGAAGAGATGGGAAGTGATACAGGAAAGGGAAGAGAAGTAATAGAGAAAAAATAGAAAAAGAAGTGATACAGAAAAGGGAAGAGAAGCGATGGACAGAAGATAGAAAGAGAAGCAACAGAGAGAAGAGAAGACAGTGATAGAAAAAAGAGAAATGATAGAGAGAAAAGAAAAAGCAGTGATACAAAGGAAAGAGGAAGAGAAGTGATAGAGAAGATAGAAAAAGAAGTGATACAGAAAAGGAAAGAGAAATGATAAAGAGAAATAGAAAAAGGAGTAATAGAGAGAGAAAACAGTGATACAAAAGAAAGAGAAACGATAGAGAGAAGAGAAAAAGCAATGATACAGAAAAGAAGAAGAGAATTGATTAATAGAAGATAAAAAGACGAACAATAGAAAGACAGAAAAAGAAGTAACGTCGAAAAAAGCAGAAGTAACAAAGAACAAAAGATCACGAGAAACAGGAGAGTAAGAGCGCAGAAAGAAAAGCACGTTAGAGAGAAAGAGACAAAAGAAGAAAGTACAAGCTGCAGTATAAGAGAAAGAAAGACAGAAACCAGAAACAGTGCATAGAAAGGAGAACGTACATCGGTAGAAGAAGGATAGAGCGATGGAAAATAGAGTATACACAAGAAAAAGAGAAAGAAAGACAGAGCACGCGAGAAAGAGTCTCGAAGGCACTCGCCCCTTAGTCACTTAAAACACACTTCGTCTTCGCCTCTATCTCTCCTAATATCTTGATTGCGAGTTATTGCGGGGCAGCCTGACGCCCGCCCCTGCCGCGGCGTTTCCCTCTCGCGGAGGAGAACTCCCATTATTCTTTTATAGCGTACGTGTGAAGCACCCCTTTATAACGCGCCACCCAGGCCAGACTAATTTCACCGGAGGAGCACGAGGAGACCGCGGCGCGGCGCGACGCCGCTAATGTCTATCTTTGATTCGTTGCGAGCCCGTGTTTCGGCGACGCCGGGATTCCCCTCGGGATAAGGATTGTACGTACACTTTTCGAACAGCGGAATTTCACTCGGAGGGAACGTGGTTACAGAATGCTTGGAATACGTTCGTTAGTCGAAGGGAACAGAGGGGAATTCGGGGGAGTTGGAGCTTGATTGGCATTTGTTGATGCGATCGGTGTAAAATAATGGGACTCGTAATGCTCGTTGATGATTTTCATGGCTTCCATTGGATTTGAATATTACGTTGAATGGAGATGTCTGGAACGGGAGATTTTGAGAATCTATCAGCAACGGCAATTTTTATAGTATTCGTAGCGAAAATTAGAAATGCTATAACGTTTCCTCGATCTTTTATTTTCCTTCTTATCAAAAAATTCGGATGTGGAAAATCGAATTCTAGGGTAGTTTCTTTAAGATTCATTGAAATATTTAATATTGTAACTGGTGCAATATTGGAGCCCACAGAGTTCAAAAGGTTAATCATTTGGAGAATGAAGTTGGAGACTGAAGTTCTCGCTGATGAACGTATTTTAGTAGTTTAGAGTTTAATGGTGTTGAGTCGCTTTGACGAAGACGAATGCAGTTGAACGAAGTCGAACAGGAATGTTTGAGGATGAAGATACGTATATATTTCACCTGACAATTAATTGCACTCATGACTAAAAATATCCGTTTCTTTTCAGTTCGCATCCGGCTGAAACGGTTTCGAAAGCGTACACAGTAGTCGCGCTCTACAATATATCTGGCCAAATACACCGGCCGCCGGTTATTTCGGAACTGCGTTCGACGTTGTTTGAACAATCGGAAAACAAACGTTGCTGTTGTTAACAATTTTTAACAAACTGCGAACGGGGATATTTTCTAAACAGAACGCGCAAGAGACTCGACTTCTGTTCCCCGTGTTCCGTGCTCTTTCCACCGTCGTTCGGAAATAGGAGCGTTCTAAAAATATATTTCTATTCCTCGGCGAAAGTGAACAATACAGTCCATTGTGTTCCGTGTTTTAACGAGAAACGCACTTCGCGTTCCTCGTTGAAGTTAATCTTTTTCCTAAAAGCGAGGAGAGGACGCGCGAAAAGATAAGATTAGAAATTCTTTGCCGGGCGTGCGCGTTAACTACGCGTCGCAGCTTTGGCAGTTACACGCTGACTATTCTGTAGAATTTCAGCGTGGCTTTGTGCTTCCCGGCCCTTTGCGCTGGCTCACTCACAATTGCAGTCAGCTTTTGAAGCATCTACGTGGAGAGGGATTTTCCTCGCTTTCATCTGAAGCTTCAAATGTTATAAATTCTACGATAACATCTGAAACCTTTTCCTTTTCAAGAGAACGGGCATGTGAAATGTAGATCAGGTTCTGTTATTAGATTAATCTTAAACGAAGTCAGTTACAACGAAACTTATAACTATTTATAACTCTGTAGCGAAGCATTTGGCGAACTTCGTACAACATATATTTTCGTTCTGACTGTCGATTACTTTACCATCCATAATTCCATAGTTTCCCTTTCTTTTATTATTTAAGCAATTAGTATGTAATTGAATCTCATGTGTAGAAGGTTTTGTATATTAACTAAAAACCGTAAAAACTCCTATGACATAACGTTCTCAAATGTTCAAAGATACACAAAAACGAGAATGACTATCAACATTAGAACTACCAAGCATTTAATACAATTGATATGCAATCCCTATAAAAATTGTAATAGATTATTTTCAGTTCCTCCAGACATTCATTACAATATTCAATTGAAACTATTTCCAAAATCATTCAAAATAAATTAACTCAACCTATCACTCAACTAATCAACCAATTACCGAGGCAAAGTACTAAATCCTTCATCCTTCCCGAATCGTTAACTGTCGTTTATCCGGTACGCAAATCGACGGGTTCCGCGACCCCGGCGTCGATCGAGCACTTTCCAGGACACCCAGTGTGTAATTGGTCGCAAGACCTCGACCGTCAGAGATCGACACGGGCGTAATTCGCGAAATTATTCAGCGTCACCCGTATTCTCGGCCAGTCGGGCAACATCTGCGAGCGAAAATAACTTCGGCCGCGTCCTTGCCAGCACGCGTTGCTTCGATCGCATCGGAATTAGCTCTCGGGTTGCACCGTGGGAAAAATAATTCATTAGCCGCCCCCGTTTATGAACGGGCGGGCGCCCGGCTCGCGTGGACAATCGGTCACGAATCAACCGCCGCTTTATTCACGCGAGACCCCGCTGTATTGTTGCTTAACGATCAACGTTCATTGCCGCGGCAGCGGGACACACCAAAATGGCGGACGGTGCTGGCGAGCATTCCTCGCGTCGCGCACGTGTGCATATGCGTGCGCCGTTTAGCGCATTCGAGTCACGAAAATAATCCGAGCTTCGATCCAACTGCCACCGTCATGACCGAGCACTGCGCGACGGACGGTTTATAAATCATTTTTAATAGACTGACTGCGAACACTCGAGTTCGCGTTTCCCTGGGTTTGCCTCGATGATGTTTGAAGGATGAAGGATTTAGTACTTTGCCTCGGTAATTGGTTGATTAGTTGAGTGATAGGTTGAGTTAATTTATTGTTTCTTGTAGGATTTATGATTCTGTTACTTTAATCATTTTTTTGTTATTTGTCTTGAGTTTATCGATGAAGATCTATTGATTGGATGATTGGATTAGTTTCGTGCGTTGAATTGCTTTCTTTGTGACGTCAGTTTTGTTTGGCGGAGAAATAAAAGTTTGCGATCGTAACGTTAGTTTATTAGCTTTCCAAATGATAATTGAATTCATTTATTTTGTATGTGAGAGTGTTTGCCAGATGAAACTCTTTCATCTTCGCTACTTTGTCTCTTCAACGTGTACTGAATACATTTGGAAGCTTTCACACATTCCTAAAACACAATAAAACGAACAAGCACACGTTTATCAAGCTTTTCGGTATCCCGGTAGACTTCCAATTAAAAACACCGCGCGTAAATTTTCGTTGGAACAGAAATTAACGAGAAACAAACAACCTTAACTCGTTTTAAATTTCTCGCCCGACATTAGAGACGCGCTGTATATCATTTCCGTCGCTGGAACGCGAACCGTGAGCAAATACAAATTTTCGAATTTCCCAAATTCCTCGAGGGTCTTCGATCGAAGGTACATTCATTCGTTACTTTAAAATCCCAAAATACCAATCCAATTTTTAATCCTTCCTCTTCTCGAGGAAACAACAATCATTTATTTATTGCAGGACCAAAATCACCAACTTAACACTAGAACTACAATAAGTCAAAATGTCCTCATTTACTCTTCACAACAATTGAAAGCACATAAATACTTCTTTAAGAAATAATTAAAATAATCAACTTATTAATATACAAATTAAAACATATCTCATCTGACATCTTAATCAACGCACTTCTATAGTTTCTATAAAAAAACTGTAAAAATCAATTCAACTTTATAATATTAACCCTTTGAGTACCATTTGTAATCGTTAAAATTCTTTTGAAAATCACCGTGTAAATTTACCGAGAAAGCCTACAGAAAATGTCTATAAAAATGTCACTACTTATACCAATATGCTAAAACGTTTACAAGTTACAGCAAACACTCTCATCTTTCGATAGCCGTGTTATTCGCAGAAACGTTCAGCGACGCTGCCACTCTAAGGGTTAATGAATCAATAATCATCGCAACAAGAAAACTGAAAGCCGCGATTGTGACGGGCGCGGTTGTCCCGGTGTTAATATTAGGATCAACGAGAAAGCGAAAACAGATTTTCGCCTAATCGCGCCGTGAAATGGCATCAAGGGGCAGCGGTCAGCAATGGCGGCTACCCCATAAAGGCTCTTACGCCGGGCCGAGTCGCGGTTAATCGGTTATTATGCTGTGCGCGCAATACCGAAAAGCGTCTATCGCAGCTGCAATAATAATGATCGAGCCCGACAAGCATCCAGCTGGGTCAACCATCATGCGTCGTTAATATTTGAAGAACACGGATTGAATTATCAGCCGGCGACCGCGTCGCCCAACATAAATTGCGGTGAAAGTCTCCCACCCCTTTCCCCTCGCGTCCCTGCCACGTGTCGCGAACAGCGCACGCTGCGCGCTGACTATTAGCGTGCCGGCGTTATACGGGAATAGGAAAAACATACGCCTTTATCGCATATGTCAAGATTTTCATTCGAAAATAGAATGAACTGCGACGAGCACTGTGTATCGGATGCAACGCGGCCAATTCAATCGATCAAATCGCACCTGAGCTTTGATTTTGACCTTTCTCACGCGGTAAATTGGAACACTATTTACGCGGTGGAATTTAGTAACAGCGAATGAAATATATTTTTGTTTTCTGAAATGTTGTTATTATTCCGTTCGTTAAGCTGTGTGAAATGAATATGTATTTCTGAAACTTACACCAGCTTTTCTCTTCGATACTTTGTTTTCTCTTGTGCCGACTCTATTTACGCGATTTTATCGATTATTCGAAATTCGAGGGGCTATCAAGGGGGCCATTGAAATTCCTTGAAATATTCTCATGTTTCTCAAGTATTAACGCTTTGCACATATTTCAGCAAATATTCATTATTTTCTGATGAAGTATCAATGTGTTTCACAACTAACATAAAGAAATACCTTGTATCAATTAAAGGACAGAATTATTTTATTTCGATGCTCCGTGTGTCGATGCATTATAGAAAATTTGATATTGAATTCTAAATTTCATCATTTTGCTCGGTCGAATCAAATGGCGATTGAAAAGCGCCGCTCGAGTGCAGAAGGTTAAAATATTTGATGCAACGCGAAACAGTGATTATCCATGTAAATCGCAGCAAGTAGTTGTTAATAACCCCTGCGGGTTGATGGAACTTTGAAAGTTAATATTTGATGAAAGAAACTCGATTCATTATTTACCTTTTGAATTATATTAACCGTTTTCAGTCGAGAGGCGACTTATAGTGGTTTCGTTTGACACAGAAAAATTTCGAAATGTATTCAATATCAAATTTGATGCACTGCAATTGGACATGGAATATCAAAATAAAATAGTCCTATCGCTTCGTTCGTGTATTATTTCTATGTACACATCAAAAATTGTATTAATATTTGTTTAGAAACACGAGGAATACGTGCAGTTGAAAAACTTTCGAGTGCAAAGAGATAATATTCGCATTAAAGAACAGTCGGTGGTTTAATTACGTAAAACGAAATACGAAGCCTTTGTGGTTCTTTTGGTTCTATGAAAATATAAAAATGTTGTTGTATAAAATTCACGTTTTAAAGTGGTCGACTAACGAGAAAAGCGATTTACTACACGAATATAATAACTTGAATATTTCGTGCCTCTATCTGAATACACAGCGTCGGGCATTCAAAGCGATGCTGTCAAGACGTTCGGCAAAAAACGGCATTCTTCCTTCCACCTCTCCCCCGCAAAAAGTAAAAACGGACTCCCCTCGACGCGTTTTTCACTTTTAGGAAAAGAAGAAAGTTCCGACACCCACCGGGCGTTCGGCGGGTTCAGAATCCCGCGATTTTTTCCTCGTTCCTTCGAAAAAGCGAGAAACGCGTCGAAGGAAACTTCATTTTCACTCTCCCTTTTCGCGTGTGCCCGGGCACGAGGAAAAACATTGCTTTAGGGGATGGAAAACGCGTGTACCGTGCTGCGCAGACAGAGCTGTGTAATTTAATTCGGATGTTTTCGTAATAAACCGATCCAATTATTTAGCGTGCCCACCTCGGGCGCCACGCGTTGTAATGCTGATGGTTTTGTGTTTCGTGTGAAGGGGTTGAATGAAATTTATGTGAAATTGCACTGGAAAAACTAATGAGTCAACTGCACGAATATTTTTATTCGTAATTGCAACTGAACTGAAGGTAACCGAGTATTTATGACGATTAAACATTTGTAAAATTTTTTAAAATTAAGGATGATTTAGTGTTTTACCTGAAGGCGTTAAATATGTAAAATTACTCATGTAAAATCTACACTTGGAAAAACAATTAATTCTGTGGGGATTCTTATTGACGATTGTAATCAAATTGAAGGTGTTCAAGTATTTATGATATTTAAACATTTGTAAAATTTTTTAAAATGTACCAAGGATGATTTTGTGTTTTACGTGAATGCGTTAAATATGTGAAATTACTTATGCAACATCTACACTTGGAAAAGCAATTAATTCTGTGGGGATTCTTATTGACGATTGCAATCAAACTGAAGCCATTCAAGTATTTATAACATTTGTACAATTTTGTAAAATGTACCGATGATTTTGTTTAATACGAAAAAATTGAACTTGTTTGAAATTTCATTTGGGAAACCAATCAATTAATTCTATGGATACTTTTATTGGAGATTGTAATTAAATCGAAGGTATTCGAATATTTATATTTGAACATTTGTGAAATATAAGGTAACGTTCGCGTCGACGATGACACTTTAATTCTGTTTTTATTACGAGAAATTTATCGATTAGGGAGATAATTTTCGATTTATATTCTAGTTTTTCGAAAGTACTTCCACCGCGAATACCGTTACCGCAGCGAATCGCGATGGCGAAAATGTTAGCAGAAACTCGTACGACTATAACGTAACGCTATTAACACGTGGTTCCGCGAACTAGGTTGCACGAAAGAAAAATCTGCGACTCACTGTTAGAATAAGCACACGTGAGGCAATTATGTTAGCACTTTCGTTCTTTGGGAACAACGTTCAGCCGTATGCGGCGAATGTTCTCTTGGCAATAATTGCAGGAAACATGAAAACTGACCCAGTTCTTTTATTCTAACGCTGCAACGGATACTATTTGGTGTCATTGATACATGCGACGAGTGGACTGCGGATTTTCATGCAAATTTCGACTGCCGTAGACATCTTTTCTTAACAATAAAGCCGAAATCTTCAATCAGTTACGAATAATACAAAAAGTTAATTTTTCCCATAACAATTCTTCCTTGCAAACGAGATCTGAAGATTGATAATGATTCAGTAACTTTGATATTAATGATAAACCTATATACTTTTATTCTCTAAAATTAAAATCATGAAAGATGTTGATTATTTAACAAGAGGACAATAATAAAGAATGTTGAAAATACACGAAGTATATAAACAGGAAATTTCGTGGCAACTCGATGAATCCTTCGTCGAATAATATTTCTCTTGTTTGCCAGTTGCAACAAGTAGTTGCACATTTTTATTGAAAGCGCCGATGTTAATATTTACATGCCGCTTTCGGAAATTTAATAGACGAAGGGTATTGTTCGATACACCGACCGTCGTGCCTCCCGTACCCGACGCAACACTTAATTATCAAAAGCGCGCGTAATAATACAACGCATCAACGGACGCGTCTCGTAAATTCGATAGTTCGCGTGGCAATACAAAAGTCAAACAACGACGCCAAACGCGGAACATTAAATAGGATGAAATGTATAATTACGATACAACTATTCGCTGATTAACTGACAACAACATGGATCCCGTGAATTCCCCGCGGCAGTCGACGCGTTAAACGCATTAATGCACCGTGCACTTTGCCGTGTAAGGTTCCCTTGGAACGTACACTCGCTTTGACAAGAAGTACGCAGAGATCAAACAAACCGAGCCATGAATTTCTGGCGTCAACTTGATGCCCGTACAATTCATCGCAAACTCGGCGGGTTCATGTATTCAGAATTCCGAGGAGTACTAAGGAGTACTAAGAATCGTAACGATGGAAGTTACTTGATGCATGTCCCTTAGAAAATCGTGTTTCGAGATAGTTACTTAGAATTCGGAAATTATTCCCGTGTATTTTACAAAATTCCGGATGTCACGATGCGAGAAAGTCTATAGTTTATTGACTATCCTTCTTAATTTATCTTGTAAAAATGTGGCACTGGAGAATACCGAGTTTAGAAGTATTAAAGTATCAAGGAGTCGAGGTATCAAGGTATCAAGGTATCAAGATATCAAAGTATCAAAGTATTAAGATATTGAAGTATTAAGGTATGGAAGTATTAAGGTATTGAAGTATTGAAGTATCAAAGTATCAAAGTATCAAGGCATCAAAATATCACGGTATCAAAATATTGAAGTTTTGAAATATTGAAATATTAAAGTACCGGAATATCAAAGTATCAAAATATCAAAATATTAAAATACTAAAATATCAAGGTATCAAATTACCAAAATATCGAAATATCACAGTACTGAAATATCAAAGTATCAAATTACCAAAATATCGAAATATCACAGTACTGAAATATCAAAGTATCAAAGTATCAAAGTACCGAAACATCACAGTACTGAAATATCAAAGTATCAAAGTATCAAAGTACCGAAATATCACAGTACTGAAATATCAAAGTATCAAAGTATCAAAGTACCGAAATATCACAGTACTGAAATATCAAAGTATTAAAGTATCAAAGTACCGAAATATCACAGTACTGAAATATCAAAATATCAAAGTATCAAAGTATCAAAGTACCGAAATATCACAGTACTGAAATATCAAAGTATCAAAGTATCAAAGTATTGAAATATCACAGTACTGAAATATCAAAGTATCAAAGTATCAAAGTATCAAAGTATCAAAGTATCAAAGTATCAAAGTATCAAAGCATCAAACCACCAAACCACCAAACCATCAAACCACCAAACCATCAAACCATCAAACCCCCAAAACTCCCAAAGCTCAAAAGCTCCAAACTATCCAAACTCCAAAATTCCCAAACACCTAAATAAAAAGAAACCACCCCAGAACCTCAAGAATCGAAACACAGCACCCCACAAATCCCTCCGCTACCAATTACCACCCAGCCAAAAGAAAACACCCTCAAACTTCCCACCAGCCGCGCAACGTCCTCCCTTTCACAGTTCCCACGAAGAGGATCCCACGGAACCTTCCGAATTTAATCTCGGCTGCAGAATCGGCCTCAACCGACAACGAACACCTACACCCACGCCCACGCTCACACCCCCACACATACACATACACAGTGGAACAGAGCCACGAACGTGTCAGTCCTCGAGACCAATTGACTGTGCCTTTCCGCAGCCGCGGAGCCGCGTTGATCCTCTCGCAGGAACGTTCCCGGGCCTCTATCTCGCCCAAGGGACTTTCGCGTGAATCAAGCCGCCCCCTTCAACCCTCTCCTCCCCGCCCACCACGTCATTCCCACGATGTTCCCGAGGCCGTGGGAGAGAAACGTATCGGCGACGATCCCCCGGCTGAATTTGCTTAAAGATTTATCATCCGACCCTTTGTGTCCCGCTAGAAACCGGTCTGATAAGGGTAGCGGGGACGAGCTACACCCTCGATCTCCTACGACGTTCTCAAGTTTGCTACCGCTATCAGGAATAATTTTGTGGCTGGAAGGAAACGACAGCCCTCTTTCGAGCACCCACCCCTCTCTTCTCTTCTTCCTTCGACGGAAGTCCGTGGCTCCTTCGTTTTAGCGCGGTAATGAAAGTCTCCGCGCGGAGAACGCTGCCTATGGCTTAGCTCGCTGATGGATTGGCGAATGTTCTTGGAAATCTGTGGTTTCGTCGTTTGAATATAAAAAATTCGATCATTCGAAATGGATGTTTTGTTTTTGTTGATTAGAAGGCGTTTGTAATGTTTGCTTGTAGCTTTAGGGGATTTGGTGGAGATTCATGGGCATCGGTGAGCTAGACAGTGTTCTATGGAGGATGAATTTTGATTTTTTAGTTAGCTTCTGGTGGAACTGTCGATGTGTGGATTAATCATAGATTAAGTGGCGTATGTGCAAACGATGAACCATAAAGATCTTTCTCTTCGAATATGATCTTAATACGCTTGTGACCATTTCAATTCCTGTGAATCTAGGTCCCTTTTTTCAAACTGCCACTCCGCTGTTATTTCAGGGCAATTCACGGAATATACGGGGTGGGACAATAACGTGAATCGCTTTAATCATCTCCCATACGCAGAGGTACTGCTTTATTCGCAAAAATTGCGGGACATCAAAGCAATGGTGTCGCGCCAGTACGAATTATTTTTGCAGACTTTTTGGAGATTCTTAACATCAATCTCGAAATATAATATTCTTTCTTATTCCTAAATTACAATGATTTATGAATAAGTAAGTGAATGAAATAATTCTTCATTGTTGGATAATCTTGAAATCTCCGTGAACTTACTGTAAACTTGTTTGTATTTCCTAAAAACAACGAAGGGGATAGAAATAAAATAATGTTTTCGAATATTTAAGGAATTTTATGGAAAATTTCTGAGTCTTATTGTATAAAGTTGCCCGAGGTTCACTCTAAACGCGTTTTCACTTGCGAGAAACGCAATTTCATTAATCCCCTTCTTCGAAATCGGTCGGAGAAAATCGCAGGGCGATTAATCTTTCAGAAAATCGATACAGGCGCGCGTGGAACCATCCTACGACAAACTTGCCGCGAACCATTTACAATTCTAATTGCGCCATTACTGTTTATCGTGTAAATTTTATTTTTAAACTGTCGCGGTGGAACTTTACACGAAAGTAAGTTCGCTTGAAACTTCCATTTACGAAAACATTGCTTTAAATCGATAGTGAAACATTCTGGCAGTATTTAACAAAGAATTGTTTTTTATTTAAGAACAAAATAAATTATGATAAGTTAGCTGAGCATTAATAAATACTAGTAACGTGATTATTAGTAATTACTGGTAAAATAAATATAACATATATTTTCAAATGCTAATTTTTAAAATGTTAAAAGAGGCTTGTTACAAGTGCACGTAACAGTAATTAATAAGAAGTTAATTGGGAACAGTTTAAACCTAACACTACTGAGTACTTTATTACTTCATAAAACTAGGAATAAAGAATAATTGAGTATACTTGAAGTTACTGATCTTACAACCCATTAAGCTACAACCCTAGTAGAATATTTTTTGGCGTGATGTGTGTAATATGTAACATGGAACATAGAATTAGCATATGTATATCATACAATGTTCCACTGGAAACGCGCATCGGTATAATGAAATGCTTAATCAGCAGTCGCGACCGTGAAAAGTCGAGTATTCTGTGCACTAGTTTAGACGCAATTGCGTCAAGATGCATGTGCGCGTGCACGCAATGCTCATAATCAACCTCGACTTAGTTAAGGATCTCATGTTCTCTGGAACAATACATTTTCTTCTGGAAATATTTCATGTCTACAAGTCTATAAATCTAGGAATCTATAAATCTAGGAATCTATGAATCTAGGAATCTATAAATCTAGGAATCTATAAATCTAGGAATCTATAAATCTAGGAACCTATAAATCTAGGAATCTACAAATCTAGGAATTTAAAAATCCAGAAATCTACAAATCTACAAATCCAGGAATCTACAAATCTAGGAATCTATAAATCTATGAATCTATGAATCTTTGAATCTATGAATCTATGAATCTATGAATCTATGAATCTATGAATCTATGAATCTATGAATCTATGAATCTATGAATCTATGAATCTATGAATCTATGAATCTATGAATCTATGAATCTATGAATCTATGAATCTATGAATCTATGAATCTATGAATCTATGAATCTATGAATCTATGAATCTATGAATCTATGAATCTATGAATCTATGAATCTGTGAGTCTATGCATCTACGAATCTATGAATCTATGAATCTATGAATCTATGAATCTATGAATCTATGAATCTATGAATCGATGAATATGTGAATCTATAAATATGCAAATCTACAAGTCTACGAATCTACAGATCCACAAACCCATAAATCCATAAGTCTATAATCCATGAGATTCCCACATTTTAGGAACATTACAAATAACATGGATCACATAAATCCCATAATTCGCTGAACATTAACGCAACAATTACCCTAACAGCTTGCAAAAGCCTCAGCGAATTCGCATAAAGCTGGACAGGGGAGTTTTGGGAGACATTAAGACCCTCTACGCGACAGTCAACGCCAGAATGCTCTGGATAAGAGGGATTCCGCTTTATTTCGAACAGAACGCACAAATACCTTTTATTCCTTTGGCAATTAAACCGGAAGCTTTTCGAATGTTTGACGAGCAGAATTAATTACGGCGGAGTACGCTAAGCTCAGGCACAAAGCTGGCCCTCGTGCAGCTACCATGCCATGGTGGTAAACATACGAAAACAATTACCGAGTTGTCGACCTGGGAATTAAATAATTTTCCGCCGGAACCGCCATTGTTTGGGCATGAACCGGAGTTCGAGTTGAATTCCGCGGAACCGTTGTTTAAATGGACTCTTTCTTATTCCTAGAAAACACTAAACGCGTCGATCGATCTATTTACTTACAAAATGCAGAAATATTTACACTCCATCGTTGATAAATCAACCAATAAACGTTTAATTAAAGTATCATCAATATTTCGTTATTACAGATTTCAAACACTTCAAAATTATAAAATGAAGAAATATCTACACTCCGTCACTGATAAATCAACCAATAAACGTTTAATTAAAGTATCATCAAAATTTCGTTATTACAGCTTTCAAACACTTCAAAATTATAAACTGACACCGTACACATGATCTTAGATATTAAAAAGTGATCCGTATTTCAAAATAATTTCTTTGAAAGTCACTGAATATTTTCAAATTTATTCGATGAATTCCCATCGAACACAAAATAAATAATACAAAGTTTATTGGTATAATCTGTATATTAATTGTATAAACATTAACAATGTAACGATTACATTTTAGATTTTCGTACGAAGTTAGTTAACACACCAAACTGTATTATTGTACAAATTACCACTTAAAAATTATTTACTGCGTCCAAAAATCGAGGAGTCAAGCGAAAAGTGGATAATCCACCTTCGAGCAAATTTCGAGGGTAATTCGAGTTGGCCGGGGACGATTCATCGTCCGACCCGCGTCGCGATACACCAAGTTTCGCGCCGTGCCGGTGGCCAATTATTCATTCGACCGATGCAATATGTAATATAACTGACAATGTAAACTGATGGCATAAGTAATGAAGATTGATCGGCGCGGCGCGCAAGGTGTAGGCGCAATACTCGAATCCCGTATATTTGGGACATTGATAAATTGCCCCGCTCTAATTAGGCTGCAGTTTTCGTTAATGAAATAATAACGAGGGTGATCGTATAAATTAATAACAGGTACAACAGTCCGCGTTAGCGATTCAACGCAGCGGCCGAATGAAACGTTAAAATTGTATCTTCATAAAGGAGCGGTTGAAAAGAACATCATGAATCATAAACACATGTAACAACAATCCTTTGAATAAATAAAACGAACGTTTAATTGCATACTTCTCTTGAAAGGAATTAAGCTAATTATAATAGCATCTTGCAAGGATTGTTAGCAAGTTTCTAGTGCAGTTTAATCACACGAGCTTTCATTCCAATTTTATGAAATGTGAATCTTCATAATTAATGTATAGTATTATTGATTGTTTAAAGTATAGTTATATATTTTATTATCGATGTTGTCTGTTAACTAATTTATTATTTATTGTTTTAAGTCTAACGTCTCGATCTTCCATTGAAAATGGTAGATCAGATGTTAATTACTAGAGCAACGGGGAAATTCCGCGGTAACTTTTAATTGCCTGAATTTATCGTGTATATCCCGGCATTCATTTGTTCTTCCCACTTCAAGTTGCTCCTGAGATTAAGAGAATAAGTAGAAACTTATTACAGAAACGAAGATAATCCTGATCTTCGATCTTGCGGGCTTCTTATCGCCCCGACTCGGTATTAATTAATAAGAAAAGGGAAAGCAACATTTATTTGTAGCCGATTAGGGGAAGAAATAATGAACGCTCGGTTGATTGATGTTCCGCGGGAAATACAAATGGATGGCAGCTCGCGCACTAATTTATTTGATGAACGAATGGATGCGAACTGACATAATGAAATATAATGACTGTAGCGATTATTGTTGTTCGGTCTGCCGACTCATCGTCCATAAAGTATTTAACTGCTAACTGTACATGATAGGGAATGTAATAATATAATAAAATAATGAAATGTTTTTAAAGTATTAAGTCACAATTATTCTCTTGTTAATTATTCAGATTTAAGAAATATTTCAATATTACCAGTATATTTTGTAAACAGTTTTTTACACGGCATTAGCTAATAATATTTTTTATTAGTTCCGCTCTGTTTGGACAGAATATACGGTCATGCTCTTCTTAACGAACGGTGTAATTAAATGAAAGGTAAATAATTGAATAGAAAAACTTTCCATCCGTACGCGTTGTCTGCCCTACACTTTTCTCGGGAGCACAAGGGACACGAGTAAATATTGATAAAAACTACTGGCAAGAAACGTTCGATCGGACGAACTGATATTGCTACGGCGAATATTATTTGCGCACGCCAGATAGTCAGGAGGTAAGTACTATCGCATCAAGTCCGCATTGGACATTAAATTAATGAAACACAGAAACTGCTGTTTGTTCGACAAAAAGCTACATGAGACGAAGTGTTCCAGATATTTATGTTTGAAATTTGAAATTTGAAGCTTGAAGCTCGAAGCTTGAAATTGGAACTTTGAAACTTGAAGCTGGAAGCTGGAGATTTGAGATTTGAGATTTGAGATTTGAGATTTGAAGCTTGGAGCTTGGGCTTAAGATTTGAGATTTGAGATTTGTGGTTGGAGATTGGAAGCTTGAAGCTTGAAGCTTGAAGTTTGAGATTTGAAATTTGAGACTTGAGATTTTTAAATTTGAGATTTGAGATTTGAGATTTGAAGCTTGTAGCTTGGAGCTTGAAGCTTAAGATTTGAGATTTGAGATTGGAGATTTGAAGTTGGAGATTGGAAGCTTGAAGTTTGAAGCTTGAAGTTTGAGACTTGAGGTTTGAAACTTGAGGTTTGAGACTTGAGATTTTTAAATTTGAGATTTGAGATTTGAAATCTGAAATCTGAAATTTGAAATTTGAAATTGGAGATTTTAAGCTTGAAACTTGAAATTTTAAACTTGAAATTCCAACAGTCATTTGGAAGTAAAAAAGGTGTTGCGTCCTCAACAAAAATTTGCCAAAAAATTTCTCTATGACAACCGATCCGTCTATTCCGCTATAACACTCAATTCCGAAGTTAACGACACCAAATTCATTGCTGCGTTCGCAGCGCGGTGCAACGCAATCACGATAGATCACGCGCCTATAAACAACCACGCGTGCACCTACACAATCACGCTCATCGTGAAGAGAGAAGGAGTGAGTATCGTCGCTCGGTAAAAAAAAAAAAAAGAAAAACGTCCGACAGTGAAGCGTCGGAGACCGGGTAGGATTTGTGGGTAAAATATGACGCAATATCTCTCGTTGCGCGAAGGACTGCCGTAGGCGGCACTTTTCAAGGAGCTCTACCTCTCTCTCTCTTTCTCTCTCCCCCTCCCTTTGTTCGTCACGATTCTGGAAAAGTCGCTGCTTCGTTCCGCGGATCTTCACCTGAAAAATTCCTTCCCTTCTGTTTATCGCGATCCAGCGTTATTATCCCACGGGATAAATTACGAGGCAACCGTGCAGCCTCGGAGCTCCTCCACGTGTTCGCCGTTATCGTTCGAATCTGCCGGGAATTCTACTTTGAATTTTGCTTGGCGGGAACTCGCTCATATTTCCCTCGATCCAATCGTGTGAACAGAATCCCATTCGACAACGCTAAAACTGGACGGGTCAGATTGATCTATTTTAGAACGTTCAGTTTGCAATTATTTTAATTATGACGGAATTTTCGCGGGAAATTGTAAAATAAATTTATTAAATTTGATTTGATTGAATCTCAAGAAATATACTGTTCCAAGTTTTGTAAAAATTTAGAAATCAGTCACTCCAATTGCTCGGTAGTTCTAGTGTCGAGTGAGATATTAGTTCGTTATCAAAGCATTAATTAATTCAAAATTCGATTAACCTTCAAACTATGTACAAAATATATCAAACAAAGTCATTCCGAATTTTATTTCGAAAGTACTTCAAAAACATCACTTCAAATTCATTTCCAACAAATTCGATAACTACTCCACATTTCGATTCGAGGCTATTTCAAAATGCAAATCTTATTACAAAATTACTTCGGAAGTATCATTCCGAACTTCCTCGGGAAACCATGCATTTCGCATTTCGCTTGAAAGGTGTTCCAAATTTCATTCCGAATAGACGAACAATCGCCGTCCAACGATCGAATGCCAATAACAAACTCTCGAACCATCGAAGAACCAAGGAACCGAAAATTCTTTTCGGAAGCTGGAAGGCTAGGCAAGATTAACTGAACCGCTCGTGGAAAAATTCTAATTCACTTGGCCCGCTAGATTTTCCCCTCGCGAGGCCTCTTAAGAGAAACGAATTTCAGACGGTGTGCTCCGCGGAAGGAAGAAAATTCTGACGGTGTTCTTGGCTCCGGGCGACACTCTAAAGAGCGCCGGTTAGAGACCGACACCGACCGACCAACCGGCGGACAAGACAGACAGACAGACAGACAGACAAGCGGACACGACGAAAGAAGAGGAAGAAGAAGATGAAGAGGGTGCGGGCGAGTTTCCGCCGCGAATCCTTTGCCACGGCGCGCGAGGAACGGCTGTGAAAGCCTCTCTCTCTGTCCGGACAATAAAAATCGTGGGAAAAGAAGCGTACGCGGGAAATCCCGAGCGGTCTTCGACCGGGAACAGGAAGTTCTCGGGAGGAGATTAGAACGGACGAGCGGAATTGCTTTATGAAATTGTTATTGCCGTTGATTTATCGGGGACAAGGAAGAAAACGAACGAACGAACGAGCAGGAACGGCGCGGAGGGAAATGTACACGAGAAAGTTTTCTGTGTGCTCGTGAAATTACGTTCATTTAGTCGAGTATCGTGGATGGGCTAATTCATTATCGAGATACGGTGTATCGGTGTATAAAAGAGAAGAAATACGTTTTTTAGCGAATCGAGAGGGAGTTTAGAGAGTTTTTTTTTCCAGATGTGGATATTGCCAAGGGGAAGTGGAGTTTCTTTGATGTTTGTTGTTGGAATGAAAGTCGAATTTTTGTTGAATATTGGGTTAACCGGCGGAGAGATTTTGTTTCGTGATAGTTCCTTAATTGGGTTTTTAATTAGGTGTTTGATGTTTGGTCGGTGTTCCTCGGTAGATAATGGAATCGTGAGTCGAAGTGTTTTGTGTAAGTTGATGCGTAACGATGTTGATGTTCTGTGTGGGGTTTAATCAAGGTTTATCAGGGGTTTGGCTTTGTCGCGAAATAAGGAGTTGATAGGGGTTTCGTTAATGGACAGTTGGGTGCGAGTCGGCATGCAGGTTCGGTTGGAACTTCAATGGCGATGTAACTCCTTCGGTTAATTGAATCGTCCTCGCATTCGGTTCAGATGCAATATGATGTAATAGCGTTTGCCAATATGGTCGGAATAGGAAGATGACATCAGATTAAGGCCACCATAACTAACCCTACGCGTTCGCAAGGGATATAAGGACAAACTGAGTTTCCACGTGGTCAATTAGGTAAACTACGTTGGGGCTAACGTTCGCAGGTGCAACGATGATACTTTGTCGAAGTTTGTTACGCAATCTTCAGAATTGTTTGACTGTTATTGACTTTTGTCGTGTTTAAGTAATCATTATGTTTAGAACAATTTTCAAATTTTCAAATATTTAAGTTATGAAATTATGAAATTACGAAATTAGGAAATTACGAAATTATGAAATTATGAAATTATGAAATTATGAAATTATGAAATTATGAAATTACGAAATTATGAAGTTACGAAATTATGAAGTTACGAAATTATGAAATTATGAAATTATGAAATTATGAAATTATGAAGTTATGAAGTTATGAAGTTATGAAGTTATGTAGTTATGAAATTATGAAATTATGAAATTATTAAACTATTAAATTTTCAAATTTTCCATCCATAATTACAGTACGTCAGAACAATAAATTCAATTTCATCACGTACTTCTTCATCTCAATAAAAATTCAATACGAGACAATAAAATAAATTTCGAAAGGGATCATTAATCTCGCAACGTGTAAAAGTAACAAATTATTTCTAACCTAGAGAAATCCGATTCCAGGGCATGCTTGAAAATACTTCTCTCGTGTTCCCTGCTTATTAGAGAAACTCTAATATTTTTCACCGTTCTCAACGAGCTACCCGAAAAAAAACATTCTCTCATTTAATGAGAAGAGTGTACAAATGTAACATAATCTTTACAAAAAAAATCAATGCGTCATCTACGGGCGTGAAAAGCGTAAGAACAATCAGATTAGAAAATAATATCCTCCTTGAACCTATATAAAATACATAAACCAGATAAAAGACTAATAAAAAATCAAAGATTACTTATCAATCGAAGACTACTTACAACACAAAACCTGTACTTAACGTACAAATAAACTTCTCAATTCACCCACTCACAATTTCCTCTAAAAACTCCAATCAACACGATTCCTATCGAAGTAATCACTCTCTACCTTCCAATTACATCTAAAGATACAAAACAATTTCAAGTAAAAATTTGTCAAAAACTCCTCTCGACATCGCGAAAACTAATCATCGAACATCCCAAACAATAAATCAACATCCCAAAATTAATCATTCTCCAATTAACTTTCCCCATATAATTCTTCACCTCCCAATTACATCTAAACACACAAAACAACTTCAAGTGAAAATTTGTCAAAAACTCCTCTCGACATCGCGAAACCTAGCGTTAACCATCGAACATCCCATTA
Source organism: Nomia melanderi (assembly GCF_051020985.1). Classification (NCBI taxonomy): domain Eukaryota; kingdom Metazoa; phylum Arthropoda; class Insecta; order Hymenoptera; family Halictidae; genus Nomia; species Nomia melanderi. Next base: position 11,902,096 of record NC_135009.1, read on the forward strand.
CTGTTACATCCCAAACAAGAAATCGATATCCCGTCAAATTCCCTCGTCCTTGCGTCGCATCCTCCCGCTTCCCGACGGGAATTTTCATTTAACACCGTCGGGACGCGGTAGAAAACGAAGTAAAAGGAGTAACATTAGGCCGAGCAGCATCGAAGAAAACCAGATCACGATCGAGTTGCGCCGTACACGGCTGGAAATATTATTTCTCGCGGTGCGACTCGAATTTCGGCGTTCCTCGACGTACCATCGAGGAACGAAGATGCGGACGATGCACGTGTGTGCGTGTGTATACGTGTGCGCGAGGGATGGAACGTAAGGGGGAGGATGTTATGAAGAACGTGCACGGGGTTAGATAGAAACGTCACTCGGCGGCACGTTGCCTCGGGGCGAAACGAGGAAAGTGTCGATCCGAATCTCCGATATCCGGCTTCACCGGTCGCGTGTCTGCGTGCCACTGCCTGCACACAGGTCAACCCTTCGAGAACAAACAAGCCACTCATTAACCAAATCGGTTAACCCCTTGTCGTACAATACCGCGTCGAACTCGTGGAAGACGTCTCAAACGAAAGTTAACCCTTTGCGTTCGCAGGCGTGCTTCTTTGTCAAGATATTTTTCGAGAGAATGATTTTTGGGAGAGAATGCCTGTAAGAGAGTTGTATATTTTGTATTTTGACCATAGTTTTAGCTCTATTTTATTAAATAAATATATTTATTCCTAGCTCTCGATTACTCAAGATCCACCCTTTCATTATTTATACTATAGTAACACTATAATTATTATGTTATTTTTAACATTATTAGTAGAAAGAATCTTTTACGCTCCTCTCTACAAAGTAGCTATTTTTTAAAATGGATTGCAAAAAGGAATTCGGAGTGCAAAGGGTTGAAAGAATTTAGTAGCATTCCTTCTTGGTCATTTCTGTTTCAGAAGAATTGAACGACCTTCGTTAACTTCTGTTCGAACTCAATGAAATTTAGTAACATTCATTTTTATTGACTTGGAGTTATATATAGGAAATAGAATGCGTTGCTTCTTCCGGTATATCGAGTTTGTTAGGGGATCGTCGCAAGTTTTCAAATTTTGGACGATTTGATATTTAAAATCAATTCTCGAACTGTTCGTTTTAGTGTGAAATTATAATTCTGTTAGCAATTTGAACGTTGCGATAATAGTTACTTCAAGTATACACTATTTTGTGAATTTCAACTCAACTTTCTAATCGCAACTTTTCACTAATTTTCATGAGATTATTCTATTCATAAAGCTCGCCGAAATTATCTCGTCAAAAGGGACGTTCCTTCGCATCTGACAAATCGAAGGACACCGAAAACCGAATAATTCCCATAGAAACCCATGTATGCCCGGGACACTCGGAAAATAAATCACGGAACGCGCGTCTCGCCCACCGAATTTCTTTCTCGCGGAGAATTCGCAGCGCAGGGCGCGGTAAAAGGCGGGAGCATGAAAACGAAAGTTATTTCACGGAAGGTTTCAACGACCCTTCGCGCTCGCGCGCGCGCGCGCGGGCACAAACAGGGTAACTTCGCGAATTCATCCAATTGACCCAGATGCGGGATTTCGTTCGGGCCGATGCATTCGTACGCCCACGTTTGGCAATTAACACGTAACACGCGTCGACTTCCGCGTACCGAAACACGCTCGCTCGGCTCCGATTGGGTTCGTTCCGCGGGAAGAATTGCCTGGTAATTAATCCGCGAAATCGAAACGGCTCGCATTGACGCCGCCGCGGCTAACCGTGTCCGACAAGGTTTAACCCCTGCCCGGCGACGGCCGGGTCGAGTTTGACCCGTTCTTGCAAATACATACAGGATGTTCACGCTATCACTAGCTAATGTTTTTCTTGTAAATAGTAAATATTAAGAAAGAATGAAAGAGGAAATATTCAAAATGTTTCTTCCATTTCTGACCTTGCGTGTCGTTGAAGGTCACTGCAGTGTACGGATGAATTATATACAGTGCAGAAACGGATGGAAAAGAATGTTCCATGTTTTGATACATTATAGAAAATTTAATACTGATCTTTAAATTCTTATATAACGAGTGAAAGGGTTGAGATTTCGATTTGCTTATATTTCAGTGTAGATACCACTAAATCAGCTTCTTTGACGATTTCTCAGAGAAGCATTTGTACTTTGCCAATAATTATAATTACTGGAATATTTTAACCATAATTATTTTAACCATCTGATGGTTCTAGCGTCAAAATATCGAGGCAACGTGTCCTAGAAAATATGTATCGAGAAGTTTTAACTGTTACACCATCCTCTATACAAGGGTTCACCCCTTAAGAGTCGAATTTTCTTGGTGAACGATGGTATTCGGGAACTTTGAGTTAAATGTTAACGTAAAACATAATTACAAACATAAATATTACTCTTTTGTATTCAAATTGAACGTTATTCTTCTCTTATCGATATACTTTAGAGCAAGACATGTATCTAGGATTTTTGTTCCTTCGAATGAACGATGTCGTACGGATCATAGGGCAAAGGGTCAATTTAGCTCCCATTTGCCATTCGATTTCTAGCGACAAAGTCTGTTCGTTTATAGCACAACCGAAGGGCAGTCGTGAATTTGAAGAAACGCGCACGTCTGTCGCTCGACGCTTAAGGGGTTAAGGAACAACTCGCCCTCGCCCCTTCCCCGGTTTCTAGGTGCAAGGAAAAGGCAGGTCGAGGGTGTTACATCGAAGCCGCAGTTGCTACTGCCGATACGCGGTCGCGCACTGCAGCACTGTAATTATTGGCAGGAAATTAAACGGCGGTACGTGTTATACGCGATACACGGGTCCCTAGTACCAGGCAACACTCCTCCGTTTCGTTTACACGAGTTCTGTCCGACAAGGGGCTCGAAGTGTGCCAGCACCTACTACTGGAGGACTAGTAAAATTGACGTACGAGATGGACCAGGTAAATTGGATCGCGTGTTGGTCCTTGGAGGAAGTTCCTCTGCGATTGTCGAAGCTATTAGGCTATTGGACTTCGCTGACAAAGGGAGCTATTGTGACGATTTCCAGCAGGGCTTAGAAAACTTTACGTTACTCGTACATTTCGGCATTATCAACGTTGCAATTGGACTTGTGCAAATTTCTAGCTGGAAATAAATAATCGAGTAACCGAAAGGAATTCAAATAAGCAAAGTCAGTGCACAAGTCTCTAAAAGGTTAGAAATCGTTTCTAATGTTAGTCAATTGACCTATCGATCAGTATTTATACAAGAGTCCAACTGTATAATAATCATCGATGTCACGAAAAATGATCAGCTAAGAGTAGCTAAAACGAATCTTCAAAAGTGTCTATAAAATAGCTTAAAATCTTGTTCCAACGTCTCTTCCAATGTTTTTGGCATTGCTTTCTCATGCAATCTTCAAATCCTCTATTCCCCCTGCTAAACAATCGAACCCTGTCCGCGTAACAGAACTTTCCCGACCGATTATCGAATATCCTCGCCGTTCGAGGCAGGTTCTGCAAGCCAGCCGTATCGAAGAGTCCACCAGGCCCGAACAACTGCCTTTCATTACCATTCCCCTTCTTCCCCGTCCGCCGTAAGACCATAGGGATCTTTCCCTATTCTGCTGTCGTTGACATACTACTCCTTCTCCATTACTTCCATTTTGCTACGTGCCGACGTGGGTCTCCAGAGTCTTACCAAAAGGTTTTAAGTATTACCAGAGTTGTTCTCGAGAGTAGATCCCTCGAGTGGATGTAGATTGAACGCTACGTGACGACGTAAGAGTCGCTCTAGAGGCGCACTAGTCGAAGCTTTACTCGCGAGTAAACCGGCCACCCCCTTGCGGAAGCCATGACGCTAAGCATCCGACCATCCACTGCCGTCTAAGTAGGGGACTGGCACGAGCTGTAATCCTGATAATTTAATCAAACTTTTTCTCAACTTCCATGAGAGGGTATCGAAAGCAACCCGACCAGATACTCAGAAGCGTTTCTTTACTGTTTTCGAGAAATCAGCTGCCGACGCTGCGATTTGGCTGAACTGTTTCCTGGTTCGGTTGAACCAACCGATCAAGAGAATTTTTGTCTTTTTCAGTCGGCGAATGTACGATTTTGAGAATTTTATATATCGCAATTTATCGGATTCCTTATTCTATTCCTTATCTACTTTATTTCTACTCTAGCTTTTCCATTCTGTTCACTCCATTTCTGATTTACTTTATCTCCCACTTGCTCTGTCTGTTTAATCTGTTTCCGATATACTTCGTTTCTTATTTTCTACATTTCTTACGCTATTTCTTATATATTGTATTTCCTGTTTACTCCATTTATTACTCTATTTTCTACTCTATTTCCGTGCTCTATTTCTCTATTGCTTCACTCTTTGTTTTTCTCTATTCCTCATTTACTCCCTTCATATCATAATTTCCTTCCTCCATTTCCCTGCTTCGTTCTTCCTCTGTTCCTCCTCTTTTTTGTTAAATTCACGGAAAGAACGAACAAGTTTGCGAGCAACTATGCAAAAGGAAGACCGTACGATTTGTCCATCCCGGGCAATGTCGCACCGGTTCCATCCGACCCGATTATGGGGCAGTCGCGGCGAAAAGGACGGGAATATCGACGAAGAAACGAGTCGCTCGTTCACCGGTAACGTTCGTGTTTGTCGTGTGGCGTGTGAGGGAAGATTGATGGACCTTTTAACCTTTCGCTTTATATCGGCGCAAATATATAGCGATCCTATTTCAAATGCGGGATGGTTCCGTGCACCGGGAGATTTGTGAAATATACGCTCCGGCTATATTTGGAGGCTGCAGTGTATCGCCGACGCGTCCGGCTCGTCCAAGGTGTAATTACTGGACGACGGATTTTTATGGTGGCCCGGACGTTTATGGACTGATTTACGTAAACCGCGGTTAACCAGAAATTCGCTCCCTTCGTCGCGAGCATTGTAAACGCGATGGCGTGGCTTACGCCTGCACATCTTGAAATACCGAACTGCGTGCTCGAAGATTCGCAGTTCAATTGAAACGCATTGTTTAACCAGTTAACTGTGTTTCACGAATATACACGTCGTCGTAAAGCTAATTCCTTCAGCGATGAATTCTGTATTTTTTCACATAAACATGTAATTCTTTGTTTCGCTCTGATCTTTCATTAAAGTATACTCTACGCGCATTCGTCCTGCGTTCGACGAGTACACGCTCCGTTTTCCAACTAAATTCCACATATAACTGGTTAAAACATACTTGCATTGTGAATTTGAGGGATTGGGATAATTGAATAACCTTGGATTTGAAGTACTGAAATAATTGAACGATCGTGAAGTTGGGACATTGAAATAATTGAATGATCTTGGATTTGGAGGGTTGAAATAGTCAAACGATCGCGAATTCGTGAACTGAAAGATTGAAGTAACCTCGAATTATAAATATTAAAAGGTAATTTAAATGATAATCACATAGACAGTCTAAACGAGTGCTTTCTTCGCCATTGTAGAGAGATTGCAAAGAAAAGTGTACGCGGTGCGAAGAGGTATGTTGCAGCTGACAACATATGAAAACAGAATAGTTTTAACAGTATTATCAAAGCCGACCGAATTAATGGGATCAATTGGCGACGAACAGAACGCAATTATCCGAACTTACGCGTCCCCATAGATTGTCGATTATCGAGTTTACGAAATGAGATCAGCCTGGATAGGCACCAATTTCAATTTCCTCTGATTTCAGATAGGCAGGAATGCACGGTCGTAGGTCTTACGAGGTCTGGGATGCGTGTAAGTGAAATTCGATGATCGGCTGTCTTGCTGTGACGTATGCGCGTGGTAATTGCACGTGCAACCTCGTTGTTGTCCGTTCTAGCTTTAATGAACGTCAAGTCAGCTGCACATTGATTTCTTAATTGCAAGATGTACCGTCGATATTCAAATTTTTATTTTTCTATCCCCTATGAGATACTAACCACTCCTGGCAAGGTGACAATCCGTGCAAACTGAGCACGAAAATTCGAAATAACAACGAATCCTTTGAAAACAATAACATAATCAATCGAAGCTAGAAACAATGGACAGAGAGTCTAAGGAGTAAACTGAAAGAAATGAAATGTTATAAAAGAAACAAAGGGAAAATTACAAAATTACAAGATTACAAATCGAATAGATTGCAGATGAAATATTATTGAAAAAAAATAAACGATAAGCTGTTTAACTTAATTTCGAAATATTCTTATACGTTCTGTCAGCGAACGACACAGTAAATTCCAATGAAAATTAAGAAGGTGACGAGATGGCTGCTTCGTAACGACCACCCTATACATTTCACGCACTTTTATTGTTATCAAAGTCAAACGACGCCAGATACGAATTGACAAATGGCTCTGAAACATGAGTGCGACCGCTGAAAGGCTGTTATTACGGTCATTAAGGGGCTAGAAATGCGACATTATAATGTCATGATCACTGTACGAAGGTCGCCGGCGCATTATCTTGGATCCTTGAAAGACAACTGTTTTCTATTGTGCCGGGAACGAAAACACGCGATAATCGCATAACCTACGGTCGGTTTCATTCGCGATCGTGATTTAACAAAAGGAATTGCCCCTACTGCCACGCGGCAATGCCGGTGCACCTATAAAACCGCGTTAAACCCCCAGAAACTACCTTCTCCTTAAAAACTTTCTTATCAGTGTCGTACAGCATGCACATATCGCATTTTTACGTCTATTGCGTATTTAATATGTATCAACTTTTATCCTTTAGAATATAATAAAAACGTTATCACCGCGGAAACTTTTTGTTCGCCGTTTCGTCGGATCTTTTAAATAATCTACTAAGTCCGCGCTAAACGAATACGCGCGTATTCGATACAAATAATTCGTTCGTTCGTTTGCTCAATGAATAATTGATTCGTTTAACGAATATAATTGTCCGCTCGATCAATGACAGGATCGTTTTAAATTCATACATTCACCTCGCATTTCGTAATTCTCCGGTTTTACCTTGAAAATGGAACGAAGCCGCGATACACGATATTTTTACAAACGAATGACTAATTTAGAAAGTTTCGCGTTCACGCTTTACGCGCGTTGACAATGAATGTATAAAATATTGAAGCGTTGTTTCGGAAAATAGACTCGCGGGAAATTTACGCTAACGTTCTTGTATTATTTATTCCGGCGGAGGAAGATGGAGGCGAGTTTGGGCGGAGAATAAGGGAGATTTTCGCGAACACAGGTGAAGGAGAAGAATCGATGTGAAAGTTAGGGGAAGGAAAGTAAAGGGCGGAAATGGGGTACAATGAAACGGGACGGAGTAAAATGAAACAGAAAGGACCTACGTCGTTTCAGATCTTTCAATTTTTCAGGCAGTCCCATCAACGATTTTTCCGCGGATATTTTCAAATAGACGCAGTTCATCTTCTACTAGAACCCACACGATCAGCGAAACTGGATCAAAGGACTAACTCAAATACAAATATCGTTCACTTTCTTCAAATATAATTAAATATTATTCATCTATTACTAATTGTAATGTTTCAAAACAAACGTAAACATAGAATTATCGTAAAATTCTCTTTTTCTAACTAATTATACATAATACTTCTATCGAGTGCAGTAATGATAGAAATCCTGGCAACGGATTAATCGTTGATAAAACGTATCAAAGAGCACTAACAAATTTTTCAAAGTGAATAGTTATAAGGATAAACCATGTAAATGATGTATAATTAATAATAACCGTACCAATCAAATGATCGGTACTAAAATTTGATTGAAAATTCTGCGTTTTTCAACCATTTAGCTTTATATGAATCCTTACATTGTCTGATTAAAAACGTATCGTCTAACTTGTTCACCTTTGTCTTATAACCAATCATTATATAGTTACGGTAGAAATCGTTTTATATAAAGTGCCGTTAATGATATTCGTTTACCGTTCATGATATTCCGCAGAAACGATGAAACGTCATTATTGTCCCGATAATTTCGGCCCGTGCCGTGTATCTCCGTCATTATCGTGACCCCTAAGTGGCGTTTAATCAGGAGAATTTACGTGAGCCTGGTCTCGTACACAAATTGTTGTTCTTTCGATCATACTTTTCAGTTCAATTAGAAGTTCGCGGAGGGAACGGGCTTGTTTCAATTAATGGAGCGGCTATCTGGCTCAAGCGGGGCTGGAAGTTCGAAACATTTTGTATCAGTCCCGGTTCTACGTTACTGCGCAAGTTACTGGGTCGAGATAACGGTTAAACTTACTACCACCTGACATAACAAGCGTAAGGCTGACTTCGCCCCGCTATACGCTACTGTCCGACGAAAATCACTCTGTTCACGGTGATGTATCGCGCCCGGCCGCACACCGATTTACATTGGAACCAATTAAAGCGAGAGGACCGGTCGTCTGTGCAGAGGCAATCGAGTTAGGAACGAAAACGCTGCGACGATTTTCGAGATCCTTCTCGTTCAATTTCTAACGGTCATCGTTATTTCCACCAAACGCGTCAAAAGACACCTGCAATTTTAACCCCATGACCTGTGATTTCTTTCGCGGCTGATCTTGATGAAAATACTTGATCAGTGATAATCTATTACGAAAATCAAAGAATTTGATACCTATTTCATATCTTCCCTGAAAGCTAACGATTGATAGAAAAATGATATTTCATTTATATTCAAGAAAACCAAACGACATTTAGATTAGTTCAGTTTAAAATTCTCATCGCGAGCTTGACTTGATGTTATAGGAAGAAGTTAAAATGACTAAGTTTCAATCTAAAAGCAGCTAAAAAGAAATATTCATGAATTGATTTTATAATCGTCACAATGAAAGTCGGAAAGTCAATCGAGGTAGAATAATTGACCTTAACGTAACTACCTTTTACCTGAAATACCTGTAAACAACGAATGAATATAAAATAATAATAAATAAAATGAAACGATAAAAACAGATGTCTGAATTCTTTGGATAATATAAATACCAAACAATCGTGTTATTTATGGGATGATCCGATTCGAGCTCCCAGAAGACGACCGATCGCGCAAAGCGCAAGCAGCGATCGCGAGGCTCTCTAATTACAAAAGTAAATAATAACCGGTAAAACGCGCCGGGCAGGACGGAAATAATTTCAACGTTGTATAATCGGGAGCGTGTCGTTCGAGTGAATTTAATACGGGGCGGGGGACATTACCATTCCGCGCGCTGGGTATTTGCGATGCAGATCGCCGGCCATTGATATTTGTATCGGAGGTATTATTCCGATCCGTACGAAAGTGGCCGATTAAATGTCACGGGGAAACGCCGTGTAACGTCGTCCTCCGCGATACCGTTTATCGGGCCGGAACGAAATAATTTCGAGGCAACGTTGACGAGCAGGTCCGCAGCCGGCAGCGATAGAAAATTCTCATTCACAAAGCAACAGGCACGTCGAAGGAGGTCGCCCTCCATTCAGACTCTTATCGGAAATATTGAAACAGATCACGAGTGCGCAACGATCGCGATATAAATAGAAAGTGAATTGGCATAGTTCGCGACGGACTAATTGAGTAAAACGGCATGCGGGTTGCAGTCGATACCATCTCATTAACCTGCGAGTTCACTCACTGGGCTGGTTATGATTACGTCGCCATTGGTAATCGATTAGAAACGAAAGAGAAGGTACATGATAATCGATAACCGGATGACGAAATATTGAATTCTGCAATTATATTTCGATTAGAACTCGAAGGAAGTGAGTTTCGCCTCGTTTTCACGAGTTTGAGATACTCGATGGCAAAGGGTTATATTGGCTTTATTAACTTCGGAGTTATAAATTGTAATTTCGCGAAGTTGTATAATGAAGTTTTTATTCATCAAAGTTTTCTTTAGGATGTTGCAGGTGCGAGTGGTAAGTTAGAGGAGTAATTAATGTTGTTATTTATGGTATTCCGGTATTTTTCTGGGAAGAAGGAAAGAATATTGTCACCTCAAGATTTGATGTCTTCTAACAAGGGAAGTTATCGAGCCTGAAAATTAGAATAATTATGAAACTTTGTAAGTAGAATGAGTCAAGTCTAATACATTGCAGTTTTTCCGTGCCGAATTTCTGAAATCGACCGCTCAAAGTGAAATTCGGCAAGAAAAAAGATTGTAATCTATTAGGTTTGACTTGGCCTACTTACGTAGAAAGTTTCATAATTTTTTGAATTTCCGTGTTCGATGAATTCCCTTGTAAGTGAAATATGAGTTGAAAGAAGAATTATAAATTCGCAAAAACAAGATCTAAACGCGGCGAGCGAGGAGCTCGAAATTTATCACGTGTTTTCACTCAACACGACACATGCTCTGTTATTAAAGCTTCAACCATGTTTGCACGGCCTAGCGGTCTACGCAAAACAAAACTACCCTCGTTGATGTTTCAGCGGCGCAAATTAGGGCGGATCGATAGACCGGCAACGATCCGGGTAGCGAGTGTCACTTAATTAGCGGAACTTTTAATGTAAACCGTTCCGCGTTATTATTTGGAACAGACGAAACGAGACCACGGACCATTGGGTTTCGATATTTTTAAATTTCAGGACGAACGATATTCATAAATTTCGAATATTCGCTGAACTTTTTACTGGCCCGCGGTATTTCCGAATTTCTGATAATGAAATTTACCGTTTCGTTCGCTGCAATTACAATGTGATTTGATTCAACCGCAACTGCGAAAGGAATTACTTTTATTGTATTATTATTCTTTACTGCTTTATCCTTTTTGCGTTTGGATGCGCATTTATGGTTACTTTAACTTTTGTAATTGGATAATCAAAGCGATATCGTGTTCCAAATAAGTACTAAACGCTTCATCCTCTTATAAAACGAAATGGAATTAAAGATTAAGACTCCAAAATACAAGTAGCGTTAACGAACCGAATCGAATTCGAAATTGGAAGCACAACTGGTAAGATCAGCCGAGGTTTGTTCGAATCAATAAACCAAATGTAATACACACTTCATCAAACTGAACGCGTGGCCGCAGCTGCGTTAAAACTAGATTATCTTGTTACGAAGTTACCGGATTGATTCCGAACATAGTTTGTAGATTCACTTGTTATGCATCCGCGCGCATCAAAAATTACCAGACCAAATGGATTCCGACTAAAAGCCATTGTTAATCCATAGAATTTCAAATGCAAACGCAAACTTCAAATGGATAAACAAAAGAGTTAAACTTTAAATAGCTCCTCTTCTCGTTAAAAAAAAAACTATTATAAAATCAGTAATTCTTGCCTTTAATTCAATCAATCGCCTAAAAGAGTCTAACTATTCCAAATTCATCAATTTGTCTTTCTGCATGCAGCATTATTCACGTTACCGTTCCGCTGAATTTTACTCGCGTATAATGAATACATCAAAATTGTAAAAAAACGATCTGGCACATCTGAAAGAAATAGAAACGGAATCCGGAAATAAATAATTCCAGCGTGACGGAAATTACAACAAATCTGCGTCGAGTAAAATCGAACCGTCGGTCAGCTCGATGTCGGATTACCCTCGAAAGCGTATTGTTTTTTTTTAAATAAATAATCGTTGAGCGGGATGTCGGTGCTCGGTTATAAAGTAGCCTGACGCTCGGCCGGCCACAACACTGCGTCGCAATTAATTTACGTGACAACGGTTGAGGCCATTAATTTTCAATCGGTCGCCCGGCCCGTACACCCGATTACAGATTAATTGAGGGTTTATTAATTGGTTACAGGCTCCAAGGATAACGGCTGGCCGAAGGATAAAGGGAGTTACATATCTGACGATGAATTACGGGACCGCTGTCTACTATATAACTATATTTCGCGCGTGACACGAGGGTAAACCAGTCGATCGGGATCGACGCGCTGCGTGGCTGGTGGATTGTAGATGGCGGACGCTCCGACAAAATGGCGTGGCAATCGTATTAAAAGATCATTAAAGTGATATTCGCATTTCCAATGTAGAGAATTATGAATTTTCAATTTTCAATGAAATTGTCAACTGAGTTTTAAAGTTTGCATTCCCCTTATTCTCAATGTATCTGCGATACCTGTGTTTCAATATATTTCTTCCTTTTTATTTTCAATATCTTTTAATGTATTCTACGTGTACTACTTCATATTTTAACTGATTACGAACTTGATTACAACTGAATATGATATTGAACCTTCAATAAAAAATTGTTGTAACTGGCCGGACGACGGGAAAAATTGAATTCGAGTTTCCAGTGGGCGTTATTGAATAGAACTCAACGAGTTATCTCGTTCCATTATTCACAGTTATTACTTTCCGCGAATACGTATGCATATGCAACGAACGAATTGTCAACGTGGATTTATTAAAAAATGAGAAATATCAGTTTGCATTTTTTATTAATCTTTTCCATGCGTGTTCACTGTTCCATGAATTTTATCATGTATCCCCTTGCGCTTTGTACAGACTGTTGGTACTGTATTATTGTATATCCTTCGTTGAGGCGAAGAATTAAAAATTGGCGCAGGATGAAATGGGCTCGCTCGAGGATTAATAGCGATGAATATCACGAAATCTACGTAGGTGTACGGGGACGTTTATGCAAATTGAAATATTGAACTGCTTACACGCCGATATATCGCGTTGATCGCGTTCAATGGCTCGAACAATCGGAACGTTTCGTTTTTAATTACAGAAAACAATACAGCACTTGCAACCGAACCACGGAACCCCGCGGCTATTGTTGTTCAATCGTTTTTATTGTTGCCGGCACATTTTCCAAGTTGAATCATTGGAAATAACAGAGAGTGAAATTGATTAGATACCGATTTGAATTACACCTGCTGCGAGAAATATTCTGTTACGGTTTAGTATCGTGCTTCCGGCGAATGACTATATATTAATGCGATCGACCAATTGTATTTTACGTAGCTCACAAAGAGAGAAGTGAAATAAAAGATACCTCGCATCTTCCCACGATTATCAGTTTATCAATTTCCCCTTGTTCCTACTCTTAGTATTTTATTTTATTTAATCCATTCGCTACCAGCATTTTTTCAATAACAGTCAATGCATTGTACTTTACTCCAGTCTGCGCGAAATACGAAACATTACATGTAGCGTTCCAAAAACTTCACAATCCCACAATTTCCTCGGATTATCCAAATCACATCGACCAGAAACGCGTCGATCAAGCAAATCAACCTCGCGAAACCTCTGTCCAACGCGTCCTTCGAGAAGAACGACCAAAAACACGATCGCCGCTAATGCATAAGCCGACAAAAATTCGAAATCGCGTTGCTCGGAGCGACGAGAAACCCGGAAATCCCAAACAACGATCCTCAAGCAAACACCGGCGGGATGTTCATACAAGCTTTAACTTTATTTTCCGAAGGTACTCGTCGTCGGATATTTAAGAACAAACACATCGCTGTTTGCGCGCCGTATTTTTCCCCGGGTTTACACCGCGGCGATCCCCTTCTCGCAAACAATCCGTTATTCATCCGCATCCAGGCGGCGGCTGTCACATTCCCCATTGAGATCCGGCCCGGTACAAAGGGTCACGGATAATAAGCGACCGGCAACGAGACCCGGGACACACTCGGAATCGCGGAAAGGAGAGGAACGGTCCGAAAATAAAAAGGAGGGCACAGAAAAAACACACGACGAAAGAAAGAGAAACTGGAGGGGAAAAAAGAAGAGAAGACACTCGAGGGAACCGGGGAAAAGCGAAGCCGCTTACGCAAGAAAGGGTTATAAAACCACATTTTAAAGGGGCGCGCGCGCGCCGGCCGGCCGGCACTGGGGAGGGGGCGATTAACGAAGATCAAAGTACTCTTCGAGGCAACAACCTTTTCAGAGCAACCGAGTTGCGTGTATATGCTTGCACTCGGCCCCGTGCCTCCACAAAGAGCCGGTTAACCGGGATGAAACGCACACCGGTGCGAATGTAAAAGTTGCATAAGCCCGTGGACCCACGGTGTGTCAAAGGGAGGAACGTCTCGGGATACCCGTGGCTTTTCAACATGGCGCACGCGCGCGCGCGCGCGACGAAGGCTCGGCTCCGCTATTCCCCGGTCCGCGCCAATCTCGAGCCATCTCCGTTCCAATTTCCACGGAAGATGTTTTTCCTCGTGCCACGACTCGAAGCCGCGAACGAGGATGACATGAAAATTGCAGGAAAGTCCGGGGACGGCGAGATACAGGGCCGAGGCGGCGAGAGGGCGGAAAAATCGAGCTGGCGGAGAGAGGCTGCACACCTTATCTTGCGGGGATGGATTACGAATCGATATTATGCAAACCGGTTCACCCTCCGCGGCCATGTTCACCCTCCCGCCCCTCGCCTATCCGCGTTGCGGAGCTGTCGAGCTCGTGAATAATGGGAATATCGAAAGTGAATTTGAATGCGCGGGATTCACGAGTGACGGGGGAGGGGGCGGGGAATTAAGCTTCTGGAACAGGTTTGCTGTTTTGAAGGGGTTTTTGGGGGAGTGTCAAGGGACTTGGGAGTTTGGCAAGAGTTATGTTCGGTTTTTGTTCGTGATTCGAAGTTTGTATTGAGATCGAAGGGTTGGAAGGAGTGCGAGATAGGGTGGATAAAGTAGATTGGACATGTTTCTGTTGGAAATGTAGGGAGAGGTACTCAGATATTTAGATATCGCGTGATAATGTTTCTTTTTATTTTTATTGGATTTGGAGATGTTTCTTTCTCCGCTTTACTATTTCGGAAGGAAGCGTGTAAAAGTAACATCGTCCGATTTGAATTTAACCGCGATACAGAAGGTTTCTTAAAATATTTATATATTACATATAGTTTCTAATATTCTCTTTAATCGGCAATCACTCCTATTCAAACGTTAGCAGAATTTACGAAAGCATCGAATAAAGAATATATTCCTTCGAATACCCTGGAAACCACTGTGCAAAACAGTTTCTAAAACGGCTTACAACCCCGTACCACTCCTAAAGGGACATAAATAATTCGGACAGAACCGTTCCCCAGAAAAATACGTTCCCTAGCGAAGAAAATGCCGCGGAGCCCCAGGAATATTTCAAAAACATTCTCGCGTCGATTCGATATTCCATCATCAATCTCAAAACTCCAGCGACGTCGATCGGCAAAAAGCGGGGCATCCATTGTCCGCGGCGCGCTCTCCTTTTTTAATAAAGAATCACCGGTCGGAGGACAGAATTACGCTCGCGACGGAGCAATCTTCCGCGCGCATATTTATGATGCGTATCGGGTTCAGCAGGTGGAACGGAGAAGAAATCGAGTTATACGAGCGTCGCGGCTCCATTCGACGGTGGGAACGCCGCGCGTCGTCGTCGTCGCCGTCGTCGTTCGCAATCTGTCCAGGCGTCGTAAAGCAGCGAATCAAAGGTAAAAGAGTTGCGATCGCGGCCCGGGACCCAAGAGGGAACGGAAGTTTCACGATAAAGGAGGAAGGAGAACGTCGGACGACAAAGGGTCCTGGGAGACGCGTTCGTTTGCATTTAAATCTCGAGATGCATGGGACCGTTGAAGAGAGCGAGCTGTCCCGCTTTTAGACGCGTCCACCCTTTGACCTCGGGAGGCGGCTTGCAGCCGCCGTTTTCATCTGACGTGGAAAAATTAGAACATACTGATTTTAAGTAGGATAAACGGGGGAAATTGATTCTAAGTGGGAAAAATGGAAAAATTTGATTTCACGTGGTAAAATTAGAGCAACTCGATTTGAAGCAGCAAAATTAAGGGAATTTGGTTTGAAGTAACGAAGGTGGAACAATGTGATTTGACGCGGTAAAGATAGCATTTGACTGGAAACAACGAAATTAGAGAGCGTTTGGTTAAACAGAACAGAATTAGGAAAGTTTCGTGTGTTGTAGGGAAATCATAAAAATTTCATTTGTTAGAACCAACGTCATCCGTGACGGATAACAGCATTCAATTCGACGCCGGGCGGCGTCATCCGTAGATAAGGTGTTAAGAACGTGCCATTTCCAGAGCGAAGAGGCACCGTGAACGGTCGTTCTATCGGCGAACACCGAAGAAATCGATTTTCCTCCCACTCGAGACACGCTTCAGACGATCTGCCGCGGAACAGGCAATTAAGGTAACAAACAGAGAAAAAAGGGGGTGGTCGGGGGGATGGACGGCGGGAAATGTGCTTGAAAGAAAGAGGAACGAACGAGTTTCGTCAAAACCCGACGCATCGAGCGTCTAGAATAACCGAGGGAAATTGTTCGGCCGACTAAATTGTCCGGGACAATGTTCCCGGGGGGTTTCATTGAGGGATTATGTTTGATCAGCTATGGTCGAGTCGTTCTCTTAATTTCCTTGAGGCAATTTCATTGGAAATTTATTTATTCGGTAGAGATGTTTTGCCGGAAATCACCTTGGGAAATGGATTACTGTAAATCTTGCTTGTGTTCCCAGGGAAAAGAGAATGTTTCGCCGAGAAACTGTGTTTGAGTTGCTTCCTCAATTTTCTTGGAAAGATCTACTTTGAAACGGTTCGAACCAGAACATGATTTACAATTCAAATTTCGAATGTTTTAATTTGAAACAATATTATGCAATAAACCGTTCCAAATATTAACTATTATTCTAATTCTACACTGCTAATTAATGCATCGTTATACAAGATAACAAGAACAATGATTATTCTCGCCATCGGCGTTTACACTCTGTAACTCTGTAAAACGTTTCAACCGCCGTTATTACTAGATCCAACTCAAAATCTCCGGTGAATCAGAGAAAAATAAACCGTCGCTCGAGTAATCGACATCGCAGCGTAACAGAAACGCGGAAAGTGGCTCGGGAAAGGACGGAAAAACGAAGGCGAAAAAGAAGAAAGAGGAGAAGGGCCCGTTAAAAGGTAGGAGAGGACGTCAAAGAACGCCCGCGAGATTATCCGCCGGCGAGTGTCTCTGTTCGAATCCGCGTTTTTCAAGTCAGCTGACCTGAATAGCTTTAATGAAATTTTGAATTTTTCAAAGAAACCTCATCCCCCATTCACGCGATTCACGCGGACGTGTTCAGCGTTGGGGACGCGGCGGCGTAACGGACGGACTCGAAAACCGTGTAATCCGAGGGAAAACGAGAGGGAGGAGAAAATAAAAACAGTAATACACAGTTCGAAGTAGCGTCGAGTTGTTCGCAGTCTATCCACAGAGCGAGGAAACACTGGAACGAAGGAAGAGGAGCTGTCTCGTCGACGGATGGAAGTCGGCGTGGATTTTCGCGTCGCTCAAAAAATGCACCCCGAGATCCCGGGCGACCTTTATCCTGTCCTCGACGCAGATGAAAGTAATCTTACAAAAAGAAAATCGTTTGAAACATAGTCACCACTGATACAAAGGTAACCATTCCCAGGAATTCTGCATATTTAACTCGAACAAATGTGAAACGAAACGTATCCCTTTTACTGAAGTAATGAGATCACATAGGACAGTTTCAATATTATCACTGTGAAAAAAGATAATTAAATTGGCTGCTTCGCGCGACAGTCTGTACTACTTGCTCTTGTCAGTAGAAATAAATTAGTGAAAAGCGAATACCAATTTATTCCGAAAAGATCCGAGAAACTAATCTACGACTGCAGTTGTTTAATATAAATACAAACTCCCGAAAATCCTTCCGTCCCCGCTATGATCGGAACCATCTGCATTTCTTATCCTATCCGCGGAAGCCATTCTCTAATTGTCCAGTGCGATATTCCCCAGCGCGCCATCGTGGAACAAAAACCGTGGAACTATCAGATTTTTCTTTTCCCCCTACTGTGCACACGTGAAAAACGTGTCTCAAAGGTTCTCATTCATTTTGTCGCGCGCGCTCGTCCTTTTCTGATGGCGGCAGCAGTTCGAGGACCCCGGTGCGCAACACTAGCGCGAAGAACGAGGAAAGCGCCGGGAGATTTTCAGCGGTGCACGAAAACCGTTCGCCGTGTATGCAGAGTCTGGCGGGCACAGATGCACGGGCGCCGGGACATTTCAACGGAATCGATTTAACACGAAAGAGGTCTGTCTCTCTGGCCGGGCGAGCCGAGGAGTATTCGTCTTCGGGCTGCAATTTCACGACACGGAGCGCGCGCCCGGGAAGCAAGAAGTTCCCCTCGTGCTTCCATCCGATTCCAATTAAGACGCCTCGAAACGACGTTCCGGGCTCGTGAAAACCCACTACACCGCGTCCTTTTAGCCAGCCCAGTCCTTCGAGGACCAGCCAAAGCGCGAAACTGTCCGACGGTTCAGCACTGACGGCGATTCGATCACCTCCCGGGGCCCAGACATGGCGATCTCTGTCGCCAGACACCGCGGAAGATATCGAACGCGTTCCCCCGATCGTCTTTGCGAACATTTTTATCGAATTATGTGAGCCAGATGGTGCTGTCTGTGACTGAACGTGTTGAACGCGTTGGACGTTACGGGGTAGAAGAAGGGAGCTTGTGAGGATTACACTTGGTAACCGCCTAAAAACTGTGACCGTAACCTTTCTCGCTAACTTTCATTGAATTCCTTCAAGTGAGTTGGTTAAGAGTATATTTTTATAAGAGTGAGAGAGATATTAGATGAATTGTAAACGATCTTGGTTCGAGACTTGGTAAGTGAGAAGAGGAATGAAGAAAGTAAAAGGCAAATGATGGATTTCTTATGTGAATTCTTTTGGTAATGGTAGACAGTGAACGCTGGAAAGTCTGAAGTTAATAGTAGAAAGATTGGCAGCAATTAGGACGAGGCTTATTTGACTAACACTTTTAACATTTTTCATTTGCCTAATTCATTTCTGAACACTACTTGACGCGTAATTAATGCAACGCGTGTACTATTATTCGTCCTCGATGTTTAATCAAAGCGTAAATATGATATCTGAATGTATTTTATATGAATTAAAATCATTCTATCAATGAAACACGAGTATATTTACATACTCTCCACCGCAGCACGAAACCGCGAATGTTTACAGGAAACGTGATATCAACGTTCTAATTAAATGAGTACCGAGTGAAAAAACACGTAAAGGGATGTAAGCAATCAACGCACGTAATGTATAAATACAAATGAATTCACGCAAACAATAACCCGACTCAATAATCGATAATTATTTCCTCGTGTACAATATAACATCCCGCGACAATTTCTCGACCGAGTGAATTACCCCTGATTCCCTTCATTACAATCATTGTAAAAATATTCTCTCCATGGAATTATTGAAAAACGCAGACTGAAATATAAGTCAACGAAAATCTCGATAAACGCACTCTTAAAGCTTCTATAAAAAGACCTGAAAGAACCCAATTCGATTGATGGGTACCTCCTAACCTCAATCTTTTCAGCAAAATTTCCCAACCTCCGAAAATCTCTTTCCATAAAGGACTTTTCCCTAGAAAATAATTCAGAGAAACGAACCGCGCGTGAATCTCTCGTTATTTAAATGATTAATCGATTAAACAATCCGTACGCAGCTTTCGATTTTAGGTTACCGAGACCCGAGGCCGCCATTACGTCGGCCATTCGACCGCGAACGGTTGAAGCGGAAATAGAGGCCGGCCCGGAACTCTTCTTTCGAAATAGCCGCCGTGGGATCGCGGAAATTCGTGCGTTTTCACTTTGTCCCTGTACCGGCGGAAGTAACGATTTTAATCTAGCGGAATGGCTCGATTAAAGCCGCGGGCCGCGTGTACTCGCAGTCAAGGCTCGCAGCCGCACCGCGCTGCCGCGCGCAGGATCGAAAATTCCGGAGTCACGGAATATTATTCCACGGTTAAGCGGCCATTTGTTTCCTGATTATCTGGAACGAGCCAATTTTGTAACATAAACGGGAACACGGCGTTTGTCTTCGCGCCCCGGCGACTCGTGTACCCCGGGATGATACAGCCAGGACTGTGTCCAGTTTCATGGTTCAACGTCCACTAACCGGCGCGCTATACCGTGTACCCCGGAGACATGCTCGTAACGCGTACATGCTTCGAGGAAGCTATTCTGATTACCTAACAAGTCCATTTGCGTGTGTATTTTGCGGCGCGTTGGTTAGGGGATGTTTACGCTCGAAGACGATTCATTTTTGCGGCCGGTGTTCTTGGGGAATGAAGCTAGCTCTGGGTAGTGTATGGAATAATTTGGTGGATAGTTGCACGGTTAAAGAAGAAATTTAATTCCCTGGAATGGCATTGTTGAAGAAGGAAGCCACCTTTAGGTAGTACCTGAAATTGTTTGTCGGGCAGTCTAATGGCCAAAGATAAAATTTATCTTTCGGGTGTACAACGGAAGGGCTGGTTTTAGGTACTCCTCGAAACTGGTAGCTTCATAGTGCAGACAATGAAAGTTTTCGGTAATATTCAGAATTATCCGTTGAATGGTTCAATAGTCAAAGACGAAATTCTTTCGAGATCCTTTAAAACGAATGCCAAAAGAACGAATGTTGCCATAGACGAATATTGCAATTGTAGCCATCTCTGAGTTAAAATTAGTGGAAACTACGTTAAATCGAAGAACTCGTAGACTA
The DNA here is from genome assembly GCF_051020985.1 of Nomia melanderi. Classification (NCBI taxonomy): domain Eukaryota; kingdom Metazoa; phylum Arthropoda; class Insecta; order Hymenoptera; family Halictidae; genus Nomia; species Nomia melanderi. Next base: position 11,922,505 of record NC_135009.1, read on the forward strand.
AAACTTCTGTTCTATGCAATTTTCATTCTACGCGCAACAAACCAAGATGTCAAAATTGCAGGCTTCCACGCAACATTCGACCAATACCAATCATTCCCCACAAAATTTCCCCAAATATCCCGTAACCTCCGAACGGACGAGCAATCATAGCGGGAACAAGAGGATTCCATTGATCAGCAACGTATCCGTTTTTAATCACAAGCCCGGGCAGCGGCGCGTCGTCCAATCTGCGACGTATCGGGAGCGTCAGGACAAACGTCACCCGTGGGTCACGTTCCGGCAGGAACGACGGCGCCGTATAAACGATTAGACGTCGACTTCCGTGCGCAACTTTTTCCCTTACTTCCCGGAGAGTCGTGTGCTTATCGCGGCCAACGAGTTACGAGACGGAGGGTGCAGGCCTCCGACAGCGTATAGACAGGGGCGGCCCTCCCTGTTCTGCTATAGTCCGTCCGAGACAGGGCAGTAGACATAAACAAAACATTCACGAGCTGGGCACACAGATTGACGCGGAATTAACACTAAAACTACCGAGCAGTTAAACTGACTTTCGAACATTTCTCTATAGAAACTCCAAAAGTGCATCTATCCAGACTTTAATTAACTTATAATTCAGTTCGCCCATTGCTAAATCAATTTCTTCGATAATTTCTCAGAGAGCCGTCTGTTATCTTTTCGATAATTGCACAATGAAAAAATCAGGAATAGCTCATTTAGTGTTAATGCATGTACAATGATTTAATCGAAAATCTTTCGTAAGAACGCCGCCATTTAAGTACTTGCAAAATGGAAATTATGAAGTGAGTCAATTTGACTCGTCCGGCAGTTTTAGTGTTAACTGAAAGAATTGGAACAGCAGATTTCATTTCTGAACGATCTGTAATTATGATGGCGTAAAATAACCGAGAGGAATGAGAATTATAAATGAAGGAACGTCAGCTTATCCCATTGCTACCTCAGACGCACCTAAGGTAACTGTTGCGCATAAAGTCTAGCTTCCGGGTGACATATGGTGACGTAAGACGACAACATAGAGACAATGGGCTTGGGATATATCTAGTTCAAAGATGATACATACTGTTTGACCTAGATTTTTGTTTATACGCCGAGAAGTGATGACTGTAGCTGTTATGCTAGAAGAACTAAGGGAAGTTGCATTGAATACTTCATTTTTATACTTATTTGTATGTTTTCATATTATAATCTTTTTATTATTCCATTACGTAGCTTGGTTTAGCCTAAATTCTGTTGGCGAAACACTATTTTTCTATTATCTGTACATAACCTCTAATACAAACGTAATTTCGCCTCTTACACTAAGTTCCTTTTTGTTCGAACAAATTATTAACGACAAAATAGCTTCGATAAGCGCAGCTGTTAAAGCAATCGTAAATCACAGATACGATGTTTCTCATATAATGTTGACACGAAATGTCGGGCTCCATTTTGTCGGCAGCACGAGCACCGTGGCAGCCGTGTAACGTGTGATCAAACTCCAACCACATTAATAAAAGTTGCTTATTACTCTACATTTCATTAATTTCCTAAGGAATTCATTTAGCAACACGCAAACTCGATTATAACTCAATGGAAATATCAATCGGTTACACTTGCAGGGTTTCTGCGGGAAAACTGGAAAAGGTCAATTCGACTGCTCGGTAGTTCCGGTGTTGATGTGTTGCTTAAACAGAAGGAAAAGAACGTTTAACGGCGCGACTGGCACACGACAAGCGATGGAAACGCGTCGATTCGGTTTTAATCGCTTGTTTTACGGCGAACAATGCGACAAACAATGGCGGCGATTCGGTCATAGAATTATTACAGAATTTTATTGCGCTATAACGTTCCGCGAATAATGTCCCCGGTCCGGCGAGTTTCTTGCGAGACAAACGGGAACGCGCATTCGCTGAACGTTAAATCGGTTATTACGCCGTAGTTTTGCCTTCACAATTAACAAGATTACTTCGTTAAGTTATTACGCGGCCTCCGCGCGGAAATCTGGGTCAATTTTCTGCTTTTGCTTACGCGGGCCGTTTCATCGGCGGTTTTCATTAAAATTGGGCGCGCCGGCCAGCGAGCGAGCGAGCGAGCGTAATCGATGGAACGTGAATAAATCGAACGCCAACGCACGCCGGAAATGTAATCGCGGTTTTATGATCGGCATTCAAGTTCACCGTGAACCGTGATTTCCGATGAATTGTTTTTTCTCTTCGCGGGATTTATGTGCTCTTCGAACGGATATCTGTGAATGGCCAAACAATTAAGAAAGCATTAGTGTGTCGGTACGAATTCTTGTGTTATATTAACTTTATGAATATTTTAAAATTTTAGTTTCGTACGATTCAAATGTTTCTTCATTATATAATTGTTATAATTATCAAGAAAAATGAAATCGGTTGGATAATTTGCAGTTTCTTCTGCAATTACGTTCAATTTTCAATGGTATCGTTATTCAATAGACCGACTCACGAAACATTAATATAAATTCTCAATTACTTTCTAAGACTAATCACCTTCCCTCAGTCGACTTTCCAATCCCATCTACAATGGATCGAAACTTCAAAAATAACATCGAACTAAAACAGTAACTATCTTCTAACACCTCCGTTAACACTAAATTTACTAACGATTACTATACACGTTGTTCCATTGTTCTCACAAAAATTAATGTTCGTTTAAATCCTGGAAATTACAGGTTTAAAAATAGACAATCGGAATACACACTGGCCTAACCGCATCAATCGAAGTCGACTGAAACGTTCACCAAATAATGTTTACGAAGTCCAATATTCGACGCAACGTTAAATCGAAATATCGCGAACTAACCGAGCAAAGTAACCGACGAGACGAAACGCTCCGTCGAAGTAAAAATCTCGTCGACAGCCGCGTCGAGGACGTGTTGTACGATCGATTCAGATTCATAATTCCCTTCCCCGAGTTAATTAGCCGGCGGAAAAAATCAATCGGCCGGTCGTGGCACGCGGCAGGTGAAAGTCGCGGCGCGGAAGAGCGGAATTTTATCGGCGAGTTAACGGCCGCTTGTTGCCGCGTGTAATTAACTGTTAGATCCAGAGGTATACGCTCGCGGTGTACGCGCGCGCTGCGTTTGCACGCGATCTAATCGGATCAGATTGCGTCCTGTAAAGGCGCAACGACCCTCTGTCACAGCTATCGGTCGACGGCCGCTTCGAGTGCCCGTGTAACTCGCCGTTTATTCTATTTCGACCCATTCTCTTTCCCTCTTTCTCTCTGTCCCGCTATCTTTCACCTTTTCGCAAGCTTCGTTGATTTTCCTCAATGAACAACCGCAGACCAAACGGAAAAACTCGGTCACGTTCGCCGTTGCGGAGAAACTACTTCCGATTGCAATAATTTTTCAACCCTTAACCCTTCGCCATCGGTGCCGAAACAATGGCGACATTCTGTCTTAAAAATCAGTGTCGGCAATATGGTCATTATCTTTCTCTGAGCATAGTGTTATTTTACGATGAGTACTTATTATTCTCTATAGTATATATATTCTACAAAATACATTAACTTAAAAGAATAATCCATATTTTTAATATTCATATATATATATTTATTATAAATAACCTATAGGGAAATAACTTTGAAAATATATATTCGCTTCGACTAGTTCGTAATGTCGCCAAATGTGTCGATCGTAAAGGGTTAACCAACCGGAAGTACTTCAAGTTTTCTTAACGATAAAAAATACTACAACGTAGATAAGAAGCGGAGACAAATTCACAGAAGTGATATAGTAGAATAATGAACGTGTTAATTGTAAATATTATAATAATAATAATTATAGAAATGCTAAAATGATTTTTTCCGCCATATAAGCGGGATTGGACATAGTAAGTAAAAGTGCCACGTCGCTTATATGGCGGCATTGGTCTGTTAACAGTTAATATGTCGCTGAAATCGACGTTTCCAGCAACTTTTCCCTTTGCGCGTAAGCGATCGTCGCGTTTCGTTCTCGAGATATTTGCGGAAACTCGGGAATGTACAGTCACTGACGGAAGTATCAGCTCGCTTGACACTGGAACCACTGCACCCGTCGAAATGACGGATCTCAATGTTCCTATTTCGCGATTATTGGTTCCTTGAAACTATTGGATAATAAATAGTGTCTTTGGATACTATAATCTGTATAATAAAACTAAAGAATTGTTAAAACTCTCATAACGATTATATATAAATCATGTTACTTTCTCGGTAATTCCAGCGTTAGCTACTATTTCATGGATTTAACAAAAGTTGAGGTGAACATTTCTCCTGTTGCAGGTCTTGATTTATATTTCTTGATACTAGAACCATCGAACAGTAGAACCGATGTTTCGCATTTTCTCGTAGATATTAAATTGCATTTATTAATGTCTCCATTCCTTAATATTCTACTTAGAACGGCACTAAATCAGTTTTTTCAATAATTTTTCTGTAAATCTGTAAATCTAAATTATCCATAAAAATATCTACTCATTCGGCAGTTCTAGTGTCAAGTTAATGTACATTCGATTAAGAAATTTCGTACAGTTCAATGAGAAACCATTAAATTTAGGCGATCGGTAATCATACGTGCATAGCGGATGCTTTTGTCAGCAGCTGTATGCAGAGCAGAGGGTTGTTCGTTTCTGCAACCAATTCGAAAATCATAAAAATCGGAGGGGAAGTGACTTTTCCAGGATTTCAGCCGCGTTTGACGATTGGTCCCTCGATAAGTACGTTCCGTGCTGTTTTATCGAATTCCCGTGGCACACATTCCGGCTGTCGCGTGTTCCGGCCACTATTAAGAAAACCATTTCTTCCAGTCGAACATGACGTAACATGGTTACAGAGTAATATTGAAATTAGGGGTGTTCGCAGAGCGAAACTGAGCCGTAAACTGAAGTTTCAGAAAACCGCTGACCAACATGCGAGACAATTGACTCGTAAACCTATTTGAACGGGCACGCGTGGCCTTTAATGGTTATGCGGTTTCTCGTGGTGGCTTCGCGTGGTTCCATTAACTTCTTTCATTGCTGTGTTCTTGGAAAACAGTGTCTACAACGTTCAATGGGATACAATTAGCGTTTGAATGGTTTGCTTGGAACTCCCTTCGGAAACAAGAATCGAGAATTCGATTAGACATTATCGATCCAATCTTCTGATTTAGTAAGGATGTTGTTAAAGCCAGCATAAAGCCACAGCTGTACTTTATTAACATTACACTACGAAGCATTTATTGGAATTAATATATAACCCTTATAAAAATTGTAACAATACCTTTTCTTCGATTTCTTCAGATATACGTTATATTTCAGTGAAACCATTCTCAAAATCATTTCGGATATTGAACACTTTGAAAATGTCAATCATTGCAAAGTAAGGAAACTAAAACCCATTATTTTGATGGTTACAGTAGTGTTAAAGCGTCTGCTGTATTGGATTTCAAAAAGTTGAATATAATATTCATAATAGATTTTTCATTGTGAAAGCTTCCGGCACAGTGGAGTTTTCTAAAACGAAACATTCGACGTTGCGAATAGTTGGAAATCGAGAAGCGATTAATTCGTATCGTAAAGATGTCAATTTGCGATTAAAGCAAGATTAAACAGTGATGGCGAGCAACCGCAAGACATATCGACTGAATGGGAAATCTAGGGAAGCCATAAATACGTGACAGCGCTTCCTCCTTTCATCTATCTCTCATAATAGATAGTTCCGCAAGGTCAACATTATTTCCGGTCTTTACGTTCCAAAATTACGTGCTCCCGCCGCGTTGACCCTGCCTGCGCGGTTTGCCATTTAATATCTTATTCAGGAGGTCGATCGACGGATTAGTTATCTGGATCGTAGGAATTTTTTTGTCGGTAACACGCTATTACAACGCGCAAGATCTTTATCAGATATTTGCAACGGCGGACGACATTAGGGTAAATATGTGCCGAGTCGAGCGTCGAATTAAAATATGTCGAACCTGTACAGGGTGTCTCGTGCAAACTTTCGAAATATCTTGAATAAAATCACCCATCACGAAACAGGTTTAATCCAATCCCACGCTCCATCAATCATGCTCGAAAACGTTAAAGTTGATTTCTTTCAAAAGCAACCCTTAAAATTTATGACTCAACTTCTGATCAATATTTCAACGTTAAAACCTCTAGCAATGAAGCTATCGGTAAGTTGAGACTTTTTATAGTCCAGTAGAGGACTAGACAATGGATTCCAAGTGTCAAAGTTGAAGAAACGAAGATCACAAAGTCTGGTGAGAAGTTAAGGCGTAAGAGAAGCAAATAACTTAGCAGTGATGAGGTCTCATCAGGCCAAAGCCTCTAACGGTCAAGCCAAAGTCGAAGTAGTAGTTTCCACGACTCAGTACGGATCTAGACTATAGAATCCAGGTGTCTAAGAAGGAAAACTGGAAATTGTGAAGCCTATCATTGATAAGACTCAAGGATCAGTCGTCACAGAAGACCTAAACACAGATGCTGGTCAAACTCACCATCCGAAACACCATTCGCTACCGCGCGATGGTGCACCAAGCTGCATTTATTCCGACAACTGTACGTACACTCGGATTTCGTGTTCTGGGTCACGTTCGTCCTCGCCCACCGGCGGGGCGCGCGTTCTTCTGACATTTTCAGTTTCCGAAGCACGCGAGCGAGCACATTGTTTCAGCCTAATGGCCGACTGGCTGCGTTCGCCGCCTGTCCCGCGCCCTCCTCTTCCGGGCTAAGTTCGCGCAGAATTATGACAGCGTGTTCGCGATTCGAGTGCATCCACTCGAAGCGCAAACAAGCATCTTATTAACCCCTTGGTTCCGGGAATACCGGAAGCGACGTATAATTCCCGCGCCGAACAACTCGCCGTACAATTTGTCTTCCATTGTCCGCAACCGTTCCTGTGACTCCTTTTGCAACTACTTTCGATGACTATCAGTTATTTAATGTTTCTTTTATTTCTGAAAGGTAAGATGAACCGACCTATTGATCTGTTAATGTTCTCCGTGATTATTTATAGAGTTTACATTGAAATTTTGTTCAAATGTGATATTTAGAAAGAGAATTACGAGATGACCCAGTCTTTCCTTACGAAAAAATTAGAACAATTGAATAATGAAATATTTGACGACACTTTGTCGAGACAATTGAGTTCGTAGACTCAGTACGAATTTTTTGTCGAAATCACATCAGATTATAGGAGTAGATGAGAAAGTTAAAGGAGATTATTAGATCATCGTTTCTAGTTATTGTAATGCTGGTGTCATTAGTTGCGAGTGGCACAGATTGAGAAGGAGAATTTTCTGTACGATGATTCTTTTTTTCATGCAGTCAGTCCCGCGTTTTTGAATTTTATTCGCTCGAATCGAGGGGGCGGAAATTCTCCTTTAAAGCTTTGCATGATTTTTTCAAAAGGGTAATCGTTTTGTATTCGAATGCACGATTACGGGCAGCACCGTGTACATCGATTTCGAATTACATGGGGATTATGTCGTTTCACTCGGCGTTTGATGATTCCGCGATAAAACGCCATCGATTTTCTGCTCTCGTTTCCAGCGTACGGTTCGGCGAGCTTGCGAGGGGTAGATTGAGTTATCGCTGCGATTTCGAAACGGGAAATATACGTACGCGTATGTATATACATAGAACTCCTTATAATGCAAGGAATACGGGGCCAAGAGCGCAAAAAATTGAAACTGAATAAAAAGGTCCATTTAATGTAATCAAAGACAACATTATCCATATTCCGATTTCGTCTAAAAGAAACAGAAACCTACGGTTTCCTTCGTCTTTCAATCCTGCTTCACGTGACGTCATATTACAATAACAACCTTTAAATAATACGTGTTCTTTAATTACGTCACAAGCTACTAGTAATTACTTGATAGCGATATAAAACCGTAGAAACTTTTTAAACGCGTTAAATTCAGATAACAGCAACTTTTTTATCACTTTTTAGAGCACCAGCAATCCTTTAATCGCGCTCTACAGCAGCAGAATCCTTTAAAACGCCCTATAAACTAGTAGCAACTTCTTAATCGCGTTATATTGGAGTAATAACAATTTTTCAATCGCGTTATAGGGCAGTAGCAATTTTGCAATCGCTCCGCGGGGCACTACAAACCTTTTAATCGGTCCATAAAGCAGTAGCAACTTTTTAATCGCGCTATAAGGTAGTGGCAATTTCGGAATCGCGCTTCGGGGAGACAGCACTAATTTCTTAATCGTGCTTTGAGTATGGGCGGTACCGTTTTTATCTCGTTATACGAGGGCAATGGCAATTTCTTGTATCGTATTATACGAGCGAAACACGTACACACAGGGTGTCTCGTAGTGACGAACGAATATTTCAGAAAGTGTGCAAGTGAAACGCGCACATATGAATTGATCTTATGTCATTGTGTTACCGCGGGTTGTACCAATAATTGATTAACCCTTTGCACTCGACGATATTGCCTTCCGATGACGAAATCGATATTTTTCCTAACATAAACGAAAATCTGCATAAATTAAGAATTTGCAATTTTACCATTTTACTGTGTTGAATCGAATGGCGAGTGACCTCGAATCGCTTGTCAAGTGCGAAGGGTTAAAAGTTGATTATAATATTCTTCACATCGATAAAATTCCATCTTCTACATACAGTGGCGTTCAAAAGTTTCTGCAACGTTTCTTACACAATACAGGCTTTAAGAACTTTTCATTATTATGCCATATAAGAGACATATTGCATAGTACTGTAGAAAAATCAGCACCAACTATTTTATACATATTCCTTTAGAAATAAATAATTCAGCATGTTCAAAGGTTTTCGAGCAGAGCGTTTATAAAGAAAAATACTTGTTTTCCATTATAATAATAATCTAATATATAATATTTAACATATTACACTTAGTATTTTGTATCTATATCCTTCGCATTAATAAAAAAACGATCTAGCTAGGAACTTTTGAATACCACTGTACCGTTCGTTGCAGGGAACCTGGCACTCTCGTCTAAGTGGTCAGATTCGAAGGCGCACGCCTTGTCCACACAGATTTTCGGTTCTGGCGCACGATTCGCTAAGGCGCTCGCGCACACTACTCGAGTCGCGCGACAGAGGGCGCGAGGAGCCATTTCCGGACTCGCAATTGGAGCTCTACAAGCGATTATCCCCGCCTCTATGACGTCACGAGTGCCAAGTTCCCTGCAACGGACGGTAACTGCGTTGGTAGATGAAAACGGGGCACCCTGTACATCGAGCGGAACTCGTAAAGAGGCGTCACAATGCGCGCCCCAGCCGGGAACGCGGAAGATCGTCCGCGGACGGGACGCAAACGGAAAGTAACCGTGTTATTACGCCACGCGTCTTCGAGTAACGTTCTCAGGGCGGGGGTAAAAAAAAACTTCACCGCCCCCGGTGAAACTTCTGGCTTATTTATAACGCGAAAACTTTCCTCGGGGCGCGGCGTCGCGTAAAACGCGCGAGATACGCCGAATAAAAGGCGTAATCGACTCGCCGCCGGATGAGGCGCGGGTATCAGGCCCGTATTAAAAAGCATTCGGCGAGTGTACGCCAGTCGGCGCACTCTACGCCCAAAGTTTTTACTTTTGTCAGCGCCACATGGAATCGCTGAGAACTTCCATTCCTCCGCTGCGAATATTACACTGCTCCTCAGCTTTAGAGCGGACGCTTATGAGGCGAGGAGGTTTGGAATACTTTGCATTTTAATAATTCTGATCCTGGAGATTCGGGAGCTTCGCGTGTTTACGGTGCGCCGCTTTGATCAACTGACGTTGCCTTAATTGCTTTTTCTCGGGCAGATCTAATATTCGTTGTGTAATATCGTATTAGTAATATTATATCGTAATCAAGCGGTGGTATCATAGCTTCGAAACCGATTGATGATTCAATTTCGAGTTTCGGGGAACTCGGTTCCACGGGGAGCGAACGATTATTTATAGGTAATTCGATTGCAATTCAATTTTATTCGCTCATAGCTAATTCGACGGTAATCGATTTCGATGTTTAATACAATGAAAGTAATTATATTCGGTAATTCGGTAGATCAACTCCCTGTCCGGCGATATTAAACGAAACTTCGCGAGAGTTACTCTCGGTTTTAGCGAGTATAAATATTATTCCGTTCACGTCGATTATCGATCAGCTAGTTTTCACGTGAGTTAGCGGTGCGACTCGGAGGTCGCCGGTTTCCGCGTTCAACGCGGCGAAACCGCCGATCGTCCTCTTCAAATTTCTTCCCCGGACAAACGACTTCTATCGAATCCCGCATCGAACAATACCGACGCACACGCAGCCGTTGCGCACGAGTGCCTCGCGAGAAATGATCCAGCGACGATCGCGCGAACAATTCCGATTGAACGCGTCGCGCCGAGCCGCGTCGGCCGACACCGACGCGGCGGTGTCGCTTTGCAAATTACCGCGGCGTTCCGCGTGCGAATGATGTCACTTGCGCGTCCTAATTCGCGACAACATTATACGGTTCCACGGGAATTCCCGAGCATCCCTGAGTGGGCCGCATTAATGCGTTCTTGAAAGTTAAGGATGCACTCGAAAGCCCGACTTCTGCTTTGTTCACGGCGACGAGGGCGCGGCGGCGGCGGCGGCGGCGGCGGGGCCGAAGTGCCCCTAAAATTATTTGCAGCTCGCGACAGACTCTCGCGCTCATTGAAAACCGTCCTGCAGTTGGGCGAAGAATTAATCAACGATTAACGATTCAATTTTCGATGTGCTCTTTGTCGCTTTACGTCCTGAATAAATACTTTTAGGAGGAATTTATATTTATCTTCGGAATACACGTTAAGTAACCTATCATTTCTGACAAAAATATGTACTTTCATAGAACATGCTGTAACTGTCGAAAAAATGGTCGTTACTGTACTGAAAGGTTGACTGCGATTAACGTTTGGAGTTCAAGCTGTTGAACGTAACGATGGCATTTCTATTTCGAGTGTCGATGCGATTAATGAATGAGGTCGTCTCATTTTTAACCGTGGAGTGGATAGTTCGTTAATTATTAGCTGCCGAAAGTGTTCTCGTAGTGAAGTTAGTGGTAATGAATGGGAATTAATTACAGTAACATGAAAATAAATATTTCTCTGTTAAAATAGATGTGTGCCGTGTCGTTATTCTTCTTTCTCTATTAGAATTTCGGAGTTTAATGAACTAATTAACTGAGAGTTCGATGAAAATCGCTGTGGAAACGATTGATAATTGACGAATAATTTTAGTAATCGATTGAATCGGGGGTCGGCCTTTCAATGATAGATGTTATTGACCATAGGCTGCGAACAATAGATCGAGCCAGGAATTCTAATCGATCAATATCCAATTATTTGCTTCGGAATTTATTTAACTGTTCTTCCCGCAGTCGTTATTCTTCCCAGCTAACGACATTAATATTTCATGGCGAAATCCCTACCTGGTCGAAACGCGGAACAGTTTTTGTCAAATTTTTTGCGCAACGGGGGTATTTTATACGACTTTTGGGACGCGCGCCCCTATTGAAGGGAAGATGGTGCTTCGCCCTGTGTTTCTTTATGATGTATTACACGGGGTGTTCTACATTAGTGATATCGAGAAGGGGACCGACAAATTTAAGAGGACATTCTTTTTTATGTGCAGCTAATGGCGTCTGTTTCGTGGAAGGAATGTACAGGGTGTCCAATGAGTCGCTCTGAAGCCAATGCGGTTCAGTCGATTTTTTGATTTTTCTCAATTTTAATGAAATAAATAATATTCCTTTTAGTAATTAATTATTTGAAATATTTCTGAATAATTTCAAAAGCCAAAACATTAGTTTTCTCTATGTTTGTTTTCTGGACTTAATCGTTCCCGGCTAGATCATTTTTGGAATTTTTCTTCGATAAGATAGATTTAAACTTTCGTTAATATAATAAACAAAGACATATTTACATAGACGAATACCACAAGAATCATCGTATTATTTTATTTTCATAGTCTTTATTATATAAGAGAAGCTCCAAAAACGGTCTGGAACTTTTGAACGCCACTTTATCTAAACGATTCAGACTCATTTGTACCAACCCCTCCCAAGTGAAACGGATTCTTCAAAGAACGGAATAAAATCATAACGGTCGAACAAGTACAATGTTGCCTGAAAATTCACCGCGAGAGTAACGAATTACTGGGTCAGACGTCGAGAAATGGCGACGCGATCGCGGAGAAATGAATTTCATCCCCCGCGTCACGCGCAATGAATCACTCGTATCTTCTTTTTCGTTTCGCGCGGCGGAGAAAAGATTTCTCGCCGTGCCAATCGCGCGGAGCCACGTGATGTGCGCGCACGCGGCCCCGGTTTAATGTGAAAATGACACGCGAGCGAACAAACTACCGTCAAAATTATAAGCCTCGTTGCCCAAGGCCACGGTCCGCCTCAATTTCCTTTCGCGCCGGGGTTCACGGGGTCCCGGATCGATCCCGAGGTCGCTTCGCGTGAAAAATTAATGCACACGGAAGCGCACACACTCGCGCCCGCTCAACGATTTTCTTAGATATCGCCGAGCACTGTGCGTGCAGCGTGTGTGCCCCGCTTCTGGCAATCCGCGATGGAGAAATAATCGTAGATTTGCGATAGCGATCGAGCTTAATTAGAGAGGGCGATAGGCTTGCTTTTTAATTGGAGTCCGTAATGTTTGTTGATGGATATCGATAATTGATGAATTGATAATATTGAGAACTGGTAATTGAAAGATTGATGAAACGGAGAATTGATGATTGAAAAATTGACAACTGAAGGGCCGGTGATTGAAAAATTGACATCTGGGGAATGATTGATGAGTTGATAATTGAACGATTGGTGATTGAGAAATTGACAACAAGGGAAGAATTTGTGATTGAAGAAGTAATAATTGGGAAATTGGTAGAATGAAGAATTAGTTGTTTCTGACCCCTGGAATGACCACGTTCATTAAAATGATTGATTCTACTTTTCCTAGTTTACGTGTTGTTTGATTTTAATCATTCTAAATATACTCTTGTGATTTATACAGGCAATTACGTGCAAATCGTTTCGAATGCAGAGTAGTTCGAATGTAAAGTACATTGAAGGATTAAGTGAATGGATATAATGATAAGCGTACCTGAAAAATGAATATCTGCTAATATCGATTGGGGGATAATGAGGATTCGAAAGCAGCAACTTCACGTGATGACTATAATTCCGTTGATGAGCGAAACCTGATAAACGTCCTTAGAAAATGAACGTTTTAATGTGTTACAATCTAATATCTCATAGCATTGTTATCGCGATGGTACCAGCAATTCACTATTTCTGATTATATCAATGGTTCGCGTAGCACCGTCAAACAATTACTCTGCCAAGTAAACACGAGTGACATATATATAGTTAGTACTTCAACGTGGATTACTTGGAAACGCGAACAATATTTGTGTCAATTACCATAGAACATTTACTGTGGACGGACGTTCGGAGGTTTAATAAGCAGAATTCTGTTATTCTGCGTGCGAAACAGTCGCAGACCTGTGTAATACATTTTCAACTTCTTTTTATTAAATCCAGAAAAAATCTTGTTTACCGTACGAAGCTAATTCTGCTCTCCCGAGAAGTCACATAACGATTACAAGAACTCCGACGAACGTAAAGTAACAATTTTCTGTAACCAAGACGTCTCTTCCAATATACAATTATTTTGTTTTTATTGTACAATGAAAGAAGATTCTATTGATTTAAATATTAACAAGTTTGATACACTCTTCGAGAGAAGATACAATTCTCCATTTCAAATTCCTATTAGATTTAAATATTCCTATTCAGATGTAAGAACTGCGGCACAAGTATAAAACCAGTCAAATATACCTTTACAAGATTAATCCATCGAAAGGTGAGTTCCCATAAATACCAAAGATTTCCTAGGAACAAACGAGAATTTCCCTTTAACTCTAAGAATTTAAACGTAGAACGCAAAACTGAATTTAAGCTTCACAAGTGAACGCATCAAAACACGATTTACCATGAATATCCACGAGCACCTAATTATACAACAACACCGATCTGAATTCAATAGCATTAGCAAAGATTACCCAAGAATACAAATGAGAATTCACCTCTTAATCACCAACGAGAATTTTCCTTTGATTCTAAGAACTGAAACGCAGGCTGCAAAACAACTAAATTTAAGCTTCACAGATGAACGCATCAAAACGTGATTTACCGTGAATATCCGCGAGCATCTAATTATACGACGACACCGATCTAATTCCAATAGAGTCAGCAAAGATTTCCAAAGAACACAAATCAGAATTAATCTCTTAATCACTAACGAGAATTTCGCGCGCTCGCCGCGCCGGAGGAGACGATTCCTCCTCGTTGGCGTGAACGACGCGTCGCGAAGAATCGTTTAATTAAATGGACCGTGGCCATGGTTGCCCCTTCAATTTAATCCGCTTTATCGTTCTGAGTTAATTATTCGGTATCACTTTGCTGTATTATATGTAATGCAATATCCGAGTGGGCCGGGGCAACGCGTTAACCGCGGTCCCCGGCGCGGTGTTTGCGGCCGTGTTCCTCGACCGCGTTAAACACAAGATAATCCGACAGTCTGGAACACAGGGTTCGGAGACTTGCCTGTAAATAATGGCATTGTCAATAGCACGACGTCGAATTAATTATATAGCCGTTGCGTGGAACGAAATCATGCCCGCGAACGCGCAATTCAATTTACATCGTGACGCGCCGCTCCTTCGCCGCCATTTTATTACCTTGCGACGAGGGGAACGCGCCTTCTATGTATCTTTGGTGTCGCTGGTCTGATCTATTAACACGTTAAATGCCATGTCGGTCACCGATAACCAATGCTACTGAGTTGCTTGAAAAAAGTTACAATATGCAAGATGACTGATGGAGACTAAATATATTTAACACGTTGACTGCCATGAGAGCTTCGAGCGTTTTGTATGGCAATACTTATTCTTTCATAACAAAGTCAAATGATAACAGAAATAATTAGTAATGATTTGGTATCACAATACTCGGATTACGTTGTTATCGAGCTACTTATGTCATCAAATATTTTTATTTGGCACCAATTTTCTGATTGTTATTGTTATCGAGCGATTTGGAAGCTTCGGCCAGCGGTGACCACCGTGGCAGTCAACGTGTTAATAACGTAAATAAGTTAACACTGTAATGTAAAAATTCTGATTCTTTTATCCCTATACTGCACCAAGTGCCAACTCTGGTGCAAGGGACGGTAATTACTAGTCCGAGATATTGTTATTTTTCAATTTGAAGAATTTTATTGGATTAAGATAGTTACTCGTTATTAGGATCTTCGAGTTCCGACGAAGGTAAAATTAATCTATAGACCAGAAACCTGAAATTCTTGAAATCCATTTAAAAATGAAATTGGTCTTAATGGAATATAAACTAACCGAAGCACCGAGGAAATGGAAATTCCATTGACTGTTACGTATCAGAGATATCTAATTGTTCTTTTCATTATCTATGAATAAAAAGACAAGAGGAACAATCGGAATGAGACACGAATGTACTTACAAAGAACTGGGACTTCGTTAATCGATTGTTATAAAATATTTAAGCGCGTAAATTGTTTTCACCGCGTAATCTAAGCCGGTTATAGTATTGGCAAGGAAGGACGAGCCAGGAGTGGCTTTTCAAATTTTAATTACATTTTTCTCGTTACCTCCTTCGCCGGAGCTGCGGTATTTTTAACCGGTTGAAAGAAGTGTTTCCCATTCATTAAAAATTTCATCGTCGTTCGATCGCGATTTAAGCATCAACGAACAAAGTAATTGCTTGTCAAGGGCGTAGAGCGAAATTGTAATTTCAAGGGGACGCGTTCGAGTATTTATATCAATCACTTAAAAATAATGAGTATTAATCAACGCTCTTTAAAAACTCATTACGTCGTGTGAAAAGTGCTTCGGAAGCAACGAAGATATAGTTTTCCCGTCGAGAATCTTGTAACGTTTGTTACTAATTGCGTAGATCGCGAACTAACTTAATTTAATATTATCAGGAGAAAAGCAAATTCGATAAACAAGAATACAGATATCAATAAAACGGTATAGAAATTTGAGAAAATGCACGGACGCGAACGCGATACCCAAATTGAATTTCGAAACAGTCGAAAATTTTTCTCCGCTCTTTTTTTCATTAAAATAAAAAATGATAAGAGAGAAAGGGGGAATAGAAATACGCGAACATCAGCACTCGTTGCACAAATAAAATTCCAACCCCCAGCGAAGTTGTAATCAGATAAACAGAATTCTAAATTTTTCTGTTCCCCATCGGTGGCTGCGCTGCCATCGGAAATCCGTGTCGCGTCGCACCGTATTTCTTTCCCGCTCGCGCTGACAATAAATTATATTTATCGGACTTCATTTCCATTTTTCGAATGTCCCGCGCGGCTCGAGCGTTCCTTTTTCCGTGACGCGGCCGCCACGTTGGATTCATACGGGAAAAAGTTCCGGCATAAGTAAAAAGCGGTTCATTGTTTCCGAGAAACTAACTTATATTACAGTACATTATCATATTTGTAACATATATACACTGTGAAGTTTTACATATATATATTATAAATTTAAAATATATGTAAATCATATATTTATAATATTAATAGTATAATATTAATGATGATACCATCAACAGTATTATAAACACATTTTACAATACAAAATCGGTAACGGTAATATATAACAGTAATTATCGTATCAACTATATTATAATACTGTTCGCAATAATAATTTATAATATACTACAATATTAGATTGCAAATATCTGTTGCACTATTCGTCGACCAAAAAAATGTAGATTTATTGGATGAAACGAAACTCGTTCACGTGTCAAGTTAATGTTTCACGGAACAAGCACGCGCCATTTCCGAGCGGCCATATTCGAGTCGAGCGAGGCGCGGCAAACAATTTCTTATTGTGAAAAATGGGGTTGCGACCGCGCGTTCGGCCGTCGGGAAACGTGAACGAGAAGTTAAATATTATCGTAGAGACAATGGTGCTCTAAGTGCACCCATGAATGGACTATGGCAGTCTGGTCTATATTCAAACATTCGTCCGACGGGAACGCATGAAATTCGCCTTCAGCGCGGAAATACGCGCGCGCCGGGCCGCTGAATGTCGGTGTAACGGGAATTTGCATTTATCCGACGTTATCGAATTATTTATTGTTTAATATATTGATCGGTGGGTCAATATTTATCGCTAGAGGCCGCCGGCATTCGTGCAAATTTACTTCTTTTGTGGCCGAATATCGAGAGCCCCGGCTAAAATAGAGCATTCCTGAACGCATTAATTATTTCAATATATTCTATGAATTACGCCGTAACGCAATACAATTAATTAGGTGTTCATTCGCCAGGCAACGCATTAAACGCGTCCATTCGGTAGGAGGAGTATGAAACACCTGCAGCGCATTCGTATCTTTCGCAGAAATAGACTGTATTATTAGATCGCGTGTATTCGTAAAATTATATTGTAATCTAACAACTTCGACGCGTTCGAAAGCATAACTCGCTAAACTGCGACACGGATGGTTCAAACCAATCTCCATAAAGTCCCGGTTTTCATGTGCTTTTTATAGAAAAACGCGAATAATGCAGTAGTCGTATTGGTACGACGCGTCCGTGTCCCGGTGAGTCGCAAACGCGATAAAGGAACGCTCGCGCAGCGTTTCAACGCGCGCGCCATCAAAACGGGGCAAGAATGCTCGAAAAGAATTCCGCGTGCAGCCGTACCTCTGTAAAGTTACATCGGCGCACCGCGAAAACTGTTTAACTTTCCCGCCCGTAGGAAGCCAGTCAACATTCATTTCTGTCTGGCGCGGACCGTCCTATTTCATCCTCGAATTTAGACGTCCTTACCCGTACGTATGCATGTATGCATGTATGCAGACATATACGCAGCGAACTTGTTTGCACGGGACTGTGCAAGTATTGCGAGCGTCATAAGTTCCATAAAACTACCCTACCCCGCGACCCCGTTCCACTCCATGAGTGTGTGGCACGATTCGAAATCACTGTTGTCGAATTTATAGCGTTCGAAGCTTCTGACTCGATAGAATGCATCTGGTTGCAGCGTGAAATATTGGATTGACAAGTATCGTGCTCGGCGATATTTATTGGTTATAATGTATTCGTTGTATGTGTCAGTCGTAATTATAATATATTATAATATATTAATTGTAATGTTGGGTTTGTATCGTACGTTCATTAAAAATTCAACGATTATATAATCGATAATATATAATGAAGTAATGGTAATTACTATGAACTGCGATGATTAACAACGTGTAATAGATTAATGTTGATTTTAGAGTGTGTTGAACGATCTCGAATTTTAAAAGGACGATCGAACGATGGCTTATATTTAACGAATATTTTATATCTCGTGTATTCCGTAAAGGTTTATCAAGCTTTATATGTAAATATTCAGGTTCTGTATCATATGGCTGATGTTATGTAAATGATGTTATATAAATTGAAATTCAGTTTTATAATTAGCACCGCTTTGTTCGCGATGAATGTGTCTTTGAATTCGAAAACGTGTTAAGTACACTGAAGTGATAATCGTCACCAAAGGAGCTTCCTGTAAAGTGAAAAGAAGGTTGCAACGGTTCCAGGGCATCGTAAGCTGGCCACGGTTTATCGTCGTCCCTAAATCGTTGCTTATCGTTCCTCTCATCGAGCTGACTATACGAGACCAGCTGTCGGAATGTGAAAAAGTTCTTTTCATGAGGCCTGTCTTTAGAAAACACATGATAAACGAGACCCAGTATTCCCAGGAGAACACCAACCAATTTGTTTCATATTTATCGAACGTAAGATAACAATTGACCTTGAATGACGATAAAACAAATTACTACTTTTTAAGAATGAATTTCTTTTTTCTGTGAAGGTACGTACAAAATTTGTACATAGTATACAGTATGTTTCAGATATTCTTATTTGGAGAATAAATATTGCCTTATATTATAAAAATATAAAAATATATATCATGTTGCTGTTAAAAACGTTTGTGAAATATACTTTACGTTGTAGTGGTACATTACTATACATTTGAATATCATCTACAACAATGCTTGAAAATTTAGAATATTAGTAAATATTATATATGTATTTATTAATAATATACCTAAGGAACGTTAATACGAAGATATTCTACTTGAATATCAAGGAACGCGAGTGGTTGAGATAAATGGGACGTCCCACACGTGTCACAATGAACGGAACAGCCTGTACATTAATATCAAACATTTACGTCCGATACGCTATGCAGGTGAACGAGAAAAATGGACCACCGCGTATATTAATATCAATAGTGTCTTTCCCTCATATTTCTGTACTATCCAAGAAAAACGGAGGGTCGTGCTCGCGGACAATATAAATGGAACCCTCTGTACAATGCAGCCAGAAAAATATTTGAAAAAATTGCAGCGGAAAGCAGAGCTGCAGGAAGAAAGTTTCAAATGTAATGTTGCAATTGCGCGAAAAGTTCACTCGAAAGTTTATTAAAAAAAAGGAACGAAACAAAAAGCGATTTATGCGTCAATCCGCGTTGTTCAAAAAGGTTTTAAAAGGACACAGCGGAATGGAAGAGCGGCGACAATGCGAATCGAGCCGCGAGTTACAAATTTTTAATAACGCGACGAACTACGTAACGACGCGGCATCCGCGGGGAAGCTGATAAAATAACGTCGGAATGAAAAAAGTTGCGACAATGCTCAGAAAAATAACTTTATCCACGCGTTTACGAACGATAAAAGCGAAGCATTCTACGCCAATGCGTGCAAGACTTCTTTGTTTCGGTATGAATCCTCTCATTTTTCTTCGGTCGTTCCCCCTTCAATCCCTTTTACGTTGCTCCGATTGTTCCTGTATATTAATCGTCTACTATTACAATGGATTTTCTTCAATAAAACACGCCATGATAATAGAGTCCCGTTAAACAATTGAAATTAAGCTAATGGCACGTTACATCGGGATAATCTATGACAAACAGTGAAACGTAGATACCACTCATCGTTAATTGCGTTAGACTAGAATTTACGAACCAGTATCGTTGCTTTACAAAACCAACGTACAAACAGAGATTTTCAGCGGAAATTATTCCTCGATAATCGTTTATTTAGCAAACGAGAAATATATAAGTATATTATAATCTATAATAATTAAATACATAAGTCTCTTATAGATGTGAGACACAATTATACATTTTCAATTATGAATGAGTATGCTATTGACGTACTATTGGACATAATATATAACATTAACAACAATGTTTAATATAACAATTATGTTTACGATTATATTACCAGTGTAGTAATACTAATAATATAATATTCTTGTAGTGTGAAGTGAAATTTGTTACGAAGCAAGCCCAAACGTTATCAACTTTATTAAAACCACACTGCCACCGTATGCGAGGTGAACGAGCGTTGGCCGACGGTTTCTTTGCCCGAAGACAATCCTCCGTTCACGAAACGGCCACTCCTCAGCCGGCAAAAACACTCGCCCGTTAAAGTTGAAGGAGACCGGTGAAATATATCGGGAAATGAAGAACGTCCGGACGTGATACGAATCCACGGGGTTCTTGTATAACAAAATCGCGAGAAAAATTTCCGCGACGCGTCAGGAAAATCGCGAGGATACCCGGTATCCGCGGACTGTGTCGCGTCGGGTTCCGTAGGGCTTTCGAGGGGAAATCGAAGGATTTATGGTGCGTTCGCCTAACCCGAATGCCATTCACCCGGGAGAAATGGTCTCTCGGACTTGAAAAAATTTCATCGGGGATCACAGTCCGACGGCCACAGCCGTGTACAGGTTGCTTCAGCATTATTGGTCAAGACACGAGTGAGTGATGGAACTTATGGAAATAAATAGAGTGGTCATTAAAGATATATAAGTTTGAAAAGTAACTTTTAGAGATTAGATTTTGTTGAGAAAATTTTAGCATCAGTGTCGAAATATAAGTGGAACGCATAGAAATATAGTTTTGGAAAGCGTAGAGATATCTGGAAAGTAACTTTTACAAATAAAGTGTTAACGTTACAGGTAATTAAGTATTATAATTAAGTATTATAAATAAAAATGAATCTTCCAAATTGATTTTCCATCGTTTAGTTTCTATACGACACATCTCTACAAACCATGAATAATACAGTATAACAAACACGTTACGCAAGTTATTCCGTGATGTCTTCATGGAAAAAGAAACTCAATCACGATTCCCGTATTACGTGCATTGTTTTCTAACACAGAACCGTTCACGCTAATGAGTGTTCTTGTACAGTGGGAAATACTTTTTTTCAAGCGGAACGTAACGATAATATCGTCGGGCCTGCCCGTACTTTTCCACTCGAAACTTTTTTACTAGTTAGCATTTGCCAGATTTGACGGGCCAAACACATCCGGCCGAGACTTATATACTGTTACGTATCGCAGTTCGTCGATCCTCACGCAAACGTGCCAAGCTGCAACACGTGGTTTCACTAGAGCTATACCGGGAACCCGGTATGACTTTATTCCTCGGTCTGTTGGCACGAGCTCTTCGGAATGACCATTTATTTTCACGCGTCGCGCCCGTCCATTTTTAAACGATTTTTAATTCTTCACGGCCCCCATTTGGTGAACCACGGATAAATAATACTGGCAACTAGTAGAGGACAATGTTCTGGAATAACGTGCACGGTGGAACCACAACTGTCCGATTTAATTGGAGGACTAACAGTCCACGTAAATGAGCAACTCAGAATGGCACGTCTAACTCTTATTTCTGAATTCTCAAGGAAAACACGGTTTCGTGAAGTGTACTATGTTGTATGATCGTTATTATTATAATTAATATTGTTTATAACATTATTAATAACAACGACAATAATATTTGAACGAAGAATATCTTCTAAAAATTTTCAATGGTATTTCACGAAAATGAGAATCGAAGAGGTGATATCGTCCATTGATGTGTTGCAATTCAAAGCGAATTAAAAACTTTATTCGCTGAGTAGTTGTGCCTTATCGCGCGAAATAAATGTTTCAACCATCAGAATACCACGGATTTAATGTGCTTTGGATTTACGAACGGCACGGAGCGAAATACAGTTCTGCAAACTCGAGTAGCGTAACTCGATAGAGAAGTATCAAGAAATATTCAAAGGTCGTACGCGATACTTTATCAGCAACACATCCTCGAACTTCTTCGCTACGTGTCCCGCGATCCTGACACCGTAAAGGTAACTTCGTTCGAATCGATGGCCGAAAGGAGCGCTTGACCCCAGTTACGAGATTACGCTCTACCTCTCTGTTTTGAAACGACCTTACCTGCTTCTACCCACGACTACTTCGATATTTTCTAAAGATTCTATAAAAATTTCTAAATAACAAAGCAACAAATCACGGATTAAAGACTGAACGCCGAAAATGTTGAAGAATATTTCTTCGACAGTTACTTTGTACGGTAGAAAATTATCAAATACGAATGTCACAATTTTTGTACGAATACTTCAATATATAAACTGAATACTTCTATTTACAGGAGTCAACGATAAATATCAGTAAGACAATAACTATCGTTGGAAAGATTTGATAGGAACGTCCACGATATTTCGTAGTTCCTAGTGAGTACACGAGAGTGGCCAAATATTTATGTACGGCAGTGTTTACTATAGAAGGGCGCAAGCCGTTCTATGAATTTCTGCGTTCTGCCTAGAGCCTGCCAGCCCAGAGAGGAACGATCCCTTAACCAGGTGACAAAGTATGCTGACGTTGCCACCGGGAATACCCGGGGCTACACCAGTCGTAGTGTACCATCGGCCAGCGTTGGAACGAAATAGCCGACAAGATGGCGGGCCATAGCGGAGTACGGCGGACCGCGCGGCGTACTTTTCGATGGATCATTAAAAGTGTTTCCCCTGGATGCCTCTCGGGCTCTACCACCTGACTAAAGTCTGCTCGAGAGTGCCAACCGGGATGAAAAGCCTTCGATTTATCTCGCGCGCGCTTCGCATCCGTAAAGCACCGGTTTTTCGCGCACAAACGCGTAATTCCGATGCCTTAACAACCGATCGAAATTGTCGTTTTCTCTTTAAACTGGCTTTAAATTATTGCGAATTGCTGTAAATGATTTTGTGTTACTTTAAACTATTCTCTATTATTGTGAATCGAAATTGTTTGGAAAGGTTGATAAATATTGACAGTTAGTTTGAATCGTTGAGACTGTAGATATGGAAATTATTAAGAGAGAAATAATAATAACGATCTGTATAATGGAAGCATAAATGTCCGAAGACACTTCGGTGTTGTCAAAAGCGACGAGTCAGAGGAAAATCGAGAAAATTATTCTTAATGGTCCTCTTCTCCCACTCTCTCTTTATTCCATGCGCGCGCGAGCGTTCAACGGGGCTAATAATAAAAAATTCAACCACGTCGAGGAAACTACGTAAAAGACACGTGCACGTGGCAAATAGCGACAGAATGTAATGCAACAAGTTCATAGCGACTCCGCTTTCGTCAAAGGGCCAGAAAACCTTTCATCTGGATTTCAAAAAGGCCGAGTTCTAACGAACAACCTCCCTATTTTTCCGACAGCGTTGCCTCGTAAAAAGAATTAAACCGGTTCGAGCGAGTGATGACGACCGGTGTTCGTCAAAGAAAACTGTTAGACGTGAAAGGGACGCGGTGTTCGTCGACGTCTGACGATGAGAAGTGTCCGATGGCGCGACGCGCGACATTTCGAGGGAAAATTGCATGAAATTTTCACGATTAAATGGAGAAAAAGATGATTGATGGACGGGAATCGATGGAATGAGAACGAAAAGGGACTGCGCCATTGGATTTTGATACGATCTATTTACTATGGACACAATACGGAAGTGCCACGGGTTTGAAACTATTAATTTGTCAGATAATCGTGAATGTAAATACATTTATGATTTCAGTAATTGGAAAATGAAGGGAATAGCAACATCTATCAATCATTTTGATCGGCGTGGTAATTTTCATGCTAAAGTAGGCTGTGCTAGGTAGCCTAATGAGTTCTGTGATCATTATTTTTCTTAGATTGTAACTATATATGCGTAGACTACTAGAAATTAGAAATTCGATATAAGAACAAGGTAGACACAACAATAAAGTGTTAAGCAGAAGGCATTCCAAGCCACAGGAACTATGTACAGTAAATAAAAATAATGAAAAATTCTTGTTCTCTTCTCTTTTTTCGTGGTTTTTACAATCTTCAGTCACTGTAGATACTACTGTATAATTTTCGAAAATAAATATTCATTTATTATCTTCTGATTGGAACAAATTAGAAGATACTAACGATTCTGACCGAATGTTGCAATTATAAGAAGAGAATATTCCAATTTGAACAGAATTGATATTTTTTGCCAGTGCATCTAGTGTACCAATATTTGCGAACGAGAGTCTATATCTGTCAAATATTCAATCTATTAATTGCTCGTTATTTGAGGCCAATTTCAGTTCCTCCGGAATTTATCGAATTATTACAACGCCTGGCCGCGGGCAATTAGTGCATTTTGTATCCCCCGGTGATTTAGGGGATGGCATTTTAAACAGTCCGGCAAATTATTTGTCGTAACGACACGCACGCCAGACGGAATATTCAGACGTTTTAATCTATACCAGTCGTAACTCAACGATAATTGACTCATTTAATAGCGTTGATAAACATAATTCCCGATCGCTATGAATATTCGCTGATAACGGCGGCGCATTAACGTGTAATTAGGGACAAACGATCCGTAAACACTTAACGGAAAAAATGATCCTCGCGGGGGATCGATTGCACAGGCATTCCCACCGACACTCTCAACAATTTTCCGTTGGAAGCTCTAACTGGCTGAATGTGAAATAAAAGAAAAATGAAAAGAAACATTTAATATGAATATTTCATGGTTTTATACTGTAAATGAATGAAATCGCGTGAAGAAGGATTTTTAATGATGCTCCACGGGGCATTTCAGATTCTTTTAAATCTCCAAATTTAAATGAATCGTGTAAAAATTATTTTCCTGGAATATATACGGGGTGTAATATGTTAAAAGTCGCGAGGGGAAAAAGTTTCATTAAAGCAGAAAACAAAGACATTTCATATGCACCTGACCAACTCCGCGAGGCAACGGACTAAAGACCAATCCCAGACGTGTTCGGTGTCAAGATTGGTTAAACTTCCGCTTAACAAAATTCCGCAACGTCGCGCGCTAATGTATTAACGGGTGAAGTTGGTTCCCCGAGGTGAACGAGAAAGAAACCGAAAGAAAATGGAAAAAAGGGGTAGGAACGAAGTGAAATTGCGATGCACCCGATGAAATATTTCGCGAGAAGGAAGTTTTAATCGATACAGCGAGGTGAAAAAGTGATCTTTCCCATCTTTCAAATATTTATTTCTTAATCCTGCCCACTGACATCGATGCAACGGAACTGGAGGAGACAACAGAATAAAATTGTTCACTGTCAAATTGATACCTTCAGAAAATCACAGATCTTAATTCAAAGCATTTTATTCCTTCTTTAGTTAACATTAGAACTACCTAAGTAATCTAATTAATATTTGACAGATTCTTTTGGTTTCTTTAAATATGCATTACAATATTCAAGCGAAGCCATTTATCTTTAAAATCCTTTCATATTTCCACGAGAAACGTGGATTTATTAGAGATTCGTTAAAACTTTTATCCAGTCCAATATTATTGACTAAAAACTCCAATTAACCCTCCGTTAGCAAGATGAACCGTTAAAAGGCTGTCGAAAATCTCGTTTTCTCACAGCCTCGCCACTTTTCATTCTTATTACAATATTATATAAGCATTCGAATAAAATGTTATTTATATTACATTAGAGACTACAATAAGTATTTCAGAATTTTGTCAGATTGCCACAGAACTCACAACGTTCAATCAAGCTTGACCATCAGGTCACAGCAGAATAATATTTACTTTGAATTCCGAAGAATCTAAAAAATCTTCATAAGGCAGGTCGTTAAATCACAATTTGAAATTGATCGTCCGACCGGTTCGCGGTGCGTTTAGTGTTAAATGCAGAAAATCCTCAAGCTGAATGGAGTCCTCGAAAACGCGGTTGAAAATAGATCGAAAATGGACCGTCGTCGGCGTCGTAGGGTCAAGCAATTCTGTCTGTGGTATTGGCTCCGCATCCTCGGTGTAAACAAAACATTTATGCACGCGCTGGCGCATACGTCAGCGCGGGAGGCACGCGTTAATATCTTCCCCGGTCATTAAATATTTCTGTCTGTCGGCTCGCGTTCGCCCTAAATCGGCCGTGTGTGCTCGATAAATTTTCCCCGGCCGTTGCCGACCGCGACGCGGGCGGCGCGGTGTGGAAATTGTGTCGGCCGCGAGTCGATAAAACCGGCGGGAGTCGGGCAGGACCTTGTTCCGCGTTGCAATACGGAAAGAAAAGAAAGGAAACCCGTAATCGGCCGTCATTACCGTTGTCGTCGTATTTTACGATTGCCCGGACGATCGCGGGACACATCTCATCGCGACCTCGCACGCCACGCGACCGCCATCGCGCCGGCGAACAATTTTATTAGCGGACTGCGGACGTTTATGCAAAATCAAAATCTCCCGGCGTAACGCAACTGGAACGGGGGTCGGGCGGAAACTGATTTCCTCTCTTAGCGCTGGAATTATGAGGTATTTAATGCGATTGATATGTAGTCTCTATAAAGATTATAAGAGTAGATTATTTTCAGTTTTAGGATTTACATGGAACTATTTATTTTTCAAATCGATTCGAATGTTCAATGCTTTGAAGATATCGATGACAGCGAAGCAGAAACTGAAATCGTTTTGATAAAGGTTTCTTATTTTACAATTATAGATGTGTTAAAAGTATTTAGAATTTCCGTACTAATTTTACGCGCAAATGGACTTTACCGCTTGTTTAGCAATTTTAGATAAATTTAATTAGAATAATAGATCTCTTTTTCACGGGAATGTTTGGAAATTGAATAAAGTTCGTAGTCTATTCGCTAGGCACGTGTCAACGTATTCGACCTTTTGATTTTTCTGATTAGACTTGCAGTTTTTGTTGGTAATTCTGTGAGATAAAAAGAAATGGTACTCCTTTGTAAAAATTAAATGTCTAACAGAAGAACTTATTTGTTTATTCATGTATACAATTGTGATTGCGAAGCAGTACCATCCTTCGATTGATACGATTCGAATAAGCGTATGCATTCGTAGCGTCTAAGAAACTTAAAAAGAAAATACTAAATGAATAATTCAATTGAATTAAGTGCACTGTCCTCCTTTGTATTCAGTTAACCGTGGCCCGCTCACGGTGGCCAATGGAATCTTATTAAATTTCAGTTCCTTCAAAACTTATCTAGAAAAATGTGGATTTGCATAAAGTTCCGCAGTCCGGTGATTAGCTTAGATGTTTCTTAACGCTTTGCCGGTCGAGCATTTTATTGTATAATTGATCGCCGGACTGCGGACGTTTATGCAAATTCGGGCTTTTATAGAGAAATTTGAGAAGTTTATGGAGAAAATTAAATAACACGCGTTCCTCGACGCGGAACGCTACCGACGAAATTGAAAATAACGGGAAACGGTATCGCGTTTGATTGGAATCCGCACTTTGGGCAAGTTTTTCAGCAATTCTGATACACCACGGCCGCGTCAAGTTTCATGGTAACTCTCGCGTGCATTTATTGCTTGGATGCTAACAAAATCGTTCGTATTGCAACTACAAAGTACAATATTTACCTAGTCTTATTATTAACTCTTTACACTCGAAAGTTTTCCATTAGGAATATTCAACATTTTCAGATGACCTATGGCAGTATTTCAAAATGAGAACTCAAAGTAAGAAACAAAGCCGTATTATTTAAATATTTTATATACTGTAACGTTACACGTAACTTAATATTATCGTTTCTCGAGTGCGAAGAGTTAAAAAATATTTTTGACTAAACACGGACCGTCGGGCATCGCTGTTCTCTTATTATTTCAATAATTTATGTAACCGTGTCCATGAAAACGTAATCATGTTCGCGTGACGCTGTATGTTGAAATGTTAATTGAAAAATACGCGAAGATGCACGACGCGCGGTAATAAAAATGGAGGATAATGGAATAAAATTTCGCTCCGGTGAAACCGGCGAACGCGGAATTCGAAATATCGCGGCGGAACGAGGGGCGAAGGGAATTAATGAAAATCGACGGGAAATTAATTATACGACGTCTGTTACTAGAAATGTTGTCATGTTGTAATTACGGGGTCGGCGGCGGCAGCGGCGCGCGTAGTTCACGCGAAACGTGAAGCACCATCGCGATAAGGGAAATTTACCGTGGTATGTACCAAAATGCGCGCGTAAAATGTAAACGGAATGCTAATTACGACTGTCTGGATGGATAATCAGATCGATAATTCGATTACCCGCCGTTATAATGAACAATAGTAACGAAGGAATTTGTTCGAACGAATGATCACCGAATTCGCGGTAAATGATTGTCAGTGAAGACGAAAGTATATAGTTCCATTGTAACTACAGTTCCACCGAGAAAGTATGTCAATAATCTATATTAACGAACGATTGCTATCATTTTCATCGTAATTTTCAAATTCACATCAGTGTACAATAAACAAATATACATTATCGAATTTACTAGACAACAACACCTGAGATACGCGCATAGAATAAATAATTATCCAAACAAATCCCCGCGGGATCAAAGAAAAACTCATCCGACGAGCAAAAATAAATACTCCTCTATCGCGTATAATCGCGCGTCGAAACCCGAGCAGCGTGATCATAGCAAAAAAGAGGAAGCCTCTATCCGATACGTGTCCCGGACCGGGTAAGAACGCCGTTCCCCGCTCGTACCAACACGACCGGCCTGTATCGCGCGATCAAACAATAACGAGCGCAATAATGCCAAGCCGGGGAAACCTTTAAGGAATCCCGCGGCACACCGACGAGAGAAATTTCCTCGCGCTTTTCCCGGAGCTCATCAGCTTTTCGAGTTCAACGACTTTGCTTGGCTTTCTTTCAAGTACTGGCTGGGAAAACAAAGGAACGGGCGAAAGAAAAGTCGACGGCTTGCGTTCTAATTACAACTGGCGCGGTAACAAAGTGAATTTCCACGTTTTTTTTCTCTCTCTCCTCCCTCTCTCCCGCCGCCGGACCACCGCGCCCCTCTTCCGCGCGCCGCGTAAGTACCGCCGACACTTTTCCATTGACCCGGCAATCCAGAATCGAGTAACCTTCTGCTCAATGCCGCGAACAAAGGCCGCGCGACGATCAAATCCGCGATAGCGCGTAATAACGCGGAGTAGTTGACCCAAGCCGGCGAGTCGGGCGAACACCGTGAACCGTATGCGGGAAATAAAAGAAATACTTGTAAGTATTAACCCTTCGTGCTCGACAGTGTTCCTCGTTATAAGCATTCGTTATTGTTCTCTAATGAAACATACTTAATATCAGTTGCAACTGTCGTACGAATAGATCTTGCATAAATTGGGAGGATTATTTTATTTGCATGTCTCGCATGTTGATGCCTTGTGCGGAATTTAATGTTTTTAAAATTTTATGATTTTGTTGGAGGGAATGGCGACTGAGAGTCGCCTTTCGAATGCAAAGGGTTAACTTGTCGCACCCTCGAAACCCTCAAAATGACGAGTTTCTCATTTCGCAATTGTCGATACCCTGAAAGTATTGAATATTTGAATTGATTTTTAAAATAGCTTCATTTGAATATTATGGGTATACGAGGAAACTAGGAAAAATATACTGTGACAATTTTTGTAACGATTAAGTAGAAGCAAATGTTAAATTTCTTGTGCACAATCGTTTACTATTTAGATAGCACTAGATAAATACTGGGAAATCCTAAGGCAAGGCAGTGGTACACCTGAAATTAAAAATTTGATTTCCAAGAAATTCCCTTCATTGCAGGTTCGATTTTCAAAATTCCCTTGAAGCTACCCAAATCCGAGCGACATTGTCTTGAGTCATAAGCATTCGCAAATTCACAAATAATCCAAAGACTTTCCGATCACATCAATCAAACGATTAAATAAAATCAGACTAACAGTGTCTGGTTAAATTAACTACAACTGAATGTACATATACAAAAGTTACAGTAAAGCCAGGCTCACTAATTCCTCGTACCATGAGAAACGTCTCTTTTTTATGGTTATTAGTTTCCGAATCAATATGTTAATCCTGTCAACGACGTTAACGGTTCAAAGTGGCGTGGCTCGCTGGAAACGGGGAAAGTATTGCGCTGGATATTGTATTCTTTGTAAATGCCTTTTACGGGGGACGCTGAATGGCAGTAGTATAGGTCGTTTATGGATCGACAACGGCTCCATGTCAATCGCACGATGGGAGCAGCGTCGGGCGAGTGCAACGTTGTCAAAACACCGGCGCAACGAACGTTCGCGAACAGCACCGATTTCCGACAAGCTTCCAATTACAAATAACGATCGAAAGCGTTGACTTTATTACACCGTTAAATCAACATTACGCTCCTATCGATCAACTTTTCGTGTTCCGCGAGTTCCGCGCGGCGCGACGTCCCAAAATCACTTTCCCGCGAAATTTTACGCCCGTTTTAATGAAAATTAACCCTTCTACAGACTCCACTGCAGCGTTATTTATAGCACGAGATATTTTAATGGGTAAATTTCAAGAAACTACAGCGAGATCAACCGGTTGCTCTCGAAAGTTTTTCAATGGAAATACTTGACGTTTTCGGATGAGATATAGACGACATTATTCTTCTTAAATATTTCACGTAGTTATGTGTTATGGTAAGATTAATTTTGAATTTTATCTGCTTGCCCCTTTATTATTTGATCGATACTACTTTGCCATTGATCATTTATTGGAAAACTTATGCTTGCTGTTACGACGCGCAAATGTTGTTTTGAGGAAAATAAACGATGTAAGGGATATGAGAATATTCTATTCATTTTTGCCAGAGGTGCTGATAAGTTAGAAAATTTGCTAAAGAGATAATAAATTCGGGAAACCTTATTTCCCGAGCATTATTTTCATCGACTTCGTGTTGCGGAACAATTTGTGCGGCAAGAGTTTCCAGGCAACAATATTTTCTCATGCTAATAGACAGCGACGTGCGAACGTGTTCGACCTGTTAACTTTTTTAATTAAATTCCGCTGGCAAGAACGACCGTAAAAAATGCGTTCGCTGTTTTCTTGACTGCAATCCTCTGCTTGGCCGCCGACTGTACAGTCGCTTTTCATTACTCAAATTTGTATCCATTCTGTGTTCTCTCCTCGATTCGCGCGACATTGTACGTGAAAGAGAAGTCTTTCGAAGGGTTACTTATTACAAGCGTTTCTCGAATGACATTCATTTTATTCTTCAAATCCTTCGTCTTCATCGCAACACGACAACGAATTGTTTAACGTGTCACCTTCGTTCTTATTCGAAGGATGACTTTTTTAAGATTGTACCGAGAACCATACTTTCCCCTTACACACTTCTTCGAGAACCTCCCCGTGATACGACTACGAAAAAGATCGCGGTTTGATAATGTTTATGAAGAAATCTAAGGTCCCAAGGTAAATGGAACTAATAGCAACAGGCACGCACTGTCAAGTACCGAATAAATCAGGCCGCGATACAAGATAACACGACCGCGGTGGTTCCATGAAGAAAAAAATATTTTTCACTTAGGCGTGCGGCAGTTGCGTACATTTGCGATTCAAATTTATATAAATCATTCCCAGTGAATGGGTCGATGATAAAGCGTAATGGACTGTTAACGTATCAGCCCATAAATTCTCGGGTATTTAAACTGTTAATTATATCGCGGGTCTCCGCATTCTTCGAATGCTCCGATCCACTAGCTATTCCGATCGACTGACAGATAATTTCGGTTTTGAAATGCTAATTCATCGAAACATCGATAAACGCTTAATTATTCCTCGGCGTCCGTCGATCACCTGTATTCCGGATGATTTAGAAAAATCTGCAGTTAAATTAAACGCCTGGTCCGCCGTACGCATTCTATACAAATTCCATTCGCAGCGTGAACATGAAATCGACAGTGAATGTAATATAACCGCGCCAATAGTTTCTCACGGCGGATCAAGTTTATCAATGTACACCACGATGATATTTTCCGTGAGTACAAACTGTTTCCAAACAAACTGGGTGGTACGATTCTCATAGGACACCAATATAGAAGCGAAACAAAGCCGGACAGAACTCGTGGTTCACTATTTCATTCAACTGAAACGAAGTGACAGTATATATATCGAGTGCAAAACATTCCTCCAGTCTATCACGTGAAACCTAAACGTCCCGATGACCTAAGAGGACGATAGATAAAGACGTCCGTACACGGCGTCCCAACTCCCGACTCTCCATAGACATCAAAACATTCCACCAGAGGACAGTATGATTGACTGAAAACTCCAGGAACCAACAAGCATCCCATTCAGAATCCTCTAATCCAAGGAAAACAACCCAAGGCATTCTCTATCCACAATCAGCCACGAAGAGCCCCAGCAATCCACTCAAATTACCAATCAAAGACTGCAACCGAAACACCTTCGCGACTTTCAAAATCCTATCCCGTCCAGAGCACCGCAACACCAATCGAAAGACAGTATCACCGGCCGAATCCAGCGACCAACAGACACTCCGTTCGGAATCCTCTAATCCAAACAAAGCAGCCCGAGGTGTCCGGTGTCGTGTCCGCGTCCCGCGACAAGCGGTCAGGCTAACCAGGTGTGGGTGTCGCGGTGACATTCTCCACACCAATGAAACACTACGCCTAGCAGTCCCCCCCTAGTCGAATCCCCTGGGATCATCCTCGAACACCCCATCGAATCGCAGCTGGACCAAGTCGCGGACGGGTTTCCCCGTGGAAGACCGCTATCATCGACCCCGCACGCGAGCGTAGCGCGTATACGCGGTTTAACATACTACTCACCTGGTCGGGCCGACCCAAGGTCAGGTCAGTAGGCCGCGGACGAGCACGAACGCTGGGTCCCCAACCCCAAGGTTCCGGGCGGCGATGATGTGGTCAATGACAGGGGTGAGCACTTAAGGGTCACGTCGCATCGCCGTTTAACACGAATCCACTGCGAGCCGGATGATCCGGGCACAACAACAAGGGGATCACGGGATAGAGGGTAGCCACCTCTCTCAGCCTGTACGAAGGTTTACCCGCGGACGCGAGCAATGGCCGTTCACCAGCTACCGACCGCCGTGCTACCCTGGGAACGGCAGTCGCCGCTGATCGAATGGCATCGGGGACCTGTGCACGCAAACGACACTGCCCGAAGATTCACTGGACCGAACCTCTCTCCGTCGTCCACCAAACGAAGCAGCAGAGGGCTAGGGTCGACCTGGCCTCCTCGAGCCTCACCGAAGAACTGGCGGGATCGCTCGCTCGCTCGCTCGCCCGCCCGCGCGCGCTCGCACGCACCCGCGCAACTCCCCTCTCCGCGCTCGCCGTACCACCGGTACGCGACACCTATCTTCTCCACCGTAAACCCTCGGCCGGTTCTTCCCCTACCGCGATCCCCCACCAACCGAGCCGCAGCTACACCCGACCACCATCCAGCCACCCCTACGCTCGCTCCGTGTGCCGCGTACCGTCGCGCGCGCGGAAAATTCAAAGACGAGAGTAGTTAATTATAACCGGCCCGGGAAGAGGGACGCGCGCGTGTGTGTGTCCGCGCGCGGGCTCGCGAGGTAGGCACGCTACTCGAGGTCGAGGGAATTTTATTTGGATCGCGGATGAACGATGGCGACGGGGAATCATATTTTGTTTGGCCGATTGTGTCCGGCGATCGAGGGTCTGGAGGGTGCAAGCGGCTTGCGGGTATCCGAGTGTTTCGGAGGGAGGTTTTTCGGATGTTTCTGCTGGGTCGAGTTGTTTCGTGCATCGAGCGTTCGGATGATCGTGTTCGATTGCGGCGGGCGTTTGTGTTTGTCCGTTTGTAGGAGGTATTTGAACGCGTTCATTGTTCGAGGTATTCGATCCGGTGGGTTTGAAGTATTTGGACTCGTGTTTGTTGAATGAGAATTGTTTCGAGTAATTAGATTATGGTTTATAATGGAGGCGCGGAGTCAGTTTTCATTTTCAGCGATCCGAGCTGCGTTCGACTCGTTGCGTTTGTTTAACGTATTCGCTGGTTAAGTCCTAGTGTTCTGAAATGTTCGCGTGCGATTTTTGTAGCGGGATTCTTTCATTTGTGCGGGGGAAATAGCATTATTACCGTTGCAGAATGAAATTCATGGAACGAACGCCTTTTGTTCAGTTTGAAATAAATTGCGTTTAACTGTTGCCTGAAATAAATATAAAATTTCCACCTTTGCGTTGTATTATTGTGCACTTTTCATGCGTGCATTACGCGTCGGCAGCGGAAGATAATAACGAATTTCACTGCATCGTACGATGCCTGGGCGAGGGCCACCATTACCCGACCCTTGACAACCAATTAGCTTAAGTTCAATTTATCCTCCCATCCTCGTGCCTCATATTTTTCGTATTCCCTTTTCATTACAGGGACACCCGAGAAGCAAAAAATCTTAACCAATTTCCATCCCCTCGTGCTGCACATTTTAATTTCCGTTTTAACAAATACCTCCTTAGTGTACTTGACCGCGATCTTCATTCGCGTTCGTAACAAAAAATTCACGCAAGAGAACGATCACTCAGAATCATAATGGAAATTATATCCTTGTCGCGAATCGTATTACGCTTGGATTCATTGAAGAACAGCGAATCGGTGGATCTGAATTTCAAGGAGGAAGACGAGCGTTAGTAAAAATTCGTTCGAGGAGAAACTCGTCCCGGCCGTGAACGAGATCATCGCGTTTATTGCACGTAAGTGCGGAAAATTGAAAGATGAGGGTTAATTGCGGCTCCATCGTTCCCGTTAATTCGTTTCGTTCTCGCCGCGCCTCCTATTCCTCCGCGGAGTCGGAAGAAACGGCTTTGTCGCTGGGGCACAATGCATTTGACTGCGATACACGTAGACTAGGACGCGTAATTTTAGATTGGCACGAGAGCGCGCAATTTGTTCGATCAATTTCACAATATACCTTCCAATTCGTCGGCGGATGAGCGAAATTTAATTCGAGCAATGCGTAACCGATCAAACAAAAGGCGGCGAAAAAAACAAAGGGTGCTGATTTCATTCACGGCGAAGGGGAATAGAAATTCATACGCTCGAATTCCTTATTCACTCGCGACAATACCTTCGACAACTGTTACCCTTCGTTCCCGTCCGAACGTGGACAAGAAACGGTCCATTGAACATTGAAACACAATTTTTCAAATTCGGAATAATAGTTTACTCGTCGAACGAGGAAACTTTTCCTTACGGTTCCGAGCACGAGAATCCTCGAATGATAATGCACGAACATTCGAATCACTTTGGCAAAATTTCATTCTGTTACTCGAATGAAAATGATCTCTAAATGCATCGTCGAACTACCCTTAACTTAGTACACTCGGGTTTCGATTACTACACGAATTTGATTTCAAGCAAATTTATTTGTCTATGACCGAAACACTTTTAAAATCATCGAACGCGCGCTATGGCTATGAACGCTATTTGATTACTTGTTCGATGTCGAGCGATCTTCGATTTCCTGCTTAGATAAACGTGCGAGGACTTGAACTTGCAATTAAAGTCGTCACATGTGATTTAATGAACCTGGCGAATTAAAAAAAAACACAATTTTGATGCTAACCGAAAAATAATCTTTAATTTATATTCGAAGAGAACGAAATAACACTTATAATTCTCAAATTCGGTTTAAAATCTTTCTTCTCTGAGTCTGACACGATGTTGCAGATCAGTGGGTTAACAATCACGAAAGAATAAACTCGCGAAATGTTTCTATGATTTCTCGAAATTTCCCGCGAGGCTACGATTACCGCGAGCGATCAAACATTTTCGAGCCGCGTGTATTTCCCGGAACGATCGACTAATCTTTTCTGACCGCGCGTTGCAATCATGTGATTCCGCATTTGTTATGTAGATGGGAGTGCGGCTGGTTTCGGTATGCATTCCTCCGGTGTGCGTTCGTGTGCGCGAGCCCAGATTCGCCCCCGCATACGTGATTATTATTAAATAGAACGTGAAATGCATGGAGCCCGCGTGGAAAAAGGCAAGTGTTATCTGCGCGTTCAATTACCGATTGACGGGGCCGATTAATTTTTACGTATTCAAGAGCCATCGAGGAAATTGGCCGATGCTTATCGGTGGCAAACATTTCCCGTATACCGCGCAGACGAAAATTGCGGGGCCAAGTGGCCCGACCTAAAAGATTCCGATTAATTGGAATTTAATTAACTCGCCCTATCTCTTAATTTCGCGTTGTTTCCTGTCTCTGTTGGCATTTATAGAGAGCGAGAACGCGGCGCGTCATGATCATTCAATATCGAATAATAGTTGGAGGATCGTTTCGTTGATTGAAAGACACGTGATGTACAATTATAGACATCTGAAATAGGATGAACACGTTTGGTAACATTTATTGGGGTTAAAGGTGGTTCGTGTCGTGTCATGGCACGATACTTACGATACTTATGCGATGCTAGTGGGAAACATTTCAGTACAAAATGTTGGAGTAATGTGGTAAAGAATCGAGAACACTGGAGTGAAGTGTTACACGTGAAAAATATTTAGATTCAATGTTACAGAGAAAGATATTCAATCGTGAATTATTTTCACTTGGTTCAAGTGGGAATGGTCAGCAGTGAGCCAATACGATAGTTAGCTTTTACTACGAGTAGAGGGAGAAAGTAATAGACAGGCGTATTAGACAATATTCATACAGGTGAGTAATATTCAGAAGTGGACAGGTATAGTGAACACTGTTTAGCGAAAGTGAAAACAGTCGACAGTAAACAGACGCATGGGCCAGTGTTCGTTTCGAACAGAAAGAGGAAATAGTGGACAGACTCTTCGACCAGTCGCAATTAAAAGCACGCGCGTGCGATACGTCTTTTAATTTGATTTGCCCGGGAAGAATACTTCAAAGGAAACGTGTTACTCCATACTTTCCATTTATCCTTCTCCGTAAAATTATTCGTCTCTTTTTGTCGGTTAACTCGAGAAAGTGGAAAATAAAAAAATTTCCTGGCCGATTCGATTGATGACGTTTTATTATTCATTTACGTTTCAATGTTGATTTTATTTTAAAATACGATACCTACATTTTTGTTCGTTGAATGCGAGTATTTAAAATATTCCCGCCGAAACCTCAACAAACCGAAAGTTCGACGTGCTCGAGTAATTTCCCGGAGCGAGTGAGGTAAAGAAGAATGCAAAACGAACGTGTAATACGCCGATTAAGTTAAAACGGAACGAATTCTGGTAAATTTCATTCAGTTTATAGCCATTCATTGAGTGCGCCGCGTCTGTGGCCTAAGGCAATTCACTTCGCGCGCACGCGATCTTTTTCATTAACAGATAATGATTGTAATTGCCTGTCACGTTCTCTCCTTTCGATTTTACGACATACGGAAAACATTCCGAGCGTTTCGAAATACCGTCGAACAGCTCCTGGTAGCAGATTATTTCTCGGTAACACGCGTTGAAAACTTAAGGATTCTATTAATCAATCCTCTAATTAATATGTCTTCATGAACACCCTGCGTCACGTTCAGCTCGTTGGATTCCAACCCAACAACTTCAAGTGGTTGGAATAACAATCAATATAATAATAAACAATAAAAGAACTGGAAATTCTTCTTTAACAAACAAAAAAGTACACCATATTACTCATTGAATTTCTATTTCTCAATTACACGTACAATCTCCTCAGAAATCACAAACAAGATACAATCCAACAAACACCCACACAAAATCTCAATACGAGAATCTGATCGAGTCTCACAATCTTCAAAAAAATCATAAACAACATCCACCGAACTCAAACAAAAACATAAGTCGAACCCAGCAACGAAATCTAACAAAATCTAAACTCATCCTTCCCAAATAATAAACTCCTAAAATCAGTCATCATCCATTTAGCTACCTCCTAGTCCTGCCGATGAAACATTTCGCAAAAGAAATGCATCATTGATCAATATAGATGGCAGGCATATTCTGCGCCACAGCAACGAGAAGGGAAGACATCACGCTAGAGGACAGGGTTGATAGACAGCGCCAGGTAACGGCGGGCACCGTGTCCAGGTTCACGTAACCCCAAAGTTGCGTGGCAGCGTAGTGTTACCACTTTCGTTCCCTGCCACACAAATTGCGTATCGGGTGCGTTTACATCGGGAAAGATGAAAAGAGAGAGCGAAAATAGAGAGAGAGAGAGAGAGAGAGCGAGAAGGAGAAAGGAAGTGAGCGAGGCAGCTAGCAGGGGTTGCAGGGGATGCGATACGCTGCGGCACAGAGCAGCAGCTAGCCGCGACTTCATTCCTCACGGCGCGGCGCGAATCGATAAACGGCGACCATCACGCAACACACAAACTCATCCTCACCGACCACCCCCGACCTCGGCGACCGGGTGCACCACCATTCCCCAGATCGTACGGTGTGCCCGTACGCTACACATCGCGTGTCATTAAAGCGGACAGAGCTTTCGGCTGCAGCCCAACCCTCGACAAGGACGTAATAATCTCACCCCAGCTATGAACCGATCCGAACGTCAATCTTTCCTTTCCCCGCAGATCCATCTAACTTCCGCTCCCGGGGCCGTTCCGAGGGATTACAACGGAAGAAATAGTCTACTGTCAGGGGTCGGATAACTTTTTTCCTTTCCGCCGGGCAAGATATTAGATATTTCTCGGCTTTCAGGGCTGAGAAGCTGGATCGGGTCTAGGGTCGGCGTTGTCTTATACGAGGAGACGCGAGACGGAGATTTTCGTGAGATTGATACTGAACTACAGGACTTGCTAATTTGTAACTTCCCCGGGACATATGAGAAATGGATATTCTCGAGTTTTTGAGAGTTTTCGGGCAGTACTTTGTCGGAGTTTCGATTTTCGAAGGAATTTTAAAGATGTCAGTCACGTAGGGGATGATCTACTGTGTGGAAGAAGAGTGAATTCCGAAGCACGAGACGGGTGTCCCGATCGAACTTTGAATTTGCGAGAAGCAATAATTGCGATTGTGGTCTAGGGTCGTGGCGCTTCGAGGGGTACGAAGGCGGTTCATCTGGCTCCAGCAGGAAAGATGAAGGGCGAAGCTATTATCAGGGGTGGACGACCCGGATAAATTGCATCGTCGCCTTTTAATTAGTCCATTCGGCTAGGGTGATTTGAAGATTCGCTTGATTGTCCTAGCCGCAAGGAAGTTTTCCCTTGAGCGTTTCTTAGCTAAATGGATTATCCGAGCCCGTCAATGGGACTTTTAGAAGGTACAATCCCGAAGAATTAGCGAGGAATAAAGGCGGCCAAAAGGGATCTTCCCACTGAATCAATTTCACGGTGATTGTGTTAACTACTGGGCCAATGATACGCAATTTTCAAGCGATTTCGTCATGATATTATTACATGGCATTGACCTTGGTCGAAAATTACGTTATGTTCAGTTCTTACGAGCTTCGAATGATCCATTCTAACGCTGGCAGTGCCGAGCTAGCGAACTGGCCCGTTTATAATAATCTATGAAAATCACAGAGATATATTTATTCAAATTAAACGCGACTTTTGCTACAGTTTCACTTAGTACAGTTGTACTTTTAATAATTGTTACGAAGTCAGAAGTGGGATATTTTAGGGTACTTCCAGGAAATGTGTATGAAACAAATTCCTTGCCGCCGGGGGAGTCAAGTATTTATTAAAACCCTTGCAACAATGATGATGAGGGAGCTAGGGGGTTTGAGCACCACTCTTAGCGGTCTGTTGAACTGCACCCTAACTTGCGAAGGTGCTCCAATGAGTGGTTTATATGCCTGGGTGTTCATTTACGGAAGACACTAACTGGTCAGGAATTCCTCTACGAAGTTCAAGGTGCAAATTGTGTGAAATTTTGTGTTTACGAAAAGAAAATTGAAATCTGTATTCGTTCTACATCTACCGTCACATACGACTAGATAATATGTCTGTTTATAGTCGAATGTCTATACTTGGAATAAACTGTGGCGACAATACAGTCTTATCCATTTTTTATCGATCTTCCTGTCCAACTGCAACTTTGTATGTAAGTCGCGTTGAAAAGAACTGATACCATACGACCGACAATCTTCCTAAACAATAACATAAGTACACGAAGAAAATACTGGGCAGACATTTGAGACAATCAATAAATACAACTGAAAGAAACATACGTTATTAAATTTTACAATTCACATTTTTGAAAATTTTATGCCATCGAAACTAGATGATGCTGTATATGAGATATACTTCTATAAAATACTCTTATTAAACGTTCCTGTATTTCTTGTTCGTTTTTTGTTTATTACAATTACTTGCAGACGTGCACGAGAAATGAAGGAATAATTAACTTTTATAACCGGTTCCGTAACAGCTTTTAATACGGCAAAATTTGATGCTGAAAATTTGAAAAACCGAGAATACGAAATGTGAAGAACGTGACAGATTTACTAAAAGAAAATGCATTCGAAGCAGGTATCCAGGAACGAGGTTATTCTAGATCGCATGCAATAGCGGTGAATGCGAGCCATTATCATTTGCATTCATAATAGTTGGAACGTACTTAGACACAATCACTACTTCGAATAATATACAATGCACGCGTACATATCTCAGAAGTACAATGGATAAAAACAATTGTCCGCCATTAACATAGATAAACTGGCGCAAAGTGTAAATTGCATTTTCAGCTTTTATTTTTCTAGTAATTCCCTGCTACCCCCGTGATAATTTAATGGTTTACATTATGAAAATCATCCCCATTGTTTCCTCATGCCCACTGTTCCTTGTAACATTGTAAATCCATGAGAACCATTTCTTCTAAGTTGAACAAAAATACAGAAAATTGTTTACCTACATTATAGTAACATTATCTTTTCCAAATCTAATTTATTTAACATCACATTTTTCAGATAAATTGTAACTTGATGGAGAAAAGAATAAGTAATTTAAAAATTCATATATTCCTTCGTGCATACATGCAGCATATATTTTTAATAATTATTTTCAATTATACTTTCATATACAACAAGTATACCTTTTGTATTTGTTTGTATGTTTCTGACGATGGCTAATAAAAAAATAATCGATATAACGGAAAATTTCAAATTGCGCGAGAAATTCGTACTTACCGGCTGCCAATCTCCCATGAATTCCCCACCATAACTTCCCTATGAATCGCCCACATAAGATTCTGGTCCCACACCGTTTTCACTCGCCTCCTACTTATCTACAACCAACAAATTTGAATTACCGAATTGAATCTACGATACATAACAAAAATTCAACTACTAGTGTTATTAATTTTATTATCAGAAGAATGTATTACCATGTCAAATACAATGGAAACTAACTCATCGCATTATCCCCATTTTTCTAACCATTTTAAAATAAACTATCGAAGACAGCATTTGACGCAAAATTAACTTGCATATCATAAAGTAATAACAGAAATACACTTCCATTTTTAATAAAAGAAACTTTGAAAATACTGTGACTCACCAGTGGGCACATCGTTGTAAGTAGTAAAAATCGGAAGAAGCGATAGAATTTATCACTTGGTGGTCATATTTTCATATTCCGTTGAAAGTCACCTAAACAATAAATAATACGATTAATAACAGAAACCGTAACGAATAACAATCTAAAATGTATGGATATAGGTACTTTGTTGCCGGAAACGACTGTGATACCAAGAATTCCTAGAAAAATTGGAACGAGGATGCTGCTGCGATGAAACCCGGAGAACGCCATTCCGCGACAACGAAAAATCGTCGAAAGTTTGGCGCGAAAATGCAGTGCGCATGCATGAAAACTGGCGGCCTAGATGGAGCCAGCGGCGCAGTGAAAACAGAAACCCAAACCGGTCATGGAGGCTAGTTAACGACTGTGCGCCGCGCTTGCGAATAGTAATTTTCATCGAGATATTGTGATTTTACGCGGACGCCAGATATTCGAGAGGAAGATCGCCGGTTTAAACAAAAATGGGTGCATACTTGTCAGAACCGATCACAAAGAAAGTGTCCAGCGACCAAGTAGGCAAGAATGTCGCGTTCGGCGCGAGTTCCATGCAAGGCTGGCGAATTAGTCAAGAGGTAAGCTAAAACCCTCGAGCGGCCAGTGCACCGTTACCCAGTTTCGTTTCGGTCAGAGAACGGTTTGCCGGTTCACCGTTTCGCCAGGGTATTACGACATCCATCCTGATCCATCGCAAACGTAATCCACCTATGTCTGGGAGCGCGAAATTCAGTCTATTCGATTCGGCGACACGGAAAATCCTATGTTGAAT
This sequence comes from Nomia melanderi, assembly GCF_051020985.1. Taxonomy (NCBI): domain Eukaryota; kingdom Metazoa; phylum Arthropoda; class Insecta; order Hymenoptera; family Halictidae; genus Nomia; species Nomia melanderi. The sequence goes on from NC_135009.1 coordinate 11,964,892, forward strand.
GTAACGGGAATGTTTCAACGATTTGCGTGTGAACAAAACCATAAAGGGCACTGTTACAAAATTAACGACGTCCAATGTGACGTTCGAAGGTTGATTTTAACAGAAAAGTTCGTACGGACCGTGAAAATTTTTCTGTTATATGCAAATGCTTCGATTCGCTGCTATATTTTATGCAAATTTTATGATGCTTTTCTGTCACACTCTGTCAAAATAGGAGAGAAATATAGCTGTCAAAATTACTAAACTGCTCGGTGAATTGGACTAGACCCCTATGCTGATTTCCTCTGAACAATAGAACTGAAGAATATGAAATATTATTTTATGGAACTTTGTCTTGTTGCAAATTGTATTTGAAGCCATTGACTTTTTAGAATATTCTGTTTATTGTGTGTACACCTATTTATCATTAGTGGAAATGTTTATTCGTACTAATAGGGTAGAAGATAACCTTATTTATGCAATGTATTAATGATTCCAAAATGTTTATAAAATTGAAGAAAATAAATTTTAGTTAAACAAAACTTATAAATTATGAGATAGAAAGCACAAAAGGAAAAGCTAATTAGTAGAAGTTTGAGATACATTACAAAACACGTTCAGGACATAATTATTTGTTTATAGGATGCACATAATTGTTGCATAGATTTCGATGAAAATGTGTCCTTGTTCGCTGTATATGATGGTCACGGCGGACATGAAGTGGCAACATATTGTGCAAGTAATCTTCCAGATTTTATTAAACAAACAGAGGCATACAAAAGAGGGGATGTTAAACAAGCCCTAATAGATGCCTTTTTGGGATTTGACGCTACGCTTGAAAAACCTGAGGTAGTTAGCATTCTGAAAGAACTTGCAGGAACATCCACATCAGATAAAAAGAAAGACGACTTACAAGAATCTGGTGCGTTTCTTTTCATATTAAAACTGTAGTTTCTTATGAATTATGTTTATATAAATTATATCATCAATAGAATGCGGATTTATATGCAAATCTCAATTTTCATAAATTAGTTTCCAGAGATTAGAATGAAAAATAATTTTACGTGAAGGCTTGGTTAAATTGTGTCAAAATTATGATATGTTACACACTTGCATAACATAAATGCATAAAATCCACAATCTAAGCATCACAAAACACCTTCTAATCATTCGTTTGTTCCAACCACCTTTTTTTTTATATACATACATGTTGAATAAAGTTGTTTGCATACATTATATTGTACATAGATGAAGAAGAAAATGTTAATAATCTGTGTATGGAGGCAACAATGCCACTCGAAGAAGTAATGGCAAAATATCAATCAGAATCGAATCCTAATGTAAAAAATTTGAAAAATGAAAAATGCAATAAACCGCCGTGTTCTGGGAGTCCTTTCTTGCGTGGTCGTAGAGGTAGAGAGAAAGCAACTTCTTCATCATCTGGTGCAGGATGTTCGTCATCTTCATCTTCATCTTCATGGAATACAAATGAAACTGATGTGAGTAGTTCCAGTCAACCGTGTGGATCCACATTGTCTAGTACGATGGAAAGAAAAGAATCTGAATGTGCTGGGAATAACGAGGCTGAACAAGTTCTTGACTCAACGACTAGTAATGGAAACGTACATGCATCACCTCCAGTTGGATCAACGGCAGATGTGGAATTGACAAAAAGTGCAGATATGCCTGACAGTTCTGAAGATGTAAACAAAAAGGTTTCAAGCCCTGGAAAAATTATATGTGCAGAATCAAATGCAAATGAAGTAGAGGTAAATGGTGCAGAATCAAAGAGAATTGGAGACGCTGACAGCAGTAAGAGTGGGGGTGACAATGTATCGAGTAGTTCGTGTACTCCATTGGAAAATGGTGATGCAGGGCAGCAGGAACGAATAAGTAGTACTGGTAGAAGAAGAATTCAACCTGTAACATTGTACCATACTCTCTTAAAAAAAGAAAATGAAGATTCTGAGGAAGATGATGATGATGATGAAAACGATGAAACATTTGATGGAGTTCCAGAAAGGTAAAAATCGCTAATATGAAAATAATATCTCATTGTATGTATAAATCCGTATGAACACGTACCTTATACTGTATTTCTGATACTTAGTTTTAGCGATGAAGATGACACAGAAGATATTGATGAAGATGAAAGCGACGAGGATGAAGATGAAGATGAAGATGGAGACGGAAATATCGATGACGACGACGATGATGATAGTGAGGGTCTTATGATGGATACGGAAGAGGTATAGTTGTAGTTATAGTTATTAAAATCGTTTGATAATACAATACATAATTTACAATAATAAAGTTAAAGTAATGATTCTTCAAGCAAATGTAATTTGACAATAAAATAAAGTAAATAATTCATTTATACAGCCTGGTTATGACAGTGGATGTACTGCAGTTGTTGCAGTACTAAAGGGCAATGAATTGTACGTAGCAAATGCGGGAGATTCCCGTTGTGTTTTATGCAGAGATGGCCAAGCAGTTGAACTTAGTTTAGATCATAAGCCTGAAGACAAACCAGAAATGGAACGCATAGTGAAAGCTGGTGGAAAAGTAACCGCCGATGGCAGAGTAAATGGCGGTCTCAATTTATCAAGAGCACTTGGAGATCATGCTTATAAACAAAATGTTGACTTATCACCGCCAGAGCAAATGATCTCGGCACTACCAGACGTAACGCATATCACAATCGAACCCGAAAGAGACGAATTTATGGTGCTTGCATGTGACGGCATTTGGAACTTCATGTCAAGTCAGGATGTCATACAGTTTATTCGAGCACGTTTGACAAACAATTACGAGAATCTTTCAAAAATTTGTGAAGAGGTATTTAACATTCTCCCTAATAATATTTTCATATTTTTTTCTTAGACCATAATCAATATCAATTACTAATAAAAGTATATTTATTATAGCTGTTTGATCATTGTCTCGCACCTGATACCTGTGGAGATGGTACAGGATGTGATAATATGACAGCTGTAATAATACGATTTAAACCACCAGCCGATGCAGTAACAAACAGTACCACGGCAGAAGTATGCAGCGCTAAGAGGGCACCTTTGTCACCATCAATATCTACAGACGAAAATGACTGCGTTACGCAGGAAAATATAACACCCTGCAAGCGTCTTAAAACCGAAGCAACTATGTGAGATTTGTGTTAAATGTTACGAACTGATTTCTGGAAACAGATGAGTGAATGTGAATTTATGTAAAATTATGTAATTCTATAGAACTGTGGATTTCTAACGGATACTCGATGGCGATCAATACAGTTACTTCAAATAACATGTAAAGTATGTTAGCGCAGGCAATTGGTGGCAGACTGATGAGTTGGAGCACATGAGGATGATATTTGCATTTTACATTTTGGTATGATACTTTAATAACGTACAGTAGAACGTCGATTATTCGAATACCGATTATCTGGAATATCACTTATCCGGACGGGATTGTTTCCCAATTAGTTCGGATAATCGACGTTCTGTTGTAAATATATTTTTCTGTTGAATACAGTTGAGCGTTTCTTTCATTTTTTTAATTTTCTTTAGATTTAAAACCGAATAATTTTCAAACCTACTTCGTTACATCAATTATTAACGAGTAGTGTACTATACGGTCTAACGTTTTTATAATATGTACAAAATAAGTAAGGCAGTCGAACATAATTCTATACGATTAACAAAGTAATAGATGTTTCTCTTTATAAATACTTTCTATAGTAATGATAAGAAGATAAATATCAAACTAAAATCATTTACCAAGTCAGAGCCTTGTAAGATTTTACAGATAGCATAAGGTACCTTTACCTTCGGATCGAAAATACATTTTTTTTTTTTAAACATTTTTATGATTACTTCGTAACTATTGATATGACCATGTGGTATTCACATAACAAAACATTGAGTTTTCATCATCCCATTTGCTCCATCAACATTAATGAATATACTCTTTGAGTTTTTAGATGACATCCATAGTAGATATGTAATTGTACATATTTATAAATTTAGACTATAGGATTTATATTTGTAATTCAACACGATACCATTTCTTACTTTTACGAAATAAAGTTTATTTTTGAATCCCTGGGTATAGTGGTTGAATGGATGTGTGCGAGTAATCTCAAAAGTGTAAACTGTATCGTGTAATGAAGACAGTTGCGTGTTACGCGCTATCAATTTGTGATCTTGTACTAAAAATACTGTTAAAAGGGTATACACTGTACCATGGGGTACTATCTATTTTAAAAAGTTTTCTTTTCGAATTTCACACGACATCAGAAGCGTTTTGTAAATTTATAATAACATATACACGATATTCATTTGAAAAACGAAGATAATTAGTAAACTTATCGATTAGGTTAAAAACTATTTAAACGCAAAGAATTAAAAAAAAAAGAAGAAGATTAAAAATCTGATAGAATATGTATTGAAAAGTAGATTAAATTATCATAAGAAATGTGTAAAAAGGGAGGTTGGGAAAAAATATTTAAATTATTTATCTGTTTTTAAGAAACACTTTATTTCAGTCAAAATCATTATATCCACACTATGTGTTTATATAGTTTCACATTCTTGTGACTAGATCGATACATTTTTTACGTGGTGATGATACATTAATAAGGAACATTTTTAACCAGTAACATATAGAAATACTGCTTCTTTTTTATCTCACGAACATAATTTCATAATACCACTATTTCATCGTAACATAAGCATAGAGTACCGCGACGATTATGTATTTACAAAATGCGAACTTTCTGTTCAATAAAAAAAAAAAATAGTATAGCTGGTAGATCGGTAAATAACGTAAATTAACTGCGGTATCAGTGAAATTGCTTTAAAGTTTTTATCGTTATTCATCTTCTACCAATGCTCACATGTAATTGCGGCTGTTAGTAGACAGTAATTGTAATGAAAAACTGTTTATAATTATATAAAGAAAGTAATCGTAACATTTACGAAAAGGGGGAAAAAAAATTATACTATTGTCAAGGTGATCAGTAGCATATGAATACTAGTAACAGTACCTAATATCACTCAGAATTAACTGACGTGCCTTTCTGATTCAGGGGTTCAGAACCTTCACAATATGTATGTACATTCGATGCCGTCTTATTAAGAAGGGTTTAAACCCCGATACCGTCTTAACTGCAAACTTCGTCATAAATTTATGTATAAATATCTTGTTTCATAATATATGTCGCTCTAATTATCTTTGGTAACTTTACTTGTACTCCTTGATTCATGGGAACACACAAACATTTTACAATTTCCGATCATTAATTCACAGACAATTGTTCAATAGTTTCTAACTGTTCCAATTCGATTTTTCTTAAGGAATCATATTGTATACGAAGTCTCTCAAGTTCCACAGATTTCTCGATAATTTGTGCCTGAAATTAATAAACATTTCGTTCCATTAAATTGTATTAGATAATTAAAATTAACAAACTAACTTTTTTGTACTAATTTCGTAAATATTAATTTTAATTCATTACTATCCTGGGTGGCATTTTAATAAAATTACATTACTCTTTACATAAAAACAATTATAATTTCTTTTTTATCATAAGTTTTTAATTATATAACATTAAATTATTTCAATTTTCTAAGAACCTGAATCTGTTGTTTTTGGGCATCCCGTTCTTTCGCCATAGAACGAAGTAAATTTCGTGCCCCAATGGTCTTCATTTTTTCCTTTTCAACTTTGTTTGCCAATTGTTCTATTATCTGTATAAACTGGTCAGAATTCGTCTGAAACTCTGTGATCTCTGGCAAACAGAAAATAAATACTGTAACGAAACTTTAAAAAGTTTCTTATTTTAATAGATGAAAAAAGGTTCAAATACATAGTTATAGCTTCAAAAATTGTTATAATTCGGACTATATAAATGCAACATTATATTTAAAATATTGATAATACAATGTTTTAAATATACAATAAAAATCATAAACTCTGAAATTATATGCATAACGTAAACGCTTCTGTCTAGATATTTAATATAAAAACCACCGAACTGTAATACCATACAGTCATTTTGAAACGCTGGTTAAGATTCCTTCCAAAGGCGGCAACCTATGTAGATGGCAGTAATTACTGTCGAAAGCATGTGCGTGCATTTGTTTTGCACGGTGACGTACTGATCAATTATTGAACTCACGGAGAATAAGTGACAACGAGGTAAGCCAAGCGAGGTGTCTCATAATAACGCTATTCGAATGTAGTAACGCATACCAAAACAGTAAGCGAATGCAGATTACATTGCGTAATTACAATGATCTCCATAATACTCACTCGAAACGAAATTCTGACATTCTTCTTTAAGCTTATTCGTCTGATTAGCCACTTCCGGTTCTAATACACGGACTTTACTTAAATCGTCAATGTAAATCCCGTACTTTGCCAAGGAGTCAGCCATTTTCTTAAATAAACAAACGATCGACTCTCCGGTAGTCGCGCCTGCGCGTCTGTCGAACTAGTCTTCGTTTCTTCATGCTAGTCACTCACCAAAATGGGGGTACGATAGGGTGTATTTTTTTTTTTTTTAATCAAGTCACAAGGTATAAAAGACAAGTGAATCGTGTCTTTGAGTAAGATTTTAACATGTAAGATGAGGCTAATAAATGGCACATAAAATATCTTCGTATTGGTTATTGTTCATTATTCGCGTTGTCGCCCGAAAGTCGCAACGCTCCGTTCTTCCTTAATTGTATTTTTGATTTGACATTTAACTTTTTCGTTTGAATATTCGTTGCCATCGATAACTGAGGTTTCGATATATCGTCGCTGTGGTTCGTTATGTCAGGAAATCACAAAGCGGGATTTAAATATCCTTCGGAGTATGTCAAGCTCAATATCGGCGGTTCCTTACACTACACAACCTTAGGTACACTCCAAAAATATGACACTATGTTGCGTGCTATGTTTAGTGGTCGCATGGAAATGCACACAGACTCCGAAGGTGAGATACTTGATGACTATTTAATTCAATACTGCATCGGTACTTGTATTATTCACTAATACGTCTTAAACAATACTAAGAAGTCTAATAGTCTTCGTTACAAATTCGTATGCCAAATTGCATATCCTAAAGATGTGTTTAATGGTTTTTAAATTATTTACTTTCATCTGCTGTTTTGTGCTGAAGCCTTATGAATTTTATTTGCAGGGTGGGTGATGATAGATAGGTGTGGTAAACACTTTGGAACAATTTTAAATTTTCTAAGGGACGGCTCAGTTCCATTACCAGAGAGCACAAAAGAAATGGCAGAACTACTTGCAGAAGCAAAATTTTATTGTATCAGCGAATTAGCAGAGTCTTGCGAGCAAGCACTTCTTGTAAAAGAAAAAGAGGCAGAACCTATTTGTAGAGTTCCACTTATCACTTCTCCGAAAGAAGAGCAGTTTTTAATTAGCAATACTACTAAACCAGTGGTAAAGCTGCTCATTAATAGGCACAATAACAAATATTCATATACAAGGTGATACTACCCATTTCATAGAAATTGCAATATGCAGTGATACAAAAGAACAAATAAATATAAAAAGCCTTGTCTTTACAGTTCGTCAGATGACAATCTGTTAAAAAACATAGAATTGTTCGACAAAATGTCCCTTAGATTCAGCGATAGAGTGCTATTCATTAAAGACGTGATTGGCTCCAGTGAAATTTGTTGTTGGACATTCTATGGTCATGGTCGTAAAGTAGCAGAAGTTTGTTGCCACTCTATTGTATATACGACTGACAGGAAACACACAAAGGTAACATTAAATAATACATGTATTAGTTTCATAATCTAAAATAATATTCAAAGTAAAAGTGAAGGAGGAAAGTAAAACTTTAATTCATGATACATAGGTTGAGTTTCCAGAGGCCAGAATTTATGAAGAGACATTAAATATTTTGTTATACGAGCACCGAAACGGTCCTGACCAAGAACTAATGCAAGCAACTTCCTCTCGTGGTGGAGTCAGTGGTGCACCACCTTGTACATCAGATGAAGAAGAGGGTGAGCGTTCATTGGCTCGCCTTCGTTCCAACAAACAAAACACCAATTGACCCAACCTTATTTCCCTTACCTCTCCTAATTCAGCGACCCATAGCGTCGTTCGAGTCCTCGCCCTTAAAACGCGAGCCAATATAAAATAAGATGTATGAAAAAGGAGATGCGAGGAAAATTCCATAAATATATATGTATGAATATTTCATACGTATATATGTATATGCGCCCCTTTCTCTTTTTTGTGCAAATTATGAATTGAAAATGTTGTTAGGACTGATTGTATGATGGGCTACTATTAAGTTTCACATCACACTATCATATCTTCTTGGTATATAGATATATATCTTAATTATTTTACATATCTGGAATTATTTACAAACAACACTGATTTAGAACAGAATGACAAATTCGTCTTGGCTTAATTCAATACTTAGGCGATAAGGTATAGAATAATACAAAAGTATAATAATGCGTTTTCTTATTCCTTCTTATTTTCATATTGAGAACTTGAAAATAAGTATCTTTAAGAGAACAAGATATCAGTACTATTTATGTGCCAAATGTTCGTGTCAGAAGTTAAAACTGAAAGTAAGTCGAAGTTGCCATTCTGTGACTGATAAAATTCTTTACTATCTTATACTCTATAACAACTTTTAAGCAGTTATTTAGAACAATGAATTGTATAAAAAGTTGCACAACATAGGACTGCATTGTTACCTGTTATAAGTATTATTATTATAGTTGTTACTATTGTACTATTATGATTATCACAACTATTATTAATATTATTAATATCATAATTATCAATATTTTTATTATTATTATCACTAGCTTTACTATAAATTCAATATGTTTATATCCTTTTTTACAAAAGAGAATTCTACATGTGTCAATAAATTAAAAAAAGTAATAAATGTGTGTGCTTGAATTTTTTAACTTAAAAATTCTATGGAACTGCTTAAAGGATGAAGTGGAGTAAACACTGCCAGTAAATACCTACAACAGAGTATATAAAATTATATCAGTCAGATAGAATTTAAAAATTAACTCAACATTTTCTCCTCAATGTTATTCAAAATTATAAACATAGGTCCTGTATCATGAATAACATAATAATTTTTATAAGCATATAAGCTTTGTGTTAATTTCCGTATATCGTTCCGAAATGTGGTACATGTTTTCTCACGTTAATGCTTTTTATTTTAGTTACGCACTTCAGTTTATAAAAATGAGTATTATTATTTGTTGAATACTGCAAACCGATATTAACATATCTTACTTGATGTGTTACAAAATTGTACATTTAATGAAGGGACCATATGTATTCCAATTTCATACTTATAATTATTTAACTGTAGAAAACTTTTCGTGTTATGTCTCGATTTGCCAAATTCAAAAATACTAAAATCTCATATATTTTGTTCTCCCGAATACAAAACGATATTTATGTACATACATACATTACAGCAATATGGAAAACATGATGTTTAATAACAAAAGAAAAAAGTTTAAGTTCCTATAATTTGATATAAGAAAAGTTGGAAATTGTAGATAATATGTATTCATATTTAATATAAACCATTATAGTTAATACGGATAATGTAATATGTAAGTTAAGTTAAATGCAATATGTATATATTGTATAATATGTGCATATTTATATATATATATATACATATTTTTATATATATTATGTTAATGAAAAAATTATCGCTGCTTGAATTTTTCAATTTAAGTGTAGAGCAGAGTTTTAGCGGCCTCCTTGTAGTCAGGTAAAACCGACACGAGCATTAACATTTGTTCAAGTTATATATTTTTATATGTAAAATAATATAATTATTCGTTGCTGGAAATGAATTAAAAATTGTATTGATTATTTATGTTTTCTTTCAGGAAACTAGTACCACAGACGAAGTATACGGATAGACATTGCAGCTTACGGGAGTTCGTGTCATATGTTTTGAATTGCCAACTGTGTAAAAAAGTCAGAGATTTTGCTCTGTCATCTACGCCTAGAGAACGATCAATAGAAGAACTACGTCAAGCAAAATGGTCAAAGTTAACGAAACCGCAAATTGCGGTAAACAAGTTCAGAGACACGCTTCTGTTGCAATGTTGCCATATCTTTAAACTCTGAAACGCGCGAAGCTACATCCTAATTGAAATCAAAGAGGTCTATTAGTATTTTACAAATTTATTTCACATAGTACCTACACTAACATTTTGAAGCTATTAATACATGGTTTTAAATATAAATGGTTTATATCTTATGAAACATTCTTAAAAATAATTCTTAACTAACCTAAATTTTTGAATAACTTTTACAATTATTTTTTACATTTTTAATATACATTTGCATATATACGAAGACATACATACATGTACAATACGAGAAGAGGAATTGACTTTCACTGTTAGAATCATAAGCAAATGATAGCATTGTAAAGTATACGTATGGATAATTAGGGTACTTATCTTATTTCGATCAAACTTTGACTTATCTATATTCTTTTGTCGTCCACCAAAAATATATTATATTTTATATTCTATAATTATATTATATTTTACAATTACTGATCATCTAATTAATTCAATTGACATTCAATGATATTCAATTCAATGAATAAACAACTTTTTATATCGACAACACCGTACTGTTTGTCATTTTAAGTATCAATATTTTGATTTTAATCCCTATCGCCTACAGTGATACTAGATTACATTGATTGTTAAATTTACATGTGATATCAGTTTCTTTTTACTATCTTCCGCTCGAATGTTGTATAATGCTTATCGGCAGCAAGGAGTTAAGCCGATTAACTTTTACGTCCTTACATTGTCCCTCTTGAAGGACACCCCAAATCCATTGTCCGCATCCCCAAAAAGGATGCCAATAAAGCCTACGCGGGAGAAGGCGGATAAGCCCGGTGTTTTTAAGATAACGCATGGATTTTTGCCGGAGCCGCTGGAGGAACAACAGAAACGGCTTGTTGGGAGGAACCGGAAGGTTCTCCAAAAAGCGACGGCAGTCCTGTTGCAGCTCTCTTACGGAACACTTCTAGGATCGGCGCTCGAAAAAACGTCCTCGCAACGAAATATATTCTAGCGTTTAAAATATAACTAGGTATATATAAGTATTATATATAAATAGATAGCATTTCACATGTAAAATTCTAAGTATAATAACGGAATGAAAGTATAGTTGAAAATTTTTATATTTTTAATAATTATATATATTGTAGGTTTTTTGTTTCCTTAATTTATCGGTGTCAGTGCTAGATAGCAGCGTTATTTACTTTTCAGCGCTTAATTTATTATTTTTAATAATATTTATGTATTTCGTGGTTTCTGAAGATTTCCATTGCTCAATAACCAATTACTCATTGGTAAAAAAAAACTTTGAAAGAATCTTGCATTTATGAAGTTACTTTACTTAAAAAATTAATTAGTTTATTGTGTTTTTTATTTCTACAGGCCATTTTTCTGAGATTCTTAAAATTAATGTTCCATTCAATTAAAAGTTAACCATATTCATTGTTGTTACTCAGTAATTACATCTTGGTAATTGTTTATGGAATTATAATCGCAAGAAATTTATCTAGAATTAATCAATGCATTCTGATTTTTAAATTATACTACAATAAAATAACCTCTTTACTGAAACGGACACGGTTAATATGAGCTCTTAGTGCATGCAGAGACACGACGACTCATGGTGAGTGCGTATTGTATATCACACACAGTGTATTCAACATTTTGCTACTTTGACATTTGAAGCGGCTTAGCTACTCAATAGAATGGGTAAGACGAAAGACATAAGCACAGACGAAGATATAACTATAGGTATGCTTCTGTATATACTAAAAGATTAATATTTTCTTTCTGTAATAACGGTTGAACTGATTAATTCCTCCCTTTTTTTTAAATTTCGTCGCTGAGGTTAGTTAAGTACTTTTGAGATAACCAACAGAGAGAAGCATCATTACCAACCAAAAACCAGGCTGACATCTAACGAGAAAATAATTTGCGGGAAATTTAAAAACTGGAATATGTATTCATGTTCAGTTTTATTGATTTTATAATGATTTTTGTACTTATACATCACTCTCTTTTTAGAAACTAATGAAATATCTCCACAAAAGAGGCACAAGAAACATAAACATAAAAAACATAAGAAAAGGAAACCAACACACAATGAAGTTGAAGGTTTTAATAACATTAGTGTTGAAACGGAAAAGAAGAAAGCATTTAGAGTTAAAGTGAAAAAGGAAGATGATAAGAGGTAAGTAAAATATAAATTTATAAAGTTATGAAGAAAAAAATGTGAAAATAAAAAAATAAATAATGAAATTGTTATTGTATTACAGTCTAGAAAAACCTCGTGAGAAAGTACTTAAATCTGCTAATTTAAGTGTTGCGGGTTCAAGTACTGCACCATCACCAAAAGCCACAGCAAAGAAAAAAGTGCTAAAGGGTAATAAGGGCAAAGATAGTGGTACTAGTAGTGAAGAAGAACGATGGCTTGATGCTATAGAATCTGGAAAACTGGAAGAAGTAAGCCCGAACTATATTAATAAGTATAGATCTTGAACTACTAAATAAAGTAATATTTGTAATTCTTTAGGTTGATGATGAACTGAAGAAAATTAAACCAAAGGATCCAAAATTAATGACTGCTCGTCAAAGAGCCATGTTTGAAAGAAAAACTGATACAGAATCTCATTCAGGGGTAGAACAACTTATGTCATTACCAACTGGTTACAAAGAGAAAGTTATGACAGCTGAAGCTATACAAAAGGCTGCTCTTAAATCCTTAAAAAGGAAACAACTTGCTGATGAAAAAAGAGAAAAAGATAAGGTAGCTTCTTCTGCATTTTTCCCACACAAATTTTCCGTATGATGTGATTGTAATTCAATTTAATTAATTTTTAGAAAAAAACAATGGAAAGATTATTAAAAAAACAAGAATCTAAGGCATCCAAAGTTATCAGCAAAGGGAAACCGTCCAGAAGGCAAGTTCCTTTAGTCACATACCGTTTAACACTTGAAAGGAGCTCCATATCCTTACCACCGGGCGAAGATTTTCCGTTACAGCCTACACAAGGGTGAGTGTTGATTATTGAAAAATTTGAAACATTCTAGATAAATGTTAAATATTCTACTATTTCACCGCAATCTTTTTACTTTCAGAAGGCAACCTCCACCCCAAGTCCTCTGTGGTGTAAATCAATGTAAAAATCCAAAGAAATATTCGTGCTCAAAGACTGGAGTGCCATTGTGTAGTCTACAGTGTTACAAAACCAACTTAGGAATAGTAAATTAGATTAATACTTCCAAAATTACATGCATTTATTTATTACTACATTCGTTAAATCCGCAATTCTACCATCCTGTACACAAAGCTCGCTAGATTAGTATTAAAACGATCTTTACAACAATAATGCATTTTCTCTTATAAACGCAACAGCACCATATTGTATTCATGTACAAATTTCGGGAGGAAAACGTATACGATGTATCATACATACATATAGGAAATATTAAGAGAAAATGAATTTGAAATTCAAACACTCGACAAGCCTTTGTACATATTTTTATAAATGCGATGCAAATATATATTCATATCTATTTAAATAATGGTACCAGCACGTATTTTGTGACGTTGAATTCGCACGGTCAATTTCGCCGATGATTGTACTCCTCGAATAAAACCAGACGAATCGATTACGTGGTTTTCAATCGTCATTTATAAACTCGCTTACCGGTTTTCGGTGTACCGTTATTAAATTCGGTGGCGGCGGTTACTTACGCGAATGCAGTGTATTCCGCTGAAACGAAAAAATTCGAATGTGCATTGAACAGAACTTGCGTAACTGGGACTAGCCTAGGCCTTGCTTTCACCACCCAAGATAGATCCAACCGAGTCGCGGTTTGATCGTGAACCGCGTAACATCGCGCCGGTCATTTCCTGGGTCATTGTTTCACGCGTCATCCGCGATGATAATACCGCGATCGATATAGATCAACGACCCTGCAAGATCAAGACCCAGATCTCTCTGGGTTACAATGCCGCGGCTCGATCGTTTTACCGTCGCCCTCGTCGTATTGTTCGTTTCGCTAAAAACGTCAACGTCTCGGACGCAGGGTGAGAAAATACAATTAATCATCTACGTCTTTGCCCCCTACAATACCAAATCGAAATCGTGGAACGTTTGTTTTCAAAGTGCACGGATCCAAACAGTTGCCAGTCGTGACAGTGAACATTTTTAAACAAATCGCGAAGAATCATTATCGCTCTGGTACCACCAAAAGTGATTCCCCTGATTACAACTTCGGTATTCCGTAATCGTGACAGAAAGTTGATGGAAATTGTGGTTTCGAGGATATCGTCGCGTATGTTGAAAGCAGACGGGTATTTTTCGTTTTTTTTCGTGAAAGTTGCGTTTTTTTTGCAACTTGTGAAACTTCGGGGGAATCAGAGCATGGTGATGTTACATTCAGTTTTGCGCACTTCGATCGCCCTGTCTTCGTTGCTATGAAATGTTGATTATCTTCTTGCTGCGTTTCTTTTCTGTAACAATCAGATGACGATCACCACGAGTGTCTGCGCTCATGTGCCAACGAAGCATCATCGAGGAAGCTCTGCCGCTACGAATTCGTCGTCAGCGAATTACCTGCTGTTATCAGGTGAGATCTGTGCCGGAAGTGCTCGGAACGTTTATAAAAAAATTCTTCAATATCCTCTTATGTCAAGCGAACCAAAGAACCGGTTCCGTTCGCGCTTTTTCTCTTCTTTTTATTCGATACAAATGAACACATTCTAATGGTCATTCGCAAAGTGTTAATCGCACGTGTTAATTACGAGATAAACTAGGTTCCTCTCGCGATGAAAGTGTTTGCATTTCGCAACAAACGAAGGATTTGCACGATTGAAAAATCCAGTGTGACTTAAAGGCGAGCATTTTTGAAGAGGGATGAGGATATTCGTATCCCGGTCAGCCTTATCGTTAGGACGAGTATATCATTCCCTCTGTAATTTACGAACTAACGGTTGACACGGTTGGCTACAGTGTGCATCTTGGATTTTTCTGATTCCTAACAGGTTCTGACACTAACACTCACGGCTACATATATGTACAACTGTGATGTAGCCGGTAAAGCTAGATAATGGCCTTATACACCGCAAATCCTGTACCGCAACTGTAACCACCATAGCCATTTTCTTCGTGGCCAAGTTCGAGGCGTGTTTATCTAACGTTTAAATCAATTTACAACATGTTTTGTACATTTTCGTGCATCCAACCGTGCCTCGGCATCTTTTTTCTCGGCTTTTTACCATCAAAGATCGGAGGCAACTATGTGCTCCGCGGAAAAAGCAAATCATCCGCTTGTTCCCTGAAATCTACGAATTGTGAAGACTATATATTGTTAACAACCCGTTAATATTATTCTTCATCTCGTGTGATACGAAGAATATCCAAATTTATTGAATTGCAGTTGAAATTATCATGATGATGACTCAGCATTGCAAGGCAAGTGATTAATCCCTTTCGGAACTTTCAACGTTACAGTTACAGAACTATTATACTTTGATTTTGTGTGGAAATATTTGATTGGTCAATTAGTTGATCATTCCAAAGAATATTTTAATCAGTTTGCTATTGTTTTTATCATTTACAGTCGTCGGAACCATTCCAAACTCGAAAGCGAATCGGTGATCCACCATGACGTGATTTCGGGGGGTAGCTACTTGAAGATTAATGGAAATAGTCCAGGACCTCAAATAGAGGTAATTAGAGATTCAAGAAATTCTTAACAAGCTTCAAAAATTAACGAATAACAATTTCTGATAAAATATCTTTGAAGAGCAAGTTTTCTTAGATAATGACGCTTTTTTTCTTGTTTATTCTCTTTGATGATCGAATACAAATAAATGTTTAATTGTGACATATTTCTGATTGATTAATAGGTTGTTATTAATGGACGATTGAAATTTACAGGTCTGCCTCGGCGATACTATTAAAGTAATTGTGTACAATCGAATGGGATCCAGAGAATTATCTTTCCATTGGCATGGATTACGGCAAAATGATTCCCCCCATATGGACGGTGTCCCGATGGTTACACAATGCTCAATATTACCATTCGGTGGTTTTGAATATGAATTAAAACCAGAAAGTGTTGGCACATATTTCTACTATGCACATCAAGGTAAGATATTATCTTTAATTTTCTTGCAGCTGACATAATTAAGTAACCTATAAAATTATTAATAGAAGAAATAAAGAAGAAAATATCATTATACCACGATACCCTACTATGTTTCATTCTATCATGTTTATTTATTATTATGCTCAAAAGAAGAAACCATTAGTATATATTTAAAATTAAAAAAATTCATCTATTCAGTACTTTCTTTTACTACGGTGATTATTTTATTCGGCTATTCCAATCTCAATAATGTAATTATATAACATTTAATTTTCATTAAGACTTTTGCAGTCGTAATACCGTTAATTTTCCATTGAACGATGCTTGACCAACGTAGTTTCGTAATAATTAATCGCTTGATGTCTATAAATAAGATACCGGATAAACTAGATGTGAAATGCAACTTATTCAAATTATTACTGACGTTCGTTTTAATATACGCTTTTTATTGAACATTTTAAATTATTCATACGTGTTTCACTGTGTTCGGTTCGAATCGATTACAAATTTCCCGCGCTGTAGAACGACTTCTACTTCCGCCAGCAGGAGCAAAATTCAAGTAGATCAATAACGGTAGGACCGAGTAGAAGTTAGGTTACGTGTTAACTCCCTTTGAGATTGTCGGGTGTAGAACAGGGAAAAACAACGTTCAACAAATTCCAGAGACGTATTTTTTTAAAAATAAATTCTATTAAATTAGTTTCTTGGTACGAAAGAGTGTAATTGCCTTGTTTGGCGAACGTAGAGAAGAAAAGTAGAATGACACATAACGAGCAACTTCCAAGGACGTCCAGGTATTATAAAACATTTTTTTTATGCGGTGCATGGATTTGTGTAATAAGTAAGAATTTCTCTAATTGCAAGGTTCATTACATTCCGTTGTATATGCGTTTCCTTTTTATAATTGAGATCAATACTTAACTAATCATATATTTCATAGCAAGAAGTATAAACATTTAATTTTATCATTTTATATTGATCGTTAAAATGAAATTAAAATGGATAATTATAGAATCGCGGTTATTCGATTATGTACATTAATATTTTAGAAGTGTGCGTTAATAAATTATCCGAAGGTTACGTAACTGCGTATTTGCAATTTGAAGCGATTCACGTTCGAACCGCGAAAGTAAAGCTAAATAGTATTCATCGTGCCTTACGTAAACTGAAGATATCTCTTTCAATTTTCTCGTACCACCTATTAAAATACTAAAACCATTAAAAAGCTAATACGTCGTGTGATAACCATAAGTCAACATTTAACGGCGAACGATTACGCGTAATGTTCTAAACGACAAGAGTCCAAAATGATTAACATATTTAAAGTAACAAATTTTTAACTGAACGTATTTTTTTACAATATTTACATCGATTTTAAAAATGCAAGTACCTCCTTCACAAAGTAATTACTTTAAAAAGGCAATAAATTACAATTAAATTCTGAGTACTTCTGATTACCTCGTAGATATTCCAAAGTATTAAAAAATGGCGGATAGGGTCTCAATAAGAAGCAGTACTATTTCTTCCATGCAATTACAACTTTCTCATTTTATTCGCCATTCTTCTTGTTCTCCAGGCTATTTTTTTATAGTAATTAAATAAACAGTAGTATTTTATACATTATACATTATAAAAGTCAATGACAAAAATAAAAACACCTGTAACAGAATTAACTTTTCATACTTGAATTCCAATGTGCCTACTTTTCTAAATTTTACATTCGAGTATCGAAATTTTCTGAAGGTCCTTGACACGTTGAATGCCATGGGGGTCACCGGTGACCCCCAACCAAATCGAATTACTACAGTTCACTCAATTGAACGATGATTATTTGAAAACATTTCTATACTATAAATTACGCTACCGAATGCAGTGATATTCAGCTAGATGAACGTGCAATAATAATAATGCAATTCAACCGAATAATTTAACATTATATTTTTTCATTTTGTGTATTCTCGTCTAAGAAATCATACGGCGTTCAACGTGTTAATGGAAGAACGGACCGATGATAAAAATCAGAGGGCTGTAATAAGATTGGGTTATCAGTTTCGCAGCAGGGCGACGGCGTGTACGGGTCGTTGACAGTTCGAGGACCACAGGATGACCCCAGCTTGGAAAGGATACTTCTTTTGTCATCAAGGCCACCAACTCCGCTGTCGCGGTATTCGCACCTACACCCGCCCACGCCCAACGAGCTGCTCTTGAACGGCCAGGTACTGATTCATCTAATTAATTGAAGACCCAGAGAAGGGGCCGAAAGTGTTGTCGTTAAATAAGATCGGCGAATTTATGGGCACGATCAACGAAACGCAACGTCTAACCATTAAACCGCAGACGTTCATTATTATTCCCATTGTTCTAAACAAATATCAAGGAAACGACGTTATAAAATATTTCAATTTAAAATAGCTCCGCTAAACGAAGGAGCACCGAATTAACTTACAGTAAATAAAATTTCCATTTTCTTCGATTGATAGATGCTTCTTTGTTAAATTCAAGAATTCGTCGTTTCCTTTTTTTTCATCGTTTAAAAGAATGTTCGACAATGCTATGAAAGTTTGTAATTGATCGATAAGGGAAGTTATTATTTGTGGCAATTAGTATTCAGAAATGACTCGCATAAATAGTAGTTTCAGTGGCACGACGACACTTCATCCGAGAATTAGAAAATAAGATGAAGTAACTAGATGGTTTCCGGTGCGGCCAGGAAAGATCGACCGTAGAACGTCACCGTAAATTATCACCGCAAATTGCCTCTAATGAGTTTCCTGACGACATGTTTATTAAATTACTTCCATCGAAAGTTATTCCGAGAATTTTATTTGATTCCCGGGTTTCCACTTGCGCAGGTGCACTGTGGGACATAAATTACGCGTTGAAAGAACTATCTCTTGATTCACGAACGTGTCGAACGTAACGATACGCTCCGCGAAAGTGGCGATTGTTCATTATTAGACTGCGGATGTTCACGTAACCGTGGTTATTGTCGAAGTACCATTTTTTTTTTACAGGGGAACCAAACTTAAAATTCAGATGTTCTATTAAGGAACTCGAATTCCGAGACAGTCGTAAATATATCAAACTTTCACCGGTACGCTTCGCTAGAGTTATTAAAATACAGATGAATGAAGTCCGTGAATTAAACATTCTTCTTTTATTCATTAATTTGTGCTCATCAAAAAACGGAAGCTTCGAACGCCGTTACTCCGATTAAACATGTATTTCCACCGAGCTCCGTTCGAAAAATAATTTTTACTTTCGATGATATTGAAATTTGTTTTCATGTTGTCTTCATGTTTCTTCTTTGATTTCTAGTTCGAATGTGCAATGGGGAAATTGCACGTTCGATCAGAATTCTTGCGCAGTCGATCAATGAAAATTCGTTTGAACAATCGAATGTCGAATATGGAACATGTAGAACTATTGCATATAACTGTTACACAATGTTTTCGGTAATACAATCGTAACATAATAATAAGCAGACGCGATCGGTAAGTTTCGATTCGAATTGACATAATTTCTTCTTTCAGAGTGACGGGATCGTTGTAAAAGTCGACCATGGCTTGCAATACTTACTGCGAGTCATCAACGCCAATGCGTACAATTGTCCTGTTCGGTTATCCATTTCCGGGCATGATTTCCGAGTGGTGGCTGCCGATGGCAATCTGGTCCAACCGGTGACCGGCAAACACATCGTTCTGTTTCCGGGTACGTTAACTTTTCATCATTTCCTTCTCCACTTAATTTATTAGACACGCCGATTGAACAGTCTAGGGTAAATAAATAACAGTAACGACTCGATCGGGCGCGTTTTAACTCACCGAATCGTTAAACGATGAAATAGTGCATCGTAAATAACACGAAGAATAGTAATAAGACTGTTGCAAACAAGAGAAAGGTAGAGGAAAGCCGCGAAAACTGAAAAAGATACAAATAACGACGAAATGAGCCGTTATTAAATAAGATCTCAGCTTTCTTTCGTTCGCGAATCATTATTTCTTTTCTCTTTAATTTATCTGCTGGAAACTCTGCCTCGATCTGGTATTTCTTCGTACTTCCATAGTGATACAAATGATTTTTCGTGGAATAGAAATTATGGGGTATATTATTTTACAATAGGAAGATAAAGCTACGAACGTTTATAATCAATGAAAAATATTTTTCTTCGTAGTGGAAAGTAAGGAATTCACTTCGTGTGACGGCTTCAAGTGAGAAGATAAAATTCGAATAATTCTGCATGACTAACTATAATTCGGGAAATCGCGACAGGAACTTGTACGGGACACGACATTTCACGCACGTAAGACATGTTGATTGCACGTGCCAGTCGAATCCGAGATTTCATGTGTTCGATTCGCCGCGGCCCCGTGTAATCCAAGCAACCCGCGTTCTGACAATGCAGGTTCAGTGAAAGCGAGTCGAATGACCGAAGAATTATTGCCGTAGAATGAGATGGATCGTACCTCAGCGGAATTAGATCTATCCTATCCGTAGAACGCATTAGGCCGGGGCGCGCGTTTATTCGATCAAGGGAAAATTAATGAAAATCATTTGTCACTATCAACGGACAGCTAAATTGGCATAAGAATTATTGTAAGAATATTTCCGTCGAGCATTATAAACTATTGTGCTACCACGCATTCGAGTGTGTCATTACTTAATTAATATTCAATTAATTTGTATTGCGCACGGAGAAATTTTATTTACGAGTAAAACGCAAACGCTCGTGCATATTTAAATTTCTGCCGGCTGCTTTATTAAAATTCACGAGGGATAAATATGCATTCATACTGCAAATATTATGCTTGCATTAAAACGGGGGAAAAAATCTTTGTTGAGGAGTGTACGAGCTCTTATAATTCTGTTTATAGCTTGACTCGATCCGAGCGCATATTAATGACTGAAAATTGCGGTGATTCCAATGCGCAATCGGAGTGAATTCTTTGCGTTTCGTTTTTATCTCATTTCGTCCGCGCTAATCGTGGAATTCGATTGGTGCACGCGGTTCGTGTACAGGCACGATGTACCTGTGTTTACTTAACGCCGAAAGGATGTCGGGGGATTAAGATCTCGCGAACAGTGATGTGTTGTGATCGAAAAGTCGATGAGAAGCTATTCAAATTTGTGTGAAATCTGTGCTTTCACGAAATTCATCGTTGGAGAATTGCATCGATATTTTACGAGAATAACTGATTATCTGGAGAGAAGAGGATTCTGTTTCAGCGAAATAAATGAGGAAGAAGATGGAAATCGGGAAGAGAACAAAACAACGGAAATGTAAATATTTCAACATATTTAACGACAGAAATAACTGATACAGGAAAGTTGCAATCAATTGAAAGGTGAAAGAGGAAATGGGAAGAAAGACTACGAAGAAAGAGGAATTTATGTATCCTCGTAACATTTAAAAAATATAGGAAACAAATAATAAATGTGCATATATTTCATGCAAATTCATGTCCGACTAATGTTAAATAACAAAGAGCATATATTAAGTTACATATCTACGTAACCGCCTTACGTGTAGCAGCACACTACTTTCCGCTATCGTCGATTATGTCAGTAACTATAAATGTTTATATTAGTGCATTGCAACTGATATCATTATCACTGAGAACCGAGACTATTTCTGAATAACAATCAAAACCACCGGTTCCGATCAGATTTAACATTAATTTCATTGCAACTTTCAAGGACCCAAAACCGATGCTGGAATCGTTGAACGCGTCTCGTAAAGTTCACCAAAACCGAATACTCCACCATTCATCCGTACAGGTAACATTAACTTCCAACGCGTCGACCTTCCACGACGGTACGCTCGCCCTTCGACCTGCGAAACAGAATAAAAAAAAGAACCCAATTAACACCTGAATTTTCCACAGATCCTCGACAGAGGTCACGACCGTAATCCCGTGCATCGCGAAAGCGTTCGGTCCCACGGCGTCGGCGAAGGAACACCATGGGACACACCGGATCGCCGAGGAGGCATCGGCCAGCGGATAATCGAATCCCAAGCCCGCGGAGTAACGTTCCCGGCGAGGCGTAACAGCTTCTGCAGCGCTGTAGCTGCGCGAAAACGCAGCAGAAAAAGTTCATCGGTGGAAAAGGATCCGGGCGATAAAGGAACGAGAAAACGATGGGACGAGAGGCGCAAGGTCGTTCAGTAAACAAAGAGGAAGGGAATGTAAAGAAGGCAGCGCGCTGCACGCTCGCTCGCGAGCGGGCGCAGCTGGGTGGAAAAGAAATGCGAAATGGAAAGGAACGTCGGGCAGAGAAAGGGAACAAAGAACGGAAAAGGACAGGGAAACGAAGCGCGGCGGACGGTTCAGGTTTCTAGAAAAGAGAGGGAGAGAAAGAGCGTCTGCGGCCTGATGGAGGGCGGAAGAGAGCAGGAGGAGAGCGAGAGGAGTAGGAGGACGAGGACGCGGTGGTGGTAGAGGTGGAGGAGGAGGAGAGAGAGCAGAGAGACGAAAGGATGAAACTGCTTGGCGCTCATACGTTTAGCGATGCGGCGTGGAACGGTGGTCAGGCTCGTTCGCGCAGACTCGGCCGTCTTCGTGTTCTCGCCGGGTTTCCGCTAAGGGAAATAAAGAAAGGGAGGCGACCAAGCGCGCGCGGGTCTCGCGCAAAAATCATTAAAACGCGTGCTCGATTCGCGGCTGCGGCGTCGTTGTCGGCTCGTAGTCGCCGATTTATTAGCGGGTACACACGGGTGGACGGCGGGTACCCCGTGTGTCCGCCTCTGGTCGGACTCGTCTCCTTCACGGGCGGCTGCTAGGCTAGCCTCTGCGCTCTGCCTCTAACCACGTTAGAGCCGGACCAACGCCGGACGTTGTGTGTGCCCTCCGCGCCACACACCGTGTTTTTTTCTTCCGTTTCCGTCCGTTTTTTACCCGCATCCGTCTGCCGCTTGTCTGTCTCTTCTCTTTCTTGCTCGCTCCGCTCTTCTCCATCCACGTGATTTAGGAAATTCGGTGGCCACCTCGGGGAAATTTCGAGTAGCAGGACAACTGGAAGAGCATAACGCACGCGTCGTTTGTCGTCGTCGTCGTTTTAGACACAGTGCGGACCCGCAGTGAGAGAAGTTGAAAGGTTGTTTTTTTAGTCGGTGGTACATGCGACGATCCGTCAACGCCCGCCGGCACCGCAGCACGCTACGCCACGCGTTTCCATGCCCAGGCACGACGACTGGGACGAATCAGAGACCACGACGACGAACGACGATACGCGCCTCGCCATGGAATGGACCCGCGACAAAACCCTCGAGCTGCTGCGCGAGTACAAACAAAGGCCCGTGCTGTGGGACTGGAACGCCCGCGGCTACCGGGACCGCGCGAAACGCAAACACGCCATACAGGAGCTCGCCGAGATCCTTTGCTGCAACACCCTCGAGATCGAGAAGAAGATCACGAACCTGAAGTGCCAGTACTCGAGGGAGGTGCACAAAATACAGAACAGCCGGGACGCGGCCACCGGCCCCGACGATGTTTACGTGTCCAAGTGGTTCGCTTTCGAGGCGATGCAGTTCCTACAATTCGGCACACGCAGATACAGCAAGCGTAAGAAGGTATGTGTGTTTACGTATACCGTAGCATACGCGCGTATGCGTGTTTGTGTGCGCAGCGAGCAGGGGTAATGGTATTCATTAGGTACACTGGGTGGATTGGAGTAGTGGTGCAATCGGAAATGCGATTTCTTCTCGATGCTGGTTGAAAGGAATTCTTTTGGCGGTTGAGCATGGTGCACTTGTGAAAGATGGAGGATAAAGAGAGGTGTGTGGAAGAAGGAATGGAGAAATGTTTTGGGATTTTATGTTCTTTTGTGGGATTGTTATTTAGGTTCTAGGTTTTTCTCTGAATATGGAAATAGTTTTAGTAATTATTGAGATGTGAATGTATAGGAATTTATGAGCAATCGAGTGACTGCGAGAAAGGTGTCGTTTTAGAAGCCCTCTGGTGGTGATTGCGGGAGACTCGTCGCACAATGAAACATTAGGGAGTAATATTTGTAGAGCTGGATACAGTTTGGAGAGGGTGCATTTTGAATACGGTTTAAGATGTTCGATAGAATTCGAATCAGATAAGAGTTCCATTTAGGGAGGGAAATTTGAGGAAATATTTTGGTTTTAGTAATCTCGAATATAAAAGAATATTTCAGTTTGTTTAATATGCACTTCGTATATCAACGAATACTGTTTCAAATCCTTTTTCTAACTGTAGATATTTCATTTTAATAATTACTCGCACGATCTGAAATTGGCCGCTTCCCATTTACTAGTTTAAATAATATTTCGCTCAGCCCAATATTTGACCAAAATTGGCTTTCAACATTTATCTTTAACAAACGCAAACAGCGAATATAGATCCGTCATATTAGTTTCCTCTGAAGCCAGCCTCCATTTTGCTCATCTTGCAATTTCAACTTGACTGTGTAAACACAGAAAGTATAAACACCTTCCACAAGCCAGAAATATATTTAAAATTCAGAATACGTCTACCGTCCCCTGTTGATTCAAAATGGCGATGGCGTTAACACCTCCATCCACTTGCGAATATTTAACGTTCCTTCAAACGCCAAGAGTATCTACCAATTCGCCAATAATAATAAATTCAACCCCTAACAACGAACCACGAAGTAGCTCAACAATTTCATTCAAAACAATCATTCAAACCACAAAGCCTAACAATAGACCTACCAGATGGTTCAAAGCGACTCTTTATTTCAGTATAAACAATTACCAAAAAACGATCTAAGAGATCGCCAAAGACATTGATTAGGCAATACTCAAACCGAATTATAAGTCGATTGAAATCTCAATAGACGCTCTTAAAGTGTCTATAAAAATATTTTAAAAAGTCAGTTGGATTGCTGGTAAGCTGTAGCGTTGATAAGCTACCGATTAATCATTAACGGTCGAATAATAAGCCCTTATCCTTTACTACCGTACAACAATGTCTTCTCTAAAGTGCTCTCCGATTGCACCGCGATTTCGACTGTATTTCCGAGGGTAGCCCGGCCGTTACGTTCGGTTTCCACGTGTCGACGTTTCTTTTTTCTCTCCGCGTGCATCGATGACCCGCCCGACTGATTGGTTCCGATTGGTTCTCCGAAACGTCCGCGGAATTTGCGCCACAGGAATTCTTTTTGTTGTGGAAAGCAGCATCGCGCCGCTGTCCTCCGATCGGGCCGGTTTACGCCGTCCGCGCGTAATTGGCTAACCGATTTCGGGGAACGAGCATTGTGTTCCGTTTCGTGGAAACGGCCATCTCGCTCGCTGCACGGGGATGCGTGCGTGCATCTTGTCAACTCGCGGCGCGTTCGGGCCGAGGATGTTTACGCAATTACGGAGTCATTTGAGCCACTGATTGGTCAAATTGGTCAACTCCATTTCTCAAGTTTCGAGGCGTTTGTATAAATACTTATTTGAATCTTTCAAAATTGTGAACTCCAAACGCCTTCGGATTATTGTTTATTTATTAATATTAGAGTAGACTGCATATTAGTTGGTGTTGGAGGTAATGTCAAAATTCAATGTACAGTAAACATGTATTATTGCTGAACATGGTTTTGAGCTTCTGACGAAAAGAAAGATTTAAAGCAAATTCCTTTGTTATTGGGTTTAGTGGCACGGGATAACAAGAATTATTTTCGGAAAATTGCGAAAATAATAAAGGTTCGAAGGTGTACCATTTTATGCGTGAAATGGTAATCGATAGATTAAGCTACACCCGTGGTTGCCTAAGTAATACAGATTCTATAACGTTTACTTCGTTTTCCATATAAAGAGAAATTTTCAAAATCAACGTCCACCGTTGCATCACTCTGTTTTCTACTTTCTGTTCTGCGGAGTTAATCGAATCGACTAACGAGTGGCTCATTTGTAAAAGCGGTCGGCGAACGTCATTAGCATTTACCGTGCAGCTGAAAAATGATCGATCAATCGCAGAATTTCGATTCCGAGGGGAACAGAATGTAGCAGGCGTCACTGCTCCACTATTCTTCATTGATCATTCCTCTTGCTGCTCCATTGTTTCATTATTCCTACATTAAACTACTAATTCACTTACATCAGACTATTCCATAGCAACCGAACAGCGAATCTTCTATCTCCACACGAAATATTCAATTTTCATCCAGCCGTACCGGTTCTACCCCTTCCAACAGTCTCATCTTTCACGTAAACGTCCACAATTAACCCTTTGCTCTCGAATTACCTGACTCGACACCTTAAAACTATAAACTTCAACACATCAACACGTGAAACATCGAAACAAACCAACTTCGTTCCTCAATTTATAGTTTCTCCCTCTAAGCAACTCCAGAAAAGTCATCTACATCAAACATTCAACATTTCCTAACATGTCTTGCAAGTACAAATGTCTGCACTTTCGAGCGCGGAGTTCTAAATTTATTCTACACTTTATTCAATTATTCCTAGAAACCTACATAAATCGCGAGAATTCCAAAACCAGAATATCGCGTACATAATTGCACGAATCAACTTGAATTGCTGCTAAATAATGCCTAAAAAATTCAATATTCAAGTCGTCGACTTCCGTAAATCCAGTGTTAATTACAGTCCACGCAGTATCTTCGCATCGCGAACTCCGAAAAACGGGAAGTGGACGTTCAATGGAAATCGGACTGGCAAACTGCTAAACCGTACAACTCGAATATCCTCGTTACGAAAGCGGTAATTTCGGCCAAGTATTCACGGTTTAACTGATAATAATCGTGGAGGGCGGGAGAGAGAGAGAGAGAGCTGCTTGTCCCGCGCAATTCCGGCTTGATTGCTTTACGTGATTATTTCGCCGGATTTCGCATCGATCTCGGAGCATGCCCGATTCCGTGCACCCTGACTCCGATGGCGCTCGGTCCGCGCCGCGTCCAGAGGATCCTCTCTCTCCGGCGTTCCCCGTTGCCACTTTTTCTCCTCCATCCTCTCGCTGTCTCTCTGCTCCGTTCCCACTCTCCCGTCGCTTTCTTTGTCCGCTCGTCGCTGGCCGCCTTTGTCTCCGCGAAGTACGGAGAGTCTCGCCTCTCTTCGCTGTTTCCTCTCGGCCGTGTCTTTTTAAGCTGATTGATCGATCGAATTGTCGCGGAGCGTGTTGCGCACCGCCGATGCTCGTTGTTTTCTAAGTCTAGGTGTCCGTTCGAAAGAATTCGGAACTGCGGCTGCTCGCCGAAAGGGTTCATTGTAAGGAACGGAATGTGGACTCGAATCGTTCAAGTTATCTGGAAACGTTATTGACGCTGGGTTTACGGAACCTAGATATTATATGCTAAACATTATTCAGTAATAGTTTCAGTCGATCTTGATTCGCGCAGTTATGCGAATACGCAACACTCTCGTTTTGAAGGTATTTTCGCGATTTATATACACGAACACGTAGTTCTCTAGGAACAATAGAATAAAGTATAGAACGAGTGTCCGTAAATCTAGTGTTAACGAGGGGATTCAAGGGAACTTATTTGAATTAATCTATGGTCAGTTGCTTTTGAAACATTCGAGAGCATACGCTTCTTTAATGCTCAGTGAAAATTATTCAAGTTATCTGGAAACATTAATAAATAAGGGGATTAAAGGAAACTTATTTGAATTGAACCAATTTATCAGTTGCTTTTGAAACATTCGAGACTACATTTTACCCTTCTATAGTACTCAGTAGAAATGAAGAAAATCCTGAGTTAAAACAGGAACAATAAAATTTGTTTCGAAATATTTGTTGTTTGGAGTAAAGAACTTTCCGTCGAAGAAGTCGCAAATAGAAGAGCAGAAGAGTAAAGTATTTTGGAAGTTGCATCTGAAATGTGAATACATCGCGACGTTGCGTCGAGAGTACCGATGAGTTCGACGACGATCGGACGATCCACTTGAACGCGGTGCCCGCCTGCGAAAAACGCTCCCCGGAGTACGGTGGTTTTACTCTCGAACGAGCGTGCATTCATCTCAGACCAATCGCGCCGTGATTAATGGTACATTGTTTTTGTCTAAATTGAATCGTACGAGCGGATAGCAAGACCAGCCTCGACGCGGCGCAGAAAAATAACGGCGTGCGAACTATCGCGGGCGGATTAGCGTACCCGCTCCTTAATGGGAACGCGTTGGAGTCCGCTTTCCCTTCTCGCCTCGGATCCTCAGATTTCGTGGTTTTCCCCCGGTAATTTTCATTTCCGCGAATTCGTTGCATTCGTTGTTACGCGCCCGACTGCGAATTAATGGAACGAGCCTCCCGACGGTCGCTTTCGCGGCGTTTGGCAGTATTCCTCGGGTTACCCTCGTTTCCTTGAAGACGTTTCATATCTCAATTTCATTTTTTATTGCAAACACAAGAGAAGCTTCCAATTGGCTTCTAATTTCGTCGGGCGATACAGAGTTCTGAATTCGCGAGGGTAATCGCCTTTTATCGTCCGCCAGTTTCATCCTCGAAATTTCCTTCTCTCCGTCGTTCCTCCGCTCGACGGCTTTCGCGGTGAAATTGCGGCGGCGAATTAACCGAGGAAATATTTAAATCGCCTAGCAAGTGGAACAGGTTTCAATAGAATGTCGCGTCGATTCGAAAAGTAGATAAAAACCGTCTGTGTCAGACACGCGGCGCGACCCGATAGGCGGATCTTTCCTTAATTAACGGCGCGCGGTTGTGGGTACGTGCGCGCGTATTCGAAGCATTGTTATTTGGGGGAAAACGTGTACACCCGTGAAAGTTCTGGCGCCGCGTTTCCCCGTAGATCGAAATGCGCGATTAGGCCGGCGGCGTGTGAACCGTGTGCAGCAGATTGAACCGTGATTCGATCCGATTGTGCGCGTGCTCGCCAATTATAATTACCCAAGAGTGTAAGGTTCCCTCCGCGCGTTGTACAGGCAAATTAAAGCTGGGGCCAAAGGTCTCGGGAATTGCCTGCGGAGCCATTCGGAACCACAGTCTAGCGAACGCGTTGACCTATTATGCGAATCATTCTAATACTTAAAATCACCGCTTCAAGAAAATTCGCGTGATAGAAGAATCTGGTGCGTCCAGCAAATGTATCAGGGTTTAACTACAATTTGAGAAATTCGAAGTTTCCCACTGGAAATATTCAACTTTCTATAATGGATATAGACGAGATTTGAAACTAATGAGAAAACACACGCGAACTAAGAGACAAAGAACTATGTCATACTATATTATATCAATATTCTATTATATCAAAGTATTGTATACATTGTATAGTAGTTCTATATTCCAAGTCCAAAGGGTTAAGGTATTCACTTTCTAACCACCGAAACTTCATTGATTTCTCTCGAAGGGTTAACACACTCGCTACCAGCGTCACATATTTGTCACGGTAATCCTATATTTTACATAACGAATGAAATTAATCCTACAGATATTTCTTTAGAAATTACAAACTACGACATTCCATTTAACAACTGACTCGTTTCAGTTTCATTCTTCTAATATTTTGTTTAGATTCATTGGACTGAAGATATTATAATCGAGGAGACCGTCACCGAAATACGCGCTGGTAGCGAACGTGTTAAGGATGATCGCTTCCTGCATGCCTCGTTTCGCAACACAGTCGATCCTATCGTTACCGCCGCGCAGCTACGTAACCATTAAAAGTGTCTTTTTCTTCTCGCAGAAGATTGAGGAGTATTCGTCGAAGTTGCAGGAGGAATACATAGTGAGCGACATCGACCCCGAGAGCATCACGTTCATAGACTGCAACGAGGAGACGAACGGCTCGGGGACCGGCTCGTTCAACGCCTCGTTGAGCGAGGATGCCGAGGAGTCGTCGTCGTCCAGCCTGAAGGCGATGAAGCTGTACCGCGGCTCGCTGCCGGACCAGAGCAGCCCCATCGGCGACCTGGACGAACCCGCACAGACGAACCTGGAGACAGAGCCGGCGGCCGAACGGAGGCGAACGAAAGAGGAGTTCACGAAGTTCGCGGAGAGCATCGCCGTGCAGCTAGCGGAGATCCCGGACTCGTACTCGAGGTCCGTCGCGAAGCTCAGGATCAACCAGATCCTGTTCGAGGCGGAGATCGGCGTGTACGCGCAAACGCGCCGCTAACGAGTGCGATTCAGGGACATTATGGCGGATGTACTGCTGGAAGAGGACGAGGAGGATTGGTGAAACGGGGAAGACGAGTCCATTGGAGCATGGATCGGATTAATACGTAGAATCCTGGTGGGAGATGATAAGTGTTCGAAGTTTCCGGGTGTAAGCCGCGTCCGTTACGAATGATTTACCGATATTTCGCTGGCACTGCAGCTGGCATCATCAGGGGATCGAGTTAGTTTCACACTGGTTGGCCGGAATCAGTGCTACCTATTTAAATGTATGCCTTGCTCGCCGTTGCGGATGAATGATCGCCAATCAGGCGTTTTTAATTGGTTAGCTGATCGATTACAGCACTGATTCTGGCTAACCGGTATCAGCGAGTCCTTCGACCCCTAATGATGCCAGTTGCGGCGAAGCGGAGCTTCAGGAGATCATTGCTAATGGACGCGACTTACACCGGAGAAATTTGAACACTTGTAGTGTTCTTGGATGGGACAGCTACGAACTCCTGGTGGCAGATATTTAGGTCTGGAGACTGTGGGAAGAATTGTTTGTTAGGGATGGAGATAGGGGATTGAGAGGGTCGTAGATGTTTGGCGTATATGCAGTGTTTCAACGATTCGTGTCGCTTGTTGGTGGTTTACTTGAGTAATGATGGAGTTTATGAGATTTTGTGATGTGACAGGGTTAAGGGGGATGATGAACTTGTGTATATACTGTAGAATGTTTTTTGTATAGAGTTTTAAGTGGCTCTTGTTTTGGAATGTAATCCAGTGTATTTTTAGAGGAATTGGTTGTTGATTAAGTTCAAGATTAAACGGATAATTGTATTACTATTTTGTATGATTGTTGGGGTGAGCTGAAAATCAACTTCAAGCGACGACGACCGTTTGGATTATTGATACGCCAATTATATTTTTCATTTGTAACACCTTCAATGAATGATTCTTACCGCAGTCTCGTAGATCCGTGGAATCGAATATTTTCCGCCAGTGGCGTTACCATGCGCGGACGATGGACTCGATGATGACCAACATTGACGTTGAAACGGAATAACTCTTGGAATGGGAGAACCGATCCGTTCCAACCAGATCGAATATGTAATATTATTAGCGACGCCGTCAGTTGGGCACGAGTACGTGTTGTAATATTATGATAAAAAAAAGAGGAATAAAATCTGTAATAGTGTTGGTTGCGTTGTAAAGCGCAGCCATTTTAATAGCACTTCCAATTTTAGACTATAGTTGAGTTTAAATTTGAAGTTTATCGAGAAGCGACAGCATGATTTGTTTCCTTAATGCTCACTAGTTGTTATGAACAAAAAAAAAAGAAGGAAGAGGAAGAAGAAGATGAAGTTAACAATTGTAGAAACATATTATAAACTCTCGATTTAAACGTACAATTATTTTCGATTTCCGTATTGGAACGAAGAATAATATTCTAAACGCGTTAACACGTTGACCGCCGAAACTCTTCGTTATTGGTACTCCAATGATTTTCTTTAACATTAAACGTTACGAATATTCACGACTTCGTAATTGCCATTGAAACATACATCTCGCTGTTGAATTCAATTGTAAGTTACCGTTGTGTTCGTTGTGATTTAACTGTGTTCACGATATTTACGATTGTTTCTTCTCGCGCGAACGAGAGGCGACGGTCGACGTGTTGATTAATCATAAAATTCGATAGGAAGCTCGAAATCGATGAACGATAATCACGAACGATGGTTAAAGATTTGAGATTTTAGACGGAGAGGGGTGAAACGAATTTATTGAAATTTGTCCTTCCTCGAGGGGCGTGACTTCAATGCATACGTAGTAAACATTGTACGATAAAGAGCACGCGATGGTTACGAGATTAATGTAGTGCGTTTACCGCTCATTACGGGATAAGAGAACTGTTTATACTTAATAGTTATATTTTTTTGATAATTGTACACGATTCGATCCTTTTTTCCTGGGAGTGTGTCGTTTAAGGGCCCGGGAACAAAATTCTCAAACCTCCGTGAAACGAACGAGTGTATTCTACCTTTAAGGTGTACTATTGCGAAATCAAAACCGTTAGGGACTTAACAAAGGAAAAGGGCGGGGTAAAGGTCATTCTCGAAACGGCGTTTCTCGTTATGTGCATTTCCCGTGAAAGCGCGTGAGCTTCTCAACCGTGCGAGAAATTTATTCGAAGTATTGGAAAACAACGCGGTATTGATTTACATCGATTCGCTTTTAAAAATAAATATATTCCATGGGCATTTCGAGACCATTTTCGACATTGTCAAGTAAACAGCGAATGTTTAATATGAACATTCAATGATATTCTATTTTAACAAGTTTCTGTCATTTTTAATTCGGTAGAAGATTCAATGAAGCAAAGATATCTTTGTTTCACCGTTAGTCTTGCAATTTTTTCTATAAAACTCTGTATTTTAAACTGTTTAAGCATAACCTTTTGGTTCATAAACAAATACCAAATTTTATGCATTTATTTATAACGTATATAAATTCTCTGTTTGAATTATTAGAGTAATGAAAAATATCTCTTGATTTTTTAATATAGTGAAAAAAAGAGTTTTAATTGTAATTTCGCTTGAACTCGCGAATGCGTTGAAAGGTATCAGAAGCGGTCGAAGATGCACGTAACGATTATAAGCCTCGATTCACGGGAGAGATTGTATTTTAAATGCTGTTTCCCGTGATCTTGTCTGTCCGCCGCGATGACGCTAATCGAATATTTTTTAAGCGATTTGTTGTCGGTACTTCCGTACAATCGTTCGAACGAAGTGTTACTCATATTCGACTGGACGGTAGTGGATATGTGATTTTAAATGTAAAATACGCGGCGTGCCGGTGTCCTTCGACGAAATAATTTACGATACAGCGGTGAACATTGTTCAAAGCTACTGTCCAATAGAATGTGACGAAAGTCCGGCGTTTAACCAGTTAACTGCGGAATTTACCGTGAAAAATGTCTCGCGCGGCGTGTAATAAAATCAACCAACGACAATGAAAATCATACGAACACAGAACAAATGCACTTGTGTGTATATTAATATCAAAACTACTGAGCGTTTAACACGACTAATGTGTAATCCGTATAAAAATTGTAGTAACACATTGTTCTCGGTTTCTGTATACATTCATTACAGTATCGAAGAGAAATTATTTATCGTTCAAATCATCTCGGATACTGAACAGTTTCAAGGTATCGACAATGAAATTAATACCGGCCATTTTAACGAGTGCAGTAGTTCCAATGTTAAAATAAGAAACTAAAGCAACACGAACCAGAAGTGCGTACACGTTTATTTGAAGAAAGAAATGCTTCATTGTCGAAGTAATTAGTGTTATTTCAACGCGAAGGGTGTACTCGTCGAGCACAGTTAACTGGTTAATTGGCGAGTTACGATTAGACTGCGGATTCGACCGTGGCGTACGAAGTCGCGTGAAATGCTGACGAAATATTTTTAAATCCGGACCAATACTGCTTGTCTCGTTATTTCAATATTTTTTTTATTTCCAACGTTTTTGTTCCCCTTTTTTCGTTTATATCCACGATCTCGGTTTATACAGAATACTGAAATAGAGGGAAATAACGATTTACATAAGCATCCGCAGTTTAAGTTTAATTATGATATCATGTCGTCCCAGAAAGTGTTGCGTATTTTGAAAGTTTAGTTTGTTAAGTCTCGAGTAGGATAAAGCGATCGCAGTCGTTGAAATGTATTCCATTAAGACTCGGCTGCGGATGTTTATGCAAATGCGGATCTTTATGGGCTAATTTAACGAAGTTGTTATTAAACAGAAACCCATTGACTCTATCAGACTGAGAACGACATAAAAATCTCGTGAAACTCGATGAAAACGTTTAGTATATTGTTTTTTAATCTCTTCAGGGCTGCATTTTATTCGGCTCGTTAAGAATATTACGTCGCCTCATTATTTTACTGTTGAAATTGAATTTTAGCTTATCGTCCTTTCGAGATATACACAGCGAACGCATGAAACTTCGCAGTCTAATCGTTCCGTTAAAAATTTCATTCTTCCGTTAGCGCTTTGACTGGCAAGTAGACACTTGATACGCTACATCGCCAAGAAAATGGAAGTTTAACGCTAGAACTACCGAGAATTTTATACGATCAATCTGTGATCCTCACGAACATCGTAACAATCAATTTTTTCCTGTATTCTTTACAGTGTTCAAGTATTTATTGTTAGTACTATCTATTTTTCAAATCATTTCAGACATTCGATACTTCTGAGATACCAATAATTCCAGAACGAGGAGACTGATACCCGCCATTTTGACGGGCACGCTATGTCGGACATTCGTTACTTTCGAAATACCGATAATCGCAAAACAAGGAAAGTAGTATCCATCCTTCCGACAGGTACGGTAGTTCTAGCGTGAAGATTCCGTGACGAATTCGTACGACTTGACGGTCAAAGTGATAGTGGAATAACAATGACGCGACACGAAGGATAGAAATGTCGAGCAATATTTTCTGGGTCACCGAATAGTTGATAAGCAACTTTCGTTGGTATTGTTTCAGGGCTTTAAACAGTAGACGTAGTAAGCTGTATAAATAGCGAACTATTTTTTATCGGAAGAAGTAAAAGAGCAAGTCCCTCCGCAAGGAAGACAAAGAAAGAGCGTCTCCTTAGAAAATTCGTGGTCCGTTTCGTTCTTCGGCGAAAGACTGTATCGTGTTCCGTGTCATGAGCGTTTTAGGTCTTCCCTTAACATAATTACGTAGCGCGTACGCATGATTTATCAATCTCCGGTGCATGTCTTTATGATGTTACTCATCGTTGTTCCTGATTATGCGATAGTTTTATATTTTTCTATTAACGACGATCCGTTTCGGAGGTCCCCGTTCGCGGTTATCCAACGGCTGCGGATATTCATGCATATATTCTATGAAACGATTATCTAAACGCGAGATAAAGAATGCTCGGAAACAGCTAAACGTTGCGACAGTTTTTCCTTGTAGAATTTTACGGTCTGAGTGGCACGGGTCTTCACGAAAATCGGAAAGTGCCAATTTTCGCGTAAAAGAATTCTACATGGCGCGATCGATTCTGTTTCTAAGCAAGCAACAATAAAAATTGATTATTGAAAGATAAATGAAAATGAACGATTAAAGGGAAAAGGAAACACTCCAGGATTTGACAATTTTTCTGTTAACAATAAATATCAACGCATAAATATCCGTGGTCCGATTATCGAATGTAAGGTGTATTACTTTAAACATTACTCTCCTTTAAAATACTCGATCCCTCTAGT
Organism: Nomia melanderi; assembly: GCF_051020985.1. Classification (NCBI taxonomy): domain Eukaryota; kingdom Metazoa; phylum Arthropoda; class Insecta; order Hymenoptera; family Halictidae; genus Nomia; species Nomia melanderi. Next base: position 12,000,435 of record NC_135009.1, read on the forward strand.
TTACTTTTCATTTCCATTAAACGAAATTGGTCCGTGGACCGACATCCGTACGATTCTTTTCACCGAATCTAATATTCGTTTCCTTTCGGATCCCCGTAACGTTAAACGAACGCGAGGAAACAAAGCGTTCGAATGGAGAACTGGGTAATATATTTTCCTTTGTTGCTCGTGTGCGAATAGAATGCAGGAAACGTGTACTTTATGCATGAACGTAATGGAATATGCGAAACCGTCGTACATTATTTTCGTATGGACGTGACGAGTATGGGTACTGTACACTTTATTTCCGAACTTTCGCCGTTATCTGGGAACCGAGCGTTCCCCGGCGACACGAGAATCAAAATACCGCGCGCGCGTTTCGGTTGTTCGAACGACGAGCGTTTTCATTCGGACAAGTCGAATTTGGTTCACGGAGCGGCTCCGAGGACGATAACTTTTATTTAAATCTTGCGCGATCCCGAGGATCGGAGCCGACAAAATTACGGCGCGGCCGTCGTGAACGCTGACAATTAAGAGACACGATGAAACCAAAAATAAACGTAATGGAAGAAAATGGAACTATGTTATAATAAAGTAATAAATAACTTCTTTTCGTCTGAAATTCTTTTCCATTCAAGATATCACACGAATTACACGCATTCGTCTGTGTACTCCTTTGAAAATTTTACGAACTTCTTGTTCGTTACAAGTACTTCCGTTGTTTTTACGGTAATCCTTTGTTATTTATTCGTTTCTGATGTATCGCTGCAGGCGATAATGTCCTCTTGTACAAGGGAGGTGTATAGTTGTACAAAAACTGATTTGAATTATTTTTAACGTGGAATATATTTTATTGATTGAATCATTGAAATTACAGGCGAGCGATTCGACGTGACCGTCGAAGCGAACCAATCTTCTGGAAAGTATCCGATCGAAATAAAAGGTCTTCAGGATTGCCGAGACCTTCGGCAAGTGGCTCACGTTCTTTATAATGAGGTGGAACTGCAAGCGGCGGAAATAAAGGACGGGGGACCATTGGAAATCGATGACGATGAAATTGCAAAAACTGGTTACGATTGCGACGAAGAGGGGAACGTCATTTGCGCGTTGGACTTGAAAGGGCCAACGGGGACGATGTCCGACAATGAAGTGTACAACGTTATCTACATTCCGTTCGATGTTAATGATTATCTATCCATTACGGACGAAATGTCTGATAACAGATACATCGTTTACGGTTGCTCGTATTATCCCAGTTATCTGAGTAAGCATGTGTGCATTAATTTTTCATTCTGCTGTGTGTCAGGAAGAGATGGACCACTTTGTTCTTAGAAAAACTGTTACGTCATGAATATCATTAATGTCTAACTATATTATCTATGTTTACATTATATATTATATTATATTATATTATATTATATTATATTATAATATATTGTATTATATTATAATAGACATTAATATATGATATATAATCTAATATATAATATTAATTATATGTTAGATTATATATCTAACTATACACGGAAGTAAATGCATATAGAAGAACAATTAAAAACAGTTGGAAATATAGATACTTGATAATTTAAATAATCGGGCCATCTCACCTGGAATTATCTCATTAGATTTTGCTTCAATTGAACTCATTAAAATTACTAATGTGCAAAATTGATAAAGCAACTGGTTTCTTTCGTTTTTATAATAGTTTCTCTAAGTTGGAAGGTTTAGTAATATTCGTTTGGCGTAAATTAGACGTAAATTGTTTGATATCTTTATTGGCTATAATCATTTTAATTGGAGCTTGTGGAAGATACTCAGCTAATCTAAGAGATACTGAAATAGATGCTAATGTATTACAAAGTTATATTTTTCTACTAATTGCAGGTAAAAAACAAGGTGAAGCGAAGATCGCGCAGATTAACGGCATGACGTTCAAATACCCTTCCTCCCCGCTGTTATCGCAACTGGAAAACGTGCAGAAAGAATCAATTTGCTCCCTCGAAGAAGGCTCGAAGCAGTGCATCGACACACCATTGTTCTGCGAATGCACTCAGATAATCGAGGTTTCTGCCCAGAAATATATTGAAATCGTATTGATAGACCAAGGTATATTCTATGCTTCCAAATAATTGTTTGCACAATTTCGACATCTTTGAAAATATTGATTTCAATTTTAGAGTATGTGGAAGACTTTGCATCAAGATAATCTTTCTATATGTATATTCATTACACGCTGTATGATACAAATGTTATAATCATTAAGAATTAAACTGAAGATAATAAAAGTGAAAAATAATAATTGTTCTTTTATTTAGGTTTCGGTGGGAACGCTTCTCACGTTTTTCATATGCACGGTTACAACGCGAGCATTGTAGGAAGAGGCAACTTCAAAGAGCCAATCACCAGAGAAGAAATTATGGAGTTATACTATGACGGAAAGTTACCCCGTAATTTAGTGGATCCACCACAAAAGGATACTTTCGTTGTACCCAATAAGGGTTACGTTATACTTCGTGTCTTTACTGACAATTTGGGTAAGAGTTTCACTGTACATTTTTACTGTACAAAAAATGATTTAATTAACAATAACTCAGTACCAGTAAATGATACGTTACATAAAGATAATATTTATATATTGATATATCTACATAGTTTGCAATCATTTTCTGATATAAATATGCTGTTTTCTTAGATAGATTATTATTTTCAGGGTACTGGTTATGGGAATCACGTAGCACAGCGATTTCCCCTCAAACATTTGGACCTGGTATGCAATTTGTATTAAAAGTGGGAAGCGACGAGAGTTTCTCAATTGTTCCTTTAGATTTTCCAACTTGTGGAAATAACAAACCACCAGACTTAGTATTCGAAACTGAAATGTAAGTCACCAATTATAATGAAACCTCACGCTATTGTACATTATTTACAGATTTATAATAGTAAACTTTTGCTTTACGCTTCAAACTTCATTTTATTATCGTGTATCGTGAAAATCTCGAAAAGCGAAGTGAATCAATTATATTTGAAATTATATCTACTCGATATGTACATAACACACATACTTCCTACATTCTATTTAAGGAAGCAATAGCGTTAGATATCGATACTTTTTATTATCAAATTGTTTTCCCGTAACTATATACATATACTGTTCATCTTTGGTAGTCGACCTGTTCAATTCGTGTTTAGAATGTATAAATTGAAATGTACCAAAATGAAAAATATATATTACATATTTATTTTCATAATAATTAATATATATTACATTGATTATTCTGGACAAAGAATGTGCAGGCATCAGTTGTTCGGAAAACTGAAGCCGTAAAAGTCCTGCAAAGTTTGCAACGGCGGTTTCCAGTTACTGCACGTAGGGAACTCTGGCGGTATCGGGGGTAAATCACTGTGGTCTCCTACTTGAATAACTAATTCCATACCAGTGGCATGATGCCACGAGAAATGACAATGAATTAACCAATATCCTGCAAAAGAAAAACAGATCAATTGTTAATTTGCCTGTTTGGTCGATCACACAGTAACTATACAATTCACGAGTGCATAAACAGAGGCTTCAGAACAGAAGAAAATTTCACAACTTCACGGTTGTCTGTACACTTTTACTGTTTTAAACAAATATTCAAAAGTTCAAATTACCGATATACAACCATTATTAATCCCTTGTATTATTTACTTTCGCTGAGCTCGTGTAGCATTTTACTACAATTTGGAAGAAAAGCAACAAAATTTTGCATTCTACTTCAAGCAATTATTTCATTTGAAGATAATACTGTAATAACAAAATAGCTTATTGCTTTGATACATAAGGAATGAACAACATTGAGTTTTGTTAAATTAATCTAAAAATCTTCATTATGAGTCTCACTTGTCATTGTATAGCAAGGGGTTAACACCGTTTTGTATATTTTCTGTACATATATTTATATATCACACTAAGAATTATCGAATAATAAAAATAAGTATAAGATACTTTTATTCGAATATGATAGAATTCACGTATAGTTTACCTGGATTATTAGCTCTGAAGCGTATAATTGCATATCCACCCCTAGGGATTTTAACAGTGTCTTTGCCAGGCGGATTCTTGTATTCTCCCCGTTGAAGACGTTTCGTGTGTTCACTCAATATTGTATTGACATCCATCGCGGTGATGTTAGTAGTGCCCGTAACAATGCTTTGAATGGACAACACGCTGAACTCGTAACCATGTAAATGGAACGGATGGTCTAAGCCGTCCAATGGATCTGAAATATAATCCACGATTAAAAATCTTAATTGTTAATTTATGTCTTCTGACGCATCTTTCTCTGTGTAATGTAATTATAAGATTTAACACATTGTTGACCGGTCACGGGTTAACTCGTGTTCGCACTTGCATTAGCTATTTCAATTTTTGAAACACAGAGCAATATAGAACATCGCAAAAGCAAAATATTCAAAATTATATTTCAATTCATTATATGTAAATAAAGTATACTGTAGTTCATTTGGATTGTTTCACTCTCATATTTAATTACGAAATAACCGGTGACATGAGATAGCATGGAATTGCCGGTCAACAGTGTGTTAATTTCTTAATGTAAGCGTTCAAATTAATATGTTATTGACTAGAGTGACCAAGAACCAGCAACGAATGGAAAAAAGAAATAATTCCTTAGAAGAAGATTACTTACTGGAGTCGTATATTAAAATTTCAGCTACAGCACCGCGGTTTACGCGGAGTACTTGAGTACAAGTGCAAGGCTGGGTGCAAGTATTAGGTGCATTCTGCCTGCAAATTGTTTCGTAACTCCGGCTGTCCGTCAGCAACGGCGAGGCCGGAGTCTCGTACGTGATGTTGTTGAACGTTGAAATTAACTGAGACCTATCGTTCACATCTGACAAAGAGAAAAACACGTTAACGAATTTTGATCTGTTTCTATTAAGTATGTGTGCAAATGAACGTTGTAATTTAACCCTTTGCACTCTGGAGGTGACTCTCAGTCACCACTCGATTGGTGCATCAAAATTGTAAAATTTCGTATTTACATTAAATGTGGAAATAAAATACCATTGTTCCCCATATTTTGTGAATAGATTCCTCGTTAAGTTAGTTAAAAAATAAATTGAATATTTCTAGTAACAAATTTTTGGAGTGCAAATGGTTAATATAAGTTTGATGTTTAATATTGAACTTGGTATAATACATCACTACGTGAAATATAATAAAATACTCTCGCCCCTTAATTTATCGATTAAATTAGTTACATCAGTAGCAACAAACGTCGTCTATATTTTATCGAAGTGTTGAATGTTTCTAACAGAAAACTTTCGAATGCAAAGGGTTAACACGTTGAACACATTAAACCAAGTCGAATTACTATAACTCACTCAATCGAACGATGATTATTATTTGAAAACGCGTTCATATTAGAAACAATGCAGCCTGAAACTACGTTTAGCAAGATAACCGTACAACGATGATAACGCGACAAGAGAAACGTAAAAGCAACAGTGCTGCGAACTTAATGTACAATAAAAAAGAGAAGAAACGTATACAGGACAGATAAAAACGAAGAAATCAGGTACCAAAGAAAGCTCGGTATGTAGGGCCCGAGTTGAAGAGCAGTCTGTTGCCGTATTGAGTGTAATTGAAGAACCAGAAGTTCATCACGTGCCGTACATCTGGAACGACTTTCAGGAGGTCCGGGTCAACTTCCTTCACGCTTTCTAATTGATTCGCACAAACCACTGTCTTTGTGTCCTTTGTGTTGCATTTACTTGCATCCAGCGAGTTGTATACCTGATCGATACACAAATGTCAAATGTAAATGGAATGTTCTTTTCATTATTTCTCATCGTCTGTACGTTTAACGTTTACACCAGCTTCTCTTTGACAATCACGTAAACTTCCGTAAAATTACTGTCACGTTGAAGGAGAGTGACGCTGGGAAATTTGAATATCTACGAGCAAATGTAGTGCAGGTATTAAGGAAAGTATTATTACTTACAACACCGGAAACAACATAATCGTAGCTCGGTTGTGGCGTCGACGGGGTCGCCGGAGCACCTTCGTATTGCAAAATGGCGAATTGTTGAACTTTTTTGTCGGCACATTCGTTGAGACCGCGCACTTGTATCCAATATGAATCCACCTTTTGATTAGTCTCTATTATCACGTCCGCGCGTTCACCTGTCACATGAACGTATTAATATTATTTTTATAAACAACTGTAAACTATATAAATATAATTGATGTGTACTTTCCTACGACTGTAATTTGACATAAAAATATAATACCAACACAATATGGACACCGAAAATGTAACACCAGTACCGAGCATCTATTAGGGTTGATATGTAATTCTTATGAAGATTGTAACAACACACTTTTCCTCGATTTCTTCTGATATTCGTTATTAATATTTAAATAAAACTATACATTCCCAAAACCGTTTCGGTGTTGAATACTTTCAAGATATCAATAATTGCAAGATAAGGAAACTAAAACCCGTCGTTCTGACGAGTACGGTAGCTCTAGCGTTAAAGAAAGTTGAATAGTTATTTATTTATTTGTTTATTTATTTATTTACCTGTCGAGAGGACAAGACTGTCCACTACTTTAGGCTTCACGTTCGCGCCGTCTTGAGCGATGAGGGTACTCCTGTGTTCGTGGATGATCAGTTCGGACGGACAGACAGTGCTGAACGAGTTAATTATTCGAATTCTGTATCTTAGCTTTGGCTTCACCGGGAACACTGTCAATTTTGCATTGGTAGTCTTTTTGGTTTCTGGATCCTAAACACGGACACGTTACTCCGATCATTCTTGTTACATGAAATTCTACAGTTTCTTCTGTTCTAATTCTACAGAATTCCGCTGAATTCTTTAATTACATGACAATCTCGTGTCTCACCGTCCAATTTCCTCTTCCGTTTATAAGAATGTTCTGAGCAGCTTGCCCGAGATCCTTCCTGTAGAAACCCGGGAAACGTTCCAAGGATAAATGGTGCATCCAGTCGGATAAGAATATAACGGTATCGTCGACGTCGTACAAATCTGCGTGTGGATCGTCGGGATCTCTTATAATCAGTGGCCCCTCTTGCCCGTCCATCATGTACATCATCACATGCGAATGATAAAAGTGCGTGCCCGCATTTCCCGCGTTGAAATCGTACCTGAACACGAGAATTCATTTCCTGTCACTGTCAACGCTAAACGTGCCGCGGTCAAACGACTGATTTTTCGAAATTCGGTCGAAAATTCTGCATTTTCTTTTGTCCTTTCACCTTTACATCGATTCTTATATTGCCCGATTAACCCTTTGCACCCGAGTGGTAACTCTCAGTCGCCATTTTATTTGATATAATGAAGTCACAAAGTGTTATGTATAATATTAAGTTTTGTATAATGCATCAATATGTGGAATATTTTTATGAAATAGCTTTGTTTATGAAAATATCGTCGTCTATGTCTCGTTGGAAATCGTCGCATGTTTCTAGTGAAAAGCTTCCGAGTGCAAAGGGTTAATCATTTCTTTTTTAACTTCCGCCTTTCCTTCTGTTTCCGTGTTCGCTACGAAAAGTTTATCGTTTAATTTCGTCACTTTTATTTTATAACCAGGTATTTTAGCGTTAAAAAGTCGAGATCGGTTCCAGCTATACAATTAGATATTTTTAACGATGACCTCTACCTTCTGCACGCGACGATCTCTGTTTAACAAACATCTTCCCTTGTATCGATAAATAATCAGTGAATAAGAGGAAAAGGATAGTAGTAACAAAATTTTTAATAATAATTGTAAATTTAATGTTCGCGAAGAAAGGAAATATTTTCTATAGAAATGAGATTAGAAAGAAGAATGTGACTACTTACAAGACAATTTGTCACATGTTTTGCACAAATTACTATGCGTATAAAACATTTGCATAATTTACTGTTGCGACCGGCTAAAGCTCGATGCTTCTACTTATGATAACATAACAAACGTTGTAATTAAACTTTCAAGCGAACGATACAAACGAACGAAGAAAAATGTTTTGTTGAACGATGTTCAATAAAATTTTAAATCTGGTTCGCGATACGCTCGGCGTTGATTTTATCAATTATTGCTGTCATTTTGCGTTTTTTATTTTCGCTTTTGTTTTTGAAGAAAAGTACAGTATAAAAGAATTATTACCTGAAAGTCGACGATGAGGGTATCGGGCACTGTGTGACGTATGGAACGCCATCGTAATATTGGTAGCCATTTTGGAATAGTCCGTGCCAGTGCATGGTCACTTCGGTGCCCGATGCAGCATTCGTTATATCTACTACGATCTGATCGTTCTGACACACCTGTATAATTATTAGAAAACAGTCTTTCAGAATTTAGAACTCTATAACATTAGGGTATCTTCTGCGTCAACACCGTTATGTACTTTGAAGCCATTTTCTTTTTTTCACCGATTAACACGTTCACTGCCACGACTTTTTGTCACCGATGACCGAAGCTTCCAAATTGCTGAACAACAATTACAATAAAGAACTTGATTTTAAATCGAAATATTTAGTAACATAAGTAGCTAGATCATAGCGTAATATGACTACTGTAATACTAGATCGTTAATCATTACTTTCAATATTATTTGCCTTTGTTACTCAAGAATAAGTGTCACTATTCAAAACGCTAGAAAGTCTCGTCAACTCGATACCCAAAATAATACTATTTCTTTTTAACAATTTTCCTTAAGTGTTTCATTTGAATATATATTACATTAGGGGCGTACATATATTAGGCGCGTCTATCGCAAAGTGTATGCTCGTCATTAGTTGATTTCACTGCACACGGGAGATTTTTAAAAACTGCCACGGTTAACTGGTAAAATATGAAGAACGTTGTTTTATTTATAACAACGGATTTAATTACCTCGATAGCTGGTCCTGGAAATTGCCGGTTGATCGACGTCATCGTCTTTTCAACCCCATCGGCCCATATGCATTCTTTCCATTGTTCCTTTTTATCGCAAGCACTGGGAAACGGTGATCATTGAGATTTAACTATCACCATTTGTTTCGCGTCGAAGAATAAAAGTAAATCTTCCGTATTTTCACAAACCGAATATTTTTATTCTAAGAATTTAACGCGCACGCTAGATGAGAATGGAAGTATATCTTTAACCGATATTGAAATCACACGTCGAATGATGAACTTTATTGTCTTCGTTGAAGTAGAGATTGTGTATACGTACGGTCCTAGTACTGTGTAGAACTCAATGAAGAACTTGTAGTAACAAATTTTGGGCTCTTCGCCTAGAACACACTCCCGTTTGCATTCTTCTGGTGTTGACAGTAGGGACGACTCGTTGAACGACGACGACGACGACGACGATGGCCATGCCCATGACGATGACGATGACGATGATGACGCTGACGCTGATGACGCTGACGCTGATGCTGACGCTGACGACCACGATGATGAATATGAATTGCCCTCTAGATGTAAATTACAAGATATATTGGAAACGAGAAGCTTCAATTTTCAAATATTCAAGTGGTTTTCCATTCGTGTAGCATTTTTTAACAAATTTCTTTTTTTATTCAAAGCGTCTCATGGAGAACATGTAATTTCAGATATTTAACTGCTGGAGAACCCTTCATTTAAAATCTCGGAGAACCATTTTCGGTAAATTTGCTACGTAGGCTGATGAATAGTCAGAATTATTTCCCTTTGGTTTTTAATTAGTTCATTGAATATTACTTTTATAGTAGAAAAAGTTTCTATAAAAAGATGAGAAAAGGGAAGACTTGTGATATACACCGTTTGAAAACCGAACGGGCCCGATTCAATGTTGAAACTATGTGATTTTTAGTCCACCGAGTGTTCAAAGCAGTTTAGGAAATTACAAATTTCAAGCTATGGACTTTCGTACATTGTTAAATCTGTACTTACGACAGTGCGTTAATTTTAAACTGGTTGAAACTATCACGAGCAATACGAAAAGCTTCCACGGATTAAGAAAATGGCCGCTAAGGGCGGCAGGCTGCAGTGACGCCATGTTTACGGTCCGGATCTCGAGACTCGGCTTCCTTTACTCATTTATATGATGCGACGAAATAGAATGTTCAGTTTTTACCTCATCGACGGCCTCAAATTTATGGAAAAACGACGGTCCGTTTAATTGTGCATTGTTATCGGTTCGTGCTTCCGGTTATCAGTTACTTTTTAATAATGCTGTAAAAGGTGCCTATTATTTGAAGCGTCCCAACGACATTAGACAAATTGCGCGATGTCAAAAACATCGCATGACGATACGAACTTATGCTGTAATTACGATGCAGTTAAATAAAAAAGCGTTCTCTTATTCGAAAAAACATATTATTCAGCTCGCGCTATTCACTTCACTTTGATCGTTGTGAATGATTTGAAGGATATATTACACACTTCGAAGCGAACTTTATATTCACATAGTTCTGAAATCGTATCGTTTTGCATCAATTTTAATATTCACGTTTTCGTCTAACGATAATTTGTAATTTTATGGTAAATAGATTCCAGTCTACCATATTATCAATAATCGTCAAGCTGTCGAAATTATCCAAACACTTCCTGGAAATATTGACTTTTTACTGATAAATAGACCTTCGTGGTCTAATTGTTTCCGAGAAATATATACTCTGTAAAAACAATAGAAAATACGAAGTTGGATGTTATGAACGTAAATTAATTTAATAAATAATATTTGAACCAATACTTTTGATATCCGTGTAAGGATTATATCGGTCGTTGACGTGAGAACAATAAATGTTTGGAAAATTACCAGTGCATTAACCAACAACGTAATATCATTAAAAAATGTATTTCTTTTACGCAACGTAAGATTATGGATAACAACGACTATAATTAGATGGTTTCTAAATTTGTTTTAACAAACATTCAGTCACGACTACCATTGTATATCACAGTTTATTATATTCTGATATAATAATCTATGAAACAATTTCTTATTTACGAAATCGCTATATTTTAATCAAATTTTATACTTTACGTTTAGGAAAAATATACACATATTTGTTATCTGTTTTTTAACATAAATGTAATAAATAACTTAGGTAAATAAGGACTTGACCTATTCAAATATTCATTCACGATAAATAATGATAATTGGATAAGGGAAGATAATGAAATTGGCACTTAGTTTATCTTCTCATGGTTATATTTATACCCGGAAATACAATATTCCCATTCATTATACCTTTCTTTTCATAGTTTATAGTTGAAATTATTTTCAAAAAATTTCATTTGAAATTCCAGCAATATGAATGAAAATAATTTTATTCTTTTACGATTTCACATGTTACAATTTCAGAGGAACATTTTTTGTACAGAGTATTGGCGATTACAAACAATACGAGTCATTTCAATCAAAATCCTTTCCTTATACGGTGATATTAACAAAAATCTTCTTTTCGAGTGATAACTGCAATTTACCGATTACATGTACAGTCCATATAAAACCGTAAAATTGTTGAGTTCGAAATAATTGATCAAATGACTGCTCCATTTTCCTTTTTAAACTCCATTTGTATTTATATTTCACGTTGCATAGCAGTTGTACATGTAAATATGCTGGGATATTTGATTTTTTTAACTTTGTTACAGATGAAAAGAGATAAATTACTATTTATACAAAAAAAAAAGAAATGCATTGTATTTGTATGATATATCGGTTTGGAAATGCGATTTATCACGCACGTCGATGAATATAAATAAATTTATCATGGCAATATGTTATACAAAAATACGTTTGTATTTCTCCTGAAATGAAATTTCCTTTCTGTCGTAATACACTTCACGAGACTTGCTTTTATATATTTACTAAAATAAATATATTATACAAGTAGAAGAACTGACGTGCCGAAACGAATAATATTTTGAGCAAACGCAAAACATGCGTCACCGATATTTAATATATTGTAAGAATTCTATTCCCGGCTTTTAAAAGTATAAAGATTTACAAAAATTCCTTCACAGTATTTCATATAAGCTGCTATTCAACTCGTTGTCGAGATCACATCTCACTCCTCTAGGAAGAAGTATTGTCCTGCTCGTTTTTGCTCCAAGTCCTGTAAACAGTATAATCATAATTATTCTAAATGAAGTATATTGCTTATAGATATTACCGATATTGCAACGATATTAACGTGTCTCATGAATGAAATCACATGCAAAAAGAAAGAACATTTTATTCAGATCACATACTTTTACAGATTGATTTTTATTAATCCTTGGTCTAAAGTTGTTTGGATCTCTTCTGAAAGTAATGCCTAATAGTTCCAAGAATCTGTTCATGCCATTCAGTAAAGATTGTGGACTATGAGCTACTGTTGCCAATGATGGTGTACCAGAGAATACTATTACGCGATCAGCCAAGTATGTAGCCATGATAAAATCGTGCTCTACTACAAATCCTGTTTTCTTCGCGTGCAGTATAAATCTGAAACAATAATGTAAGTTATAGTAGTCTTCAATACACGTTTTATTGAACATTAATAATGAATATGAAACAATGAATTTTTATTACCGTTTTATCACTTTAGCTGCCACCAAACGTTGCTCGGAATCCAAGTAAGCGGAGGGTTCATCGATCAAATAAACATCAGCCGGTTTTCCAAGACACAGAGCAAGAGCCACTCGCTGCAATTCGCCTCCAGAAAGATTTTGCACCTCTTGATCCATGATGTCGTCTATCTTTAAAGGTTTCATAACGTCCGTCACGAACTGAGGATGTACGTAAGCGTCTCTAATCTTTTCATGCAACAGTTGTCGCACGATGCCTTGAGATTTAGGACTTATCTTCTGTGGTTTATAACTGATATGCAATAGAGGAATACTTCCTATAACAGATAAAATTATTTTACATAGTTACTTCCAATTATATAGCTCAACAGTTATATTGGAACTTGATTAATGCAAATTAAAATTTACATACCAGAGCCATCGTCAGGTGGCAAATTACCAGCCAACATTCTAATAAACGTCGTTTTCCCAGTTCCATTCTCTCCAAGTAACACGAGAATTTCCGAGTCAGTGAACTGACCTTTCTCAACGTTCAATTGAAAGGATCCCATCGTTTTTGTCATTGATGGATATTCATAGTGATTCATGCGTTTCACTTCCTCTTCAGTTGCGCTTTCTGCTACTTTGAAGACAAGAGATTCCTCGCGGAATCTCAGATTCTCAGTGGGAACGAAACCGTCAAGGAAAATGTTTATACCTTCTCTCACAGAGAAAGGCATAGTTACAACACCATAAGCTCCAGGAACACCATAAAGGCAACATATAAAGTCTGATAAGTAATCCAAAACTGACAAGTCATGTTCCACTACTATAATAAACCTATAGAATTTCGAAGACGTTATAAGATATGAGAAAAATGACAAAAAATTACAATCATATTAATTGCTCACTTGTCAGGGTGAATAAGAGATCTGATTGTTAAAGCAGCATTTAGACGTTGCTTTACATCTAAGTATGACGACGGTTCGTCAAACATAAAAATATCTCCGTTTTGAATGCACACCATAGCACAAGCGAATCGTTGAAGTTCTCCACCAGAAAGTGCATCAATGCCTCTGTCACGTATATGCATCAAATCTAAGAAAAATTTAATTAACGAATTATAATCGGGAAAGATTATTCGCTTACTTGTACTTTTTATGCTAATGTTAACTTACCTAACATTTTACAAATGTCTATTTGATTTTTACATTCATCTTTTTTATCTAAAAGTTGTTGCACCGTGCCTTTTACAGCCTTAGGGATTTGATCTACATACTGAGGCTTAATAAGGGCCTTTAAATCATCCTCCAATATTTTGGTAAAATAATTTTGCAACTCGCTACCCCTAAAGTGACTCAAGATTTCAGTCCAGTCTGGTGGATCCTAGATTAATAATTGAAATCATAGATTAATGTAACTTCTATCATTTAAAATATACATGTACATGTAGATATACATACAGTGAATCGACCTAAATTCGGCTTCTGCTTGCCTGCTAAAATTTTAAGAGCAGTTGATTTACCAATTCCATTAGTTCCTACCAAACCTAACACTTCTCCAGGACGTGGAATTGGCAATCTATGTAGTTTAAATGAATTCTTTGAATAACGATGAGTAGTTTCTTTTTCTAAATTACTAGGAAGATTAATAATGGATATTGCCTCAAATGGACATTTCTAAAAACAAAATATTATTAATATTACTATACATTTTAAACAATTACAAACTTAGAATAGATGAATCTTGAACATAAAAAGCTATAATATACCTTAACACAAATACCACATCCAATACATAATTCTTCTGAAATAGATGCTATTTTGCTATTTGGATTAACTTCTATACAAAGTTTACCCATCCGTACAACTGGACAAGATCGTTTACATTCCTGCCTGCATCGTTTTGGTTTACATTTATCTGAATTAACAATAGCTATACGAGTCAGGCGATCTGTTTCCTCCATAGACTTTTTAGGCGGCATGATGATAAATTATCTGCCTGCCTGAAAATTAAATGTAAAAAGCATTTGTATTTAAAATGTACTTGGATTAATATTAATTTACCCCACAGTTGACTTATCAATTCTTCCAAAAATTTTTACTGGGAATTTTATCAAGCAATTAAAAGTCTTACAAAACATTTTAACATATGTTTTATTCATACCCAATTAAAAAGCGGATAGTGAGTTTTCAATTGAAAATACAAATCAGAAAAAAGAATGTAGTTGTCAACATGCTATGCATAAATTCTCATAAATATGTGCACTCAAACGAAACGAAAAATATAGGAAAATGCAATCCCCCAATTTCCTTACGGAATTCTAACCTCGTGCAATTAATTGTAAAATATACTGATAGAATAATATTCCTTAACTATATCGTAAAATTTAAGAAGTTAATTAATTTCAAATACATTATGTCATTACTTCCTTATATTTAATAGGCACGTATACAGCTATGTACCTGTCAAAATCAAAAACGTGGAGGAAACTCCTTACAACCTTTTCGAAGGAGTTTCCGTACTTGCACACCACCGCATGCTTCGATTTTAATCATAGAATACAGAATTGTAGATTATGTACTCGACTCGAAGTACAAACGCATCGTTATCATTCTGTGAATATCTTTTAATCACAATTGCATACAAATAAGGCTTTTCTATTATTATACATTACTTATTATACAATTTTCTATCTATAAATAGTTTATTTTGCAACATAATTTTCAAATCAACATTTATGACATATACAGCGTTGTATCGTGTCTCAAAATTAAAACATTCTTTCTAACTTTTTGTAGGATTCTTATCAACATGTTAATATAAAAGTATTATTCGGTATAATGAAAATATTTACATAACGATAAATAAATACAATAAAATTTTATCAGAAGCTTGACAATCGGGTGTTTCCAAGGGACCTTTGCATTACGCCACCTAGCTTCGTGTATTGCATGTCCCATGAAGCATTATACAGATTCATTCTGAAGTTTTCTGCATATAATAATAGCATTTCCTTATATTCCCTCATTTTTTAGTAAGTATGTATATTCCTTATATGTACCGAAAATGTTGCACTTTCGACTATCAAAAAATGAGTCTTAAAACTTTACAAATTACAATTATTCTAACCGTATTTAGTTTTTAAAACAGGTGTCAAGTGACAGTTCTTGGTGCTTCTTTTATTTCTATTTTTTACCATTAATAAAGTATTAAAGCTTTATACATATATCATAGTATGTTGAGTCATTTTCATATAATTTTTCTATGTAATAATTTTCTATTTGTACATACCAATTGTTAATGACTCGAATGTTATAAAAAATGGCGGTTTCACGTAAACATTTTTCTTCTTTTTCATAATTGTCTGACTACCCCGTAAAATTTAATTGTTTCTCTTACTACTATAAATTCTTATATACCATATACAATTAGAACTTTTCATTTTTATCACTATGTATTTCAATTATATTTTCATTTACATTAGATCATTTATTTAAACACTTACTACTTCAATAATATATTCTGCTTACATATCTTTGAAATATTTGTTCATAAATATAAATAAGTTTTCTTTATATTTATACATAGTTGTTACATTCAGTGGAATGGAGCGAAGTATTCATGAAATGCTGAAAGATGCTCCACCTATAAATGAAAATGATAATGCGGTCCATGGTGGAACTCCTCCTCCTCATGTACCAAACAACTGTAATAATGATACTCAAGGTAGACCTGCTACAATAAATTTAACTTTGGGTAGTCCTACATCACAAATGTGTAAGTAATATCAATGGACTATAATGTAATGTAGATTATTTTATCAAATTTTTAAAAAAACTAAAAATTATTTTTATTTTGTAACAGCTGTAACGGTGTCTCCAAATACACCTATCCAAAATGGTGATACACAAACAATGCGCACTGCTCAAAGTAAAATCGAAAGCATTAAAAATTGGAGTATTTCCACTTACAAGTGCACAAGACAATTAATGTACGAGAAACTTGGAAAAACATCTCGTACAGTAGATTCAGGTAGGTGATCTTTAATGTACTCTGTTTAAATGTTTTTTTATTAAACCATAATTCATTTTTTTATATTTAGAGCTTGAAACACAAATTGATTTATTAAGAGATACACAAAGAAAGTACTGTAATGTATTACGATTATCTAGAGCATTAGCTTCTCATTTTCATCATGTTGTACAAACACAGCATGCTCTTGGCGAAGCATTTTCTGAATTAGCACAGAAATCACCAGAATTGCAAGAAGAATTTCTATATAATTCGGAAACTCAAAGGAACTTAACTAAAAATGGTGAAACATTACTAGGGGCCTTAAATTTTTTTGTTTCTTCCGTAAACACACTTTGTAATAAAACTATTGAGGATACTCTGCTAACTGTTCGACAATATGAAACAGCCAGGTAATGTTCAATTTTATAATAAAAAATGTAAAAATCAAAAATAAGATTTCAATGTTTTAATATTTCATATTAACATCTTTTACAGAATAGAATATGATGCCTATAGGACAGATCTTGAAGCGTTAGCACAAGCTACAAAATCTGATGGTAGTAATGCAGCAAGATTAGAAGAGGCACAGGCTAATTATGAAGAACATAAACAAAACTTTGAAAAACTACGATCGGATGTTTCAATTAAACTTAAATTCTTAGATGAAAATAGGGTATGCTTTTATTTGTTGCTTATATACCATGCTTAATATCTATTATTATTTTGTTATATTTTCATTACAGATCAAGGTTATGCATAAACAGTTATTGTTGTTTCATAATGCAGTGTCTGCTTATTTTTCTGGAAATCAAACTGCATTAGAAGCAACATTGAAGCAATTTAACATAAAAGTGAAGTCACCAAATTCATCTTTACCATCATGGCTCGAACAGTAGTTACATTATAGTGAATAAATGCTAATATTTTGAAGAATATGAACAAAAAGACGCATTCGTCCAAACAAATGTTTCTTCAAACGACGGGAAATGGAACAAGGTAGAACATCTTATTAAATTCTTAAAAATGTGCTAGGAGACGTTGCTATCAAGATATCTGTCAGTTGTTGGTGGTTTCTGGAACAGAAGTATGTTATAATGCAAAACCAGACTGAACTTTTTCTTTTATTTATGTTTTAAATATTGGTCAGTATCATAGATATATGGCACTATGCGTTAATGAATATCAATCATACAATTAACACTTATGTGCAACATTTAATCGTAAATAAGAGTATGTTTGTTGAAGGATTTGGTAAAAATACTCTTAATTCAATAGTAATGCTTATGAAACTATAAAGGCAATAGATATTTAATTTTTATATCTAACTTCTTAGAGAAATTCTAATGTAAATACTTGACAAATGATAAATTGAACTTTAAATTTTGCAGTATGTATAAAACAGTATTAATTGGTTATTTACATTACATTTTGCATCAACATAATGGGTATATTGTCTTTACCCATAAGAGAATTCATAACAATAAAACAAGAAACTTCACAAATTACATATCTTATTTAATTTTGCATTTTGTTATTGCAATCTTCCATAATTCAAGTTTTTGTATGTACTTATACTTAATTTATCTAACTTAAAAAAGAATCAACATTACAAAAAATAACTACTTCTAAAGTATATTTTACATATACATTATATACGTCTTAATTGTTGTATTTAAATATCAGCATTAGTATCATTGTCTTGTACGTATTGTGTTTCTTCATTATATTGTCTTTCTAAAAAGTCAAAAACAATGTGATTTTAAAATCACATTTAAAACAGTGCTTATATTAATATTTAATGTAGTCATTATGATTTAATTAATACATTTCTTTTAACAAAAGAAATTCATTAACAAGTATGTACATGTTAATTAACATACTGCGATAACAAAAATATATATATATATTATATATACATACATACATCATATACACATACAAGAACAATTACGTTAGTAACAATAATGTGTATTATTACAAGATGTAATAAATGACGCGTGATTATGATTTATTTTTCAGAAATACTTTCAAGTATTTGAATAAAAAAATATATATATCTATAAAAGTTTTTATCAATAAAACAGTATTGTTTAAATAAATACAACTATTGGAACGTTTAATAAACTAGTCATACTCTTTAAGTAAATGATTATAAATTAGATGAATTAAAATTATAGTTTACATTTTCTTTTATGTGTGTTAACATTATTGATGACTGTATCTTTTACTTCAAAACAATAGTATATCGAATCTCTATTAAAGTATTATAAATCTTTATGCTTCATACATAGAACACGTTTTTAGTATAGGTAAAATAAATGTATGTACATTGCCGCCATTGTTTGTTGCTTACACTCATAGTTTACGTTAGCATCGATAGTAAATTAAGTTAAATAAGAAGAAACCTAATCTATTAATATTATATCATCAATACGTTTTATCGTAATTTTGTAATAAATTCCTTCCAATGTGATCACAAAGTACATTTTTAATACGTGTAAAACAGTGAATGTAAGTGGATGGTATATGAAAAATGTATGCAATTTGCCATAATTTAAACATTTTCGTAGGTTTTCATATCTATGAATTTGTTCTTATCTCTGGGACACTAATAGAAGTGACAGAAATAATGTAATTTATATTTATGTATCAAGCAACCTTGGAATTTCTATACATATTAAAAAATTTACTATGATCATACAGAAAACACATTCCATTATGCAACAAATTTTGGTTAAGATATGCTTAAGCCATTACAACATACTGTAATAAAACGAAACTCAAGAGTCTTATATTTATTAATTACTAGTAAGCATAAAAATCAATATTGAATAACTTGCATTATTAAGGAATGCAATTTGAGCACTTTTTAATTTATAAAACGTATTGTAGCTAATATATTATGTTCCTACTCATAATGTTATTGTGTGTATATTATGTGTATACAAACTCCTAATAATAAATGAATGCTTATATACTTTGTTTTGTACAGAGTTTTGATTGCTTATTAACAGAGGCAGTATTCAGTCATTCAATTATTAACTTAAAATTAATATAATTATAAAAGACTAATAAATTACAATCTGTTGCATATAATTAGACACTGGAGAGCAAGTTATTCTCAGTTTGTTTAAAATGATGTTCTGATGTATTGATAAGTATCAATATAGGTGGCAGTGGATAATAATAAATAAACATTCTTTATACAGTTTGAAGTATACCTATTGTAAAACAATTGGTCTAAAAAATTTGTTTTCAAGCATATTACTTCAAAAAACATTCTAAAATACATATAATGCAAACCAATTCATTTATATAAAACTAAATATGCGTTATTTTCAAGTATTTTGAGCTTGCATTTGTTCTTCTAAAGCTGCTTGAGTTTGTTGAACTTCTGCTATTCTCTTTTGTACGATAGCAGGCTGTAATTCCATAAATATTTCCATTGTTTTTTGATTTGCACGAATATGCTTGTCTGCACATTTTCTCACACAGACTTCCTATAAAATGACAAAGTTAGAAAAAAACATTATTATTGCAAAGAATACTTTCTTGCAGGGGAACGTGTATGAGAATTTATAATAACTAAGTCAGTTTTTCATGAACTTAAACAATAATATATTACAAGTAACTTATATTTATATGAATATACCTCCTCTGCAGAAATGTTCCTTGACATAAATGTGTTCGTACAGCGTTGGAAACATGCTTCAGATATTTGATTATACAGAAGTATAAAATCCTTATACTACAAAATAACAACATTTACCAATACGCACAGTAATATGGGAATAGGTTAGAAATTAATATTTAATTATTCAATAGAAAATATTAACAGTACGTACATTTCTTATTTGTACACCATCCATAATCTAAATTCCTATTTTCAAATTAACTGACACTTTCAGAATATATTAATATTTGCGGTTCCTATTTTTATTAGGTTATAATATTTCCTTCAAATTTCCAGCGATATAATCTTCACTATCGATCAACGATACAAGCTACTCAGTATCGATTCCGTTGCACATCGAAGAAAACATAATCAGCCAACTTCAATTAACTCAGTTAAAAATTCAATTACTCAGAGGAATAAATAACTAAAATCGCAATAATCAATAAAAATATAATCCATATAACAAAACCCCGCTCGTTTCTCACACAAAATAACCATTACACCAGAACCGGAATACCCACATAATCATCATAAATTCTAAATCGAACGCATCGACGAAAACCAAAATTCTCAATATAACAAAAAAACCTTTAATCCGAGTACAATTTATCATATACTAATATTTCTATCGGTATCTCCTTATTCCCTGCGAATACAGTAATCAATCGAACAAACTCCAACCTACAGAATATTCCAAAAACCAACGCACATTGTATCCATACATGTGTCATCGTTAACCGTCATTCAAAATCTGTACACGAATATTTTTTAATCATTCCATCCTCATAACAGGCGTCGTTTCCGGACGTATCGGTGCGGATTCCGTCCGACGGAAGAAAAGCGCGTTTTCGTCGGGGCGGTTCGGAGGCGGTCGGCTCGGACCGGATCGAACGGTTCGCGATTGGTCGCGGGCTGCGAGTCAGCGAAACGTGAATCAGTCGTCGTTGACGGGAACCAGGAGCGACGAGTTCTCGAGTCAGGGCCGGTGTGGAAAACGTGCGAGGTCGGTCGGTGCTCGGTCGCCGGTGAATGAAGCGGTTCGATTGTTACGTGCGATGGCCGCGTGTTACAGCGAGCAGGCATCATCCGCCTCGGGGAACATAACGAAAAAGTCACCTGCGGCTACCGCGAAACCGATCTGCTGGCAACACAGGCTGTTCGGTAAACAATTGTCGCGGTGCAGTCAGGTTAATCAGCAGGACACGAAACCGTGCGACGCGAGCGGCTCCCTCGTCGACGAGGAGGGCCGGCCGATTTGTGAGGTGATCGGTGTGTACTTTAGTTTCATTAATCCCGGTGCTACGTGCGACGATTTCACGCGTCAGCTGCTCGAACTGTACGCGAGTGTCAACGCGTCGTCGTCGTCGTCGTCGTCGTCGTCGCACACGGAGAACGACCGGGACGCCGAGAACCCCGGCAAGGAAAGAGAAAGAAGGAAAAAGTTCGAGATCGTGCACGTGGTTTTATGGAGTAACGTAGCCGACGTGCTCGACTTCGAGGAAAGCTTTCACGCGCACGTTGCCGAGTTACCCTGGCTGGCCGTGCCGAACTTAGACTACGAGAGGAAGGTAAGCCCGTGATCGGTTACTTCTTTCCACGACGGTTTATCTTTTGATAAGTTTCCCAACTGCCAGTTTCAAATAGTCTTCGATAATTATCGTTACGGGCTGCGAATTCTGTTTTTGTATCGGTAAGCTGTACTTTACGCTATAGCGTGACAAGCGTCGTAGGATCTGTTGGGTTTTCATTGTTTTTGTTCAGTCTTACGTTAATCGCTGGTTAGGAAGTATTAATTAAAATTAAAAACTATGATTTTCACAATATTCTTATTCGACTTTATTTTAATTAGTACTTCATAACTAGTGATTAACGCAATTGAATAAAAACAATGAAAACTCAACTTATCCTGTTTATTTGATTTCCACGGTATTCTAATTTCAATCTTTTCGTTGTCCTCTTGGTTGACCTTATATCTTTGAGAAAAGGGAAATCTAATGTAGTTTATAATTGTTCAAGTTGCAAATATATATTCAGTTACCGACGCGAGGGTTAAATGTGTGACAATGAAATATAATATCAGAATGTAATTAAGATATTGCCGCGCTATCGTCGGACGACCGGATGTCGGATTTCCCGTTTTCAGTTGCGTTACATCTACCCATGAGCGTTGTAAACAGGACCGAATATTAACACTATTTCTACCGAAGATGCTAAAAATCACCCTTTGAAATTTGAACTTACAATTATTTTCCTAATTGACTTCTCGACTTTTTCAATAAAGATTATACAATTAAGTATAGGAAATGTCCAAAATTCCATTGAGGAAAAATGATTAGACTGAGAAAATAATTTTAACCCTTTGCACTCGAGAGGTGACTCTCAGTCACCATTCGATTTGATTCAGCAAAATTATAAAATTTGATATTTAATATTGAACTATGTGTAAAAAAGCTTTGTTTCTCAATTTACCTGTGATTTCTCTTTGAATTAATTTCAAAAAACATCGTTTTTGTCTAGTTAGAAAATATTAAGTATTTCTAACGAAATACTTCCGAATGCGAAGGGTTAAGTTCAAGTTTCGAAAGGTGCTGTTGACACCTTCCGTAGAAATAGTGTTAAATTATTCCAGTATATTATTTTCCTGTGGAATTTTCAAACAATTTTCCGATCGCATAAGAATATTTCTAACACAAGAACGATCGAGATTTCTCTATCGTCAGCATAACCATTAGCGAATTGTAAGAGAACTAATATCAAAAGAGTCTCGCGCGTACGACTCGTTCAACTGACAGCGTCAACATAGCGCTTGGCGACTCTCACACGCCCAACTGATTCGTGCCGCTCGGCCCGTACGCCCGTTCGAGCGCAAACGGAAAGAATTTATTACTTATACACCAGCGTCTCGCAACGGCATCGATTTAATTAAAAAGCGAAATTGCGCTTCAGAGCGCGGCTCACATAATTAATCCCCTTTAATCCCCTTCTGACGAAATGAGGGAAACGAAAATAAAAATAATGAAAAAAAGAAGTCGTCGGGTTGAACTTTTTACCATACAATGACGAGTGAGTCGAGACGAAGATTTCTAGATGAATTTAACAAAAATCAATGTCGTTCATCGTCCAATAACTCGAAGCAACAAACTATTTTGTTATTAATACTGTATTTTCTTTAAATGAAGTTTTCAGTTAACACTATTTCTACCGAAGATGTCAAATGGCACCTGAAATTTTATCCTAACCCTTTGAACTCTGTAGGCTCCAATATTGCACCAGTTATAATATTAAATATTTTAATGAATCTTAGGAAACTACCCTAAAATTATTCGATTTTCCACACATCCGAATTTTGTACTAAGAAGGAAAATAAAAGATCGAAGAAATGTTATAGCATTTATAATTTTCGCTAGGAATACTATAAATATTATTTGCAGTTGCTGATAGATTAGAAAACAACCTAGTACCAAGGGTTAAAATTATTTTCCGAGTTTACTCGTACATTCTGAATTGACTTTCGACTTTTCCAATGACGATTATAAAATTAACTACAGGAAGTGTTCAAAATTCAATTGAGGACAAATTATTAGTTAAAATAACTTTAAGTTAAAACTTCAAAAGATGACTTTTGACACGGTGGAAATAGCGTTAACACTCGAAGTAACACTTAACTGACTTTTTCAAATTTCTTTATAAAACTTCTAACTGTATATTTATTAAGATTTCAATTGGTTTATATTTCAGTGTAGGTATTACTAAAGCTTCATTAACACATTCACACCGGCACTGTAATTTTCACTTTTTCCCATTTGGCGACTGAATTCTCAAAATTGATAAAAATATTGAAATGATCAATAAGTAAATCAATTCTCAACTGTATGGCTATGTTTTCTAATTACCGCACCATTTGACGAGCCACATATTTCATGCTACACACCGTCTAATGAGCCATCAATGGTACACGCCGGCGTGAACGTGTTAATGATTTCTCAGAGAAGCATCTGTACCTTCTCAGTAATCGTATAAAAAGAAATCAGGAATCAAACTGACCCATCTGGTAGTTCTAGTGTTAAAATAGAATGGACGATTCTGTCGTTCCAAATCGTTGATAGTCAAATTTTACGCGAGCTTAGTAATTAAGAAGTGGTAGAAAGAAGAATCGAGTTACAATAATCATCTGCGGTAGTTGCAATAAATCAGTATGCAAATAACATGACCACATTACATGGAATTCATGCAAGAATGACGAACGAAGCGAATAATAATGTAAAATCAATTTCATCAGTTTCTCTTTGTTCATTATCAATTATTATATCCATTTATGGTTATATTCCTACTAAACAGCATAATTCATCGAGATGATGTATTTTCTTGTCCCAGTACAATAATATATGCACTCAGCCACACAATGGTACATGTAGTGTACAGAATACTCGGGTAGTTAGGTGAAAATTCAGGGCGCGAGTAGTTAAAGGTCAACACATTGCGTACCAGAAACGAGAAATCTCGTTTTCATTTAAACCTATCGTAATTTTGCGAACTGCCACGCCATTTAAAGGAATATTCAATTTTATTAGAACCGATTACTTGTTCAATACTTATGAAATAATAAGATATTTGAATATTTCTCATATAGTGACGCATCACGAACTTATAAGTTGATCTCATCGAGAAATCGGCCAGTTTTCCAAGAATTAACCGGTACGCACTGTGTTAATCATCTGAAAACGATTTTTTTACATCTGTTACGACAACGTCGCCAGTAATTGCCAGTAATCCTGCACGAATGTTCCCAGCCCCGGTTTTCCGTTTCAAGCCGATGTCACTGACTCCTTATCGTCCGATCCGCAGACGTGCACCGGCTTCAATTAAATTCAATGAAATAATCAGCCTCGGTTTTTAAGCTCGGGACATAACGGTCCACCCGGCGCGGCGCGCCGCGGCGGCAGCCGCCATTCAGACAATTTGTAAGTTCTTGAAACTTTCCGCGGCGTTCCGGCTAATTTTAAAACCTTTCCCCGGCTACGTTTCCCAGTGTTTCGTCGGGCGACAGGCGCCACGGTGAAATCGGTGCCCGGATCATTGCCGGTCCACGATCCTCGGGTTAATTGGAATTTCTTCCATTGTACATTGTAACATCGAGCCGGACTCGGGATGAGGCGAAGCGGCGTGTTGTTTGATTTTTGATTAAACAGGGATTCAAAGATCGCTCAGTTTTTGTACGGTTTTTGCAGTATTGTTCGTGGTACCATTAACCTTTGCACTCGAGAGGCGAGCCATTTGGTTTGATACAGCAAAATTACAAAGTTCGATGTTGAATAGTAAATTTCGTTTAACGTAATTATCCATGACGTTAAAATAGAATTGTTCTATACCTTAATTTCTGTAATATTTATATTAATATTAATTATGAAACGTATCAGTGATATTTCATTAGGAAATGAGGAATATCTGGCGAAACAATTTTGAGTGCGAAGGGTTAACCCTTTGACTCTCACTCAACATTTGATTTTACACTGTAAAACTATAAAGTTTGATGTTTAATACTATAAATATCTTGTATAATGCGTCAATTTGAGGAATATTGAAATAAAATGGCTTTGTTCCTCAATGTACGTGTGATGTCTGCGAGTTCCACGAAATATCGTCTTTATCTCATCAGAAAATGTTGAAGTATTTCTAATGAAAAACTTCCGAGTGCAAAGGGTTAACACGTGCCGTGGAAATTTCGTCGATATATCACTTATGAACTGTATTGATTTTTTAATCGAAATATTAACCCTTTGCGAACGAATATCATTTCGACGAGATCAAATTTTCATATTTGAAACAGTACGTAGCAAACGATTTAATTACTCAAACGGCGAAAGATCAGTACGTAATTCCTCCTTTTAATTATTTAAACAATCGATATATAATTTAGCTTCATCTGCTAAAGGTTCCGAGTGTTCCAAAGAATCTTCGTCCGCGAAGGGTCAAGTTACACCGCAGTTTTTCGTACTTTCTATATATCTCGATATCGTTTCTTCACGTTTTCGGTGCCTCGTAACGTACACCATTCTCGCCATATGCCGCTTAAAAATATTTTCTCCTAAAAATTAGCATCCGCCATATGCGGCGCATGCACTGAATATATTAAAAACCGGAAGTTGATCGAAATAGCGAAGCCCTTCCCATTTCAAACGAAACCTCCCCGCTTACCGATCGCTACAAACCGCACCACAACACCGAGAACGTCCCAACTTTCGCGGAATCATCGACAACAGAACTAGTCGCGTCGGCCGCAATTGTGAACAGCTGATAAATAAACAAATCGTAGCGCGGGCGGTTAATTATTCAATGAACCAGCGCCGAGAACTGTTAATGTTTCACGAGCGCACGGTCTACGGCGAATTGTTTTTTCCCTCGTTTTTCCAGGAGTCGGGCGCAGGGGGACACACGCGGATCAATCGAGGCGAGTGTATCATTCGAAATTTGTACACACATGTCCGCCATAAAGTTCCACGCGTGTGTACGCACACGGACGGTGAACGACGGGGAACGGGTCGGCGCGAGGGTAGGGGGGAAGGCACGCACGCATGCCGTTATGCAGAACGGGCGCGCGCGTGCAGCGCCTTTTTTATTTCCAACGGGTGTTTTAACCCCTCGCCAGACGTGCTATTTAGGGTCCGATTTTATTTTGCGCGGAACACACCGAGCGGAGTCGGCTTTCTCTAACGAAAAATCGTTCCGCGATATTTCCACCTAACATCCTCCGATCCCGTGCGGTCGGTCCACCGTTCGCGCTCCGCGAGAACAATGTTTGCTCTCGCTCCTTTTATTCCCTCCTCCCCGCCCCTTTCCCCCTTTCTCTCTTTTTTAATTGGCGTTTGCACGCGATGGGCGACCGCGGACTCGTTCCGCGGCTATTCCCGATACTTCCCGTGTCCCTCTGTTTATCGGGCCGAGGTTTTCGCGGAGATTCCGATGGAAGGGCAGTTTTCTTTGGTTTTGTAGCGTTCGCTGTTTATGCGAACGTCGGTTTTATGAGCTGAGAACTCTGGGAATCCATCGGCATCGGTTTCCTTTGGTGATCCTGTGTGCTCGAGGGATGATTCTTAGCTACATGGTTTTACCTGGCAAGATTCGAAAGTTTCAAGCGTGAGCTATTGAAATATAGCTTTAATCTACTTGTGATTTCTTGGTGTCTTAAGGAACGTCCGTGTCTTGTTAGGGAATGTCGAGTATTTCTGAACTGCGGAGGGTGAAGTGTTTAATCGAACTTCGTGTAGAATGGAAGTTCTATCAGGTTTTGCTACAGGCTCCCGACTTACGAGTTGTACAATTTATTGGAACGCAGCGTGTTATCGAGCAATTTACTTGATTCCCGTTTGAAAGTATGAAACAAGACCGAGGTGAATGAATTCTTTTTATTATTTTCCCGTTGATCGATAACGTATCTCGCAGCGGTGATCCTCTTTACATCGGGAAACAACGGATCGCTCGGGGTTGGCACGCCCAGTCGTCGAACGTCGGTCCAATTAAAATAACAACAGAAACGAAACTAAATGAATGAAAAGACAAACTTAACGGTGAACGTTAACCTCGCTCGCGACGATTAAAGTGGAAGCCGAGACGGTTTCATACATTGATCTTTTCATCACCCACGTGCCTCGATGACTCCGAGCGATATCTCTTGTCTCGAAAGTTCAAGTGACTCTACGATCCATTACGGCACTTCCCGCGTACACAGCGGCCTCGCCTCTCCCCGTCCCTCTACCCTTTTTATTTCCACACGCGAATTAACGAGGTCCCACTATCGCGACTGAGTAACGAATGAAAAAGTGGCAAGGGAAGGGAAATAGAAAAAAAGAGGTCTGCAAAGGGAGAGGGACGAAAAGAGAAACCGAAATGGGAAAAAACAAACATCCCGCGACGCGCGTATCCTGTTGGGAGATCACTCGATGGCTAGGCTGAGGAATGCGGGCCTAATTGGTCAGTTTTCGTGTTTTAACCTAATTAGTCAGTTCTCGTGTTCCTCCGTCTCGTTTTCGATACTGATTTCCTATTCGCCGATATAGTTTCGTGTTACCAAGCAAAATCAACGAGATACTCGACGGAAACCCTTGTTTCTATGCTGTTTCGCTAGACAGCGAGTTTCATCGCCTAAAATTACAGTCCGCGTATCGCTACGAGGCTAACCTGACTCCTCCTCTCACTTTCAATACTACCATTCGTCGATACACGAATGTGGTTACACGTAACAAGTCGAAACTACAAAGTTCTGCTCGCCATTATAGGGCAAGAGGTTAACGCTAGAACTACCAGATGGATCGAAACCATCAATTCCTAATTTCTTCTTGTAGAATTACTGCAAAGGTACGGACACTTCTTTAAGAAATTAACGAAGCTGATTTATCAATACGTAAACTGAAATATAAGCCAGCTGGAATCTTAATAAATTCACGCTAACAGCTTTCATAAAGAAATGTTCGAAAGACGGTTCAAGTGCTCGGTAGTTCTAGTGTTAAACAGATAGACAGAATTATAACATTTGATATTCGACGTTGTATTTAATATTGAATTTGAAATTTTATATTCTATCGATAAAATAGTTCTATTGCTTTAAAAGAAGGTTCGAGTGCTAGGTAGTTCTAGTGTTAAATAGACGGACGGTTTATTCGCTGAATTCCAAGACTAGTTCGAAGAAAATATGAAAGAGGAACAATTCAAGGGTTGTTCCACCCTGGTTCAGATTTTTCGTAACTGATCTACCTCGGCGATCGCAGCGCAATAGCGTGTGTTCGGATAACAGGGTATGCAACTCGAAGACTTGTTTGCAAAACTTACTCCTTACGTATTCCTTACTCCGCGGTGGTGGCCATTGGATTGCAAGAGACTATCGGAGGTTGTTATATTCGCCCTCCATTTTCGTTTCGCCTTTTCTCCGCTTTCTTTTTTCTCTCCACGATCATTAGTCAGGCCACTCGAGCGGTCGGGTGTTTGTGATGCATATACATACACTCAATAGTCTGATCCCGCGAGTAAATGCAACGATAAGCGTCCCGCGCAATTAGCGTCAAGTAGCCTCGTGAATTCTTCCTTGCTCGTTATTCCGCCTGTCCTGGCCGATCCACATTGGGAAATCATCCCCTTGAAATCGTAGGTTCTTTGTGCTCCGCCTACCCGGCCGGCCCCCGCCCCCTGTCCCATTCATTTAACAATGAGAAGAGCAACTTGTACGACGTAACCTGGCCGGGATGTTGGACGGGGGGTTGTACTTTCTCTCTTTCCCCGGCCCCGACGTTATTTTCTTACGTCGCTCGCCAGGGGTAAACAAAGAAAATCGGAGGACCCGCGTGGCGCTGTCGCCATGGCGACCGCTCGAGGAAAACGTCGGAACAGATGCATCATCGGGGCGGAATCCTTATCTCGACGTGAAATATTCAGGGGCTGGGAGGCTCGTTTAACCCTTCGGCTGGCTCGGGACGCGCGGCGAGTCGGATCCGATGGCGGAGGTCAGATGAACTTTCGGCCACGTTGTTAGACCGAACGCCGGAATGTTGAGGGTGAATGTGCGATCGCGAGATTCGTGCGATCGAAAGGATAATGGAGTAACGGAACGTCGTTAGCGGGGATTGTTTGACGTGGAAACTTCGCTAACTGGAAATTTCTGATTCGAAGTAAAGTCCTTCGGATTAGGGGATGAACGTGGATGGATCTTGCTCGAGGATCTCATCAGCTTACTCGGCAACGCCGAGTTTAGACTAAAAACCGTCGAACTCCGCGAGTTCCCTCCATCCACGGGGGATGAATATTAGGATTCGTCGCGACGTTTCTATAAATCTCGCCCGTGTTTCCCAAGAAACGGGAGTGAAACAATA
The DNA here is from genome assembly GCF_051020985.1 of Nomia melanderi. Taxonomy (NCBI): domain Eukaryota; kingdom Metazoa; phylum Arthropoda; class Insecta; order Hymenoptera; family Halictidae; genus Nomia; species Nomia melanderi. The sequence goes on from NC_135009.1 coordinate 12,030,496, forward strand.
AACCACTCGAGCTTCTCAAACCTCTGTTCAAGAGCGCTAAGATCAATCTTCCCGATACATCCCCAATCCCGGCTTACCATCCCCGGAAAATCCCACGAGGCTCCTTCGAAGAAACAGAATCGTGCAATAAATCACCGAAATCTCGTCAGTCTCGCGACGAGTCGCAGATCCCATTTCGCACCGTCGAAGCGGCGTCCTCAACGTCGGGCCGTCCAGTTAGCTCCCGACAAAACTGAACGATTAGGGGTTACAAAGGGCGCGTTGGCGCTAGGACGTCCGCGCGCCGGTTGAACGCCGGCCGTGTAATGGAGCCGCGCTGCTCATCGTTTGTACGACGTAAACCGTTTTCATAAAGGTGCACGCCTTTGCCGGGGGTGGTAGCGCCGAGGCTAGGAGAAAAAAAAGAGCGAGCGAGAGAGTCAAGCCGAGCAACCTCTCCATTCCGGGGTGGCCGACCCATATCTTCCGCAAATAGCTTTCTCATTCGACCGGCGGAGATCAAGAAAGCGGCCGGGGGAGTAGGTAGCGGATAAAAAGAGACGGAGAAAGGGAACGGGCCAGCTGGTGGGACAGAGAGAAAGGGGGCGGGAGAGAGTGAGCTCGAAAAGGAGAGGATATATTTACGCCGGTGTGTATATAGACGCCTGGGGCCTGGGTTAGGAGATCGGCCGCGATGCAGGTCCCTTCCCACGAAAACGACTGGAACGGGAAGACGAAAAAAGGAATGGCAGAAACGTTGGAATCTAGATAGACTTTGAGGTAGCTCGTGCACACAGAGTGGCCTGGCGCTATGTATCACTTCTCTCTCTCTCTCTCTCTTTCCCTCTGGCTCCTGGCTTTTTCCTTTTTCCTTCGTTCCTCCACCGGGCTTACCGCCCGCGCACCAGTCTGCTTTTTAGCCCAACATATCGTGTAGATTACACACGACCTACTACTCGCGCGGCGGGCCCGGTCAAAGGAAAAGCGGGAATCGCTCGAATAAATGTATTTCAGTGCCTATGAGTCGAAAACTCGCGCGAGGAGCCCCCGTCCGGGGGCCGCTTTGACGGCGGCTGGCCGACGGTATCGTCGTTACGCGTGGAAGTGGCGCGCGGACGGTTCCACCGGGGGAGAAAAATTAAATGTTCGCTTGCCGGGTCGCGCGCACGCGAAACGCGAGCCCCGACGATGCTCTTCGCGACGTCTGCGTATCTCGCGCTGGCGAAGTTCCGTTCCGTTTCCTCGAGACTTCGCGATTCGGTTGGGTTTTACGGCGATGAGGGAGCTACTTTGCTAATCGGAAAATGTCGTGTCCTTTGTCTTCCCTTCTGAAGTCTCCGAGTTGGAAAGGAGACTTTCGGTCGGCGGAGATCCTATCGTCGGCTTGGGGAGTTTTGTCAATTATTTTATCGTGGCTCGCATCTTGGGGGTTCAACCGGTTTTCGCGATGATAAGGAACACGCTGGAGCTCCTTTGCTTTTGGACCTCGTAATACTGACGATGTATTAACTTCTTGGCGTACTGTTTACTTTCGCTAAGCTCGCGCGACGTTTTATTATCGACAGTTTGGAACAAAATCTTCCATTCTACTTGAAGTGAACATTTCATTTGGAGATAATATATTGATGATAGCGAAACAGTTGTTTAATGAATAATTAAGTTCGTCTAGAGATCTTCATCGCGAGTCTCGCTCGTCATTGTACGGTAAAGGGTTAATGCTAGCGATGCTTAGTGTACCTAATTGGGAGAGGAACATGTTGCGAAATAAATAGAGAATTAACTAGTGCAAATGTATTTCAATATTATAGTTCTCCAGCGGCGCAGTGCATACCATTGTTCGGCATTGTACGGGTCAAACGTTTGTAGTTTCACGTCTCGATACAAGTAGGAGCCGTATTCTTCATTAAATGAAAGTGAACCAGTTAAATGAGCCGCGGTAGCCGATTTCATCGGGGCTTACCGGTGATCCCCGCAGCGTCGCTAAAATATCGAATGCCATTGGCGACCCCTACAGCGTTTCGCTTTTAGTTATTCACGTGGAAACGTGCGCGGTAAGAAAAAGGCGATTCAATCGAAGGATTTGAAGAAGCTAATTAGTATTGAATAAAAGTTTGATGTCGGGTATAATCCGGGCTCCCGGCTGCGAGGGGTTGAACGTCGGCGAGCACGGTTTTGTGAAACGTTCTTCTCGGTTGTCATTCGTAGCCTATATAAAATCGATCCGTTTCAGGACCGCCGTTTCTCCGGTGCTCCGGCTGCATTTTCAAGTCGCGCCGGCAAGAAATCCCGTGTACGTGTGCAGCGTGTGCCTGTACGCGTGCAATTGAAAGCGCGGTGGCTTAAGACGCTGCTGGGGTTGACCAATGGAAACACAGTGGTCGCGTCAGTCTCACTCGGACGAGAAACGTCGGGAGACCGCGGTATCTGTGTACCAGCAGAGGTGCGCAACTCCGGATTACCGGGTAGTCGATTGACATTCGGCACGCGCGAGAAATTAACCCTTTGCGCTCGAGAGACGATGCACAGTCGTCGTTTGATTCCACCAGCGATATTGTAACATTTGATATTCGACGTCGAATTTAATATTGAATTTGAAACGTTAAATTCTATCGAGACGAGACAGTTCTATTCCTTGATTTCCATGTATCGTTTCTACTTAATACTGACGAGTTAATCAACGTTTCATTAGTGAATTACGAATATCAGTCGCTGTCTAGAAAACAGAATAATTAAAAATATTACTTATTTCATTAAAATTGACGGAAATCAGAAAATATCGAAGAATGAACTTAATTGCATTGGCTTCTGAAAGACTCGTATCTAGCGAAGAATCTTCCGAGTGCAAGGGGTTAATTGAAATTTAATGAATGTCAATTTTCTTGGGTTCCGATTATATATTAGTTATTAAAAAGTTACACTTTAAAGTTAATGCAGATGAATATGGAGCTGTCCTTTATTTCTAGTGAATTGTTAATGAGTCCTGCTTCCTGGGTGCAGAACTTTGAAAGATACAAAGCGAGGGTTGATTGAGACTTTTTATCGCGATATCAATCGATTACCTATATCTGTGGATTAACATGGAATTTAATGACTCGCAGTGTGACACGATTTCGGTCTGATCCGGATTGATACGATTTGACCTTTCTCTGATACCTTTGTGCAACGTTTTCCTTTTGGGAAAATTAACCCAGCGTTTCACTGGCTTTGTGGCTTGCTTCAGCAGGGGGTCGAATGATACACTGATACTCAGGGCCGTATCACGACGATTACAATCCCACGGTGCTTTCACTTGTGACTAACCACCTCTTACTCACCATCAAACTATCCTGATCATCTGTTTCTCCTGACTTTGCTTTACCGAACCCCACAATTTCTTCCATGTCCTAAAATTTCTACCATCAGATCTGCAATCTTTTCATAAACACTAAAACCTCGAAGTTCCTGAGCACAAAACTCAAACTCGAAATCCACTTCATCTTCCTTCTAAAATACTCAAAAAGACAGCTTTGAAATAATTCATTTGCCAACTCACTTATCCGTTCATATTTTTCTTTACTGTTACATTTAATTTATATCACATACAATACACTCTTATCGTTTCCATAAGAAACATAGTCAAACAGTCAATTTCATTGCTCAGTGGTTCCAGCGTTAGGGTGGCTACCCGGTGAAACAGCCTTGCCGATACAGAATAATAATACAGAGTACTCCCCCCTGTAAGAAACGGAAGTTGAATTATTCTGAAATGTCGGAGAACGCACGCGACCGTGCCACGGAAGCAAGAAATCCGCGATACGTTGCCGGGGTGAACGTTTCCCGGCGATAAAGCGCACGTTGCGCACCTCTGCACGGTTCACGAAGGAGGCGATTGAACGTGCGCGAACGAGTCAACAGTGATCCCATCCCTTCCCCTCCATTGCTTGTCTTCTACCCGATGTCACGGTGCGGCAAGGGGTTCCCCCTACGGGAGGGACCGACCGGGAGTGTGTCTGGGTAGAAAATGGAGACTGAAAGACGTCACTTTTCGAATTATCTTGCACGCCGACCGTAAAACGTTCTGGTCCGGTAATAGCCACGGAAATTTGTTGCGGTAAACCGGCTAGACGCCGTCGTGCCGCTTCTTATCAATTTTGTAACGTAACAACCGGTAGGGGAATATTTCAACTGAAACGAACGCGTCGATGTGAACCGGCCGACGTCATTGATTTTCGTTGGAATTATTCCACCCCGGTGACTGAGTAAAGTATTCGCATAACGGTAGCTCTCTCGGTTAGCACTGACTCAGCCAGCGAACGATCGTGTTCTTCGAGAGCTTTCGTTTCCGTTCGTTATTATTATTCGATTATTCTTGGAACAATAGGGAGTAAGAATCTTTCTATGACACACGATAGTACCTGACTTGGCGTACTATTTACTTTCGCCACTAAGCTCGTGTATCATTTTACTATCGACAATTTGGAATAAATGCAACAAAATTGTCCATTCTACTTCGAGTGGAAATTTTATTTGAAGATGATACAATGATAATAGCAAAATAGTTGTCCGCTTTGATCAGTGGGTAATGAATAACATCGATTGTTGTTAAGTTAGTCTAGAAATCTTCATGAGTCTCACTCGTTATTGTACGGCAAGGGGTTAAACAGATTATCGGACAATCGTCTTTCAACGCTAGATTTGCGGAGTCAGTTTGACTCATATTGGATTTTATCAGCATTATTTGCTAAATGTTTGGGTCAATTTTGATCGATGCAGTTATATAAGTACGTATCCTATTGTCTATGTTCGAATCTCTAATTTCAAGACCTAAATGAACGAGTATCTTTCTGAGAATGATAGAACAAACTGTATAGTAAATTTCCGTAAATCTAGTGTCAAACAACAGGTAAAACAAACGAATTTCCAAAAACAAGCTGAAGTCTTAATGCATCCCCGTGCAATCGTCATCCATCCCAGCCAGCCTCATCACGAGATCAAACGTCGGCGCCGCGGTGTCGTTCAACCCCGGACGAGGCTATTCTCGACGAAGAATCTAGACGTTGGTACAATTCCTCCGAAACCCTACGCAAAAATCCCGCGCGAAACACCTTGCAACCACATGTGACAACAGCTGGACACAAAGGTTCAGAGGAAAGAATCCCTACCCGTGTCATTCTCGTTGATATCAATGGCGCCTAGCGTCGCGCGCCAGTTGCAGGATCAGTCAATAGAATCAGCTGCAATTCTAAAATCCTACACAACAGAGCTCAGGAAACTCCTTCGAACTCGGATCAATGCATACGAAAACAAGAACACCATCCTCGTTGCCTACCAACCTAGCGTACCAGATCAGTAGCTTCAGCCACGATCCCTCCAAAAGCCACGTAGCTCCAAAGAAACAATCCCGCTATCAACCTAACACACATAAACCAATAGGTCCATCTCCAAGTTCACCTAGAATTCCTGGAAAATCCTCCGAAAAGACCCGCGAACCACCTGCCAGCCGCGAAGAGCGATGTGCAAAGATCCAAAAGAAGAATCCCCAATATCCCCGTTCCCCAATCCAACATACACCAGCATACCCAACTACAACTCCTCGAAAGACCGACAAAAAGAAACGCTCGCGGAACACCTGCGCAGAGGAGCGCTGAAAGATCCGAGAAAACAATCCCAGCTCCATCATCCCGTCGCCCGGCGCGATACGGGGTTGATCAGCGGAATCAGGAAAATAGTGATATTACACTAGAACCAGTCAGTCAGTCGTCGGTTCCTCTTTTTTCTGCCGTGACTGATACAAGTTCCCGGCGCGGAAGGGCCGCGAGGGCAGATAGGAGGGCGGCAGGGCGGGAGGACGGTGGTTGCCGCGAGGGGTGAGAGAGAATCGACGAGGGTAAGCGGACGATGGAGAGCAAGGACGACACGGGGGAACGAGCAAGCAGGAGCGACGTTGGTTTGCCGGCTGCTGCTGCTGCCGCTGCCGCTGGTGGCGGCGATGGTGGTGGTGGTTGGTTGGCGGTGTGGTAGGGGACATACAGACCACCGGGGGAAATAACGATAGCACCAGCGTCGAGCGCGGCAGCCGGCAACGCCAAGGGAGGACGTTACGCGTTATCGACCGCTCGAGACGGAGACGGCGAACGAGCCGTATATATACGCGGGGGCACCCGCAGGAACGAACGAGAAACCGAGACCCGCCGTAGGAAATACACCGGGAAGGGACGAGGTAATGCCTTCCACCCCCGTCCCGGGGAGAGAAGGGTCGCGATAACGTACGACGTCGCGCATTCGGTGCCCGGAGGTGTGAGCGAGCGAGAGGTGCCGGACGACAGGCGGGACAGAGACCGACAGACACTTCTGACTTATTCCGGTCTGTTCAACCCCTCTTTGTGTCCACCGGAGTCAGTCGCGCATCAGTTTTAGAATTTTCCGTGCACAAGCACAGGTGCGACCGGCGGACGCCGGGTTCACGGGGCTCCGGGGGTCGAACGACCGGACTCCTCCCGGATTATTTATCGGAAGTCGTCTTTTCCGCTAAGTTTCCACGGTTTTTGCTCGTAGAGTAGCTTCTTTGGGGTTCGGGCGATGGATAGGTTGGAACTGGGGGTTGGTTTCTGGAATGGCAGAGGATGAATGTAAGTGGAGATTAATGGGATTGATAGTTTGGAGATTAGGTCGAGATTCGTTGAGTTAGTAACGCGAATTGATTCCGTGAGATTCCTAGTTTAAGGACGGAGAGAAATATCCGAGGGAATATTATTTCACCACTCCGCCGATTCTCCCCGAGATAAACATTTGATTTGTCGGGAAGTGGTGGATTATCGGAGATTTAAGAGCTCCACTAGACGCGACTGCTGAGACTTCCGAGAGTAAGCCTTGTCCCTGCGGGGAAGGCGTCCTGACGTTTTGCCAACGTTGCTTTTAACGATTCCACTTCGAAGTACGATTCGATGTGTAATATTCTCAAGTTTCTATCAGTCTCCGACGCGTGTGTAAATATTCTAACTTATAACAATTCGTTACAATGCAACTGGTAAATTCGTACAGACGAATGTAACCTAACGAGAATTGTCCAGCGTTTATTGTTGCACATTAATATTCCACTTTCGCGAAAGTAACGACGAAAGAGATATCCGATATATCCGAACGTATCGATATTATAATTCAATACAAGCAACGCACTCGAGGAATCACTGGTTCGGCGTTGTTAGGGTGCAACAGGCTCGTTTTATTTGCACAATAACGCGACGCCAGCGTAAACGACACCGATGTCGTTAAAAGAGTGTCGTTGTTAGCACGCGAAGCGCTGTGTAAACGATGTCGAGCGGTAAGGGTTAATGACAAGAGGCCGTGAAAGCCGTCGGAACCAAAAGTTCGGCGATATCACGTTCCTCTTCCGGCTGATAGAGGATTTGATGGCACCCGATAGGCGCTCCTACGTGTCGCCTCTGTGTACTCTCGGGGCTGTTGCGACGCCCACTCGATTCGCTCCGCCGGCTAATTGTTATCTCCGTTTCTGTTCCGGCGAGCACTAAATGAGACAGTTCTCTATTAGACCGTGAATATACTCATTAGGGTTATTAACCGGCTCGACCGCCGAGCGAGTTTTGTGTGTCTTCGCGGCCCGCCGTTGAATTAAACTTTTAACGAAGCAAATAACCGACACAATACCCTTCAACCCTTGCGCACTTTTCTGGCGATTGTCGCCGACGGTTTTGCAAATTGAATCGGCCCAAGGGCGGCATCCTGATAAAACTGAAGCTTCTTCGAGATTTGCTTTCTCACCCGCCGTCTTCCTTCGAAATTCTTTTAATCCGTTAAACTCGTTTATAAAGTTTCGACGGAATCTTTTCCTCCGTTTTAACCCCTTCGCGTACTATTAAATGCAAGAAAATTTTCCGTAATGGTGGAATAGTTGTTTTTTGATCTGTCGGAGGTGAACAACATTGATTGTTAAATTAGTCTAGAAATCTTCATCGCGAGTCTCACTCGTCATTGTACGTCTAAGGGTTAAAGAAAATGTGATATAAGCATCTCCAAGGGTAGAAATATTTTTCTTCTTGTTTGTGGTACGGTGTATTTTTAATTTTATCACGTTGCGATATGAAAATATTACCTTGCCCTTAAAATGATCTTTCACGGATATATCCTGTTGCTTATTTATATTGACCGCTAATTTTATACGTCAATGACGAACATGAACGGAGGAAGTATAAAAAACAATAAAAATACCATAAGAGCTTGAATGTATCGGAAGTTCTTAAGAAAAGAAAGAAATTTCTGTTATGTTTAAGATTCTTTCGATTATTTCAAAGGAATTCTAATTTCTCTTGATGATTTTCAGTCTGCCAATGAAACTCGATCGTTCGATTTTAGGACGATAAATTGAACAACACGTTTCCTGTATCACTGACAGTGTCCTGGAAGCATTGTAATCATTTCGCAATATATCGACCGATGGATTTAATTAGTTACACACGAAATGTCTCCAGCAATTAAAACACGGTCTCGCATTTCATTAAATATCCCGATATGGAAGTATTCGACAATGCGCCTGTTGTTCCAATCTCTTTTGTTCAATCTCCACCGCAGTAATTATGGATTCTATGGGCATTCAGTGTTCCGATCATTTTCTCGTGAGCGTGATGTATTTCCCGGTGCCGCCCGCGAAAATCGATAATCGCCTGCTCAGCGGCTGGAAAAAATTAATTTAAGTCTAATCGAGCGTCGCCCCGAACGAGCTCGTAATTATCGATCAGACGGAATTTATCGGCGGCTGACAGTACTTTGCTCGGTTAGTTCGGATCTCTTGTTACCATAGACACCGTGGAACCCTTTCTTTTCATGTGAAATTTGAAGAATACATTTGTCTCCGAAGGTAGTTCATTTTCTACATCCCCTAAGTTCTTGGTTCATTGTCCGATCATCAATTGACATTTCTACTCGCAGCGGTACTTGTTAACCTTTTAGTCGAAAGTTCTTTACTAGGAACATTCGACATTTTCGATTTCGATTCAAGACAAATTATCCCCATTTTACACGATTTGTTCGATCTACCGTAACTATCTCAATTTTCTGTGCTCCTATAGGTAGAGTATACTTGTTTCTCAAAGTAACTTGTGAGAAAGATACGTAAATTGGGAAACCAAGCTGTTTTATTTCGACGTTTTACACTGATGCATAGTAACCCCTTGTACTCGAGAGCTGACTCTCAGTCACCATTTCATTTGTTACAGCAAAGTTATAAAGTCAGATGTTTTAAGTTTTGTACAATGCAGTGTGTTAAATATTGAATAAAATATCTCCGTTCTCGATAAGTGAGTTCCAAAAATATTGTCCATGTCTCATCGGGAAACGAAGCTTTCCAGTGAAAAACTTCCGAGAGCAAAGGGTTAATATTACATGCAAACCTTTATAATCCTAGCAAATCAAGTGGTAACTAAGAGTCGCCTCCAAGTGCAACGAACCAAGACAATCCCATAACATTCTATACACTTTCCGCAATCACTCGATGACTTCGATACAACAGAAACAATCACGCCACAGAGTCAACCAGAAACTAACCTCAATAAAAATCTCCAACTTCCTGCTCGTCTCTAACCAAACGTTCCTCGCAGTTTCCCTTATTTCCAAATCACACGAAACTCCAACGAGCCCCAAAACAAACCCTCGTTAGACCCGAAGGAACATCTCCCAACCTCCCCATACCTTCCGTCTAGGCGCACTTGAACCGACAGAAACCCATTGCTCGTCCGAAAGAGGACACGCCACTCGAAAGCTGAAGAAGAAAACAAGAGAAACACTCGGATATTAGGAAAGTCGGAAGTTCCAAGCAAAGGGGTCGCCCGACAAAGAGGAGCAGCGAGCCGGTCTAAAATTTCGAGAAACGGAAGCGCGGCAGACGAAGAAGAAGGTTGCCCGGCGGGCCTGGTCACCGAGCGTCTTCATCCCGCCGAAGACTGCAAGAAGTCCGAGGGGCGGAGGGGAAGTCTCGACGGGGATAAGCGTCGTTCTCCTTTATCGTCGGAACAGAAGCTTCTCCCCGGTTTTCCCCTATCGTCTGTTTCCACGGTTGATACCACTGTGCAGCCTGCTAGAAGAGACGCCAGGAGACGAGACGGTACTTATTATCGGCGGACTCCTCCATTCCCGATCATTTTACCGGGAAGAACAGCGTCCGTGGCCCTCCTACGGGGTTTTCCGCTGGAAAGCCCGGCAATGCTCCGGTCGCCATTCAGACGAGCCGTTGAAAGGGTTGATTGCTTATCTAGGAAGAAACGGAAATCCAGCGGCGTCCTTGCTTAAACCGGTCCCCCCGTTCCGCGTCCGGTGTTTCCGTGTGCACACGCCGGTTGCGTATCGCCGTCCTTATCATCTCCAGCGGCGCGCTGGAAAGCTTTCTACTTTCAGTTTCTAGTATCGCGCTCTCGAAAACCCTTCCCTTCCCTTCCGCGGCCGGTCCGCCCCTCTCCGGGGGCAGGAGCCTCTTCCGCCGCCTGTAATCATGCAGCTGGCCAGGGGCGGAGGGATAGCACTCATTGTCAGCAGACATTACTCCCCCTAGGACACTCGTTGCGCCCTTTTTGCCGCGGTTGAATTTCGTATCGCGGAGGGTGGAAGGATAACGGAAGATACAGAGGCGCGTGTACGTGCCTCGAATTACTTAGCCGACACGCGAGATACTCACTTATCCGGCGGTAGTCTCGTCACGTCTCGCGGTATTGATGGCTCTACGTTTTCCTCGTTCCTTTCGGCGGTTTCCTTGGGCTTTTCCCGTTGGTCCTCCTGCTGGTCTTTTCCGACGGACTTGGGGTCGTTGTAGCTGCTCGTGGCGGATTTGTTCGATTGTAATGAGGATAAAGTACTTTTGTTCCGAAGGTTTTGTTGTAACACTGGAACTACCGTACCGGTCGAAATGTTTCGATTTTTTTTGGCAGTTATTGATATCTTCGAAGCATTGAATGTTCGAAATGATTCTGAAAATAGTTTCGTTTCAGTACTATGACGAGTGTCTGAAGGAACTGGAAATAATCTATTGTTACAATTTTTATAGGAATTGCGTATTAATCGTGTTAAATGCTCGGTAGTTCTAGTGTTAGGGATTCCTTCGCTTGGAGTATGGCGTTAACTTTGCACCAGCGTTTCCCAACGTGGGGCAATTCGATTTTTAACGCTGCATTTACGGACGTTTGTTCTATACTTTATTCTATTGTTCCTAGATAACTAAAGGTTCGTTTATATAAATTGTGAAGATTATAGCTTCAAAACCGAAGTATTGCAATGCGTATTCGCATAATTGAACGAGTCAAAATCGACTCAAACTGTTACTGAATAATGTTTAGAAAATTCAATATCAGTGTTAAGAGCGATTTGAAATATTACTTTATATATTTCGCAATATTTAGGCAGGTGAACGGAATAGCGAAAAGAATGTAATAAATAATATTAAGAATATTATAATATAATTTTAGAAAGTCTTAGGTGGGCATGGCATAAAAAGGTTGGGAAACACTGCTTTAGACGATCGATGGGGATATGATCACTCAACATTAAAACTACCGAATAGGTCTAAATGACTTCGTGAATCCTTCTCTTATAATTATTTAAGAGACAACGAATGCTTCTCTGAGAAAGTATTGAAGAAATTGATTTAGTAACATGCAAAGTGAGTCGTTATACTCTCAGAGTTTCTATAGACAAATTTAACACTAGAACAACCAAGAGTGAAACCATTTCCAAATTTGATACTCTAAGAATGCAGCTATTAAGATCTCAATTGCCTTATGATTCATTTCGGGCATTACTAAATCAATTTCTTCAATAATTCCGCAGAGAAGCATCTGTTACCTTTTCAATAATTCAGGAAGAAGAAAGGAACAGGTCAATTTGATCCATCCGGTAGTTCCGTTAAAAAGTTCACTTCGAAAGTTCCAGTTGCAAGATTGGAAGATTAAGAGATTGAGCTGCAATTTCCGCGCAGCTTTAACCCTTTGAACTCTGTAGGCTCCAATACTGCACCAGTTATAATATTAAATACTTTAATGAATCTCAAAGAAACTACCCTAAAATTATCAGATTCCCCGCACATCCGAATCTTGTACTAACAAGGAAAATAAAAGATCGAAGGAGTGCTATAGCATTTCTAATTTTCGCTGGGAATACTATAAAAATTAGTTGCAGTTGCCGATAGATCGCAAGGCAACCTGGAGTGCCAAGGGTTAAAGTTGCGTATCAAAACGATTGATACGCTCCGACGTTCCAATTTATTATTCATATTTCCCGCACTTCCCGTTGATTCCGGTGCTTTGATATCAAGACTCTCCGGCCGACAAAGTTCAGGGCCCTCCGACGCAAGTAATCCCGATCGATTAAAAGCGAAGCGTCCAGGGGGGGCTGTGAATATTGATGGAGGATCCTCGAAGATCAATGCTCGGATACCCTTGCAGGCGATCGAGTATCACATTTTCATATCTTTCGCTTCACGTTTTCTTCGGCGACCGTTTTTGCAGACGAGGCTGACTCGGAGGTATCGGATAAAGGCCGGTGTGCCGACTTTAATTTTATTGGACGGCACGAACGGCTCGGTGGTGACCCGCGGGGGTGTCGAACGGACCATCGGCGATCCCAACGGGGCTGAATTCCCCTGGAGGCCCCCGCATCCGAAGGCAGCGCTCGAGGATGGACCATTATTACCGTGCGGCGCACGCGACACCAACGAGCCCATGCTGCACGAGGAGCTGCGCCATTGCTTCAAGGGTGTCTACTTTAGCGCACACTGGGTATATCGATTTCTTGTTCGAACTAATTTTTCAGGCCGAGGATCCGGGGTAGCGTGGTTTCCCGTGGAACTTGGGAATAACGGGTATCATGTGAAAATCAACCCTTTGCACTGGACAATATTTTCCATTGAAAATATTCATTACTTTCTGACTAAATATTAACGATATTTTTCGCAACACGATCGATTATCTTCTGTAAATTAAGAGACAGAACTATTTTACTTCGATGTTTCATGTGTTGATACGTTACACAAGGTTTAATATTGAATTGAAAATTTTATAAGTTTGAAATTAAGGCGCCCCTCGAGTGCAAAGGGTTAAAATACACAAAACGAAAGAAATATTAACACTATTTCTACCGAAGGTGTCGACACTTTCCGAAATTTTAACTTGCAATTCTTTTCTCAGTTTAATAATTTTTCACCGATTGAATTTTTGACATTTCCTGTAGTTAATGTTATAATCGTTATTGGTCAAGTCGGAGGTCAGTTCAGAATATACGACTAAGGTTGGAAAATAGTTTTATGTCGAAAATTCGACAGGTGTCGAATTTATTATTATAACAGTATTTCATTTATTATTATAACAGTATTTCTTATTTAGTATTATTTTTTGTTCCGTTAGTGCCCCCCCTGCAAAGCATTCACACCGCAGCTCGTGGACACGTATCAGCGAATCAGGGAGAGGAGCCACGACTTCGAGGTGATCTTCGTGAGTTCAGATAGGTAACATAATTCTCTGCATTATTCTTCTCGTTATTCTAATTGGTTGGACGTCTAAATGTATTGTAACTATTGAAATGTACTCCCTGTGTATCGCGGTGGAAACTGATAAACGTGCATGTGAAAAGAAAATGCGAAGCAAGTATAAGGGCAAATTTTGCTGAACCGTGCACTGAATTAATTCGTTCCTAACGATCAATTTTTATTGAAACATAATTTCTGTTCCCAGGAGTGAAGAGTCTTATAACGTTTATATTGAATCGATGCCTTGGTTGAGGATACCTTTTAGTCAAGAGGAAAGACGACGAAAATTAGCGAGGGCCCTCGACGTACAAGCAATACCAACTTTAGTGATACTCGATCCCCGGGATAATATTATAACTTTAGACGGTCGGGCGGAATTGATCGAGGATCCCGAAGGGCTGGTAGATAAAAACTTCCTTGAATTTCAATATTCTTAAGAAATTTGTTTGCCGCTCCTGAAGTTTCAAATTGAATAATCTTCGGTGGAGTGGGCTTCGGTTTTATTTTTCGTTTCGCTTTTCAACCGTTCCTCCGGCTCCTCATTAAAACTGTTTACCTCGGGATAGAAACTTCTTAAATTATTCGAAAATTTATATACTTTTATTCATTGACACGTTAAGCGCCATGAGAATCTTGGCCGTTTAGAGTCATTCCTTTGTAGCAGAGAAAAGCAGGGATGATTATTAATTATTTGATGTTGCAATTCTTGCAGTATTGTCAACTTCGTTGCGTTAACTTTGCCCTATGATTTGTTCCTGAATTGTGATCGATACAACTTTGTCATTAATAATTTATTGGAAAGAGAAAAATTGCATATCCTGTGTCCACCTTTGCTCTGAAATATAATAATTGATAGGGGGAAAATAATATATCATTTGAACTCAGAAGAATTGAGCAATATTTATGTTTGTTAAATTCTGTTTAAAATCTTCACCGCGAGTCATCGGTGACTAACATGACGCTTAACGCGTTAAAATTATTTTTACCCTTGATATCGTTCGGATAATTTTCTCCGTTCGTTATGTAGAATTTCCCGTGGACCAGCCGCTTGGTGAATATCTTAACAGAAAAATACGCTACTTCGTTGCACGATGCACCGGCAATAATACTATTCGTAGGTAAGTCTGTCCGAAACAATTTCCTAATTTGTTCCTTCTTCTCTCGACTATAACGATGACAATAAACGATGATATTCCGACAGAAGGCGATGACTGCGAGATTCAATTCGCGGAGGGTGTATTATTGCCTTCCGCACAAGCGTACAGGAAAGATAGACCTGACTATGATCCAAATTATGATGATCCAGATGATATTTTGCAATTTTATATAGCGTTAGATGTGAGTATTAATTTATGTTACTGAATAATACATTTGTATATAAATGTATTCCATGTTTAACCCCTTGGCGTACCATTTACTTTCGCTACCAAGCTCGTGTAACGTTTTGCCATCGACAATCCGGAAGAAATGCAGCACAATTTTCCATTCTACTTGAAGTGGAAATTTCATTTGAATATAGTAAATTGATAATAGCAAAATAGTTGTTTGCTTCAAAATGTTAAATTAGTCATTGCACGGCAACGGGTTAATAACTGAAATATAAATGATTCACGAACATTTCACTTTGTAACATTTTTGTAAAGCTAATTGCATTCATCGACCAAGTAGATACATTTCCCTTTTGTTCTCGTTCTAACGTACACGCGAGTACAACCAGTAGAATCGATATGTAAAAGAACAGTGCCACTGTAAAGTTAAACAATCTTTGTCAAAGGGTGAAACGTCAGACATCCTCCGGGAATTCGTTGGACTAGACGATGCTGTGCCTCTTCTAACGGCGATCGACATACCTCGAGGAGTATACGTCGTGATGGAGGACGGCGCCGAGATTACTGTGGATTCTGTACAACAATTCGTAGACGGGTTTCGTAACGATAAATTGCCGATAAACAAAATAACCACGGTTCACAAAACTGACAAAAGCGACCACGTTTCTACTTGAACATCCGCGCGAACCGGCGGATAAGTTTTATACAAATTATTGAAGACCATACGCGAAGGAAGGAGCAGTTAGGTTTTTAAGTGGTCATTATACAACCACAGAATAAAGAAACCCCAAACCTCTCTTCTCAATCCTATCTCTGTGATACCATTGCTCCTTTGAGTAGAAAGGATATCCCGCGCAGAACCGCGCATTGTACTCGTACACCCCTTGTGGACGTAACCAAAAGACATGTATTATATATACCATAGTCAATAAAAATTGAGCGAATTGTATTTTCAAGTGTACACATGCGCACGGATATGTTTAATATATTATGTATAATGTATTACTTAATGAACGCCAAATGTGAACATGTCGAATGTATCTCGAGAGATACAAAGTGCTCATCCATCCTGTCCCCCCGTACAGGCAAATAGTCACTGATTTCGTAAAATCTCGTGTCTTAAGATTTAACATAACTTTTGCAAGGTGAAGAATAAATATCTATAACAAAAAAAAAAACAAACAAACAAAAATGGAAGAAATTCATTGAAATCTTTTTATTTCACGCATTCAGTTATTTTCATATAAAAAGTATATCTATTGTCATTTCTTTTACATTATACGTTGTACCGATCGATCGACTGGTCAACGAACTTCGAAACTACGGTTCGTACGTTGAATATATTTTCGCCTCGTCTCGTTTCTGATTCGTCTTATCGATACGATCGGTGTTTTCGATCAGCCGTTTCGTACATGAACAAACGTTTTACAATATTCGTTGAAATAACTGCACTTTATACAAATATCTACAGCATGATTAAAGCTACGTGTCATTAAAGGTAAAATGGATATTACTAACTCGAGTCTGTCGAAGAGTTACAGTATGTCACCAGAAATAAAGCATATTGAATTGATCCCGTCACTGTATTTAAAAAAAGAAACGTTGCTGTCACTATTCGTACTAGTTTATCTACAAAATAAATAATAGCCGGAGAATTCTTATTTTCATACATCAAATGAATCGCTAAAAAGCTTCACGCTAGGAGAGCTGCCAAAGCGTCCATAAATTTTGTCCTTTCTTCGATTTTCAGTCTTATTACTGGAACAGAAGCATTTCCTTTTAATCGGAAGCATTCACGGTGAAATCAGCAAATTATCAAACAATGCTTACTTGTAGTGTCAAAGTAGTCTGCTTCTATATAAGAATTTGTATTTTTAGCTGCTTGTTCGAAGGCTCTTCCAAATAGACTGTAATAAATGAACATTATTGTAATTAAATGGTATATATATTTATGATCCACTGATAATTTATTGAATATCTACCTTCTTGGTTGATCTTCACACACCGGTGGTATGCCAACCATTAGACACGTACCATCCTGCGCGTCGTATACTGAGGAGACCACAAGCGGCCATTCTGGTGCTCTTCTAAGCTTCGAGGAATCAACATAAGCTTTTAAAATGAATTGAGCGAACATCAATAATGGATGTGGATGCGCGAACACCTGACTATCGACGCTCCCCTCAGGTATGATTATATAAAGAAACGAGCCAGCGCTTCTGATCTGTTTCATTTGTAAAATACCCTGGGCAGTTTTAAAAATGCTACTAAGCATAACTTTCGCTTTCTCTATTCCGCTTTCTAGAATGTCTTTCTTAGTGCGCGATAAACAATCCAAAGCATCTAAAAAGCAGCTCTGTGGTAATTTCTCTTTCGACTACAAAACCAAAACATTCACATGAAAAACAATTCAATATTACTAATATATAATGCCTAATGAATGATGTATATTAATTCTTCACTTACAGAAGATTCCAATAACGCCAGCATAGCGTAAACTATGTCTGAAGCACAGTACTTAAACCTATAACCGTATTGAAGAGTAAAACTTGTTCCGATAATAGTGTCTACTTTATATTTTCCTGCTAACTTTTCGATCATTTGTCGAAATTCTTGTCTAAGCGAGAGATCCATGGCGGAAAATCGTTGCTTCGATTGCGCTAAAGGTAAACCCATTTCTGCTAGGAGTTCCTTTAATCTTTGCTCTCCTCTGATCGACCATAATTTTAATGAGACAGCAGTTGGCACTGAATGTTTTAGGCTAGCTTCTACAGTCCAGTGTCGATATAAGGCAAGCGAAAGACTACAATTTATGTAAGGAATAATATAATGCAGAAATTTGGTAATTAAACGTGATTCGGAAGAAGGTACTATTTGAAAGGATACTCTTTGTCATAAGTAATTCGAATTGTACTTTGCTGCTGTTGTTGCTGTTTCTCGGTTTCACCTCCTTGCTTATGAGTTAATCTAGATACATGAGAGTGAAGAGATCCCTCTTCGAGAACGCTCAATCGTGATTCTACCTTACCAAGTATAGCCTGCTCTGTGGAGCTTACTATAGCCCACCAGAGCATATCCAAATTGTCTTTTGACATGCTCCATGCCATTTCAAAAACGAGCATTGCACTCTGAAAGAATAAAGAGTATAATGAAATGAACAATATTTACTACAATTGTATTTAACTTGTCAAATATCTGTTACAACATACTGATTTGCCATAATAACTGTACTGTGTATAATTGAATAGAATAGTTGCTCTATTTTCAGCCCATTTTCTTCGTTCCGCTCTCTTGATGATATCTTCTTCATTCAATCTTCGCCTCTTCGTTTGGGATTCTTCATTTTCTAAATCATCGTCATCTTCGTCAGACTAAACATAACATATTCTTTTATTGTTAGGATGTTTATGCTATGTTAGTGTTATCATGTTAAGGTGAAGAAATTTACAGAATCATCCCTAAAGACTTCATTATATTCTGGAATCTCATCATCTTCCTCAGGTTTACCAAGTATACGAACTTGATCTTCTGAATATATATTACATAAATCATAAGGCCTATGGCTATCAAGAATATAAAATATCACAGATTCTGCAGGTTGCAATAATTCCACTAAGTCCAAAGTCCCACCACAATTTATAAAAATAACATTTTTTATCTAGGAGAGTAACAATTATCAATCATTAATTCTATTAGACAAGAATATATATGTTTCTTCATATTTTCATTACCTCCTCACAATTTTCTTCAAAAGCATGAACCATATCCTGAATACCTTGGACAGGCACAAGAGTATATATCATGTTATCATTTTTAAAAAGCTGTTGCAAAATTCTGCATGCACAAATGGCATCAACATCAAAGTTAACAAGTAATAAGCATCTCTATAAAAGAAGAATATATATTATTTAATATAAGTTACAATATATTATCTCATTAAAGAATGTAATCGCAGTAACATTACTTTCTTTGCTTAATGTCAACAATATGTTTGAAATTTTATACAAAGTAATGTAACGTATGTGTGTTTGTAACTTATTAGTGAAATAATTCAAACACTATTAACAAAACACAACAATGATTTACAAGTAATTTCCAAATGTAATTACATTGTTCAAAATAAAAAAATAACAATGAAAACTAAAAGTATTTAACCTAGATAAATAAAACAGGTTAATGAACTTTTGGAAAACGAGTTTGAAAATGTTACTCACGTCATCTCTTACTAATCGATAAAATCCTCTTTCTAAGTTCTCCACAAACATTTTGCAGTAATTTTCGACATGGGAATATTTTTTATATTTACTTCTTTCAATCCACTTTACTGCTACTGGACGCTAACGTGCTATTCACAGGACTAAATGTATAACAATACACTGCTAAACAAGCAGAAAGTACTGCAACTGCCCAATTACGAACAATCATCACACAATTTTATAATATGTCCGAGATAATTAATTTAACCATGTCACTTTCCATGCAAAGTGTATATAAAATTGCATTGTTAGAACTTCTGATATAAGTATTAAACGTCTTGAGAATTGGAGGGAAATTGCAGTTGAATTTGAAAATAGCCTATGCCTGAGGAATACTCAAGATGGACTACAAATTTATGTATTTATGCGGACAAAAATTATATTTTCTCAGTTTTATTTTGTGCTATACTTGTAGTATTTAATTGTTTCCTGCAATTACCTTACAATATTACGTGAAATCAATACTATTAAAAATTTTTATCTTTCTTTTGGTATTATTCAAATATTCATGTTGTATAGTAGATCTATATTGTATGTTATTCATGGAATTAAACCACAGAAAGACGCAGACGCTCCCGCGTGTTTGGTATCTTAACCGTTTATTGGAGTGCACGTGTTGATTCTCTTTACATAAAAATGGCAGAAAGTGGTAATTATCATGAAATTAATTTGTTTATTATGTTTTTTAGTGTAGTGTTTACCGCTCTGTACTATTTAATATTACTCAAGACATTTATTTTACACATAAAAATTTAAGAAAACATTTTCTTTCTGATATAAGTATCACTGAAATTCGTAGCGGTAGACACGTGTTTCTATGTCTAGTTAGAGTCCCGATTAATGATACTACTTTAAGTACAACATGCTGTACGCGTTTTATGGGCTTACATTACATTAAAATTATTTTTCCACGTGTGCACATGACTAGTATGGCCCGTTATTTATGTTGACGATTGAAAGGAACATAGTTCATAGGTTAATTTTTGTTTCTGTTGTGTAGATAAAAGTAAGAAGAAAAATAAGAAGAAGTCACTTGGGGAGATGCAAGTGGCAATGAAGTGTGAAGTAGAACCTTCCAATGTGGTTGTTAAGCTTGAATATAAGGATTGGCCTCTTTTGTTCAAGGTATGCGACAAATATAAATTTATGTTAGAATAAATATTATTGTATTTTTTGTGAAGTGATTAAAAATAAGTTTATTGTTATTTCAGAATTTTAATAAACTGCTCACTAGAACAAAACATTTTACTCCTTTAACCAGTGGTTCAACGCCATTACATCGTAATTTATCCGAGTATATAAAATCTGGATGCATTAATCTCGATAAACCATGCAATCCATCTTCACACGAAGTTGTGGCATGGATAAAGAGGATTTTAAAAGTAGAAAAGACGGGTCATTCTGGTACATTAGATCCTAAAGTATCTGGTTGTTTAATAGTATGCATTGATAGAGCAACCCGGTTAGCTAAATCGCAGCAATCTGCTGGCAAAGAATACGTTGCAGTTTTTAAATTACACTCTGCTCCTGAAAGCTTACAGAAGGTAATAATATTTACTACACAGAAACTGTTTGTATCCGTAGAAGAAACTAATTTTATGTAACAAATAATATAGGTGAGTCAAGCACTAGAAAAATTGCGTGGTGCATTATTTCAAAGGCCGCCGCTTATATCTGCGGTCAAGCGTCAACTTCGCGTCAGAACAGTCTATGACAGTTGGTTCATTGACTATGATGAAGAACGAAATATGGGAGTATTCAAAGTTAGTTGTGAGGCTGGTTCTTACATTAGAACTATCTGTGTTCACCTTGGCCTCTTCTTAGGCACTGGTTGTCAAATGCAAGAACTCCGTAGAAACCGTTCAGGAGTACAATCTGAAAAAGATGGAATGGTTACCATGCATGATATACTAGATGCTCAGTGGTTGTATGAAAACCATGGGGACGAATCGTATTTAAGGAGAGTGATTAAACCTCTGGAAGCTCTCCTTGTAAATCATAAGAGAATTATCGTGAAAGATAGCGCAGTATGTATTTATTATTCATTTTTCACAATAAAATTTATAGTAGAAAAGCGTATCTTTATAAATCTATGCAACTGTATTGATAGGTAAATGCTATTTGCTATGGGGCTAAAATTATGCTGCCAGGTATACTGATGTATGACGATGGCATAGAATTGAACCAAGAAATTGTAATAGTGACAACTAAAGGCGAAGCTATAGCACTTGGTAAATAGATTTTCAAAGTAATATAGCAATGCCATACATTATTTGTAGCACATTTATGACATTTAATACTTTTACTTTTACAGAATAATTTAATTTTTTTTTATTCTCATAGGGATAGCATTAATGACCTCCCCTACAATGACTGCTTGTGATCATGGTGTAGCTGCCAAAATAAAAAGAGTAATCATGGAAAGGGATGCATATCCAAGAAAATGGGGTTTGGGACCAAAAGCATCTATTAAAAAGCGTATGATTGTTGAAGGAAAGTTAGATAAATATGGAAAACCAAATGAGAATACACCTGCTGATTGGTTATCCAATTATCAAGACTATTCTACAACTGCAATCAAGGTAGTCATTACATGTTCATTTTATTTATTTTATACAAACGTGTGTTCCTACAAAAATAAGTAACTGAAACATCGTTTATTTGAAGACTGAGGAAAATGGAGTTACCGATGCAACTGCAAAGAAACGCAAATGGGAAGAAACAATACCACAAACTGCACCAGAGGTTGCAGTAAAAGAAGAAGAAACCGTCGAAGACCCAGAAACGGTATCACCCAAAGAAAAGAAAAAGGAAAAGAAAGATAAGAAAAAGAAAAAGAAAAAGGATAAGACAGAATCCGAAGCAGAAGAATCTTTAGTAATGAATCCTGAAAGTACAACAGAGGTAAGCTAGTTTATGACTCAAAGTTATAGGAAATAATATATTAATCAATGTCTTTTTTTGTATAGGAAACACCGTCTAAAGAAGAGAAAAAGAAGAAAAAGAAAAAAAAAGACAAAGATCAAGAAGCACCAAGTTCAAGTTGAAAACAATTTGATAAAATATATAATTGTTAATAAAACATAATAATCTTTCCATAAATTTAGAGAAGAAATAAGTGATCTCGTTTAAAGAAAAATTCTACAGAAAGTGAATCTGATTTTACAAGATTTAATTTGTAGAAAAGAATTCATCTTCTCTAACATATATTTTCCACTGTATTAAGTTAAAGAGAATATTTTATATGTCTGTAAACTTGTACAGATCGTAAATCAAACTATTTACATTTAGTAACTATTTTGATTACGCTTGAAAACTTAACTTACAGTAATACTGTATTATTTTTTATAATTGGCAAAATAAGAATGAAATAAATATTACTGTTAGACGTTAAGTTTTATACATTTCATGCTGAAGGTGTGTATATTGATACAAAACTTTGTATCGATACATGTATATAGTGAATGAACTCCATTTGCAAATCATCAAAATACTTTGAAAATATAATAAAATATTCCTATATAACCTTAGTATATTATTATTTTTAATATCCAATAATGTGCAACGTGGAACACTTGAATTCTATATCATTTACATTATTATTTTATACTAGCGCAGTTATTTCAGACATGTATATATTTTATTGTAGCAAATGTTAAATTATATATGTCTGAATGCTGTGAAATTTTACATATATTTGAAATAAAGTATATATATATATATATATGTATGTACCTATATAGTATCTATGTTTTAATCTATCCAATTTAAAAAAATATACTAAAAACGTAAAAAAAATAGCAAAGCCTTTATATATTCCATCCATCATTTTTGGGTACAGATTATGAACACGTACAGTTTAAAAAGATGTATATATTTTCAATAATATATTGCAAATGGTGTTTTAAGAAATAGTTATTTGAATACAACGGTATCGAGCATAGCTCCCAAACACTGAACAATGTTTGTAGCCATAAGTGTGTCCACTTTTTCTTCTAAATGTCGTTTTGGATCTTGTTTACCCACATTCTTTATAGCTAACTGTTCAGGTGTCATTTTTTCTTCGTCTTCTAATGCCTACAAATAGAAATTTTCAAATTATTAAATATATTCAAGAACTTTAATTCTCAATATATATATTAATACACTTTACCTTGTTATAATTCTTGGCAAGTTCAAGCATTTCAGAGACAATATTTTCATTGAGTCTACTATGTTCAGAATATTCAGCAAGTGTCAAACCATCCATCCATGTTTTCTTGTGTAGATTTAATAACATTTTCTGTTCTAATTCATTTTTGCGATAATTGATGCTAATGCTATAATAATGACGGTTTAAGCCATGAATTAAAGCTTGAACAGAAGGTTTCTGTAGGTGACCTAAATTGGAAGTAGTTTGACGTGGTTCTTGTCCCAAAACCTGTAATTTTGTGTCATATTCATACATATTCTTAAATTAAAATGAAATATTAATTTTTTTATATTTTAGATATAAGTACTTACCATCATATTTGGATTAATTAATCTAAATGCATCGATAACAACTTTTCCTTTCACAGACTGTATAGGATCAATAACAACAGCCACAGCTCTTTCACTGAGAGCTTCAAAAGACTGTTGGGTATTAATATCTACACCAGAAAGCCAGCAACCAAAACCTGGATGAGAATGGTACCATCCTACAACCATTTCTGGTCTACCAGTTTGTTTAAGCATGTCTAACATTTTTGCTTGAAATACTGGATCAACTGCTTCTACGCTAACTCCCTAAAGGCATATAAAAAATATATGCAATGATAAACATATATTATTAACTACTTTCATACAGAAGAATTCTCATTCTTACAGTTCCTGTCTGAGGCATAGCAAATACATCAATGACACGAACAGTATAGTCATCAACAAATTCTCCAAGCATCAAACCCATCACCTCCATAGGTACACCAGCACGTCCATGTTTAAGCATTTTTAAAAGTGCTAACGATGATATGTATACCTGACAATATTAAGATAAAAGTACATTAACAATTCCTTAATTAATTACTACATGATCTGTTATGTTGTTTCATTGTGCAGAATTTTCACTTTATGTTCCAATGCCATTATCTAATAGACAAATAGTCGGTTTTAATTCATTTCTTTTATGGATATTTTTGAAAATAAGGAAATAAATACCAATATGGTTTAATACATAGAAATAA
This sequence comes from Nomia melanderi, assembly GCF_051020985.1. NCBI lineage: Eukaryota > Metazoa > Arthropoda > Insecta > Hymenoptera > Halictidae > Nomia > Nomia melanderi. The sequence continues at coordinate 12,054,758 of NC_135009.1, forward strand.
TTAATTATTTTTACCTGCTCAGCGGTGTCAACAACCGGAGCATCTGAAGGTGGAGGTCCTTGATTTACACCTGGCATACATCCGCCTAATCTTAGAAGTCGATCCATATTTAAATGGTTTTTGTTCTTCAAACGTTTCTGAAAATATTACAAATATATATAATCGTAGATCAAGAACAAAAATTACATTAGTTACTGAATTAAACGTTTACATTTAGGATACATAAGCCTTCGCTAAGGTTAAGTTTACTTCTTGCACGTCAGAAAAGGATTATATCATTTTATAAATATAAATTATATTGTTTCTTTCGCTTACCTATTATATTGTATCACTCGAAGTAAATAATACAATTTATTATAATTGTACAGTGTCAAACAAGTTTTGTCTACGCTTTCCCATGCAGCGTATTGACAACTCTCAAATGTGCACACTCATGAGCGCGGCCTCTGAAAACTGACTACCATTATATACGTATAGACTTTTCCAATCAAGGCAGTGAGTACGTGAAGTTATGAAAGATAATGTACAGCGTACAGTAATTTCTCCGAAATTAGCCGGAGGTCCACACGGTTTAGGTAAATTTAAGAAATTAGTATTTAAGATACGTTAGCGATAAGTATTAATGTGTAAAACAAAAATAATATAAAATTTACTTTACAATAGAATGAGGTTATGAAGCTAGAATGCGAGTACTGGTGAATGTCTTTATCAAAACAGAAGTTTATTAAAGTTGAAATATTTCAAAATTGTATTATTTTATTTTTTAACAATGCAATAAAATGTGTTTTCATGTGAAGAATTATTGATATGTTCTTGCCTTCTTTTATGTCTTATAGGTGATCCAGATGATACTTCATTGAGAAAAGTAGAAAAAGATGTTCTTATAACACAATTAATGCGGGATAAGGCAAAGGAAAACTGTCATGAAGTGGTTGAAGGTAATATTGTACTTCAAAATTGTTATTATTATATATATATATCTATTAAACATGTTATGTAATAACATTTTCTATGTACTTGATTTATAGAATTCTCAAAGTGTTGTGTGGATAATAGCTTTTTAATGGTCGTTAGATGTAGAAAGCAAAATTCTGCTTTAAAATCATGCTTGGTAAAATGGTTCAATGATGAAAAGTTTAAAGAAGAATGTACACAAGAATATTTAAATGATAGAAGAGAGTATCGATTAACTGGTATCCCCAAGAAATCAAGACAGAAAAAATTACCATCCTCATAAATTTTACTCTGTTTTAATGAATGTTAATTTAGAAATGTATTGCAATTGTAAAAAAATGAATAATTAATGATTTTTTTGTAAAGTACTGTATCTTATTTAATGAAATAACCAGGATTTTTATATTAAAAATATATTTCACAGTTACAATGTATTTGTAATTATCTTTTAATTTAATGAATATGTTACATATACTGTTACCAAGAATCATAATCCACATCATCTTCATCTTTATTATTTTTTGGATTCCATCTCCTCCATAATAGTTCTCTTACAGAAAATTCTGATAAAGTATCTACACTGAGTAAGTTAGAAGTTTGCAAAACCGAAGATGGCCATAATACTTGAGCAAATAATATTTCCTAGATTGAGAATATAAAATATAATTCACGACATTTTTTTATATAACAAAGAAATAAACAAAGTAAATAGTGTAAATTAATTACCTTTGCAGCAGTCTCTGACAATCGTTCGAGTCCTAATAAATTATTCCATGTTGGTTTATGCATAGACTTACTCTCATCTCTTACTAATGTATCTCCATCTAAAACATCCACTATTACAATGTATGATGCATGATAAAATGGTGGTCCTTGTTTATACAACACTGAAATATTTTAAAACTTATGGTTTATAAATATGTTTATCATTTAATTTTTGATTTAATTAAATAAATAATAGAATATACTGTGTTGATACTAACAAAAGTCTCCACCATATTTTATTCCTGGCTTCACAACCCATCCTTTGCTTCGAAAATAGTGGTATACAACATATTTTTGTACAAAATTTTTATCAGCTTTGCAAAACAAATGCCAAGAACTATCAATGTCTAACAAATTACCATCAAAGTCTATTAGATTTAAACATCCTAAACCATACAAAAGGAAAAACGTTTCTTCGTATGTAAGGTGAAGAGTTTCTTGTACAGGAAAACTTTCGTTTTCAACTTTAGGTTTTATTTCCTTTAAATAAGTTTCAACTTCTGAGTCACTGTCTGGCAAGACAAGTAATTTACCTTGAACATCTGTATTATTATCAGTAGCACACAGATTGTCCTCTTTAAAATTGAAGGCTTTTAAATAATAAGAATCATCTTTCTCCTCAGTTTCAGTACAATCTTTACTATTGCTTTCGTTAATACTTTTGTTTGCAATGATACATATGTCATCTTCTTTTGTTGAATCATGACTTATTTGATTCATTTCTATTTCTTTATCATGTGATTTATCTTCTTTTTGATTTTTGTTAGAAGAACTAAAATTAGTATCTATTTCAATTATGTCAGGTGTACTTTCTATTTCTAAACTTTCTAAAGAATTTTCTTCGTCTTCAAGATCTACAATATTAGTGCATTCACTTTTGTTTTCATCTGAATTTATATATTTACTATTATTAAGTCCCACACTGAGTTCATTGAATTGTTGTAACCATTCTTGTCTACGCGTCCACTGCCTATTCTTTATTACAGGAGGTGCTCCATATCGTGCTTTTCCAAATGAAGGGAAACCACGAGATAATGAACCTTTGCCAAAATATCCCTGAACAAAAAAATTAATAATTTCAATGAAATGTATACTTATATATAAAACATGTAATGATAATTTGTGATTACCATAGAATGTACTGCAGTGATCTCATTTGGATCAATTATACATGATCCTACTTCTGTAAGGTGAGCAGTGTATGTTACCCATTCATTTTTATCACCCAACACAATTGGAAACAGTGGTTGTTCTTTTATTTTAACTCTTCGTTTCTTTTTCGGTTCTCGTAAATTCATGTTGTTTTTAATAAAATGTGATTCTAAACAATTTTTAATTCTTTTGCATTTAATGTAATACTTTCATGGAACCTTAATTAAGGTTTTATTTTATATTTACACATTATTAGCTCTTAAAATAATATGAAACATTACTAACTGATAGAATCTAATTATAATTGTTCTTTATTTCAAAATAAAAGTTTCATATGAAATCTGGCATACATTTCACGGTATGATCTTGACGTTTTTGACTATAAACTCAGCCGAGCGCGTCAAGCAGACGTTTCCCCTTGCCCCTATGCACTATTAAACCAACGACTGACGGCACTAAGCGGTGACAATCTGGTACTATTTGACTAGAAGTTTAAGCAGTCTAGCACTATGTGGCGCCACCAATCTGGAATAAGGAAGTGGGATTTTTAAAAATTATTGTTGTTTTTTATCTTTCTCACTAAGCAGGAGCAGCAGGAATATTGTCTCTAGGATTTTATTTTTCCTTTTCAGAATTCGGAGCAGAGTTAAATATTTTCTTTATATAATAAATCTAAGCGTTATAATTATAATTTTGTTTATTAATGTGCTATAGTATAAACAATAAAAATTGGTACACAGAATTAATTTGTTTTATTCGTTTAATATACATTGTTATGTATTCATTATTTTGAAGCTATTTCTAACATTTCATTAATATCAACTATCTTTTCTCTTGGTTTCCCTAATTTTTTCCCTCTTTCACACTCTACTCTATCAATTTTTTTCCAGTCGTCGTATGACACTGAATATATACCTCTTTGTTCAAGAATTTTGCGTAGTCCTACTGATCCAGGTTTATTTTCTACCCCTGATAGTTCTTTGCTTATCAATGCACCAACATTAAAGGCATTTGTCATTGTTGATAAGATGACACCCACTGGACCTGTTGCAACCCAACCTGCAGCATAAATATTATCCACAACTTTGCCTTCTGCATTTTTAACACAGCCAATTTTGGTATCAAATGGCACTGATTCATCTATTTGTACAGATTTATATCCAATGCTACGAAATGCTAAACCACATGGAATCTTTTCAAATGAACTAGTAGATACTGCAATTTGTTTGTGTAGATTATCTCCTTCAAGCTTGTTTATTGATAGTTTAATGCTATCAACACTATCAGAACCTAAAAATTCTAAAGGACTTCTCAAAAATATTGGATGTAACTCTTTTATGTCGGGCGTTGTATTTGTAGGTGTTTCTTCTACAGACTTTAACATAAGTTCAGTCAGTCTTTTTCGTGGTCTCGCTAAAGTACCAACAACGTCTTTTACACCTTCAAAATCAGCTGCGCGCCAATAAGTTTTACAACCATCTAACTTTATTATTTCGCGTAGTTCAGCGATTGTAAATGCAACTTGTAATGGTCCTCTTCTGCCTACCAATGAAACTTTACGCACTTTACTTTGCGATAACTGTTCCAAGGCAAACGATGTTATATCAGTATTCTGAAACAGTGATTAATCGCATGTAAATTATTAAAGTATATTTTTATGAAAATGTTGATCGAAGATTTAAAATGTACCTTTAATTTGTCTATTGGTGTTAATAGAATTCTTGCAATGTCTATAGCGACATTACCTTGTCCTAGCACAACTGCTTCTTCTACATCTAAATTAAGTTTTAAATTGCTGTCTGCTGGTACTCCATTATACCAACCAACGAATCGTCGACCCGATATCACATTGTTCAAATTTTCTCCAGGTATATTGAGTTCCTTATCCTTTTCTGCGCCATATGTCTAAAATAACGAATTATTAAATATTTGATTTTAAAAATAAATAGAAATATATACATTTTCATTGTTCATACCAACAAAATTGCATGATAAATTTCCTGCAATTGTTTTATAGTAACATCTTTCCCTACATTAACGTTTCCTATAAATTGAAAACGCGGATTAGATGCTGTTTTCTCAAAAGTGTTAATAACATTTTTAACTTCTGGATGATCTGGAGCAACACCAAAACGTACCAAACCAAATGGTACTGGTAATTTTTCCACTATATCCACATGTACATTGCTGGAAGTCTGTACGAAATAATCATTATACTATGAAAATACTGTATTTATACTAAATTTTTTACACACCTTTAATAATTGTTGCGCAGCATAAAATCCTGCAGGACCCGCACCAACAATACATACTTTTGGTACATGTTCAGTTGAAAATAGACGAATATAGCTACTAATTATACCAACTTTCATGACAGTAATTTACATCGACCTAAAAAAATATATTGCAAATTGTTTTGATTTTCTAATTGCTGCTTGTGTATAAACAAAATGAAATTTGTAAAAAGGAGGCAACCAAGAATTGTTACTTTTTAATATAAATAGAACAGTGTTGTTACAATAACAAATATGCAAGAAAAGATACACCATTTAGAAATGTAAAATTATAGTTTATTATACCAAAAATATTGGTACAACAATAGTTGTTTACATGTTATAGAAATATCATGTATTACTTTTCCTCTTTAATTCCACTATTTTCTTGTACCATAGTGGAAACATAATGAATGTATGATTTTATAACCCAATGATTAATATTCGATATTGGATAGAACAGATCACAGTCTACAAAAAGAGAAAGTATAATAGAAACATAGTACAAATATAAACATTTAACTAGAATGTACCAATTATTCTTACCATATAAAAATATTGCAGGAAAAATATGTAAAATAGCATTTTCTGTTCCTTGAATATTAGAAGAAGCAGCTTTAACATCAATTAAGCACTTTAGTATCTTCATATTATAATTGTAGTGTTCCAATGTAATTTTTGAACCAATGTTATTACAAAATTTTAGAGTGATTGAATTAAAAGCACAACTTATTAGATAAAGAAGTCCAACATTAAGATGGGTAAGCAATGAATAACCAATTAATATTAAAGTGTCTCCAGTATTAAGGTTTTGCATTGTATCATAAATTTTGTCAATTATTTTATGACAATCATGAACATCTGTGTATTGAAATGCTAAAACTTTATATCCCGGTTTATTAAGAATTTGTTCTTTTAATTGGCTTACAGTTTTTGCAGAAGGATACTGTGTTTTGTATCCCATATTAATAAGAATATCGTCAACATGGTTTTTCATTTTTAAGATACCATGACGACAGAATCCTGACGAATATACTCTATGGAATATTTTCCCCGAAGAAATTTGTAAATCTTTTGGCAATTCAATGAATTTGAACTATAAACAAAACATTATTTTATTTTGTACTGTAAACAAACTTCAAGTTCGATTAAAAGAGAATATCTTACTTGTAGAATTCTATTAGAAGGGATATCAATTTTTATTTTATTGGAATCACTAAACAAAATTTTTAATTGATCCAATGGTGATAAATGTTGTTGTTTGCAACGTTCATTATAAGATCCAAGTGTTAGCCTTTTACATACGTTAACAGTATTGTATGCTTCCAATTTTGTATTTCCCACAATTTCTCCCGATGTCAATTTTCTTATGTTATAATCCGTGATATATTTGTTGGCAACTATATGTTGAATTCGCTTTATATTATTGAACATCTGATCATTATCTGATTTGAATGTAACAATATTATTCATTATGACCAGACGTTGATGATAATTGAAAAACTTATTACACTCTATAATTGTTTCTATAAATGCAGATGGAATATCACTGTAATTGAACATTGCTTTTTTAGGACGACATTCATAGTATTTTGTAAGCTCTTCCAAATATGGTATCACAACTGGTTGCCCCTTAAAATCTGTGCATACTATGTAAGTCTCTGAATTTCCTTCTTTACTTGTTACCGGTTTTACTATGCTGACTTTATTAAAACAGCAACAAATTAAGTAAATTAAACATACTGAATGACATTCAAAAATAGTGAACATTTTTAATACAAAACTACCCCCAGTACATAAAAGATGCAGGGCAGCTACAGTTTCGCAGAAATGTAAATGTGCTACTATATTCTCCTGTTCTCCAGGGTCATCTACACAGCTTGTACTGCCATCAGCAGTAATCAAGTATATATTGTCATGCGGTTCTGTTGTTTTTAAGAGCTTATTCAAATTTTTTAAATTCATAAGGTTCCCAGTATTGTCTTCTCCAAAGCACCAATGATTTAATGTATGCCTTATGAATCTATCATCGGTAATCATTTCAGACGATGAATAACCTTCGTACCATGGGTTTAATGTTGTAGCAATCCAATCCCATTGAATGTCAGATACATTTGTTTTCAACCAATGATTTAAGGATGCTACAAATGCTCCAGGTGCTTCACACAAATGAACAGACTTAAAGTGTCCATTATTATTATTAATATGAGTTACTGGTACTAGAGGATAAGATGATACTAATTCATAGAACTTACACCATGCCTGAGTTAGAAGTTCTGCTTGAATTTTTTTTCTTAAGTATAGCATAACATTTTTTGCACTGTTTCTATATTGCGTATGCGAATGCCATTCATTAAGGTTAAAATTATTTAACGAATTCTTTACATTATTCAACTCTCTCTTTAGTTTTTGTAGTTGTTCAACTTCCCATATAGGACACGTGAACAATGTTTCTGGTTTAGGTAATGAGTAAGACTCAGTATCTATGAGTGGGAAGCGCTTGTTAAATAAATTATATATATGCTCATCTGTAGTTAAATTGTTGACATGTGAGAAGTTCATAGGTATAATCACAGTTTCTTTTTTATCTAAGACTTGTTTATTAGCTTCCATTGTAGTCATTGAATTGTTTATTTACTAATTACTTTAACCACTAGTTGAAGGAAATGTTGTAAATCACATTTAAGTTTTACATGATATAACAATGTTTTTTCACATAGTATTTAGAACAGGGACTATAAAAGAAACAAAATTAAAATAACGAATATTGTGTTCACTTCTTTCAGAGTTATTCGTTAAGTACTTTTCACAAGGTTAACTTTTCTTATTTAACTATCTTGGCTGTCCCCTCATTTTCTTTTACATTTTTACACATTTATATCTCACCTTTTTGTAACACAGAAATAAAAAGAATGTTCCGATTATACTTTATAAAAGTATTCCTTATTTCAATGGGCAATATAAATTACATTTATAATGTATCATAAACTCAATTCAATTGTCGTAGTACAAAACACAGTATGTACAATGAAAATCTATGTACAATTATATTCTGAGAGAAATAAATAAATTTATTTAAAGTAAATATTACGCTTTGCTCGTGAGATGAGCCCCCGGTCGGCGCAGAGGTAAGAAAGTCTCTCGCTAGGGATTTTGTTTATGGTTTTAATTGGTCATACGTAACCGTATTGACGAATAGCAAATTGGTATTGAAACTGAAATGAAAAAAGATGAAAGCTGACCAATGCGATCGGCATTACTTTCAAAGGTCTTCTCGTGAGCAACGAGGAGTATTAGAGTTTAAATTTATTAAATATTACGAAAGTGATGAAATACTTGCACAAAATATTTCATTATATATCAATGAATTTGCTAATGACAGTTACTTTAAAGGTTATTTTGTAATTTGGAAGAAACTGTTTATTTGTTTAAAAATGAAATTTCATTCGAGCATTCGCTTGAGCAATATCTCTAACACAAGAATCTCTTCTCAAACTTTCATGTTCGATGAAATATTTACCTCATTCAAATATTTCGTTCATTCGCGCTCATTTTTAATCCGTGAAGTAAGAAATCTAAGAAAGAAAATTTCTATATTTTTGATTATCATTTCTATGATTTATAGCGCTGCCATGCAAAACCAGCCTTAGTTGATATAACAGAGCGTAATATGGAAGTGGCGAGGGGTACAAGCACACTCTTTTCATCTTGCAGTTTTATATGCATAGTTCAGCAAGTGCCGCCGTTGTTTATTGTAAAGGTAAGTTGTATGCTTATTTTACTTTCAGTCTCTGTTTTTATTAATGTATTTTTATGTTAATTATTTCTCTATCTTGAGACTAGAATCATTTAAATGAAAAATAAAGAACTATGTTATCCGAATGATTCCATTTTAGTCAGGACATTCAGGATAATTTTTTTAAGATCTCCGATTACTTTTTTGGTTATAGTCTCTATTTTTATTAATATATTTTTATGTTGATTGTTTCTCTGTCTTGAGACTAGAATCATTTAAATAAAAAATAAAGAACTATGTTATCCGAATGATCCGATTTCAGTCAGGACATTTAGGATAATTTTGTTAGGATCTCCGAATACTTTTGTCTCTATTATAAATCTACATAGAGTTAAAAATATTAAAGTGAAACAATAAAAATAAACACGTTATGTTATACGATAAACATTTATTTTTGCGATACTTATTTACACAGAAGTTTACACTCTACAATAATCTACCTATAGGAATTTGGTGTACAATCATGGAATGAGATGATCTTCCGTTGGCTTCACATATTACAACCACAGGAAAAATTATATACACACATGATTAATAACATTTTGATTTTCAATCGCACACGAGCTTTTCTGAATTGTTCATTATGTACCATACGAAATTTCTACGATTCAATGTTCTTAATTTAATACGAGGAATTATAACTTAGGAAGCTAAATGAAATTATTGTAACGTAACAACTGATAATCGTTCATACCGAGCGATTTTCGTTTAACGAAAATTATCTGCTTCCATAAACATTCTTCATTGAAACGGAGGAGTCGGGGAAATACCGACAGATTTTCATCCGTTCGATAATCTCCCGTCAGTTCTCGTGATCCGCGCGATCCCCGGTGTCTTCTCACTTCTTCCTGTATCCCAGCTTGCGCAGAGCCTTCAGGTCCACGTCGCCATAGTACTTTTCGCTATTCAATCAATTCAAGTTCATTATTCACGGCGATCGATCGCTATAAATTCAATAAAGATTCAAACAAAATAAAACCAACTCTACGAGGAACGTTACTAACTGAACCACTCTAATCAGTCCTATTCGCCCCAATGGAGATTGCTTAAACTAAACGAACCTTGGACCAATATCATAAAACACCATAGGAACACGAAAACGATGAGGCCAACGAGCACAGCGTCGAATTAGTCGCAAATACATTCCCATAAAGATCCATGCGATTGAAAGTTGCGTGCAATGAACTCAATTTAACACGTTGAATGCCATGGGTGGTCCCCGATCAAATCGAATTACTATAGCCCACTGAATGAAACGACGATCTGAACTTTTAAACGATTACCTGCAAACGTTCTATATCACAAATAATGCTAGCTAATGAACTTTCAGCTAGACGAACGTATAATAATAAATCAGTTCAATAATTCAATATCATGCGTTCTCCATTTCGTGTACATCGCTCGATGAAATCGGCATTCAACGTGTCGAAGCACTCTACTGGATGGCACAAGTTTCCCTGCGAACAATTCCAAGAGCAGAGTTACACGTGACAGGGGAGATTTTCTCCGAATGTGCGTTATATTATTCAAAGTGGCACACGTGACCACGGAAATACGTGTGTTATTTTATTCATGCAACGTGGTTAGCCGAACGACGATCACCGCAAGTTAAACGCCCGACGAAAAGGCAACACAGAGGGTATAACATGGACACACCGAGGGAACGGGAGGATCGAGTTCTCGAAACGGAAACAAGAAGAAACAGAAGAGACAACGAAGAAAGCAGAAAGAAACAACACGTGATCGTTTTTACGAATATTTTTCCATTTATTATACGAATCTTTCACATTACTTACAAATACACGGATGAGTCTAGCTTAAACGCAAGCATGCTCGACCGGGGCCAAGAGTGCGGGGGATCGAGAAAATCGTTCGTTCTCCGCCCGCGAGAATTTCTCCTCGGATTTCCTCCGCGAGACTCGTCCGGCGGGGTAAACTCCCCGCCGTCTCGTGATCGCGGAGCGTTCTCCCGCCGTCCGCCATTTTCTTCCTCCGAGCCGGACGCCGCGCGAATAGGAGGACGCGGGCGACGGCAGCGAACGGAAGACAAACGGGAGAGGCCGGCGACAGGCAAGAAAGAACGAAGGGAATACGATCGATGAGACGACACGATCGTCACTTGAATTTCAATGTCTCCGAATATCGAATGTCGCTCGAAAACAGCGGGATCGGACCCCGTCCGCAGGTTTGAACCGCTCCGCCGCGCTCCGACGAGCTTAGGATCAGTCTCTTAAGAATTTCGCGCGCGTTTTATTCCTCTAGCTAATCGAATAATTAACAGAAAGTAACAGAAAGTCGAAACAGGGAGCCCGGCGCGGTAAAGTTCTACGTTCGTTGTCCGTCCTCCGCGATTCAGGGGATTAATATAAATAGGGGCGCGCCGAAGGTATCCGCCGGCCGGGTGCTAAACTTCGATCGGTCTACCGTTGAAACATCGAGAAACATCGTTGCGATCTTTCGAAAACCGTCGCAGGACATCGTCTCTCTCCACACGATTAACGAACTGCGTTGCATAATTCGAACTAGACGTTGGGCGCACGAAATCGGTATTAGATATTCGTTTCCTGCTCCGTGAACGTTGCACCCTCGGGTTGGCGCGACCCTGTAGATAGACACGGAATCTCCCGAAGCCGAAGCCTCGGCTTTCGTCCCTGCGAATTTCTCTCTTTCCTGGACTCATGCTGGGAACGCGGGATACGAGTCCAAGAATTCGAATGGAACGGGAACGCCGAAGGGGAACGCGACGCAATCGAGCGCACTCTTGACTCTCGGCGTTACATATAACAGCCCGTGACCACGGGAATGGCTCGGGTCCGCTTGTCTTTTCAGTCTAAGACGCTCGTTCATCGCGTGGAATCGTTCAATGCCACCGGTGCACGACCCTCTCTCGAACGTAATCAGAATTCCTCCGTTAATTTTCGACCGTTCCGCGGATGCCGGGAGAAACGAATAACCCTCGTAATTTTCTCGTGGATCACCGACCGAAGCCATTTTCATAGTCACCGGCACATATGTCGAGGTATCGAACACCAGGGTTGTTCGCTCGAGATTGTAATGAGTACGTTTCGTGTTTCTGTGTGCGTGCGTCTGTGTCTTTGTATCCTTGTACGTGTGCGTATGTAGGTGTAGGTGTGTGACAGAAGGAGAGAGAAAGAAACAGAGAGCTTCGATGGGACAGATGGAGAGAGAAGAGGGGGGGGATAATGAGAGAACGCGAGATAGGGGAATAGAAAGAGGGTGCAGAGGTGTTGTGGGCGGAGCAAGGAGTGTAGGGGGCGGGGGTGGAAATTATTCTTGAAGGGGTGCGTTGGGCCTCGCAGGTGCCGATGGGGGCCTCGGTTTGCCCTGACCCAGGGGCTTCCTGGTCTCGCCCGTATTCTGAATGCCGGCAAGCAGCTCGCTCTTCCTGATGCTCTTCAGGTCCAGGTCACCGTAGTAATCCTCACTGCGAAGCAGAACCGGGAAAAATCCGGGGGTTAGGACATGCGTGAACGGTGCGCGCCATATCCGTTCCCGTGCGTTTTTCGTGTTCTCTTTCCGTTAATCACGGTGTCTTCACTCTTGACGGAAGGTGTCTTGGGATTCTCGGTTTCGTGCGTTTCGAAGATGAATTCGTTGCTTCGGCGGGTTCGGGGTTTGAATTTCGTTATTTCTGTGTTGAGCATTTCGAATTGAATGACTTCGAATTGAGTAATTTCGAATTGAGTAATTTCGAATTTAGTAACCCCAAATTTAGTAATTTCGAATTTAGTAACCTCAAATTTAGTAACCCCAAAGTTAGTAATTTCGAATTTAGTAAAATTTCGAATTAAATAATTTCGAATTGAGTAATTTCGAATTTAGTAACCCCAAATGTAGTCATTTCGAATTGAGTAATTTCGAATTGAGTGATTTCGAGTTCAGTAATTTCGAATTGAGTAATTTCGAATTTGATTTTTCGAATTAATGCGATTTCAAGACTTCAGCTTCTCAAATGTAACAGTCACAGATCGAAATCTCCTCAAGCTCTTACATTCCACCAAGAGTAAATCAGGAATACCACACAAAGAGTCTCTTTCAGCGTAAACCTCCGTGAAACACACGATACATATACAAGGAAAGAATGTTAGACAGTTTCGTTGTTAAACAACAGTATCATTATTAACACATTGTTACGGGGAGACGGTTCTAGAATCTTGATTAGTAAATTAATCATTCAAAACGGCATCATAATCTCGTTAGCACTTGTTACAGTTCAATTCGTGTTCGTTAGTGATCATTATCGTCCTTATCGTTACACGACGTCGAACATATTCGAACCGTGTATTCATCGACAAACCCCTAAATAAACATATTAATATTACTTAAGGAAAACATCAATTACATCTCTCCTCTGACCATTGCTTAATACCTTTTCTTCTTCAAACTCGACGTTAGAACCTCAACGAAATCCTAAAATCCAATCTATCGAAGACGAAAGTACGTTAGTAAAGCGATCCAACTTCGTAGTCTGTCAGATTGAAGTCAAGGGAACGGTTATCGTCGGATTCGATCGAAATAAAAGGATCCCAAACTCTTTTTTTCCCCCGAAGCACGTTTCGCGTGCAAGCTTTCACACACGTTATTCCTGTCCTCGCGAGGGCATTATGTAAATATTGTGTTACCAACATTTGGACGCCGATGTTACGCAAAACCTATCAGCCCGGTACCAGGAGCAAGGTGCGCGTATATCGGGAATATCCGTTCAATTGCGTCACTCGAAAAAGAAGAAACACCTGACGGACTTCCAGTCCCTCTCCCTCCCTCCCCCCCTTCAACCTCCCGTCGCTTGTAGCTTTTTTTAAAATACCGTAATCAAGCACGGACCGTATAATACCCGGTTTGTCCAGAATTCGTTTTTACGTAACGTCTGGACGCCTTTCTCGACATATTTAAATTTGACACGGCACTCGCTCCCTTTATCTCTCGCTCCAACATCATTAATTATAATTCAGCGCCGGTGAAAACGTAACGAGGAAGTCTCGGGTCTCCTGTTTCTTTCTTTTTTTTTTTGTAGAAAACGAAATTGGATTGACATTTTCTGGTTGGATAGCTGGGGGATAACGAGACGGAGGTTGATAGCGAGTTTTAGCCCATCGATTGAGGTTTACACTATTTCGTTTAGGTTTCAATTGAAACTTTATGAAGGTAACAGTTTCTCGGAGAAACGACTAAATGACTTTATCTAAAATGTAAGCTAATGATAGTCTTGATAGGTACTCTTATAATATTTCTAGAATCGTAATCGGAATTCTCGTCTGTTTCACGATGCTAGTTTATTTCAAAGGTTAACGATTGATAATAGAAAAGCAATATTTCATTTATATTAAACAAAAATAAATATATCTAGATCTAAATTTCTCGAATTCAGTAAAAAATTCTCGTCCTTTTCACTTCAAAGGTTAACGATTGATAATAGAAGAGTAATATTTCATTTACAATAAAAGAAAATAAATATTCCTAGATCTAAATTTCTGGAATTCGGTAAAAAATTCTCGTCATTTTCACTTCAAAGGTTAACGATTGATAATAGAAGAGTAATATTTGATTTATATTAAACGAAAATAAATATTCCTAGATCTAAATTTCTCAAATTCAGTTAACAGTGTTCGCCACAAGCCTGCCACTTGTACCTCAAAAGTTAACGATTGATAATAAAAAAGTATTTCATTTATACTAAACAAAGATAAATACTTCTAGATGAAAATTTCTCGAATTCAGTTAAAAATGTTCGCCGAGCCTGACACGATATTGTCAAGGGGTTCAAGGTGAAGAAATGCGACTCACCATCCGGGAACGTCCTCGGGGTCCTCGCAGGCTCCGCTGCCGTCGGCGTCGCCGATCTTGAATACTGTACCAATGGGGCAGCCATATTCCCTGGCGATACCCTCCAGACATATGTAATACTTTCTGCAGTCCTCGGGATGGGCGTGTCTGCTGAAGCTGCCGGATGCTCCGCTCACTTCGCCCGCGGCCGGACACGTGAAACCTCCCGCGACCTCTGCGCAATGCGACGAAACAAACGGGACACGGCCGCGTGAGATCGGGGCGGGAACACGGGGAAAGGGAGAAAATGGTCTAACCGCGGTGTGCCACCTTGCGATCGCTGCCATCCAGACGGGAGACGGTGAATGGTAATATCGGAGCTGCCCGAACTTTTATCCGCGCCGACGAAACACGAGAACGAAACGTTCTGATCGAATAGGAATTCATCTACGATTCGTTTACCAATCATTTATTCATTACAACTCTTTTCTTCTATGGTCGTATGGACACTCAGCTTCGAAATTAATTGCATCGTTATTCGAGTCGATTATTGTACCGTTGATGAGTTGAATCATTCATTTAATTATTATATACGAATATACAGCTGTAAATCAAGTAAACGAAGACGGATTGTCTCGTTAAACGATTAAAGTGAAGGTGAATTACTGAAGAATAGAAGAATATCAGAATTATTCATTGAACCTGTTGTTAGCCACGTTGAGTAAAAATTCGATCAATTATATTGTTCAAAGAAATTTCAATTTCAAAGTACACCTGAATTCTGTGGAACGAACTTCTAACTTTACTAGTTTCAACTCGTTGAATTCGGTTTATGGAAATTCCCGCGAACGATCTGCCACGACGGGCGTCGTTCGTACGTTATTTCGTTCTGAGTGTTCGCGACGCGAGGGCAAGCGAAAATGAGAGGCGTGGTATCACCTCGCGATTGTCCGACAATGGAACTCGGCGAATGGTAATATCAGGGTTCGCCTTTGGATTCTACCGAGCGAAGATTCCGCGTGACGAAACGCGCAGGATGTGCGTGGGGGACTATTGTCACGTATTCTTGCAGACGATCGGACACGGGCTCGCATAACGGGCAACGATATCGCTGCAAGATGGCGAGCGAGAAACCGATCGCTGTTTCGTTACGAGAAACGAGCCGCCTGGCTTTCCAGGTGACGTAACCGCGTTTCATTCATTTTTCGAAACGGGTATTTTTATGCTTGCTTTCACCGCGACAACTTTATTCTTCTGCATTCCCCCCCTTCCTCCCGCCTTTTTTTGTTTCCGTTTTACGGGTGGCGTAACGAAAAGTCAGCACTTCGAAAGTCGGCCGTGTAAGAGAATTTATTACGGGGTTTTGTTGTGGGAGTCACGTATTCTGAGATTATTCGAATAAATCAGATGGAAATGAATTTCTCCTCGGTCATTCGTATTGTGGAATTTTATTTGGAGCTCGATTTATTGCTGAACTCGGTCATTTTCGGATTGAGCAGGTTCGTGATCGGAATTTACCGATAGAAATGAATTTTGGAAGCATTCTTGTGGTTTCTCGGTGATTTATGGCGTAGATTTGTTTGAGGTTACTTGGTAATTGTATAATATTGGATAATGTTGAATTGAGACATTGACGCGAGGGTTTTGAGAAATAGTGTGTAGGGTATGAGTGATTACTGAGGTTTTTACGAGACGCTGATTAGCTTAAAGTGCAGAAGGCACTCGGGAATTCGCGTAGGAGACATTTGCAAATTAACGAATCACAAGAAGGAGGTAGCCAATACAATAAAACGATAGAAGAGAAAACATGAAAGTGCTGAAAACCCGGTACGCCATTGCACTTTTTCCGTACCTTTTCTCGAGCGTTGATCATCCACGCTGCAGCCACATGCAAGACAGTAAAAGAAAATCGAAAGTCGTGAAATGCTGATTTCACCTCAGTTATGCTCTAGAATCCCATTTCAATTCTCTTTGTTCACTCCTCGATAAACCGTAATAATTTCCATACGCTTTATGATTAACGACTAAGAAATCGATCTACATAAGGAACTCGATCAAAACCGTACAATAATATTTCTCTCCACATCTCGCTTCCTGATCTCATTGATCTCAGGATGAATCTCATTCATATCGAAGATATTACATTTTTCGATCAAGAATCTTCAGTTGTAACTGAATTTTGTAAAAACAATTATACAAAACCGAAGAATCATTCTAAACTGACGTCTAATATTCTTAGTAAATTGCACTCGAAACGCCTAACAAAATGAAATATTAAATGTTTAATTCTATAATTTCACTGCTCCCGATCGGATGGCAACTGATCGTCAGCTATCTAGCACAAGGTTTCTCAATCGATTTAAAAAAGGCGTTGTTTAATAATTTCTTACTCAAGTGAATCACCTGGGTAGTAGGTATTTTGCAGGATTTGCTCTGGTTATTCACACTTACCTTCGTTTTTGCATTCGGGCACCTGGTCAGCCCACATGCAGACCCTGGCTTCGCGGTCGTAGGCCAATCCGGGGCTGCACTGGTACCTGGACGCCTCGCCGTTCCAGCAGTTCCAGAAGACGTCGCATTTCTTCTCGTCAGGGAAGATGCCGTAAAGTCGGGGACAATGGGGCGTGCTGATCGCCGGCTCGAGCTGCGTCCTGTCGCCGCAGTCTACGTTGTGGAGGTAGTCGCAGTTTTCGGTGAGGAACTTGTTGTCGCTCGCGTCGAATGCGAGCCCGTTACCGCAGGTTTTCAATTCGGCAGCGTTGTTGTCGCATTTCCAGTACTTGTCGCACGATATGTGGTGAGGGTAGAAACCGAAGTCGTCTGGGCATTTGAACGATTCTTGGCCGTTCGCGCCTGCAACCGTAACGATAGTGGCTTTAATTCGGAGCAGATTCGATGGAGCACGTAATTTTCAGTTTATTCGGTGAAGTAGGAAATTTTGATTTGATACGACGAAGCATGAAATTTTAATTTGATACGATGAAGTATGAAATTTTTATTTGATTCGATGCAGTGTTCGATTTTTATTCGAGTCGATGAAGTATGAAATTTTTATTTGATTCGATGCAGTATTTGATTTTAATTCGATTCGATGAAGTATGAAATTTTGAGTTGATTCGATGAAGTATTCGATTTTAATTTGATCTGATGGAGTATGTAATTTTAATTTGATTCGATGCAGTATTCAATTTCGATGAAGTACACGTATGACCTTTTAATTTGACTCGATGAAATATTCAATTTTAATTCAATTCGATTAGTCTGTCGTTTGGAGAGTTATAATTTCCTTGGTAGCTTTAGGATGACAATAGGATTATCATAATATCTTCAACGATCGCTTATTTCGTAATATTTCCGATTCCTTCTTTATTTTCGAACTATTGATACTACATAGTACGAAATCTTTATAGTTTCAGATGAAAATTCTATATTGTTAACTTCTGGTTTCCCTGTTCGCTTGCCAATAATGTCGTCATTTGTGACATTCGTGTTTCATATTTCAATAAACAGAGAATCTTCCAATCAGAAGTAAATAAATTAAAGAAGAACGATGTTTAGTCAGTAAAGTGATTCTGCAATGAAGTTAAGGCTTCGTTTTCGAGAGGATTTCCAGAAGGAATGCCAAAGAACTTCTTTCCTTTCTTTATCTAAACACAATGGGCTCATGTTCCATTGCGGCAGAAGGGAACCGTGGAGCGGCAATGCATGGAATATTTATTGCTCCTGGATCAGATTTGATTCACAGGCTTGTGACTCACTGACTTGCGACTCGAAACCGCCCTGTCCCATATATTAGTCACGGCACGGTGAACATGATACTAATGTTAACATAATGTACAGCAAACAAGAAAGTTCAATGTTACTATAAATAGGACCGATTTTTCACTGCTTCCTCGGATTCTCGATGACGCCGGCAAAAATAAATGAGCAAAAGCAACTTTCGGTTTCTAATCAGTCGTCGCTCGTAATTCGAAAAAAATATGAATCTCAATTGAAAAATTAAATATTATATTACGTTCTCTGCCTCCTTTTATCATATACTATTACTTATTCTATCATTTTCATCTATAATAATATTTTTATATAAATATATTTAATTTTTGAATATTTTTAACAAAGAACATTCTTGAAGAATAATTATCTGTCTAACGAAAAAATGTTTCGTCGCCTGCAATTAGAATGCAACAGCTCGACGATAAGATTAAGAAAATATCCATTAACACTCAGAAATTAGGAAGTGCAAGTTCGATCGTTCCAGTGACTGGAATAATTTTTCTCGCGAACAAGACAATGAAGATCGTATCTGACTTCCTGCATCGAGTTGTACAATCACGTCCGCGCGTAACAACGAATGCAAAAAGCCGAAAGGTTTTTGCGCTCCCGATAACAACCGGCAAAACGTTTCCACAAGAAGACGACGAATAAGAAAGTTTATTTCCGATAAGGACCTCGTTACAGTGGCAACAGGGCTGGGAAAGTTTATTGAACCTCCAAACAAGGAACTATTTTTTATTATTGCTGCACTTTAACCGTTTTTCACAACGTTTCTTCATGATAACTCTGCTGCTTTAATTTATTAATTGAAATTGTCGAGAGGAATACAATTTTCTGAACCAAAAATTTTGAAGCAATGCATACGACAAATCTGTTTCTTATTCAACAAACTGCACAATTGCGCTGATATACATTTCACAGAGATCCGATGAAAGTTTCAATCGAATAAAAATCTCGTTAAAATATTCTAAATTCTTAGTGCACAGTTGATATTCACCTAGAATGCATGAAATCCTCTTTATTATAGAGAACTGTCTATTTCATTCGTTTCATAAATATAAACAGATGTAACACGAGAGATCAAGTGAGAATTACATAATAAATGAATCTAGAGATAATTAATACTTTCGGTAGAATTCGATTGAAACAAGAGAGCCTAATTCCAGCTATTTAAACAGTCGTTGTTCAGAAACGAAAGTAACCGAGACGAAGCTTTTCGTTGCGGTCACGATTTCAAAGATATTTCCAGGGAAACGAGTTATTACACGTAATGAGGTATAAATCGAATGACGCGTTCGAATCGATCAAATCGTGGCTCGGTCCGCGGAGAGAGAGAGGTCCGAGGCTAAAAATGTCTTCTGCGGTCACGCCCGTTGCAACATTTAATCGCGCCATGGATCCCGGTAATCGGGTACAATTTTAAAATACCAGTTCCGCGGACCGATCCTTCACAGAGAATTAAACGATAAAATTGACCGCGGCTCGCCGAAATGCCATTTCCTTCTTCGTTTCATTTCTTCGCCGGTTTTTTGCTTCCCAACGACTTCACGGCGATTCTGTGGCAATATAAACACGTTCTGTCGGAAGTATGAACACGTCCCGACTGTAACAATTTAATTACCACTTATCGCCACGCGATCTTTATGCAAATTCGAACTTTTAAGATCATTAGAATAAATGTAGAATACTTTTTCCTAGGAGATATTGCGGAAAGCGGATACTTTGTATAATTTCTCGTATTCTGTGCATTTTGTTGCAATTATGCACCTTTTTTATTATTTATTGTCTATTGCAAATTGTGTTTACGATTAAGAAGCTTCCGATGAATTTGAATCCAGCACTATTATTTTACTATTTCGCGAACTCAATGATTGAAAAGAAGCGTTGAGTGTAATGTATTTAGGTCGCGAGGTAATAGTGATATCGATCTACGGATCTTTCGATGTTTCCGATCAGAATTCTCGTAATTAATAAGCAAATAAGCGTGATTTTTTGTTCCTCGGCAAAGTAATTAGAGACGTCGCAAGGGAATCTTGATGTAAAGGTTAAAATGTAAAGTTGAGAGTTAACGGAGCGAGAACTTAATATGTTTAAAGTAGAGAAACTCGTAATGGATTTGTATCGAGGACTTTCGTGGTCGATGCGGTGCATCGTAACTGACGGATGCAGTAAATATTGACAGTGAAGCTGCTGACACAGTAATTAAAGTCTCGTACGTTGCACGGTGTATGAATGGTGCGGTTAATTTGCATTCGAGTACTCGAGCAGTCGTTCTGATCGGCGGTGTCCAGTGAAAGAGAAAATTATTTAGAAATCAATAATTTACTCTTGACTGATAATGTCGCTTGTTAGCTTTCTACTGGAGAAAATGTTCTAATTAATGGGCGAGAATGTATTGAACGTTACACTGAAACGTTCTAAGCGGATCAATGAAACTTACGCGTTAAAAGGACAAATAAGATGATTAGTTCCTTCGTCAAAGCGAGGGTTCGAAAGAATTACGAATTACGTAATAAATCGATTAATTGGTAAGACTCTATTACAAGTAACTCAACATTCAACTTATGCATCTGGAACTGCCTAGCAATAATTCATTGAGACACATTAAACGAGGACAAATAGGTCCGGCAACACGTAACAAAATCTCGAATGCAAACATCGTTGAATCATTCATCCCATTAATAATAGATTTGCGGAACCCATCAGTTTCACGGATATTAAATTCGATAAACATTATTTAGGAAAAGTTTAATGATCACGATACGATCACGTATCTTAATTCTTCGTTTTGCAAGCATTAATTTCCAAGGTTTATATGAACGAATACCTATTCTTCTGGGAACAATACAATGTGTATAATAAAGTATTAGTTGCTAAATAGTTAATCGATTTAGTAACTACTAACTCTAGTAGCTCATTAATCTGGTAACCAATAAATCTAGAAGTTATCTAATCTAGTAGCAACCATTAAACCCAATACTCAAATAATCTAGTAACCACTAAATCTAGTAGCTAACTAATCAACTAGTAACTACTAATAGTCACCTAATAGTTCGTAACTAATCCATCAACTGCTAAATATAGTAGTTCACTAATCTAGCAGCCATCTAGAAGTTTTCTAATCTAGTAGCAACCACTAAATCCAATACTCAACTAATTTAGCAACCATTAAATCTACTAGCTAACTAAGCAACTAGTAACTACTAAATGTAGTTCTCAACCAATCCATTAACCACTAAATCTACAAATCAACTAACCCAGTAGCAACCGCTAAACCCTCTACTCAACTAATCTAGCAACCATAATCCAGCAATCTACTAGCCAACTAGTCAACCAGTAACTACCAAACATATCTCTCAACCAATCTCATCAACCACTAAACCTTCTACGATAATCTAGCAACCGCTGAATACTCAACTAATCCAGCCACCGCTAAGTCTAGCAGTGAACCAACGAAATGAAAAGCAATCTTCCCAGCAAACACGGAATCAGACCGCGGCACGCTACGGGGCTCTCCGTCAACCGCGGGACACATCTGTTATCGTGCATTGTTCCGTGGCTGCCAATTACGCCTAACAATCTGTTATTCTTTTTTTGCCGCGTATGATGTCTGAATAACCTAAACGTCTTATGTAAGGACACAAACTGACTTTCGCTGGGCGCTTTCACTTTGGGCCTAGTGCCAGGCCCGGCTTGCCAGCGCCGCCGCGCCGCAGCAACGGCAACAGCAGCTGCAACACCAACACGACTCGTGACTGGGCTCTCCCAGCATCCCGTTCACTCGGCCCTCCTCAACACGTTTTACTCCGTGCGTGTTCGCTCGCCGTCTCTCTCTTTTCCTTTCTTATACACATCATTCTTGCTCTCTTTCTCTACTCCTCTCTCTTTTTCCCTCTTTCTCTCTCTTGCACACACGCTCACTCTCTTCCACCTACTTCTCTTCTATCTTCTCTTCTTCCTTCTTATACACATCATACTCTCTCTCTCTCTCTCTTCTACCTATCTCCCATAGACACTATACTCTCTCTCTTTCGTATGCACATTACGCTAATGCTCTTCAACTCATCGCTTTCTCTCTCGCTCCGCTTCATCTATCCTTCCTCGCACATGCTCCCTCTCTGCCACCTCGTTTCCTTTCTTACAAGCATCGTGCCTCCACTGTTCGTCTCTCTCGCCCCTTCCCCGGCCGTCCGTTTCTTTCTTTTTCCATCTCGCGTACACACAATCGCGCTCCACCTCTCCCTTTTCCGTCGCTCGCACAGGACTGTACGCGCCCGCGCGCGCACGTCCCCGCTGAAACGTGATTTCGCACACAGGGGCAACCCTCCCTCGCCCGTGTGTTATATTCACTTTCATTTTTCTCGGGAACGGACCCGCTATCAAAACACGAGGCCCGGGGCTGACGGAACGATCCCCGGTGATTACGCAGGGCGCTCCGCGTGAAACGGAGACGGTTTTTGGAGCGCGCGTGTCCGTTGCGTCACTGTTTACGAAACGCGAAATTCGAAGGTGGAGATTGCTCAATCAAGCGTCGTCCGTTTTGTCCGACGGTTTTCTGGTGTTTTCCTGCGCGTTCGATAGGTTCACCCGCTCGGACAGTCGGACCGATGTTATGCACTTGCTTATGGGCCTCGCATGGATATTTTTGCGAAAGGCATTCCCGTTAAACTTGTTTTGGCTGAGGTAACAGCAGATCGCGGAAGTTTATGTAAATGCACATATTTTCGAAGGAATGCGGGGCAAAATAAAGGTATCAAATAAAATTCGATTTCCTTCTGGAACGGCCCGAGCGGGTTTCCAGTAAAAGTGCACTGAAATTCTCCGATTTATGCATTTCGTCGGTCTCCGACGGATTCTTGCACGATGCAAACGTGGACTGTTGCATAATTCAACAGTACTGTGTACGATTATTGCTATAAACGTCTGAATCGACTCCAAGATGCTATTTATATATTTCTGCCACTGTAATTTCCATGTACAAACTGATTTACTTTCTGCGATTGCGCATATTTGAATGTTTTGTTAAAAAAAAAAGTACGTGATGATGTACTGAGTTAAAAACGATTATACTGCGAGTCAATGGGATTTTTTATTCAAATATTACGAACGAGGAAACAAAATTTCAATGCTTTGTAATTATGGAGCTAGAGAAACGTTCTCCATTTTTTAATTAACGTAGAGATTCCTATGTTATTCATCGTTTTTACGAAACCTTCGAAATGGAATCATTAGATTTATCCTTGCGCAGACGTGTTTCTTTTCGAGCAAGAATTACGATGGACATTGGCCAAGCCGCCTTTCGGCGATGGTGGCCGGTGATAAAAAGAAGGGTCAAGATCTGGGCCAAGGTTATCCTCTTGCGACGAGGAAAGTCTGGAGAAGGGGATGAAAAAGAATGCAAATGCGGGTCGAGAAGGTTTCTCTTTGCACGGAAACTGAATCCGCCTTTCGATCTCGTTTCGATGCCACAATCGCACGCAGAGACGACTAACAAAACCTTGAATTTCATCGGTAACCAATGGGAATTCTCGTGAGACTCGAATTAGAATCGAATTTTCCGTGCAGATTTCGATTTATCGAGATCCAATATATTTTCATCTGTAACGGGAGTACAATGGATGATCGATTTCCTGCGAATTTCTAGGCGGCTTTAAATTTTTACGGACTTTCGTGCTCGTTATTTCCCAACGAAACTTGTCCGGTTGACATACGGTAGATCGATTAACATTTTTCACGTGAACTTAAGACAACGAGTTTTGTGAGTTACATCGAGGCAGCTTTCACTGACTTTATGGCAGATGTTATTCCGACACGCGGCACCGTATGGCGCGCGAGTTTCGAGGTATCGTGGACTAGGATCTAGTTTAAAATAGAATATTATGAAATACGAGACTGGCAATTATGCGACAGGATATCCTACTTCGCCTATTGAAATCGGTCAGTGGAAAGTTTATAAAGAACAAATAGTGTTCGATGCTCGAGAAAATGTTTAACATTATTTTTCAATGCTATTCACGATTTACGTAACAGATGTTAACTTAATCGATATATCATCGAAACATTCAAGTTACAAAATACTTCATCGCTCGGTAACTCGACAATTATCTTTTACTAATAATTCCGACATTCTCTAATTTGCACAGTGTGTTTACACATAGTTATTCTATTAAATTGTATATATTTTCCTTCGAGCGATACAATCGATTAAGAATGTAAGAACAAACATTGATTCAAACACCCGGTATAAAAATCGATTCTCCACGGCAAATCATTCTACATACGAAACCAAGCGAACCAGAAGGAACAAATTTGTAAGAAAATCAACTCCGAGATCCATCGAACACGATCACGGTATGGAACAGCACCCAACCAACGCGTCCGTCCATAACTCACCGTATCTACTTCCCGAAGCGACACGACCAACGCATGAAACGCGATTTCCTCGAGAACGAAGCTTCAAACGGAAAAATCTCATTCTTTCTTTCCGACTGGTTCCTCCACGTAGAACAATCTCCGCGCGCCGAAATACCACCCCTCCCGACACACCCCGCGAAATCGACGAAACAAGTACGAACAATCCTCCCGAATCCCAGCTGTCAGGAGACTTCGACACGTTCGCGACCGAGCGTCGCAATTTCTGACGCCCAGCGTTTCGTATCTTCCGTCGAGCGAATGAAACTACTTTCACGTGTGTTCATATTTAAAAATCGTAACGCGCGGAGTAACGTACGGCAAGGTGACACGGCGTCTTCCTTGAATCTTATCGGAATCTCGTGAAGACGGTTTCCTGCATTGAACGGAAATACTGTTAGTCACTCCCTGCGATCCACACGCGTATGTCACACACTGATCCTCCACTTCCGCGGCGGAACGCGACATCCGTCCTCGACGAACATCACTTTCATCGCCCCGTGCCCGGCCCGCCGAGCGGAATTCATCGAGGGACCGCGTGAAAAACCGCGCGCCGCCCCGTCCCACCGAACGATCCTCCTAAACGTCATCGATTTTCCGCGACCATCGCGTGGCATTTATCGGGTTACGTACCGGCGATCAGTATGGCGGCAATCACGAAGTACGTCCTCATGGTTTTAACGAGGTCTCCCGCGTGGTAAACGTTCGATGTCTCGGTCCTCTTCTTCGCTGGATTCTCCGCTTGTCTGGTTAGTCTCGTTTCCGCTCTCACGTTTCTGCCTTTCTCTCTCTCTCTCTCTCTCTCGTTGTCTCTCTGTCCACCGGGGTGTACGTTTCTTTCTTTTCTTTTTCCTTAGCGGGACAATTGGGAATCGACGAAAAAAAAAATTGTCAAATCACTTTTGCTGCCACCGGCTCCACTGCGCAGAGGAGAACTCTGTGTTTGCGCCCTGTCGTTCGCCACCTTTATATAAGTCATTGGTCACGTGTTGTTCGTTCTTCCACCTCTCGCGAGGCGCCTCTCCTTCTTTTCTCCTTAGTCAACCCGAGAAGTGGGTACTATGTACCCTCCACGTTAACTTTTTCCATCTCCCTTGCACTCCTCCCTCTCCGCCGCCCCCTCTTTCTCCGACACGGTTACTAGCTCGGTCTCCGTCGTTTTCGCTCCTCGAGCTGTTCCACCTTTCTTTTTCTTTATTCTTCTCCGCCGGCTGAAAATGCCATCCAAAGACCTAACAGAGGTAATAACGCGTCCGTCCCGTTCCATTCGATCGCGCTCTCTCCTTTACTCGTCGGCCCGCCGTCGATCCTCGCCGCTCGTCCTTTCTCCGTCTTCCCGCGACGGGTTGAACGTTAATATAATTCTTTTTTGCCTGTCCCTCGCCTCGTCGGCGCGTCCTCCGGCTCGACGACGACGATCCGTTCCTTCGCGGTGCTCCTTTTCGGTTTCTCGGATTTCGCAGGCCTTCTTTGTTCTTTCCCCATTTTCGCTTTCGTTCGGATAACGCGCGTTTTTAACGGATCCACGGTGCCGTACCCGATCGGCGACCAGTTTAGAACGAGCCGGCTGGTTTTCGCACCGCTCGACGAAAAATTCAAGTTTCCTCGGCTTTTTTTCGCCGGGGAACGAAAGATTCTTTGGCTCTTTGTTTCCAGTCGGGTTCCTGGGAGCAGCGGCGGTTTTTCGAGGACGCTGGGCGTCGGCGCTTGGTTTCGCGGACGATCGGGCGGGGTGAGTTTCATTGTATTCGGTAGAACGTCTAATTAGACGGTTAGAAATCATTGATGAATTATTGCGAGAGCCGTTCGTAAGGAAGGAATACAAGCGAAACGGAGTTTAACAGTAGAACTACCAGATGAATCAGAATCCATTTTGGGTCTCTTCTTTCGCAATTATGGGGGAAGCACAGATTTTCGCAGGAATTATTCAAGGAATTGAGTTAGATAAATGCAAACTAGAATATAAGGAAATTGAGAAGTTATTAAATGTATTTTTATATGTTTTATAAGAAAATGCGGAACAATCAATTTTACTGGACGGTAGTTCTAGTGTTAACAGTAGATTCGTCGACATTTACTGCATAGTTTATTTTGTCGTTCGTAGAATAATTGATATTCGTTCATTTAGATCTTGGAAATTGAAAGTTTAATGGTAGAAATTAGGATACTATCTAAATCGACCTAAACATTTACCAAATAATGTTTATCAGACTTAGGGTAAGTCGAATTGACTCGTTTTGTAAATTTAATGTTAACGCGAGATTCATAATACGAAGTTCTACTGTGTTTGATGGCAGTTTGAAGAGTTGGACGATTTGGAGATTTCTGATGGGATTCGTTTTTGGAATTTTGGAGTTTCCAAAAGTTTTTGGGACTGTTTCTAGAAGTTTCCCGTGTTTATCTAGAATGTCCGAAGCTGATTTGTTTTAAGAAAAATTGACAATTCGTCCAGATGGTGAACAGATGTTTGTGAACAATTGTATGGCACGAGAAAAGACGGTTTAACTGAATTAACACTAAAACTACTAGAGGGGTTAAAATGACCCATTCTTGTTCCTCCATTTGCAATTATTAAAAAGACAAGAGATTCTTGTTCGAGAAATTATTAAAGATGATTCAGCAATACGCAAACTGAATTATAAATCAATTACAGTCTCGATGGATGCACTCTTGAAGTCGCTGTAAGAGGATTTCAAAATGTCAATTGAACTGTTCGGTAGGTTTAGCGTTAAGAAGGTTTCGTAAATGACATTTCGTATATTTCTCTTTCTATTGTAAACAATACTAATATTTCATAAATATATCTGGAACCATGGCAGCACCCATTGCGGTACGAATATTCTCTCGTCCTGCCGGGAATCCAATTAACATCCTTTCGATTTCAAAAAATCCCGTCCAATGACATAAGAAGTGCCCGCAAAAAATTAAGTATGCTGCATTAATAAAAGATCAGCCTCCCCGCATAATCACACAAGAAAGTGGAATTGATTTCCATAATCGCAGTACAATGACACATGCACGCAGGATACGGTAATGAGTCTGATTCCTCTAGTCTACATATTTATGACTAACATCGCCTTATCTTGTAATCTAGAATCATACATCGTTTTTCATTGAAACCTCGATTACCATCTAACGCTGTGAAAAATGAAGACGCAAGCAGCCGAGGAATTTAGCGTTAAAGCAGAGTCTATTACTAAAACAAATGTTGTCGATGCAGTAAAGAATAACTGCCTTCTCATCAGCAGTCATCAATAATTCTATCAATATTGTATTACTAACAATACTAACAGGCATCAGTAGGATACAATGATACAATTAATATCTCGCAACATTAAATAATCATTTCAAATTTACTACTTCATACCTTCTCCACTCATAAATATCATTAAACAGATTCCTTTCCGTTAGACATTAGTTATTGCAACAGTTCTTTAACCCTAATCGTACCACGTGTCTTTATAACGAATCACACCACGATGTGACTCTCAGTCACTTATAATAAAAGGAACGATTAAAATGTTATATTCTTGTTTATAGGGCACAAACATTAAAAGCACAAAAGAACTTTTGGAAATGCAATATGGAGTAACCAAGAAATTCAAGTAAAGTTCAAATGTGACTCAAAGTCACATCGTGGTCATTAGGGTTAAAAAACCATCATCTATCTCGACTCACCCCACGGCAAAGGGTTAACCCTTAGCAATCCTATGTTGAGTGCAATTGCAACCTCTACCTGCTTTAACAATTTTTTCTATATTTATTTGTAGTATCACAATTGTACCATTTAAACGTAACATTTCAGCGACTCCAAAATATTCTTGAATAAATAAATAGAATCACTCAAAAAATTTGTCACTAGAAATATTCAATTTATTTTTATGAGATATAGATGACATTTTTTTTAACTAACTTAACGAGAAATCTATTCACAAAATATGGGGAACAATGGTATTTCCACATTTAACGTATCGACAGATTACTCAGGACTTAATGTTAAATACGAAATTTTACAATTTTGATGGACCAATCGAGTGGTGACTGAGAGGCACCTTTGGAGCGCAAAGGGTTAACCTCTTGCCCTACAACAACGAGTGATATATATATTCGAATTCAAAGTAAATATTATTCCTCTCTGATCAACTATCATACTTCAAAGGAAATATAGGCATAACATAAGCTTAGAATTTTTCTCTTTTTCCAATAAATTATCAATGACAAAGTATCGATCAGAGTTGAGAAAGAAGTCACAGGGCAAGGGGTTGAGCTGTTGAATGTACTAACGTCGACATGAAACTCAAACTGAGAAACCAAGAGCACTTCGGACCGCAAAGGGTTAATCGAGTTTTTACCATGCCCCCCGATTTATCCTGCTACCGGCGACGCTCGCGAAATTCGCCGAATCCGTTCTTGCCTCGGCTGTTTGGGCACACAGTCGGCGTGCTGCCACGGTCGCACGATTTGCAGAATATTGACCGATCACGACGTGATCGAAATGATAATCGATTGACCGGCAACGGCAACGGCAACCGGGGAGCCGGCAATGGCGGCGACGCGATACAGAAACTAACGGGGAAGGCTGGGAAGGAGACGAAGGTCGAGCATGATCGACGTGACTCACCGTGACACCCAGGCCTATCGATACGCCGCCCTGTTCAGCATTCCGACAGAGGTTATCCGACGACTGCCGTTGCCTGGGGCCGTTACTTCAGTTTCGGTCGCAATCCGACAGAAATAGATCCGCGAGCAGGATCCGTCTGGATCGTTAGATGATTCATACGCGGCACAGGACTCATGCTCTTGCTCAACCAGGAGCGAGCTACCGATCGGTACTCGTGGCTCGCAAACGTGTCGACCTAGCGGAAGTTTTGTAAATAACACCGTGGAACCAATTTTAACCTATTTTCTTTGTTACAATAGCCACTAGGTGATTCATACAGCTGATACCCTTTTTTAAACTCTTTTTAAACAGACATTTAATGGTAAGTTCAAAATTTGTATAGCTACGTGTTCGGGCGAGTGTCCTTTATTTTCTGCGATAAATTTTAACTGTCAGTTTTTAGTTTTCACGTAACACTTGGTTTTCTGAAAAATTCGACCGTTTTTACAAAAACCCTGTTTTTTTGAGAATGTGACCCAGCAATTTGGTTTTCGGATTCGTATTTAGGGTAAGGAACTCTATAAGAATCACCTAGTGGTTATTGTGGAAAGCCAATGCGTATTCACATAATTGCACGAATGAAAATCAGCTTAAACTGCAACTAAGTAATGTTTAATTATCTGTCAAATTGACGAGTTCCGTCAAATTGACACTTAAATCTAGCGTCGACAACACGAAAGTTAACAATCGAAAGCGCATTCGTAGAGACAGTATTCAATACAGTTCATAGATTATTCCAACGTTTATGTTGATGCAAGATGGTTTGTTTCGGTGACTTCGTTTTGGGTTCAACTGGTAGAAAGTCGATTATATCAGATCCAGACTGGTACCCGTGTAGCGGGTACTAGCACAGCGCACCTGTAGATGACTTCTAATTACCACATGATCTGGTTAGAAATGTTTCTTCCCACTGCTGGAATGCCTCCGGTACCTCGAGCACACAGGAATTCGCGCGTTCCCGGGGAACACGCGCGCAAAGTCGCTGGATTTCGGTAGCCGTGCGACTTTATGGCCGATCGATCGGGTGAATGATTGACATTTATTTCCTTGCATCATCCCGTTCGCGTTTCTGTCACTCGCCGGCGTTTCTTCTACAAGAAAGTCCCGGGGATTTTGCAATTCTTTCGTCAGAATTTCTCTTACATCTTGCGGTGAGGACTGGTCCCGTCCCGAGCCCGGGGATTCGTCAAAGAAACAAATCGATCGTCGCGCTCGAAATCGACTTCAACCTCGACGTAAATGGTCCACGACATTCGATATGGTTGTAAAATATTCGCTCCTTTAATCGCAGTGTGAATTACAAATTAATCGATCCCCATTACTCGCGTATTTTCGTTTCAGCGAGCATTTATCATGTACTTATAAGGTTTATGTTTATTTAGGTTACTCCATCATCGGCCATTACCTATATACAACGGATAATATAGAATAATATAAATTCGAGACGTTTGCGTTTCATTTATAAAAATAATTGAGATATTCAGCAACGTAGTTGATACGATTGTGACAATGATTAATGGGAGTACTTGAATTTCTGAAGCATTATTAACTTTGATAAAATATAGTGAATTATTTATGGTGCACATTAATCACATACGCGGCGAGTGAACAAATTTATTTGTAAGCAGCCTCTTTATTCTCGAGATGTCCCCTCAACGATGAATGGTTTCTTCGCCCCATTCGTTTAGAGTTTCAAAAAAGTCCGGGTAAAAGTGGAAAGCGAGGAGCGTTTAAAATTTCACAATGCTCGCGGCGAGAAAGAGAGAAAGAGAGAGAGAGAGAGAGAGAGAGAGGGAGAAAAAGATATCAAACGCGGAGTTCGGTCTCGGACGGATAGGGACGTATTCTAATTCAGCGTGCCCGGCGCGCGGAGACGATTTCAATCATGACGGACAGTCGCATGTTAATGCCGGACGCTTTCGACGACAACGGAACTTTCTCGCTCCGTTTAATCCAATTTCACGAATAAATCGTTCGCGCTTACGCGCACGTCCGCCGTGCCTGCTCTGTCTAACGAACGCCAAGGAAAAAAGTGTATCGCTCGTTGATCGACCTTGGCGTTGTAATTCGAAGCAAATGGAGAACGAGGGGACTGGGATTAAGGAAAGAATGATGTTCTTATTTTCCAGTGATGATATTGGTAATAACAGTGGTGGTAATGTTAGTAATAATATTAATAAGCAGTGGTAGTAACGATAATAATGGTAACAATAACAATAGTAGAAATGATAATAATAGTTACAGTAGCAATAGTAGAAATGTTAATAATAGGAACAATAGCAATAGTAGCAGTAACAATAATGATAATAGTAATATTAATAAGAATATTAATAATAGCAATAGTAGAAACGATAATAATAGTGGCAATAGAAATACTAGCAGTAAAAATAATGATAACAGTAGTATTAATAATAATATTAACAATAGCAATAGTAGCAGTAACAATAATGATAACAGTAATATTAATAAGAATATTAATAATAGCAATAGTAGAAACGATAATAATAGTGGCAATAGAAATACTAGCAGTAAAAATAATGATAACAGTAGTATTAATAATAATATTAACAATAGCAATAGTAGCAGTAACAATAATGATAACAGTAATATTAATAAGAATATTAATAATAGCAATAGTAGAAACGATAATAATAGTAAAAGTAGCAATAGCAGCAGTAACAATAATGATAACAGTAATATTAATAAGAATATTAACAATAACAATAGTAGAAATGATAATAATAGTAACAATAACAATAGTGGAAATGACAAGAATAATAATACCAAAAACTATGGCAATAACAATACTAACAGCGATAAACGCAACTATAATAATATCAGTGTCACCTTAATATGCACTAATAATAACAAAATGAGACGTGAAAGATAAAGGAAACACAGTGCAGGTAATTTACACGTGCGCTTGTATATTTAGTAGAAGATGGAAAGTTCCTGCAATTTTCAAGAATTATTTCCGTTTATTTTGAAAAGAGAAATTTGCATAACGGTAATCGTTCTAATAAATTCTAATAACGGGCTTAATTTCGTGTTTCCAAGGATAACGATAACCGCACAGTCTTGCGTAGAAAGGTCATAATCAAGGCCGCGTCTCCGCGAATCAGCCAGAACCACGAAAGCGGATAGAAATCAAAACCTTATAATGCGCTTATGAACTTGTTAATTAATTCGCGTTCCGCCAGCGAGTTTCATGTTCGCCGGCAACAGTCACGAGGTGTAACAACATTTTTGTGCCGCATTTTCCTACCTCATTTTTCCAGCGTACGTTTTTGCCGAGTCACGCGAGTTTCCGGTAAAACTTTCCACCTCGCTACCTTTTTTTTTTCTCTTTCTCGAACAGTAGATAACTGCGCCGGGATTCGTAACATTGTAGCGCTCACTTCTCCCGTTTGAAATTTATTCGCTATTCCTTGGCGAACTCCGCTGCGAAAGTATCACTTTTCCCGTATGAAATATATTCCTCATTGAAACAATTCTTCTGTAATCTCTATTTTCCACATCCTAAAAGACTTAGCAATTTCTCAATTCTTCAATCATTCAATCTTTCATTCCCAACATCAATCTTTCCCCTATTCCTCAATTTCCGAATTCCAATTTCAAAAATCAATTGAAACATCCTCTAAAACGATCTGTATCCCTTCATCTGCAATCTTTACAATTCCAATATCCTGTTGCACTATTTATTCATAAATTCATTCCATACCAATACTAAAACTGTTTCTCTCAATGTACACACCAACATATTTATGTTCATCTTAAAAAGATTCTTATGAAAGAACGGTAATTCCGAAAATAAGCGTCGCTGACGAAAGTTGCGGGGGTTGATCGCAGCGAAGAGGCCGCCGTTAAAAAACAATATTTCATCCGAGGTTACGTGGCGAGAATCCGCGCGCGCCTCGAGGACAGTCGCGCACGAAACTCGATGATGAAAGAGGATGTATTGCACCGGATGGCTAATGCACAAACACCTTCCGGATAACGGTAAGGCTGCGTCGGCGTTACGTGCCAAGGATGCAGGTGGCCGCGCCTCTCGGTGATTAATATTCGGCTCCGTCGGTCTCCTTAAGCTAACCGATTCGAGCCAGGACCTGACTGGTCGTCCTCCTCCACTGGAACTCCTCTCACCTTGCCCCCGAGTCAGGATTGGACATTAACCCTTTGCCCTATGACTTCTTTCGCAACTGTGCTCAATAGAGTTGCATCGACATTAACCCTTCGCCTTCACTTCTTGCGTTGGAAATGAACTCAGAGATTCAGCAGTCTTGCGCGAGAAATATTCTTTTCACAGTGATTTGGTTTATCGATCATTTTGTATGGAATGATACGTTTCTAAAGAATTTGGTTGTGATGCAATAGAATTATTGATATGTGTAAGACGTTTTTGGCGATTTGGGAAAGAAATATTTCGACGTGGTACGTCTTTCTTCTTCTTCTTCTTTTTTCTATCTTCTGTCCTGAATATTTATCTTTCGCTTGTTTCTTCTATATAAACAATATTTTGGAATCTATTGAAATCGCGTTGAGACTTTTAAAAGTTTCAAAGCCTTTCGGCTTTAAAGAATGTAACGACGGTAAATATTGCTCGATTCTGAATTCAAATGAAATGTTGATCTGTGATTATTTATTATACTTTAGAGCAAACATGACTATAGAATCTAGATTTTTCTCTCTTTTTAATCAAGTATTAATGACAAAGTAGCTGTGTGATGCTTGAGAAATAAATACAGGGTTGATAATTGAAGAGTCTGTAGAAAATACGGTGAGTGCTAAAATTGAAAATATTTCTTTCTGTATTATTATTGTTCCGTAGTGTACCATTTGAGTTGTGATTTTCCTATTGTAAATAGTCGTGGCTGATAGTAGTCGTCCGTGATACTGATGATATTGAAATATTCTTTAGCACGATGACTTTGAAACTAAAGTTCCATTTTCCTACATTTACACGGTGATTTGAATATATAATTGTCGTACTATATTTTATATCGCATCCTTTATTGATATGCAACGAGGGTACTGTACCAGTATTTGCAAAAAAAAACTGGACGGGCAGCGTTAGATACACCCACAGTAGCGCGCGCGCAGGCGAGTCTCCAGCCAAGGAGAGCCGGAGACATGAATGCCAGATCAGGCGATGAACGGGATGGAAATAGCCGCGTTATAGTTTCTATGATCAACCTTCGTTCGGCGGGGTCTGGATCTGTTTTGACCCAGATTTTTATACTTCATTTAACGACTTGTCACCTATCTATATCTAACTTGTTAAGAAGTTAGGCTTAGGGTAAACGAAGAATAGATTAATTAAAAAGATTGATAATTCATAGGAGC
This sequence comes from Nomia melanderi, assembly GCF_051020985.1. NCBI lineage: Eukaryota > Metazoa > Arthropoda > Insecta > Hymenoptera > Halictidae > Nomia > Nomia melanderi. The sequence continues at coordinate 12,089,670 of NC_135009.1, forward strand.
ATATTTGAAGAGAAATCCAAAAGAATTGATAGGTATATAGTAAATATCTAGGAAATTGGTAAGTATAATATAAATATTTAAAAATTTATTAATTTTGAAATAAATATCTGTTGGATTAATAAGTGGAAAATAAGTATCTAACAAATCAATGAATGTAAAATGGATATCTAACGAATTAAGGAGCATAAAAGTAGCTATCTAAAAAATTAGTGAGTATATAATAAGTATCTAAAAGTGTATAATTCGATTGGCCCAAGTTTCTCGCGATTTTCACGCAACGGAATCTCAGTTTAGAACAGTCTCGCCGTTGATTTTAAACGTAAGCGAGGATCACCGAGAGAAATTGCGGGGACAGACATTGTGTAAGCTTACCCGGCGTTTGTATTTTAACGACGACTAATTAAAAGCCATTACACTGATTTTTCGCTCGATTTCAGTTCGTTTAGCATTTGCCACGCGGTCGGATGCTGCGCGATAAACGAGCAAAGGGAAAGAAGAATTCGGTTCATTAATTATCGCTCGAAGGCGCAAGAAGCGCTTAATTACCTACCTGCCGGCGGTCTTTTTTTACGGGGTAGTAAAGAGATTCTTTCGGTTTTGTACAACTTAAGTGTAACGTAGCGACTTTCCTTTTACGATAGACGATTACAAAGGGAGAGTTTTTATTGCGGTATCGTAGTTCGACGTATTATTCATTACGTTCCACTTAATGTTGGACCTTCCCCAGTTTCTATCTGGGTTAATTAGGGCACCGCTGCTTTACAAAGTAAACGTCACATTAAAAAATCAGAATTCTTTCCAATCTGAAACAGAATTTTCGCTTATACTCCAAGTTTCTTTCATTACGCTCGAAACCTCTACATTTCTACATACACTAATTGTTCCCTCATATTAACTGATTATTCATTTCATTTATCCAACAGTCATCTAAGCTTTGTCTAACAGTATCCCGCACCGCGTGCACAATTAAATTTCCGCGATCATCGGTTTATCTTCACAGTATTCCATTCTAAATTACAAATTGAGTCTTCACACCGTTTCGATTGCATTATGAGAAAGTTCTTGCAGTTAGAACATTCGTTTACACGATTGTTGCAGTCGACTGTGTCGTCAGCCGAGTTGCTACGATAATTCGGGACGCTTTTAGCGAACGAAGGGACCGGCGGTCTCTTCTGTTGTTTTAAAGTTCCCGTTACTCGGTCTTTTGTATGCGAACGATATCATTTCGCGTCACCGGAACCAACGGCGACGTATCGAGCTCGATTCGGAGAATTGTGTACGGTGCATAATATAATTATATACATAATTGACGTAACCGCGCGGGACTCTATATACAGTCCGTGATTTATGGTCAGCGACACTGCGCCGCGATTCCCATAAATCATTCCTCTAAATGCTTCGGTTCGTTGCGAAAGATTGCGTATGATTTAGAGTCTTCGCTCTCTTCTTTATCGCGCGCGGGGATCTCGAGTCGCGGTCGCGGGTTTAGCGGGTTCAATGTACGTGGCGCATTATAGCCGGCATTCCTGGCCAGCTCTTCGATTGTTCTTTGATATCCTTGCTGTGTGAGTAGGTACGTTCATCCTGTGACTATTTACAGCGCGAACCGCTCGCCTGAGTTTCGAGTCGATTCGATTCGACGCTAGAACCACCGCGCCCGACAAAATGGCGGGTCTCAGTTTCCTTACTTTGCAGTTATTCGTATTTTGAAAGTGTTAAATGTCTCAAATGATCTTTGAAATGAATAGTTTCACTTGAATATTGATATATTAAGAAATCGAAAAGTATTGTTACAAGTTTTATAAGGATTACATATTAATACGTTGAATGTCATCTAAATGTACTGTTCATTGAATTAAACGATGATTATTTGAAAACGTTTCTATATTATAAGTAATGCTAGCTAATGACATTCAGCTAGATGAGCATATAATAATAATCCAGTTCAATAATTTAAGATTATATCCTTTCCATTTCATGTATTTTGCTCTATGAAATCGTGCGGCATTCGACGCGTTAATCAGTTTAAATGCTCGGTAATTCGTGCGAATGACGATGTTGCATTAATTTTCGGAATGTGAATAGAGATTCGAAGGTGAATGTTGTATAGGTTGAATGAAAATTCATTGAAATTAATAGTTTGATATTAATAAAATATTATTTGGGTGAATGAAGGTATATTGTGAGAAGAAAAAGAATACGATGATCATTGTAACGTTCTGAATAACATGGAATGCTGGTATATTGAATTCTTAACCAAATCGTGTAACTTTCTGACGCTTTAGCAAAAAGTCATTCGTGTTTGATGGTGTTTGCTCAAGTTTGTTCGCGTTTGATCGTGTTCATTCAAGCTCGTTCACGTTTGTTCCCGTCCTTTCGTGCTTATCTCTGTGCTTCCACACACGTTCGTCCCCGCTTGTTCGCTAGATTTCAGTCAGTCGCAGGTGGTTTCAATGCTTGAAAAGCTCGGTGCATCGCGAGTACGTGTAACACGTGAGGCGACGCGCATCCGTTCGCGATCGGCACGCGACGTTGCGGTTCGGTACCTCGCGTCGCTCTTAGCGATGGGTCCAAGTTCATCGTAAGTGGGACACTTATCTATCCTATCTACCCTCTTATCTATCCTATCTATAAAAGACTTTATAATTTTGCAAATGAAATCAAGCGGTGACTGAGCGTCACCTCTCGAGTGCGAAAGGTTAAAATATACTCTACGCGCATTCGTCCTGCGTTCGACGAGTACACGCTCCATTTTTCTATTTTATCGCGCGCAGAACGAGAGGTTTCTCCAACTAAATTCATATCCGATAGGTTCACCGGCGAATACCCGGTGACCACTGAACCCTAACCTTTCGTTCGCGCTTCACAGCTTTCCTAGATGTTTGCCATTTCATCCCATGGAAGTATGCATATTGAACTTGGTCCCGTCGCTGGGCTGCCGCTCGTCGCCGGTAGCTGTTGCCGAGTTGAGGTAACGTCTGTCGAATTGCATAAGAGAGAAGCATCCGTTAGGCCGCACAGGCGCTGCTGCAGCTAGAGAGGACAGGGAACGGGGTGGACAGGCTTCTGCCAGGCGACCCGGCATCCTTTTATCTGGCACGGCGCATCGTTCGCCCCGGCCGCGGGAGTGAAAGTCGGAGAGCGCCTAGGCGATGAACGTTCGCCATCCAAAACGACGCTGCACCTTCGAGGGCTCTCCTTGTTACACGAGGATCGTGATCTCATCGATTATCAACGCTTTCGGCCGCGGCAACGATCCTATCTGCGCGCGCGGGTCAGGTCGACCTCTTGATTGAAGTGTCTGACTCCATATTGAAATGTAATAATGCGAAGTACGGACTGAGTCACGAAAATCTCCCGTTGAAATCTCACTGGGATCTTTAAGCAGATGCATCTTTTTGTGGCTTTGACTTTGAGTTTGGTAAAGCTCGAGGGAAATGTACTTTTGGGAAGATTGAGATCGAATGTTTCTGGCGAAATTGGGATTGATGGTGGTGTATTTCTTTTATCGTGGTTGGAGTGAAGCTGAGATTGGATTAACACTTTGACGTGGAGAATGTAATTGACATAGGTTGAGTGCGTTGGTTGCTTAATGAATTTATTGTTCATTGTTAGGACGGAGAGAGCGCGCAATGAAAGATAAGAATGAATTCGAAGTAAGTACCTTAGAAGTGCGTTCCTTATTATTTTGTCACGATGAGTGGAACCAATTTGAATGAGAAACAAATGCTGTTAGCGATAGAATTCCGTATAACAGGCAACAGCCATCGTGTAGGAGGGTTTAGCAATCGAGAAGAATTCGTCGATGGCCTGTGCAGCCTAATTGATCGAAGCAGTCGAGCGAAAGATCCGGGTTCGAAACCTTGATTCAGCCATCGAGTTCAGCTGTTTTTCTTGTGCACGACAAAATCGACATCGCAATAGACCCGAGTCCTCGAAATCACTGATCTGCATTGTCGCGCACAGATTACAAAGAATTATTATATCATCCTTATCCGATGATTCCTGAAAAACCATACCTACCGCCCTAATTTGACATTTCAATTATTCTGAATTACTCGCGTGGAAATATGAATTGACAATGAAGCTACTGATAAAAGCACGCGAGAGTGATTGATACGCGTCTACAGTTAGAAAATGCATTCCACGAGCTGACCGTAATGCATGCATAATGAAATATATTAACCCTGAACGAGTACTTATACATAGCGGCTGGAATTTCAAGGAATATTCGATTGATTTTTCGTTTCTCTTTATTTCTTGTTCCGCGTACGGCTATCGCCAACCTTCGATTTATCATCGCTTCGTTGTGGCCGTTCGTTGCATAATTTACACTGACGCGGACCTAGCTGGGAAACGGTGCAATATCAACAATACAGACGTCATGAAAATTGTTGCACCACTCGTACTCTCGCGTGATTCCGCCGTTTAAGCCGGTGGCACGAAATGATTCTACTTTTGAAATGCTACAGTTTCATCGTCGGTTCAATCAACGACGATACGTTGGCGCATATATTTTGTTTATATTTCCGGTACTGCAATGCCTTGCGCGTAACGGATGCAAGAAGGTCATCGTTGCAATGAAATTGCATAAAACAGAGACTGCACCGCTCACTTTCACATAATTTAATATTTAACTGTTAACTGCTGAGAGTTCCTTTTATAGTCGTCGCTGGCTCGGCGCTTTGAAATTAACACTGTGCATCGATCAAACTTATCATCAATCAATCAGTCAATCAATCAATCACCAAAGAACAACAAAAATATTGTACCATCCCTCTCTTCACACGACAAACATTAAACAACTCAAAAATACTGTATTCCTTCCATAATCATTGTCACACTTGTATCATCCGCGAAATTAGAACTAAACAGATGTCTCGATTCTCTTCAATCATTCTCGCAATTTCCGATGCAATATTCGATGCACAATATACCTACTCAGTATATACAATACATTAACTGTTGCAGCTAACCTGGCACTTTCGACTGAATGGTCAGATTCGAAGCCGCACGCTTGATTGGCCGTCGCGCTCACGCCCACCGCGACGAAGGCCGGTTTCCGAACTCGCCATTGGATTTCTCGGAGCGACTGTCTCCGCCCCTATGACGTCACGAGTGCCAGGTTCCCAGCAACTGGTACGTCGTCCCAGAAGTTCCTTTCATTTCATAAATCGGAATTATTTCACATATTCGACTCACGACATCCTATTTACTTTTATTTCGTGGCATGCACACAATCCACTCATTACCTTCCACTCTTTTTTCAAAAACCCTGACTATATTGTATTCCCGAAGTATTGCAGAAAGCCAAAGAAAGAAACTCGCGGGCGGCCTAGTATCTAAAATTAGCGTACTATTCATTCAGCTGCATCATCCTCGCGAAATTGCACAAGCGAACGTGCCGGAAATTTTCACGCCTAATCGCCCGCGTAATTAAAACGTTACGTTTGCCACGATCGATCGCCGTTGCCAGTCGAAAGAAATAAGCACCGGCACGTCTGCTTGGCGGGGGCGTGCGCCGCGTAAAAGCCGAGTGTTGCGACCGCCGCCCGCCGCGAACGAAAGAGGGTAACGAGGTTGTTGACACCTCCGCCGCGCGTCACTGTACGACATTTTCGACGGTTTCGTCGCCGACGACGTTCCGTCGGAGCGGCCCGACGCGCATGCGCGTTTCAACTCGCCGCCGGCGAGAATGCCGATCAGGGAAGCTCCTCCCCGAACGCGATTCGCATTTCTATTTCGCGTTTCCTCCTCCGCGATCATATTGCCCGATAACCAGATCCTATTGCGTCCCGTTCGTTGGCTGACGGCGACCGCGCGAGAACCATTTTCGTGTTGGTTGAAGGGGAATATCGTTCCTTTCGATGAGAGAGTCTAGATTCTTGTAAAGTTTTGTAGATTCTTGGTGATTCTTGTGGATTGTTATAGACTCTTGTGAATTCTTATGGATTGTTATATATTTTTATAGATTCTTATATATTCTTATAGATTCTTATAGACTCTTATAGGATTTTTATGGATTGTTATGTATTCTTATAGATTCTTCTAGATTCTTCTAGATTCTTCTGGATTCTTCTAGATTCTTCTAGATTCTTCTAGATGTTTGTAGATTCTAATAGATTCTTGTGAATTCTTATAGATTTTTATAGATTCTTATGGATTCTTATAAACTCTTATAGACTCTTATAGACTCTTATAGATTCTTACGGATTTTTATATATTCTTATACACTCTTGTAGATTCATATAGATTCTTATGAATTTTTATGAATTTTTGTGGACAATGCTGTACTTCTATGGATTTTTTGGAATTCTTATGCACCCTTATAGATTCCTATAAATTTTTACAGACTCTCATAGACTACTCGTTTCACAATAGCCACAAAATCCGTCTCCAATGCCAAACCAAAAAATTCCAATGAATTCTTATTTCATGTACATACAACTATCGTCTGATCTCCAATCAACGAACGACAATTGTTTCCTAAAAAGTAGCAGCTGTTCAAAGCGAAACCTTCGATTGTGCAATTAAACAATTCAAATCTCATTGATCCAATAATTTTCTTGTAACCTTCGAAAGTTCCCGTGACGTTTGCTAGTATTTCCGATAAGTAGAAACGGTGGGCCATGAACAGACCAGCCGGTTCTTCTTCGAACTAAATTATGCCAGCAATCGAGCTCCCGGTCAAAAGAATGTCTTTTACATTTCCCATTCGTTTTCTCATGCAGAAACATTCTTTTCCATCGCGATTCTTTCGCGCCAAGATTTCAACGACACTTTCAAAGCATCGTTTGTTCGAAAGGAAACAACCGCCAAAGGTTTGCTCGCGTGAAACGAGTAAAAAAAAGAGGAATACCGATCACGGTGTCGCTATTTGCCAATTCCTCGACGCGATCGGTCGAAAACTGGGGGACACTTAAGAGTCGCGGCGCGCAAAATCGAGCCGGAGAAAACCGTTTGAACGCCTCGCGGAATAAAACAGCCGGATTCTCGCGAAAGGGAAAAGACGTGTCGGGCAGACGGTCTGACAGACGCACCGACAGAACATGAATATCTGGGCTGGTTTCGAAATCCTTACAAAGAACTTTCTTCGGACGAATGGGCGACGCTCGGCGCAGCGACATTTTGTCTTTTGTTCTTGACACGCTCGTTTACAAAGCGACTTTTGCGTCCCTTTAAAATTGCAAAGGCATTACGATTTCATAATAGTGAAAAGTGCAAACTTTCGATCCGTGTGCAATTCTTCTTCGAGAATTTGACGTCGTTGGAATGCCGTAAACATTCAGAAATAAAATTATTCTAATGTTCCATTTTGCTATCTTTCAGAACGAACTTTCGTCTGTTTTCAGTTAGTAATATAATTGTGTTTTCAATGATAAAAATATTCGAGAATCTTGTGTTTGGTGATAATATCCGACTTCGGTCGTTTCGATTTTAGTCACTTCGATGAAAGAATGGAGATTTCTAAAGGAACGGATCGACGGAAATTTACACATTGATTATCGTGCACGTTATAACGGATCGTGCAATTCAATTACACGGCGGTAGTGATCGAGTTCCGTTGCTGGAACGAAATCGTATCGTCCTTGACGATCTTCTCCTGGATTCGTTGTATCCTAAGACGATCTCGATCGACAGTGAAAGTGACTGGCGATCGTTAATTGCGTGCGCTCCGCTCTCGGAGTCGGCGGCGCTCGAATTGGTCAAGAAAAACCCGATGATTGATTTAACGCGTTCATCTCCAGTCGCGGTTAATAATAGCCGGGCCATTACGGCGTGCGCGTCGGCGAGCGAAGTGTGATTAATTGCTTTTCCTCTGAGAATGGGGCTGTATACCCTGCAACGAAATGGACCACAGCGGTGGTATTATATAATATTATTTGATACACGACGGATGCATTAATATAAACCGGAGAATCCCGCGTTTTGCAGTGTCTACAATTTAATTCATATAAACCTCCATCTATAAACGCTTAAAATCTAATAATACCATCCTCCGCAGTTTCATTTTCTGCGAACTTTCAACTGCAAACGTCGACACTTCACTCAGTTTTACAATGTATTACAAGTTAGAAATATCATAACTTATCTTAAGAAAAATGGAGTTTCAGGGTATACCGAACATTTGTTTTTTAGTAAATTTGGGTACTCTATTTATTGTAATATTTTATGAAGACTTGGAATCTTATAGCAAAATTGTGATTTTCAACAAGTCCTCATAGACTATTACAATAAATACAGTTTCTAAATTGACTAAAAAACAAATGTTCAGTCTTACTCTGAAACTCCATTTTTCTTAAGATAAGTTATCAAATTTCTAACTTGTAAATACACTGTAAAACTCAATAAAGTAAATGAAAGAACTTTATTGAAGGATTGAGAATGTTCGAAAACTGAATTACCGGAAGCATGAAAATTTCGAAATAGGAAGGAAAACCTGTTCTTAGAATCTTCCAGCTGCATCTCGAATTTCCCGCGTGAACTTTCTAAGAGGCGTCGAGCCGCGTCGAATGATTTACTCGATCGCTCGATGAAAAGGTTAACGAACGTCCAAAATTTATATTTCGCGTCGGCTGTTCCGCGATGCTCGATCAAAACCGCGGTGCACTTGGCGCATCACGTGCGCCGCGGTGCACGCTCACGATATCACGGCGTTCTAACGAGAAACCGTTAGATCCCGTGGCCGATTAACCGAACGGAAAGAGGGAATCATCGCGAGCGAAATCGATGCAACGAGCGCACCGTCTCCGCGCAACGGACCGTTCCGCGGCGAACCCGAATACGCGATCGCTGCATTCAGAACGGAACCGAGATTGTTCGAGATCTTTTTGCTTCCATCTCGAGCCAACCGACGCGTCTTCGTAACTCTTTCTTTCGAGGAGCGCGTCGGCAATTGACGCGTTACTTGCTGTTTCCGTGATAAATAGACTGTGGAGTTTCGCTCGAATTTTTATTTGCTAGCAATTATAGTACTTTGTGAAAATTGGAAGACTGAGTTTTTATTCGAGTATTTATTTTTTGGGAATTGTAGTATTTCATGGAGATTGATAGACTGTGAATTTTTGTTTGTTAGGGATTGTAGTACTTTATGAAAATTGGAAGACTGTGGAGTTTTGCTCGAAGTTTTATTTGGTTGCAATTATAGCACTTTCTGAAAATTGGAAGACTGTGGAGTTTTGCTCGAATTTTTATTTGGTTGCAATTATAGCACTTTCTGAAAATTGGAAGACTGTGGAGTTTTGCTTGAATTTTTATTTGGTTGCAATTATAGTACTTTGTGAAAATTGATAGACTGTGAGTTTTTATTCGAATATTTATTTTTTATAGACTGTGAATTTTTGTTTGTCAGCAATTATAGTACTTTATGAAAATTGAAAGATTGGACTTTTGTTCGAATTTTTGTTTGTCAGCAATTATAGTACATCATGAAAATTGAAAGACTGAGTTTCTATTCGAATCTTCATTTGTTAAAGATTATATTAATTTATAGAAATTGATAAATACAACGTGGACTTTTATTTGAAGTTTTATTTGATAAGAATCATAGTATTTTGTTGGAACTAGAATGAGGAATAAATTAATTTTGTTGATTAAAAGATTTTTTATGATAAGAACGAAATAGTAATCGTGATTGGTGTTTAGCGTAACGGTTTCTCATGTTTTTCTAGTGGTTAATTTGTAAACGTTATAAATGCGTAAAGGTTAGTGGTTTAATAACAAATTTATAGTTAGATTTTTATGTAATAGGTAGTTACAGGTGACTTATATCACACGCGATGGAAAATATGAAATGACAATAATGTGATTTCTGTAATGTAATCCGTTTACGGTGGATAATTCAGAGACAGATGTCGTAATTAATCCGGAACTGTAATCGTAATTTGTATGGGCGTCCGGTGTCCTGCATGTGATTATGACACGAAACGTATTAATCGATGATCATAAGCGTGATGTAACGTTTTTTATCGTGCTAGGAGCATGCTCGTTATGTCACGTGTAATGTAATACATGCATACGTGAACATAATATTTTAAGCACATCGTTATGAAAGAATACTTTGTGGGCACAAAATGTTCAATTATTCAATTAACTTTAGATTCATGTTCGCATATTATCGTGCTATTATATTCACTTCGTTGATGAAACTCCTACGAATTTATATGTTAATACATAATATAAAGAAATTGATTTCTTTGAAAATTGAAAAAATTGGAAATTTAAAGGTTTGAAAGTATGAAAGTTTAAAGATTTAAAGATTTAAGAATATGAAAGTTTAAAGATCTAAAGATTTGGAAATTTGAAAATTGAAAGATCTGGTAATGTGAAAATTCAAATATTTAAAGAATTAAAGATTTGGCAATTCGAAAATTTGGAAATTTAAAGATTTAAAGATCTAAAGATTCGGAAATTTGAAAATTGAAAGATCTGGTAATGTGAAAATTCAAATATTTAAAGAATTAAAGATTTGGCAATTCGAAAATTTGGAAATTTAAAGATTTAAAGATCTAAAGATTTGAAACTATGAAAATTTAAAGATTTACAGATTTGAGAATATGGAAATTTAAAGATCTAAAGATTTTAGAATATGAAAATTTAAAGACCTAAAGATTTGAAAATTTGAAAATTCAAATATTTAAAGAATTTGAAAAGCTTAATCCTTCGAGGAAAATAAAAAAAAAAAAGAATTAAACGTACTGCAAGCATTCGCAATCCGTATCACATAAAAATTCTTTCCATTCTTCTTTCTCTGCAGCCACAATTCCCAAGAAAAGTCTCTTAACCAGCTCGTTTATCGCTCTCCGATAAATTCCGTCTGTCCCTCGCAATTCGTCAGTCGTCGACGCACGTTAACGTTAAGATAACGCAACGCGGGATCCGATTACAGGATCGCTATGCAGAAATCATGAATGATTCCCACGGTCGATAAAACTATCCATGGAATTCCACTATTTAGCAAAGTTTGAATTCCGCTCGTATCTGTATAGTAATTATCAGATCGGTTACCTCACGCGGTTGGTTAGAATTCAAGGATATACCCAGCGGCCGCTAACGAAATTCGCCCGGAGTGCTGTGTGGTCGTGTAACGGCATCAGATCTACGATAGTCACGGATGTAGGTGAACACGTAACTTTAGGGTACGTTACACATAAGGATCGCAGCGAATTTTTGTCGCCCGAGGCGATCGCACAGGTTCCTCGGCTTTCTGTCGACAGTTGCGTTGCACCGTGACTTTGAAGTTTCAACTCCTCCGATTAGAATCATTAACACTAGAACTACAAAACACAACTGACTTTCCCAAATTTCTTTATAGAACTTACAACTGTGTTATTTATATAAATTAACACATTGCACGCGGAGAACGTAAAAGTACTATTTCCATGTACCGTCGAGTAGTATTAAATAAATACTTGTACAACTTCATTAACACTTTCTAATAAAAGTAGATAGTTGATTCCTTTTGTATATGATTGAAAGTATTTCTATTTGTAATGGAAACTCTTGAAAACATTGAATAATAAATGAATTGAATGTAACTGATCTAAGTTGAAATGAACAAAATGGCTCGCACGCAATGCGTTAAGATTTTAATTGGCTTATATTTCAGTGTTGGTGGAGCCAAATCAGTTTCTTTAACGATTTCTCAGAGAAACATTTGTGCCTTTCTAGTAATTATAAAAGAAGAAATAGGGAATGGGTTACTCTGACTCATCTGGCAGTTCTAGTTGTTAATTATGATTTACTTTCATTTCATTCAGAATTCATTTTTGTCATTCATAAAAGATATTTCATGGTGTTTCATATTTTATAAGAAAATATCAAGAAAATATTAAGAAAATATTTTATAAATAAATATCAAGTTTCAACATTTGTTTCGATAAGGTAGTAATAATACTATCACTATTTTTATTTTTCTGCAAATCTTACCTATATGCACAGCACAGTTAATCGAGAAATAATTAATCTAGGAGTAATTAATAGATATATATTAATAAACCAATGAATATAGAAATTTCCCATCGAATACTGTTTATTTTATTCTTCTTATGTTTTCTCATTTACTATTACTATTTTTATTCTTCAAATATTGTCTATATGCACAACACAGTTAATCGACAAGTGATCAATCTAAGAATAATTAATTGGTACATATTAATAAATCAGTGGACATGACAAATTTCACGACGCCGAAAGTTGTCAACGAATTACACCCGAACATTATATAAACGCTTATGAGTATCCCCATATCTATGAATCAAATAGTTACACAGTTCGCAGATACGCCGGTTCCAAGCAGCGTGTTACTACACCTCGCCGATTACAGTTCCACGTATCGCGTACGTACGTATGTATTTACGTGTCTGCTTCCGTATTCAGACATGCCACCTTTAAACAGTTACCGTCGTCGTAACAAATTCGTAATGTCGTTTGTCGTCGATCCGAGAACAACCTGTTGCTTCTTAGAAAGATAAACATCGTTAAGAAATGCGTTTCCGCCAACTATTTCGCGTGCTAATGGTCAAACCACCGTTTCCTTCAAACAGCCAAGATATTTATTACCAACGATAATCACCGATAAGCAGAGCCAAACCGCCATTTTTTTTTGGTAAAATCGAATTTGACGAATATCATCGACGAGTTACCTAATTGTAAGCGACGATTTCGAATCTGAATTTGTAGAAGAAAATGAATTAAAAAGTAACTTATGCCGTCAACTTTCGGTAATCATCATATTTAATATTAACAATAACCACGATCATAATCGCAGATAACCATTTGAAAGTTGAATTAACATTTTTCACGGATAAAAAGTAATTTACTGGACAGTGAAACGTTGGCTGAATGTAGATGATTTTAAAGTTGCAGTTGTTACTCGTAAATAGAGGATAATTTGACGATAATTAGCGAAAAATTCAATGTGAATAGTACAATGTGGGTACTGTAATGCGTTATCATTGGTGTATCTTGTCGGATTAATATTTACAGACTTTCCAAAATTCGTTCGTAGAAAAATGTTCGAACAGGAGAACGAGAGGATCCTAACTGCTCCATTTAACTCGGCTAAATCGCGTACAATGGTCGGCAAGCTCGGAGGTCTCGTAAAACAGTGTAATAAGAGAAAACCTGAGTGCATTGCGCGAGCCTAATCAACGTAATGCCCAGCAATTAAATTCAGAACCTGTTTTGGATTTCACGCAGGCGACTTCGACGAGTTCGAAAAGAAAACGGCTTCGTTACATCTTCTGTCGCGCCGCCATTTTTGCGTCGGGACACGATTTATTGACATTTTAATTGTCGGACAACTATTAACCTTTCGCACTCGATGATACTTCTCACTATAAATATTCATTGTTCTTTTACAACTAACGTAAGAAGAAATATGGAATTAATTGAGGAACAGAATCATTTCGAATCATTGCTTAATGCGTTGATATTTTTTGGTGATTCCGATTTAATGTGAATCTCGATAATTTCGGAATTTTACAATTTTATTTGTTGCATATTGAAAGACGATTTAATAATCTTGTTGAATATTAGCACTCCAGATGGTTTTGTAATTTATCAGCAACTGCAACTAATTTTTAGTATCCCTAGCGAAAATGAGAAATGCTATAGCATTTTTTAGATCTTTTATTTTCCTTCTTAGTACAAAATTTGGATGTGTGAAAAATCTAATAATTTTAGGGTAGTTTCTTTGATTCATTAAAATATTCAATATTATAACTGTTGAAATATTGGAGCCTACAGAGTTCAAAGGGTTAATAGGAAAAAAGGAAACTTCTTTATATTTAACGACTTAGTTTTCTAAATATGAACATCTGATCTCGCCGAGATGTCGACATTCGTCTGCAAAGGGTTAACCCTTTACACTCGAGATGTGACTCTCAGTCGTCATGATTTGACACAGTAAAACTATAAAATCTGATAATTAACCCTTTGCACTCCAAAGGCATCTCTCAGTCGCTAACTGATTTGACACAGCAAAATTGTAAAGTTTGGTATTCAACATTCTAAAGTTTGGTATTTAATATTGTAAAGTTTGATATTCAACATTCTAAAGTTTGATATTTAATATTGTAAAGTTTGATATTGAATATTTGAAGTATTGAAAGAAAATAATTTTCTTCCTCAACGTACGTGCGACGTCTCATTAAAATATCACGATTCATTAAAATATCTAATATTATTCCTGGTGCAATATTGGAACCTACAGAGTTCAAAGGGTTAAAATGGAATATATTGTCCAAGATAGTTTATTAAGTTATGAATGATTATATGTTTGATTACCCTTGATGGATTTCCTAAAGGATTCTTAAGCATTGATTTCTCGAATAAACGATTCAATAAATAATAGTGTTTTATTCCGCGATCACGACTAAAATGATTAAAACAGAGAAAACGTCGGTTGTTCGTCAGGATCGACTCGAAAAACTTTCTCGGTTCGGTCTTAAAATCGATTTGCATTTTGCCCGAGCGAGCGCGAGCCCGATCGAGTGAACGAGCTCGTTCGCGATCGTTTCGTGAACGCACGGATAACTCGTTTCACCGTATTTATCGAGAAAACTGCTTTCGATCGGAGAGGATCGTTGTGTTTCAAGGGCGGTGAGATGAATCGGGCATTAACGGTGGAAGTTAGTTCTTTTTCTGGACGATCGCCGGCGGATTCCTCTTTTAGCGAAATTGCGTTCTCTATACAGGGTGTCTCGCGCGAACGGATTAAACCGGAATGTTCACAATAAAACCAGCGGTTTTATCTCAGCGAATTCTTATTCGATAATTATTCAAAACCTGAACGAACTGATTCATCAACGCATTCTAAAATGTAACAAAATTTCCAATGAACACTACAATTTCCATAAGAAACAAACTAATCACCATAGCAAAACAAACAGAAATTCCAACAATTTCAAGATCATTTTCCGAATTCAATGAAATCAGATCGAACTTAATTTCATCGAGTAAAATACACTCAATGGAGAAACTATAATATTAAACCGTTTGATTGAATTGCATTATGATTACACGTTCACCTAAATGTCGTATTAGGTAGCATTATTTATAATATAGAAATATTTTCAAATAATCATTCCTTAAGTGAACTATAGTAATTCGATTTGGTTTTCACCGATGACCCCATTCGTGTTAAATTCGTCGAACATAGGAATCCATACGCAAGTAATGCCGCCAAATTGCTGATTGCAATGTTCCAAGAGCACTAAACAATGACGAACCGTCGGTAATGAATGATACACAGATAAAAATACTCTCAGTTTCGAAGGTGCCCCGTCTCGCCTGAAAAATCCTCGTCCAGCGCGCAGTTGCCGCGCGAACGCGCGTGTACGGGGTGTCGCGGCGTGGAAATTCCGCTCGAAAATAGAATCAGGAAACGAACCGCGTGAAAAAGAGGGAGAGTCGGAGGAAAAGCGGGGAAAAGACGGAGAGAAAGAGGGGAAAAAAGGAACCTGGCAGGAGAGATGCATGGATCGGAATGCGGCATCGGCGGCCCAAGGAGAACCACTTCGCGCTGCGCCCTAGATATTCCACAGGTATCCGTCGGTCTACGATTGCCCGTGTAGGTATACGTGTGTACCACGCCGTGCCGATTCTCGACCTGCGCGCGATCATCGAGCGGACAATTATCGAACACACGTGCACCGTTTGAGCGCGTGCTCCGTTGCTCGTCGCTGGAAATTTCGACAGTTTCGAACTTTCCGCGTCTCGCATCCTGTCGATATTAACCCCTTGCACTCGAAAGTCTTTCGCTAGAAATATCCAACGTTTTCCGGTAAGATGTAGACGATGTTATTTAAAACCAAGCAGTGAGAAAACATACATAAACCAAGAAACAAAGCCATTTTATTCGAATATTTCACGTATCGATGCATTATACGAAGCTTAATATCATATGACCTTATAATTTTACTGTGTTAAATCAAGTGGTGACTGAGAGTCACCTCTCGAGTGCAATGGGTTAACACTAGGTTTACGGAACCCGTCAGTTTGACGGATATTGAATTTTTTAAACATTATTTGGTAGTTTAAGTTGATCTTGAGTCAATTGTGCGAATACGCATCGCAATACTCTGGTTTTGAAGGTACAATTATCGTTTGTGATTAGCACTGGGTTTACGGAACCCGTCAATTTGACGGATGTTGAATTTTTTAAACATTATTTAGTAGTTTAAGTTGATCTTGATACAATTGTGCGAATACGCATTGCAATACATTGGTTTTGAAGCCGCAATTTTCGCGATTTATATAAACGAACACGTAGTTCTCTAGGAACAATGGAATAAAGTATAGAATGAATATCCGTAAATCTAGTGTTAACCTCTTAATAAGTCATAGAACTGAGAATATTAGACTTTGTTTAAAATAACGTTACGAGCGAGTAATTCAATTATTTCAGTGACAAAGGGTAATGTAGTTTACTTCTCTAGTGTTTGAGAGTTTGGAGTATCATTTAGGTTTTCATAGAGGATTTGAGAATATTTCGGAGGTTTCAATGTTGTATTTACATACGATATTATTATAATACTACGAATAGTTCAAACGAAAGTTATAAAACACGTAGGAATTAGAATAAAGTATCGAATGTTTGATACAAAGCATTATCATTAAATCAAAGAATAACCAATCAACTACTCTAGACTCCCTTATAAAAGTCACAAGAGTATCAGCATCTTCAATTCCAATTCCGATTTTCCAAAATAATTTCCCAGCGAAGTATCCACCATTCGCTACCAGCAACAGAGAAGATCGCTGAAAATGTCGGGCGGTTCGACGAATAATCGAAATAATTCAAATAACGCCGAGCACCGCCGGCTGCGTTTTGCCCAGACGAGTCGCGGTTTCTTCCGCGATCGAAATCGAAAATAAGTCGCGCGCGACGACCGGTCCGCGACCGGTCTGCCCGTCGGCCGCGCGCCGATACGCTTCGCGTGAAGATAAAAATGCACGCGTGCAGGAAAGAGCACCGGGAAACGCAACAGGGTGAAAATGCGAGGCACGGGGCAGGGAAAGAGGGCGGGGAGAACGCAACGGCGGCGGCGGCGGGGTCGTTTTGCATACGGTGGAAAGCAGCGCGCGAGTATACGCCGGCGCCGCCTCGGTTTGCTCCTGTTCTCGCGCTTTCTCCCTGCGCCGGGCGCGCCGCTGTCACGTCGCCGTGATTTTCGCGGCCGGGAATTCGCGGGTTGACGCGCACTGGACGAAACCTTAACACTATCCCTCCCGCGACCAGTCGAACGACTGTTTTTGAAATTTCGATTAGAATTCCCTGTGGACAACGTAATTGAATCGCATACTTCACGACTTTTCCTGAAATATATGTATAAAACATTCTTCAATATTCACACCTTTTTTTGTTGTTTATTTTGAGAAAAATTTGTAGTCTTACCTACCACGGTCGGTCATTTGACCGGTAGAACGGTTTGTATTTTTTTGTAATAGTATTCTCTCAGAGACTCAATTCCGAAACTATAAAGTCGTTACAAACGGAAGGTAATGCGGTTGTGGCATGATTTCAGTCAAAAAGTGCCTTTCAGGGACTGCTTTATGGTACTTCCAAGGGTTTAGAGTTCTCGCTCGCCTATCGACCTCGGTAAAATTATTATATGGATTATTTATTTTTTTGAGAGAAACATGTAATTCGTCTTCGTTTCGCTTTAGTTTTTCGTTATGATGTATTTCAAGTGCATTTGGCCTGCATTTAACGAGTACACACTTCATTATTTGATTTTATTGCGCGCAATGAGAGATTTTTCAAACTAAATTCCACACTTAACTGGTTAACAAAATCATTCATAGCCTACCATAAATTCATCCAACAGATCATACACCCAAAAAATCCCATCATATAGGCCACACGCTTGTAACCTTAAGCCTCCGACAGAAGCTTCCATTTCTTTTTTCCCTTTTCCCCGTTGAATCGGGATCATGGTCAAACGATGTCGGGCCATCCTCGACGGAGTCCGATTAACACGTCGACCGCCATGGTAGTTAACGATCACCGGAGTTTCCAAATTACTGAGGAATAATTACAATGAGAAACTTGATTTTAAATAAAAGTATTTAGTAACATAAGTAGCTAGATCATATCGTAATATGGCTACTGTAACACTAAATTAATCATTATTTTCAATATCATTTTCCTTTTATTAATGAATAAGTATTACTATTCAAAACGCTAGAAATTCTCGTGGTAGTCAACGTGTTAACCCCTTGTTTTATAACAACGTGTCAGACTCGTGTTGAAAATTTCAAAACGGATTCTAACATAAATTAACTATTACTTGCCTATTATTAACTTGTTAACTGTGGGATTTAGTCTGAAAATTTTCTCGATTCGCGCGCAATAAAATCAAAAACTGAGGCGTGTACTCGTTAAATGCAGGATGAACGCAGGTAGGCTATATTTGAATAAAAAACCAAAGCAAAACAAAGAAGAATTACATGTTTATCTGAAAAAATAAAGAATTCATCGTTGAAAGAATCAGTATCGTTTCAAATGTTAGGATGACGTGTATACTCGTCAAACACAGTTAACTCAGTAATCTCTAAGCTTTAGAGTAAACGTAGACACGAAGTATAAAATTCGTTTAATTTTCTACTAAATTATTAACGACACAGTCGTTCTATCGTGCAACTTCGCTAATTACCACAGCATTGAAAAAAATATAAAATTTCATTCGAATCGATTATCCCTTTAAAATACATTACATAACAATATATCTGAGTTTTCCTATGTATAGTGATATAAGTCGACCTCAGTGAAAATTGCCATCACAATTCAGTTTTCTGAAAATTAGCCGCAACGTGTTAAGTTTCAATGACGAATTGTTCTTGTCAACAATTTGTATCGTTTATACTGAATCCAGACATAGGAAGAGGATGGAATGTTTTCCTTTACTAGTACATTATTAACGATAAATAGTTCTGCAGCTATGAAATTAAATCGTAAGGCAAGGGGTTAATAGGAAACAATGAAATTAACACGTTGAATGCCGCACGATTTCATCGAGCAAAATAGCCAAATCGAAAAGTAATATTAAATCATTCGATTGAATTGCGAGATGAAGTTGTATTTGGAAAACCAAGTCGCGAACGAATGCTTGAATTAGTCAAAGAAGAGATCAGCATGTAGTTTCCTTCTTTTCCTGTTAATTAAGCAATCGGTGTATTATTTAGCTTAATCTGCTGGAGGTTTCGTGTATTTCAAAGAATCTTCGTCGGCAAAGGGTTAATTGAGATTCGGCGCTGCCTCCGCGAGATGCTCGCTGCCGATCGCGTTAATTAGGTGGCCTCCGCGTTGGCGGGACTCTCGAAAAGACGAAGAAAGCAGCCACGTCCACGTCCGGCCGGTCTGGGTGAAAGTCGTCCAAAATGTCACTGGAGTTTAACCTTACCCGCGCGAATACGTACACGCACGAGAGAGCCTCGCCGGCTGCTCGCGACAAGGCGGTAGGCGAGCCGGAGAGGTTCATATAATACGCCGTTGCGTAAGACTTCGCCTTCTTCTGGCGTCGCTTCGCATCGCGTCGCTCCGCGTCGCGTCGCGTCGCGGGCGCATCGGGATGAAGCGGGCAACGCGTCTCGCCTCCTCTCCTCGTAAGGTCATACGGCTCGCGCTACCCCCTCGCGGAGAGGTGTTAGGTAACCGAGGAGGTTCTCCTGTCGTTTCATCGGCGGTATTCACCTTTCAACCCCGTCGTAAATTTAGACCTTTGCAACTTCTCGCCGATCAGGATTTCTTCGAGCATTCGAAAGCTTCGATGGAGGAAGTTAACGCTAGGTTTACGGGCATTTATTGTACAGTTTATTCTGTTCTTTGTCTGTTTTTTCAAATGCGTTTCAAATAAGATATCGTAATAATAGAGTTATCGAGGAAAAGGGTTAAAGAAATGATTTAATGATGTGTAAACTGAACTGTGAATCGATTGAAGTCTCGATAGATACATCCTTGAAGTTGCTACGGAGGAAATTTGAAAAGTCAATTTAACTGCTCGGTAGGTTTAGTGTTCTTTTGTATTGAATTGTATTAAATTGTAGGTGTTCAGTGTTTAATGTTTTTTTTTGTATTAAATTGTATTAAATTTTTGTTATTGTCAAATGATTTCTTTGTGTATTGAATATGGCAGTTTTCTTAGCCGTTTAGCTACAGTCTGCTCATCATAAATGTAACGTCACTGCGATTTAGAGCTAATAGAATTGTCCACCGTGCAATTACGTTAGACTATAACGTGCACAGCACTGATAACAGTGAAAGGATTCTGCGATAGTGGTACAGAAGGAATAGTTCAGAAGACGAACTGTGTTTCCCAGGTGAAGCGTTCCAGCGTGACATTCGACAGTGTCTTCATTACAAGGATAGAAATTCCGTGGTATGTCAACGAGATTAACGCGAGCTGCTCGAAGCGAGTGGGCTACGAAGGAAGGCAAGGGAGTGTCGAAGCGGCGCGCGTTTCAAGAAAATTATCTCGAAAGAATTGCGGCGCGCCGCTCACGCCAGGAAGTAGATACATTCCGTCGGTCGTCGGACGCATTGAAATTCTAAAAGTGCACGCGGAGAGATTAAACGCATCGGCGGATCGTTGCCGGAGCCGTCTAATTAAATTAGACGAATTATTAGTTACATAAATATCGCCGGGCTCTTTCACTGGAAAGTTTACGCGCGGGACTGAACGGCGGGAAAACCGACGGTTCAATGGATATAAACAAAGTTAACCCTTTGAACTCTGCAGGCTCCAATATTCTAGTGAAATGCTTCGTTAACACATTGTTGACCGGTCACGAGTTGACTCGTGTGTGCACTTGCATTAGCTGTTTCAGAACATTGCAAAAGCGAAATATTCAAAATTATATTTCAAGTCATTATATGTAAGTAAAGTATATTGAAGTTTATTTGGATTGTTTCACCTTCATATTTAAACTTTTGAACTCTGTAGGCCCGAATATTGCACCAGGAATATTAGATATTTTAATGAATCTTAAAGATGTTATAATTATTAGATTTTTCACACGTCCAAATTTTGTACTAAGAAGGAAAATAAAAGATCTAAGAAACCATCTGGAGTGTTAAAGGTTAAGGGATACGATGGAATAATTAGTATTTCTTGTAATTTAGAAATGGCTGGTGTAATATAGACATTTTCTTCAAAATTTCGGTTATCTGTGAACACGATAATTTCACTTGATTAGTTATCAATGAACTAGCTAATTTATGCTGATTATTTGGTTATTTAGTTATCTGTAAACTTAATAAATTAACTTGGATCATTGAATCGGACTTTAGGATCGTAATTGAATGTTGCGAACATGTTTTAAAACGTTCCTTTTCACATTTTTATTTATGTAAACTGTCGGTAGTTTAATTAGAGAGGCAATAGTCTATGCATTTCCTACTGTCATCGATCGAAATATAGAAATTTTCTTCGAAGTTTCGGTTATCTGTGAACACGATAATTTCACTTGATTAGTTATCAATGAACTTGCTAATTTATACGGATTATTTGGTTATTTAGTTATCTGTAAACTTAATAAATTAACTTGGATCATTGAATCGGACTTTAGTTTTGTAATTGAATGTTGCGAATATGTTTTAAAACGTTCCTTTTCACATTTTTATTTACGTAGACTGTCGGTAGTTTAATTAGAGAGGCACTAGTCTATGCATTTCCTACTGTCATACTTCGACGTGTTATTTTATTGAAATATGCCGGGGAACGGTCGCGAGCATTGTTGAAAAGCGAAGAGAAAGGGAAAGCGGCCTTCCATTTCTCAAGCGTCCCCGACAGTCGACGCCATCGACCTTGTCAGATGCCGATCGTTATTTTCCACAAAAGAATAACATAGATCGTTGACAGTAACGAAGGCGACATCGCTGGTGACAAAATTTATCTTAACATATTCTCTTCTTCGCTTAATGACCGGGGAAATTAGGCGTTTCATTAATCAATGCATCGGTACCATTTTCTTCTTGGCTAAGAATCAAATAAATAAATAAATCACTAGTAACAGTTCACAATGTTAGCAATAAATCAATAATAAATGCATAATCACTTCCTATGAGTAAACAGGTGCCAGAAGTTAATGAATAAAACAAATGAACACCAGAAATTAATAAATAAAAAAAAACGTTGCTAATGAATAACAAACGAATATACACTAGAAGTGAAGCACTAGCAATCAACAATAAAGAAAAAAGCATTAGCAGTCTACAAACCTAATTGTCTTCTCGTTTCTCATTTCTCGAGTCAATGAATTTCCCGTTCAGCAAAATATTTTAACCCTTTGCACTCGAGAGACTCCCAGTCATCATTTGACTTGATAGAACAAATTTACAAAGTGTTATATATAATATCCAATTTTGTATAATACACTAATGGGTAAAATATTGATATAAAATAGCTCTTTTTCTTAATTTACGTATTCTCACATTAGTTAATCTCAAATAACGTCGTCTACCTCATCAGAAAGTGTCGAATGTTTCTAGTGAAATGCTTCCGAGTTCAAAGGGTTAACACTCAAAAGTTTTTGCTAGAAATATTCGACGCTCTTTAATAAAATACAGACGATGCTTGTTGCGACTAGTGTAAATAATTTAATCAATAAATTAAGGGACAAAAGTAATTTACTTCGATATTTCACATAATGATGCGTTTACAAAGTTTAGTATTAAACATCAAACGGTTAACCAGTTAACTGTGTTTGACGAGTATACACGTCATCGTAAAGCTTGACATGATACATGATCCTTCCAGCGATGAATTCCTCATTTTTTCAACAAACCTTTAATTCTCCTTTGTTTCGCTTCGATCCTTCATTAACCCTTTGCACTCGAAGGTTTCTCACTAAAAATATTCAACATTCTCCGATGAGATACAGACGATGTTCTTTGAAACTAACGAGAGAACATACACAAAGAACGAAAGTTATTTTATTTCAATATTTCATATATCGATGCATCATACTTAATATTATATAAAAGACTTCATAATTTTGCAAATCAAATCAAACGGTGACTGAGAGTCACCTCCCGAGTGCAAAGGGTTAACAATGACAACTCCGACAGAGCGGGTAACAGCAATAACGACAACGGAGGGCGACGGGAGAATAATCGAAGGCTCGAATTCGCCCGGAGAGATTGACAGGCGAGTTGTCTTCAATCTTGCATAATTGCAATGCCCCCCGATCGAACAAAGCCGGAGAAGCGGCGAGTGGGCTGCGGTTAATGCGTTCCAGGAATTTCAAGAAAGTTTATCCGAGCACGGCCCCCGCTGAACAGAAAGGATCAGTCCCACCGGAGGAGCCGGACACCTCGCGTTATTTTCCCAAAACCGGATTTTCAGAGCATGGTGTATATGCCTGTACAAGTACGTGCCCGGCCGCGTCTATGTGTGCACGACGTATGGTTTTCTTAGACGGCTGACTATCGGACTGTTGCAAAACCGCCGGCAAGGTGACCTAGTTGCGCCCTCGATCGAAGTAGGTTGGGGAACTTTCGGATTTTGTTCAAATCCTTTGTCCCCTTCGTGCACCGTGCGATACTCCGTCGATGGGTATCGATTGTCTTCTTCCTCGGGCCGAGAGGAAAAGGGACATTAACGGGCAGACGCTGTTCACAGGAATTTAGAGGAATTGTTTGTGGGAATAGGTGTTATCTTCGGGGACTATGCTCGGACGAAAGAGAAAGTGAGGGATTCGTTTGTGCCTGAAGTCCCTTTTTAGAGGAGACTGGCTGATGAATATTTTAGAGATTTGTAGGTCAACTCTGGTGCAATTGCATCATGATGTTACCAGCGCTACGCGTTCGACATAGGTGGCTCGCTTCGTTAGAAATTTTCGATCTGCTTCTTTTCACTCTCGAAGTGCCACTTTCGGTGATTTTGCTCCAGTTTAGAAGGAAAATTGGCTGATCTTAAAGTGAAGAGTTGATATTTATAGTTAATGCGAGATCAAATTATTTGAAATTCGTTGAAGTTAGAAAAGCCGAATTAGGTTATAGGTAACATGAAACAAATTGTTAGTCGCTCGTTTAGAATAACAACTGCCAAACATCGAAATTTTAATTATTTCAAATAAGGTCTCCGCAGTTGACAAAGTCAAATGAAATGAAACGTGAATCAACCTCTTAGTCACTTGTTTAACACGCTGAACGCCGCATGATTTCATAGAGCAAAGCACTCAAAATGGAAAAAATATAATATTAAATCATTTGATTGAATTGCATTGTTATTGTTGCAAGTTCATCTAGCTGAATGTCACCGCATTAGCTAGCATTATTTATAATATAGAAATGTTTTCGAATAATCATGGTTTAATTGAGTGAACTATAATAATTCGTCTTGGTAGTAACAAAGTCAAATGAAATGAAACGTGAACCAACCTCTCAATCATTTCAAAAAACAACTTCCAATATCTCAATCATTTCAAATAAAGTCTCCACAGTTAACAAAGTCAAATTAAATAAAATATAAACTAACCTCTCAATCATTTCAAAGAACAACTCCCAATCATTTCAAATAAAGTCTCCACAGTTAACAAAGTCAAATGAAATGAAACATGAACCAACCTCTCAGTCATTTCTAAAAACAACTCCCAATCATTTCAAATAAAGTCTCCACAGCTAACAGAGTCAAATGAAATGAAACATGACCCAACTTCTCAGTCATTTAAAAAAACAACTCCCAAACATGAAGCTCTCAATCATTTCAAATAAAGTCTCCACAGTTAACAAAGTGAAATGAAATGAAACATGAACTAACCTCTCAATCATTTCAAAAAACAACTCCCAATCATTTCAAATAAAGTCTCCACAGTTAACAAAGTCAAATGAAATGAAACATGAACCAACTTCTCAGTCATTTAAAAAAACAACTCCCAAACATCAATTCTCAATCATTTCAAATAAAGTCTCCACGGCTAACAAAGTCAAATGAAATGAAACATGACCCAACTTCTCAGTCATTTAAAAAAACAACTCCCAAACATGAAGCTCTCAATCATATCAAATAAAGTCTCCACGGCTAACAGAGTCAAATGAAATGAAACATGAACCAACCTCTCAGTTATTTCAAAAAACAACTACACATCAGGATCTCCGCGTACGTGGACCTGGTTGGAGACCTTTGAATCCTATTCTCCCTTGGCAAGAATCCGGTGGGTCCGCCATCGGTCGCGCGGTTAGCACGAATAGCAAGGTGGCGAGGTAGGACGAATGGAACGGATAAGGAAAGAGGGAATCCGAAGAATTCGAGTCACACCTAGTAACAATGACTTCCAAGAGATATTTACCTTTCGAAGGGAAAAAATGGCCGGCGCGCAATGGCGGCCGGGACGGGTGGGCGAGGAAACGCACGGGCGTCGCGTCGTCTTCTTCCTTTTTTTTCGTTTCTTTTAGTCCAAGGCTTTTCTCGCGGCGGGGACGTGCCTCTATGCGCGAAATCCTCGCGCCGCGGAATAGAGACCCGCGTTGTCCGGTGTGTCACCCGCGAGAAATGCTGCTGGCCCGCCCACGTGGCTCGCGGGAACTCGGCCCTGAAACAATGTGTCCGCCGAAGGGTGCACCGACCTAAACACCGCGGGATATGCGAGAGCGCTCGTAAAGAAGCGCTGGTATCTTTATCTTTGTTCGTCAACCCCCTCGGGTGGTTGCTTGTGTCTACATTCAGACGGAGAAAGGGTTTTTTTCTCGTTAACACTGAACCTACAAGGTGCGTGTCGAGATGACCCATTCCTGGTTTCTTCTTTTCGCAGTTATTAACCCTTTGCGGACGAACGTCGACATTTCTGTGAGATGAAATTTTCGTGTTCGGAAGACTAAGTCGCAGACAAATGATGTAATTATTGAAACAAGAGATTAGCAGTTTCCTTCCTTTTATATTAATTAAGCAATTTATGTGTGATTTAGCTTCATTTGTTGAAGGTTTTGTATAGTTCAAAGCATGTTCGTCCGCGAAGGGTTAACCCTTTCCACTCGGGAGGTGAGTCTTAGTCACCATTTGATTTGACGCAGTGAAACTATGAAATATGATATGTTGAACTTTGTATAACGCCTCAGTACGTGAAATATTGGAATGAAATAGCTTTGTTCCTTAATATACTTGTGTTTCCCCTTCGAGTTAATTTCAAAGAATTCGTCTTCGCCTCGTCGAAAAATGTCAAAAATTTCTAGTGAGAAATTTCCGAGTGCAAAGGGTTAATCAGGGATTAAAACAAATTGACTTTTCACAGAAATTACAGTTTAAATAGTCAATGGTCATTACTTTTATCATGACGACTATACTCGTCAGAGTTAACTGGTTAAAGAGATAACAGATATTTCTCGAAGAAATTGTTCAAAAAATTGATAAATATTTCAAAAAGTTTCGATAAATGCACTCTTAATGTTGCTATAAAGGAATTTCCAAAAGTGAATTCAACTCGGTAGGTTTAGTGTTAACAGCTTTGTCTTACGATATCGCGTCAGACTCGCGACGATAATTTTCAATTGGATTCGAAGAAAAATGTGGATTCAAATCTTTGCGAATCTTTTGTTATTAATCCTTAATGTTTAAGGTAAATGTAGGTATAGAAGGATATATTCTGTTATAGAAAATTATTAACTACTGTGTAGATTCGTTAAGTTATATAGAAATCATAGGGAAAGCACAAACGTCTGTTTCCTGAAGAAAACTCAGTAACTTCAGAAATATGAGTGATAGAAATAAATGCTTCAGACAGAAGTTGTAAGGTATAGAGCCAAACATATGGTGTTCATATATTTTTAACATTATGGGGATATTATGAAGTTTTTTCAATGACAATGGATATTTTTCATTTCGATTCCAGTGTTGTATAAGTAGAGAAACGGAATTAATTTGCTCAAAATTTGTATTTTTCAAATGAAAATCATTTTGTATAGCAGGGACTGTTTAGCAACATGTTGGTAACTTTCAGTTTTCGTTATATGAGTAGTGCGACACGTCAATCGTATTTGCTGGAGGTATGCGAGCGGAACACGTGTCCCCGGTGTGTCCGAATCGACGAATCTCGCGCGTTCGCTGGACACGTAACCGGCACGCTCGTTTTCAAGCATAACTGATCCCGAACCGGGAATATTAGCTTGAATTTATAGCTCACTGATAGGCGCCGTCACGTAATAGAGTCATCGACTTCCTCCTTCTGTTCCCGCTGATCGTTGCGCGATGCTTTACCGAATATCCCCGCTGATAACTCATCGTCCATCATTTCCGCGTAAGAATCACGGATCCAGCGACGCGACCCTCCCTTCTCGTCTCCAATTTTTGTCACCGCCTTACGCAATCCGTGAAATTCTGAAATGTTCACTAATCGCGCGGTCGGCTCTTCTCTCAATCGAAAAACCGTGGTAATTTTGAATAACGGATTCCTCCACTTTCACTGTCTTCTCTCCTCTACGTGGACGGCACAGATTTGTCGGAATTCTTCGCGTAACGTAACCTCTGAGTTCTTTGAAAGCTTAGAACGTTTCCTTTTTAATTGCTATTGTGGATTATTACAGTAGGTTGCTGTTGTGAATGTTAGTTATCTCCTGTACTCGTTAAATATTTATCTTGCGCTTGTTTCTTCTGTAGAAACGATATTTTGGAATCTATTCGCATCGCGTCGAGACCTTTAAAAGTTTCAAAGCTTCTCGTCATTAAACAGAACTTAACGAGGAGAAATATTTCTCGATGAATTCAAATGAAATATTAATCTTCCGTTATCGATTATTATACTTTAGAGCTATGGGTACACACTCTAGAATTTCCCTTTCTTCAATAAAGTATTCATGACAAAGTTGTGTCATGGTTCAGAAATCAATCATAGACCAAAGGATTGATAATTAGTCTGTAAATACTCTAAGTACCGAAATGAGAAATATCTTTTTCCTTATTATTATCCTGTAGGATACCATTTGAGTGATTTTCCCAAGATATAAAGTCCCATGAAGGTCGATAAAATCAAAATAATTACTGATACAAATCTCGATCATCATCTCATAAAATATTCACCATTCCGCTTGTTCGTTTCAATGATAAAAGAAAGGTATCTTCAGTTTCCTTATTTTCTCATCGCGGGAAACTGCGTTTCATAATGCTCTCCGCTGCACCGCAGAATTTTCCCGGCTAAAGAACGTTGTCCTCGGTCCGTTGTCGGCGCGAGAGAAAGGAGCTGATGAAATTTCGTAGTGATAACCCGTAATTTTCTAATAGTTCATCCAACCCGGTCTCGTAAAAGTTAATAGATACTCCGGCCGGCGCAAACATTGCGCGGAACGTTCATTTGTCTTCGGCGGCTACGCGGCATCCGCGTCGGTTTACCGTAAATCGAAAACTTTTCCGGAAAGGTCGAGGCTGTTCCAGAACACTCGCAGAACAATTTGACTTCTCGCCTTTCCGCGATTCGGCTTGTAACAGTCGCTTTATCGGTAACAATTCCCAGTTATCGAAGGATATTATACGTTTACATTTATTATAGGCATTAAATATGCATTATTTAATCTTCGTAATACTCGAAACGGTGTGCTCCTTCATCCTTTCCTTCGCAGATCGCTCGAAACCTAAACTGACCCTGAAATTTCTCTTAATTTCTACCGACACGAGTCTGACCCATGAACAAAATCACACATTTTCTTTAAAATAACTTTGAAAACATAATTATAGAATGATCTAACTGAAACTATGAGATGTACGAGTAAGTTAACCCTTCGCAGGGCTCCGGAGCAGAGCTGAAAATTTGTCATTACAAACTGTCAAATTTTGTCGTTAAATATATTATAATATTTATAATTCATAAAAGAGTAAAATACATCTACGACTTTTCTTTTCGTGCCTGTATCGTTTATTTATATGTTAATATACTTTATTAAAATTACTTCAGTTGTTGGTAATGTCAGTGAGAAAAAGCTTCGAGTGCAAAGGGTCAATACAAGCGATAAAAGTAAAATGAAAACAATTACTGTGAAGCTAGCGTTGAAATCAATTATTTAACCAACGTACTCGTTAATAACCATTGCTCGGAGAACTTTCGAAATTCGAAGTTCCCTTAAAATTCGAGGATGAGCGTGGAATTTCTCTTCAACGAAGCAACTTCGATTTCACGAGATTTCTATAAACATTCATTCGAAATAGCGCCGAGGTTGATTTTCCGATCGAGAGGAGACGAAAGGAAGAAAGGAATACAACGTCCCGGCACGATTTCTCGAGTTTCTAAGTTCCCTTAATTATTCCGCGGCGGTTTCCGCTGCATTTAAATAGCGGATCGCCGGATACCGAACGGGCGAGGATAAACCGGCGATTTTGAACGATGATCGCGACAATCCGCCATTTTATATTCCCGTTTCCACTTTAACGAGGCGCAGTAAAAGGCGAGGTGGGTTTTTAGAATCTCTATGGGTTTATTCTTTTTCCTCTTTTCCATCGGCGGCCAGCTGGTTTAGTATGCGCAGGAGGCCGCGACGCGTTCCGTTCAAGTTCGTACAGGAGTACGGTAGTCGGGCGTGGCACCATGAAAGCCGGGAAAGTGATATCTCTTTACTGTCAGTGTGCTCTGTTCCATTCAGGTACGGATTAACAATTCCCGTTGCCCCTGTTGCCATTGTTGTCCTGGAACACGTTACTGCCACTGTTTTCAGCTATCGGAACGTTGCCGAGGCAATACAGTCGCGTTCCACTTGGAATTCCTCGAACGTAATTAGTTATCCACGTATACGTTCATTGGTTCACCATTAAAATAAATCTAGACTTTGCGGAATGAAACACTCAAATCGTCTGTTCAATTAAGAATTGTTTGTACAAAACTGTGAGTAGTGTTCGGAATTTGAACGTTTCTTTTTATTGAATATCGTCGTGTAAGATTGTGTATTAATATAAGTCGATAGATAATATTGCTTGGAATATTGTGTGTATTCATATGTATAAAGATTTATGTATATCTGAATGAAATTACGAATGCAAACGGATGAAACCTGTAAATGACGAACTTGTAAGTTTGATTGAAGGTTTGATTGTAGTTAATGGAGAGAGATTGTACGTGTTAATATAGATGTTTGTTTCATTGCAGTTCGTTAATCGATTTGTTTCCTTAAAGATTAATTAAGATCTTGGGAAGAAACGATGGTATGAATTTAGAGTATATTACGGGTTGAATAAAATGGGGAATTTGCGATGTTTAATAACAGTTATGAGTGTTCCTGAATAAATAACGTTTCGAATAAAAGCTTCAGAGGTTTAGGAATGCTGTCGTTACGAATTGCCCGCTGAAATCACAGATTTGCATAAGTATCGATTTACATATTGCTCAACCAAATAAATCTGAGATTTAATCAATTGTATAAAGAGTCCGCGGTTATTAAAAAATATTATTTAGAAAGCCTCGCGCCTACCCGCCGGTATTAACGTTCAATTATATTTTCGTTCGGTTTTTACGTAACGAATGTTAGCAATAAATTCGGAACGTAACAAATTTGTAGCTCGAAGACAGTGTTTATTATGTAATTACGAAATTTTTCGAGGAAGTTATGTGAAATTGACGCTCGCATTACGTTGCGATCGTTTCTAGCTCGCTTTCAAAAATCCTGCTCGGTGTCCACGGTTTTCGTGCGCCTTTTTCGAGCCGGCGGTTGATCAACCGTGAGATTCTAATTAGGGAGAAGTTATGAAAATCGTTCTCACTTCGGCCGGTCGTGTGTGATCGGAAGTGGATGCTGACGGTTCTTACGGGAATATCGTTCAAGGATGAAGAAAGGTTGAGCGAAGGATTATGTAAAAGCTTGAAGAAATCGGTGATGCTTTGTACATTCCTCGAAAGTATATTACAAGGCCAATTATTTCAGGAGAAATTAGCATTCGCCGTTAATAACTCACTCGAGCTTTACGGAATATTGATTTCTCATTCGATTTTGGAAACGTTTTAATTTCATCGCGTTGATTGGCATCTGTAGATGAAAATTTCGGCACGGCTAATTCGTAAATATAATTGATACATCTCAAAATAATTGAATTGAAAGTGATTATTTCTCGTGTTTCGTATTAATAGTGGTTATTATGAAATTTGAAAATTAGGGATGAATTATGTTTTAATAGAAATTGGTACAGTTTGAAATTTTTATTTCGATTTGACTAGATAAAATGAAAGATACGTGATTCGTGCTGAACAATATGCTCTAAAATAATTGAGTAGTAGTTTGGAAGCTTCGTTTAATATTTGAATAAATAATTAGATATTAAGGGTGTGTGTGATGATTTAATTGTTGCTCATTATTTTGTAACTAGTGTATTTACCATTTATGTTTCTGGAGAACATGGAGCTACAGTGTCGCACTCTTACAGTGGAGGATCGAACGATTCGCCATTTTGTTCTTTAGATTCTTCGTTACCATCCAGTGGATAAATTCTTAGTTGATAAACCAGAAACAACAATGGTACATATAGTTGTCAATTGTTTGTATTTCTTCTTATTGAAATATCATCTATATTTCATCATCTTTAACTATGGACGATTCCAAAAATGTGTTTTTTCAACACGTAAATATAATTTTTGTATTGTTGATTTAAACATTACATAGAATTTATAAATTCTACATTTGATTAAGCACAGCTATTTCGCACTACCAACTTTCCACCAAATTTTACGTTTCAAAAAACCTTTTCGACTGTGACGAATAAAAAGGGAAAGTACACATGGGTTATAGGAAAAGTCGATGCTTTATTTACTTTAAAAGGCGAGCGTACATAATACAAAGTGTTAAATCTAGATGACACGTCAATTAGCTGAAAAGAAAAAAAGGATTGTATTAGAGATTTATACAATGTTTCTATAGCATTAATATTATAATACTCAGAACCCTTAACATCTGAGTTAAAGAGTCCAATTACACAGAGTCCAATAGAATGGTCTATCATTTTTCAAAAACAAATGAAAAAGGCTATTAAACAGTACAAAAGCTGTTAACTATTAACAGACTACCTAATTGGAAAACCCAAAATCATAATGCAGATTTAATAAACTCCGCCAAACCTATTATTACATTTCAAACACACTACAACTCCTAACAAAATGAACAAAATCAATTTCCCATAGCCTAATGCAATATTACACTTCAAAAAAGCAAACCACTAATCATTTTCAAGAATCCATCAAAATTCACTCAATCTCTAAATCCTAGATCACTAATTCTTATCAAAGCAACTGCTTAACAGTTGAACACATTAAGAAACCTAGGATTAACACTAAAACTACTAAGCAGTTAAATTGACTTCTTAAAATTCCTCCATAGAAACTCTAAGAATCCATTAAGACTTCAATTGATTTTCAAATCAGTTTCCGTATTGTTAAATCAATTTCTTTAATAATTTCCCAGAGGAACATCTGTTACTCTTTAATCATCACAAAAATGAGAAATCAGCCTTTCTCATTTCCAAAAATCTCCCAACGATTCTATCAAATATTATATTAAATTAAATATTATACTATAATAAGAAATCAGGAAAAATTCATTTCAACTCGTCTGGTACTTTCAATATCAAGTACATCAGCCTCTCTCATTTCGAAAAATCTCCCAACCATTCTACCAAACCTCTATGCTATCTATCCCAAAAAATGCCTACCATTTGGTAACGGAGAGGGGTTGGCAAGAGTCCGAGGGTCTATCGTACGCAAGTCCTGTTGAGCACTGGACCAGCTGTGGTCGTCCGTTTCTACAAACAACCACGTTCGTGCATGCGTCGTTCAACCTGTGCACATCCCCATTCTGGCAGGGTACAGCCACCAAACTGGCAGGGATATTCTGTATCAAGTTCCACGGATTTGTCGGCACCTCGGACTGAGACTCTTGTTGCGGCTGTTGTTGCTCGGTGAAAGACGTTTCTTGCTCTTCCTCCTCTTCTGGCTTGTCGACGTCCAATTGAGGCGACGAGGATCGTTGCCAGGGGTCGGAGCTGAACTTGCTGGTCAGCCAAGGGTTGGAGTACGAGGGGTTCGGATTCGTGGGATACGGATTCGGGTTCGTAGGGTAAGATGGCGACGGGTAAGTCGGCTGCTGCGTCGGTTGAGTCGGTCGTTGCGTGACTGGGGATGGCGTTGGGGTTGGAGGCGTCGGTTTCGGTGTTGCTGCGCCTTTACAGTCCACGTTGTACGGGTAGTCGCATACGTTCAGCAGCTGTGAACGAATCGAGGATTAATTGAAAATTGATCAAATGAATTTTGCGGGAGAGCTTAGCGGAGTAAATACGGAAACGTTATTTTCTGATGAGATGCCTTTAACCCGGTCGAATGTCGGCGTTTCGCCGAGATCAAACTTCCATGTTTGGAATACCCAGTTGTGAACAAATGATTTAACGATTCGAACAGCAAGAAATCAGTACACGGTTTCCTTATTCTCTATGATTTAAGCATTCAGTGTTTAATTTAGCAGAATTCGCAGAAGGTTTTGTATACTTTCAACAATTTTCATCCGCAAAGGGTTAACACTGGAATTACTGAGCTTAATGCGATTAATAGTCGACTTTAATGATATCAACGCGATTAATAAACGAATGTTCGACACGAATGATATTAATATGATATCTAGTCTCTATGAAAATTGTAACAATAGATTATCTTCAGTTTCTTCGTATATAGGTTGTAGTATTCAAATGAAACTATTTTCAATGTGATTCTCAGTATTCGATGCTTTTAAGATATCAGTAATTGCGAAACAAATCGAAGTTAATCATTTTAACTGGACGGTAGTTCTAGTATTAAGTGAAATGCCAGTATTATATTTATAAGTATTACAGTAAAATATTTCATTTATCGAATCCTTCAAATCAGTTAACTTCGGAACTTTTCGATTCGTGAATTTCAAACGTGTCGCGATCGTTTAATATTCTCTTTCAAAGACTGCGACGCGATTTCGCTATATTTGGACAAGGCTGATTCAAATATTCAAACGCGAGATATTTTCCCCTCGGACGGATGTGAATTTCAAGTGGACCAGTCGGGAATGTTTTAGTCATCACACGAACTGGTTGCGCGGGACGCTACGTGGAAACAGACGTCAGACGCGTTAACATCGAATTTGATTTCAAGGAACGACGACGGAAGTCTTCGGTCGCGGCCTTTGACCGCGGACGCTGGGAAGCGGCACCAGCTCGACAATGACCGTACAACGATCCTTAACAACGCCGGTTTCGCGGCTTTAATATTCCGCGTGTACTCTAGCAGCAATTTCAGAATGGAGTTTCTTACGTCATTGTAGACCAGGCCGCGAGGGCAGCTGAACTTGACTGGCTTCCCGAAAACGCACACGTAGAATTCCGAGCAGTTCGTCGCACTTCTGTAACGGCCGTTCGGGTCTGGGCACAGCTTCGAGCCTGTTGGCAGCGGTGGTTCTGTGCGAACGAGATTTTTTCAACAACTTTCATCGTTCATGCATTTTCTTGTAAACATTGAGGTACTGGCAGTGTACAATTTCAAAATCTTTGAGGTAATTTCGTTTTTTATTTCAGGGATGATCGTGGTTAGCGATAATTATTTAGCACACATCAAAAATTTGTGATTTCCTTACAAACCTTGAGGTATCGGCAGTGTACAATTTTAGAATCTTTAAGGTAATTTCAAGAATGATCATGGTCAGCGATAATTATTTACACATCAAAACTGTGATTTCCTTGCAAACCTTGAGGTATTAGTAATGTACAATTTCAAAATCTTTAAGTTAATTGAGGGATGGTCATGGTTAGCGATAATCATTTAGGACACTTCAAAACTTTGTGATTTCCTTGCAAACATTGAGGTATTAGCAGTGTACAGTTTCAAAATCTTTAAGGTAATTTCGTTGGTTATTTCAGGGATGACCATGGTTATTTACACTTCAAAACTTAGAAATGATTTTAAAAATATTAGGTTCGATGAGACCTTTTGTTAATTATTTATTAACCCTCTGCACTCGGAAGTTTTTCACTACAAACGTTTGAACATTTTCTGATGAGATAAAGATATTTTGTGAAACTCGAAGAGAAATCA
Organism: Nomia melanderi; assembly: GCF_051020985.1. Taxonomy (NCBI): domain Eukaryota; kingdom Metazoa; phylum Arthropoda; class Insecta; order Hymenoptera; family Halictidae; genus Nomia; species Nomia melanderi. Next base: position 12,124,680 of record NC_135009.1, read on the forward strand.
CACGTACATTGGAAAAAAGCTGTTTTATTTCAATATTTCTCAGATTAATGCATTATACTAATAATATTAAATATCAAATTTTATAGTTTTACTGTTTTAAATCAAGCGAGAGTCATCTCTCGAGTGCAAAGGGTTACGTTAGCTAAAAGGGTTTATTCAGTTGAATAATTATTTAATGAAATAAAATGAAGATTATAGAATAATATATGAACTGATGGAATTTTTAGTACACTAGAAGCTATCTAATATGATAGATCGTGTCTTGATTCTAAGATTATTCAAAGCAATGTATTTCGAAAGATACTAACGTAAATAATATAATCCAGCATCTCTATGAAAAGTATTACTCACTCGGTGTTGGCACTGGTCGATCACCGCAATTAACGTTGTAGTCATAGTCGCAGACCAAATTGACAGCATTGAACAGCAGACCGTCGGGGCAACTTTGCTCGATCACCACGCCGTCCCAACAGTTCAGATAGTTCGCGCAGCTCTTCGAACTCGGGAACTGTCCGCGCAGCTCGTAGCACCCTGGCGGTGGTTGAACCGGCGGTATCGGCTTAACGGTTACTATCGGTCCTGGTAGCTCGTTCGAGTCGCCAGGGTTTGGTACACCAGGATAATTCTGTCTTCCGGTCAACGTAACCGAATCTTCAGTAACGTTCGTCGACGAAGTCGGATTCTTGTTCCAGAAATCGGGATTGTCCAGCTTCTGAAGCTCTATCAGGTCCCAGACATTCTCTGTCGCGAAACATTGAAAAAGATCGATTCCCTTAAAATTCTATGAAAATACCGATCAACTTTGCACACAATCCCAAACTGTCTTCCTCCTCTCAATTCTAAACGAATGCAAAAACCGATCAATCGGAAGCCTTCAATAATTAGAATCTATCAACAGATAATCACAGAATCATAGACAGTACTAAAATTGCTTCGTTCAATCTAATCCATCGAATTCTCAATCTACATCATCCAAGAGACGCCTTTAATCGAATCCCAATCTTCCCAAAAAGTTCCAGATCTACCCTCAAATTCTGTCTATCCTGAAAAATTCTACTAACCTTGATGTCCATGGTGTCCCAGTTGCCTGCCCTGATAGTTAGGCACAGTAGCAGCCGTGGTGGTCCGCCTGGCAGCGTCGCAGGCACCCAGAGCCGTAACGAGCAATAATCCCAAGACGATCTTCATCCTGACCTCTAACCCTCTGTCCCAAGGTGCAGTCCGAACTTCAACGATACCGTGCGACCAGTCTGAATCCCCTAATCTCGAAGCTGGAAGCCACAATCACCGGAACGGGCAGAGATCGTTCACCGAGTCACCGTGTCGTACTGTCTGAAATCCTTTGCGCGATGTCCTGATGCTGGATGGTCTGGACCTGGACGGCTCGAGGGCTTACATAGGGCGTCCCCCACCATCCAGGCTTCGTAGGGAGTAGGTTCGCAGGACCCCAATTACACGGGCGCGGGATCCTGGCGGCGGCGCGGGGTTTCGCGGCTCAGGAAGTGCACGGGGTTCCTCTCTGCATCGGTCTGCCCGCGTTTCGTGTTCCCCTCCATGTTGTACAGGGACCCGCGGGGGTCGACACGAGGAGCACACAGAGCACGGCAAGGACGAGGCCGCCGTGGTTGCACGCGCTTATTGGAGGAGATTTAGAATGACCGGTCAGCAACGGCCGGCCGATCATTCGTTGATCCTCCGGCGTGCCCTGCGACGCGGCGGCTCCGTAAAAATGGCGTCGCGGCGGCGGTAGCTCGCGCCGCTCGACCGCGTAGGATGTCAAGGTCCCTGCTCGCTGAAATCGTACCCGAGTATTCGGGCATGTAAGCGGGTACTCGTGTAGCTGCCCATCGGACAGCGTTTTCTGCGATTCTTTTGTAACGGTAGTGGCCGCCCGTTCTGTCGCGAGGTCGCGATCGCCGGAGCTGTTGCGCGGCCTTATGCAATCGGTGATGCTTTGGCTGTCCTTATGGGGTACTTGTCTTGCATTGCTTCGGCTTGGGTGTTATGCAGTGATTGCTTGGGGACTCAGGTCGTTTGCCAATAGAGAGGTTTTCGAATAGAGTGATCGCTTTTTGGGAATGCTGAGTGTGAACGGGTAGTACGAATTTGGAACTTTGAATTGAAACAGATACCTTTGGAATAACCTTTCGAGTTGCACGAGTATTCACGGAGTATGTTGGACATTGGGTTTATAATAATAGTTGAATAGCAGATGCTAGAAATTGTCAGGCTTTCTTGAATCTTCCTGAAATATTGATCCTAAAATGAGGTACAAAGGACCTCTATCAATCATTCCATCTTATTCGAAATAACTCGGCGAATACCTCGCCGCAAAAAGCTTCAAAAAAATCGTACGGTGAACCACTCTTTCAGAGGTCCCTCGCTTCTTTCATCGCTAAATAAAATATTCATCGCTCAAGCGTTTCTGGGGTTTCCAGAAAACTGTCCCACGCGCACCGCCGGCCGATACGAGAGGAAGAAAAAAGGCGAATCAGGCTCGTCGATCCTACGTAATTCAAGGAATCGTTGGTCCTCCGCGATTCAAAGGAGGAATGTGGCGGAGGTAGATGCACTCAGGAGATTGCCGGAGTCTTAGCAGGACTCTCATTACCGAAATGCACGCTGATACCCGGCCGGAGCCTGCGAGTTCCTTGAATGTCTCAGTTCGCGGACCCTTCCCCCCTCGCGTCCTGGGCCAGGACATTGCGTGAATTTTATGGGGATTTTACGGTGCTGGTTACGTTGCCGGGCCCGGACGGCCGGGCGGCGGGGATCATCGGCTTTTTTATTATACGGCAATAAGGAAGAATCCGCTCGGGCCGGGAGGAAAAAATGCGAAATGAAACGGCGGGGCCGGGGGCGGGGAGGGAAGAGAAGAGGCCGAGCGAATTCTCATAATCCTGAAATCCAGATATCCGGCACCGGGCCGCGTCGCGCCGCCCGATGGGCCCACGGGGCCTCGACGATTTTTGGCAAAAATGCCGCGTACAGTCGTGAGTCACGCGTGACCTCAGCACTTGGTTCTCCATGCGCGGGACGATTTGCATGTCGCCGGGTCTCCCGCGGAACAGTTAAACGGGCACGGTGATTTTGTGTGTTTCCCCGATGATTTCTGTGAGGCTCGCAGCATAGATAGATGCTTCGATTGTCAGCGTCGCGCGGATTGCCGGTTCACGCGGTCCTTGGTGAGAGAACATTGTTTCTTTACACGTTCAGAGCTACGTGCACCATACATGGCACACGCTAATTTCTGTAAGGCAGTATTGTTAACACGTTCGCGGACGTGAATGCTATAATATTGAAATTTAATTCTATATGGCCTTAATTTTTTGGAATTATTGGAATTATTAACTCTCTGAGTACGGCATTTGCACTTTTTCTACTTTTGCGGCTCGCTAAAATTTTTACTGTTCGCGAACGTGTTACAAAGTAGCGAGAACACGAGGAGCAATATCGAAAAATATAAAAGTTACCAAAAACTTGAGTGTAACCTAATATTTTATGAAGAAAGTCAATACGGAACGTAACTTGCAGCTGCATTTCTTGTCAAACTGCAGTTGATTGTTTTATTATCTATTCAGTTGGAGAAGATTCTATCGGGCTCATTCTATATTTATAATTTGTTGTGACTTTAATCATTTTTCCTCGATCGACTTCCCGAATTTTCGATTGATCGTAAAATTCATTTTAATGCGTGTAGTAGTTTTGAATTCATCCGGTTGTCATTCGTCATGAATATTTCGTTGTTTGACTTTAACGTTGTCTTGCAGTTGACGACGGTAATTTAGGATGCACATTTTTATTGTTATTTGAGTTGAATTTGTTTTAGTTATTTCTGTGTTATTTAGAACATAGCTGGAGCGGACATGCTGTTTCATGGATAAAAATTTCATCGATAATCGTAGCTCCATGAAAGAATGGCACGCATGTCCGAGAGACTAAAGGCATACAGAGCGATCCGTGCATTACCGGAAGATTTTTTATGCAACGTCCGTTAAAACGTGGATTATGCATTAACTAGTAGCTGGCCAGCCATAATTCGACATAATCGTGAAACGTGATTGGTTTTAGTGAAACTGGTTTCGCAAAGCCTTGTCAACGTTTTTACAATAACCGTTCGTTTTAGTAACCGCGCGCAATCGAACTCTTCTGTAGACCTCCGCGATGACGCTTAATGGCCTCGATTCACCATAAAAATGAAGCTACCACTTTAAATCAATATATAATGACATTAATACCCTTCTCACATTCGCAAATTTTACAATTTTCAAAAGTATCGTACAAATATTCTAAAAATATCCAATTTAGAATTACAGCTTCAATGCAACTTCCCGTAAAGAATATTTACATAAATTCCCATCTAAATACATCGTACAAAAATATTCCCTATTTCGATTTATCTTAACCCTTTGCACTCGAGAGGTGATTTTTTCAAACGCATAATTTAAGAAATATTAAAATTAACTTTGTTCCCAATGTATGATTTCTCTTCCAGTTTCACAAAATGTCTTTATCTCATCAAAAAATGTTCAAATATTTCTACTGAAAAATTTCCAAATACAAAAGTTAATAAACAATTAAAAAGAAGTCTCATCCAACCTCATAAAAATCTTCGTTTCATCGTCACTAATATATTTTTATAAGCGTCGACGCATAAGCTCCGCGATTCAACGATCAAATCGAAGTTGCTGGGAATATCGTAAACAATTTGGTAATACAATATTCAGCGACTCCCTATAAAGTACCTAGTAAATTTTCAATGCGGAATAGGTTCCGACATTGGAGTTTCGACAATTCAAAAAAAGTTTCATTCAACCTCATCAAGATCTTCGTTTCACGTCGCTAATATATTTTTATAATCGCCGACGCATAAGTTCCGCGATTCAACGATCAGATCGAAGTTGCAGGGAATATCGTAAACAATTTGGTAATACAATATTCAGTGACTCCCTATAAAGTAGCCAGTAAATTTTCAATGCCGAATAGGCTCCGACGTTGAAGTTCCGACGTATTTAGACGTAAACCGTATCCGTCTAAAGGATCTCTTTTACGGTTAGCAAAATGGCCGACGGGACCTGCCAGCGCTGTCGCGCAGAGATAAAATGTGAAACACTGTACTGCAGTCGTGACAGGAATTCGCTTGTTGTTATGTAGCCTCGTTTAAGGGTACGCTGTATAGCTGCGCGAGTTCCGCGCTCAAAGGAATGCCTACTAAACAGCCGTAGAGGCACAATGAGAAAATGAAGCAGATTCCCTCTTAATCCGAAAGGTCCACCGTGCGCCGGACATTTATAGTAAAACGGAGACCCCACGCTACAGTCATAAAGCGAGTATCTAACAATAATCGTCCGGCCAGAATGACGACAACGATAAAACGTGATCAACGATAACAGCGCATCTCTCACGGTTGCTTACCTCGACTCTCAATAATAAATCTCTTAACACATTGTTGGCCGGTCACGAGTTGACTCGTGTTCGCACTTGCATTAGCCATTTCAATTTTTCAAACACAATATATTTCAATTATATATAATATTTCAATTCATTCACTCATATTTCAATTATATATAATATTTCAATTCATTCGTTCATATTTCAATTATATATAATATTTCAATTCATTCATATTTCAATTCATTCTATGTGAATAAAGTATATTGAAGTTTATTTGGATTTTTTCACTATCATATTTAACCCTTTGAACTCTGTAGGCTCCAATATTGCACCAGGAATAATATTAGATATTTTAATGAATCTTGAAGAAACTACCCTACAATTATTACATTTTTCACACATCCAAATTTTCCACTAAGAAGGAAAATAAATCTAAGAAATGTTATAGCATTCTTCACTTTCGCTAGGGATACTGTAAAAACTAGTTGGAGTTGCTGATAGATTACAAAACCACCTGGAGTGCTAAGGGTTAATCACGAAACAACAACCGGTGACACGAGATAGCTTCTGCATGTAATTGGTCGACAATGTAATTCAATTCTTCCTATTCACAGCATCGAATGTTCCTCTAGTTCCCTAACTACTCCAATCATTGCAGGAACAAATGATAGGTAAACCACATCGAAATCACTGCAAACTGAGGACACTCGCTATTAAACATTGATTACTTTAATTAAAATCTTAATTCAACCTTCGATTAAAACCTTGATACAACTCCAACAATTCGCGTTTCATTACATTTCAATTACGACCTTTCCTTCATTTGAATTTTAAGTAATTTACGGTTACGCCGAGAATCGGCGAAACAAAGGAGCTCGAGGGGAAAAAGAATTTTAATATAAACGCTCGGTTCGGCTATAAATAAAGGTGGATAAAAAACAAGGTCAATTTCCGCGGCACACCCGCAGAATTCTAACGTTTTTTTCGATTGTTCTATTTCTCTTTTATTCATCCCTCGTCCTATTCCGTCCTCTGCGCGTCGTGCATCACAGAGCTCGGCCCGTCTCGCGCTCATATTTCTCTCACTCCCGCGCGGCGGTCCTTTACTCCTCGATTTTTCGGTTCGGAGGCCGTGCCGCAGGTCCGCGCCGATTATCCGGCCTCACCTCCGGGCACCCGTCGCCGGGCCGAAGGAACTTTTTCAGCGGAAACTTCGCCGGGAACAAGAGCAAAAGATTGGGAAGGCCGAACGGTGCCCACACCCAGGCTCCGGCGAAAAGGAAAAAAAAAGAAACGGAACGATCGGACAGATTAATCGCGTCTTCGGATAAATGATTTAACGCTGTAAGCGTCCCGGGTACATGTCAGATTAGGCTCCGTTGTCAGTTTAAATATTCTTGGTCCTCGATCCTGACGATTTTTCGAGCGCCGCCGTGGACTGTCGCTCTGTTGGACTATTCGGGTGGTCTGCGAATCAGGTGCAAGGATTGGGTAAATATACAATGTGAGAGCGTTAATAATTAGAAAAACGATCGAATTTTGTGAATGTACTCGAGGAAACATTGCAGATGATGTATTAACCCTTTGCACTTCGGAAGTTTTTCATTGGAAGTACTCGATATTTTCTAATTAGCTGCAGATGATCAGTTTTTGAAATTGAGTGAAGGAAATTGATCAAATGAATTTTAGGAGAGATTAGCGGAGTAAATAAGGAAACGTTATTTTCTGCTAAGATGTCTTTGACACTAATTACTGAGCTTAATGCGATTAATAGTCGAGTTTCATGATATTGATTAATAAACGAATATTCGATAGGAATGATATTAATATGATATCTAGTCCCTATAAAAATTGTAACAATAGATTATCTTCAGTTTCTTCGGATATACGTTACAGTATTCAAACGAAACTATTTTCAAGGTGATTCCCAGTATTCAATGCTTTTAAGATATCAATAATTGCGAAACAAATCGAAGTTAATCGGAATGATGATCGGATGATGATATTAATCGGAATGATGATTTAAAGTGTTCGTTCATGGGAAATACAATAGAAATTTTCGTATCGTTTCATTGTACAGCAATTAGTAACTGATTTCGTTTACAAGGAATGTTTGATACGAAGTTGTGCATGACCGCGCGGAATATTTTCGTGGTCGTGCCATAAAATCGTGGAAAGACTCGGGAAGAGCACAGTGGAATCGGAAATTCGATTCACGGACGCCTACGGTGTCCCGGGCCATAATCATTCTTTCTCGTTCTTTTTCCTTCGAAAGTTCCACCATACATGGTGGACGTATAATTACGCGCATCTGGGAATCCAATAAATGAAACCGATACGCGACGAACCTGTTTGAACTCGATACAGAGTATTTTACAATCTTATTACACGTGTACGTAACTTAATTACCTGTATTTCTGTCATCCATTACTTTCCCATCTCGGTGATGCGTTCGAACGTTCGAGGAACCTCTCGCTTCCCTGATAACACGTCCACATAAATTCCTGGCCAAACGATACGAACAAATGTTCATTTATTTGATACATTTTAACCCTTAGCACTCCAGGTTGTTTTGTAATCTATCGACAACTGCAAATAATTTTTATAGTACTTCTAGCGAAAATGAGAAATGCTATAACGTTTCTTCGATCTTTTATTTTCCTTAGTAGAACATTTGGATGTGCGAAAAATCGAATAATTTTAGGGTAGTTTCTTTGATTCGTTAAAATATTTAATATTATAACTGATGCAATATTGGAGCATTCAGAGGTCAAAGGGTTAACCCTTAGCACTCCAGTTTGTTTCGTAATCTATCAGCAATTGCAACTAATTTTTATAGTACTTCTAGCGAAAATTAGAAATGCTGTATCATTTCTTCGATCTTTTATTTTCCTTAGTAGAAAATTTGGATGTGTGGAGAATCTAATAATAACATAGACATCAATTCCCATTTCTAACATAAAAGAAAACAAAGTCGCAACTCAGCTCAACAGAATTCTTCATCCCCAATTAATGGAATAATTATGTAGCCCAAAAATCCGAAAACATCGAGCTCCATTAATAAAGAGGAACGAGAGGGCAAATCAAAGTAGCATAAATTCACTGGGAATTAGCATAAGATTAACAAACCACATAAGTGAGCATGCGTCTCAAATCAGCATAATATCCAGATTCTAAATGAAAGCGTCGTAAAGCTTCGCGCAGCTTGAAGTACGTTCGGCTTGCTAATGGCCTAAGCTCCTCGTCTCTAATTAAAGGAATAATTATATCGGGTTCCATTAATAAGGAGAAATGAGCGGACAGATGTACGCAGGTACGGACTCCTGTACAATTAATTTCATTGGTTGATCAGCTGAAATACACTGTGCTTAGATAACGTATTGCGGGGGCGCGGTGGCGAATCGGACTATAAATTCGACGCGGCTTACATGGCCCACCACTTAGGAGCCGAATGCGATGGCGATATCTTTCGCTCGCGCGTATTCAACCGACGATCGTCCCTGTTGTTGCCGTTCAACCCCGCCGCGTCGCGGAACGTTTCAATTTCCGTGACGTACGCTGATGGACGGAGGGAACTGCCGTTTCGACTCGGCCCTGGGATTTCATTATCGCGTCCAGAGCCTTTTTCTGCGGCCGACCTTTAAGTTTTCATTGTTCGAAAGAAGCGGGCGCGTTAAGATGCCCAAGGACTCCACCGATCGTTCTCTCTTTTTTCAGGATTGTAACTTTTGTTCTCGCCGCAAGTCGAATCGAACTTGAAGCGGCAAATTTATTAACCCTTTAGACTCTGTCGACTTCAATATCGCAGCAGTTATGATATTAAATATTTTAATGAATCTTCAAAAAACTACCCTAAGATCATAGATTATCCACGCATCCAAATTTTGTACAGAAAAGGAAAACAAAACGTCTGAGAAACGTTATAACATGGTTCATTCTCGCTAGGGACACTATAAAAATTGATTGCAGTTGCTAATTAATTACAAAACCATCTAGAATGCTGAGGGTTAAATTAAGAAACGATTTCTATAAAAATACTAAGAATTTTCTTCTATTTCTCACTAGATTTCCTGGTTAAACAAGCGAAAGCTAGTATGAATTTTACCGAAATAAAATGCTAATCAACTTAATAAATATCGACTTCACAGGAGTACACAATTGTAACTTTTGTTCTCGCCGTAAGTCGAATCGAACTTAAAGGGGGAATTTGGTTGATTTTTTTTTAGGTTTTGAATGGGAGATGGGAAATATGTTTGATTTGTGTTTTAGGTTTTGAGTGGAAGATGGGAAATGTGTTTGATTTGTGTTTTAGGTTCTGAAGGGGAGATGGGAAACATGTTTGATTTGTGTTTTAGTTTTTAAACGGAAAATGGAAAATGGAAAAATGTATTTGAGTTGCTTTTTCAATCTTGAGTGGAAAATGGGAAATGTGTTTGAGTTGTATTTTCAATTTTTAGTGGAAAATGGGAAATGTGTTTGATTTGTATTGTAGTTTTTAAATGGAAAATGGAAAATAGAAAATAGAATAAAAGGAAACGCCTGTTTGGGAATGAAAATAGGAAATACGTTTAATTTTTCCTTTTGATAATCGGAATGATTATTGTTTCAAAAGAAGAATGCAATAGTGAGAAGAGTGAAGCAAAGATTATATAGAATATTGAAGACAATATTATATCATTTATTGGTATAGAATATTCGAAGTATTTAATAATATCTTTAAAGGAAGCTTACATTTTATAAAGGACACCTGTTACAACATGAAACTGTCATTATTTTTCTATGAAAAGTGAATTATTACTGCACATTCGAGTGCGTTACATGTAATTGAGTACAATTAACAGTTCTTTATTAAGGAACATTTATTTTCCGACTGCTGGAAAATTCTTCCAGGTGCGAGAAGTAAAACAGGTATAGTCGGACCACTTTCTATCGATTGGTTATAACGCGGGTGCGTGTGCTTTACGTTGCAACCGAAAAGCAATGCTGATGATTTTTTCCCTCCCTCTATAATTGGTATTTAGTGGCAACTCGATTAGAAGTTGAAGAGAAAGTAAAATTACACTTTCCCTTCGTTGCAAGGACAGGAACCGGAGCTTACGTGAAAACTTGAACTGTCTCGGTTGTTGAACCTCGTGTTAAAGTCATAAGCTAATTAATAGATAAGAAAATAAAATAAAGAAAATATTTGTGCTGAGTTAAATTGTAACATTTTAGCAAACGAAGGAATTTTAATACAATAATATATATATTAGTGTAAATATTAGACAATAATGAATATTCAAAATATATTATCAATCGGATTTATATTTTAAATTCCTTAATGATTGTTTAATCGTCACTTTCATAAAGTGATTTATGAATATCTAAATCGACGTTGACACCTCTGAAACGAAGTAAAAGTTCGACGTAACAAGAGATGAGAAAGAACGTTGAATTGCTTCAATGGATACGTCCAATTAATATTTCCATTACTATTAAATATGTAATCTAATTAGAGCTGGTTGGGCAACACGCAATAAACGAGAAAGTCTTCCTCATAATTCAGTGAAACCTTATTTGCATTGTCCTAGATCCGCTGATAGACATCTGAGCAACTAATTACTATTTTCTTTTGCACGAGTTCCTGTTTATATCCTCTTTTCGTGCATTGCTTGAGGAAAGTACGAACTTACGCAGAAATCGTGTTTGCGAGGTACCAAGAAGAACAGTTAAGTGCACACTGTACATTAACAAACAAACAAACTTCTAAGAGCTAAAAAAGCAAAAGTTAAAAAATAAAATAAAACATTTCCCCATTACACGAAAATTATTAATGCAGTGTCAATGACCCCAACTAGGGACGCAGATACTAACATTTAACCTTTTGCCCTCGATAGGTGACTCTTAAACACTTTATTTGATATAACAAAATTACAAAGTATTATATATAATATTCAGTTTTGTATAATGCATCAATAGATGAGATATTTATATAAAATAGCTTTATTCTTCTAAAAGAATAGCTTCTTTTAACTCTTTGCGCTCGAGGGGTGACTCAGTCATGATTTGATTTGATAGAACAAAATTACAAAGTGTTATATCACTAATGGGTGAAATATTGATATAAAATAGCTTTATTTCTCAATTCACGTACGTTTTCTCATTAGTTAGTTTCAAAATGTCCGTGTCTCGTCGCAAAGTGTCGAACGCTTCCAGTGAAAAGCTTCCGAGTGCAAAGGGTGAATATTCTACTAACACAAGAAATCCTCAGTTACGCCCACAACGACGATATCTCAAAAACCGCGACCGAAGGAACAGGTTTCGCGAACCGGCGACATTTTCGGCGTTAATTACTGAAAATTCTGCGTCACCTGCGGCGATTGCGCTAAGTGCTCGTATCTCCTCCCCCGAATTCCGCACGAAAAAATCTTCGAAGAGGAAGAAACGGATAAAAAGCAGCAGAAAAAAATCGACGACGGTGGTCCACCTATTTCACTCGTCTGCCCGAGCTACGGAGCAGCGTTCCCGATGAATTTGAACGAGCGTTACGGTATCCGGGCGCTGGCTCTGCATTTTCATCACCCGAGCGCCTCTTCCTCGTGTGCAAGCGCCTCGCGAACGATTTCGGCCGATTGCGAGGGCTCCGGAGCGATGAGAAAGGTGGACAGCTTATAGTCTGTTCGACGAAACGAGGCAATAAACATAAACAAAACGGTCGCAAGCTAAGTACAACGATTGGTAGGGAAATACGATGATCTCACAATGTGTTGTCAGTTGTATTTGAGTTGGGTAGCGGGGATGGGTATGGTTTCATGGTGGAGGAGTTTAACGTGGAAGGTGTGTGTAGATGGAATCTAAGGCATACTTGGTTTTGGTGGATTCGGTACTGATGCGAATTGGAATTGTGAAGATTGAATCGCGCGATCACATCTGAAACTATCACTTTGGAAATTGTAATATTGCTTTTGGAACTGTACTATTGGTTTGGACAGTACAGTATCGTTTTGCAAATTATAATTTTGCCTTGGGTACTATAGTATTACTTTGGAAATTATAGTATTACATTGGAAACTATTGCTTTAAAGGTTACAGTATCGCTTTGGAAACTAGGGTATTGTCTTAGGAACTACGGTGTTGTGGAAACCGTAGTATCGCCTTGGAAACTACAGTGTTTTCTTGGAAACCATAGTATCGCCTTAAAGTCTACAGTACTACTTTGAAAACTACAGTATCGCCTTAAAAACTACAGTACTACTTTGAAAACTACAGTAACACCTTAGAAATTACAGTATTTTCTTGGAAACCACAATATCGCCTTAAAAATTGCAGTATTGTCTTGGAAACTACAGTATCGCCTTAAAATCTACAGTACTACCTTGAGAACTACAGTATCACCTCACAAACTACACTATTGCCCCAAAAACTGCAGCATTCTCCAAAAAACCACAATACCTCCTCAAAAACTGCAACCAACAACCACACTTCCATTCCCCTGCTCCGAGAACCAATCTCCATCCCCGACTACATCGGGAACACCATTGCATTATTTCAAAATCCTCCATCCCAAAAATGCAATTTGTAAAAAAAAAACAGATCCCTCAGCCGGATACCGCACTTCACCCTCTATCGCGCATTGTTGTTTACGTTTACAGCCTCGTCTCTCTGGACAAACTCTCGAAAGGGCATCGACATTAATTCCTTTAGAAGCGTCATCCTTCCGCGTGAATAACGGCCAGCCCGCCGAAATTCAATGGGCCCCGGGCCCGGGGAAGGCGTCCCAATGAAAATACGCGTCGCGCGCTGAAAAGGGCTCCGTCGATAAATATAAATAACCGACGGCCGCGTATTAGCGCGATAAATTCGGCCGCGCCGGATTTATCTACTGGCGCGCCGCCATTTTTCTCCGCGGGTCTCGCGGGCCCGCCGGTTCCTCTTTTTCATTCGCGCGACAGTCGTCTATTCGGACGCGTCCAAAACTCTTTTCCCCGAATCCTCGTAAACCTCTCGCGGATTTTTTGTCGCGGTCTTAGGTCGCTTTCGAGCAACTCGCTACCATCCTCCGACACACCGAGAGCCCCCTTTGTGTAATGGACGGCGCGGCCGTGAGGTTGCGAGCTGTAGGCGGGATGGTAGCTTTGATTGTCGAAGGGAAATTACGGAGGAACGTGACCGTGTGGTTGGACTTTATTTAAGGATTATTTAAGGATCCCATTATTATTGATTTCGTATGGTTCCCGTATTTTGGGCTTGGCTTGATTTACTTGATTCGCCTGGTTCTGTATTATTAATGTCGTTATATGTTATTATCACGTGCTTCTATATCGTTGTACAAAGTATATTAGATTATAGTAATTTACGTCCTTTCTAAAATTTGTAACCTCGAGCTAACAACCTTTTCTTCGAATTAATGTGTATGTAGAATTGCTTGTAACTTCTAAGGAGTTTTGTAGTATAATCTATATGATTTACTTGCTAAGTATCTTGTCTCATTACGAATCATTGTAAGACAGTTTACATTCTATAGGATGTACTCGGTTTCTGAAATCTCTTTCTATCGAATCTCTGGAATCTAAAGTATCTTGTCTCATTAGGAATCATTATAAGACAGCTTACAATCTATAAGATTTACTCGCTCGGTTACTGAAATCTTTTTTCTATTAAATCTCTGGAATCCAAAGTATCTTGTCTCACTACGAATCCTAAGACAGTTTACAATCTATAAGATTTGCTCGGTTTCTAAAATCTCATTTCTATCAAATCTCTGGATTCCAAAGTATCTTGTCTCATTACGAATCATTGTAACACACCTTACAATCTATAAGATTTACTCGCTCGGTTACTGAAATCTTTTTTCTATTAAATCTCTGGAGTCCAAAGTACCTTGTGTCTCATTAAGAATCCTAACGCAGCATACAATCTATAAAATTTACTCGCTCGGTTTCTGAATTCTTTTTTCAGTTTATTCTATAAGTAACTGGTAAATGATGCAATTATTTCTCCCCTCGAATTGTTCCCGTGGTGCAACAATGCATCACGTGCAGTCAGCGAGGGGAATAAGTATACGTGTCTGCCTCAGGCTCGAAAATAAAAGGGAATCCCTGTTAACAGCTTATTCGCGGACGGATTACAAGGACCGGCGCGTGCTGAATTACCGAGAAATACTTCAATTCCGAGAAGACAAACTCCCCCTACTGACAGAGGGAGTTGCATTCCTCCGTTTCGCCGCCGGATGGTTGCTACGTTGCGGTTTCGCCCGTAGCCCTTCGTAGAAAACCGCGCGTAGGGTCGGAGATCCTCGCCGCATAAGGCTGTAGAACGTTATTCCCGCGGCGTCGATTCCTTATTCGCCTTCGATCGTCGTCCACGCCTTCGCGCAACGTTTTCCGACTATCGTCACGCGCCTCTGTACCGTTACCGTCCCGCGGATTACGCAATCCGTTTGCCAAAACGCGAGTCGAACCATTCGGCTCCGACTATCTTGGGAATCGAGCTGCCGCATTTGGGAATCAAGATGCTTCGAAACGTTTACGGTTTAACTTCTAGATTTTGGTATGTTCAATGTTTGAGTTTTAAAGGTTTAGATTTTGTATATTGGAGTGTTGGTGGTTTAATCTTTGAATTTTTGAACGTTGAGTGTTAAGCTTTTTAATTTTGAAACGTTGTTAGGTTAATTATCGAATTTTAAAGCGTTCACGGTTTAATTATTAAATTCCAAAGTATTGATAGTTCAATTTTCAGAGTTCAAAGCATTGGCAGTTCAATTTTCAGAGTTCAAAGCATTGACAGTTCAATTTTCAAAGTTTAAAGCATTGACAGTTGAATTCTCAATGTTCAAAGCATTGATAGTTTAATTTTCAGAGTTCAAAGCATCGACAATTCAATATTCAAAGTTCATAGCATCGACAGTTGAATTTTCAAAGTTCAAAGCATTGACAGCTGAATTTACAAACTTCAAAGCATTGACAGTTGAATTTTCAAAGTTCAAAGCATTGACAGTTGAATTCTCAAAGTTCAAAGCATTGACCGTTGAATTCTCAAAGTTCAAAGCATTGACAATTCAATATTCAAAATTCAAAGCATCGACAATTCAATATTCAAAGTTCGAAGCATCGACAATTTAATATTAAAAGTTCAAAGCATCGACAATTCAATATTCAAAGTTCAAAGCATCCACAATTCAATATTCAAAATTCAAAGCATCGACAATTCAATATTCAAAATTCAAAGCATCGACAATTCAATATTCAAAGTCCAAAGCATCATCAGCCTAACTCTCAAATTTCCAGACTTACCAACTCAACTTTCAAGTTCAATTTCCGAATTGTAAAGCGTCGACTATCCAACTCTTAAACATTAGAACATCACCTTAGCCATCTAATTTTAAAGCATTCACAGTTCAGTTATCAAATTCCAAAGCATCATCGGTGCAACTTCCAAATTTCCAAATATCAATTCCACTTCCAAGCTGAACTTCCTCCAAAAGCTCAAATCACCCAACACGCACTCAACGCCAAACTCCGTCGAAACTCCTCTCCCGAGCACCCCCGTCTAACAACGGCATCCTCATAAAAATGCGCGCTAAAAAACCAGGCACGAAAGTAAGTAGTCAACCCGCTAAAATTAAATATAGGGTCCGGGCCGACATAAAAAAAACCGAGGGGATAGTATTCAAAGGAAATCGGGCCGGTCGAAGAGATTTGGCGCCGATCGAAATGCTCGTGGAACGCATCCGAACCGTGTTCGGCCGTTTGAGGATCACCGTGACCGCCGAATTCGAGTCAGGGTTTTCCCATGGCTCGGTTAGACGACCTAATGAAACCGAATGCGTTTCGCTCGAACCGAGAGAGAGAAAAAGAGAGAGAGAGATAAAGAAATGTCGAACGGAAGAAAGGGAGAGAGAGAGAGAGAGCGAACGTCGGAGCGATAAAACAATTAAAAAGGAGCTAAAGGACCAGCGGGATGAGACGGTTGCCGCAGAAGGGTCCGGCAACGGAGAAAAATAAAAGATAAGAGCAGAAAATAAGAGGAGAGGAGAGAAGTGGTGGACTCGAACTCGTCAAGGACCAGAGGTCCTTGCTCTCCGGGTCATAGCTGCCCACAGACTCACAACACTTTCTGCCACATCAGACTTCTTCTGCAGAGGCTCTCAAATTTATTCTATTTCTGACTACGCCGGGGCGTCGCTGGGCTGGACTAATTGGGACCAAGGTGACTCACCGCTGATCAGATGCTTTGGATAATGCAATAGCTCAGCGGAGACTTGGTTATCTGAATTAATTGCAGACGAGATGGTAGATAACGAACTGCGCACCTTGTGAAAAGAGAAGTGGAAAATCGTGTATGATTCAGGAGCGAGATTTTATTCTGGGGGTTAATTAATTTAATATTGACACATTGGACGCCGGGTAAATTTCAGCTACTAGACACGGGAGTGTCGGGGATTATATTGTATTTTTAAACATCGAACCGAAATTTGTAACTTGCGAAGAAGAATAAGGTATTCGATTTTGTCGTTTTAGTTTGGATTTGTGTTGTACGTATCTGAAATGTTACATTAATGTAGGACTACGAATTAAAAATTTGTACAGATCTACGAAGTGATATAGTTTTACCTAATAGAATTTAAGGATTTATTCTATCATTGAAGAATTATTGATATCTTTACGAATTAAGAATTTTACAGATCTATGAAGTGATATAGTTGTATCTAATAGAATTTAATAATTTATTCTATTATTGAAGAATTATTGATATCTTTACAAATTAAGAATTTTACAGATCCATGAAGTGATTCAGTTTTATGTAATAGAATTTAATAATTTATTCTATTATTGAAGAATTATTGATAATTTTACGAATTAAGAATTTTACAGATCTATGAAGTGATATAGTGTTACCTAATAGAATTTAAGGATTTATTATATTATTGAAGAGTTATTGATATCTTTACGAATTAAGAATTTATACAGATCCATGAAGTGATATAGTTTTATCTAATAGAATTTAAGGAGGATTTATTCTATTATTGAAGGTCCTATTTCACTATTCTTCTATTCTATTCTTACTCGAACTATTCCTAATTATTCTGATTTACTAAGGATTCTTCGAATTTTTATTTTACGAAGATCCATTGATTATCCGGATGCGTCGCTTAATTAATTAGGATTGTCTATTGTGTTTGTGCTTGAAGCTCCCAATGAAGTTAGACGCTCCGATTACGCCTGATTGAAACATTATCCTAATATGGGGTACTCCTTTAGCTCTCTGGCTTCTTAGCCAGGCGACCGAGATACCGAGGTGTCGGGCCATTAATCGCTGAACTGGTGCAGAAACGTGTAATGAAGTCGACGATAAGGAATCACCGTCCGTCAGAGCTGGGATCAAGCTTAATATGTACTGAATCTGACTCAGTTTCAGTTCTCCAGCTTTGTTTCACCAGAATTGATATCAATTCGGTAGCTAAAGAGACACTATCGATGAATATCTAAAGAAATCTTCTATTCTCACTATCTGAATTAATTACATTGGTTATCAGAATCGTTTTCATATTCAAAAACTTTGTTACTCAAATATTTCTCCATTATTCTAAACTTAAGCTTTATCTTTGAAGTATTCGATACTTTGTAATTGTAATCGAATTCATTTATAATATATAGTTACGAATAAATTAATATACAATAGATTAATATGTATAGTTGATAAATTTGTTTCAATTGAATTGAGCGTGCGTGAAATATTCTTGAAATTTTGATTTCATCGCGGAGACTGCTTTGTATTCTAATTTCATTACAGTTCCATTTCAATCAGTCAGAATTCTTTGAAATTCCCAGACACTTTCCTCCCTTTTGTTTTCGCAGTCACCTTCGCAGAATTCGATGACACCGTCGAAAGTTCCAGCAAACAGCCGCTCGCGTGCGTTCGCGCACTAGAAACCGCGAAAACGGTTTCCGTGTTAATTGCTTGTTTCTGCTGACGCTGGCACTTCGATGCGTAACCAAGTTGGCGTCTAGGCACCAGCTGGCACCAGTTAATGACCGTCAGAATTGGATCGCGATGCGCGGACGAGACGCGAGCTCTGATTTCCATTAGACATCGCGTCGTTCCGGATAGCGGTTGAATCAATTCGAGGAGACAGGAATGGAAATTTTTAGAAAATGATGTATTGCTACGCGCGTTGCCAGTCGGAACGATCGTTAAACGATTTAAAGAGTTGGAGTGCGATGCGTGCAGCGATGGGGAACGTCTCTCTGAAAGTCGCTACCGGTTCGACTCGAGTGCACGGTGGTTGCCTGCACTTCAGGCGCCGCTGCTTCTGGATTTATCTTTGTACGTGTAGATTGATGTTATGCGATTAGCGAATTGGAATTTAATTGAATTTGATTAATTGCTACAGGTGAGAAATATTTTCTATGATTAGAAACGAGAGTTTTTATTGCTAATTGTGAATTACTAAATTAGTAGATGCTGTCTAATGATGTTGCAAATAAGTTTTTACAATGGGATTATACATTTACAAGGTTACAAGATTACAAGATTACAATATTATAAGATTACAAGATTACAAAATTATAAAATTACAAAATTGCGAAAGTTACAAAAATTACAAAAGTTACAAAAATTACAAAAGTTACAAAAATTACAAAAATTACAAGAGTTACAAGAATTACAAGAATTACAAGAATTACAAGAGTTACAAGAGTTACAAGAATTACAAGAATTACAAAAATTACAAAAATTACAAAAATTACAAGAATTAAAAGAGTTACAAGAATTACAAGAATTACAAGAATTACAAGAATTACAAAAATTAGAAGAATGACAAGAATTACAAGAATTACAAGAATTACAAAATTATAAAAACTACCAAAATTACAATAATTTGTGAATCGTTCGAATCGAAAGCGCAGCACATTTTCCTAGAAAATAAAAGTTACAATACAGTAACATTACGCAAACATTACAATAAAATATTTCCCACTGTATTTGCCATTTTCCACGAACACCAAACTCAGCATTCAACAAGCAATACAGTAAGTTATCAAGAGAAAAGGGAAAGACACGTTCAAAAACCACAAAAACGACGCGGCGCATCGAAAAGTGTCAATGACAACGTCTCGCGCGCGCGATGAAACCGCCAAGGCTGTCGCGCGTTTTCTCACGCTGACTGACACCTTCAATCGGGCGGGATTTGCATAAAGCGAGCCAGAGAGGAAGGAAAAGAAAAAGAGAGGAGACGATTTCGTAAGGAACCGAACACACTTCCCGGAAGAGGGAGCGCGTCAGACGCAGAATTTAACAAGGATTTTCACCTTGCCTTGTGCAAGAAACGAGAAGGAACCTTGTTACCCAGACGAAGATTTATCACGATGCTCGGTGAGAATGGTCACAAGAGGAAATGAGACACATAAGAATGAAGAACAATGGCCGCCGTGTTTCGAAAGTCTCTCGCGACGAGACACTCTTCGATCTTACCCTCGTTTTCCTAGCCAACGGATTATCCTTAACTCTCGTTGTCCAACGATTCAACTTCAAGAATTCTTCATATTTTTACGAATTAATTAAGAATTTGTACAGATCCATCAAGTGATTTAGTTTCATCTAATAGAATTTAACACTAGGTTTACGGACATTTATTATATAGTTTATTTTACTGGTCTTAGAAAACTTCATATTCATTAATTTCCATTTTCGAACTGAAAGGTTTGATGATTAGACAATTAAAATACACATTTGACTTGTTGCATCAATAAAAATCGACATAAACATTTACTAAATAATATTTGCAACATTTGATATGCGTCAAATTGATGCGTTCCGTAAACCTAGTGTTAAGGATTTATTTTATTATTGAAGAATTATTGACATCTTTAGGAATTAAGAATTTTACAGATCCATGAAGTGATTTGGTTTCATCTAATAGAATTTAAGGATTTATTCTGTTATTGAAGAATTATTGATATTTTTACGAATTAAGAATTTGTACAGATCCATGAAGTGATTTGGTTTCATCTAATAGAATTTGAGGTTTTATTCTATTATTGAAGAATTATTGATATTTTTACGAATTAAGAATTTTACAGATTCTTGAAGTGATACAGTTTTATCTAATAGAATTTCAGGATTTATTCTATTATTGAATTTCAGGATTTATTCTATTCTTACTCGAACTATTCCTAACTTTTCTGATTTACTAAAGTTTCTTCGAACTTTTATTTTACGAACATCCATGTATTTCCCTGAAACATCTAATTAGCCAACGAAACAGGAATATTAACCCCTTAGGCTCTGTAGACTCCAATATCGCAGCAGTTATAATATTAAATATTCTAATGAATCTTCAAAAAACTACCCTAAGATCATAGATTATCCACGCACCGAAATTTTGTACTGAGAAGGAAAACAGAAGATCTGAGAAACGTTACAACATGGTTCATTCTCGCTAGGGGTACTATAAAAATGGATTGCAGTTGCTAATTAATTACAAAACCATCTAGAATGCTACGGATTAAATTAAGAAACAATTTCTATAAAAATACTAAGAATTTTCTTCTACTTCCATTACATTTCCTGGTTAATCAGGCAAAAACTAGTGCGAATTTTACCGAAGTAAAATGCTAATCAACTTAATAATCGATTTCACACTAGTACACAGTATCTCCGTTTCATTAATAAACGACGTTAAACGAGGGAACAGTAAACTTCGAGTAGCCTAAAGAACAAAGCAAAAGCGTTCCACGTTATACTAGAAGATTATACGTTGAAGTTATAAACTCGCTAATTTTTCTCATAATAAGACCCTTCGTAAAGGAAACATATTTCTGTCCCGTAATGGCACCGGTTATTTCGAATTGACTTTCAGGCCTGAACAGAAACCAGTTATTACAAATTTATTTATAACAGCCCCGGCTCGCCTAAACGTCCGACGTTTTAAAACTCCCCGGGTTTTCCGTCCGCGGGAGCGGGTTGTGCAACTAAGTGGATCGTAAAGACACTTACACCGTTTAGTATTATTATTAATTCCACGCGGAGAAATAATAGAGCGGTTTCCCCTTCCCTGCGAGCGACGCTCCCTACTCTTCCGTTCCTTTCACTCGATCACAAACGGTCCTGTGAGAATTTTGCAAAACTTGCAAACAATGCCTTCCGACGAGGACCGCTTATGTATGCGGTGTTTAACACTGTTTTTACTAAACATGTCTTTCGACATTTACGATCTTAATTTGAAATTATTTCAGTTTATTCGTTTTGACTCAACTGACTTCTCTGTGACTGTAAAATTAATTCAGTAGTATATTTTATTAGGTTGTATTCAATAGATTTTATTTTCATTGATTTTGTTCGATTACTTTTTGGTAGAAATAATGTTGAAAAGAAGTTTAATCATGTTGATTGTCTCAATTGACTTCTGTATGACTGTAAAATTAGTTTAGTAGTATATTTTGTAAGGTTGTATTCAATAGATTTTATTTTCATTGATTTTGTTCGATTACTTTTTGGTAGAAATAATGTTGAAAAGAAGTTTAATCATGTTGATTGACTCCTCTATCACTGTAACATTAATTTAGTAGTATATTTTATTTTAATAGTTTTTGTTCAATTCTTTTTGGTTAGAAATAATGTTGACAAGAAGTTGATTATTAAGAGTTAGTGATAAAGGAGACAAAAATTATATTTATAGGGCACTGTATGAAGATGTTTTGTAGCTATCTGATACTGTCACCATAGTTTCGTTTTATTGTGAGTGACATATAATATTTTCATAATTAATATCTTAAAAGTATTGAACATTCGAAATGATCTTGAGAATAGTTTCACTTGAATACTACATTGAATGTCTGAAGAAACTGAAAATTATTTGAATTTTTATGGGGATTACAGCAATCGTATGAAATGCTCTGTAGTTCTAGTGTTAAGGACGTTGAAATTAAGATATTTATGCACTTATGTAAAATTTGAAAGTGAATAATTGCACGGGCTGCACGTGATACATTGAATGTCTGAAAAAACTGAAAGTAAT
Organism: Nomia melanderi; assembly: GCF_051020985.1. Taxonomy (NCBI): domain Eukaryota; kingdom Metazoa; phylum Arthropoda; class Insecta; order Hymenoptera; family Halictidae; genus Nomia; species Nomia melanderi. Next base: position 12,147,070 of record NC_135009.1, read on the forward strand.
CTATTGCTACAATGATTATAGAGATTACATATTAATCATATCAAATGCTCGATAGTTAATACAGCGTGGAATGGTAACACTTTTTTCTACAATGAAAAATAACGTAAAATGGCCCAGTAATTTAGTATATATGTCTACTAAAAATCTTTCGTTTATTTTAATATACACAAATTCCTGAAATGGAACCAACTGTTGTAAACACTGTATATCTCCAACCTCAAATTTCAGCAGCAAAAGGAAATAAAATTGTAATATTTCACCTCGTTCGAAGTGGCAGTCGCTTTCGCCAGTTTCGGGAAGCACGATGACGATGAGGGAAAAAACGGCCCGATCGAAAATCACCGGGCGATAATTGATGATGATTAACTGGTCGAAATGCTGAATATTTTATCAACGATGCTTAGAAAGCGGTAACACAGGCTGTTTCATAACGTGTGGTCGTAGCTCGAGAGATAAATTACTCGGGTTACACTTGCAATGACAAAAAACTCTTGCGTTACGATCCCTTTCTTCGTGACAACGATCGTTCGAATTACTTCGTTATTAACACGTTGCGTACCGGCTAATTTTCAGAAAACTTAATTGTGATGGCAATTTTCAGTGAGATCAATTTATATCGCTATACATACAAAAACTCAGATATCATATGTAATGTATTTTAAATAGACAATCAATTTGAATCAAATTTAATATTTCTCTAAGTACTATACTAATTAGCGAAATTGCATAGCTAAGTGTCTTTATGTGAAAACGAGATTTCTCGTTGCCAGTACGCAATGTGTTAACAGTAGAAGTGTAGCAGTTGAATTGACTTTTTGAAATTTCTCTATGGAAATTATAAGATTGTATTTAATGAGGCTTGGTTAGGTGTATTATGTGTTAATTGTGTTATTACCAATGTGTTAATTACCTGCGGAAAACTCTATTTTCATCGTAAATTTATATTCTCTTCAAAACTTGCATATCAAACGTAATTTCTGATCATTCTGTTTACCAATATTATCAAAATATCAGTAAATAAGTAATGATATAGTTCAATTTCATCAAATTTTATGATTCAGTATGACGAATGTTGATTACAATGTTAAACTTAATCCTCTAATTACGAGATATACAAAGTTTGTTTCAATTGAACGTTCAGTTTGAAGTGAAAGGATGATTTATCCTCGAAGATCCGATCGCACCCGATGGAACAGCCTGTAGGAATGTATCCACAGTTCGAAAGATCACAATGTTTAGCATGTGCTCGGTACTTTCGCTGTGACTAAGCACGTGAAATTTTTGCCACCAAGGTTACAACCGAATAGGCAGTAACGTGATCCAGATGGAAAGAAAATTCACCGCGGTGTGCAACGGTGGATCAGGGACGCGTGTATAATCGCGTATTTTCTATAAATAAGGTAAAACCGAAGCCTCGTTAAATGTTAATATCGAAAACAGAAACGGCACTTCACTTTTAGAAAAAGTCGACTACGTTTGCTGGACCCTTTCCAATGGCTTGAAAGTTTTTTAATTGAAGTTCTTCCATTTGCCGTCGTAATTGTGCCACGTAGAAATCAACGTTGCCGATCTTGAGCACCGCTAATTGCTAGTTAATTGATGTCCACTCATAACTCTTTTAAATAAATTTCTTTCTCTTTAAAAGCTGAATTAATCATTGTGAATATTACTCGTGCTATGAATAATACAATTTTATCGTAATTGGATCGAATATAATATCGCAATGCAACAGGTGAATGATTGTTGTTTCTTAACAATCGATAAGTAGTTTGGAACGTTCCTTCGTTCGTGCTAATTGCTAGTTAATTGATGTCCACTCATAACTCTTTTAAATAAATTTCTTTCTCTTTAAAAGCTGAATTAATCATTGTGAATATTACTCGTACTATGAATAATACAATTTTACCGTAATTGGATCGAATTTAATATCGCAATGCAACAGGTGAATAATTGTTAGATGTTTCTTAACAATCGATAAGTAGTTTGGAACGTTCCTTCGTTCGTGGTGCATTGACAGGCGGAACTTATATCACTTTAATTTACGCAATCGCTCGAGATATTGCATTACTTGTAATTTAAATGTTTCCCAGCGGCGCGCTCACTTTTTAAGGGTATCTGGAAAAAATCATAATTATATCCCAGCATTTTTTCTTTCGCTAACGAAACACGTAACAAGAATGAAGCTTTATCTCGTGGATTACACAATGTGTTTCGTCATAATTGCGATTAAGGAGGATTAAAAACCGCCGATCGCAAAACCATCAGGCGTTCTAATTTTCGATCGGTTGTGCAATTACAATTAAATGCATTATGTCGTTTGCAGGAAGTATAGGGAGATTCAAAAATTGTACCATAGAGTGAAGACTCCTTGTACTTATTTTACCACTATCGAGAGTACGCGTTGTCAACTTTATACGACAACAAATTTTTGACAAAACTTGACGACTGTTTAATCTTTAACAAATCAAAACTACTCGATTCCCTGACCAAAGTTCTTTACAATCAAGTTTCAATAATGTCAAATCATTAAACAGTAAATAAAGAAAAAATTGAAAATATAAGAAATCCGAAAAGCTCCATGTTCTCAGAGAAAAAACGTTATTCAATATTTTATTAATTGTCTAAGTCTAAAATAAACTAATTTTGTATAAGTTTCAACAATATGAAATCATTAAAAGGTAAATAAAGAAGAAATTGAAAATATAAGAGATCGGAAAAGCTCCAAGTTCTCAAAGAAAAGAATTTGTTGTATATTTTATTAACTGTCCAAGCCTAAGACAAACTCTAATTTTGTATAAGCTTCAAACTATCAAAACAATAAAAAATAAACAAAAAAAAATTGAAAATATAAGAAATCCGAATTTCCTATATAATGAAGTCTAAGACAAAGTATAATTTTTTGTGAAACTAGCCCAAGATAAATTCTAATTGTCTATAAAGTCAAAGTCTAAAACAAGCAGGAGTCCCAGTGTTGAAAAGCCAGCACACAGCGCCGAATTATGAAACGCGCGGTACGTCTTATCGAATCACTCTTAATTTCTTCCACGTTCCTCGCCGGTTTTCCGTCATTACCCGGTTCGGGCGCAAGAGCCGTAACCTCCGCGCGGCGCCGCGCAAGAAAAACACAGAGGAGATCGCCGGGCGAATTTCATCTGGTGTTTCACCATTATTTTCACCGAGTTATCGCGTGAAGCGGCTCGGACCGGGTGAAAGAAACCGTGAAGGCCTTCTTTCGCGACGGTGCTGCGCCGGTTTTCTAACGAGATCACACAGCAGCCGCGGACTCGGTCAGCAAAGACACGTTCCTTCGAATCCGCCATCTTTTTTCCTCCTTCTCAACACGACTGCCACGAAAAACATCAGCGTCTTATGCATCACTTATCCTTTTTATGGCAAAGATAAGCAAGAATTATTAACCCTTAGCATTCTACGTTATTTTGTAATCTATCGGCAATTGCTACTAATTTTTATAGTATTCCTAGCGAAAATTAGAAATGCTATAACATTTCTTCACCTTTTACTTTCCTTGTTAGTACAAAATTTGGATGTGCGGAAAATCGAATAATTTTAGGTTAGTTTCTTTGATTCATTAAATATTTAATATTACAACTAATGCAATATTAGTTATAAAAGATTAATTCTTCGATATGAAAATTCTTATATTAGCACGGTCATCGATGATCGCCATGGCAAAGTGTCAATGTCTTAAAATTTCAATCGATTCCTTGGAATTCGAATGAAATATTCTTCTGTTGGCAATTATTATCCTTGATCATTAGGATAAGTGGGTAACAATGAAGCAATTCTAATGAACACAATTGTAAAAGGAATCGTAGGGCAAGAGGTTAATGTGTCGAGGCCTAATGTTACATTAGCGACATCAAATTTTCGTATATTTATAATGGAGAACTGCAAACAAATAATTTGATTAATCAAGCAACGGTAGATTAATGCATGGTTCTGTTTTTTGTTAGAATTTAAAGATTACATTGGAGATAATTGCAATAATTATATAGTCATGGGAGACATGACAACTAAACAAACCTTAATAAACGTAGACTCAAATTTCAAACGTCACTTAGATATAAATATTGTTTTGTATTAACGTTGATGACTTCAAAGTCACACATCAATATACCGAGTTAAATTGACGTATTTAATTTTCTATTGCAAAATGACAAACGACATTAAATAATTAACCAACTTAAACTTTTGTACACACAGGGGTTTACGTTCAACGTCATTGTAATTTCAAAGTTACAAAACATATTCGTTCCAATAAAATTGTTGAAACTATTGAATACATTGTCAATTTGTGTTCATATATTGATATTTATTAATTTCATACGGCATAAATTTTGTTATAATCGCGAAACAGTATATTCGAATATTACTGGTTTTCTGATGATTACAGAATATTCTACGTTTAACAAAAAAGTTTACATGTACTATAGAATATTTCACATATACTAGAGAATAATTTCCATATATTATCCCTTTTCACTCGACAGTCGACTCTCATTCGCCGTTTGATTCGATACACCGAGACTGAACACTGAAATTCAATATTCAATTCTGCATTAGACATCAACACATAAACCTTACAAATAAATTCCAGCCCTGAATTTATATAAAATTCCCCTTTACATTACTTTCTAACAGTATTATCAACAGAACATACTAAATATTCACAACGAAAAATACTGTCGTGTGCAAAGTATTATTTCACACACACAAGAATAGTTCACACACACTACAAAATATTTCACACCCACTAATATAGAGGTATTCCAACACAACCAAGGCAAAACTGCGTGCCAAGAAAAATCCAGCGTCCTCGTTCGAGCATTAGCACCGATGATCGCGAAAGATTTCACCGCGGCTCTAACGATCAGCGATCCTCTCCGCGAACGAGCAATCTCGGCTCGGAATCACGCCGAAACGCCCCTGCTCACGATTTCGAAAGAATGAAAAACGATCCTGGTCGTTAGCCGCGTGCCGCTTTAGTTGCAGTTAATCTTGCGCAACGTCAAATCTGCGAGATATTCGATCGAAGATCATTCCGATTACACGGATGGACCTTTGATTGTTCCTCCCGAGGACGGTGAACGGCGTCTACGAACGCGATCCCCTGCGATCCGTTAATTCCGCGAGAAGTTGATGCTCGATCACGTTTCTCCGGCTGTTCGCTTCCTTCTCGGTGGAAAGAAGTTGCGCGTGACATAACAATCGCAGTTTCCACCGTATTAACGAAAAATCGCGTCGCTCGGTTCAGCAGCGGCACGAAATAAAAATGTGTACAATGGCGAGCACAATGGCAGAAAATACAATGGTCCGAACAATTTCTTCCATTCCTGACCCAGCGTAACCTTCGATGCCATTGTGCCGCGTATGATTGCTTGCGCTTCGACGCGCGCTTTCATGCTGAATTCCACTTTCTCGAAAAACAACTGTGCATTTCCATGGACACCGAGTATGTGCGTGAACATTCTATATAAATTAAATAAAGTGTAGGGAATCGTGGATTAGTATAAAATGTTAAGTGAATTTAACGCGTTGCGTGCTGCTAACGAGGGATCTCGTGTTTATGTAAAGACACTTTGCTATGCAACTTCACTAATTACCGGAGCATTGGAAAAAATGTAGAATTTAACTCGAATTGATTATTTAAAATGTAAGTTGATCTTAGTGAAAATTGCCACTCAATTCAGTTTTCTGGAAATTAGCCGGTACGAAGTGTGTTAATATAGAGTAAAAACATCGTCTGAGTATTTATTAGTATATAAATTTAAGAGTACGAAGGAAGAAATTATTTGTAAACGGAATTTGGCGAAATGACTAAGATTTAGTTCTAAAAATCTGAAAGAGGACGAAGATTCTTCGAAATACACGAAACCTCCAGCAGGTGAAGTGAAATTATATATCGATTGCTCAAATAATAGAAAGAAAGGAAATTATACACTGATCTCTTGCTGTTTGAGTAATCGAATCATTTTTTTGCGACTTGCTTTTCCAAATATGGACGTTTGATCTCGCCGAAATGTCGGTTCTAGGAAATTAGAGGAATAAAAAAGGAAAGGAACAATGTTCACAAGGAACAAGGAAAAAGAGGAGCAAGATTGTTTCTCGATGACGGTTCGAGATCGATCTCGTTTTATGATTGTGCACGCAGCGAACAATAGCGTCGCGGTCGGAACATGATAGAAAAGAGATTCCGGGAGGCGACATAGAAAGCAGGAAGGATCTCTGCATACTCCGGCCATAAATGGGAATGAAAACGGGAGCGGAATACGATCGCATGCGATGATAGAGTCGACGCGATTTGCTACCGGCGTCGTTGCGAAGTATCCGAGCGTGAAGTATCGCGCGATTAATTCAATTACTTCGTCGTCGTATCATGCACAATGGAATCGGGGCGACGTATCTCCGCTGCGTTTTGACTCCGAGCGACGCGCGCGGATTAATTACGGTGAAATTGAAGCGTGAAAGGGAATTAACGCCTCCCCGGACGGTCGTTCGGAATTATCGCACGCAAGCCGATGGTGTTTTACGATGTTTACACAGGAGATTAGATGGACCGATAATGCGGGGTTTCGCGCCGGACGATGTGGAAATGTTTATTCATGAATTTTGATTCATTGAGGCTCTGCGGCTGCGGAGATTTGAAGATTGAAAGGGTTTGAGGTTTTGAAGATTTGGAATTTTGAAGATTTGTAGGTTTGGAGATTTGAAGATTTGAAGGTTTGGAGATTTGAAGGTTTGGAGATTTGAAGATTTGAAGATTTGGAGATTTGAAGATTTGAAGATTTGAAGATTTGAAGATTTAAAGCTTTGAAGATTTGGAGATTTGGAAATTTGGAGATTTGGGAATTTGGAAATTTGGAGATTTGGAGATTTGGAGATTTGGAGATTTGGAGATTTGGAGATTTGGAAATTTGGAAATTTGAAGATTTGGAAATTTGGAAATATGGAGATTTGGAGATTTGGAGATTTGGAGATTTGGAAATTTGGAAATTTGAAGATTTGGAAATTTGGAAATTTGGAGATTTGAAGATTTGAAGATTTAGAAATTTGGAAATTTAAAAATTTGGAGATTTGAATATTTGAAGATTTAGAAATTTAGAGATTCGGAGATTTGGAGATTTGAGAATTTGAAGATTTGAAAATTTGGAATTTTTAAAGATTTGAAGATTTAAAAATTCGAAGATTTGATGTATTAAAGATTTGAAAATTTGAAGTATTGAAGATTTGAAGATCTAAAGATTCGAAGATTTGAAGATTTGAAGTATTAAAGATTTGAAGATCTAAAGATTCGAAGATTTGAAGATTTGAGGATTTGGAGATCGAAAGATTGGAAGATTCGAAGATTCGAGGATTTGACGATTTGAAGACGTAAAGATGTGAAAGTTCGAAGATTAAAATTTGAAGCATTACAAAATTCACTAATTAGTGATTAATTTATAATTTCGATTGCTCCCAGTTCCTTTAAAAGTATGCACTTTAAAGCATTCAATTGAATGCCTACACGATAACATTATCAGCAATGAAAATCAAATCTTTCGCTGCGTCACTAATGACAGTCATTTCTCTTTTACGGCCACCTTTAACCTTTCAGTCATAAATTTATAAACTAGCCTCCGGAGAAAAATGCAGAGTCTCGAATTCCATCGAGCAAGAAGGAAGCTTATCGCTGCAAACTGAGGCATTGCAAAATTCCATCTACACTTCATTGCACGAACGAATGCATAAACAATCCGATAATTTATTCCGACCGGTGTTATCGTACTTTAACACTAGAACTACCGAGCATTTAATACGCTTGATATGTAATCTCTATAAAAATTGTAACAATAGATTATTTTCGGTTTCTTCGGATGTTCATTATATTATTCCAGTGAAACTATTTATTTTCAAAATCACTTGGAATATTCATTGCTTTGAAGATATCAATAATTGCGAAACAAAGAAACCATCATCTTGACTGGCACGGTAGTTCTAGTGTTAATTTCTCTTTCGTATTCGCAATACATATTAAATGACCCCTGATAGTTCATCTGCATAATCAAAATAGAAAGAACACTGTAATATTAACCCATTTATATCGTACGAAAGACTAAAACAAAATCCTTTCTACTTCATTCCTGTGCAACTATCGTAAACATTCAATAATATATAAAATACTCAAAAGTTGCAAAGCCTAATAAACAATAACAATAAAAAAATAAATAGATACATAAATCATAATAAAAAACAATCATTACAAGACAATCATCGTTATATAACGCTATAATACTCCCTGCCACGATACCATAACATAATAATACAATACTAACAATTACAATAATAATACTAACTTCACATCTAAATCGAAAATTTTCTTTATATTATACATTATCGATGATAACTGCATACATCAGTACAATTATGCAGACGTCCAATTGAGTGAGACAGATTAATTTCTTCATTCAAATAAGGTGATTGAAAGTTCGCTTTATAAATCGTGACTGAAAGCCGCGAGGAATTTTATCCCGAGGCGTTCCACGGTAATCAGAAATCAATTCATTCACAAACCCCGGCTGCCGCGATTCTTCTGACACAACGTGGCATTCACGGGGAGCCAGGAAAAAAAGCGAACGGAACCGATTCCCGTAATCAATCACCGCGATAAATCAATTCTTCAGCGGGAATACCGCTCGTCATCCTGCGCCGATTCCCTGCATACCAAACACCCGAGGCGGAAGAATGGCGAACGGCGAAGGACTATTCATCCTCTTCCGTTCGGCGAACATCCGAGGGTCATCGGAATAGCCCATCGATGATGGGAAATAAATTAACGGGAATGGCGCGTTGCTCGGATCAATTCGAAATGCAGACTTAACGCTGCGAGTGCTGAATATTTCAGCTTTTGAACTCTGTAGGTTCTAATATTATTGAAAACTGTTGTGATATTCAATGTTTTAATGAATGCTACAAACTACTCTAAGATTATTAAATTTTGTATTGAGAAGGGAAATAAAGGATTTAAGAAATGTAACGTTAATTTCCACTAGGATTACTATAAAAATTGATAGGAGTTGCTGAGAGATCACAAAACCATCTGTAGGTTCTAATATTATTAAAAACTGTTCTAATATTCTATGTTTTAATGAATTCTACAAACCACCCTAAGATTATTAAATTTTTTATTCTAAAGGGAAGTAGAGGATTTAAGAAATGTAACGTTAATTTCCACTAGGATTACTATAAAAATTGGTAGAAGTTGCTGACAGATCACAAAACCATCTGGAGTGCTAAGGATTAACAATAAAATTAACTTAATTTGGTTTCAATATTGGCACAATGTCATGGGAGGAGTATAAATACAACTATTATGTGAACAGAGCATTAGGGTTAAGCGATCCCTCTATATCATCGTCGAGGATATTACCAAGCTCGCCCGAGTGCATGCCGGTAGGGATGGGACTAAGTGTCGTGTGCGTCCACGAATTCGAATCAGTTTTAATTTAACTTCCCAATTTAACCCTAAATTTAACCCTTCCCGACGAAGATTCTTCGAAATATAGAAAAGCTTCAGCAGATGAAGCTGAATTACCTGTCAATTGCTTAATTAATATAAAAAAAGGAAGCTACGTGCTGATCCCTTGCTGTTTGAGCAATTAAATTATTTGCTCGCGACTTAGTCTTCCAAATACGAAAATTTCATCTCGCTGATACGTCGACATTCGTCCGCAAAGAGTTAAATTAAGTTAATTAAGAGTTTTTACTTCGCTAATTACCAGAGTATTGAAAAAATATAAAATTTAATTCGAATCGATTATCTATTTAACCCTTTGCGGAGGAATGTCGACATTTCGGCCAGATGAAACGTTCATATTTGGAAGATCATGTTGCAAACAAATGATTTAATTACTCGGGCAGCATGAGATTAACATGTATTTCCTGTTATTGATATTATTTAAGCAATTAGTGTATAATTTAGCTTCATCTGTTGAATGTTTTGTACATTTCAAAGAATCTTCGTCCGAAAAGTGTTATCCGCACAATTTAGTTTTTTTCAGTACATTTCTCCGTTATCATTCTTTTTCCTTTATTCCATTACTTTGTTTCACACGTTCGGTATACGATGTATCTCTTCATTCCTTGTGTATATCGATAAACGAGAATTCACAAAACTTTGTGACTTCTAAATCATCGAAAAGTAACTACGATAGTGATATCTCCCGAACGAAATTGATACAAAGAAGAGACCAACTCACCACTTTCACTGCCAAGCGAACACTCGTGAAAACTATGCAGTCGAAACAGTTTCCTTAAGCAGAAACCAAAGAGTCAAGATCCTTCGTAATTGCTCCATCTAATATTTCATACATTCAACAAAATTCGTTCAACGCGAAGAACATTAATATTCAAGTTTACATAACAAACAATATCGCCCAAATTTGAATGACATCGAAGTGTTAATACAAGTCAGGCCAATATGCAAAGGGAGAATCTCTCGCGAATTTCAAACGTGAAACCACAGAATACTTTAACACATTAACTTGTCCCAAATTCGGGTGCCATTTTTAACATAAACATTCACTTCTTTAACGTATCAAACGAACCGAGTTTAATCAGATATATAAAATATATAAAAGATAAAACAATCGTTACGAAGAATCTCAATCTTAGTTCCCATTTCCTCAAACTTTCGCACAGAAGTTCCAATAAGCATTTACTTACCAAAGTGTTAACATTACAGAAGCTTCTAAATATAACCAGATATGTAATCAGATACATAAAACATAAAAAACATAAAACAATCGTTACGAAGAATCTCAATCTTAGTTCCCATTTCCTCAAACTCTCGCGCAGAAGTTCCAATAAGCATTTACTTACCAAAATGTTAACATTACAGAAGCTTCTAAATATAACCAGATATATAATCAGATACATAAAATACAAAAAAGATAGAACAATCGTTCTGAAGAATCTCAATCTCAGTTCCCATTTCCTCAAACTCTCGCGCAGAAGTTCCCCTAAGCGTTCGCTCGCCAAAGTGTCAACGACTTCGAGTCTCCTATTCACGAAAACGGGTCCTACGGTCCCTTATTCGATCAAGGGTGAGCAAACCGTCGATTGATCATCGCAGGTGACCAACGGACACGCGCAGCCGCGGCGGCAAACGGCTAGGGGGTACGAGGTGGCCCCGGTGTCGCATTTTCGAAGTGTCAGTGAGCGGTTCGAAACTGTCCAGGCCGGCGCGCGTTTTATCCACGGAGCAGCCGCACGGTGCACCGCTTGATCCCATCTCTACCCGATAGAAGAAAACCAGGTGTGTTCTCCAGGGAGGCCTTCCTATGCGGCAGAGATCGTACCTGCCGGAAGAGTGGGGAGCTCATATAAGACACGAAGCCAAACGCCTCTCCCAGTGACCAGTCTCGACACGAAAACTCATCAGCCTGAGCTTCTTCGGGTCTCGTTAAACAGTCGCTTTTCACATTACGCCGTCACTTGCGGACGGTCGTCGAAGGAAACCAGAAAGACCGAATCCCGGATCGTACACGACGCAGAAACGCTACGATAAACACCGAATCGCTCGACTTCGAACCACGAGAACCGAGATCGAGCCACGAGATAAACTGAATTATTCGATATTAATCGAGATAGGATTGGAACTGCAAGGTAGAGGCTAGATTCAACGAAGACCAGAGAGAGAGAGAGAGAGGTGTTCATAAAGAAATCGCCACTCGAACCTCCGTGCTACAGCTATGGTGTCTTCGACGCATCTTCAGCTTCTTCTGGTGTTCCTCGCTGCGCACGGTGAGTTTTAACGCTCGTATTTTCTTCTTTCGTCCCTTGGTTTTTCTTTGATTGTTCTCGTGCTGCCGGGATCGTCTCTTTTCGTTCGCGGGACGTCCGCGTCCTCGCGATCCTTTTTTTCCGCACGATGACCCGCGACGGTTACGACTTGTTCAGCGTCTCCGCGCGATCGACGGCGTCGTTTCCGCGCGGGTGATTAAACGCGGACGTAAACCGAGAATTTGTTTTATCCTCCGCTGGCTCGGCTGCATAAATTAAACGGTTTTATCGGTGGATGGCTCATTGCTGGGCGAACGGGTCGTCGGCATTCCGGTTCTACTGCTCTTGAGATGAATTGTTTTTGCAATAAAATTTGGGCCGAGGGAATGTGCAGTTCCAGTTGTTTATTTCTCGTTGATTTAGTTTGCTGTCGACGGGAATGTAAAGTCTGGGTTAGATGCTGGGGGGTGTTTAACAAATGTGCTTTTGTTATTGTCAATCGAGTGTTGGTTGAATCTTTGAGCTCGTTTGGAATCGATGCTTGAGAGAAGAGCTGAATCTTTCGATTCTGTTTAGGAATGATAAAGAGCAGAGGAATGTTGTATTTGTTTTGAATCAACTTTCATCGTTTGATTATACTAATTTTTATATAGTCTTAATGTACAATTCGGATGAATGAAGGTTTCAGTATTTATACGGCAAAGTATATTACTGGAAGATATTTGTACTGGGCGTAATGAAATCATTTGACTAACTGATGCTGCATTAACACTAGGAGTACCGAGCACTGAAATTTTCGAAACTTCTCTGTAGAAACTTCGAGAGTGCATCTATCGAGGCTTTAATTGCTTCATGATCCAATTTGCATATTGCCAGATCAATTAACACTAGATCTACGGAACCCGTCAATCTGACGGATATTGAATTTTTTAAACATTTAGTAACAGTTTAATACTCTGCAATACTCTGGCTTTGAAGTTTCAATTTTCGCGATATATAGACGAACACGTTTTCTAGGAACAATAGAATAAAGTTAGCAAGTGTCCTCTATTTTCAGCGAAATTCTATCGAACGATCGGCCGATTTTTTCTTCTTTTTTCTAATAGTCAATCGAGTTAGCAGTGGTAGAGATCGGGTACAGTGATCGGCAAGTGCAAGTGAAAACGGACTTTCTGTGATCAGACTAGCGCGTTTCTTGCAGCCGGCTGAATATCTGAAAAGTGCGCGCCGGCCTACTTTCGCGAAACCAGTAGCGTCCCGGTGATCTCGTGTTCCACGGTGATGCTTCAATTAACGGCCGAAACTCGTCCACCGTGGAATCGAGGGTGATTCACGGCTGGCCGGTGGAATTAGCCGTCCATCGATCGGTTCGCGCTGAATATCTTATTAATCGGCCGCTATTGGTACACGCGTTTTCACTCGACGACGACCACGGAGAAATTCATTTCACTTTCTCGAATGGAATCGATAAATCACGTCGCAGTTTCATTACTGTTTTGGAACACCGACTTTTATTCGAATATATGTACGGATCTTTAATAGAATTTGCATTCGATGTTACATTTGAATTGATGAATTTTTATTTGAATGTTTTATTTGTGGCTGCTTAATGTTTATTGAATTTCTGATAGACATTGAACGAAGAGTTTCCGTGTTTGATTGAAGTTTAAATCATTCTAATTGGGATTTTAATTATTATGGATGCATCGAACTTTTGTTTGTTCATCGTGTGATTAATTTGAGTCAGTATCGTTTAGAAAAATTAGTGTTTATTCAGGTTTGTAGTTTACTGTGTCAAGCATAAAAATTATTAACGAAAGTCGTTTTGAATAAGAAACTAATTGAAATTTATGACTCCATTAGTGTCTCGAAAAAACGAGGAACAAGATAAACAAGTTGGTCAAACCTTCCTCGAAAATGTTGATCAACAAGTTGATCAAACCAAACTCCGCGATAATTACCTCATAATATCCTCACATATACACGGTATGCTAATTCGACGCAGCAATTCAAGATTACGAGCCATTAAAGAAAGCACATCGAAATACAGAAATGAAATCTTTTTCATCGTGTCTCTCGATGAATACACGTGACGCAATGGCTGCCTCCGAACACTAATTAATCGTTCCAAATAATCACCGTCAAAAGAACTATCTCAAGAAATCATCCCAGAGGGAACTCCAAAAAACAGTGAAAAAATCAAAACTACCAGACGAGTCAAAGTGACTCATTCCTGATTTCTTCCTTTGCAATTATTACAAAGATAACTGCTTCTCAATAGTCATCAAAGAAGTTAATTCAACAATACACAAACTGTGAATCAATTCAAGCCTCAATAAATACAATCTTGTAATTTCCATAGAGAAATTTCAAAAAGTCAATTCAACTGCTATATTTCTACTGTTAACACATTGCGCACTGTCAACGAGAAATCTCGTTTTCACATAGACACTTAGCTATGCAATTTCGCTAATTACTACAGTACTTAGAAAAATATGAAATTTTATTCAAACTGACTATCTATTTAAAATACATTACATAACAATATGAAAATTTCCATCCGAACAATTCAGTTTTCTGAAAAGTAGCCGGTGATTAACCGTGATTAACCCTTTGCGGACGAAGATTCTTCAGAGAACACGAAACCTTCAACAGATTCGGCCAAATTACGTAACGAATTCTTAAATAATAGAGAAAAAGGAATCTATGCACTGATTCCTTGCTATTCGAGTTATTAAATCATTCGTTGGTAACTCAGTATTCGAAATAAGCAAATTTCATCTCGGCAAAGCGTCGAGATTCACAATTAACGATCAACTTCGAAAATTAGTTTCAAAGAAAAACCAGTGTCAAACCAGACCGAATCGCGCGAGTACACATACGAACCTGCTCGACGATCAACGGAGAATGACGATTTCAATTGCGGCTGGTGAAAATTGAACATTCGTCGACCGTCCGTTCATTATTCGTCGGCTGCAATCGTCCTCGCCAGTTTCGTCTGGTCATTCAGTCGACGATGCTCCGGGTGTGCGTCCCTTCTCCTTTCTTCTCCTCATTACACAATCTTCATTAACGTTCGACAAGGTGGTTCGTAACTTCGAAGAATGACCCCCACCGCCGCGGTTATTACACACGGTCCCTTCGTGAGACAATGACGGCCATTCACCGGGTTTCACGCATCTCGAGAACTTTCTCCCGTGTCTCGGGAGTGAAAATATGAAAGTAGCTCAGCAGACGGATCTCTCTTTCTCTCTCCGACTGTCTCTCCCTCTTTCTCTCCCCCCCCTTCTCCCCCAGTCGTGCCGGCGGTTCGCGAATCGTCGATCGATTTTTCGATAATCCCCCGACCTCGATGGTAAACACGTTTTTTCTTCCACGGCAGATTTAATCGGAGAAGATTGAGCAACGCCGGTCGATCGATGTAATTAAGCTTGTAAACAAATTATGGATGCCCGGACGTGCATGGCGATCAGGTGAAATTGTAATGAATTATATAAGCTCGTTAGAAATTGGATTCGCCGCGATGCGAGGAATGCGATTGGTATTTCTTATGTCCCTTTTTATTACTTATTCGTTACTTCGTTAATGAGCTGCGTTGCGTAATGCATCCATTATTGGGCAACGCGTGGAAATTGTGTAGACGGTTTTCGTTACGTGTGCTCACCGTAGTTCGTATTGTTCGAGGATCGATTATTTATAGTGCAGACTTAATATTGTACGTATTTAACCCTTGGCGCTACAGGTTGCTTTGTAACCTATCGGCAACTGCAACTAATTTTTATAGTATTCTCAGCGGAAATTAGAAATTCTATAATATCTCTTCGATCTTTTAGTTTCCTTCTCAATGCAAAATTTGGATGTGTGGAAAATCGAAGGCATATTCTATATCAATCTTTGCTACAAAGTATAACAATTGATAACAGAAAAATAATATTAAATTTGAACTCAAAGGGATTCCCAGCGAAAATTAGAAATATTATAACATTTCTTCGATCTCTTATTTTCCTTCTTAGTACAAGATTTTGATGTGTGGAGAATCGAATAATTGTAGGGTAGTTTCTTTAGGATTCATTAACACGTTGACTGCCGCACGATTTCATGGTACAAAGTAGTTGAAATGGAAAAAATATGATATTAAATCATTTGATTGAATTGCATTGTTATTATTGCTGGTTCATCTAGCTGAATGTCACCACATTAGTTGGCATTATTTATAGTGTAGAAATGTTTTCAAATAATCATGGTTTAATTGAGTGAACTATAGTAATTCAACGTGTTAAAATATTTAATATTACAACTGGTGCAGTATTGGAGCCTACAGAGGTCAAAGGCTTAACCCTAATCGGATCACGATGTGACTTTCATCGCATTTGAGTTTTTTACTTAAATTCTTTGATTATGTTGCATTTCCAAAAGGTTCTTTAGGCTTTTAACATTTAGGCCCTATAAACAAAAGCAATAACATTTTGATCATTCTTTTTATTCTTATAAGTGACTGAAAGTCGTATCGTGGTATGGTTTATAAAAACACGTGGTACGATTAGGGTTAATATTCTTTGAGACGAATGATGATTATATTGATGGTGAAATATGAAACATTCATTGGAGCAATCTATTGGAAATTCGGTTTCCCGTATGATACTCTTCACAGTATAAATAACCCGTACAGTTTCATTGGCCACAGGAACTTCCGTTTAATAAGCCCAGCCATTAAATTTCTCCAATTAGCATTGCAGCCATATTGCCAACGAGCAAAACGTATTTTCTAATGCAAATAAAAATTCCAAGACGCAGCGACCGAGGGAAATGATAATAACAACGAGTGACCGGTGTTATATAAAAGTGATTGCTAATATATACTCACAACTGGATTCTATGGGATAACCTCGGATAATTAAAAATTCATTTTCCACTAAACACCGGTGACGACCCTATTAATACCAATTCAATCGATCAACGAAAAATATCCGTTGAAAATCATACAAAAATTTATCATCATCATGGTAGAAGATAAATTAATAACTTAATAATTCAATGAACGTTATTAACGTTAAGTACTATCGACAAGATATTATCATAACTTCATCCTCGAAATCATGAACCATTTGAAATTAAACAATAATCTAAATGAATAATTAAAACCTGAACTCATTAAAAATCAATCATTAAATGAATTTCATTAAAACGAGGAAGAGTCTCGGGCGCTGTTGGAAGCTACTTAAAAATCATCTGAGAATAAAGGAGCCATTGTTAGTCTTTGGAACACCGACCACGTGATCCACCTAATAAAATATTCATCGTCATAACTTTTACTTGGACGTATTCTCGGAAGCCCCCCAAAATCGGTTACAACCGAGACGAGACGTCACGCGTGCCTCCTGCATATCGAGATATCTCGCCTCGATCCTCTCCGGGCCGCCGCCACGTTTTACGTAAGAGATTCTACTTTCTACCGCGGCCGCGCGCACTTTTATTATAGAGATTATTTTTTCGCGAGGCCGGGATAACCGGTGTACGGACACGTAATACCGGGGTAATTGTTTATTTAGTCGCCGGCCGTTTCCGTAAACGCTTTCCCGTCGACCGAACGGAAACGCGCGTGCGCTCCTCTTAAAATCGGTGTTCAACCCTGCATCGATAAATTGTAATTCAATAGATACTGTCACTGAAGCATTGGCAAAGTGATTATCCTAAGTTTCTTTGATTAATCCTGTTTTTAGTAATATTTTGTCGTTAGTCTTAGATCCTAGCTCCAGATCAATAATTTGTATTCAATAGACACCATCACTAAATCATCGAAAAAGTGATTATTTTAACTTTTCTTTGATTAATCTTGCTTTGAGTAATATTCTGTCGTTAGTCTTAGATCCTAGCTCTAGATCACTAATTTATATTCAATAGACACCATCACTAAACCATCGACAAAGCGATTATCCTAATTTTTCTTTTATCAATCTTGTTTTCAGTAATATTTTGTCGCTAGCCTTATATCCTAGCTCGAGATCACTAATTTATATTCAATAAACACCATCACTAAACCATCGACCAAGCGATTATCTTAACTTTTCTTTTATCAATCTTGTTTTCAGTAATATTTTATAGTTAGTCTTTACCCTCATTAATTTATATTCAATAGATACTATCACTGAACCATCGACAAAGCGATTATCCTAATTTTTCTTTTATCAATCTTGTTTTCAGTAATATCTTGTCGTTAGTCTTGGATCCTAGCTCTAGATCACTAATTTATATTCAATAGACACCATCACTAAACCATGGACAAAGTGATGATCCTAATTTTCGTTTACTTGTCTCTATTTAAATGATATTTTATCATTAATCCTGTTTTCGGTAATATTCTGTTATTACCCTGATCCTGACCCTGGATCACTAAACGATATTCAATAGGTACTGCCACTGAAATGTCGATCAAATTTTTTAAACATCAGTACTGTTTTCAGTAATGTTTCTTTTTATTGGTCCTGTTATCAGTAACACTTTTTATCATCGTGTAAGGATTATAAAATGAACATAAACTTTGTGACTACAATGTTGGTGAACACTTGTTCCATGGAGATTGGCGATATAAGGTTAATAAAAACATGTCGATCAGGCGCCGTTTCCTTGTGAACGATCTGGATCCGGAAACAGTGACATAATCAACGGAAAAACTGTTATTCACGCTCGTCCGCTGCGAAATAATGGAAATGCAAAGGAGAAACTTTTCGCCGACGCGACTTCGGATGCAAAAAAAGGAGAAATTTCTCAACGCAAAAAGGATAATGCTAGTCGTTGGGAATGAATTGTGCTGTTTTTTGTGAACTAGAGCGTGAGAACTAGTCCTTGAAAGAAGTTCGAAAGAAATGTTGAAAGATCTTCCGCGATTTAACGAGCTTCGGAACGGCAAGCTAAAATGGTCGTTGCATGAATTAACCCTTAATTCGAAATTATCTCAAATCTACCATCTAAAACATCTTTCAACAATAACACCGAACAAATATCACAGAATATTATATCCAAAACATAACAAACGGCAAGCTAAAATGGTCGTTGCATAAATTAACCCTTAATTCGAAATTTCCTCAAATCTACCATCTAAAACATCTTTCAACAATAACACCGAACAAATATCATAGAATATTATATCCAAAACATCAATAATATCGAATGCAAAGGGTTAAGCATCCATTTCGTCGAATGCCTGGTAAGAAACCGGACAGGCAACGGCTCGCGGGGGAAAGAAAAGGAAGTAAGGCCGTGTCTCGTAAACGGCGTGGCACGTTTATTACATGAGCTGACTTTTGACGCGGAACGTTGCACTTTACGGAAGGAACGCGAGAAGGTGGGGCCCTCGACTATCGAGTGGCTGTCGGCCGGCTGGCGGCTCTCTACCGGTCCCGGGAAGGACGCCGATATTCGCTTATTCCCACGTTCAGGAAGGAACGCGGCGCGGCCGTTACTTTTTCAGCGCGAATTTTGTCGCGTTGCCGGTTTGGACACGCGTTGCAATTTTCCGGGTACCTGGTTCCGTTGCACTTTTCACTCGGGGTACCTGCGAATGAGTAATTTCACTTGTCCCCGTTCGTTAAAAAATAACACGCGGGACGAAAATTCTTCGCTTTCGAAAGTCGCTCGGAGGAATGGAAAGGAGTTCGTTTTCGTTGGAATCGATCGTTTGTCGTGAATTTTACACTAGGGTTACGGACATTTGTTGTATAGATCGAAATTTATGTTCGGTATTTATAGTTCGGATTTTGGAGTTCAAGGGTTTAACGATAGATAGAGGCACGATGTAATTGCATCGAAGTCGTGAGCGTTTAGCAAATGTTTATAAAATTCGGTTGAATCGACGTGTTACGTGAATCTGATGTTAATAATGCTGCAATCTTTGTTTCTTAACCGGTTAACACGAATGCCGCACGATTTCGCGGTACGGAATACTTGAAATGGAAGAAATTGAATATTAAACCATTTGATTGAATTGCAGGCTCGTCTAGCTGAATGTGACCATGTTAGTTAGCATTGTTAATATACAAATGTTTTCAAATAATCGTGGATTAATTGAGTGGACTATAGTAATTCGATTTGGTTGGGGATCACCGGTGACCTCCATGGCATTCAACGTGTTAACTGTGTTTCAGCGATGAATTCTTTATTTTTTCACAAGAACATATAATTCTACTTTGTTTCGCTTTGATCTTTCATTAAAATATATACTCTACGTGTATTCGTTCTCCATTTTTCGATTTTATCGCGCGCAGAACGAGAGGTTTTTCCATCGAAATTCCACAGTTAACTGGTTAAGAGAGTGAAGTATCGAGAGAATTTTCGTTGGCATCTTAATACAACAACCATGGAGTGGTTAAATTGAGTCTGAAATTCCTTTATAGAAACTCCGAGAATGCATCCACTGGATTTTATTGATTTAACATTAAGTTTGCGTATTGCTAAATCAGTTTCTTGAATAATTTCTTAGAGACAGCTGTTAGCTTTTTAGTCACTTATTAATCACGATACAGTGGTTTTAGCGTTAAACGAAGTATTTGGTAACATTCTGTTTTTCCAAGTAAACATCTGCGAAGTTAATATATTATTTTTTATTATTAAATTATTATTATTATTATATAATTTATTATTCTATCACTGAGAATAGTTGAATGAAAACTTCACTGAAAGTACAGCTTCAATTTGATTCGAGCAAAGTTGAATGTCTTGCTCTTATTTTTCGCAGAAATGAACATTCTGAAGCATATTTAAAATTCAAACTCGATCGGTCGATAGCGGAGACTCAAAATTCCATGGAACCGTTCGATATTTTTCTTTCCCGAGAAAGTTAGCGCGTAAGTGATCGGCGATTCGTCGTGTTCGCGCGCCGGTTTAGAAAAATCTTGAAAGATCGACCTTTCTCTCGGTCCATGGCGCGCGATGCAACGGCCGGCGACGAGGTTGCATAGAAACGGGCCCGTTCGTATGTTAAAACGCGTCACGCATGACTAATCCAGGTATTCAGCGGTGTTTCCACGCGATCGTCGGACGACACCTTGCCTAGCCGGCATTCCCGCGTCGAACTTTCCACGCGTTGAGAACCACCTGTAGGTACGCCGGGTATGAAAGATCGGTCGCGTTTCCCGCGACAGCAAAGAGTCGAAACGTAATCGTAACGCAGAGCGTTTCGCGAACGGCCCGTGAAAGTTTTCCACTTTCGTTCTTGACGCGTTCGCTGGGGACGTCGCATATTTGTGACGGTCGCGATTCTAATTTGAGTGGAAAAACTGATGTTAATGTTGTGGATATTTTAGGTGTTACAGATGTTACGGATGTTATAGGTATTATAGATGTTATAGATGTTATAGGTGTTATAAGTATTATAGATGTTATAGGTGTTATAGGTATTATAGATGTTATAGATGTTATAGATGTTATAATATTCTAGATATTCTAGATATTATAGATATTATAGATATCATAGATATTATAATATTATTGATATTATAGATGTTATAGATGTTATAGGTGTTATAGGTATTATAAATGTCATAGATATTATAATATTCTAGATATTCTAGATATTCTAGATATTATGGATATTATTGATATTTTAGATGTCATAGGTGTTATAGATGTTATAGGTTTTATAGATATTATAGATATCATAGATATCATAGATATTATAGATATTTTAGATATTGTAGATATTATTGATATTAGGTGTTATAGATATTATAGATATTATAGATATTATGGACATTGTAAATCTTATAAATACTATAAATCGTACAGATATTTTAACTGTTATAAACATTACAGATATTATAAAAATTATGACACTTACTACAAATCTAACAAATATTCATAATACCCTTCATTCTACTGTTCCCAAAGAAATTGCTGGTCATTAACTTAAATCTCCAAAATTGACTTCAGAATAGACAATTAAAGTACACATTCGTCTAATCGCATCAGTCAAAATCAACGTAAGCGTTCACCAATCAATGCACACAAAATTCAGTATGCCCCAAATTGACGCGATCCTAGAGTTACAAGATACACCATTGAAAGTTTTAATTACGTTTCATATAAGATACAATCACGTGTTCAGAACTCAGAAATAAATATTAAAATCCATGGGCACCAAAGGAAAACGAATCAGAACAGGAGAAACGCGATTAATAACAATCCTCGAGCGTCGTCTCGGGAACGTAAACAATTAGAGAGAGGCTCCAACGTGGAAACGCTCTCGCGTTTGAATCTTATTGTTAGAAGCAACTGTTGACCTACTGCGGGCACTTACTTCTTTACAAGGAGTCGTAAAGGAAGGGAAAGTAACCCGATGCCACGACACTGCTAATAAGAGTCTCTCTTACATAACCGAGCCGGCTAACCGGGGATGTGTCCACCTACAAAGTTGGCGACGATGGCTTAACGGTTCCGACGTGTTTCGTGATAGCCGATCGGACGAGTCCACGAAATCGAACTGATTCACACCGTTTCTTCGCGACAGTTCACCCTTTGCACTTCAGAAGTTTTCCACTGGAGATACTCAATATTTTCTAATGAGATGCGGAAGACTTTCTTAAATTGGCTTGGCGAGACGCACGTACGTTGTTGAGAGAGGAAATTATTTTCTTTCGATACTTCACATATTCAATATCAAACTTTACAATTTTGCTGTGTCAAATCAGTTGGCGACTGAGAGGTGCCTCTCAAGTGCAAAGGGTTAATTATCAGATTTTATACTTTTACTGTGTTAAATCGTGATGACTGAGAGTCACTTCTCGAGTGCAAAGGGTTAGCCTTTGCAGACGAATGTCGACATCTCGGTGAGATCAACTGTTCATATTTAGAAAACTAAGTCGTTAAATATAAAGTAGTTTCCATTTTTCCTATTAACCCTTTGAACTCTGTAATCTCCAATATTTCACCAGTTATAATATTGAATACTTTAACGAATCAAAGAAACTACCCTAAAATTATTAGATTTTCTACACATCCAAATTTTCTACTAACAAGGAAAATAAAAGATCGAAGGAATTTTATAGCATTTTTCATTGTCACTAGAGATACTACAAAAATTAGTTGCAGTTGCTGATAGATTACACTACCATCTGGAGTGCTAAGGGTTAATTCAGCAATCGATATATAATTTAACTTCATCCGCTGAAGGTTTCGCTGCTCATTTCAAAGAATCTTCGTCGAAGGGTTAAATATCAGACATTACAGTTTTACTGCGTCGAACCGATGACTCTCGGTCATCTCTCGAGCGCAGAAGGATAAGCCGATATTTCTGTCCGCCATCTCGCTTTCCTTCCCTTATCTATCGGATCCAGTCCGGCCGGCCGGTGCGGTCGACCGGCATTTATTGCGTTAGTCCGGCGTGCCTAGATTTTTCGACGAGCAAACGGGGATCGCATGCCTGAAGAAAAGCAACGGCGGCGCTCCGGCGCAACTATCCCGCGCCTTTCGAAATGGATCGGTTTGCTGCCTTTCAGGATTACAGAACGTTCTCGGCAGAATGTTTCTCCTTTGGATCGTGGAACAGAGCTCGTTCCAGTGATCGTTTCATTAACCGCATCGATCGAGCACACGGAGGAAATTACTGGAGTCCGGTTAATGTTGATTGTCAGTGTAACGATCCTTGGTCCGCCGATTTCTACTGGCGAACGCAACGCGACAGTCGAACCGAAGGATAGGCATAACAATATTGTCTTTATATACAATGACGTTCGAAAGAATTTTTAAGAATTTGTTTGTTATTATGAGATATAAAAGAAATACTAGGATACTGTAAAAAATTAGATTCTTTATGGATAGTTTCTTAGAAGTAAATAATTCAGTATTCAAAGGTGTCAGAGTTAAAAAAAATAATACTCGTTTATTGTAATAATAGTTTGTACAGTACTTAACAAGTTAGTATCGGACTCAACGAAAAAATCTGGCCAGGAACTTTCAAACGCTGTGTATGTATTCTATGAGTTAAAATGGAGTTGATAACTAATTAATTTTGTAATGGAAAGGATAATAGGCTCTTCGGTAGTTTTAGAGACTGATGGAATGTAATATCTTCGAGTGAAGGTAAACAAGAATGGAAAGACGTTTCTAAAAGGATCGAAGACAATTGTAGATATTTTGATGTTATTCGTTCGAATGTGAAGCGTATATTACTGACGTTAATGAGAAGTAACTTCGATATTGGAATTCGAAAATATTCCA
Organism: Nomia melanderi; assembly: GCF_051020985.1. NCBI lineage: Eukaryota > Metazoa > Arthropoda > Insecta > Hymenoptera > Halictidae > Nomia > Nomia melanderi. Next base: position 12,171,061 of record NC_135009.1, read on the forward strand.
CGAGGAATGCGAAGATCGCGTGACTGCTCTTAAAAATAGTCCGGAATACTTAGCTTCAACTTTTACCTCGGGGAGCAGGAGATCATCCCGATAAGATTATCCTGTTTTGCATAAATCGAGTCCTTGACATTCAGACCGGCATTCTAAATCCATCGCGTGTCCCGAAAAACACGTTTCGATGTAAAACGAAGACACGGTGGATCTCCGCGGCAGCAGTGTAATAAGTTACACCTCGCCGCTTACTTAGGGAAACTAAATTTAGGAACTCATTTAGGATCGCGCCGAACGATTCCTGTGTGTCCCGATTTTTTTCTGTTCTGCTTTTAAGGCCCGGAACCGTAGATAGGGAGACCGGCCGTTTGCTCGGCTCGCATTCCACCGAAGAGAGGAAGGAGTTTCATTCTTATTGAAACGCTGCGGCGGGATTCGGATCCTTAAAAGTAGGAGCAACGATTCGTTCAATGATGTAACTCACGAATTATCAGTTGTCATCGTTATAATTTAATCGAGTGACTTCCGATGTTGATTCTCGACCGATTCAATCGCTTGGTGAATAGATATACGAAGAATCCTCGACTGTTTGGATCGATATAAATTCATTGTTTCGTTGATTATCGAATAGTTTCGATCGATAGATTATAGGAATAAGGATTAATTATTCATTATAGCGATAATTATTAATTATTAATTATTCTCTTAAATTCGAATTAAATTTTATTCTTCTGATATCGCTTGGGGAATAGATAAACGAAGAATCTTCGACTGTTTGGATCGATAAATTGATTGTTTCGTTGATTATTGAGTATTTTCAATCGATAGATTATAGGAATAAGAATTAGTCATTCACTATAGCCATGATTATTAATTATTAGTCATTCTCATAAATTCGAATTAAATGTTATTCTTCTGATATCCAATATTAACCAATATTAATTCCATTTCAAACTACCAAAAATTATCCAATCTAGATTCCTTCTTTCGCAATTATTAAAAAGATAACACACATTTCTCCGAGAAATTATTAAAGAAACTAATTCGCCAATGTAAAAATCCAATTATAAATCAATTAAAGTCGCAACAGATGCACCGGTGGACTTTCTACAGAGAAATTTCGAGAAGCTAATTGAACTGCTCGATAGTTTTATCGTTAATGGCGTCGGTGATCGCCGAGGCAGTCGGTTCCCCGATTGACTTCTGATTTATCGAAGTAAGACGAGAGCTACATGGAGCATAGTGAATCGAACCTCGGACTTTGTGGAGCATGGGTACGGAGGAAAGAGGTGCCCTGAAGGTTGCAAGTCAAGGCTAGGCACTTTCACTTGGGAGCGAAGCGTGCTCTCTTGGGAGCGCGGTACGAGCTGGCTTCCCACCTTACTTTACTATTTACTTTTCTACCTGGCCACTGACGACCGGGGGACCGAATTACACCCATTAAAGGAACCCGGAGGTATTACGCCCTCCTCCCCACCCCCTGTGGTTAAACGATTGCGCTGCGACGCGCTGGAACACACCGAGATGAGCAACGTGGAAATTAATCTCCGGTGCAACTGCGTCTCACGATTAGTTAGTTCTTTAAGAAGACGCTTCAGGCTTGACAATTTCTTTGTTGCGGAAGAACTTAATAATCTGCGCGGGAAACTAATGACGAACGGGTGATTTACTTTTTTAGAACAGTTTGTTTGAAATGAATTTTATAACGGAATTGCTGTAGTTCACGCAATTAAACGATGATTATTTGAAAACATTTAAAAGTAGACGAGGGAGTTCGTTTTTAGACAGTTTGTTTGAAATGAATTTTAAACAGAATTGCTGTAGTTTATTCTATTAAACGATGATTATTTGAAAACATTTAAAAGTAGACGAGGAAGTTCGTCTTTAGACAGTTTGTTTGAAGTGAATTTTAAACAGAATTGCTGTAGTTCACGCAATTAAACGATGATTATTTGAAAACGTTTAAAAGTAGACGAGGGAGTTCGTTTTTAGACAGTTTGTTTAAACTGAATTTTAAACAGAATTGCTATAGTTCAATCTATTAGACGATGATTATTTGAAAACATTTCTATTATAAATAATGCTACCTAATGTGACTAGATGAACGTGCAATAATAATGCAATTCAATCTAATGATTCAATATTACAATTTTTCCATTTCGTGTATTCTGCTGTATAAAATCTGTATTCGACGTGTTAAATTAATGAGTTAGATGATTTTGATTAAAATTATTATCGTATAATAAAGGTTACATTTGAATAGTTTATTCGATTTGGAGTGTTTGGTTAATTGCGTTTTACACTGAGTAACGAAGGGTTACTGATGAAGGGTGAAAAGATAGATGGTTTGAAAAATGAGAAATTATGGAGAGTATTATTTTATTCATTTGTTTTACCTTGGGAATATGGTAATGACGTCGTATAAGATTTCCATCGAGTAATCAACGAGAGAAATATTTCTCGTCGAAATTACACGGTCGTAGCGGTGAGAAAGAAATAATGGGTACATCAGAGAAGAAATGTAATAATTTGTATAAATTAATGAACAATTATTTCCAACGTAGAATAACAGTTTCATAACACGTCCGGTCATTCTTGTTTCGCTGATTGTATCATTGTTTTCTCACGGGTGTACCGCGATGATGATGATGATTATAAGGAACATTAACGCCTTTCCAATCGGAGTCGCATCTGAGAAAGTATCGCACGAAGAATTGCATTCTGCATCACGTAAGTAGAATGCATTAGCGCGCCTTGTCGTTTTGATTAAAACGTTCCTGATGACGCGATATACGCGGCGCACAATCGTGCCGTAACTCAGACAATTGAAAAAGCATTCGTAGCGCCGCGGAATTGAAGATAATACCGAATTGTCCCTTGTCAACGCACTGTGCCATTAACAATTAGCGCCGTAAATCAGAAAACTTGACGGAGTAGCGTGCGCAATTCGATAAAGAACTATGCCACGTAGATTCAAATGGAATTTGCAACAATCTTATACAGAAAATGTCATTTCCATTCACTTGTTTCATCGGACGTGCCCATAGAATTGTAGAATCTAGTCAATTATCTCCTTGAAACATCTCAAACTTGGCTACCCTATGAAATACTCACAATCTACGTATCACTGTCGATCCCATCGATCTTTCTACGTTATCGAACAAAGCATCAACCAAAAATATTCACTAAAAATTACACGGATCTCACCGAAAGCCAGAAAAGTGAATAACCTTGATCAACCGCGAGAGGATTCAGAAAAATCGAGGAACATTCGAGCAAATCGGGGAAGGTTCACCGTAAAAATGAGAATTCCAGCGGAATCCCGTTGTTGGAGCACTTTCGTTGGCCGCTGTACGCAATAAGGAACTGAAAGGAGCAACATTATTAACTACTCGGGTGAAAGTAACGTATTACTAGGATAATCTCTGGAAGAATGTCAAATAAACGGCGAAAAGGAGAAAGAGGAATCCGGATTAGAAGATCATCGGGAAATGCACGGTCGACTTTCACCGAGGAAACACAGATACAATTCGGATGTATTCGGTATCTCGAGGAAAATCGGCGATTACAGCGTGTTCACCGTGATCGATGTGCCAACGAACGATGACTCACGGTACGCGCGTTCCGATCGTCGATCGGATCCAACGAGAAATCGCGATACCGCGGCTCACGGCCGTTCTTCGAGGGAACGAAGCGTCGCGCGACTCGGTGTTATTAAGTCGAGTGGCCTTCTTAATGGAATTAACGCGTAATTTCCTGCTCCCGCGTTTCTGCGCGTTCGCTGTCAACTTTTCACTGTCATATGGAATAACTGTAACTAACACGATTTCAAACGCACGAAAGAATCACTGGAAAAGATTGTTTCGAGGAAAGACGAGCCGTTTCTTCGATGAAACTGGCGTTGAGGCATGGAAAATTAACGATATTCGTGTGTTAGTGATTATTGATGAGGAAATTTAATGCGAAACTCAACTTTTCACTGTCGCGTGGAATAACTGTAACTAACACAATTTCAAACGCACGAAAGAATCACTGGAAAAGATTGTTTCGAGAAAAGACGTGTTGTTTCTTCGATGAAACTGACGTCGACGCAAAAATTAACGATATTCGTGTGTTAGTGATTATTGATGAGGGAATTTAATGAATTGAGGTCTTGAGATTGCGGTAAGCAATGCGAATATGTCGATACCAATCGTTTCTTCGCGTCGTTTTCAAGGAATGCCGAAGAGTTAGTCATTGGTCATCGTTGGAATCGGTGGATTAACACTGGAGCTATGGAAATAAGCATTTCCAATTTCTCATTAAAATTAGAAGAGTATTTGCTTGTAAAATAAGTATTTATTATTTTTGGTTCTTATAATTTCGATCAATTGCGAAATGAAAATTCTGAAATAGGTCATCTCGAGCTGTCCCGTGTTTCTAGCGTTAACCAGGCCATCTCAACTGATGTTTGATCTGTGGGCCGCAAGATTTCGTAATTAACGTTCATTAGCGGCGGGCGAGCTTGTCATTCTCTGTTCGAGGAAAGAATTTCCGACTGTAAATCTCTTTTACGAGCGGCTTTTCTCGCCGGGGAGATCCGTTCCATCGATTCCTTCCCGAGTCGATCCCGCTTTCAATTTTTACGAGGTTAGAGACCTCTGCAGTGAACGCTGATATCGGTTTCTTCTCTAATTTTAGATCAGACGGACAGTAAAAAGTCGTTTTCCCCTTGATTTCATGCGATTCTAGAGATGTTTACAAGATTTTCTCTTTCGACCGTCGCTCCCGCTTTCGATTTTCACAAGGCCGAAGGACACCTTTGCTATTTACGCTAAATGTCTCTCCGATTTCGTAAGACCGAATAATTTACATAATAAACGATGCAAATACTAGTCCTCCTTTCGATTCCACAACTTTCCAAGAATCTTTACACAATTCAATTACGAGCCTCCGGAATCCTTGGGCGACAGATGAATTCCCAAGAACTGCATAAAACGCCTCTTCCTAAAACCAAACAACCTGCGCAATTTCGAACAGAATTCAGCTATCGCTACGCCCATTTGAACTTCATTCAAAACTTTAACCCTTAGCAGTCCTATGTCGAGTCAGACTCGACTTTCTATTTTATTGCAACCTCTACATGTTTTAACAATTTTTTCTATATTTGTAGTATCACAATTGTACCATTTAAAGGTAACATTTCAATGACTCCAAAGTATTCTTAATATCGACATTTCTGACCTTGCATGACCTTGAAGGTCACTCCCCAGTATACGAATGAATTTGTCCGAACACACGCTTTTACGCGATATAAACAAAATATACGGCATTCCATGAAAAAAACATTAACTACTTTCTCCTCTTTCATTTTTTTTCTGGTATCCTAACCAGCGTTTCGTGATAAGAAACGTATTCTAACCAGCGTTTCATTCCAGGCTCGCTCGGCCAGAAGCAGCAGCAGGAGGACCCCTGCCAGACGAAGTCCCGCGTGGTCGGCGACATAGAGTACTGCGACCGTTACTGGGAATGCGTGAACGGCCGCCCGGAGCTGTTCGACTGTCCGAACGGCCTCGTGTTCGCCGGCAAACATCGCGGCGTGACCGAGGGCTGCGACTACCCTTGGCGGGCGAATTACTGCGACGGCAAGCGCCAGGCTAACCCGCCGATCCCGGCGGACCACTGCGATTGGCTCTACGGTATATTCGGCCACGAGACCTCCTGCACCAGGTACTGGACCTGCTGGAACGGCACCGCCACCGAGCAACTTTGCATCGGCGGGCTTCTGTACAACGAACGGGCTAGGTCCTGCGACTGGCCCGAGAACGTGGAGGGATGCCAGAAACATCGTGAGTATCGCTGCATCCTGAATGGAATGAACGTTTCCTCTTGGTAATGGTTGCACTGGTCTAACCTCTTGCACTCTGGCCACTTGCGCTAACGAATTGAGAAACGGGATCTCGCGCGAAGAATTTTGTCTTCGCGTGTTATGTATGGGGAATGGATGTATTGATGAGTGATGAATGTGCAATAGGTGAATGACGCGACTGGTGTGAGCGGGTTTTGAATGTTCAAAGCATTGGAATATTCTAGGCTAAATTGATTTTCTCTATATTGACTCTTATGTTAACCCTTTGCACTCCAAAGGTGTTGAACTTGGAAAATTATTTTAAGTTAAAAATTCGGAAGGTTCCCTTGAGTTTCGCTAGAAATAGTGTTAAATCCGTAGAAATAGTGACTTAACCCTTTGCACTTCCAACCCTTGACACAGGAAATCGTAAAGTTCAACCCTTTGCACTCGAGAACTTTTTCACCGGAAATATTCGAAATTTTCCTACGAAATATGGACGACATTCTTCAGCTACCGGAGGCCTAATTAGATTCTTAATGACTATTGTGTAAAAAGTAGTTCGATGTGTCCTACAGAATAATTTCAATTCCAATCGCAGTTTATCGACGAGTTTATTAAGATGTCTGTAGGCGCCGGTTATCGATTTTTGAATGTTTACCCTTCGATCTCGCCGATCCGAGCGACAAGACTCGCGCGTCGAGTCCCGCGACGACCGGCGGCCGAGTGAAAGCCTTAAAATACCCGCCTCGCGGGCTTCTTTAATTTATTTTCGCCTGGAAACAGCTGTTCCACCGTCTCTTACGCAAAACATACCTACATTTTGCCCCGGGGCGATCGTTCGCGATCGTTCTCGCTTTCGAAAGCGAGCGTACACTGCCGTGCACAAGTGTTTGGACACATTCGCAGCGCTAGACATGCGTGAAAGTGAAGTTGCTCTTCCAGCAAAACGTTTTAATACTTTAACGCTCGGTTACTTATCATTCCTAGTATCCTGATACAATAATTATTAATACAATTGATAATATCCTAGAAACTTAGACAGCTCGTTCCTTAAAATTAATTCTATTTGCACAAGTATATGGATCTATTGCACGATCCCTTACAAAAGAATAATCATAATTTAAATAATTCTGAAATAACATTACGTTTATAAAATAACATTCTGCTGACGATGGTAGTCACATGAATATATTAATTTTTTCTGAGAATTTTTCCTTTGCACTCGGAACACTTTCCGAGATAAAGATATTTTGTGAAACTCGAAAAATCATACAAAGCTATTTTTCAATATTTCAAATTCATGCATTATACAACGTATATTAACACGAATGCGCACGATTTCATAGAGCAACGCACACAAAACAGTAGAAATATAATGTCGAATCATTCGATTGAGGTGCGTTATTATTATTGCACTTTCATCTAGCTAAATGTCATCGCATTGAGTAGCATTATTTATAACGCAGAAACGTTTTCATACAATCGTCGTTTAATTAAGTGAACTATAGTAATTCGATTTGGTCGGGGGTCACCGGTGACCCATGGCATTCAACGTGTTAAATATCAAATTTTATAGTACTGCATGAAGTCTGACGGTAAATGAGAGTCACTCGAGTGCAAAGGTTAATTATAATAATTACAATGGATATTCTATTATAACAGAGATGTAAACACTTCACAAATACTTACGCATGGCAGTGTACAACTATGTGTACAACGTACGCACGCGCCGGTTCCATTTCCTTTTTTCGTCGGTCGAAGTCACTGCCCTCCGGGATGAAAAAGAGGTGAGCCACTAATTAGTATTCGAAGTGAACGCTCGTCACGCCTCCGTCCCGGCCCCACGCATCGGTGATTGTCAGCGAGGCAGTAGCTTGACAACTCGAACGAAATCCTCTCGTTGATCGGTACGCCTCGTGAAATTGTTTGCACTTTCAAGATCGCCGCGCCGAGCGTTCCTTTCGACCGCTTCGTATTCTTTAGAATTCAAACGCTTCTTCTCGATGAATCTCGGAGTAATTTCTTTTACGAACTTTCACGGAAACGATTGTAATCCCGTTGGAATCGAACGATTGTAAACGTTATTGCCACAGGAGTTTACGGAATACATTATTTTCTCTCCTAGGAATCGGCGTTTTAGGATGTGTAGGTATGTGGCGCTAATTTATGTCCCCCAGACGCTCAGCGTGAATTAAGATATAGAGGTAGCTTTTTTAACGGTCATTAAAACGGCAGATAAAGAGAGCCGATCGAGTCGAGAGAGACGCGTGAATATAAATCTTCGGGGCGGTATCGGTAAAAAGTTGATTAATATTTACGAGCATCTTTCGGGCCATTGAATAAAACATGCGGCGCGTTTGGTATCGGAGACACATTAGCCTCGAGGTACTTAATTTTGTCCGTGTCCGTGGAATACGTGAACCACCTGAGGATAATATAAAAATCGGTGTACACGTTGCAGTGTAAATTGATTTTCTACGTTGAATATTCATGCGTCATAAGTCGCTTCTAGGAAAGCGTTGCCGTTGCTGCTTTAGTCCCTTGCGAAAGGAGAGGGAGCTGTCCAATAGCGTAAAAGGTGCTTACGCTTGGGAAACCTTCGGCAAAAAACATGCTTGCAATTCAAACTAACAATGTCCCGGTGGAGTTTTGTGTAGATTGTTGATGTGTGCAGTTTGCGGACGCAATGTACGATTAACCCTTTGCACTCGGAAGTATTTCGTTGGAAGTACTTAACGATTTCTAACTAGATGATATTTTTTAAAATTAACTCAAAGAGAAATCGCAAGTTGAGAAACAAAGCTCTTTTATCCCAATACGCACCGATGCATTATACACGGTTCTTAATTCTAATAATTATATGATTAATTATTAGATATCATATTAATTATATAATTAATTATTAGATATCAGTGATTATATAAATAATTGTTGGATATCATATTAATTTTATATTTAATTATTAGATATCATACTAATTATATGATTAATTATTAGATATCATATTGATTATATAAATAATTGTTGGATATCATATTAATTTTATATTCAATTATTAGATATCATACTAACTATATGATTAATTATTAGATATCACACTGATTATGTAATTAATTATTAGATATCAGTGATTATATAAATAATTGTTGGATATCATATTAATTTTATATTTAATTATTACATATCATATTAATCCCTTTTCCTATGATTTCTTTCACACCTCTGCTTAATAAACCTACATTACCATTAACAGTTCAGTAAAAAAAGAAAATAATTCGTTGTGTATAATGCGTTATGCAAGGTATAATAAATATCAAATTTTACAATTTCACTTCACCAAACCAGCTGATGACTGAGAGTCACCTCTCGAGTGCAAAGGGCTAAACTGTTACTAAATATTGAAAGAATTCGGTATCCGTCAAATTGACGGGTTGAGCGCCGGCAACGTATCGGCCACTTAGCCCAAACGGCTTGCATCTGATCAATGAGTAGCCAAAAGAAATATTCAAAACACACAATTCCATAAAATAGTACATTTTAATTGCATACTCGTCAAGCCCAGAAATTCAAATCCAGAAATCCGCGTTATTGCCTGCGCTCAATGCGTGTTCTCGAGTTCCGCCGAGAAAACGCGCTGCGCGGCCCGTTACACGGCGTCGTCTCCGATTACACGTAACCGTATCCACCGACAGCTCTGTGCAACGACGACGCGAACGGCAACGTCCCGCTGGGCAAGTCCTGCAACCGTTACTGGCAATGTCAAGGCGGCTACCCGCGGCTGCAGAGGTGCCCGGCGATGCTGGTCTTCGACCGGAGGTCGCTGAGGTGCGTGGTCCCGCCCACGGAGGACTGCGACGTGCCGACGACACCGCCGAACCTCGAGGGCGACCTGCCGGAGGGCAGGAACGAGCAGGAGCCGGAAGAGGAGAACCTGCCGCCGGGCGTGCCGCCATTGCCCGCCGGCGCGCTGCCGATCCCCCTTCGACCCCGTCCCAGAAACTAAATCCCCCCCGCTCGGTGTAGATAGAAATTAGATCGAAGAACCAATTCGAACTGACACTAGAACTACCGCAAGCGAAACTATGATGACAGCCAGCTCAGGCTACTTTGTTCAACAGTTATCAGGGAAATCGAGGGAACAGATGGTGTCTAACTCCATTGTTGGAATCGATTCGATTCCTATAAAGGGAATCAGTTTTAAGCAGCCATATTGTTGGCTTCGTTAATTGAACGTTTCGACGATGGACGGTTGAATACAAATTATTGGATGATACTGGGGAGACTTTATAGCATGATTCTCGATGCTTGCTACGAGTACTAAACTGAATTTCGGTGATCGGTAGTTCTAGTGTTAAGGGGGTCGGTCGCGACCCTGGAACCCATGAGATCGCTGCCAGAATTCTCGACGCCCAGCGCGTCGGGAGATCGTGTCTCGTGAGAGAATGGTTGTTAACACGTTTCGCGCCTTTTATTTCTTGGTTTCTAAGGGTACGATCGTGGGAAGCGATTCTTTGTGGTGAAGATTGAAAGGGTGTAATGTCTCGGTCTTCGAGAGAATTTGCGAAGTCTGCCATGCTCGTGTTCATTTCGTTTAGGAGCCCTTGTCTTTATCGGGTAGGAAGCTTCAGAAGAAATTGTTAGAATTGATCGTCTCGAGAGCGGAAACCTGAATCAACCGATTTTATTCTGCACTCTCGATTTCTCCGGCATAAAGAATCGCTTTCCACGAGGTCGCGTTGCGCTTTCGGTCGCAATTTGTATGAATGTGGTCGAGGATGTCGAGCGATTTTCACTGTTTGCAATGGAAAAAGGAAAGGCAGAGATGGAAACGATCGGTTACGCGGAGCAGCGCGACTCGGGGAATATGTAAATCCCGCGGGACCGGCGCGAAACCTGTTGAATTAAGATTCTTTTTTATATTCACCGCTTCGTTATAGGATTTTTTTGTAGTCGACGTGGTCGGAAGGAGCAGATATTATTATTCTATATTTTTCGTCTGTTTGTTCTCCTCCCTTTTCCCCCCGATTCCCCCTTACCGATCGGCGGGTTCGTCGATCGTTTATCGTGCACGTGCCGTAGGTTAAGAGGATTCGATCGTATCGAGCACGTTTTATCTTTTTCTTTGTTTAAACCGATCCTCCGATCACTGGACTGGGCATCTTCACGCATTCGCCGCGCGTCGAAATTGAAACACGGAGAACGCGTGCATTAACCGGTTCACTGTGCTCGACGAATGTACTCGTCATCTTGGAACAAGCAGTTCCTTCAACGATTCATTCGTTTTTCGAACAAATGTAATTCTTTATCGTTTACTTGAATCTTTTGGTTTGAATGTGTGAGTCGCTCAGAAGTCAGTGCGATTTATTTTGGAAAACATTGAGAAAGTTAGTATTCTCTTGAGCTATTTTTGGCTTAAATATTTTCTAAAGCTATAAAAGAAAGGCTTTCTGATATAGAATGAAACGAAGAATCGAGTAAATCCTTTGATAGCTGAAAAGAATATTATTCCATTACAATTTAGAAAAATCAGAGAACCGAAAGATCGACTTAATCTTAAGCTACAAAAAGAAAGGCTTTCTGATATAGAATAAAACGAAGAATCGAGTAAATCCTTTAATAACTGAAAAGAATATTATTCCATTAAAATTTAGAAAAATCAGAGAACCGAAAGATCGACTTAACCTAAAGCTACAAAAAGAAAGGCTTTCTTATATAGAATGAAACGAAGAATCGAGTAAATCTTTTAATAACTGAAAAGAATATTATTCCATTAAAATTTAGAAGAATCAGAAAATATCAAATCGACTGAACTTTTCGAGCGACTCATACGAAACTGAATTCCACAGTTGAAGCTGGTTAACCAAAATTCATGCTTCCATTTGATCGTCAGTTCGAGGAATCTAGTCGGCGAGATAAACTGACCGTTGCGAATGATCGTTGTCCGGGAGATCCGCTTAAAGATGCGCGGCCTATTAATCGTCCGCGAGGATCGCTTAACCAGCATCACCATCTGTTCTATATCATTCTTATAGTCGAAATGTAAATACTATTTTCGCCTTAGTCGTAAGACAGTTTACTATACCGGGACGTTCGCACATGTACGATTGTAGTACTCGTTGAAATAAAGTGTACGTTGTATATGTTTTTTTTTTCGTACTCGTGTCCACATTTTATTCGAACATGTTCGTTGTACATATCGTTGCTTCTTCGTCGAATAATTTACGCCCGGCCGAGCGGGCCGGTTGATTGTTGAGCTTTGCAAGAAAATCGAATTGATCCGGTTCGATCGACGCGATGGGAATTTTACATTGACGTTTCTTTTCCGATTTCACGTGAATACTTTCGTTCGGAGATCGCTCGCGGTTCCGATGATAAATATCCGAACAGGATTACGTTGTACCTTTCAGCCGTCCCATAATTCTGTCTCGCTGTTTTCCGAGTGATCGTTCAAATTACCGGTTGCAGGGGAATGTTGAAGACTTCCGGATTTCGGGAGGTCGCGACTGCTGCTCGACGACCGCTCGATTACGCTTCCCTATGTTATTTAAAGGTTATTGGCACTGGAACAGAGAAGATTTTGTTCGTAGAATGTTGCTCGCGTGCTTTTCGTTGGATAGTTGGATTTTGTTGATAAAGTACCAGTGAGGAAGCTCGTCGGGTTCCAGGCAGGACAGGCTCACGGAGTCGAAGAGCTTGTGGTCTCCGCAGGTGAGCAGGCGAGGATGGCCGTCGACGCAGGTAATCAGTCTACCGCAGTCACCGGGTACCGGGAATCTGAAAAATAAATGCGGTATCAACCCTTCGCACTCGAGAGGTAACCTGATTTGATGAAAATTATAAAATTTGGTATTTAACACTAGGTTCACGGAACGCGTCAATTTGAAGCAGATTGAATTTTATAAACATTTGGTAAATGTTTCAATCGGTTTTCGTTGATCCAATTACACGAATATGAATCCCTACGATTGAAAGAAATCATAGGAAAAGGGATTAATATGATATCTAATAATTAATTATATAATCAATATGATACTCTAATAATTAAATATGAAATTAATATGATATCCAACAATTATTTATATGATCAATATGATATCTAATAATTAATTATATAATTAGTATGATATCTAATAATTGAATATAAAATTAATATGATACCAAATAATTAATTATATAATTAGTATGATATCTAGTAAATAATCATATAATCAATATGGTATCTAATAATTAATCATATAATTAGTATGATATCTAATAATTAATCATATAATCAATATGATATCTAACACAGAATTATCAAGAGAAAAAAGAAGTGCAGAACAACCTCGGAGTGCAAAGGGTTAACATGGCCGACGCGGAACGGAGCGTGTCTACTTATAAGACACGCGTTCCCCAGCAGGCGCGCGGGCGCGGTGGACCGGTTTTTAATTTGCGCGCCGGTTAAACGTAAATCGCTTGATATTTAAGAAGTCCGGCTCGTTTCGCTCTCGACCGAAACACGCGCAGTATTTTCTGCGACTCTTTCACCGGCGATGTTGTTTATCGAGAAAGGCGTCCGCCGACTTTCACGCGTTTTATGCCTTTTTGCCGGGCCGCGCGCGCAACAACTTGCCGGTGGAAATAAAAAAAGCACGATCGCCGGCGATTCCTTTTTTTTTCCACCTAACGTCTTTCCCGCTTCTCGGAATTGCACGAGGAAAAAAAGTATGTTACGACCGCCGTTCCCCCCGGGGGTAAGGTGAATACTTTCCGCGATGGAAAATAATGGCCGCCCCTTTAGGCCCGAGTCGTTATAAATTTCTTGGGCGGGAATGATAATGGAAAGTGTACTTAACACATTGCGTGCGGGCCATGTTGTTCGTTTCAACTTAGATCGGTTACATTCGATTCGTGTATTTATTATTCAATGTTGTCGAGAGTTTCCATTGCAAATAGAAATACTTTCAATCAGCAAAGGGAATCAGCTATCTACTTTTATCAAAAATGTTAATGAAGTTGTACAAGTGTTTATTTATTTTATTTTTTATTTCAAATTTAATATTATTCTCCTGTTATCAAGTGTTATACTTTGGAGCAAAGATTGATGTAGAATATACCTTTAAACACAAAGTTTCTGCTTCTAAAAACATTCAGTCAAAATGAGGTTTGTACTTATCCTAACCTGAAAGTCAATGTAAAGTGTTAATTTCAAAACTGGCACGTGACTGCTAGATCACTGCTTAGACTGCTTAGTCTAGACATCTAGACTAAGAAATTCAGCTAGTTCATTCTATCGTTTTTCTCAATCCATTTCCTGTCGGTTTCGTTTCCTAATTCCTATTCGATCGGTAATTTACTTGTAACGTTACAGGTAACCAATCAAAACTATAAAACTGTAAGTTAACCCTTTGAACTCTGTGGGCTGCAATATTGCACAATTGTAATATTAAATATTTCAATGAATCTTAAAGAAACTAGAAGAAATGTTGTAGCATTTCTAACTTAAAACATTTCTAAAAAACTTCCGAGTACAAAGGGTGAAAAATTTATCGAACATAAATTCTAAAGAATAATAAATATCTCTTGATCGTAAAACAACACTACTCAGAAAGAAACGTACCTCGGGTAAGGCCAGAATTTAGCGGCCGCGCTGTGGGGTGGCACTTTGTGCGGGCACTTGAAGCCGACGATTTCCTCCGGGTTGCAGTAGGGCAGCAGTTGATCCGGCCAGACGCACGTGTGACTCTTCGGCTCGTACACTAATCCGGCGTCGCACTGCGTGTCCTTCGGAATACCGTGGACGCATTTAATGTAGTTAGTGCTGCATGAGTCGCTGGCGGGGTACATGCCGAATTGGTACTCGCAGCCGGGACTGCTGATCGGAGTGACTGGAAACGACGTTTCGTAACGTTACAATGTACTCTTGAAATTTAACCAGTTAACACGTTGAACGCCGCACGATTTCATACCGTCGAATACGCAAGATGAGAAAAATATGATATTAAATCGTTTAATTGATTTGCATCATTATTATCGCACGGTGATCTAGGTTAATGTCATCGTATTAGGTAGCATTATTCGTAATGTAGAGATGTTTTCAAATAATCATGGTTTAATTGAGTGAGCTATAGTAATTCAACGTGTTAAAATATTTAATAGTACAACTGGTGCAATATTGGAGCCTACAGAGTTCAAAAGGTTAAAACTAATCATTAATTCTTAGCAATTAATACCATTAGTCTTTAGTAATTAATAATATTAACCTCTAGTGATTAATAATATCAGTTTTTAATCATTAATAATATCAATTCTTCATAATTAATAGTGTTAATTCTTAATAATTCTTTAACAAGTCCTTTTTCTTAATAAATTATTTACTACAAAGTAGTTGTATCGATCATAGTTGGGAGATTCAGGAGAGTTAATCTATTTAGTGAAGTAAGAGATTGATTTACTTCAAAATTCGAAGTCAATGTACTTCAGTTTGTAATCGAATTACTGGATTGAAGCTGTTTTGGTCCAACATTTAGCTACTAACGTCAAATTATTTCAGTTCAAGGTTCAACCACTAGAATCGAAGTGTTTATTGTGAACTTTCACAAGTCGAATCACTAGAATTAAACAATTTCACACGGAAATATAACGATCAAATCCGAACGATTGCAGAAGCTAGTCTGCGGTGGAATAAAAAATAATATTAGCCCGTGCCAGATCTGCATGATGAATGGTCCCAGCGTGACACAGTGAGGCAAGGTTACTAAAATTGTTCAGTCACGCAACTTTTACTTTCTTTCACGGGTGCCACGCGTGGTCATAAGTTTCTTTGGAGCGAAATCTGAAGCGCAGCTTTCTCAGCACACGAACAACTCAGTTTTAACCGAAGCCTTCGGGTGCACGTTGACGAGGTTCACTGAATTTATCGCTAACATTCGCTGCCTCGGTATACACAATGTGATAAATATTAAATATACCGTGCCATTAATTCGAAATTAATTAGACTACATTTTGAATAAAATCCAAATTTCCTATATCACTATATTTTACCTGTATTTCTTATAATATACCATATTGAAATTTCTGTATTATACTACACTGTAAATAAAATAAATAATTATACAAAGCTCAGATAATTAAATAAAATTCTAACATTCTTATGTGAAATGAATCACACTTTATTTCCAAATTTCCTATATTACTATATTTCTCCTATATTTATTATAATATACCATAATCTCTGTATTATACTGCACTGTAAATAAAATAAATAATTATACAAAGCTCAGATAATTAAATAAAATTCTAACATTCTTATGTTGAAATCTCTATATTATACTACACTATAAATAAACTAAATAATTGTACAAAACTCGCATAATCAAATAAAATTCTAACATTCTTATGTCACTCTTACTTCATCGGAACCTACACCGAAAGAAATAAGTTCCTAATCAACCAGGACCTTCGTAAATGAACGAAAAAGAAAAATTACATTTGAATAAAATATCGCTATGTTAAGTATATTCGTTGCTAGATCAATTTAATATGCAGAGGTCCGTCCACCGATGAAAGATAAACCGTCGCTCGCGCCGCTGCGCGTGCTTGTTATGACATTGTAGCGATTATCGAGAACGCAACGCGATACTTACGGTCAGCCTTGCGATCCCCGCATTTTACCGCCCAGTGATAGTTGCAGTGATCGTGCACAGCTCCATGGCCGTCGAAAAGCAGTCCGTTCTCGCAATATTCGAGGGTCAGGGTGCCGTTGGTGCATAGGAAAAACGCGTTGCAGATCTCCGGGTGAGCGTACGCGTGGGTGCCGTACGGATCCGGGCAGGGCGGCGCTCCCAAAAGGGTTGCTGCCTCGGCTGAAGGACAAACGAACTCTTTGCCTTACAATATCGTGTCGAACACGAGGCAAAAATTTCTAATACGGTTTAACATAAATATTGAGTTGTGTTGACACATTGCGCACCGGTAAAGAAATCTCGTTTTTATTTAAAGACATTAGCTATGCTCGCTGATTACCACAGTATTGAAAGAATATAAAATTTCATTCGAATTGATTGTCTATTTAAAATGTGTTACATAACAATATATCTGAGTTTTTCTATGTATGTATAAGTTGGACTTAGTGAGAATTGCCATTGCAATTTAGTTTTCTGAAAATTAGCCGGTACGCGATGTAAGTTTGAATGATGAATTGTTCTTGTTAATAGTTTGTATGGTTTATACTGAATCTATAGGAAGAGGATGAAATGATTTCTTTTAGTACATTATTAACGATAAATAGTTCTGCATCTGTGAAATTAAATTGGAAGGCAAGGGGTTAATAGGAGATTTCATCGAACAGAATAGACAAATCGAAAAGTAATATTAAATCATTCGATTGAATTGAATTATTATTGCATGTTCATCTAGCTGAATGTCACCGCATTAGACGGCATTATTTATAATATAGAAATCTTTTCAAATAATCATAGTTTAACTGAGTGAATTATAGTAATCAGTGTCGATGACAGTACACGCGAAATGCTTGAAATCTTAACCCCTTGCCCTATGATTTGTTTCTTAACCCCTTGCCTTATAACAACGTGTCAGACTCGTGGTGAAGATTTTAAAGAGAATCCTACAAACATAAATATTACTTAATTTTTGTGCATACAAATTGAATGGTACTCTTCTGTTACGAATTATTATAGCTTAGAGCAAACATAGATGTAGAATGTGCCTAGGATTTTTGTCTTTTTTCAATCAATTTTTAATAACAAAGTAGGCGTGTCGATCATAGTTGAGAAAGGAATTGTAGGTCAAGAGGTTAACTATGATCGATACAGCTACTTTATCGTGAATAATTGATTGAGAAAAGGAAAAATGATGCTTATTCTATATCTACGTTTATTCAAGAGGTTATTATCGGTTAATAATAGAAAAGTGATATTTTATTTATATTTGAAAAAAGTAAATAAGAATTTTATTTTTAGTCTGACACGATATTGTAGGTTATGGGGTTAATCCTTTGCAGTGGAAAGTTTTTCACTGGATATAGTCGACATTTTTCGACGAGATATAGAAAATTTATAAAAAGCATTTCTAAAAATATCTTAAACTAATTTTTAGAAATTAATTCTCCTGATTTCGTGATAATTTATGAAATGAGCGAATGATTTGTTTTGAATAAATTTATCATCTATTTACACGACAATCGAACAATAATTAACAAATACATGATCATGATTCTTAATGATTTTCTCCCGGCTTTGAGTGAAAAATGGAACGTTCCAAAATACTGGGGGAATATTTCAATTAGAAATGGACTTACAATGAAGCTTTTCTAAATAATTAGCAAGAAATGTGTTCAAATGAGAAAAATGATGATTAAACTGTACCGAGCAACGAGAATAACGTCTTAGAACAGCAGAGAGCGAAACGTAAAAACCAGAATCGAAGGCTGCGTACGGACGGTCAACCGGAAGTCACGTAGCGCCGCCATTTTATTCCGCATGGCGGAGCACGGGCGCAGAAGACACTAAAAAAACGTAAAAAGCGATGCATTTATGCGTGGATCGAGTCGAACGTTGACTTTTCTTTGTGCGAGAGAAACGTTCGAGGCGAATAAAGTTATAAATGGCTTCTTTGATATCGATGGCGGCCACAATAGAAAGGAAATAGAGTAGGGACGAGGAACAAGGAGAAAGGAAAACCGATCTAGCGTGTTAATAGAAAGAGAAACTTGTACACCTTCATAACATTCGTCGCGCACAAAAACTCGCAGATTCATTTACACGTGAATTAATCAATTCCAATAACCGCCGCTCTTATTACGCCATTAAGAAGATTTATTACGTCACTCGAGTATCAAACACGTCGTTAATATTAAGATCCTCTTAAAAACAAATAAACCAGATGTTCACTAAGCAAGATCCTAATGTGTTAAAGCAAACAGAATTTAAGGAAAATTGAATATTTACGTAGCATTAAACAACAAAACCTCTGACACAGTTTTACAAAGATAAAAAAAAGATAAAGAAGTCAGTTCGATCATCAAAGATACTCAAAAAGTCAACGACACAACGACCATGTCCAACAGGCACATTCATAAAGAAGAAACAACGACGCAAGTCAAAGATCTCCGTATCCAGCGACCTTTCGTCAGCTGTTTTGCATAACCAAAAACCGTTACGTGAACAAACAAACATGGCAACCGTACAGCGACCTCGTCAATGCCTAAAGTACCAATCACAGAAATACCAAAACCGCTCCTAGCATGGATCACTAAAAAACCTCACGATCCTCCACGATCAACAGTACCCAAGATGATCCTATAGAACAGCGTCACCCAGTACCATAAATAATCTCCCAATTATCCAACGATCCTCTAGTACCAGCCGAGTCTACCGCAATAGAAGAATCCCATAAGCAGCCAGTAAATCACTCGAGCCAAAGAAACCCGAGACAACCGAGAAACCGCAGAAGAATCGGGATCCCGCTCGAGGAGGCGGCTGGAACATCGAAAAGAGACGTCTAGCCCCGATCCGGGCCGTGTACACGCATGAATAATGCCGCTCAGGCAGATCGGCGCGATACGGCGCCGGAATAACAGACGAGGAAGCCTCGAAGCGTGGTGCACCGCCATTATATCATAGGTCGCCGGCGACGTAACCATATGGCGAGGAAAAGAGGCCCAGCTCGGGCAGGACTGTTAGTGAAAGCTATTGAAATTCTGCCACGTGGGTGTCGCAACGTAACTCCGGCCCAGAGAGAAAGAGATGATGATGATGATGATGATGATGATGATGATGATGATTGCACACGCCTGCCGGGATGCAGCCCGGAGAACGGCGATGCACCGTTCGAGGCGCGTCGTGGGGGACCGGGATGCGGTCGCTTCGTTGAGTAGACGCGGAACGTGAAACGGGATCGACCAGTGAATGATGATGATGACGACGATGACGATGAAGACGATGAAGATGATAATGGTGATAATAACGACGACGATGAGGTGATGTCGAGTGGCAGTCGCAGAGATGTCGAGAGACGATCGCAGGGGAAAAACTTACCGGAGGCAAGGCAGGCCGCCAGGGCCAATAAGGTCGCGATCCTCGGATAGCTCATAGTACACGGGGCTCGGGGTATGATCCGGCACGGGTCGACTCTGACTACTGACACTTAGTTATCGACCTCGGGACAGAGAGCTTCTCCCTTCACTTGCTCGGTACCCGCTTCGCTCTTTCGCGTTCACCCCACCCGGTGATCGTTTCCCCGCGACCCAGGCTCGCGCGCGCGAGATCGTGCGCTCTCGGTTCCCATGGCGAATAGAGCCGAGCAACGGCTCCCGGGATTTTGGTACCTTGTTAACCCCTTGCTTCACGAGTGTTTGATGGTGTTGCAGGGGGCAATTTGGAATTCGAAATATTCACGCGCGTGAACGAAATAGCAGGAATATTGTGGTAAATATTGTGATGTAATATTGACAATTATGTGTAAATTGTTAATGAGAAAGTTGAGGGAGGAAGGGGTCAAGGGGTTGATACAAATATTATTCTGAATGCGAGTTATATATTATTCTGGTATCGATGATTATAGCTTAGAGAACACGGTAATATGGAGTAAGACTGGAATTTGCTCTGGTTTTCAATGAATTATTGATAACGAAGTAGTTAGATCGATCACAGTTCAGAATCATAGGACAAGGGGTTAACGCTAAACCTACCGAGTTAAATTGACTTTTCAAAATTCTTCTATAGCAACTGCAAGAGTGCGTCTATCGAGACTTTAATTGATTTACAATTCAGTTTGTGTATTGCTAAATTGGTTTCTTGAATGATTTCTCAGAGGAATATCTGTTATCTTTTTAATAATCGCAAAAAGAAGAAATCAGGAATGGGTCGTTTTGGGATTTTGTTCTTGATAGTCTATTGAGAAGACTTTTAGAAACATTGTATAGATAGATTTGATTTATAATATAATCGTTGGTATCAGGATGAGGTTCGATCTAAATTCGAAAGAATTGGGTCATGTTTACGTTTGTTAAATTCTGTTTGAAACTTTCACCGTGATTCTAATGAAAAGCTTGTTTCCGCTTAACACGTTCGGCAAGTGTTTGTTTCAAATAACTAACAATAAATCTTCTAAAGAAAATATTAAATGAAACTGAAAGGAGTCGTTGAGTTCCTAAATATAATGTCGTAGTTTAATTTCTAGCAACAATATCTATAGAATCAATTTCGCAAATATGTGACGCTAGCGAACGTGTTAACCGCCATCTTGTTTCAACGGTTGGAAGTCGGAAATTTGAATTATATCGATGAACACGTGTTGCAGTGTTTGCGATTGCAACCTGGGATTGGAGAATTTATGTAGGATATCTGTCCAGAGTGCCGAGAGAATTGTAAAGATGTTTTATCGATGCAGGAACGGTTGTTTTCGACGTGGATCATTGAACTCTCGGAGATCCTGGATTCGTACGGCTCGCACGCCAGAAGAACTCGTCCCCGTTTCGCCGACATTTCGAAAAGTGAAGAAACTTGTAATCCGTCGCTTCTGGATTCCGGATAAATTGCATAATAAAACGAAACAGATCTTTCCCCATCGTGGATCGCGGTAATCGCTTAATCGATGTAACTTGCTCGGCGAACGGCGAACGCGATGATGCACTTCGATTAACCGAAGAACTGGTAAACGATGTTTTATCGTAGAGCTAACGATTTCCTCCTCGTTAACATTTCCCAGACGCCTGTCTCGTTTACAGGCAGGCAGAACTTTGAGTCGCAATTATTTAGATAATCGTCATTTACATAATTACTTGGATAACCGTCGTTCTAATGGCGATCATGGCAAGCGATGAGCTGGAGAGCCGCTGTTAAAAGTAACTTTCCTTATTTCAATTTTTCTAATCGGTAGAATGTTTACGAAGTTGAAGGAACTCGCGGTATGCAAGTTCATATTTTACGACAAACTTGTTTCTTCGTTTATATTCTGTTTAATTAACCACTGAATACCAATATCGAGCGACTTTCGATGTCGATCAGGATTATCATGGTATGCGCCTTTCATTTATCTTTTTCGTGTGAAGTTTTATTATTGTATACTATTAAATAATGTTCAATATGATATTATTGTAATATTAACGTTGTCGATGATATTATAGTATTCGATATTATAATATTCAATATTATAATATATTATAATGTTGATATTGTCAATAATATTATAGTATTCAATATTATAATATTACTATAATGTTAATATTGTCAATAATATTATAGTATTCAATATTCCAATATTATTATAATATTAATATTGTCAATAATATTATACTATTCAATATTCCAATATTATTATAATATTAATATTGCCAATAATATTATAATATTCAATACTATACTATTATCATAATATCAATACTGTCAATAATTTTATAATATTCAATATTATAATATTATTACATTAATATTGAATATTATAATACTATTATAATAATATAATATAATCAACGACAACAATTAGATTTCACTTAAAAATCCACAGTGTCATCAATGGTGATCATTAGATTTTTATTCGTTAACGAATTTATACATTTACGAAATATCTAAACTACGCAGCTTCTTGTTTTCCAAGAAAAACGATTTTCCATCGTAATTCAATTTCCTCAATTATGTTTTCGAAGATATTTGCATAAAGATTCACAGGCTAGTAATTGCATATTGTGCATCATACAGTGCCTGCATGAAGTATAGTTATCCATCCGGGAATATAACTGGCCTTATGCAACAGTCATTGCTACGTCGGTCCCGAACAGAGAACCAGATCTCCCAGCATGGACAGTGAAAGCCGACGAATACCAACGATCTCGGTACTCACGATCGGTATTGTCGGTGGGCCAGTCGGATAAACGAAACACATACGTCACGGTCATGTATGCCCGATGAATAATCTGGCCCTTGACGAAACTCGAGACAGAAAATTGCCTCATCGAGCAATTACCGGGAGAAACTACAAATCGACCTCTTTTCTTTCTCTTCTCTTTCGGGAATTCGCTGTTCCAAATAATTACCAGGTCAGAATCATTAAATGGATTATCTGGGAAGACATCGAATAAATCAAATTCTCGGGTCATGTAAATTACGTATAAACGGAACTACGTTCTTGTAATGTATAACACTTGTTCTAATTAACTCCAGTCTAATCTTTAATAGTGCTTTAGTGATATTTATTGAACAATTTACAGTAACTTAGAAATTAATGTTTGCTTATAGAAAGGTGAATTTCACTGTAGAAAGGAGAAACAAGTTTCAAGAAATTTGTAATCGTTCGAATTCGTGACTCTTTTCTGTACTATTTAATTGAGAATTGTACAAAATATCTGAAAATGAGGATATAATGAAGTATTTTGGAATACTTTGTGAATAAAATAATGCAACACTTGCGTTTCTTGAAAGAAATTTTCAATGATATCCAATGTGGAGCGTTGGTGCGTCCAAAATGTCTGCCTGCGTATGGGAAACCGAAAGACGATACAGTTTACGACTTTAAATCAACGAACTGAGCTCGACAATAATATAAATCGTCGGACAGGGTCGCGAGAGCGCGTTTGATCGAGCACATCGTAAATTACGTAAAGAGAAAGGTTGCAATCAGCTGAATTAAGTGAAATTGTCTGGCAGCCCGAGGAACCATTATGAACGGCATATTGTATTCAAACGAGATCGATTTTTCCTGAGATTTGCATCGTCGACCGCAATTGTCTCCTGCTCGGAGATACTTTCTTTCGAATCGAATCGCAAAAACTCGCCGATAAGTCGTCACAGTTTCGAACAAGCCATACTGTTCCTTCCGGGTCTCTTAACATTAACACTTCGCGTACCGGTTAATTTTCAAATTAAATCAATTAATTATCGAATCGCGCAGCAATTTTCAGTGAGATCGATTCATATATAAAAATATTTAAATATATTTCAAACAGATAATCAATTCGAATCGAATTGAATATTTCTTTAAATGCTCCGATAATTAGCGAAGTTGCGTAGCTAAGTGTCTTTATTAAAAACGAGATTGCTCGTTACCAGTACGCAATGTATTAACATAAACGAATCGCTTTGTTCTTGCAACTTATTCATTAAACACTAAATTCTGTCATTAAATAAATGATATCTTTCATTAAGTTACTTGTTTACAACTAATTTACCAAATCCTACTGGAACCCTTTATTTCTCGTTCGATTCAAGTTCTCATTTGAATGTTTCTAGAAACGAAGATGTTTTCAAGATGGCCGACAGATCAAAATGCTGTATAGACACGAACCTTGAACATTCCATAACCTCGAAGACAAGAATGAAGACAGGAAAGTATTCGCTAGTTTAATATATAAAGATTACTTTTATTCTTCACTAATTAATCAATGAGCGAATGGAATTAAATTATGTCCGACGTGGAATGCAACGAATCTTCAGTTGATCGACGAATCCACGTAACAGCCCGTTGTTCGTTAAAAACACGGCCGGTTACGTAAAATCGTGCAAAACCGATTGAAATTCCCAGAAAGTGAATCTAACGGGCTGTTCAGAGAATTTTCCAAGTTTCTTTTCGGCGTATTAGATCACAGTTCCCGATTCGCGTTTCTCCGTGGACCGTAACGAGCCGCAACAAAGTTATCGCCGCCATTAATTTCCGGAGCGCGATCTGTTTACATAAGGAGAAAGGTGTAATCGTCGTGGGAGGTGTATGCAAATGCCACTCGTTTCGTGTACGTGTATCACGGGTGTTTATTGTTCCTAAATATATATATAAAAAAAACAGTATTAAGCGTTACAGATGCACCGCCGAGTAACTGGCACCATGTCTTTATTTAATTCTTGTTCTTGTAATAGTCCTCGCTGCAACAGAAACGATAAAATACGTATCAGCGTCGTGTTTAACATTGCGAAACGAACAAATTAATAAATACCTTTGTCACAGAACGCTGCAAAATCTTCGCGAAGCTTAAATATTTCTCTAAGAACGCGCCTTAACACTAGAACTACCGTAACAGACAAAATTACTGGTTCCACAATTATTGATATTTTAAAAGCAGTGAATATTCGAAATGATTTTAAAAATAAATAGCTTTGACTCGTACACTGTAATGAATGTCTGAAGAAACCGAAAATAATATTGTTAGAATTTTTATAGGTAGTTCTAGTGTTAATCGTTTTATTCGAGATTATCATAAATACTAACATTAACGTGTAACTCTTTAACGAATATCAACATTCCGGCGAAATGAAGATTTTATATTTGGAAGATTGAATCGCAAACTGATTTAATTTTTCGAACAGCGAGAGATCAGCGGTTAGTTTCCTTTTTTCTATTAACACTATTTCTGAAATTTTCACTTAACATTATTTTCCCAGTTAAATAATTTGTTCTGAATTGAATTTTGGACGTTTCCTACGATTAATTTTATAATCGTTACTGAAAAAGTCGAGTAATTCGTTCGGAATATACGACTAAACTCGGAAGATTTTAATTTAAAAATTCCAAAGGTGTCTTTTGGTGTTTTTGGTAAAAATAGTGTTAATTAAGCAATTGATAATTTAGCTTCATCTATTGAAGGTTTAGTACGTTTCAAAGAATCTTCGTCCGCAGAGTTAATATTGAAACTAAAAAAATATTATGACAAAAGAGGATCTAGAACTCATCGTCAATACTCTACCCATCATTTCCCGCGGAATATCACTTCATTTATATCTTTATCAAATATATCGTTTATATTTCTCTTATTACTATTTTCACTCTTAACCCATTGCCACAAACAACGGCTACAACCGTCCATTTCACGGACTATAATGCATTTATTTGTTTATTCTTCAATAATATGTATTGTTATAGTATTATGTATTATTACACAAAATGTTCGAAATTCTCGTGGCAGTCAACGCGTCAAAAAGAATAAGCCCAATTATAACAATTAACGCCTCTGGGTTAACCTTTTGCGAACGAACGTCGACATTTCGATCAGATGAAATGTTCATATTTGGAATACTAAGTTGCAAACGAATGATATAATTACTAGAATAGCAAGTGATCAGCGTTTCCCTTCTTTACTATCGTTCAACCCTTCTATTTCATTGCAACCTCTACCTGTTTTAACAACTTTTTCTATATTTCCATATCCCAATTGTACCATTTAAAGGTAACATTTCAACGACTCCCAAATATTCTTAAATAAATAAATATTGTCATATTGTAATTGAATGAACTAACGTCGACGTGAACCTCAAACTGAGGAACCAAGATCACTTCGGACCTCAAAAGGTTAAGCATTCGATGCACAATTTAGCTTCATAGCAAGCTTCGTGTACTTTAAAAAGTCTTCGTCCGCAAAGGGTTAAACAATCGCGATTGTCCGAATCCAAAACTCACCATCCTGGCACGTTCTCCGGCTCGGTGCACCTGAAGCTCTCCTCGCTGTAGACAGTGCCAGGCTCGCACTGTCCCTTCTGCGGCACGACGCCGTTCTTGCAGATGTAGAATTTCGCGCAGTCCTCCGGATGAGGATACGTCGGATGGGGCAGAATCCTGCCGAGCGGTCCGGGGACGTCACCGTCGGGGCAGACGAAGCCGTCGTCGAGGACGTCTCTCTTCACGTGCTCGCAGAGCCTGCTGGCGTCGGCCGGCCACACGCAGCTGGACATCTTGTCCTCGTAGATCAGACCGGGCGGACAAGGCAACGTCTGGGCCACGCCGTCGATGCAGTTGACGAAACGATCGCACGCGGTCGGGTCCTCGTGCTTGAAGTATCCATTAGCGCGGGGACATCCTTTGCTGGACTGTGGCTCCTCTGGACAGACAAGTACGGAAATAGTTTTAACACTAAAACTACCGGACTAAAAATGACCCTTTCCTGATTTCTTCATTTTGCAATTATTGAAATGTTTCCCGGAGAAATTATTAAAGGTATTGATTTAGGAATACGCAAACTGATTTATAAATCAATTGAAGTCTCGATGGATGCACTCTTGAAGTTTCTATAGAGGCATTTCAAAAAGTTTAATTGCTCGGTACTTTTAGTGTTAAGCTGGATAGATTCGTTAGTAGCTTTACCACCATTTGTTCAGTGAGGATCTCCTCGTTTGTAATGTTTGGCGGTATTCAAGGAATTTTTTGGATGAAATGTGGAAAAGTAAAGTGCAGAAATAATTTTAAGCTGGACAGATTCGTTAGTAGCTTTGCCACCATTTGTTCAGTGACGATCTCCTCGTTTGTAATGTTTGACGGTGTTCAAGGAGTCTTTGGAATAAAATTTTGAGAAGTAAAATTGAAAAGTCATTAAGTTCCTAAATATACAATATCGCAACTTGTAACTTTAAATACATTCAATATTAAATAAACTAAATGTTGTATGGAAATATTGTGATGTTTGATTAATATACTTTTATAGTCGAGTGTGAATAGTTGATATTTATATATCATATATTTCATCACATATTTATATATATATTTATATCTATAACAGTTTATAATTTCCATTGTTTGATAGATTAATGTGGACGAATGTGAAATTTTTTGATAATTGTTACTTCATTTTTTCTCTCTTAGTAAATAGGAAAGGTCATTAATGAACAGACACTCTTTCAAAATTTGATGTTACGTAATCGATCGAATACACAATCCTTTTCGAATCGGCTATGAGAAATTCCATTCCCTGTATGCAGGATTACTAGCTTCAACAGTAACACACGAACAACAGTAATATCTTCGAATATCTAATTAGTAAATTGCGGAAGTTTATACGAATTCAAATCTTCATAGACAACTGGAAGAAAGTAAATCGAGCTTGTATTTCCTATACCAATAACTCTATGAAATTCTTATAACCCAAACTAATTAAGTGTACTCTAGTGAAACCTAAGAAGCTATACTACACTGAATCATTAACCATCTTACCACAATCAGCGACAAATTACTTACCAAAACGACGATGACAAAACTATCAAGCAACTCCCACAACTCATCCAAAAAATCACGCGTTACACTAGAAAGCCCCATTAAAAATAATGACTCGGAGTCCACTATCGAAAATTCGTTTCTCCCATTAACAATTCCACTTTTAAACCTCGGAACTATCGAACCATCAAAGTAATGCGAAGAAGCGAAGCTCGATCTATCGACTAATGCATCGCCGACGCTCCCATCGTCGGCAAAAAAAAGAAACGGCTTCGAAATCGGTGATTACATCGGTCCCGAAAAACGGCTGGAATTCTTTTGTCCCTCCCTCGGAATTCCGCGAGAACGATACGGATTAGCATATGCAGATTCGCCGGGGCGGTCGGAGGCGGCAGCGTCAACGAAGAAAGTAAAACGTCGCAGAAAAACCGAGGTCCAAGAACGAATTTGGCAAAGAATGCACCGCGAAACCGGTTTACCCTAATTTATCACAATCTTTAGCAACAGGCCGCGGCCGGGGATCTAATCGTTGCTCTCTTTCGCCGCGCACACGCGCGTATACCCGCCGCGGCGGCCGAACGGAACCAGAATTCCATTTTTAGAAACGGGAACATCGGTGGAGGCAAAATTCGAATCGGCCTGTTCGTGTCGGTCCGAGCGCGATTCGCGTTGGCGCGACGCTTGAAAAATAGAAGATCGTGTGACCAGAATATTCCAACGTGCGCGATCGGTACACGTCACTTTCACCTTTGGTTTCGCGCTGCTCCGTATCGGTCTACAATCTTTCCGAGATTTTATTCGAGCGCTCGATTTGCTTCTCCCGTTCGCCGCGAGAAAATGCTCGGACTGTTTTCCTTGTTTTCAGGCTCGTTTCTCGTTCTTTGGAAAACGCTCGACTTCATTGGACCGATTGTTCGCGATTCTTGTTTGCAGTAATGTGTTTTGTACGGTGATTGTGTAATTTCTGATAGGTTTATATAATTTGAGATTTGACGGGGAATTTAGATGTTCTCTGTTGGAGGTGTTGACAGGTTTTTTGGATTCCTTCAGTGGTCACGGGTAATTAATATTGAAGCGACAGTGTTAAATTATTTGATGGATTACGGTCATTTCTGTACAGCTGTTGGAGTATGAGAATTTTTAGTGATCTCTATAATTTAGCTCTGCTACTGTGTTTAACCAACGAGTCTTTCTACTTGGATTTATGCCTGTTAATAAGACGGTACTTTCGCCAAGATACTTAAATTTAAACGATCGTATGGTAAAAGAGTAGACACGAGGAGAATCGAAGAATAAACGGCCACATCCGCTACGAGTATTAATAGCCAGTGAACGATCAGACGCGGATTAGCCGATAATATTCGAAAGTACACGTGTTCGGCGGTGATTTGTTTTCCAACGGAATTGTGTCACGATCTGTAGAAACCGAATCTTATGCGGATCGACGTTAAATCACAGAATCTTCTCGCAACGGTGAAACTTGCGAAACGCAGCGGAACAAGAATAGAGATCAAATTGAATCCAACATTCCTGCCAATAGCATTGTCTCTTATATCACCTACCATTCACTACGCCCACCCGACAAACTATTCACCATGGAACCACCATTAACCCTTTGCGCTCGAGAGGCGACTCTCAGTCGCCAATCGACTCGGCGCAGGAAAATTATAAAGTTTAATATTGAATGTTGCCGGTCTTTGCAAAATAATTGAAAAGTGCCAAGCTCGATCGCGCTTTCGTTTCAGTTCAGAAACCTCGCTCTATTTTTACATAGAGGGATTGTAAATATCGTTCCGTTTCTGCATTTCTAAGCAGATGACAAAACTAGTAGAATAAATAAAGGTAAGACAAATAAATGAAGTTAACCTTCTGCACTCGAGAGGTGACTCTGTTCACCACCAGATTTCATACGGTAATACTCTAAAATTCGATATTTAATATTACACCTTGCATGACGCATCAACTTGAGAAACAATAAAATCATTCCGAAAATGTTCAAATATTTCTACCGAAGAACCGAGTGCAAAGGGCTAAACAATTCAATAAACCAATAAATCATACACCTTCAACCAGCAACATACACTTCAAACCCAACATACTCCCTTTCCCAAAAACCAAACATCATCGAAACGTCGTCAAGAACCGACAGAAAAACCAGTAAAATCAACTTACGAAGGAGAGTCCTATCGCCGCAAGGCACGTTAGCAGGTATATCGCATAGCTCCTTCTTGGGGTTGTCATCCCTGAAGACGAGGCCGTCTTTGCACAGCTTCTCCTCCGCTTTGCCGTCCAGGCAGACGTAATACAAGTCGCATTGCTCCTGGTCCGGGAAGAAGCCCTTCGCCTCCGGGCACCGGAATTGCGCCCTGCTCAAGGTCACCGTCGCACTGACCAACAAAAGGGTGAACACTCGACGGAACATGGTCCCCTACTCTGGTTTCAACCCTTAACTCGATGCCACAGGCTGAACACGATCTTCCTTTATCCTCTCTCCCTTCTTCGAGTTACTCTTCTTCCTCTTCCTCCTCTTCCTCTTCTTCTTCAGCTACCTCTGCTCCTCTTCTCCGTCCGTTTCCTCCGCTCCTCTTCGTCTTCTCCCTTAGCCTGCTCTTCTTCCTCTTGTTCCGCCGCCTCTTATTCCTCGTCTGGTCCCTGAAGCACGCAGGGACGTGGGTATAACGTGAGTGCAGGTCTGAAACTGGTCCTGATTCGTTCTGTCGGCACACCACCACTGCATCCTATCCTTCCCTGCATTTCACAACACCCCACCCCCCTTTCGCCGAAACTCCTTTCTCGCTTGCTCTCCTATCGCCGGCGTTTTCCTCGCCCGTGCCCTGATCGGCGTGCGTCGATACGCTCGCGGGACCCGTTCGACACGCGCGCGGACGTGTGTTACGGCGCCGCTTGATTTCCTCCCCCCCGGGCCCCCGTAAATATCGGCCGATACCGATATTCCTGTCCGTCTTCCGGGTCTCGCTGCGACCACGGCAACCCCGGGCAGAGCTGCTCCTTATCATTCGACTGCGATTAGCGTTCCGCCGGCTTTCCGGACGAAATTCGTTTCTTTGGCGGGTGGAAACTTACCGGAGCGGGCACGCTCTGCCAGGATTTCCTGCATCGAGACATTTATTTGTCGGAGAACGCGTTTGCTGGTTTCTTTGGTTAGGGGAGTTGATCCCGGTTGCTGTTTTCCGCTGGAAAATCGGATTGGAATGTAACGTCTTCGGCTCGTGCTTCGGATGATTGAGGAATTAGCCTTTGAGAAGCGAGAAAGTGAGGATTACTGACCTTTGAAGAAGTTGGGAGAAGAGGTTTTAAATGAAAGATGTAATTGTATAATAGGAGTTTATAGATTGTAGGAGTTGGAACGTGTACTTGGTAAAATGTTGATTTTTGTTGCTCGCCGAGAATGAGAGAGATTCGAAGGTGGAGAAATATTGTTCGCTTCGGTGGTATTTACCGCGGAAGACAGTAAAAGTTTGGTTACTCAGGAATTTATAAAGGATCGCCGTTTCAGTGAAAGGTGAATAAGCACTCGCGTATTATTTAATCAATGGGGGGTTGCGTAAATGAATATTATTTAATCAATGAAAGGTGGACGCGAAACAATCGCTTCATCGTGGAAGGATGAATCGGTGGACGATCGGTGAACCGTCGGGAAAAATGAACCGGGGAACGTGATTTTTGTCAATCGGTGTCGACATCCACGATTTCACGCGCGTTTGTGAAATTATATTTGCGCAACACTTGCGAAAGTGTCCGTGAACGTTAATATCGTTACTTCTGTGCACACGTTCTCTTCCGGGTGCTTTAAATACGTATCGCTTTCGATCGAGCAACGTTTACTCTTCATTAATGTCCACTCGACATGGCACCTTTTGAAAACTTTATGTCGAACTGACGTTCTAACTGTATCGTTATAATTATTTTATTAGTATTAAACTTTTTACTGTACATACTGATGATAACTGTATCTTTCATGCTGTGTACATTAACCTTGGTTCAAATTTCTCGTCTCTTTGTTCCTTTTGTTTCATCCCTTAACCAGTTAACTGTGGAATTTAGTTGGAAAAACGCAGGACGAATGCACGTAGAGTACATTTTAATGAAAGAACGAAGCGAAACAAAGAAGAATTACATGTTTATGTGGAAAAATAAAGAATTCATCGCTGAAAAAATTAGTATCATGTCAAGCTTTACGATGACGTATATACTCGTCAAATACGGTTAACTATTTCAGTATGTCCTATATAAAAAGGTACAAAAATCTGGATTGAAGAAGCTTTTATGTTTTACTTGGTAAGACCTTTTCAATGTATGATTAATTAATGATCTAACGTATTTCTTATCGTCACCTGTTGTCTACAAAAAGCGTAGAGCACGTACGCGTGAAATATATTTGCTCGACATTGTGAAAGAGAACAGAAACGACAACAGACTTTCGATGATTTGAATAAATATGCAATTTCACTTTTCTCTTTCATCAAACGATTGCTTTTTGAACGTCGCCCCGTGACTAATGCACGAGAAAGCAGAACAATTCGGATTCATGTTTGATGCATCATAGCGCGTGGGTCTACTCGAAGAGAAACGAAACCACGCGACACGTGATATACAACAATTAAACCAAGAATTCTGTACGCTTATAGTTAATATTAAATTTTAACTTTCTCAGTCTGAACACTTTTTTAAATTTTCAATTTAAATATTAGATATCGACGAAGTATATGAAGTGTAAGTAATTATAAAATATTTCATTGGAGTATAAGTAATTGTAAAATATTTATAAAATTTGTGATAAAATTTAGGATACCGTGTGGCACGATAAAAAATTAGGACAACAGCGTCTAATTGGAAGGACCTGTACATCCTGCAATGAAGAGTAATGTCAAAGGTCGACTGTCTGAATTCCTTTTACGTTAGGATACACACAACAATGTATTGTTAAAGGTCATAGAACTCCTCCTTCCATCACTGTCATACGCACACAACTAAAGCTTATATTTTACGATCACCGTACAAGGAAATAACACAAATCAGAATGTGGAATATCGTAAAAGAAAATAAATATACATTGGAAAACTGTTTCATACTTAATTGTCGGTGAATTAGAATTTTTATGTTTGCATGTGAGTTCTTCAAATATGAAATTTCAAATTTAATGTTATCTTCAGTAATAGATTTCTTTTTATTTTTCTATTAGAATCGAATTAGTTTAATTTTTAATATAAAATAAGTTAAATTAAACAAATTTACTGATTGAACAATCTTATGTAGTTTACTAACTGAATGTTTCATTTGGGTAGAGGTCGCTAGTGTAATAAGGTATTTTTATCAGTGTCGGTACTACAGTCTGTGATTATGATAAAAAAGTACTATTAACAATAAAACTGTATAGATTATTTGTTAGTATTTCCTGCGCCTATATTATTGATTTATAATTCTTATTTGTTGGATTTCAAATTAGGATTTGATTTTTAATTAAATTGACAGCAGAATTAGCTGGTTTTGCCATCTAGCAGGAATAATATGGTATTAATTAGAAGATGGAATTGGCACTTCATAGATAGCGTCTGTGATTGTTGACATCAGAGCCAACAATGTCACAATATAAATAATTTTATATGGCATAGGAAAGCGTACAAATAATATCGGATACATTCAGTAAAATGGAAGTTCTTGAATTAAAAGATGTAAAAGCTGTACCTGACATAATTCATTCGTATCCGGACAGAGTAAAATCTGAAGGAACACCACTTGTTATTGACAATGGTAAGGTTCACTGACAGGTAATACAGCACATGTCTTATATAATGAAAGTTAAGAAATAATTTGTACTAGGATCATACAACTGTAGAGTAGGATGGGCTACTGAAAAAGAACCCCAGTTGATATTTAAGAATTTAATTGCGAAGCCAAGAAAGGAACGTGGAAAGAAGGATGGAGAACCTCAAGTTGGAAATGACATAGCAAACATTGAAGCTGTACGTTTCCAATTGAAAACACAATTTGACAGGAATGTGGTAACCCACTTTGAAGCTCAGGAACAAATATTCGATTATACTTTTGCTCACATGGGAATAGACACAGAAGGCGCTATTAATCATCCAATTATTTTAACTGAAACTTTTCTAAATCCTAATTATTCTAGAAATTGTAAGGCAACATGTATCTATTAAACTTAATTAAACTAGATCTTAGTATATTAATTACGTAAATTTCAGTGATGGCAGAACTTTTATTCGAGTGTTACAATGTACCAGCAATAGCATATGGAGTTGATTGTCTGTTTTCTTATCAGCATAATAATTGTCCACCAGATGGTTTAATTATTAGTATTGGTTATCACACTACACATATAATACCAATACTAGATGGTAAAGCAGATCCTATAAATGCAAGGAGGATCAATGTTGGTGGATATCATATTACGTCTTATATGCACAGACTGCTCCAATTAAAATATCCAGTACATGTAAATGCTATAACACCAAGTAGAGCAGAGGTAGGCAAATCATGTGTTTCTTGTGAATTATTGCTTTTAACTGTGACAGATTTACCTTCTTAATTTGTAGGAGTTAATTCATGAACATTCTATGATAGCTTTAAATTATCAAGATGAAATTTCTAAGTGGGCAGATCCAGATCATTATGACTCAAATGTGTTGAGGGTACAATTACCTTATGTTGCTCCTGCAAATGCTCCTGGTTTAACAGTTGAGCAGCAAAAAGAAAGAAAACGTGAATTAGCTAGAAGATTAATGGAGATCAATGCACGTAAAAGGGAAGAAAGGGTTAGTAATTTCTGTTATCTAGAATAAGATTTTTACTAAAAAAAGAGAGATTAATATTCTAAGTGATGTTTATAGCTAGCAGAAGATGAAGAGCAGTTAAATCAGTTATTAGCTGTTCAAGATTTATTAGAAGAAGGAGATACTGATGAATTTGATCAGGCTTTAAAAACTTATTCACTTGCCAATGAGACGGACTTGAAAAAAATGATTCAGAATTTGCAAGCGAAGGTAGAAAGAACAAGACAGAAAATAGTAGCAGCTAATTCACAGGAAGAAAATATTGTAATGGAGGAGCAAAAGCCAAAAATAAAAACTAGTCTACAACCTAAAGATCAACAAGATTTCGACGAATGGATTGCTGGCGTTAGGAAAAAACGGTAATGAAACCTTATTAATATTTTTCATGGCTGTATTGCAATCA
Organism: Nomia melanderi; assembly: GCF_051020985.1. Taxonomy (NCBI): domain Eukaryota; kingdom Metazoa; phylum Arthropoda; class Insecta; order Hymenoptera; family Halictidae; genus Nomia; species Nomia melanderi. Next base: position 12,206,000 of record NC_135009.1, read on the forward strand.
TATTTACTCTTTCAGGCAAGAAATATTAGAAAAACGAATGGCTAAAAGACAACGTAGACAAGACATGGCAAAACGTAGAACAGCTGCAGCTCAGGAAAGAATGCGCATAATAAGTCAACTGGCGAGGAAGGAGAAACGCGATGATGATTTTGGTATGAGGGACGAAGATTGGGACGTCTACAAAGTCATAAATCGGGTTAGTGAACAACATTTTGAAATTCATAAATTTGAAATTGAACCTCGTAATGGATTGACATAATATTATACAGGAAGGTGGAGATTCAGATTCAGAGTTAGAACAAGAAAAGCTATTAGAATTAGAAGATGTCTTACGACATCATGATCCAGAATTTGATGGAGCCGGATCCAATGTTCCTATGGTACCTGGAGAAACTCACCAGTTACATGTAGGCGTAGAACGTTTAAGAGCCCCAGAAATATTATTCCAACCGTCTATGATAGGCTCAATGGAAGCGGGTATTGCTGAGACCATTGAATTTGTTTTAAAATTATACCCACCTGAACAACAGTTACGACTCGTCGGAAACATATTCCTTACCGGTGGACCAACAAGATTTCCGGGTTTGCTAGAAAGATTGAACCGTGAGCTCCGCGAAATTAGACCGTTCGGTTCTAATTTTCAAATAAACATCGCAAAGAACAGCAGCATAGACGCATGGTACGGTGCAAGAGACTTTGGCCTGAATGGAAATCTCCCTGAGTTCCTAGTGACCAAAAAGGAGTATGAAGAAAAAGGTGGTGAATATTTCAAGGAACATTTAACAAGTAATACTTACACCAGATCACCTGATCCATTACCTGTGATACAAGTTCCTGTGACATCGGAGCAAATCATTGTGGAAGATGCAGTTGTTGATGTCGAAATGGAATAAGGATTTTGTATACAATGAACCAATTATAAAATAAATTTTAATACAAATTGATGAACGTTCTTCGTAATTGATGCAATGTTTACATAAACACAGGACTGGAGAAATAAAAGGACCACTTGTTTTAATGGATATCTACTTTATTACACAAGTGTTTCCGTTTGTTCATTCAGTTACGAACAAACTACATTGTAGTCTGTTTGCTGATCACAATACATAGTCCCCAATCGTCGCGTTTCGCCATTCGAAGATAATATGCGGGTACATTTCCATTTTCTTTCTTTTTTTCTTTTTTAAACTTTTCCACATTTGTCGAGAACAATCGACATTTCGTTTTCGTCGGAGCTCCTCGAGCAAGCTAAAAAACTGAGAAAGTGATCCCTCACCTGAGCGGTAGAATTCACTACAGCGACCTCGAGTAATGCTCCCACTTCGGTCCATGGCTTAAGTTAACATCACAATACAGTAATATACTGAAAGATATTACGAAGGAGCCCTACAGGCAATCATTACAGCTAATAGAAATGATCTTCGCTTGTCTCGCCTATTAAAGGAACATACCGTACGGAAACTTCGAGCCGTTTTACATGACGCAGCATGTAAGAAAGAAATAATGGATTAGTATTTAAGAAGGAAAAAAAAAAGAAGAAAAAGAAAAGAAAACGTAAATTCTTAAAATCACAAGCGTACAACGTTTGTTACATACATATACGTGTGTGTATACATATGTATATACACATTTTGTTAAAGCACTCAATGACACTCGTTTACATTTCTTTCCGCGTACACTGAGTACTGTCTCTCTCTTTCTCTCTCCCTTTCTCTTGCTCTCCCTATCTGTTTCGTTTCTTATCACATGCGGTTACAGATAAAATTACAAGTATACAGCGGCGTAATTACATAATACGTACGATTCAAAGAAAAGTATCCGGTAATTCACGGCTTTCCATCTTTACAAATCTTCAAAGGAAACGCGAAGTCCCGTAAATATACATACATTGTTAGACACGAGGACCGTAAAAGCAAACGTTCGCGTCGCAACGCGCAAAACCTCCGCTAACGTAGCGTTCGCAACGGTATCAACGAAGCTCATTATAAAATAAAATTTTTTTTTAAAATCTTACTAACGTATCGACAATAGTACCAAACTATACAACGTAGTCTCGAGCCGTGGCACCCGTCTTTCTCCTTCGGTCAACGATCATTTCAATGGAGCTTGACGCGCAAACGGGCACAAATGTCCCCGACAGTTGACGTCCGAATTTTATTTCTTTTTTTTTCTCTCTCTCTCTCGAACTATCGTCGATCCATTGACCTACGGTAGACCTAATACAGCAAATTCTTAACTGAAATAATATCCTTTGTAACTATCACAGGCTGAGGTCGCTGCAGTTTCTTTTCTTTTTATTTCATTATTTTTTAACGGTTCTCACTAGTTTAATAGTAATAATGTAATAATTATAGCGTACTTTAACCGATCAAAGTGTTGTTTAGCGAATAATGGAAGGTTAGAAAAGTGTGGAGGACGCCTTTGCATATGCTCGTTTTTCTTTCTTTTTTTCCGATTTTATAATAATAAAATTGAGGTAGAATCCAATCTCTGCGGAAATAAGTGTAATAATTTTCTATGCTGCTAAGAGTGAGGATCTACTTTCAGCAATAATAATAATAATAATATTAATAATAATAAACGTTACACGCTAATTAAAATTATATTACGATCTCGATGCGTTTCTCACGATAATGATCGTAACGGTAATCATATTAATTACAATGATTACTTTTCCTTTCGATAAAATAATAATCATAATGACAATAGTAATTGAAAATAATTATTATTACAACAATAATTCATGTTCTGCGATATTCATAATGGCTTTGTGTCTATATATAAATATATATATTTTTTTTTTTACATTAATGTGTCATATGTGTATAACATATATATATATACATATACATATATATATTTATATATATTTATATATGTATAAATATATATATATATACATATATTTATATAATCGTATGGTGGGACAGAGGGTGACAGCTATGTACAGTACATACTTGCCTTAGTTGTACCATCGTTACGTCTCTATGTACCTACACTCCTTAATAATCATAATATGATGATGACAATAATCAGAATCATAATCATATATAACTAATCTGCAATGATCGTAATAATATTATTATCGTTTAATCATAAAATACTCTATCGTCGCGTGTACTCGTAATAATAACTATATAGGTATGCAGTATGTACGTAAAGAGGATGTGTTCAACCAGGATATGTCGGTGAAAACTATGGTGTATCAAGCGTCAACTTCTTTTTTTTAATATACATATATACATATATTATATATTATTATTATTATATGTATATATAATAATATATGTATACACATATAAATTATTCACTATTGTATATATCGCTTTCTTCTTTTTCCTTCAAGAACTACTATTACAAAAGTGCGTACTCTCGTCTTACGTTTATAGGTACATACATGTATCGGCGTGACCTACCTACTTGTTCATTGTCGTTTACATTAAATCTATAGCTTTATTTATTCATCTCGATTGTACCGGGTGCAGCGAAAATAACGGCGCTACTGGGAATACTCCGAATGATTACTCGTGGAAAAGAAACAGCTAAGACGAAGCCCCTTTTTACCCCTCTTTCCCTCTATATTTATGTATATCAAAATCCATCGAGAGTCGGGTACACTCTATTACTCGTGTTACACACGGTTTAGATTTTCACCGTGTTCGTGAACGACGCACGCAAGGTTACCAGTGCAGTTCGAGGAAATATACGACCCACGATATTTCTCTGCGAATAAATCAAACTACGCTACTTTTCATGTTCCTCGCAAAAGAATCAACGTCTAACGATTACTTTCCGCGGTGCATTACAATTTACGAATTTTGCGTGTATTGCAGGAATCGGTCTGCATCAAGGCGTATTCGCTCGCTGGTTATCGTTCAGCGCACTTGGTCGTTCCTTTCGTACATCATCCCTTATCAACGCGTCGACCAACAACAGAATACTCAGAATTTTCCTCGATCGTTCTCCTTCATTTTTAAAACAAATTCCAACACTCGAGTCGGAAACAAATCATAGGCCATGCAGTTGGTCCCAACTGCAGGATACTCCAGCGTCCGACGCCTCGTTCGAAAATAGGCGATAACAGGACACGCGCGACGTGATTTCACAGTGTCACCCGTGTTACGACACGCGAGGCCCGACCCAGCTCGCGTCCGCTGGGTGAAATATAATACACTCAGCGATGGTCAACGCGTCGATCGCGAAAAGTCTTCGGATAGTTTTCTAGCCAATAAATAATATTCCCCGACGTAGATTATTTTTACACCGCCGCCGAACGCGGCGCGAATCCGTTCCTCTTTCTAGCGAACTCGTCCTACAGCCTCGATGATACCTTTGTTTTTCCATTTTCCCTTTTCCTTTTTCTTAGAAAACGTTATCCCGCGGTCAGTCGTGACGCAATTTTCCCCGCGCCCAGTACGCTGTCCTTAAACGGAGCACTACGATAATCCTCTTGTTTAATGTTTGCACCCATACACACAAATGCGCGAGCATCCTCACCCACGTTCACGCCCTCACGCAAACGGAACGTTCGTACACGCATACATACACACGCGCGTCTGATTTTTCCTCCCGCGTATATTTAACACTAGAACTACCGTACCAGTCGGAATGACTGGTTTCGATTTTTCTCGCAGTTATTGAAGCATTGAATATTTCAAATGATTTTGAAAATGAATAGTTTCACTTGAACGCTAATGAATGTCCGAAGAAACTGAAAATAATCTATTGTTACAATTTTTATAGGGATTACGCACGAATCGTATTAAATACTCGGTAGTTCTAGTGTTAATTACTATATATATATGTATATCTATAGGTGACACAGTACTTTCTACGCGTCCGACGGTATGTATATAGGTATATCTTATCATTATCGTCGTATCGTATCAGAATCGTCATTTTGTTCCTACGGATGATCATCGGGACCAATTCCCATCCGTAATTGTCTCGCGTTCCCCTCCTGAATGTTACCTGAAATATTCGATCCGCGGCATCGCGATCATCGGCCATGCCTCTCCGCGGGCCACGCGATGGCCCGACCAAGCGAATCTTCCGCTTTAAGCCGAGTACACACTAGGGCGCAGCGACTCGAGGTCGCCGAATGTCACATAACTCGATCGCAGACGAGAATGGTTATGTAACGAGAATTAAAAGCAACGCGAATTTTCGATGCGCGTCGAACCTAAATTAGCGCGGTCGCCGTTATGAGAATCGAGCTTTAACGCGTTGAATGCCGTGACCCCCAACCAAATTCAATTACTGCGGTTCACTCGATGAAACGATTATTTGGAAACATTTCCGTATTATAAATAATGTTACCTACTCTCGTGGCATTCAGTTAGGAGACTGTGCAATAATAATAATGCAACTCAATCAAATGATTTAATATATCTATCTATTTTGTGTATTTTACTTTATAAAATCGTGCGGCATTCAACGTGTTAACGGATGATATTTATCCGAGGACAAACATTATCATTTACCCGACTAAATTCGATCAGGATATTCTTAGTATTTATATCTCGATGGGTTCATTTCATTTCACTGCAATTACGACCAAGTATAACGAAACGTTTACTCGAACGATCGTTCGACAGGGTGTACAAGATAAGAGCACTACATTGGAAGGTTCGCGTGGTATTTACAAAAAATATCGGTTCAAAAAATAAAGTTCGAGTCACATTTGATTCGGGGAATAAATATGTAATAATAGATCTGCGAGCGTAAAACTGTTGCAAATAAAAGTAGCGCGGATGTCCTAGTGTACACGCAGCCTTCAGGAAAGATCTCGTCGACGCGCAATTCGGAGCTCGACTTTTCCCGCGGTTCGCACACCTTGACGAAAGCTTCTTAGGCACCGTTCGAGACTCGATCCGAGGACATATTATTAAGCGATAAAAAAGGACCCTTACGTGTCTACGTTTCACGGGTTAACGAGCCGGTCGATCGTTTCCCCCAAATTATACCGGGTCGCCCGTTCCCGAGCGTGTACTCCCTTCCGAACGGACGAAAATCGCGTGTACGCCTCGCCTGTGTGTAAATACGTGTGTACGTGTACGCGTGCACGTGCATGTAGGAAGATAAATCGAACGGTAACCGGTATCAACAGAAAGATCCATTAGTCACGAAGAAAAAGAAACTGCAGAACACCTTCGCGGATCGGGGAAGACGTTCGAAACGGAGGGTCTCGTAAAAAACGAAACGCTTCGGAAAGATCGCGCCCTTCCGGTTTCGCTTTGGAACAAAAATACGTTAACCCTTTGCGCTCGACGAAAGTGTTTCTTGCTAGGAATATACAACATTTCTCGATCAGATGGACGACGCACCTTTGAGACTGACTTAACGATCGTACGCGTGTTCATTAAGGAACAAAACCATTTTATTTCAATACCTCGCGTAGGGATGTACTATACAAAGTTTAATATTAAACATTGAATTTCATGATTTCACTGTAACGAGTGCAAAGAGTCAACCTCGAAAGAAACGCGTTCGCGACAACTCTCGATGAATTTGTCTGCGGTTTTTTTTAATTTATTCGTTTTTTTTTTGTTGTAAATTTAATGGCATCGAAGCTCGTAATTGCTATCTGCAAGACTAGAGCGTAACGCAAGGACAATGGCGGCGTGTGCGATCATGCGACGGACTTCTTGTTGGTCCATTTTACGCGGGATGGGACATGTTTTCGTTCGTTTTCCTTTTTTTCGATAAGTTAGCAGTTCGTAGTTGAATTTACAACGAAAACGGATCAGAAACTTCAATTAGCCCCTCGTCCACTTCGTATTCTATTGTCGTACTACGTTCTTAGAGGAGTTACGTGTTACGTTCGGCTCTAATCTTAAACTAACCGCGTTATTACGTTGGTTTGCTCTCGGCGTGGGCATTTGATGCAAAATGGCGGCGGCGTCGGGCCGTTTCCACGTGGAATCTCGCGTTTGAAGTATTTGTAATCGGCGTCACTTCGAATCGATGAAACTCATTGTTACACGGCGATGCGTTAGCCTATTATCACTCGAAATGGTGTTCAATTGAAAATATTTCAGAAATATTCCCGACTATCGAACGAAGTTCCACTTATCGTTACCTTATTGCTACCGAGCGTGAAGAATCAAATTTACCGCGGTGAATGAACTTCGTTTAAAATCCAATGGTCCGCTATGAAGTCCGGAAATTCGACGTGCAACGGCCTAACGTTCCTCGAAAGAACCCCTTATTCTTACGCAGGATAAAAGTGTTGTCTGGACATTCGTTTCGCCCCGCGTTTTTCGTTCGACAGTTATCCCCGGGCAAAAAGCGGCGATCGGAATAATAAATATTTCGCGTTATTATCGTCTAACGTCATCCCACGAGCCGTCTCGACGTTAATCGATCACCGACGAGTGAAAAAGGAGATTCAGAGGGTCGAAGCTATTATCGAGGCGGCCGGGCCGCGCGATCGACGTTGTTCTCCCGTGGAGATACGTTTTATTGTTTCCTTTCGTGCCTCTTCTTTTCGTTTTATTTGTTTCGTCCGCGTTTCTTTTATTGCTGTTTTCCCCTCTTCTGGAACGCGACGGAGCTGACGGAGCTGGACGAGGCCCGACAAGAATCGTCGCTGCCCCTGATCGATAGTAATTAGATTCTTGTAAAATCAGCGCCCCGGAGAACCATCCTCTATAGAGGTCTCTGAACTGATCAGCTCCAGTTTCTGCACATTTTTCCCCTGTGCTCATCTCTTGCGTAGAAAACTTGCGTCTCAAGCAATTTATTTATTCTCGATGGAACAATCGTAAATAAGTGAAATCCTGCGAGTCAAATGGCTATGGCACAAGAACGGACCTAGACCGATCAGCTCTAAGCACCCTCGAATTTATTCAAGTCAATTCAGCGCCTCGTATGTTAGACCCATAACGCTAGTCATCGCCAACAGAGGATAACAATGGAACTAATAGACAAAGAATCAATAAATTCTTGTGTCGGATGGCAAATTAATGGCGTTGCACTCAACTTCTAGCTTCCGTTCTGAGCGGAAACTGACCGTGAAAAGTTAGATTGGTTCAAGATGAAGACTTAAACGGTATTAAACCATGCAGCAGGCGATTCAGCAGGTTTAATGACTTCCAAAGATATAGTTTATCGCGGGACATTCAGAATGGCCCCGAAAAAGTTACTTACAGCCGTTCCATCGAAAATACTTCCTCTTTAAATTTTGTTCGAGTCGAATTTACAAGAAAGCAGAACGATATTTACAATAATGAGTTTTCCCGACTGTTTCCTTGGAGATGATCAGCAACGATTCTCGGAGGCAGTGCCGACGGTACGCGCGTAGTCGAAAAGTAAAAGCCAGTGCTAGAAGTGCGTGTCATTCCGCGTGTTCGCGTCCCGTCCGCGGGACCCGCGGCTCCTCTACGAAATCCTACACTATTTTCATTATACGCAGGCCTCTATAAGACTTACGGTAGCACGATAAACCTCTATAAAAATAAGAGCTATCCTACGTAAACGTATTACAAAAATAAATGGCATTGTACTCTGCTAAAGAAGCAAAATGGTACAGGCGCAATTGTTTGAACGACGCCGAGCAACGTCTCGCGTCACATTCCTCTTTTCCTCCTTCATTTTTCTTCTCCCTCCCCGAGTTCATTTTCATTTTCCGTTTGCCTCCCTTCGAAACTCCTCTCCTTTCCTTTGAACTCTGTCTTCTTTGCCCACCCCTCTTACTCCGCGTCCCTTACTCCGCCTTCTTTTTACCACGATTAACCCTCGGAATATCGTGCCGGGTCAATTCGGACCCGTTTCCGAAACTTCCATCGTGTAATACATATAAATTCAATTACGACAACTGTCGAGAAGTGTATATAGAAAATAAATTCTATAATGAACGTTGTATTATTTACAACTGTGTTCTTTCGAAGGAGTATCTTAAAAGTTTAAAATATCGATTGTTACGGACAAAGATGTAATTAGGAATAAATAATTAAAAATCGTTATATCATTCATAATTTAGAATAAACGATGGAACGCATGGGTCAAACACGACCCGACACAGGATCGCTCAAACGATCCTACTCCGAGGGTTAAGGAATCTTAATTGATTTTGCTCTGACCAACCCTTAACTACTGTAGAACTGATTTCTGATATTCTCGTGTACCTTTCAATTGGAGTCCAGTGTTCAATTACTAAAATAAATGAATCATCGCTGTACGCCTCGTTTATCAGATGTTTCACAATAATCAGGTAAGTTTGACCGTCTATAGCGGTTAAGGGTTAAATTCGTGTATCATTCTCCAATCCCGATTCCCCTTGTTCGCGCCACCCCCTTCCCGCCTTCGCTGGTGTGTTCGCCGACCCGCCCCCTCGTTTCGCGGCGAAAGTCGATTTAATTGCATCGCGCGCGCCCGTTCGTACCAGGGGAACGAGAGAACGGGTTCGAGTCAGGCTCGAGCCGAGACACGAGAAGTCCGGGGAGTGTTTGGATACCCGAATACAACCGAAGAGTATTCGTAGAAAGATTCGTTAGTGGCAACACCGAACGAAAACGAAATCTGTTAAGAGAGAAGAAAGTTACCTAACAGCATTCAATATTATCCGTAGACTGTTAATCTTCATGGGAATTTAGATCTTTTAAACATGTCGTTAAAGAAACAGAATCACGTTGGGAAATTGTTTCTCCTAATGAACACTATGAAAAGTGTTGAACTATTCTGCGCAAAAATCCGCACTCTAGTTATGAGTAGCATAGTTGCTTGCAAAAGGGAAATTGCACTTGAATTGTGTGCCACCGGATCAGAATGGGAAAAGAGAATTTTTCAGTTTTGGCTCTTACAGTGTTCTCCATGAGAGCTCTTCGATTCTCTGTTAACTTGAATAAGTTTGTGATAGATTCGAATAGCTCGGGCAAAAATGAAGCTCGAGGCGTGTTCAAGCGAGATTGAGTATTTGCGTGGCGCAAGGAGGTTCGGAGTATTTCTGAGTTACTGCAATGAGTCGACGTTGTTCGAGTAGATTGAGTAAACGCATGAATCGTATTGAAGTAATCCGATCGGTCGCATTGTGCGAATCATTTTGAGACGATTCGAGTACTTTGAGTTTACGATTCGCTTAACGATAATTCGACTGATTCGAGCGCGTGAATAATTTCCAGGTAATTCGAGTACTTTGAATAGTTCGAGCACGAAACGTGTAAAGAGTAGTTTCTCCAAGAAACAGAAAATATATTCGAATTAAGTGTTCAAGTCGTTTTTAAACACGAATCTCTTGATTCTAGAAATAGCTTATGAGTAGTCTGAGTGGTTGTATTGTTCAATAAATTGAGTACTTCGAGTACAGATGGGAGGGGAAGAAATTGAAATACTTCGCAAGCAGCTAGAAGAACAATTGGATTTGCATCGAAATTTATATAGAGCCATTCGAAGCAATCTTTTCCTCGATCGAATAATTAATACTATTTAATACAGTTCGTTCCAATGAAACTTTACTTCGAATACCCAAACAACTCCAGTCGGTCGTTCGATTAGGAACAGTTTCGGGTTGCAAAATCGAGTATCGAGGTCGGACCCTGATTTCTTGCGTGTGTATATGTGTGTGTGTGTGTATTTGTGTGTGTCTGTGTATGACGTGAATTGTATTTCAGAAGCATTCGATTATCAATCAGTTTATTAAACGCTAAGTTTATTTCATTAAGAGATCGACAAATCATTTGGTACGCTATTAACTTTCGAGCCTAACGTTTACTGAATCCGCAATATGGACGAGTTCGAAGCGATCGTTTCAATAAAAGAAGAAGAAAAAAAAGGGAACAAATACCTATGGCTTTCGCGAAGGAAGAGCAGTAAAAAATGTACAATTCGTTTAACAACGAGGGAGACTGACATTGATTACCGTACGCGTAATTCAATCGAACGTATCGGTCTACGTAATATCGAATTGGAAAAATATAATACTATCACGTTCGAGTATCGAAATAATAATATTAATAATAATCAATAATAATAGTAGTAGTAATAGTAATAATAATAGTAATAATAATATGTATTATTACTACGATCATCGTAATAACATATATACATTTCAATCGTCAAACGAAAACGTAAATTTAATCAGCGCACAAAGAAAAAATATATTCAACAAATACGTATAATCTATTATACATATGTACATGCTTCAAGTTTAAAAAAAAAGAAAACAATGTTTGACGACATCATGGATTTTCTCGTTTCCCTTTGTTCGATATATACACAGCGTGTCCCAGAGTAAACATTGGAATATTTTAAGGTGTTGGGAAGCGTGTTCCAATGGAACGAGAAAAGTTCACAAATCTCCCGTTTAAATAATCGAATGATTGCAATTTAAAATTGAAGATATCCTTTTCGTTTCGATTCGAGTACATCGGTAATCCAAGCGGCTCGGCTGTCCGACAAAATGGCGTGCTTCTCGCGACCGCGGTGAACGGTTAAAGCTACCATTGGGCCGGGAATTTGTTCAACGAACAACAGTAGAAAACCAGCCGACGACAAACGGCTTATCAGCAATGCGAAACACGGTTCCGTGAAGGCGGATAGGCCGGCGCTATTTCTTTTCTCGGACGGATCGTGGCTGGGTCGGACCTCGAGAATCAGATGGCGGTATTTTTGAACAGCCGAGCATACCAAAATATTTTCAATTACGAAATAAGCGTAAAATTATAAGGAACTATTTTTACGAGCAAAACATCTTAAATTTGTTAAATACTCAGAATCATTAAAATACGGTACGTTGAAACTTTTTTATTCTATCTCCTTGTTTTAATTAAACGTGTGAGATTTTAAATTGGAATTGAAAACAATTCAAAGAATTATTGTCGCGAGTTAAAGACGGGTTGCAATTAACGTGAGGATATTTTGAATCCATTCGAACACCCGAACTACACCTTAAAATGTCTCAACGTGAGCGTTGGTCACCTTGTATCGTGAATTCTAATCACTCTCGAAACGGTCACGTAAAATGTACGATGGGTCGATAACACAACAATCACATTGCACGGAACACCTTCATTCCCGGGTTCATTCTCATCCCCACGTAACGTCGCAACATTCCCATTTCTCCAGCTATTATCCGTAAGTTTCTTTCGTATACAAAAAGGGCGTTTAAAAATCATCCCCTGGCGCTTATACTTTTATCGTCTCCCGTTTCCGTTTAATTCCCCGGTTGCGGAATGAAGCTTCGAAAAAGGACAGAGGGAAATAGAAAGAGAAAAGCGTCGAACGAAACTAGAGAGACAGAAAGAGAGAGAGAGAGAAAGAGAGAGAGAAACTTTAAACCTCAAACGTTTCTATTCTATCATTAGTAAATCGAATTCAAGCTGGGACCTCTACACGATGAAATAATACAGAATTGCGTAAACAACGGTTGAACCGATCACAAGAATCGATGCTGTAAACGATTATGATGAAACGTTCGTTCGTTCATCTTCGAAAGAAATTGTTTGTATCCGAGGAACGACGATGACCGATTATTAGAAAATACTCTGTCGAGACGAGAAGACGAAAGAGCGAACAGAAGGATGGCGCAGAGCGAGATAGGGGACTGCAAGTATAATCGTGCGGCCGGGAAGGAAGGGTAGAGATAAATGAGAACGGGGTGTAATACTTCGAGATTACGGCTATTTCTTCCGGTTGCGCGTGCGAGACCAAGGAGAATGATATCGATGACGCTGCGTGCCGATTTAACAGTGTTTCGCGAACAGTAGATTATTGTCTCGTTAGCGTCGCGTTTCGGAGACCTTAGCGAGTCGGATATTTTCAGGTCTTTCGATAAAGCTTTTGATCAAGAGAAGACTTCGTGGACTGAGGGAGACAGAACGAAAGCGGATGAGCCGTTGCGAACATTCCTAATCGATCACCACTCGTACAACGTGTTTCCTACGTTCTGATAATGTAGATACAGCGAAGCAGATAATAGAAGAAGAGCATATAGACGAAACGAAAAACAAAAAATTTTCGTTTCTTTCGGACAAAAGGGACAAACTGCGAAAAAACGATCTTACTGTATTAATATTGATTATAGAACTAATTTCCTGTAAAACTCATCGACTTAAGACTTCGCCTATTAGATTTCAGACATTTCCAAGAATCTCTATCATTTCTCTACGAGTCGTTATCCTTTTTTTTTAGGTTTTACTGTCGATTTTTTTTTATTTTTGCACTTTTTTTCATTTGTCCAACATATGCTCTTTCTCTCTCTCGCCCTCTCTCTCCCTCTTGAAGAAATGGCCTATCCTTTTCCATTCTTCTTGTGAAAAATACGCTGATCTTTGATACCGCACTCGGAGAATATAAAGAGAACGCTCAGACACGGCCGCAGCGCTGCGGCCGGAATTATTGAGATCGTTAAACTGATCCGGGAGCTATGAAAGTGGTCAGGGCTGAACAATACATCGACGTGCCGCGTTCGTAACGACGGAACCGTCGAACCCGTCAGTACGACGGATCCATCGGGTTTTTCGATTGCAAAAATGATTTCGAGAAGAAATATTGTGGCGGTAAAACACGTGCGAGATTTTGAGGTCCAAAACGAATGATAATCAGTTTTGTTTGAACAAATCGTAGACAAATTTTGAAACCGAACGAACGAAGAACAGCATCCGTTTCGAGAAATTGTTCGATGATTCAACTGATCGAATTTCAATCTTCACGCCCCGATTTCATTTCGTTCTAATTCAATTTCAATTTTACTTTCAATTGCACCTCGAATATCGTTCTCAAGCAATAAAACGCGAATTATATTTTTTCAATGAAATGAGCATAAAAGAACCGATTATTCTTTTACATTGAACAATAACGAAAATATTCGGTCGATTAACAATTTCGGGGCAATTTAGTGAAGACAACGAATCGCAGGAAGTACGATTTCGACGAGTTCTTGCTAATCTTTGTGAAATTTCGCTGAAATATTTGCAATACTCGTCGATCACGAGACATACTCAGTCTCTCAATAAAAAAAAGATTCTTTCCAATGTGCATTCCTCCTAAAAGAATCGCGAAGAACGCCGAATTCCCCGCTAAAAATTCGTTACACCGGCGACCAACAACGGCGGACATATAAATAAATAAAAATAAATCAAAACAACCAAACGTAACGATCTGATAAAAACAAGATAAATAGAAGGAGAAAGAAAATAAGGAAACGGAAGGGTGCGAGTACGGGTCAGCACGACTTAGGCCGCCTCGACTCGTAAGATCCCGCGGTACCAGCGACAAGAATCATTTGAACCGTGACGCACGCGAGGGAACAACAATGGCGGCCGTTCTCGTTCGGTCAACAGGTTAAAAAATCGCCGCTTGAAAATTGCATCGCGGTGGATTCTAAGAGAGAGAAAGCGATAGAGAGCATCTCTGTCTCGAACGAAACGTAATAACAATATTCTTCTCGCAACGAAAAAGTTAATCGTCGCTGCGTCGACCCGGTTCTTTTCCTTTTTCACGGAGCTACGCGCGTCTGCTTGCTCAGCGCCGTGAGAGCAGGCGTATCGAAGAAAAGGAGAAAAGAAACTGGGGGAAAAGGAAACGAGAAGAGAGAGAGAGAGAGAGAGACGGGGCAAGAGAAAAGTGGAGAAAATAAAAAAGATATCGGACAGGGACGTAACAGTTGCGCCGAGGGTGTGTATCTGCGTGCACTGAAGCAGAAAGGGAAAAAATCGAGATCGTTAACGAAGGATCGACCGATCGAATCGGAACTGCGATAATAATATGTCACTTTCTTTTTTTCATTTTTGTCGTCCCCTTTTCGTTTAGGTAATCCCTACTAGAGCTAGAACTATCGGTTATTTACAATTGTAACAAGCTACAAAATATGTATCGCTATATGTATATGTATATATATATATATATAATTAGGAGCTGCGCGGACATATGCACGGAGGCTTTAAATCACAGCTTTGTAGTACGATTAGTATATCATTTTCTCGTTTTTCGTTTCGTCTCGTAGAGCTGCGCAATGACTAGCTAGCGTGAAGGACATATCGTGTATTCTCGTACTCTCATTGCACCTGCGGTATCCCCGAACTGAAAAGAGCGTTTCGTTCGCCAGCTCCTACGTTCCCTCCTCTTTTCCGCCTTAACGTTCCCGATTTCCCGCTGGCGGTACGGGAAACGAGAGAAGACAGAGGGAGAAACGGAGAGAAACGTTTTTCGGTTCTTCCCTGTACCGTGATCCTCCCCCGCGACACGCTTTACGCGAGTAAAATCAGTCTTGCCCGTGCGACTCCTTGCCCCGTTTAAAAATCGAAAAGCCTCGGGCATACGCGCGCATAGAAATTGTTCTTCCCTTTTGTTCGCTGACGAAGACTCGAAGAGAGAAAACGAAAAGGGAAAAGAAAAGAAACGGACCACCCCCGCGATCGCGTGGAAGGAAGTTCGAGGCACGCCAGCGCGAACATTGTTTCAACCTCTGTTCCTTTCTTTCCCCCGCGTGTTTTTCCTGCTTCTTTCCTCCGTTTCCCTTTCTATCGGATCGCTTCTTCACTTGCGCGTCTCTCGTATATCGAATGATCGACGTCTAGTGTTGTAAAACGCTGGAGTCTCCAAAACTTCGATGTTCAACCTTGAAGATTCCTATGAATCTCGGGTCTTCGAAGCTTCGAGGCTCAAACTTGAAGGCGGAGTCTTCAAGGCTCAAAGTTCTATGAAACTAGAGCGTGAGGCTCAACCTTAAAGGCTGAGTCTTCGAAGCTTCACGGCTTAACCTTGAAGCTTTAAAAGCTTGATCCAAACCTTAAGCGCAAAGACTCGAACGTGGACTTTAGCTTTCAGAGCTGGTACAGCTTTCAAGACTCGAGACTCGGGTCTTGTTTTCACAACACGACGTTGCCCTCGATCGCGAGGGGGACGAGAATTACGTTCGCGGGTCGACTAGCGTCTGTCATGGTTCCCCCGCTCGTGTTCCTAAGTTTTATTCTTTCCCTTTTACCCCTTCTCGCGGCGTCGAAATCGACGATTCGCAGTGGCGACGCGGATAATAGTCGACAACGCGTGAATCGACGGTCGCTAGAAAAACTAATCTCTAACAGAGTGGCGGAGAGAAAAAAGAGAAGAAGAAGAAGAAGAAGAAGAAGAAGAAAATAGAGAAAAAAAAACAGAGAGAAAAATGATAGATCAACAGCCCTGGCTATTACACTCCTAGTACTTAGAACTAACGATCTGCACATCCGCTCATCGTTCTATAATACATCCGTATGTATATGTATATGTACGTATATACAATATGTTGTCTGCGTGTACATACAATACACTTCGATATGTGAAAAGTAAGTACACCCATGGAACTGATTCAAAGCTCGCGCGAGCTCTCGTGCCGGGTTCAATTGATTCTTGCCGGTCGGGTCGCGCGGAGATCGGCCGGCACGCGGCAAGAATCATTCGATCGACGCGCACAATAGTCCTACTTGTGGTAAAGAGAGATACACCAACACCGAAGCGTTCCTACTGTTCTGGGCAACGTACACGGTGTTCGGTATAAGAGAAATCGGTGATAGAGTGGGTGGGCGGTGGGAAGGAAACGAAACGGGAAAGATAAAGGGTGGTCAGGGTAGGGGAGGGGAAGAGGTTGGTGAAGGAAGAAGGACGGTCACGTGTGTGAACAAACTGAATATTCCGAAGAAGCTAATCAGAGAAAAACATGATGACCGCGTCACGGGTCCTACCAATACACGCGTCCTATGCCGCTAAAACGAAGTTTTCGTGTCTTCTAAGGATCATAATCGTAATCATAATAATAATCATAATAATAATCGTAGTAGTAATAGTAGTTAATTAATAATAGCGATAATAATATATAGCTCGTGGGAGATATCGGTGGTGAGTGGTAGGGGCGGTGGCGGTGATAATGGTGGTAAATGGTAGTGAGAGTATTAGTAAGAGTAGTACTAATAGTTGGTAGTAATAGTAGTAGTAGCAGCATTAGTAATAGTAATATTCTTGTTTTTTTTTTTGCTGTTTGTTTGTTTGTAAAAGTTAATAGTAGGGTGTCTACCAAACACACCTTCGGTAGAGACCAAATATAATGTCCGTTCTCGTGTTCCTATCTGCTCTTTTTTTTTCTTTTTTTTTCGTCATTTTGTTTTCATCCTTCTCTCGTATTTTGTTTACTTTTTGTTCGAATTTCGCGACAGGCTACGTCGCTCCGTGACACATTGCCTTCGTATCTTCGTATTTGTCGTCTCCGTACATATATATATATATATGCATTCATATATATATATTCTCGTCTCTCCTTTATTTTTTTTTTTGTCATTTCGTTCCGTCGTCTTTTTTTCCCTTTCCTCGGTTTTCTTTCTTTTCTTTTTCTTTTTTTTCCCTTTTTTTTTGATATCATCAAAATAGTAAACCAATAGTTTAAACGTTGTAGATAATAATTACTATCTATATCACAGATCCAAGTGACTAAACTCCTTTAAAAATATAATATAAATATGTTATGCGTATAATGGTTCGCGCATAATATATATACACACATAGATATATATATTATATATGTATATGTACTCGCAGATGTGATTGAAAAACAGGTAAATCAAGAAGTGCGGAAACTTGGAAAACCCTCTCTCGTGTAGAAACGTGTGTTAGAATACGCGACTCGGTTATTTATTTTTTTCTCCTTCGTTTTTGTTTTCTCCCGGGAGGTTTATGCGAACATCGATGTGACCGCGGCCACCGGGATCGGCTGATGACCATGGAAACGGGATCAACGGCGCGCGATCGATCCGCGCGATCGATCGTCCCCTTCGAACGGTGCCATTTAAATTCTCGTTTAAAATCACGCTCGTCGACGTTGCGGTGTCCATTAAATGGACCGATGGAACGTGTTCGTGCGTACGTATACATATCTATAGACGTACGCGCACGCATACATACGTATATATATACATAGCGAATACGCGAGAAACAGTAATCAATTTACAATTGATACCCTGTTCACTTCCGTTCGTTTAAAAGAACTTAAAAAAAAAAACAAAAATTAAGAGACACAGAGAGAGAAAGAGAGAGAGAGAGAGTTAGAAGATCGAAACAAGATCGGCGCGATAAAAATCTTTCGTTTCGTGTCGGTGAATCCGCGATCCGATATCGAGCATCCACGTCGCGATCCAGAAATCGGATGCTTTGTTTAGGCACTTTGTTCAACCAGCACCGGCTTTTTAAATGGTCGCACGATCGAAGGGGAGCGCTGGGGTCGCGCGCCGCCGTTTCGGCGCGCTGCGATCGGTTACCGCGGCGGCACGCGGTGGGCAATGGAATCGCTGCTGGCATAAACCTGCGCGTTCAATTGTTGCGTTGCTGAATATGTTCGGGGTACGAGATCGTGGGACTCGCGTTCGAGTACTGAGCGTATAAATAGAGCGCAGGGTGAAGCCCTGGTGGAGGAACGCCGCGATGCGGTTGATGCGAATGATGATGCGTCTCGGATGAATTTACAGGGGACGATGAGATTTGCGGGTACAGTTGGGAGCTTAGGCTGGCGTCCAGTGGACTGGACTCGCCTGTCGTTTGGTAGACACTCTGCGATGGTGTGTGCTCGTGAGACTCGGGTGAATTAAGTGTAAACGGCGAGGACGCCGTGGTGGGACATACTACTTGCTGCGGTGACTGGTGTTGCGGTAGGGGCTCTGACATACTGACGTCTAAACACTAGTTGGTAGTTTGCGGATGTAGCAGCGGCAAAGGAAGCTGAAGATTGTTCTGTTTCGCTAAACTTGCGATCTCCGCCGTGATGCCTCCCTTGGAACCGGCCAGACCGTCCAACGAGGATGGCCCCTCGTTGTACCGTAAATCACAGACCGGGCTCTCGAAGCCTGTGCCCGGGGTACCGCCGCCGGTACTCTGCGGCGTCGGTGGATTGTGATTCGTATTGCTTTGATTCATATCACGGTGTACACGATTTTGATGCCGTATCAGATAACTGTCGCGCACGAACGTACGTCCGCATATGTTGCACTCGTACGTGGTGCTTGCCGTGTGGGTACGGATGTGAATGGCGAATTGACTCTTGGACGTGAACGTTAGAGAACATCTGTCGCACACCAGAGGCTTCTCGGCAACGTGGCTCCAACGGTGAGCGGTCACGTAGCTCTTCACCGCGAAACGTTTCTGACAGATATCGCAGGCATACGGCCTTTCACCCGTGTGCACCCGCTTGTGGGTGTTCAGACTGCTCTTCTGGGTGAACCTCTTCAAGCACAGCTCGCACTGGAAAGGTCTTTCTCCCGTGTGCGTCCTCATGTGCACCTCCAAGTATGGCTTACGGCAGAAACTAGCTTCGCACACCGTACAATGATATGGTTTGTTGCCCGAATGGAGTTTCATATGTACATAATATGATGAAGCAGAAGATAGCACCTTACCGCATACCTTACAGGGCTGCGGTCTGGACCTTGAACCTTCTTTGACGGTTTGCTGACCCGTCGACTGACGACTAGGCGTTTCCTGTTGGACGCTTTGAGTTTGTTGTTGTTGACCCTGCTGTTGTACTTGTTGTTGAGTTTGCTGGGCTTGTTGCTGACCTTGTTGGTTCAACTGAAGCGTCGTTTGCTGTTGAGGTTGCAAGTGACCCTCCTGTTGTGACAGGTCCTCCCGGTCGTCAGACAGGTTCACCATAGAGTTTGAACCGTCTGAACGGCTTGAAGCAACAGAATAGAAGCCCATTGGCTCGCTTTTAATCTGTTGCTCAAACATGGACGTCATTATGTCAGTCTGCTGCGGCTGAGCCAACTCTTGCGATTGTGGCTCCTGCTGCTGCACTGCTTCTTGATCGGGGAGCAGAGTCAGGTTGCGCTTGACAAGCTGCTCATATCCTGCGTACCAATCCACCTGCATGACAGTGAACCACTATGAATCGCCATTCACGGGACACGCTGAGACGCAAAAAAAGTTGCGACGACGTCGACAGCCCCGTAATTCCGGTATCATGCATGCCCAAATGTTCGAACGTACGCGTGTCAGGTTAGACCAGCGGTTTTGACATTTATCTTTGACAAGTGACAGAAGGTAGCTGGACGATCAGCTGATTGCATAACTTTTACACGAAGCGCTCGAAGACGGCACGATGCCGTCGTCAACAGAACGTAGCCCAGCAGCGAGCAACACGGGCAACTCTATTTTTAAAAAAGCGACCAGAGAAACGGCGGAATATTTTGACTGCGAAACCGGATTCCTCACAAGGCACCACGCAAGTGGGGGTCGCTTTTGCTGTAGCCGAGAAAAAAAGCATCGTTCTACGAACCTTTGCTAATGTAGTAGTCTGGGCTAGGGTCGAAAAACGTCACGCCTCATCGAGCGCACGCCTCCCGTTCTCGAGCGGCTTCACGGACAATCGCGAAACATTTGTACGGCCAAATTGTTTTTCTCCGACACAAAATATAAGATGGCTGCGACTATATTTCGCGACGGTCACCTATATGCACTCGTACAAACACACGCGCCTAAGTACCGACCGACGATATTCACCAACTTTTCTAATTGGCTGTCCTTCTTAAGCCGCGAATATTATGCTCTACTACGACCGACGTTGCGCTTCGAAAACCGCTGATTGGATCGATCTCTCCCAAAGCTTCATTCACCTGTTTGATTTTATGCATATTTAATGGACAAACTTTCTTAATACCAATAAGTTCTACTGTCCTGCGATAGAAACTGAGTTTTCCACTGACTCAGTGGGTATTTATTAACGTGTTATGCAAACGATTTTTTTGTTAATACTTTTCGCTTTATCTTTTCGCAGTTGCAAAGTTGTTAAAGAAAATGTTCTCTAAATCTTTAAAATAAATAATTTAATATTTTACTAAGGTTGACTTGTACATTTAATAACATCGACATATCATATTTAAAGATGAAAAATTGAAACTTTATAAAACGTACTCGTATTTAAGTGTTTAGAAACAAATATTTTATAAAATATTTAAATATAAAATGTCAGTTTACAGTACCATTTTTATGTATTTTTCTTCTAGTTTCACCGTTGAATCATTTATTGTACCTCGTAATGTCTTTTCTAAGTGCACGTGGTTTTAATTGTAATTTCAAACCTCTCTCAAATTGTGCGCAGTATGTATTCTACCCGCATGGCAATTACTGAACGCACCTTCAGTGACGACACACTAGGAACTCTCGAGTTCTATCAGCCTATCAAATTAAATTGAATTGTAACATTTTGAAATAATGTTCCTAACAGAAACAGGCTACCAACTCGAAAACTTTGTGTGTCTAACGTACTGAAGAGATAAGCTGGTTTCATTTACAAATACAGTTGCCCGCTAAATAACATTCAAGATCCATTGTAGACGGAAAAAATTGACTACACAATTTCGACATTCTTAAGATTTATCGTAGCAGTATTCGATATCGCAAATAGGTATATTTGAAACAATATTTTGGATAAATAATGTATATAACTGTAGAATTTTGTATACAACCTCGTATAAAGTCAAAATTTTATTTCTTCTGTAAACAACCTTATGCACAACACAATTATTTGAGTGTTAAAATAATGTAATATATCAGTTTATCTTTCAAATTTAGTAGAGTTATAAAATAAAGTACACATATTCTGTATTTATTGTATTATTGATGGTTAAATAAAATGAGTATTACATTTTTAGCTTCAATAATGGCTGTATCATCAGAAAATGTAATGAACCCAAGTCTAAATGATCCCGTAACAAAAGCAGTAGTGGATAATATAATGGGTAATCTACCCACAAAGAAACCTTTTGTTCGTTGTGATGACTGTGATCTATCATTTACAAGTCAAACAGTGTTAGATACACATTTACAAGGTGCCAGGCATGCTAAACAGGTTTGTATAAATAGAATTATAGTTTCGAAATAAAAGATCGTTGAATCTAAACCTAAAGAGTTGAAGGGTAAGATAACACACACTGAAGGAAAGAAGTCTTCATTATTCAAGCTAAGAGGAAACAAAAATTAGTAGCACAGACATCTGCTTTCTTTTTAGATTAGATCCAAGAATATAATGGCATCTCTTGAAGAAACAAAAGTGGCATTTACAAAAGATGAGGAAACGAATGGATTAAAATGTAATGTGTGTAATGTGTGCCTGAACTCTATACAACAATTACAGACACATTTAAATGGTATTTTATAAACAAAGGTTTGCTTAACTTCAATACATATATAATAAATTAAAAAAATATTTTGATTTATAGGGAGCCGGCACAAAAAAAAAGCAATGAGAGGTAATAAAGCCTACATTATACGCAAATCAGTATATGGGTTTAGATGTAGTCGCACATTGTGGCTTGACAAGATTATCGAAAAAAATATGATTGTGCTAATTTACTGCTTAATCTTATTCACATTTGCATGCTTGATGTTGCTACTCACTCTTTCTTTTCATTTGTTTCCATGAGAAAAAGCTAACCATTTACTTCTTGAATAGCTTTAATTGAGCAATTGCTGCTAAGACGCTTTGTGATATTTTCATGCTTGTTTAATTTATGCACCACTATTTATTGTTTATTATTTATTACTATTTATTATACATTATTTTTGTCACATTGAAAGTGTATATTTATTATTCATTTATTTGTGAACGCATTGTGCTTGAAAGCAACTCGACTACGAGTTATTTAGTTATTTGTTATGATTAATAAAGTTTGTATTGTTCACAAAATAATTGCATATCTTTCCCATTTTGTTGTAATCCTATTATAAATGTATAAATTTTACATGCATATTTCCTCTCTTCTATCACTTGAAGTTTTCTTAATACACGCATTTTTCATTTATTAATATCTCCTTTTAATGAATGCAATACATTGAGCAACCTTTCTATTCACTGAAAAATTTATACTTCTAAAAGTTCGAAACTATTTTTTCAATGTTATTTTTATTTTTATATAATATCAATTTTTTATATCTATCTTTGTATTCTTTAAATTTTTTACTATACAGAAAACAATAAAATGACATAAATATTGAATGTTAATTCTTGCATACTGAATATATATATAAAATACATTTCTAAGTATCCATTTTAAAGAGGTAAAGAATTATTTGAACATCTATGCACACGCATATATGTGTCTGAATCTTTTTACCGATATCTTTTGTTAAAACAGTTTCCATTAATGGTTGCTTTTTCCATAGCATGAATGTAGTGTTCAAGCTGATTTATTATCACATTTGATCGCAAAAGCGGTTGTGATACATAGATAGTGTTGATCGCACATTGATGCTTAGGTGAGTGGGGAGGCAAGGATGTTGGAAGTCCAATGACATCAACTCCCACAAATGCCCAGGACAACTCAACATCGAAAAGTGTATCACTTTCATGCAACATGTGCAACAAGATTTTTAATTCCCCAACGCAGTACAATGTGGTATGTAAAACTAATGTAAAATCAAATGCGTAGTAATGAATAATGATATAGTTTATCTTACATTACAGCATATAACATCGAAGAAACACACTAGTAAGTTAAAACAGGCAAAAATTCAAAAGAAGAAAAGGCTCTTTCCATATTGGAAAAAACCTAAACCTGGTGCAAATCCCAAAAATCTTGTTCAGTCATTGTCAAATAATTTTGTACCAGGAGGTTTCACAAATCAAACTTAGAAAAAAAAAATATTACAATCAATATATCTATTTTAATACATATACAAATTTTTTACTTCTGTACATTGTATTCTTTGAAGAGCGAACGAGAAACAATTTAAAAATCATTTCATATAAGATGCCAATTTAATATTTAATTTAATGGAACATTCATGATTTGCTATGTACTCAATTTTACACTTCCCCTTTGCGCACTTTTGTTGTTCTATGTCATGTAACATATTAAAAAAGGAAAACTGCTAATTAGTATGATTTTTGATAAATATATTTAATGATTGATGAAAACATTAGAAATCAATCATGTAATGTATGTGTTACCTATTTTAGACAATGAAATATGTTTCAAGCATTTGTAATACCTTTATTATTAGATGAAGTGACACAAGGAGATACTGATGTACTGTATGAATGTATATATGTCCATTAAAAAATTATATAAAAAATATATAATGTTGCAAGCTATACTTTTCACTGTACGATTTTATCAGTCCTGTAGTATATGTTGAATAAGTTTAGTATCTCTTTCCGAGAGTTGCATTCCATCAGACTGAAAAGTAGACATACACTGTGTAAGAAAATTTCCGTTTTAATAGGATGTTTCTCGTTTTATTTAACATTACCTCCATTGAATAACTTCTTAATAAACGACTAAGTTCTGCATTTTGTTTTTGCAAAAATTTTATTTCATTATTCAACTCGTATCTTTCTTTTAACGCCGAATGGTACTTTTTGAGACCAACTAACAAATTATCCCAAAGGCTTTCTCTATCCAGTGAAAAAATATTTCTATATCTTTGCCAGAATTCGATTATATCTTCATCTTTTATATTTCGTGATACTGTGGTTTTCACTTTCGTTGTTTTTTCAGTAATGGGCACCGCACTCTCCTGCTTCTTAACGAATTCGTGCCTCTCTACAAATTCTTTCAAAGCATTCATTACAAATTCGGTTTCAATTGTTAACAGATGACCTTTGTCGCACACGAGTTGACGCTTCGGTTCACCAGTGGATTCTAATAAAAATTGACGAATGTTAAACATTATTCCTAAAATTTCTGAATTATGTAAAGGAAAGTGACATTAGAATTTTTGCTTTCGTACCATCAGTAACTTCAATAATGCCTTGAGCAACACAAGTTGATGCAATCTGTTCTCTAGGAGATGATGTTTCAGTCGAAGATGTTTCAGGTGTAGTGATCTTGATTTCTTCCTCTTCTTCTACGTGTTCGTCGTCCTGAAGCTTTATACAACAAAGTGCTTCTTCTACAGCTGAGATTAAATTATCCTCTGTCGGATTTTTTTCAATATTTTCGCAAATAGGCGGTAAAGTGATACTGCAGTGTAACATTAAAATCAAAAACGGAAATGTACATTAAACTCGTAGAATATTGTTTTGCGATTGTATATAGATTTTAGTTTTTATTTACTCAGACGAAGAAGTTTGAAGGTCTTCGTCGGATGGTCCGCAAATACTTGGTACGCTTTCCCTTTTCACCGTACAAGAAGGACAATGCGCGTAAGGTAGAAAGAAGTTAAGCAAAAATTGAAGTTCTTCTTCGGATGTAACTTTTAACGCCTGAAAATTCGTATTTTCGTTTGATTCGATTCAATTCAATTTATTTTCAATAGATTACCTCGAATACTTTATCCAGACGAATCAGCAAGTTATCTTCTTCTGTAAACTGAGACAATAAATCTTTCAAAGTATCTTCAATAAGGTAATCACAGTGACCAGTGACTAATTTGGCAATGTGATTCAACAGACGTCGTTCTAAGTTCATTTCTTCTAACGTTGTTGCTGGCTTGTATAATTTGGAAATTGTCTTCTTCTTCTTTGCCTCCTCCTTTTCTTTAATCATACAAGAAGAATTTGTTAACCGTGATTATAATAATCTTATTACAAATATAACTTATCATAATTTTACCCTTTTTTATAGCACACATAGCGTAACAATAAGATTTTAAATCCTCCTTTTTTAATAATTCCATTTTCGGTGGTTCCCATTTAATACCTAACAGTTGTTCGTGAATAATTTTATCCGCTGCCAAAAGCTAAAATCAAATACGAATCAAAAGTACAATAAATAAATGATTTATCATTTTACATTCGACAATCTAACGCTTTGTGCACCTTGTTCACTAATTCGTTCGCTGTTTGAATATTCATATCCCAAATTTGCATATATTTTTTATCGTTAATAGCGGCAATATTTTTAGACTTCTCCTCTAAATCCTTTACAGCCCTCTGCGACTTGAGAATCTCACCAGTAAGCTTCTGAATCTCCAATCTCGTAGACTCCTCTAAGTCCGCGTACGTTTTTCTTAAACCGTTGATCACATCTTGAAGCCTGAAATTCAATTCGATGTATTTTAATATAAAAATAATGCGACGATAAACATTCCCTGTACCAACTTATTAATCTTCCTCTTCTGCTGATTCTTCACGATCGTGTTCTCTTCTTCGCGACGTTTCAGCACGGCATAATTATAATCTAATTTCTCCACGTTCATTAAACATAAAGCCTTCATATTCTGCACCTCCTGCTGCAGATTCTGTATCTCTAATTCGAAAGTGATCTTCAATCGTCTAAATTCTTCCTGATGCTGTATCGTCACCCTTCTCATGTCTTCCTCGTA
This sequence comes from Nomia melanderi, assembly GCF_051020985.1. Lineage (NCBI taxonomy): Eukaryota > Metazoa > Arthropoda > Insecta > Hymenoptera > Halictidae > Nomia > Nomia melanderi. The sequence goes on from NC_135009.1 coordinate 12,232,217, forward strand.
TTGTTGCATTATTTCCTTTTTCTTCTCTTTCGCTTCGGCGGTATCGTCTTGGTACTTTTTAAACAACGCGTCCCATTTTTCAGTGGACGTCGCCAGAAGTATTTGGCGCTCCGATTCGATAACATTTTCAATGAGCATCAGTTCGTTACGGTAAGCTTTCGTCATCGTGCGTACCTGTACGAAATATTTATTACCGAAACTCCTACAAACGTTACAGCAAACTTTGCAATTACAAACTTTTTCTACGAAAATTAATAAACCCGTATCTTTAGAGAACTGTGAAACAGGAAAAATGGCAAAGTTGCAAACATTTTTATAGATAAATAGATTAAAATGGTATAACTTTAGAAATTATCGTTGAATGTACTAAATGGGTAAGAGTTCTTTAACATTTATGCAAATTCGTGTGCGTTACAAGTTTATAAGAACCATAGTGCAGTTATGAAAAAGCTAACTTGCGATTCCATTCTTTCAATGAGCAAATCGATGTCTTCGTTCTGTTTTTTTACTTCGTCGGCGTACTTTGCATCGGCGTTTTCAATCTCTTTCTTTAGTTCCGCGATCAAGGCATCCTTTTTCTGTAATACTTCGAGACACTTGGCATTTTGAGCCTCTAATTCATCGTGAATATCTAGTGGGTCTTTGCATGAAAGGATCTCGGGCCACTTTGCACTAATCTCGCGGTACTTCTCCATATACTTCTTCTCTTCCTCTTCGAGTACCGCCAATAATCTATTCCTTGTCTCTTGAACTTCTTTTCGTCTTTCCAATTCCCTTGCATCGTTCGCTACTCTTACACCAGTGACCTTGGGATATACTATTCTATTATCTCTCCAAAGATGAATAAAAATCAAAATCATTATAACAATTTATTACATATTTTGGTATACACGTACCACTTCTTCCCCTTCGCTCTGTAATCTCTCTAACTTGTCAAAACTGTCAAGTATCTGCTTCTCGATGGGTGTTATTTCCACACTTGCGTCATCCTCGATTTTTGCATGCCTGAATGAACGTTTCAATTAAAAATTGGCAAAGTTCTATTTAAATATACAAATGATTTTTGAAACTGTGCCCACTTCGTTCGTTCTTCTATGCGCCGTTGAATGCGAAGTTTCCGAGCCAGTTTTCGTTCTTCAGGATCAGTGGATAAAATAGATGGTCCCTCTGATTCTTCCACGGCTTCGGAATATATCTCAAAAATTGTAGAGGAAATCATTTTAATTAATGAGACTCAATTGCACGAAATTAAAAATCTATTTTCTGGCTCGCGAATTAATTGGACGCCAATGTCAATATGTTATGAGAAAGGTTACAAGATGTTGGTAAGTGGGAATTAATAATGAAGGATAACAATCAAGGGATTTAGAGTAAACAACTTTGTTTGTTCGATAAAAATTTATTGTTCGTATTCACCGTCGATAACAGAAAATAATTCAGGTCTCGCTTCAACAGATGGTGCTGAATGTCCCTAAAACGCTGCTCACTGCATTCATCAATTTAGGGCTATCTATTCAACAAACACCTACACAATGTAACGGTACTTTCAGACATTCTGCATAACAACAACATTTTAGATTACGATGCAAATTCTAAGAAAGTTACTTTCAAGTAAAACTCAGAAATGAGTAATCTCACGTGATAAGTGAATCTCCTCAGTGGTGATAAGAAAACTTCTTTACTGTTATTTTCTATATATATATATATATATCATTAATAAATATATTAATCTTCTTTTACTAATTGTAAGACTTATAAAGCATACATATATATAATAAATGATAGTTATTCTAAAATATAAAAATGTAATATTTACAAATATACTGTCTCATTTAACAAGCCTGGCTACATTTTTGGATATATTTTAGAGATCAAAAGTAATAAATTACACGAAGGAAGTGATCCAATGACGGACAAAGATAGAACATTGTACAATAAGTAGTAAATTAGATAATCCTTCAGATAAATTTAACAGAGTTACCAATTGCGAGTTAAGTATGCCTCCCTCGCTTATGCACCATTAACAACGTGACGTCTGTGAATACCCTTTTGTTCTTAGAAAGAAAGTATAATACTACGAATGCATTAATTCATTTCTAACTTAAGTACCTATGTTCTTATATACCTAACGGAATAAGACGATTGAACGAAACGTTTAAGGACTTGAAAGATTATCTACAAAAAAACAGCGTGTATTTGTTAATACGTTTATTTACGGATACAAAACACATGGCACGGGAGTATAAAGAAAAATAAATAAATTATTTTTATAAGAATTAAGGCGGAGTGTAACTTCGACAGAACGACTGTTTCAAATTGAATGTCCTCTGAATCACTATCACAGAACACGCAATAGGCGTATCTTATTCGAAACGTTCTCGGTGCGAAACAGTCGTGGAATCGCCTTCGTTTTCGGGCGAAGCGATTTTGTGTGCGACGGAAAATCGCTTTCTCTAGCTCCGAATGGCGTGCCCCTAACCGACAGAACGGACATTCGGTTACTGTTTGTCGATAGAGTTAATTTCGTATGAGCGGACTGTCGTGAACCATGAAAAGAACGCACGCCACGAAAGGATAAACGAACAGTGTGGTTCTTGGGGAGTCGCGGCCACCACATCGACGCCATGAATCCACGACTTTGACGCGATTTTAGCGGAAACAAGATGGAGTACGGCCAGGACCGTCCAAACGTGTCTCACCGCCCCGCAATACTCGACGTGTTATTGTCCACGTAATTGCATTGATTCGAACTATATTCACATTGCTTCAAGAATGTACGTACGCGGCTCGATCAAGGAAAATGAAATATTAAAGAAATCGCTCGAAAAACGCAACGCATAAGAATATTTAAGAATTTCTTAGAAAATAAATAACCAACTGTTCTCGTTAATTAAACGCGTCCTCTGGACTGCTTCAAGCTACGATTCCCATACTCCCGCATACGGCTTCATAATGAACCACAAAGAAGCACCCCAGAAACGAATATTTCGAGAAAACGTCCGTGCGGACCGCAAAAAAAGCAGCCAACGGGAACAGAACGCACGAACCACTCTGTCCCGATGCGGACGACAACAGTACCGCGACACGAAATGGCACAGGAAAGCCAGACATCCTAATTCCGTGATATTTCGATCGACGTGCATCGGTTACAACACAAAAGCGGACATGTCCGGAAAAATGTTTCACCGGCACGTACATACGATACGCGACGCGCGCCGGCATCGAGCCCGCGACGCGTTTGTTTGATCGTTACTTCCTTGATTAGAGAGAGCACGTCACAAAGTTAAGTACTTTTATTTTCGTAATAATCCGATTTTCCATCTTTATTTCTCGGGTAGAAAGTACCGATGTGCCCCGGGTAATTGGCTGCTCCTAAACCGGCCCTGGAGGGAGCAGGATGAACGGAGACGGCGTGAGAGGGGGTGCGCGTGCAACAAAGATGGCGGACGAGAGGCGACGGCGGTGACGGCACCGAGAGGTAGGGGGAAAGGGACAAAGAAGCGAGAGAGAGCGGGAACGGTTGGGTGAGAAGAGGACGGGTAGACAGGGTGCTGGGCGATTCGTTAAGTGGGGCGGAGGGGCAGGGGGACAGCGGGACGTCGGGAGGTAGGAGGGTGGAGAGAAAGACAGACCAGAAGAGCCGTGAGGAGAGGCCAACGGCGTGATAAAGAGAGAGAGAGAAGGAGAGCGAGACGGAACCGGCTCGACAGGGACGAGCGCGGCTCGGGGGTTCGGGTTAGCTCGTTCGACCCGTTATCCCTTCTCTCCCGGAGTCCCAAGTTCTCCCTACCTGTCCTTGCTTCGATTCGAACGAGTCCCTCCGACTCTCTCCCCTCCGGGGACGCACGAAAAGTCTCCCCCTCGCCCTTCTCTACATCGGCAAGCCCCTCCCGTCCTTCTGCCCCCACCATGGGACACACTTCACCGGCTGGCGGGCGACGATCGCGATTGCAAGCCGCCGCCGCTTTTCGAGGTAGACTCGTTTCGTTCCCCTACGCGGTGTTCCCCACCACCGCGGCGAGCAGCGATGCTAGCCGGCGAGCCAACTACGCTCCCGCCACGGTGACGTCACTCCGAGTAGTGTAGTGCAGTGAGGAGGAGCGAAGTCAGCTCCATCCGCGTTACATGGCCCAAGTGAACGAAGCGAGTGCGTTTAAGACGTACATATACAAGCGTGCGTTATTATTGTAACCGATCGAGTCCGCGAACGTTATAACCCATTAATTTTTTTTCGTTCGATCGATGCACGTTACGTGACAGGGCAGGAGTCGCACGATCGCTGGATTAAAAGAATAAATTAAAATAAATAAATAAATAAGTAAAACGAAAAAAAAAACCGAAACAAGGGTAACGAGTAAATCCGTGGCTCGACTCGCTTTCATCCGAGATCCATGCGTTGTATTCATTCGCGTTTACGATACCGTCGTAACGGGGGGTGTACGTACCGGGGGCGGCGAGGTGAAATATTCAGTGATATGTGAATCGTAAAATGATGGAAAAGTAAATGAAAGAGAAGCAATTTACGTTAAGTGAGTATGTAAAGGGAAAGGAGAGGAAGGAAAAGAGGCAGAGGAATATAAAAGTAGTGTCGGTGCCCGCGGTAAGGTTCGCGCGTTGAAAATTCAACCAAGGAAGAGAGGAGAGAAAAAAGCAACGGTTCTATCGTCCCGGTAGATCGATTGTTTTTTTAGTGGGGTTTCCGCGATAGTTCAGGCGGTAACCGGTAGCTGCCTCCTAGTCGGTGGTTCGACGTGAACGAGGCGCAACCGAAAATCCGGTAAAATAAATCGACGACGCGAGTGTGATTATGCTCAACCAATATGCGTTGGGATGTATCGCCCGTTCGGCCGCGTTGTGCTCGGTGTGCTTGGTGTGACGTGTGATTAGCCGCCTTTCTTCATACGCGATTCAGTGGTATACGATGTGGTGTTCGGCGACGGTCCTGATCTTTATAGCCGTTGTCATCAGTGGTGTCCGCTATCGAGGCTCCTACTCCTCCTTCTCTTCGTCGTGGTCGTCGTCGTTGTTGTCGTCGGCGTGCGTCGCGACGCAAAAATTTAATCGCGAGAGCTCCGTTGCCACCCTCTTCTATCGGCCGATCGTTCCACAGCGCTGCCCTGACGACAACACTCGTCCTGCTTGGGGTCACTACCTTCCGGCTAGTGACTAGTGTTAAATCTGTTTTTGTTTTTGCCAGTGAATTAAATTGAGAGTGTTTTCAAGTGGGAGAGGAAGAAGGCTCTGGTTCCTTCGTTCGTCGTGGTATATATATATACACGTAACGGTTCCTTCGTTATTTTCAATTTTTTTTTTTCATCGCGTGTGCGTTCTCGCGGGTCCACCAGTTCTTTCTCCCGGTGGATCGAATTATAGGAGGATCGATCCTTTTTGGTGTTCGATACGGATTGACCGTCCGCGCGGGTCCATTTCATTTCTCTCGCGTGGAACACAAGGGGAAAAAAGTCGAAACGAAAGGGAAAGAGGAACGGAGAGAAAGAGAAAGAGAGAAAAGGTATATAGGGAAGAAAAGCAGAGAGAGGCTTCCTTAGCCGACCCGCTGGGCGGCATTCAGTATCGGTGGTGTGGTGAGTGTGCCGTGATTAGCGTCGGGCGAAGTTGTGTGTCGTTGTACAGTGCCGCCAAACGATACCACAACATCCGATCCCAAATGAAGAGTTCGGAGCAAAATGGTTAGAGAGACACGTCACCTGTGGGTTGGAAATCTGCCGGAAAACATCCGAGAGGATCGCATACGAGAACATTTCAAACGGTAAGTACCTTTTGTGTCCCCCTTATACGTTTCACATGCCTTTCGACAAAAGGCGCCTTACGTAACTGTGAGATTGTATATATCTATATATATATATATGTATATGTGTACGTCTACGTGTACACACGACCCGTGAACACGCATACGCACACATATACGCATGAACCTATACAAGAAATACAGTAAATTTCGAACCGAGAGCATGCCATTTGGCAACAATTACACACAAAGTATACATGCTTGTACGTGTTTCCGTTTACAACGTACCTTGTGCCCGCGTCTCGTCTTTAATATAGAGGACACGAACCTTGAGACACCCAAGATTTACAGGCCTTCCCATTCGCCGAAGTCTTTCTAATTTACCGTACAGACCGTAGACCCACGGTTAAACTTGTTGAAAAAGAAATACAGCCAAGCTACCTCGTCAACCCCTCCCCGCTCCCCTCATCGTCCTGCCTCACCCTTCGCATACGTTTAAGGGCAGGAAGTAAGAATGCCTTTATTGTTGCCGCAGTCTGGGCACAGTCAACAACAATTTTCCCCTAGAATTTTATGTCTGGTACGGTCGTCGTCCCTATGCAGCCGTCTACCAGGCTTTATTCCATCTGCCATACAATCCTCAAACTCGAAGCGGCTGTATACAATGTTTCGTGACCTGCGAATCTGGTAGTGCCGAGGAAAAGTGCGGCGAGATTCGTTCGTTATTTACAAGTTGTTTATTCGCGTCTAGCACGCCGGACGGGGAGAGAAACGTTATCATCTATTTGTTTTCGATGAAACCGGAATTTAGCAGGATGGTAAGGTGTACGCGATGTTTTTGACTCCGTACGTAGACCGAAGATTCTGAACGCGTGTATACACACACCCACACCTCACGCACACGCACCCGGAGAGACACGCATGCACGCTCTCTCTCTCGCGCGCGCGCGTGTACAAACGTGCGATATACGGAGAGCCTTGGCTCTGTCTCTCCTCTCCTCGTAGCGTAAGCGCGCCGTCATTTGTTTTTTCCCCGAAGTAATAATAGCTGAGGACAGCCATTTTGAGAGCTCGCAGCGGCACGAAGTTATTGTTCGACAGTGGCGCTCAAACCGTGGATCCCCGACCGGGCACACCTTAGGCGCGTTTAGAATGGAAAGCGTCGATCTTCGCGGTCAGGAATGTTCTGTTTCATTGACATCTTGTTTATTATGCATCCGTTAGAACATTTTTACAGTTCTTGCTCGGTATATTTCACTGTGTTATGTGGCCGTGCCTTAATGAACAAGCATGAAAGGAAATAGTTTGAAATGTTTCGGAAAACGAGGAAAATCTGTTTTACGTCGATATTAATATTTTAATGGTTATCCGCTTTGTTTCATAATTGAAGTTTGTTGTTTGAAGTTATATAATGTAATTGTATGGAAGAAGATCGTACGGTTTTTATATTTTTCTAATTCTTAATGAACCTATGTATAAACGTAAGTCTATTTTGTTGCTGAGTAACGTTATGTTGATAAATAATGAAGATACGATGGTTCAAGTTGACGGGGAAATGGAACATTATACAATGAATCAAATTTTGTATGAACTAGAAGTTTAAGCAGTTAGGTATTCAGTTAAATACGTTCAACGTGAATTATTTTAACAATGTTTTAATAAAAATAGCTATTTTTCAATTCACGTTAACAACTTCCATTTGTTTAAGAATATGCATGTATTTGCATGAAGGAAAGGTTGCGTATAGAGTAGAAGTCGATCTAAAATGCAAGTACAATTATTAAAGAGCAGAGATCAAAGTAGGAAAACAGAAGTGAAAACTAACGGTGACGTTGGCGCAGTGACACTCAGTTTGCGGATACTTGTTTGGCTAAGCAATACAACAAACTATTCTATCTCTAAGATTAAAAAATCATATTTTTATTTATTATTGTCTCATGTGACAGAAAAAGCATATAACTACATGAAAGTAGTTCTTTTATTTTTATTTTCTGCAGTACATCCGTAAACGTAGCATAACGTTGCTACACAGTACCCATGCTTTTACTCCTGTTTCCCATTATTATATATTTTTTATTATTTTAAATTCATTCCTATCAATAATTACAACGTTTTTGACATATTTCATTATGCAATGATAATGTACCAGTTTCTTCACCTATTCAACATGAAAGTGTGGAGAATGGTGTACAAATATTTATCAGTGTTTTTACCCAAATCACAGAAAAATGTGTTTTACATGAAATTAAAATCTTTGATACATAATAACATTCAGTAGGCTAAGTATATCTACAAAGTTACATAGTAAATTGTTCGGTTTTCGCGTGAGGATAGGTAATTTGTTTCCGAAGAGAAATGACCTTACGATGTTTTCAGCTAAGACATTGTCTTCATTGTGCTATTAATTTTTCTCCTCGAAACGCATACACGTCGGTGAATATTCACGTTGCCAGAGGCGCTACATTTTACGTGCCAGCTGGCGATACTTCGTTTGTACACTGGCTTCAGTCTTACGGTCGTCTACCGTGCGTTATAGCCTTAAAGGTTCGTCCTTAAAATGGCGGGTGGCGTCGTTACGCCGTTGACCTCTCGTTTCTCGAAACGCTCGGTACGCGTAACGTAATATTTCTTCGAACGCGTCTTTAAATTCCTGCTATTATATTCTCGATTACGGATAATTTAACGAACCGTTTTCCGACGTGTCACTTTCGTGACGTACGTTCCGATCGTTTCAAATATTTTTCGCGTTACATAACCTGCACGTAACCGACTGCATTTAAACGATCGGAAACGAACATGTCAAATCTTTCACAAACTGGTAACTTAAGAAAATCTCTATTTCTTAAATTCTCCACATTAATTTCACTCCATTCAACCAATTATTCAATATATTAACTAATCATAATTTATTTCACAGCATCTATATAATTATTATTCAGTCTTCATGAAACCAACAGAACTTATCAATGAATACGAAATAACACCCCCTAGAAAAAAAGAAAAAAACAATTTCGCAATATCGTGCATATGTCTGGAACTCCGTGGCTTCGAAGATCTGTTTTAAACGTATAGCCGTCGCATTATTCCGTGTGCACGAGTACGTGCATCGTATTCTGGTAACGCGTTGCATCCACTTGCTGAAACGTACATTTCTCCCGTGCAACCAGACACGCGTAGTGCGTACGAACGTACCACCGAATTTCTCTGCACGCATTTACACATAGTGTACACTTATGTACACGAATAAATATATACATATATATACATATATTTACACATATATATATATATATACACATTCGTGTCCATCGGGTGTGCATACGTATATTCGCCTCTGTGCACAAGTAATATGCACACGTATCGCGTTCGCAATTTATGGTCACACGGAGATAAGAGTATGCGCAGCTTTCCTGCACACACACACACCCGGCCCGATGTGTACACGTACGCACGTTCACATGCACGTTTAGATTATATTTACAATGTATGCGTGTACGTGTGTACGCTGGTCCCGTTGTCGGTGTATTGATAGGATGCTCGAGAATGTACGTGTGAGAGCGCGCACGCGTACATATATGTGTGTGCGGCGGGTTGCCGGCGTATTTTGTTATATTGATCGCGCGTGGTCGACCACCTCCCCTTCTCCAGCCTCGCTCTGCCCCATCTCTCCCCACCCCATACCTTACCGCGCCCCTGCACCCCATGCTCTCTCGCCACCCCACCCCGCCCGTTGCGCCGCTCGTCCTCGTGTTCCACCGACGTCACCCGTCCGAAAACCTTCGACTCTTCGACAACCTCCAGTCACACGTATTTTCGTGTGTTGGTGCACACTGCCTACGATGATATACGAGCTGTCACAAATATGTATCCCCGAGTTACATAGCCGCCTGCCTGCCTCTCCTCTATGTGCCCCCGCCTCTCCCGGCGACTCGTTGCCCCCTCCCCCTTCCCCGCCCCCGTGTGTCGGTGTGTTGCTTCCTTATAGCGGCAATCGAATTCCACGTTCCTGCGATCAAACGCGCCTTCTGGGTCCACGTATCTCGCCGAATACACCTAGGCGTATGTTTATTAACGGGGCGCATGGTTTTGGGGGTTGCTCTAGCAAATTTGAATTATTCTCGAAGAAGTGACTCGCTGAAAGTCTCGATCAAAACGGTGAACTTGATCATTGAAGGAATTCTACGTGTGCCGAATGTGGAAGGTAGTCATTCGTATTTGGGAAGTAAGACCCTAGAGTTGAAAGTATTGGAGAGGAATACTAAACGAGGGGTTTCCTATTAGTTTTTATGAGGGGATAGAGCGTTGAAAAGATTAACAAAGTATTTGAGTTCTTGTCTTGCAACTGAACATGATGGCTTGAAATCTTCTGTCTGGTCAAGTATTTTTTAACATTGTTAATAGCTATTCGATTTCTTGTAAAATGTTGGATACATGTATAGACGTATTCGTTGGATAATTGCAAGTAGCAACTGATTTCAGAAACTACGGTAATCGTAATCGTTCCGAAGGGAACTTCGGTAGACATCGAGGTCCCGAGAACACCTGCGCGAAGAAGCCGCCGCCGATAGCGCCAAATTTCTTCATCCGTCGACCCTGGTCTGTGGTACGGTATCTGGCAAGCGGCCGGCATTGCGTTTCAGATCGAAACGACTACGTTTGCCTTCTCCTTCTTGTCTCGCAGCAGCGGCGTGTCTCTCGTTTCGCGGCGTTGCCGTGTCCGCGCCGGTCGTTTACGCGTTGCCGTCCCGGCAACGTCGCATCTTTTGCCCTCTCACACGGCAAACCGACTGAGTTGGCAGCTTGGTAAACGGACCACTCCGTATACTTGCCTCGATCATCGTTCTGCGAACTCGCACATTAGTTGGTCGCTCGTTCCTCATCCAGAGAGACCTGACGCACAGTTTTTCGTTTCCCAGTGTTGGCGGAAAATTCGTTTTCCCTCATTTTTCCCCTAGATCTAGTAACACGTTAATATCGTCATCGGTAATATACGATCTCACTGGTTCGGTGCTACGTATGCGAAAGGGGATTCGTGTGTGGAGGACGACGGAATTAACAAAGTGATTCGTCGGTTAAAATATCTTTAATTATGTGCCCAGAATATTTCAATGTTAATAATAAATTACAGGAAATACATTTTCGTTACTCGACTCTTGTTGGTTTATTCGAACTTGTTACTTACGTGCAGTTATCATCGGTAGTAACTCGTCACGAGGAACTGATTTATTGTTGTTTTAGGGTATATGGTAATTTTATTATGTTAAGCGCACACTGGATATTTCCCAGCTTAATAGTCGTCCTCTGTACAAGTCGAAACGAATCGCCCGACACGCTGGTTGTCGACTCAGATGGTTTATAATGCGTCAAGTGTGTATAATACTTATAGAATAATGCAGTCTATGCATGTCCCCGCATAATGCCAGGATATACGTGTGCATGTGTACGCGATGGATACTTGCATACACACGTGAATATATGTAGTTGTGTCGTCGTATGTTCTCCGAGGGTTCTTGGCCACATAGAACACACGACTGACTTTCACCGACTAAGGCGCCGAGTTCACGAAGGAGGTGGACAGCGTACGAGACGTTCCGAAAACATTGGATATATCAGTAGCCTATAACTTCACCTCGATACTTTCCTGTCTCGCAGTCGCATTTTTAAGACTTTTACAGCCGTTCTTGGTTCCGTTGGAAACTTCAGTATGAACATATTTGCAACAATGGGAATGATTCGATAAATTGTATAAAATAAACATTTTATTCTTTTATTCTTAGTAGAAACTAGATTTTCTTTGTAATTTTTTATTTATAATTTTTACAATTGAACCTTCATCGTATCGAAGATTGGACATTTTTTCCTTCTCAGTCCTTTCTTTATAGTCACATGGAATATTTTATTATTTTTAGGACATTTTATCTTTTGCGCAGTTTCTCTTCTCGCGATGATGTATTTTAATCTCTTTCTTTCCAGTGATCGTGACCCGCTGCTCACTGTAATGTATTGAAAACTATTCCGCGTTGGGAAATGAATTTGAAAAATCTTTCTTGTCTCATTCACCCTTGCGAGTGCGTCGTTCGGTAGTGTAAAATCGAATGGGTCGAGTATACCGTTCAGTGACCCTGTTTAATAGTTGTTAAACGCGAGTGCCCCCATTTTTCTTTAAAGCATGCTGCATGCACAAATAACGGTACGAAACATTTGCAGCGTATCTTGTATTTTTCTTATAATTGCATATCGCGGGGAAAAGAAATATTTAATTTTATTATATACCATTAAGAGCCGAACAATCAGGTGGATAGGTATTTTATTAAATATCTCCCATTTAGATTAACCGTATGCGCCAACAAAAATATTAAAAAGTGCCTCGGTAATTAACTACACCTCAATTAGCATTCCTGTTGTATTTCATTCATCATTTCAGTCTCGCCGCTAGTCCCAAGCTTCAAATTCAATTTCGAAATACAACATTTCAAGTTTAACATTTACTTTTTACCCAAACTTATTTTCGGATCACCTTGTATATATCCTTTCACATGCGTACCCTACCTCTTGTTGCCATCCCGGTATAGTGTTTGTCTTCCACGAGTCTGAACCCTACAGCCAACCCTAAAAATAGCCGCGCGTATCTCAAACACCCCAGTTGCTGAACTTCACCGTTCCTCTCTTGTACAATGTACAACGTTTGGTCGGCGTTGTTTCGTGTTAAAATAGAAACGCTCCGCGCGAACTTTGGGGTGCGTGGAAAAACACGCGATAAGACTTGCCATCGCTGCATTTGATAAATGTCCGAATAACTCCGCGGGGTTGTTAACTGTGCTATTTTTTTTTCTTTCTCTCCTTTTTTTTCAACCTTTCCCTCTCCTTTTTTCCCAGTTTTTCGTCGTAACTTTTCGGCCGCGACTGTTGCAATGGTTTTTGTTAGTCACGTACCCACGCCACGGAAACGTGCTCGAGTGACCCAGAGGGCTCACGAGAAATTGTAGATCTGGAATCGATAGAGTTCGCAGGCGACGTTGCCGGGCGGTGCGCGGCCAGGCGAAATTGGCAACGCCGCTTTCCCTCGTCTTGGGGCCAGGCCGGGAGCGTCGCACACGTTTTTGTAGATTTCAAGGCCTTGCCTTTCGGATTAAAAAAATAATCCCTCCACCGCGGGGCCCCTGTGCCGACTTAATTGTATCGCATTACGTGTTCGGAACGTTTGTATCTTTGTACTCGCCGGCTGTTGTTCACTACCCCTCGGCCGAATGCTGAATATTTTTATTCGATCGAACACGTTTTTGTTCTACCCAGCGATCGGCATTGCACATCAATTTACATAATCAGATGTAACTGTGATCGAAATAATAACTGTGAAATACTATCTGTGAATTTAAGGGTAGAATGGATTTAGTATGATTCTTAATAGAATAAATTATATATTCGTTTTATTAATACGAATTATTGTACATAACGAATGAGTATGTAGAAATGAAACTAAACTCGAATGGGGTTAACGAATTTTATATTTCAATTTAACAACCCTTATTGTCTTTAAAATAGTATGCTTCTATATATAGGTTCGAAGATATGAAATATTACATTATTCTTGGTGTATCGAGATACGTTTGAATTCTCTGTAGGAACGAATGTGAGTTAAATTTTTCATTTCTGTCTAATGGCCGACAGTTAATAATTATAACCCTCGATACAATGTTTCGGGTGAAAAATTAATGCGTAACGGAGCTACGAGGTTAATATATGAAGAAAGAACAAAGGAATCTTTCTCACCAGTGTTCAGTTGATATTTTTCAAGCATGGAATAAGTAGAGCGGGGCTCCGTTTGAAACGCCTCGAGGGGCCCGGTAATCCGAGATCCGGAACCAGCCCGAGACATCCGGACTAGGGAAGGGCCCCGGGTTCTCAGGGACAAAGGGAATTGCCATAATAGATCGGTCAAATAACGACACACACAACACCTTTTCGCCAGCAGAACTTCAGCTTGGCATCGACTTTGTACGACCGCGCACGAAAATATCGATGAATTCAACCGTGCTGAACATCCTGACAATAAGTCACTTATTCAGAACCGCAGGCCTCTTTGCAACCTTGATATTTTTGCGCAGGTATGATGACAAAGGAAAATTCTGCTAGAGCAGATCTCTTCTTCCTGTATATTCAGTCCGTGAGATTAAAAATTAGATTAACAGTAGTACCGTCTGGCTAACAATAAGCTGAAGATACGTAAAATTCATGGAATGTTACTTCATGAAATTTAGGGACTAGAAACTGAATTATTATGAATACCGTGGGCCGACTTATAGTAATGGTGGATACCGGAGGAAAACAAAATGGAGGGTCGTCGTGTATTACCTTGAATCTTTAGTACATTAACGATTTTTCGAATGTTTGATAATATTTATACAATAATAAATATTCTTGTATGAATTGATTCTTCTATTTTTTCCTAAGGAAGGAATTCCATTTTCCATTGGTTATTTGATATTGTTTTATCAAGGTATCAGTGACGGTGATCTCTAGTTCAATATTACCCGTCTTAGTAACATGAATATGTAAAAACTCGAAAGCGTTCGTTAAATATCGCTCGTCACGCGTCATCTGATCTTGATTGCAGATTAGTGTACTGCGACGATAAATCTATTTTGGTAGCCGCAATTAAATTATGTGAAATCATATCGTAACTGGTTGAACATTTTCCTAACCCTTTTATCCTCCGGTTTAAGTTGCGCAATAAATCGTAATTCACCCTGGTAGCGTATACACCACCCTCACGTACATGCATATAACGATCCAGTCGTCAGACACCAGTGACCAAATCTGAAAACTTCCAAAAGTCCTGCACTCGACGTATCAACTAATTCGTTTTCAACGAACTGCACTTATCGTTTCAAATTAAAGGCCACCGGAAACTTCTAGCCTCTCTTGTGAATAAAAAAAGCATCCGTCCAGAATACTCAAAAGCCCCAAACTCCACCCAAGCATCCAAATACTGAATTACCCAAAATTCGAAATAAAACTAGCCAAGTGGCGAGATGCTGGACAAAGTCCGCCCAAGTTTCTCATCAATAGGAAAGCATGACCCGTCGCAGGGCAGATTCGCCAGCGTTATTTCATTCTCGAATTTTACTTCGTCTAATTGCGACGAAGAAGAGAGGCCATATCCGAGGATCCTGAATACAGGTCTGGGCTTAGCCGGATCGGTTGGGTAGGTAGCCAGGCAGGCCAGGCCAGGCCAGGCCAGGCCAAGCCAGGCCAAGCCAGGCAAGCAGGCAGGCAGGCAGGCAAACAGACAAGGCAAAGGCAAGGCAAGGCAAGGCAAGGCAAGGCAAGGCAGCTCGACATGGTACACCGGTTCGCCGCGGCGTACAGTTGGCAACGTCGCGCGCCGTGTCTGCGTGGAGCCGGCAACGCCGCGGCAGCTATTATGTAACACCCGGCAACGTCGCCGGGATACACAGAGGGGCGCTGGGAATGAATGTCGGTGGGGAGAATAGGGGCGATGGGGAGAGTCGGAAGGTGGGCGGTCGGGATCTCGGCGAAGGGAAGGAAGGGCGAGGGGAGAAGCGGTGGGAGCATTATATACGGTAGGGAGAAAACGGGCACATACACGCCAGGGTCCCCACCCTTCGGGTTGCTGCTGCGTCACACGAGGCATTGCAACCCCTTGTCTATATAGCCTTATACACGATCACGTACGGGGTGTCCGGAGAAATTGCGATCGCAATTTTTGACGGTTGAGCCCGATGGGAAGGGCACTTATAAAATGTTGGAATTTATGTTGCTTCTCTTGGGCGGCTGGGCAAGATTGAATTGTTAGTTAGGGCTTCCAGGGAGAATGGGAGGAATGGAAGGTTGAC
Source organism: Nomia melanderi (assembly GCF_051020985.1). NCBI lineage: Eukaryota > Metazoa > Arthropoda > Insecta > Hymenoptera > Halictidae > Nomia > Nomia melanderi. The sequence goes on from NC_135009.1 coordinate 12,247,823, forward strand.
GTGGTAGAGTTGATTTTTCGAGTTGCTTGGAATGTTGAGATTGTATTGCTTGCGGTGTGTTGGGAATGATGGGAAGAGCACTTGTAAAATGTTGTAATTTATGTTGCTTCTCTTGGGCGGCTGGGCAAGATGAATTGTTAGTTAGAGTTTCCAGGGAGAATGGGAGGAATGGAAGGTTGACGTGGTAGAGTTGATTTTTCGAGTTGCTTGGAATGTTGAGATTGTATTGTTTGCGGTGTGTTGGGAATGATGGGAAGGAGACTTGTAAAATGTTGTAATTTATGTTGCTTCTCTTGGGCGGCTGGGCAAGATGAATTGTTAGTCAATGTTTTTAGGGAGAATGGGAGGAATGGAAGGTTGACGCAGTAGAGCTGATTTTTTTAATTGGTTGGGAATGTTGAGATTGTATTGTTGGTGTCGAGGATTGAACAGAATTGAGTTATTGTTGGTTATGATAGGTTGCTTAGTATTTTTGGGATTCGTTTAGGAATTCTTGGATGGTTTTAGAGATTCCAGCTTCTCTGTAGGATGATTGGAATATTTTGGTAGAACGTTGAACGTATGGATTTTATTGTTGTGTGTAGTATGTGGTTTCTTCTGCTTCGCAACTTCCTCTTGCAATTTAATTATTTCTGTTCAATACGTTTGCAGGAATAGTAATACATGTTATTTTGATTCGAAGAATCAGAGGAATGTATGAAACAGACGCTTTGACATTCAAAAACGACGACAATTCGTGAAGCGTCGAAATCTCTTCTTTCGGTTGACGCCATTTTGTTCCTTTTTGCGAGATTTTCTCCAGACCTTCAAAAAACTTGCGGTAATATCTCTTCGACCGAAGGATTTATGAATGTTCTCAGGGAATTCCAATCTGCATTGCACATTGAAATATAGAGATGCCATTTTACATTTATTTCCAAAGAGAAATTTGAATTATTTCTGTAGTGGAGGCTTAATCAGTTCGTTTACGATTACACCATAACTCCAATCAAGGATACAGCCCGTCAATGAATAATTAATGAATCATAGACGAACGTTTCGTTGGAAGTACCCCGGAAGGGACATTTCACGTCAAGCGAGGAACGTTTCGTACCACGATTGCGGAACATCCGTTATACCGCAGGCAATGGACACCGACGAGCGATAACGAAATTTTTCTCCCTTTTCGTCGTGTGTTGGACTTCAAACCCAGTCAGGTTATCTCTCACAGATTGTAATGATTTCATCGTGGAAGCCGTGCGTATACGCTATTCGAAATCGAGCTACGTACGATGATATCAAACGCCGTGGGCAATGGTTCTTAATGTTTCACGGCACATTTTTCCTTAAGAAAAATAAGGAAAACTTTCGGAAAACCAAAATCACCGAGGTCGTTGAATCAACAGAGAAAGTATAGAGGAACCATGCTTTTTATTATCCCCTTACAATAACGTGTCAGACACGAAGTGTAGATTTTAAACAGAACTAGCTTGAATATTACTCGATCCCTTTGAATTCAAATTCAATATTATTCTTGTATTATTAATTATTATACTTCGAAGCGAAGATTGATATAGAATATGCTTCTAAATCTGTTCTTTTTCTTAATAAATTATTAACAATAAAGTAGTTGTATCGATCGTAGTTGATTAAATCGTAAGGAATGGGGTTAATCATTACAGATCCCAAGTTACGTAACAGATAAAGAAAAAGGTACTAATGCCAAAAACGCATCAAACTGTTTTACATTTTAGTTTGTAACAAGCCTGCTTAACGCTAAAATGATTGAGGTCATTGAATTAGTAACAGAAGTGTGTACTAACATGCCATTAGTTTAAATTATGTATTATAGATTATATGACTGTACATAGCACATGTTAATTAAAGGAGAACGTTGTCTGTGTAACGATTATAATATAGAACAACTGGTCCAGGGGAAAAATGGCGATCGGGGGAATCCTCGGACGAAACGCGGGCGGAGACGGACTGTCATTCGCACCGGGAAAACCGTACGTGGACATGGATCGCGGTGGAATGGAATAAAAAATAATCTAATGGGTCATTTGCGATGTACGCGCGTTAGTTACATCACTATTCTAATCAGAAGCCTTTCTGGGACAGAGAAAATCGCGTGTGCCGTGGCATGTTTCGAAAGACCATCGTTCGGTACTTATTATTAATCTCTAACGAAAGCTGAGTGATTTTCACGGCGGGTTGTTCGCGGGGAAAGCGACAAAACCTCCACGGTTGTTGCCGAGATAATTATTCTTTTATACAAAATACTTGCAGAGGTTACATTACTCTGTTACGTCGGCAAACGAATCTTTTCTGATTAAAATTATAAATGTGAATTTCCACGTATACCCTTGAAACATTTTACAATCTGTTTGAGAATATACTTAAAAGTTTGTTGAATACATTGTTAACAGTTTGACCGCTGCTGATAGTTTCAGCATAAATTGAAACATTCATTTTCTTGGTAATGTATCGAACGAACCGAATGTTGTTGGATGTACGAGATTTAAGAAAGATAGAGTAATCGTTATGACGAATCTTAATTCCTTAATTTCTGCTTTATTAAGAGATGTCTTTCGATCGCATACTGCATGCGACTGCAACTTCAACAGTGAAAGTGTTGATACGAATCTGTTATCAAATACATTTAGGCTGCTACGTACATGTATTTATTAGTTTAAATCGCAAGAATGTTTTCGATTCACCGCATCACGTCCAATTGATTAAGATCAAGTGTTGCTTATGGCGGAACAGTTGAAACGTCGATTCCCCGATATCTCTCTGCATTTTATACTTCGGAAAGTTCTTTGCATAATCGGCCTATGTAAATAAAAGGTCCTGGACTGACGCAGAAACAAACTGCCAGCGGAGAAAGCGCGTAAATACGTGGAAAACGTCGATATCGAGTCTTTGAGTGTCTTATCACCTGGCGGCGAGAATAAAGGAATCTCGTTGACACTGCTATTTTAATATTTTAATCGTCGGAAACAAGAAAATAGAAGGCTGGGTCGTGTTTAATCCTGAGATTGTCGGCTTATCTCAATTATTCATTATATATAAATTTGTGAGTCCGTTTTGTCAGGAAAGTGAAGCTTATTCCTCGCTCAGCGAGTCATCGCGTATTTTTCATCAATAATGCTTGCATCTCCGAAAGTACAGAATTGCGTATAACAAACACGATAAGAAGAAACACGCACAGCATCTAGAATGTATCGTCGTTGATAGCGTTCGTCGGGAAAAGTCATGTTCTGTCGTAATTCTGTTCTTCTGTTCTATTTATTTCCTTAAGCGTTGATTGGACTATTTTCTTTTAATTAAAACCCGACTAGATTGCCACGTTTTCGTCGACACGGATACGCAGAACGTTCTGCCGTTAATTACATAATTCCCATTATCTAATCTTCGACGTTTATTTGCCACGACGGTGAGAAAACAGTCATTGAATAATCCTGGTTTTTCCAGAATCGCGAACGTTGCACATTAAATTCGCAACTTGACACGGTGGCGCATCGAAAATCTTCTCGACGAGACGTTCGGTGGCACCGAACTCGTCGCTGGTCATTCCAAAATGGTGTCGCAACGTCTATACTACGATCCCGATCGCTTCAGCGTAGCATAAGAGAGGAATTTTATTTTTCAGCGAATTTTTATGACACTTTGACCCGTAGATTAGCGAGCTTTTCCAGATAAAAGCAATATCAAATACGACGTTGCTCGTATCATTTGAAGCCGACTGATAGTGGGCGCCATTCAATCGGTAGCGCACATTATTTACGATTGGACTTGAAATTCTCAGTAAGGAAGTCCCGTTCGATCTGATTTTTATTTGGAAACGCCAATAAAACTTTCTCTTAAACGAATGAAGATTCGTAGATACATGCGCGTTTACGATGCGTTACGCCGCATTAGATTCATCATTAATTCAAATGATCCACGACGACAGGTAATTGCGTAAGATCTACAGTACACCCATCAATCTCTGAATTTTTCATCGCTTACCTCGAGTGTTTAAATTACCTCGAGCTTCTATCGTGTATACAATGCCACCTTCATTTCATCTACAACAATATTGACACTTCAATACTGTAAACCAATTTCCATTCGATTACTATTTCTCTCGGTACAATATTTAAATATTATTTTACCTTACACTTCACAAAAACACAGACGAAAAGCAGAAACTTTCAGTTAATCTCAATTCCTTCAAGTTTCTCTTCAAAGGTGCGAATTATCATACTATTGCCCTTTATTTACGATTTCGTTTACTTTACACCATAATTTATAAAACCTTCGTACCAACGAAACAGAGCTTAGAAAGATCTCCGAAAACTTGGTCGAGCTGTGTTTTTGATTTCGTCCACGGTTCTCCATCTTGTTCGATCTCGTGGCCCCGTCCTCGTCGGAGCTCTCGAGGCCTTCGAAAAAAGGGCGGCGGGGGGGCGTTATCGGATCGGGAACCGGTTCCAGGGGCCTCGAAAATCGCTCGTGGCTAGGATGTGGAACTGTTAGAGGATCTTTCTATGGGGTTCGCGGTTGCGGAGGAAAATGCGTCACCAGGGCCGGTTTAAAGGTTGAAATTATGCAACGGAAACACAAGCGTTAGCAGGTGCATTCGAAATCCCGCGGACGAAATTATCGCGGTTAAACTTAGATTTCGAAGCATCGATTTTCTATCGGGGACGCGGAACTACGTCACATTTCTCTGCATATTAACGGCCGCTGTCTAGAGACGGTCGCCTTTTCTCGCCGCCGCGGTACGCGTTTATACGGGGTGTCCCGTAAAGATGGCGGCGAGACTTACACCACGTATCAACTCGTTAACACATTCTACGCCGGCAAAATTTCAATTAAACATCAACCAAACTGAAATTTGGAACTTAGGGAATTGAATGAGGAATTCGATTTCGTGATTTTACTTTGGATTTGTGTTATACATATCTAAAATGTTACGGCGTGCAATGCGTTAACAATATTCTCACCGAAGGAGTCTCAAGATACCTTTTAACCTATTGACTTATCATTTTATCTGGCAGTTGCACTTGTCAGAAGTATTTATCGTTAATGCGCCAGTAAAACAAAATACTATGCTCTTCCTGTGTCTAGATTTACGGTAAAGTATAGAAATTGCTAACAAGAAGAATGTTTGATTCGAGGCCGACTGAATTGAACGACGTTTATAGCTGTTCAGTCGTATTAGAGATTTATGCGAATTTCTTTTACTCGTCTTATTAACACGCAACATGAGTTTTAGGACACTCCGCGGTACACGCTCGGCTTTGCGATCGTTCGCTGCGCCGACATAAATCCGTTTCAAGCATAAATTGCGAATTAATAGCTGGAGATAAGAGTTTATTTAAAACATTGCATTATCTGCGCTTTGAGATCGAGATCATTTATTTTGCGCCGATGCTTATCCAGTTTATATTAGGTTAAAATGAATGGTACGTTTTCTGTTTTTAGCGAGCGTTTCCAACTGTTCCGCTGGAATTGATTAAGTGCCTCGACGAATTTATTTCTGAATTATTTCGTCGGTCGCTTGAAGTATTTCTTAATTGCTCCGGAAAAGGGGGACACGCGCCGTATTATTAGAGTTCATAAACGCCCAAGTTTTCGGAGATAAAAATTTATTTTAAATACTGCGTTATCGGTATTTTGAAATCGAGATAAGCGTAAGTTGTATCAATATAGCTATTTAGTTCAGGCCGTGATAAAATTATACGTCACGCGTTTTACATTCAGAATTGGTGTTAAGCGTTCGTAGTAACTCGTCGATTATTACTCCACGGTATTAGAGTTTCGAACTGTTTCAAAATCATTTGTATTTCACGGGTGCCGACGATCAGTCCGTCGTTATCACTGGCTCGTTCACATGCGAACGCACCATAGGCGCCGCGATTTAATTTTACACCGCCGTATTTACTCCAAGGGAAAGGTCAGAAAGCTATTTTCAATGGCGAACCGCGCATTCTATCGCGAACTTGTCAAAGTTGAATTCCCATTGCCCATTGACATTTTAACTCGAAACAGAGTCATTGAATAAAAAATGCCCCCGGTCGTGGTGGTATTCGACGGGAAACGAAAGTCTTTAGTATCGAGCCGCGAAACGGCTCGGAATGACTCATTCCCGGTAGGTATTATTGGCTCGTGTCTCGTGTTTCCAATAATTTCGATCCAAGTTTACGATAAAAAGAAACGAAGTGTCGGATGGTAACCTTGCAGAGTTCGATCGAAACTGGAACACACGTAAGGCGCAAGACACGCGATTATATTATTTAGCATCGATGCAACTGAAACACAATATTTCGCTGCAAAGGCACAGAAATATCTAGTTTCAACGACCTCCGTCCTTTCTGTTCGGGGATCGATTTGCTTTCTCGACTTCGTGCCCCGAGTTACACAATTTCGTCGTCGGAATCTAGATTCATTGAGAAGTTTCGTAATCGTGTTAGCTCGTTTCGACCGGGGTGGAGAGGAGAAAAAAGAAAACGAACGAAATATGACGAACCTCGATGAGCCATCGGCTCGTAGGTGGGCGGTGTTCTTTGATTATCAATGAACCGGGCATTCATTTGTCAGAGTGATCGACTGCGTTTCGAAAGATTTGTCGAATTTGTATGCTGCGATATCTGATTCATTTTATTTTATCAATTTCCTCCGCTTTTTATTTTCTACAATTAATCACTCTGGTAAATGAACTGCTTCAATTTCGATAAAAGTTATGAGACTTTAGAAAATTGCTTTCTGTACAGTGGAACCGTTTTTATAAGACATCTCTCATGGCGTGTACCTAATTGGTCCTGTGATCATTCTTTTCCAAAATACTTTTCGATTCTTGATAATACATTTTCTTATTTAGGTTGTGCTAATATCTGGATAATGTACTGTGAATATTTTTCTTCTTCCACGGAAGACTGTGCAAGAGCATCGATTCGTTCATTTACTGTTTCCATACCGAAGCTTAAATAAGAATCTCGATCGGTTACTGCAAATATTACAGGCGCCCCAGTTCTCGATTCCGTTTCGAGTGTTGTCTCTTTGACCCTTTGTTTGAATTACATAGGGTCCAGATATATTTCTGAACGGATTTTCGGTATTTATCCGAGGGGCCATCGGGCTAAGGAGTCGTCCGATCGAAAATACTTTATTGTTAGACCGCCATTCGTCGTCGTATCCGTTGAAAGACCAGATCCATGTACAAAGTGTTCCGTAACCAGTAATACGACCGAGCCACCGAATCCGTACACAAAACGAAACGGGAAAGCCACGGTAACATTTTATTCCTATAAAGTTTCAGCTTCGAAAAAATAAAATGTTCCACCGTTGAAGTTTATTTTTCATCAAATAAAACGCTTCCGTATGAAGTTTCGTATCAGAACGCATCGAATGTTTCCGAACAGAACTTCATTCCCGAAGAAACGAACTCTGCGAACGCGTCGAGTGCCCAATCGATCACAAGTGACTAATGTATGGCTGCTGCATCAATTACTCATTGCATCTATTAGCAATAAACTATGATGACGTTTCCGTGTAATCTGCTTTATTGGTTCAAATGCATCGATTCGTGCCGTTCAATCGCTGAGAGGAAACAACACAGGAGATTATCGTTAGATCATTACCCCTCGAAGATCCTTTGCATACTAAAACCAACTCTCGCAAAGAACTCGCGCAATTCTAACAGACACACCCCCACTGTCTCGCAATCACGTTGCTCCTAATTAACGACCATCCTCCTTGAATAACATCAAGATGGAATACCACCTGTAACAATAAAAATTCCTCTAACCCAACAAACACTCACATCACCGACAAACCTCGTGCACAATCTAAACATGCCGACCTTCGATTATCCTCTTCACAGTTAATTCTCGCCGCGCACCGAGCTCGAAGTCCTTCCATCGGGAAGAAGGACATGCAACGTAGAAGGGGGGAGAAAGGAAACTGAAAAAGAATAAAAAACAGAAAAAGCGGAATAAAATAAACAGAAAGGAGGCAGCAGCAATTACCGGGCACGGAGCGAGACAAATCGAGAGGCCGCCTCTTCCTCGGAGGTTTTTAGGCCGGTCGTCTACGTCTGTTGTTTTGTAGTTCAACGACTCCTCTCTTTCGCCGTTGCCTCCGCGCTGCCACCTCCGCGTGCGCTCGGCAGCCGCTGCCTCTTTCACCTCGTCCTCTCTGTCTCTCCACCTCCGCGGCTGTCCTCGGCGGAGGCCTCTTTGCTCGCGGAGAAACCGAGCGACAGAAACGAGGCGTGCACGTATGATCGAGTGCCTCCTACAAAGTATTGCACGGATACGGAAGAAAGTGTGCACCGAGCCGCCGATACCGCCGCCGCGGACGATAAATATTCATAAGGGACACAGACAGCGCACGCACACGCGCGATCGCCGATGTGGGACTACCGGCCCGGGCTACGTTTGTAACGAGAGAAACTACCGTCGTATAGGTTCCTTGTTAGAACGCCGGCAATAAATAACGCGGGTTAAAACTGTTCGAGACTTCCGGCTCCGAGGCATTTCCCCTTGGAAAATATCAGTCCGCATCTCGCGGAGGATAATGGCGTTCCTTCCTGCGCGCGCGAGCTGGACGCGTTTTAGGCTTGGCTCGCTGTGGATCTCGGGGGCGGAGGTGTTCGGTGTAGACTGAATTCAGTGTCTCGTCTTTTAACTCTTTGCACTCGAAGCGATTTCAGTGGAAAGATCATATTCACGTATAAGTAAATGATATGCGCATTAAAAGAAAAGTCATTGTTCTGTGTTATTGTTTTTTCGAGCCGCGACCGTCTTTTGTCGCCAAGAGTCGAATATTCTATACACAATAGTTTTTGCGATTTGTCTTTGTCCTTGTGTTAAGAGCTGAAAATTATTTGTATTGTCTCCATAGCGGAGACCTCGAGTTTGAAGACAAATTTTAAATGGAGCCCTCGAGTGCAAAGAGGGTTAAGTATCGAAATATTCGTATCCGGTGGAGACGTATGCAGCGTCTTGCCTCGAATCTTTCGACTACTGAAGTATTTCCTGTTACTGTTGGTAACTTTGTTCTATCGAGGCAGGAATGGGACGTTCTGGAATTGGGAATGCTCGAATCTAGAGTGAATTTGTGATAAACGGAAAGGTATGGCAGTAATTTGCCCGATTAGTTGATGTTTTACGAAGTCCTGGGTGAAATGGATAGGTGATACGTTTCTTTTGGGATCGATCGGTTGTAGGGAAGCTAAACACGGCCATCGTCATTGAGAAATCTGTTTCATCGAATATCTTGGGAAATGTGTACTGAATCTCGCTCCTTAATAAGAAACTGCAAATAATTCATCCCCTAGCGGGCACACCCCAGAGTCTAGAAAATCGAAACCTCAACAAGTTCGAAATTCACGCAAACGATACAGAATTCCTCGTTCAACGTGAAGATCTACCCTCTTAGTCTAATTTCCAGTGTTCCTGGAGATCAGAAATATTTTTTCCTCGATTCTCCATGAGAGGGTGGATCATCTACAAGCATTCCCTTCAAGCATTCCCTTCGCGGCAGCCTTCTGTAGAGATTCTCTCTTCTTTCTCCGGCGTGCTGTACGCCGGCTCGTAAAGGTTAAATGAGTCTGGCGCATTCAGAGAGCGAGTTCGAAAATGTGTATGAGAGAGACGGAGGTAGAAAGAGAGAGAGCAAGCAGTTTGCAAAGCACAGCCAGCGAAAGGCAGGCGACAGAGCGGGAAAGAGAGAGAAAGAGAGAGGCGATGATCGTAATAACCTCCTCCACCTGCAACGACGTTTTACTATGTATTGCTTCTATATAGAATAGTTCTCTCTGTGACCCCCTCTCCAGGTGTTCACCGTGCATGTCTCTCCGCGTACACGTACAGAGGCAGCCAGCGTTTTGCTGTACACTCACCTTTCGGTCGTGTATATCGGCACAGAAGCTTTCCTGGCTCGGTCGAACGAGCGTCGTTCCTACTACCGGCTGGCCGTGACACACTTATTCCATCGGCAACCGAGCAAAGTGGCAGCCATCATGAAAATCTCACGGTTTTTCGATTCGACGGGATTCACCTTTGTTGAACGGCGACCGTGCGATCTTGCTGGAAATCGCGTGATTTCTATCGACGCGATTATCAACCGTTCGCTTTTCGCCGGTTCGACCTCTTCGTGATCCGTTTCTTCTATTATCTTTCTCTTACCCGTTTCGACGCCTTTCTTGCCGTTGTTTACGTTGATAACTCTTTGGCGGCGAATGTCTCTGTAGGCTTCCCGGTTGACGTTGCGAGCAGAGTATTTAATTCTTTGAACAACAGAGGATCTGTCGGTTAACATCCGTTTGAGATTTTTTACTTCGACCTTCCTAACACGAAATTTTCTTCCAATTTGTTTGTCTGTTTTTTTACCTTCGACGCCATAGCGGGGGTAGTTAGGTCCTCGAATTGAAGGTTGCGAGCGGGTAATTCGAATGTTTTGAGTAACGAGGGATCATAGGTTGAGGTATTTTGAAATTTCAGTCAATATAAATATTAGACGGTTTGTTGGGAGTGAAGGAAAATAGTGTTTAACCTTTGTTACAACCTTGCTCTTACAGTCAATATACGATTACACTTCAATATACACTTCCTGCTGCGGAATCATTAATATTGAAGTTACTTTTCTGACATCAAACAAGAACAAATAGAGGTTGATAAAAAAGGACGAGTTATTGTCGTTGATAACGTTAACCGTGAGCGTGATTCAAAGTTTGCGAATAAATACGAGAAGAGAATGTTTAAAGATAGAAGATTGTTCGTTAATATTTGTCTAGCTTTTAATTAACCGTGCTCAATCATCAGTAGGAACAGAATCTTGTAAATCGCAAATCAATGAATATTTGTAGATTAATAGTCAAGTCTCAGTCTCATTACAAGAACTCGTGCAGACTATGAAACAAATTTTCCTTGCCCCAGTTTTTATGAAATAAGAGCATAACGAAAACAGGAATTTGTATAAAGATCCGTGATCCACTTTATCACTAATAAATTCTTAGCTTCGCATTAGCTTGTGAGGATAGTTTACGAGGTTTCTTATACTGCAACAAAACACAGAAAACGAATTGAAAGTATCGTTGATTTCATTACACGGTACTGTAACCATACGATTATCCAATAAGGATCTTTTTCTTTAATAATTAACAGCTAACGTATTGTTATTGATTTATCGAGGTTAGGCGTTCCTCAACTCCTCCGTATAATTATTCTCATAAAGTTCCCAGTGGCGAGTCCTTTTTCTTTTTTTAAACCGGTTACTTGCCGCTACCTTCCTTTATTGTCCTGGATCATCGAGTGTCGCATTAACGGTTCTACCATTGACTCACAGTCGCGGCGATTTGCATTGTCAACGCTGATCGAGTGTTTTTCGCTGCGCGCAACAGAACCGAGTGTTCGCGATACATTGTGGGCGGAAAAAGTAATCGCGCGCACCATTGTCTTCTGGTTTCGATTGATTGTACAATTTTTCGCCCTCCAATAAAAAAAGATCCGTTCACGTCAGTGTCATAAACAGTTGAAAGTAAAAATGAACGGCATGAATGGAGAACGAGAATTCGAACGGCTCCGCGAAACGATCCCCTCGATTATCTTATCAATCACGACTGTCCCAGACGCAACGGAAATTCTATTTGCCATCGGCGGTGTTCGGTCCGAAAGAATAATTTCATTATACCCGTCGAAAGGAGAGGAGATCTAATGTAAAACTAATTTCCCGGCGAACAATTTCGTCTTGTTTAGTTCAGTAATCGCATAGCGAATCGCCGAGTTCAATGAACTCTCTTCTCTCCAGTCGGTAACTTCATAGAATTACATTCTGAATTTTAATTAGCTGTTTCATTTCGTTCGTCCTTCATCTAATTATACTGTTGAACTTCCACCGAGCCCGAGGCTTGATTTGCATGGGGTCATTTATATCTCGGCAACTTTTAACGCGAGCCCAGTTAACCGGGGACCCGATAATTTCGGAGAAAACGGTTCCCACCGTGGAATTCCGCTGAAAAGACGCTGCCGCCGCCGGAGTGATTGATCGATACACGCGTTCGCGTTGTATCGTTTTGTAATTTTAAATCGCGTTTCCGCCTTGAACCGTTGCATTATTATCATTAACAAACCCATGATGCAACATTTACGGCTGTTGACTAAGAAGTGGCACACTACTTTCTAAATTCAAGCACACCCGTCTCGCTTTACATAATTCGTTCATTGATAATCCGCAAAACCGAGTTTATCTCGTTAGCAACGGTTAATTATCACTCTGCTGTGTAACATTCGCGAGTAACGTTGTACGATAAATTCATGTGCTCGTTCCTCGAACGAAAACGCGGCGGATTTTTCAGAACCGTTTCACTAAATGATTTTCACAAGCCTTTGGAACGAACAGCTTCGCGGGCGTTGATCATTGATTCTTAAAAGACCGTTAAATAACTGCTGGTAGCCAAAGCGTTAAGACCGACAAGATAACTCTCACGAAGCGCCGCCATAGCTCACGAGATAGAGTGTGAATCACCCCTATCAGCCTTATCACCTGGAATTACTCGCGGACTGTTTTCTCTATAACACGAAATGATTCAACCAAAAATTCTTAGATAACAAGAATGTTGTACATTGTAGAAATCAATTCTTTTTATGATCTAAATATTACTTCAACGTATTCGATACATAACTCGTATTTAACTTCACAGTTCTCTTTCGAACTAGATATTAAATAAATTACTACAATGGATCGATTATCTATTTAACCCTTTGCACTCGAGAGGTGACTCGATTTCATGCAGTAAAACTATAAAATTCGATATTTAATATTATACCTTGTTTAATGCATGAATTTGGGAAATATTGAAATAAAATATCTTTATTCCTCAATGTACTGATTTCTCTTCGAATTGGTTTCACAAAATATCATCTTCATCTCAGAAAATGTTGAAAAACAAAGTGCGAAGGGTTGATAAACAGTAATTCGTAAGATATTATTATTCTTCAGATAATTTTAGCAAATCGATCCGCAGGTTCGAATATAATATTTAAAAACGCGTCCGGAGCGATGCAGGATTTTCGTTGAAAATGTTTACGTTCGCGTACAAGTGGTTTTCAAGCGATTCAAGCTGGCAGAGCCAGACGACTCGGCCCGTACACACGATGCCGTGACGCTAAACACAGACCGATATTAATACAGTATTACAATGTACATTTTCATGACGATCCTCGAGTTATGAATAATTTTATCATAATACGGTCTGGCGAAGTTTAAGGCGGTCTCCTAGACCGGTCGTGCGCTTTTCCAAGGGTATCTCCCCTTTACTTTAAAGGCTCGCCGCGGGAACGCGCTTTGAAACTACAACGCTCCGCATGAATCGATTAACCGGCCGAGCATCGTAAAAGCTAGCAAAACTGCGCATTACGTTTCTAATAATAGCTTTTGTATTTCACGTAAATAACTTGCGGTGTACGATAAGATGACTCGGCGGAATCCTAATAATGTCTCGCCTGCCCTTCGCAAGGACACCGCTTTTCGCGCATGCACCCTAACGCCTTCGCCTTGCAACGTTGAGTCAGACATCCGGCGAACAGTTCAAATTGAAATAAACGAGAGCGTTCTTTGTGTTCGTTTCAGGGAGGTCCTGTATTTTATTTATAAATATCGAACTCTTATAGGGAACGTGTTATATTATAACGCTAATTACTGCTGTGACATTTGTAGAGGTAATTATCTTTGTTATTCTTCAACGGTTAATGTGTCAGTAATCGATCTGTAAAGAAAGGTTTTTCCAACGTAATGTCAAAATGACTGGTTTCGATTGTATTGTTTAGCAATTATTGATATCTTCGAAGCATTGAATATTCGAAATGATTTTGAAAATAAATAGTTTCATTTGAGTACTACAATGAATGTCTGAAGAAACTGAAAATAATCTATTGTTACAATTTTTATAGGAATGGCATATTAATCGAATTAAATGCTCGGTAGTTCTAGTGTTAATAAGAAAAATATTTTCTAATATAATTCGCAATATAGTTGCTTAAATGCTTTATAATTTGTAATATAACCGCTTTATAACTTGGAATATATAATTACAGTAAATGCTTTATAACTTAGAATACGTAATTACTAAACGCTTTATAGCTTACAATATATAATCGGAGATCATGCTTTCCTCTCCAAAAGCATCGACAGGAAATACACGCCAACCCCGAATCTGTCAGTCTGCTTGCATTTCATGACTCTAATAATCCAAAACGAAAAAGAAGAATAACGATCAATAGCCCAGTTGTGCCAAAGAGAAAAGAGTCGTCGGAAGATTCATCTCGCGCAGCGACGCTCGAATCGATACACGAGCGCACACGCGTCGCGTTTCCCGGCGAGCGTGTTACGAGCCGGCTCTTAAATTCAGGCTCGCCTGTCCGTTTATAATTCCTGTCGTGGTGTTCTGGCGGTTGCCGCGAAACACGACAGTCCGGGGGAGATCGGCGGAACACGGATTCGACAGCGCTTTTAACGCAAGGTCAACAACATCTGTGCTGCTGCGCATTATTACACGCGCGCCGGCTTGATCATCGACCGCGAGGCTGCGGCGCGAAGTCGCCGAATGAGATGATTCTCGGCGCGTATGCTCGCGCGTTGCGAATTCAGTTCTCGCTTTTTCCCTCCGTTTCACTACGGATATTTTCTGACGCCTCCCCGAAGTTTCTACCGAGGACAGTGTTCCCGTGACTCTTCGGGAACGAGTCCGCCGTATCCTCGAAATATTAACCCTTTGAACTCTGTAGGCTCTAATATTGCACCAGTTGTAATATTAACCCTTTGCACTCTAAAGTTTTTCACTTGTAACATTCTATACTTCCTAATTAGATGTAGACAAGATTCTTTAGAATGAAATTAACAAGGAATCATACATAAATTAGTTGAAGCTATTTTCTTTCAGTAGTTCACGTATTGATGCAGTATACAAAGGTTAATGGTAAATTCTAAACATTATCATTTTTCTGTATCAATTTATAGTGTTAATAAGAAATTGGGTTCGGAATAAAATATTTTCCTGGTGAAATTCAAATGGGGCACACTGTACGTTTAAGTTCGATGCGAATCGATGGCTGATACGTATATCCTTACGCAAGTTTCCAGTAAATTAGGACTAAAGTTATTCGGTGGCTTACGTAACGAGACATGGTCCATCCTACACCCGGTATTTCTGTGTTCTGCGATAGCGCGAAGTGAAACGAGGGATTTCTTGAAACAACAGCTCGTCTCACCACCGGTTATTACGGTAACTCGATTTTCGCAAGAATGTTATATAACGCCGTCATCCTCTGAGCCCTTCAATTGTTACATCAATGTTTTGCTAATTAAATTGTATCAATATTGACGTCCAATTAAGGGGGAAACTTATCTACCCGATTATAATATTCATTAACTGTTTGCATTTAATTCATTTACGCGTGAATCGAAACCCGCCGTGATCACTCGCGAGAATTAAACGTTTATCACCGATGAATTATCACTTTTTCACCACCTGTCCATATAAACCCTGTGGGCTGTGAATATCTTTATGGTTTAATATTTGTTTCATGTGTCGTTTACGAGACATGAATATTTATTCCGCGAAGTACAAATATATCCTTAATCGTGCGTACGATAATACGCTCACGGCCACATTTCCGAATGCGTGTCAATTTTGTGGGATCATTTACTGCGCACTTCAGTTCTCTGTCGTCGATATTATTCTCGAGTACATAATCGTACGTATTTTATGAAACACGAACACGTTCTGCAATTGTATCGTTTCTGGACTATCAATAAGTAGCTTTTATCGGAACGCATTTTTTTTCGTGGGACACGAGTACACGTGACTGTATCCCTGTATCCATCTCTTCTTACCGTATTTTCCACATTCTCACGTGCATTACAGATAAAAACGTGTCCCGGGAAAGCTGCGAGTACTGTGAATCATGGGATATCAATGTATTTCTAGATGTGTGTACATTTTATGGGCTGTGAACACAATTCTAGTTATTTTTAATATTGTATACACGAATTCTTCGATCTGAACGATTCCATCGAAGTTACGTGTATCACTTAACACTAGAACTACCGAGTATTTAATACGATTAACATGCAATTCCTATAAAAACTGTAACAATAGATTATTTTCAGTTTCTTCAGACATTCATTATAGTACTGAAATGAAGCTATTTATTTTCAAAATCATTTCGAATACTCAATGCTTCGAAGATATCAATAATTGCTAAACAAAACAATCGAAACCAGTTATTTTGACTGGTACGGTAGTTCCAGTGTTAAATCACCATCGTCGTTTAAGTCCAATACATTTTTAATATTATTCAGTATTTCGAATGAAGTTCAATAAAACATCGAATACATCTCGAATGCGTCTCTCGCGGATCCATAAATTTGATCCAAGTTGCACCGTGTCATTCACGAGTCACTGTATCGTGTATTCATCAAACATCAGAAATCTCCATTCCTACACGTGTACCGTTCAGTTCGAATAATTTTTCTGCTTACCTGAACGCTCGTCGGCGTCCACTTTCCTCGTTCCCTGTACGCTGGAACGACGTTGCAGCTAGGCGTAATCACCGTCGTACTCGCCGGCGGCGGCGATTGCATCGACCATTTTTATTTTCGTTTCAAAGTTCATCGCGGACACGTTACGGTACTTTCAAAATTAGCGCATCGCCGGGCGCTAGCGGACACGCTCGCGCGTGGGCGTTCTTCGGCTCTCCGCGATCGCCGGCGATCCGAGCGCGGATAAAATCGTCTATTCGACGAATCATGCGGCGTGCCCCGGTGTTCGGTTGATCCTCGGAACACGAGCGTTCACGTCGTCTTCGCGGACGATGCATGGGATTATCCGAATTATTGCTTATCGGTGGATCGCGGATATGTACGCAAACTCGAACTCTCAAGATTCCAGCCGGAGGAGTAGAATTACGGTGGGAATCGGTTGTTCTTAAGAAACTTTATAAACAGCGCCGCACTTTCGATATTGTTACATATTTCTTCGTATTCCGTGCAGTCTTGCAGTTTCGAATTTCGCACGAGCGCATGGAAATTCTGTTGAAATCACTCGGATCGTTAATATACGTATCGTTTGAATGAAAAATCGCTGGCAAGACGAAAGATTAATAGGCTCCTGTTATTATAATCAATTTAAATAGAAAATTAAGACTCGTATTACCTTATCCGCAATTGAATCAGATTTATAATACAATGCTGAAGAGTGGTACGAGTCGATTTATTTCTCGCGAATAGCTGCATTGCACAGCTTGTTTCTGAATGAATTTACATTAACGGAGTTCCAGTTACGGTTCGATAATCAATTTAAATTAGCAGCTAGAAGGTGACGAGTTACGCGGAGTCCACGAATATCTGGGTCGAAGTAGACCCAGACTAGCGTGCAAGGGTTAACGATTTTTATCCTCCGAGGTTTCGAGGCTCGTTCCTCGGTTTACGTAACGATCGAGTCTTCGTCCACGCTCTCGCCTTTGTTCGCGCGCTTTTCCTGTCCCCGTCGTTCCTGTTTGGCTTCTGCGATTTCTATTACTTACGCGTCCGGCTTTGTTACACACGTATCTTTGAATTCGTTAGGTAACACCGGCGTTGTCCCCCTATTATAAAGGTGACGGTTTAACTGGCACTATTGAATTAACGTTATTTCGTTGAAATGGAACACCTCCTCCGGCACAATGCGCGTGTACCCATTTGGTCGCCGCTCGATTCATCTTATTTAACGCCACTAAATATATCCCCGGCGACGGACAAATGTATTCGACCGCCGTGAAAATTGTGCAGGAGACAGTTTGTGACCGGTCGAATGAGTGACTGCGTTTCAATGGGTCCCCGACGACGTTGGAACTCATTTTCGACTGCGATTCGCGCGAGAACTCGAATATAACGTTGCAAGAAGAATTCTGAATACCTTGACTGTATAAACAGGAGAAAATTTATTCATTGACCCTTAGCACTCCAGGTTGTTTTGCAATCTATCAGCAATTGCAACTAATTTTTATAGTATTAAAATTAGAAATTCTATAACATTTCTTCGATCTATTTCCCTTTTTAGTACAAAATTTGGACGCGTGGAAAATCGAATAATTTTAGGGTAGTTTCTTTGATTCATTAAAATATTTAATATTACAACTGCTGCAGTATTGGAGCCTGCAGAGTTCAAAGCGTTAACGCAGTGACGAGTCTATTATGTACACTTGCTTGTATAAAACTGAAAAGTACACTAATATAAACGAAACATGGATTAACGATTCAATCTTCGAAATATCTTTCAGATTCATAATCACGGTTCCTTTATTCTACTTTCAACGCGATTCAACTTCTTCTCATTCAAGAGATGTTCTCTTCTATTTAATATTCTCTCATCTTTCTAAACTTTCAACGCCCATTCACAATTCACTTGCCTGACGAAAAAGTACAGTGCAACCGAAAGAGCCACGTTGTTTATTGATATGACCGAATAGAACAAAGTTCAAGGAATAGAGAAAGAACGCGAAAGACTTATCAGCGTTCGGGAAATTTCGAAACTCTTTAGAAGCTTGAATGAACTTTGAATGTTACGCTGGGAATAGATCTGTTTCCTGCGGCTGCGCGCGCGAACATTGAATTCCAAAGTTCATTGGGCTGTTTCGTTGACCAGAGATGCGCCTTTTCCTGCCGGTACGTGACCAAGCATAAGTAACAAGGTCGACCTCGTTATCATGTACGTATTCGTGTAACAAGTCCTCGGACTTAATCGTCCGACGTAAGCACATACAAGGCCGTACTCGTTATCGCTTACGTATCCGTGTATCGACTGGAATTCTGCGATACGTAAGGATATCCACCGATCGCGTTCAGCGAATCATGGCGGACCGCTTCGTCGCCGCGGGAACGATATAAACATCTCCGGACTAAGATCCCGGATCGCTGTGTCGTCTCCTTTCTGATCATCGTTTTATTGCTTCCCACACTTGAAGCTGTAATAAGAAAATTCCAAAGTTTCATATCGCCGCGACGACGCTTGTCGATAGTCGCGGAATTTCTGGAGCAAAGTTATTTGAACTCCGGAAGTATTCGGTTCAAACGAAAGGCGAATAAGAATTGTAGATCTCAGTTCGTTAAATGTTGCCGATTAAGGTTTGCATAATTAGATCCAGTGACGGGATTCGCTGGAGTTCGTTGTACTTCTCGTCGACAGATTCTATGTAGAGGCGCCCGTTTTGTTGAAAGCCGTTTTCTTAATTAAGCGACTGTAATTAATTTGAACTCTGTAGGCTCCGATATTGCACCTGTTACAATATCAAATATTTGAATGAATCTTAAAGAGACTACCCTAAAACTATTCGATTTTCCACGCGTCCAAATTTTGTACTGAGAAGGAAAATAGATCGAAGAATTGCATTCTTCATTTTTGGGATACTGTACAAATTAGTTGCTGATGGATTACAAAACCATAAGGATATACGAACGTTCCCCGTTTTTTTTCAGCCTACTGTACTCCCGAAAACTGTTTCTTCTAAGCAAAATTTCATGAACATAGAATTCTATGTTAACCCTTAGCAGTGCTATGTCTACTCAGACTCGACATTGTATTTTATTGCAACCTCTACCGGTTTCAACAATTTTATCTATATTTATTTGTAGTGTCACAATAGTACCATTTAAAGGTAACATTTCAGTGACTCTCAAGTATTCTTGAATAAATAAATAGAGCGTCATATTAACCCTTCGCACTCGAGAATATTTTTCTCAAATATTCATTACTTTCTGATGAAATGTCATGATATTTTTTAACATAAAGAAATCCCTTGCATAAATTAAGCGACAGAACTATTTTATTTCGATATTCCATGTGTTCGTACATTATATAAAGTTTAATACTGAATTTTTAATTTTACAATTTTCTTGGGTCAAATCAAATGGCGACTGGAAGGCGCCTCTCGAGTGCAAAGGGTTAAGCTGTAATTGAATGAACTAACGTCGACGTGAACCTCAAAGTGAGAAACCAAGAGCACTTCGGGCCGCGAAGGGTTAAGAAAAATATCTTACGAAGATGTAGAGCTTATACGACTATCTTCTTCCGTTACAACGAGGAAAGCTACGAAATCTCGGTATTTTTCACAATTTTAAATAAGAATCCCGAGGAAGTATCGGGCAAGTTAATTGGCCAGAGCCACGCTCCTCTTCGTTTCTGGCGGAAAGTGAGGTCCCGAAACCGATACCTGGTTATCAGGGACCAGACCGGAGAGGAAGAGAGTGGAACCACGGTAATTCGACACCGCTATAATCCCGTCGGTCCGTTACACCTCGAAATAAAGGAGGAAGCCTTTTCTTCCCGCGGCCGATTTCGTAGGCATCCTTATTTTCTCACGGAGAGAGCGTGACCGTTGAAACACGAGCATCCATAAAATATCGTCCCGCCGCGAAATCCCGATCCCTTCGAAATCGGAGATCCGCTGGCGACGATTTCGCGCGCGCGGTCCGCCATTATCCTGCCCGAGGCTACCGTTACGTTTATTGGCCGCGAGATCGTTTTAATCTCTCGAACGAGATGCCCGCGCGAGTGCTCTTGAAATCGTTGCCGGTTATTAACACGTTAATAACGTCTTAATACGTCTTTTGTAACCGGAACAGTTACTGAACATCATTAAGCAGCCGCGGGGACGTTCTTAGGCGTCCTCGCCGAACGATGCAATTGACCTTAGAGCTCCAAAAAATCCAATGAAATTCGAGTCGACGTTGTATTCGTCCCTTTGAGCTAGGAGCACATTAGGAAATCGATTCGAACGTTGATTATTGGCAGAGACTTCCACGTTTTGTTTTTTCAGAGTCCATCTTCAGTCTGAAGAGTAATGCGTTTGTGGACGGAATAAGATGTATTAATTAATGTATAGACAAAATGGTAAGTTTCGTATGATATCCAGTGGATAGGATTGGATTGAACGATGATTCTAAAGCGAAGCGAAAGTTTGGGCGAAAGTTAATATAATATTATCTAGAGTGAATGATATCAAGGTTCTGGAAGAAATGAGTTGGATGTATTAATCATTAGTATATAGGTAATTATCGCTGAAAACCGACTCGGGATAGGAGCAGATTATGAAAACGATTCTGAAAGGGATCAGATAACTGGATGAAAGCTGATATTATTAGAAAAAGAGTCCGCCATTCTGCTTCTTCAGCCGGTCACTTTTACTGTTGCTCATTTATATCCAGTTTTTCACGTGCAAGTCCAGGATTATCGATTCTTCGCGAAACAGGCTGTTATATTCGTGTCGTGTGTCGATCGAATGTCGTGTCGAGTGATTGCGATATTTTATTATTAACCAGGAGAACGTAGTCATTTCCTCGAGGGAACTTTTACTTCCGGTAGCCGGTGCGCGCGCGCCCGTGTGCAGGGGTCACCGGTGAAACGTGCTGGCGCGGTTCAGGCGAACCCAATTTTCCGGGAACTAATTGTAAGGAAAAGTTGGATGGCAGTTCTGTCTGCCATATAAGGTGTCTTCGAATTGAACGATCAAACTTTATCGCCGGTTTTTATGGAGAAAAGTAACAGAAAAGTGTTACACGAACGTTAACCCGAAACTTCGCTAAGAGAATTACTTTTCATGTATGTCCAGCAGCTCTAAGTGATCACATTCTGTTAATTTTCCAACGAGAAACCGGATTAGCTTCGGAAAACTGGGAAACTTATCAGTATTTTCTTTCCTTAACACGGGAATTATGTTCGTTAACAGTGTCTCTAATTATTCAGACGAAGTCACTTATTAATCTCAAATGTTGCACGCTAGTTATCTTTTCCTTTTGTTCTTACTTTCAAAGCATCTCCACCTTTCTATTCTTCTTTTTAATAAAATTTCCCACCTTCGCTCGTTCGCTTCGCCTATAAACGTATCTTTCTATATTTCTCAGTATTTATAGGGTTCGTAACACGCGGCAACGCATCAAGCACTCCCCCGTATTATATGCTTCTCTCAGTGGGAAATGCCGTGTTACAACTCAATTCTCTAACCGCGTTAGAGTGAAACCTTGTTGTAAGGATGCCGTGTTACACGGGTGTAACATCCACATTGATAGACGTCTGCTGCAGAAAACTAGCACATTTTCAGGGGGTGCTTCGCGATCTCTTGTTTCAAGTAACGTCTCAATAGTTAACCCTTAGCAGTCCACGTAGTTTTTTGATACGTCAGCAACTCCTATCAATTTGATAGTAGTCCTACTGAAAATTAACAATGTTATAACATTTCTTAGACCTTTAATTCCCTTCTCACTACAAACTTTGTATATTTGGAAGATCTGATAATCTTAAGGTAGTTTAAAATTCATTAAAATATTTAATATTAGAACTGGTGCAATATTGCAGCCTAGAGTTCGAAGGGTTGAATTGAAACATTGCTGTTCTAGGGAATCGGTGATCAATTAATAAACTCTACACAGTAAGTGGTAGACTAACAGTAAATAATAATAGAATTAATAATCGATAAATCATTTAGATAGTTAATAATCAAAAACAACCCAAGCTGCACAGAATTCACCCCACACAATTCGCCAGCTTTAACCCCTTCGCATACTATTTCCTTTCGCTACTAAGCTCGTGTAATATTTTACTATCCACAATATGGAAGAAAAGCAACAAAATTCTCTACTTGAAGTGAAAATTTCATTTGAAGATAATAAGCTGATAATAGCAAAATAATTTACTTTGATCCGTGGATAATCCACAACATTGACCTTTGTTGAATTGGTCTAGAAATATTCATCGCATCTTAACTGCAACAGTCTCAACAACTTACTAATGCGTTTCGACTCTTATGAATCTACGTTTTCACTTATTTACGCATTCACCGTTCGCTCGTAGCATTTCCAAGTGGATGGAAAGCTTGAAATGAAACATTAAACCGTACTCTGAGTACCTTCAACGTTTCGAGGTGGGTTAAAGTATAACAGACAGTTAACACCAGATTTTCATACATTTATTGTACAGTTTACTCTATTGTCCTCAAGAAGATCGATCGTCCACTTAGATCTAGGAAATAGTTAAAAAATGTTTCGTTAAGAACCACAATCAGGCAATTGAATCGATCAAAATCGACGGAAACATTTACCAAACGATGTTTATAAAATTCAGTATTAGTCAAATTCGCACTTTCCGTAAATCTAGGGTAAACCCACCTAACAAAGAATTAAACCGTTCGAGCAAGATAAGAAAGATGATATAAAGCGTCGCTTCTTGTGAAACACAACGAATCCCGCAGATTGGACAGAAAAAGGACGGCTACGAGGAAAATTGATTAAGGTCGGAGGTAAAATGGCCCGTCCGTTGATGCAACGTCGCGTGTACACGCATGCATAGGGGTCACTCGATATTCGTTTATCTGGATAACCCTCGTCTTGCACAACTGTGTCCTTAATCTTGAGCGCGGATGCTGGCGAAGCTCGATTTGCATGTACGCTGGCCCCGCGGATCGGCTGCCCGCAAAAAGCAGGTTGGGGTAGACGAGGCCGCGGTGTGTTACGCAACCAGCAGCCGGCGAACGTTGCGCCAAGTGAATGAAACTGGCTCGTATCCACGAAACCAGCCCTTACCGGCGCGGCCGCCGCGAGGCGCGCGTCCTGATGCAACTTTTTCGGCAATTGGCGCTTGAAAATGTAGAGGAAGGGTTCCGGGGACCAACCAGCTCTGAAATATTAAAAATATTATTTGCCTAAGATTACCCAGAAGCGCAGACGAGAAAATTATTATCCCGGGAAGTGTAATTCGAGTGACTGAATTTTTATATCGAAGAGATGGTTTATATGATGCATTCTAAAATGCTGGAAAGTAGATGGAATGTCTGAGAGAAGACTTTATTAATAAGGGTTTTACAAATTTTTATTTTCCCCAGCTTTTTGTAATATTTAGGGTTCTCGTTTGTACTTGTATTTTAATTTGGAATCTTAATGAAGCTGGTCTCTGCAAATCGAGCAGCTGTTACTGATTTCAGTGTTATCGCGTTTTACTTGTCTATGCTGGATAATAAAATACTTAAAATGAATCTTAAGAAGATGCGTAAACGAGTGTTAAGCTAAGCAGGTTCGCTTTAAGAAAAGGAAGGTAAGACGAAGCTACGAAGAAGCTACGTCGAGGAATGTGTAATTAGTAATTAGCAATG
This sequence comes from Nomia melanderi, assembly GCF_051020985.1. NCBI lineage: Eukaryota > Metazoa > Arthropoda > Insecta > Hymenoptera > Halictidae > Nomia > Nomia melanderi. Next base: position 12,271,972 of record NC_135009.1, read on the forward strand.
TAGCAGCGGAGTACAGGTTAGAACATAATGTGTATTTTGTTCTTAATAATACACTGGAGTTGTTGCGTGTCCCGGCAAAAGAAGGATCAAACACGCTTTGCTCGTCTCGTTCTTCTTACGGAGCTAATTAACTTTTGTTCGAAACGTTTTCTCCCGTTTCCAAGAGCGACGGGAACAATTAGGTATTCCTAGTCGATCATTTCGATTTTTCTCTTGGGAATTGCGACAGACCGCGTATCCATGTTTACCGAGCTCATTATGTAGATTCCGCGTCGAAACCACGCGAAAACATGCCATTTTTCCGAGCATTACCATAAATCTGCATCGCTCTTGTTAAAATAAGAAGGAAAAAGAGATTTTTGTAGCGCGTTACGAGCTACATTAAACCTTTCAAAACACGTTAAGCTTCGTCTTCATATTTCCGCGCGGTTCCGCCGATGATTCGTCACACGCGAAGCTCCGCCGCTCGAATGGAAATGAAAGATTCATGAAATCTTGGCCCGCGGCGTTCGGACTTAGGAAGGAGACCGATCATTTCGAAAAGAACGGAACGTCGACCGCGACGAATTTGATAAACGAGCGAGCCCGGCCAGTCTACTTGAAATTACCATGCAAAGGAGAAAGTTCGATTTTCCTTCGCGTCCGTGCACCTGCCTTTACGGTTTCGACGAATTCGCTAGAATAGTTTACATCGGCCGTTTTATTCCCTTAAGGATTCCGAGCGAAATTTTCATGTAATCGTTCTCTTAGGAATTCCGACGGACGACTGGCTTCCCGGTCGAAAAGTAACGCTCATATTGTTTTCACGCTATATTCTCCTATATTGGAGAGGTTTCGTTACCAATTATACTATGCTTCTATTTGCACACTTAACCCTTTGCACTCGGAAGTTTCTCACTAGAAATATTTCAACATTTTCTGACGAGACAAGGATACTTCGTGAAACCAACTCGAAGAGAAATCACGGGTACCGAGGAACAAAGCTATTTTATTTCAATATTTCCCAAATTGTTGCGTTGTACAAGGTATAATATTAACCCTTTGCACTCGAGGGTCGCCTTATAGTCGTCACCTGATTCGACGCAGCAAACTCATAAAATTTTCAATTTAATATTAACACTGCGAACGAATGTCGGCATTTTGCTGAGATCAAACTTCCATCTTTGGAATACCCAGTCGTGAATAAATGATTTAACTAATTGAACCGCAAGAAATCAACACAGTTTCCTTATTCTCTATGATTTAAGCGTTCAGTGTTTAATTTAGCAGAGTTTGCAAAAGGTTTTGTATACTTTCAACAATCTTCGTCCGCAAAGGGTTAAACCTCGTGTAATGCATCAACACATAAAACATCGAAGTAAAATAGTTCTATCTCTTAATTAATATAAGATAATCAATTGCGTTAGTTGTGAAGAATATCGTTAATACTTAATCAGAAAGTAATGAAAAATATTGTCGAGTGCAAAGGATTAAGCATCAAATGTTACAGTTCCACTGTATGAAATCAAGCGGCGAGAGTCGCCTCTCGAGTGCAAAGTTCAATAGAATTCATTGCTTGTAACATCAACACGAAAAAGAGGTAACAGTGTACAATATATCACAGTAATATAGTAACACTACCGAACTTCAACCTGAATTCTACAATACATTTCGTCACAATTCATCTCGATCGCGCATCACAAAATATTCCGAATTTCCACATCCGACAACAATGAGGGAACACTCTGAACGCTGCTGTACACGAACGAAAGAATTCCCGAATATCCCGGAAACGTGACCGCGGCCTCAAACGAGAGACCGCCGCGCCCTATATCCGTGAACCAGTTAAAAACGATTACGAAGGTGGATACCGCTTCCACGGTGGAATTATGTAAAGCATTGAAACGCGCTCGAAATGCCGTGGACTTAACGATCTGTGTCGTCGGGAGAACCGATCGATTAATACGGTACAGGGCGAGGCGTGTGCAAGTCACGCGTGAAAAATGATTACTTTTCGACCGGGCGGATCGCTCGTCGGGAAATGTTGCAATATTTCGATCGTCGCGCGAAAGAGCCGGGGAACGGCGGGGGGGGGGGGGGGGGGGGGGGGGGGGGAGCGGGACGAGCGCGCTTTAAAAATACGCCGCGTCTATTCATAGACATTTCCTTGGACACACCGTTACTTCGGTATAAACATTCAGCTGGTGCACCACCGCACGGCGAACGCAACAGTGCATTGCACTTCTAACCTCGAAAGGAGCATTTGGTGTCTCGGCAAGACGTGCCAATTACAACGTTGCTCGCATGCTAAGCACGGTCTCTTTTCTCTTTACGTGCCATCCGCAAGGCTGTGCCGTCGCCGCGGCGCGGCGTTTGCAGTTTTCTGCAAATCTGACTCGCGTTACCTCGTGCTTCGCGTGTACACTGCAAACATCGCGTGTCCCTTTTCGTTTCTTTTATTTCTTCTTCTTTTTCCTTTTCGCTCGTAGCGATTCGCTGACATGCGCCGGTCTGTTACTTTCGTGCCACCTTGTATGCAGATGCGCGTCGTCGGAACTGCTGCCTTTCGAGTTAGCGATTTTTGTTTGGTCTTTCAAGAGATCGTCGGTCTCTTGCCTCTGGATCGTCAAAGGTTCATTCTGCTCTTCATTTTGTCGTGCTTATGAATTTATCTGTGATCCTCCTTTGTTCATCGGGAACATTGAGCTTTGGTATGGGTAGTTTGTATTTGTACGCTGTTCCGAAGGCGAACATTCAGATTGTGCACGATTCAGAAGGATTTTGTAACGGTTCTATACGTCGCTTCTTTCATCTGTCCTACAGATGCGATAATTGCTCGCGAACTGTTACCGCTGAATTACGTAACATAAAGCGTGAAATTCAGCGAGGTAAACTTAGAGGAAACTTGATTAATTTATCGAGGTTACGTTTCTCGTGTTACGTGTATTTGTATCGGTGAAAATTCCAGCTGCCTGAACGGGACGTACAGAAATCGTCGTTGTTCAACGCGTAAATGCGCAGTGGATCTCGAATATTCCAGTCGACAGATGATGAATCCACGAAAAAACAAGTTTCCACGAAAGGAGGTAGCGAAGCCACGACGAAACGGTACACGATCGGACGCAGAAAATCGTTTCCTCAAACCTCGACCGTTTTCACGGACGCGGAGGTTGAAGGAGGGCCCGATCGACTGTGCCAGCCGCCGCGCCGCGCGTATTGATGGATCGAGCTGAACGATGATTACAGAACTGGTCGGTTATCACCGGTTATTACAGGGTCGACTACCGGTTGGTTGCCTAGGCCGGTCCCTGGTCTCTCCCGTGGAAGCCTCCGGTTTAACGATTCCACTTTTCTTTCGCGAGCGCAGGGAAGTCGCTCGATCCTTCGTCGTTGCTGCGTTTCGCGGCTGCCGGAGAAGTTTAGCTACTCTCCAATGCTGGGTCCATACTGGCCAGAAACTCCTATACGCGTCTCCTCGCAAAGACATCTGGAAAAGATCTGTTAGTTGCGTTAGTCGCAATCCCAGAATCTAAATATGGAAACTCGCTAGTTTTAGATCGAACGCAGACCGAAGGTTCAACGCTAGAACAAGCGAATTGACTTCTTCCAATTCCTTCATAGAGGCAGTTATCGAGATTCCAATTGACTTATATTTCAGTTCAAGTATCACTGGATCGATATCTCTGGTAACTTCTCGGACAAGCATCTGGATCTACAATCGCCAAAGTAGTCGGGAATCGGTTGGACTCGTCGGGTCCTAGCGTGAAGAGCCGATCATCGGATCCAGCAAAGGAGATCAGAACGCGTTGCGAACGCAGAATTGCCCGCGCTATCGGTGATCGTAGTTCGCGAACATCATTATGGAGCTAGCATAACGTTCTTTGTTGTTCCTGGTCGTCGCGGTCCCGCGATCTTCGCCGAGTCGCCATCATCCTCCGACTCCGAGCTCCTCCGTTCGCCTCGTTTCGCCTCGATCCTCTCTTTATTCTTGTTCTTTAGCGACGCGTAACGAGAGATCGTGTTTTCTTTACGCTTGACGGGCCACCGGCACCCTGTTGCCCATAACTCACTCCGCCGCGGAATGCAAAGCAGCCTCGTTTTCATGGAGCCCGATGTCGCATCACCTGCTTCGAGGAAGCGGATACACGGGAACGATGGAAACGTTCCGCGGCGATGGAGAGGGTTCGATGGTCGCCGGATGACGGGCAAAAACCGCTGGTTCGTTTGATCGAGAGGTATATCCCGGTGGTAAATTATCGATCTTTGATGGCGCGTTTAACGAATGGGGATTAGAGGCGAGTGTTGCGCGGTTTTTGCCGGGATTTGAAGAGTACTTCCTTTTTATGGGTACGCTCGCTTCTCGTACCGCGGACGTGACTATAGAGGGAAGTGGACGCGATCTTTTTTTGTGGATTCGCCGCTTGATGACTCTGTTAGACGCGGTTTTTGTTGTTTATGCTGAGTATACGGTTTTTGCGGTGCACTGCTAGGCGATACGCCGGGGACAGCGAAGTTACGAAGACATTGATAGAACGTGATTATGGGAAGCTGGGTTCTATATTTACTCGTGTGTTTACATAATAAACACAGTGGAGTCTTCGGGAAGCAGGATTTGTTGTACACATTCGAGTCAAAGTTTTCTTTAACCGGTTAATTGTGGAATTTAGCCGGAAAAACCTCTGGTTCTGCGCGCAGTAAAATCGAAAAATGGAGCGTGCACTCGTCGAACGCAGGAAGAATGCGCGTAGAGTATATTTTAATGGAAGATCAAAGCGAAACGAAGAAGAATTAGGTGTTTATGTGAAAAAATAAAGAATTCATCGCTGGAAGAATTAGTACCATATCAAGCTTTACAATGACGTGTATACTCGTCACAGTTAACTGGTTGAGGTTCGATATTCAAAGAATCTTCGCACGAAAGTAAACTTAACCCGTTGCACTCGAGAGGTGACTCAACCATTCGATTCGATATAACAAAATTACAATGTTTTATAATATTAAGTTTCGTAGAATGCATCAATATGTGAAACATTCATATAAAATAGCTTTGTTCCTTAATATACTCTCATTACCTCGTTTCAAATAGTATCGTCTATGTCTCATCGTCGAATATTTCTAGTGAAGACGTTCATGTCATTCAAGTTTAACCCTTTGTGGACGTCGACATTTCGACGAGATGAAATGTTCATATTTGCAAGACTAAGTCGCAGACAAATGATTTAATTACTCGAACAGCAAGAAATTAACACGTAGTTCCCTTTTTTCCTATTAATTAAGCAATTGATGTATAATTTATCTTTATCTCTTGAAGGTGTACATTTCAAAGAATCTTCGTCAAAGGATCAATCCTTCATGGAAAATTTCAATATTTAGAGATCGAGTATCAACCGAAGACTTCGCGTTCCAACGCATTCCAATAATCTTCGAGACATCAAGCTCTAACCGGGCCGGAAATAATTGTCGAAACGTTCACAAAACGTTCGGAACCGTTTCCAGCGTACACCAGACGCTCCAGGAATATGCTCCGCGCCCGCAATAACTTCGCCTCTCGCGTACGTTGACATTTGCTTCTCGGGCAGCGCGTCGAGAGGAGCCTAGCCAGCCGTCCCGCGGGGTTCGTTAGGAATTCCGGCATAAATGAAACTCGTTGTCGCCGTGGAAACGCTCCGGGTTCTGGGAACTCGAAATACTTTCTTCTTTTCTCTTTGTCCCGCGGAAAGAAAAAACCGGCGCGGCGGCGGCGGCGTTGATCATCGCCGCCGATACGACGCGAACGGAGAAAGACAGAGACAGAGAAAATTGCGCAGTCATAGCGATGGAAAGTTTCCGATGTCTGGCTCGCGCGCCGAGTTTCACGTGGAATTAGCTCTCTTAGGCTACGGTTACGCTGCTCGCGGATCCGCGCGCGCTTCCGAATTGCTCGTTCGAACTGGATGATTCACGCTGATTGCGTATTTCGACGAGCGGCTCGTGTTTCTGCTAGACACGTCGCGCAAAACGAATTTCACTGATTGCTATTACTTTTTTCGGCAATTCATTATCGAACATTCGATCAACCGCTAACCCCGTTCACTGTACCACAACTGCACTCGGTGAAATCGTTGTGTCGTACTCATATTTTTCAGCGGAGCTATTCAACGACATGTACGATATTCTTTTGTAACTTACGAGAGAACACACGTGAATCAAGAAACGAAGCTTCTGTTTAACCCCTTGCCTTACAATAACGTGCCATTCTCGTGATAAAGATTTTAAACCAAATTTAACGAACACATTACCGAATTCTTGTGAAATTAAATATTCTTTTGTTATCAGTTGCCATACTTTATACCAAACAGACACCTAGATTCCTTTTGATTTTCAAAGAATTATTAATGATAAAGTAGTTGTATCGATCATAGCTGAGAAATAAATCGTAAGGCTAACTACTTCGCATATTAGTGTATTATAGAAAGTTCAGTATTGTATATAATTCAAAGGGTTAATAATCTACAGATCTACCCCTTGCTCTAGAGTAGTTTCCGTAGACACACTAGTATTTATCGTACACTTTATTGTACTGTCCCTAGAATAACAAGAGTTGCCAGCTCATGCATCAGTTCTCAATTTTCAGACGTCGGAGACGATTTTCGGGGCTAAATCTTGACGCCACGGACGAATAGTCTAGCAATTTATATATATCCAATGTAGCCTTATTATTCCTCGTTTCAACGAACCGTGGGGCCAACGATTATTTCATTTAGATTTCGAGAAGACCGCAGAACGGCCGTGGCGAGGCCGTTCGAACGGTCCGCGCGAGCGATTCCTCCCTCTCCTTCGTACGTACGCGCGCGCGAGCTCGCGCCTCGTCGTCCCAAATTGAATCAATTGCCACTTATGAAATAACGCCCGGCCGAAGTTACATAAACGAGCGACAAACGCCGCGCTAACTTACCTAGTCGACTTTGCTCGCACGTTTTCTTCGCGTTTCATGATTGTCCTCAATTGCGACCGGCGGAGCCGCCGCTAGCGCTCTAGCGTGGACCGAGCCGAGCCGAGCCGAGAGCCGGCCGCGGAACGCATGAAACGGCATTTTCTATGGGTTACGTAATGGGAGCTTGACATTTATTTACCTTTCCCCGCCGCGGTTTACCTGTAATTGCGCGCGGCCGGTTACGCGGCCCGCGCAACCCTCAAACTGCAACGGCAATCTTACATTGATAACATTCCGGGAGCGGCCATTGAGTTGCGTCACCGGCGCGAGCGCGGATGGCGGCGAATCCTGGAAAGTGGGGGAGGCTCGCTTTTAACAAGGGAGAACGGTTAACCGGGGAGAATCGGTTGATTCGTTGATTATTGCCGATGACGTTCGTTATCTCTTCTTCTTCTCGTCCCATTGATTTATTGGAAGATTACGTGTTTGTCATTGAAAATCTATTTTACTCGGTTTCATTGTTGCCCCGGCCATTTCTTTAATAGACCGATCGATTGCGCGTAGGAAAAATTGCGGGAATTGGTAAAAATTATGTTATTAGAGTGTATATTGAGCTGTCAGGCGATATAATTCGAAATGATCGGAAATAGAGTTGTTTTAACTTGTGAAACGTTTATTCGATGCTTCGATTGGGGTGATTGGTTGACAGACGAAGGAGCTGTACTTTCGTAATTTCGGTAAAGAGTTTATCGCGAGAACAAGAACATCGAGGAATATTTCTTTTGACAGTAGGTTAGACAGTTTGTCGGTGTGTTACGTATGGAAATTGGATATTTATCGGTGAACACGCTGACGGGACAGTTTTGAAACGTGTTTTCGTATATGCAACGAAATCGGCCGATATCACAGAGGCACCGTCCCTTGTTAGTCACCGCTCGAATAGCTAATTTTCGTTAATTACTCGATTTATCGCGGCGGGCACGTGAGCGCGTTTAAGTGCAGGCCCCCGGTGGTTTACCGATGAATCACAATGACTCTTTCTTTCTTTAAATGCAGATCATTCGGTGCTCCCGACGCGAAGGATATTAAAGAGGATCATTTAATGGCTCTTCAGAACGTCAGTGTATTTAATTAACATTTGTAATGCGGATATTTAACCGTGACTCACCGATAGAGCGGACGGCGAGCGGTTCGCCACGTTGCATCAGCTATTTAAACAAATTTTCAAACGCTTGATTCATTTATTAATACTAAACCGGCTGTTATTCGGTTTGTTAGTCATTAGATTTAACTGTTTACTCACGGGTGAGTCTTTATTGTGCAAACAGTGTACGATTTATTTTAGACGCGTGAATTGAATGGAAGAAATCAAATGAATATTCTACTGTTAATGTTGAAGTTCGCGGTGCAGCCGTAAACTGTTTTTAAACTGGCTTTGCCTGTCCGAGAGGGAAATAAGACGGGAAGCAAACAGGGAAATGTAACTTGCCGCTTCGGAAACTATTATACTCGCAGAATTTTTTATAATTGTTATCTTGTATTATTCAGCAGAGCGAAAGTTGCAGTGCTGTTTTCTGAAGACTTACCTTATTGCTTAACATTGAAGAAAATGGCAGAACTTTCTCAATAATTTTGTTTATTTCAAATTACTTCTGATCAGTTATGACTGCGTTGCAATGAATTATATCTTGCCTCCTTAAAATAAATTCACCGATCATTTTATGTATACGTTTGTTAAGTTTCAAACTATTCGTTTCAGTTTAAGATAGAATTCTATTCGATTGCATAAAACAATTACCATGCAATTAATGCGGAATCCTTCAGAGTTAACTACGAGAGAAAATAATATAAGCGATTCGTGTGGGAAATGCAATAAACATCCGAAGAATTTGCATCGAAGTTGCAAGAAAAATCTACTTCCTTCGTGATAAGGTTCCTTACATTAAATTGAACATAAAAACTCGTTACATACTACTGGCGTTTTCCCCTTATCGCGTCTCATACATCCGTGTAAGCCACGCTGCACGAAATGATACATTGTAGAAGCTAATTAAAGTCGATCTTGTAGATCTTTCATCGCAGTTAATAACTACTATATTTGCACAGCGATTAGACAATTTCGTAGAAACCAGCAAATCATTCATGTACGGTTGTTATTAAAATTATCGTCGATTTGTCTGTCGTAATCATTTATCCTCGACACAAAGTTTAGAGCCGCAAACATGTCAAGCCCGTGGAAGAGCCAACAGTATAAATGTTCGTAAAATTTGATGGGATTTAATTCATCGAGTGATTTTCGTAAGACGGGGCTAATTACCGGAATAAATAATTATTGTAAACACGCCCGGTGTACACTCTGACGCAGTGGTTCTCAACTTGAAATGCCTGAAAAGTCGCGCCGAATATTTAATTTCTACAACGTAAACATCAAATTACATTAAACGCTTCGAACATTAATAAAACATTTGATACGTTGATTCAAGCAATTATCGTGTCCTGCGGCTTTTCACTGTAAACGCGTGAATTTCGTAAATCTAAAGTAACCGTAATTGTATTAACAACAAACGTTCCGCCAATGAGGAATTCTTTTTCATAATTTACACGGATCACGAACTTTTCGAAGCGAAGAATTACTCACCCATAATTCTCAGTGCGATGCGTATTCATCGTTCTAGGGTCAAGAGTCAAACGGAACGTATCAAAAGTATATCTCTCCTTTCTTTCGATTGTCCGTGGCACGCCATCCGGTACGAATCTTAATCTGCCGGTGATTCAGTCGGATGAAACTCGCCTCGTCTCGCTAGACTGACTTTTATTGCTCGAATCTGCTGTGTTTTCGACCAAGACGCCCGGTGTTTCTTTTCGCGAACCGTTGAAACGCGCGGCTCTCGAATAATTCGTGCCGATTCGACCGTACGCGCGACTGCTGTAAACGGCAAGAATCATTCACCCCAGTCCACCTTTCGAGCAGTTGCGCTATTAATATTTTCTTCATTAAATCGAATAAGAACCGTGCTCGTTTGCGAAAGGAATCTCAATTTTTCCCATAAATCTGTTCACATCGCGCTTCCTTGATACGCTCTGAAATACGAGTCTCGCCTCCTCTTGTCCGATAAAATGGAAAAGTGTCCGGTAGACAATTGTAGCTTCTCAGAGGTGAGCGAAACAAGTTTCCAGATAACTATACCACATAAACGTAATTACATAAGTGCCGCAGTCGTCAGGTGTGTGTCTAAAAATATCAGGTGACGACAATGTGGGCGTTAATTTATACATTTCTACAGCGAGGATCGTAATTAAAAACGACGATTTATCTTTTACTCGAATCGCTCGGATCGTTGCTCTGCGATGAACCTAAGCGTTTGTCTTCAGTGCAATTAACATTCGGATTATTTTTGATTTCTGACGGGAATATTTTTATTTAGACAAATCGAATCTTATTCTCCGTAAAAGAGTATCCTGGTGAAACGACGACGAAAATGATAAATTCTCAATTAACGCAGGGTAAGGATATATTTTTTTAAACAATATCCTTTCACGTTACACTTGTTGATTTCGTACGAGCGTTCGCAGGTTAGGGGGAGACTAGAAACCGTAAATAAGGTTCAGCATTAAAGCGACGTGCAGGAATTTAAATACCAATATTATTACTCCATATCTTTTGACAGTGGAGAGTCGATTAAATTCCGAGTACCCCGAAGCGGGATATCGCACTAACACAGAATCCGGCGAGTGACCAGGCCGTTTCTAAAAGATAAGTGTGGCAATAACCTAACTTTATTTCCGCGGGATTGTTCAAATAATGAGGCATAGTCACGTCCTATAAATTCTTCGGAAGATCTCGCTGTGCAACAATAACCGAGAGATTACCATCGTTCAGGTATGAAAATAATTGGAATGCGACGCGCGGAATGTTTAAAATGTAATGAGGAGGGGAATCGTTCGAACACCTCCCTCGATAAAGATATTTATTGAAAATATCTCGGCGGACTAATCATTAGACCCCGGAATTTCATGCGTTTACGGCGCATAATAATCTTCAGAAACGAATAAAATACAAACTCTAGTAAAACTTAATACAACTTCGCGTTTACGACGGAAATTAAATTTTATTTTACATCGGTCCCCACGCGCGCCTCCCCGCAGAAAGCGTGTACTCCTATAAATTCCCGCGGTCCTGATGATCATTTTTCAACCACTTTATCTGGACACTTTTTACGATTAATGAAGCGTGAAAAATACAGATCTCGGTTGAAGCGGAGTAACGCGGTTGTTAATCGCCGACGAAATGTTGCGTTCGCGAAAAATACGTCGTCCTACAAATGCAATGCTCTCCGAACCATTCATCTTGCCCGTGTAATATTTTATTCTAATCCCACCGGGGAAAGGGGCTATTACTTCTTACTGAATTATCGAACATCGTTGTAATAATATTCACCGGCAAGTAAACGGTTTAGTAATTCAAGAATCGATACGGAAAACACTAAACGTTGCACTTTCTGCCACTGCGCTTCAATTATTATTACCGAACCGTCAGGAACCGTTGTAATTATCTAAACAACCTCTTGCTAATTCTTTCTGCTTAAGTATTTCAAAAGTTGAAAAGCTACAACACTCTCAAGTTATTGTAACAATGTCTAAACAGTGTTTCATCCGACCATCTGAAGCTCTCAGGAACCGTTATCGTCGATTCACCAAAAATTCCTCTGTTTAACATCTTTCTCAGTAACGTCCAAATGATCCTCTCCACTCGCAACACGTAATCTACCGTCTATAGTCTGGCAAGAATCATTGCATCGCCGTGCATGCGCGCGTCAAAGCTAATTTTCGTCCGTCCCGGCGACACGCCATTGCTGCGGCAATGGCGCACCAAGAAAATTGCCCCGATGCCTGCGCGATAAAAGTGGCGAACGTGCCGCTGGGTACCTGGTACTCGCTCGATCGGTCGCGTTCGAGTGACTCAACGTCGTCTTTGGCCTCTGCTACACACGGTCGTTGCGAGTACCTTGTCATTCCCATCCCTGCATGCAATTTCGGTAAATTAGCACCTGACCGGCTCGGCAAACTTTCGCGATGCCCCCGCGAACTCGGCTCGTTCTTCTGGACACCTAGGACACCGGAGTCTCAACAGCTCGGTGAAACTTTCCACGCGCCCTCGTCTGTGACGAGAAATTAGGAATTATTGTTTGGAGAAAGCGATTCGCGAAGAGGAAAATTTTGAATGCCGTGTGAACCGATTCTTGGATTGCCACATTGCTGCTCGAGGATGTGGAAACTCGGGTCTGTAGACGTGACGATGACACAAGGACGAGTCGGACGAAGCTGGTTGCTTGGTGAAACTGTCTGTGGGACACGTGGCCTCGCGGGTGTTAATTCATATGATGATTTTTAGGCGATGTATCTCGTTCCTCGTAATGAACCACCTTGGATTTCTTTTTCGATGAATCGATTTGTTCATCCGAATGCCGATATAAGTCCAGCAGAATTTTAAGAAATTTCGATTTATGAATATTGACTGTTGACGTTTATAGCGTTTTGCAATCTCGCTTAGTTGTCGCAGTTTACTCGTCTTTCAGCGATGCAGACGTTGGATTGATTATCCTTTAATATCCGGTGTGTTATTATCTATGACTATTTTTAAATATCGTTGATAGTACGGTATCTCTGTTTGATCAGTTTTATAATCTGCTGACTATCAGTTTATGTCGAGTCCTTACTCAAAACAGACAATGGCGTACAGTGTTTTCAGTGACTAACGCAAGTAGAAATAATGAGTAACGAACTGGAGATGTTATGCCACTTGAACGATAAATACAATGATTGTCGTAATCACTGTTTGAATCTAACAGCAATTACATTCTGTTTTGACTAAGGTTTTCCAAAGTAAATTTTATAACTGACTATGGAGGAAACATATAGGGATATTATAATAGTTACAAACGATGTTGATGGTATCAAATTGAAGAAGTTGCACGGGCAAGTATCTATTGCAGCTACGCAAATAACAAAAAATTCGGTCTTTCGTTCGGTTAAAACGAACGGTCTATAAATTTCGCCGAACGACACTGCTGCAGAAGTGCTACACAAATTCTACTGGCTGGTAGTAATTAAATTCTACGTTGAACTAGGACGACAGGGCAAAGCGAATGGCGGGAAAATTCGAACGGATCGCGTAATCCCCGAGAAATCTGCACTCACGAACGACGCCACAATTATACAACATCTCTGTCAGTTAACAATAGCAATGTACTTGTGTTTTTTTTTGTTGTTGACTTCGTGAATAAGCAGATTCGCTTGTCGACGAGTTACGTTTCCTGAATAGATAGTGGCCGGTGAGTAGTTATATAAAAACTGGGGAAGTTCCTTCGCGGAGATTGAACAATGCTGGAGCCGGGAATATACTGTACAATTCAAAAAGACAAACACTGATTTTTATGCATTATAATGATTATTCTCATTGTGAACTATTTAATGCGTTATTTCATTCCACAAAAGTATGGTATTCAGCTGCTCTATTCTCAGAGATGTATCTCCTTTCCCGACAAGATGGCGGATAGAGACTCGACCGAAACCCTTGGTCTTCGCGTCACCGCCGTATCTAATACTTTATACATCGAAAAACTGTATTGTTCGAGTTAGTACTATGTTTAGAACTTCCAAAATTACTACTGAAGACGATCGTAACAAGTCGAAGCCACGAATTTTGTAACTGTTCTCTGATAAATTGAATTTTACTGTTTACATGGTTCAGATTACGAGCTCTACGGGTATTATGGTTTCAATTTTACTTTTTATAAATTTAAGATATCGGAAAGAAGTGCCATTCGAAACACGCGATAATAAACAATATGAAGGTTTACTGGGAGCAAAGTAATGTTCATCTTAGATCGAATTCGAAATAAACCGTGCAATATTAATTTCAGTTTCCCCGAATTCGAACGCATGTTTTCTTCGACTTGTGTATTATTGAACGCTACGAAGTTCCAATTGTTTTTCTCACCCCCGGCAAAATTTAGAAAATAATCGCGGTACACCGAGCTCACGAGATGGCGGTTTATACAGAAAATGGCAGCTTTACGGCGCACGATTCGTCCCGCGCGGTCCGGCGTCATACATTTATTATTTAAACGCGTGACGATTTATTTTCGCTATCGATGGAATCGTGACCGCTGCGCAGAAATTTACGCGCGTGCTTCCGTTCGAGGAAAACATCCTCTTGCCGTACGTGATCCCAAATCGAGTTAACTTATTTGCATAACTTATCGAACATTCTGTGCCGCCGTTCATGGGGCGGTATCCTTTTCCATTGGATTTCGATTTAGATCGATACGATATCGGTACACGAAGCCATCGGAATTGGTTCGTCATTCGTTGAAACGGAAGATGCTTCCGATTGAGTATTACTCCTCGGTGAATGGTAATTTTTTATAATTAAATTGCTCGATAAGCGATCGATAGACGGCGGGTTTCATGAATTTTGTTTGCCTCTAACGAATCGTTACTATCCACTAATTATGTTGCATCTGATTAAATTTCCTGATAGCTTTATCATTGTACAATGAGAATTATCCCATTCTTATCTCGCGATATTAGTATATTAAGTCCTCCACGCATTCGTCATTATTCAACCTTAGCGTACAGCCATGTAAGATCAATCGAATTACAATATCCTTAAGCATTGAACTCCAAAGGTATACAAAAATTGCATCAACAACTGCAGTAGCCCCATTATATCCACACCCCTGTAACATAAGTGTCAACAACGACATTATCATACGAGAAAGGTTCAAATTACCAACACCGAACTCCCGTACCCGTCCCGGAGCCTCAATCGAACAGTCCCAACAAAATCCAGGCTCGCATCAATGAATCATCCCGCAGCCTCTCGCGCGATACAGACAACCAGTATACTAATTTCCCGAACTCCTGCTTGTTAAGGGGTCCAGAGCAGAAAGAGCGATAGAAAGAAAGGGTAGAAAGATACCTGGGACGTCGAGTGGTAATAGGGGATGCGGCGGAAGAGGGAGCGAGAGGAAGGGGTCGCGAGAGAGACGGGGCGAGATGGAAATCACGAATAGAGGGGCAAAGGGTGGACGAGATGGAACGACAGGAGGAGAGATGGAGTGGGGCGGATAAAGGGTGGCTGCGGGGGGAGTTGGAAGCGTGATAGGGGCGGTAGGAACCGGCGGTGGAAGGGTGGGAACGCGAGATAATGGTGAAACTGGTGGTAGGGGGTTATGTTGATAGGGGATGAGGAATGAAGGGGGGTGGAAGGAAGAGGAAAAAGAGGGTCGGAAAGGAAAGGGGAGAGCCGCGTGCCCCAAGCAGCAGCGGCAGCAGCAGCAGCACCCAGGCCTGCCTGGCTCGTCGTCGCTCTTCGGATCCTCTGGGGGTAGGGTTGGAGTTGAATCGTAGCCGTCGCGGGTTGGTCGAGTCGGCGGGCCAGGTCGTTGTGGTGGTAGGACTGGTAGGTGTGCGTCGGGGTCGCGAATCTCTCTCCTCGACCATTCCACCTCGGCGATCCATCGAAATAGAACGCGGATATCGTTCCGATCCGCGGGGTTTTAAGAATTAACGGGGGAAAGTAACCCCCGGGCCGTTTAACCGGCAGACTAAATTCGGAAACTGGTCTCCCTCCCTTGGATACGAGGGTCGGGGAACTGCGGGAACGCGCTCGTACCAATCTATCGGGGAAGACGCCCCTTGTTTTACGATTCTCCGCTTTCGAAAATATGATGGGAGTCGCTTCAAGGGAGGCGGGTTGGTTTATCTTATTTTCTGTTTGCATCTGGGTATGTTACACTAGATTCTGCTGGAGACTGCTTTGTTCTCGAAGATTTGGAATGTTCGATTTCCTAGTGATTACTGTTGGAATTTACTATAGGGGATGAATATTCGGAAGCATTTGTTTAAGTTGAAAAGAATTGATAATATCCCTTGCCGTACAATGACGAGTGGGACTCGTGATGAAGATTTCTAAACTAATTTAACAAGAATTAATATTGTTCATTACCCATGGCAGCAAACAACTATTTTGCTATTATCAACGTATTCAAATCAAATTTCCACCTGAAGTAGAATGGAAAAGTTTGTTGTATTTCTTACAAACTGTCGATAGTAAAATATTACACGGGCTTAGCGAAAGTAAATAGTACGCCAAGGGGTTAATATTTATCCTTGGATGGAACATTGGCACACGATTCTATCTTGATACTACAAGGTGTTAATCTGATCGAGTAACCGTGACTGATTTACTCGTTTAATGTTGATTACGACTAAATTTTAGTCTTACTAATATTCCGCCCAAGTTTACTACTGTTTGTCTTATTTGGAACGCAGAGGCACGGTAGTTCGTACCAGTGCTTTTACGAGCGTTCAGTTGAACGGGGGTGCAGCGACAAAATTAGTCCAGACAAACGGAGTCCAACCGGTGTTCACGAAACGTCCATTCATACCCATCGAGGAAGTCCGGCGAGCGGCGTGGGTTGTCCGAGTCATCGGATATTTTATGCATGGAATTCCCAGACGTCGGAGGCTGCAGCCGCGTTTTTAACCGTTGCCTCTCTCGATCGTCCGCGTCGGTTATTATTCGTTGCGCGTACCGAGGAACCAAGATATCATCTCGACGAGAGAGGAGACAGGAAGCTAGCAGCGCAAACACATTCCTCGCCGTGATTTATTTCGGCGAATTCCTGACCGTTTACGAACGCTCGGCGGCCGCACAATACGCGAGCCGAGCGTTTGTCCTCGCGCCATTCTTTCTTATCGATCTTATCGATCGTTTCCCGGGAAAATCGTCCAGCGAACGAGGAAACAATTAATGAAGCTATCTTCTGCGGTCACGTTCGCTTAAATTTACTGTTGGCCAATTAACTTCTGTATCGTGCCACTGAATCAAACATGCCCGCCTGAAGTTGAATTCGAGGAGTATCAACGTTATTTAATTTCTCTCAATTAACATCAGCTCCTACGAGCCACAAAATAAATCTTCAAACCACCTAAACTTTAAAGACACGAATACTAATCAACAGCAAGAGGCGATTCTGTCATTTGATTGAACGCAACAGAATTATCAAACGAAAAATTCAATACAAAACGTTGAATAAGATACTAACACATGAAACAAATAAAACAACTCTGCCCCATAGTTTATGCAAAATGTTCCTTAACGTAAATTGCAAATAATATTAACCCTTAGCACTCCAGATGGTTTTGCAATCTATCAGCAACTGCAACTAATTTTTAGTATAGCGAAAATTATAAATGCTATAACATTTTTTAGATCTTTCATTTTCCTTAGTACAAAATTTGGATGAAAAATCTAATAATTACAGATTAGTTTCCTTAAGATTCATTAAAACATCTAATATTATTCCCGGTGCAATATTGGAGTCTACAGAGTTCAAAGGGTTAATACTTCCTCGGAAAATAATGAATGTTTACAACGAAAAATATCGTCGAGTCAAAGGGTTAATCACTTACGCAAACTTACCCAAGAGACTCACCCCTAGAATCACTAAAACGTTCCAGATTTCCATCTAATTCTTAAACAAATCACCCTGCCGCCGCTCATTCATCGCCGACCAGTCGAAACCCTAATAAACACCCTCCCACAATTCCTGCGCAAAAATAGTTCGCCCGGTGTAACTAGTTCCACTGTTAGCACGAGGAACTCCGTAGCTCTCCGCGGGCACCGGCGCCCACATGAAACGGTAACGAAAAGAGTTCGGAATTTCGTGGGGATATCGGAGCCCGTGTGCCCCAGTCTTGTTCCCTACAGCGACAGCTCGATCGATATATGGCGACGTTGCTGAGCGTGAACCCTGGAGCGCTCGCACGCGCGTCGCTACGCTCGCCGGGAAACTTTAGTCCCCTGTCCCTCTTCCGCGAACGCCGGCGGAGGTGGCCCGGCGCGGTCAATACTTGCCCGCCGCCAATTATGCACAGCAGTTTCCAAGCCCTTTATATCCCAGAAACGTTTGCCGGTCGACCTTGTATTTATTTACGTATCGAAATATATCGCGGGCAGCAGCCAGCCTCTCCTGTTCCTCCTGCTCCTCACTCTTCCTCTCCCTCTCCCTCTCCCGCGCCCTCTCTTTTCTCTTTCTCTCTCTTTTTCCCCGTCAGAGCAGCAGCAGCAGCAGCAGCAGGCGGCCGGGGGATTCCGGTTTTGTATGTATGTGCTGTTCGAGGAGCGCTCCAAGTCGAGTACCGGTACTCGAGATTGCGTGAATTTTCCGCCGCCACCGCCGCCTCCGCCAGCCTGATGAAACAAAAATAGACGGTGTGCGCTTGATTTTTCCAGCGACCGGAGAGAGAAAGAGGGAAAAACCGGCGGAACGCCGGGGCGAGACGCGGAGGACCCCCGACGCCGCGCGACGCGCTTATAGGGTAATCCCCGAGCGGCGGCTCGCTCTTTCTTCGTTTCGCCACCCTCTATTCGGAGGCCCTCTCTCTCGCGTCGAGCATCATTTCGATTATACAGGGCGCGGTAAAGTTCGTGGACCAGTGATTCATCGCGACAGCAACTTTCGGGGTAGCTTCTCTCGTTTCCGGTCGTGCTCGGTCCGTTTCGGCCGGCGAAGACTTGCGGCTGTAGAGACTAGTACGCTGTAATGGACGCGGGTTATTGGATGGAGGCATTCGAGGACTTTTCTCGGACGTGTAAATGGAAGTACTCGTTTGCTCCTTATTGGGGATGCTTAACCCTTTGCGGAAGATTCTCTGAGCTATACGAAACCTTTTGTAGATTCTGCCAAAGACATCGAATGCCTAAATAATGTGGAATCAGGAAATTATCACCTATTTCTTAATAACTTACTCAGATGAAGATGAAACAGATTATCTATATCTACAAACAGTTACTAGACTTTTTACGATTGTAGATTCCTGATCCTAATTTCTGCTGATCGAACAAATGTCCATATTATTAGTATTAACACACTGTTGACCGATAATTTTACACAGAAGCTATCATCGAGTGAAACAATCTAAATCAACTTTAACCCTTTGCGGACGGAGATTCCATAAAGTATAGGAAACCTTCAGCAGATGAAGTTGAATTGCCTATCCATTGCTTAATTAATATAAAGACAGGAAATTACGTACTGATCTCTTGCTGTTCGAGTAATCAAATCATTCGTCCAAAGAGTTAACACTAGAATTACCGAGCATTTAACCCCTTGAAGCATTATTTACTTGCCGAAGGAAAGCAACGAAATTTTCCATTCTACTTTAAGCGGAAATTTAATTTCAACATAATGCGTCGGTAGTAGCGAAATAGTTTTTCACGTTG
This sequence comes from Nomia melanderi, assembly GCF_051020985.1. Taxonomy (NCBI): domain Eukaryota; kingdom Metazoa; phylum Arthropoda; class Insecta; order Hymenoptera; family Halictidae; genus Nomia; species Nomia melanderi. The sequence continues at coordinate 12,291,159 of NC_135009.1, forward strand.
ATCCGTGGGCAATTAACAACGTTGGTTTTTGTTAAATTAATCGAGAAATCGTCACGAGTCTCTCTCGTCATTGTATGGCAAGGGGTTAATGTGACTAGTATGTAATCCCTATAAAAATTGTAACATTAGATTATTTTCAGTTTCTTTGAACACTCGTTACAGTGTTCAAGTGAAACTTTCAAGATCATTTCGAACATTCAATGCCTTTAAGATTTCAGTACGAAACAAAGAAGTCGGAACCAGTCATTTTGACTTACGGTAGTAATTTCTAAAGTTTTTTAGTTTAGTTTTTTAGTTTTGCTGCTTTTGTTTTGGTTTGATCGAGGGTGGACCGTCGCTGGGTGTGTTCGTGATTTGTGAGGTATTTGGTGTGTATTCGGTGCAGATTTTGAACTGTTCGGAGGTGGGAATGAGGGATGATGAGAATTAGAATTTGAGAGGTTAACTTCGTAAGCTGCAGTTTCCACTTGGAAACTCACTATATTCGAATTGTACGGAAATTTTGTGAATATGGAACTTTTCAATTACACGTCCGTGAATCACGGAAGTATTCGAACGTTTCCAAATGCTTCACCTGGTATATAGACATTCAGACTGTAGTTACATTCTGTCCCCATATATCTTCCTGTTTATCAGTAATAAACGTCCTACGAACGTAGGCTTTATTCCCACTACTAAAATAGTCGTAGAAGTTAAAAAATAGCCCGTTGTCATAATACAATCATAAATCTTCAGCATTATATTATAAAACCGAGTTTATTCAAATTCCTCGAATATTTGCTACAGGAATAAATAGAACATGCAAAGACCGTTCGATCGGATTATTTAAATAAAACTCCTTCCATTCCGTTCCGCAAGCTTCCTACATACCAATAAAAATCGAAATATCTTGGGTTTCGATTTCTAACTTCGCCGAACGTGCTCGCGAACTTCAAAATACCAAAATCCTCTGAACCTCACAACCTACTTGCATTTATCTTTTCGATTCCAAACACCGTACACCCAAGCGAACACGAAAACTCGGTAGCCACTCGGAGAACCTGTAGCCTCAGTCAATGAAAAGTAGCCAATTTTCGTCAAAATAATCATTACATCATTAGCACCATTGATACCTAACGAAAGAAAAGATATATTTATAAAAATAAATACATATCAAATGAGAAAATCTGAAATCAACATTTCGCACAGAACATTTTCGTAAAATTACATAACTCGCCACTAATACCAATTTCATTAATTAACACAATGACTGTCACGGTGGTCACCGGTGACCAGAGCTCCAAAATTCCTTAAATACGACTACAATAAGAAAACTGATGTCGAATAAAAATATTTAGTAACACTATAACCAGTGTAACATGTGTACTGTGATACCGAGTCATTAATAATTATTTCTAATACCATTTGCCTTCGTTATGAAAGAATATTACACGAAACGTTCGAAATCCTCGAACTGATTTCGAATAACAATACTTAACCTCTTGACTTACAACAACGTACGAGACTCGTGAACATTTCAAATAGGTTGTAACAAACATAAATACCACTCAATTCCTTCGAATTCAAATGAAATATTAATCTTCTGTTGTTATATTCTAGATCAAACCTAGACGTAGAATATACATAGAATTTTTATCTGTTTACAACAAATTATTACTGATGAAATTGTTGTATCGATCACAGTTGAAAAGTAAATCATAGGGTTATTAACACTAGAACTACCGTACCAGTCAAAATGACTGATTTCGATTCTTTCGTTTCGCAATTATTGATATCTTCGAAGCATTGAATATTCGAAATGATTTTGAAAATGAACAGTTTCATTTGATTACTACAATGAATGTCTGAAGAAACTGAAACTTTTTGAACTCGAGGGCTCCGGAGCAGAGCCATTGAAAATTCATCATTACAAACTGTGAAACTATTATTAAATATATTATAACACTTACATCTACAATCGATAAAAAACAATGAAATGTATCTATGACTTCTTTTCATACGCGTATCGTTTATTTATATGTTAACATACTTTTCCTATTAACACGTTCCACGGAAACTTTGTTTATATTTTGCTTATGAACTGCATTGAGTTTCAATAAAATAATAAATTATATTCAAGTTTGTCATTTTTATACATTTTGATGTTGCTTCTTTGTTTCCATTGCTTCGTAACGTATACCGACTCCGATCCATTAAAAATATTTTCCTACAAACATTGGCGTACACGTGGTACACGTGGCACGGAACGTGTTAAAATTGCTTTGAATCGCTGATAACACCAACGAGAAAAAGTTCCGAGCGCAAAGGGTTAACAGACATTCGATCCAAACGAGATCGGTCCCAGCCGGGATCGCCTTATCACCGGCGGCCATCCACAATTCCCGGCCACCCGTTATCCGGCGCAGCGTCGTGTCGGTTACCTCGTAACAAGGCTAGTTTGCACAAGTGCGAATAAGAGGCGTCAGCCTAGAAAATGAGCGTCGGCGGTGCGGCGCGATAGATTTTTATTTATCGGCGCGGCACAGGTGGCCACGCTCGCCCGTGAAGTTCGCAAGGGCAGGTATGGCCGCGGCGAGCGACGTGGCCGGGGTTAGAAGCGTGTGCGCGCGGCGAGGAGAGCCGCGTCCGTACACCGGCACCGTCCATATCCGCCGCGACCCAGTTTTCCGCCGAGGAAACTATGTGGAAAACATTTTCCGAACAGACGCGCGCGGCAGGACTTGCGTGGGCGCGCAACGAGGAGAGACCTCTCCTCCGCGCCGCTTGCCCTCCGCTCGGAAATTACGCGGCCGGCGCCGCCGTTCGATTCTATTATAGTTTAATCCCGCTAACTGTTATAATACGACCGACGCAACCGTTTCTGCGGATCGGCCTTTCTATAAACGGCCAGCGCGCCCGTAAACATGCATCCTTCGTCGGCCGGTTCCCATGGCGATCGCGGGGAATCCCCGTGTTTCCGAATTACCGGCCGGGGCTCTCCTCCTTCTCCCCTCGGACGGCCGGTTTTTATGGATCGTTCCCGCGGAAATTGCGGGAACGCCGCGCCTTCGAATTAACGAGCGATTCTTTCGCGTTTCGCTCGATCTCGCCGGGCATTCCCATGGAAATCGCGGGGAATCCCCGTATTTTCGAATCAACCGATTCGAGTCCAGCCGTCCGCGAGCGGTCCGAGGCTGGACCGTCGAGTTACCTTGAATCAATGATCGTTGATAACGGAGAATCGCGCTCTCTTTCGGCCGAAGGAGCTCGTGGACGATCGCGGCACCGCGGAACGAGTGCTCGGGGTGAGAACGAAAGATTTGATTACTTCCGCGAATGGCTTCGGTGAATGAGAAATAAAGGTCCGATTAAATTTCATTAGAAGTTTAGCATGCTTCGTTTCTTCCGTATTTTCGTTGCGCCAGTTGGAAACGGGATTTTCCTCTCGGCGTTTCGAGCTACATTTTTCGATATAAGCGGAGTGCGTTACATTCTATTAAAAGTCCGATAGTCAAATAATTCTCGGCGTCGATGGCTCGAAGCGGTGAAATCAATTTCCTAAATCGAAACAAATAGAGGCCATCAGTGGACCATCGAAGTTTGCCAAATTGTCCGACAGACACAATGTCCCGAAAGAGCGATCCGCTGGTTCGAAAATCGCGAATGTTTATAACTTCCGTCGAGCACAATAAAACGGGGAAAACCCCGGCCAATTACCGGCTTTCCCGTTTATTGCCGGCGGTAAAAGCGACAGAACTTTCTCACAGATCCGCCGTCGTGGACGTTGCTCCACGTGGCGCGAGAAATGTTGCGAAACGGCTACGAGAAGAGAAAAATAACATAACGTTAGATGTCTAATCACGGAATTACCTCAAAGTTTGCTTAATTCGCAACGCACCGTCGATTTAAACTGTCCAAGACGCCGGTGTCTTAATCAAGAAAGCGATTACCTCGAGGAAAGCGTATATTCCTTCATCGAGCCATTTTAAACGTATCGACAACGTATCATTACGTTTCGTCGAGGGCATAAATACATTATAAGAGCGGAGTGCGTTATACATAAATTTCCCACTTCTTTGCGTCCTGTTTTTCGCCATGGAAAGATGAGGAGGTTAATTTGTTGGAGAAGTACATATACGAACAAGAGATAAATTACGGTCACTCGTAAACGTCCCTGTACATCCAATAAAAACGCTATTCGTCTTAAAATAGACGCACTCTGTAACAACATGTTCATTTATTAACGCCCGAAGTAACGGCGGTCGTTTTGTAACGAAAAGTTTTCGTTGCACAGAATCATTGGCACAGGTAGAAAGTGAACGAACGCGTTCAACAGAAAATGGCGTCTGTAATGAAGAGTGAACGGGGACATTAACAGGTACGCCTCCGGTACGCGTGGCGATTTACTGTTTTGGGCGTTAATTTATGAAAGGGAAGGATTTAACAGATGTCCCTTACTCTGAACGCCTTTTTAATTGTTAACAGTGACACGCGAATATTACGAAATTCGATTAACGCATTGATCAACACGTTGCATTTGCTATTTCAATTTTTGAGATGCAGAGCAATATAGAATATTGCAAAATTTCGCCGTTTGATTTGACCGAACAAAATGATCAAATTCAGAATTCAATGTCAAATTTTATATAATGACACATGGAACATCGAAATAAAATAGTCAATTTATACAAGGTATTTCTTTATGTTGTAAAACATATTGATATCTCATAAAAAGATAATGAACATTTGTTGAGAACAATATTCTCGAGTGCAAAGGGTTAAAGTTGATTTAGATCGTTTCACTTTGTGATAGCTTCTGTATAAAATTACCGGTCAACAGTGTGTTAACCCTTTGACGAAGATTCTTTGAAATATACAAGACCTTCAGCAGATAAAGCTGAATTACATATCAAATGCTTAATTAATATAAAAAAAGGAAACTTCGCGATGATCTCTTGCTGTTCGAGTAACTAAATCATTCGTCTACAACTTAGTCTTCCAAATACGAAAATTTCATCTCGCCGAAATGTCGACGACACAGACATTGTCGCGATTACATAGATGTTTCGTAACTACTCGATGTATTTTACAAATTTTTTCATTTTCATCCGTCCCTTCACCTTATATGCAAAATTACTTTCCACGCATTTTTTCTACCCCCACATCCCCGTCAGTCAGGGTAGAAAACACCGTCGACGGATCCGACGTCCGGCTGTCCGCCGTTCCTATGGCGTGTCACGGGATCGGATAGCATTGTGCCGTACCGACAAATAGCCTTTCGACGAAAAATAATCGAAACGGAAAGGATTCACGCATCGCGACGTACCTATTGGCATGTCCCGAGACGAGGGGAGAAAAATGTATTCAGAATATCCGACTGCGCGGCCGGCCGTCCATTCATTCGTTGCGTATAGATCGCGTCTCGTTTCGGTTGCTTGAACCGAAGTGTTCCGTGAAACTCATTTACTGGAAATATAATATTTCAGATCGTTGATTCCAAAAGTAATTGAATATTGTACTATCCGAACGAGATCAGCAGCAGGATCCACTTCGTTGCTGCGTACAATCCACTTCGGTGTTACTGGAATCTATTTAGTCGCCGCTAGACAGAGTCCTCTTCGTCGCTACTATAGCATCCACTTTGTTCTTACTAAACAAAGTCCCTCCAGTTTTCACTAGGTGACGCGCATTAAGTTTCCATTGTGTAGAATCGACTTACCACCTGGCCATAGCCGGTACGCCTACGTTTATACTTGCAATCCATACAATTGCTATATTTATATCTATACTCACCATATAGTTGTTCCGTCTATATCTATACCTATGACCCACATAATTGCTACATCTATATCTACGCGTACAGCCCATATAATTGCTACATCCACGTCTATAGCCGGCACAGCTGCTATATCCATAGTCGCCACTTTCTAGAGCTGACTCAGTTTCACCGTTAACCGAGTCCTCTATCGCAACGATGCAATGAAAAATTCATCCGATCTCCCCACGAGGTCTCATCAAATTCCCCGGCCACGCCGGAGCGCAGCCAGCCGATCGCGAGCGGACAATCGTCTTCCATTCCTAAACAAACGGCCGGTCGGACGGCGTCGATATAAACTTGAACTGGGACATGGAAAATTATTATCGCCGACGCGCGCGCGCGCGTTGCCGTTTAGGCGCGCGAACTTTGTAATTTATGCCGCGGCCGTCGATGATGAGTCAAAAGGCCGCTATTCATAATAATGGTGACACGTCGATCGTCCACGAGCGAGCGTCCTCGGCTCTATCGCGCGTCGCCGATCTCGAGTGCCCCCTTCCCACGGATCAAGCGTGAAATCGTAAACGTAACAGCGGTAATTAACGCCGCTCGTTCGCGGGGAGAAAACGAGGACTCGCCGCGATAGGGAAACGTCACGGAATCGACGTCGATCGCGAACGACGAGAGCAGAGGCCGGCTTCTCGAAATAGAACGAATCGGAACCGAGCGCATTCCGCGCCTCGTCCCGGAGAAACACGCGGCGCCGATCGGATTGCTGGATCAGGATCCCGAAACCGGATCTTTCGTGTCCGGCTCCGCCATTTGGACTAGCGGACTCGTAGGTAGATTCTTTTGTCCTTCGATTCGACGTTCGGAACCGATCTTTTGTCCGAGGATCTTCCTCCTCGGTTTCTTGGATATTACTAATGTGTGGAGAGCTCTTTTAGCGTGTTTAATCGTTTCTTGGAGAAGCTAACGAATTTCGTGCTTATTTTTCGTGTACGTTCGATAGTTGATGTAATTTATGGTAAAAATCTCGTAGGAAGATTCCTTTGTCCTTCGATTCGACGTTCGATCTTTTGTCCGAGGATCTTCCTTTTCGGTTTCTTCGATATTACTAATATGTGGAGAGCTCTTTTAGCGTGTTAAATCGTTTGTTGGAGAAGCTAACGAATTTCGTGCTTATTTTTCGTGTACGTTCGATAGTTGATGTAATTTATGGTAAAAATCTCGTAGGAAGATTCCTTTGTCCTTCGATTGGATGTTGGAAACGATCCTCGTCCGAGAATCTTTCCGTTTTTCGATTCCAGTCGATGTTTCGAACAGATAAGATAAGAATTGTTTAAATGGTATATTTAAGAATCGGAACACGTGTATCGTTGTTATGCGGATATTTATGCAAATTCCCGTATCTGCTGACTAATTTCTAAAAATAGGAATTAATGAGAAACTTCGTTGAAGGATACTCATGCAAATTCAGGTTTTTATGGATCACGTCAGGATTGACGTAAAAAAGAAAAAAGAACACCACTGGAAAGTTTATTAAACTTTGCACTCGGCGTAGTTTCGAACAATTTTTTTTTTATCGTACGAGTACATAAATTCCAGTCCAGTTGTGACTGAGCCGCGAAAGTTCGAGTAGACTCGAATTTTTTGTGGATTTATTCGGGGAAATTGAAATTAAACAAACTTATGGCCGAATCGAAGTTGTCGGTGAGTGTTTATTGGAAGACGAAGCACGCGTTTCTATATTCCGTGGAACGTAATGCTCGGTTAAAAATAAAATGAAGGGACCGTGTGATCTTTTAATTCATTATAAATACATGTCCATATCCATTAGAACTCTTGTTTCATTTGTGTTTTATTTTGGCATAACCTGTTATGAATGTTTCAGAAAACTGTGTTCTCGATACCCTAGTTCAATAAAACGAAATCGAACGATTCAATCTTTTATGCGACGAAACTCGATACGCAAGATATATCACGTTAATTACACTTATGCAGATTCTAGACTACGAGCCGCCCGTTGCACGTGAAAATTAATATCTCAGAAAACGACAGCTATAAGAAACATCGACATCCTTTTTATTTTGTTTCCCGGCATAATGAACGGTTGAGTCGTTGAAAATAAATCTTTCTCTGTTCGCTGTATCAACCCTGTTTGTCAACCGAGAAAGAACCCGAATTACTTCCTGATAACACCAGCAACGGCGCCGCTTTCGTGCAATTACCATACGTCATAAAACTATGGAACTTTTAATCTTATCGCCTTCTGGTTCATTAGTTAGTTCAATGATCGGGAATGATTGGCTAGCTGAACGGCTGAAAATTGTCGTCGTTATTACTAGAATTATAAACTCCACAATTAAGTCCGTAATCTCATGCAAATATAATTTCAATTTTCCCATTGCCAGTACAGAGTCCAAATAGTCCCGTTTCCAACAACCGAACGACGAAGCATTTCGTTCGCCAAACCAAACATCCTTCCACTCCCTAAGAAGGAAACAACTCATTAATATTCAGAAGTGTTCAACGTCATCGCTTCTATATTTTTATATCTCTTATATTCCTCAAGGCTGCCTCCGCGTATAATCGTTCTACGTGTAACGAAATTTGCATATTCTACATTTCGAACATTCTGCGTGATATACTAAGTAGACACCTTCATGAAAATTCAAACAGAACATTATATTAAACCAACAATCTCCCTAAGAAATAAGTGACACTCAGTTCAATTAGAAATCGACAAAATCCATCTACAATCTTCCTAACACTAGAACTATCAGTCAAAATGACTGGTTTCAGTTTTTCGTCATTTACGTCAACGTGTTAACCCTTAGCACTCCAGGTTGTTTTGTGATTTATCAGCAACTGCAACTAATTTTTATATATATATATATAACATTATTCCTTGTCAATACAAAATTTATTTTCCTTGTCAATACAAAATTTGAATCTGTGGAAAATCGAATAACTTTAGGATAGTTTCTTTAACACTAGAACTACCGTAACAGTCAAAATGACTGGTTTCGATTTTTTCGTTTAGCAATTATTGATATCTTCGAAGCATTGAATATTCGAAATGATTTTGAAAATAGTTTCATTTCAGTACTATAATGAATGCCTGAAGAAACTGAAAATAATCTATCGTTACAATTTTTATAGGAATTGCATATTAATCGCATTAAATGCTCGGTATTTCCAGTATTAAGATTCATTCAAATATTTAATATTATAACTGGTGCAGTATTGGAGCCTACATAGTTCAAAGGGTTAAACAGAGTTTGATAAGTATTACTCGATTCCTTTGAATTCAAATGACTTATTATTCTTCTGGTATTAACTATTATATTATTTGGAAAATATATTTCACCAGTCAAAATGACTGGTTTCAGTTCTGTTTCGCAATTATCGATATCTTCAAGGCACTGAATATTCGAAATGATTTTGAAAATAGTTTCACTTAAATACCATAACGAACGTCCGAAGAAACCGAAAACAATCCATTACCACAATATCCACACCGATTGCATTTCAATCGTATCAAATGCTCGGTTCTAGTGCTGAACACCTCTCGAAGATAGAAATCATCAAAACATTACAAACCCGATTCAGAATTCGTAACAGTTCCAGTTACAGGGCGTAATCCGCCATTCGTTCTCGGCGGGCGTAACAAGAAAACGATCGAACGAAAAATTCCGTGCGATGAAGAAGCTTAACCGCTGCGAACCGCGCGAGGCACGGTACACGCTTAATTCTAATCCACTTAAAACCGTCCATGGATGTTCCGTGTAATAATGAAGTCGATGCCTCGTGCTTCGTCTCGGGTGTTGCGCTCGTGCTCGCGCTCGCGCGCACGTGATTTGTACCTTTCCAGAGGCGAGGCTCGTAGGTGGTGACCGAGGCCGGGGAGGTGAGACAGGGGTTTCGATTACGTAACACACCGAAGATGCCAAGTAAACCGAGAAGGAAGGAGAAAGAACGGAACGGCTTCCTCCTCGATTCCGAATGGTCGTTGGCATTCGAGCTAGAACGATCCTCGAACGAAAACCGAGCTCCGCGATCGAGCACGCTCGCCGATCGCCGGAGCGTGCGCTGTCGGATGGCAGAGACAATTGAGAAGTCCGGGGCGAGGGAAGACTAATTTTCAATGATCGCCGGAAAATCTCGCGCGGTCACCCGCCGCAGGAATTTCCAGCGTTCTGCATAGTATCGCCAGGCTGGCTCGCCGGTGTTTTTTTAAAGGACGCTCGAGGAACAATTTCATCGCGGTAAATTGCAGTTCGTTGAACCGTGCGTTGCATGTTTTATTCGAAAGCTGTATATTCTTCGGTTCACTTGCTTGTGATACTTACTCGCCGGTTGTAATGCCACGTTGGAAATGACTGGACTTTTTCGTCGATTCTTCCGTGGCGAAGGTAGACGATGTTAACCTGTCCACTGTGGAATTTAGTTTCAAAAATGTCTCGTTTCGCAATAGAATCAAAAAATTAAGTATATACTCATCGAACGCAGAACTAATACACCTAGGGTATCATGAAAAGCCACGATAAAGTAAAGAATTACGTGTTTGTTTGAAAAAATCAGGGATTCGTCGTTGAAAGGATTAGTTTCAAGCTTTAAGATGACGTATATTCGTCGAACACAGTTAACTGGTTAAAAATAAATGATGTAATTATGGTAATGGTAGTGTTCTCTGTTAGGATTTCCATGTAAAAAAGAATTGTCTAATGCGTTATTTTTGTCTAAGATCAGTTATCGAGCTAAATGATAGAACTGTATTATCCTTCATTTCACTGAAAGGTTCGATGTAGATCGGTAACCATAATGGGAAAGGAGAACATACGTGAAGTTTCCTGGATTAATTGTATTAGAGACCATATTGCAATAGAGAGTCCAATTAAAAAATGTAATATCTTTTTTTAAGGAAATTCTAGAGTAATTTCGAATTCCCTCGGTGCCGATGCACGATTATAAGGCGTCCGCGTAATCTGCAGGAACATCCGCGTCCAATAAAAATATTTTACGCGGCCAGAAAATAATTTATAACGCCGCAGGATATACCGGGTTTTATCAGATACAAATTACACGAGCAGTTGCACCGGCGCGGGATCATTTTTTGATAAAAGATTACTTCTTTATTGCGACACTGCAATTTTTCCTCCTTTATGGCTTCCACCGGCGTCGCCGTTCTTTCCGCTCGTTCAGATTATCTTTGATAAGTCACCATATCGTTCGTCATTGCTCTCTATAAAGGATCCGGCCTGTTACGCGGTGAAACGCGGTATTAAATCGGTTTTCTGGAGCCAATTTAGCGGGAATAGTGGCGGCGCGCGGTCTTTTGATGATTACGCCACGAATTTAATCGATCGGAATCATTCCGCCGCGCGTCGATCATTTTCATTTCGCGCGATACGAAATTTTCGTTGCCCGCGCCCTCGCGGAATCCGTCAGTTTTCTGATTTCGTTTCGGCGTTAATAGAGCGTGCGCTGTTCGCAGAGCTATTGAACATTTTTGTTCTATTCGCGTTTTCAATTGAGCAATTTAACGTTTCGTACACGTTGTCTCTCGCCCTGTGTCCGTCAGCTTCTGATATTTCGTTCATAATGTTCGATGATCAAAACATTCAATATTTAAGAGTTTCTCTTTGGAATCTAATATCTAATACCTGATACTTAGTATCTACAGTTTTAGTATTTTCTGTCTGATGTGCAAAACGATAACAGTAAATATTTAAGAGTTTCTTTGGAATCAGATACCTAGTACCTAATATTTAGTATCTACAGTTTTAGTATCTTTTGTCTTATGTCTGATGTCCAAAACGTTAACAGTAAATATGTAAGTTTTTCGTGGAATCTAATACCTAGTACCTGATACTTAGTATCTACAGTTTTAGTATCTTCTGTCTTATGTCTGATGAGCAAAACGTTAACAGTAAATATTTAAGAATTTTGCTTTGGAATCAAATACCTAATGATACTTAGTATCTACAGTTTTAGTATCTTCTGTCTTATGTCTGATGAGCAAAACGTTAACAGTAAATATTTAAGAGTTTCTTTGGAATCAAATATCTACAATTTTAGTATCTTCTGTCAAGTATCCTGTCTCTTCTCTTATATCTGACGTCCAAAACGTCAAAATTAAGTATTTCTAGCTTACCGTTTTGCAGCTTAGAAACATTTAGGAACTGATATGTAATGCCTAATACTTTTGTTAGTGCGAGGTTTCCGGTATCCGGTGTCTAGTCCTTAGTATCCGATATTATGCCACGCGATATCTAATATTCAGGTAAACTCGACGCCTATAATCCTTGATACTTGTCTCCTGTATAGCATTCAGGCAGCCAACGTGCAACATTCTGTATGTGTTCTACATAGCTCAGCATTTGTCGTTCTCCAGTCTCCTGGATTTATTCTATTCGACTGTCGTCCAAGTGTTTACCTCGGGCAGACGTTTTCACCGGTAGCAATAATAAAATGTTATCCCGAACAGTTCGTCTAAGATCACACTAAGCGTGCGTAACCTGTAACAGGACACGAAATCCAAGATGAAATTCAACTCTGAACGCGTTACACCGTAACCGGAGATTTTCTTGCACCGATCTTTGTAAACGAGAAACGAACGAAGTGTATTCGATTGGCTATTTGATGTAAGACAACATATTATCTAATAGTATATTGTATCCGTCAATACGGATTCGATTAATATCGCAGTTTTGCGGTAGACTTCGCCGCAAGTTGCTATTAGCAGTGCTATATGTCCCTGTTTTTTCATTTCAGTTAGACATCGATAAATAGAATTTCATTTAACGCGAGAACTACCGAGCATTTAATATGATTCATATGTAATCAGTAGAAAAATTGTAACGATAGATTATTTTTAATTTCTTCAGACGTTCATCGTAGTATTCAAGTGAAACTGTTTTCTAGATCATTTCGAATATTCAATGCTTTTAAGATATCAATAATTGCGAAACAAAGATCGAAAGTCATTTTGACTGGTAGTTCCAGTGTTAATGTTAATTTGTTTTGTAAATATTTAGCACTAGATTTAGGGAACGAGTCAATTTCACTCATATTGAATTTTATGAGCATTATTTGGTACATATTGCAGTTATGCAAATATGTATCCTAATTGTCTACTCTTAAACCTCTAATTTCTAAGATCTAAATGAATGGATAACAATTTTTCTAAGAATAATAGAACAAACTGTACAGTAAATGCCAGTGAATCTAATGTTAAATGTTCGAGTACGTTAGGCTAACATGCTTTCTTTCCAAAATGGTCGGAACCTGCAGAAAATTATGAATCAGACCGATTTCGTTGGCACTGTTGACGAAGTGTCTTGTGTCGGTTTCTGTATTGTCGCAAAAAAAAACAGACGATAAAGCATTAGGAAAGAGAAATCTTTAATATTCTCATGTTCTCGGCCAGACACATTTATCTTCCGTCGAAAAATCGACTTTCACTAATGCTCGCGCTTTGAAATGACGTAACGAATATGAATCATGTATTATATAAAAACATCGACTTATCAGAATAACAGTGTTCCCTTTTGCTGCTCGTTTCTCTTACACGCTTTCGTTCAACGCGTCGAATTATTTGGAATTTCCCGAATTTCTCATTGGAAATCGACAAACGATAAATTTCGATCGAATTTCAATTATATCAGAAGTTTTCGTTGTAATCGACAAACTATTAATTCATAGTCTGTCTACCAATACAAACGTTTAACATAAGAATATGAATATTCAGAAATTTAAGTCTTCGCACGTTCATTCGATTTCTGAGTCGTTGAAAGCATTAACTCGAAAGAAGTTTTAATGAATTACAATTCCTTGATATTTCCATATGGAGAAGTAAATTTACATAAACTTCACGTCATCGTCAGTATACAAGTTACAATTTCGTTAAATCTGTTAATGAATGCGGGACTTACTGGTTTTAAAGAATGTCTGACCCTGTATTTATACTACGAAATAAATTATCTTAACACTAGAACTACCAGAGTCAAAATGACCAGATAATTCTCGGAGAAATCACCGTAGAATTGTCGGACAACTCGAAATTATCAAGATTTCTTCCTTTCTTAAAAAGATAACAGATAATTCTCGGAGAAATTACTGTAAAAATTGATTTAGTCATAGGCAAACTGAATCGTAAATCAACAGAAATTTCAGTAGTACCATTAACGGAGTTTTTATAAACAAATCTCGAAAAGTCCATTTGACTGTTCGGTAGTTCTAGTGTTAACCCTTTGAACTCTGTAGGCTCCAATATCGCACCAGTTATAATATCAAATATTTTAACGAATCAGAGATACTACCCTAAAATTATTAGATTTTCCACCCATCCAAATTTTCTACTAAGAAGGCAAATAAAAAATCAGAGGAATGTTATTGCATTTTTCATTTTCACTAGAGACACCGTAAAAATTAGTTGTAGTTGCTGATAAATTACAAAATATCTGGAGTGTTAAGGGTTAACATCCCCGAACATATGGCTGGAGACCGAAGGTATACCACTGGCCTCATCAACGATCTGTTACAGTACATTCGCAACCTTCACGCGTGTAACATCTCTTCCACTGTGTCAAAAGGCATTCCGCTTTCTCTAGAAACGCGGTTTATTATGCCGTGAATGTAGCGCCGCAACGAGTACATCAGTGAGTGATTTGTGTACCATATATAAAGCATAGTTAGCACCCCCGTGAATTTCGAGAGCAGAGCCTTGAAGACTGCGCCTCAGTCTCTTTCGCGAGTAAATCGAGCTTTCTATCGTTATGCTCGCAGCATTTCGTTCAATTTGTTTAACCGAATTTATTAAATGTCCCACTTGCCACTTTTTAACACTGAAGTATACTGTCAGAGATTTATATCCAGAAATTGTGTTTATCTCTCTTCTTCCAGTAATATTCAGAATTTCCAATAATTTTCAGAAAACTGAACTGTGATGGCAATTTTCACTGAGGCCAACTTATATCCACTATCCATAGAAACACTCAGATATATTGTTATGTAATATATTTTAAATAGATAATCAACTCGAATGAAATTTTATATTTCTTTCGATACTGTAGTAATTAGCGAAGTTGCATAGCTAAGTGTCTTTACATAAAAACGAGATTTCTCGTTACCGGTACGCAGTGTGTAAATTTTACCATGGCCTCCTAGTTTTCGAAGCCTTCCAAGTGAAAATCACTGCAAGTATTTTTCATCCCGTAATCCCTTTCATTACGTAATAAAATAAAATTCTCACGGATTAACGACAAATTCAATTGCACGTAATACGGTAGAAATTCAATGAAAGTGTAATTTAATCGTTCCAGTTTCAAGCATTTGAAATCACCGATAGAAAACGTCAAGTCACCCTTGAAAAATGTCGAAGCCCTTAAAACTCGTTCGAACTCTTAGCCCTGCAATTCCAGGTTCGATAAAAAAAAATCTCGACAATTCCATGGTACACGCAACGACAATGTATTTTTTAAAAGGAAACCGCGTTCGCCGTTCGGTTCCCGCGGTTCGGATTTTACGAGTGCTCGTAAACGCGCGATCTAATTTTCGCGCGCCACGTGTGCGCTCGCTCGCTCGTTCGCTCTCTCGCGTTGCGTTCGGAGAGAACGGATCGGTCCGCGGTGAACGATCGAGAAAAAATCGTTCCGAAGGGGGTGGCCGGGGAAAGGGACCATAAACCGACTTAGTTTTTGTTTAATCCTTCGCGATCGGTGCCGCCACAATGGCAGCGTATAAAATCTCTCTTCAAATTCAATATCGCCATTATGGCGGCATGATATCCATCCTTTTCTTTTAGTGCTTGTGTTATTTTATGGTCGAGAGTTGTTGTAAATATTTATTATTCTTTTATTACTCTGCTTCTTTTACTTTGAAGAATAGTATCTTTTGAACCTTCGCGGTCGGATGCCGGCGTAATGGCGGCTTCGCCGTAGAGAATCCTCTTCATGGGTCTCCGGTATTGTTTGAGATCGACGCGAACAACATTTTTACATGAGTTCACTCTTCGCAGTTGAGAGTTTTTCACGAGAAACATTCGACGGAGTCTCCGATGGGATACAGACGACGTCCTTTGAAATTAACCCTTTACACTCGAAAGATTTCCGGAAACAATCAACATTTTCTGGTGAGACGTAGACGACGTTGAAACTAATTTAACGATCATTTAAGGATAAATTAAGCAACGGAGCTATTTTATTTAAATATTTCATATAGCGATACAAAGTTTAATTTAAAATACTAAATATTCAACTTTATAGTTTGTTGTATTAAATCAAGGTTACTGAGAGTCGCCTCTCGAATATTTTTCTAATCACTCTAATCGAAAATATTTTTCTCAACAAATATTCATCATTTTCTGATGAAATATTAATGGTATTTTTTACAAGTAACATAAGGACCGTGCATAAATTAAGTGGCGGAGTTATTTTATTCCGATGTTCCATGTGTTGATACATTATAGAGAATTTAATATTGAATTTTAGTGATACCAATTGAAATCGTAACACTAGAACTACCGAGCAATTCAATTAAATTATTTAATTGTCCTACGGAATATCCAATATCTCTTGACATTTCAATAGATTTATAATTTAGTTTGCGTAGTTTCAAATCAATTTCATTATCCTAAGAAGCATCTGTTCTTATCTGTTACACAGTTATAAGTTTAATAAAGAAATTTACAAAAGTCATTTCAAGTGTTAAATATTTCGTAGAATCATTATTGCAGCGAGTGTGATACTTGCTTCATTTATTTACTTGATCTACAATTCAGGTTGCGTATTTTCAAATCAATTTCATTATTCATCCTAAGCATCTGTTCTTACATAGTTATAAGTTTGATAAAGAAATTCGTAAAATTTAATAGAAAATATCGAATTTCCTACTCCTTCCGCATCGAGTCGAATGACAACCGAAAGTCTTCCGACTGCGAAGGGTTAAAGCTGCGCCGCCGTGGGTGGCGGAGTCTGGCCCGGTTGGGAACCTGTGCGCGGTGTGTTCTGTTTTAATGATGATCTATTTTGGTCGATGGCATTCGAACTCGGGCCGCCTCGTGCCGCGTCAGTCAACAGGAAGCAATAGAATTTAATTTTCTACGGAGCACGTTTCCTACGGCCGTGGGCATCGCGGCGGTTCGATTAAAAATAAGGTACTCGTGAGCGGAAAGTTGATCGTCGGAACCACCCCGTACCCGTTTCATCCTCCTCCCCCCCCCCCCCTATCTCCATCCCCGTGGCCGCCTTTTTTCCGTCCACGCACAATATCCATTAATCGTGATTAAACTCCGCGCGTGATTGATCAATCCCGAGTCACCTTTCGATACGTTTTTCCGACGGAATTTATTTTCGATTTTCGAGGCGAGAATTTATGTATCAACCCCCGTTGCCTTGCGCCGGGGAGGTCGGGCCGCGGTGAAGAGTTTGCATTGAACTTTGTAAATATGAATGATGCTTCGCGCGAGTTAAAAGGGAATTTGATTTCCCCGATTATGGACGTTTAACTTTTCAGGCAAATTTGTTGTGCCGCCGGATATATGTGCACGCATTCCGCGCCGGGGAATTGTTAATAATTGAATAACTCGTATTAGCTCGGCGGGGAAATTAAAACATCGGGGTTTAATGTGTTTTAATGTGCCCTACGATTTCTTTGACAGTATTGATTGATAGTATTAAGGTGGAGTGGGGTAAGTGCACCCCAGTTTTTAGTAAGTTTGACTTTCAATCCATGCATCTTTAATTTGTTTTGTAATATTTTAACATTTATTGAAATCAACGAATATTTGAATTCATACGCTTTAATTAACATTAACGAAAACGCCAGGTTCGCTTGTATATTTTAATTTTTTAAGAAAATTGGAAAAATCCAACAACTGTGCACTTTCCCCGAAAATGGGGCGTGTGCACAACCGACCATTAAAACCGATTTGAAGCCTTATATCGTATGCTACGAGGCAAGAGTGTAATTATTCATATGTTTGCTTTAAAGTACTTTTTACCGCATTCATGTTGTTTCGTTTTGGAGTAAAGCGAATAAATAAAATAAATAAATAAATACAAAGGAGTTAGTGAAATAAAATCTTAATATAAAAGGATCTGAAATATATTAATAGTAATGGTACAATGTTAAATGTTAGAAAATGATATTTTTTAACAAATGTATTAATCAGAATAAATGGATTAATAAGAGCCTATTTATGCACTTACCCCACTCCACCTTACTGACTCCTTAACGCTAGATTTACGGACATTTATTCTACACTTTATTCCATCACTAGAGAATTATAATGTGCATTCGCATAATTTCACCAACCAAAGACTTAATTTGTTACGAAACAATGTTCGAAGAATTCAATATCCGTCGAATTGACGGGTTCCGTAAATCTAGTGTTAATAATTTAGAGAAAGAAAATTTTATAGTTATTCCGCGTCGTCTGCTCTGCGAGTTAAAGATCGATGATAGACGAATAATAGTTAATTTATGTCACAAGTCGATAAATGACCAGTCTGACACGAGTTAGAGCTCTGTATTTTCTATAAAAATAAACAACCGGGACTCCGTTTTGCGTTTCATCTGTTTTTCATTGAGATAATGAATCCGCCTATTTTCTAATTGCCACGTTAGCTGTGACACGAGATTAACCCTAATCGCACCACGTGTTTCTATAACGAATCACCACGATGCTCAGTCACTTATGAGAATAAAATGAAAATATTATTTTGTTTACAGGGTCTAAATTTTAGAAACTCAAAAGAACTTTTGGAAATGCAATATGAAATAATGAAAAAATTTAAGTAAAAAGTTCAAATGTCAAAGTCACATCGTCCGATTAGGGTTAATCAATTTGTAATCATCAGTTGGGCCTGATGTTACGAAAACCATAGATTAACCCTTTGCACTCGAGGGCTATTTAAAATTTAAAATTTTCCTTCAAACTCGAGGGCATGCTATGGAGACAGTGCAAATAATTTTCAGTTCATAACATGAGGACGAAGACAAATCGTAAAAACTATTGTGTATAGGATATACAATAACAATAACATACAACAATGACTTCTCTTTTAATGCGCATATCATTTACTTATATGTGAATATGATCTTTCCGCTGAAATTGCTTCGAGTTGCTGGTAATATGAATGAAAAGAAAACTTGGAGTGCAAAGTGTTAATTAACATAATACGGAATTCCTTCGAGGAACGCTGGCAATGATAAAATGGAACGTACGCGAATGAATTGATCGGTATTTTGCAACTATCTCACCCGTGTAATATATCTATCCTTGACCTTCATGTTACCCCATAAAAGTTACAATCATTCCTTGACCTTAAAGCCGATCGATTCGTTCGCAGGTTGTCCGCGTAAAATATCAATTCTTCTTGCGTTATAATAAGATCAGTATGTCACAATGGGGCGTATATTGAATCAGTTCTATGATTGAATTTATTGTGTGCAGTTTATACAACAGGCTTCACAGTTTAATGGCTCCGTGTGGATCTACCGTGATGGGTACGATGTACTGGATCACCTATTGGACGAAATATTTTCTTTCCATTTCTCATCGAAACTCTATTAACCGGAATGTTTCCGCAAAGATAATCAAATTCGACGAACATCTTAATATCTATTCGATATTCATTGAATTAATTATTCTAGTGTATTGTCATGTTTGTTGATAATGTACAGGGTGCACTTTTGTTATTAGTATATTCATATAAAATCAGTTAGCCCCTTGCCTTACAATAATCGTGGTGAAGATTTTAAACAGAATTTAATAAATATTATTTAATTCTTATGAATTCAAATGAAATATTTTTCCGCTATCAATTATATTTTCGAGCAAAGCTGGACGTAGAATATGCAATTTTTCTCTTGACAATAGATTCTTAATGACAAAGTTATTATCACAATTGAGAAATAAATCATAGAGCAAGAAGTTAACAATGTAACGAAGTTGATAATAGTGCAAGGATTGCAATGCCAAATAGTTAATAATTCTCCCTGCTTGTATTTGCTACGAAAGAATAACTATAATAGAATATGCATCGAATTTTTCTCTTTTTCCATTAAATTAATGACAAAGTTGTATCGATCACAATTCAGAAATATTAAGATCACAATTAGGAAATAAATCATAGTGCAATGTGTTACTGTAGCTTTCGTAGCAATTAACACTGTATACTCTCAGAGATTTGTATCCAGAAACTGTGTAAACATGCACTTCAACACATTGAATGCCGCACAGTTCACAGACCAAAACACACAAAATGGAAGAAATATAATATTACATCAGTCGATTGAATTGTATTATTATTATTGCGCGTTCATCTGGCTGAATGTCACCGCATTAGGTATCATTATTTATAATCTAGAAACGTTTTCAAATAATCGTCGTTTAATTCAGTGAACTATAGTAAGTCGATCTGGTTGGGGGTCACCGGTGACCCCCATGGCATTCAACATGTTAACCCATTCGCTGCCAAGCCTATATTATATGAAGCTATTCCCATTGCCATTTATATTTTGAGTGGTATTGTTCAGCAAAGTTCTGTTATTTCTTAGTAAATGCACATATATTATCATACATAATCATTTACGTGCTTAAAATCAAAGACGAGTATACTCGTCGTTAGCAGTGGGAAGGCAACAGGACGCGAAATTTGCTTATTCAGAAGTCTATATGTTATAACATATTGAAAGTAGGACGAGTATACTCGTCTTGCCAACGTATAACACCCTGCCAAAGACGAGTATACTCGTCGTTGGCAATGGAAAAGCAACAGGACTCGAAATTTGCTTATTCAGAAGCCTGTGTGTTATAACATATTGAAAGTAGGACGAGTATACTCGTCGTTAGCAATGGGAAGGCAACAGGACTCGAAATTTTCTCATTCAGAAGCCTATGTGTTATAACATATTGAAAGTAGGACGAGTATACTCGTCTTTGGCAGGGTGTTATGCGTTGCCAAGACGAGTATACTCGTCCTTGACAGCGAACGGGTTAACCCACGGAATTCGGTCCACGTGTGTCCAAGCGTTCTTCTCGAAAACGCCAGAAGTGTCCCACAGGGAACCAGTGGGTTTCTTGGATAGAAAGCGAAACCCATTTGGTCGTGTTCTACATACGCGTTAGACGACGTTTTTGCTAATTAAATTTCGCCGCACACGATGAATCCCCACCCCGCGGCGCCTTTCGTGGCAATTTTTAATTCGCGGAATTCGACTGCGTTGACGTGAAAGTCCGACGCGGGCCCGGCACGTTCCTAGTTCATCGACCCCGATCAAAAGAAACCGGCCGCGTAGGCTTGTCCTCCTACCCCTCCGCCCAGTATTCCTCCTCTTCCCTTGTTCGATCTCTACGAGCTTACTTAATGAGTCTAGAAAATTCTACGCATCGGCTCGTTTTCTTCTCGACATCGGTCTATCGTTGCCTAAAATTTCATACGTAGTAGTTACTGACGCTGATTCTCAGTTCAGATCTCTAGAGGACATCTGTATATAAAGATGCATCTGTAAGGTCAACCCTTTGCGCTCGAAAATTTTCCATTAGAAATATTCCACGTTCTCCGATGAGATATAAACGTTTGAAACCTGTAAGAAATTGATATAAAAACAGCTATTTTATTTCAATATTTCACATGCTTTATACGAGGCTTAACACTAGAATTCTGTAGGCTCCAATATTGCACCAGTTCTAATATTAAATATTTTTATGAATTTTAAGGGAACTACCTTATTATTAGATTTTCCAAATATAGAAAGTTTGTACTGAGAAGGGAATTAAAGGTCTAAGAAATGTTATAACATTGTTAATTTTCAGTAGGACTACTATCAAAATTGGTAGTTGACATATCACAAAACTATGTGGAGTGCTAAAGGGTAGAACTACCAAGTTGACTTCTCAAGATTTCTCTATAGAAACCCAAATAGCGCAGACTTCAGCAAAGCTTTGTATTACTAAAATTTTCAGAAATATCACTGAAAATTTCTGTAGGAATTCCTATTGTTTCTTCAATAATTGTACAAGAATTTAGAAATGTTTTGATCTAGTGTTAATATATATGCTCATAATTTCACTATGAAATCAAGTGGCGACAGAGTCACCTCCCGAGTGCAAGATTCGTGAAATTTGAAATGTTCAGATCGGGAATCGTCGAGTTTGAATATTCCGAAATTAGAAATTGGAAATCAGCAATCGGACGTTGGAACTTCGAAGAAACTGGGAGTTAAGAATCGAAGGAAAGTCTATTGCCCTACATCCCTGCGCTCGCGTCCTGTGTACCGAGCTATAGTCGGAGAAGCGTGGTGAAATCGTTGGAAGGATAGAGAGAAGGGAACAGTGGAAAACGGCTGGGCCGGTGTGAACTGCATCGAGAGGCTGCTACGTTGCACGATGCACACGCATCCAGTGGCGCAACTCCCTTGCACCGTGTATATCCTCCGTAAAAACTCGCCAATTCTTCCCGACGCGTATTGCTGAAACGCGCGAGAAACGCGGCCCCTGCCGCCTCGTAGACAGCCATTTTTCTTCTTGCAACATGTCAGCACGGATGTCGGTATCTCGCGAATTCCAAAAATTTATTTACCCTTAGCAGTCCAGGTTGCTTTGTGATCCATCAGCAACTGCAACTAATTTTTATAGTGTTCCTAGCGAAAATTAGAAATGCTGTAACATTTTTCAATCTTTTATTTTCCTTGTCAATACAAAATTTGGATGTGTGGAAAATCGAATAATTTTAGGGTAGATTTTTTCGTTTAGCAATTATTGACATCTTTGAAGCATTGAATATTTGAAATGATTTTGAAAATAAATAGTTTCACTTCAGTACTATAATGAATGTCTGAAGAAACTGAAAATAATCTATTGTTACAATTTTTATAGGAATTGCATATTAATCGTATTAAATAGTAGTTCTAGTGTTAAGATTCATTAAAATATTTAATATTATAACTGGTGCAATATTGGAGCCTACAGAGGTCAAAACTATTTCAGTTTTTGAGATGCAGAGCAATATAGAATATTGCAAAAGCAAAATAGTAAAAGTTCTATAAAAGATTTACATTGTTTCACTTGATGATAGCTTCTGTGTAAAGTTACCGATCAACAGTGTGTTAACATTAATAATATGGACATTTGTTTGACCAGCAGAAATTATGACCAGGAATCTACAATCGTAAACAGTCTAATAACTGTTTGTACATATAGATAATTTGTTTCATCTTCATCTGAGTCTATTAAGGAATAGGTGGCATAGCTTTGCTTCTCGAGCTACAGTACATGCATCGCTGAATGAAATGAGAAATTGCAGAAATAAATGGGTACACTGCAACGTATGCCATACGTATAGCAGAGCGTTCACCGCGCAACGTATAGTAAACGTTTACGATGACCAGCAGGTGGACACACTTTCTAATTAGCATACAGCAGCCTTCCGCTCCGTCGAAGGTTCAGGAAATTTATTCCAATTAGTCTCGCAATGGAATACTTCGTTTGTATCCTCTTGAATCGTAAACAGACGTAAATAATACTTGCCTTTTTACCGATAAACGGGTCAATCATTAACGGCACGAGTCATTACGCTAAACCGTGTGTCTCGATATTATATTCTCGGTATTCGAGTCGGTGAAAAGTATTTTCGCAAATATTCAGGCGCAATCTCTCTTTCTCTCCCGGCGAACGATATCACAACGTTATTCGAATGGCGGCGGCGGCGTGGCAACAACAATTGAAACGGCAGCAGAAATTTAATTACGACGTCGGGGGGAATTTTTCGCGGCGTTACGCGCCGCGCGAACTTTATTTCGAAACTCCGCGAAACTATCCGCTCCTTGAAACACGGGAAACGAGGAGAACGGCAATTAAAACGTAAATGTGTAACAGCTGGAATCTCTCTCTCTCTCTCTCTCTCTCTCTCTGCCCGGTGAATGTAACCAAAGTTAAGGCTCGACGCCTGTGTACGGATAGGCCAGACAACATGATTTCAAGTCATTCAGCCGACCGGCGAGAGAATTCACCGACGCCGCGTGACGTCAATACGGAAGCGCCTTTGCGAACCAAGGTGTTTCGCTAATAGCGATTTACAACGTGCATCGCATGCCTGGCCGTGCTGGTTCATTCAAGAAGCAACGAACACGTTCGAAAATTCGTTACGAAAGAATTGGAAAGTGCAACGAGAGCAACCGGCCTCGTCGAACCTACGCCTGCGTCGCGATGCGTTTCCTTTCTCATTGTTTCGCCGTGCACGAAAATTCCTTGGATCGAAATTCGATCGACAAGTGTATTCGAACCCGACTGGATGACGTCACCCTAAAATTTATTATCATTGTCATTTGAATTTTAGTAAAGTTATTTGTGAGCGTTCATGGGAAATTTAAGTGCAGAGTACGACACAACATGAAATATCTACAGTTTAGTGCTTCTCGTGACATTTGTTAGGAGAAACCATTTTCCATTGTAATTCTGCTTTTCTAATTACGTGAAAATCTGAATTTGCTAGAAACATTCGAACATTTTCTGACGAGGCAGACATTTTGTGAAACTAATATTTTACTTCAATATTCCTCAGCTACGTTAATCAGTATAATATTACCACGTCGAACGCCGCACGATTTCACAGATCGAAATACCCAGATCGAAGAAATGTAACATTAAATCATTCAATTGATATCTGAATATCACCGCATCAGACTTCATTATTTACAAACCTTTTCAAATAATTTCTCCGATTATGGCATTCAACGTGTCAAACATAAAGTTTCATAGTTCCACACAAAATCAAGCGACTTCATCTCGAGTGCAAA
The DNA here is from genome assembly GCF_051020985.1 of Nomia melanderi. NCBI lineage: Eukaryota > Metazoa > Arthropoda > Insecta > Hymenoptera > Halictidae > Nomia > Nomia melanderi. The sequence goes on from NC_135009.1 coordinate 12,315,700, forward strand.
GGGTTAAGTCATCGAATTCAATGCATCTCCGAGAATCCTCTTTACGCTCATTCCACAGACATTCCGTATCGTCTCGTAGAGCACGATATTTCGACTATTATTGCTAATTGCTTTCCTGTTACCCCTATTTCGATCGTCTCCCACGGGCGCCGCGCGCGACCGGCGCACAAAGCAGCCAGAAAAGAAGAATCATAAACCGAACAATGCTTCTGGTGCAAAGAGTCAATGTTTCGTACAATGTATAAAGAGCGTAGGGGAAAAAGGGGGGAGTTTCTTCACGCGTCTTTTGAAATAGCTACACCTGCAATCGTTCTGTATGGAAGTTACGCCAGTGGTTTCCCCTCTAGTAATACACATATTCATCTCCGAGCCTCCCCTCCCCTCCTCCCCGTTCTTTCTCAGTCCAACGGTGTCTCGTTCCTTTCTTCCCTCGCATTTCTCTCCTCGTTTCTCCGCGAGAAACGAGAGAGAGAGAGAACATTGTCATTTCTCGACACTCCCCCACCCCTTCTTTCTCCTCCCACTGGTAGCGTCTTCTTTTCTTCCTCTTTTACCTCTTGGTCCGTCTACGCTCGAGAAGGAACCCTTCTTCAACGCTAGCAAGAACTCTCGAAGCTCAAAGGCTCATGCCACACTCCATACGCAATATATTTTTGCGCGCACGGTTTTCCTCCACGCACCGCTCCTCCCCCTCCGTTCCAGCCTCCCTCGCTCGTCGTCTGCGGTTCTACTCCCCCGTCGGGCTCGCACACGCGAGACCATCGTTTTTCGTTTGGCCGCATCGTCTCAGCTTCTCATAAAATTAGTTTCGTTGCTTTCAGCCGCCAGGAGAAGCCTTGGAATGAGTTTCGCAGGATTGAAATTAATATTAGTCTGAGTCTTGAGACGAAATTTTGGTGCAACCGGTACAGTGCGTAGAACTGAGTGCGTACAGTTTGCAGGTTGGTTTGTCGTGCTTTTTTATTAACTCTGCGATCGGTGCCATACTGGCGATATTTATCTTTTGTTTTCGAGATCGGTTGACAATATGGTGTGCTCTTTTTTTCTGAGTAGTGTTGTTTTGCGATCGAGAGGTATTTATTATTCTTTAGCATTTATGTTCGACAAATTCACCCTTCGCACTCGGAAGGTTTTTATTGGAAATGTTTGAAATTAGAAATACTGTAACGTTCCTTCAATCTTTTGTTTTCCTTGTTAGTACAGAATTTGGGTGTGTGGAAAATCGAACAATTTTGGGGTAGTTATTTTGAAATTCATTAAAGTATTGAATATTGTAACTGGTGCAATATTCAAAGGGTTGACTCGTGGTTGCACTTGCATTAGCCATTTCACGTTTTGAAATGCAGGACAAAGTTACTTAAAAGATACGTCGAAAATTTCAATTTATTATGTATAAATAAAGCGTATTAAAGTTTATTTAGATTATCTCGTTTTCATATTTAATTACGGAATAATGACCGGTGACATGCGATAGTTTCTGCGTAAAATTGCCGGTCAAGTGTTAACACTTTCTGACGAGACGGAGAGGATATTTTGTGAAACTAACCCGACGAGCAGTCAACGTTGAGGAACGAAGCTATTTTATCTCAATATTTCTCAAATTGATGCATTATACGGAGTATAACGTTAACAATAGAACTACCGAGCAGTTAAATTATCCTTTTGGAATTGTTCTGTAGAAACCTCAACAGTGAAATTATCGAGGCTTCAGTCGGGGTATTGTTAAACCAGTTTCTCTACTTTTTCAGAGAAGCTTCTGTTATTTACTGAATAACTGGAAAAATGGAAGGTAGTTCTAGTGGTAAATATCAAATTTTATGGTTTCACTGTATGAAATCGAGTGGCGAGAGTCGCCTCTCGAGTGCAAAGGGTTAACATTCATATATTTATTATAAACCACCCATAGAAAAATAACTTCAAGAATACATAATTTCCTTCGACTAATTGGTCACCAGACAAATCTGCCGATCGTAAAGTGTTAAAACAGTTGATCCATCTACAGGACTCGAGTAACGGATGAAATCTCTGTTTACAAAATACAGAAGAATCGTTTCCTCGAGTGAAGGAATTTCCTTAAACGTTATCTTTTCGTTTTGGTAGTCCGTACGTGTCGAGCACGACAGAGCGACACGACTCGGCTTTCTCCGAGCTGTAAGGAAGTACGAAACGACAAACGTCGTTGCGGAATATAGGCGCGGTGGAGTTGTAATACCGACTACCGTTACTTCTTATTCTTCTCGTCCCTTTCTCTCCTCTCCATCTTCCGCCTAACGATCTCCCTTATGACCTGTTCGACGCCTTCGGTGCCGAACGTTTCTGCCACAGTCGATCCTCTACGCCTCTTTTCCCGACCCTCTTCCTCTGGGGTCTATTGCCTTGAAAAGACCAGGATATTCTAGGAATCCTAAATCGCTTTTTCTTTTTTCACCGTCGCCAGGTATCTTGCGGAGAGCCGAAACTCTCCAAAATTTCCATCGAACTCGCCTCAGTATTTGGACCGTGAAGGAACCTAACGAAACCGATCCTGTACCTTCCTAAAAACATGGGCCCTCGTGTAACAATCATAAAATATTACAATCGTTGGTTGACATATTGTTGACCGGTCACGAGTTAGCTCGTGTTTGCACTTGCATTAGGCATTGAAATTTTTTAGGACAATATATTGCAAAAGTAATATATTAGAAGTTGTACAAAATGTATAACCAAAGTTTCATTTTAATTCATTGTGTGTAAATAAAGTATATCGAAGGTTAAACTGGTTCACTTTCGTATTTCATTGTAGAATAATAACCGGTGACATGGAACAACTGTGTAAAATTGCCGGTCAACAATGTGTTGACCAATTTTAGATCAGCCTGTATAATCCATAGTCGAGAGACGAGCAAACGTTTCCTGGTGATTTTGAGTCGTGAAATATATAAACAAAGTATTCGATGCAAATGTATTTATCTTTTGCACTGGGAAGTTTTTATTAGAAATGTTTTAACTTAGAAATCATACTTTTGCTTAATTGCTCGGTGGTAGTGTTAATATTAACCCTTCGCACTCGAGAGGTGACTCTCAGTCACCACTGACAAAACTATAAAATTCAATATTCGATATTCTAAACGAAACTTCGCAATGTATGAAACATTTAAATAAAATAGCTTTGTTGATTCATTCACCTGTGAACTATCGTTAAAGTTCAAACAATGTCATCAATATCTCATCGGAAAACGTTGAATATCTCCAGTGAAAAACTTTCGAGTTAAACGTCAAACTTTCTAGTTTCCCTGCGTTAAATCAAATGACGAGAGTCACCTCTGCGAAGGGTTAAAACAATACCGCGAGCGACGCATAAATAACGTCCAATTGAAACGAAAAAATATCCAGTCGAATATTAACTTTTATTTCCCTTCTTAGTACAAAATTCGGATGTGTGGAAAATCGAATAATTTCAACCCTTTGCAGTCCGAAGTGCTCTTGGTTTCTCACTTTGAGGTTCAAATAAAGAGGTAAAAATAAAAAAGGTATATTTTGATAAATGTAACTTTATTTTTCTTGTTAGTACAAAATTTGGACGCGTGGAAAATCGAATAATTTTAGAGTAGTTTCTTTAAGATTCATTAAAATATTTAATATTACAACTGGTTCAGTATTGGAGCCTACAGAGTTCAAAGGGTTAATCCAATAAACCATGAATTAAACGCCCGCGCAGTGTTTTGGCCGTTCGGTTGAGTCACGGTGAGCAACGTCCCGAGAATCGTAGATCAGTATTGGACCGAGCTGAAGTTGGCTGTGCGTCAGTGCCGCCTGGATACATCTCAGCGTCGCGTCGTGTCGCGTCGCGTGCGCGCGTTGTACGCGCAAATGTCTCCTTCAACCTTTCATTCTCGTCCGAGCTGCGTATCTGCATTAAAATAACGGCACTTCGGCTACGACACAGACGGCAGTCGCCTAACGTGACTCTACGGCTTCGACCTCGAACCCACGCGGCCTCGTAGTCGACGGCCTGCCTTCTCTCGCGCTCGCATTAGAATAGGAGAGCAGATAAAGCGTGAATTATTGCCGCGATTGCATTCGTATCGATTCCCCGTGTGTGTTAGCGTGTGCGTGTTCATCTCTTTGGACGCGTACGCGTGTACGTACACACGCTCACGCATCTTAACCCTTTGCGGACGAAGATGTTATTCGAAATATACGAAACATTCGGCAGATGAAGTTAAATTATACATCGATTGCTTGAATAATAGACAGAAAGGAAATTATACACTGATCTCTTGCTGTTTGAGTAATTGAATCATTTGTTTGCGACTTATTTTTCCAAGTATGGACAACACACTGTTGACCGGTAATTTTACACAGAAGCTATCATCAAGTGAAACAATGTAAATCTTTTATAGAACTTTTACTATTTTGCTTTTGCAATATTCTATATTGCTCTGCATCTCAAAAACTGAAATAGTTTTGACCTCTGTAGGCTCTAATATTGCACCAGTTATAATATTAAATACTTTAATGAATCTTAACACTAGAACTACTATTTAATACGATTAATATGCAATTCCTATAAAAATTGTAACAATAGATTATTTTCAGTTTCTTCAGACATTCATTATAGTACTGAAATGAAACTATTTATCTTCAAAATCATTTCGAATATTCAATGTTTCGAAGATATCAATAATTGCTAAACGAAAAAATCTACCCTAAAATTATTCGATTTTCCACACATCCAAATTTTGTATTGACAAGGAAAATAAAAGATTGAAAAATGTTACAGCATTTCTAATTTTCGGTAGGAATACTACAAAAATTAGTTGCAGTTGCTGATAGATTACAAACAACCTGGAGTGCTAAGGGTTAACCCTTTACGAATGTCGATATTCCGGCGAGATGAAATTTTCATATTTCGAAAACTAAGTCACAAAAAAAATGATTTAATTACTTGAATAATAAGAGATCAGCACGTAGTTTCCTTTTGTTCTGTCAATTATACAACTGATATATAATTTAACTTCATCTGCTGAAGGTTTTGTACATTTCAAAGAATCTTCGTCCGTTAAAATGTTCATTCACGAGTCTGAGACGTTACTGTAAGGCAAAGGGTCAATCGTTCTGTATAGAGTGATACATTTCGAAGTAATCTAATCGTAATGCAACAAGATTATCAATGTGTGAAAGACATCATTCAGAATTTTGGGATGGAAACGTGGCACGTATTTCCAGCGCGAGTGGTTAATACATACGCATGTTCCTCCCCCCTCTTTCCTTCACTGAACGTCTGCGATCCGATGAGAAAGAGTTCCATTCGCCGCTCATTCGTCTGTTCTTTGGTCTCGTACGTTTAGTGTGCCAAGGAACTTTCTACGGAGGCTCACCAAGACGCTCCGCGGATAATAATAGAACGTGTATAGTAATAACGTTGATAACCTGCGGTATGGAAAACCGTGGATAACGGAAAAGTACTATCAGAGTCGACGACATGGGGTTTTGATCCTGACTTCAAGTTGTACTCGGTTCACACTTGGTGGTTCTACGGTAATGAGATCCTTGGAGTAATATAATTCGTGGGTAGTTCGATTTAGTTGAACACAGTGGACTGAATATGGCAACATCAGATTTTAATCCTTTGATGGAAGGTGACCCTAAGTCATTTGATTTGACGCAGAACTATGAAACATGATGTTTAACCCTTTGCACTCGAGGGTTTCGTTACAGAGCAACGAGAAATTTTAAAATTTGTCATCACAAACTGTAAAATTTTGTTATTAAATATATTATAACATTTATGTCCATAATCGATAGAAAACAGATATGGACCACGATATGGGTTTGAGTGACATTTGAACTTTTCACTTAAATTTTTTCATTATTTCATATTGCATTTACAAAAGTTTCATTGGATTTTTAAAGTTTGGGCGCTATAAAGAAAAACAGTAACATTTTAATCGTTCCTTTTATTCTCATAAGTGACTGAGTCGCATCGTGGTGATTCGTTACAAAAACACGTGGTACGGTTACGGTTAATGTTGAAATTGTATAATGACTTGATACGTGAAATATTGGAAAAAATAAAAGTTTGTTGATCTGTACCTCAGAACTCTTTGCTAGTTGACGTTCCAAGATGGCGGCCGATGGTCGAGTAACTCACCTGAATGCACGCCAGTTTGTTAGGTTACTCATATAGCTTGAAACACGGGAATATTCCTATTAACCTTTTGCACTCCCGAGGCGCCTCTAATTCACCAAATGATTTGACACAGCAAAACTGTAAACTTTGATATTTAATATTAAACTTTGTATAATGCATCAATGTACGAAATATCGAAAGAAAATAGTTCCTTCCTCAATGCATGTGAGATTTCTCAATTCAATCTAAGAAAATGTTGTCTGTATTTCATTAGAGAATATTGAACATTTCCGGTAAAAAACTTGTGCAGTGCCAAGGGTTAAAAGTACACGTAGTGGCATTGAGCGGAACATGTTTTTCGACAAATTGTTATTATGAATATTCAGCGATCAACCCGTTTCAACCTGCTACATGGAAATGGTAGTAGTCGACAATGATGCATTATGCACCGCGAATACTGAGAAATAATTATACAACCGTGTTTTCGTTGTATCGATGGCGGAAGTAAACAGACGACGTGCCGCGGCGAGGAAGTTTACAGTGCGAACGCGGGAATGCGTTATCGTCGAGGAAGTTTTCAGAACTTGTGCACAAAACCATGCGTGTGCGGCAGGATTAAGGCGAGCAGTGTCTCAAGCTTCAACCCTTCGTCGAAGATTCTTCGAATCGTGCAGAACCTTCAGCAGATGAAGCTAAATTACATATCGAACCCTTGCCCTATTTATTTTTCAACTATGCTCGACGCTACTTTGTCGTTAATCGTTTATCGAGACAAATTTTAGGTGTATTCTACGCCTATGAATCTCTCGACCCTTAGCACTCCAGGTAGTTTTGTAATCTATCAGCAGCTGCAACTAATTTTTATAGTATTCCTAGCAAAAATGAGAAATGCAATAACATTTCTTCGATCTTTTATTTTTCTTGTTAATACAAAATTTGGATGTGTGGGAGATCCAGTAATCTTAGAGTAATTCTAAGTTTATTCATTAAAATATTTAATAGTATAAATAGTGTCATAGTCGAGCCTACAAAGTGCAAAGGATTAAAACCTTCACACATTATAAAGCAAGTTAATTGCTCAAATAACAGCAATAACAGACACATGCTAATCTCTTGCTGTCCAAGTAATTGAATCATTTGCCCGTGACTTACAAACATGAACGATCTCGAAACGTCGACATTCGTCCGCAAAGAATTAACGCCTTGCGGACGAAGATCCTTCGAAATGTACAAGACGTTTAACAGACGAAGCGAAACTATCTATCGATTGCTTAACCGATAGAAAAGAAGGAAACTTCGCGTGGTCTCTTGTTGTTCGAGTGATTAAACCATTCGTTTGCGACTTCCGAATACGAACATTTCATCTCGCCGAAGTGTCGACATTCGTCCGCAAAGAGTTAAAGTACAAGATACCTTTCCAAACAATAAAATTCCAACTCATATTTAATCATTATCTCCAAAAGCATCTTTCACAATCCAACAGCGTACCGCCTCGACAAAGCAAATAGCGATCGACTCGCAGATCGTAGTGTCTCGACACCGCGAGAACGATCGAATCGATCGCAGAGGGTAATCCGTCACCATCGCCGGGCGTCGTATCGTCAAAAACGATCGCGATATCGCGCGACGCGGCAGCAGCAGCCGCCGCCGCCGCGTAAATTCACCGTGGCCCGTAACTACGTACACAATTTTCGTTCGAGTCTCGTCGTCGTGTTCGCTGCCCTCTCCCTCTGTCTCTCTCCTAGCAGCCCCCCCCCCCTTCTGGTCTCGTCCGCTCATCTACCCGCGCGCATTCTCCGTCCTTTTTTCCTGCATCTGGATCACGTTGCATTGTTCGCCGCTCGGCCAGCGGATATACAGAAGCGAAATGGCAGGAGAAGCCCGAAAGAAAGAAGATCCAGAAGAAAAGGAGCAAGAAGGTAGAAGCCGTTGGACGGAGAAAAACGGTCGGCAGCGGGGGGCGGTGCGCGGAGGGGGTTGTCGGCGGTACGAGCGGCGGGGAAAGGTAGAGAGGCACGGTAGCGATGGAAAGAGAGGTAGAGCGAGGACAAAGACAAGTAGAAAGGGACGGACGACGACGGATCGAGCGAGAGGGACGCAGAGAAGGACGGAAAACGCAGAAAGAGTATGGGGGCTAGAGAGGTATAGGTGTTTTTCTTCCAAAGGGGACTTTGTACGCTCGTCTTGGCAGTGGCACGACGCCGTGTAGGAATCGGCCCGCGCACGCTTCCACGGCGGCGAGGGGGGGGACAAACGAGTTGTCAGTACCCCGAGAGAGTTGGGGTCGCGTTGGTGGGGCAAAGCGGCGAGCGGGTAAGCCGTTAGGGGGAGCGGAACGGAGCGGATAGACGGCGGGACGGGACGGAGGGGGTCGAGGGTGGGGGAGTCTCGAACACGACACAAGGAAGGATAGAATCGAGTCGTGCCGGCACGATGGTGGGGATTCCCGGCGAGGAGGAGAAGGGCGTCAGCTGCGTAGAGGTAGCTGAAGTGGGGCCAGGGGGCAAGGGAAGCGATTGGAACGAGGAGAGCTGAGTCATAGCGCTGTTGCCACGTCTTCGCCGGCCTCGTTGAGGCGTCCCAACGCTGCCGCTTGCGCGACGTTTGCGGCTTATGTCAGTGTCGTCTGCCGAGAATGGTACTGTTCCCGAAGACTTTTCCTACCTTTTTACGCGATCTCGCGCAGACCGGCACACCCCAATTTCAAACGATTCGTTCCCGAGCGAATATTTGCGGACACGAGCCGTTACAGGAGTGTCTTTGTTGTTTTCGGTCGCTAACGGATGTAGCACGCCACTCGTTCGTGGAAGATCCTAGGATGCGTCGAGAGGGAAATATTTTTATAAACGGTTTACCTCTTGTTTAGACGCGTGTTAGCGTACGGTGGGACGAGGAACGATTCCGGATAAAGAATCAAGCTTTCCAGCGAGTTCTTTGTCGTTCGTTAACACTAGTACCGATCACTTAACACTGGAACTACCGAGCACTTGAAGCGTATTTATGAAATGGCTTTGTGGAAGCTGAAAGCGTGGATTTCAGGTCTCGGTTGGCTTGTATTTCGGTTTAGGTATTACTTAATCAGCTTGTTCAGTCATTTTTCTGAGGTATTCGTACCTCTTCAGTAATCGCAACAGAAATAAATCAAGGAATGAGTATATTTTGACTCGTCTGATATTTCTAGTGTTAGACTTTTACAAATTTCTTTATGAAAATCATAAGCGTGTTTATTGAGATTTCAATTTTACTGAATCAATTCCGTTAATAATTTCTCATAGGAGTATACCTTTTCAGCAATCGCAAAAGCGGAAATCAGAAATAAGTCATTCTGACCCATCTGGTAGTTCCAGTGTTAAACGAATCTCTCTTATTAGCTGGGAACTCCCCGGAGACCTGCGGAGCCGCCCAGGGTCTTCGTAGAGCTGGACAGTTTTTTCGATTTGGAAAGATTCAAGGCGGAATCACGCCGAGCGAGGGTGACCGGGAAAAGCCGAGGAACAAAAGCCTCCTTTCTTTGTTGTTATCCCGTAGCGCTCGTTCTGCATCGTGTTCCTTTTTATTCGCTGTTCTTGGCAGAATCGTAGAACCTCCCGCGTATTATTGAGGTTAAATCGACACACTCTCGTAGTTTCCAAGATCCACGGGAATATAAAGAATTATTCCGGCCGTGGACCTGGTTTCCCTCCGGCTTCAGCTTCTCCTACGCTTGAAACGTCGGTATATTTATAAAGTACTTATTTCGTACGCGTAAAATAAATATGGCGGGTGCACTCTCCGCGTCGTCCGCGTCGGCCGGATATCACGGTGCAGAAAAAAAAACAGCGAAAATTTCGAACCTCGATCTTTACGTAACACAACCGGGGGGAGGAGGAGGGCCACTCACTGATTTCCCGTAATGACGGCCCGACCGACGGAATTTGCAGTGGATTTCCGCGAATTAAAGAAAATTATTCGCTTCCGTTCGTTCGTTCGTTCGTTCGTTCGTTCGTTCGCTCGCTCGATCGCCGTTTCGTTTTTCCCATTTCTCGAATCGTCTAACGGTCGCGCGGTACAGGTGACGAATACGCGAAATTGTTGTGTGTCATGCGTGACACGTTAATTGATTTCTAGAAACGGAAAATTTCCCCGTCTCTCTTTCTCGCTTTCATTCTCGCGCACACATACTGGCCGGGAACTCTTAACCGTGGGCCGATGTATTGATTTCCTGTACGTCTACCATTTCAAACGTAGAAAAGACAAACGACCGTCCGAGCGGATGCCACCGCGGTGGGTCATGAGATTCGTTTTCCCGTGGAGAAAATAATATATATTCTCTTCTCTCCGATATACATGCTTTAAGCACGTGCTAACGAGAGAGAGAGGCACATCTAAAATAACAGTTCCTCGATTCCACTACGTTACCGACATCGTTTACCGAGTTTCACTGAAAATTCGAGACGCCCAGCTTTATCCCCTGGACAGAGGAATGGCGTACAAATTCGAGAGAGATCACTCAACGTCAAAATGAAGAACGTCACACACTCTGATCATGCTAGTACCACTAATCCCTCGACACAGTAGATGCGTATCCGTTCGTGGACCTGCTCGAATATTCTTAAAATGGCCGATTCGTTACCGATCACAGGAGAACGTTCTCGTGACGTGCGCCTCTACGGCGTTATCATTCTGCTGCGCCGAGGAGAGGCCCCTTTCCCGTCCTTTACGAAACATCTAAAAACTCTGACCTAGAGACTTGAAATTTATGGAAAGTCATGCTAATGTTCCTCTCGCATGGAGGCGACTCGGCTCGCCGTGCTTCGTGGAGAGAAACGAAGGAATTGAGCCTGGGAGCGAGTCTGCCGAAGTAAAATTCCTCGACAAGCGGCGGGCAGGGGTTCTGGAGGGGAATGGGTACGGTTTGCGGCTCGCTCGCCAGCCAGAGCCACCGTGGCACTTGGTTCCCCCCACCACCGTGGCCTTCTATCTTATTTCTTCTCCTCTCGTCCCTCCCCTCTCACCCGCTTTCACTCATGTATGCCACAGAAAAGGACGTTCGATGCGATGCCGCCGCCGCCGCCGCCGCTGGTGTGCGCGGCTTTTCAGCGGCTCGATGGTGTGCGTGCGCCGCGGCGGCGCGCTGGCGCGCAGCGCGTTTCACGCGGGGCTCTGTGTGGGAGAGGAAAACAAGAGGGGAGTCCCCGAGAACGAACTGGGTGGGATGAGAACTCTTGCGGCCACGACGCACAGAGCGCGATCGGTTCTCTTTCGTAAAATGTCACCGCAGAGAATAACGCTCGATACGATAATCGTTTTACGAATAAATACATCGTCACGCCTCCCGCATTTTCACTGATTCTCATATTCTCAGAATATTTCTGGTCACCGTCGACAGCGTTGTTCTAGTCTATCACGTATCGAAACCGAATGAATCCGTTCCCTTTTTGACGAGACGAGAATTTTTGGATAGACACACTCCACAAGACACACGTTTCGGTAAAATCCACCATGGACGGATTCGCGCTGTTCACAGTCGGAACCATTCGCGACGACGCGTGGAACGTGGCGTGTGAACGGCGTATCGCGCACGGATGGCACTAACGCTGTCGCAGTAGCCATTTTCGTGAGAGCGATAATCTTCCAGAGGATGTGTGCGCTGTGAAATTCTCGCAACTCTGTCTCAGCGTTCTCTTCCAGGCTCTTTTTTCTCTTTTTTTTTTGTCTTTTTTCGCAAGGGGAATTTCGAATTCTCGTCACCTCGGATGGATCGTTCTAGAGAGTAAATTGTTCTTGGAACGAGACAACATCTCTTCCTACGGTTGTGATCCAATTCGTTTCGACACGGCGAATAAACGTGTTCGAAATGCTCGAGCGAGGCGAAGTGCAACGAGAGAAGATAAAAAACCGTTATACAAAGACGAGCAGTCCTTCCCGTGCCCCTTTCTCGCCATCGAATCACACGGCATATGGAAGAAGGGACCACGCCCCATTCCGTAGCGTCCCGACATATCACGATACAAAAAGTGTGCTCTCGGGTGTATCGTGATAAACGAACAAACGTCTTTCTTCCCCGTTTTTTCTCTTGTGTGTTTCGTCTCGCTTTTGTTTTTTTTACTCGCTGTCTTTTTTTGTATTTTTTTTTTTTTTGGTTTCTGTTTGTTTTCTTTATACGAAAGAGATCCAGCGTTCCTCGATTTTTGCAACGGCCTAGCAGAGAGAACAAACTTTCCGCGGTTTATAATCCAAGCGAACTTAATCCAAGGTGCCGCCCAGGTTCTCCGCGCATTCTCTATCGCGTGTGATTACCGTTGCCTGTGTGAGCGTGTACAGAGAACAAACAACGGATTTTTCTAATGCATCTTTCGTTGATGTATTATAGGCTGCGTGTGTAATCCGGGATTTGAGAGAGAGAGAAAGAAAAAAACGAAAAAGATTCTCCTCGGAAGAACGCACAAGGAAATACGTGCGACTCACGCGAGATTAGACGAACAACTCCCCGAGATACTCCGAAACCGTTGCAGCCTTTGCGCTTGCGCGTAATGTTCTTCTCCCCGCCGGCCAATCGGGACGCTCGCCGCCCCACCATCGGCGCGGTCGCCCTACCTCACCTAGTAAGCCCGTTTCTACTACTGTCGAGCTTTCTGTACACAGGGTGTGCCAGAAACAACTTTGGCTCTTTGTTTTCTTTAATTTCGTCGAAATTCAATATCTCAGGGCTCTACAGGGTGAAAACAAGACGCGCTTTCTTTAAGTACACCGATCTGAAGTTGCAGCCGAGCAAAATATAAGGGCGATCACAGTTCTATGCTTGAAAACGATCGCTGTCCGTTCGGTAGATTCCACGAGGGAAAAAAAATACATTTCATGCGGCTCCGAGTAGTGTTCTGCGTAATGATCAATTATTTATCGTACGAGATACCTCATGCTGGAGATTGATGGGCGCGGTAACGTGAATTCCGATCCTCCAAATCCAGGTACATTGTCGGTACGTTTGATCACGTTTTCAATGTAATTATTATATGTGTTTTGCTTCGGCGTTACTCTTATTCGTGCCACAAAGAGGACTTAACAAAACGATCACGACATCTGCGTGCATTTTTTTCGTAGAAATCCTAAACCATTTTAGGCAGACCACCATCTGTGCTACGTCACAACTTCCGGCCATCGTTGTGTACCATAACCTTCACGTCTCTGAATGAATCTTACATTTCGTCGAATCCATTAGGTATCCTCCTGTCAAGCAATCGAATCTCAGTAAAACTTAAGTTGTAAACGACACTTTATTTACTTCTGATAGAAGGTACATGAAAATGGCCTGAAAAAGTAACTGTGAAGTGCCCTTAAAGCTACACAATACTGCAAAGGGATTAGCAAGTACAACTCTCTGTAATAATAATTCTACAAAATATTTAACAATAGAACTACTAAGCACTTAAACTGACTCTCCCAAATTTCTTTGTAGAACATATAACTTATTGACACTGGAACTACCAAATGGGTCAAAATTCCTAGATTCTTCTGCAGCTATTGAAAAGGAACAGATGCCTCTTAGGGAAATAAATAATGAAATTGATTTGAAAATTAAACTAAATTATAAGTCCATTGAAATCTCAACAGACACAATATTGGAGTTTCTACAGGACAATCAATCTAATTGAATTACTCGGTAGTTCTAGTGTTAGGATTTCAATTGATTCATATTTCAGTGTAGCTATTACTAAATCAGCTTCATTAACGATTTCTCAGGGAAGCATCTGTACCTTCTCAGTAATTGTATAAAAGGAAATCAGGAATCAAATCATTCTGACCCATCTGGTAGTTCTAGTGTCATTCATTGAGCAGTCTCACAGAGATCAGAATAAAAATAGTAAAACAAAGATGAGGCTAGCTAGAATATTCTTGAACGTGCGTCTAGTTTTATTTTCTGATAACACAATTTGATAAGAAACGTCAACGCCATTGTCTAATAGAATCTATGGTTCCAATAATGGGAGAACAACGTTTACAAACAATAAAATTCACCGAATTCAGATGCACCAAGTTATATGAGGACGCCATGACCGAAAGGGATGGAGTGGCACATAATGGATTCAAAATTGTTCATCTCAGTTCCCAGCGACTCAACTTTTACCGGAAGTTAATCAACGTTGATTAACGAGAAACTATTAATGTTCCAGGTATGGACGCGTGCAAAGCGTCAAGCTGCTGCCGCGGGGCGAAGAATGCCCCGTGGATGGAGGTACCGGTGGTTCCCTTGGAGAAGGCAACGAGGGTGGTTCCGGTTCCAGTTCTGGGAACGGTGGCAGTGGCGGGGGTAGCGGTTCCTCGAGCAGCACCGGGGGTGCCTCCGCGACGGTGGCGTTCATGGATATCAAGTCCGCAGCGAAGGCCCACGCGACTGAGCATACCTTGGACGAACGAGCCCTTACCACACAATACTACGAACCACAACATCTTCAGCACAGGTTTCCCTCGCACGGGTAAGTTCACTTATAATACACATCAGCGTGATATACAGGGTGTCCGGTACGACGGCGTTGGTACCGGCCAGAGAATAATTTCACGCTGAAAAATTAACACGTTGACTGCCACGGTGGTCACCGATGACCGGAGCATCCAAATCACTTGAAAACAATGTTAATTTGCTAGACTCCTAATGTTGAATGAGAATGTCTATTAGCATAACTAGATGGCAGTCTGACGTAAGCATTTCGATACCAAGTAATAAATAACTGCTGTGTTTTATCTTTACTACAGAAGAAGCGATACAAAAATCTCTGAACGTTTTCGTGGCAGTCAACGTGTTAATTGAACATGGGAAATAATATTTTTTACCTTGGTTTGTAGAGTAACTCTTTGATATGGAATATTATATTGTGGAGGACACCCTGTATATCAAGCACTGTTTTTAATTCTTATAGGGATTGGATTAATTCTTGTATACGATCTTGATGCATAGAATAAATGAATTGGTAAATTGGCAACGTTAATTTGAAACTGTTAACACTGGACCCATCAGAGAAATTGACTTTTTGAAATTTTTCTATAGAGACGCGGTAGTATTGAAATTTCTTTTGATTTACAATTCTTATCTGGGAGTTATCTGTTGTCTTTGTAATTATTGTGAAAAGAAGGAATCAGGAGTGGACAATTTTGACTTCTCTGGTGGTTCTAGTGTTCATAAATGATACTGTACTAATAATTAAACGGTATTTAGGACGATTTGCAACATAGAATCCACGTGTTCTCGGTGCTGTTTATATTTATTGAGTAATAAAGAGTTTAACTGATTTGGCAACACGACGTTTTATCAGTTTCTTTGCACAGGTGAAACCATTTTTAGTATAGCAATTCCTATACTTGTACGTGGGTTTTCCAGATTCTTAATCTTGGTCCGATTGATGTGAGATTTCACAAGTCCAATACAATGAAGGCTAAAAAGATTAGGTTTGTGTTTCAATGAGCGTGTCTTCCGTGTCTGAATAATCTGAAACTCGTTTGTTAAATACAAGTTTCTGTAAGAATGATACTAATATGTTATTTCATAAAATAGGTAGGAATATTATGGACACCCTGTATGGTTGAGATTATTATTGCATTATTTAAGTTATAATTGTACCGTCTACAATTCTTAATATGGGTCACCTTGTCTGACATCCAATTTGACAAAATGTCTCATTTGTTGGTGTTGTAATTATTCGTACACACGTAACATGGTCGAAAGTCAAGATATTTTTGCCACATATTAATGTCAATTATCATGATGAGTCATGTCGTGAGAATTAACTAAATCGTTTATTATATTATGCCATTCACAATGAAAAGTTTCACTGTCACATGAACAATTGAGATTCTTATAGTTCGACTTTATTTTTATAACTATTAAATTCCACTTGAAATTTAAGGTTAAAAATAAATTCAGCCGCCGTTCATAAAATATCCGAGCAAGATATTACGAAAAGATACATTAATCTGTACGACTGTTACAGTCGATAGGCATTTATGCCTTCGAGACACCAATTCTCTATATTTATTGAAAAAAAATAAGCATTGCTGTACAATCTGCGAGCAATTCATAAGAACCACGCGATTTTTGCTGATATCATTGGATATTGGATTGTAGTGATTTAGTATAACACCGAGTGCCATCGAAAAGCACCGCCATTATCGATACGTACCATTGATTGTATCAAATATGGATTCGAAGCAATATCAGATTTTTATTGAGTGTCGATTTTCTTTTCACTCACCGGCTACTTGAACGTAACGTATGCACAAAT
This sequence comes from Nomia melanderi, assembly GCF_051020985.1. Classification (NCBI taxonomy): domain Eukaryota; kingdom Metazoa; phylum Arthropoda; class Insecta; order Hymenoptera; family Halictidae; genus Nomia; species Nomia melanderi. The sequence continues at coordinate 12,332,065 of NC_135009.1, forward strand.
TTATTCATATGCATAGACATACGCAATCCTGTTATATATCTGAGAATTGTTACAACATATTTTTGCTTAGCGTTACAGCCAACGTTAATACGACATCGTAATTTCACAATATTTATTTTTATTTCAACCTGTCTATTATGCAAATCTCATGAAACGTTTATCAACACAAAAGTTATTTATCGCTTCAAGCACTTTTTCAATGTACAGTTACAAAGACACAACCAATATTTATAAGCTCATACCTGACGTTCAGTTTATAAATGTAAAATAATTTAAAATAACTCAAGGATAAAATATTTTTGAACGTCTGATTAATATTAATGTCAGTTATATAAAAATTAAACGCAACATTCAAAAAAAAGAAAGGTTTCTTTAATAATGTCTCCAAAGTGCGTAGTATGGAATCAGGTCTCAGAAGCTGAGAGCCATTGAATGGCAACCTGCAATCCTTAAAAGTTTTAAATTCTCAAATTACTTATATATTAATATTTCATAAAATAAACGTATAATAAAATAATATTTTGTATAATAAATATATAATAAAAGAATATTTTAACACTAGAACTACCAGATGGGTTAAAATGACTTGTTTCTGATTTCTCTTTTTACAATTACTGAGAAGATATAGATATTTCTACGAAAAATTATTAACGAAACTAATTAAGTGATAGCAAAACTGAAGACTCAATTGAAATCTCGATAAACGCACGCTTATGGTTTATACAGAAATTGGTGAAAGTCAGTTCAAGTGATCAGTAGTTCTAGTACTAATAACCTAATAAAATATTGCATTCTGCGTTGAAGATGCATATTAGGTAGAATAGAACAAAGACATCGTGAGAAATTTAATGTTCACAAGTATTTTCATTTCATAAGAAATTTCATTAATCGTCATTCCCAATTTAAATTCCTATCCGAATAAATTCGTAATAATTCGAATAAATTTAACACTAAAACAACCGAGCATTTAATACGATTGATACGTAATTTCTATAAAAATTGTAACAATAGATTATTTCCGGTTCATTGGATATTCATCATAGAACTCAAGTGAATCTATTTATTTCCAAAATCATTTCAAATATTCAATGCTTTTAAGGTATTAACCCTTTACACTCGAAAGTTTTTCACTAGAAATATTCAATATTCTCCGACGAAATACATATGATGTTCTTTGAAACTAATTAACGAGAAAACATATATAAATTAAAAAGGAAAGTTACTTTATTTCAATATTCCACATATTGATGCATCGTGCAAACCTTAATATTCTACATAAAACTTTATAATTTTGCAAATCAAATCAAGTGGTGACTGAGAGTCACAGGGTTAATAATTGCGAAACAAACAAATCGAAATCAGTCATTCAGACTGTTACAGTAGTTCTAGTGTCAATGCCCACAATTATTTTGATATAAGAAATTCCATTAATCGTCATATTCCCAATCTAAATTCCTACCCAAATAAATTCGTAACCATCGAAAATAACCACGCTGAAACTCAACATCCGACTGCCACTGTCTAGAATATCCTGCCACTGGAAAAATGTGATCCGACAGACGCGAGAACGTATTTTCCTGTTCCGTTTATTTTTCAGTGGGAGACGACCATGCTCGCCTTTTCACGGCAGTCGTACAATGGGCGCCATAATACAATTATACCGATATATATCGGCAGTCACGAGCCGCTCGCGTTAGTCCCTCGCACGAAATCGGATTCGTGGAAGTAAACAGGCCGATAATCGATCGAGGGGAGGCCGGTTATCGCCGTCTTCGTCCCGAGCCACGTTTAACGTGCGTTCCACTCGTAATCCGTGCGCGCTCGCCGCACCGTGCTACTTTTCGGACGTCGAAAACGTTTCTCCTACGCACTCGTTTTACCATCCCACGTGACACACAGACGGTGTACAGATGTGTATCGGCCATTCGCTCGCTGCCCCGGCTATTCCGGTCGCCGTACACGAATCACCTTACCCGCCGTGCGACTTTAGAAACGGCCCTAATGGTACTTTCTCTGTTCCGCCGCCGCGACGAAGAGAGGTTATGTCCACGCGACCCTGTCGTTCGTTCGCGGCTTCCCCTCGAATTCGATGATTTCAGGCTAGGCTCGAATGAAAATAAAGACCTCGATGCTCGCGCGAATGCTCGTCGCATACCTTACCCGCGCTCGCGACAGCGCCGCGTTTCCACGAAAAGTCAGGTGACCGTGACGACGTGGTCATTCGCGATGTTGCCATGTCTGACGCGCGACCGCGCCGTTGGACGCGACATGCGGAAAGGAAGAAGCGGTTTTAACTGTCAGTAACGTGTTTAAGAGATTACGAACCCCTCTTCGCGACGAACATTTATTTATCCTCCTAGTAGATTAGCCCATTCGAGACGGCGATTTTTTTCGAACACGGTCCACAGAGGCGAAATTCTGTCACGGGGTTTTTGAATTAAGTTTCTTAAAATCTCTAGACGATAGTCATAAAAACTCTATTTTCTTATTGTTGGTGAGTATGTTTATTTTGTTTCTCTATACCTTACAGATGCTATTAATTCAAAATAAGTCTTATCTCGACGACTACTTTACTTAGAATAATTGATAAATGCTCATTATAATTATTGCACATGTGTAACCGGTCTCGATTGGGTTAGGAGATTATTATTGCAAAGAATAGGAATGTTATTAGTCATATTATATAGTTGGATGTATAACCCTTAGCACTCCAGGTTGTTTTGTAATCAGCAACTGCAACTAATTTTTATAGTATTCCTAGCGAAAATGAGAAATGCTATAACATTTCTTCGATCTTTTATTTTCCTTGTTAGTACAAAATTTGGATGTGCGGGAAATCTAATAATTTTAGGGTAGTTTCTTTAAGATTCATCAACCCTGTGAGATCAAATGTCGTCATTTTTCATATTTGGAATACGAAGTTCTGAACAAACAATTGATTCGTTCAAATAACGAGAAATCAGTGATTAGTTTTCTCTGTCACCGACATTTACTTCCTCTGCGAATGGTTTTCAATACTTTAAAAAATCCTCGTCCGCAAAGAATTAAAATGTTCAATATTGTAACTGGTGCAATATTGGAGCCTACAGAGTTCAAATTAATAGTAGAACTGCCGAAGATTTAATACGATTAATATGTACTCTGTAAAAATTGTAGTACTCAAATGAAACTATTTATTTTCAAGATTATTTCAAATATTGAATGCTTTTAAAATATCAATAATTGTGAAATAAGAAGCAGTTTAGTATTAACACGTTGACTGCCATGGAAAGCTTCAGAGTTTTATGTCATTTTTTCTTTTGTAGCGGACATGAAAATAAATGATTATCGATTGTTTGGTACTACAATTCTTAGGTTACACTGTTATCTATTTATTTACGCTGTTGAACGTTTTTATTGGTTGACGGTTGTCTTAAGTATAATTATTTTCAAGTCATTTGGAAGCTCCGGTCCTTGTTAACATTAAGTTTTGCATAATGCATCAGTTTGTTAACATTAGAATTACCAGTTAAATTGACATTTTCAAATTCCTTATAGAAACTTCAAGAATACCTCTATTGAATTTAGAAGTTAAATGAATTTCTTTAATAATTTCTCAGAGAAACATTTGTCATCTTGTTAATAATTGCGAAGGAAAGACATCAGGTCATTTTGACCCGTCTGGTAGTTTTAGTGTTAAATGTTGAATAAAATATCTTAGTTTCTCAGTTTGCGCGTTATTTCTCGATAAGTTAGTTTAAAAAATGCTGTCTGTATCTCATCAGGAAACGTTGAAGATATCTAGTGAAAAACTTTCGAGTGCAAAGGGTTAATCGAAACAAGTCGCGATGAATGTTCGAAATAAATGAGTTGCAGCGTACGGTAATTGGACTTATGAAAATAAGAAAGGCAATTTGTAGTCTGGCGAATTAGCAGCTGTATGCTGACCGTTAACGAGAAACATGCCACATTCTTTTCCCCGCCATTTATCGGAGCGATACGAAATTATCGTCACAATTATCGAACAAATAGAGGTGTACGTCTGGCCACTGGTGACATCATTGTTTGCGCTTCTCGAATCGATAACGAGGTTTACGATTTGCATGCGAGTCATCGGCGTGGACTCGCGACAACATCTGTTTAAAATACATGTTGGAATTAATATCTTTCTTATTCCTTTGCCAGGAATTTTTATTGTCTAACTGAATCGTTCCTGAAGTCAGCCATGCCACCCCATAGGGGATGCTGAAATATTCAAGTCAGTACCCTTGGGCACCAACATTTTCCTATTTATTCGCTCAACGATTTCACTACAGTGTCATCCAAACTCTAATGATACAAGTTCTCTATGGATTTCGAATTTAATTCCCAGTGGCACTTCGAGAAACTCAATTTTGCAGAACTTATAAGATAAAGAAATTCAAGAAGCAATCATCATAAAGAATCATTCCAGTTTCTATTTCATTAACCCCTTGGCCTATGATTACTCAACTCTGATCGATACGGCTACTTTGTCATTAATAATTTATTGGAAAAAAAGACAAGTACTGAATTATATTTCCTTTTAAGTATAACAGTTGATTACAGAGGAGTAACATTTACTTCGAATTCGAATGAACTGAGTAACACATATAGAGTCATGTTGAAAATTTAAAATTTACTAAGTCAAGAAAATCATTTCGATTGTACGAATAGATTTTCAGAATGCTGAGTAATTTTTTCTAAAAAGAGAACGGCAAGCCAAGTATGTTTGAGAACCTGTGGTTCAACGCTAGGACTACCGAGCATTTAATACGATTAATATGTAATTCCTATAAAAATTGTAATAGATTATTTTCAGTTTCTTCAGACATTCATTATAGTACTGAAACTATTTATTTTCAAAATCATTTCGAATATTCAACGCTTCGAAGATATCAATAATTGCCAAACAAGAGAATCGAAACCAGTCATTTTGATTATTACGGTAGTCCTAGCGTTAACCTCACCGACGAAAAACGGACACTTTTCCTCGGCGGTGAACTTTCCGCGTCCGACAACGGAGCGCGAGCATCGAACGAAATTTACAGTCCCGCTCCGGCTGTTCGGCTATCGGCGGAGCGTACGCAAACACATTAACACGACCATGAAAATATCTTATCGGCCGCCATGATGCGTGTGCCAACTAGCATTTTATGGCGAACTTAAACACGAGATTCTAGGAAATCGTTCATACCGCCCGTCACAACAAAGGAGTCGCGTTGCACTTGCGCCGCGGGGGTGAACACCTTCGCGCAGGAACTTCCAAGGATGATGCGTCTAATAGACGGAGAACGGACCGACACGACGCGCGGATTTACGACGCGGTCGATGCTCGCCGCTCGATTCTCCCACGTTTCGAGCAGCCTTAAAAGACGACGCCATTTATTTTCAACTGGTCCGTAACGCTTCAACAATAATGGGACGCCGTTGCGACCGAAATTCTTCCGTTATCGTCGTGTACGACGCGCGTCACGTCGGCTCGGTATCGGGATTATCGCGCTCGATAAAGACACACGTTGTCGTTATCATCTACCATTTTCCTTCCAACGTGTCGTGTACTTTTCGAAAATAAATGTCACGCCATTGTTCGTCGAACGTGAACTTTGAAGTTGCGGAATTCGTGTTCGAATCGAACGTCGCGATCGGATCGGTGGAAGCAGTCGGTTTTCGGCGAAGAGGCATTCGCGAGGACGCGCGCGCGCGCGCGCGCTTCCCTGCGGAGATATCGCGTTACCCATCGGTCGCGTGACTGATACCGTATATCGTTTTGTCCTTCACACGCGAACCCACGGGCTGTGCGCTCGCTTGCAGATGTTTTTTCCAGATCGCGGCGGCGTGTTTTTTCGCTCGCCGGCGAGCACAACAGATCCTCGTGTCTAACGTGCGACAACCGAGGAAAACGGTACCGGCTCCTACGGCGTTCGTGTCGTTAAGCCGCCGTTCTTGTCCATCGTCGCGCGATAATTGCACGATTGTCCACGGTTCTTCTTATCGTGCACTTCTCTGCGTGCCACCGTTTCGTATACAAAATGTGTGTCCACCGTCTTCCTATTATTGTTCCCGGTAATCGAGCCATCAACTTTTAACCCCTCGCACTCGAACGTTTCCCGTTGGAAACATTTTACATTTTTTCACGAGGCAGCGACGATATTCTTTGAAACTAAGGGAAATCACAAGTACACTGAAGAACGTTATTTTATTACAATATTTCGTGTATCGAGGCGTTATACGAAGTTCAACGTTAAATATCGAAGTTTATAGTTTTACTGTGTCAAATTAGAAGGATTAATAAAAATAATGTTTTTGATCGAAGGTAGAAACACATATATATTCCTATAATGAAGATCAATCTGAAATTTTGAAATTTATCAATTGAACATTTTCGAATTGCATCAGTCGAACGGTCCAATCGAAAGGACACGAAGACGAGAGAAGAATTAATTGGAATCTAAGTGCAACTTGTACGAGATTAGTATCCCAGACGTCTCCAATTTGTCTTCCTTTTCGCAACGCGAGTCGCACACGCGCGAACTCTTTTACCGACCGAGTTTCCTTCGGTTACTGGTTGATTGGGCCGAGCAACGGGCGAAAGAAAAAATATTTTTATTCGTATCGCTTACAGCGGATTACTCAACGGTGTATCGGCTGACGAAAGTAACGTTGAACTTAATCGTCGCGCCGGGGAAAAGGAAAAGAAAAATCGTCGACGGTAAGGGACAGTTGCGTACGAATACTTTTTCTGCCCGGTGTGCATGACGTGGCTCAATGTGAGCCGTTCAACCGTATTTAACGCGATTAATGTCGCTCGTTCCGAGCGTGAGATTAAATTGCTGTAATCCGCGGGAGAGCAAAAAAGTTTTGTTTTTCTTTGATTTTTATCTTGCTTTACGCAACCCCGGAGCGATAATGTTAGTTCCAGTGGTACACTATTCAATAATAATAATGGATTCGAGAGAATTTCGCTGGCGACTTGAAACCGAACACGTTCGCCGCGGCGAGAGTCCGTTTAACGTCGAATTAAAGGAATCTAGGAGACTTGGCGGTACATTTATTAAATATACACCAAACATTAACGTGATCTAATAATTAGAATACCTCGATACAATGCCATAAAGATTATATTCTTTAAATGGTACCTCAACGCAATTGCAAATAATTTTTAGTAAGGATACGTGTTCGTTTCGGTGACCGTATCACCGATCGAAATCTTTTGAAATTCATTGAAAAATTCACTGGATATTTCTATGAAACGATCCATGCATTCCACTAAATCTGTCGTTTCCTTCAATTTTACACGTTTCTCGATGCACCCGTTCCATTCTCGTTTTTATCATTTTCTTACTGTCCTCGCCTAAGCGAACCTCTCCGCGCGTTACGATCCAAAATCCGCCGTTGTTACATCACCGCGCCGTCGTTATCGTATCAACGGCCAATTTCTCAATCTCGCGACATTCGCGCGAGTTACGTTACGCTGAAGGTGGACTGGCCGTTGATTCGTACACAAATCGCGTTTTTCCACGGTAGCGCGGAACGGAACGGAACGGCTCGCGTCGCGTCGGTGTCTCGCGAAAACGCGTTGTCGCCAGCGATAACGGTGAAATCTGGAATTCGAAACGCGAATTGCCGCCGGTGGACCCCGATAACGAACGTTCGTTAACGTCCGTTTCGTTTCTTATGTAACGATCCCCATCGGAGGTCGGTTTTCTGCGAGACACGTTCGCGACACGTTCGTCGTTCATCCGGCACGCGAGAATTCGCGTTTCCCCTTTATTTTCGGCCATTTCGAGCACAACGGCGGCCGTAAACTAGGAAGGAATATTATTTCGTAGGTAATATCATCCGGGTAAGGGTTCTCTTGTAAATTGTACCCGCGCGAAACTCGATTATGCAAATGGCCGACGGCCGCCACCGCGCTCGAAACGAAAGGTGTGTCCCGGGGCCGGACAAAGGCGATTCCAATGAGGCAAACAGACGAAAAAAGAACGCGGGAACGGGAAGAAAAAACGAGGAGAGGAGAGAAGGATGTCGCCTCTGGTTAACGGAAAATTTCTCCGTGGCCGGGGCACGCGTAAAAGTCTCTCTCGTTCGGCCGATGGGCTCTCTCGCATGGCAACGTCCCGTTTTCTTCTCCGCGCGCGCCGCTCCGCGCCGCGCCGCGCCGGGGCAAACAAGATCGTTCGAGAAACGGCCACGCGTAATCCAGCCTTTAAAGAAATTCAGGTCGGAGTTTCACAGGAAGGTGAGAGATAAGCACCGGTGACCGTATGGTAACGGAATGAACGGGAGGAGGCGTTGGGTGAAAGGCTGCCGATTCTTCGACGGGATTACGCTGGTGTGCGCGCGTGTCCGTTCGCCGGACACCTACAGCCTCTGGCAAAAGTTTCGGCCACGGATTTCGCTGGGAAGTCTCGTGGGAATTTCTCAATTTTTGGAACTTAACCCCTTGGCCTATGATTTCTTTCTCAACTCCGATCGATACGGCTGCTTTGTCGTTAATAATTCGTTGGAAAGAGATCAATTATAAGCATATGTTATGCATATATTTCCTTTTAAGTGTAATAGTTGATTGAGGAATAATGTTTACTTTGAATTCGAATGAACCGAGTAATGTTTGTCGAATCACGTTGAAAATCTTCACCACGATTCATATTTCTGAGAGAATATGATTTTTCTAGTTGAAGCTTAAATTTTCATTGAATTCGATGACATTTACCTCTTGTTCGACGACGAAGAGACATCTGGTAAATATTTGTGGGTCAGTTTAGTAAGAAATGAAAGATTGTTTTGCTATTATCGATGTTTCATCGTTTAGGGAATGTATAATTGCGATAAAGAGGGAGTTCGCCTTGTGTTATGGGAAATTGTTAGCGGTAAAATGTAGTTAATATCTAAACTTGCGTCTTTTAATTACTGTTTCGTTTAAACATAACGTTCTCTTGGTCCATTGTTTAACCCTACCTCGGCAGAATTAAAAGAGTTCGAGCCGGAATGTTCCGTGCCGATGCTTTTGATGCTCACTGTATGCATGTGCATAAACACGGCCGGGGAAACGGTGTAAGATACGCGCGGCGAACTTCTCGACGCAACATCACGATAACGAGCCACGTTTTCGAACTTTGAACTCGGCGGGTTCGACCGCTTCGGCTGATAATGTTGTGGGATGAACGGAGCTACCAGGAGAGATTTTATTCTAGGAATATTAATTTGACACGAAGCCCCGGTATTCTAATGGTTTTTAGTAACTTTGAAATGGTGATTTTTCAGTGGTCGTTTCAACGATGAGAATTCATAAGGTAACTTCGTATTGCAAAGGATCAATAACTCTTGTACCTTTTACCCACGTATGCACCTGTTAAATTAAATAATTCGGAATTGACATTTAGAATTGCCGCTAGTTTCGATACAAAATCTGTTACTTGCAAACACCGTGTACGCGCGAATGCCAGGTTGCTCAGACCAAGAACAATATGCGTGCAAACCTTGACCATTGAAAAAACGATGTCACAGTAATATCATTTGCTATTGAGAAATACGAAATGGTAATTTCCTCGTGTAAAAAGATGAGGCTCATACACCGATCGGTTTCATCGAGCAGGTGCTCATTAGTCGGATATGAACTTCTCGCTATTGTGTTATCCATCGCGAAAGAATATTACGTGGATCAATACTTATCAGATTACCCGTACCTGCGTCGCTTAAAGACACGTGAAACTGATTAGGTATCTACATTTTTCTAAGACGCCGCAGATAATGCTACCGAGTACTTTATTTTCTATAATTTCCACGATCCATTTTACCTGATTTTCATTGCCTTCAAAACTAAACGTTTTCTCAAATTCCAATACAGATACTCCCCGTGCATCATAGTTTTTTAATCGCATCCCTCAACATTGCCATGTTACACGGATCGAATACGAAATATCAGAACAAGCAGTTCACGCCATTCAGCTTCCACAACAACAACAACAACAACAACTTCATCCCCTAAAGCCCCCAATAACTCTGAAAAAATCTATCATACATTAACATGAACCAACCCAAGTCCCCTCGATCACAGTCACACCAGGGGTGTTCGAATTCCCCACTCACATCACATCAGAATCAAACCTCAAGCAATCCACCCGAAGGTGTTCCCCATGCGCGCAAGGCAGAACCAAGTATCACCAGCCCGAATCTCCGTGCAATCAGAATCCCAAGCCGACCAATCAACAGATCCCCGAACCAGCCATCACCACAGCACAATCAGAAACCCTTCCACCCGGGCGCAAGCCGCCATCGACCCCCGGAGGAGGAAGAAGAAGCCCTCCGATCGGGTCCCTTATCGAAAATCACGTTCCCCCCCAAACGCGTACTGCAGCCACGGCCAGGCTTTAAACGCGAGTCTCATCTCGGTGTTCCAGAAGTTCGGAGGATCATGGATCCGGCGGGGGTAGCGGGGGAGGAGTCAGCGGAGTCGGAGGGGGCGGCGTCGGCGTCGGTGGTTCTGGGATCGTCGTCGGCGGCGTTGTCGGCGGAGGAGGCGGTGGCGTCGGCGGCAGCGGCGGCGGCAGCGGCAGCGGCGGAGGCGGCAGCGTCGTCGGTGTCAACTGCGTCGTCGGCGGCGGAAGCGGCGGAGGCGGCGTTGTCGGTGGCGGCGGCGCCGTCGGCGGCGGGATCGGCGGCAGCGGTAGCGGTAGCGGCGGCAGCGGTGGCGGCGGCAGCAGCGGTGGTGGCGGTGGCGGCATTAACGACAGAGGAGAGAGGGATAGAGAGAGGGACCGGGATCGCGACAGAGATCGGGACAGAGATCGGGACAGAGAACGGGAGAGAGAGAAGGGCCGGGAGAGGGAGAGGGAGAGAGACAGGGATCGAGACCGTGACAGAGACCGAGGAGGAGAAGGGTTCGAGTCACGCGGCTCGCACGGCAGTTTCTATACCAGCGAGAGAAGCAGCCGAGGGGTCGGGTCCGGGGGCGGTGTCGGCGGTGTCGGCGGCGGCGGCGGTGGCGTCGTCGTCGCCGGCCACCCTGCGGACCCCTCTGCCGGCGATCCCGGCGGCTACATACCCCGCGGCCGTCCACCTCCAGCCAGCTCTTACCACGTGACATCGACCAGGGCGAGGGATCGGCTCTACTCGAGGACCGGCCCGTACGCCTCCGGGCCGCCGCCCCCGCCCCACTTAGATCGTCATCGCAGCGGCCTGCCGCCGTCCTCCTGGTCGGCGTACGAGTCGACGACCTCCAGATACGGGAACGCACCGCCGCCACCCTCGCCTGCCAACAACGACGCCTACCAGGACGAGCAAGGTAATTGGCCCCTTACTTGCCTACTTGCTTGTTTACCCGCTTACTCGGCCGCTTTATCCGTGCGTTACGCGCCCGGTTTCTCGACGAAGGACGATCCCGACTGGAACTTTCTCGGGGTAGTCTCGAGAAAGGGCCGAGGTGGAAATGTCTTGGTCTTAAGGGTTGGATCTGTAGAGAACGGACTGGGTTCTTGACACTTTGGTTTACATTGTATTCGCGATGTTCAGTTAGATCTTGGGATTAGAGGTTGGGAACGTTCTATAGAATTCAAGTGCGTCGAATTGTCGCGTCCTGTGAACCTAGTGTTGAGTTCTCGCAGACATTCTGTTTGGGAAAATTGAAATCTCGGGATGATAATTTGTCGTAAAGTCCGCCGTCTATTAGCGATGATTCTTGTTCCGAGTGAGGGAGAATCATCCCCTTCCTGTATCGTCATCGTCTTTCGTCTCGACAGCGAGCACGCTTACCACCGCTCCTTCCTTTTACCCACCTTTTGCGTCTGCGTCCGTTTACCCGCGTGCGTTTCCTCTCGCAGGTGGATGTCTCGTACGGGTGTGGGTGGGTGGGTTTGTGTGAACGACTCCTTTTCAGCCGCCTCCTTCTCTATCGGTTATATGACACGTTCCGTGTGTGCGCGCCACGCTTGTGCGACTCGATGCGGTGACACGCGGCGGGATCTCTCGAGCGTTGTCTCTGCCCGCGGCACAACACGTGGCCCGCGATCGTTGGCGGCTCCTCCGCGCTTTACGATCGGTTAGATAAGTCGGTTCGAATAGATGTTTCGCAATCGCGGGTGCGTGTTCTTATCGTGTTTGCTCGGCCTTTTTTTCGGGTGTCCTCTACTCGGTTTCGAGGTGTACTTCGAACTCAAGCACGTGGATCGCGAGGAGTACCCACGAATTCGTTGTTTTTCTTATCGACGATGCGATATTTGTTTATTCGATGGGTTGTTAACGTACCGTTTAACCTCTGTACGGACAAACAGAGGGTTCGTGTATACCGAAATTTCAACATTGTCGTATTTCTGCACGTGTTCCCTTCAATTTCGAAACACGTATGTGAAATTTCTAAATAAACGTTAATCCGAAACTCACGTTCATCTCTCGCGGTCCACGTTTTCGAATCACGCCGACGTAGACAGCAGCCACTACCCCAAACGCATGATCGTTCCCTATGCATGCCCGTCGCAGAAGCAAAAATCAGTTGCGACGCCGGTTGACAGATTGACACGCTGCACCCATTAACAATTTCTCCGATCTCCATGTTTTCCATTACTCACGATTGATCGCTGATCCTCGAATCCTACACAATAAATCGGCGTAACAGCGACAATAATATTCCACTGTCATTGTCACTCCAGTCAGCAACGTCTCCAACCCGTCAACCGGCGTCGCAACGAGAACCTTCCAAGCTAAACGCGCGCGAATCCTTGAAGCTCATCTTCATCACCACACAGAGAGATTCCAACAGGGTATTAACGATAACGATATATACGTGTGTAGATTACATTCGTCGTGTTGTTCCACTAGGCGGTGGTGGAGGCGGCGGCGGTGGTGGTGGCGGCGGTGGCGGCGGCGGCGGCGGTAGCAGTGGCAGCGGTGCGCTGCGACAGCACAAAAAACAGCGAAGAAAATCGCGGAGCGGAAGCAGCTCGCCAAGTGGCAGCAGCCGTTCCGGTAGCAGCAGCAGCAGCCGCAGCGGCAGCTCCGCCGGCAGCACTTCCGGCGGCAGTACGTCGCCGGGCAGCTCACCGCACCGCGCCGGAAATGCCGCCGTCACCGAGGACCGCAGGCCGCTCGCGATCTGCGTGCGTAATCTGCCGGCACGCAGCAGCGACACATCCCTCAAGGACGGCCTCTTCCACGAATACAAGAAGCACGGTAAAGTGACCTGGGTGAAGGTCGTCGGGGCGGCCGGTGACCGGTACGCCCTGGTGTGCTTCAAGAAGCCCGAGGACGTGGAGAAGGCGCTCGAGGTCTCCCAGGACAAGCTGTTCTTCGGCTGCAAGATCGAGGTCGCCCCCTATCAGGGATACGATGTCGAGGACAACGAGTTCCGGCCGTACGAGGCCGAGCTCGACGAGTACCACCCGAAGGCGACCCGCACGCTCTTCATCGGGAACCTCGAAAAGGACGTCACCGCGTCCGAGCTTAGGAAGCATTTCGAGCCCTTTGGCGAGATAATAGTAAGTTCGTTTTTACTCGATGCCCCTTGGTTCGTTGTTGTTTCAGTTTCGATGAGGATGGAGTCTTGGTACCCTTTGGAACCTGGACTGATCATCTGCTGAAGCGATTCGCCGTTCAGAGACGGGAATTGCCGGTTCCTTCAATTCTGTCGGATTATTTTCTGTTCGTTGCAGATGTTACCATGAGTTGTTGACGATTTGTAGCTATCTTTAATTGTAAGAAGTAGAATGATTTGACGGTTGAACGAGGAAAAAGTGATAGAGGCATTCGAGGACGGTAACGGAGTACGCTACCCTAGATATGCCGTTACTGGAAGGCTGGTTCCGGAAAATGAAAAGTAGAGAGAGGTGACCGACAAAGCGTTGACAATCACGTAAATACTAAACTGTCTACGTGCTCTTCGCGCAGACATTTGGAAACATTACCAGAGTGGAGGCATCCGATTTGTCTTGTGGTTTAGCTCGTGTAATAGTTGTCCGTCAGTAACACCAGTGTAATCAGTAACATTAGTGTATATGTTTAAACAATTATGTGTGTTATGTCATCGGATTATGCCATAACAAAAGTCGATCAACATGTGACTAATGCTTCGCGCAAAGAGCGTCATAACATCTTTTTCTTCGTTCACGATGATTATGATGTATCCTGGTTCACGTAGCGTTCTGTATTTATTGTATCGCGTTGTGTAATCTTCGCACGCGATGGAGCAGCAACATGCATTTGAAAAAAAAAATCATTGTCTCGATCTTTGACCATTAATTGGCCAGAGTCCACGACACCGGATTTAGAATCGGCATTACCAGCGGTCGCGCGTTTAATATCGCGCAGCCGATCTTAATATTCAGACGAGGCGCGCGATACTAAAAAAGATAGGTTCATTCTAATTGCTATGTTAATACTTCCCGCGTGTGACGCGTTTGAGCCATTTAAAATTAAAATTTTCAGAATAAACGACGTTTTTCAAGCAATACGCAATCGGCCGCGGGCTGTAAACTGTAAACAATCGTGAATGTTAAAGTTAGAAGCTCGAGTTGAACGTCGACTTGAACGGGGAATAAAAATCAAAATAAAAATAAAGAAAAGAGAAACGGAAGAAGATTCGATCCCGTTTCATTTGTATTTAAAAGAACATCGACGATGTCTTGCCGTTAACAGGAAGAGTAACGCGGTCGTACGTTTTTAATGTTACAGGAAATAGATGTTAAGAAACAGGGCGCGGTGACGAGCTATGCCTTCTGCCAATACTCCGACATTGGCAGCGTCGTCAAAGCTATGCGATCGATGGACGGCGAACACCTGGGCGCTAATCGAATTAAACTCGGATTCGGGAAATCCATGCCCACGTCCTGTGTTTGGGTTGATGGCATTGGAGGTAATTATTCGGGAGGATTGCGAACCGCCACTAAAAATTAATTAATAGTCCATTTATAGTTCTTAAAACCTACCCTAAAATGTCACTAAAGCTTCCAACGTAGTAACAGATATGTTTGTTAAAGATAATAATCTTTAAAAGCTGTGGTCTACTTGTGGAACATTCAGTTCCAGATTTTCAACTTATTTTTTATGAGGAGCTGTCTCTTTTCCTGCAGTTAAATAGATGTAGTAATCAACTATTTTATATCTCAATGAATAGATAAGTTCTTAAATGACTTTAGTTAGTGATCTAAATATAATGAGAGCTTTAAAGAAATTCAATAAAATAATCAAACTTTTCATTCGATCCTCCCTTAAATATATTATTTCTTCTAACGTATATACCTCATAATCATTTTTCCCTGTGTTTGTAGATTGTATGCCGGAAAAGTACCTGAACATACAGTTCCATAAGTTCGGACTGATATCTCAGGTCGTAGTGGACCGAGAGCGAGGACACGCTTTGGTCTTCTTCGAGCAGATCAGCTGCGCTCAAGCTGCTGTGAAGGAGATGAGGGGCGCAGCCCTTCGCGGACGACGGCTCCAAGTCGACTTCGCTTCCAGAGAGTGTCAAGAGACGTTCTACGAGCACCTTGAGCGCCAGGGTATCGCTGGTGAAAGACCTTGGGACACGAGGCCTTCTCCAGCAACCACCTTTGATGTCTCGTATGTATATTTTCCAGTGTACTATGTCTCATAATACTACTGAACAGTTTTCTAGAATGATTGAACAAACTTCTCGGAAGTTTCTTAATAACATTACTCAAAGAACTAACAGATTCACTGTTCCAATCGAAAAATAACGAACATCGCAGAGAGAAGATTCACTTATTTTCTAAGATTCATTAACAAACGACAATACCTATTGAACAGTGAACGTGTTAACTTTATTATTACACGTGCAGGGTATACCGTGAGATATTCGACGAATGTTTCAGCAATTGTAACAAAGGCAGCGATAACATTATTATGCAACAGTACACTAGACCGGTGAGACGTTGATATTCAATGTTACTAGGAAAATTGATATTTCCCATCATAACTTTCCATCGCTTTGCCGCACAAAGATCCGCCGCTTAGTAATGTTAGCAGCCGACAGGGAAACAAGTCGAATACCCCACAGTGCTGATCCAGCACGCGACTCCCGATCCCACAGAATTGAGAACGTGGAATATAGTGCGACCGTTATTTGAAGGATTCCTTCCAGGCGGGAGCGCAGCAGTTTCGACACGGGGGTGACGGTGTCGAACTCGAGTAGCAGGTTCACCCGCTACGAGACGCCCCCGAGGTCGAGAACGGCGAGTTACTCCCGCGCGTCCGGAGGCGGTAGCACGCCGGGCGCCAGTCCGGCTCATCCGACCGCGATGACGCGGAGCAACCGTCGGTCGTACCAGGACACCTACTACGACGGGGACTACAGCGAGCCGGCGCCGCGAAGGTTTCGCAGCTACGACGAATTCAGTCAGGGCAGCGGGGCTAGCCACGACGACTACCAGAGCAGCGTGCTGGGTGACGGCAAGCTGAACGACGACGACTGTCCGCCGCCGTCGTCGCGTCGCCACGCGGTGCAGAGCGTCGTCACCAGCGTGGACCCTCCTGCCCCGCCGCCACCGTTGTTACCGCCCTCAGACATACGACACCTGCAGAAGGAGCGAGTCCACCTGCTGGAGCAGCTCGAGGAGTGTCACAGCAGTGGCGACGAGGTCGGCTTCGCGCCCAAGAAACGCGCGAAGTTGGATGGCGCTTCCACGACGATACTGTGCGAGGATGACGAGCCGGAAATCGCGTCGTTGCTGGTCACCTCGCACTCGAGCAGGAAGGGCATGGACATACGACGAGTCAGCGACAGCAAGGTCGTAGTACACCATGCCACGAGGAGGGGTAGCTGCGAGGGCAGAGGCCCTGGGCCATGCAAGCGTCGGCGTGATGTTACTAGCAGGTGAGCTTTGTTTCTTGGTGCCGTTGTTGATTGTTGATACGTTTGGGACGATCGTAGTTGTGGGAAGTACAGTATTGCCTTGGGACTGTAATCGGAAACTACAAAAACCTTTGGAAACTACTACATAATGCTTAATGAAATTTATGCGACATTTTATTTAGAGGAATGAAACCTTTATGAATTTAGCTACTAACACGACAAACAAATTCTGTTGAAGGCACCATGAACATCACGACGGATCGCGGCCGGGCACCCCGTTGGTGGACGAGAGGCCGGAGAACCTGGTGCCTAGCGAACCACGGCGTTTCCGCGAAAGAAGCCACGAGGGTCCTCTATCGTTACCCCTACCGAGGTTCGCCACCCAGATGTTGAACAACAACAACAACAACAATAACAACAATAACAACAACAGCAGTAGCAACAACAACAGCAGCAGCAGTAATCGGTCGAGCAACGCGAGCCTCGCGAAAGTCGCCAGTCCGCCATGTGCCAATCTGTCCACAGCGCCGAGTCCTCGAGCCGCGCCCCAACCCCCAGCCTCACCGCCGCCGAGGCACCCTAGTCCGAGCCCGACGAGCTCGGACAGCGAAACGGCTCCTCAGTCGCCGAGCCTCGAGGAGAGGATACGATCGCTCGACGAGAAATACGAGAAGTGGTCCGGCTCGCGGGCGTTGAGCGCGGCCGGCGGCGACGCGCTGGCGAAGCTGGACGCCACGGCGTCCGAGCGTTTCAGGTTTCGCCACAAGCTGCTGGACCTGGACCTACACGAAGTGCAGCCGTCGGACATCGTGAAGTCGGTGCTCGCCAAGCGGAGTGTGTTCGACGAGGACTCGAAACGTTTGGAGAACTTCAGCGAGAAGTACGAGCCGCGGGAGTTCACCGGCGTGCTGAACGTCAGCTCGATGATCGGCGGCGCGACCGGTCTCACGTCGGCCGGTGGCGCTGCGCCAGCCACCGGTGGTTGCACCAGCAAAGTCTGCCTGCAGTATCCATTCCCTAGTCATCCGCCTGTACAGTCGAGCAACAGCGGCGGCGGTACCGTTCAGACCGGCCTGACCACCGCCGCGTCCTTGTCCACGAGTCTGAGCTTCGCGACCAGCCTGTCGTCGTTGAAGACGGACCTGCGCGGCACGTCCGCGCAGCACAACTGCGTGCACCCGACACCGGCCACGCCGATCACCCCCGGCACCTCAATCAAAACGGTCAGCCCCGAGCTACCGCCGGTCTCGTTGCCGATCGGCCTCGGCACCGGCACCGCAGCCAGTAGCGGCAACAGTAGCGGTTTAGCGTCAGCCAGTAGTATTCTTAGCAGCAACGGTAGTGTAGGTAGTATACACGTACTCGGGGCGTCGATGAGCCGAGGATTAACCGCGACCACTTTGTCATTGCCGTCGTCGTCGTCGTCGTCGTCGACGTCGTCGTCTTCGTCTTCTACGGCCACGACAACTTCGACGGTCTCATACTCGACCACGGTGCCGGTCACGACGACCGCAGCGACGTCGACGGCAACCACGACCACGACGTCCGCCACGGCGACGCCGGCCACCGCCTCCTCGACGACCACCATCGCCACTGCGACCACCACCATCACCACCGCGGTGACATCGTCCAGCAGCCAGTACCAAACCTCCATGTCCACCGCGTCCACGGTGCTGATGCCGTCTTCCACGACGTCCTCGTCGAATTCCTCCTGCCCATCCAGCGATGGCTCGCGATCCAGGATGAGGAAGGAGTTGGCTAACCGGGAGAGCAGGGACTCGCGCGACAGCAAGGACGGCAGAGACTCGAAGTACAGCAAGGGGAAGGATTGCCAGAGGAAGTCGCGGAAAGAGGACGCGGAACTCGAGAGGAGCGGCAGCCGGAAGGACCGGGAGGAGAAAGATACGGTGGTGAACGACATTGGGGATAACGACGGTCACAGAGAGTTCAAGGAAAACAAGGAGGTGCGTTACGAGAGGAAGGAGAGGGAAGAGAAGGAGAGACGAGAGAAGGATGATCGCGAGAGGCAGCAGGAGAGGAGGGAAAAAGAGGACCGGGATAGACAGGAGAGGAAGGAACGCGAGGAGAGGCGAGAGAAGGATGAAGAAAGGCGGGAACGGGAGAGACTGGAGAAGGAACGGCAAGAGGAGAAGCGGGAGAGAGAGGAGAGAGAACGGGAAAGGAAGGAACGGGAGGAGAACGAAGCTAAAGAGAAAGAAAGGAGGGAGAAGGAGCGATTAGATCGCGAGAAACGTGAACGGGAGGAGAAAGAGCGGCAAGAGCGACGAGAAAGAGAGGAGCGGGAGAGGCGGGAACGGGAGGATCGGGAGAGGAAGGAACGCGAGCTTCGTTTGGAGCGAGAGAAGCAGGAGAAGGAACGGTTGAGGAAGGAGAGAGAAGAGCAAGAGAGGCGAGAGAAGGAGGAACGAGATAGATTGGAAAGGGAGAGGAGACGAGAGGAGAAGGAGAGGATCGAGAGAGAACGGAAGCGCGAGCGAGAGGAGAAGGAGAGGCTAGAGAGGGAACGACGGAAAGAGAAGGAGGAACGCGAGAGGGCTGAGAAGGAAAAGCGCGAGAAGGAGGAGAGGGAGAGGTTCGAGCGCGAGAAACACGATCGAGAGAAGAGGAGGGAGCGCGAGGACCAGGAGAGGCGCGAGAAAGAGAAGTCCGAACGGGAGAAGAGGAGGGATCGCGAGGAGAAAGACAAGGAGAAGAGGGATCGCGAGGAGAGTAGGCGGCAGCCCACCGAGAATCACCTTCATCAGTCCGTGTCCCAGTCGCAGAATCAGATCTCTCCAGCTCCCGTCTCTATCAAACGGCGATGTTCGTCGCAGGATGGGCCGGCGGACGACGAGGCGAAGCGTATGAAGATCTCCGACCACCGAAGAGACAGCAAAGACCGGCCTAGGCAGAACAGGAGGTCCGAGGATCGGAAGCATCGCAACGATTCTCATCGGTCCAGCCGTGAGAGCAGGGAGAGTCGCGATAGTAAGGAAAGTAGCGGGTCTACTCAGACTCAGGACAGCGGCAGGGATGCTCACGGCGAGATCAACAGGGAGTCGACGAGGGAGAACAGGGAGAACAGAGAGAACAGGGAGAACAGGGAGAACAGAGAGAACAGAGAGAATAGGGAGAATAGGGAGAACAGGGAAAATAGGGAGAATAGGGAGAATAGGGAGAATCGAGAGAACAGGGAGAACAGGGAGAACAGGGAGAACAGGGAGAATCGAGAGAATCGGGAGAATCGAGAGAATCGAGAGAATCGAGAGAACCGAGAGAACCGAGAGAACCGAGAGAACCGAGAGAATCGAGAGAATCGGGAGAATCGGGAGAATAACCGAGAGGGCAAAGAGAAGCAGCGTAGCAAGAGGAACCGATCAGAGAAAGAATCCAGGGAACGAAGTCCCAGAGTGTCCCACGAGTCGGACAAGGAGTTCCTCTCGAGACTGGAACTGTCCAAGCGCAACGACTCGAACTCCCCCAGCGAGCAGACCTCGGTCAGCTCGAACCACTCGCGGGAGATACAGCAGCACCACCAACAGCAGGCTTCTCTCAATCTTCACAGCGACGTGGACGACGGTCCCTTGTCCACGCACGACATGCAGGTAGCCAGGCATCCGTCCGCGACCGACACGGACAGCGACGAGCCGAAGAAGCACTCGATCTTCGACATCGTCGACGACGAGCCCGCCTACATCAGCATGTACGACAAGGTGAAGGCGCGCTCGACGAAGAACATGCAGAAGCTCGAGGAGGAGAAACGTCAGGTTCGCCTGAAGGACAAGTTCTCGCAGCTGAAGCAGAGTCGAGCGAGGCGGGAGGAGAAGAAGCAGAGCACCTCGTGGGACGGGGACTCGGTGTCCAGCAAAGCGTTGACGGAGGACGAGGCCACCTCGGAATCGGATTCCGCCAGGGCGAAGTCCCTATCGAGGAAGGGGTCCCGGTCGCGAATACACTCCGACACCAGCGAGGAGGAGGAAATCTTCAACAACAAGATCCGAAAAGTGGCGAAGGCCGAGAGATTCTTGGAGAGCGACGTCGACCTCGGGTTCGCGGACACCGAGGAGAAGCACAACCCTCTGGACACCTCGACCGTGGTCAGTAACGTGCACGCGAACGTGAAGGAGGAGCCCCGCACGTCGGACGACGACGAACGAATCTCCGTCGGGTTCCGCGGCAACCATCCCGCCATTGTGGTCAACAACCACGAGAGGGACTCGCGCAAGAAGTCGCACAAGAAGAAGCAGAAACGCCAGAAGAACTCGATGTCCACCGAGGACAGTATAAAGACCGAGTCCTCGGAGAGCATCGAGCACAAGATCAAGTCGAACATCACCAGCGCCGCGGAGTGCCGGACGAATCATACGTCCGAGTCCGTGACCGTTGCCAGCGCTGCGACCTCGGCCACGCCAGCGTTGGAGAACGCCGACGAGAGGATACGGTCGGACAAGAAACAACGGAACAAGAAGGACAAGAGGAGAGACAGAAACGGGGACGACAAGGCGAAGGCCAGGAGAAAGAGGCTGAACAGGCAAGAGGTCAGAGACTCGCAGCGGATGGAGGACATCTTTGGCCCATTGTCGGACGACGTTGATGACGGGCCGTCGAACACGTTCTTCAACAGACTGGCCAACATCCCGTCGGAGAACAACACCTACGCGTCCGACAGCGACGGCGGTCACAGTCCGGTGCTGGACGTGGAGCGGGTCCGCAGGAAGACTGAGAAGAAACGTCGACACCAGCCGGAGGACGAGAACAGCGTGGACCTAGCGGAGGCGGGCCGCGAGATCGAGGCGAAGCTGCTGGGGCTGCCGAACTCGCCGAAGTCGGACATCGCGTGCACGGAGAGCAACGATCACGACGTGTTCCGGTTCACCGACGACAACGACAGCGTGGAGCCGTCCACTCCGTCGACGGTGCCGGAGAAGGTGAAGGAGAAGAAAAAGAAAAGGAAGAAGTCGAAGGAGGAGCGCAGCCGGAAGGACTACCATCATCATCACCATCACCACCATCATCACCACGAGAAGAGCGGCGAGCTACCGTACCTCGGCGCTGATCCTAGTCCGCCTCGAGCCAGCAGTCCGATAATCAACAAAACCATGTCGCCCACTTTGCCAACACCCAGAGAGACCACCATACTGAGTCCCATCCCAAAGGTAGCGGCGAACGTGCCCGCGCCGTCGATGACGCCTCCAGTCAGCGGCGGCATCCAGGCTTCGAAGCAGGAGAAGAAGAAGGACAAGTTCATCCCCGGCTTCGGCATAGAGATCGACGAGACCATTCACGAGAACGCTGTGAAGAGCATCTCGGAGCCAGAGGAACGCGAGAACAGCTGCCAGTCTAGAAGTGGCAGGGAGGAGCCGGACGTGACCGTGCCGACGACGCCGCCCACGCAGACGGAGGACAAGCCTAGAGTCGCCATCTCGCAGGAGGAGACCGAGGACGCGGTCGCCGCGTTGCTGGAGGAGACCTTCGGCGGTTCCACCGAGGACTTCTCCTACGAAGGCGAGGAAGAAGACGCGGAGGCGGAGGATGCGGTCGGGCAGCAGCCGGAAGCGCCTCAGGAGGACGTGGAGGAGATGCAGCAAGCGGTGGAAAGCTTGAACGCCTCCGCTGGCGAAGGCGAGACGGACCTGAAGCCGGACACTCCGCAGAGCGAGCACGACCTGCAGATAGACACGGACACGGAGGAGGATCCCAACTACGAAACCTTTGACCTGACGCAACCACCAAAGACACCAGACATTCCATCGTTCTACAAATCGCCCACGAAGACTGTCAACACCATCACGCCGACCCCGGCAGCCGCGGAGAAGACCATCGCGTCCATACCCGCGAAACCGCAGAGTCCGCCAGCGTCCGTGATCGCCCACTCTTGGACCTTGAACGAGAAGCCGCGGGAGGTCGTGAAGACGGTACCCATCGAGCCTGTCGACGCGAATGCTAGCGTGGCCAGTTCCGAAAGCATCGGCGCGCAAGCTCGTCAGGTTTCGTCGCCGCCTCCACAGTACAAACCGCCTGGTCTTGGTCCTTGCAGCGTGCCCATCACCGCGGAGACACCTAGAGTCGCTGCCGCTAGTCCTAGACCACCACCAATTACCGTGCAGCCTTTATACCAGAAGCTTCCTGTGTCCCCGCAGTCGCAGATGGTACCTATGCGTCAAGCTTCGCCCAGGATGCAGAACATCTCCACCGTTTGCACGACCACCGCCTCCAGCCTGACTCCTCTGCCGCCGTTAGTCCCGTCGAGGATACCACCGTTAGTCCCGTCACAGCTGTCGCCGAGAATCTCACAACCGTCGTCCCCTAACGGACAATGGTCCCGGAACCCGTCTTTGAGCCCACACATGCCGAACGTCGGCAAACCGTCACCACCGCCGACCAGAATCGCCGTCAGCGTGTCCGTGTCGTCGCTCCGGCCGGAAACGCCCGCTCAGCAGATCTACTCCACCGCGGCCACTCAACAGCCGGTCATCCAACACGCTCCCGGCATGAGGGCGTTGGCGCCCAGCTATCCTAGAGTCGGCTTACCGCCGTTGACACTGAATATTCCGCACCGTCCGTACATGCCTGTGAAGAACTCCAGGGACTTGGCGATAGTAGGGAAATCGGTGATCGAGACTTTGCTCCCGGTGAACCCTAGCGAGCCGTCGCAGCGATTGGACGAGCCAAAATTGTCGCCTGCGGTGATACCAGAGCCGACGAACAAAGCGTCCACGTCGCCGAAAGTTCCTTCGCCCAATCAGCCGCCGACTTACATCCCCGAGACAGCTAAGATCGAGATTAACGCGAGCACGTCTAGTCCTGTGTTCGGTAAACCCACGACGATGCCAGATACTCTGACGTCCAGATCTCAGAAACAAATGCCCATTACCACGGATAACAACCTTCTGTCGCCGAGGCAGAAGCAGGAGATGTCGAATCTTCAGCTTCTGACCACCCACGTTCCCAGATCCTCGACACCTAGTCCGGTGATAGTAGCACACGGCCAGTCGCACCTGGTTCATAAATCTGTCGTTCACAGTATCGGAGCGTCGACCGTTTCGTCGGCTAACCAGTCGCTGATCAAGACTGTCGTGCCGATCGTTCCACAGCAGATCGCGCCCACGATGGCGGTTGCGATGCCCGAGGAAAAATGCGTGATCACGCAGACTTCGTTGCCCCTTGGCAGTCAAAGGCACTCTCCGGTGTCACAGAGCAGTCAGTTACCGAAACCGCACATTCCTCTCGTGTCCACCGTCTCGCAGGCTATTATTACCAGATCTGTGCCGTCCACCGTGTCCTCCATATCCGCGACACCAGTGAACGAGCCGAGCACCCTAGAGTGTCTAGAGTCGCGTTTGCCGACCGAGCCAGAAATAGACTTGGACTCCAACGCTCGGATAGCTCAGACAGCCCAGCCGATGCAGCTCACTCCGCCCATTCAGCCGACGCAGCCGATAGACGTGATAAAGGACGAGCCGGTGGAGGTGAAGCACGAAGAGCTTCCGATGAAGGAAGAATTCCCGAGCAACGAGCCGCCAGCGGAATTCTCCGTGACGCAACCGATCAACGTCGACACGAAGCCGAAGCTGGAGCAGCAGGAGCTGATCAAATCCGAGAAAATCATTCCAAAGACAGAAGCTACCGACGCGCTGACACCGAAGATAGAGATCGAAACACCGATCAAGATGGAGACGGTGAACGAGATCAAGGAAGAAGATATGTCCAAGGAGGAGGAGACGAACGCCGAGGAGGAACCAGCGGAAGACCTGCTGAAGGAGCCTAGCACCGATCCACTTGCCATCGATGTCTCGAAGGAAGATCCAGCGGACAGCAAAGAGGACAGCGATTACTGGTCAGCGAAGGAGGTGAACATCGAGAGTGTGATAAAGAAGGTCGACGCCCTGTGCGATGGCGAAGGCAACGATGGGGACGAGGAGACGCAGCACGGCACGAACATCAGCAACGAGAACCAGGAGCCGCCGAAGGCCGAGACCGACTGGTTCAACGCGGACATCAATGAAACCGAGGCGAAGAAGAACTTCGCGGCGAACGACGAGCAGGACGAGGGCGTGGAGACCTGCGAGAGCGAGTCGACGAAGAGTCGCCGCGGCAGGACGAAGACACGACGGGGTGCCAGTCGCGGCGGCGTCACCACCAGGCGTAGCGTCAGGAACACGTCCACCGTGGCGCACAAGCGCGGCGGCAGGACGCCGAGGAGCAGCAAACACCACGTGGAGAAGAACAAACTGCCGGCGGACGTCTACGAGTTCCACGACGACAGCGAGGAGGACAACGCAGGTCGTCCACGACTGATCCTAACGATCAAGTCTCCGGTGCCGAGCCTGACAGGGCCAAACGCGCAGCCAGCGACACCTATAGCAGCGGTGAAAGAGGTCCCGCCGGAGGAGTTCGTCTCGCCAGCCGCGAACACCAGGAAGTCGAAGAGGTTGGCTGAGAGGGACGGCAGCAGGAACACCATCGACGACGTAATCGAGGACGTGGTGCGAGGATCGGCGGCCAACAAGGGCTTGGTCGGCAACACGGGCAACGTGCACGCCACCAGGCGAAGCACCAGGCACAACAACGCGCCGCGGCCGGTGCAGACGCCGCTGCAGCTGGCGGAGCCGCGTAAGTCGCCACGCAGCGTGCGGAAATCGGCGCGTAGAACATCGGAGAACGACGACAGCAGCGAGGAGAAGATCAAGGAGGCGTCGGCTCCGCCGCAGGAGCTGCAGAGTAAGGAGGAAACCGCTCCATCGCGCGCGGAGACGCCGAAGACGGAGGAGACTAGTCAGTCCGCTCCATCGCCGGTGCAGAAACCAGTCTCCCATGAGCCGATGACGCTGATCGACCCAGTCACAGGGATGCTGATACCGATGAGGGAGTCGGAGGAGGGTCAGTACATACCGGTGTCCACTGCTGCGGGTCAAATAGCCGTGAACAGGAACACCTGCGATTCGAGGAGCACACCTGGAATTATCAACGCTAGTCCGACTAGCGAGGCTAGACCGAAACCGTTGTCGCAACCGGAGAATCTTTCTGTTGAAGAACCGAAGAAGGAGCAGATACCAGAGCCAGTGCAGAGCCAGCCGATTCAACCTCAGACCAGCGTGATCACCAAGCCCCAGTCTCCCATTGTCCAAGTGACGTCGACAGCCAGCATGGTACCAGCGGCGGTAACGTCAACGACCGTCGCGGCGATCACCACTACAACGGTGGCTACGCCACAGGCGACGCTAGTTTGCACGTCGCAGTCCAAACCTACGAGTCTCAAGGCTCATGTTTTGAACGCCAGCAAACTAGCGACTCCCGTGCAACAGCAGCCACAACCACAACTACAGCCACAACAACAACCACAACCTCAACCACAGCCACAGCCACAACCACAGTCACAGCCACCGCCACAGCCACAACCACAGCCACAACCGCAGCCACAACCCCAGCCGCAGTCGCAGCCGCAGCCGCAGCCACCGCCACAGCCACAACCACAACCACAGCCGCAGCCCCAGCCGCAGCAACAACCTATCATCGCGAAACCGACAGTACCTAGTGTACCCTGTCAGTCGGTGGTGCAGAATATGGTGAAACCGACGCAAACCGTGCAGGGTCTTCATTTGCAGATACCCAGCAGAGTTGTGTCGCCTAATTTAAGTCCACGCGCGAAGCAACCACCGCAGATCAGCGCGGCGAATGGCAAGGGCCAAGGTCAGCCTATGTCACCTGTGCTGAATAACACCGGCGTTCCACCGAATCCTAAGCAACACCTCCTGCAAGCGGCTAAGCAGCAACAACAGCAACAACAACAACAACAACAGCAACAACAACCGCAACAACCGTCGACGATAGTGAATCTCCCTCAGAAATTACCAATGAACGTTCATCCACCCAGTGTGCCGACACCGACGCCGAGGATTCATCAACCGGTGTCGCAGCCCACGACGTTGAAAGGAATCAATGGCCAACCGCATCCTCTAAATCCGAAGGCCCATCTGCTGCAAGCTGTAGTCCCACCGATTGTCACTGGGGCCGTGGCTAGTCCACCCACTCAACCTCATCTGATGAATCCTCAACCTGTTGGCGTGAGCTGTTCTAGGCCACCTGCGCCGAAACCAGCGGTAAGTGGAATTTCATTTGTTATGCGGTTGTTTAGCAATAGTATAGTAAGAGAACAGTGATTATTCATACTTTGGTTCCTGTGTTTTAGGTAACGGGTACAATGGAACCACCAAAAGTAGAAGTTTCCATGTCTGGCTGTATTATGGTACCGACCGCCAGCCCTCAGGCACGCGGAGTACCAATAACAACGTACGACGGACCATTGGTAAGCACAGTGTTCTCTGGATATGCAACTTATCCACGTTTGGTATTCTGAATGTTGATATTAAATGAAGTACCTTCATGAACCATTAGATTCATTTTAACAAAACAATAACTAATGAAGTCTTATTTTGCTGTCTCTTACAATTAAATAAACTTGTAGAGTGTTCCAAAGTAACTTAAAGATGTAATCTGTTTAAGAAGTATCTATTCAGGACAATTCTTTGAACTTCCATAATATATAATAGATCGCTTTATAGTTTGTATTACATCCCATGCTTAGTTTACATTCAAAAGGAAGTTAATCTGTTTTGACATGGCAGCAGCAAATTTAATACACTAGAGTGTTGTGTGTAACCACACGAAACACACATTTTCTAAAATATGTGATACACAAACTAACTTTGCTTGGTTTTGGCTAGCATGCGAATGCGGGTGCTGCTCCATCACCAGGGGGACAGTATGGACTTGTTCCCCCACATCGATCCCAGAGTCCTCCATTGCCCCCACCTGCCCATCATCATGCTAATGCTTCTCAGGTACTTACTTATGCTAACTTTATTTCCATTAAAATACACATGATAAGATCATATAACAGAAATCAGTGTTCTCAATCAATTATTATCAATAAGTTTAAATATTCAATATTGAAATTCTCTATAATCGACTCCTTTATTTTCCATTCAACTTAAAATACTACTAATTAAAATCCTTGATTCAGCATATAAGGAGTTAAAGCAACCGTATCTCGAGTCACGTCTTCAAGCCTCTATCATTTCACTACCAAGTGAAATATTCCATACTCTGTAATTACAATTATCCATTTCCTTCGCAGGGTGACGTCGTAAACCACTTTGGAAGCCTGACACGGGGAGGAGAACTGCCGCCGCACTACATGCACCAGCAAGTGCTCCAGTATCAGTTTTTGCGTGCTCAACAGGAAGCCTTGACAGCTCCGCGCATAGCGTATCACATTCCAAGAACTAGATCTCCTCATTTACCCTTAGACCCGAAACTGGAGACTGGCATAGAAGATAGTCATAGTCCGCCTTTAGAGCTGAGACGGAGCACGAAGACACCTCAAGACCGTACCACAGATAGTCCACAAGTAGCTCAAGTTTATATGCTGCACGGAGCACCCAGATTACCGCCACCGCCTCCGCAATACAACGCGGGAGGCAATCCGTCTTTAACCGCGCCAGCCGCCGCCAGGGTTGGATTCTACGAACCGCCACCCGCGCATTTGCGTTCCCAGTACCCGATTGCCGCCAGCGAGGCGCCAAGCGACAGAGCCATTACGCCGGACAGGCCTAGGAAACATCAAGTGGTCACGCCGCCCCATGCTTCGCAAGTGCCGCCGCAGGCGGACTCTTTTCAGATGTTACTTCAACGTTATCCGGTCATGTGGCAAGGCCTCCTGGCACTTAAGAACGACCAAGCCGCAGTACAAATGCATTTCGTTTTCGGTAACCCCAACGTAGCGAGGGATAGTCTACCTTGTAACAGCGATGGTTCTACGCCACCGTTGAGAATTGCTCAAAGAATGCGACTGGAACAGACGCAGGTCGAGGGTGTGGCGAGGAAGATGCAAGTACGTATTGAAATGTATCTTATCCATTCGAGTCCCACCGGTTTTTGCAAAAACAAATTTTAAATAGTGCGACCGTTACGTTTCTCTTACTTCTAAGCGGGCAATAATAAAAATAAAAATGAATAATTAGAAGGAAAGGAAATAAATAAGCTGCATCTGACTCTATGAAAGACTGGCACTTTTAGGCAGTGTAACGGAGAAGCGCGATCGCACCGCTTGTGACTCGGTTGTTAATTATTTAATCTTATGAGACATGTTTTGACATTGTATTTTTCATTCCTCTTTTTGTAAAGAAGGTGCGAGATTCTTTTAGAACAGAAGCATTTTTATTCGTTTTATAACTGCATGAGAATTAGTTTAAAAAATTCTAATGATGTCTTCAGTCGTTGAGATTTTATTCTGAATAGAGTATATTGAATTGTGTCATTTTCTTTTTCGCAGATGGATAACGAACATTGCATGCTCCTCGCGCTACCATGTGGTCGAGATGAGGTGGATGTGTTGCAACAGAGTAAGAACCTTCAGACTGGATTTATAATGTATTTACAACAGAAGCAGGCCGCTGGAATTGTTAACATTGCTGCACCAGGATCGCAACAGGTATGTAAATGACAAGGAAAACATATATACTGCTTGCTATCCACGGGGTTGATTAGTGCTCGAAATTACATCATCTGTTTCTATTAGTCTAACAGATACCCAAATACTTGTGAACAGTGATGTACATCTCTAGCGATGAAAACAAAAATGATAATCCGATGCACGGATAAGTGATCATCATTTATTTACTTTCCAGCCTGCATACGTAGTCCACATTTTCCCGGCGTGCGATTTCGCGAACGAAAGCTTAGCGCGGATCGCACCAGACTTGCTTCATCGGGTCGCGAAGATCGCCCATTTGCTCATCGTCATCGCCACGGTTTGAGGCCAGCCAGTGGTCTACTGGATTACAATCTACATACATCTCTCGCCTTCACGCACTGTAGGACGCTTCGCATGTGGCATGAAGCCTGGAGTGTCCTTCTGACGGAGCGCAGAGTCGTACAACATTAAATGAAAACGGACAAAAAATGAGACGAAGATGCAGAACAAAGAAGTGAGGAGAGGGGTTCCGTCGAAGGAAAAGGTTTCTCCTCCGAAGATATCTATATATCAGTGACAATCAAATGGATTTTGGCGAATCGTGCCGACTTAAACAAAAAAAAAAAAAGAAAACAGAAAAAAAATAAAACTAAAAACAAAGTATAGATCGTTGGCCTAAAACGAGGGTACGGGGTTTGTGTGAACGCGGGGGAGGCTAGCACGGTCAATGCGCGAACATCACCGGGCGTGCCTCTCCCCAATCGGACGCGAAACGCGACCATCACGTTTGCTCGATGGCCTCGCTGTACCGTTCCATCACTGACAACTTTTGTGAGATCGACCGACATCACTCTTGGTCTTTCTGACAAGCGGGTCAGGCACAACCCCCAATCCTTAGTGAAGACCTTCGATTAAGGGAAAATGAAAACCACGCGTTGTCCTCAAGGCAGAAGAAAAAAGAAACTTGTACACGCGACGTGCATACACATACAACCAGCCACCCACCCACCCACATGTAACACTACACGTATACATATGCTTATACTGGAGATATACATAGAGAGACAGACACACGTACACACATAGGACACCACGGTATACACACACATACACACATTCGTCCCTCATCTAGGAAAACAATAAAAAAAACATTACCTACCGTTGCTCTAGATGGACAGTTGATTTCGTAAGTAAGACATAGAGGAAGAAAAAAACTAACGTACCCCTACCACTATACACGAGCTATTTTAAGTAAGGCTTAGGTATTAATGATACTGTGTAAATTATAAGCGAGCCAGCGAGGGCATAACTACTGTGATTTTAATTATTTAACGATATATGTCTGCGTAAAGACGAAGAAAACAAAAAGTAAAAACATATAAAACTGTGACCGATTCTGGTCCGCGCGGTATGTGATGTGTTTTTTGTATAATACTGCTCTATATAAATACCTATGTATTATATTACTGTAACAATAGTTGCTGCTGCCGCTGTTGCTGCTGCCGCTCGTGTCGAAACTAGAAAGTAAAGAGTTACGATCTAGACACCTCTAGTGAAAGAAAAAAAAAAATAAGGAGCGAAAGGACTACCTAAATAGCGTTTATCCCTAATGTAATATAATTTCCCATAGCAGGATGTAACATATTATTATCATTATTATCATCTTAGCACTATGTACATTATAAAAAAAATTTTTAATATTCTTATTTTGATTCTTTATTATCATTATAATATTACGGTCATCATCATCATTAGTACGCTACCATTATTATTATTATTATTATTATTATTATTAATATTATTATTGTTAATATTATTATTATTATTAT
Source organism: Nomia melanderi (assembly GCF_051020985.1). Taxonomy (NCBI): domain Eukaryota; kingdom Metazoa; phylum Arthropoda; class Insecta; order Hymenoptera; family Halictidae; genus Nomia; species Nomia melanderi. The sequence continues at coordinate 12,363,170 of NC_135009.1, forward strand.
TATTATTAATATTATTATTATTGTCATTCATTATTATTAATTATTACTGATTACTACTACCACTACTGCTACTACTACTATTACTACTATACTATTATCATCACTACTACTACTATTATTATTACCACTACTCTACTACTACTATTATCGCTGCTATCAATTATTATTAACGTTATTACACCAGGCTAGTTAGGACGTACCAATCCGCACATTGATAGAAGATGGGGCTTAAAGTAATGCCATACTGAGAACAAAATGCAGTATGGCCGATCTCATTGACCATTGACGTCGCCCCCGTTCTATACACTTCCATCCCACCCCCTCCCCCCAACCCCCCATTTCTCTTATCCCGTATCGCAAAACCCCCTATCCTCCCCCCGTCCCCCTTGTCGCCTTCTGCGCGATGTGTCATAGACTCTTTAGCGATCGCGTCGAAGATAATAAAAATGCGCTTACGTGTATAGACCAGAAGTTACACTATATCACACGGAGCCGTGAAAAACAAAACATATTAAGTAATATAAAGAAACTTACCTATTTACGATATTATTGCTGCTGCGTGTAGAGCGCATGCCTCTAGAGAGTAACATTATATAAAAAAAGAAACCATTAGGGATGGTCAAAACATAATTTTAGTCCTTGCTGTCGTGACCGAAATCGATTTCCCAGTGAAAGGAACAGAGGGAAGCAAAAGAGAAAGAGAAAAAATACAGCCGATCGTTCTTTTTGCCTCCGATGAACAAGGGGATCATTTTCCTTATCGTTATCGCTATCATCATCATCATCATCGTCATCATTATCATGATCATCATCATCATCATGATCATCATCATCATCATCATCATCATCATCATCATAATCATCATCATCATCATTTTTCGACTCTCGTTTCTTTTCCCTTTTCTTCTGTTTTACACGAATGTAACGTTAGTCACGCGCGGTTAAGCTTCATACTTTCCTTTCTCCTTTTTCGCCCGTGTTTTCGTTTCACCGTGCCGGCTATCGTACGCACGATCGCGTTTCGTATAAAATCGGCGGGGGGAGGGGGGGAAGAAAAAAAAAATAAAACGGTTCATAACCTGCGAAATCCGTTCGGCAAAATCTTTGTTCCTCGGCGCGCGAACGGTATCCGCGTAAAAGTCCAAACAGAGATCGCTTCTTGCTGTTCTGACCGTCCCTAAAGAGGAGAGAGACGCGATTAATTTAAGGGCAGCGCTGATACTCGTGGAGAGCGTGTGCATGTACAGTGTAAAAGAATGCGTTGTGGATATGTACAGTGTAGAAGTATAAGTGAGCGAGCGAGATGATAAGTATAAAAAAAAAAGCATATATTACAGCTGCGGTTAAGTATAATGGAACGCGGGAACAAGAGACGCCCACGTCGCTGTTTTTCGTTCGTTTCTCAGAGAAAACTCCATTTCTTTTCTGTACCTTCCTCTCTTCCTTGTCTCTCTCTCTCTCTCTCTCTCTCTGTGCTACCCCCACTCGAACACCTCGTCTGCCTGTCTGTCCGTCTGTCTCTCAGCCGTTGCCCTTTTTCTTTTTCACGGTCGTGTTGATTGTATATATATGTATATATATATTATACATGTATGTCCATGTATGTATGCGCATATATATGTATATATACATGTATATATATGTTTATGTATATATACATATATATGTATGTATATGTATGTATATGTAATATGGAACTCAAAGCGTTCGCCGCGGCTACGTGCGCGTTTCTGCCTCGCGTCCCGTCTATCTTGTAAAATATCTGTGAATATTATGATTTAGTTTCTTCCTATTATAGGCTACTGGTATACAAAAAAAGTTTATGTTACTACTTACTTAAGGAAAAAGAAATGTACAGATATCACCATTTTTTGTTTTGTGTTTTACTGTAGTTATTGATAATTATATGGATATTAACGATAATAATAACTATGATTAAAAAAAAAAAAGAAAAAAAACATCAGCACGGCTCGACGCTCGTCATTTTTGCAACCCGTTCGAAACGCCACGACACACGTTTCCCCCGTTTATACGACACACACATGCACACACACAGTACACACACACACACACACGTGGTATTCACGGGAATGGTTTTATTATAAGCTCCGCGAAGTTTGTCGAACACAGGACGTTAGGGACAGAACATTATAGAGATAGGTAGAGAGAGAAAGAGAGAGAGAGAAAGGGTGAACGAGAGAGAGTGTGTGTGTGTGAAAGAGAGAATGTGTTAAGAAAAAATGAACAGGGGTCGTTGTAAGCGTTACATTATAAATTCGTCATTTAGAAGTTTAGAAGCTGGACTTCGCTTCACTCGAGAGGTAAAAGAAATAATATAAAAACACACGCGAAGTGTAACGTGACACATATTTATTTGCATCTTTTGTTGTACGTTATAATTATACCTGTCGTCTGATTGTTTGTATTGGCTTCACGCACTTGTCCACGCATCGAAATAGAAGGAACGTTTTTTTCTCTTTTTTGATTACTTGTTACAAACGTGTGAGATACGATTTATTTTTCTTTTTCTTAAGATTAAAAAAAGAGGAGAGAAAGAAGGAAAGAGGGAAGGTTGCATTGATAACAAGTGAGAGATGATGCATATTCACGAGGGCCAATAAAGAGATAAGTCTAATCAATCTTTCGGAGATATTTATACAAAGGGATGACACGCGACGAGAGATATGCGTGTTGTATCGTGTAATATGGAAATTCGTAACTTCCGATAGTGTTTACGCCCTCTTCGCAACGTCCGCAGTATTAGGATGCATTCCTGACTTACATTAATATTTTGTAATCGGTTATGAAAGCTTCTAACATTATTCGTGAAATAAAATATTACTTTTTAATCGATAAAACAGATTGATTTGGAACATCTATATATACATATATATACATATATATATATCGGAAAATGTTATTGTCATCTGGATAGAAAAATGTGATTTCGTGTGGCAATCACGACTGCAACAATGAAGATTGGGGAAGTATTTAATTATAAAATGTATATGATGTGTTTATTTTAATTCAAATTATGCTTATATTTATATTGTTTTTTCTGTGTGGTTATTATTAATTATTATTATTATTCTAGTTTTTTTTAACGATGTGTATACAAATAAATGATTAGAATTAGATATCACACGAGGGCAGGATATATGTATTAGATATTTGACAATGAACAATTAATTAGAACAGTTAGATTGATATTATGAAGAAAACATTTAACTCTGTTTCGAATTCTGAAAAGGAAAGAAGATGTAGAGTTGACAATCCTGCTAGTTTTGCTTTGTGCACTTTCGAGAAACCCCTGGAACCCCCTCGAGAAATCATTGGAATCTATTCGAGAAACCCCTCGAACCCCCGCGGGAAACCTACGAAACCTATTCGAGAAACCCTTGGAACCCCCTCGAGAGATCCCTCGAACCCCCGCGAGAAACCACTGGAATCTATTCGAGAAACCCCTGGAACCCCCAGGAGAACCTCCATTGGTTACTCGGGCTTTCTCGATTGAGCACCACGGATTTCTCGTGGGGGTTCCAAGGGTCTCTCGAGGGGGTTCGAGGGGTTTCTCGAATAGATTCCAGTGGTTTCTCGCGGAGGTTTCAGGGGTTTCTCAAAGAGGTTCGAGGAGTTTCTCGAGGGGGTTCGAGGGGTTCCTCATGAAGGCACCAGGGGTTTCTCGAATAGATTCCACTAGTTTCTTGCGGGGGTTTCAGGGGTTTCTCAAAGAGGTTCGAGGGGTTTCTCGAGGGGGTTCGAGGTGTTTCTCGAATAAGTTTCAGGGGTCTCTCGAAGGGGTTCCAGAGGTTTCTCAAGGGGGTTTGAGGGGTTTCTCGAATAAGTTTCAGGAGTCTCTCGAAAGGGTTCCAGAGGTTTCTCAAGGGGATTCGGGGGGTTTCTTGAGGGGGTTTGAGGGGTTTCTCAAGGGGGTTCGAGGGGTTTCTCGAACAGATTTCAGTAGTTTCTCGAGGGGGTTCGAGGGGTTTCTCAAGGTGGTTTCAGAGGGCACAAATCAAAAACTACTAGAACTGCAGGAATATTGCCTCTAGGATTTTCTTTTTCCCTTTCAAATTTCGTAACACAGTTAAGTATTTTCTCTGTCTAATAAATCTGAAAGTCATAATTAATTATTCAATGGCAGATATTCAATAAATACTTGAATAATGATCTATTAAATCTAATCTATTAAAAAGCCTTAAAATAATTTTTAAAATTCCCACTTCCTTATCCCGGATTAGTGGCGCCACATAGTACAGCTCCTCTCAAACTTCTAATCAAACGGTACCAAAACCTTTCCACTAGGTGACGCCAAAAACTCAACTATCTCTGTCCTTGTCACTCCCACGTATTCCTCCTTGTCCTTCCCCCTCCATGATCGATGGCGCCACCTATCCTAAGATCACTCAAACTTCTAGCCAATGATCGAACTGTACGTTGGTATCATTTAAATCCTATATTGCACAATATTCAAAAATTAATTTTCTAAATTGTACAATATATTCCGCTAAAAATAAGTTACATTCAATTAACGGATAATACGTTGTTAATTGAACTTGTTTTTCCCCCATCCACTTTAAACATTTTCTACGCTGCACTCATCGGAAACATAAGTAATTAATCGTACTTTTCGTTTGCCTTTAAACGTTGGCATCACCAACCGTATACGTAATTTTCTCAGAATAGGAATAGTAAATTACTTTCTTTAATGGTGTCTATTCCCCTAATGCAATACAAGATACATTAAAAATATAAAATCCGATGATCCCACTCGTCACCGCTAGGTGAGTAGGTATGGAGTTTCTGTGAAGCGAGATACCGAATAACGTGTTCGTTGCTTTGCGTGCAATCTGTAGTCAGTGTCCAGAGAAATTTCGCACGCACGTGAAGAATACAATATGGGCAGTAGTACTGAAATAACGTCGATGACGAAGAAATCGAACGACAGTAACGATGTCAACGACGTGTACGGTCCAAATTTGAAGATACTTCCGTGTAACAATCAAGTGAAAGAGCTTCAAACTATATTGCGAGATAAGTATGTAAACGAACCGATAAAGGTTAACTGCCTTTGCATATACAACGTAGTTTTCCTTTAAGTTTATAGTACACCGACACGATACCGATGCATCGTGCCTTCGTTACCGATTAAACTAATTAATCAACGCGTCTTCATTTACAGAAACACCACGAGAAGCGACTTCAAATTCTACGCCGACCGATTAGTGAGTTCTTTTTAATTCAATTGGATTCTGGCATATTGTGATTTATTTACAATGTGAAAAGAAATAGATAATTATTTGACGAAGTGAGCTTTAATTTTAATGAACTTAATCTTAAGATATATAGAAGAATAGGCTTCAGGTGACATACTTTGTCAGAGACATGGTACAATTGTTAATTGAGATGAAAAGAAAATTGTATTTATCGTATTATATTTACCTGAGTGTAAGTGATTTTTATTATAAGCTGTTGACTTGGCTTTCAATACTGACTGAATGTTTACATTTCTTGAGGAATCCTTTATTAGATAATCACCAAAAAATGCTTTATATTTGAATACTAATATTTATTTAATAAGAAGTAGGTATATTTTGATTGATTTTAATTTTGATCATTTCATTAAAAAGTCTGTGTAAATAAATAAGGAAACGGAAGTAAAGTTCATTGTACAGATTATACATTTAAAATATGTTGATGATATAGTTTTGTTTTTTTTCTTTTTTTTAGATAAGATTAGTTATAGAGGAAAGCTTAAATCAACTTCCATTTTCCAAATCTGTTGTTACCACACCAACAGGGGTCAAGTATGATGGCTTGAAGTATCAGAAAGGAAACTGTGGAGTGTCCATAGTAAGAAGTGGGGAGGCTATGGAACAGGTATAACATGTTTGTTCATCATATGTTATTTTATTGGATTAAGAAGCATTGTAATTAATTTCTGCCAATTTTCATTTCTTAGGGTTTGAGGGATTGTTGCCGTAGTATAAGAATTGGAAAAATATTAGTTGAAAGTGACGTGGACACTCATGAAGCTAGAGTTGTTTATGCAAAGTTTCCAGATGATATATCAGAAAGAAAAGTATTGTTAATGTACCCTATAATGAGTAAGTATAAAAGTCTAATGAAGGTATGAATGTACAAAATATCATTCTTGTTTAACTGTGTACTAGATACATTATAAAATTATAATATTTAAATAAGGTACTGGAAATACTGTGATAAAAGCTATAGCTGTATTAAAGGAACACAATGTGCTTGAAGAGAATATTATTCTATCAAATTTATTTTGTACACCAATTGCTGCCAAATCTCTAGTCACTGCATTTCCTCAGGTAACACCTCTGTAAATGATACATATCTAAGTAGGTACGTAGTAAATAGTTCAATAATTTATATATAATACTTTAATATTTAATACAATTTCTGTAAGGTAAGTATACAGTTTTATTATTTCATTATTATGTTAAAAACATTATTTGTTTATGCGATTTATTAATATTTATATATTTCTAAATTACAAATAGATGTCAATATTTGTATGAAATTACATTCCTTTTTACAGATGAAGATTTTAACATCAGAGATTCATACTGTGGCCCCTAATCATTTTGGACAAAAATACTTTGGTACGGATTAACTAAATTTTCTTAGTATATAGTACAATAAATTAGTATATTCTATAGAAAGGGAAAGTAACAGAAAATCAGTCACAGAAGGCAGCATGCACCATTACAACATGGATTATTCCTTAATTGATGTATGTAACTTTTTACATGACAAAACAACTTTTCCCTCATCTTGGAAAGTGTTTTAGAAAATTTTACACATTGACAACACATAAATAAATAATTAAAGCTTAAATATTTAAATAACAATAGAAAATGTTAAAATATGTTTTTATACAGTAAAATGTCATTTTTATACCAAGTAATGTCAATGTGACATTCTTTTATATCAGCACCAGGTAAAGTGGTGACTTAGCAGCAAGTCAGAAGTGCTAACATCCAATAAGGGTAATACATGTTGCATAATGACAAACTACTTATAATATTGCCAATGTCAATTTTCATAATATTATTATATTTTTATTATATTCCCTTAATATTTTGTAAAGTAGCATTTCATTTTTAAATTCTACTCTAGTCCTTGGCTTGTACTTTATTGTTAATATTTTAAAAAACTTTATTTAAAGCAATCTCATGCATAATAAAAAAGTAGAATGCTAGTGCAGAATTTATTTTAAAGTTGTTAATATTAAGTAGTTTCAGTGTAGTGATCGTGCATAATTTGTTTGCATCTACGTTTTATGCATTATAAATTTACAATATATATTTTCTTGTATCTGTACTTTGTATGAACATATGAGAATCATATATACAGTTTACACGTGTTTGAAAAAATATGCTTTTGTACTAAATATAACTTCGGCAATATTGTTTAATACATGGTCATTTCAAATCTGATTAAAGCATTTACTTTCACATGCTGTAACGTACTTACGTTTATATTTATTATTTGTAAACCTTCTGTATACTGTTTTTCTGCAATTAATTTAAGATTATAAGTAAAGTACTTAATCGAGGTAAATCAATCATGATCTGGTTGATTCATCTTTTCAACATAATATAGCAAGTAAAAACTGTTTCTATTTTTTAGTGTGCATATTGTAAACTGTGAATTTCAAATGTGATTATGCAATAGAGAATAGTTACTCTTACGAGTATATCACATACAATTATTTACAGAAATGGGTTTAAAACAAAATGGAATATATTTTGTTAAAATCATAATAGACTGAAATATTAAATAATCATTCTTACGATTTTATTTCAGTAAAAATTCATATGTGATATAAGTGTTGTCAATTTAAAAATTTTTTTTTACATTATATGAATTCACAGTAATTTGCTCATTTTTCGTTGTTTTTCTTATTATAAATAGCAGATAAATGATAAGCATAATATTTGATTGATTTTTGATACGTAAAATAATTACAATAAGAAACATGAAGTACGGTAAACTATTTACTTGTCTCTGTGTGATAAAGCACAATTTTTATTTAATATATGGAAATATGGTTTGCATAATACAGCACTCCTTTTACAGGTGCAAATAATATAGTGAGATACGTTTTTTTATACAGATTATACAGATTGTATAGCTCCTAAAAAATAATACCTCTTAATTTGTTCAAACATTCTCAAATAGAGAAATTTCCTAAAAAGGAATTAAACGCAAAATCCTAATGTGTGTAAATTGAATCACATAATTCAATATGTACATACATAAAATAACATTACTTATATAATTGTCATTTTATTTCTGTAGATAGTAACAGACATATAGTAAGAATAATATGTGATGAAATGAAGAACATTTCATGAATATTATGTGTTACTAAAGTATATAACAATTAATAAATGACCATCTATATTAAAACACGTTAAATGAAATTTATTGCTATCTGTATTAATCAAATCCTTCCTGATTGCTAAATAATTTCTAGAATTGATTATGCAGCTTTTACTTGTATCAAATTCTTTATTCCAATACAATAATAAAACTTTCTAAAATCACTACTATTTCTGTTTGTAGTGTCTTAGATTTTGTACAACTTTTTCCACTTTCAATATAGAAATATTATTGTCAAAGCTTTAAAAGAAATTAAGAAACCATTTGCCTTGTAATGTTCCTACAAAAAAAGTTGCATTGTGCTATCTAAAATTGTGACTTTAAAACTCATATATGAATTGTGTGCATTGTATTACATCATTTCAGTGTACATAAATGTCTGTTATTACGAAAACTATCTGTACACTTACTGTATTGTAATCTTCATAAAGTACTTTATAACATTTATAAATAATTGTTGAAATCATAATAAATGTATACTAGAAAAACATTGTATATGTACATATATATACATATATACATATACATTTATGAATACATATACACCATAAATAGATATTACCTAACAAAAATGAACTAAAATAAATAGAACCTTATGAAAATGATATATGCCTTTTTTTTTGTTATTTCTATGTAATTATGTTCCCTATAATTTCATAACATAAACAATTTAAAAATAACATTGAAGTATATACTAAATTTTCCCAAATATTGTATACAGATTAAATACATTATTTGTTAATTATTTAAACAATGAAATTGGTGTATAATACCGTATTTAAATATCACTTTTTTTATATTTGTACGTTTTAGAATGATTATTGAAATTATTTCTCTGATGGTAACTTTATTTAATATTTTAAAACATAATTATTCTATAAATATTTTACACATTATAAAAAACACGTTGAAAATGACTGTTTTCAGGCTGTTCTCGTTTCGTCGGAGGAGAGAGTGCAAATATACAAGACAAAGATATTTGAAGAATTTGTGTTATACATACTATTTAGGGCTTAGAAGTCAGTTTTACTCATTAACCAACGAATTTATAACGAAAATGAGTTTATACAAAAGAAAATATATAAGTACGCTTTGAATTTTTTAATTTGAACAAAGCATAATTTGCAAAGACTAATTATAAACATATATATTTAATAGCAATATTAGTCTCTTAATTATTGTTGACATGTATGATAGATAATTATTTTTGAAATGATAAGTAACAATATGAATATGACTTATACATACAATGATAGAGAAATTATTCAATATTAGATGTAGGTACACAACTAGAAAGTACAGTAATTTATTAAATATTTAGAAAGAATACAAAATTTCCTTTAGTATATTAGAAATTAGCATAATTGTAACACGTTACTTACCGCATTGTATTGCAGACGATCCTGGAAGAGAAATTTATTAACGTTTAAATCTACATAATTCTAATGTTTACGAAATCAATATATGTATCTGAAATTTATGTATGTACAGGATTACTTAAACAGCTTCTTAAACTTCTATTATGATATTTATTAATAAAGTCTTATATGCATGTAACAATGATCAGCATGATTCATATACATGATGTATAATGAATATTGTTCTCGCAAATATATATTTTGAATACACCATGTTAAAATTTATTAACTTCAATGCTTATGTCCAACACCTATTAGTTTTGAATATAGCGTTCTATAATAATGACATGGTGGACGTCCCGACTCACGTAAGTAAAGCTTTTTATTATTATTTCCTCCTCTAATTCATTTGTAGCAAATATTTAATATTCAAAAGCAGCAGTACACTATATTAAAATTAGTCAGGCTTATTATCTCATACACAATTACTGTGTCATGAATCTTGCGTTCTATATTTTATTCCATCTTATAACAAAACAATTATAACATCTGCATAAAACTACAATTTGTTCGTGATTAATACCCGCCTATTATTTGATGAGTTAAGTGAGCATTCAATATAAAATAATTAAAATCCTCTCAAGCTGTTAAAGTTTTTAATAAAGTAGGACCGAATACGTTTAGTCGGTATTAAGTTTTACATAGAAAAAATCAATTATAAGTAGGCCTTCGGTAAAAGGGTTCGAAATTCTCAGCAGTTCTAGCACGAGAAAAGTAAACGAGCTACCTCCTACAAATTATACTATGTTTATTTTATTTTTAATTCTCTTAGAATAACTGTACGAATTATATTAAGAGTAACAAGAATAGGAGTAATATAAATGTAATTGTATCGAATTAATACGTAATTTTGTCGGATATGTTATGCGAAACTAGGAAATCTGCCCTAAATTAACCCTATCATTCTTAGAAATAATAATGTCGAGAATTATTTCGCTCATTCTATTTGTTCTGTATTTAGGAAGTACTCGACGATAAAGATTTAGTGCGCATGATATTATGACTAATTTTGTGTCGTCTTTTATAATAATTGCATTTTATACAAAACTGAGTGTTGTACTGTCCGACCGTATTTATATCGCATAATGGGAGACCCACACCATATAAATCTTTACAAAACGAAAAGAACGAAGCTAAAATTTTATGAAATGTTCCCATATTTTATATTATGGTAGTTATTTCTTAGTACAAATGGTCAGTAAATAATTTACATCTTGGATTACAAATCAGTATACGAAAACTTCTAATGATCTCACAAAATAATTTTATGTGAGATTAGGAAAGTAATGCTTCAGTATAAACTTTCAAATGACAAGAGAAAAGTAATTTTCAAGAAAGACAAAGCTATTTGATTTCAATGTATACTTCTGGCAAGTGACAGGAGAGAAAGTGTACTCAATACTGCAAAATTTATTACTCCTAGCGCATCATCAAAGTTGCAATTAAAAAGTAGCGAATAAAATACAATATAAACAGTGCATAATATAAGAAATTAAAATCATTACATATTAACTAGTGATATGAAGAAGGGTGGAAATAATTCATATCTGTTAACTGGACTTATAAAAAATTTGTTGATGAAAACGTATTCAATTGTAATATAAAATAGTTCTATAAAAGTGCCACTTATACTTTTCTTATACTGTTCATTTAATGTCTTCTGTAGTGTAGACATATTTATCTTGGCAGTACCTTCACTCAGCCTTAGAAATGTGATAAATATAGTTTTTATAAAATACCCTTATCGGTTGAAAACCAAGGATGTCAAGGAAGTATAAAACGTCCCACTATCAAATGGGCTTATTTCCCACCTACTCTTCTTTCTCTTGATCATCAGATTTTTCATCATTCTTTTCAGCACTTTCCTCTGGATGTTCCATGTCTTCTTCAGTTACAATATTTGTCCCGCCATCATGTTCTGCAGGTTTAGATTCATCTGACTGTGTACTTTCATTTGGCAGAGTCGTCCTGTCCTCTAGACTAAGATGATAAAAGAAGGAAGTGATTGAGTAATCCAATAAAAAAAACTGTTATTTTTAAAGCTTACAATTTTCATCTTATATCTTTACTGTTATAGCTATTACCCAATTTAACTGAATGATTACAAAATTATGCAATTGATACATATATAGTTCTTACCTTTCCCCTTGCACTGCAGCAGCATCCTTGTCTGTGGAAGGCTAACATAAACATGTAGTAGTTAGTTTGGACATAGTGTAAATTTAGTACCAAGGACAAAATACAAATAAATAAACATAACTAAAACAATTGGAAACAAAAACTTATAGACACATAAATTAAACAATACAGTTATATTTTGTATATATCAAACAACATTAATTTACTGACAAGATTTACCTCTCGACTTGTGGTATTTCCATTTTCTTGGATATTGTTCTGATTTGAATCGCGAGCTGTGCCTGCTGCACTAGCAGGAGGCGCCACTTTCAAAAATGCTTCTAATTCATCCATCTCATTTGCCAAATCGAAATCTTCATAATCCTGTTAGGTGATTCATTATAATCATTAATAGATTCAGCCAAAAACTTATAAGCTTATAGGTCACCAAATATAGAACTACATTTTGGAAACATTTCTAAATACTTTATGTAGTGATAAATTACCCCACAGTATTCCTCTTCATTAAATATTTGTGGAGGCAATGGATACTTGCTTTCCCTTGCAATACCATTGGTTTGCATGAACTCCTTTTCTAATTCCTTTCCCGGTTCTGTTATATCAATCGTTTCATACTCTACATTTTTACTATCTAATATCATTAAAACGCGTTGTTGCCTCTTTTTCACCTGCAAAATACAATAAACAAAAAATGTATAATTTACCATTACCATAATTATAATAATCCATTCAATAACAAATGTTCAATAGATAAGATTATAATTAATCATTGGTTTTATCATCAAGCTTCCATATAAAAAAATTACAATATTCCTGAACGAGCCCTAACTGACAATAAATAATATTGAAAACAGCAACAACGGTCGTCGACACCCAAACCAACCGAGTTACATTAGAACGTACATAAACATTCCTCGAAAATATTCAGTCAGCCAGGATCCGTAGCTCTACTCAGCAAAAAATATTCCTCCATATCTATTATAAAATCGCAGTAAACGTTCCCATTAGAAGGGGCGCGCATTTTGCGTTCAATTTATCGAGAAAGGCCTCGGTCATTGTCCGAGAGACTCGCATACGTTTCCGCAATACCAAGTGCATCCATTAATACGAAAACCGTATCCCGGATCTATGTCGAGATAGGACTATACTGCGCGACAGATAACAATTCTTGGTGACAGTGTTGATCGTTAAATCGACGCGACGGTCACTTGGCTCTTGATGTAACCCGATCCAACGTAGCCGTGAAATATCGTAAGAATTCAGGTGCCCGGTAAATCTGGCATTCTCCCTCGAGTCACACACACATACCATGCACACAGTCGGGCAGGCGAGCGCGCGCGCGCGCGCGCTACATGCACACCACACACAGCTACAGGATTCTCTCTTTCTGGCTCTACGGTCTCGCACGAAATATCATTATGCTCGGTGCTCGCTGCGGGTGTTTTTCACTCACTTCCTTGTTGCCGCTGATACCCGATATGTAGATTTTGACGACCATCGTTAGCCGGCGCCCTCGTACCAATTGACACGCTTGCACTCCTGCTCGGTGTATGCCACGATTAGCGGTCCCGCTAATAGGAGTGATAAGCGAACAGCGTGAATCACTATAGACTATTAATTCGGTGATCGCCGCCGATGAGCAACACTGATTTAACACGCACAGGCCTCGCTGGTCTGGGATCCACTGGCTACGTCATTTCAGGCCGGTTTAACGAGTGTTCTCATGCGCGGCTGCACACCAATCCTTTCTACGTAGCGGCTGCGATCCAACTGTGATCCTGATACCTGACCTGTACACCCTCGATGAAATCTAACGGTCATGTATTGAGGTCACAGCCATGGCTATCTACCCGTGAAAATTTTTCGATTGGACTGTGAATTGCATACTCGCCGTATACTTTCTCATATTAGGCAATTTTGTGCGATTTATTTATTTACTTTGAGCAACGGCTTCGAGATTTCGTTTTTTTTAATCGTATGGAAAAACGTGGATAAGCAAGATATTAGTTTGTTGATGTCGATAATAAACAAATAAAAGAGCGCGACTTTATTTCCCCATAAGATTGTATTTGAATTCGCGCTTTCCATGGGTACGCCATTGCTTTTCAGTTTCCGGCGATTGGCGCGCGCTGTGGAGATCGGACTTTAAAGCCTCTATCCTTTTTCCGGTTCTTTTGGAACGTACCCTATATTTGTGCAAAATGGTAAGGATTGTTATTCAACGATATTTCGTGAATCTTATTGTAATATTGATCGAATCAATTGTGTTGTGTTAAAGGCAATTGTCGATAAAGTGTTGATACATATATTACGCTATTTTATGAATTATGAATAATAGTTCGGTGATGTTGAATGGTGATGTTAGGTTATGTTTGTACTTTCATGGATGTGGTTACATTGTTACTTATATTTTTTGCATGAAAGATCTGTTTAACGAGTATAAAGGAAATGTTGTAATACATTTAATTTTTATTATAAAAATTGGTCAGTATATGAAATTGTGAAGTTACAATGGAATGTAACTTAACCTATATGTGTCATGTTTATGTAAACATTTACGGTGGAACATTATGTTACCGTTATTTTATTTCATATGTGGTTCAATTTAATGAATTTAGTGTTTGGTGTTATTAGGCGAAACGCACGAAAAAGGTAGGAATCACTGGAAAGTATGGTACCCGATATGGTGCCTCACTCAGGAAGATGGTTAAGAAGATGGAAATTACTCAGCACAGCAAATATACCTGCACATTCTGTGGCAAGGTAATATATTTCATTATACAATTGAATGATAAAGTAAACATTATTTCATAAATCATTTTGTTTGATACGCTAGGATGCAATGAAGCGCAGTGTTGTTGGCATTTGGTCATGTAAACGATGCAAGAGGACAGTTGCAGGAGGTGCATGGGTTTACTCGACAACAGCAGCTGCATCTGTTAGGTCGGCTGTTAGGAGATTGCGTGAAGTTAAAGAGCAATAAGTAAATATAATAAATATCTTGTAATAACATTTCAAGTCTTTTTTATTTAGACCCTGTAATTCTTACTTATAATTTTATTCAACCATAAACTACTTCAATTTAAAAAGATCCGAGTCTGGATTTGAATAATGAAGGTAGATAAATTTTAGAAAAATCATTTCAGTAAAAGAGTAACACCATTAGTATAATTCTTTTTTAGATTTAATTAGACTTGTTGCATTTCAATGTATAATACATCAGAATCATAAATAGTTTGATTCTGTGATAGTATGTTTAGAAATTATTTTGGAGGCACATAAAAACCATAGTTGTATATTTACATTTTTTCACATTTCTAATATATGTTAAATTTGTCAGATACATGATCTTTTTACCAATCTAAAGCATGTTTTATTCTAGGACATAATTTGGTTAATAATAAGACATTTCTTTCACAAATTTCATAGAACATGGGCATGCATTATCTTCCTTAAATTAATTAATCTAACTGATGCTTAAAAAGTTAAGGCTTTAGAAAATGTATGAAAGTATTAATTTAATCATTGAGATTAGATATAGACCTGCACTTCAATGTGCATAGAGAAAAACCTAATGAAACGTACATAGACTATTTTATTGTCTTTGAAAATGTATTACTTTCAGTGGCTACCTTTCACATACAAGTAATGAAACATATGTTTCATTTTACTTAAATGGTCTTTGTATATGTATATATATATATATTTATATAAGTCTAAATATAAAATAATTTCTTGAATGTTTGAACATACGAAATAATCTTATTAATAATTACAACTTTCTGAAGTAAAAGTTTATATTAATAAGTGATTCTATATGCTCCAATATAATTTTTACAATTCTTTCAATTTATGACATAGTATTACTGTCATAAACAATTACAAATATTATATTATGATGAATTAAAATAGAAAGTTGTTTACAAATTATTATTGACTTTATTTCTCTTTTATACTCATGAACTTATATCGAACTTGCTTAAACTTAACTTGTTTTCTTTAAACAACTAATAAATTATCTACAAATTTTGCTAACACAATTCTTAATTAAACATATATTCAAAATAACATATTGATTTAATAGAAACTGAGACCTGTACAAAAATAAATACTATATTTTTGCATGAATAATTAAATATGTATAATTAAGCTGTAAACAATAATCTGTTGCACCATCACCATTCCTTCAAGTAACAAAACTGAGTATATTGTTTTGATATTAAAATTCTCCTAAATTGAAATTTTAGAGTCGTATAATATACTTTAAATATTATAAATGTCGTTCAGTAGTTCCTTATTTAAAGTTGTAGAATTAGCTAAATTTCTCCTCAACCATGAATGAAAATATTACAATCAGTCAACATTTTTTCTTAAAAAATGTTTCACTTCGTCGACCGTTTTATCTCTTTTTAGAGCGTGAACAAAATCAACGTTGAATCTACTATAATATAAGGGAAGGGCGCCAGAATCTGATAACAATATTTTTACATTACTTACAGGAAACTGTTCTCTTTAAGTCTTGCTCAACAAGTATATTGCACTCTAAATCTTTCAGCACGCCTCTAGTATATAGAAGATAAAAAGAGTCTAAATTTATTAAGAACTGTTATGCAAGATAATAGGATATCATAAAAATATTTGTCGCTTTGCTTTCTAAAAAAATACGGAAGACGTTATGTCTCGAATTTAAGAAAATCTTTAAAACATAACATATTACATTGAATAACAGTCGATAGCATTTTCGTATACTTAACGATACCTTGCAAACGTAATCTCATATTGCTATGGCGAATTAAAATGTAAGTACATATTCATCCATTGAGAAAACAAACAAAGAAAAATAAAGAAAATAAAAACTAAACCATACGAACGAGATGCAACAAGGAACTGTTAGAAATATCAGTATAAAAAGATTCAGTGCTCTTCCCTATCACTAGAAAATTGTACAGTATAAGTCCTAGATTGCAATCATCAGTAGTGTCACAATGATTCCACTTGCATTCTGACATTCACTCTGTTGTAATGACATTTATTATGTCATGTGTCTTTTAATGCACTGATATATCTCCCAGTCATCCAGAATTGCACTCATCCCATATCATGAAATATGTCTCTCTTTTGTATTAACAATCATTTATTTATAACAGTGGTCTGATATGCTTTCCTCTCTATTGTTCACCAAAAAAAATCCACATGTTGGTTTTTTTTCGTATCACTCGTGTATATTCGCGCACAGTTGGAATTATTTTCTTGTTCCTCTTCAACGTTCTCTT
The DNA here is from genome assembly GCF_051020985.1 of Nomia melanderi. NCBI lineage: Eukaryota > Metazoa > Arthropoda > Insecta > Hymenoptera > Halictidae > Nomia > Nomia melanderi. The sequence goes on from NC_135009.1 coordinate 12,380,415, forward strand.
GTGCATTATCAATCAAGGCATACCACGACAAATGGCAGTAAATACACGATACTGCTATTAACAGTAAATAAATCCTATATAACTAAAAGCATCAACTTCAATCTCTCATTTGTAGGTATAAGTCAATTTCTGTCGCAAGGTCGATATCACTGACTACGGTCAGTACATCGACTAAAGGTGATATTGGACTCGTGGAATATAATACTATCTTCTTTCTTGATCTTGCTTGTAGAGAAGTTTCTTCACTGTCAAACCTTCATAGTAATTAAATATATCAACAAGCGTTACATATAGCTGTTGCACTCAGTTGATATTAGCTGGCCTGCCATTTGAATTTACTTCGCATTATCCACTTCTGACCAGTATTGTCAGAATCGCACGTTGCTAAGACAGGTTGCATTGCATCGTTTGAACGAGGCTTCGATAAACAATGCCCTGTATTAGTGTGTTTAATCATTTTTGTCTGAAGAGTAATAAACGTTTGATTAAAATATAATATATTTATTTTAAGGATATCTCTTTCGATCATTTCATTTTACCTCTTCATTATAAACCCATGCTTGATTTCCACCCATACCGTGACAACGTACTATCTTGACTGGACCTTGGGGACTAGCTGCGTCAAGGCACATATCATCAGACATTATTTGTTGCCGTTTAGTGTAAGCAAATACCTAAAAATAAGTTCTAGTGAAGATCAATGAGTATTTAAAAGGTACATTTACCAAATTCTGCTGGAATTGGCTCACATACCTGATTACCGCCTAGCCCATGACAGTAACTAATTCCAACATTTTCTCCTGTTCTCCTGCCCATAGTATCTAAACAGGTCTGCGTATCAACATTTTGTACATCACCCAAATAGTAGTAATCCAATGGCATTGGAGATTCAGGATAAATGTTCTCTAAATACCATCTGAAGCTTTTACACTTCAAACGTTCTCTTAACTTCAGTCGTTCAGATACATCTCCAACATCTACATTTCGAGCTCCTACAATTAAAATGTGTTTCTCAATATTTTTAAACGAAGATTCTCTTCGACTTTACGTGACATAGTAATGTGCTTTGCATGGATAATTATTCACTGGAAATAGAGTGTGTCAGAAACATGTGCCAACATAAAGGAATTGCCATGTGTAGTATATTAATGCTGTAATGCTTGCCCATTGAAAGAACTGAGCTAATGTGTCACAATTTGTATTAACATTTTAAATTTAAAATATGTAAACGAAGAATATGATAAGAATATTATCTTCTATTAATCTTCTAAAGAATATATAATCTTTTCATTATTCTATTGTAATATTTCCTAAGTTCAATAATGTATTAAACGAAAAGGACATTTTCTTATACAAATGGTATTAACGGGTATCTGATATACGTGTAGCTGGTACCCCGCTACAAGGAATTCATTGTGTACATACTCTATAAAAGCATTCCAACCAATCTCCCAATAAGGAAACAAAACATGCAAGACAAGTAAGCCAAAGAATACATGAAGAGGCATACAAGAACTCAGCAGCGACATTGCAGTTTGTACTTTGCAGTTTCTTTTCCACAAATGCTGGGTTGTTAGTGCTACCTGGATTAATGTTGTAATAGAAGTACTTCCATTGGTCCAACCAGACCTCAGCGAGTCGCGCATTGTTGTGGTTCACTATCTTGCTGGTACCACCAGGAAACGTATATGGTGTTGATTTACGGAATACATGACCAACGTGCGAGCACGTTGCGATCTCCAATGTCCCACCACACATCCATATCTAACCAACTCAGTTCTGTTAGTATGTTAGCAATTATAATTCATAACACAATCATAAAAAAGAGCTAATAATATTAGATTCAGAATTGTTCAGACGGATCTTCACTCTCCTCTGCAGTACCTATAATATAGCTTACAATATGTATCAACAAAAAGCAAAGGAACTCATTTTGTTAGTCAGCTGGATGGATGAGTGGTTAAGACTATATTGAAGTTATATTTAAAATGCAACAAAATATATCCTACTCCTGAAAATCAAATCTCATAGCTAAATGTAACATCTAGATCCCAGAATCCATGTAACACTTACGCACACACATGTAAAAGTATTTTAAGAAAATCAGAAATATATGTAGTTATCCAAGAAACATTTATGCATGAATACACACTTGTTAATATAAAACTCTAAACTAGATACAGCAATAATTTGGTTAATGTCACAGTATGAAATACGTTTATAGTTAATCTTACAATTGAGATATAAGGAGCTACATAGTTACAGGTGTTAATATTTTTAATGTTTAAGTTCGCTACACATATTACTAATCACAGTAGAGCTTGAGAAATATTAAATTGTACTCTGTGTTAAATCTATGATAGATGTTTTGATTATATTAAAATTGTATGTCTTTTCGAAGTACACTTTAAAAAAGATAGCAACCTAATGATTACTCATATAAAAGTGTGCTATAGTATACTTCTTCTCTATATTAAAAATATCACAGCATAGCTTGTATCAGATACCCGTCACGCATACGTAAGTACTCAGAATATTTTTAAACATATTCTAATACTATATCAATGCATTCTGTGTTAGAGTTTACTGACACTATGTGAACACAAGCATCAATTTTACCTTCTGTGTACTCTCGTAGAGAATCCATTCTCTCTTGTTGAAAAATTAGAATATTGCACACTTTTTTCTAAAGTATAATTTAAGAATTATGTAAAAACAAATAAACAAATGAAAATGATACACGTTATTATCTAACCTGGATTCATGGCATAGTAAAAATCTCTCCACTCATCCATCCAGACTTCGGCCACCCGAGCCGCATTGTGTAGTACTACTTTGCTGACACCACCAGGGAATGTATATGGACTCTTGTCTCGGAATACATGTCCAACGTGTGAACATGGACTGATTTCTAACGTCCCACCGCATTGCCATACCTATAAGGTACTTATGACTTCACAAATGAAGATGGAGGTATCCATAGTTAAACCCTCTAATTGGAATCACAAACTTAAATCCTTTATTTTTTTAGTAGCCAATTATAAAATCCCATCACCATTTAGTACTAAAACTTCAAGAAAATTATTGAATTCCATAAGTAAATTCCATAAAAAAATTAAGTATATTTCAAATTTTCCAGTGAATACTGAATTATTTTCCAATAGTGGAGTTTAGGAAATTACACATAATTAAAAGAAATAATTTTATAGATTTCTGCGCGTGACTACAACTATCCTGATTGTAGGATTATATTTTTTCTAAACCATATGCTAAAGGCTTGAAGTTTTAGTATTGAGTACGACTATTACATTTACTACTACCTTAAAAAGTGTGTAGTATATATAATATAACTACTAACTGAATACATGTACTATAAGGAGAAGAACTTTTTTATGGGATTGCTGCTGAAAAAGGTAAACAAAAAGTTGACCTGATAAGATACAGGTAAATGTTTTTAGTACCATAATGTCTGTTAAAGAAAATTCACGTACTAGTACTACGTGTAATATAATTAATTGAATACAAATGATATCAACAAATACTCACCCGGAAACTCATTTCAAGATTTTCACCGCCCCAAATGTCCATGCCTTCGTCGTATGCGCCCAATTCGTAAAAGTAATCCTTATCAATAGAAAATAATCCACCCGCCATTGTCGGTGTTCTCAGAGGGGCAGTTCTGTCTCCCAATCTTCTGTCCATTTCTCTTTGCGCTACTCTATACCTTAAAAGTTAAAAGAATTTTATATTAGAAAAACTCGATCGGTAACTTAGACTTAATCTCAATCAACTCTTACGATTCAAGACTTAACCCTTTGACTGCAAAGAACATGTATACAGAGAGAAACGAATACATACACTTAGAAAATTTTACTTAATTCAGGATATTTACTGTTCTATTAAATTGTCATTAGTATTTTTTTATTTTTTAGGATATTGATAGTCTGTCGGCAGAGCACACTGCAGTCGAAGGGTTAATGCTAGGTATCGTATCGCATACAAGAAAACAAGGAACATTTCATTACCATCTGAAGTTTAGTTTCCAATTGAAACCACCCCATGTCATGTCGCTAGCTGGAATATATTCGAAAGAATCGTCACTAATTACATCAATTATAGGACAAACAACTGTGGTTCTGTCTTCAGCTATTCTAGAGAGCAAGGGTTCCAGCCAGCCTTCCGTGCACTCGCAATGTGCATCCAAGAATGTTATAACTTGCCCCTTCACGTGCTTCGCTCCGAGCAGTCTAGCTCTTATTAGGCCTGATCTTTTCTCGGTACGGTATACGTACGTGGGGACCGGCAGTGTTTTTACGTAGTCCTCTAGCTCTTGTTTCAAGTGATCTGTGGATCAAGCGAGCATTGTTACATAGGTCGTTTTAAACAAAGCAAGTAAACACCCATAAAACAACGAAACAATCCTTCGCCACAAACATACAGAAAGGGCTGTACAGAGTGCTTCACAACTTGTCCATAAGAACTTTCGCATAACAACCTCCTACTAATAAACAGCTTAATATTTTCCCACAAGAATCGACAAGCTGTCTTGAGTAATAACTAGAAATACAATTCTTTGAAACAAAAGTTATCGACGACCTTGAGACAAAAAAGAGACAGTTGTCCTTTCACACTAAACCACGTTCTCCTCCGATAATAGTCCATTATGGTTCGAACCAAATGAGATGCATTAACATATTCAAATTAAGTGTGACACGCTCTAGATACAATACTATTCCCCATTCTGTCTACATATACAAACAGTACGCAAGGACGTTTCGCTGGTTTCATACGTATACCCGGTGACACGATATTCACCCTGTTCGCTCTTGTCGTCGACAAGAATGATCTCCTTGAGCAGGTTCCGCGGCGAGCGGTTTATAACCGACCAAACGGTCCTGAGCAGCGTGCTCCACGCTTCGTTGTGGAACACGATTACGATGCTGGTGTCCGGCAGGTACTTGCCGTACTTCTTCGACTTGCACCCCTCCAGGCGGATGTCCTTCAGGGACCGATTCAGGGAGATCATGTCGCTGGCCATCAGGTTGAACTGATTCAGCTTGAAGAGCTCTTGCTGCCTGGCCTCGTCCTCCGGCGAGATGTGGACGGCTGCGCCCAGCTCGCCGGGGCTACCCTTGCTCTCCCGCACGATCTTCGCCGGCCTCCACAAATGCAGCTCCGATTGCTTGTAGCGTCTCTTTGTGCCCTGCTGCCCGGTCGGCTGCGCCTGATCGTCCTTCAACGCTTTCGGGTGGGGCAGGCTCTCCTCCGTCAACGATTGCTGCTTGCTGCTGTCCGTGCAACCCCACCCGGACCCCCCGATACAGTCCGAATAGAGCATCAGCACCATCACGTCCACCAGGAACCATACCAGCGACGTCAGCAGTATCACTTGACACGTGTGAATGCGAATCTTGAAGCGGAACATTTTTGGACGCGACTTGTCACCTTGTACCCCGAGCTCATCACCCGGAGGCGTCGCGATCTGGAAGCGCCGGATTAGGGAGGGGAGGGGGAGGATGTCTTCTCAGAGGGATTCTTCACAACCGAATTTACAAGAGATCTGGCTGCTACGGGGGAATCACATGTCTATGTGGTGCGGGCTTCGTATCTGTAACAGACATACATTTTTCTATGAATGCGAAGGCAGTTGTCGTGGGATTAAAGGTTCGTTAAGTATTCGGTTATCCCAAAGTAATGTGTTTCTTATGTTTCTGGTGTATACTGACACTCGGGTGTTTCTAATTGTATGACATCTTAATTGAGTTTTTAATGTGCTTCTCGAAATGGGATAAAAAGATGTCTCGTTAAGTGAGATAAGATGCGACACTCCTTATAGGATGACCTGCCAGATAAGCGAAGATAAGGGATTTCTCCAGGAAACGAGGAACAAGGTTGCCCTAGAAGGAAACAGCGAGGACGAAAGTAGTTGGTGACGAGAGAAATTATTGAGTTAAGGAGATTAACGTCGAGTTTATTTCTGTTTCCCATTTCCCTCGCGGAGTTCTCAGCGATTTTCATTAATCGCGTTCAGTTAATTCACCATTGTCTCGGAGAATCGTGGAACTCCCGTCGCCGCTGCAGTCGGCCTCGTCGCCGGACCGCGAAACAAATTTAAAGGAAACAATCGTCGGAATCCAATTTCATTTTCCAGACGACACGTTCAACGGAACAGCATTCGTTTTCAGTTAATCCGCCATCCGGCGAGTTCACGATGATTCCTTTGCGCCGTGAAAGCACGACGATCCACGGTTCGCCAGCGTCATCGTCGGCGCCTGACGGGATCTAGCTGATTCCGAAATTCATCCTCTAATGTCCGGTACCGTTCTCTCGCGAGTTCGACCCCCGCGATATTAAATTTTCCTCGCGAGTACCATTCAACGACACGTGTCTCGCGCACGCCGGTCCCACCCCGCCGCTGCACACTGACGTGCCAGTGTGTCCGCGCCGGGTTAACCGAACCGGAAGTCACGCGATCCGCCGCTGTTTATTTATCAGGCATATAATACATAAGGGAATTTACCATTATCGATTCCGTCCCTGTTCTTTCGCGCGTTCAGCGGAACGGGGACGGTCGTGCTCTTTTTCCCCGACGTCATGGCGTGCACATTTCTCGCCGTCCGCGTTCAGATTTCGCTTCGGCGTTGATTCGACGATGACCGTGCGGCGTCCCGGCCGTTCGCCGCGTCTCACGTGTTGCGGCGATGAATATTTGATAAGACAGACGCGGCCGGAAAACGTGCAGAACGAGAGAGGGCGCGCGGAGGGAGACGGCACGGAGACGCAGCGTTTTTCGACGGTTGAAAATTCGTATGCCTCCCGCTCCGCCGCGGGTCGAACAGCGATTTCGTGACTGTGGTTACTGATAAAGAGTCCGCAGGAACGATTCGGGGCCCGCGCGGCGAGCGAAAGGTATTTTCGGCGATCACCGGCACTCCGATGGACAGCGGCGAATTAATTGGACGCAGAACACTGTTCTCCAACGGAACGAGGATTTATCCTTTTCAAGGATGAGCGGCGAGGATGCTTCGCGGTGGAAAGGTTAAGGGGAATTTTTAGACGGGGAACGAAGTGAACTAGATGGAAAAAGTATTTACTTGGGGTTGATGAATGTTTTAATCGTAGAACGTTGGAAATAGGATGGTACAACGGAAACGAGCGCATTGGTTTCTGATTATATCGATTTCATTTGATTGACTTCCTCGCAAGCTGTTTCTATTTTCGGTTTTAGTTGATGCCAAGTTTGAAATTGAAGAGGAAACTTCTATCGATAGAAATAGATGTCGCTAAAATATTTAAGCTACTCCTGATATTAAAATCGATAGCGTTTTAGCTTCCGTGTCCAAATTTCCGTGAGACTGGGCGAGCTTTGCATAAGCTCGACTGTACGATGTGTAAATAGTATATAAATATATTCGAAGCAAAAATCTAATTGCAATTCATACGTCTGTATAGAAAGTGGAGGTTCACTCACGAAAACTGGGAAGTTTAAACTTACAGAGTACAGACTACTGGTATTTACTAAATCGACCGAATATCCAATGAAAAGCATCGAACTCTAGAAAAAAGGATGAAAGTCCCACTTCCAACGAATATTCAGAGCTCGCAGCGCGAGCACTTCGCAAACGCGCGCACATCAACTGTCCATTTTTCCAAGTACAAACCGTAGATATTAAAGCGGCCGATGCTCATGAATACACATCGGATCGCCGGCCTCATTATCATATAAATTAAAAAAGACCGATAGCGAACGGCCCAAATTATCCGTGATTTTCACCGATTTCCAGAGGTGTCTCTCCAAACATCGTGGGCCAAGATAAATCGACCGGGATTCGCTGGAAATTACTCGGACCAATTACGTGCGCAACTCCGTGAGTTCTTTAACACGTAGACCGACAAATCAACGCTCATCAGAACTGCCGCGTCAAGATTTTGCGTAGCGATTGTTCTATTGTCCATCTGGTATCTCATACGTACAACGAGATTCGATTCGTTCCATATGTCGCCGATAAGAATCAAATGTTACGTTCATGTAAAAGCCTGCGTCACTCGAATTCGAGTGACGTGATCATTAAACTGTTGACAGAAGGAGAACAAATAGGAAAAGTCGAAAGATGCAATGGCAAAAAGGAGTTCTAAGAAGAACTAAAACTCTTCGATTCATAACGGAAATTTAAAACAGATTTTTGGGATCCTATCGACACTCATTTCGAGATCTTAACATCGACAGTAAAATGATCAAATCTGATAGTCGATATCAAGCCTGACGTAAGTCGTGATTACACGCGCAGCGCTGAAATAAAATAGTTCTCGCTCGTGATATTCATATACGGCCCGAAATCAATCAAATCGAATCAAACGAAACAAATTGGAGATCGCCAATCTGTTGTTAATTAATCTCCACTGTACAAAATGATTTTCATTTCAACAGTAACAATCTTGCGTAACTAAATACCGTTTCTCTTTATATAACGTTCGAATCGAAACGCAAAGTGTCCACTGTCACTGAAACAACTTCGTAATATCCCCATAGTATTAAAAAACATATAACCTCCATACGTTCAGCTCTACACTTTACAACTTTTATCTGAAGCATTTGTTTGTATCGCTAATAATACTTAACAGATTATACACCGGCTAAATTTCTACTAAAAACGCGAGCGTCGGTGATTATATTGATACATCCTTAAACATCAATCAAAATTTCTAACTTAGGAAAAAGAATAAGGAATTCGATTTTGTAATTTTACTCTGGACTCGTGTTATACGTATCTAAAACGTCGCAATAACGTAGGATTAGCAATCCAACGCAACGTGTCAAGTTATCGAATTTTATCCAGGCAACGGCCGTTTGCCGTGTGTTCGCGTTTCGTCCGGAATGTTCACGGGTGAGGCTCGTCGAAGCGGCGCAAAGGGTTAACAACGATTAAGTGATGCGCAGGGTGGCGCGGAAATTTACCGGAAACGTCGGGGACAAACATCCCCCAGCCGAGGACTCTAACGAGAAGTCCGCGGCGCGTCTGGGAAAATGGTATTGCCTACCGCCTCGGTGATGCTAATTAATTAGCGGCCGCTGAATAATTCACTTTCATCGCGATAGGGGCCCGCGAGAGCCGGCCAGGTAATAGTGCCCCGATAATTGCATACCGGCCGGGGAATAACGGAAACGCCGGAAACGCCGGAGAAGAGACATGCCGCGCGGGCTTGCCCGCTTTAATAAAACCTTTTCTCCCTCCCCTCGCCGGCGTGTCCCGTCATTTCCCAACCCTCACCCTCCATTCCGAAGCATTTCAGCATCCGACATCGCGCGAGCAACTTTCGAGGAAGAGGCCGGGCCGCACTCGAAGTTTGATGAGCACAGTTTGAGGCTGCGGGGTATGCAATAAGCCGGAAACGGGAACTTCGACCTGGTCCGCGGAATGTTAAACAAAATACGCCTACACAGGGGGCCGGGTGACGTAAAAACTATCTGGGTTTATTTACCCTCCTCGGAGAGAACGGTCGGGTTCAGGAATATTTCTGAAGCTTCTTAATTAACGACTCTTCGTTGTTCTCGTTTTGTTGAGTTCGGTTTTGTAGTCACATTCGCGGGACGACGGATTTTCGGTACACCCTGTACGTATAAAAAAATGTGCAACGGTGAAAGTGCATTGTTTAGGAGTCTACAGTAATTGGTACGGCGAGGAGATTGTGTAGATGCGGGTTTCAGCTGGATCCAGGGGCCATGCATTTTGACGCGGCCTATAGGTGCCATGAGAAAACCGAACAATGTGCTTTTACCATTGTATACTTCACGCGCGTGTTACCTTGTCGCTTTCGTGGAGTGTTTCTTTGTCAATTTTTCATTTCCATTGTTTACCTGGTTCTCCTTAATACACGGGGCGCACGGATATATTTATCAACGCGACGTTCGTAAAAATGGATTAATGATACGGACGATGATAGAAACAGATTCGGGGATACGATTATCGGTAGTGTTTGGATGATTTCGTAAGATTCGCGATATCTCGAATATTTATCTCGCCGAGCGAGAGATACGTCATTGCAAAAATAAAACAGAGATGTTACTACTCTCTGTTAATACAAACGGCGAACGCTTTGAACGCACAAAGAACCGTGGTTCAGTTATTCCAGCGTATCTTAATAACAAAGACTGGAAGCTCCGCCGTGATCTTTTTTTTCCTGACCCCAAAAAGACCGTTGTTAAACGCAGTCTATTCACTGAAACTTCCATTGAATGAGATCCTCGTAATTAAGGAACTTTTATAGAGAAAGTAGAGAAAGTCCTATTCTATTTTGCTAAAGCTGCGCCGCGGATTTCTTTTTAACAAGGCGCCCGGATTTTAGAGGATCCCTCGCTCCCGATACATAACGCATCGGGGATACAATGCGCAATTATGACAAAAAAGAGAGGAGGGAAAAGGAGAAAGAGACGGTTGGAATTCTTTAATTAAAGCTGCGAATTAAAACCGCGCAACGGGCAATGCATACGGAATGCGCGTGGCGAACGCACAGGTGTTATTCCGACTACGGGGGTCGTTAAACATCCCGTCCGGTCGCAGTTTTATCGCGACACTTAAAGACTTTCCACCGAGTCCGGCCGCAACCGTAACGATTTTACAACTGCGCCTCGTAAAAGCCGAAAACGACGGTCGCCCGCCGAAAGTGTCGCGGTTCGTACCGAATTTCGGGCGGCGATAAGCGCGTGTCGGCTGTTTGGAAACTGCGAGACGCACCGTCTCCACTTAGGTGTCCCGGAGGTGAAATCTCCGGCTGAAAACCAGACCGGAGGATGCAAATGAATTGCGACACCCGCTCGCTAATTCCGTTTTTCCCCGCCTCGGTAACGCAGACATTTTCGTAATTCCTCGTTCTCGCAATCGGTTGCCGCATCTCCTTGTAACATCACCATTTGCGAAACGATCGCGTTGCCTCTTAGACAGACCTTCAGCGAATCAGCGGTTCCCCTCGGCGAATCAGCAGATTCATCGATCAATTCTTTCCCAACGTATACATAGAATCCACAGGAATAAATTAAAATGCGTAACACATTCCTGCGGATACTGTGCAGCTCTCCCGAGTCGATCCTCCGAGCTAAGAACTTACAAGAGCAAGAGGACCCTTTCGCTCAGGATACTCGCGTCAACAGCGTGACGAAGAAAGCAGATTCACAGAATATGGATAGAGTGAAATGTAACGAACGTTCACGTCGAATTTCGTTTCTACGCAACGTCCAGTTTTTACGTTTACCGAATCCTAAAGATAGAGAGGCTACTATCTTTCCTGGAAGGACCGAGGTGTAGCTTGATACCGATTCTCCTATCTCTTGTGGACTTTTAGCTTTCAGAATTGACCGAAGGCGTGAGAGTTGCACGGTTTTAAATTTTCAGACTGACATATTTAAAGCGGAACAGTGAAAAGCAAACTATCAAGAGCCATTCTTTCGTTGGTTAAATGTCAATGGAATCATCCTTTCACTGGTCCGCGCGAATTCACCGATTACCTCCGATGGCCGACCATTTCGCCCGATAATTCGCTTACACGGCCAACTATTCCTCGCGAGCCGTTTCGCCCGCGATGATTCGCGTCCACGGCGATAAGCGCCGAGCGGACGGGGCCCGGAATCGCGATCCACCTTTCATTCGGACGGTCTCTCAGCTTCCCGCGGCGTCGAAATCTCGCAACGCTCGGTTGCGTCGGACGGCCGGATCGTTAACAATAAATTCGAAATCACCGGGACCCATCGTGCGCGCCGCGTTTCGCAAGACGCGAACGCAAATTAGCGGAATAATGATGAGCCGGGGCGAGCGGCGCGGCTCGTTGCGAGCGGTACGCGGACTCTAGAATGCGTTCGTTGTTCGACGCGCGACGCTTTTCACGGGTACAAATGGGAAACGATGAAAGCCCGATTACACGCGGAACTTCCGCGACCGTTAATAGAAACCCAATCGAAACGCGTCGGTGATTTCAAATCGCCGGCTCTTTCGCGGGGCACCACCCACGCTCGTCGTTCCGCGATAGAACCGTCCGCGGGGGCCGCGTTTCGCAAAGCTGTTTTCTTTTTCCGATCAAAGCGGAACGACCCGCGGAAGCTTATAAATCGCGCGAGCGTGTAATGGTGAAATTAGTTCTGCGCACGCGATTATTTCGTTTGATAGGGATTCTTGGCGTTCTTCGTATTTTCAAGGATTTCCTTTCAATGCGAAGTCTGTGAAGTTTTACTTGTACTCTTTGCTCGTAACAACGTGTCAGCCTCGTAGTGAAGGGTCTCAACGTGATTTAACACTAAAACTACTGAACAATGAGAGTGACTTATTTCTTATTTTTTAATAAAAATTGGAACAGTTTCTTGAGGTTCAAAGGGTGTTCTAGTTTTGTATCTATGCAAATACACGGATTCAATTGGAATTCTTTCGCAAGAACGCCTTCGTAATGTCGATACTTGAAAAATAAATATTCCGAAGCGTGTGAATCTGACTCGTCCGATAGTTTTAGTGTTAATGAAGATAAATATTACTTGAGTCACTCGAATTCAAAGTAAACGTTATTCTTATCTAATCGATTATTATAGTTCAGAGCAAACGTAGACGTAGAGTATGCCTACAATTTTCCTCTTTTTCCAATAAATTATTATTGACAAAGTAGTCGTACTGATCAGAGTCGAGAGAGAAAGTATAGGATAAAGCATCGACCTTCAAGAATCGATATTTAAACGGATTTTAATCTCAGGAAAATAGAGCGAAGGGTGTGATTTCGATCTTGTTTACGAGTAATAAATCGCGAGGCTTCGAAGCAGAGCGGGACCACTGAAAATAGCCGCGTTTTAGTATTTACTATCGCAGTAAAGTGGAAAATGTTTAAGATCAGAGGCATCGCTGAATCCGCATTGCCTGCGTTTAATGGAGACAGATGATTCGCGGGCGAAACAATGCGCAGTCCGCTCCGTGGAATTTACGATGCGAAAGTGTTTTCTATTATGGAAGCTTTTTCCGTAACGCGCGTATTAAATAAAAAATGGAACAGACCGTTTTAAATATCAACGAACTGTATTTCACCCTAAAAGTTGCTCCACATTACTCCCGTTCCCGTACTCGACAACGGCTCAACATCGAGTTCCAAGTCACACTCGATGCTCAGCATAAACGTTACTCAGCCCTGACCTAGACCTGACTATTCGTGAATCAGTCATAACTTAATACTCGACCTACATCTGACCCAACGCTTCCTCCACATCCGCGCTCGGCCCAAACCTCTAATTATCCGGTTTGAAACAATACACCGAACACGTAACAGCAAGAATTCGACAAATCCTAAATTCACTCGCAACAAAGTGAAATACGTTTCTACGATTAGTAACCTCCGAAATAAACGCGGAATACGCATCGGATTCCTTTTGTCTCCAATAAGCCGACAACAAAGTGTCTTCACAGAGCACGGCCGCGAAAGAGATCACAGGGCAAGGGGTTAAATTCCAATTTGCCGAGCGTTACACTTTCAAAGCGGACAATGCCCGCCGCAAAAATTGTCCCCGCGTTTCTTATTCGCCGCGAGCGAATCCGGATTCGCTTTAATCCCGGGTAGAAGAGTGATCCGGAAATTAGCCCGCGCGCGCGAGGCGAGCCCTCATTAATTCGGGAAGAGTAACACGCGCGATCGAGGGTGGATCGATAACGGGAACGGGGGATCCCCGGGCCTCGGTATTAATTCAACTAGAGATTTACCGGCGTGATTTTCGTGCGATCCAATCGGGGGAAAAAGTCTCCGCGCGTTCCCTGTCGGGAAATGCACACGACGCCGCGCCGTAAGGTCTGTGTGCGCGTGTAGCCGGTTGCGATCGTCAAAGGACCCCCGGCGCACCAAAGCAATACTTCTCGCATCGATGCATCTCGCGAATAGAATTTCACGATATTACGTCGCCGGTGATATCGGCACGGACCTTGTACCAGGTTCGATCCGCGATTCATAGAGCCCGGGGAACCGACCTCCAGCGAAACAGTTAATTGCAGACAGTCGGGTCCGTAGTTCGGTCCGGAAACAAGCTTGTCGTCGAGTTTATCGTCGGACGATACTCGTCGAGTACTTAGCGATTCGATTCGTTGGAAAAGGGCTGGGTTCCCACGGTTCCCGAGGCTGATAAGAAAGTGTTCGACGCGTAGCCCTCGCGACGAGTTTGAATCCTTTACACTCGAGGGATTCTTAATCGTCACTGAACTTGATGGAGAATCATAATGTTTGAAATTGAATGTTGCGCGTCGTATAACGCCGACGTGCGAAGTATCGAGAAGTAACCCGGTTTCTTAATCTACACGTGACTCCTCGTTGTTTCCGAAAATGTCCTCCACGTTTTATGGGATGAAGTATTTCCTGAGATTTCGCGCGGTGTTCGCTGCAGCGTGCGACGACTGCATTAATTTGACGCGTATGAAAGCGGTTTTTACGATTTCGGTGATAATGAAACTGGAGATTGTTGGATTACGTGTTCCGCGCGAACTCGTAAAACGTCTCAATGTTCCGAACATGCGAGTAGCTCCGTGTCGGAGGGAATTCGATTTCGGGATCACCGAATTAGTCCTCGGAGAGGTGTACAAGACACGGGATCATCGTAACGGTCGCCGTAATAGTTACCGTGAATGATTAAACGTCAACGACGCTCGGGAAACTGAAATTTAATAATCGTTTCAATTTCCTCGCGGCCGATGATGGATGCGCCGGTACACTCATTCTCGAGGCGTAAGTTTTCGCCGTGGATCCGCGAGTTTCGCGCGTGTCTCGCTCGCGGCAATAACTCCACCGGAAAACACGTACAAAACGTTCGGGCCGACGCGTTATGGATTTTACAAAAGCGTTTCAGCTTCGCGGCGTTGGCGGCGGCGGCGGCGGCGGCGGCGGCGGCGTCACGCGATATATCGCGTCGGAACTATAACTCTCCGCCAATTCCGAAGAAAGGGGTTGCCGGGATAGTGGGTGGCTGGGTGGAAAGCAACTTGAAATTCTCCTCGGACCCGGCGGAAAAGTTCTGCGCGAAATCGGGCGCGCGGAACCGACTCGATAATCATTTCTCCTCCGGAATCGAGAGGCTCGAGCTTTGAGGTACACCACTTTATTTTCGGAACCGCGTTCCGTCTCGTTCCCCTCCTCTTTTTCTTGTATTTTTTCCCCTCGGACCGTTCTCCTCGGCGAGAATCGCTAAGCAAATCCCGCGTTACCGCGAACCGAAGCGACGCGCCACTTCGTTTCGGTCGGTGTGTCGATTCCGTATCAATGGCGCCGCGCGTTCGATCGCGGACCAATACGCCGGGAGAATTAAAAGGGCCGTTGCCGTTGATAATGGTCAAGAGAATTATTTTTTTCCCCCGTCCACGGTTTGCCGTCGCTTTGTCGATTTTCGATATCCGGTCGGATTGCCGCGAATCTTATCTACGATTCGAATAATATCGAATAATCCCGGTCGGATTTATCGCGGTGCGGGAATACAGTGGTGTACGGCTGAGTTGTGCCCGGGTTTAGCGTATAAAAATCTCGGTAACCTTAATAAAATACGAACTTCAGCGGCGTTTAACGCAGTTTCGCTTTGGAGCTAGGGAAACCATTAGCGGAGGAAACTGAATTTTAGTTAATTTTAATTCTTTTGAGAGGGATTAACCGGTTGAAGGGTAAAGAAGTTGCACCTTGGCAATTTCCTTGTCGCCATTTTAACAGGATTAAGTTTCTAGCCAGTTATCGCACGGTTAAGAAAGTGTACTCGATAATTCGCCGAGTTACCTGTTGAGAAATAAGAAAGATATAAAAGGATATTAAATAATGTAAACACCGGTTATAAAAATTGAGCAGTGAGGCGAGTTCGTGACTCGACGCGGCGCAAGATTTATGTCAATGATAGTGAACGTAGTATTAAGATAAAAATGTTTGTTTGACCGTCGAACGATGGACGTTAGAAAACAAGAAGGACGCGAGGATTAGACGTTTAATTAAAAATTAATCGCGGCGTAAACGCTCCTGAAATCGGGATGATTTATCGTCCCACGGAAAAACGAAACACGCGAAATTCCGCGGCGCAAGAAGCGTAACCGCAGTTAGGGAATTCCTGCAAACTTGTTGGTACTGTTACAACAAACGCTGTTTATTCTGTTAATTGAGGCGGTGTAGGTGGTGTACCTGTTGTTGTGTGCGCAGCTGAGGTTCAAGCCGCGAGATCCTTCTCAAACATTTGGCAAACTCACGCGAACCTCTTGTTGCCGCGCAGGCATACGGATTTAATTTATTCCAAAGCGCCGGGAATCGCGTTTTCTAATTAAATTTTCCTGGACAGTTTTTCCCGTCGTTATTAACTTCACGTGTTACCGAAATATTTCACTAGGACGGATCGTTACTGTCCAGACACTCTATATACGGCATTCGATTAGAACGAACACGTGAGACCTCGTTAACTTCCATCGACTTATAAATAATTTACAATAACACTTCATACTTTTCCATGATATTCCGCAAAACAAAATGGAGATTCTTCCGTGAACGTGAATGCAAGTAACATTTTTCGATTCCTTTTTTCAGCGAAGCGAAGCGCAGTAAAAAAAATATGACTCTAAACAAACGCATCTTATCTTCCGTGTACAAATTCAATAGAGATCGCGCTTCATTTTCGGTCGAACCGCACTCTCCGCCGCGCCCAGTGTGCATAACGTACAAATAACTCGTGCCGCCCAGCCCGTATATCGACGGCCTACCAGCGGCAAGAATTATTTGCGCCGTGTGCACACCGCGGGATCTGTGTCAATACACGTTTGCGCGGTAAAATGAGCCGTAAAGCCGGTCCAGTGTAACAGAATGTATTGTACCTGGTTGTCCTCGAACTACGCGATTTATGTTATCGTCTTGCAAGTGTATTTAACTTGCGCGACGATTCCGGTCTCTCGTGACCTATTCCATTGTTCCGCGCGCGAACGAATCTCCAACGTCAAAAACTGCATCTATCCACGTTCCGTGCCGTTTTTATCGTCCCAGTGATAGCGATTTCAGAGGAACTGGGACTATTTGCTAACGTTAGAAGTGCCCGCAATCGTCGAGGATAGTTTATCGATCAGATAAACCGCGTGCTCGACGATACAAATGAAATTTCAACGTCTAAACCGAGCTTATCTTTAACAATTTCTTCGCGCTAATATTTCCCCTTATCTTTTCAGAATTTCGAACGGTCTATTTGCGCGACGGCGATTACTCGCGTTACTTAAGTGGAAAGTCCGTCGAAAGTAGTTTGCGTGCGAAGGTTTCAAAAAGTTTCGTTAAAATGTAGAGCGGCCGTCAGTTTTCCGCCATTACCGACAAGCCCAACTTCTTATCGTAGTTTTCGACATTCGTAATGCCGGCGGCTGCTTCAATTATGCCGGCGGTGCCCGACAATGCCGGCGATACAATGAAGATTCGCTGCATCGCGCGAATACCGTTATTACGCGCCGTTTTATACGGGTCACAAAACCGGCGTGCGGCTTTCCGGGTAACGCGAAATAAATTAACAATAGAACGCGGCCAGGAAACGCGCGGATTGATTGATACGTCTTGCTCGGAATGCATCGGTTGAAAAATAAACCGGCAGGTTAATTCCGCGCGCTCGCGCTCATCCTCCGCTACAACGTCGATTCGAATGTATTTTTCTCCTGATCGTACATTGTTCCCCGCAGAACAATCTTCCGCACCCCGTTCCGTGTTAATTATGAAAATCTACGTTCCCAGTGAATTTCACTACCGCGGTGTTTATATCCTTGTATCGCCGGACCCACGTCCGGATAAATTGCATCAGTTTAAATTCGGCGACTCAATTTGCCGCCGCTATTAACCTTAATTGTACGATCATTTCCGGAAGTTTTCGACTAACTCAGTTCCTCACGAACTTGCATATAAAAGTGACGAGTTAGGTTCGGTTAGGCTCGGAGCGTGTCGTTTCCGACTAACAATCACGAGAAACGGGACTAATTACATGCAACGAGTTAACAGTGGAATTAGCAGGTAGCTCGAAATCATCGAGATATCTTCCTTTTGCAATTACTAAAAAGATAACGGATAATTCCCCGAGAAATCACTATGGAACTTGATTCGCCGATAGGCAAAATAAATTGCAAATCGATAGAAATTTCGATAGTATCAATGTCGCAGTTTCTATAGAAACATTTCGGAACAATCAATTCGACTGTTCGGTAGTTCTAGCGTTAAGGGAAGACAGGGACGAGCACCGAGGGGAGATTTTCGTGATTTTCTGACGAGCGATACGAAATGACCATGTTATCGGACAACCGGCGCACCTAACCCATCGATCCGTGCGGCGTGTATCAAGCATCCCGCATCTCGCTGCGACGTTCGAGCACGTAACGTTACAGGTTGAATAACAAGAGGTGCGCGCGGTTCATTGAAAGCCACGATCTAGGCGGAGTGTCGCGAATAATTCTCGTCAAAGCGCGAGGGACGGTCTTTAAAGGTTTCTCGCGCGGGAACCGATAACCTGCCGCGAGGCAAACGATGTTTCAATAAAGCCGTTGGGCGTCCGTGTACGCCGTCGGGAAACAAAGTAAACGGGCGGAGGGAGGAGGGAAGAAAAAAGATGTCAAACACGCGTGAAGACAGTTATTGTGCACGGGTAATCGTGGACGCCTGTTACGGGCTACCGGTGAAACGCCGGCCACTCTATTAGACCTTCAGAGAAATCGCTCGTTATAGATAACGTTCGAAATGCGCGCGTTAAATAACCGCTCACCTCTTATCGTCTAATTACTGGGCGAATGTAGAAACCGCCACTAATAACTCCGTTCTTCTGCGTGCTCTTAGTTATTCTCATTATATACATTGTTATTAAAGGATAATACTCGACGAAGAGACACGCAAGAAAGAAAGCAAGTTTCTAACTGGCCCAGATCGAACGTGTTACATATTCTCGAAACGTGATTCTCAAATCTGTTCGAACAGAACAAAAAAGATTTTTCTTAGTCATTCCTATTACATAGATCGTTATTAAAGCATAATCCTCGACAGCAAAGAAATAACAAGAAAAAAAGCAAACTTCTAATTGACAGAGATTGAACACGTTCAATATTCTCGAAACGTCATAGTTAAATATGTTCGAATGGAATAAAAAAGCCTGCTCTTAATCATTCCTATTGCATACACTGTTATAAAAGCATAATCCTCGACAGCAAGGAACAACAAGAAAAAAAGCAAGTTTCTAACTGGCCGAGACTGGGCACGTTCAATATTCTCGAAACGTGATTTTCAAATTTGTTCGAACAGAATGAAGAAGCCTGCTCATCGAAGTTCGCCTTTGTACGCGGCCCGAACGACCGTTCGCGTTTTATGTCGTTTTTTGAAGTCATTCCACGAATCGGTCGTCTAGTTTCCTGCCCTCCGCTCTCTGTCTCCGTTTGTTCCTAACCTCGTGACGGCCACGTAACGATAAGCCTCTGTTATATGTAATACTGCCAACGGGGACGTGTAAAATTCCGACGCGTTGATTTGAACGCGACATCGATGGATAAAAAAAAGGCTCGTACATGACGAACAGGATTGTACGTCATTATACCTGATGAATAGGAAAATTGAATGTCGCGTATAAAATAGGCGAAAAAAGTACACTGCGAATGAAATGGTGTTTGAACACTTGGCGGAATCTAATCGACAGCTGTTATCAGTATTGTTTTAAGAATCCATTACAGATCGGTTGTATATTGTATAATAGCCTTGAAGGTAATTTTATTAAGGCGATATTTTATAAAGATAGTTCCAATAACTATTTCATGTTTCTTATAGCAGTAAAGTAATTGGCAAAATATGGACGTTAGCATGGGGACCATGTAACGGGACCAACGAGTGGCGCCAAATTTAATTGGCGTATCAAGTTGCAGTTAAAACCATCATCCGCTTGTTTAACAATCATATTCCAGCTAACAATGGAAATCGAGTTATGTCACGCGTTCCCTTTACGAAAATAAACACTGTTATCTCTTCCCGAATCTTTTAACCCTTTGCAATCGAAAGTTTCTCAATGGAAATATTCGACACTTTTCGACGAGATATAGATGATATTGTTTGAAACTAATTTAACGATAATTTATAGATAAATTAAGCAACAAAGGTGTTGTATTTCAACATTTCACGTAACAATGCGAAGTTTAATTTGAAATATTAAATATTCAACTTTACAGTTTCGCTGTATCGAATCGAGTGGTGACTGAGAGTCACCTCTCGAGTGCAAAGGGTTAAAAATACAATGCCTATATTATATTCAAAGCATTCGCTAGCCATACATGGAAAACTTAACGTCGAAATGTAAAACGACAGTCTATATGGTAAACGATGTTTCCACTGAACCGATCACTCAACGAATCGTTAAAAATTTGAAATCTGCTTACGCAAGAGGTTTACTTTCCTCCGGCGATCAATTCAATTCGCTTTCCGGTGCCTTTTGAAGATACCATACCGATATTATATTCAAAGCGTTCGCCAGCCATACGCGGAAAAGCCAACGTTGAAACGTAAAAGGACAGTCCACGCGATAAACAATGCTTCCGCTGAACCGATCAACCGACGAATCGTTAAAATTTTGAAATCTGCTTATGCAAAAAGTTTGCTTTCCCCATGGCGATCGATTCAATTCGCTTTCCGGGACGTGTATGTAACTTGCAGCGAGGTAACCGATTCGATTATGCGACGCTGAAATTTAATTGTACCGATCGTTAAAATGAGGGTGCAAACTTGTCGCACGAAAACGCGACCCAGCACCCCGGAGCACCGCGTTAATTCTCAAGCACCGAAAATTCATTTACCGATACGCCGTATGGTAACAGCGATTTTCCGAAATTCCGGGACCCCGTGTCGGTGTTTAATGGAATTGCATCGCGTATGGATTAACCGGTCGCAGATCGCGCGAGCGCGCGTATTTATCGTTAACGTCAGTTTAACTAAATCCGCGAATCGGTCCATTATCGTGCCGATACGATTCCTGTGAATACCATCTCCCCGTAACGACCAACAATCGTGACTTTCACGCGTTTCCCCGTAATCGCGTTCTCGATCCTATTGTCCCTCCATAGAACGGGGCAGGAATGGTGGAATTGCTCCAGGGAGCAGCTCATTTATAGTATCAACAAAAGGGCTATAAACGAATTTGTATCGAAATACATTCTAACGGTCCCATTGTATCCTTAATGGCTCTCACAAGATTTGATTAGATCAATTATCTTTTATATCTACTTATATACAACGAAACGTACTGGGTTTTATGTCACAATAGAATTCTAATTTACAGTTATACTCGCATAATGGAAGGTAACAATGTAGGATCAGGTATTGTAACAATATTTCACATAAATGTTGTGCATCAAAAGTTTCCCTGTTAGATAAGTATTATCATTAAAAATATTATGTTATATAAACGTATGGTCGAGCTTGTATTACGCACGACCAGATATAATGTATAGATAGTTCATTATTAACCTACATCTCTCGATTTTCGATTTCCAAAAGTTGCCATATTCAGGTTCTACGATTGAAGCAATGTATGACAACGGTCAATAAATTCTGGTTGTCAATACCGTGTCTACATTTGCAATTCAAAAATTGTTTAAATGTGATTAACACGTTGATTGCCACAAGAATATCGAACGTTTTGTGTAACAATACATATTCTTTCATAACAAAGACGAATGGTATTAGAAATAATTATTAATGAGTCGGTATCAGTATACGTGTTACATTACCTAGCTGTTTGTGTTACTAAATATTTTTATTCGACAGTTTTGTTATTGTAATTGTATTTATATAATTTTGAAGCTCCGCTGACTCTCAACCAAATCGAATTACTATAGTTCAATTGAACGATGACCATTCGAAAACATTTCTATATTACAAACAACGCTAATTAATATGGCGACATTCAGCCAAACGAACTTGCAATAATAACAACGCAATTCATTCGAACGATTTAACGTTGTACCTTTTTCATTTCGAGTATTTCGCTTTACGAAATCATACGGCGTTCAACGTGTTAACATAATTCTCAATTGTACACTAATAACCTCAATTACCGTCTAAAAAGGATCCCGCTGTAAGTTGTTTCCCGACTATCAATGGGAGTGCTCCGCGCAACTGCACAAAGCGATCGGGTCTTGGTACACGTGTCCTTGCAGGTCGAATAACGCGTCGCCTTTAACCGGTCAACTCGCTCATCAACTCGGGCGAACTTCGCATGGAAACCTTTCACTCGTTTTATTAATCATTACCGAGGCACGCCGTCTATTCTAGAGCCGAGAGACTCAAGTAAAACCAGCTCCCCGCGATAAATAAAATATCTGTTGGAATGACGATGATTAGTCATCGCAAACGACCGATCGGCATTTATCACAGTTCGTCTCCGTTTATGCACGCCGGGGATTTCTTACCGAGTCTGCCTCATCGTACGTGTTTCCGAACGAAGTTCGAACACGGCTATGGGGTCCGTCAGCGGACCTTGGGAATACAGTAAAAGACGAGCAGGTGTGCCGCATTCCTTTAAACGGAACACTGACGTAGCCGGCGGAATAAGATTACTGGTTCCACCAG
This sequence comes from Nomia melanderi, assembly GCF_051020985.1. NCBI lineage: Eukaryota > Metazoa > Arthropoda > Insecta > Hymenoptera > Halictidae > Nomia > Nomia melanderi. Next base: position 12,402,990 of record NC_135009.1, read on the forward strand.
AGGCAAGAAGAACCAGACAATTCGCGGGTCCGGTTCCACGGGGAATCGAACAGGGCACGTACTGAGGGTGTTGCGAATACAGTAACTTAATAGAACGCCGGGGAGTATATACCTAGATACAGTTCTTCGGTGACAGGTATCAGCAGTTCAAGAACGAATCTAGGTTTACCAGTTTCAGAAACTATTTCGATTCGGTTAACCTAAATAGACTGTCGATAACGATTCGATAACCACTTTAACACTGGAACTTAAACTGTCTTTTCAAATTTATTTACAAAGACTATTAGTGTGAATTTATTAAGATTTCAATTAACTTATATTTCAGTTTAGGCATTGCTAAATCAGCTTTTTTTAATGATTTCTTGAAGAAGTTGAATTTGATAACCACTTTAATACTAGAACTAGCACTTAAACTGTCTTTTTCAAATTTCTTTATAAAGACTATAAGAAATCATTAAAAAATCTGATTTAGCAATACCTAAACTGAAATATAAACTAATTGAAGTTTTAATAAACTCACACTTAAAGAAGTATATGTACCTTTGCAGTCACTCTAAAAGAAATTAGGAATTGGTCATTTTGGCCCACATGGCAGTCCTAGTGTTGATTACTGGTACTTAAACTTTTACATCTTGAATTATCCTTACTTTTTATCATGAACAATATGTACATGTAAAAGTAAGGATAATTCAGGATCTAAAGATTCAAGTGCCGGTGACTGAAGTGGCTGTCTAATTAATATTATCAACAGCCTATCTAGGTTAACCAAAATCGAAGTAGTTTCTAAAAACGACAAACCCAGATCCATTATATACAAATACACATACAAACAGAAACTCGACTAAAAAAGAAACTAAAAACAGTCGTCCCCCAATGATTTCCAAAGGAAAATTCAGCATTAAAACACCTCGCCGCATAAAGTGATCCGCTCATACGACTAGGCCCCGTCACTGTATGCGTTCCACGGACTATACTCACGCACGTAGAATCACACAGCGGCGAAGCGAGAAAACAATCTTGCCACGCGTTAAGTAAGACACGTTCGCGTCGAATACCACGCATACATCTATCCAACGCAGCACCGTTAACTGGCTCACCACATGGTCGAGGATCGGTCGCGTGTCACCGAGGCTTAAACAGACATTTACCAGGATTTCTCGTGGTCGGCTCTCTTTTATTTCCCTTTCCCCGTTGGCTCCGGTTCGGGGCCCGTCGTCGACGTCGCCGTCGCTCGCCAGTATCAATCGACTAAGACGTAACTCGCCGATCCGAACATCGGATCGGATCCGGTTCTAAGGCTCACCACAGAAATCTGTTATTTGGTTGCACACACTGTAGGCCTGCCGGTGCGGAATTCCTTGCACGCGTAACAGTCCGACGCTCACGCGGGCAGGTGCCCGAGGATCTCGGGTACACGAAAGGTATCGTGAAATCGGATCTAAGGCCCGAGCACGCTCGCGAGATCCACGGGTCCGGACGGAATGGAAAGCGGGACGCGTATCGCGCGTAGGTACACACTGAGGGATGGAGCTGCCGAGAGGCGCCAGGTGCGACTGGACGATCGGTGAAACGTTGAACGGGGCGCACACGGGAACAGAAGAGAGAAGGAGGCTCTAGTTGTCACACGCGGACCGCTCCCGTCGCCGCGGTCCGCGTTCCTCTTATCGGGGCTCGACGTCGGTTATTAACGAAATCTCATTGATACACACCTTCTTATGACCTAGTAACGTGAACGCTTCCAGATGCACATCCCGTACGTCGCACATACGTGTACATCCGACACTGCAGAGCCACTGAGCATCGCCGAGGTTAGGACTGCGAAGTGGGGACACCTGTTCGACATCCGTAGCAGCACTTTCTACGCTAGCTCTAATCGCCGTGCGTGCGTGCGTTGGGCTGCCTATCGATACTATCCACCGCGATTCCGCCGATGCACACACTATCGAGGACACCCTCGACTACGTCGAGATTTATCGGACACGAAACGACCGTTCTGCGGGATCCCCATTCACGGTCGACTCTCGGTGTCATTGATTCCGCAATGAACACAGCCGCGCTATCTGTGGTTGCTTCCGGTAGTTCGTGAGCGTTTGATGCTGCTGGTAACGGTAGGGAATTAGGGACTGTTTAATTAGAACTACTAGAGAGGTCGGAGCGATTCACTCCTGATTGCTTTTTTAACCTTTTGTACTCGGTGTCTCTTAACTACTTGATTTGACGCAGGAAAACTGTAATATAATATGTAATGTTTAACTTTGTGTAATGCCGTGATGCGTGAAACATTGGAACAAAGCTTTGTACAAAATGTACTTGTGATTTTCTGAATCAGTTTCAAAAAATGTCGTCTTCACTTTGAAAAAATGTTATATCTCCTGAGAAGCTTCTGAGTACAAAAGATGATTGAAAACACTACAGATAATTTTTTGAGAAATTACTATAGAAATTGATTCAACAATAGGCAAACTGAATTGTAAATCAATAGAAATCTCATAGCATTGTTGGAGTTTCCATAGGAAAATTTTAAAAAGTCAGTTTGACTTAGTAGTTCTAATTTTAATAATGTCACCGACGAGGAACAGGATTAGACATCTTTACCATATGTTGTATCTGAAGAATGTAATATTTCGACAAGAAAATTAAAACGGATACGTTTTTTATTTATGGTGTTTATTTGAACTCTGTTGGTAAGGTTGCAGGTGACACGGGAATGATAAGGGGCGAGCAATCCCTTGGTCGTTTGATAAAAATTTAGGTGTGCAGTTTAATTTATCTTTCGTCGGTGCTATAGTCTACCTAGCCCTTTGTTGATCAAGTATACTATAATCGGCGATATAGGCATCGTTAAGATTTTCCGTGGGTAAATGTAGGTAGATAACAAATTAATTTGTGTTGTCGGCAATATAGATTCCAACATAGCATAGATCTCTGTATGTTGCAGTTCGCTGATTGGTGCAGTTTTATGTGTAGTTTGCGAGGTTTCATATAAGATGGAGTCACCTCTGTAAACCTACATAGCGCGTGTAATTTAAATCATAATTGTGACTCGGGTATCTAAATAATTTTTAAATAAAACTAGCTGTTGTTCGAGCGGTCTTCAATTTAATCCTTTGCATTCGACAATTTTCCATTAGAAATATTCAATGTTCTTCGATAAGATATAAAAAACTTACATAAATCAAAAAACAAAGCTATTTTATTCCAATATTTTACATATTCATGCATTATACAAAGCTTAACACATTGCATAATATCGAATCAAGTGGTTACAGAGGATCACCTTCCGAGTACAAAGGGTTAATATGATAATATATTTAGCACGAGTACCCGGCATGCGTTGCAATGCCACTCAAAGAAAGAAAGTGTATTTTAATTATGTTTATTGAAGTACTTTTGGATACATATTTTTTGTTTTTTTTAAATGGCTGTAATTTAGGAAATTTCATCGCAATCGGATGAATGGCACAGGAACGCGTACGGAACAAACAAAGAAACATTCATTTTTATTTCTAATATAAGTCAAATCGAACTCCCCGTTAGTTTTCTATTAGAGAATTACCGATGCTTATTTTTTTCCAATGCACGACGCTCGGCGAAACAATAGCATAAAGCTTCGCCTGGTAACGATGCCCATTTGACGTCACAGTTTGGACATGTCGGGCGCCCGATGAAGGCGTTCCAAAATTCCCAGTAATTCACCAACAGCAACAATAATGTTTTCCCGGGCCGCAAAATCCATCGTGAAAACCATTGGCCACCGGAAATATCACGTCAGCGAGGAGAATATCAAGGTACGTGCTCGTCTGCGTGCGTGTCCGTATAATTACATGAGAAATCCAAAAAGAAAGGTCCATCGATCGTTCTTGACCATAATACTAATTCGTGAATCGATTATTTTAACACTGAAACTATCGAGTAAGAAAATAAATGTTGTATTCTATTTATTTAATAACTTCTCAAAGAAGCATTTGTGTCTTTTTACTAAGTACATAAAGAGAAACGAAATGGGTCGTTTTGATCCATCTGGTAGTTCCAGTGTTAGTCACATCGCAATGAAATGATACACCTGTTTGCCGCGCAGGTGACGTTGATGGGCGGTGCAGGGGAAATAGGTCGGACCCTGTCGCAGATGTTGAAACAAACCCCGAAAGTCAACGCGCTCGTTTCGAACGACGTGGCTTCCTTGAGCAAATTCGCGAATCCAATCAAGTTCCCCAATTTTTCCAACGGCGAGCCTTTCAATCCCGCTGTAAGATTATTCTCCATCGCGATTTGTTCCATTTGAAATCGATTTTGTAGAGGAATTAAAGAAACACGCTTCCCTGCAGAATTCGTGGTTGTTAACGATGGTGGAGAAATCGCGGATAGCTAAGGATCAAAGTCAGACCAGGCAAAAATCGGTCAGTTATTTGTCCAATGGCTCCTCGAACGTAGCTAAGGTAAATTATACTTTGATAAGCTTCAAAGATTGCTTTCGTTTTCACTGAAACCTGAAAATTCCTTATGTGTAGAACGAAACAGACGAACTCGTGCAGGCTCTACAACGACTGCCGATCGCCGAACAAGGCAGCATGGACCAGGTGAAAAAGTTGAAAGCGATCGCGTCACAGGTAGGTGATCGTATCAAGCCCAATTTACTATCAGTCGCTCCAAAATTGTCTTAAGCAAAGTTACAACTTCAAAGTTCGGTAAAGAGTTCGATCCCGCATCGCGTTCTGCCGAGATGATAGTGACTTGATGGTGCCAATAGGACGAGGAGGAGGATAGGGGTGGGAATTAGGGTTAAGAAAAGTTAATGTAACTTTCGCTTCGACCGTCAGGTCAAATTGAAAGCGTTGTCGTTGCTTAATCGGTTAAGAAAAGAAACAAGAGTTCCCATCGATAGAATTTCGATTCGATTCCTATCGGTTTTCGTCGCGAAAAATCATCCCTGCGTTTGTTCTAACAATGTTCTCGCTCGTCCTCTGAAAGACACGAGAAACTCCTCGCGAAAAAGCGACTTCAAAGTAAACGAGCTAAAAAGAAGAGGATCCGAGGGACGCGTTGTCCACGTCCCGGTAATTTGCTAAAAGATAGAGGAGAGCGAAAGCGACTCGGGGAATCGTTCGAGCCTTGACTTGTCCCGCTGCGGCATCCCGATCACGTTCGAGGGTCGCGCGAGTCCTCACGGGATATCCTTTCCCTCGAAGGAACGCCAGACGAGAGACGATGGACAGGGCCGAAGGGAAAAATCCATCGACGCATCGACGCTCGCGTGATTCTCGAAGGGCGACGAATCACGGAGAATTCAATGAAAAAGGGAACACCTACAGCCCGACATTCGATGCGTCGATGAACGATTCGGAAAACAGAGATACAAAGAAAACGCACGACGAACCTCGCGTGTCAAAAATGTTACGTGACTCGTTCACAGATCAAAGTGACTAACTCCACTTCTGAAATGTTGCCGAATTTCAACGCTAACGCTAGAACTATCGGTTTGGTCCAAGTGATTCCTGAGTTTTTCTATTACGATTATTGAAAAGATCATAGAAGATGTCTCTCTGAGAAATCACAAAAATCGAGAATAATCAAACGGAATTCAAGTAGACTCTAAGAGTTTCTAAAGAAAAACGTGAAAGAGTTAGCTCTCACTGCTCGGTAGTTCTAGCGTTAACGCTCGATTGATTCTTTGTGTCTATTGTTCTATCAAATTTGATTTATTCTCATTCCGTGGAATTGCTCACTTTGGCGGATGAATGATTCGTACATCCTCTTCTATCCCCTCCTCCGACTAGAGGGATCGGAAAAGGGAAAGATCGTTGCTCACTCACTCACCTCGAAATCGTCTCTCCGTCTGTCCTTAGGGGGACAACGCGCGCGACGACGAGCTGCTGCGAGGTCCTCGAATTCTCGGTGAAATGGGGCCCGACGCATTCCAGCGGGGAGGCGGTGGGTGCATTGTCACCGATCTCGCGGAACGGTTGGCTCAGAGTCGCACGAAACGCGGTGATCGGCCGGCGCTGCGGCAGCTGTCGACGTTCACGGTGTCGATCGCGGGGAAACGATCGAGCGTCGAAAGTGAGCAGGACGGCGACGCGAAGAACACGGAGAAAATCTCGTCGGTGACGAAACACAGATGCGTCGCTGAGAAACAAGATAAGAAGAGGAAGAAGGCATCTAAGAAGACGAATGCACCTGTGGAAGAGTGTTTAATCAAGGAAACTGACCGACCGACGATCGAGAAGAGAAAGACTCACGCGAGAAAGTCGAAGGAACCGAGGGAATATGGGAGAACGTTGTCGAGAATGGATAAGCACGCTGGCAACGCGGGGAAACCGAGAAATTGGACGATACCGGCAGCTCTCTCGGACAAAAAGCCGAAATTGCTGTACGGCCTGGTGCAGCAGAGACGCACGCCGCTCACCTGCTTCTTCGCTAATCTTTTGGAAGCTCAAAAGAAAGACGTGCACAGTTCGAATGTTAAATACGCGGGTTCTAAAGGTAAAAAACTGGATGCAATTAGGGATGAGAGAACGTCCCAAGAGTCGAGTGGCGAGCGATCGTGCAGGGAGATTGGCGAAGGAGACAGGCAGATTTCAGCTTCTAAGAGCGATTTAGCGCGCGAATCTGTCCAGAAGTCGGAGGTTCCGGAAGTAAATATTACTTCGGAGCTAGCCGAAGGGAAAGACAGCTCGGCTGATGGACTGGGTCGACAGGATTTCGATCACATGGAGCGAAAGGCGATAGCGTGCTCTAGCAACGAGACGATCAGCGAGACGGACGAGTCACCGAGGATCGTTAAAAACATATCATCCAAGCTCGCGGAGTACCTGGAGAACCTGAACGCCAGCAGACGGAAGTCCGCTTCTCTCGACAGTTTAATTTCCTACAATTTAGACACCTTATTCGCTCCGGAAGAATCAACGGCAGCGTGCAATTACATCAACGCGGCTCGCTACTCCTCCAAGAGCGGCGATTCCAACTTGAGTTTCAAAGATAAACTGGCGAAGAAACTGGGGATAAAGAAGAACTCGCCCGACAAGAAACTGAATAAGACAACGGGGAAGAGTGGTGGTAGCAAGGACGAACCTTGCAAGATGCCGGAGAGCGTGTACGGGTCCCTCTGCAAGGAAGGAGCAGGGAAAGATTGTAAGCAGGAGGAGGACGCGTGTAGGAAATACAGGAAGGAGGCAATATATGGAAGCAGTTGCAAAGGCGGTGGTCAAGATCCCTGTAAAAAGGGGAGGAAGGAGAAAATCTACGGGAAAGTTTGCAAGGAATACGTGGATCAATTCGGCAGCGACGACCCTATGGATAAATTCTGGAAGGAGAAGGTTCACGGGAAAAGGTGCAAACAGAAGAAGAAGAGCAACGTTTGCGGAGACCCGAAGTGCGACTCGGAGACGCCGAAGTGCGAGAAACGGAAGGAGAGTCCTTGCGGAGGTGGCAAGAAACCTGATCCTTGCGGCAAATCCAAGAAGCAGGATCCTTGCGGCAAATCCAAAAAGCCGGAGCCTTGCGGAAAACCTAAGCAGCCGGACTCCTGTGGAAAGAAGAAACCTGAACCTTGCGGGAAACCTAAACAACCGGACTCCTGTGGGAAGATGAAGCCGGATCCTTGTGCTAAGAAGAAGCCGGATCCTTGTGCGAAGAGGAAGCCAACCAGTTGCGGCAAGAAGAAGCCTGCTGCCAAGAAGAAGGATTGTCCACCTGTGTTCCGAGCACCGGGATGTCCAAAGGACGAGGACGGAGGAGGAAAGTGCAACGACCCTTGCAAAAAATATTCGACCGATTCGAGGATCTATTCGCTGAATGGCTTGTCCCACGAGAATTTTGCAAATATGAATATTTCAAAGAGTCTTACGAGGATTATAGACAAATCCTCTTTGCCTCGGCTGGCGTGTAGTGTACTGCCTCTAAAAATCGATTCGATCGATTCGCGTGACGTTGATAATTAGGCGTCTATTCTCCCATACGTTCCACGCCTGTCCAATTAATAAAACTCATAGAATAAGTCGTGTCTGTGATCCCGTTGCGTCAATAAATGTCGAGTTTCTTGCAATCTTGTCTACGTTTAGCGTAAAACGAAGTAGTTTAGAATATTTTTGATAGTGTTAATTCTCGTACCATCGAGAGAAAGTAATACTCGATACATCATCGATCAAACGAAGCACCGTGTATGTTTCTGTACAAACTATAACGCGTAAATGTCCGGCAATCTGAATTTTCCGATCTAAATTCCAGCTGCAGGCTCCAAATCCGTCGAGCAACTCCGGGCAACCAGCGATCGAAGTAAGTTTGAAAATCCCTGTTCAGTATGTTTACGGATTGTAATTTCGAGACTCGTCGCTATGGCTCCACCTCCCTTCTGCCTCTTCCTCATCACCAAAATTTCACCGCGAATCTAAGATTCACCGGGAATAAATAATAACGCATGCCACATCAAACAGAACCGATCGAAAATGTTGGATATCATCCTCTCTCCCCGCAGAGGGCCGATACCGAGATCGATGGATCGGTGTTGCGCGCTAGAGACCAAAGGAGTAGGGGCCCTTTGTCGATGACTGGGGTCTCGGATGAATTGACGACCGATCGTCGAACATCTTCGATCCCCAGCGACCACGAGCCCATGACGTTGCACGACAGATTCCGCAACGACGACTATTTCCCACAAGGCGAGGAGTTCGAGGACGAGATCGGCTTCGACGTTGGTCAGCTGCACAGAGATTCTTCCGGAGCTTTTCGGGATCAAGACTCTGACAACATCGCCCCACTTCCTTTTACATCCCGTTCCGGAGACGTACAGCCGGATTCGTCGAACTGACGGAGCGCGTTGTCATCGAGAAACAAGAAAGATTATTCGAAGTTACTCTCTATATGCAAGAATAACATCTTTGAATTACTCTTAACTTGCCAATTACTATGGAACAGCAGAGGAATGTACTATATCGCCATAAGTAATTGAACATCGAGTCACTTGTCCATCGGCTGTTCTAGTTTCCCTTAGTCACGAAGATAAGATTTCGTTTCGTCGCGAATTTCGCCTTGCGATCGTTTCCCCGTATTTCATCACGAGCGAATGATCCGAGAACCAACGATCCATTTCCATCGTCGCATCTTGGCGTAGGAAAGGGAGGTGGGCCAGAGGTGAGGCGCGAAACGCGACCATATTAGAACTGACTTGCTGGACCTGATGATCCAGGGTATCAGGAACGGTGAGTTCCGATTGGGCGAACCAAACTGCGGCGAGGATCCACCAGGCTGGCCAGACAAGAGCCCTTGTCACCCGCCAAAGGGCCCCTGCAAGCCACTCGGTCCGCCGGGCTATCCTCCGAAAAAGAAACCAACGAAAAAACCGTTCTGCGTCAAGTGTCCAGCCAAGAAACCGTGCAAAACGAGGAAATGTTGTTAGGCTGAGAGGTGCAGAGGGTACGTGGAGATAGCGGCGGAGAACCAACGGTTTACCACTCTCGAAATCCCTTCTCTCTACCTCGCAGGCCGGACACAATGGAATTGGTCCTTTAGACCGTCTACTTACGCTCTCTTCAGCAGCGATCAGAAACATGCGCAGAGCAAGGAGCCACTTCAATCTAGAATCCTCTTTCAAGGACCTTCCAATAGGCTCTTGGAGAGAGACATGTCTGAAACCGCTGAAACTAGGACTCATATGCTCCAGAAACTTCAGTACGAGATGTCACCGAATATCACCGAAAGAATTACAGAGCTACATGTGTCAACGTCAGAAAAGATTCTTCAGGGCCAACTTCATTACGTTCGATATGAGAAGTGGAAAGAAACCAGAGAAACGTAGTTCCAAATTCGCCCCAGATTCTGGAGATAAAGGACAGTCCAGAGGTCCTACCAACAAGTGCACCCCGCGTCCTTCATCCAACTGTCGTAAGCGACCCAAGAACCCGAGTTGTCCGAAACAAGCGCCACCCTGTCCTCCACCATGTCCCTGTCCCCGTCCCGAGCCACCAGCGAAGCCTCCGCCCCCTAAGATCTGCTACCGGAAGTGTCCTCCGCCTCCGAAGCTACCTAGACTGCCGAAGTGTCCCAAGATCCCAGCTCCACCGCCGCCTCCGCCTCTTCCAAGGATGCCCAGGTTGCCGAAGTGCCCTAAACCCTGTCCACCACCTCCGCCGCCTCCTCCGCCTAAGTGTCCGGCTGTGCCGAAGTGTCCCGAGTGTCCTCCGCAGAAAGCGTGCCCTCCTCCGCCTCCTTGCGAGCCGTGTCCCTGTCCTCCTCCGTGTCCACCTCCCTGCTGCCCACCACCGCCGCCTTGTCCGCCATGTCCGCCGCAGATTCCTTGCCCCAAACCGCTCCCCTGTCCACCGCCGCCGCCTCCGATAGTCTGCCCGCCCTGTCCACCCTGTGCCGAGTGTCCCAAACCGAAGCCCTGTCCACCGCCGCCGCCGCCGCCGCCGTGCTGTCCTTGTCCTTGTCCAGAGCCACCGCCGCCTTGTCCTTGTCCCGAACCTTGTCCACCGTGCCCGCAAATGAGACCGTCGTGTCCCGAGGACGTTCCATCTTGTCCCAAGTCCGACAGAGGGGAGCAGAGTGGGAAAGGATTCTTCAAACGGAAGATGTCCATGTTCCATCGCGAAGGATCTCCTTGGCACCTGGCAAAACGGAAGCTTCATTTCGGCTCGTTCCTGATGGGCAAGTCTCCCGACTCTAAGAAACCGAGTTGCAAGGCGATGGACGACATTTGCGGCAAGGGGAAGCAGGGCTGCGCGAAGCCTTGCGAGAAGAAGAGCGAGTGCGGAGAGAAGAAGCCTGTCTGCGGGGACGTGAAGATGCAGCCCAAGGAGGAGGAGAAGAAGAAGAAGGTGTTGTGTCCCGATAGCTGCATCCCCAGAGGAAAATGCGACCAGGTGAAGGTCAAGAAGCCGCCGAAGATGGTGTACGGGCCGGCTAAGTGTCCCACTCCGAAATTCGTGCCACCGAAGCCCTGTCCGACTTCGAAGACCGGACTCAAGGAAGGCACTAAGCGCCGCTCGCTTGAATCGGAGAAAGAAGTCTGCGTACCGCCACCCTTACCCAAGCCGCCCACAAAGCCGGTGATCCTGTGTCCTTGCCCGCCGCCTCCCAAATTGCACCCTGGATCTTGCCCGTGTTACGCGTTCAGTAAGGAACTCACGCAACCGATCCCTATGCCGCCGTGTCCTCAGAAAGAAAAATATCCGTGCTGCAAGGAACCGTTCCTATGCCCGCAAGAGACGCAGATTTGCAAGATGGAGAAGAGTTGCGAGTCGCAGAGGAAAAAGAGGAAGGAGAAGAAGAGTAAGAAGAAGTACGTTTGACATTTTCAATCATTTTTATCGTTAGTCCTCCGAATGGTTTTATTATATCAGAATGGATCTTAGTAATTGAATGATCGTCTTGAAAGAAATCATTCAGAAGTTATTGGAGGTAGCTTGATTGTTCTTCATCATTGGAGTCGTTGAAAAATGCATTGAGGATTAAAAGATTTTTGTGTGTTACTTAGGTGAATGAAAACGAAGATCGACTATTGGAAGATGAGGACATGGATCAGAAAAGATCGCAGTTTCTTGCGAAGTCTATCAAATACACGGTCTCCGGGATCGACGCTGGTCAACGATTTTTGATCGACTCGTTCGACTGCCCTCGATTTCAGGATCGAAGGAGTATTCCAAAAATTATTTCTACCTTGCTTTTCACAATTTTGCTCCGATGATCCATGGTGTCAGACGTAAATCGAACGAACCGATTGCTCGTGTGCGTTCTTTGTCGCGCGGCTGGCGTCACGCGATTTCGTCTTAAATTTCAACGTCGAGTTTGGCCAGAGGAATTACAACAAAAGCTTTAGTATCTGTCTTTGCTCCCGATTCGCAAGGAAATCGGTATTTCTATTATACTCCGTTTCTCGAGACTACGAACGAGCCTCGCCGGCCACGCGACACACGACGCACATTGATTTTGTTATTTTCTAAGAGATGTCCAAGTCTAAATTCGAATAGACTTCGCAAAAATCCAAGAAGAACTGTCGATTCCTTTCTGCACTGGGTGACGCTGCAACCGGCGATCCTTTGGGAACGGATCTATGATGGCCGGCCTCGGGAAAACGAATCAGAGCCCGCGAAATTTGATAAAAAAATGTCTCCATAAAAATTCACCGCGATCCCCGATCGCAGGGTGAACTTTTCGCTGATGAAACAGATGTGTTCAGTATCACGTGAATAAACTCCATTGTGCGCGTGTACATCCCTGTCTCTGTTAATAATGAAACTACTGATGAGATCGAACCGATCGCGAAGTGAGATACGCGCATACACATGCTTGTCATTTCATCGAAAAAGTTCTTTGCGATTAATGATTATTTCATCTTTACTCGCGTAACCGTACATTCTCCTTAAATCACTAGTAATACTTCCATTTCGTATTACGCTTAAATACAATTGCATTTAGACGTCACACGATGGGACAGCGGACGATAATTGATCCAAAGCAAACGACAACGAAAACAGAGCGACATAAAATCACTAGGTTCTAGTTAAACAATTTGAATATACCAAACAGTTTCTACTGCAAATCAATTAATAAGATTCTTCTCGACAACGCAATTCCCCGAGAATTCCATCAACTCAAGCATTGTTCCCAGCCATCGCTAGAATCCACCGTGTCCGGATGGAATTCCAGAAGCGGAAGAGAACGGCGGCCACTGGTCGTAAACAGGAAATCGATCTGCACAGTCGGAGATATCGGTCCCATCGTTTCGTTCAGCTCCGCGTCTACTCTCTCGCGTCATCCGCTAATGATCGCGTCGCGGTGCTCGCTCTCTCTCGGCCGCGGAAGAATGTATTTCCACGGCGAGCGGAGAGAGAATCCCGCGTGAAATCGATTAACGGGAGAAAGGACGAATTTAAGTTCGATTAACGGTCCGCTCGCCGGAAGCTGTAAATCGCGGAAGTTGATTCAACGAATTTGCGAGCGTCCAATCGCGTGGCCCGCCGCGTTCACCGTAACAGCGGCCGGAGGAAGAAGAAATCGCTATTAAAAGCGGTTCGTTACAATAATATCGACATTTATATACGACCCGGCTCCGGCCAGAGGAAATGACGACTGGCTGGGGCAGGAGAGGGGGAGTTGTAACAGTGGAGGGGGAAGGGCGAGGGTTCTTATCATTTTATTATTGGGGTGAGCAGCCCTCCGTTCCAAGAACGACGCTTTACTTTTACCTTCCATTGTCTGTCCCCTCTCGTAAAGGCTTAAGGGCCGTTTCCAAACGCTCGATTCGATTATCCTCGACGGATTTCTCTTTCCTTTTTTCCTTACCTCCATTCGCGACGCTTCGTTACTCGCCTCCTCGTCTGACGGAAACGTCTAATCGACGACTAGGCTTTCTTTCTTATATATCGTCGCTTATAATTCAAACTGTACGATAAACAGTGACTCGCGAGTGTAATCGTATAATATACTCGTGTTGATAATCTGCTCGAGGGTTTTTGGAAGCTTGACAAATGTTGCTATGGGATATTAAATTGGCTTTTAAATATTCGAGAGTAAGGATGTATATAGATTACTTTATATAATTCTTCGATTGCAATTCTCGATTCTGGATACGTTTATTTTGAATGATATTACATGAATCAAGTGCTGCAATCGTCTATACTCAAACCTCCAATTTCCACGATCTAACTGAACAACATCAATCCTTCGAGAAACGACGGATCAAATACAATGAATGTCCGTAAACCTAGTGTTAGAGGTTCGATAGTATCATCGTCTACGATGTGCACACGTATTCCGTGGTTCAGGGAAGCTCGCAAACGCTCGTAGGAGATGCCCCACGCGTCCGCGGGAAGCGGCGTTGATAAGGACCCGCTGGAACTGTCGGCAATTCCGGAAGATTGCGCTCGAATTTAGCCGAATCGATCCTCCGCTCCCTCCCCCAGGCCCGATCGGTCGCGATCCCGACTGGTGTGTCTGCACCGCGAAGAGATATCGCGAGCATTATCGCGGACGTTCACCGTGATTGGTCGGATTCGAGGGTATCCTCTCCTTTTCCTCCCTTTCGTTCGACCAATAAGTGACGTTTCCATTGGAGAAAGGGTCCGAAGGAAGGGAGCGCGAGGCTACGGTTAGGGGAACGCCGCTGGAAAGAGCGGGAGGATCAACGGAAGAGAGAGGAAGACGGGGCGAGAACGGGGAGAGACGGTCGAGGACTGCGAGCCGGAGGATGAGGAAAGAGAAAAAGGGGGCGAGAGGATGGCTGGTGTGGCCCGAGGGGGAAGGAGGGGGGCTGCGGCGGGGGCGGAAGCTGCGAGAGGGCAGAAAACTCTCCTCTCTACGGCCGCGGTGGAAGCGAGCCGAACCCGGCGGGTCGAGGCTGCGGATGGAAACGAGCGGGATGGATAAACTTCGAAGCGACTGTCCCCGAGGCTGATGCATAATTCAGGAATCGTCACCGGCGAGGATATTGCCAATTTGGCGTCGATGAAAATACGATCGGATTTGTCGGCTACCCCAGAATGGGGCTCGTCCGACGTACATCCAGTGAATTTAACACCTTCGCCCGACGTGTCGGCAGCGTACCGTGCGAAATTGCATCGGAGCCAATCGCCGGATCGCGCGCCGCGATCGCCTCTCTAATATCCTCCTTGCCACCCGGGCCGTTCCACGGTTAATGGCTTCCCGTGCCGTCGCTTATCTAACGGCCAACCCTCTGGCTGCTTCGCTCTTCTTCGAGGACACGCGTCTGTTGTCTTACGAGCTCGCCAATTCGAATGGTGCGTTGGTCATTGGAGGATGCGGGGTTTGCGGAGTCTTTGAGTTATGATCGGGTTTTGGAATTCTCGTCAGGTGGTTCGTAGAATGTGGTTCTTAGGGATTCTTCATGTTAACCCTTTGCACTCCGAATATTTCGAATGCCTTAATAGTTCATTTCTATAGAGGAACGTTCGAGAATCTAAAGTTTCGTTTTGAGAAAGGAAAATTACATGTATACATGGATTCGTGTCTTTTAATTTGTTCTGTCAATTTCCCATGTTCGAACAGAAAGAATTTTACAATTTGAGGTTAATGTAACGTGACATCTGTGATGCAAATTATGTCTCTATAGCAGAGCCAATAGAGTGCAGTTTAGGGAGAATTCGAATGATTAACACGTCTAACGCCATGTCAGTCACCGATGACACTTCTGAATTATTGGGAAATGATCGTAACATGAGGGATAACCCACGTCCAATGAAAATGTTTAATGACGTAACTAAGCTGATAATAGTATAATGCAAGGATTGTAACGACAATTGTTTAATAATTCTTCCTGCTTTCCTTTGCTACGAAAGAATAACTTTACGCAGAAACGGTCAAGATTTCCATGGCGCTGAACGTGTTAATGAAGATATAAGATTTTTAGCGTCTTTGAAGCATTTAGCCTTTTCAACCCTTAACGGACCGAAGGTATTTCAAGTTTACTTATGAAAAATATCGTAACGTAGATAAAAAGGAAGAAATTCACAAAAGTGAGCTAGCACGATACCTAATGTGTTAATTGTAAATATTACAACAATAACAGTGAAAAAAACAATGATGCACTAAAGTGCCATGCGACTTATATGGCGGTGGTTCGTTAAGGGTTAATATTCTTTTCGAGATTTTCGATGCTGAATCGGCGAATCGGGGTACGAATCTATCGAGCGGAAGTTTCGAATGAGTTCTATTGAAAAAAGGAATGATTTTTCGTCACGCGGGTCTGTGTAATAGTTTGATCGGCTTTGGAATGATTACTTGGGCCAACTCCGCGGTATCCTTTCATCGATTTCAGATGAGCCGCTTTATGCGCGCATTATACCCCCATTAGAAGCCAGATAATTCGTTTTTCCTGCGGCCGGGATTTCCATTTTTCGAGGAACGCTTCCTTTCCGGGTTGATACTGATCGATGGAAGATTATCGGTTTTCACCGCTCTCCTCGACGAAGATATTTTCGAGGGTGTGTCGCGAGGGGCTCGCGATCGTCGAGCGGATCGCCGATTTTCCACGGATACGGGGACGCCGGCCGGCATGCAATATTTATGACGAAACCGGAGGCACGCTGAAAAGAATATATTCGGGGCTGATTCAATTTGTCAACGAGCCGTTAATTATCCGATTATGAGATCCGCGTGATCCTTGAATCACCGGCGTCATCGAGAACTCATAAATACTTGTCGCTTAAAGCGTTGTCCTCGGCGGAAGGAACAATAGAAAGCAGCTTAAATAAAATTACGTTTGTTTAAGAACACTATTTTTTCGAAACAAAAATCACGAAAGCAACATTCTTTTCTGAGATCAACCTGTTGAATTTTTTAAAAACGCGGAAGACAAACTTCTCCGAGATCAATGCGCCGATTACAATTTTTCAGAAACAGAATTGACGAAGGAAAGATTTTCTTCCATGGTCGACGCGTTGATCAAAGTTTGTTTAAGAATTAAGACTATTTTTTTTATTTCAAACGGAAGTCACGAAAGAAACATTCTTTTCTAAGATCAACATGTTGGATTTTTTAAAAACTCGCGAAAACTTCCCCGAGATCGATGCGATTGCAATTGTTTAAAGACAAAGTAGCGAAAGAAAGATTTTCCTTCATGATCGGCGCGTTGATAAATATCGAGAGGATCGATGAAAACGATCGATAGTGTAGGGATCAGGGACTCTCGAGGATTAACATCTGTTTTACCAATGGGAACAACGAACGTTAGCCGATAAAACAGAATTCGATGAAGAGATCTATCTCTTTTATCGATGAGGATCCACCTATCGCGTATAGGGTTCGCTCTAGACTGTAAGGCAGGATCGATCGGACGCGATAGGGGACCGGAAAAAGCGCGATCGCAAATTTATTCGTCGGGGCAGAGAGAGTGAGGGCTCGGTGACTTGGCCAGCGGGCACGAGAAGGCGGGAAGAGTCCGAGATTTATGGCGGCGGATGCGCAAATACGGTGGAACTTCCTTGTATCCGGTTTGGCGAAAACTTTTCTCGGTGGATGCCGTGCTTTCCCTTTTTTTTCATCCCCCAACGCGGCCGGACGCGCCCCTTTTTACCCACGTCGCTCGAATTTCCATCGGTATCAGCAAAAACTTCCGCGTCTGGTAAACTGCTGTTTTAATTAACCCATGGGGCTAGCTGGCTCATCGATTAATTAATACCAGTGGACTATGGGTTTCCCCTAGAATTCGAGATATGAACAGTCTCGTTGAAATATTATTGAGAAACGAAGGTTCAATGCACTGGAACTAGCTAATATAATTATAGAATCATTTCCATCGTGTACAAGATGAAGTTAACATATTGCTGATGGCAAACGTCAATTAATGTACTTCATTAAGTTCGATCCTTGGTTCTAACAAAATTATGTACAAATAATCATTTCATTGAAATTTCTAGAAATGAGATAAATTTCTGCCAGCAACATTAGAGAAGTAAAATAATAGAAATAAATTGGAACTTCTACAAATACCAAAGATAAGAAATTTGTTAACAAAGTAGAGCAGTAAAATGATAAGTAACAGAAACAAATTGAAATTTCTACAAATACTAAAGATAAGAAATTTCTGTTAACAAAGTAGAGCAGTAAAATGATAAGTAATAGAAATAAATTGACATTTCTACAAATACCAAAGATAAGAAATTTGTTAACAAAGTAGAGCAGTAAAATGATAAGTAACAGAAACAAATTGACATTTCTACAAATACCAAAGATAAGAAATTTGTTAACAAAGTAGAGCAGTAAAATGACAAGTAACAGAAACAAATTGAAATTTCTACGAATACCACAGTAAGAAATCTCCGTTAGCGAAGTAGAAAAGTAGTAAAATAATAAGTAATAATAAGATTAAAATCGTTATAATCTCGAATAGGCACATATCGTTAGCAAAAATGTTTATCTCAGTGGATGAAACTATCGCAGACCTATCTTTCGTCCCTCCCTCGAATCACTTGTACCGAGTAGCGCGCGAATGGAATTCCACCAGCAAAAGTGTACGCGATCGAAGGAAGAGGCGCCAAAGAAAGTCGCGTAGACAAAGATCAAGCGTCCTTTTTGACGCGCGTTTAACGAGCCCCGAGGCAACGAGTTCTATAACGCGATTCCAAACAGGCCGCCGCTTTCCGCTTTTGCGGAAATAATCAAGCACTCCGCTCGTCGCTCCCAAGCGATTTCGCCCGGAGTCCACGGATCGTGGAAACTTCTTGCCGGCGTCCGGTTTACACGGGAGACCCACGGAAGGGAATTTCGAGGCAGGGAAAAGCGGCGCGCGATCGGACGGGAGGTTAAATTAGATTCCGCGCTCGCCGGGACGCTACGGGAACCTTAAAAGAGGAGGTAAGCGCGGACAAACGTCTTCTTTCACCGGGAGCGGCCGATGTTTCTGCCTCTCTTCTATTCCGCCGCGGAGAAAGGGCCTTTTAAAGGTACCTTTAACTTCCCGTAACGCACGCTATATATACGCCGGGTATCTTGGGCATTCGTCTCGCAAAGAGCACCTCAAGAGTACGTATTAACACTGGAACTACTGGACAGATGGAAATAATTCGCTTCAAGATACTTGTTCGAAGATCATTGAAATTGAGAGACTTTCGAGAGGATCTGCGAGACACTGTAAATCTTAGGAAATGTATATTTATAACTTTTAGAAGAAACTATAAATGATAATCGCTCGGTAGTGTTAAAGGAAGTATTTTTTAAAAAGGTAGTAAGATTTATTGACAGTAGAACTAGAGAGGTCAGATTGATTCCTGATTGCTTCTTTAATAATTATTAGAAACAACGGATAATTCTCTGAGAAACTACAGAAAGTGCTTCAATAATAGGCAATGAATTATAATCAATAGAAATCTCAATAGTAGCACTGTCGGAGTTTCTATAGAAAAATTTGGGAAAGTTCGACTGTTCGGTGGTTTTAGCGTTGAGAAATTTATTCTACTGGAGTTAAAGATGAAATATTTAGTGTAATACTGCGTTACAACCCTCTTGTCATTCTTCTATTGAAATTCTCCCAATTGAAGCGCACATTTAACGTAAACAGTAGTTAAACCTATCGTTCCAACGTTGAAAACCTGAATATGCGACCGAGAAAGATGATTAAGCGAGCGATATTTCGAGTTAAAGTATCAAGTGAACGTTCCCCGGGAGCGTATTACTCCGTGAAGGAGGCACTTCAAGGTTGCACTCGAAAAGCCGGCTCTCGAAAAGTCGAGCAGGGGAGATCGCACCCTCGAAACGTAGCCGATACGCGAGTGTCGATTTCTGGCCGGCTCGTGGGAGCCGCGTCGCCCGGAGCGTTCACTTCGCAGCCAGCGCGAAGAAAGGGTGCGCTCGCCAAGAAAATTTTAAAGGACTCGACTTCCGAAACACTGGACGCGTTATTGTGCAACCGGCAGAAGGAGGGAGGGATTTCTGTAGCGAGACCTCGAACGTGCGACCGGCGCAGCCCCGAAACCGCCGACCCCGCCGACTCGAAGGTGGACGTGGATTCTCAACTGAAACGGAAACGAGTGCCATTAGCCACTGTGAAAACGCGTAACGCGTTTGCGCAAGTGTAGCGCAAATACGGGGCCCCATGGTTCGCGACGGGGCTGCCGGGATCGCTTCGAAACGTTTCCGTGACTGTTCCAAGCCGAGGAGAGCGCTTCGAGAGGAACAACAGGGACCCCGAACTTGTTTCTCAGACCATTAATGACGGAGGTTCGGTCGAGCCGATTCGTTTCCAATGGAGACTTCAATTAGAGAAAGGGCTGGGAATGAGTTTGCAACGATATAGGCACGGTCGATCCTCGGTTACTCGAACCTATGGGAGTTCCCTTGATCTGAGCTACCAGTGGCTACAAATTTTCAATTTTCACTTGATATCATTGATAATATTTAATGAGTCCTTCTTTCTTGAATTCTTTCTTTATACTTGTACAATATATAATTCTTCAATTCTTTCTTTATACTTGTACAATATATAATTCTTGAATTCTTTTTTTGTACTTGTACAATATATAATTTTAACCCTTTGCGGTCCGACGTGCTCCTGGTTTATCACTTTGCGGTTCACGTCGACGTTAGTTCATTCAATTACAACTTTGTTGAAGTTAAAGCATTGACCATGCTTATACCGTTTTTTGGAAAACCCCACATCCTTTGCAGTTATTGGTTAATTTACTAGATAATTAACTACCTTAGCTAGTTCTAACTGTGCGCCCGTCTTGTAACCACCGAGTTCTGCCAATAGTTTCTTCACCGCTTAACATCTCTTTATAAATATAACCATTATTCTGACATACTCTACGCGTGTATTTTTTATTTCAAGTAACCCCTTAACAAACTTAATATGACGCTCTGTTAATTTACTCAAGAATATTTGGGAGTTATTGTAATGTTACCCTTAACTGCTACAATTGTGATACTACAAATAAATAAAGAAAACATTGTTAAAGCAGGTAGAGGTTGCAATGAAATAGAACGTCGATTCTGACTCGACATAGGACTGCTAACCCTTTTCACTCGAGACTCGGTCGCCATGTGGTTCGATGCAGCAATTACAAAGTTTGATGTACAATATCAAAGTTCGTTTAACGTAATTATCCACGAAACGTTAAAATAGAATAGTCCTATCCCTCGACGTCCATATCATTCACATTAATGTTAGTTATAAAACCTACCACTAAAATTTCAGAAAATGAAGAATAGCGAAAAATGTTCTACTCCAAAGGGTTAATGTCAGTAGCCATCCCCCAGTTTATTAACCCTTTGCACTCGAGAGGTGACTCAGTCACCACTTGATTTGATGCAGTAAAACTTTAAAATCTGATATTTAAAAATATTGGAATAAAATAGCTTTGTTCCTCAATGTACTGATTTCCCTTCGAGTTACGAAGAATATCGTCTTCGTCTCGTAAAATATTGCAAAATATTTCTACTGAGAAACGTCCGGGTGCAAAGGGTTAAAAGACGCAAACATTTTAAAACAAAGGTTACTGCACCCCCACTAATCTCAGCTACGAGCCACCTGCTCGATTCATCAAGATCCTACTTCATAAGTACAGTGCCACTTCCAAAACAAAAAAGATCAAAGCCACCGGTATCCGAGAACGAGCAGCGAGGGGTGTGAAGGAGACACCGAGACGCGAACATTTCCCCGAACAATTTTCCCCCGTCTAGATGACCAATCCGGGGCAACTCTTAAGTTAACCCGTCCGAGCGATTACGTGTCAACGAGAAACGAGGCTGCCGGTAATCGACGCCCGCTTCATCGGCTCAAGCCTTTTAACCCCTTGATATTTAACCCCGTAATTAGCACGGTGTCAGACCGCTCCTCGAGTATTCCCCGGCGTACTCGGCGTCGCGTCCTGACGCGATCTCGTGTTTTACGGTGAAGTCGCGCCGCCGCGTCCCCCATGTATACGTGTGGGAAGATATTCGACGGGGCTGGGGGATGCGCGCTACGAGAGATGAAGGGAGCGAGAGATATAGAGGACCGGCTCGCAGGCAACCCCTCCGCTGGGGGTTTCCGCAGTACCGTGATTTTCTGATTAGCAGCGGGTCGACTGGCTGCGGTTAACCGTTGTTAGGTTGCCGCTCGATTGGTATGCATGGGCTGGGATTCGTGCCCATGGTACAGCCCCTGAACCCCGAGCAACCTTCCTCTATCTCCTACGCCATGGACGGCGCGGATCGAGGACTGCTTCCGTTGGTCGTTCCTCGGATGCTCAGGATTCTGTTCGATCGGAGGGCATTCCTTTCGCAGGATTTCCAAGAGTCTTTCGGATCGGAGATTGGCGTTCGATTTTTTCCGAAATGCTCGCTTCGTCTGAGGCCGAGTGAGACAGTTTGGGGTTGGAGAGTTTCTTCGTTTGATGTTGACAATTTAGCTGGTTATTAGAATGTGGTTTCCTTTTATTGGGATTTTAACACGTTGAATGTACGATTAGAGCAAAATACAAAAAATGGATATAATATTTACCCTTTGAACTCTGTAGGCTTCAATATTGTTGTAATATTAAACTAAACATTATTAGATTTTCTATTATTGGATTTTTTAGATTTTTATTAAAAGATCGAAGGAATGTTATAGCATTTTTCATTTTCGCTGGAGATACCATAGAAATTAGGTGCAGTTGCTGATAGATTACAAAACCATCTAGAGTGCTAAGGGTTAAATCGTTCGATTGAATTGAATTATTGTTGCGCGTTCATCTAGATGAATGTCAAATATTAGGTAACACTATGATATACGAATGTTTTTAAATAATCGTTTAATTTAGTGAACTATAGTAATTCGATTTCGAATTTCGAGCGTGTCAAGATTAGGGAGTAGAGACTCCATGAATTTTTCAGTGGTACTAGGTATATTAGAGATGAATATTAAAATGAAGAGATAGGGGATGGTCGCTTTAACGGAAAATTAAGGTTCTTTTCAAAGTAACACGCGAATAGGAGGTTTCGGTAGACAAAGCAAGTGGGAATCCAGAGACTTGCCTGATCATGGCTCGCCCTACCTACTTTACATATTAACCGTAACAACCCCCTGTCAGAGCGTTTCTCTTCCAATTTAATCACGATTCCGTAAGAATACACCCGTGGAATAAACAAAATTAAATGTTCCCGACGGAACGACCGGCGTTGCCTCGACGTCGCAGTTACAATCGAAGCAACGTCGATCGACGATAAGAGTTACGAACACGTCGAATCCTTCGTGACGAGTAGCCGCGGCCATTTTTCAGCGGTTGACTCCGCTTTGACACCGCGCCACTCGATTCCACCCCGCGTTATAACGAGAGGGGCAGGGGTTTGCGCAACGACCAGCCCGATACAAGCTCGCGTATACGTTAGCGTAACCAAGCTCCGGCGGAGGGACGAGGAACGACAGAGGGGGAGAGAAGTCGCTGAAGCTAGACAGAAAAAGAAGACGCGTCGCGCGATACGATACCTCGGTCGTATGAATGCGTATATACAAGGGAAAAGAGGCGTAGAAAGGGGCCGGAGAGATTGGGGGGTTACAATTTCCCATGGATAATGGCACTTTGATTACCCCGTGACGCCCGTGCGTCCTGTCAAGTGGCACGCCACCACATAAATGGCTGGCGTGGAAAAAAAGGGCCGTGGAACGGTCAGAGGGGCGGAGGGGTAGAGCGGAAAGTTTGTATACACACAGTGCGTCTTTGGAATGGTAGGAAGGGAATGGAAAAGTGATTGAAAAATAGAAAATGGAAGATGGAATGTAGAAAAACATGGAAGTCGGAAAGTGGGGCAATAGAAAAATAGAAGAATAATAGAAAGTAGAATGTAGAACGTAGAACATAGAACATAGAACATAGAAAATAGAACATAGAACATAGAACACAGAACATAGAACACAGAACATAGAACACAGAAAATAGAACATAGAACATAGAACATAGAACATAGAACATAGAACATAGAACATAGAAAATAGGAAATGGGAAATGGGAAATGGGAAATAGGAAATAGGAAATAGGAAATATAAAATATTTATCTTATATTTTATATTTTATATTTTATATTTTATATTTTATATTTTATATTTTATATTTTATATTTCCTAAGATATAAGATATAAGATATAAGATATAAGATATAAGATATAAGATATGAGATATAAGATATAAGATATAAAATGGAAAATAGAAAATACAAAGTAGAAAATAGAAAATAGAAAATAGAAAATAGAAAATAGAAAATAGAAAATAGAAAATAGAAAATAGTAAATAATAAATAGTAAACAGTAAACAGTAAATACTAAATAGAAAATAGAAAATAGAAAACACAATAAAGAAAATATAAAAGTAGGAAAGTAGGACAATAGAAACCTAGAGAAATAATAGCAAAGTGATAGAACTTTCCCAGTCGGCGCCTCCAGAAAGACACAAAGCGAGCCAGTAAAAAGAGTAGAGACGTTAAAGGAGCCTCGTGCAAAGGAACGCTCGAAGAATAAAAAAAAAAGGAAACAGAACCGCCGACTGCATTAGCATAGGCGTATTGCATCGCAGCGATCATTAGGCGCATGCGACCCCGTTCGTTCGCGTACGATCGCCTCCTTCCACGCGTGTTATTCGCGTTCCCCATGCGATTTCGAGGAACTCGCGTAACCTAAACGCGCGATTTTCCGCGGAACCATAAAGATCCCGACAGTTCGATAACGCGTGCGCTATTCTCTTTCTCCGCGGCTCCATTCCTCCTCCCGGGAGCAGTCTGTCTGTCTGTTCGGTGTTCCATTGGCCGGTCGATACTTCGGAGCCCACCCGGTAGAAAAACCCCCGTCCACTGCCTCGGATATAACCTAGCAGCACTCTCGACCGTTAAATACACTATCGAGAAAGATTTTCATTCCGGGGGATTTCGAGTGGCCCCTCGACGACTCTCGAACATGCAACTGGTAGCGAGCGCGATTCGGTGGCGGACCGTCGAGGACCGTCTATTGTCGCCCCGGCGGGGTACTAACAGTCCGTCAGCCGGGCAACGACAATGAGAGCCTCCGAATCGCGCGCGGGGACCACACCGAGCCGCCATTGTGCCTATGAGAACCCGGCCACGTCAAATTCGATTAAACGACCGCTCGAGCAAATCGAAACATTGAGGGATGATGGCTCTACCGGAACGAATCAGGATTTAGCATTTGATGTTTAGAGCGCAAGCATTTTTTCATGAATTTTTCATATTTTTATGTGGATCTATGGAAGTTTTAAACAGTAGGAAAGCACAAACTACAATACTTCTTTAATTGATGTAGTGACATTTGCTATCAATCGGTCAATAAAGATTTAGCCTTTAGTATTTAGAGCGCAAGGATTTTTTCATATTTTTCTGTGGATCTATGGAAGTTTTAAACAGTAGGAAAGCACAGATTGCAATACTTCCTTGATTGATATAGTGACATTTGTTATCGGTCGGTTAATAAAGATTTAATCTTTAGTATTTAGAGCACAAGGAGTTTTTCATGAATTTTTCATATTTTTCTGTGGATCTATATCAGCATAGTAATTTGTATAGTAATTTGTGCGAACAAATGATTTAAATAATTCTTTGAATGCATATAAGGTTTCAGAGACGGAAGCTTGGTATAATTGATATAATGATATTTGTCATCAATCAGTCAATAAAGATTTAGCTTCTAATATTTGGAGCGCAAGGACTTTTCCATGAATTTTTCATATTTTTGTATGGATTCTATGGAAGTTTTAACACTAGAACTACCAGATGTGTCAGAATGATTTCTGTTACAATTACTGAAAGGATGCTTCTCTGAGAAATCGTTGAAAAATTTGATTTAGTAATACCTACACTAAAATATAATTGAAATCTTAAAAAAATACACAGTTACAAGTTTTATAAAGAAATTTGGAAAGATCAGTTCAAGTGCTTGGTAGTTCCAGCGTAAAAGAAGTATTGTAATTTGCGCGAACAAATGATTTAAATAATTCTCCGACTGCGTTAGGTTCGCGAGACGGAAGCTTGTAACTGATATAGTGACATTTGTCATCAATCGGTCAATAAAGGAGACACCGATAGGATTTTCTAAGGTCTCCACGTTACATGACGATTTTGTACAAGCCTGTCGCTACCGGTTCGCGGCAGTGTTAACGACACGTTTCAACGGGTATTGTTTTCCTCGTCGAATAAATAAATGCCTCGGAAACCCGAGAACACTGGATGGAATAACAGTTTTAGTAACGGACAGCCGCGCGCGTGATTTCTATCGTCGAAAGAGTTCCAGCCGATTCGGCCAAGCGACCATGGAAGAATCGAGTTGCAGACCCGCGAGAAAATCTCTGGAACGTCCAGGTGACTCTCTTCCGCGTTCCAAGGTAAACTCGATCATTTCCTATTCCGCACCGATTCGTGCGCGGATCGAGTTCACCTCGAGGCGTTCGCGTTAACGCTTGCAACCGGCTGCTTTGCCAGTAGATACACCCGGTAATAACGTTTCGCGGAATGCTTGCTCGTCAAGCCGATGAAAATATCGAACAGCTTGTACCGTATCATGACACCCAATAGAATATCATATTCTGAAATCTGTCTTCCATCGAATATCGGATGAAAAAGCATTGTAATGGCATCGATTCCGCGAACATTGAAGTCTAAACGCCCCGAGATGATTTATTCCTGGCAAACAGAGGTTAATTTGAATTGACACTCTTTATAACGTAATGTAACTGATCTTGTACACGATTTCAATCCTTTCAACTCGGAAGCTTTTCACTGGAATCATTCGACGTTATTTGAAACGAAGTAATGAGGAAACAAATTAACACTTAGCCAACCGATCTCCCACTGTTCACTTAGCGCACCTGTTCATCTTTTCTTTCATAAAAGTAAGAATGTGTCTCTTACTTTTATGAAACGAAGTTTTCAACTGAATCTGTCGAATGAGTTCAATTGAAGATAATGGAAGTTACAGTTCTTTTCAGGCTTTTCAGGCTTTTCAAAGCTATTTTATATAAATACTTTTCGTATTGATGCATTCTACAAAATTTAATATTATATATCACACTTCGTAATTTTGTATATCAAATCAACTGGTGACTGAAACTATGAAAAATCTTGGAAAACAAATACCAATATTTCTTTTCCGATTTGTTCAGTCTATATCTGCTGCGACCAGTAAAATATTCAGCTCGAAAACGGTCGAACGAACGGAGAAAACCGGAAAAAGTGCTTTGTATCAGCATTCCGTATTAGCCGCATGGAAGGTACCCTTCCGTGTTCGATCGGTCGACAATTCCCGTAATCTTCCGTCGCAGATCGAGGCATTCTCGCGCACTGGCAACGAAACGCGCAACGCGCTGGCCACGTGTCGTCACGTGTCGTTGAGTACGGTCAAACCCCGATTTACTGCGGCCCGCGTCCACGTGTCCAAATGAGCAACACTTTGAATAATACTCACGTTGCGCTCGCTGCGGCGAACTCCGCGTCGAATCCCCACGGGACACGGTGTCTCTATATTCTGTAATGCATAAATCAAGGACCGGCAAATGGCGTTCCTCGATCGTGTATTACCGTAACACCTCGCCGGTCCCTATCGAATATTGGATGCACGCGGTCGAATAGGGCAGCGGCGAGCGATCGCGGATCACGTTGCCATCGGCAACCCATCCAGCCCGTCCTCATTAAATTGGAAAGTACAGTGCGATACGTCGTCATTTTGGATCACGTCGATTGGCATATGGTGCGGGTCATGTTACAATCTCTTTTCCGAAAGAAAGAATTCCAGGTGTCGCCCCTGGCGAGCCTCTTTCAATCGTTATTGTAAAATATTGAAGTAAAACAGATGCTCGTGGAAAACTTCGCATAGAAAATTATCAGTCGCCCTTGGTGAGCTTCTTTCAATCGTTATTGTAAAATATTCAAGTAAAATAGATGCTCATGCAAAACTTCGCATACAAAATTTTCAGTCGCCCTTGGTGAGCCTGCTTCAATCATTACTGTGAAATGTTGAAGTGAAACAGATATTCATAGAAAATTCCGCATAGAAAATTATCAGTCGCCCTTGGCGAGCCTCTTTCAATCGTTATTGTAAAGTACTGAAGTAAAACAGATGCTGATAGAAAACTCCGCATAGAAAATTATCACCTTAAATTTAGATTTCAAAATATCAATCCACCTAGATCATCCAAAGTCTAGTTACAACCTGGAAGTGACCACGTTAAAAACAGCTAATCTTCCCTCGACAAATGGCAATCGCAATATCTCGAAACTTAGAATCACCAGGTACCCTCTAAACTCTCCAACCAACTAATCACGCAATAAACACAGTAAACCAACGAGCACGTTCGATTAAATGATCGAATAATCGCTAATAGTTCCATCAGCTTCCCTCATCATCAAACATTCCCAACGCGGCCAGTATCAAAGGGCCCGCAGAGTAATTACCATCAGCCCGAAAGAAGACAACCGGCAAAGCCTGGTCGTTGAGTCCATTCAGAATCCGGCGCGAGAGTGCGAGCATATTTCAGATCCGCGACCGTTTCGTCAGACAGTTTTCTGTTGTCCGACGGTTTATGCGACGGTGTCCTAGGTAGAATAGTCCCGCGGATCCGAGGAATATTGCTGCCTCCCCGAGCCCTCTCGGCGGACTCGCAGATGAAGCTTTTATACGGTTCCGTGTAAAAAGAGCGGCAGAAGAGAGACCCGGGCAAGGGCGCGCGGCAGTCAAGTAGCAACGCCGCCATTCGAGCGTCGAGTGTTAACTGCCGGATGGTTTACGACGCGATACGTACTGGCTCTCATCCGTCAAGTGCGAGAGCACGGCGATGAGGAACCCTCCCGATCGTAGGGTCGCGGCGGTGGGGGCGGGGGCGGCGTTAATTCTAAAAACGCTGTAAAACCAGCCACCTCGGCGTCGCGGCCGGCGCAGACAGAAAAGGAAAAATTCGGCGCCGACTTGTCGACGGAGAGGTTCGACGTCGACGACCATTTACAGGACCGAGCGGAATTGATTCCGATTATTCGTCCGGGCCGCGACACGCGCGTGAATAACGAGTGGCTCGCGAGGATAGGGACGGAGGATGAGTTACGAGCTGTCCGAGGCCTCCGGGAAACGTCCATCCTACGTGGGATCGTCGAGGATTCGTTCGTTGCGAGCGATTTTTCGGCGGAGCCGGTAGAAATTCGATCGCTGGAGTGTCGGTGGTTCTTATCGCTAGAAATGGATAGTAGCCGCTACTATTATATAGAGTAGATCGACTATTCGATTGTACCGACGGAGATAGACTCGAGTATTCGGTTTCATCGCGAGGAACAGACAATCTACTAGTATTTATTAAAAGTATCAGGTCGCAATCGAAGGAATTTAGATAGATTGCCGAGTTAACGACGAACGCGGTTCCGCAAGTTTTACCGTCCCGGTCGACGGCTAAACGCGTTCCATCGGTTCCCCGGCAATCAAGGAGAGTGACGCGGGCGAAAGAAAAATGGTCAACGAGGACGCAAGTAGTTTTTACAATCCGCTTTTGCCAGTTTATCGGGAATTAGCATGCAACGGTCGCGTAAACGCGTTAAGCTGTTCGATATTCGCGAGACGAGAGACGGGCGTAGATAATGGCGGCTAGAGGACGAGCTTCCCCGTGTTTCTGCGGTTTTTATCTGGCGCCGGGAAAATCCATCACCCGTACGCGGACGTGCAGAACGATACCGATGAAAGGCGTTCCGCGATCGGGGACTGTTCGCTTGAAAAATCGAGGGCGCAATGGCGACGTTTGAAAAATGGATTTCGAACGGATTATCGCGGCCGTCCGCGATAAACGAGGGAAAATGAATTCGACGGCGCACGGCCACGGGCCCCATTAGTAAAATAAGTAACCGCGACGACAATCAACGTCACTCCGACGCGACGGACAGCCCCGTTACGCCGGAAGTCGGCCGACACACGTGGCGAACGAGGCCTGCCCGACCGCGGCCGGCCTCGCGCGGGGCGCGACCGATTTCCTGTCCGAGTCGCGCGCGAGATATCGATTCGGGCAACATTTAATATGCGCCCGGATTCGCCGGAGGCCGGAAACGGTGCACCCCTCGCGGTTCGTTCCCGTAATCGGCCACGTCGAAGGTAGAGAGGTCACCCGGCATTAACTTCGAGGAAAGTTTACGCGGAGGCACACGGTTCGACAGTTATTGCCAGTTTATTCTTGCGGAATGATCGCGATTTTCTCGTGAACCGCAATAAACGAGACCAGCCAACGGTTCGGTCGCTTCGAGTTCCCGTTTTTTTTTGTTTCTCAGTGTCTTTTATCTGGTTTTTATACGCCGCGTTTGTATGGAGCTGTTTAAACTGTCGGTTGCGAGCTGGTCATCTGCGCGGCGGAAAGTCTGCGAGATTCTGTAGGCGGACGTGGATCTATAGATGTGGGAGATGTTAATGCGGATCTATAAATACAGATGTGAACATAGATCTGTATAGACATGGATGATGCATCCTGGAATTTGGGGCGAATGTTTCTCAATTTACAGTTTGATTGTTCACCTGAGATTTCTCAGTTTTAAACATTCGTTTTGATAATATTCCTGCTGAATGTCTATTAATGAGAAACTTATGAAAACATATGTCGATAAGTTATTATTTTTTCATCTACCCTATACAACTGATTAATCTCAGAAAACACTACTGTACAGAGCAAGAAAGGCAAGACAAGAAAGTATACATTTAAAGAAGTCGTCTTTTCTTGTTGAATATTTATTTGCTAAATACAACAGAGTTTGAACTATATGTTTATTAATATTTAATACTAGAACTACCGAGCAGTCAAGTTGACTTCAAAGTTTCTCTATAGAAACCCCAAGAGTGCATCCATCGAGACTTCGACCACCAAAATTTAGTTTTCGTGTTACTGAGAAAACATTAGAAATTTCTTAGAGAAGAATCTATTACTTTTCCAATAATTAGAACAGAAGAATTTAGAATCAGATAGTTCTAGTGTTAATAGAGTACATACCGTACATTTAGATTAGATTTCAAAATATCAATCCGCGTAGATCATCCAAAGTCTAGTTACAAACTCGAAGTGACCACGCTAAAGACAGGAAATCTTCCCTCGACAAATGGCAATGCATTTACCGAGACTTCGATCACCAAAACTTAGTTTGCGTATTACTAAAACAATTTCGTTATAAATTTGTTAGAGAAGGACCTATTACTTTTTAAAAGCGTGTCCTCAAGTAATATTCACCCTTGCGAGGGAGAGGACTGCACGAATGGACTTTCCATACCATTGAAAATACACCTGACCCTCGATTTACGCGGACTTTTCTCACGCAAGCCCCTTTACGCGGTAAATTCTAACACTACGCAGTGTTACGTGCGATCTCAATTTAGTAACAGCGAATAAAATACACTTTTGTTCTTCAACCAGTTAACCGTGGAATTTAGTTGGAAAAACCTCTCGTTCCGCGCGCAATAAAATCGAAAAATGGAGCGTGTGCTCGTCGAACGCAGGACGAATGCACGTAGAGTATATTTTAATGGAAGATCAAAGCGAAACAAAGGGGAATTACATGTTTATGTGAAAACATAAAGAATTCATCGCTGGAAGAATTAGTATCATGTCAAGGTTTACGATGACGTGTACACTCGCCGAACACGGTTAACTGGTTAAAATCCCATTACTATTATTCCTTTTATCAAGCCATATGAAATAAATATACATTTCGAAAACTTATACCAGCTTCTCTCTTCAATACTTTATTTTCTCTTGTACCGACAAGCTCTTTCGAACGAACCCACGTGGAACGGATTTTCGCGTGAATCGAGGTATATCCAATGCTTACTCTAGCTTTCCTTCTTCTCCAAAGGAAAAAAAGTGTAAGAAAATATGCAACGTGCGTATTATAAGGATGTGTGATTGTGTGTGTGTGTTCGAGGAAGGAGACTGTTCTGCTGCGTTGTTTTCGAACGATCGCCGAAAAAGAAAGAAAGGAAGGTTCAATGGCAGTTGGCGATGAGCGTTAGTATCGAGACTACGTGCTGACGACAAAATAAATTATTATTGACCAAACAAATCCTTACAAAAGGAAAAGAAAAGAACGTCGAGCAATACCGACCCAATCCATATCGAGTCGAAGACGAACCTTTCCTCCGTTACATGCAATCGGCGAGGAACAGATGAACTTCGAATGAATTCGGCGACGGTCCCGCGGCTGTTTCGAATGTATCACGGCGCGCGCGGTTCCCAAACGGGAACCAGGCTATCTCGGAGGCGCTTCGGATGGCGGAAAGCGGGCCCGCGGTCGGTCGCGCTCGCGCGAAACCCGATAGCCTGATTTCCGGAAACCGATTCTGCGGGCCGCACCTTACGGGAATCGTCAGAACGTGACTAGTATGGGAGCCGAGTTTGGTCAGTCATGATATTCATGGCCTGAGACCACCTCGGGGCCAACGCCGGCGACCCGATACCCTGCCAGTTATTTGATCTGAGGACGGGAGATTTGAATATTTCGGGCAAAAAAAGACGAGATTCATGTATATTTTATTCTCGTTTGGCGTCGCGGGCCGAGCACGATCCTCCCGATCACGCGAGCGGCCGGACCACGCGGGAGCCGGGCTTCAAAAGGATCATCGGCGGACCGACTTGAGGAACCCGCCGGTGTCGCGTCGCTTGGGACGGCGACGGAGACTCCTGGAATACATGCTGAGGCGGCGGACCCGTCTGCGTCTGAGAGGCAATCGCGATCGGGACCAATCCGATTCGATCGTTCGAATATCGCGTTTGCCTTTGACCGATAATGCTGAGTTATACAGTATACTGGACTATTGTGATACCAGTCGCTCAGGAACTAATGTGCTTAGGTCTGGGAAAGGTAAATTCAGAGAATGTTTGCGCTTTTGAAATTATATAACGTTTTTGGAAGAAGAAGGGCCTTCTGATCTGGGAGAAACGAGTAAATTCTTGGGTAACTGAAAAGTATTTCCGTTGGAATTGACAGAAACCAGGAAATAGAAAATCGGTTTAACTTGTAGAATATCGAATTAGACTCGTGAGGAAGTTCTCAATGGGAACTTTAAATTAAACGTTACTCCTTTATTTTAGGTTCGAGTTAAATACTATTTTTCCATTATTAGTTATATTTTGAAGTACAGTTGCATATGGATGAATTTTTCGTTGTTTTTTTGAATTCTTAATATCAACGTTATCCCAGCGTGATTATAGAAGAAATCACAGGATAAGGGTTTAATCGCATTAGTAGAAAGCGTTTCTCAAATCTCGGAGCAATCTCATAAAGATTCTGCCCCGCAAAAAGCGACGAGTCTAATAAACTCCGAAGATCCCCGCAGCATGCACCCTAATTACAGTAGAACCAGCGCGCAACGCTCAGACGCGGCGCTCCGTTCTAATCACCAGGTACAGGGGAAGCCGAGGTAAACTCGATTTCCCGCGAAACCCGAAGCCAGCCTCAAACGGTCTCATTGTGCAGAAGCTCAGCTTACTTTCTCACGAGCTATGATCACCGAGACCCTCCGCGGAGCGTTCGACAAAGGGAACCATCCCTTTGTGCCCCGAAAATCGTCACTTGCGGTCGGCCGAATGTCTCTCTCTCCGCGACACCCGTGGTCCCTTTCACCGGAGTGCCACGAACGGAACCTAGCCGACGAAAAATGGCAGCTGTTAGAGATCGTCGGTCGCCGCTAATCTGTGCGCAAAATCGTGAAACCGCGTTGCGCGCGAGCGAAAGTTCGCGCGTGGCCCGGTTCTCTCTCGCTCCATATGTCACGGGGCGCGTATCACGGGCATCACGCGGCGCGCTCTGCACGCGCGTGCAGCTCCGCGACGTTTCGTGATCTCCGGCCGGCCAGCTGGCGCCTGGCCGGTACGCGGCTGCCGCTGCGGGCGTCATTTACCGTCGTTCTCCGACCGATTTCCTCCGGCCGACGCCAGAACAAGAGGAGAACCAGAAGGAACCGCGGGGACCGGCTAGCGAGACGAAAAAAAACGTGGAACACGTGGGCCGGCGCGGACCGCCGAGGCACATGACGGACGGGAACCGCAAGCGAACGCGAGAGATTCCCGCCGCAGCAACTGTTTCCTGCGGGTCACGCGATCGCGAGCCCATTCAAAGGGTTTCCGTGAATGCGACGGGGAACGCTCAATCTCGGCGCGGACGAAAATGAGAGGACGGTCCTCCGCTGTGAAAGAGATCGCATTACCGGGCGAATGCTTACACGCCGCGTTTAAGGGGACGATAATGTCCCGATTATGCGCGGCTTTGTCGTCGGGTTAAACTGCGATCTTCCTTTCAAGAGATCTTTCGGAGTCTGCGGCGAAACTGCTCCTCCATCGCCCGGGGGAGGCTCGCTCGGGTTCGCAGGAACGGGGAAATTTTACAACGCCGGGGGAGACGCGGGGTGGTGAAATCGATCTCGCGCGCGGATCGCCTCCTCTGCGCTGCTTCTGTCGAGAGGCGCATCACGCGATCCCGCCGCTGAAAATTGCACGTTCCCCCTTTCTTCCCGAAAGCAAATAGTTTCACACTCGCCGGACACTGTTGACTGAAACTTCACGGTCACGCAGGTACGGGGACGCGAGAGAGGTCCTGGAAGGCATCGACGGGCCCGATGAAAGCCGGTTATGATAGGTCGCGGGCCTCTTGTTAGTTTTCTGCGGATTGTATCTGTCGTCCGGGATACGGAACGCTCGCGATAGGATGTAATAGGTCTCCCTTGTTAGTTTTATGCGGGACGTGATAGTTGTAGTCGCGTCTACGACACGCTAGGCCCCATTCTGCCCGCTGGTTAGGGGATCATTTCCAGCAGCTTTCGGCTGCGGTCGGCAACTGCCGATGCGTGGCTTTGTTTCGCTAATGAGTCGATTATTCGGATCGACGACACGCGAGACGAGTGGAAGATAAGTTCCGCTGAGTGCTTTGGAGGAACTGTTTCGTAGAGTTCTCGTAATCTCGGGATGGAATGAAGGTTTACCCTTTGCACTCGACAGGTGACTGGCGTTCGTAAGTTAATTTGATATGGCGAAATTATAAAATTTTGTATGTAACATTGAAATATTGAAACAGAAAAGGTTTCTTATTAACGTTTCCTCGTTACTTAGCTTCAGATCTCTATATCTCGTCAATGTTGAGTGTATCTAGTGAAACACTTGCGACTGCAAAGGGTTGATACCTTGGAACCAGAGGAATGGATATTTTCAAAGTTACAAGCTATTTATTCTGTAACAATGCTGACGCATCTGAGGAAGACTCCTTACAATGCGAAAATAGAGAAACTTCGAAGGATTTCAACGATCTTGAAGCGAATTCGTGTACCTAAATCTACACCGGAAGGATATTAAGTTAAGAATTGATGAAGGAATCAGTAAAATTCTCAGTTGAAAAGGATCGACGCGTCTTTGACACAAAAACTGCCAAACACATCAAAATTACCCATTCCTGGTTTCTCCTCTTCGCAATTATTCGAAAGATAACAGCTATTTTCCCGAGAAATGATTGAAGAAATTGATTTAGCAATGCGCAAACTGTAAGTCAATCAAATCTTCGATACTTCAACCCTTGGAGTTTTGTTAAAAGAATGTCGAGAAGTCAATCGAACTGCGCGATACTTAGCGTTAAACAAGACACCAGCTCGTCCTGAGGAATCTGCCCTGTTCCCGGCGCAACATTTTTAACCTCAAAGTCGAAGGCTTTCAGGCCGCAATCTGGTGCAATTTAACGCGGCGCGGCTCACGGACGATGGGGCTCGTATCCCGGCGAGCGTAGTTGAAATTCATCGCGCGACCCGCGCCGCGCCGCGCGCTCAAAGCGACTCGATAGCGGCCGCTCTGCCTCCTGCGAAGCCAGCGAAGCGCGCTGATTGTTCCTAGTCGCGATTTTAATGCCGTCGAAGCTTCAGACGGGGAATTATGATTCAAAGCGGCGCGCCTTCCGCGACAGGCAATTCGGCTTTTTCGCGCCTAGCTGTTTTGTATGCAGCAGCCGTGGGGTTCTCGTGATTGGCGGCGGCTTTCTCGCGCGTCTGCCAGAGACTTTGCCACTGTCGAAACTATTATTCGCTGTCTATCTTTCGCGAAAACTTCCGACTACCCAGCTCGAGTCTTTAATGGCTTCCTGCTAGCATCCGAGGTATACTCGGGAGAAAAATTCTAAGCGGTGCCAAGTCGCGTCTAAGACGTCGCTTCTGTTCACTGTCGGACGGTACATCGAATTGTCGGGACTGCTACGTTGTTTACCGTCTTATATAAAAACCTTCAATTCGTTGAAGTAGAACAGTAACTCGGAAAACTCCACCGACAAAAATGTGGACGCGTTTCTTTTTTGTTTCGCTGTTCAGTTATAGTGGCCTCTGGTCGATAGTATAATGTGTAACGTGTAATCTGCCTTTTGTGAAATATATTCAACACGATTATCTGCATTCCAGCTTTAACACGTTTCACGTGCACCACGTATGGAACGCGCAGATTTTTGTAAGAGATTTTTTACCCTTTGCGGACGAACGGCATTCATGCGAGATGAAATTTTCATATTCCGAAGTGTTGAGAATGAGTATGAAGTATATTTTTAATGACTGCAAGGTATCCATTGGTGCAGTCCTCTGTTTTCTGTTGCATGCGCTGAGCGTTTTTTTTTCTCCGCGTCGTTCGTACACTTCGTAGCAAACGTTCAACCGTTGAACAACGTTCCGTTTTTCAGTTCTTGTAAAGCACCGTACTACATACTTTAATAAATATACACTTACCTTTTCAAACTGTGTCGTTTATTTCTACAAATAAATATTCAACACGAAGACTAAGTCACAAAAGAATGATTTATTTGCTCGAATAGCAGGAGATCTGCGCGTAGTTTTCTTTTGCTCCATCAATTATGCGATTGATGTATAATTTAGCTCCATCTGTTGAGGATTCTGTACATTCCAAAGAATCTCCCTCCGCAAAGAGTTAATATTCAATGAATGGCGGTACACAAAGCAGCGAAAACCAAGAGACGACATCAAAATAATGCAAATCACCAAAAACTTAAATACAACCTATTTTATTGAAAAAATCGATACACAAGCAACGTATAATCGAAGTTTCCGTGTCACGGAGTTAATAGCTTCATCCTCGAGAGTATTTCCAGGAGGAACATTGCTAACGCGATCAATCCGACATTCGGATAGCATAAATTGAAAGACAGCCGGTCGAATCGTCGCGCAGTTCGAGACGAAGCCACGTATCATCGCGATAAACGATTCCTCGAAGGAGCTCCGTTTCGAGGAAACGAATTACACGCGGAGGACAATAGATTACGCGGAGCATTAGCGGTCGAATCAACATTTTCACCGCGATCCTCGCTCACCTTGGCTTTCTTTCGTCGCGCGCGGTGTCCTTTCTAAAGGAAACCGTTTCCCGGGGAACGCGGAAGGTTCGATGATCAATGCCGCGGCTCGATCGCCGCATCCGTGGGCGGGCGGGGGTGAAACCGTCCGTTCGACTATGCAAATCCCACGGTCATCACCGGTGGATCTAATTCGGATTCCCATTTCCCGATGGATCACGGCTCGCTCCCGATGCTCCGGCCTGCCTGTTTTCAGAAATAAGTCCGGGAACCGGTCGTGACTGGATACATGCATAATACACGCGGCA
Organism: Nomia melanderi; assembly: GCF_051020985.1. Classification (NCBI taxonomy): domain Eukaryota; kingdom Metazoa; phylum Arthropoda; class Insecta; order Hymenoptera; family Halictidae; genus Nomia; species Nomia melanderi. Next base: position 12,440,033 of record NC_135009.1, read on the forward strand.
CGCTTAATAGCCGAAGCAATTGGTCGAGATATCTCGGGCCACGAATGACCGGCGAACAATAAAGATCTTATCGGGGGGAGAACGACTCACTAGCTTTTCGTTGGACAGATGTAATTCGGTCGTGGCGGGTCAGGCGATCTTGTCCTTAGATCTGCTCGATAGTCCGTGACATTTCGTGTCAAGTGGACAATCGCGGGCAAACTTTTATTCCCTTTTCATCCCCGCAATGGCGAATTTCCGCGGCGAAACCAAGTGAAAGGCGAATAACGCGTCAGGCGAGGAAAGACGCGGTAATTATAATGCCATCGGTTTCTGTAACGAAATATGAAATTATTATTGTTTTCGAGGTGTTCGATTATTTTTCACTTTGAAACTGAAATTACTAGTATAGGTACTTAACCCATTCGATACTAGCAGTTCTCTCAATAACAGTCGCCGTGATTTTATTCTATTAAATAGAACGTATCGTCTTTATGAAATACAAAGAATATTCTATCTTCTGTACGTTATACCATGCGTTGCAATGCTAGATGAGAACACACGTAACTTAATTTACTCTTTGCACAAGATATGAAACGTTGATCGTCACAAATATGTAATGCTGGTAGCGAACGTAACCTTCAACCCTCAAACTATGGGCAACACAGAATTCTTATAAAATATTCCCTTAACTATGTTTCAATGTCTCTTGATTATTTTATCAGGCTATCGTTAGTTACCATCTGTCCCGTTAGTTACTCTACAGCAACAAACCAAAGAATCAAAGAGCAAAAATAACCAAAGAAGCCAACAAAAAATCAGAAACTCGCGGTTAGCGACATTTACACGAACGAATCGACCCTCGTTCAACCGAATTCGCGATAACGTAATTCCCAAAACTCGCTGTTGCCGGTTCGAGTTTCGAGCTGATTGAATTCGGCGGTCCCCGCCCCTCTCCTCTGTAATTACCAAAGATGCTAGAAGGGAGGTTTCGCAACCGCGCGCTCGTCGATTCTCTTTCTCGCGGTTTTCAGTTCGTGTTTCCAGTTCCAGCCGAACACGGCCGCGCGCGGATTCCAATATCCGTCGAACAATCTCTCCGGGCAACCGATCGGGCGAGCATCGAATCGAATTAGTATTCGGATATCCAGACAATCTCGGCTCTAGACTATGCATAGAGAAACCGCGCGCCGGCCGGTGTACGCGTCGTATTTGTACCGGTGTCCAGTTCAATATCGGCCAGTCACGCGAAATCAAACCACCGTAACTACGAGAACGCGCACGCACACGTCGCCACCGGTACACCGGATCGCGCCACCTGCCCCGGTAATAACGGCGATAACGCACGCCCGAAATGTTATTAATTTTAATGTTACGCCCGGGCCCGCGAGTCGCTCCTGCCGCTCGGCGAACCTCGCTCTTCCTTCCTCTCCCCCTCCCCGTTCACCCTCCGGCGATCGCTTTATTATTGTTTTGATTCCGGCAATCCAGCGTCATTGACCCGTGCATCGCGAACCGGTACTCTTGCTCTTGTCCTCTTGCAATATTTAACCGTGCGCTCGATTGTCCGGCTAACAGGCTTTCGCGGTTGCTCTTCTGGGAAACCGAAGGTTGCGCGCGTTATGAGTTATTTAACGTCGAATGATCAAGCCTTCAGACGGAGTGATACTGTCTTTTGGGAACGACAGCTCGAAAGTTTTCGAGATTTTCCGGGGAGCAGTGATCTTGATCTTTTGCACTCTGATGGACACTCAATGGTGACTTGATTCGATAGATACATATTTACTGTGCGGTTTATTCTACTACTCCTAGAAAAATTCATTTTCGGATTTTGGAAGTTAGAGATTTAAAAATAGTTAATCAAAGTACATATTGATATGATTCAATCAAAGTCGACGTAAATATATATCAAATAGTGTCTATAACATTCAATACGCGTCAAATTGACGTCCGTAAACCTAGTGTTAATATTCAACCCGTACAATGACGAGTGAGACTCGCGATGAAGGTTTCTAGATTAATTGAACAATCAATGTTGTTCATTACTTACGACAAAGCAAACTATTTTGCTATTAACAATGTATTCAGATGATATTTCCATTTGAAGTAGAATGTTTCCTTCAAATTGTCAATAGTAAAATATTACACGAGCTTAGTAGCGAAAGTAACTGCCAAAAGATTAACATATTAACAATTAAATCAACATGTGTTCTCATTTCGAATCGTAAAATCTTATAAAAATGGATTCGTTGCATTTAGTAAAATTTTGCTACTATGAAGATTGCTACTGAAATAAACACTGGCCACGAACACGTTAAGTACACCCAGGACTATAGTAAGATGCACGGTTTTGCTACATTTCTTCCAAATTGTCGATATTAAAATATTCCACGAGTTTGGTAGCAGAAGTAAATAAAAGGATAACGATCATTCAAGGTTCTATGTTCAATAATATTGACAATTCTGCATGGAATTAATTGGTGGCCGATCAGTTCGATTGTTAAGATTCAAGTGTGCCTAGTAGATTAGCGTAGTTCGAGGTTTCAGTATAAATAAGCTGCTAAATCGTTGAACAGAAGTACCACACGCGTTTGGAGGAACTTTCGAGCTCGCTGCTCGGCGGCTAACAATGTAGCCAGCGCGATCGTCGAATAATGACTTTGCGCGGCGTCGCTCCCTCTTCCCTCCGCGATCGAAATGATAGTGCGATCGGTGGCTGCGGTTAAGGGTTGGATCGTGCGATATCTCCGGGATCAACGCGGGCATTAATTCTTCCTGCGCGGATAACGGTGAACCGTCCATCTTCCTTTTTTCTCCCGTCGATCGCGGCGCGCTCGATCATTGCGCGATCCTGCGATCACCGGAGAGCAATTTGGAGATATCCTTCGACGTTAATGGAAACGAAGATACTTCAGGATAGATACAATCTCCTCGCGGATAATTGAAATTCGTTCCTCGGCGGATCTGGCGAGCAGCGTGCACTTGAACGTTCCTCCCATTTAATCCTCAAAGGGTACTGTGAATAAAATTCTCATTCTCGTATCACCGGGACACCTGGCACCTGGTAATGATGAAGACTTTATTATAAAATGTATCAGCCCTTTAACGCGCGCTGTCGGCGTAACAATGATGACATCGACGCCCTGGCTACAACAGAATTTTGCGACAATGTTTCTAAGAAAGTGTATCGATGCCGAAACATTGAATTGAACTAAATGAAATCAATATAGTATTCACATTTATATAATATATGACTAAGAGGTGTAATTGCTAAATTAGAATTCACGTCAGATCTAAGGGAGGATCTTCGCAATTTTTGTTAATAACATTTTATCGGTAGCTAGATTAACGTAAAGTTATAAAATTTGATATTTAAGCTTTGCTTCTCAATTCACTTGTCCCTTCTCTTTGAGTTAATTTAAAAAACCATCGTCTTCGTCTAGTTAGAAAATTTTAAGTATTTCTAACGAAATACTTCCGAGCGCAAAGAGTTAGCAGTTTCCAATAATTAAGACAAAGAAATCAAACAAGATATTAACAACGAAACACCAGATCAACGTAACAGAAATAATTAAGAAAAATCGTTAATCTCAACTAACGCCAAACAACCAATCAGGAAGACGTCGGAGCCGATCGGGAACGAAACGGAGGCAGGGGATGATTGTCAAGGATACTCCTCGAAGCGGAGATGGTCCGCGAATGCGAACAGCTCGCGCGCGGCAGTGGTATGAGTAATTGGCCAGTTCGTAACGATCATGAAGTATCGGCAGCGACGTTAATGATGGAAGTAGGTACATTATCCCGGCGGACAACGTGGCGGCAGCGATGGCGGCGGCGGCGGCGGCAGGAGATCCCGGCAATTTCAGTCGAATCGATAGTCAAGAAGAGCAGGATTTTTATTACGTACGGTAACTGCGAAACGATCGTAATCAGTCGTTCAATGGGTTCGGGTACGCGCAAAGGGGGGTAGAGAGGAATGGCGGCGACGGAGGGCGGGGGGGGGGGGCGAGAGGGCAGAGAGAGAGAGAGGTGGTATAGGTTCTGGTGGGATCCGATCCGGCGGATCGAACGAAATGACGGGGCAATCAGGCCGCGAGCCAACGAGGGTGAAACAGCCATCGGAAACCCGTTGGCCGCGCGGGCGTCATTAATTTTATAGGGGCGATCGCCCGATGAAAATTGACAAAATTTCATTGCCGGCCGTTTTAGAACGTGGAAACCGCGGTTCCGTGATTGGATTCACGATCAACCCAATAAACGAAGTTTCCATCGGTGTTTGCCAATAATGGACGCGATCGCGACACGTTCGATCCCCCGGTCTTCTTTTTTCTGCTCCTAGAGAGGACTTTTTCGCCGTTCACGTGTTTAACCCTTTGAACTCCGTAGGCTCCGATATTGCAACAGGAATAATGTTAGATACTTTAACACTAGGTTTACTGACATTTATTGTATACTTTATTCTATTGTTCCTAAAAGAATTGATGCTCGTTTATTTAGATTGTAGAAACGTTTACAAAATAATATTTCTAAAATCCAATATGCGTCGATTTGACGCGTTCTGTAAACCTAGTGTTAATGAATCTCGAAGAAACTACCCTACAATTATTAGATTCTTCACACATCCAAATGTTGCACTAAGAAGGGAGATAAAAGGTCTGAGAAATGTTATAGCATTTCTCATTTTTGCTATGGATACTATAAAATAGTTGCAGTTGCTGACAGATTACAAAACCATCTGGACTAAGGGTTAACGTGTCTATCTCGTAGTGTAGTTTCGTTAACCGTTTGGATGCTAAACAACTTTGTGGACATTTACCAAAAATGAAGTGATTGGGTGTGTATGTAAAAAAATTAATAAGTACTTATCTAACGAGATCACAAACATTGTGTTATTACAAGAAAATATCAAAAAATAACATTTATTCAAATAAGGTTACTTCGATTTATCTCTTGAAAAACAGTAAGAAAATTACAATTGATACAGATGAACAGTAATTTTGGCACAACACAAGAAGAGTACCATAGCGCTCAGCGCTCAAACGGCTAAAGATACAACCGTCAGTGTTTTGTTACATTCCTCGCATAGGACGATCGTAGCGTAAGATTCCGGAACACGTTTCACGTTCGAACGATCAGAAAGACGATTGTTTACGAAGTTCTAAACGCGTTGCGACGCAACGGTAATAACAATAATCGTTTCGAATAATACTGTTTCAAATATCTCGACGGATTCGCCGGACGGGCGATCCTCTCCGCGCTGAAATCGGGGAGCAGCGTTTATAAATGTTGGAAAGCGGGATCGAGGAAGTGTCTCGGTCCCCGGAATGGTGACACAGGAAGACGTTTTTAGTGGTCAGCAACAAATTTCGGGCGATTAAAGAGTCGTAAAGCGAGCGCGGCCGAGTTAAACACGGATATCCTCTTAAAGGAGTCCTTTTGGCCGGGCGTGGATCTAAATAGAGCCATGATTAGGCGGAGATTAAAGGCGAGGGGACCCAGGCGCGCGAGCGAGCGAATACCCGTCCCCTGTTAAGATAAGACGGCCGCCTTATACTAATCGTGTCCCTTCCTCCCTGAAGATAGAGCGTTTTAGGCCCCGGCGTCTCCGAGAACAGAGAAAGAGAAAGAGAAAAAGAGAGAGGGAGAGAGAGGCCCCTCGTTAAAACAAAACACCGTCGAGCGAAAAAGAACCGTGGACCGTCCCGGAGTGCGAAAGGATCGATTTACACGGCACACTTTCGACCGTTGTTTCACGGCAATTATCCCCGTGATTCGATAAAAGGATGTACGAGCTGGCGAACGTTCCACGGCCGGGCCGAGCTCGCGGCTGCCCCGGCGAAAAGAGAAATCGGAATTTCACGGTTCCCCGTTCGAACGTAGACGCGAGCTCGTCGCCCGTGAAACTATTACAACTGCGCGTACAGGGTGCCTACGAAATCGCGGACGCAATAGGAATTATTCTGATTGAAAGATTCGTACTTTCGTTGTCGAGCAAAACTTCTGCAGTCGGAGCAGTTCTCTTGATACAGCCGAAATCAAGGTTCGTAACGATTGTTTTACTGTTTATTTATTATTGCTTGACTGTTTCTTATATCTTACGCAAAATTCGATTTGTTAGAGATACGTCATTGAAATGATTGTTTCGTATGTGAATAACGCTGTTAGATCTGGTCGATGCGTGGAGAGTATGGGATTGTCTTTCGTTTTCGAGGTAATCGCGGAGAATTGTGTGAAATTGGAATTTTTTCAGAATTTGCAAGTTGTGTTGATTAAGTTATTTAACATTGTTCGGTTTGTAACCTGGGATTTCTAGTTCTTGCGAACCCGAGTTAAGTTGGTTACACGTTGCAAGATTCTTCTCGGAACGAGGCGTGCTGCGCGACTTTGCGCGTTTTCTTCTGGTTCTCTCGTGTAGATTCACTCGGTTTTCGACTGTGCCGCGATTTATGGAACACCCCGTGTACATACGCGTTCCTATTGTATGAAAAAAACCGCGAGTACTCGTAACTCCGCTTCATCTACTGATTTACACGCGGTCTTATCTTCTTACCGGGCAAGTTACGGCCGCGCCGACACGAGTCACCGTGGTTTCAGCCTGAAAACCGAGAACCGGTCGTCGCTTACGCGATTTTCCGATTCCGAAAGGTCGCTCGAAAGCTCCCGTGCAACAGGATTTCGCAATAACAACCGCTCGGGAGACATACTCCTACGGCGATAAGCCACGCGTAAATATTTGATTCGGCGGGACGTTTCGCTCGGATCAAAAGACTTCGGAGAAGCTCGCGAGACACGTTCCACGGGATCCAACGGTATCGGAAGCTCCTCGAATTTTCCTCCGGCTGATGCCTCAAATCCTCCGTTTAATTCTGGATCATCGAGCTACGTTCAACAGGCGCTTATGTCGCAGACCTGAATAGACACGATACAAAAGATTGTATTTCAATAGGTATGCATTTAACCGATTTTCGCTGTAATTGTTTATAGTGACGGTTATATTATATAAAAATAGAATCTGCTTCGCGAATGTTCCGAAATTAGCAAAGCGATTAACACGTTAAACGCCACGAAAATCTTAACCGTTTTCCCATAGAGTTTGTCTTTTGTAGCGTTATTATCAACTTAGCTGCGTTAAACATTTTTATTTCACATCGGTTGTCTTGTATGTTACGATTGTTTTTTGGTCAATCAGAATCGTCAGTCGCCGGTGACTGACATGGCGCTTCACGTGTTAAAGTATAGTGGAATAAGATTAATGCAAGCTTTTAAAGGGAAAAGAGCAGTATGAATCACAGAAGATTAACTCTAGCAACGATTTCGTTTATCTCGATACAGGTTGTAAAATTAACAGTTGTTTCTATCAGATGAAATGCATCAGAGACCAAAACGTTTCAGGAAACTATTTATACGATAGTTACTTCAACCAGATCGAATTACTACAGTTCACTTAATTAAACGATTATTCGAAAACGCTTGTATATTGTAAATAATGATAATGCGGCGATAGCTAGATGAACGTGCAATAATTATAATAGAATTCAATCAACTGATTTAATATCTTTTTTTCCATTGTCTGTACTTTGCTCTGTATTTTGCATTAACCCTAATCGATGTGACTTTGAGTCACAAATTTTACTTAAATTTTTTGGTTATTTCATACTGCATTTCCAAAAGTTCTGTTGGCCTTCTAAAATTTGGGAAAATAAGAACAGTAACATTTTAACCATTTCTTTTATTCTCATGAGTTTAATATTCTCATATTCTAATGATTCGTTATAAAAACACGCGGTACGATTAGGGTAACCAGTTAACTGTGTTCGACGAGTATACCCGTCATCTTGGAATCAAAATAATACTAACTGTTTCAACGATCAATCATTCATTTTTCCAGACAAACGTGTAATTCTTCGTTTTTCTGCAGCGTTTCGTTAGAATATGTTACAGGTGCACTTGGCCTGCGTTAGACGAGTGTACACGTCATTACTTGATTTCATCGCGAGCATTACCAGAGGTTTTTGAAATGAAATTCCACAGTTAACACATTGTCGACCGGCAACTTTACGCAGAAAGTATCCCACGTTATTATTCCGTGATTAAATACGAAAGTGAGACAATCTAAATAAACTCCAATATACTTTATTACACGTAATGACTTGAAATGAAACTTTGGACGGATTTTTTATGTAACTTTGAGTATGTTGCTTTCGCAATATTCCATATTGCCGTGCGTATCAAAAATTGAAATGGCTAATGCAAGTGCAACCACGATAACCCTTTGAACTCTGTAGGCTCCAATATTGCACCAGTTATAATATTAAATATTTTAATGAATCTTACAGAAACTACCCTAAAATTATTCGATTTTCCACACATCCAAATTTTGTACTAACAAGGAAAGTAAAAGATTGAAGAAATGTTACAGCATTTCTAATTTAAAACATTTCTAATAAAAAACTTCCGAGTGCAAAGGGTGACAGATTTGTTGAACATAAATTCTAAAGAATAATAAATACCTTTTGATCGTAAAACAACACTACTCGGAAAGAAAGAAGACACCATATTGTCAATCGATCTCGAAGACAAAAGATAAATATCATACTTATATACAATAACATACTTTATTTATACGCAATGAATTGAAATGAAACTTTGGACGTATCTTTTATGTAACTTTGAATATGTTGCTTTCGGAATATTCTACATTGCCGTGCGTATCAAAAATTGAAATGGCTAATGCAAGTGCAAACACGAGTTAACCACTTGCGCTGGAAAATTCTCAATGATGTCTTTCACACATTGATAATCTTGTTGCATTGCGCCTATTAGATTACTTCGAAATGTATCACTACATACAGAATGATTAACAAAAAATTAGTGTACATATCAGTGTAAAATAGGCAAAAACAAAATTCATAGAGTCTTAGCCAAATTTCTGAATTCACTTCCATCGCGAGTAGAAATGAATCACGAGTTAAACGAGTTTTTCAACTAAATTCCACGGTTATGGTTGTCCATGTTACGCCTATATTTCCTTCTAACCCCTTAACTTGTACGCTCGAGTTAATTCGAGCGCGCTAAACAGGTCAAACTGTGAAAATAACAATGTGAAAGCAAAGAAAGAAAATCGTTTTATTGATATTTATCATTTACATGGGATTGCAAGCTATAACACTTATTTATTCAAGAATAAAATATCCTTTTTCCATGGAACAAAAGCGCAGTATATAAAAATTGATTTTTTGGCCGGTTTTTTCAAAGAAACTGTGCGTTAAGGGGTTAACAACAGTCGATTACAGAGGAATAATATTTACTTTAAATTCGAACGAACTGAGTGATACACATATTCGTCGAATCACGTTGAAAATCTTCACGAGTCTAACTCGTTGCAGGACAAGGGGTTAAGAGAAGTGTTTCACGGGTCGGTCGGCGAAAACTCGAGGGAGGCGATTTAACCGGAAACGAGACGAAGCCCGGACGATTCCGAAAGACAATCGTAGGAGGCAGGAGAAATAATATTACACCGGGACGACCGGGACCGGGCGATAAGTCCCGTCCCCGGGACGCGCGGGGGGGGGGGGGGGGGGGGGGGGGGTGGGCTGGGACAGATAAAACGACGTGGAACGAACAAAGCGCGATTACCATTTGTCATGCCAGTAAACGATGCGATGGACGAGCCCGTTATAAAGTATAAACGCCGCGCGCGGAGATTACGAAAGTCTGTCGCGGCGATAATGCGTTTCGCGCGACACGCACGCGTTGAGAGAGGCCCGGGGAGGAGTGTCCGAGCAGATAGGCTCGGAAACGCGCAGACTTATTATCAGATTCCCACCTTTCGCGTTCCTCGTTCCTTCGCGGCGATTAACGGCGATTACCGTGTCTCGCGCGAGCAGCTTTCCGCCATTTTTTCCCCGCGCTCGCGAGCGCGACGATGATCCGAAGATTTTTTAAACGATCCTTTGTGGTTTCATTAACGGTAGAGCTTATTATCGGATTCCTACGCTTCGACTTCCTCGACGATTACCGGCGATCACGAGGCTTTTTCTTCTCATTCTGAAACGACGACGCGAAGATTTTTTAATAATAGAATTGTCGAGCAATCACTGTTTATTGCTTCGTAGAAATTGTAAGGGTTCATCGGGATTCTAATCGGTTTGTATTTTAGTTTGTCCGTTGTGAAATTAACTCATCTTTCTCGTTCCTTTTCAATCGTTGCGAAAGAAGGAATCGGGGATTATTGTGATTCGGTTGAGATATGAAATTTCTGTTGTATGCTGAAGTGTCCAGTGAAACGATTCGTGTGTTTCATTGATCACTTCGAGTGTTCGTTCTATTTGGACGTAGTCGACACGAAGGGGCCGAGAGGAGGGAAACGCGGTACACGAAATGCGTTTCGAAATTTTCTTTCTCCACGGTGCCCGAGACACGCCGGTGGAATGGAGACGTTTAATTTGTGAACAGGTCCCCTATCGGCCCGTTAACTCGCCTTATAAATTAGCTACAAGACCACGCAGCGAGATAAAGCAGTATACGCGTGCTCTCTCCGCCTCGGATCGCCCTTTCTTCGAGCAGGTAAATGTACACGAAATTAAGATATCCACCGCCGAGGTCGCTAGACTAAATCGTTCCCATTTATATAAGAGCTTGATCCCGGAGACCTCAACGGCGATTTATGCCGACTCCCTTCGGAACCGGCGATTTTGCTGCACATCGCGTCGCCACGGGGATTTCGTTATTCTCGATAAAAATCCTGTGCTATAATTTATTCGAACCTTAGACCGCGGTCAGCGTTCGATGAACGATCGGTCTTGATTAGGTGAACATTGAGTTACTAGAAAATTCGAAGCTCGAACTCTGTTCTATCTACATCGAGAAACTTGTTCGAAGTTTTAGTAGTAATCTACGGTCCTATAATTTATATCCAATTCATCAGCCGTTACTAAGACTTTGTTTCAACCGCGTTTCTTACCATCTTCTAGAGATCCTTAGCGCTATAAGAAACTCAACATTCCAAGCCTCCAATTAAAAAGATACTTCCACCCTTAGCTACACATTATAATGCACAACTTACTACTAAAGCTACTTCCAATTAAAAAGTTACTTCCACTCTTAGCTACACAGTATAATGTACAATTTACTACTAAAGCTACTTTCAGTTAAAACTACACAGTATTATATACAACTTACTACTAAAGCTACTTCCACCCTTAGCTACACATTATAATGCACAACTTACTACTAAAGCTACTTTCAGTTAAAACTACACAGTATTATATACAACTTACTACTAAAGCTACTTCTAGTAAAAGCTACACAGTATAATGCACAACTTACTACTAAAGCTACTTCCAGTTAAAGCTACACAGTATAATGTGCAACTTACTACTAAAATTACTTTCAATCAAAAAGCCAGTTCCAGCCTTAGCTACACAGTATAATGTACAATTTACTACTAAAATTACTTTCAATCAAAAAGCTACTTTCACCCTTAGCTACACAGTATAATGTACAACTTACTACTAAAGCTACTTCCAATTACAAAGCCACTTCCACCCTTAGCTACACAGTATAATGTACAATTTACTACTAAATCTACTTCCAATTAAAAAGCTACTTCCACCCTAAGCTACACAGTACAATAAACAACCGACTACCACAAAGTTCTCAATTAATATATCAGTCGAATCGAAATCCTACAACACACAATCCCCGCAATTAAGTCAGCAACTACACCGAGCGGCCGGGTTGTGCAAAGTCTATGCCATGCTAGATCTGAGTTATGTCAAGCCTATGCTATGCTAGATCTGAGCTATGCCGGGTGTAACGTTACACCGTGCGTCGACCGGCGGTGCAAAAAGTATGCGTGAACAGATTGCGTCGGCTATCCGAATGCAGAGCGCAAATGCGCCGGGGTATGCGTTCTGTAACGAGAAGCGCGCGCTCGTGAGGCGAAACGCCGTAGAATCAGACTACTACCGGCTCTAAAGACTGGTTCGCCCGGCTGCCGGCGGTGTTTCATATCGAGAATCCGCGTACTCATCGAACCATCGGGTCAGCGTGTTACGTAAGCAAACGAACCGCGAGGGAACGCTGCTTCTCGCCTCGGACCGCGCGCCGGTAATCGAATCTAACTGTCCCCCCTCCGCCCACCGTCGTTCGCCGCCACGTCTCTTTCTCTCATTACCGTTATTATGTGTCACCGAGAGAACCTACTAACTCGCCGCCGCGTATCGCCGACAACGTAATCACTGCGATTACCTTCGTCCGCTTTACTGATTTCCATCGAAGCCTTCCTCCTCGCGCGCCTCGAGGACGATAGGAAATTCCATCCGACCGGAGGATACGCGAGACACTTAATAAACCAATTATCGTTCTATGGAGTGTTTGTCGTTGATCTTTCGCGTGGTTTCTTTTGCGTTGCCTATGGTGTTGTCGTGAATGCTTCGCTTGTGGGAACTAGCGAGTCCGTTTGGGAGTTTCGATGAGTTTAAACCCTTGTAATGACGAAGATGAAGATTTCTAGATTAACCCTTTGCACTCGAGAGGCGACTCTCACTCACCACTTGGTTTTGTACAGTAAAGTTATGAAATTTGATATTTAATGTTACTCTATGTATAAGGCGTCAGTTTGAGAAATATAGAAATAGTAGCTTTGTTTCTCGATGTACGTGTGATTTCTCTTTGAGTTAATTTCACAAAATATCGTGTTTATCTCATCGTCAAATGTTCAAATATTTCTACTGAAAAACTGCCGAGTTCAAAGGGTTAATCGAATAGAAATCAACGTTGTTCATTGCCCACGGATCAAAGTAGAAAATTACTTTTCCTGTTATCAATGTATTACCTTCGAATTCAATTTTTGATTAAAGTGCCGATGGTAAAGTGTTACACGAGCTTAGTAGAGAAAGCTTAGTATCTAGAATAATCAAGCACTCGTAGATCAAGACTGTTCTATCGCGTCTTTATCATAGTAAACCAATCACCAACGATCCTCCATTCATTCATACACATTCGCCTCCCAAAAGGGAACCTGAAAGTTGACCAAAGACTCGAACAATCTCCGCTCTGTGCTCCTTCCATCTATCTCCCGCGAAGGATCCCTTCGCAAGACGAAAGCAAGAAGATTCTCCTTTATCAGACCGCATCGATCTGACCAGGACACCGATCTTCCATTCGCCAGATCCCCGATGGTGTTGCTAATAAAACCTACCCGACCGCTACCGAACCTCCGCGTGACCCGTGTTCACGTCAGCGACGTACAGTGGAATATTTGGCCGATCCGGCTGGCTGCAAGTCTGTAAATTTTTTATTTTACGTAAACTATAACATTTTTGTTGTTTGAGATAGATGAATATGCGAGGAACATGTCTTAATAATTTATTGACTATTGAAGTAGTCGAGAAGTGCTGAGCTATCTCGAAAGTTAGGCGTTATTTGGTTATGATATTTCTTCAGTATCAAAGTTTTTCGGGTCTTTATCTTTGTTTTTAGCTTTATTTCTAGTTTTAGATCTAGCTCTTGCAGTAGCTCAAGCTGTAGATCTAGCTCTATCTTTAGCTCTACTAGTTCTAGGTCTATTAGTTCTAGCTTTAGTTGTAGTTCTAGTTCTAACTCTATCCCTAGTAGTTCTAGCTCTAGTAGTTTTAGCTATAGTAGTTTTAGCTATAGTAGATCTAATTCTGGTAGTTCTAGATATAGTAGTTCTAGCTATAGTAATTCTAGCTCTAGTAATTCTAGCTCTAGTAATTCTAGCTCTAGTAGTTCTAGCTCTAGTAGTTCTAGCTATAGTAGTTGTAGCTCTGGTAATTCTAGCTTTAGTAGTTCTGGATCTAGTAGTTTTAGTTCTAGTAGTTCTAGCTCTAGTAGTTCTAGCTCTGGTAGTTCTAGCTCTGGTAGTTCTAGCTCTGGTATTTCTAGCTCTAGTAGTTCTAGCTCTAGTAGTTCTAGCTATAGTAGTTGTAGCTCTAGCACTAGCTTTAGCACTAGCTTCAGCTTTAGCTATAGTAGTTGTAGCTCCAGCACTAGCTCCAGCACTAGCTCTAGCCTTAGCTCTAGTAGTTCTAGCTCTAGCTCTAGCTCCAGCTATAACGATCCATTGAAGACACAGCACACCTTAAAAACATTGGTTCCAAAGAACTACATTTCCAAAACACATGGAAACTATGCGAGGAATTTCAACAGTAAACCACCTACACAAAAAATGCCTATCTTCCAAGATACCTCAGCACTTCTCGGTTGCTCCACAGGTAAAAATAATAATTACGACATTGTTCCTCGCATATTCAGCTACCTCAATCAGCAAGAACTGTACAGTATCGGTAAAATGTTTAAACCGCACTTTTCGTCGGGCCGATCGGGCGAATACCCCACTGTGCGACGGTAGGATCTTGTCGTCGAACGACGATCCGTCATGCGGCCCGATCGGCCTCGTCCGGACCCTCTTTCCGGGCCAAAGGGACAAACGGGGACAACTCCGGTCCGCGTCTGGGATACCGTAAAGTTTCGTCTTTATTACCGGCTGATGCGGCGAGGGCGGACGAAAGAGCGAGAGAGGAGGGACGGCCGAGGTGGACAGTCGAGGCGAGGAGTGGGGGGATGATTGATGCAGCCCGGTTATCGGGGACACGGACCGAAGAAGATAGCCGATCCACGGGTCTCATTACCGCGACACGAGATGCTCATATTATCGTTATTTTTATTAAACACCGCTCGTACGTTTTCGCTCGGGCCACGACGATAAAACCCCGGGCCCGGCGAGCGGAGGGAAACGGTTCGATGAAATATTAGCCGTGTTCGATCCCGCAGCATTTACCTACGGAGATGTCTCTCGGCCGTTGCGAAATCAACGGCGACGACGAGCGGAGGGACTCGAGATTTCGAGGGGAGCGACCGGATATTACGGTTTCGGGAGATTTTCCTGGAACGGAGGCGACGGGAATGTTTCTTCCTCAGAGGTTCGCAATGGATGGTTAATTGATTTCTAAGACGATCTATTCGAACAGTGCCTGGAAATCGAAAGTTGCATTAGGAAACAGTTCATTCGTCTATCATCATTGTATTCGTATTACCACTACTGTAAATCGTTTGTAGTAAGTTCAATCAACGAATGAACCGCGATAAACGACTATACTTGAAATTCCGTTGCTTCGGAGTTTGGCAACCACTGTTTATCAGGCCACGTGGTCCCTCCCGATCGCCCAGGAACTCCTTTCGTGGGAGGCGCGCGGACACGTTCCGCGATCGACGTCGAAAGGATCGACACCGGCATACCTCGAAAGTTATTGTCGATCGAGCCCCGCGGAGGGGATCGATCCTCGTGGACGCGGATCCTTAATGGACATTTAAAGCTGCCCTCTCGAGCCGAAAAGCTGCTCGGGACGGACACGCTCGCTTGCCCCGTAATAATTGACTTGGCAATGCGTATAAACCGCAACACGCCGCGCGGACGGATAATTAAGTAACAGAATTAGGCTTCAGGTGGACGGACGGACGAACGGACGGAGCAGGAAAGAAGATAAAACCGTGAACGGTGCGGCATATGGTATGCTTTTATGCTCGCCTCTCGGCGGTGGCGATGGCGTTCCGTGCGCGTACGAAAAGGCTCGCTCGAAAAATGACGATTCATTCGGGATGCTTGACTTCTGTCATGACCACTACGCTCGCTGGCTCCCTCTTCACCTTCCGTTCTGCTTTGTCCCGGCTCCCTCTTTCCCTCTGTCTCCGTTCTCACCCCGCCGCGCGGGCCGCGTCTGTCTCTGTCAACGCTGCCGGCCGAGACCCGCAGTCGCCCTCGTGTGTTTTTTTCATTATTCGTTGCTCGCGTGGCCGTTCGGCCGCGAAAACACGGCACCACAGCCCGTAACCGCAACTTCCTCGATCCTGCCTTTCCATCGGTCTAATGCCTCTCATTGGTGTTCCAACGATGCGTGATCGCATCGTGCAGCTAACGACGGCGCAAGTTAAAAGGATTCCCGATGACTCCCCGAACCGGTAATGATCGATATCGGGGCCCCGGCGATCGGGATCGCGGATAATGCGGCCGGCACCGCTTTCGACATCGGGGGATTGCGCTGATTTTCGCCCGTCGAAATCGTTCGTTACGTTTGTTTCTTCGTTCCGACGGCTTTCTGGGGCGCGCTCGTCGAATTCGAACATTTCTGTTCTCGGAGGTCATCGCGTATTCGTTGTCTGAATTCGAATCCTCGATCCTTGTTCAATGTTTTTATAATACAGTATGTGTTCGTTAGGTTTGTTTCTTCATTCTGACAGTTTTCTGGGGCACGCTTATCGAATTTGAACATTTCTGTTCGTGAACTGACCTCCGAGGAGGTCATCGCATATTCGTTGTTATCTTAATTCGAATCCTCGATCCTTGTTCAATGTTTTTATAATACAGTATGTGTTAGTTAGGTTTGTTTCTTCATTCTGACGGTTTTCTGGGACACTCGTCGAATTTGAAAATTTAATCTCGGTCATCGCATATTCGTTATCTTAATTCGAATCCTCGATCCTCGTTCAATGTTTTTATGATACAGTATATGAATTCGTCACGTGAAATTTCATTTTATCATTCATTTAGTCTATTGTCTACTTATATCAATAGCTCGCAGCTGTGATTATCGTTCTTCCTATAGTTTCCCCGAAGAGAGAAGAATACAAGAGAACTAACAAGATACAACCGTTCACGAAGTTTCGGTTCGAGGAGCATCGTCATCGCGATGACGAGGCGACGTTTACGAGCGCGTCGCAAATCGGAACCTTCGTCGAATCCTGAATACGACCGGCGGTGGCCGAAGGGCGGAGACACGTCCGCGAATCAACCGCGCCGATGAAATTTCGCAGATTCACTTTCGGGCCAGTTTTCCGATAATTCAATATAATAGAAACGCGGGAGCGCGCTCGCGGCGCGCATGGTAATTGGTGTTAACGAACACGCTCTGTCATTCACGACAGCGAAAATGACTGCGGCCGAGCGGAGTGTTTCCGGCTCACCGGCGAACTTCCGCGGCAGAACAATGGGAGCGCTTAACGCACCGGCGAAAGTCGTTAGTCAGTGTTATATTCCGCGTCGGTATGCGCGCCATGCTGGCCGAATGCGTTAATCTAATTTTCTGGGCATCGATTAACGCTGCCCGGTGAGCACGGCCCGATCCTCGCCGCCCCGGATAAACGATCGCGGATAAATAAAAAGCGGCCGCGTTTAATAAATCGATGGGAATCTCGTTGAATATACGCAGGCCGACTCGGGGACGCCGGCGTAACCAGAAAAGTAATGATTTTATGCAAACAACTAATTGGGAAATATGGAATAATATTTTTCCCGTGCGACGCGTCGCCATTTTCGGGTAATACCGTTCCGAGGCTCGCCTTTTTTTAACACTGTAACTACCGAGCAAACTATTTTATACTTTAAAGAAATTCTAAGAGTGTTCTCTGAAGTTTCACGGTTATATTACTTTCCTTAATAAATTAGGTCTATAGATAAATGATAACGATTTAATAAAAATGATTGTAATTCGAAATTAGGTGGAAAAATCCTTATTCAAAGGTTCGTCCTTTTTAACACTAACTACCGAGCAAACTATTTTATACTTTATATAAATTTTCAGATTGAGTTCTCTGAAGTGTCACGGTTATATTACTTTCTTTAATAAATTAGGTCTATAGATAAATGATAACGATTTAATAAAAATGATTGTAATTACAAAATTAAGTTGAAAAATCCTTATTCAAAGTCTCTTGTATCTTTAATATTTCCATAGCTTATGAAGATTGAATAAGGATTCCATTGAATTTTTAATTGCAATCGCTTTTATTGAATCGTTATCACATTTATCTATAGAACTAATTTATTAAGGGAAGTAATATAAACTTCAGAGAACTCTCAGAATTTATATAAAGTATAAAATAGTTTGCTGGGTAGTTAGTGTTAAAAAGACGAACAAGAGACATAAGACACATTTAACATATCTTTTTAATAATTCTAAACAAAGAAATCTAAAATAATTCTCCAAATTTTACGCTATTTAGTATTCATAGTATTTGCATCAATGAAGAAACACCCTGTCATTGTACAATATTCCTCGTTCCTTTCGTCAACGTATCATCCACCAACTTTCAACCGATAAAACCAAGCCGAATCCTCGCGCTACGCTGTTAAGACAGTGAATGATTCAAAGTGGGGGGTTATAGAGGATCGCTCGGAGCGAGTTAATCAAAATTTCCTGGGAATCGGACTGTACACGGTAACGAGAAAAGTTCGGGACGCCGGTGTCGAATTGGACGCCCATCTGCGTCGTTGTTCGCCCGCTTTCCCAAATTATCCTCGCGGCGAGGAATTTATAAGGTGGGAAGCACCAGCCAGCCGTTCACCGGCTTCGTTTGCACGCGTTGCCCGGCTCGGCGGGGGTGCCCGGATTCCTTTTGCCTCCTCCATTCCTTAACGCGCCGGCTCGAAAGCGGATCGTGAACAAATTGGCGCTACCGAAAACCGTTCAACGATGTGGCGGGTCTCTACACGTACGCGGTCGCCTCGATCATCGGCGGTCGAACGAAACTATTGAAATCTTCAATCAATCGCTCCAGAATTCATTAAAATTCTTCGATTCACTGTTACCGAAAGAGTTAAAATTGTGACGAATAGATTCCCTGGGAGTATTGGAACAGGTGAAATTGAAACTTTCAGCCGTTCGATGACAGAATTTTTCTTCTTTATTTGTTCTGCCTTCGACGCGTTAAATCTTTGCACTCGAGAGGTGACTCTCGGGCACCACCTGATTTGATGAAGTAAAACTATAAAATTTGATATTTAATATTTACTTGTGATTTCTCTTTGAGTTAATTTCAAAAGATATCATCTTCGTCTAGTTAGAAAATGTTAAGTATTTCTGACGAAATACTTCCGAGTGCAAAAGGTTAAATAATGAGAATTGACATTCTTATTTGACACATCTCTATTAACCCTTTGAACTCTGTAGGCTCCAATATTGCACCAGGAATAATATTAGATATTTTAATGAATTTTAAAGAAACCAATTATTCGATTTTTGACACATCCAAATTTTGTACTAGCAAGGAAAACAAAAGATCGAAGAAATGTTATAGCATTTATAATCTTCGCTAGGAATACTATAAAAATTAGTTGCAGTTGCTGATACATTACAAAACAACTTGGAGTGGATTAATAAAATCATATCCGGTGAAAAGGTATCATGATTCTTTAGAATTTTCGTTAACCCCTATAATATCGAGTCAGACTCGCGATGATTTTCAACGGAATTCGATCAATCCAACCGATATTTATTTATTTTCAATAGAAATGAAATGTTACTTGTCTATTACCAACCTTCAATTTATGGAGTAAACGTAGACACAGAATAAGCATGAAACCCTCTTCCTTTTCTACTAAATTATTAATTAGTTTTATCAAGCACAGTCGTGAAAGAAATCATAGAACAAGAAGTTAATGAAAACTCTGCTACAATCTACACTCAGATTTTAACACTAGAACTACCAAGCAGTCAAATTGACTTTCTTAATCGCGCGTAAAACGTAGAACACCGTTCTACATGTAATTTCCATCAGAAAAGACATGATTCGGAAGGTAAATGTTGGACGAATAACTGTTATTTACGAGCATTAACTGTTTCATTCGATTCTGCTCGCGCTCTCGGGCCACAGTGTGGTCTAGCGACGATGAAAGGAGCCACGGGCGGTGCCCGGGGGAAGGAGAAGAAAAAAAATGAGACAATGTCCCCGAAAATTGGACGAAATTAGTGAAAATCCTCGTGGTTATATAGAAGCTGGCCCCCGGGTCGGGATCCAATTACACGTGGCTCCATTCACGTGGATCCTTCGGGCTGCCCTGTGGGCAAGTCGTCTCCCGAAATCTCTTTTTAATGGCCGAGCGGTCCGCGATCGACCCGCTCTCCCCGATCCCGTGATCCCTTCGCCACGGACGCGCTACGTCATATCCGGTCATCGGAGAATTCAAATGATTTCGCACGAATATCCGCGTCGATTCGCGTTCCTCCATAATTATCCATAGACTGGAGCCCGTATTATTCGATTTAATTGACTGTTACTCCAGATAAACGGAGATCCAAGGAGAAACTCGGCGAGGCGCGCCTGTAAAAATTCAATCGTACCTCGAGACGCGATCTGGGAGTCCGAGTGTACCTCATTAATTCAAATCGAAAGTGCAGAAAATCCTTGGATGCAGGAAGAGAAACCGAAAGGATGCGCGCGAATAATCGTCCGGAAAGAATTGAATTCGCGGGTAGCTAATACTCCGAGCGACCGAGACGCGGAAGACAGTGATCCAGATTGATCGTGGTCCCGGTGCAGTTCAGAGATTTACCAAAGACCGAAGTGAAAGCCGCGGAAATCCCGTTTCGCGTGTAACTCGTTCGATTCGCATAGAAAGCGATCGAACGCGCGAAATAGAGGAACATCGGGCCGATCGGTCGCGTTTCTAATGGGAAAACCTCCCGGTGGCGAAACGGCGCGTTTAAAAATCGATTTGCGGCCCGGCGAGCCTGTGATTTCAGTCGATAAATTAACGGACCGCTGTCAGAGCGGAGCCGGTGATTACCGCGGAGCATTCGGTGCGCGCCGCACTTTACCAATTTCCTCGATTACCGGCATGAAAAGCCCTTTAAGTGGCCGCCCGTCGGCCTAACCGGAAGATCCTCGCCTCGCCTACGAACCCCCGTCGAATCGGCCGCGTTGTCGTCCTCGATTTTTCTCGTTCTTCCGTTAGGCATCCCGAAAACAGTAATTTAGCTGACGAAACGTTTTCCGGAGCAGCCTGCGGAGAATCTTTGGACAGGTGTAACGTTTTTCGACCTGTATAGGCAGCTCATGGGACCTCTGCAACACGTCCTTGAAATGAAGAACATTCTTGGGAATCTGGGAATAATTTATTTATTTAGTATACCTTCAACCCTTTGGTACACAAAAAACAAGCTACAAAGAGACAGATTATACAGGAAAGTCGTAGGCCAGAAATCGCATGGTATTTCTAAAAGTAAGGGAGGAAGAAAAATTGAGAGAACAGTAAAATCTATTGACATTAATAAAAATTCTATTTACTTAACGTTTCCAATTAATGTTTAACCCTTAGCACTCCACATAGTTTTGTGATATGTCAGCAATTTTGATAGTAGTCCTACTGAAAATTAACAATGTTACAACATTTCTTAGACTTTTAATTCCCTTCTCAGTACAAACTTCGTATATTTGGAAGATCTAATAATCTTAAGGTAGTTTTCTTAAAATACATTGAAATATTTAATATTAGAACTGGTGCAATATTGGAGCCTACAAAGTTCAAAGGGTTAACCCTTAGCTGTACTCTTCGAAGTACAAGACTTGCAACATACGAAGCTAAATTATACACGAACGCTTAGACAATAGAAAAATAGGAAACTATACTAATTAATCATTTGTTTGCAACGTGGTATTCCAAACATGGAAATTTCCTCCCGCCAAAATGTCTCGTCCACAAAGGGCTCATTCCAAATAGTTCCGATAAACGTACTTCCCGCTCACAACTGATTGAAAACACCATAGCCCCCCCGAACCGTCGAAAGCCGATTCCGTTTTTACCAGTCCGTTGTCACGGACGCAACACGAGCGAACGCGACACGGCATTCGTCAGGAAGCCAACAACCGTGTTACGCAGGGGTTACTTTCGAATCCGCGCGAGCACAACCTCCACATTGTCTCTGCGAGTGGAAACAAGTTTCACCTGGATACGCGATTCCGCACGCCACCCATTTAGCGTTATTACGCGACACGTCATATTTCAGAACAATCCGCGGCCGATTCTTATCGGTCTAACTCCGTGCTCCGCCGTCGCGTTCCCTCGGAACGAATAAAAATTGAATCGGAAAGAGAAAATCCGCGGGGGAACGACACGCCGGACAATTTCGAACGAGAACGCCAGCTGGAAGGAGAGAGAGAGAAAAAACGCGGAGGGAAAGAGGGAAGGAAGAAAGAAAGCGGCGCGGTAAATCCGTGAAAATCGAATTAACCGTACGCAATTACGAATAACAAATCCGTGGAGGGCGTTAATGAGCGTCACCGGAAACGCGCGCGTACACGGGATCCGGCGAGGGGAAGGGACACAGGGAGAGGGGCAGCGGGAAAGGGGCGGTCTCTCCTACTGTCAGCGGTACGCAGCTTCCGGTTCGCTTGGGGGCAGACCGCGAAGGGGACAGAATGCGCACCGGTGGTGCACGGCCGCGATAAAATCGTCTAATTGTTTCGCTAAGCGTATGTGAATATGTCCAACACGCGCGCACGCTCCCGACACGCACAGAAAGGCAACGTCGTTTCGTGCGGCACGTACCGCGGCAACGTATTTTTCTCGCCCGTTCTTTTCCATTTTTTCTACGGCCAGCGCGCCGTCCTCTCCTCCCCGTCCCGCCGCCGCCGTCCACGTTTCTCGCATTCGACGCAACAAAAGAATCGCAGCCACGCGGTGTCACGCGGTGAGCAATCGCTCGGCAGGGCGAAATAGGTGTAGTATTGGATGTCTTGACGCGTTCGATGCCGTGGGGCCAACGGTGACCCCGAAATAAATCGGATTACTATGGTTTGTTCGATTATACGTTGATTATTTGAAAACGTTTTTGTATTTTAAATCATACTATGTAACGTGACATTCGGATGAACTTGTAATAATAATGCAATTCAATGATGTGATTTTATATTATATATTTTCTGTTTTGGGTATTTTGTTGTATGATCGCGAGGTGTTCAATGTGTTAACGCGTTTTCTTCAATCCAGTAAATCTAAACGAAGTATTAGAAAAATGAAACTGAAACGAGTCATTGAGTTCATAAATGTAACGTCGTAGTTTATAATTTATGATAATGATATCTATAGGATTCATTTCAGTTTCATTGTGTAAAATATAAGATTTCGGTCGTCGCAAATATGAGTGGCAGCGAACGTGTTAATCGCTTTCTATGGTGAAATGGAAAATATTTGATTGTAGAGTGAATTTTAGTTTTTATGTTCGATTAAGGTGTGGTAATAAGGGATATAAAGTTGTAAGGTAACGGAGAACTAATATGTAAGGGCTTCTAATGTGGAGAACGATATTTTGAAAGATAAGGTTGATGTGGCAGTTACCACATCATGGGAAACGGTTTATTGGTAATAGAAAATAGTTTCTAATATAGAACACATACTTGGGTGTGTTCGTTGTTAGTGTTATATATAGTTCTGTTATATTTCCACTTTCCACTTTACAAACTTTTGCATTGTTATCGATCAGAACGTTCACGAAACTCTTCGCGTTTCTACTCGGGTCCCACTAAAAAAATGCGTATCACTCATTTAAACAAGCCTCTGAAATCAGGTGTTCCACGGTGCCGTTACCCTAATAGCCTAACGAATCAGTGAAAACGTAATAATACATCGACATCGATTTATTATTCCTTATTCACCCGATCGCTCATCGACAAACAGCCTCGCAATCTTCGAAATACCCTCAATTACCCTCGGCGGTCTCGTTAATTCCATTCGCCCAGGTGTTCGACGCAAAAACTGAAAAACCCCGGTGCACGCCGGAGACACGTTCGAATTTGGAACGAACCTGATCGGACGAAAACGAATTTAATTTCCACATCTAATAAATTTCCCGGGACGCGCGAGCGAGCGGGGCGCGAGAAATCGCCGGCTTCCGCGGCGGTTCCCGCTGCCGCCGCGTTCCGCGGCGGAATTAGCTCGCTCCGTGGACCGTAATGTGTATCGCAATTAACCGGGCAACTATGTAACGCGCCGCTCGCAGATAAGCCGACCTTTCTGCACGGCAACGCGTTTCGCCGAGGGGAATTTACAAAACGCGTGCGTGGCCCCGGCGTCGCGTCGCTCCACTTCCCTCTTCCCCCGCCGTTAATGAAGATAATTGCGATTTTTATATCAGATCACGCGGCCAGATACGTCGAACCCGGGGGCCCCCGGTAAGTTTCTGGCAGCGGCGGTATGCGAATTCCCGATTGAAACGTTTCCCGGGGCTGTTCGGCTACGATCAACGCGGCCTGATAAGCGGGACGGTTTCTGTTGTTGCAAACCGCCGGCGGATAGATACAAACCGGAGATCGCCGGGTTAATTACGGTAAATCGGACGTTATTAATCAAGCCGGAGCAGTCGCCGCTGCTCTCCTGAACAGGAAAATAATCAGGATTTATAACGAGCGCCGCGCAACAAAGTGTGAAGTTCGGTAAGAATCGGCGTGCACCGAGAGTTACATATGTAACGCCGGCAACGCTTGGAAAAATCGGGTTCCAGGTCGGTCTCGGAGGGTTTCTCCGGTTTCGACGGACAGGTTCCTGCGTGTCGCTCTCGTGGAAAACGAGTCGGAGCTCCTCCGATGGACGGATCAGATAGGCCGCGGAGGAAAGGCAGAGGAAGGGCTACGAACATAATTAGAAGTTGTACCACCTTCGTGGCCGAGATAAGCCGGGGTCATTATTTCCGTGTTTAGATAGGCGATGCTGGATGGATGTTGCCCGTGGGATCGTCGCTCCACGGGACGCGAGGTAAATAGTTTTGTTGTCTAGCTGAAGGGAGAGTCCTTTGAACGCCGATTTCCCGGGCAAATTGCGGCCGGTCTTTTCGTAACACGCTCTTGACGCAACGTACAACGAATCGAGAGCTTTGAAATCCGTAACTACTGATGAATAATTTGATTAATTTAATGGTGTAATGAATATAGTACTAATCCAGTACTGAAGACCTAGTATTTAATAGTATAAAGGTTAACATGCTGACTGCCACGAGAAACTTCAGTATGTATGTATTCCTTTGTAGCAAAGATAAAAGGAACGATTACTTCTTTTTGGTATTGTGATCATTAGGTTATATTATCTATTTGTTTATTGGACATTGTCATTCGTCGTTCGTCTGACAAATTACAATTGCTTCCAAGTAATTCGGAAGCTCCGGTCATCGGTGACCGTGGCAGCTACAACCTCTTCTATTATCTTCAATTGAACTCGTTCAACTGATTTGGTTAAAAACTTTCCAATTACGAAACCAAGAAATATTTGACGAATTGCTAATACCCCACTGCAAGACTTACTGGAAAACAAAATAAAAGACAAACAAAATGAAAGGCAATTCCTAAGCGAACAGTGGGAAATCTCATTCGGTTGGCCAAGTGTTGACGCGCGTTGAAGATCGACCGTACGTCTATCGTAATTGAAATATTCCCAACAGAACAGAAGAAAGACGACCGAAGTGCGGAGGATAAGTAGAAAACAAAAGTGCCGCAGTTCCGCCAGAGGGAGGGGCGAGACGAAGGTCCGCGAGTTAGACGCGTTATTATCCCGACGATTGTTCCCCGGAACGATATTGCGCGTTCGTAGAAATCCAGGACCGCGATACGCCGCGATACCGATCATTTCGATGATCCCTTTTATTTCTATCTAGAAGCGGGATCGAGCGATTTGATTGCATCGGGCCTCGGTTCCCATGCCGAGCGAGGATGCAGAGGCGGCGTGGGTTATTATAAAAATTAAACGACGTTCATGCGATTGATTATCGAAATTACATATCATCGCGCTCGTAGATCTCCCGGCGGAACGCTCGTCCACGACGACAACGGTATACATGCTAGAGGATGGCGAAAAAAACGAAGAGAAGAGGAGGAAGAGGAGGAGGAGAGGGGGTGGAGGGAGATACGCGAGCGGAGATCGTAATTGTACGCGACTGCGCACGGACAGGGCCCAGAGATACGGCTCCGTCCCACCCCGACACGGCCGTGTGGCGATCGTCCAGCTCTCGGGGTCCTTAATAAGTCGTTTTCGAGAGATAATCCGCTGGCGGGTGTGTCATTTCATTTCTTGTAATTTCGTCCTGGTCGCGCCGCGGAATGCCGCGCAGATGAACACCCTCGACACTGCGTGCCTAACCGTGTGCCTAACACACGCCTAGACGCGAATACGTATTCGCGACGATCGCCTCTATTTCTATTCCGACCCGTCCACCGTTTCTCTCTCTGCGGCAGCGTCTCTCAAAGTTCCTGCGAATCTGTTGTATAGATTTCTCGGGAGCTTCGGTTAAGAAGATTCTGAGATCTTAGCTGAGAACTTGGGATATGAGTTTCAGCGTGAAGATACCGAGTCAAGAAACAAGCTTTCTCTTAAAAGTTGAGTTGTAGATGAATGAATAGATTGATTCTAAGTGAGTCTTGGTATTATCGTAATAAGACACGAGATCGATGATACTTCCATCTCTTTGGAATGATCGATTCTGATATCTGCTAGTCGATTAGAGGATCTAATCTACCGAAAGTCTAAGGTACCAGGAAGTCAAGGTGTCCCAGTCAAGAAACAAGCTTTCTCTTTATAAACGTTGAGTTGTAGATAAATGAATCGATTCGAAGTAAGTCTTGGGATTATCGTAATAAGACACGAGATCGATGATACTTCCATCTCTTTGGACTGATCGATTCCGATATCTATTAGTCGATTAGATCCTCTAATCTACCGAGAGTCTAAGGTACCAGGAAGTCAAGGTGTCCCAGTCAAGAAACAAGCATTCTCTTTATGAAAGCTGACGAGTTGTAGATAAATGAATCGATTCAAGGTGAGTCTTGGGATTATCGTAATAAAACACGAGATCGATGGTACTTCTATTTCTTTGGAATGATCGATTCTGATATCTACTAGTCGATTAGATCCCCTAATCTAAGTCCAAGGTACCAGGAAGTCAAGGTGTCCCAGCTTCTCCCCGAACCCGCGCAGGATTGAGAAACGCTGCTCTAGGATGCTTTTTCCTCTTCCCTCGCCCCGGGCGACGAGATTACACTCATTCAGAGATTTCGGCCGGTCCGTTTCTCGGTCCTTCTTCCCCGGTCCGTTTTTCTCCTTGTCCAGTCAATGGACCGTGGCTCCTCGGCCGGAGTTTCCGTCGCGTCGCGTCGCCGCGGCGATCGAAGGCATCGCTCGTGCCCCCGGGGAGTCTTTCATTCACTCGGTGAAACACCGGGACCTCGTCCAGCGAGAGCCTGCCCGAGGAATAGAGAAGAGGGGAACCTCGGCCACCGTTGCATCCACGAAAATTAGCCCGTGTACCTGTCTCGGCCGGTCCAGACGGCTGTCCCCTCGCGTGGGACGATTCCTCGGAGGGCTTACCTGTGGCGCCAAGCGATTCCGTCCCCGGGGAAGGATCCCTTAATTGACGCGACACATCCGAACAGAACGCCCGAACTGTTGTGACGAGTCCCGGTCCCGCCTCTAACTGATCGTAAACCCCGTTGGACCGCGTGTAAAACGACCGGTGAATCCCGACACCGGAATCGATTAAGTTGTTCGCTCCGCGGGCATTGAGCGTCGCATGCCCACGGAGCAGCGAACGATTTTTTCGAAATCCTCAGGATAAGTGGAACGAGCCGGGGCTCGAGTCGAGGCGGTTGGTAATTGTCGTCTATGAACGATATCCGAGTAACGGGAATCGAAGTTTGGAGAGGATCGGGAGGATCGTGGATTTCGATGATCTAGGCAATGGGAGACAGTTTATAGGAATGTTTAACACATTGACGAGTTATCGTGTTTGCACTTGCATTGGCTGTTTCAATTTTTGAAACACAGGGCAATATAGAACGTTGCAAGCGAAATGTTCGAAATTATATTTCAATTCGTTATATGTAAATAAAGTGTATTGAAGTTTATTTGGATTGTTTCTCTTTCATATTTAATTACGAAATAACAACCGGTGACATGTTGATACTGGAACTACTAGATGGGTCAGACTGACCCATTCCTGATTTCTTTTAATTATTGGAAAGGCAGATACTCGTTTCAGGAATTTTCGCGGAAACTGATTTAGTAAAACCTAATTGATGTATGAGCTAATTGAAATCTTAACCCTTTGCGGACGAATGTCGACATTTCGGATGAAAGTTTTGTGTTTGGAAGATTAATTCGCAGATGATTTAATTATTCGAACAGCATGAGATCAGCACGTTTCCCTTTCTTCTATTATATAAACAAATGATGTATAATTTCATTTCATCTGGTGAAGGTTTTGTATGTTTCCAAGAACCTTCGTCCGCAGAGTTAATAAATCTTAATCGGTAGTTCCAGCGTTAACAGTTCGCGGATAAATGGCATTCCGGCGAGATGAAATGTTTACGTTTGGAAGGCTAAGTCGCGAACAAATGATTCAATTATTCAACCAGCAGGTTTCCGTTTCTTCTATCAATTAAGCAATTGATATATAATTCAGCTTCGTCTGCCGTAGATCGCGTACATTCCAAAGAATCCTCTCCACTCAGTATTACACAGCAAAAATCTCTTACCCCGTATCTCGCGCCGGCTTCGTTTGCAATCCTCGTCGCAAACACCCAACATCTGCTCTCCTCCGACACGGCGAAACGCGAAGAGCCTCGGAACTCACGTCGCACGCTAAACGCTACAATCAATCTTTACATACCCACCCCTCAATTCGCATCCGCGATGTGTGCCAACCTAAACTACCCTTTACGATCCTCCTCGCGCAGCTTCTAATTACCCCCGAAAGCCACGGAACGCGGACGGGCCGTTCGTACGTCGATCGAACGAACATCCATTACTCCGGTGCTTTGCTCTCGGATAATAACATGTCGTACCGGAGGATGAATCGCGGCCGGTCGGCTTTATCCGACCGCTTTCGCGGGTCCTGGCCGAAGGTAGATAAAGTATATGTAACCGCGCGCGATGGGGAGGAAGGGGCGATACGCTGACGTGCGCGCGGGGGAGGGTGGAGGGGACCGATTCAAATTAAATGCCGTTGAAACAAAAAATGATCGCGTAATGACAGCACGCCGGGGCCCTCCACCGGTGGCTCCACGGCTATCTTTGAGCAGCGCGCGGACGGGAGAGGAAGGGGGACCGTGTGATTACCCATCGACCAATAGCCGTGCTCAGAGCGGCCATCATGGTCCAGGGAAGAGACGTGCAATCACGCGGTGAATCCCAGCGTCTTCCTCGCGAGCAATGGGATGGGTCTCGTCTCCCGGAGGCACGCGTGAACCTCCTTCGATCTGCCCGGCCAACGATGGATCCTGCTCGGCTCCTATATCCACTTCTCTATTGTTCCGATCTAGCTTGGGGCGGATCGAGGATGCACGCGGCTCGGAGTTTCGGACCGACGATGGGAATTATAAGTCTCATTGAATTGGCGAGCTTCGGTTACTCGGAATAATCGGGTTCGAGCCGCGGCCGCGGAGGATGGAGTTTCGTTTTAAGCGTGAAGATTGTGTAACGGAGGAATCGGCAGGAGAGACCAGTGTGTAATAGAGGAATTTGTTTTAATTGAATACGTGTACACCGTGGAATCGATTTGCTTCGTCTCCGTGTAAATGGAGTCTGGGATGCGAGGGGAGGAACGTTGGAGGGAAAAGCTGGTGGAAGTTTGGAGATGCGTAGTTATTGCTATGTATTGAACTATGTTTTAGAAATCATAGTCATTTCACGTAGTAAACAGAAGGAATAATGATAATGACGTTTCAGAATGCATTTGGTGTTACTAAATCCAGATTGTATATAAAAACTGCCAAGTAAATAGTGCTCTAATTTACCGAGTGGAAAGGGTACTGTAAAGA
Organism: Nomia melanderi; assembly: GCF_051020985.1. NCBI lineage: Eukaryota > Metazoa > Arthropoda > Insecta > Hymenoptera > Halictidae > Nomia > Nomia melanderi. The sequence goes on from NC_135009.1 coordinate 12,469,610, forward strand.
GGTATTAGCTAGAAATAATTCGATAGAAATAAGTTCTCCAGTTTCGAAGTTTAGACTTAGCAGAATCGATCCGTTAAAGGACGAGGATTAGAATCGTCGAAACGTATTAGAAATAGTCGGAGGAACGTTCATCGCGCGACGCAACGAAAAATCGAGGCGTTGCGATCGGCGGGATCGTTGCGACGCACGGTAGAACGGAATCGAGGTTCGAAAGGCGACGACGCCGACGTTCGGCAAGGTGTAACGCGGTTGCGCAAAAGTAAAACTAGATAATGGCCGCTTTCACGTACCGTAGCCTCGCGCGGTGCTTCGGCGAACGTATGTAATTTAACAAGTACGCGTTATCCGACAGTCATCGTTGATGAGCAGTGAGCCCTATAACGTTAATTATTTTCACGGTTCTCAACTCGTCTTTTAGTGCCTCCCCTAACAGGCAACGGTACCCATCGGAGCCCATTCGACGCCGGTAATTAGCTTCGCCCGGGGAATATGTGTTGAAAACGGCTCGCAATAGAGAGACCGCTCTAAACGACGCGGAATCCGGGAAAGTCTGAACGCTGACGGAATCGTTATAAAAATCCACCAGGTAACCTCTTCCTCTACATTCGCGGCAGCGTCATTCGAAGTTGCGGTAAAGATATCTCGGAAGCCATAGGAACATCTGAATATTATCTGCGATCGTTTCGACGTCTAAACGGGATACTATGGTTCCGATACCGATAAACGATCTTCAATCCGGCGAACGTGGTAAATATTTATGTAGGATTCCATTTTTCCCAGCCAATTATTTGGCCGAGCTTCGGAGAGCACAGCAGCGAAAAAGAAGAGCACGAGATAAGCCGGATAGTTAACAGCGTTCTACCACGGCGAAGAATAACGGCCGATACGAAATAAATCCGCGCGATTCCTTTGATACGGGGAAGATTTATAGTCACTGTTCAGCGCGGTGTGCCGCGCCGTCCCTCAATTACCCGGGACTCGATGAAAACGCAACAGCGTCTCAATCGGGAACAATTAAACCTAATGAATTCCAAAAGTTACATGCTTGTAACTCCCGGCATTTGCATGATACATCGTGGCAAACCGTGTTGCTCGTCCACCGAGAACCGGCAATTTACGAGCGCGCATTTTTCTCTTAACGATAACACTTACGGGGCCGTGTGTAATTGCATCCTGTGCGCTTAAGGCCTGTCCACAGGCGCGGAGAATTGGTAGGAAGAGCGTGCGAGAAGGTGATCGCCGGAATCGACGGATCTCTGCTTTCGTGACGCGCAGCTGGAACGCAAAAATTTTCAAATCACGTCTTCTATCGATCCACGTTTGCGTTTTGAACCGAGTCTAACCAAAATCAAGTGAATCGGATCATAGTGGTTTTACAGGAAGATTATAATTAAACAATTCGTAAGTATTCGTTGAAATCCTTGCAATGGTTGATTAATTTCATGCTAGAATTCGTTATTCATTAGAATAACGGTGTACACGAAGCGTTTATTACTTCTTTTGTTTTGAATTTTCGATGTTTTCTCCTTAAATTCGATGATCTGGACCACAGTGGCGGCGGTCGATGATTTTTCGTCGGATATCGCGTTTCGCCCGGCCATTCGGCCGCGGATCGCGCGCACCGTCCCTCCGTAATTCCCCGTCCGCCCTGTTCTATCGTCGAATCATCGCCGACGATTTCACTCGGCGGCGCTCGTGTGAAACGCGGATAATGACGAGCAACGTCGAAGCAGCCGGGATAGCCGGCGCTTAATAACTCGTTAATTATCGTTTTAGGAAATCCGCGGCGGCGCGCACCATCGCCGCGCGCGGCCGTCCAATTACTTTTACGTAACTCCCGCGCGTTCATTTCTCCGCTCTCGGTCGCGGTAATTGGTTTAATTGCGTTTCGCAAACGAGAAAAAAAAGGAAACCGGCCTGGAGAGGATTAGAAAGACTGCTGCCGGAACAACGGGCCCGGCAAAGAAGAGGCTCGGCTCTCGTTATCGCGGAGGTGTCTTCGGGAAGACACCCATTCGCGGACCCGGCGCCGGGGAAAAAACGCTCGCGCGGATATGCGTGCTTGGTTTTTCTTTGAAGTGGCTTGTCGCCGCGAATAAAGGGAAACGAGGTGAAAAGTGTGGGCGGGTGGAGGCGGGGCGGGGAGCAGAAAGAGAAAAGGGAAGCGGAGGGTGGTGCGGGGAGGAGAGACAAAGGCGAACGAAAAACAAGAACGAGAGAGAACAGCGGCAAAGGGTAAGGAACAAAGAGAACGGAGAGCAAGCGAGGAAAAGAGAGAGAACCGAGCAGCAGAGAGACAAAGAGAGGGTGATTGTGGGCAGAGCGGGGAAGAGAGAGAGCGCGATTCGTCGAAAACTCGATTTCAAAAAGATCGCGTTCCGCTTCCGCTAAAAATTAGTCCGACCGCGATTATTTACAAATCGAGCGGAGTTCGCCGGAAAAACTTTCTCCCCGGAGCGGTTTGATTTCACCGCGATAAAAAAAATATAAAAGAGGAGCGTATTAGGTATGTACGAAACACCGGTGTATTGTTGCGAGCAGAACGAGCGGAAAAGTAAGCGCGCGTTCGCGCACCGCTCGGTGTATGAAATTTCATATCTTTCCTTCTATTTTCTGTTGTTGTTGTTGTTGTTTGTTTGTTTGTTTGTTTCGCTGCGTAGGATGCGCTCGAGGCGAGTCGAGCCGAGAAACGAACGCGAACCCTTTTACAGCAATTAAGAAGGCGCGCGGCGTTTTGATCGCGATTCGCGGCCGACCTCCTTCCTCGACCGCCTGCGTATCACGCGATTTCCACGCCGGCTCCCGCGTACGCTTATAAAACTTTGTTGCGTCCCAGTATTTTTTTTGCTCCTCCCGGTGGAACGCACTCGCCGCTTCCTGCGGCGAGATTCGTATCACGCTTTAAGGTTATCATTAAAACCGCAGTCCTTGGGGGCATCTTCTGTCCCCGAGGAGTCATGGTTAATCGTTCGCAATCGCGCTTCTTCGCGCTGTCATCTGTCCACCGGGAAGTTAACACGTTCACGGCCACGGTGGTTACCGATCGTTACCGTGGAAATCGCTTGAAAGTAATTACAAGAGAAAAACCAGCGTCGAATGGATGCATTCGGTTACACAGGTTGCTGAATAATAGCGTAAGCGCTACGACACCAAATCATTAATAATTCGATAACATTTAGGAAACGATAAATAATATTATACAACGCTTAAAATCTTCGTGGCGACTAATATGTTAATGCTCGAACTACCGGGCGAGTCGAAATGACCCGGAATTATTTCGCAGTTGAAACCACGAATGTTTTCGCAAGAAATTACAAAGCAACCTGATATTCATGCACGGGAGTAATCGTACCGTCTGGAAATCTCGAGAAACGTACGGTTCGAATTTTTCCAGGACGTTGTAAAGAAGTCACTCTAATAGTTAGCCGGCGTTAATCGGTTCGGGGAATCGCGCGGAATCGAAACCTCGCCGACGAAAGTGTTTCGATCGCCATGGTTCGCGGGACGTGAAAGCACTCGCCGGCGTTTCAATTTGGCACCGAAACCTTCTACAAATCGCCGCGTTTTGCATCGAAGACAACAAGCGGCGGCGTTCCAATTTGAAAACCAAAACACCGTGCAAATTGCTGCGTTTCGCGCGGAGCGACTTTGACGCGGAACGTTACCGCCGGCATGCAATTTAGGAGCGCGCAAGCCGGCCCCGCGCAACGATGGAAAGTTTCGACGACGATCGCGATCGTCCGTGGAATTTTATTCCCGCTGGAAGGAAAATAGAAACTTCCGCGATAATTCGCGGTAATTGGCCACGCGGAGTCGCGGCAGACAGAAAATCCGGCGGCGCGTTTCGCGGCTCGCCGCGGAGCAACACACGTCAACCACCGGGCAGCCGGCCGCTGTAACGGCATTGTTTCGTAGTTCTTTTTTTTTTCATAACTCATCCGCGATCCATATTCATGACGCTGGAAAGAGAAAGAAAGACAGAGAGAGAGAGAGAGAGAGAGGGAGAGGGAGAGAGTAGGAAGACGGAATACGAGCAAGAAAATGAAACAACGAATTAGCAACGGCGAACCGTGTCGGAGAAACACGGCCCGAAGCTGCTCGCAGATACGATCTCGCGTATTTAGCAACAAAATCGCGGACGATGCGAAATGTTTTTTCACGAGCGCCGTAGCACATAATGAAGCATGGTTTTGCTTCCTGAGATCACGCTAATTCGACGCCGTTACCGGCGCACGTTTCGTTGTTAGACGAAATTGCCACGGGTGGAAGCCGGTCGCGGACGCGCGCGATTCAATCCGCAATCGCGCGTTCACCTAACCATGAACGCATGAAAGTTTCGATAACGCGCCGGATTGGGGAACGCTTGTAATAAAAATCGCCGTTCCGCGGATGTCACGGAAACGAGCCGCGATTACGCGGTGCCAGCGATTTCTGTTTTGGGAAATATTCTCGTCCTACTTAACCTCTTCAGCTGGAATGACGAGTCTCACTGGGGATTTCACAAATTATTTTACAAATATGCTTCTTATTTTCATATACAAATTGAATTGAGGCTATGATACGTCGATTCTCTTTGGAATAGCTGTCCACGGGGTTGCGACGAAATTGAACAGCGTGAAATATTCGATTCAGAATAAATCGTAAATCCTAAAACACTTGTGAGCCTGGGACACTGCATTTATGTAATTATTCCAAGAGATTTTCAATGTTTCTTGGACGCAATAAACGATCGATCCCAAATGTGTAATCAAATATGTCAACGTTCACTCTACATATATTACATTATCATTGCATCCTATTTGTATTCCTATTTCCTTTATCCTTATTCTATTTACATCACTGTCTCAACTAAACGAAGAAATGTTGCCTATTCCCATTCTTTTTCTTTAATAATACATTGCACAAAAATGACGTAAGAGTCTAAGTAACATATACGTCGATTTTATGTAGGATTCCTGACCCGAGCAAGTTAAAACAAATGATTTAAAGAGAAACTGCCTCTCCGCGCACGATTTTAAAACTAAAAGTGTGCTTCAATGAGTTAACCCTTTGCACTCGAAACTTTTTCTCATTGGTATTACCAACAATTCCAAGCAATCTTAATAGAAATAGCATATTAACATATAACTAAACCATACGCGTATGAAAAGAAAAGCCATAGTTCATTGTTTTTTGTCGATTATAGATATAAATGTTATAACATATTTAATAATAAATTTTCACGGTTTATAATGATAAATTTTGAATGGCTCCGGAACCCTCGAGTGCAAAGGGTTAATATTCCTTCTAAACTCAGTAATTCCACGCGATCATTTCGATACCGCGTGGAAAGAAGAGACTTATCACTGTCCCGGAATAAACACACAATATATTTTTTTTCATCCGGTTCTTGACTCCCATCCGGCCGAGAATCAAGCCCGAAGGGCCGGGAAGCCAAGGTAGCGGAAGTTCGGCGACGTTTCGCCCGGTGGTCGGACAATGCAGCGGCGAAGGAAGTAATTCGCGGAGGACTTAGCTCAGACCCGGCTTGTTCGCCCCGGCGTGCTACGTGCGTAGGAGCATTGTCTTGACAACTTAGCGGTTATTTTACACGCTGTTAGCTCGGTAAGCTAGCCACGAGTTTACCGCTGTTTCTATGCTAATGAGCCACGCCAAGACGGACGAAGTAAGGCTGGAACGCGCGGCCGGCGACGGGGACGGCCAAGTCTTAGGAGCGCAGCTCTCCTCGCCTCTCGAACACCGAGAGTTGTTAATACGGAAACTACCGGCGAAACTTTAGCCAAAGGGAATATACCGGGGAAATGTATGTGTGCGTAGAACTTGGCCCCGCGGGCGAAGTCTCGCCCGTTTTCCCGGCGACCGAGGAGAATTCGGGTTAAGAAGGGAATTTAGTAATGGATTTCACCTCCCAGCGAAAGAAAATTACGGAAGTACACTCTTGCAATCGATTCCATACGAAACACCGCGAAATTTAGGCTCTCGACGGAGGAATCGGGTTCAAGGAGCACTCGGAATTCGTTTAGATCGTGGGAAATTTCTCGCATCAGATTCTGCTTGGAATTATCGAAACTGGGTGGCTCTGATAGTCATCCAAGATTCGCGTCTGTACACTTTCACTGCCGTGTCACTGGAAATGGTGACATCATTTCTTAAACTACTAGTTTGATGTCGAACGAATCAAATTTTGTCGAATGTACGAGGTACAAGGAAGATCGTTACGAATCTTGACTTTAGTTTCTACTTCACCAAGAAGACTGTTCGGCTTGCATGTATTTTCAGTGTTCACTTGCCAGTGAGTGTTCGATTCCGATTCGAGAGTACCGACAACCAGAACGTCCAATAGAGGAAACACTGACCAAAGGATCACAGAAGGCTCGCATACGTCACGATTCCGCGCGTCGACCAAGCGAGCGCTCCTTTTGCGAGCCACAGCAGAAAACTACAAACAAGTTTCTATATTAGTTTACTCGGCCGAGATTGCGTGGCTCGCCCTTGCGAGCGCAGGCATGGCATACCTATAAGGTCCGCGCATTCTCGTCCAGCACAAAGGCAAGTTTAATTGCCACGATAATATACGCGCGAGCCGTTCGAATCTGACCGGGCAATCGTTAACTCCCGCGCCCTTTCGTCCCCCACTCCCGAACAAACTATTACACCGTTTCACTGGGAAATACGGCTAATGCTATATACTTACACACAACAACCAAGTGTTACAAACATACACATTGTTTATTCCCAAGTACGCTCTACAAAAGTTACAGCAGCGGAGTATTACCTCGGTCCTCGGAACACGAGGTAATCGTCGCTCGAAAAACCGCTGGCAACGATCATCGTATCAAAAACGTTTCCCCCCCGAATTTCTCTTCCCCGCGGCGCATCGTTCGGCCAATTAAACCGAAACGAAAATGAACGGTTGCGTTTCCACGGTTGCGGATTCCCGGGGCCCGCCGGCGGCCACCCGTGTTTACACTTTGCCGCTTTCTAACGACTTTCCCGATCGATCATTTTCCACGGGGAGGGCCCCAGCCCGCCGCGGGTCAGAATTCGCGGGTCGATCCCGTGGCATTGACTCGCACGACCCCGAGCATTACCGGTAATGGTCGTAACCGCCTTAAAAAGCGGTCTCGGGCGCCATCCGCTGGCATAACATGCAAATTGCCGGTTGTTCGATCCGACAGGGGAATCCCGGGCTCTCGTCGATTGGCCGGCCGCGAACGACGCGCCGCTACACACGCCATACCGTGCACCTTTTGCCATCCCGGAACGGCGGCGGCGGAACGGGCCCGGGGAAACGGGAAAAATAGGTACCACGAGGCGATCCGTGAAACCGTAGGAAATTGCACGATCGGGTACTAGGAAGCGATCCTCCCCTTGGCATGTCTGCCCACCGCTCGGTGGCCACCGGTGCCACGGATCTGCCCGTTACAATCGCGGGATTATCCGCCGTTTCGGAATCCGCATTCGCTTCGCGCCTGATAATGACATCATGCCTAGGGATCCGGGGATTTTTGCGATCGCCGGAATGGCGGATGAGCTTCGTGAACACGGCTATAGCGGCGCGGTACTTCTTCGATGTGGGATTCTGCGCTCCCGGACGCGGAAAAATCGTTCGCTCCGCTTCGAACGGTGTCTCGCACGCGAGCGTAACGTTTGGGTAGACGCGTATGATTATTGTGCTGCGACTGCGACGATAATGGGAATTTATTATTTGATGGAAGATCCTTGAGCTACTCCAAAATCAACATACCTTGTTCTCGGTATCGTGGTTAATGTCACTTATTCTTTCCATAGCGAAGATACGAAGAGTTATTGATTCTTTGATAAATTCTTGTATTAACCTATTATAGTTATCTACCTGAAAATTTGTATTCGACGTCAATTATATTCGTGATTACTTGTAATCTGGAAGCTCTGGTGATCGGTGACCGTGGCAGTGTTACACGATTGTCCATTGATTAATGACGCTGCCGTCCAAAATCAGAGACAGAGCTCCGCGAGCAGAACGTCGCGCATCGTCCGTAACAGAACTATCAACAGTTGCTCGGAGAGCTACTCGTAATAAATCTCGGCGCAAAAATCTGCGTCGACTCGAGTCGGCGGGTTTCAATAACGCGACCGGTAACGATCATCGATCGAATAACTCCTACGTGTCGTTCGTCCGCCGAGGGGGCCGCGGGGGGAGACGCGTGGCAGCGGGGGACGAGAGATCCGTGGGGGGTGAGCGGCGAGACGCGACAAGTAACAAATAATCTTCGCCGCGGCAGCCCTCGTTGTTTCCTTTGTTTCGAACATTTCCCGAACGATGGATGCCCCGTAAAAGTGTTTCATCGGTGGCCGGGCCGGTCCGAGCCGGGCCGGAAGTGCGTGTTCCGTGTCCCGCGGGATCAATGGATTCGCGGTCGCCGGAACAAAAGGGGCCACGAACGAGAAAGAGGCGAAACGGAACGAAGAAAAGAGAAAGCTGGACAGAATCGCTCGGCGAGGGAGGAACGGGGGAGGGGCGGCAGTTCGAACCGGGAGACGGAAAGGGCGAACACGGGCGGAGAGGCCGAAAAACGGGAGTAGATCTGTCGCGGCGATAGGCGGCGGAGCGCCGGTGCCCGGGCACCCATGAAAAATAACGAAAATTTAGTCGAGGGCCGGGCCCGCAAAGCGATTAAGTCCATTATACAGTTTTATCAGCATGAGAAAGATCTAATAGCCTGCCGAGCACCTCCGCCCCGGGCGGCCCCCAGGCTCGCTAATTCTCGCCCCCTCGCGTGTAGCCGAAGGAACCCCTCCCCCCGCCGCCCGCTGATGTGTCATACGCGCCACTTGTATACTCGCGCCTCTTCGTCTATCGAATGCCGACCGACCGCCAGCAACGCCTGCCCGGCATTGGCGTGGATTCCACGGATTCGGTGGAGTTGTCGCGATGTTAACCCTTCTGCGGAAGCTTTTCGTTAGAAATGTTTTAACGTCCTCTGATGGGGTACAGAGGATATTTTGCGAAGCTAAGTCGACGAGAAATCACACTTACGTTGAGCGACGAAGCTATTTTGTTTGAATATTCCTCAAATTGATGCATTGTACGAAGTTTAATGTTAAGTATCAAGTTTTATAGTTTTACTGTATGAAATCAATTGGTGAGTGAGTGACTCTCAGTTAATATTTAGTATTTTAAATGAAACTTTGTATTGCTGTGTGAGATCTTTAAATAAAATAGCTTGGTTGCTTAATTTATCTGTGAATTATTGTTAAATTAGTTTCAAACAATGTCGTCTACATCTTGTCGGGAAATGTTGAATATTTCCAGTGAAAAACTTTCGAGTGCAAAGCGTTAATTTTCGGATGTGTAGGGATTTATCGGTGAAGTGATTGGAGGCTGGGGGATGGGGAATACTTGTTGGATATGCGACGGTAGAATTGTGTTCATATATATTTATTCTGGGAGATTATTAATGGTATAGGCGTAGTAATAGGTAAATTGAGTTAGAAGTTGATTTAATGCTTTCGTGGCCTGGAATGTTATTCGAATGTGGCTTTCGGGTGAGAGTTGAGTCCAGGGAATTCCCAACGTTTCGCCATTATTGCAGCTGGCTTCATCAGGGGTTAAAGACAGTAATCACCAGTTTTAACACTAGAACTACCTATAAAAATTGTAACAAATTATTTTCGGTTTCTTCAAACACTCATTCTAGTATTCAAGTGAAGCTATTTTCAAGATCATTTCAGATATTCAATTTTTTAAGATATCAATAATTCCAAAACAAAACAATCGAAACCATTCATTTTGTCTTGTACGGCAGTTCTAGTGTTAATTAGTCTGAACAATCAGTTATAAGTTGCACTATCGATTTTAGAGTTTCTATACGAAAGTAGTGAATTTGTTAGTAATTCAGTAGCATTCTAGATTGCGAACAAGGTTAACAAATGTTCCAAGTCTCTATAGCAGTAAAGGAATTCGAACGATTACGAATAGCTAGAGTTCTGCTAATAAGAGATCTATTCAAATAATGGTACCACAGTGCTCGCGATTCCGAGATTCCTTTCGGTGCGTATTAACGAACGATCAACGTTCCTGCAATGAGCAGCGCGGCAGATATGCAGATCGGAGCGGTTTGAGCTCGAAAGAATATAAAGTCGCGTCGTTCCGAGGAAGGAATCCACGCACGGTCGACGCCAATGCAGCTGCGTGCTGCAACACACGAAGGAACACAAGAGACGCGGCCGCGTGTATGCGTAACAGGCGGAACACACGGTACAAGTAACGAGAGCCTCGAGCCAACCCTCGGCCGGCCGACACACCTGCAGGAAATCACAACCCCCGAATGCAAATATTATCTTAATTGCTATAGAAAAGTACCGCCATTACCTGGAAACGCTTTTTTCTTTCGGCTTTGCGGCCGCGCGTCGCACTAACGAGCGCCACGCTGGCCGGCCGGCCGGCCGGGTCGAGATTGCGACCGGGGGTGGACAAGCCAGCCGTAGGCCACCCCACGCGGAGAACCGACCGGACGTTGCGCAATCCTCGGACACCGTGACTCGACGAACGCAACGCGTGAAACGCGTTAATAATAAATCCGACGACCGCTGGGAAAAAGTCGAAACGGATGAATTTAACCATTCGAGTCTCTGTCATCGAGTGATTTGAAGCGGAATTCTAAAAATCGATGTTCAACTCTTTGAACTCGACTTCGTCATTGTAAAGTGTAGAATTTTGTCATTGAATATATAACATTTGTACCTATAATCGATGAAAACAGTAAAATACATTCATAACTTTCCTCTTCATGTGCGTATCACTTATTTATGTTAAGATGCTTTCTTTATTAAAATTGCTTCGAGTTGCTGGTAATATTAGTGAGAGAAAGTTTCGAGTGTAAAGGGTTGATATTAAATTTTGTACAATGCACCGATATGTAAGATATACTTTCCTTTCTCGTTATTATCTTTGCATTGCACTATTATCAGCTTGGTCACGTTATTAAACATTTTCATTGGACATCTATTATCTTGCATGTTACGATTGTTTCCAAGTAATTCAGAAGCGTCAGTCATGGATAACTAACATGGTGTTTAATGTGTTAAGGAAATTGTATCGTGTAGGTCTCGTTAGAAAATATTGAGTATTTCCTGTGAACAACTTATGGAGTGCAAGGGATCGTTCGTTTTTCGAAGTGTTTTTGGTATTTTAATTTTGCGTTGGTGTGGCTTGAATCGCTGTTTGATATAACGCTTGATTAGTCTATAAATATATGGGAAACACTGGAATTGTAGTAATAATTGTGATACGTGCGCGATCGTAATGAACGCCGATGGAATACGTAGCTATGGTGGAAGTTTAATCGTCATTAGTAACGTGAGAACGGGGGCGGAGGGTGAAATAATTTATTGGAAAGGAGAAAAACTTCCTTCCCGCGCTTGAAATTCAAAGTGTCGGGTACAAAGTGGCTCTTATAATGGTTTCGCGGTTATCCGGCTTGATATCAATGCAAATTGCCCTTAATGGAAGCTCTTAGACGAAATCGAATACCTGGGAGGTTCGCGTTTGTCAGTCCCCTTTAATCGTTTCGTCGAGACGATCCCGCGGACAAGATTGCGTTTCCAACGGGAAATCTCGAATCCCCGTCGATCCTTGGTGAAATTAACGTTCGTTCGAGGGCAGACGAAGAAAAGCCTACTTTCTTTTCGAATTGTACGCCGATAAGGATAATCCTGGACAAAATTCGTTTCGCCACCGCGCGATGACGAATCGCCGATTTGGCAACGGTCTTTCGGCAACTTCCGCCGCGGCGTATCCTGTCAATACCCGCTACTCCGTGTTGCTTTTAATTAATTTCCCATGCATACCGGTCCGTGGAAACTCGTATAGCGCGGATATAATGAGTCGACCGCGAAGGATGTTAAGAAATCGGAGCCACCTTTTATTCGTTCGTTAATTCACCTTCTCTCTCGCGTTTTACCTCGTTCGATCGATCGACCGGTCTCAGCGGCAACGAGAAATTATCTTCCGTTCCGAAGCATCTTCAGACATCGGTTTATATAAATTTTTCTCACCTGTTTGACCTCGGTGATACGTCGTACATGTTCGACCCCAATATTCTTGAACAACCTGTATATATATCACAATTCAGGAACGTGGAAAATCTGTAATAGATAGAATAATAATTGATAGAGTAACTATGAATAAAAGATTTTCCACGTTCTTAGAATAATAGATAAAATAATAATTCATAAAATTATAAGTAATTCTATCAATTATTCCATCTATTGTCATTCCGTCTATTGTTATTCCATCCACTACCGTTCAATTTATCACAATTCCATTCTCTATTATTCCAACTATGACCCATCGGAGCTCATCCTCGAAACTCACCCTCCGCGCGACGCGGAGCATCGATTCCACGCTAAGCGCGTTAAATACCGCGAAACAAATCGATACGCGAGACAAACCAGCGACGGAATAATGGACGTTCCGCGTAAACACTATCAAGCTATCAACGCGGGGGTGGTACTCTCGCATCAGCACGGTCGGCGGTTGACGTCGGAACACAGCGTTTCCGCCTTCGATTAACCCCGCGACTAACGTCTCCGGTTCCCCCTCGTTCGTTTCTCGTGCGCCAAATTTCCGCTATCGCGCCCACGAGAACGCATTACGATCTTAATGAGCACTTAGCATAACAAACGTAAGATCGGATCGGGTTGCCAGGCGGCGCGGCGGCCGTGCACGCGCGCGCGCGCGCCCGCGAGACCGTGTTAAAGGGTTCGGAGCGAGACGACGGTGGAAAACGGAGGGGGAGTCGGTCGGTGGAGAAAAAATGCGATGGAAAAAGAGCCGATCGGGAGGGAAGAAAGCGAGATAAACGCGAACGGCGGGGGTGCGGAACGGTTCGAAGGGAGAGGGAGACAAAGAGAGAGTGAGAGAGAGAGAGAGAGAGAGAGGAGGGAAGTAAGAGGGAGAAATTCGCGGAAGAAAGAGGGAGAGTCTCCCCTCGAAGCGGGCGAAGAGAAGGGGTTCGCCTTTGGTTTTCGCCGCGATGCGCATGCGAGCGCCTCCGACTTATGGAAGTTTAGCCGTTAACTTAACCGGCGTTTACCTTAATCTAAGATCAGGCTCTGGCCTGCCGCGTGCACTGCACGGTATAATGTATGGCCGTATGAATATGCATCGGACACGGTACGAGGTCTACCACCGACGTAAACGCGTACGTGTGCCGTGACGCGACTCAGCTCGGCGCGGCTCGGCTCGACTCCACTCGACGCCGGGTTTACCTATGCAACTGTTCGTTGCTCGTTGTTCGCGCGGCGCGATTCGTCCGTTTCGGATCCGCGGGCCTCGTTCATGTGTTTGCTCACGCTCGCTTTGCGGCCGATCTACGGGCGTGTGCACGGCCGAGCATCGGCTCGTGAGAACCGGCTAAACGCGGACGCCACGCTGGGACAGCGTTTCACGCGCCCGCTGAATTTCAGATGAGCGGGCCTATTAAACGCGCCACTTTTGAGTCCGATTGTTTTACGGGAATTTTTGGTTGCTGTCGCACTTTGGTGGACTCGGTCAATGTGGTTGCTGGATTTTTCGGTGCTTGGGGTGTCGGTTTACTATAATGTTTGATGGAGTAGTAGTAGTACGATGACTGGTGGAATGAAACGAAGTATTATTAACCTTTTAGCTACTGTACGTCGTTACACTGACTTTCGTGTATGTCAGCCTTTTGAACGGTATGCTCTAGCAGCACAATTCTGTTTTTGCCATCGATAGTACACATTATAGTTTAACCTAATTGCACAGTAAAAAATTGTATCACTTTCAAATCGCAATGTTATACTTTTGATGTACAAACCGCGTCAAACCTAACTATAGGTTTCATAACTACTCCCGCCGTGGCTAAAAGATGAACCAAGTATTCTAACCTCCAGAGTCCTAATTAAATTACAACTGAAATTCTTAAACTATACCTCGTAATACAATCGAATTTTACAAATCGACGTATTTCTCAACTCCCCATTCTAGCGATCCCTAGTTTCGAAGTATTTCATCACAGCTTTTACTGCAAATTTCAGTTGATCATCCACTCAGTTGATTCATAAATCACTCGCCCGATTACAAGTTATTAACCGTTCGAGTCCCAAGCGGCGCGATCGTTCCACTGCCTAAAAGTGCCATTCGTAGAATCAGCTGAAGCTTTTTCACTTCCAATTATTCATTCCTATTGTTATCACACGCTTAAAACTGAAGAAATGCAACGTGCTATTTAAAATTTGTTTCTGTAAAACCAGAAAAGCGTCATTCCGTTTCTGAATCGAAACGAAAGAAGCGCCTGATATTTTTCAAGCTGGCACAAACGGTTAAACATTCTATTCCAACCCGAAACTATCCAGCAAACAGTGAAACATCCACGCCCGATCGGAGACGTTCGTCCGCACACACGCGTTCGCAATAATAACTCACCGGCGAACAAGATTTGATTTTTGCCGAGGGCCCCGCGGCGCGGCGGCCGGTGCGACCGGCGCGTAGCCGGCGAGAAAGGGATTCCGCGCGTAGGCAGTCCGCCGCGTGCAGGTTGCACGCGCGAAACACTGTTACCCGCGCGTGGGAGTAATTTGTGAGCTCGCGAGTGCGTTTCGTGCGTGCCGTCCCGATACGGCCCTCCGGAGGAAGCAAGGTGGAAGGTGGATCCTTATCTGGCCGAATTTTACGAGCGTTTTAAAGGATCGTTAATTTTCGGGCGTTTATCGCGCGGCGCGGACCGGCGTCGCCCCTCGCCGCGCGACAGCTGCCTCTCCGCCAGTGGAGGACCAGCCTCGCCGACACCGAAATTCGAGCATCGATCCCGTCCGGAGCGTTTACGACGAACGCATCGCCGGGGAATAATTAGAAGCGGCCGAGACGCCGGCCCTCGCGCAGGTATATCCCGGCCGGGAGAGCCAGGCCTCGAACGAAACGCGACCTTTCGTGACGCGATTTGCCGGAAGCCTTTACGAAATTTACTCCCCTCGTAAACCCGCTTTTACGAGCGATTTGTAACATTTTTTTCGAGGAGTTTCTCTTTGCCGCTGACGCGAAACGTACGCGGAAACATCGCTGGAATTAGGTTATTAGGGTGTTTCGTTTTATCGGCAACGGGCCAGCAACGTTCCCCTCGACGTTCGAATGAATTTCCTGAGGATTTTCCGTCGATGACTTCAACCGACGCGCAAGGTGTCGCTATTCCCGCGACGGGATGCACCGGGAAAGGCGAGAGGCTTTCGGTGTCTTTCAGAAAAATCTCCGAAGCTGATTGCGCCTAGCGTAGCGAACGGGATTCATGAGGGTTAATTGCGGGTTGATGAAAACAGTTTCAACGCTTTTAACTTTTCACTTCTTCCGGCCCAGCCGGAGCGGGGCTCTCATGTATATTTAATAACCGACGCGTGGCTACGCTTGTCTAGCCCGTTAACGCGATACGTGTGTCCATGTTAATTCACTCGTGTCGTCGGCGTTTACACTTTTTCCCACTTTTTCCCCGATCGGCTGCTCTTATTCTCGAGGCGATCGCGAGAGGTGGACTTTACAGTTTACTTGAGCGAACGCGCGGCTGACGTTAATATTCGCGCTAACAGTTCCCAGCGGCTTCTTTTCGAGTATCTATATAAATTCCTAGTTTCAAACGTCTCACACCTTTTCTTACAAATTTCAGCTGACCGCTAATTTAGAGCTAACCTAGACCTAGATTCGAATGCGAAGCGGCACTAAACGAAACGTGACGATTGAGGAAAGAATCGCAAGAATCGCTCGGACGTTCGGTTTCCTGAGCGAGCAGCTTACGTTTCCACGTCTTCCGGCCTCCCCGGGCCGTGACACTCGTGACTAATTCCCCGTGTTCCTTTAACGAGCCGCCTACAAGCGCACGTTGGTTTCCAGGTGCGCGCGGGCTCCGCGGAGAAATTATTATTCGTGCACGTCCGTCCGGGAAAGGGCGGCGCGAGCGTAGGTGCGAGCCTGCAAGGGAGGAAAGCCTTCGGATTCCCGCGGTTTAAATCGTGTCACGGCTTGATAGTCTCATTACAGGCTCCGTTAACCTGTTTTTCCATCGGGGCCAGACCCGTTCCGACGCGGCTCTTCCCGGCAGCCCTACCACCGCGCGAAAACGGAAAACGGAACGCTGACATACCGGTCCGCTCTCTCGTTTTTCCCGAGAAACGGCTGTGCACGCTTAATGGCACGCGTCACGCAGCAGAGTCGGCCGCGAGTGATCGTGCACGTGACAATGGCAGTGGGTGTGCCCGGTCAGGCGTAAGTTCACCCTTGGAATTTCATGAAACGCCGGATCGCTGGGAACTGGTCAACCCTGCCGCGTTAACCGATCGAACTGTTACCACTTTTCTCGTTGGGTATTAACAACTTTGATGTTAGATATTTCACAGCTTGAGAAACTGTTTTATTCAATTCCTAAGATTTTTATAAGCTTATATTTGTGGTAGTGAAATTGAAACGTTAAAATGGCGTAGGAGACTCGTTATTATATGGTAAACGTTTGTCGAAAGAATTTAATTTTGATTTAAACGGATTTATCTCAAGGCTTTACTCAATTAGTTGAAACTTTGTAAGTCTATTGGAAAACTCAGGGAAGGTTCCTTCATTGGAAATAATATTTCAACAGCCGAAGATACTTAGTATCTGAAAATCGAAGGTATTACGATATCGAAAGTTAATTCAGTGATCCGATCGGATTCGACGCGTTAACGATCGAGCCGTAATATCCGTTTCCACATCTCGCCAAGAACCATATAATGACCGGTTTCGTGCACAACGCCCGACGCGGCGCGCATACATTACGTAGCGTACAAAAAGGATTGTCTTGCGCATCGCTCGCCATATGGGCAGGCCGCGAGGACGCGTGCCCGCCTATCAGCACCGGGTCCCCTAATTAAATGACGCCGCCACCCCTAATTTCTATAATTCCTCCATTTCGGCTCACTGCCGCGTGGTTAATTCGATTTGTCCCGAGCCGCGCGGCGACCGACAGCGGAATAATTATTCCTTCGCGCGACATTGTTTCGAACGGCGCGCGCTGCTCGCCGGCCCGGCGGCGGTTCCCGAAAACAAAAGGGGGAAAAAACGGATGGATGGAGGCTCGGAATCGAGTTTACCAGAACAGCCGGCGCGCCGCGCCGCGCGTCGATTCGCGGATCGGCGGAAAGCGGGAGAGAAACACCTTCGACCAGATGGTCGTTAGATTCGATTCAGCGCGCCCGTTTGCCCGGCGAAATTTTCGCCGGAAAGCTTTCTCGTTTGGAAGGAACCGGCTGGAACGGGTTTCCAAATTCTGGCCTCGTTTAATTCGCGTCGAACGCTAATACGCCGTGCGTCGGTGGAAACTTGGCAGATGGAACAGCGGGGGGGTAAGGAACGTTTTCGTTGTGTCCTTTGTTTACGGTGTAGATTAATCACCGGGCGATTGTATTGATTACTTATAGAATTACTGCTGAAAAGTGTGAGTGCATGTTAACACGTTGAATGCTCATAGACGAGTGACAATTTTTTGCCTAAAGTTACCATTTTGCATCGTATGAGAGAGAAAGGTATTCCGTTCTTGAGAAATTTCCTTTGATTGTGTTTCAACGACTGTTTCATCGTCCGTTTTGTAAAATATATACCTTCAATTTCGTAGGATTTGTGCGTCTTTCAGGTTCCTTATTTCCATGGACGCGTCGCGGAAGGACGAGAAGGGATCGATGGAACAAGTGGAAAACGATCGTCGCGGTGTGGCTATAGAAGCGCGCTCGAATAAAGCATATACGCTACCGACGCGTCTGACCAAAGTCCGGCCGTGGCGCATTCCACTGATTCGTATCGCTCGAACGCGAACGTGTTCGTCCCATTACACTCGTCGCTGAATAGGAGATTAGATTAACAACAGCTGTACCTCTCGTACTGGAACAGCTCGATCTTATTTAATCTCTTCTTCCTTATTGTCACCGAGTCAATTAAACGATACTAACAGCGGCTACGACGATAATCGTGGGAGCTAATCGTGAAGCCTAACGGACCGTCAACGCGTATCAGCGTCGCAATCGGTACGCCACGCTACGGACGCTTACCAAAATCGATCACTTCGTCTTTAAACAGCGCCTGGAAATCGCGAAGCGTTCAAGGTTGACACTCGATACGGCGAACGAGAAACCTCCGTAGTTTAGCCGAAGATTCTCGGCTACCTTAGCAGTCGAACTCGGTAAATCCGCGATAGAAATTCAAGAGAGCCTAGGACCACCCTTCAG
Source organism: Nomia melanderi (assembly GCF_051020985.1). Classification (NCBI taxonomy): domain Eukaryota; kingdom Metazoa; phylum Arthropoda; class Insecta; order Hymenoptera; family Halictidae; genus Nomia; species Nomia melanderi. The sequence continues at coordinate 12,487,850 of NC_135009.1, forward strand.
CCTCGATGGCTCTTCAACCCCCTTCCAGGTGGTCGCGTCGGACCTCTCCTCCCGCTCGACTGCTCCGGGAGGAACGCCGATCTCGAGGAGAGAACGAGAGCAGCCGGAGAGAGCCACGGTGGGAGAGGCCCGGTATCAATCTCTCCCCCGTCCGCCGCTCACCCCCGGCGATCGTGATCTCCACCCCTCCAGCGCCGCATGTACGCACACGGCGAAGAGGGGCGGGAGGAACGCGCGCCCCACCACCAGGCTCGCCGGGGGTCTCCCCTCCTCGCGCTATAATGAAAGATATTAACTACAATTTTATATCGAATTACCGCTGAAACACATTTCAAATTAGTTGGGCGTAGCCGCTGCACGAAGCCGAGGCGCCGAGGACGCCTCGCAGCCGATTGGCCGGCTGGTTAGCGCCGCGGCTGGCGGTTGGCCGGCGGCCGCCGGCGGTGGGGAGAGCTCAGGGCGTGCCGTAACGCCGATATGGCCGCCCAGGAACGAGCGGAGGCGCCTCGCGTCCCGTTCAGTGCGAGCAGATCAGTCGAGGCAACCCGATGCACACGCACGCACGCCTGCCTCGCCAAAGGAGAACGTTCCCGACGACCGCCACCATCGGACGACCCACGGTCGGCTCCAATCGACGCCGTTCCGAGAATTCCCGCGAGTTTCGGGCCCGGCGGGCCCAGCGTGCACGGTCCCGATCGATCACTGTGAACCGGTCGCCAGGGTGCTCGTCGCTTGATTCGTAACTGTCGACGCGCAGTTAGGGACAGGTGTTTTCTATCGGTACAGAAACGAGGACGATCGCCGGAGGATCGAGGCATCCGTGAACCGTACGAAGGTCGAGGGGCCAAGTGAAAAATTGTTTCGGAGCAGGTGTGGGAGTGTGATCGGACAAGAGACGAGTTTTTGGTGAGCGTGCAGCAGCTACGGGACAGTTCTTTGATAAACCGGTTCGGTGACTGTTAATCGCGACAGCATAGCTGGCCGATGGTAGCCGGTCTGAATCGAAAGTGTCCGTCGTCGAGGTTCCCGTGGAAACTTAGAGGTCTCGGCTGAACACGAGCTGTTCCGTTGAGAACCCTCGTTAGCGGTTCGCACGGGCATAAATAGCGGGGGGGACGATTAACGCGGTGTTCGCGAGTCGCTGGCGTGACAGCGGGCCCTTAACGGCGCGCGAGTCTCGGGGCCGGCTCACGCGCTATCGCGGAAAAACGGGGGGGGCGGTCGGTTTTCGCTGCTATAAAAAAAAAAACTAATTCGTAATTAAACGGCCGAGGAAAGGGAGAAAAAGGAAAGCGGAAATGGCCGGCGGACTAGCTGTTACGCGTGGCAATTATGTTAAGTGGCCAATTAGCAATTAACCAAGGAGACCAGCGGAGCGGCGGCCCCTTAATTGCGGCCGAGACGAGCAGGCCGGGGGCGGTGGAGGAGGCGGCGCAGCCGAGTGAACGGGAGGAAGCGCAAGGTGCATCGCAACCATCTCACGCGCCATTTAGCCGCGATTCTCGCATCGAAATCGACCGCGGGATTCGACACCTTCTTCACTTATCTGCGGCCTAACCCGAGCGGCGCGGGACGAAGGGGAGGGAATCTCGTTGCGTATCCCCTTTTCACGACCGCGCGCGCGAACGACGAGCTACCGATCCCACGGGTGAATATGTCCGCTGCAGGACAGGCGAGAAGGGAGACGAAGAACTGCCCGGTGCACGGTACGCTAACCCTGCTACAGTGAAAAGTGTATGTTCGTCCGTTGGAGAGGATTCGGTGAAAGGAAGTTCCTGACGAAGGCGACGCCGTCACCGTCGACAAGATTCTGTCTCCCAGGTACAGGGCGAGTCCTGGGGTGGCGACAGAGGCACCTGCAGGTGCCCGTAGCCCGAGGGAACCACCTACGTGTACCGTGATGACGGTCCATCACCAGAACCACCACGTGGCGGCACTGAGCGGCGTCACCGTGGCCAATAACGGTCTGAACCTGAGCAGAATGTCCGGCCTCGAGGCGCACAAGCTGGAGAACATCGTCGAGAGGAACGGGGTCAGCGTCGAGCGTCTCTCGAACGGGCTGGACGCGCGCGGCAACAATCACGGCAGCAACAATGGCCTGGAACGGGGCGACGCGTCCACCACCATGCCACAGCGGTCCCGATTCATGATCACCGATATCCTCGGTGGCGCGTCCAGCAAGATGCACCAGGCCGCCGGACTGCAGACACAGGAGCCGCCCGGCAGCCCGCCGCCGACGCCCAGGGACCTCAGTGTCAGGCATCAGTCCAGGACGTCTCTGAACAACAGCAACCTGGACGAGGATAGCGACGCCAGTCATCACGACGGCGCTTCCGTTACATCGAACGGTAAGCGGTTAATTATGCATGCTTCTTATCTTGCCTGTGACTCGATGGTCGTTTCTCTGAATGAGTTGCGATCTTGTTATCGTCGCGATCGCGGTGAACGGAGGAGAGGGAACGAAGACTCAACGTTAGAATAGAGTACAGTGATTAGGTGGATCGACGGTGATCAACGTATCGGATGACTTTGATGGATTGCAATAAGAAAATTCGATTGCGAATATTTAGGAATTGAAGTAGCTAGATTACAGTGGAGGCTGGGAAATGGGGTATTGAGCCATTGGTAATTATGCTTAGTATCTTTTATCTTTGATGTGAGAGTCAAGCTGTCAATCTTATCAGTTAGGGGATGGGAAAGATGAGGATCTAGAGGTAGATGGGAAGGAGGTAGATATTTTGTTTCGAGGTTACGATTGCCAACCAGGGACTTTCGCGAAGGTGTCAAGGACATTTATGGGGCGGACTTGTCTCGACCGGATGTTCCACTCGGCGCGAGAGGATCGTGTCGAGCCATGGCCGTCGCGTCGCCTCGTTGGCCGCGAGGCCGCAAAACGCAACCCGGTCGCCCGGAGGATCAGATATTTCCCGAGAGATAAAAGACCCCTCCGTCAGTCATCACGGGAGCCTGCCCTGTCCCGACATCGTTTAGGAATTCTAATGGTCTCAAATTGGACCTCGCCGCCCGAACACTTTAATTATGTTACCCTCATTTGTTTCATTCAGCTTTTCTACCTGTAACGGTGTGTCCACCTCTCGCCCTCCTCCTTTCCGGGACTGTCTAGTATCAAACCTAATCGACGCATCTGCGATTGATGTCTCCTGACGCGTTCCGTGCCCAATAAATCCTGCGTTTCTTTCCGTGTCACCGTTTAACACTTTATCTATCATCCTACCGATTAGGCTCGTACCAAAGATCTCAAACCGAATTTTATTTCGTCCGCGAATCTTTCCGTCAACCTCCAACAGTAAACGTATAACCACACTGAGCACAGAATTGACTTCTTTCCTTCGAACGTCGCGAAGAGTGAAGTCATTTACAGAGATAATTACCAGAAATCAAAGACAAGGGTTTAAACACCGGTTACGCGAAGGGTGTATTTTCGCGCACACTTTTAACTGGTAACGCGAGGCTCCGTCACGACATAAAACGCGTTAATGCCCGGCAAGAAATCTCGGGAGGATTCTCGAATCCGTTTCAACCGACAGAATCGCGTTCGAGCATCGGTTAGAAATCAAGATCGATTCCATCGCGGTCCATTCATGATTTCTAACCTGTTACCGTCCCGAGTTCATCCCGATCCACGGATTCCCTAATTGACCGAGCCTCGCGGCTGTTGACCCTCGCCGATCGGCCCCCGGTGATCGATCCACGGCCAACGAAATCCGATAGAACGCGGTTTTTAACGATCGGCCGACGCGCTCTTTTTTCCTCGTTTTCGGCGTGTCCGCTAATTAGAGGGCCGCCGCGGTCTTTTTTCCCCGGCTAATGGAATCCCGGGCGACGATTACACGCGGCGAGAGAGCGGACCGTTTCGACACTTCCGTCGATTATTCCCGCTGGCCGAACGTTTACGGATTCGTGTCGGTCTTGTTTTCGCGGCGACCCGACGATCTGGAAATTACACGCGCCCACCGTATATATATTGTTTGCCCAAACAGGGACGCGCCGCGCGAAACGGTACCCCGCCGTCCCGTCATTATCGGACATTTTAAAGAGTGTCGGTGATTAAACGTTGCGCGTCGATGATGTCCGTCGTCGGACGTTACGATCGGCCGTCGCCGATGGAAAGAAAAAGGCCGGTAATTACCGACATTTGTCAGTTTCCAGCTGCCCTCGGGCGTAGAGCCGCGGCATCGGCCACGGGAGGAAGGCACAGCTAATACCAATCATCCCGGCGAACAATTTCCGTCAATTTACAACTCGGTTTTTTTCACCTCCGCCCTCCTCCCCGCGGCCGGCGAGCGGCGTTCCCGTTCCACGGTGCCGCTCGATCGACGTTCCACGGCACTTTCCTTCGAGGCTAAGTTCATACGCTTACACCGTAATCGGCTTATTTCCCACAAAAAGCACATTAAGAACAATTACGCGCATGACTACGGCTACGTGATTAGAGACACGGTCCCGAGCACTAATACCGCTTCTGATTGTGAGAACCGGCGGAGAGATAGACTCCTCGCGGAGGAAAAAAAAAAGGAAAAACACGCGATCCGAAGAATCTGTTAGCCTCTTCCGAACAATTACTTTCTTTGGGAAGCGTCCCGGTGCTGAGGTTCTCTTTTTTACAATGGGGAATTCATCGGGGCCGTCGGGAATTCATAAGAAGCGAGTTCGTTTAAACAATCGATGATCCGACGACTCGGTTCGCGTCTGTTCCGATTGCGAGTCGACCGGTTGCGCTTGAGAATTATCGCCGATGCACGGAAATCGTACAATTCGAGACTCGATGCTACTTTTATGCTTCAATAATACTCGAAAGTATCGAAACTAATTCGTTAATTCACTCGACGATCCCTTTCAACGACGATTGTAGGAAGTATCTTCGTCTCGTCGGAAGACCTTCGAACTGTGCTCGACTACAGGGAAAAAGTTCCCGAGTTAATCACAATCGAAACTCGATTCGAGTGTAACCCTGAACCGCCGTATGTCCAGAATTTTTTCCTGCTGATTAAATGATTCTCGTTGCCGGTCTGATACGCTGACAAGGGAAATGGTCAGCGCGCCGATAAGGGGACCAAGAATAAACACCGAGTGTCCGTCGACGAGGCGAGCCGGCGATTCGAAGTCATCGAATATCCGCGGAAAAGTCTGCACCGCGACCGCGATAACCGGCGACTATGGTTTTCCTTGGCGCGGTACGTGTTGCCCGACAGCGTTATCAGTCGCGGTTAACCTCACGCGGCTAATCGTCGCCCGGTACGTCGGGCAAAGAATTAATGAAGGCCAATTAGAAGGAGTAACGGCGTTGTAATTGCCGGCGAACACGCTTTCCGGATGATTGAACCGGTGATTATACACGATCCATCCTACCGATCTATCAACGGCTTTCGACGCCGAACATCGTTTCTTTTGATATCGTTCCGAGGTGAATCGGCGCTCCCTCCCTCCCTCCCCTCCCGACCGGCGGAAGGTCGCGATCCGCGCTACAAAACGTCGCGTCACGTAATCATTTCGCTCGGTTTGCTCCACTCGGCCGGATGTTCGTTCGTCGATTCCCTTTTTCTCTCGGACGCCGCGTCGGGGATGTTTCTTTTCGAAACCGGCGCGAGGACGGACGGTTTTGACGTTCGGGAGGAAAACGGAGGGAGAAGAGGAATATTCGTTATCGCGGTCCGATAAGCTCGCACCGGTTCGGCGCGTCCATCTAATCTCGCGGGAGTAATCGCGTGCCCGATGTCCACCTTGTTCGTTCAATCCAATAAAGAATTAATGAAAGCCAATTAGGAGGAGTATAACGCCGGTGTAATTGCCGTCGGGCACGCTCGCGGCCGCCGACGGAGCCGACAATTTTTCGCGATCAATCGTAGATTTTTATGCGTCGGACGCGCGACCTCTGGCGTCACGCTCGCCAACGACCAGATCGGGACGCCATTTTTCCTGTTTAACGAGGAATTACCTCGGTTCTTACGTGAACCGAATTCTGAACGGGCGATCACTTTTACGTAATGCTTCGGTTAACTCGGGGAACAATGAGGCAAATGTCAACCATCTTTATCCCTAAGCAACTGTCTCAATGGAGCAAATTCTTTCCTCTTTCTTCTCTCATTTCTCCCTCAATCGAATTACACAAAATAAACGATCACCGTCATCCAACATTCAGGAAGAACTACCCAGAAATTCCATTCGAAATCTCCGAGCGACACGCGCAGAATTGAAAACGCGTTCGGCGATCGTCGGACAGCATGAATGAAGCGTTCCTTTCGCCAGAAGGAGCAGGCTCTCGTCGAAGGCGGCTCGACGAGCGGGAAACGCGTAGGAAACACTGGAATCCGCTGCACGGGAAACGTAGACTTTTTCGGGCGCGTGTACAAATCGTTTGTAATCCGCTTATGAAGCCAACATTCGTCCCCGGGAAGGCATTGTCGTCGTTCGGTCTCGGCGCAGGGAGGAGCCGTCCGGCCGGCAGCAGTTAGCGACCAGCAACAGCCAGTTTCACGCCCTTAGGTACTACTTTACACACGGCCGGAGATCCGACTTTTCGCGCGCGACTAATCCGAGAACCGGAAATGATTGGCAACCGTTTAGATCTCGGCGCGGATTAGGGATTCTATGAGAGCCGCCGCGCGCGTAGCCGCCGAGACGAAAGCGACTTCGACTCGCCGGTTCGTCCCCCTCGCCCCGCGCCCCACCTTTTCGCCCATTCTTCCCTTTTTTTCTCCTCTCCTCCGATCGCTCCAGCTACGAGTGCGAGCGCCCTGACAAACGAGAACCGGCTGTCAGCTTTTTGACGAGACTATCCGCCAAGGATTTAATCCGTGCTCCGGATCGTCGTGGGCCCCCGGTAAGTAGTACACGCGCGTCAAAGGGAGTCGCGGCTCGAACGGGTGTATTCTTCGAGGAGAATCGAAAGGGGCGAGGACCTAACGCCGCTGTCGGCTAAATCATTGGGAAAGGAGTCGAAGATATCGGTGTCGGAAACGATCGCGATAATTCGTGTTAAGGTTCCTTTCTCTGCTCCCTTTTCGTTTTGCTTCCTTTTTCTTTCGTTTCCTGTTTCCTTTTTATTTTCTCGTTTTCTTCATCACCTTTTTCCTTCTCTCTTCTTCATCATTCCCTTCCTCTTTCCTTGTTTAATTGAAGCCCCTTTCCTCGCGGATCAGCGAATCACGGTCGTTTAATACTCGATGGCTGCCCGTTCACCCGTCTCCGGTCACGTAACAAAACATTCCGGCGATCGATCCGATCGGTTTCAGCGTGGATCGGCCCGCGCGTACACGCGAAGCCGAATTGCGGGGAACGGATTTTCTAAACATCCCGTCCGCGGCGAGCATACCCCGACGGCGAGGCGCGCAGCCGGCCGGCCGGCTGTCGTCGTCGTCGTCGTCGTCGTTGGGATTCGCGCGGTTTGGTTCTCCGCTTTGGTTCCCTCTCTAACGAGATTCGCGCACCGGAATCCTCTTAGCCAGCTCGTCGCAACGTTGACAGTTGCTGACCTCGCTTTGCCGCAACCCTTAAAAAGGTTACTTCTCCGCGTTGTTTATCGTCGACGGACGAATCGTAAAGTGGTCTCGTCGGGACTGCAACGAGCAATGCGAGATCCCGCCGAGCGTGAAGCGGGTAAATCAATCGAATCGAATTCCGTCAGAGGAAAAAAATATTGATCGAAACGCACGGGGGTGGGATGAAACGTCGAGCGGAGGCGACTTCGAGGAGCTTCCCGATAGTCGAGGAAAGATCAAACGTCCATCTTCCCTTTTCTCCCCCCTGTTCCCCGTGCATTTCAGCGAACGCTTCCCCATTCGTTTCTGGCTGTTCCATTTAAATAGAAACGCTAACGACTTCGAGGAACGTGATTGCACACGATCGTCGCGCGAAGTTAATCGGGTCAGGGTGTATTGTTTCAAACGGCCGACTCCGCGAGCGCTAGAATAATTAATCATCTACGGTTAATCTAAGATCGCTCGCTTTGTAAACACCGGACGGTTTGCACGTGTCGGAACTTGGGCGGACGATAATGCGCCACGATTGCGCTCTGTCTCGCCCTCTCCGTGTTATTGTGCGAGCCGACCGATCTCACGGCCATTTTACGGCCAGGTCCAAATGAACTCTGCCGCCGCTATCGTCTCTATCTTCAGACGATTCTTTAAAACCTTTCAGTGCGGCAAGAAATCGTTCGAAAAAGAAACTCGCGGCGGACGGAGTCGCGGCGCAGAAGAAAAAGCTCATCCGTCCCTGTCACCGCGGTTAATTGCCGCCGCCACCTTCGTTTGCCGAAATTTCCTTCCCGGTAGGGACGCAGTCCCAATGCAGTCGCAATTAACACGCGAGCCTGGTCACGAACGCGAGAGCCAGCCCACCCACACGAACGCCTCGGGAACGGTGTGTTCGCTCCGGGCAGCCACGGGGAGGTGGACACGTGTACACGAACCCCTGGAGCAACGTTGACGACTGCTTGGAGGCCACTTGGCGAGTCGCTAACACGACTTTCGCGTGACCGGGCCGGCCTTGATGTCGGAAGGACCGAGTTTCGGCGCTGCTGCCTAGAACGGCCGAGTGTCAACTGGCAATTGGCTCGAGGATCGAATTCGGGGCACGGCGGAACGCGATAGAATCCATTCGTCGAACGGAACGTTCGGCTTATTCCGTAGTTCGAGGCGGACTGAGTCAAAGAAACCGAGCGATCAAGTCAGATAAGACGAAGCACGGAATCAATGAGGAATAATCAAGGAATAATTTATGTTACGTTTCTATTAATATGTTGTTACCAGTCGTTGCAGCTGTGCTTTTGTACTTCATTATACTCAGCGAAGGTTCATGTAAAAATATTGACGATTTGTAAAACAAGATGCTACAAACCGTATAGCTGAGGAATTCTATAAATTCTCTCGAATTCCAATTCGAAGGATTCAGCTGTGTTCAATTGTACTTTTAGTCGCAGCTGTATAACCTTTCAGAAATGCTACATTACGAACCGCGTATTAGACGCGCGTTTCGTTCCGTACGTTGGTAATGGGATGAAGCTAAAGAGAAGTTAAAGAAGAATCGAGCTTTTATCGGTTTTCAGTCAACGCACTTGGAACAGTCGATTCGCCGGTGTACGCAAAGCAAATCCGATTTGAAGTTGAAGCTAGTGTAGAACACTTCCCGAGTGGACTACTCGCAATTAGGGTAAGCTACTCGCCGTTGTAGTCTCCCCTAGGCCCGCGACGACGCTCGGTGTCGTCCTCGTTTCACCCTCCATCTTGTTCCAGGCTTTTCACTGTCAACAACCTCGGGAGCCTCCGGGAGGGGTCGACTCTTCCCGATCGAATTAATTTTCCCGTGATACAGGGGGGGACGCGGCTCGGCTCCAGAATCGTTATTCGATTCGAAAGGGATCGATGCACGATCGATCTCTTTCCAACCGGCCAGAATATCTGCGGTCGTCGCCGGCCGTGTAAAACTTCACCCGTGTCCTAGCTAATTACCTCGGAACGAGCCCAGGGCGCAGTAGTCGTGTGTTCCTATTCACCGGCCACGCGGAATGCACCCGTGAAATTCGAGAAACGCGCCTCGTTATGCACCCCGCGAAACCTTAGGCTCGCATAATTCGATCTGACAGTAACTCCCGATTGCGTTTTTCCCTATAATGTTTCCACGCTGCGACAGATCACATTGTGCAGCGCCGACACTCGACACCTCGCTGTCCTTATACAGCCGCGATCCTTAAATATGACCGCGGACCTTTTATTAGCGACGATCGAATTGTGCGGCCGGAGCGCTGGGATCCGGAGACATTACGTGTATTTCTAGTTTACGCGGTTGAAGTATACTGTACCATTGCACAGGGAGAAATAGAAACGATAGACGTAGCGGACAAATTGAAATTCTATTTCTAGATGGATTGAAACCAAGATGAAAAACAGTGAAATCCGAAATTTTATCGATGATTAGTCTGCAGAGTTTTAAATATTCAAACTTTCAAGCTTCCGAATATTTACACTCTCAAGTTTTTCTAGATGGATTGAAACCAAGGTGAAAAATAGTGAAATTCGTAATTTCATCGATGATTAGTCTGTAGAATTTTAAATATCCAAACTTAAACTTCCGAATATTTACGCTTCCAAGTTTTAGAATCTCCGAATTTTTGTACTTTCAAATGTTAAATCCTTCGAACGTTAAAAAATCCAGACACATCTGGTTGACTTTCTATCGCCTTTAGACTAAAGATGAACGTTGAGCAGTTTTTTGCCAGGTTAACATTAGTAATAATTCAACACGTTGAAACTGTTAAATTCTGTAGATAAAGGAACGCATGAATCTAGTTTACCGAATCTGCTGAATTCGGTGGCGAAACTAAATCGAAACGCTCTATAAATAGAGACTTACCCCCCGAAAAGTGTCGACACGCAATCAATGATCGGCCAGTGCACGGTACACGGGGCCGCACTAATTTGACACCGTCGTCCGCGTAGTTTGTTTTTGAAACTCTCCGGCAGCAGTTTGTCCCCCGGGGTGACTGCAAATAGAGTGGGCAGGCAATAAAACGTTAGCCCTATAACATCATCCCCGGTGTTCTCCACCCTAAAGGTGGCGACACGGTAACACAATACAGGAGAGGGGTCAGATTCTACCCTTAACGGGGACCGCCGCCCTTCCCGCACAATGCGGGAGGGTAGCGCGCAGGCCGAGCCTATGAAAGGATAGCGAGCGACACGGGGCCAAGCTTCTGGGTGTGACTGGAATTGGTAAAAAGCAAGGCTCCATCGTATCCCGACGACTTTCGTAATTGTTCCTTAAAAAGCTACCCCTCCGAACGTCCCTCGATACGACAATTAACTTAACGATTCCTCGAAGGGCCGTACAAATTCGAGAAACTATATAATCTATGGCGCTCGGTTAATTCGTCCATTCAGAAGTTACATTTTAAAAATTCTATAAATTATATAACTTCACATTCTTGATCGTGCTATTTTAATTCGGTAAACTCAATTGATCATTAAATTAACCCTTTACACTCGGCAGTTTCTGAGTAGAAATGTTTAATATTGACGAGGCGAAGATGTTCCTTGAAACTCGAAGGGAAATCGCAAGTACATCGAGGAACTATTTTATTCCAATATCTCACGTATCAAGGTATTATACAAAGTTCAACATTAAATATCAGATCTTATGGTTTCACCGTCTCAAACCAAACGGTGACCGAGTCGCCCACCGAGTGCAAAGCAGACGAAATTCTCAAGGATAGTGTCGTCCCTACATAGTACACAGAATTTAGATGAAACCCGATTCAACGTCGGACGCGTTAAAGCAGCAGAAAAGACCGGTCGTATAGCAAAAATTCGAGGAAAGAAATTCGAAGTGCGATTACTCTGTAAGTGGAATCGTCCGCGTAGCGCAAGCCACAGGGAACAAATGGAAAAGCGTTCCGGTCGGACCGCATTGGGGCGCAATTGCGCCGGTGACTCGGGCGCAGCCTCGAGCAAGCCGGACAGATCATAAAACTGGAAATAATAAAAGTTTCGCAAACAGTTGCCTCGCGTTGCTTTATGGCCGGCGCGACTGGGCGACCGCCGCTGGGAAGAAGCGGGAGGAACAGGAACGGCGGCTGGCGTCGGCAGAAGGGTGGCGAAGCCCGCGCCGGTTCCTCCATTGTGTCCCGGTAGCCGCGATTTCATTTGCTTATTGCTTTATTTTCGCTCACGGCCGGCGCGAGCGCGCCGCGGCTAAACTAGTCCGTGCAGGTGTGCGTTTTTACCCGCAAAGCTGGCGCAATGCCGTTAACATTCACGGAATGTAGATGTAAAACCGCACGTAACAATCTGCAATAAAAAGCGCGACGCCGCGCGGGAGGCTGCGATCGTCGCGTTCGATGGGAACGGGCACGAAGCGTCTGGTAGGATTTCCTATTTCTTAATTTCCCGCGTAAACCTTTGTTGGGATCATCTTTTTCTGTCCTCACCCTCTCTCTCTCTCTCTCTGTCTCTTTTATTTCAAGAATAAACGAGATATTCTCTATTCCTTTCTTTTCTTGAAATCATTAGTAGCTAATTATCGAAGTTTCGTTTGTTCTTCACACGACGCAATGAACTATCGAAACTTTATATAAACATTAACAGGTTTCCATTAATACTATAAATACGTTGATTATTCCTTTACAAACGTCGTTAATGTTTACCTTATAACGTCACGATGTAATATTGAGATATACACTCGACACTGCTACCCTAATTTCGATATTCCGCGGCTCGAGCGTTCAAACGATTACACGGCATGCACGTTTACAAAGTCCTCTTTCGAAGGTCCGTCACCGGCACTCGTCGATCCTCGTGAAGGAGCGGGAGAGAACGAAAAGGGAGAAAAATGTAACCGGTGGCTTGGGAACGCACAGTTTACGACTCTTAATTGACGACTCCGGACACGTCCGCGGAGCACAGGCGAGCCGCGCGCGCAGATCCTGCCGATAAGTTTTGACATACCCTCGTTGCTCCTAATTACGGCTGTTGTAAAACCCGTCCGAATAAAAATCCACGGCGATCTAGTCGTATAAATGATTCAAATTCAGCGGCGCTGTTGCGCGTACCCTATCCCGGCCCCGGTCGCGGCCTGTAATTTGATTTAATCGGTTCTAGTGGAACGCTCGAAAAAAATACGCGTGGTTGCCCCTGGCCAGGACGTAATCGGTCCCGCGGGTAAGCTCCTCGCCGCTGCCAGCACGGTAATCGCCTGTACATCCTGCAGGTGTCGCGTTTCCTTGTAAAACAGGGAACGTTTTGCGTGAACCCGGCCGAAGACGATACCGGTGACGCGGACGGACCGTGCTGGCACTAATTGCGCCAGCGAATAATTGCTCGATAAACATCCTGTTAATCTCGCTTTTATGTTCCGTACATTGTACCACGCCGTTGCCTCGCAGCACGCGAGGTCCTCGCCGGCCGTCTCTCCTCTCCCGCCGTCGCCCGCTCGTCCTTTCTCTCTCTCTTTCTCTTTCTCTTTCTCTCTCTGTCGTGCGCGAAACACGACAATTTTCATTGGCGCATACACGCCGCACATCCGGTGCACCGTCGCATTTCAGACGTCTATCGTAACAATTACGCCGAACGTAATTAAAGGAAGAATTAAAGTAACGCAACCGGTCGCACAATCCTCCCCCCGGCGAGTCGTTGAAATTCTGGAAACGGTTTCTCGGAAACAATCGCGGAACGTCGCGTCGAGCGGCAACGCGAGTAAGCTGCGAGTGTGGAGGTGTTCGAGTCGTGAGGATTTAATCGCGCGGTATTGGAGGTATACGAAATCGTGACGGATACGAAGCCGGGTCAGTTCGGAAGCGTTGTTATAGTTACACGAGACCACAAGAAAATGTTCGACGTTCTCTGGCCGACGTTTCGAGATAGTTGAAAACTTTCCGACCGATCCCCGAGCAAGTTCCCGAAGAATAAAGTTCCCCGGCGGCGTATGTCACGTGACAGCGGTATGATGCACGATGTTTGTTCCCGAAGTCCCGGGCAACTGGAAGAGCGCCGGCGAAACTCGCGTCGCCTGATGGAAACAGGTGAATCTCCGGTTCCCGGGGGCGAGAGGTCATCGAAAACAATGGAAAATTCGAGGAGGAACGGGGCGATTCACGCGAGAAACGCGATGGCTGTCCCATCGATCGCGGATCGCGCCGTTTTCCCGAATCCCCTTTGAGAGCGTCGTCTCCTATTACCCGGCGAAGCAAAGTGAAACGTACAAAGCGGGCTCGTAAAGACGCACCGGCTCACGGGCAAAGCCTCGGAGCGGTACGTGCTGTGGGAGTAAGCGGTGGAAGAAACCCAGAAAACGTACTTTTCCACGGGAAGCGGGTGCGGGGGGCGGGGGCGGGGCGGAAGGGGAGGAAAACGAAAAAAGACGAGAGGGAAGACGACTGTTTCGCGATGGTTCTCGAGTTACTTCAAACTCTCCGCGGGTGGGGATGAAAAAGTTTCGGTCCAACGTCTTGGAAGTGTCTAAAAAAGAGAACTGCGTCGGTTGAGACCCGGGGCTCTAAGTGTATCACATAGTAAATTTAGTTTTCCAACCTCCGTTTCCACCGCCTGCCTCTCGCTCTCTGCCCCTCCGCCCCTTTCCCTGCCTCTTTCCCCCGGTGGCGCGACCTCCAGCCGAGCCGACGCTGTCTGCGATGAAATTCCTCCTCGTGCCTCTCCTGAGGGATCGTCGGCCATCTTTGCCAACATGGCGGACCAGTCCCGGACCCGTTCGAGCGAATCTGGCCGATCAAACGGAGGCTAAGAGCCACGCTTTCGTTCGAGTTAACTCGATCCACCGGCTCTCCGGCATCCTCCCTCGCTGCCTCCCTCTAGCTACCGGGCTGCCGGCTTCCTACGTGTCGTCCCCTATCTTTTTCTAGCCTCCCCTCGCGCCTCCTCGCCCCGCCTGGTCCCCGCAGCTTCTTTCTTCCGTACCACCCACGACCGTTCCAATCGATGAGCTCGCGACAACGGCTCTTTAGATACTTTTAGAAGCCCGCAGTGCTCATCCCCTAAGGAGCTGCCGAGCTTTCTGATCGATCCCTCGGAACACGATCGCTGCCGAAGCGTCTCGCAATTCTTCATCGAGAAACTCTCATTTCCAGCTGAAACACCTACCAACGCTTCACTTGAACACCAAGGTTCTCGATGACGCTTAGCTGCCCAACTTTCAGGTTCGACGGACCATCGAACGGGTGTCCAATCATTCCGAAGCGTCCTCCCCGTTTCTCTCTGACGCTAGGCGGCCAGAAAATTGCGACGGCAGCGAAAAAAGCCGCGGAAAAAATATAAAATAAGGGAAGAGCGTTAACGAGATTTGAGGGGGATGAACCGAGAGAACAGGGGACGCGGCTGTGTGTGCGTGCACGCGTCGGATTTGATCCGTGCGCGCGCGGCGCGGAGAAGCGCAACTTGCCGACGTGTATCGGGTGTAATCGGTTTCCTCGGGGAATCCCACCCTCCGTCCGTGGCTCGCCGGCGAAACGGGAGGATAATTTGCGGCGTCTCGACGCGGCTGCGTGGTCCAATCCGCGATACCAGCCAATCGGCTCACGGCTGCGCGGGCTCCGGCTGAGAACAAAAGGATCTCTCCGCCGATAGAGAGGCGGCCGCCGCCGCGATCGCCATGCGGGGACGCGGTAAAAACGTACCGGCGCGCGGCATCGATTACTTCCCCGGCGGGCCGCGATAAAGCCTCTTCTCCGGCGAACTTTGCCCACCCCCTACGCCCCCGCCGACGAGCTTGTCCGAGGATCTCCGCGTTTATCGAGAAATTTTCGGTGACCTCGGGGTGTGTTCTAGTTGCTGAAGCATTGTTAATCCTCTTTAACCCTTTGTGCTCGGAAGCTTTTCAATGGAAACATTCAACATATTCCAATAAGACACAGGCGACATTATTTGAAGCAGACTAATAGTAAAACACGTAAATTAAGTATGAGTATTTCAGATATTGATGCGTGATACGAAACTTAATATTATATATAACATTTTATAATTTTGTTGTATCAAATCGAATGGTGAGAGTCTCCTCTGCAGTGCAAAGGGTTAAGTATTAGTTGATAACGCTCTCGAAAGTTTGATGAAAAGGAAATGAAATGAAATCGGTTTGTACGATGCAATGAATCAATGTTTTACGGGCGACAGCTTTTCTGTACCTTAGTAAAATTAGTGTTTAAGGTAACATAAGTTGTCGCGTAACGAACCGTTGATATTCAACGAGGATTTAAACGAACGTTTCACGGATTTTCAGGCGGCAAGGAGGACGACCCAAAAAGCTCCTCGTCTAGCACGCTGAGCTCGGCGCAGAGCAAAAAACAGCGGAAAGCGCGCACGGCTTTCACGGATCATCAGCTCCAGACTCTGGAGAAGAGCTTCGAGCGACAGAAGTATCTGAGCGTGCAGGACAGGATGGATCTGGCGTCCAAGTTGCAGCTAACCGACACACAAGTCAAGACATGGTACCAGAATAGAAGGTAGGATTAAACGAGGATCAAACTTATGACGCTCTTGACGAATCGACGGTGTCCGCGACGACAATAGGGGGTTGGCGGGATGATCTTGAAGAATAATAAACAATCCCTCGCGACAGACGGGACGACCTTAAGATGGATAGTACTTTTCTCGGATAAAATAGAACGACATTATTCGAACAGCCTCCAATGGTAACAAACTCAATATTCACCTAACGCCATTACCTTCTCGAAATATTATCTATTATCAACATTATCAAACTACTATCGAACCTCGCTAGGAAAACTAACGTTAATACAAAGATCACAGCCGAACGTAGGGAAGCGAAGGTTAAACAGTACCTGTTCGCCTGCTAAAAATTGAAACAATTTGCACCGCGCGGGCTTCTTACGGAACAGCCCGGGAAAGGTAACAAACAAGTAGAAAAAGCGGCCATTGTTCTGGCCATTCAATAAAGGGCCGCGTTAAAAAGAGAACGCGATCGCCGGGTAGAACAAAGAGACCCGCGAATCACGATGAAAAATACACACGCCCCCGGTAAATGAAAACCCGCGGCTGAATGGGGAGCGGGAGATTGACTTGGTAAACGGGGCAAGAAGCCGGCGAAGAAGCTGATCGATCGGCCGCTCGACATTTTCGTTACTCTGTGCATGTCAATCGGGGGATGGCTCTCCTCATCACGAGCCGTGCCCGGCGAATGAGAGGCGTAGCGGCGCGGTCTTTCGTGACGGCGCGTATCGAATCCGTAAATGGAAATCGCGGCGGCCAACAAAGGCGCTGTTTACGTGGTTAAACGCAAGGATCATCGGCCGAGCCGATCGGCTTCTCTCCCGGCAGAGCATCTCGAAAGTCATGTAGCCACCTTCGGGCCCGGCCGGCCCCGCGCGCTGGTAACACCGGTAATCGCGGTAGCGTGAACGATCCCTTTTAAAAAACCGGGCACCTCGGCGAACCGGCCGGTTTTTGCCGGGGCCGGGATTATTTTACGAAAACAGGACTCTCTTCGCGCTTTCCGTACAAACGAACCTGAGAAGCGATTTTCGTCGTCGGCCGATTCGTCGCGCGACACGCGATCGGAGACTGCGAGTCATGGAAATCGGGGTTCATTAGGCCGATCTCGCGATTTTGATTAATGCGAACGTGTAGCGAGTAACTCTGACCTTACGACTGTCCATTCTTTTCCCACTTTCTTCTCCTCTCGCCCGAAGACTTCGCTTTTCCCTTCTCCCTCGCGCTATTTTCCCTTGACCCTCTCGGCGACCTTAATTTAATATTCATCCTAACACTTTCTACGCTCTCTATTTTGCTCTTTGACGTCAGAAATGCCTCGAGCAGAATTGGAAATAGGATTATTTAATAGTAGAGTATGTACACTGTGGTCTAAGTGAAAGTGGCGTGATTTCGTTGTTTTTAATTATTGGGAAGGTGTGGACGCTTTGAGTAACGATCGAGGAAGTTGATGAGCAAGCAAATTGAAATATACGTTACGGGAAGCGTATGAGACGTCAGTTGAATCGTAGTTCTAGCGTTAAAGCTAGAGTTTATGAATTCGATTTATGGCTAGAGGCAAGGCAAGCTGAACCCTGCGACTTTGGCAACGGAAAGGAATTAAGCTAGACGTCGCAGTTGATTTGAGGAACTTCAGCGGCATCCTTTGTGCCCGGAGAGAGGTTTCCACCGAGTCATTCAGTGGCGTCTGCAATTTCGTCTCCGTGGATGCGTTCCATCCTTCCTCGATCATTACGCTCGTTAGTCACGAGGATTCGGTGTTCAGGATCCACCGTGGAAAA
Organism: Nomia melanderi; assembly: GCF_051020985.1. Lineage (NCBI taxonomy): Eukaryota > Metazoa > Arthropoda > Insecta > Hymenoptera > Halictidae > Nomia > Nomia melanderi. The sequence continues at coordinate 12,505,599 of NC_135009.1, forward strand.
TGAAAATCGCATCGTTCCTCGAAATCGCTTCGCTACGCTTGATCAAGGACGATAGCAAATGAACTGGGAACTCTCAAATAGAAGGCGTTCCTCGTTCACCATTCCGTTTCCCAGCTTCTTCTTCTTCTTCATCTTCTTCTTCTTCTTCTTCTCCTCTCGCTTAGGCAACCCCTGACGGGATCTCGCGGAATCCTCAGCGATAGAACGAGAATTTCTAATCAAAAGGCGATTCAATTATCTCCCACCGTCTGCATTTTAATCCGCGGACATTGAAATACCCTTCAATCTTCAACCCCTTGATCCCCGGGTAAGATACTCAGAGACCGTGCTGCAGTCTTATAGAAAATATAAATTTCAAAAGAATATTCAAGCGAGCCGAGGACAAGCGCACGGGGAATTAGCTTCTCGAGTCTTTAACGCGTTGAATATCGAATCACTGAAACCGCCACGAAGTTCAAACGATTCTTAAAGAAACAAAATGAAGCAAATCAATATTCTTCGCAGTAATCAATCTCTTAATCGTATCTATCTTCCTTATAAATTGAACAAACTCACATTCATCCTGCAGATCACCGAGGAATTCAATCTTTAAATCTATACAAAGAACTGCATCTAAATTCAAATGAAATAATTAAAGTATCAAACGTTAATCCCCACTCGTTCGGTGCAAGAGCCTTCGCCAGGTTCCGAAGAAGCTTCTTCCCGTGATTTAAAAAACAACACCCGTGAGGAGCAGCTTCGCGTCCCGCTATTTCCAGTCCTTACCTGGCGTGGCGTTTCGTCCGGCGATTAGCTCCGGAACACCCGCGACTCGTGACTCCGCGACTTCTTCGGCCGTTTAGTTTGGACAAGCGGCCCGGGATCGGCCACAAAGGGAGCGAATCGTTAATGAGGATCTCGGAGGACCGGCGATGAACACCGACGCACCGGTGACGTGGAGGGGCAGCGCAACCGTGAGCCCTGAAACCATGCCATTAGACTGTCAATTACGAGGCGAGCGGCGTAATGAGAGACATCGACGCTCCGTCAGCGCTCGCGGGCGCCCAACACGATTTTTCAACGGTCGCGAACCGTTGCGTTCGTTATCGTGCTATCACTATTCTTCACTTCACCGATTTACACGATCTCGTAATCAATTTTGCTCAACTAATTCCATTCAATGGAAACAAAGTTACCTTTTAATTTAACACTAGAACTACCGAGCATTTGATTGAAATGTAATCGCTATGAATATTGTAGGTTTTTTCAGACACTCATTATAGTATTCAAGTGAAACAATTTATTTTCAAAATCATTTTGAATATTCAATGCTCTGAGGATATCGTTACCTGCGAAACAGAAAAACTGAAACCAGTCATTTTGACTGGTACCGTTCTAGTGTTAATCGCTCGAATTTCTCTGGTTACGTTGAAAATGGCTACTTTACAAATCTGCCGAGATACATGGGTATTCACGCGTGCACTTTGGAAGGAACCCGCGCCTCTAATTAGCCGATCCGGACACCGCGTCCCGAACCAGACATTTCGAGGCGATCGACGGATTAATCGGAGCCGAAGGGACAACGAGACGGTGGAAGAGGGGTACACGCGTGCCATGATTATCGCCGGCGTCCGGTCGAAAGAAAGCGGAGAGGGCCGCGTGAACGGGCCGCAAAAACCGGGGAAAATTAGTGACGCTTCTGTCGGCGGGCGTCTTAAGTGCCCGCTTAAACTTTTGTTGGTCTCGCAGCGCGGTACGGCGCGAGGTGACTCGGCGCCTTCTCGCGGAGGCGCCCGGCCACACCTCGGGCGCCACGGCGACGGATTTCGTGTCCTTTTTCTCGGCCGGTCTCTACCTACGATCCGGGGTTAAATGGAGAAGGGGGAGGAGGATTAAACCTCTGCGCTGGCGAGGTGACTCTCGGTCGCCACTTAGTTCGATGTAGCGAAATTATGAAGATTCGTATGTGTCATTAAGCTTCGTACAATGCGTCCATGTGTGAAGTATTCGGATAAAGTAGCTTTGTTTCTTAATTTCCGTTTTCTCGTTAGTTACTTTAAAATGTTATAATTAATGATGAAATGTCTAGTGGAAATGTGAGTTCACGCTGTCGCGAAACTCTCAAGTTTGGCGTTCGATATTTCCTTGTTACCATTAAATTAGCAGCAGCGTAGTGGTACGATATAGTTACATATGTAGAACCGCGAAAGCACGAGCGTCATTATGAAGCTCGCTAATCGGAAAGTCTAAGACATAACATGAAATTTCGTACAGCATACTTCTACCGGAAGAGCCTCCGAGTGCACGGGGTTAAAAGTGTACGCAAGAAAGAGAGAAAGAACGGGGCCTTTCAACGCGAGTCATTAAACGCGTGCCATTAAATCCTCGTTACGCTTTCCACTAGTTTAAACGCGCGTTCGCCGGCAGCAGCGTTATCGCAATCTGATTTCCATCTGGGCCCGGATCGGGCACGTCGCGGCGAGGTCAACGAGCAATTAAACGGCTAATAGAAGCGCCGCCGATTGGCAAATCATTCAGGGTAACGAGATCCCCGGGTAAACAAAGAAGTACAAGCGTAGAAACCGATGAAACCTATCGGCCGGCGGTGGGTAATGATCGGCAGCGCGCTTAAACGATCTCCGGTCCGCGGCGTGTGGAACGGACGTTTAAGAAGGCGGAGCGTCTAAGGTGATTTTCACTGGAAGAACGTGTTTCCCCGTGGAATCGATCGGAGCCTGCCGCTCGACGCTAAATTACTCGCTCGGACGCGATAAACGATACGCTCATCGGTTTTTCTGGCCGCGAACGCCGCTCGGACGACTCGGTTATTTAGAAGTCATTAGGACTCGTTAGATTACTCGACGGTTCCGTCCCTACTTATCGGTTAATTACGCGTGCGCGCGGCTGTAAAGACCGGCGAGATCGGCGATTGGCAGCGTGCGCGCGCGTGCTCGTCGTTGGAAGTGCCGGAGCGAGCGCACTTTCGGTCATTTAGCCTTTTCCTCGTACGGCTAACGCGCAGAAACTCCGGCCTAATGAAACGCGGCTCGCTAGTTTATGTAATTCGCGACGGGCATCGGGACTTATCCGATCGGACATGTAGATTTATGCGGTCGCGCGGATTTATTCGCCGACCCGGGAAACCTTAGCACCGCAATTAGCTCGGATCCTGGCCTTAACCCCGCTACCGATGTCATTTCTCGGTCGTCGAACACCGCGTTCGGTTAATGAAATTTGAAAGCTAATTGCGTAAGCGGCGTCCCGCGATTGCGGCGTCCCGCGATTGCGGCGCTGGCCTCCGTGAATCGTTGAAAACGCCGGGACCGTCAGCCGCCGGAAGCAACGATGACGACGCCGTAATGCGGTTCTCGAGAAGTATGATTAGGCTTCGGCGTTCTTGTTAGGAGAAACTGAATCGTTCCGAGCCAAGTTGGATCTCCGACGACGCCGGGCGCTGTTCTATCGGTCGTGTTTCTGTCGGAGATATCGGACGGCATCATTAGAGTTTCATGAAAAATCTCATGTGTCGAAATGCGGAGCGAGGTTCTGTTTAATGAGTGAAGGCTGCAGCTGCTCCGCTGCTGAAGAATCGTGATGTACAACAAAAATTGGAATGGTTAATCCTTGGTCATTAATTTCTCGTCAAAACGGCTATCCGTTTATGTCCAAGGAACTCTAATCAGTTGAATATAGTTTACCGATCCACGATTAACGGGAAACATGTACAGTTTCGAGATGTTATCCGGCGAAATCTCGAACTTTTACGGTCTCGCAGAATCCACGTCGGGGATGATGAACGATTCTCGAATTCGTCGCGTTGATGCTGCAAGGTTGATCGTTTTTGTCGTCATGCCAGATCGAAATGCGCATCCGGGGATGACACCCCGCGCGCGGAAGGGGGCTCGCCGGTCCAGGCGCGGAGCAAAAGGGGAGCCGGCGCTCGGTAGCGATTTCAAAAAACGTAAGTCGAGCTGGAAAGCATCGAGCTACCGCATAATACTCTAGAATTACGAGTCACGTCCCGGGGGTAGGATTCTCTCGCACGCACACCTCGGATCCTGCCGAAGTTGAAATTCCTATGGGATGAAGACACGAGTCGAGTGTATGCACACGCTCGACGGCGGGGATCTCACGATGACACCGAGGAAAAAAGAATCGGAGAAGAGAAGATGCCCCGGCGACGTCGAGAAGAAACGAGGAAACCTTTCAAAGGACTCGATCCTTCTATAGAAATTAACCCTTTCGCACGAAGATTCCCGCTTCGGAGCCAATTTATCGGTCACCGGTATGATATATCGATTACCGATTAGCTGCTCGGTGTAGATGGAAGAAAATATATTGAGTTTCATTTAAACGGAAACATGATACAGAGGAAAGATCCCCGATGTCGGAGGCAGCGAGATCGTTCTTACGGTTTTACGCTTGTAGACAATCAACCGGTAAGATTTTAATGCAGGCACCACAGTCTCAGAATATAGTGGAATTATCAGGATACGTAACGAGTCACGCAAGCATTGTGCAACAATGTTTGTATTTTGGAACACGTATTGATCGTTTCATCGTACGTCTGCATACTTGGGTGTCCTTCAGAAAAATCGTCTATCAAAGAGATTTGTCTTCTGTGAAATTCCATTTGCTCGAAAATTGATTTGGAAGGTTCCGAAAATAGCTACATGGATGAACATGTGAATTAAAAATATTCAATTGAAATGATTCAAGGTGAAATTCAATTATTTTAGTTAGGGTAGAAAGCCACGGGTTTAGGATGAAGAGCCATTTTCACGAATCAACCTCTTTATTGCTCAGGAAAATCGACATTCCACCGGTTAACGATCCGAACGAGTGTGAAGGAAAAAGATATCAGCGACGATAAATCGCACCGATAATCAGGACGAACAAGAATCCGAAGGACGCGAAACGCGCGCCCGCATCTCCGCTCGCTCGATCCACCCGGACGCAATGAATCGTCCGAGTTTACTTGTTTCCTTCATTATCGCGCTAATTGCGAGAGGAACATCCCGCGGGACGCGCGTTCGCGGAGAAAGTCCCCGTAAATATAGCAATTACCAGGTGCGGAGGGAGGAGAGGCAACGGAGACCGGTACAGAAACGGTAACAGAGACGAGAGAGGAGAGGCGACGGCGGCGAGGCCGATCTGTTAATTAGAGACGCGCGCTCTCGCGCAAAACATTTCCATTGAAACAGTAAATTAGGTGCAAATTCTACCGCGAAACCGGCGGAAAGAAACGCCGGGAGAAATGCAGCGAAGAAGAAGAAGCGCCCGCGTTTTTCTCGCCGTTTCCTAGGCGGTTTTGCACGCGGGCAGCTCGAGCGCGAGCGGCGCCGCGCCGCAACATCGTGGCGACATCGCTAACGCGTCGTGATACATCGCGATCGTGAGAATCCGGGGCCCCGTTGTTTCTTGAGGCTTCTCCCGACACCAGCCGGAAGAGCACGCGAGCTTCCCACGCCTCTGCTAAACCGCTTTATAACGGATCGTCTTGATTTCTCGGCTAGTCAAACGCGCTCGTTTCGTCGCGATCTTTTTCCACCCGTTCGACATTCACCGGCCTCGTCGCCGCTCGATCCCCTCCTCCCTCCGTGTTCCTCCTCCACTCCGTAGGCGATTGAAGAAAAATTCGTGTCACGAAACTCCCGTGATCCCGTGTACGATTTCAAGTACACGCCGTCGCGGAATTTCACGAAACAGCTAGAAAAACGAGGCTAATCGGCCGGCCGGCCAGCGATAAACCGCGCGAGGGGGTGCGCCCCGGTATAACGATCTATTTGCATGCGCATTTGTCGGCCTATATCTGCCCTATAATAATCCGCTTCGGTTTTCCTTCCCCCCATCTAAAAGTACAATGCCGGAGTCGCGCGGGCAATTTCGCTGGCGACCGCGCGCGCGCGCCGCGAAAGCCGCAATCCGGCCCACTCGCTACAGAATCAGCCATTTTCTCGGCTCGTTACCCGCTCGCCCTTCCCCGTATCTAGCCGTTTTCGCAAATTTGTTTATCCTTAACGCCGGGGGGCGGGGACGCCACGCGAGCTGGCCTGAAATTGGCCGAGTTGTTATGTAAAGCCCGATACCCGATCCCCGCTGGCCTAGAATCCATATTTTCATAGCTTCTTTCGAGAAACTTTCTACCGCGACGGCCACGTAACTTTCCACTTTTTTCTGGCTTTTTTCCTGCTCGCGCGCCGTCGCCGCTGCTATTCCGCAGCTCGTTTTACAGTGGGTTCCTTCGAGCATGAACGCGTTGAGAACGTATCCACACCTAACCACGTGTGAAAATAGTGTTAACCCCTTGGCGTGATAACGAGCGACTCGCCGCGAAGATTCGACCTGCTGTTCCTTGGTCTAAATCGATGTTGCATATGGGTTCGAGCGGAGAACTGAGAGACCTTCGAATTAAATTCGTACCTGGAACGAATGGAAGCTTTCTGTATTTTCCTCCGTCGATTATTGCTACATTCACTAGCTTGAATACAAGGGATGAACCCTTTACCAGAAAGTTTTTCACTAGAAATATTCAACATTTTCCGTTGAGATACAGACGATATTTGGAACTAACTAATGAGGAAACAGAGAAATTAAGTAGCAAAGTAAAGTATACTTAATATTAAATATCAAACTTTATAATTTTACTGTATCGAATCAAACGCAAGGGGTTAACCAGTGAGCTGTTGACCTCTGAGAAGTGTGATACCTAAAGACTGCCGCAAAACATAAGTTACAGCTCTTTCGACGAGTACGCTCAACACGAAACCTCGCGATTTCTGCGTGACGGGTACACTCGACAAAAACAGGTAACTGGTTAATTATCGTGGATACGTAAGCAGCGTGCATGTGAATACTTCCCTGCCGACTGTGTGAGTAAATTGTGGTCGCTGGTACCCTAAGGATGCGACGTCGAAAAAACTGGGGAATAATACGCCGGCGAATTGATACAGCAGTCGGTCGCGCAGACACCGATCCCGGCGGAGAACATGTGTCCCCGTAGTCAGCGAAGCAGGTAATAATTTAAAAATATGTCGCCCTATTCGTCGCTCCGCTCCTTTCTCTGTCTGTCGCCATTATTATCGGCAACCGAGCCGGCAGCTTGGCTGCATTAGCGTCGCGCTGGGCTTGTAACCGCAAAACCGCCGACCAGTCCCAACCACCATTATAAATGCATTAACTCTCCCCCTCGGTCCTCTGTTCCCTCCCCCTTTCAACCGCGCATCGGTCGCGTAATTTTTTATCCTCCGTTGATTTAAGTAAACTCTCCGTCCAGAAACGCCGGAAACTCCTTAAACGTTTCGCATCGTCGCGTGGCTGTCTCGCTGCAAGAAAACGTTGCTCTGACACGTTGTCCAGCGGAATCGGATGGAATCTAATCGGATTACATAGTAAGAACGACGGTTGAAACGAAACTTCGTCCGGAAGCTGCAATTTGTAACGATTAAATAAGACTCAACGGGGTCGTTTCGGTTTCGTGGGTTTAACGACCAATCGAGGAACACAGTAATTAGCTTCTAATCGTATTGACATTTGAATCATTTTCAGTAACACGCAATTACGCGTTGTCTCTTAACTTCTCGACTTTCCCTTTTATTATTCAATCGACCTTCAACCGCAGTCGTTTATAATCAAGTTACGACAGAAAAATCGCCGCTATTAAATCATTTACTGTTTAAAACCTCCACGCTTTGCGAGGGTTTTAATTCGAAAAGGTTACCGCTCGCTTGCGAGAAACGCTCGATGTAAACACCGAGGCGAGTGTTAACGCGTTGCCACAATTAATGTTTACGTTGGCCACCGCGCGGTTTTCGCAAGCGTGTAACCTTTTCAACTGAGAACTCTCATAACCCATGGAAGACGTCTCCGACAATAAACAAAGACTGAATACCAATGACTGCTTGTTCTCCGCAATCGGAGTACGATGAGAACGAATGCCTAAAAGGAGAAGAAGAAACGGCGGAAAGTCAACGGGCAACGTTGTCGAGAGAAACGGAGGATCTCCGCGTAGCTTGATAACGCGTCGAGATCCCGTCGTCCGCAGGGACGAGCAACTTTTCCCAGACTCGACGGAACAACAGCCCCTTTCCCGCGTCCCGAAAAGTCGACGATCATTAACCACCGATGGAAACGATCGTTACACTTTCTTAACACTTCCCTCGCCCCTCTGCCCGCCGTTGGAACCCCCTTCAGCGGCGTTCGAGGCGAGCAAGATCGAGGCAGCAGCCCGGGAACAACCTCTCGAGAACGATAAATCAATGACTCTCGCTCTTTCCGTCGCTACTTCCGACCCTCTCTCTCACCCGTTATTCAATGCCGATACAAAGAGCCGGCACGGCAATTAAGGGTGTTTTAGAGTGGCTGCACTCGAAAATGACCGGCCGCCACCCCTAGCGAACGGTGGGGGTATTAAAAAACATTACTCATCACATAATCGCGCGAGTGGTTTTCATTGCAACTTGTCGTCCCCCCCTCCCCCCACCCTTGCTCGTCTCTCTCCGTCCCATTCGCCAGAGAGCCCGTCGTCGACCTTTCTCGTTTTCTCCGGCGGTGCCAGCGGAAAAATGAGAAATGATCGTGGCTGGATTCACAGGGGCCCTGTTTAAAATTCATGAACGATTTTACTGCTGGACCCTCCCTCCCTGCTCCTATCGCGAGCGTCACAAAAGAGCAGGGGCATATCGCGAGAGAGTGGCCCACATTTTCGACGATCCGCACCGTTGCCGAGGAAGAGGGACGACAAATGGGATGGGCGGGAGAAGGAGAGCGGCGAAGGGGTGCGACGGCGGTGGCTGAGAGATGCACCCCACGAAATATATTAATTGTCGAATTTTCCGTGCGAGCTGCATATCCGTTAGAGCCGCTTTGTCCCTCGCCAGCCGCGGATCTTCTGATTATTAATTACCTGACAACGAAACTTCGCCCCCCCACCCACCCCTTCGTGAAATTCGCGGCCTCGTTTCGATGGTGCTTTTCACGGTTTTTTGCCCGGTCCTTGTCCGCTTCTTTTTTCGTTTAATCCGCGGCCGCGGGGTTTTTATGGAAAAACGTAACGAATGCCCGGGGCCGAGCGGTCAACGGGGGCTCGTTAATTATCGCCTCGAATTCCCGCGACGAGCGAATCGCGTCAGTCGGCTTTTAATCGAGTGAGCGACGGGGTGAACGCGCCGCGCCGCGCCGCGGACTGATTTATCGTCCGCGGGTCCGGGTAATCGCGACGTTTGACGACGCCCGTCGACAGGCGGCCCCGGCTACCGGCCGAAATTTTATCGACGATTTCGCCCGGGCGCACGCTTCCTATCGGATTTTCTGATTACCTCTCGGTAATTAAGCGCCGCGCCGGTGCAGGCCGGCCGACCGATCGATGGCCCGATCATCGGACCGTGAGTCCAGAATAAATGGGGATCGATTACGCGTGTAACCGGCGTTAATCACGGGAACCTGCGGAGCGAGGATATTTTTTTCGCCGGTTAAAAAGGCGACACCGAAACGCCGGATTTCGGGTGATTATTTAGGAGAGCGGCGCACTCGATCGCCTTAAAATATGTTCGGCACATCGTTCTCGACAGGTGGAACCGTCGCTCGAGTTTCTGAGATACGGGGAATGAAGGGATTATTATATCTCGAGGGCCGTGTTTTAATTAACCCTTCATTCGACTATAATAAATTGTATAGCGAATCGTGTATTACGAATTGCATGATTATAGTTAATAATTGTAAACTCTGGGTATTATTTAATTATTGCTAATTTAGTTTTAACTCGAGTCTTGGAACATTGCTCGATATTAAGTATGCAACGTTAGAAATATGTATCTATACACATATAAATACTTAACCCTTCGCACTCGGATGTTTTTCATTAGAAATATTCTAAGATTTCCTGATGAGATAGAAAGGATATTTTGTGAAACTAACTCGACGAGAAATCATGCACTGAAGGACAAAGCTATTTTGTTCGAATATTCCTCAAATTTTGACAGTCCACTTTGACTCTCGTTTCCTAAATAATTGCCGGATTTCGCATCCACGGTCGTTCCGATCCTCGCTCCCAATTTCCACGGGTTTATTACACAAAGCCGATGCTCCGCGGTCGCACGATAAACCGCGACGTTACGTTTACAGTAATAACAAAACGCGTAATGCCCTGTAACTCGAGCGAGAGAGGCTAAATGAGCAGGTGTCGCTTCGTACGAGCCTGCAATTTTCCTCTCGGCTCTTTAATAATTGCACGCGGCGCAACGAGTTGCGTAATTGATCCATTTGAAATACCATTATCATCCGTCGAGCCTCTTTTCTCGTGCTCTTTTCCCGTGCAATCGGAACCACCGCAACGGCGACTCTCGTAAACCTTTACAATTCCGAAGCGCCATTCCTTTCCATTCCGTCGTATAACGCGTTTCCCCGCTCGCCGCGGTTTCTCTTTCCATTCGTTAATCGCGAACACGCGCGGGAATCGTTCATTATTTTGTGCACGCTCGATTTCTGCTGGATACGGACAGCTACCTACAGAACCAACGACGTCGTTCGTTGTAATAAAATGAAACCAATTTGCTCGAGAAACACGAGTCCTCTGTACAATACAGAATCAGCACAAGTTCGGATAAAAACGAAGATATATCGTTGAAATGATTCGAAAATCGTACAGTATCTTTCCTACGGTCGCTTTCCATTGGAAGAGAGTTATCCGCAGAGACAAACAATTCAGTGAATCGTTCGTCGTAATAAAATACAACTAATTAGACAAAATTAACGGAACGCGAATGCTCTGTAAAGTCTAGAGTCGACGCGTGTTCCCGGGGAAATAAAGATGCCGTGCAAAGGTGATTCGTTCGAGTTTAATTTTCAACGATTTCCCTTTTCCACGGCTTTCCGCCGTACGCGTGGCTATCGGGATGATCGATATCGTCCCGCGAGAGGCGATATATCTCCGGCGAGCGTCTAAGGGCGCCTTCGCAGCGGCGCGGCATAGGAAGCGGCGCGCGTGGCATGATACGCGATGATTAGGCAGCGAAACTCCACGGGCTATTTGTTAGTATAATAAGCCGTCCGACAGTGTGGCCAACGTAACCACTCGTCGGCACGCCACTCCGTTTTAACGTAATTGTCCCAGATCGAGATTTACATACTTGAACGGAGATTCGGCGGCCGGGAGGCCGGGAAATTGCGGAATGCCATGAACGGATCCACGCTGGACACTGAACATCGCGCGGAATGTTAACGTTAATAAATCGTCCGAATCGCACGTGTCCGATGTACAGTTTCGTGTTGACTATTTCTTTACTCGCCGCGGGCGGTCGTTACAAAGATCGTACGACAGTACGAAACAGCATGAAAACGATTTCTTCCATGTATCGCGCGACCTTACCTATCGATTCGAACTCAACCGTGACATTGTGACTTCTAGAGGCACAGAGAATTTAGGCTGACTGTGCGTAGTCACGGAACGCGGTGTATTTCGAGTTCAACCAGGGGTAGGTTGAAACCTAAATTCAAACATCTCGAAGTTCGAAACGCTCTTGTTTCTTCCGGTTGTCGAGCGACCGATCCCCAAATTCGCCGCAATCTATCACGCGTGCGAGCCAGACGATCTGGACCGCGAACAACCAACAACCCGGAGCATACGAATCACGCGGACTGACGATCCCATTTTCCTTTCTTTGCAGAACGAAGTGGAAGAGGCAGACGATCACGAGCTTCGAGATAATAGAGAACAATTTCGCGGTGGCCGCGTTCCAGCAGCTGTACGGCAGCGGCGCTGCGGCGGTTCCCGCGCATCCCGCGGGACGCTACTGGCAGTACCCCAGCGCGCACGCGTTGCCGGCCAACGGGCTCTTCTATCAGCAAACGTCGGCGGCGGTGACCCTGCAGAAACCGTTGCCGTTCAGACTGTACCCGCCCACGATGATCCTAGCTCCCGGGCCCAGCAACCCTCTGGGCTCCCTAACGGCGAGCTCCAGCCTGTCGAACTTGAGCAACTACTACAGAGACAGCCCGGAGATGGTGGACGGCAGGGACAGAGAGACGATGGAGCGATCGTCCAGGCAGCGCGACAGAAGCGGAAGTCCAGTGCTGACGGACAGATCGCCGCTGCGGAAAGACGAGAGACTGTACGCGCCGTCGATGGTCCAGCCGGGGTCCAGCAACAGCTTAGGCACGCTCACCAGCAGCAACCTGAACAACTACTACAGAGACAGCCCGGAAGTAGCGGACAGAGAGAGGGAGGGCAGAGGACTCAGACAGAGAGACAGGAGCAAGAGTCCCGTGCTACGGGACAGATCATCCCCCGCGCGCAAGGATGACAAGCTCTACCCGCCCACGATGCTGCAGGCGGGACCTAGCAACACTATCGGCTCGCTAGCGGCGAACCTGAGCAACTATTACAGAGACAGTCCAGAGGAACGAGAGAACAGAGGGCGCAGACAGAGAGACAGGAGCAAGAGTCCCGTGCTAAGAGACAGATCATCCCCTATGCGCAAGGATGACAGGCTCTACCCGGCCACGATGCTGCAGCCGGGGCCTAGCAACACTATCGGCTCCCTCGCGTCGAATCTGAGCAATTATTACAGAGACAGCCCCGACATGATCGACGGGAGGGAGAACATGAGCAGTAGTCGCGACAGATCGCCCTTGCGGAGGGAGGACAGCCCGCAGAGCATAAGAGCGGACAGCGACGAGGAAAGTATACACGATATCTAGGAGACGTCTGTCCAGAGATCCTCGGATCGCTCAGAGATCGAAGATTGAAGGCTGACGCTTCGGAGGGGAACTCCGAGACTGGTTCCGCCGAGGAACATTGAAACGCGTGGAGTATATCGAACGAGGGACAATGTTTTCGGTGTCTTTCGTCGCGGCTAGGTCAGAGGACTTTCTCTACCGAAGGATACCTTCCGTACGAATGGAGAGTCGAGGGAGGAGCACACGGGGAATCGTTCGTGCCCCGCGCGCGTTGCGAAACGCCCGATTTCGTGAGGTGGAACGGCGGAAGTGACATGGCGCGGGACATCCGGGATCTCGTGGATAATGAGAGCGCGCGGAGGAAGCGTGGTGCGGTTAACCAAAGTTCGCGATTCGAACGTTTAGTGAATGGGGTAACGGTGAATGCAGTATCCCTGCTCGACGGAGTTACCGTGCCAATGGCATCTTCGATGCGTTCGTGGACGAACGGAACGGACGCTCTTCTTCCTGGACACATTGTTGCACGAGGGACCGCGGGGGAGACCGAGAAACTACGAAAAATCGCGTTGAAGCGCAGCTGCCTCGCGCGGCGCGGAATGAGAACCGTGCTCCGCTGGAAGGCGAGCGAAAACCATAGGTTAGGAGAGCCGGCTAGACGCGGCGTCTCGGGGACGGTTACGGTCGCGACGGCAGGAAGCGAGCCAATCGCGCTCGAACGCGAATCTACAATTAATATGACATTAGGGGGGACCTGCCTGCGGGGGAAGAAATCTGAAATGACACGAAATTACGCGCGGTCGCCCGGCAAAAAACGCCGGGGCAGGAAGGTCGGGGGCGGACGGCGGCGCAGGACTTTCGATCCCCGGGGAACGGGCCCGTACTATTCAAAGCAGCGTCTCGCGCGCTACGAACGAGCCGGCTAATCGGTATCGACGCGAACGTCTCACGAGATGTTCGGGGAACCCCGAATCAACGCGGAGTATTTCTGTCAGGGCTTATTACCGAACGCTCCTGTATTCGTATCGAATGCGAGCGCTGGGAATCCTGCCGGTTTTTACGAAGAAACTTCGAAGTTGATTCTGGTATTTTTCACTGAGATACGAGTGTTGTGAGAATACGTCGCGTTGATTCGGCGGATTCTCCGCGTCCGTTTGTAAATACGATTCCAACTGAAGTCCACGAGACTCGCGCGACGATCGTTTTCACGTCGACGCGACGAACGTTGTACATAGCAGCTACTTGAGCGGCGGTGGAGAGTTCAACTTATCGGGGAAACGCTTCTGAAACGCGAGCCATCCGCGGTAACGAGACATTTCGAAGTATTTTTCAGATTCCAGTATACGTAGAAGATCGCGGGGAACGTGTTCGAACGGTCGGAGCTTCGGATCCTCCGATCCGGGATCTCTTTCCCGATGATTCCTCGGGAAATGTGTCGATCCGGTTCCGTTGCGCGGACACGGGAGTCCGCGTTCGGCGATGAAATACCAGTATTATGAATGTATAAATCTTAGACTGTACGATGGGAAGAGAGAGAGGGAGAGAGTGAGATCGAGAGTGAGATTGAGAGAGGAAGAGTGAAGGATGCAGGTGTACGAGAGGCAGTAAACGGAAACATTAGAGAAACGACGGCGCTCGTTGTAAAATCGTTCATCGGGACGCGATCGGGTCTCACGGTGTAACGCGCGACTTAACGTTAAGGTAAAAATGCAGCAACAAGTACATAGTATAAATCATGCTTTGTAAAATAATGTCTGTATAGCGAGAATTATTATATGGAAAATATATTATACTAAATTTAAAGAGCGTAGGCTTCTCATTCCTCCTAATGGTCCCATCGAGTTTCCGCATCGTTAACCAACGGAGCCGGGTCCTTTCTATTTTCCTTGTCTTTCACCTTTTCCATTCGGTTTTCTTGTTCCTTTTCGTAACGAGTTCGTTAACGATAATAGACGACGATGCGATCAGCAATGTGGCAAGAAACGTTCCGGATTGCTCGACTGCGCGCGGCTAATTCGCAACGAGGAAGATCCACCGAATTTCATTACGGCGCCCATTATATTTATTTTTCCGTGGGCGTAAAGCTTAATTGAATATACCACGAATTACCACTTTCATCTCGGCGATGTTAATCGCCGGGCCGGAAACGAACCGGCGCCGATTGCGATCGACGTGTGTTTTCGTTCTCCGCAAATGAAGAGAGGAAAGTTATCCTCTTCTCGATCGCCGAATCGGTTCCTCGGTTTCTCTCGGAGCGTTCCCGCCCTTCTCGTTCGCAGCCATCGATCCCCTATCTCGCGCGGCGTAACGCGCGAATTAGCCTTCAAACGACAGACTCGAGTCGTTTTTCACGCGACGATGCATACCGCGAGACTTTTACGATCGAGTTAATGCCCGCGCCGGGGAATCGGGTCTGCACGGTGTTCCTTCTATTTGCATTTCTATCCGCGCGCACGACGCTCGAACGGGAGCCGTTCGGATTATAGAGGATAGCCGATACTTTCACGGTTCGCGTTTCTAATGCCCCGTAACGGATCGCCGTAGGATCCAGCGAACGCGAAAATCAAAGCGAAACTCTGCTCGCATTGAACGTTCGTACGTTGTCGTTTGAAACTTGGAGATTTCATTGAATAAAATAATAAACCCTTCTATGATCTTCGAGTTTTCAATTAATTACTTCGTCGTTAATAATACACTGGGTACAAAGAGTTCCATGTTCAGCTGTATCCCAGTTCACGTCAGAACGATTGATAATAGAATATTAACCCTTTGACGAAGATTCTTTGAAATACATGAAATCTTCAGCAGACGAAGCTAAACTATATATCTGTTAAATGATAGGAAAACAGGAACTATACGCTGATTTCCCGGTGTTCGAGTAATTAAATCATTCGCTCGCGACTTAGTCTTCGAAACATGAACATTTCATCTTGCCGATATGTCGACGTTCGTTCGCAAAGGGTTAACACTCGGATTACAAAAGAATTGGAAGACGTTTATGTTCCTCAACGCGTGTTCGAGGTTTCGCAATTCCGTTCGCGCGAGCGAAGCTTAACAAATAAGAATTTTAAATAAGAAACGTCCAGTCACACGCGTGTTAATAAATCACGGTACGTAAGTTCAAGGTTCCGTTCGTATTTTTCGAAGGAGCCATCGATCTTCGAGGAACAAGTCATCAAGTACGTTCGAGTTACAGCGGCGAGGTTGACGAAGCTTCGTTCCCGACTCGCGTGAACGAATAAACGAACGGTTATTACACGGGACAGGCCGCCACGGCTGTCCCGGCTCCGTTACCCGGCGAAATTCGGAGCACCGGCCGTAATTTGCGAAGGCCTCGGGTCCCGGAGTCGCCGCGAAGGCAAAACCCGGGGAGCGTGACAGCGTGCTCGGGGCTTAATCGCGTTTGCTTATTTCCGGCGTTGGTCAGCCGACGCTGCAATTATGTAGGAGCGAGTTGCGAGCGCTAACTGCCGAGCGCAAGGGCTTATTTTATTCCTATTAGGGTAAAACGGGTAGCCGGGAAGGAGGACGCGCGGCGCGTTCTCCTGTATCTCCCTCAATTACGTGAAATTAATTTGGGCCCCATTAGCGGTCGACCGCTGGACACGTCGTGTTAACGATTTTTCCCTACTGGCCCGATACACCCTTCGAAAACCACCGGTCATGCACGAGCAATTGGCAGCTACTCGAGAATCGTAATGGAATCTTGGAATTTCGTGGGTACGGAGCCAGGATTCGTCGAGAGTTTATAAGCGTTTCTTTCATTAATGTAAGTTATCGAAACGAACCGTGACGTAGACATTGTAGTCGTTCCCCGGAAATTGAAATTTTCAATGTATAAAATTTTGAATGTATAAAGTTGCATAGAAAGTAATCTGTGAATCTGGATTCGTGTTCGCAAGATTCGCTACAGTCACGTCCTTATGATTCTTCCGAGCGCAGAGAATAATTATTCAAACAAATCGCAACGTAATTCCGGTAATTCCTCTAGAATCGAAGCGTATCTATGCGATCCTGAAGTTTCCTGGAATAAATGTGTGAACCAGGATGGATTCACCGCGAGCGAGTTTTCGATTCCTGTTCCGATTGTTGTTCCGAGCGCAGGAAGTATCCACCGAAACGAATCGCAACGTAGAAACGTTTTCGACAGCGCGTTTCTCATAGGAAACGCGGAGAGGCCGTAGATTCCGTCGTGATAGTGCGTCGTGGGTAACGATCTTTCGGTGAAAGGGAATCACCCGGGATGAAAGCGGATATATTTATTGTTTCGCGTTGCCTCTTTTACTTTCTACAGAACTGTTGCTGAACCGGCCGCGTGCGTGCACCGAACGAACTTAAGAACGAACGAACGAACGAACGAACGAACGAGCGTCACTTCCGTGGGACAGCGGCGGATCGCAGCGCGTTAAATAATATCGCGTTCTTTAACGCGCGGCTCGTAAAATCTTTAAGAAGCGACGACCGGCTCTCGCTCTTTGCATAATTGCAGACCGTGGCCGCAGAACGGATGCGCTTATTAGTTGAATGCGGTAGGAAATCACAGTTTCATTTTTTTTCTTCCTCCGCGCGCGCTAGGGTTCCACGCGAAAGGTTCGTTTCCCGAAGGTGCACGCCCGATGGAAACCGAAGAAGAAGGGGGCCGAAGGGACCGGCCGAGGGAGGATGTGGTTAACCCACGGTCAAATCGTGCTTTTGCCGGGCTTCTGCATCCTGAAACTGACGGCGACAAAAGAGAATCACCGGAACAGAAGTACGCGCGCTCGTGCACTGCCCCCGCATCCTGTTCCGACGATCCCCGCGTCGCCCGACGCTCTTGATCGCGATCGAATCGCCTGCCATGATGTTTCGTCGATGTTCGCTTGGAACAATCACGAATCTCCAACCGACAATCTAATTTTACATTTTATATTTGAAATTAGTTTCAGATGGTTCAAAATCACCGATTCTTCGTCGAGAAATCCTTTTATAGTCAGAGAAATATGTATAGAAAAGATGCTTCCACGAGAAACTAAAGAATTACAAATCAGTTGCAATGAAGTTTCAAATATCTATGAAGTTTAAAATATCTACAAAAATTTCGAGGAATCGATTCAAAATACATTCTAGCGTTAACTACTAGGATATAATTCACTTTCATTCTACCAGCCGATCTATAAGAAAATGTGCTCAGTGAATTTTCAAAGTCTCCTCCACCATCCTGCTCGTTAATTCCCCTCGATTTCAATTTACATTCCTAGCGGCGGAGTCTCTTCCGCCTTCCAATAGCGAGTCCCCGCGATCGTGATACCGTGAACCGATAGTTTTCGAAATTCATTATCCGCGCACGGCAACCAGTGATTTCAGCGTAACCCGGTGAGCGAGTGCCGGCGTCCTCTCGAACAATATAACCCCGGCCCGGCGAAATTACATGATAATCGAACGCGTCGACGCGATCGTGTCCGATCGAAATTACCTCGGCCGCGAAGAAGGGGGGGGGGGCGGCGCAGGGTGTTGCACCGGGACGAGCGGGCCCACGCGGCCCGGGTCAATCGATTACCGCGCCGCTATCTTAGGATTGACAATTTACAAGCTCACCGGGCCCGCAGACCGGCGACACCTACTTAATATTAATAACGCGTCCCGTGGAAACACCGAGCAGACGCGGAAAGCAATTAACGGTGAGCTTGAATAAAATGCAAATAACCGGCGGCGGCACGGCGTCGATTATCGACGCCCGGCAAATAAAGTTATTTCGTGGACGCCGCCGTCGTCGCTCGTGGCCGAAGAAACCGGACGGCGCGAGAAATGTCCAGGAGAAGGGAAACACCGGCGCTCACGACGACGACGACGACAAGCGGAGCAAAAGGGAGTAAAAAGAAGAAGACCAAGGAGGAGGAGGAGGTGGAGGAAGGGAAAAAAGGATGATCGAGGTGAGTAAGAGCGTATAATGTGTCCAAAAGGCACCTGCCTCTTTCGAGGCTCGCTATCTTCCCATCGAGTGGTCGCAAGAAAAGGAGCTAGACTCGAGTTAGCCGATGTTATCTCGTTCCGAGACCAGCGAACCACTTATATCGTTAATTGCTCCCACTTCCGGCCTCGCTGCCCCCCTCTCCCGTCGCCGTACTCCGCGTGCTCCCTTTCTTTCGCCATCTTCCGCCCTCGTCCGTTCGCCGCGCAACCCTCTCGCTCTTCCTTTCCCCACGGCGGCCGAGCCGCGCGCTGCGCTGCGCTGGTTTTGTCTGTTTCCCGGCCGATACGACGCGCCACGCGGCGCGCGTGTTCGAGGGCACGCATTATGCCTCCGTTAAACTTCGGGAACCCCGGCGCACGGAAGCTTATGCCCTTTTAAGCGGCCCCCGTGTAGGTACTAGCGCGGCAGGTAGGTGCGTTCAACCTGCCGCCGACGATGTAGTTAATCTCGCCTCTCCCTCTCGAAATTATTTGTTCGCCGCGTTATTTTGCCGGGAAAACGGCCGGTAATTGGACACCGGCAACAGGAAAATCCGCGTAACATCGCGTATAGATATGTCAGGTGTTTCGGGCCGGTTCGAAGGTGTTGGTCGTGTTGTTTCGCGCGGACGAACGTGTGCTGGTAGCGCGTACACGCAGACGAGCGAGCGAGACCGCGGAAACCGTAGGGGCGGCCGGCGTAATTAATTGAAGAATACCCAATGAACTTCTTGCGCGGCCGTGCTCGAGTGTAAAATCAGTATGGAGCGATGACGATTAAGCTTAATTTATTCCGGATTTTACGAGGGAACGTTAAACAGTTAACAAATTGGAAGGAAAGTTTCATTATTCCCGAAGCGTTAGCGCTCCCGCTACCATAACGGACTGCTCCACATCGTTTCCGCGAAAACCTCGCGAATGGCGTTCACCGTTCGAAGCGGTCTTCCTTCTCGTCACCCTCGCGGAGGGCATTGTTGGACGAACGGTCTGTATTCCAGATGATTTGGTAACGATAAGAAAATTCTACCGTAATGACTAGATCATAGTGATGCGGGCTTCTAGTCGTTCGAACCTTGAATCCGACATTAGAGCTCGTATTTAAACCCTTGCCCTATGATTTCTTTCTCAATTCCGATCGATACGACTACTTTGTAACAGTCTACTGGAAAAAGACTAGGTATACTCTATGTCTATGTTTGCTTTTAAGTATAATAGAGAAGAATAATATTTCATTTGATTTCGAATGGATTGGGTAATATGTTTATTAAATCCTGACACGTTGTTATAAGGCGGCCGAATTGCGTTACCCAAAGTGCAGTCGATACCAGACATTAGACACGTTGCATACTCTTTCTTCGAAGCACCACGGCTTTCACTCCGTTTAGCGCCATTTCGTTGGACCGCGTGTACATTTCGAATAACAAACCTACATATATTCGACCCGAGTCCCATGTGTATTGTAAGTAGATTTGATAACTAGGCTGGTTCACATCTTCCTCGCGATGCTAATTTCCCATTAGTGAACACGCTAACTTATACTCAATCAAAGCTACAAATAAAACACGGGGTTAGACGCTTCCCGTCTTTGTGCCATTCCGCTAAACACCGAGTCGTCTCCCACACTACGTTCATTCGACGTACACCGGCATTTCGCTAATTTCTCGCGTAACACGGCGAAAGAGGAATTCGCGGACAGGTGTCGTGGCAACTGAAGGCGACGCGGGAAGATTCCAGGCGATACGCATGCCGGGAAAAACGATTCACGCCGCGTAATCGGTCGTCCCGCGACAAAATATCGGTAGCGGCATTCCTCGCGGCGGCCTGTTAACGATCTGCTTCTTGTCCTTCCCCTACCATTCGCGGCGGTACGGAGAGATTCGTCGAAGAAGATTAAGACGAAACCAGTCCGTCGGGCTGGCGTGACGGGACGCGGAACGGGTAAAGGAAAAAAGGGAAAAAAGAGCGAACGGAGGGACCACGGGGCGTAATCGCGGCCACGGTGCGAACAGCCACGTAAACGCGTGCGTGCGTGCGTGCGAGCGTGCGTGCGTGCGCTAGTCGGTGCGTGCGTGCACCGAAAATCGACGAGGGCCTCCTATTTTCCAGGATGTTCACCGAAATTGAACGTAATGTCGAGAACACGGGCCAGGAAATTGCTCGCGATTGATCGCGTACACTCGAGACACGATCCGCTCTCGCTCGGCGTTGCCGGTTTCCAGGGCTATCGGCCGCGCGCATCGTGCCGGCGCGTTGCTCACGGCGTCGCAACGACGACGAGAAGTTTCGGAATGCGGTGGTTTAATTCGTTTTAAATTACCGCGGAATTATTGCGAGTTTCGACGCGAACCAGACGCGGCCGCGATGCACGGGACCGGGGGGAAAAAACGGACCGCAGCGGCGGCGAACGGTTCCACCGGTCTTTTATTAGCGCGCGCGCCCTCGGGCGGTATTGTTCGATTACATTGTAGATTAATCTCGAATTAAGGCCAATACGATTGGCCGACGGAGTTCGGCATGCAAATACAATTTCGCTAATAACCGTGTTTCCCCCCTCGGTCGAAAGTGAAACCGGCTCGTAACTCATGCCTTTAAGGATACAAGGAATTATGAAATTTAGAAATGTATCCTTTTAAGATGCTTATCGCACCGTCGAGCATTTTAATCGCGTACACGGCCGTTTCGGGCTGATACGCGCGCGTGCAGGTGTACGGGACAGTGGGAACACAAGAGAGAGAGAGAGAGAGAGAGAGAGAGAAAGAGAGAGAGTGGCTCGTCATTATCGAGTATCGTATATTATCGACGGCCGACGATGATGAGCGGGATTTGTCGCTCGCACCGTTGCCCATTCGGCGACAAATCATTCTCGAGCCGAACCGACGATATCAACGCGCGCTTCCGTCGCGGCCGCCAACCCCTAATCGACTCGTTGAAGCGAGGAAGCGAAAAGGAAAAGAAAAGAGCCTCGCCCTCGAACGGACCAGTAATTAAGCGGTTTACGAGGAAAGATAAGCTACGTGTACACTGCGCAATCGACTCTGACGATCTTCAACGCGAGTCCCGGGAAATCGGGTCTCCGCTTTTCCTTTACGCGAGACCCGCTGGAATATTAAACATCGCTTTCGCCCGCGGCGCTATCGACGTCGGGGATCACCTCGGATTTTCCCAGTGACCGCCGGCGCGGTCATTGTCGCGGATCGCGTGTAGGAAAAAAATAATTCATCCTGTTCCGGAATTCTCGAAACGCTGCTCCTCGTGGCCGCAGCTGGTTGTATCTGACGCGGCCGCGTTAAGCTAATGAATTATCGCCGGCCGATCGCGATAGCCGGCCGAATGTTTAGCCAACAGTTTTCTCAGGCGTTAACCCCCGACAATTTGCGAGCGTGAAAGGCGTGCGGCCACGCGACGCGACGCGCCCCGGCGCGAAATAGAAAACCGTCGTGCACCGCGGGACCTCTGCGAGCCGCAACACATGGCGGCGGAATTTGAATATTGTAATTAAGAAGAAGCCGCGATCGGGACGAAGCTCGGGCTTCCTACGTCGATGGGCAGCCAGCGTTTCGGTGGGCGAGCCTCGGGGAGCATATGGCCGGACAATTACCACGCGAGCCCCGAAAACACCGGGGACAACACCGGCCTCGTTCCCTTATCTTCCGGCACGATCCCGACTATTTTCAGGACCATCGTCCGTTGAAACGCTCCTTTTCTTCACGGACACCCCTTACGCCTTCTTTCCTGTAACGTACTTTCGGGGACCGGCCCGCCTCGTGTTCCCAGGGGGAAAGTATTGTTTTACAGGGCGCTCGTTAAAGCGATTTCTCGTGTCCCCGGGTGAACTGTTTCTCGGAAGCCGCTCTCTCGACGAGCACGTATTCGTTTTGACCTCCGTCCATTCGAATGGGACAGTTGTCAGTCATAAGTGCATGTCCTTTGCTCGTGATTTACGAGGATGCCGTGTTTTCTACGATTATTCTCTGTTTCTACCAATCTTCGAAACTTGGGTCTCTAAAGTCAACTTAGGAAGATAACTGCCCTGTGCGTGGATAAGTAAGTTGATAGAGAACTTTTGGAAGAAATGTCTTTGACGTGGATAAATATATTTCAATGGCAATCGTATACTCGGAATAAGAAATCATCTCTGTTTTGTGGTTCTTGTAAAGTTAATCGCGCGAATTGATAAGAAGCAGCCAGATAGTAGAATTTATGAGGTACGCGACGAAGGAAACGAAATTTCGGGAGGTAGGGTTGGATTCTAGGTTAGGGGGTGAGTAATGCGCGCGGCAACCGTTCGGCAGTCAGCGCCGAAGACAGAATCATTACTTAACTGGATACACGGGCGCGCGGTGGGTAGGGACTATAAGTACACACTGGATGGCCAGTTTACGTGCGTAAAGCCTTGGTCTCCAGCGGCGGTAAATTGATAAAGTGGGTGACAAGTCGTTAAATCACCGGCAGGTACGGTCATCGAGATGCGATTGCATGTGCAGTCGCACTCTCGCGTGTGCGCGCCGCTGCAACCGGCGACCAGAGATCGAAGGAGAGAACGCTGGAAAGAGAGAACAAGGGAAAGAGACGGGGAACAGCCGGAGAGAGAGAGAATGAGAGAGAGGGGGAGGGAGAGAGAGAGAGAGAGAGCGAGTGGGAAAGAGAAGAAAAGTGAACGAAGAGGGAGAGATAAAGCGACAGAGCGCGGCGCGGAGAGAAAGGAGGAAGCGGAGAATCAGATTTAGCAATCGACGATATATTTCAACTATCAACATTTTTGTAAGTTATCGTTTTAGCGCGCGCCGCGACATTTGCATACGTATTTCGTAAATCATTTATAAAATACGTGCCGCCCGGGATTTACGAGTTTCGTTCGCGACTGCTTTATGATCTTTATACCCTTTTTTATATTACGTACACGCGCGTGGGCACTCGCGCCCGTGTACACGCGCATATAATATGCGAGCATCGCCTCGTTATCGAAGTCTCATTATTTGAAAATAAACGGTCCCGGTTAGCGAAACGATTCGGGGGATTTCGGCTCGGCGAGCGGCGAGGCCGATAAATTACCGCCGGAATCAGCGGAGAACTTATTTAAAATTCCTTGTAAAAGCGAGAAGGGTACTCTTCCTGAGACTCGGACCGCTCGTCGTCGTATTATATCATACTTTGCATATTAATGTTACGTCCTCGATGTTAGCAGGGAAAAGGAACGTTAACGTTATTTTCTATTCGCTACCTTTCGAAGCGGATTGCAAAACAAAGTTCTTAAAGTAATACGGAGACGTTGAGAAGGCAGC
This sequence comes from Nomia melanderi, assembly GCF_051020985.1. Taxonomy (NCBI): domain Eukaryota; kingdom Metazoa; phylum Arthropoda; class Insecta; order Hymenoptera; family Halictidae; genus Nomia; species Nomia melanderi. Next base: position 12,529,460 of record NC_135009.1, read on the forward strand.
GTGAAAGGTACACGCGGTGCGAATAATTGGATAATAAAAACCTCCAAATGAATCGTTCCGACGCGTACGCTAGTTCCAGTGTTAAACTGGTGAGAGAAGGGGAAGTGACGTGGCAGGTGGAATTCAGCCACGAGAACCGTGCGAGAACTCGGATTGTTTACCTGCCGTGTCCTTCCTGCGGATGTCGCGATCGGTGTTTGCCTAAATCACTGGCCATATTTTCCGCCCCCGTGGCGCGCTCTTTGCTCGGCGAACTCTGACGGAGCAGAGAGCTCTACCAGCACGGTCTCCCTTCTCTCTGCTTCCTTCTGCCTTCGCTTTCGTTCGAGTTCCACGGATCCCGACCGCGAGGCCACCATTAGAGACGTTTATTAAACGTTGCTCCCTCTTTATCTCCCCGGCAACTTTGTTAGATGATTTCGTTACCAGATATTCTTCCGGCCCGTCTCTCGGTGGTTTCCTTTTCTTCTTTCCTCCTTTTTTTCTCGGGAAAGAATCAAACGGCGGTGCCATTTGAAGAAATTAGCAGGTGTGTCGCTTAAGAACCGGCGCAGCTGCCCACGGAACGTAGCTAATTTTTTTTCTCAACGCGCGAACCAGCGAAACCCGTGATGGAAATGGATTCTTCCTTTCGAATTAACGAACAATTACTATCATCTTAGGGGATGACTCGACAGAGGGATTCAAGATCGGTGATATTATCCACCGAAACGGCTTCTGGGGTGTCGAGGATAAAGGCGCGGGCGAATGGAACCTGCGAGGCCAACCTGGGAATGCTCGAGATGCCCGCGAAGGGCAATCGATACTTTGTTTCATTGAATCGACGACGGAAATTGATTTCTCGTTCAACGGACGGGCCAACAATCGTTGTCCATTCTGCGGAGAATCGGGCCGCGATATTAAAGGCACCCAGTGGCCGCCTGTGGGAAGCGGTTTCTGGGAAATCGAAAGAGCGAGGGTTCGAAAGTCGGACGCGCCGATGATGAATGAAGAATCATTTAGAGAAGGAGCGGCAGGGTCTCGCGGGGAGGACTATTAATTACGACAAAAGGGGCCGCGGGTCGGGGCGTCGAGTGTATAAGCGGCGGGACCTGAAAAGGGCGAACGATTAGTTACTTTAACCAAATTATCTCGCGGACAATGGGCACAACAGGTGAGAGAAGTCTTCTTTTGCTTCGTGTTGCTCCGCCGGAAGACGTCCCTGCCAACGGTGCCAGGAAAATGTAAGCTAATCTCGGAACCTAGCGTTTATCCTTCGCATAGAGGTACCGTATCATGCAATAAACCGGTTGCAATCTTTAACCAAGGTATTCGAAATACTGCATGATTCAGTTATAGCTGTCTGTGTTTAAGGAATATAGAAGCATAAATACTTAAATAGGAAGCACGGATTCTAACCAATATACTAACAATACTAACGAAACGTGAAACAATAATGAACATAGCTTACATCCGGAGACTTTGAACACTTTTCATAGATAATCTCAGTTTCTCAGCTCGTAGCGTTCAAAGACTTCCACAGAGTACTGAACCGCAGAAGGTCAACGACAAGAGCAGCGACACCTCGTTAGAACGAAATCGGTAGCCAAATTGAGCGCGCAGTTTTCGAGAACAGTGGGCCATCCAATATACGGGACGTCGCGTCGGCCGACATGATGGCGTGCGAGGAGCTGCGCGAGGTCGTTGTCGTTCCACCATTGTGTTCTCGAGTGGACAGGATGATCGTCGCTCATTTGTTTCCTAGCGGGACGGCGGGAGAAGGCGTCAAGGAGGCAGAAGCACCGGCAGCAGGAACAACAACAACGACGACGACGACGACGACGACGACGACGACGACGATGACAGGGACGCCGGACAAGGCTGCCTGTAATTTCATACGTCAGCGCCGAATATTAATTCGAATTCCTCCCTTAGAAGAGCGTTCCCGTCCCCGCAACGAGCCGGCGAGGAGCCGAAGGCGGCGCACGGGGGTGGGGACGGGGGCAGTTTTTGTCCGGTAAATGAAATATCTTCGGTAGCCGGGCGTCCCGCGGCGATCGAGTTCGCTTCCACCGGCTTTTGTGCCGGCATTGGATTCTTCGAGGACTCCCCGTCGCGGATAAGTGGAATCATTTCAACGATCCAGCGGGATCGAGGCCGCCGCTACGCTCGACTACCGAATACCGTCTCTAATACGGCTCTCTTCGACCGCTCCCGAGGAATCTGTCTCGAAGATTGGATCATTTTTAGCTGGGGTTACCGACTCGCGACTCTTATGATATTGGTCGTTCATTCTGTTCCCCGGGATACACTCCGGAGCTATATCCTTTTGTAACCAACTCGGGATTCTCTAAGCTCGGCTCGCCATTATTCAATGTTCCTTTCCGATCGAATACCTTTTGTCAAACGAAATTTGGAAGCTTCGATGGTAAATGTCTAAAGCGAAGTTAACCCTTCGCGGCGGGATTTCCTTTGCGACGTTAGACGTAGCTTGTAATAACTTATTCGCTTCATTGCGAACTTTTATACTTCATTCAACCCTTTGCGGTCGAATGTCGGCATTTCGGCGAGATGAAATGTTCATGTTTCGAAGATTAAATTAAGAGATTAGCACGTAGTTTCTGTTTTTTCTATTACGTAAGCGGTTGATACATAATTCAGCTCCATCTGCTAAGGGTTTTGTATGTTTCAAAGTATCTTCGTCCGCAAAGGGTTAATAGACGATTTTAATCATTGATTTTTGATATGGAAATATATTTCGCAAATCTCGAACCCTTTCTCAAAGCCACGCATGTCGAAGTAGGCCAACCGAAGGACAGATTCTCACCCCAACGAACAGACGCATGTATACACAAGCGTTCGTCCGCGCGGGCGACAAGATTAATTCGAGTCGCGACAAGTATCGAATTAATTAAGGAACGGCGCGCGATCTCCCGGTTAATGGGTCGGCCATCTGCTGTCGGTTGACCGCGATCTGTCCCACTCTCCCCGCGCGTTGTCACTGAAAAATCGAGGCGCAGCCGAATTCGTTCTGTTTACCCGCCACGCTTCTCGTCGCGCCGATAAAAGGGACAGAAAGAGACGGGCGGCAGCTGGCGATCGGTTTCTCTCGATCGCCTCTACCGCGTGTACAGGTCCCGGCGGCGTGGCGACGAGCTTATACGGCGTGTTCGGTCGTTAGAACGTACACTGCGATCGCGGCGGATATCAGAAAAGCACGAGCAGCGGCCGTCCCCGTGGTCGTTGTCGTCGTTCGCCGAGTGGTCGCGCCAAAAGAAAGGGCGAGAGATAATTAAGGCGGTCCCGTGGTAAACACTCGCTCGTCGGTGTGCGACGATACGACGTGCCTCGCGCGTGTATACCCGTTCCACGGGCGTGTGTGTATCGAGAGCAGCGCATAAGACCCGTGACACATATTGATGATGGTAGCACTGCCATCTTTTAACTACTACTCGCCCCTTTCCTGCGACTTTTTCTTCGTTTTCTCCCGCTGCCCTCGCCGGCGGATAAATATTTTCGATAACGACCCGGCGGAAGGGACGCGAAAATCACGCTCCCGTGATTCTCGAATTTCCTAAGATGGAAGGTGAACCGTTTCTGTCCGGTATCGCGTGTGTCACTTTCTCTTTCCTTCTCTCTCCCTCCCTCTCTACGGCCGTGAGCTCCGACTGCCTCGCCGAGACGGAGCACCGTGGAAGAAATAAAGTTTAATAGAAATTTGCGTACAGACACCGGAGACGGGGGCCGCAAAAAAGATGATTAATTCGCGGAATAACACCGGCCACGCCGTTTCTCGCTAAATGTTGTATTGCGTTATATAATGCGAGCGTGCCGGAGAGCCTCGGAGAGTCCGCGGATAAGCGTATAACACGATGACACGTATTGATGATGGCAGCGGAGCATCGTCTTCCCTTCTTCTTTCTTCTTTTCTTTCGTTCCTTCCTTCCTCCCTCGGAGCGGTTGCGCTGCCAACGGTGGAACGACGGGGGGAACGACAAGGAGGATCGCACGGGGTGGAGAGCATATTAAGGAGACAATTTGGCAGCGTGCCGGTTGTTAATTTTAATTACAAAAATAACCACGGCAAAAAGTTTCACGCTTCCCGGTACCAGCGCTCGTGTCTCTTCCCGCCTTACAAACGACCGCTGAAGCCTCTGAATTACGGATTTACCGTTGGCCGGAGCCAGAGCTCCTAATGCCAAATGATCGCGAGCTATTAGCGGCGTCTAATTTCGCTGTTTCGCGTTCTCGTTCGCCATTGTTTCATTGTTCACTGGCGAATGAAACGAGAGCCAGAGATTCAAGCGGGTTTCGGGGACAGCTATCGGTTTTGCTTTGGTTTCTCGGAACTGCTGTTAATGGGTCCATATCTGTTATATTCCGCTACACTATTGATCGTTGCAATATAGAACCCAGAGTAACTTATTTCAAAATATAGATTCAAATAACAATTTACCGACGTAACTTCCGAATTTAACATTTCAGTCGAAGTCGTAGAACTCAATTGAATTGTCCTATTGAATTTAAATTACAGAAGAAACGATAACGGTTACAAATATTCTTTCAATTCGCACGACTGCTTCAGTCACAATCGGCGTACGACGATTCGAAACAGATATTTTCGAAACCGTTTCAATAGACTGACCGCTTCGTTCCACTGGAATCTAGTGACTGGACCCTCGGAAGAAGAAACGTTGTTCCCTTCCGTCCCTCGCGCGACAACGTGGCGAGCTCGATCCTCCGCGGGTCCTTTCCCGACAGGTTTTCAGCAGGAAGGAGCGCACAAGCTGCGGACCGCCTGCGGAATAATTTGTCAAACTTGTCACCGAGACAGCGGCGCGACCGCGCCGCGTTGTCGCCTAATGAAGCGTCACGGAATTCCTCTGCGAAACACATCGACGATTTATCCGGGCCATTGCGCCCGAGCCGCGCGTTATTTCACGGAACGTTACGGGAAGCCTTTCCTCGCGGTTTCTACCATAAACGGAGGAAAAGGGGCCGTCGGCTCGCGGCCGACTCGAAAAACCGACCGCGCGAGGTACTCGTCCCCGGCGGTCCATTAAATTAATTGCTGTCGTGTTCTAAAAGGGAACGATGTTCCACTTAACGTGCGCTGATCGTTTCTTTCCGCGCGTTTTAATTAGCGAACCAGCTGAATTATGCGGCGCGCTAACGCGCCGTAGTGCAGTTAGGAATTAATGGACGCCCGTTAATTCGCAAAGTCAATAGTGTGAATTTCCGAGCCTGCGGGACAGTAAGATAACGCGCGCGCGAGCGCGAACACCGGCGACTAATTGAATTAATGGCGGCGATTAATTAAGAGTTACCGTCGCGTCCGGGCTACGTCGTGGGTAAACTACGCTTCGAGCGTACCCTGTCTTTCGATTCGGACCCCGGATAAGGAATAAAGGTAACAGTTCCCTTCTATCGATCGTAAAGATACACCTTATTGTTCCTTTTCAAGAACCAGTCACCGTTCGAGTCGTTTCACCGAGGGATTCCTAGATCAAATACCTAAACGACATTTCCTATTCATTGTTCATTGTTCAACCCTTCGCGGATGATTTTCTAACATATTCGAAGCCCTCAGTAAATATAATTAAACTATACATCGACATCCTATACACTGAAGAAAAAGGGAGCTACGCATTTATTATTCGAATATACGAAATATTCTTTCTCGAGCATCTACAACTAACTTCCACGCTTTATTGAAAACCAACCGCGTCCTGGAACCACGTAAATTCGTAAATCCCCGTCCAACCGACTTCATAGTATCTAACATTCCATTCGAGGCAACGACACATCGATCGAGCAACCGATCCTCTTTGAAATCCCGCGATCCGTGCATCGTCGGCGGCCATGGTGCGGTTGCCGCGGTGTAATTCGACGAAGACGCGTCCTCCGTCGCGGTGGATGCTCGCTTAATAAGCCGGCCAAAGGCAGCTGGCCCTAAGTGAAATTAATTGACTCCGATAACTTTAGCATACAGATAGCAGACCGTGAAGGCAAGTAGCACGGGCCACCGCCCGCGAACGCGCGGTTTCGCGTGTGTTCCACGGGTGTTCTGTGCACCGTGTACGTGTGTTGCGCGAAGCGAGCGCGTTCGCGGACGAGAAACAAGATGCGCGCCGGTGTGTAGGTGCATACACTATCCTGGTGCACGGTCGCATAAAAGGCCGGGTCCGCACATTGCCTTTATGATGCAAAGAAGGCCAACATTAGCCGGCAACAATGGCTCTCGAGCAGCGTGCTTCCTCCCCACCTCCTCGCCCCGTTCAGCGCCCCCGCGACCGCTCTTATAGTTACTTTTTTTCTCTGGTAACAGGCTTGTTAAAGTAATAACTCTAATTACACACCGTTCGAATACACCTTCTCACCTTTTTGAATGGGCGCCGGGGTAGCGGAGCGTTGTCCTCCCCCCACCCTCGGCCAGGCTCTCTTTCATTATTTCTCCTATATCGCGGCGCGAGTCGAAAGTTCCTGTTACCGGCATCCGGTGCCGGAGCAACGCGCGCCGTGCTTTTTGCGCAGAATTTTACGTGTTGCGCCCGATACCGCGGGCAACGCGTTTCAGACCAGTAGAACGGGAGAAGGGAAATCGGCAACAAACCTGAAACGATTTACCATTGAGCAAGTGACACGGGAGTCGTTATTGGTCGGTGACGCAACGAGGAAACGTGATTAGCAACGAGTAATTGAAAGACGATAGCGCTGCGGTTGCTTCTAAACTGCGGAAGTTTGTTCTGGCTACTGGCCTGCTCGACGTTCGTCTTCGGCGAAGTTTCGCGAGCGATGAAATTTGATAACCAGCTGACTACGGGAATTAGGATTCGCTGGTGACTTCGAGCTGAACATTTTCGAGCCTTCGAATTTCTATTTTCACTTCTAGAGTGAACAGTCGATTCACAAAATCTAACAATGAATCACTTAAAACTGACTATATAATATTATCTCCTAATTACTTTGAATGATATTCGATTATAATACATAGTCTAAACAACTATAGTATCTATTTACGTCCACACGTTCACCGGTTGAATCCAGTTCGGTGACGACTCGGTATCACGATTCGCAATGGCTTCGATTCCCCAGGAATCGGATATAAGAAATCTGAAAACCGTCGACTGTTAGCCTAGAAATCTAGGAACGCAGATTATCGTGCGGAAGAGACGCCATGCGATTAAGTTAACCGAGGAGCAGGTTGGGGCGTAAAGGAGCGCGCAAACAGAGGTCCTGGGACGTGCCGGTGTCGTAGTAGGTACGCAAACAATTCGTCTTTAAATCCAATTAAGTCGACGCTCGGTCGGTCGGCGGTCGCAACAATAACACTTTGCCCTTTACAATGCGGTGGCGCGGTTGCTTAATACCGCGTGCGCCACGCCTCCTAGCTGCTCCCTCATCCCTTCTTCGTTGCCCCCAGACTGGCCAAACCCCCGCTCCATCTATTGCGCCGATGCCCTTTTGTTTCGTGGTTCATTTGTCTTTCTTCCTCTCCTCCCACCCTCTCTTTTTCCTTCGCTCGTTTTCGTACCTTCGTTTTCCTTGCTCTCGGCCGCCGCTTTCTCCCTCGCTCGCGCGCCGTCGTCCTCTCGCCGTTCCTCTCTGTCCCACTAGCTCCCTCCTATTCTGCAACCCGGCTCTTTTCTCTCTTTTCTGGCTGGCTGGCTCGGCCCATCCGACTTTCCGATGGGGTTCTCCAGTCAGCAGTGCACGGTCGACTCGCAGCCCCCGAAAGGACCATAAAACGATAAATTAAGTCGCGGCTAAGGAGAAACGGAGAAAGGAGGAGAGACGAAGGGAGAGCGAGGACGAGCGTAAAGGCATCATTCACGGCGCACCGCACATTATTGCCGATCGATGAGGAAGATGTCACTCGACGAGACACGTTGGCTAGTTCGCCGAGATTTACGGGGTGAAATATGACCCGTTGGCCCGATAGGGGTAGCTGCCGCGACCAGGCTGGTACTCCGACAATCCTCCTTGATAATTGACGTCGAGATATCGTGGGATCGATCAGTCGTTAAGGTAAACATGTTCCCACCGACAGGACAAGCGAATCGATGGTAATATAGTCTCCTTAGGTCTCGGAACTGTGATTTACACCTTTTTCGAAGATCGACACCATCAATTGGTACCCGTTCTATAGAGTTCAGGGTCTACCTTAACAGTTTAATTTACGACCCGGGTATACCTCGGCAACTACAGGATTCACCGCGAGGACCTTCTCACGGGGGTACCTTCGCGTGACACGAAAAATCGTTCTGCCGTTGCTCGATCACGATCGTGCAAGCGTCCTCGTGAAAATCCTGTCCGGGCAGATATTGCCCGGTAATTGGACGAGGCCGCTTTGTTCCCTGTAACAACGGGACATTGCGAGATACGTCGTGCTCGAAATATCTTTCATTCGATCTCGTTACTGTCCCCGCGGTCGCGGGAAAAGCGCCGCGCCGCGCGCGTTTCGCAACGAGTCGCCGCGCGGCATTTAATTTTCGGTGACCGGAGAGCGCCGTTTCGATCGATCGCGTAACAACCGAGTAATAATAATGGTCGGAGCCGTGGCTCGCGATTGATCACGATCCCCAATCGAGAGCCGTTCCGCGAAATCGTGCGCAACAGCCACGGTGAACGCAGTTTTCGTTGATAAAATGCGGTCCCAATTAAAGTAATGGCAAGACGATTTCCCCTTCGCCCCCTCCTAGCAGCGGTCCACGGCCCCCCTCCACGACTCTTCGCTTTTTTTCGCTAGCTCGAATCGCAAATGCGGAATCGACGATCGAGGCCCGCAAAGCGTCCGGTATCTAAAGCAACAGCGCTTTTCGTCCAAGTGCATAAAGTGGTACCTGCGACGGGGACCGTTCCTCCGGGGACGTATCATTATCATTGGGCAAAACGGTATTACCCCGTAATCGCGGGGAACGATTCCCGGACGGAGAGACACTTAATTTTCGCCGGTTCGCCTAGGTCCACGGAGAGTCCCGATCGGAACGGCGGCCGCGGGCTCGTTCCGGAGATTGATAATAAGGGCCGAGCACTGTTCGATGATTGGCCCACGATCGTTCCGGTGGGGCCCGAGTCCCGGGACCCGGGCCCGTAGCCGGCGACACGATCGCCTCGCAATCGGCGGGCAGCCTTTTCCACGAGTCAAACGCGATCGGTGGTAATTACGCGTTCTCCTTTGCCCTTAATAATCACGGAACAATCCGAGCCATTTAATTTCCAGCTATCTGCCTCCCCCGCCTTTCCCCCTCTTCGGTTGCCTTCTTCCTTTCACGGTGCGAGGGAGGATTCGAGGAGGACAGACAGAGAGACAGAGACGGCGGGGCCGTTTCAAATGACAGTAATATCGTTGCCTTGTGGTTTTGTGCACCACGGTCTGATTATAGCCCACTTCCGCCGCGTAAACAACGGTCTCGGGACAAACCTCTTTAATGGCCTTTACCCCTCCGCGCGACGGGCAGCTGGGGCACCGCCACCACCGGCCATTGTGGGGTAAATCGTTCTGCCTTCGCGTATACACCCCTGATTTTGTAGTCCGCTTTCGCGACGAATCGTTCTGCGCCGCGTGAACCGAGAGTTTGTAAGGAGACCACTTCGGCGTTTAACCGCTGCCTTCAGCCGTTTGCGGTGGGCGTCGCGATGGTCCAAACTATTACTATCTTCGCGGCCAAGTTAACAGAACTACCGAGCACTTAAACTGAAGTTTCAGTCTCTCTTTGTGGAAACTGTTAGCGTGCTTCCGTTAAGATTTCAAGTGACTTATATTATACTTTTCAGCGATTGTAAGGAAATCGGAGTTCATTTTGGCGCATCTGATGGCTCCAGTGTTAACGATTAAAAGTTAATCTCTGTAGTCATTTACATGGCATAGTAAAGGAAAAATGATGACGCTATTCCTCAGACTCTAAACCACCGAGCTCCTATCGATTCCGAATAATTCGACCATCGCCGAATGTAAATCATCGCGCCTGAGGTAACCGAATCAATAAAAGAAAGGAGATCCCGCGTGAAAAGTGGCAGCCACGGGGTAATTATTTCAATTTTCCTTTGAGAGCCGACCGCGACAGCTGCGCGCGCGGGCTAACGCCCAATTATGCTCGCCGGGAGTGGCCGAGGAAAGGATACGCGTCCTGTAGGGCACGAGCGCCGCGTTCCGCGAGCAACGAGCCCCGAAGGTGGGTACGAGCGCCGGGATAATGAATTGTGTTTCGTTTCAGTTGGCCCGAAAGGCGCACGATTCCGGGGTGCCGCGAGGTCGGCTAATTAGGCGGAGACATCTGTAGCCAGCGGCTCTCAAACGCCGCGCCGCTCCGGCGATTATCACTCACACCGTCGTTACTTAATTTAATTTACAACCACAGAAAAACGGGGCGTGCACGCGAGGCCGGCGTAAATTAAATCGGCATAATTACACGTTCGAATTTACCGCGTAACGAGATACGTAAGTACACGCGTTACACGGCCAAGATAACGCGAGCGATATAACATACTTTCATTCCAGATCGTTATCGGTCATCGAAACTCGTTCGGGAGGACAACATTCGAGCCAATCGTAAGGATTCGAGGGAAAGCGATAAGTATCGCATTGTATATCGTACGTGTGCTCCGAAAATGGGTGTTTCGTCGGAGAACCGGTCACCGGTCAAGTTGACTCGCTAGAATGATATTTTTTAAACAACCTTCGCCTTTTTCAAATAACGTTTACACGCCAGGTGCACTAAACTCATATCGTAATCTTCATTCGACGCTATCGATCAACGGAAATCTTCCGTTTCTCTTTACAAAAAATCACACAGGTCGGAATATGTGAAACCGTTAAGATTCTAACTTTCATCATCGGCGGTTCAGTCGGAGTTAAACCACATTCTCGTTACACGTTCTTTCTCGACAGCTAATTTCCCGTGTCGCGTTTCGTTGGGAATAAAACGCTGCAGATACGTGTACGATCGTTGCAATAAACTTATTACCGAACAGATCCCGCGTATTTATCCGGGCATCCAGCAGTTTCGACGGAAGGCCAACCGGCTCGCGAGTCCGGCCGATCCCGAGGCACGTCCCGGCGTCTGTGGTCTCTGTAATTTCGCGCTAATCTCGCTCGCCGCTAGAAGAAAATGTTATCCCCTCGTGCCAATCGCGAACGTAATCTTTCTATCTATTACAGAGGACCCGGCTCTATCTCCGTCGACGCGAACTTTTGATCTCAGGCGTCGGCGCGTTGCATCATGCGCCGCGGCGAGGCGCATCCCCTCGGTGAAATCGCCGCGCGCTCCCCGGCGGAGTTGCCTCGCGACGCGAAATTCCGCGCGAGCCGCCTCGTCACGGCAATTTGCGATTCCGCCGTTGCTTTTCGTCGATCCCCGCGCGACCAGGCCGGACACCGTGTATCGCAATTTACAGCTTTATCGAACGACGGCTCGTTAATAGAACTCCTGTTATCGCCGGGGGAGCTAATGGAAGTGGAAACAAGAAGACGCGAACGCGTTTTCGTTCGGTTAACCGATCGACGAACGGATTTAAGTCGCCGGTCTCCCCGACCGTCGCTTCCTTCCGAGTGTAATTTATGGAAATTGAACGGAAATGTAGTTAACTCGAAATCGTAAAGAAAGAAACAGCTGAATTGACCGCCCGTTACCGAAGATGAACCTTCGATCTTATCGGTGCAACGTTTACGCGTGGATCAGCGCAGGTGTTCCTGTCCCTTGCGAGAAGCAATTTACATCACTGTTCCGACGTAGCGTACGTTTCTGTCGGAAGTCTTATCTGGACATTCCGTTTTGTACGCGTTGAATCTAGGCTATTCGTAATAGAATTATTCAATGATCTCTCTATCGCCATATAACTATCGATTACTCTATTATTTTCAATTCATCCTGCTTGTAATATTCTTTCATTATTCCTTCCATTGCAATACTGTTTTCCTTTATTCGATAATATACAACATTCCTTTCATCATTAAATCCCAGCTTCAACAATCGTTCCTAAAGAAACAAAATACCTACCAGTACCTGCCATCTTGAGGGCGAAGATCATTTGACAAACCCGTTGAAGTCCATCACCACCCCGTTCATTCCGTTTGCGGTAAACGGTCGCTGACGAGGCCCCGGCCGCAATAATTTGCTCGTTGCAGAGATACCGGCGGCCATTGTCGAGGGAGCCGCGTTTAAAATCGTTTATTCGCCAAGGCTGCAGCCAGCCCCGTGAGTTGCGGATGCCCCGGGTATAAGCCGTGTGACAAATTGGCGACCGTTAGCCGGACAAATGCGCAGACCCGTGGCCATTGGAATCGAAAATTTGCAATCCTTTATTTAGTCAACAAGGTCGGAGGGACACACCCGGCGTTCCTCCTTTTGTCGCGACACCCTCCATTAGACCCCGGCGGCCCTCGAGGCTTTCTCGCTCGTCCCCCGGAGAATTTTCTCGCTCGAATTCGTCGATCTGTCTGCGATTCGAGACGGTCGAAAACCGCGCCGGAACAGTTTGCCGGCAGAATTCTCCGCGTTAACGCGTAATGTTCCCTGCTACGGCGGCCTAATGTCTTCGGGGAATCATGTTTCCCTTTGCGTTAACCCTTCCCGGGCGAACTGGCCATCGGTTCATTAGCATGTGGACGGCAGAAGAAAGCTAAGGAAAATTAGTCGCCACTTTGCTGGTCACGGTAAGTTAGTGTAAAGAATCGGAATCGTGTAGGGAACGGAAGCTTGTGCGCGAAGAGCAAGAGAAAAGCGACGGTAAAAGGGTAGGAAGGATCACTGTCGAAAGCTTTCACGTTTCGAAAAGAGATCGTATAAGATGAAGTATTACAGTAAAATACGTCTTGAATCGTATCACTTCTGTTAACCACAATCGGAAATCTAATGAACGATTCATTATGAAACTATGATTATATGGAGCAAACGAACTTTGAGATGTGAAAGGTGAAGATCCAATTGGTTCTAAGTCCAACATCCGAAAGACGAAAGTAACCTACCGAAAATTAGCCTAAATCTCACTCAAGCTTCGCAATAATTAAGAAAACTCGAATCGAAATGTGTATAGAGAGTAGTCGAAAGTATAACCGAAAAGTGGCAGGAAAAAAGAGAATCCGTACACCGAGAGCATCCACGATTGAAAAAGAAGCGACCGCAGCCTTAATCTTCCCAGAATCCCGGTTTCCGTTGTCCCGTATTCTCCGACGTCGACCGCTAATCGTTCGAGACAGCTCGACACTTATCTCGTTTCCCGTAAAGAAGGAGGCGAGGACGAGTGTGCGCGCCGGTTTCTCCGTGGCGACGAACGATCCCCGGTATCACGGTTTCACGTTTTACATACGCGCGCCTCGCCGAGGGATCGCCGGCCGGGCCGATCGTACCCCGGGCCCCGATCGTGTTACGGGATCCCCGTCCCTTCCAGTTCGTTCGGCCAGATTTCTTGCATGATCGCACCCGAATTCGTCCGTCCCGGACACGCGGACACCTTCCTCCTCGTCGGCGTTCGGCCGCGGTGTATATTAATGATTCTCGTTAACCGTGGCCACGCAGCGATAGGCAAATCGGCGATCACCGTTGCGCATCAATTGTCTCTTACGCACGGCTGATGAATCGCCCGACGCCATGGGACACCCTAAATTACCCGACAGCGAGCCAGATAAAGGGAGAGAGCGGGAACGAGGCGAACGGTTCGAACACCTCGGAGGCTCGTGATCCTTTTTTGCGGTCGCGCGTCGACATCCGATAAGGCGGCGGGGGACACGCCGAACGGAGACGAGGCGCAAAAAGGAACGAGTTGCGAAAACTTTTCCCCCGGATTCCACGTAATCCAAGGATTTCCGAGGCCGGAGCATACCATTGGAAGCCTCTTACCGAGTTCCACGGGTTCATCCTCTCGGAAGGGATACCCGTGGACCTCCCACGTCGGGAATACGATACGCGGGGCCCACGGGTGACGATCTCGATCGCTAATTGACCGTGCCGGGCCCGGCGATGATCTTTTAAAAACACCCGGCGGATCGTAATTGTCCGGGACGTGGGACACCGTATCATCCTAATTTAATAAGCCACGCGAGGCGGAGGTGTAACCTTTACTGCGGAAAAATGTTCCGATCGTGGGGAGGACTGTTGCCACGGAACTATGGAACATGAAACGGAAAGAACAGATACACGAGTGTAGTCTTCGCAACGAGGTTGTTTCATTCAATGAAACGTATTCTTCCGAGAAAGTTTCTCGAGCGTACGACGAACGCGGGGACTTCTGGTAAGAGTGAAATCTTACGAGTTGCAACTTTTAATAACTCGCGCGAGATCGACGTAAATTTTCCGCGCGGAGCGAAGCTTGTAACTGTCGCGAACTTGTAACTTCGGCGAACGTGTCAATTCAGCGTGGGAACAGACGGAAGGGGTGCACGAACGAGGATCGATCGATTCCTTCCATCCGGGGCTCGAAAGAATTCGACGATTGTTTTGCAACGCAGCCGCACGATATTCAGCACGGTAGCCAGAACGGTCCGTCAGCGCGAATACCCACGCAATCACGGCGAATTACTCGACTGATTGGATCGTTTATGCTGATCCTTTGATCTCATCCTTCGCCCACCTAGCCACCCTTCATTCCCCGGCGTACGCTCCTCCGCTGTGCGGCCAAGCCGACCCGGCCGGCCGGCTCGGCCGGCCAGCCGAGCCCCGTTAGAGTTTATCTTTGGCCAAATAAGGATGGAATAAAATAAGGAACGGATGCCCATTCGCGGATCGGGCTGCGGTCAGGGACAATCAGCCGGCGAATTACCGATATGATTGCTACTGAAATATTCCTTCCCCGCCGACAAAGCCTCGGAACACGTCCGAACGCTTCGGCCGGCCGGAAAGGAGTCCCGGGAAGTCTCTGTTTGCACAGCTCCGTCGAGCGCGCCCCGACCGCCGAACGAACAAAAGCAAACGAAAAAGTAGCGATCATCGCTGCCTTGTCGTCTTTCCACGAATTGGATTTCAATCTTCGATCCTCGTCCAGGTAAATTTACGCGGGCACGATTTACCTACGCGCCGCTTCGCCGAACGATCCACGGCTTCTCGCGTTATCGATCCTCTAAGCTAACGATGAGCAACCTTCGCTTTGCAGTTGAATGAAATAGAAAACCCGACAATCTATGCAAGCTATGATAATACTGAATGTTCAACGATGAAACATTTAAATGTAATAAAAGAATTACAATTCACACTCCACGGTTCGTAGACACTGTCGAAGCTTTAATCCTCGAGCTAACTGAGCTGCAGATGACTGGTCGGATGTTTGTCGCTGCTCCAAACCGAATCGAAGAACCCGAGGACATCGATCGCGTTCTAGATCGACTGCGGAGGCCCTGCGAAGGGATATATCCGTGTTTTCCCCTTTCGTGTTCCGCCGACATTTCGCCCGGAGGCAATTTTCCAGTACATGACAATGGGAACGCGCGTTCGAAGATGACGATAAGAGTAATGGCGCGACCGGGGGCCTCCCTTCTCGCTGTCATTATCGTTCGCCGGTTTATTATCGCGTCGCTGGGTAGTCCGCTCGTTATTGCCCCGCCGTTAAACGAGAGCAAAGGACTATAACGAAGCGGCGCAGCGGCGGCGGCGGCGGCTACGCGAGCTACAACGCGCGTTACAGCGCTACACCGGTGAACCCGGTGCCGTGAATTAACGCGAGCATAAATTCCCATAGACACCTCCTTAATCGGTGTGTTCCTCTCCGCACCTGTCCCCCCGCCGCCGCCGGCCCTCCTCTCGCCCATCGCACAACGGGGAACAACGTTTCACGTCGGGCCGAGTTATGCATGCGCGTTGTTCAAGGCACCATGAAGACGTTGCTGACAATACCGGCTAATGCGCAATACAGTAACTGATACAGTTATCTGTTCTTAATTGTCCCGCCGACGGTACGCTAACGCGTGTGTCGCGGTTTATGGAAGATTTTACGCCGATAACCCGGGACAAGGGAACCGCGCGTACAAAGCGTCAGCGAGCTAGCTCGAGGTGAGTCTTCAGCGCTCGATAGCGGTCGCGTTCGAAAGAATTCGTAGAAGTCGCGTTAAACTTTGTGCAGAATCAACTGCTAGGGATCTTGTATTTTATGCGGATGTCCACGTTGTTGGAAGAAATAAATGTACGGAGATAACGTAATATCCTGATACACCTAATGAGATCATTGGAACCGCAGCCCCTAACGAATCTTGGGAACTATGTTTGTCAGCAATGTAAGATAGAAAACTTCGAATTGCATCGAATGCGTTAAACATGGAAGAAACAGAAAATTTCGTTTTCAGTCTTGACCGATCGGATATTCCGATTTTTACGTCTTGCTTACGGGTCGTCTTCGACCTAAGCGACATCGCGAGCAAATAAAACGGATAATCAGGTACCGATGATTTCAATTTCCCTTCTAACAATCATCCAAGCGGAACGAACTCGTGTCCACGGTTCGCCTCGCGCAGATTGAATTTTCTAGGTAACGAACGAACAGTGGAGAAATTAGCGCGGCGGCGCATTCGGTCGCCGGCGCGCGTTCGAGCGCGGAAACCCCGCGGGCACGCAGAAGGGATTTGCCGTGATGGCGGTGGTTGTAGATGGATTCGCGGCAAAGTCGGCGCGGAACGACGGCAATTAATAGCGGGTGCCTATAGGGTGCCTGCGGAAGTAAAAATAAAGCGGCACGAAGCTCGCCCCTTTGGCGGCACTACGGCGGCGAGTCATTAAGCGTTAAGGTTCGGGGGAGGGAGGGAAAAAGGAGACGGCAGAGGGGGGGAGGGCATTGTATAATATCTCGTGCGTTACACCGAAACGATACGCGAGCGCGAACGCGCGCACGCAGCTCAGTCGATTGTTCTTTCCGTCGTCGTCGTCGTCGTCGTCGTCGTCGTTTCGCGACGTAGACGGGGCGCGAGCCGAGGTAACAAAGTTCGTAATTGGCCGAGATCGCGCCACCGCCATCGCTCGCGTGCCTTTTCCCTTTCAATCGATGGAAAACGCTCGGCGACCACGATGTTACGAATCGTTTTGCGCTGGATGAGAAGGCAGGGGAACGCGAGAGGCTGAAAACGACGGGGTAAGATTTTTTTTCGCGAGGACGATCATCGCGAAAGCACGGCGGACGCGATTATTCCTAATGAAAGATCGCCGCTTGCCACGGCATTAATTCTCGCGGGGATGCGCGAGGAATGTTGATTTGACAGGCGATCCAAGACGAATCGCTCGAAAATGATCGGACGAACGCGAGACCGACGGGCGGAAAGACGGACGGACGGAAGGAAGGATGGACGAAATCGGGGGACTGATCAGCGGCGATCACGCAGCCAGCCTCGCTTAATGAAGGTAATTAAGTTTTTCTGCATCTCGAAGTCACCCGGTCGCCCCGCGCGGTTGATGAATGCTCCGGGCCCGATCCGCAACACGTAAGCGGTAGCGTGCAAACGGCGAGGGCCGACGGTAAAGGGGGGGAGGGGTACGGGTAGGGCCAAATAGACCGAGAAGACGAATGAAAAATTAGCTGTTCGGGAGCAAGGCTTTTTGCGGGCGACCCTTCGTCACTCCCGGGCGATTTTATTCCCGCCCGAGGTGCGTATCCCGCGTCGATGCACTCGTTACTCCCTGTAACGAAACGCGGCCGCCTCTAATCCGATAAATTACGCTTTACGTCCGGCCTCTGACGACTCGAACGCGACAACGCGATTGCTGGTTTAGCCCGTCTTGATTCTGCGCTTGGGGAATGACTCGGTTTTTGTCCCGATGGTCGGGTGAATCGTTAGATTTCGATGTGATTAGAGCTACTTTGGTATACCATTCCCACGTTGCGATTACTGAAACTACTGTTACCGTAGAATATAATAATTTCATACATCAGGACCGGTTTGCTTTTCCGAATGTTCCCCAATGAACGACCACAGTAGCTGAATTAAACGCAAGTTGTACAACTAAGAATGCTGCGTAGTGCAAAGAATCAATGCTCAAATTGTAATAGCAACGTAGCATCCTCGCCGAGGAAACAATCCATTCCACGATCCACGATTTTTCCCAACATAGCTGCATCATCATCCCGCGAACCTCTGCGTCGTATTCCTCGAATCGTGGGTGCCGAATTAGAAAGTTCCATTTCGCGTAGAATTTCCGCTGGACGAGCGTCGGTCGGATCGATCGCGGAGAGCGCCCGCAGTCGTGCACCCGCGAGATCTCAATTTACCGCGGGTCCATCGAGTTCCCCGGTCGAAAAGATTAAAACGATTACCGAGATTGAGGAACGAGGGATTCGCTAACCGGTGGTAGCAAGAAAGGGGGAGGGAGGCAGAGGCAGAAACGATCGGGCACGGAGCGGGCAGCTGGAATTCTCGTTAGCCGATTACGTCATTAGCGAGAACCACACGGGGTAACGAGAGAAAAAGATGCGCCGCCCCGCTACCGCCTCTCGCTCCCGCGCGAGCGCACTTTCTGTATTTATTTGAATGCGCGGCATTCTTTCGCGGGCCCGCCGCCGGGAACGGATAACGCTCGTGTGTTCGCGCGGATGCGTGCCGGCACGCGGATCCTTGGTATTTTATCAATCACGCGGAGAGCCGGGAGGCCTTACCTGCCGCGGCCGGTCCGCGGCCATAGAAAACGCGCATTCATCAAAACACCGGAGCCACCGGGGCCGAAAGGATGCCGGGAAGACGCGATAGGTGTCCCGTTTGACGCGCCGAATCTTTCGTATCGATCTCGCGCGTGGGTTTCGAAATGTTCGGTTTTGTATGTGACGCTGGACTGCGAAATGTTGAGGTGACGTAGACTCGATAGAGTATTTCAGTAGACTATTTTTCACAGAAACTCGGAGATGAATTTTCTTGCTGACGCATCGAACGAACCGAATTTTCTTGGATATACGAGACATGAGAAAGATAGTGGAGCAATCATTAGGAAGATTCTTGACTTCTCAGTTTCTGGTTAATGAAGAATGTTTCGAGGACATGGGAGTTTTGATGAGTGTTTACGTGGCAAAGTGTTAAGGAGGCGTAGAACAAGTTAGGATTTCATGAAATCGAAATAAGGGAAATAAGGAGAATAGAGAAATTAGAAGATACTGAAGAATCATCAAGAGAAGAGATCGAAGGATTGGAAACAGAAATAGAATGCAACCCAAATTTCATCTGCTACCGTGTCGATGAAGGGGAGAACATTTCCTTGAGTTTGATTTTGGACAGTTCAAAGTCAGATCGAGTGGAAGCCAATCGTTCGAATCTTTTTTCCCGCGTCTTCGAATCGAAGTGTAATAATCAAAGATAGGGGTTGATCGAAGATACAATCCGTTCGTCGAGTACCTGTACCGTCGACCGGCGAGCGTTTCGTAGGATATCGTCGCGCGGACGAGAGAGGAAGCGGTGAAGCCCGATCTCGGCCGGGGGGATCGTAAAAATCGTGGGTATTGCCGGATCGACGAATTCATCGATGAGATCGAGCCGACGAGTCGATGAAGGGACCGGTTAAAGACGGAATGCGGTCTTGCCGCAAGAGAGACTTTGTAACCGATCAGCCAATCGGCTCTCTCACAGGTTTGCGCAATGCACCGAAGAATGGGACGCGATACATCGATACGCTTACACCGTTTGCTCTCTTTTCAGGCGCTCGTTCGCTCGTGGCCACACACCATGATTTTTAAACCACAGTGCTTTAGCAGCGGAGGACCAATTATTTGATCGCCGACGTTACACTATGCGACTTTAACTAGACGTTTATGTTTATTAAGGCTTTCAATTGTCCTTTTAACACGTTGACTGTCAATACCTTCAAATCTCTTGGAAGCCATTAGTACGCGTAAGTTTAACGATGTCGAATAATGTTTAATAACTATATGCTACTAGAACATAAGAATTGTGTCGCGAAGCAATCAATAGTTCCTATCTATCTTTTCCATGCGATAAAACCTTCAAGATCCTCGCAGAAGCCGAGTTAAACGAAGATTTTTCTATTTTAAATTCTTCATCTGTATGCTTATTACGTGCAAAACGAAAAAAACTCGAACAAAATCGATCTTGAAGAGTGAAAAAAACTTGGAATGATCAGTGCCCGTCTCAGCAGTCGATCGGGAATCGAGAGCTCCGGCCTTTCGCGCGATCACCGAAGGCTACGTCGACGCGTAATGCTCGGTGAGACGCGCGAGCAGCTATCGTCCCGAGTTTACCGTCTCCTCTCCTCGTTTCTCTTCGCCCGGCCCCGTCTCTCCGTTCGGGCCCTGGCTCGTACGGCCCTGGCCACACGTTACGGGCTTCAAACCACAGAGCCTAACGTTCCCATATGTATCATATGTTCTGTCCTACCGTACACCGTCACGCGCACGCACACGCACGCACGCGTGTCAATTCTCACGCACTCGTGCACGCACATCGTCCACTTAAGTCGTTTCGCTGAAAAAAATGGAGGAAAAAGGGGAGCGGAGAGGAAAAAACCGAAGAAAGGCGCTGGAATTTCCGCGCGGCGATCACGCCGCGGCTGTTCGTTGGGGAAAGAAAACGATGTCAATGGAAATCGGACTTTTCGACGGTGATTATTCGTTTCGAATTCGATCATCGCGGTCTTAGATCATTAGATAAGTGAATATCTAGTTGAAATATACTGTACAATGAAGTATAAACGTACAAAGTTTTCTGACGCTGTTCTTCAGCAAATATACTCTTCGTTGTTACATAAAAGCGAAACTAAAGTACGGATCGTAATCTTTTAGAAATTTGCAGCGAACCAAGAATTCGTCCGTCTGTCGTAGCGTTCATTTTTCATTCCTATACTTCGGAGTCTACGGTGTTCGAATAAAAGAAGAATTTCCAAAGATCCATCTGATACCGAGAATCGAAATTACTCTTCCGCGCGGTATGAACGTCGCGCAGCGCGCGGTACGGCACGTCGTTACAGGAAACCGTGATCCGGGGACATACTTTAACTGCTACAGAACTGGCTGCGGTCGCTGCGGCGTTATATTCGTTTACTTTACGTTAATCATGGCGTTTTATGGTAATCCAATCCCGCCTTTCCCGCGCGTCTGCGTCTCTCCCCACCGGATTAGTTCACAGTGTTTCGTTCTGCAATCGATCCCGCCGTCGTCGATACGATTCCCCGGGCGCAACGGAGGATCGTGCACGCCGATCGGTAATCCGATCGATCGTTGAATCGATCGACGTTGGATCGATCGGTTGTCGTAGCTGCCCCCGGCCGGTCGGCCGGTCTGCGCTCGCTCGGCTCGTCGATCAAGCCCTGTCCCCTTGTAAGGAGAGCCGATTTGTCCGTTAATAATCCGTCGTCGTTGCTGCTTAATTAATGCCTCTCGTAATTAGCCTCTCTAGGAGAAGCTAATCCGCGCGGTCTTCTTTTTTATCAATAAAC
Organism: Nomia melanderi; assembly: GCF_051020985.1. Classification (NCBI taxonomy): domain Eukaryota; kingdom Metazoa; phylum Arthropoda; class Insecta; order Hymenoptera; family Halictidae; genus Nomia; species Nomia melanderi. The sequence continues at coordinate 12,550,783 of NC_135009.1, forward strand.
GTATCTCGCGACGATTAACCGGTTCCCCGCACTTCCTGCGATCCGGCGATCCCGCCGTTTAGCGTCTCTTTGATCATCGGTTGTCGGACGTTCGCGATATTCGCGTTGCAACGGTGATCGGCGGCTAGAGCCGCGTTCGGCGAGGATTGTCCCAGGTTCCGCCGATCGTTCGCGAGCGTCGCGGGAATTCTCCGTCGCACGAGACGCATCAAGAGCCGGATCTCCATTACGAATAATCACTTCTGACAGTATCGCGGCGGACAAAAGTCATTGCTCCTCGAAGGACTGGCCGAAGAGGTTTTCTTGAATATTTTTCGACACATAATACTCTGGGCGGTTAGCTCCGTGCTCGCTCCATCAACTTCGATCAAATCGTACGAGCGGGACGGAGAGACAGAGAGGTCTCGGGGGACTCGATAATAAGCTTAGACATCATCTCCGCGGACGGAGTGGGGAGGGAGCGGAGCGCGTTCGAAAGAAAAGGGGCAGAGAGAGAGAAAGGGAATGTTTGCGGTCGGCTCGCATTAAAATGTTTACGATATCATTCCCGGGAACCACCGCGTGCACCGTACGCCCGTGAATCGCCCGGCGAAATGCACGATCGCCTCGCAGAAGTGGGATTTCACGATACTTTCCTGGCAGGAACATCGTCGAAGCGTTTTACGAGCAACGAACGCCGCGACGGTCTTCGGACGTCGAACGGAGGATCGTTTTCGGAACGGTTTCTGACCTACAGCGTAAAAGGGGCGTTTGGTTTTTCACGCGGAACGCTCCGGGACGAGACTGCCCGGCGACAATGAAGAAACGCCGATGGAGCAGGACAAAGGAGCTGTAACGGAGAAGGAGGAAGCCAACGATATTTTTGTGGTGGCGCGAAGTTAAGGCCGCGGCCGCAGAGCAAACGTCGGTCGGCCGCAATCTTTGGTCAATTTCCGAGCAAGAGGCAAGCAATCTTGCTGTGCAAACAAAAAGGTGGCCACTGTGGGGTTATCTTTCGGAAGGGGGAGGGAAAAAAGGAAGGAAACGAGAGGAACGAGAAGAGAATCGGGATAGAGGGAACGTTGATCGACCCCTTTGTCGGTGGCCCTTCGCCCGTAGACGTTCCAGTGGCAATTGCATCGATAATTTCGCTTCGTTTCTCGACTACCGACCCTCGGCTCCTTGTAAATTATAAAATCAATATCCTAGGATGCGCGCAACCTCTCTTCCTCATCCGATTTTTCGAGGAGCTCCGCGGACCGTTCTGTCAATACCGCTACGCGGAAGCCTCGATCCTCAATCATCGATGATAATGCGAATGAATGTTACCGTGAGAACCGGCAGCGGGAGGGATAGCACGGTAGGACCTCGATTATCCGACTTAACTGGAAGACTGAATAAGTAAATGGAATTACAAAGAGACAACCGTGATTATGGTTAATGCAGATCGAAAGGATCCAACTGATTTCTCGAGAAACGATTGAACAAATCGATTCAGTAATATACAGGGTAAGATGTAAGTGACTCGTGATCTTGATAAACGCACTCTCGTCATTTCTGTAAGAAGGTACAGAACCCTCGATCGGAGTGCCCGATGATTTCAGTGTTAATCGAGCCTCCGTCGTACTTGTCCCGTCTTTATCGCGTGATTACGCGTTCACGGACAATCGGGTTGTCCGACGCGGGTAAATTACTGGCGGCCCTCAGCCCGGCAATCAGTTTTCCATCACGACTCTATTACCGGGAACGATCTAATTAATGCCTCGGAATTTTTCTTATCGAAAGCGGATGATTCTGCGAGAGTCCGGGGTTAAGACATCGGTCGATCGATCTTTCCGTGCGCCGGTGGAAACAAATGAGCTCCGGACAGCCGAGGCACGGAGCGGCCCTTTTGAGGCCCTTTGATGCCCGGCAGCTCTCGGGTCAGCCACCACGCCACCATTCACGGTAGCCGTTCGGTCCTCCCTCTGACCCTCGACACTTTTCTTATTTTTCTTTCACCCTCGCTCCCCTTTTTTCCCTCACCTTCCCGCACCGACCGTCGACCGACTCTACTCGAATACCGTAATGAGCCTAGCGGAATGGACAATGGTCCCGGTACGTCCGGAGAGCGGACGGGTTAATAACGATCCGCAGAGATCATTAGAAAGAACTGCCTTTTCCAGGGGAATCGATCGAATTATCTTTCCTTCGGCTAATCGATCTTGGAAAAACTGATCGGTATAGTTGAGGGTACAGAACAAGATAAATGATAATTAGCGTACCAGTCCGCGTCGCCTCGATCTTTCCAGGATTTATTGTAGCTCTTCAGAGAATGTTCTACGGTGACTTCCTTTTTCAGAGATTTTCTACGTATGACAGTTAATCTACCAACGAGCGCACTGTTGAAAATTAATCTTCTACGAGAGTCAATAGAACAAAAGAGGCCGGCACGTTATGCATCGCGTTTTCAATTTAGCAGAGACACGATTTCCCGACGAAAGCGCCGCAAATGAACGGTTACCTCGGCGCTCGGTCTATCCGAGGGTTAATTCCTCGGCCGGATCGAATAAACAGGCAATCACCTGCTCGATCGGATCCATGTATAATATATGTGTTGTCTGAAGAACAATGGGGGAGAACCTGCTACGCGCAACTCCCATTTAACTAACCAGTGCCTGAAAAGATTGCACGGTTCAGCTTCTAGTCAAAGCGGCGCAATTAAAATGAGAATCGCGGCTCAATGGTGTCGCAAACAAAAGAGGGGGGACCGGCAAATTGCAACAGTGGCCTTTGCCACGGGGTCCATTGTCGATGGTAATATTGATTAATTACAATGCGCGGAGTGCCGGCTTGTCAGCCAGACAGACACCTTCGGCCGATCCTCCGCGATCATCAAGCCTTCCATTAGTAACAAAGAAAGCGTACCGTGTACGTACGAGTTGCGATCGTTGCGTCGAACTTTATCTCTGGCGGATAGAAGAACGATCGCGAAAACCTCCGGCGTTTTGAAGGAAACTTGTAGATTAACTACCGTGATGACATTTAAATATAGAAATCGATATTTTGAACAAGTCTTCACTCTTAACGAAAATATCGAACTCCCTCAGTTTCCAATATATTCATGGAAAACTGAAATTTCTCGCTTTCACCGCTTTCATGGTACACCTATGCGTTTACTTTATAGCTTCCTAAGATTCTCCCAGATTAAATTTATCGTTTTCATATGAATATCTCAGAAATGATAGGAATGCGACGGTCTTTTAACAGAAAAACCCAAAATATCGATTTCTATGATACATTTGAAACTTAGGAAAATCGGTTGGGAAACGGTTAATCTACAAGTTCACCGGCCTCGCGGTCGCAAAACATCTGTGGGCGTAACTTTTCACATTAAAACGTGAACATCGATTCCGACAGCTGATGATCATTTTTTCCGGATTAAAAGATTCCGCGCTCATTTCCCCGGCAGCTGTGAAACTCGCGCACAAAAACGGCCGGCCAACGACAGGGACCGGATTATACGGCTCGCGAGCGCGCCCTTGAGACTGCTCCGCCTCGAATCCCCTTTAAAAGCGTAATAGGAAAGTTATCGTCGACGTTACAATGGCGAGAGGGTGTCTATAATTAATAATCCTCCCAATGACTGTCGTCCGAGGCTATTCCGACGAGGCACGGGCCACACTTCCGAGCGGCAACCGTTTCGAAGCGCGAGGGGTGGAGGCTGGTTTCGAATATTATCGTGTTAAGCTCGTCGATTCCCTTTTAAACGCTTTACGATCGAATAAATAATTTATCGACCCTTCGCGAACAGCCCGTGAGCCTTGGGAACACCCCTCGAAAGGCGAAAGGTGAGAAGTCCTTTCCAAGCCGGAAGGGTAATTAATTAAGTTTGACTTACCGCATGAATTACAGGGGCTCGAAGTCAATTAATTAATTGTAACTCGGTCCACCCTCGCGAGCGACGGTCTAAGGGGATTTTGTCACCTTTTAAAAGCTGTTACGGAGACTCTCTCCGGACTTTCGGGGAAATAATGAATATCCCGAGGAGGGTTGCCCGTTGATCCTGCGATCGATTCGTTGAAGGGACGGAATTCGTCATCGGCGAACATTTTTCGGTATTTTCGCGATATGAATCTTGTAGCGCGAGCATAAAAATTCGTTTTCAACAAACGAGAAGGATACGAAGATCGATAGGGAGGGAAGTCACGGCGAGAAGAGGCCGGGGGATGGGGATGGTTAGAGAATACCGGAGAATAAAAGAAACCCGGCAAGAGTAATGCCTGGGGAAGCAGTTAAATTCGCTGCATGTGTGTCCTCAAGAGATTTCTACTCGCCCCTACGCCCTTTGTTTCTGCGTTAGGTAAGCTTTTGTTTCGGTTATACGACCGAGGACACCGCAGAGCCCCCGGCCCAATAAAACGAAAAACAGAGGACCCCCCCTTCACAATGCCGGGAATTTGCATAATTTCGCGTAATCTCCGCCATTTTCGGTGTTCACGAATCTCTTCACCCTTCTTTTCGGAAGAAAGGGGTTAGATTAATTTACGAGGGCCGCTGCTTGCTTCGCCCGAACGTTTTCGCCGTACACTACTGCGGATTAGTATTTGGATATACAGATTGCTAGTCATGCCAAAAAATAAATGAACTCTTCGGGTAAAGCCTTGTAACGTAGTTACGACGATGTCGATTTTTTGAAGAACGTCGTCATTCTGGCAACGTCAAAGTTTCATATCTCGGGTTACAATGAAACGCGTGTTTTAATAAAATGACGTCAAGCGTACAGATACCGATATACCTATGTCTGAGTGTAAAAGTCCGCCTCCTTTGTGTCTCCGACTCGATAATCGCGACACGAATAGAAACCGAAAAGTCTGAATGTTCTCGTGATGAAGGGTTTGGACGCGCTACCAGCAAGGGATTATTATATAGCAACGGTCGAAAAGTCGAGGTCCGGGCTCGCGATTGGCCGCGAAACGAACGGGATAGATTCGGATAAGTTTCGCGGCGTGGCAAGGGAACCGGCAGTAATGGCGAACGGAACTCGCCGGCGAGATGAATTCGAATGATTAAGAACGATTGGATTGTAGGTGCTCGCTTCAATTATGAGCGTGGCACGCCATTCCCTCGTTATATCGCGCTACTCTCGGCTCGCAACGACCGTGGACGACGAGCGCGCCGCGCCGCGCCGTACAGCGAAGGCGCGAACTTTTAATACGTGTGAACGCTCCTTTATTAGTAGCGTGACCAATGAGCGCTGACGCTATTAATCAAACCGTCTAACGTCGCGCCGTATACGCGGCGCATGCACACCCCACCGTTTCCTACTCCAATTATCGAGCGGACCGTAACCTTCCCGATTTCCAATTGAATCACAGAAACGTCTCGCTACTAGTTCAACGGTAGAACATCGTCGATCAACATTCGACGGCGCAGGGAATATTTCGTATCGCTGCACGAATCGAGAAACAAATTCAGCCGGGTTGTAATCTACAATCGATGATTACCGTATTAATCATTGAGGGCCGAGGGACGAAGGAAGGGGTACAATGAAGTTCCTCGAAGCATCGATGCGTCGTATCTCGCGTGTGTCGGCTCGGTCGCTTCCCTCTCGCGCGGAAAATAACGGTGAAATGATGCGAACGCTGAAACCGAGAAAGAAATCTCCTCTGCTTTACCGCTCGTTTAAGCTAGATACAGATCTCGCCTACGAATTAATTATGGAAACACTTCCGGCGCAGTGAAAGCGGAAGTAGCGTGTAAAAAGAAAGCCTAATCAGTGTATAACGTACCGACGAACAATCGTAAGTCGTATTTTTTTCCCTCCTCCACTCTTTTTACCTTTTTCGTTGGTCGTGTACACCGGCAATCTCGATCGAGCGATCGCCGGGCCGCGTTTTCTTTAATTAGAATGATTTACGGTCATCAATTACGATAAATATCAAACTGCGTGTGAGTCGCGAGACCGGTAGCGAAATGTTTTGATATCGAACGCGTATTTATCGTTCTTGCTTGTCCTCTACGGTCGATTAGTCGATCAGTTATTCTTATGCGAACGATAAAAATGCATTCATTCGAATTTATGTTGACTTACTAATTTCAATTAGCAAATCGATTTGTTCGATAACTTCTCCGAAATTCATCTGTCTTCTCGATGATCCTTAAAAGATGAAATCTGAAACGCGGCACGCTAATCTATCCGGTGGTCCCACTGTTAATCGAGTGTTTTCACGCGGCCCGACACCGCGTTACCGTCCGAGATGTTCTCGTATATCTCGTTTGTACCCGGCGTAATTAACGCGTCGGATTGTTCCGCGGCACGGGAACGAGAACTGGAGCGGCGGCCGCGTGTGTCGGGGCGATCGAAACGCGGCGGGGTCTCATGACTCGCGTCGATCGTATGCAAATCCAAATGCAATCTGCCGGTGCCGGTGCTCGGGCCGGTGACAACGTGTAACGGTCGAGAAACCTTAGGTGATCCGAGGCGATCGAATTTCGAAATCGACACGACTGCATCGCATAATGGCCGTGCAGTTACAGGTGTGCCCAATCGTGATCGTTACATCTTTTATTTTCTGCGGCCCCGAGCCGATCGTGTGCCGTTCCTCGAATCGATTCGAACACTGCCGGAAGCCTTCGCGGAGTCTTCGATTCCCGAGACTTCGAGACGCGCTTTTTTTATTATTATCGTTTAACATTGTTATTACCATCTTTCACAACTGTTTCTTTCACTCGAGAATGTAACTCTTTGCGCGAGTAATGAATTAGAACGATTAATAGAATGAAGTTTCATTCCAAGAACCGTATAAATAAAACATATATTTTTTTAAAAGTAAAATATCGCTCGCTACATACGAATAGATTCATTTGCGTCGCTGGAAAATGATCCAGCAAAATCTCCGAATGCAAGGTGTTAAAGGCACGATAGCTCTCGATCGGAAATCGTTAGCGTTCGTCGCACTTTGTATCGGCGATGACACGGAGCGACGTTCAATTGACCATCTGTCGACATGTGTGGCGTTCGCGTGTCCGAGCGGCGAAGAAGATCGCGTCACGTGACCGGGGCAGAGCGAAAACCGCTTCTAACGGCGAAAACCGAGGATATAAGTCGGTCGATCGACGGATCCTTTCTTCAACTTCTTCTTATCCACTCGGAGGTAGGTTTCACTCGGCCGTATCGGCGATTAAGCGTTCAAAAAACTGCACGCTCGAATGAAATTAAGATACAGCTGTCCGCGTTTACTCGGCCGTTTTAATAATTTGTACGCGAAAAAATGAGGGGGAACGATCGCGGAACGCCGCGGCGGCAGGAGCCCATTTAAATGCGTTACAAGCTGGGAAACGCAGAACCCGCCCCAAAGGCAGCGCGCGCGAGCCGTGTTCCATGGCCGGCCTGCCGGGTATCGTGTAATCTGTTTATCGTTGCCCGTACAGTTGCTTTCACGACGTCGATGCGCACCGAATTAACGTTTTATTGCCCGGCAGGTAGCTGCCGAGGATGTTCGTTACTCCGGGCGAGCCTCGCGTGCTGTTAATGCCCGGGTCCAGGATGTATAAAAGTGGATCAATTAAGAATTCGAGGCAACAATCGCTTATCACAATTTTCTCATCCTTGAAACCGTGCCCATTCCGCATAATTATTCAAATGCCCGAAACGTGTGTGTCCGACGATCTCCCTTTCCCATGTCCCCTCAACCAGACACCCGGGGGACAGAGAGAATTACCCGAACAGGGAAGGACAAATTCATTAGACTCATCGACGATCGACGGGGAAACATCTTCCGGAACTTCTCGCGATAGAATCTTTAATGCCGTCCCGAGCGGTGGGCGCGCACTCTCTTACGGAATAATTTAACAAGCGGAAGCACCTTTAATCACGAAGTTTTTCCACCTCCCCTCCGCCTTTCTCCTCCCTTTCCAGCGAGTTCGCAATAATTTCCTTTTTCGCGCCGCCCGGCCGTTGGTTCGCGGGTCGGATAGGGAAAACGGGGAAAAAAACACATCTGGGGGGGGGGAACAGTAGTCGCTTGAAAGAGGTTCAAAGCGAGTGACGAACGAATTACCGGGAAGTTTACCAATCCCGCGCACTTCTGTCCTCGCCGCTCGTATCTCGCTCTCTCTACCCCCCGTCCCGTCCCTCCGCGCCGTCCTCGTGGGCTCGTCTTTTTTATATATTAATCCCACCGCAACGACCCGCTGATAATCTTGGAAAGGGCTGTTTTAAATTGGCTCCTTTGACGCGATACGCCGCGCGATGAGTTTCATATCGGAATAATTTTCGAGCATCCCTCCTGCCCTCTTCGCCACGCCGCTGCTCCCGCCTCCCTTTTCCTTCCTTTTGCAAAACCGCCGTTTTTACCCGCGGCCCGTCGACGAGTTACGATATGGACGCTGTAAACGACTCCCCGGACCCGCGGCACCGACGTGATCCGCGTGAATCGTAGCGAGTGATTCTGCGATCGGTCCGACGCGTCGTGGCGCAAGATTTCGGGACGAGCCTGTCGCGTCGCGGCGTAGGAAACGCTGAAAAAATCTTTATCAACGCGCATTAGCAGTTGATTTTTCTCCTATTGTGAAAACAATGGTCTACTGATTCTAATGATACCAAGACGAGTGCTCCTATTCGTTGCAAGTGTAACAAAATCGTAAATAAAGCGTCGGAAACGTAATGCATGGCATCGAATCGGTTATTTTAGAATATGGATCAATACAGAAATGTAGATAACAAAAGAATAACGTTTATCGGAAAGTAAAGAAAAGACATTCATGGAAAGCTTGCTAACACGTTGATGCCATGAGAATTTCGATCGTTTCGTATAACACTCATTCTTTCGTAACAAAGGCAAATGGTATTAGAAATTACTATTAATGATTCTCATACTGCACTGCTATCTAGCTACTTAAGTTACTGAATACTTCTATTCTACACTCGTTTCCTTTATCACAGCTGCTCTCGAGTAATTTGGAAGCACCGGTGACCACCGTGGCAGTCAGTGAGTTAAAAATCACAAATTTCGAGAACCCAGAGGTAACTCAAACAATCCCCGGCGCGTCAAATATCCGAGATTTTCGTGTTCTCGCGCAATTATGCTTTCAAGAACCCGTCGAAACGCGACCCGAACAATTTCGACTGGATTATAACATCGCGCACCGGAAGCTCGCAGGTTCCCGCGGAACTCTAGCCGCGTAAACAGACCGCGTTATCACTTTCCAGCTCGTTCCTCGAGGCGCGGGAGGAGGAGGAAGGGGTGCGTCTCGCCGTCACGCGGAAATCGTAATTTTTACGACATTAGCTCACCGCGCGGCGATTTGTCATTGCGCTCATCACCGTGGATCGTTTGCCGGACATTAATCACCGTCGGGGACGGCGGGGCGGTGCGCGCAGGGACCGCGAAGAGGTTCAGCGCGGCCGTCGATGCGCTCGAGAAACAAAAGTTTCACGGGTAGCCGTCTCCCGGCCATGATGAATCCACCGGTAGCCAATTAAGTCCCCGCGGTGTCGTTAAACTACTACTCGTTAGCGCTAAAATGTCGGTCCGTCGAATAGGTAGGGCGGTTTAAAACGAGGAAACGGACGTGAAAAACGACAATTAGCCGGGCGTCGCGGCGTTATCGCTTTCAGGAAACCGGCGCGGTCGGGCTCCGGCGAAATTGTTACATAAAATCGCGCTCGCGACACCCGGACGATTTCTGTGCGGACGGAATGGCTGTTGTCGCTCGGGAGACGCGGACAGTCAATAAAGGACGCGTTTTAATCGGCGATAACGCCGCCGCGGGTCGTCGGGGAGCCGAGACGGGCACGAAAGCCGGCGATTATCGCGCAACGCAGTGTCGCCGCGTCGGTAAACCGTCGGGATTCGCTTAGTAACCGAACCGTTACGTAAAAACGATCCCGTACCACAAGATTTATCCCTCGATTAACCGATATCCTCCGTCTACCTCGAACACCGACTCCCGTAATAAATAGAACGTCCCCGAAACCGGAAGAAAGAGACGAAAAGGTGTACCATCGAACGCGTTAAAGCGCAAATAACGCCGTACAGGCGGCGCGCGCACCGCTCGAATTACAATTTCAATTCGGTGTAATACACGGCAACGGGAAGCTGTTCCAGGAAACGGTAACTTATAATTTTCTCAGATCTTGATCGTCAAATTAAGGCCATCGTTACGTCGGGTAGCGGCAGCAGCAGCGGCGGCGGCGGTGCTGGTGGTGGCGGTGGTACCCTCTCCGCGTTGCGCCGCTCCGCTCCGCGGCGAGACATAAATACCGAACGATCGCTAATCTAATCAGCGCATTGTTCCGCGGCCGGCTAAATGCGGCGTAGGCGAGTTTAATTCGCGCCTAAACAGTCGGCGAGAAAAGAAAGTCCGCCTGCGCCGTTTCGCGACGTTTCTTCTCTCGCGGCGGATATTTTAAAATGCGAGGAAATGAAATCGCCTGGTTGCCCCCGCTCGCTCGCTCGCTCGTTTGAGAACCGGGAAGATGGTAAAATAAAGTAATTGTTGCTATTACCGGCGCGACGCGCGCCGGTGTTAGTGAATTGCTCGTGTACCTGCACGGTACCTGGCTCGGCGGATCGTCGCTGGTGTAGGTAACCGAGCGACGAACGTTCCCTCTCTCTCTCTCTCTCTCTCGCTCTCTCGCTCCCCCTGCCCGCCCCCTTTGTCCCTGTATTCCGCCGCGGCTTGTGAGAATCCGGGCAATTACGTGGGCTCCGCTCGCTAAGGAATATCTGGCTTGTTTATAACGAATTAATTTAGATGTCTTAATTGCCATCGGTTAATTGTTGTGGAACCCGGTGCGCGAACACGGCCGCGATCCTCGCCGCGGATCCTCTCCTCAAAGACACCCGGAATTCGCGAAATGGGATTGCGTTGCTTTCACCGTGGCGTTCCGCGCTTCCGCTCCCCGCGATCGTTCATTAAACTCCGCGTGTGTACCGGCGCACACGGCCGCAGTTCGACATTTATATAACCGAGCGAGACGTTTTTAATAGAGCCGGCCGTGCGCAATGCCATTCGCGTGAAACCGCGACGCTATTACTGTCGGCGATCCCGATACTGCTCGGTGTCGATTGATATTCGCGATCGACGGACCGACGCGGAATCGTTGAAAGAAATATCGTTGGCTGAGGATAACTCGATACCTCCACGATTCGATCGAAAAATCTTGCATCGATCTCGAGTTCACGCTGTGGGGCGTGAATGGATATTGCGAGCGAATAAATATTGTGAAACGCGGGTTCCCGCGATGCGGGCTTTTATAATGCGCCGAGGGTATTGCGATTTTTGTACGTGTAAAATTGGATTAATAGGTGCTTTATTGTTTTAATAGGTGAACTACAAGTTTGACAGTAGTTTATTACTCGATTATCTAATTTTTCGTAAACATTTGAAGCTAAGTTTTTGGGGTAGCTATGTTTTCACACTTCAAATGCTCGCCCCGTCCATAATAATTAAAATTTCGAGAAATCCTTAAGCTATGTTTTAGATAATATATTTCTGTTTAGAAAATCTCAAATATTTTTGTCTTCGGATATTTTAATCGCTCGCAATCAAGGAAAACAATGGAGTTTTTACGAAAAGCTGTTCCGAAGGCAGCGAATAACTGCGCCATTTTGTAATATATTGGTTAATGGTTATCAACAAAAGAGTTTCTAAAGTTTACCTTTATTGAGAACGTCTCTAGACGATGTCGCCCCTTAAACGTTTCGTTAATATCGTACAGTTAATGCGAGAATTACCCTCGCATAACGCGATTTCATACGACGCGCGTTATTAACCGCGTTACACGGAAGTCTGGTGTATATCGACTGACGGAAGGTTAACGAATTCCCATTGAATAAAATAAATCCGAGCTCGGCGTTGAATCCGAGATCTCCACCAAATACATTGTACGATTAAATCATCGGGGCCTGTTTTTGTATCCTTCTGACTCCTTTTGATCAGGCCCGAGGCGCCCTTTATAATTTGGAACGAGTAGCGGGCGTTATCTCGCGGTCTCGATCGTGTAATTATTTCAATTAAAAGCTAACGGAATCCTGGTGCGGGTAAATGGCAGGGGTTAAAGGCAGACGGACGGATAGGGGGAGGGGGAGGTGGGGGGAATCGATTAAAGTTAGCTTACACGGTGCGTTGAATTTTATAAATTCCCTGGTCATTAGCGGGCTCGAGGAAATGATAAAAATTAAACGCGTACGCGTCGGCGGCGATTACAAACGCACATTATTCTCGCTTTCCTCCTGGGAAAGTTAAGGCATCGAGCGTGTTAATTATAATGAACGTTAAGTAACCGCCGCTATATACGCGCGGGGCCGCTATTATCGTTTGTACCGAGCAACAAAATCGCGCAGTCCTGCATCACATCGGGGAAAGCAGTTTACAGCTTGTTACTTATCGCGATGGAGTGCACTAATGCGGTAATGCACGAGAAATCCTATCGACCGGCAAATCTACCATGAATCGAGCATAACGATGTTCGAAACGGTGCAACCGTCGCGGCGCGATGCATTTTTCGCAATTTCTCGCCGGCCACGATTTTGTTTCCCATTTTACTCGCGCTCCGTCTTCCTTCTTCCCCCCTCGCGCCCCTCTTTTTCGTACTATCCGTTCATCTTTCGTTTACTAACGACGACACGCGAACGATGAACCAATTCCTATCGCTCGCGCGCACGCACCGCCCCGTGAAACGCAAAATTACGTTACAACAAATTAGAACCAGTCACCATTATCTAGATCCCGCGTGATTTAAACAACTCGTTTAACGCGAACAGGCCGTTGTTTTCGCAACCGATGTCCGAATACCCGATTGTGCCGCGCGATCCCCTATCGTCGCTCTTTTTAACGCGGATTTTCAACGCGACGAAATATCCATATCGCGCCGGCGAAAATGACGAGGGAAGCGCGTCGATTGCAGGTGGAACGCGCAACCGTCGAGGCTATGGCTCCTTCACACGACAGCCTGGCACACGAAATGCTTCTCCAAAGAATACCAGCCGAAATTACTGACGTATTTTTCGTAATCAGTGGAAGCTGTATACATACAGCCATTCCTCTGAGAAAATGTTAAACGAATCAATACAGTAACGCACAAATTAATATATAAATCAGTAGCAATCTCAATAATTTCATTTTCACAGTTTCCATAGGAAAACGAAGTTAACGTATCTTAACCGGTCAAGTGTGCGAGTTTAAAAGTTGATTTCAAATCCTGCGTTTCCATTAATTTAACTTCACATCAATTCCTATATTCTCCGATCGATATTTTTCTCCAATTTGTCTCCAATTTGTTCTTCATTTTATAACTACTTAATTAGATACTGTATGAATAAATGAACACGAAGTATCGGTACATTCAACGTTAACCAATACGATTGCTCGGTAGTTTCAGCGTGGAATACTAATCGCCACCCACTCCGACGTTATTTTCAAGCAGATTCCACTGCGGAAACGACTCGCTCCCTTCGCCCCGGCTCCGGAACCGAACGCGATTCGCTCGGTCATGTCGGGAATAAAAAGTGAACGGCGCGAGACGTCGCCCCGACGGCATAAATCGCGCGTCGAACGCAACAGAGAGATTTAATTGCATCGTTATCGGAATAATCAGAGCGACGATCGTTGCTCGACGATGCACCGGACACGCGTATTATTTCCCAATTACACGTTGGCCCGTTCAAACTCGTACGCTCGGCCCTGATTTTCACTCGAATACGATTTCTCGGTTCCGCGAATAATGTGACACTGTATTATTCTCCTCGCCCGCCGATCGAGAGATCGGGGCCGATAAGATCGCGCTCGTTACGAGGAAAAAAGTGGCGCACGGCCGCGGGGAGATATCGCCGGAACCGTGTCGAACGTCGACGATCGTTCCCGCGATAAATTATCCTTAATTCCGAGGGTGAAATCGCGGGACGGGCGCGTCTCTCGTTCGAAGAACAGCTGAGGAATAGTCAACCAGTCGATTCGAACGGTCAACCCACGAACAACGCGATTAATACTGCACGACCGGTCAAATAACCGATTTCGAAATTTGATTGAAAGTTCCGCGTTTCATTTCAGTCCTTCGACTTTACATCGGTTCCTATATTGTCCGATTACTCGGTTCTTCAATTTTGACGTTTCCTTTAGCTTCTGTTTTCATTCAGAAAAGCTTATCTCCCAATTCGTTTAACTTTATTCTGTAAGTCTAGTGTTAACGAATTCGAGTCGGAGAAATTCTTGGTTTCTCGGTTTGGAAGTTACGCCGTCGTTCATGCGAGTGCCGATTGAATATAACGCTTTAATAATTTATTTGCAGAAATTTGAGGAGCACCAGCGTCGTAGTTGCACGTAATGCAATTACATCACGATTATAGTAGAAACTGATAAACTTCTTAACTAGTAGTTCACTTACCGCAAAGGTTTAATTTGTTCCGCGTTACACGAGACTCGCGGCCCGAACTCGCACTAACGTAACGATTTTGTCTTGTTATCGAAACCGTGCTCTTAGATATACCTACTCCAGATCCACGAAAGAAACCGTGCAATTGAAGTGCCGCATTACGCAATTAATAATCCGGTTGTTGCAATTTTCGACCGTGTTACTCGAGACCCTGCGTAACCGGAGCACCGCGTTGTGCGTGTACACCCAGCGCCCGCCAACATTTTCGAAAGTACCGTGAATCGGGCGCCACGTTTGCGTCCCGCGCGAGTCCGCGAGTGCCTCGATCCGCGTCCAATTCGAAATTCGAGTTCGATCGTCGGCCCGGCGTAATCGATTCGAGAAATCGTTAACCGGCCGGAAATCGGTAATCGGCCGGAATAATCGGACGCTTTTATATCCGCTTACGTTTCTTTCGTCCAGCGGCGCGTGTTAGTCGCGGACACGCATTTTTCTACGTGAAAAGGGGACAGGCCGGCCCTTTTTCTGCTCCCGCAGCTTTTTTCCCGGCGATTCCGTCGTGTTAATCGGAGTCAAGCTGCGCGCGGCGTATCCCTCCGTAATGAGAATTACACCGTTTCCGTTCTCCCCCCTCTCTCTCTCTCTCTCTTTCTCTCTTCTTTTTTCCCGGTTTTCCTCCCGTCCCGTCGAAGTTATCCAGGAATACGCTCGCCCGTCCACGCGAGATCCATTCGACGAACGGGATATATACTAATCGTACGGTTCATTACGGGCGCACACGCTCGCGATGACTATGACTGATGCTAAGCCACGACGAATCGCGATGCGCATTACGAATAAATATCGCACTCTTTGCCGCTCCGTGTCCCGTCTAATGCGCCCGCGATGATTACCGCTTGGGTGGGTTTCGAAAACGGACAGACGTCCCGTTTAATTAAATATTCCGTGTCATGCGACGCTTACCTTTCTCGCCGGCGTGAAAAAAATCTGTCGCGCGGCTGGGCACGAAACTCACTCGACTTCGAGTCGAATCGGGAAAACGGGACAGCGGAACGCTTTCGACGTCCGTTCGGCTGGATGGAACGGATCGCGAGCACCTGCTCGATCTTCCGTCGTTGTTCAACCGTATGTCGGATTCAATTGAATCATGCGTGTCGTTGATCGCGATCGACGCCGGAGAACATCGAAGAAACGCGATTCGTCTTCGATCCGTCGAACGGGGACAGACGGCTCGAGGACCATTAGAAATGTTCGGTTTCCGGTGTTAAACGATCGATCAGGGCGCCCGGCCGATCAATGGAAAGCCGAAATCTATCACGGAAATCCGTAATTCCGGCTAATGGCGGCCGCGGCAGGCGATTCAGCCGATTCCGTGCTCGCCATCTATCTTCCGGCGCGGTGGTAGCGAAGAAAGAAGGCATAATTAAATTAAATTAAGCCCGGCTGAGCTCTCTCGGCCCTCTCCCCCCCCCTCTCCGCTGGTTTCCCCACTGCCTTCCTACTCGTCGTTGTCCTACCAGCGACGATAGCAGCTCCGACGCCGCCTTTATTTGCAAGCAATTTGCGCTCGCGGATCCCCGCTGCAAAAAATCTGAAAATAATGCCGCCGTATTAATCATATCCCTCCGCCCTTTATCCCTCTTCCTTCTCCGCTGCTTCGCTCCTGCCTCTCCCCACCAATCTGTTCCTCGTCCGTGCGCCGCCGACATACTTACGCCCCGTCCTCGGCCGTATTTACGACCAAAAAACCCGCGTATCCGTGCACGCGGACCGGCCAGCCGCAATTTACACTGTTTTCGCAGTGCGACTATATGAAATTCCTGTGGCGTCCTCATGGTATCCTTACAGAGTTGAACCTTAATAAGTCGAATCGCGGGCAAGGCGAGAGATCTTCGGGTTGTAGAGGAGTTTTGTCTTAATCGGTTTTCGGATGAAGATGGTTAGATCGGTGGGATTCGTAGAGGATTCGTAAGATGATCAGAGAGTGATGCTGCGGGATACGTTGTGTCTATAAATTACAAACGCGCGGCAACAACGGTAATAAAATTTCGTCCTACATGCAGAAGTTGTAAAAATGTAGAAATTTCTACATTTGTAGAAGTTGTGCTTCCGTATCCGAATTCCGGAGGTTCGACTGCGTTCTACGTTCGTATTCCACATCCACTGCAAGAACATTTCATCTCGTTGCGTGCCGTGATCCAATTTCCTTTACCAAAAATTTATTTCTCGACGTGACACGCGGGCGCGCCGAAACACCGGCGACAACAACAATTCTGTACAAGATAGTATCGCTCGCGGCAGTAGCGGTTACGCAAGCCGCGTGTAACGGGGACAAAACGAACAGTCCGGGGATTCGCGGAAAGTCCGGTAACCTGATTTCGCCCGGTTAACCGTACGGTTAAAAGGAGGGTGAGTATTTACACGAGAGGTGGGAATCACGGCAAACGAAATCGCATTCTGTTTACCAGCCAGTCGAGGTGATAATGCGACGCTCACGATTTCTTTGGCTTCTTCACGGCCGGCTCGAGGCCGCTTCCGTACTCCGAGGTGTTGAGCATCCTGACGTTCCTCAGCGACCCCGTCCTCGCATGGTCGCGCGGCCCCTGCTGCTGCTGCTTCCTCCGGGGCACCCCGTCGGGCCTGAAAATCGCACGGGCCGCCGGCTTAATCGTCGCGTTAGGGCTAACCCGCAATTTTCGGTAATTCAACGTAAACGACATGTGGCGAGGACAGAGCGCGGTAATCGAAAATCGGCAAAAAGCCGGGACTCGCTTTGATAACCCCGGCGACGCGGCGTTACCGGGCCCTGTCTTCCCTCGCGAATTCGTGCAACTGCCGTGTCGAATTCACTCGTCCCGAACTTTTTCTTCGTCGATCCGTATTATTCGGTTCGTATTCGCTGCGACGGAAACTATATTCCGTCGGAATCCGTGGAAATTTGGATGGAGGATCTTCTGGGGATTGCAGGCAGTGCTGGGCAACCTGAGGCTAACTGATGTTCAGAAATGACGATGTACGGACTTCTGTTCTTGCATTATCCTTGTATCGGGTTCATCGATAGATATTAGTAAATTGAATCCTCTTATTTTTCTAATATTCCGTCGATCCATTCTTGTTATAGAGAATATCAAATTTTCGATTTTGGTCCACACAGTATATTAAATTTTCAATTCTGTCCGATAAGACAAAGGTTGCTCGGCACTAGTAAGGAAGGTTCATCGAAGTCTCGGGGTCCGGAATCGAAGCTTCGCTGTGTTGCTGGAGGGGATAAGGCTCGAAGGTGTTCACAGGCACACAAGGATGACACGGTCGAGCAAGAGGAACGCCAACACACAGACACATTCTCACTTACGCAGGCTGCAGACGCACACAGGGACAGGCGTAATCGCACCCACAGAGGCGTACACCACGGGTCTCTCGATCCATTGGACCGTCAGCTCGGTGCCCGCCTTTCACCCATTAAAACGGACTTGTTCTCTCTCTACGGGCGGAGGGCACCCGTCGGTTACCCGTTCTGTGCGCCGAAAGCGCACGCCCATTCAAATCGCATTAAACAAGTTAATGCTTAATGCCGGCCCGCGGGGAAAGACCTGTGCGAGCGCGCGCGCGTGCGGCGGGCCGACCGAAACGTCGAATCAGCCTTTCGTTCGGTGTCGCGCGTTCATTAGACGCCGGGAATCTAATGAATCGGCTGCTTCGAATAATTGATGGTGCACGTTGCTGGGTAGAGAACTGGTTGATCATTGTTGGCGTGTAGGCGGAACAAAGTACAAGAAGACAGACGTGTACTTCACGAGCGGTTGAGAGAAAAGGGATCATACAGCAAGCGCGCTAATCGGACGCAAAGGTCGCCGGGTGTTAGAAGGGTAGCAGTTGCTGGCCAACCGAGTAAACAAACGCTGGAAAAGGCAAGCGAGGAGTTCCCAGCGGGAAAGCGAACGCGGATGACAAACACGCGAGCGGAAAAAGGTGGCGAAGAGAAAATCGGTGCGGTGACGGTGCAGCGGCGAGAGATTTCGACAAAGAGGGAGGCAGATAAGAGAGGAGAGGAATAGAGAGCGAGAGAGAGGGTCGGTCAGAGAATGAAGGGAGGAGGCTCGTGCTCGTCCCGTGGTTTCCGTAAATGGCGCAGCCAGGGCCGGAAGTAGCGGTCGCATCAGTCTGTTTAATAGCCGTATTGTATAATTATGAACAATGGCGAGATAGAGCGAGAGGCGGAGAGTCGAGTGTCGGAGAGAGAACAGGAGAAGCCTGGAGAAGGGCAGAAGCCAGCCGAATGCCATGTGAAATGCATACCCGGCCGTGAGATAGACGGAGACGGAGCCGCGCAGGCAACGAAGAGACCAGTGACGTGTCGGCCAGACGGAGAAGAGGACGCCGCCCGGGAGGGGAACGCGAGGGAGACGGCGAACAAACGAGGATGAGCACGACGAGAGCCGTATGGCTTATGGCTGCCAACCACCGTACACACCACGTCCGCCCGTTCGTCGTACATGACGAATGACACAAAGCGACAGTTTTGACGTATCCAACCTCTCTAGGAGCCACCGGGCCTGTCCTCCGCGGCTCGGCCGGTGTGCGTGCGCTCTCTCCGCGCTCTGGCACACGTGGTTGCGTCCGCCAGTTACCGTGAAAGGGAGGGAAACGCGCTGTGCAGGGAGAAATCGGGGCGCATCGCGGTTAACAAGCCAAGCCACGCATGAATCCGTCATTAATGCCGCGGGTATTCGACTACGATTCGTCTTTGACGATCCTCTAACCGAGACGATCGCTCTTGGGCTAGGATGGTGATTATGGTTAGGCTTTAGGGGATCGGACCGAGACTGAAGCTTGAATCGATTAATCTTTAGGAGATCGGCGAAGAAACTTTCGATGACGTGTACAAATTTTCAAATCTTATATAATATATTGAAGATAATCTACTGTTGTTGGTAAAGATGTTGATCCTTTAAAGGCGAGAAGAAAGAGGACGGAGTACTTACCTCTGGTTCGCCAGTTTATTGTTGTGCTGCTGCTGATTGGAACTGTTGTCTTTCTCGCGTAGCTTCTTCCCAATTCCACCGATCCGTTGCGGGGTCTCCCTCAACGCGAAACTCTTCGCGAAGTGGCCGAGGTGAAGCTTCTTCCGGTCGAAGACCTCTCGCATATCTCGAGGGTAGCTCGAGTAAAATCGGATCCAGGAGATGTACGCTGGAAATCATTCGAAAATAATGAAGTGGCAAGCCGTAATAAATTCGTGTAATAGAACATCGAGGATTCGTCGCAGGGGTAAATCCTCTGAACAACCTTTTTTTATCGCGCGATCTCGCGATTAACGCGGCGTTACTGTGATAAGTACCATGAATTTATCGCGTATTTCTGCTAGGCCGTACCAGCCCCGTCGATGTGTAAATGAGGCCACGTGCACCGTAACACGGCTGTAATCATTGGCCGCGCGCGTGTAGCGCGCCCTTATTAATCGAGCTTCCATTAAGTTCCACGGGGGTTAGCGTACCGCGATTCTATGGGGTGTGTGCCCCCGCGGCGGGCTATTAAGAGGCATTAACGGGGGTCGAGTCAAGTGCTGTGGCTAATAGTCTCCCCCTTGTACCCCCGACTTCTGTAGGTAACGCGCGCGAGCGCGGGTGAGAACCTCGGGGGTTCACCGATCCTGAGAGAATTTGACATGTGCTAGTGTTACTGTCATTCCGTGTGAAAAATCCGGCGTAAAGCACTTCTCGGTTCGCTCTTTTGACGGATGAAGCTGCTTCAATCAAACTCACCCTTCTCACTTTGCGTCCGACTTTGAAAGCTACGATTATGGATATACTACTAATCTGAGAACCAGTTAATACAGCAGAAATTACCCTTTTCAGCCACTGGTGAGGTCAATTAGACAATTACTAAATACGTTTATTAGAGATATGATATTATCTGGGATTCAATAGAAGAAGCAAAAAAGATTGACGTGTAACAGATGACAAAATGGTTTTTCGCAGCGAGCACTTTCCTACAGGGAAACTTAAACGCCCTTAATTTCGATAATTCACGTGGCGGACCTTATGCCCTGACATTTTCCGGCTTGATTTCCGTCTGCCTGCCATCCCGGACCCGTCTCTTCAGCGCAGAAGAAACTTCGGGAGAATCTTTCTCCCGCGGCTCGGTGTCGGGCGCGTTGAAAAGGGAGAAATGTTTTTCTCCATTTAGCACATAAATCAGCGGCGGGGGTGGTATCTAGCCGGGAAGGCAGAGCGATGCGGTGGCGAGGGGTAGGTGGAGCAGTGGGCCGCGTGGGGCGGCATTGTTCCTAAGTGATGTAACTGCGTCTTATTGTATTTGTATCCTGTATCGCATTGTTAAGAGTCTCTCGCCACAAAGCGTAAGTGGTTTTGGCGGAAGCCACATTCAGTGGTTGGATTGTGTCGGCCACCCCCTCTGCGAAAGGCGTACAACCGGTCTACAGTCGGTTCGATCTAACTCGCCGGGCGTACGTTCCTGCTATTTCCTCTCGACGAATCTTCATTGCACAAACAATCCATTACCAAATAAACTTTATGATTCCTTGATAAATCGTAAACAAATTCCTTCGAAAACGATGAATTTATATATCAAACATGATCCGATTGGTTTAGAGTTTCAATGTATAGATACGAAAAAGGAAAAGCAATGACAGAATACCTAAAGATTCAGGATCTTCAGTATTATTCGGTAGAGGTTGATCATTATAATAATTGAAAACGTTCGAGGAGTTACACTAAAGAGGATATAACAGAGAACTGTATAAAAGACGAACACGTACGAGTGGAGTGGCTGGATCTCTTAGGTCAGTGGTAGGGGTCGAAGACCAGGGGGTTGTTCTATGGAGTTGTATTCTCTATTGAGGGCTGTTCGGATCTATTGGGGTGATAATGTTACGAATTAGCGAGATTTCCACTCACACGCACGCTGCCCAGCCCTCGCATCGGTCAGGAATTAAATAAATTTCTAGGGGTTGGAACGAGCGTAGGATGCGGTCATCTGCTGCCCGATAATTCTTTCGCTATCAAACCTTTCCGGCTGAAGCTTCTTTGTTTCGATACTTTCTATTCTCAACGACGAATCGGAAAAAGGATCGCCGATCGATCCGACGAATATCTTATCCATCGTTCTTTCCCCCGTTCCCTGTTTCCCCGTTAATATCGTTCCGCCACGGGTTGGGAAAGTGCAGCGCTGGATCGCCGGGCGACAATTAATCTATCAATCACCCGGGGCACGTAGAGGAACGGTCAAGTGGTTAACTGTGTACCGTCACTCAAATCTGGAGCGGCTAAGCGCTCAAAAACCGTGGCTAACCTTCGTGTAAAGCCACCCCTGACGCGAGACAACCTGCGAAACTCGGAAACCTCTAAGAAAGATTTATGATCTTTATTTTACGTTTCGGAATGGATCACGGGTCGAGAGGCCGTCGTCGATCGCTCGTCCGCGCCTCGGAGAGCCCTCGAAAAGTCACTTGTTCGACGAAGTAGCGGAACGATTACGGTAAGGGTGACTATCGCGCGGCACCCTTGAGCGAACGAGACACGAATCGTCGTGTCCTAATGGATTTATTATTGCAGCAAATAAATTCTGCGCCCTAACGACCCTAATAGGGCGACCATGCGCCCATCGCAAACAAGATCATCCTTCCTCGTCCATGGAGTATGTAAATATCGGGGAGGAAAACCGAGAGACAGAGAGTGAAGGCTCTCTAACGCGAGCGTATGGGGGTTACTTTATATGCGAGTAGGGTGCCCGCTGGAATTGGCTTAGTCTACCCTGAAGTCAGCTCGCTTTCGTTCCGATCCAACTGAATCGGAACGGTCGCCGCTCCCTCATCCTTCGCTAAATTTCATGAGTACTTTGTGTTTCGCCGGGGAGCTACCGTTCGGAATCGCGTTAACCGGAAAACCGTAAAGCTGATCCGGCTTTCTATTAAACCGCTACGTTCGTCGGCCGATTCTCGTTGTTAGTTCGAGCAGTGACTCAATCTCGCTGCATATCATCTATTAGAATGTCTCGCGGGTTCCTTTCGTGGACGTTTAGTTTAGCAAAAGTTGGTCCAGAAAGATGGGAGAAGGTAACAGATCAGAAAAGATCGTACACGATTGAATAACGTGGCGCAAAACATAAGATCTCAAGAATCCATTGTGTATAAATAAAAGGAAAGGAACTTTTCGGACGATATAATACATTCGTCAAATAAAATCCACTCACCTTTCACCGCTTTCCCGCGAAGTTTCGACTCCTCCAGCACCAAATTCTCGAACTCGTTCTGCAACGCGATTGCTGCGCCGTGAGCGGAAGTGTGCTTGCACAAGGGAGTCAACAGCTTATCGAGGATGTCGTCCATGCTCTCCTGCTTGATTCTAATACGTCTGGACTCGAGCATTCGAACGAACTCGATCTCGGCCGGCGTCAGGAAGATCGTCGCCGATCCGGAGGAACCGGCTCGCGCGGTTCGACCGATTCGATGAACGTAATCCCTCGCAGAGGTTGGCCCGGTGTACTGTATCACGCAGTCCACTTTCGGCAGGTCCAGTCCACGAGCTGCGACGTCCTGAGGGAAGAGAAACGGTCCGCGTCGCGCGTTCACTTGGGTTTAACCCATTCGTGTCATACGATGATCGCTACTCGCTTGAACTTATGAAAGAAGCCATGAAACCAGACACTCGACGAACTCAGCTCGCAATTCTGCCTATTCTACACAAATGCAGTTGCATGACTGAGCTGTTCGTTTGATTAACTAACTCCACAGAATGAAAATTAGGAAAATCGTATGGAACTTCCTAAACGGAGAACCTACCAAGTGTTTCAACGCTAGAATTTGAGATCGTTCGAGAAGCAGAATTAGCCAGCTTCACCTGTGGAACGACTCGAATGTGGTTCATTAGCATACGGATGTGACTCGTGTGCATCTATCAGAGTGTATACGTTCGACGTAACTTCTTCATTGTATTTAAATATGACGCGAATGGATTAAACAGGTTCGATCATCGGGCGAATGGAGATGATTTCATCCATAACTGCTGTCTCCAGCGCTGCGCGCTGTCTTACGTTCCGGCAATGCTCGCCGAGGTCTCAGGAGCCAGAGGAGAGCGCGGAGAGCAACGCAGCCCGATCTCCACCGGTACAAATGTCTTACAAACCGCGTCGATTTCTCGTTTTGTACAAAGGTGAATGCGCGCGGCTGGCAGCGGGCGCCCGCTGCGGGACCCCAACGGCGAACGTTTGAGCACGGCCCTGATTTCCTTGCGTTCGTTCGGTTAACCAATGATTTACCGAACCGAGCGCGCATCCGAGGCTCCGCTTGACGGCCCTGGAGACTAATCCCGGACCACCAGTGGGGGGGCGGCGTCGTGGCCCCGAAAATTCTTTCGCGGCACGATACGGACGCGTCCCGCGTTTTACGTTTCTTTTTATTGAATTAATTCGACGCCGACGTCTTAGACGCGGCTAGGACCAGGCGCCGGTCTGAAGGAGTACGAGACGGATCCGCCGGGTAGAAATAAATATCGACAAGCCGCTGATGCATTCCTTCCTTTAACACTTTGACCCCCGAGCGGCAACATTTTGGAAATGAACAGGTACGTTTACTGTGCCATTTGATGCACAAAGTAGAATTATCATTGGAAAAAATGGCCTGCGAGAGATGAAAATAGAAGCTTCGCGTTTTATAATGAACCCAGGCAGAATGTTGCAAGGCCTTCCGTTACAAAGTTACAGCAGATGGAAGCTCGGGCATTTCCTGATTACAAAAGGATCCCACTTGAATAAATTTTGGAAGATACTACTCTGAAAGTGTCAACTGTTCGGACAGTTCAATATACGCGGTGTCCAATGAATACATCGTTTGATTTTACGATACCGAGCTTGAATGTAGGATGAACGGTGTGCTTCCAAGTGGTAACTTGGACGAAATGCTTTCAGAAACTACTCGAGACGACGATAATTGATCGGGCAGGAAACGAGCAGGCTCGATCGGGGATTTAACGAAAAAAGATTCAGCTTCGATAAAGCGAAACCGGCGGGCGTACGCCTACGTGTCCTCCGCATGGAACAAGCAGCGCAGTTGCCACCGGCGCGATATAATGTAACGAAAACAGGGACGAGGAGCGATCGATGGCAGCGATTAAGACAAACGATCGTTTAGGGGAGAGAGGCCGCGATCGTGGCCCGTAGGATCGAGAACGGATCGTCCGCTCAAAACATCTCACTCGGACCATAGATCACCCCGTGGATCCGGATCCACCACCGCTGAGAGCCGCGGAACATTCCATCCGCGGGGGCTCTCGTGGAGTTTTCAACGTGGAAATTAATAACGCTGCCATAGAATCTCCGTGCAAGTGACGCCGTAAAATGTGGGCGGCTGCCATCGTTGCTCATGCACAGGGACCGACGGATCCTTGTGCAGGACCTCGATCGTCGAGCACCGAAATTTCACCGGGTGCAAAGAAAGGAATCAACATCCGTGAAACATTCGACTGAAATTCGATCCAAAGGAATTCACACTCGCGAAGAATTCGAAACGTTTTCAAGTTAGAGACACGTGTAAATTGGAACGTCAAACGTTTTCTCACTTTTTCAAGCACCATCTCGTCCGCCTTGCGTTTCTCGAGTTAATTGCGTTCTCATTTTGTTCAAGATAATTTAAATTGGAGTGTAAAGAAATTTGCTAATAAATTATGTGTTTTTTTAAATAACATGTTAGATGTATATGTAGATTTATAAACGCTGGAGGATTACCATGTTGAATGTCGCAGTAATCACCCATGACTAACGTTTCGAAATTACTTGAAAAGAAGTATAGTAGTAGAATAATTAATACCGAATGAAAATGTAGTGTAACTTGATAACACTGTGACAGAAGATATGTAATACCAAATAATTAATAACCGCCTGTATTTATCTTCGCCACGAAAGAATAAGCGATACATTCTCGTGGCAGTCAGCATGTTAAGCCCCGGAATATTTACGTATCCCTTGATCCATTCAAAGAACTGGTTAGCAATTAAAGGAGGCCCGTGTAGGAGCAGGAAAACCCGTGGCGAGCCACCGTGAAACACGTGTCGGATCGACGACGCCGATCGCCTGATTAAAACGAATTAATCCTTCCTACGTGGAATGTGTCACACTCGTTGCGTGTCGCTGATTATGAATTTTCGTCCCAGCCCCGTGGAGGCATCGAGCATTCTTTTTTCAACGAAGGTAGCATGCCAAGCTCGCGTTAACCGGCCAGGAAGCGAGCGACAATGTTAATAATAATGAATACAATTATTACTATCACTGGATCCTTCCAGGCTTTTTACGCGGCACCGAGATCGATCGCGTTCACCGGTAATCACAATGGTTAAGCTGTTGTCGCGTTGTCACGACAGATCGGTGAGTTTAGCGAGAGAGCGGCTCTTCGAAGTGCGATACGCGCGAAATATGGGTAATCACCGAACGAAAAGAGAACAGTTCTCGCGATAATTGCCTTTGCTTTCATGCGAACGTACACCGAAATTAGGAAATACCGCGGGGATTATAATGTCGCGGCCAGAGGCGTTACTCGGCGGGATTTCTCTGTTAGTAGCGGTATCGTTATTGTTAAGCATTCGCTATTTGAAAAGTAGAAAACAATTAAAGAAGGGGCCGGCGCATAACGGGCGAGCAATCATAATTATACTCGTTACGAAGGCCTCATGCGCGCGCATAATTTTTAACCTCCGGACACAGCGTGGGTCCAGGGATATTAAATTCCGCCCTGAAAGAATAAGCCACGGGGTAATTTACTGCTCAGGGAGTGCCGTCGGGTATCCCTGGCTTTTCTTCTGTTCTTTCTTCCTCTCTCGCCGTCTCTCCTCTCCGCTGCCCTCCACCGCTCCTCGTCGGCCCCCCCTCCTCCCCATACTAATTCCCGACTCTGGCAGAACAGTGTCATCGCTTTCATGTGGCGTTACACGATCCTCTTTCACCGGTACGCGCAACAACAATTGAAAAAGGTCCGCGGATTTCGTACGCGGAAAACTTACCGTGCACAGGAGAACGCCGCTCCTAGCCAGCCTGAACGTTTTGAACACGTCCGTCCGCTCCTTTTGCGTCATGTTACCGTGCAATCTGAAGAACTCCACGTCGACCAACGGATCGGAGTCCTCGTCCTCGTCGTCGACCGGTTTGGTCAGCACGGAAGACAGAATTTCCGTATGATAATCAACCATATCCTGAGTGGCCATGAATATTAATATCTTGTGTTGTCCGTGGCTCTGTCGATCACACGGGCGCATCGTTTATGAAACTTTCCGATTCGGGCATGGGGCTAACGGACTGCAATGCCGCGGACATAGGGACTACCTGACACTTGCCGGCGACGTATGCGCTTAAGGTCACCATCCTCAGTTTCGCCGGCGTGACCACGTACGTCTGCGCCACGCTCTGCGGGACCACCAAGTCCTCGTTCAGGTCGCTCGTCTCGTCCCCGGTTCTCTCTAGGTTCTCCTTCGCAGCGTCGACGAATAGGGGATTCTCCATCGCGAGGCCAGCTAACTTTTCCACGGACTGCGTCAACGTCGCGGAAAGCAGGATCGTTTGTCTCCTGGATGGATCACTGTTGTCATTCTGGTATTCCTTCTGTCGAGTATCGTCGGTCGAGACCTTGGGATCATTCTTTTCCGAGGACTTCAACGGAGACTTTCGTTTGTCTGATTTTTTCGACTTGACGAAAGGTTCTTCCTCATCGGAATCGTTGTCACTGCTTGAATGGTACGCTGGTTGCTGTTTAACGTCTTTATCGGTCTCGTTATCGGATTCGGAATCTTTTTGATCCTCCATTTGCGTTTGTTGCCTCGTGTCATCTTCCATGTGCTCGATCTCGTCTTCCGTGAAAACTTTCTTCACGTTTTGTCGGAGTATGTTCATTGCATCGTAGTCTGTATTCTCGCTTGGGGTGGAGATTTTTAAAGCACTTACTATTCTGAAATTGTGATGTTGAGTTATACAGTGGTTGGCATATTGGTGATAGCCTTATCGCGAAGGAAACGTACCCTGATATATCTTTCTCGTAGCCCATGTCGAACATTCTATCCGCCTCGTCCAAAACGAAATATTTCACGTCCCCCAGCTTCAAAGCTGTGGTTCTGTTAATGTGGTCTAATAATCTACCGGGTGTACCTACTAAGATGTTACACCCCTTCCTCAACCTAGCTTTCTCTGCTTTCCTCTTTTCACCCCCTGCTAAGTATCCTGGGACAATCCATGTGAATGACTAAAATTGTATGGTAAATTGATTGAAATATGTACATATTATCTATTATCTCCTATACACTAAATGCAAAACACTTACTTTTATTAATTTCAAGAAACATTCGTATGTTTGCAAAGCCAATTCTCTAGTTGGCACAACGATCAGAGCTTTTAAACCACTATTCCTGTTTAACTTGGGCCTGATTTTGTGTAGGAATTCAACTATAGGTAAAGCATACGCTAGAGTCTTCCCAGATCCTGTCTGAGACCTAATTAAAATATCTTTGCCAGAAAGTATCCGAGGAATTGCTTTCTGCTGCACTATTGTCATTTCTGTGATTCCCATATTTTGCTCTAAGTTTGAAATCATGAAAGGATGAATGTTTAGATCCTTAAAAGTTGTTCCTGTAAAGACTGGTTCATTTATAGGCTTCACAAATCTTTGGCCAATGTTCGGTATTTCTGGATTATGACCGAAGAGGGAAGATATCTTCCCTCCAATGGATTTGTGAGTAACATTTGCTTTTTTCTCCTCTTTTTCCTCATTGTCGGGTTTGTCAATAGACTTTTCTATATGTCTCTTTTTCTTTTTAACACCAACATCTATTTTTTCTACGACACTCGATGATGTTTTCTGTTCTTTAAGTTTCTTTTTCTTTTTATTATTGCGGCCTACTTCTTTTGTCACAGATGAAGGCTCTTCCTGTTCTACTTTAGACTTCTTTTTTGGAACTATATCTTCATCCCTGTCTAATCTTTTCAACGAACTCAACAAACTAACTTCAGTATTCTGAGGTTCTGCTTCTTTGGAAAATATACTAGAAAGAGTCTTCTTGGAATCTGTGTCTTTAATAACCCTTTTTCTCGCTAACAGCGTTTTACCAAAGTTTTCTTTCGTAACTTTGGTAAAAGATATAACAGGTGCCTTGCTGTCTTCGCTAACTGAACTTGACAATGACTTTTTCACTTCTACATCTTTATGTTCTACATTCAAAGCAACTCGATGCGATTCCTGCTTCAACTTCTTATTGACACCATCGGATGGTACTTTAAATGTCACCTTCTTCTGCACTTTATTCCCCTTCAAAGACTGACTAACTGACCCACTTCCCTCCAATTTTTTAGCAACAATGGCCGCCAAAGACTTCTGCTTAACCCGCTGTTTAGTACCAGCAGGCACAACTTTCACAGAACTCAGTTTCACCTTACCCTCGCTAACACGTTTGCCTTTCTCCGTCTTATTCTTCTCTCCTTTCATTAAACTAAGGATATAATCGTCATTGCTCCCCACCCTCTGTATAAAAAGTACAACCTCATTGAATCAACAATCCCAAAGCATTTCTTAACCCATCACTTACCTTGCTCGCAGGATCCGCGGAGATGTTCAAAGAAATGTCCATCTCCTGTACAGTCATCGTTCACCGTGCGTCCGTCGAATGTTCACCCCGCGGATCGACACTTCTCCCAACCGCGTTCGAATTCACTGACAAAACAACAACGTTCGAAAAACCACGCGGGCTAACCTAACAAGCACATGTGTCAATCGCGCGGCCGCACCGAACTGATCCGAACGGCGCCGCGCATGCGCGCACCCGTGGCGCGCTGCTGGCTTCGAGGCTAACATTGAAACCACTGGTTATTTGAACGTTCAATTAACGATCGAAAACCGTGATAAACGAAAATTGATTTTCGAGTCCGCTCGGCGACAAACGGAGCCGCATGACGAGTCCGGTGTGCGTTTCTCGCGGCTATGGCATCCTCTTTACATAATTATCGGTGGATTATCGCGTGGCGGATAATCGAACGAGACGATATTAAGCGCGCGTCGTCGGCTGGCTGCGCCGTCGATCACGTTCGATCGGCGCAATCGTCCGTACGCCGATCCGGAACGAAGATTTATCGCTGTGCCGGATCATCGGCGAGCCGGTGCGCGCTCGATCCAGCGTGTGACTTCGATCGCCGCGTGTTTACCCGCGGATGTGCGTGTTTACATTTTTTCCCCGAGGGATCGGCGAAGAGGTATTTACGCCAACGAAAATCAATCCGATCGACGGGACGCTCGCATTCCGGCATTCTTCATCCGCGATCCATTCGCACCGGAACGGACATCCCAGGGATTCACCATGAGCAAGCTGTGCTGTGTCGGCTACGCTCTGGCCGCGAGGATCATCGGCACCTATACCATGGTGAGTGACGGCGGGATCGCATAATTGCAACGACAAACCGGTTCGCCGGAACCCCGCAGCGGTTACGCGAAATATCGTGGAATTATTTAATTCACGGGCTGCAAAAGAAAAAGAGACTTACAAGTGGTTTGAATTATATTTCAGTGGATGTTGGTTTAACGTTTTCGTGTCGCGTGTACCGAGCTTGCTTGTGTAAACGATCGGGTTTGCTCCAACGGTTTTTGTTTGCGGAGCAAAGATCGTTAAACGTGCGATCGACCGTGCAGAAACAGGAGCAAGACAGTTGAAAAGGGAATACGTTAACGATGACGAGGTGATAAACTCGTGATTCCAGCTCGTGATCGTCCGCGCTGATCAAACGAATCGGCGTTTCACGTGCGATCTGTTTTTCCTTTCCCGTTTGATTCCAGTCGATCTCGATACTCGTGATGAACGTGCTGATGAGCAACTATTTCTCGCGGCTGACGGACAACAGTTTCTTCGAATCAGTGGAACACTGGACGGTGCTGGGCTTGAACTGGATGAGGATACTGAGGGACACGCAGATGGAAAGGAAAGGTGGGTGCTACTCGGCGTGCACAGCATGAAACACGTGGCGCGGTTCAGGTGAATCTCCGCGAGCTGCGAAATAATGCCTCGTGTGTCGAACGGCCACTTTGTGGGTCTACGAACCGTGTCATTATGATGCTAATTAAGAAAAATAAAATTCGTAGCGGAAGCGGCGGTGGTGTTTCTCCTCGTGTACACGGCATCGACGTTAATGGCCAGCGCGTATCTCGCAGTGGGATCGATCTCCGTGAGTATGTCCGTCCAGTGAATATTTTCGACTGGGAACGAACGTGTTCGAAAACGTTCGTCCGTCGAGGGATCGTGCCGCGAACGGAGAAGCGTTCCGGTTGAACAACGGAACAGGGGCGGGTGGGGGGGGGGGGGGCGAACGAGGAGCGTCGTGTATCGGGAATGAATGAATCGGAGGCTTCTTTATTCGCGGAACGTATTTTCGGCACGTAGGCAGCGTTGCTTAAACTCGCTAACGATCTCGCTAACTTCCGTGTACGTTTGCAGAGGAGACCCAAGTGCGCCGTGCCTTGGATGTATTTGCAAATGATTAGCATAATAGATCAGTCCGTGGCGCTGACTATTCATCTGACGCACGGGCCCCAGTACGATGTTTACGATAAATCAATATGGTACATTCCAGTGTCCAGCGTCTATCTACGTAAGTACATTAGAATTACCGGGAATACACATACGTACTACGCGTCTCAGCCGGCGATTGCGACCAGATTGCGCTACGCCGGCCGTGATTTCGCAATCGGACGTGCGGATTCGCGCCGGCACCGGCGATTACGCTGATCGCCCCGTCTCTTTCCGTCTCTGTTCCAG
Source organism: Nomia melanderi (assembly GCF_051020985.1). Lineage (NCBI taxonomy): Eukaryota > Metazoa > Arthropoda > Insecta > Hymenoptera > Halictidae > Nomia > Nomia melanderi. Next base: position 12,581,908 of record NC_135009.1, read on the forward strand.
TGTTCAGCGCGTACATCTGGATGGTGGTGCAGGTGGCCAGGAAGGAGTGGTCCGACGAGGAGCGGGGTTGCAACGATATCGATATGGGGGAGGCGATGTCGCCGACGCAGATGAACAACGGCGAGCCGAAGACGCCGTCGTTCCTCTCGCAGAACTTCGCGATGTTCAATTCGCCGCAGCCGTCTTCGATTCTGCCCAAGTAGAGGGTGAAACAGTGGAACACGTGATTACGGAGACAAACTTGGCCGCGTCGGCTGGTTTATTTTCGCCGAGAAGGCCGAGAATAAACGAATCGCGACCGTAATTGCTTAAGCAAACTTTCCGCGCGCGCGTGATTTAGATGTCCTCGATATTAGCGTATTTATTTATAGTCTATCGACGTTCGGTCTACCCGCTTCAGCTAACGATCGGCTGATCAAACGCAGGCGTTCGGTCGCGGGTACGCTCTCCAGCGGGCAACGGGACCCTATTCCTGAAAAAGATTCGAACCTTAAATCCGCGTAATAACCATTGATCACCAGCCGGCTAATGGAACGTGCGCCGAGACCCCGGGGCCGGGCCACCAGAACACGATGAATCTCGGCCCCGGTTACGGGGAAAATGTACAATAACGCGGGCAAACTCGATAAATCAGGCCGGGGATGCGACTAATAGAGTGTATCAAATGCGCCCGCGGCGGAGCGCGGCTGCATAGAAAATATGAGAAATGGCCGCGTTTTACGTCGAAATACTTTTAAACTTCTGGGATTCGAATCGCGCGCGAGCATATTCCCTACAGGAGGTCCGCCGTCTCCTAGATGGAGGTCGATTTGTCCGAGAATGGTCGGAACTTTTCGCGGAACTCTCGAGAATAATGATCTAGAGCACAATGCTCTGATAGGAAAAAACCCCCGGCCGCGATTTATTTCGGCTGTTCCCACCGCGATCGTTTCTCGAGGAATACCGGGGAACGCTCGTCTTGTCACGGCAGTCTCGTATTTTCGAAAATACGGTCGAGACAACCGTGGCTTTTTGTTAGCCTCATCGAATATGTTCTTAGCTGATAATGCTACGATCTCGCGTATCCCTTGTTCGACTGGTCCGAACGTACCACGCGAAACGCCAGACTCGTAAGCGCGAAGCGTCGCCATGTTGCCGATAAACCAGATTTCACGACTACGTATATAAATTTGACGCTCGCAAAAAGTTCCTGTAAGCTCTCCGCTGAACGATACGGCTGTGAACATGAAGGACAGACACGGGGGGTACGCGACGTGGTTGGTTGGCGGTGCTTTTAAAAAGAACTGAGCGAGCCAATTTGTAGGCTGTCGCAAACTTTTAAAACACTAGTTGACAGCCGCCCCGCCTCCCCCGTAGCCGGTGCACCCTCTCGACGCTCGTCCAACCGTCCTGAAGGATTCCAACCTCCATCGAACCGTCTCTCTCTCGTCCTGCGACTGGAGCACCAGTCGACGACGACGACGACGACGACGACGACGACGACGACGGAAACTCACCCCACCGTGTCGTGGAAGCCGATGGATTGTAAAATAAAACTAACTTGGCTCTTTCGTGGCTTGAGGACGGAGTACCGGCGAAATCTTATTCCCTCGGGTCTCTTTTATTTTCGCGTACCCCTTTTTTTCCAACCATCCGGACGCAATCATGAAAAAGAGCTTCGCGGAGGGCAGATACGGGACTCGAGAAAAAGTGAGACAGAGTGAGAGAGAAAGAGAGAATGAGAGAAATAGTGCAACTGGAAAGCCTTCGATTCGAGTCGCGACTCGTCGAAAATTGTATTCGAGGTTGTTACATTTTTAAATCATCCCCGTGTACGCGAATCAATCGATCGCTCCTCGAATAAACGGAAGTTCAGAGGCGAGCCGTTTTCATTCCCGTTTCAATTCCCAGGGAAAAGGGGACCATTCACGATTTTTCCCCGATGGCTAAACTACTTTCACGTGTATACGACGGCTAAGGAGAAGGGTAGTCGCACGCATGGCCCACATAAAACGTCGCGCGGCGTAATTAATCTTCTTGTATGACACTTTGGCTGGTTACAGGGCAAAGCTTGCCAGCAGCCGGAACACAACATCCCACTTAAGCTACGACGCCCAGAAAACAATTAATACGAAATTGATTAATAATTATTGCGTCCCAATTTCGGCGCCCCTTGTCGCCCGGTCTGCCGCAAGTCACGTAACCGTGAAAAAAGAAATTCTCTCGCGCCGGATTCGTCGATCATCCCTTACCGAAATGCGCGATCGATGCGGCGTGAGAGTCATTCCTAAAGAATCGTTGTTCCACTCGAAGTGTTCTCCTCTGTTCGATGAAACGTGTATCGGGCGTTCCTCTAAACAACGTCCAAGTAGATTCAGCTTGCCAATGCCCAGCCTTAGGATACCAGGATCTCGAAACAAAATGATAATTCTACGGTTCCTTTAGAGTTTGTCTAACGATTCGATTATAAGTTGATCCTTATAACAGTCACCTCTATCGAAATTTTACCAAAGTAAACTGAATAAGAATAAATCCATTCTCTCTTTAATCTGTTCATTTTTATAGTAGTCACCTCAATCGCAATTTTAACAAACCGAACCGGATAGAAATCACTTTTTCATTAGAGCCTGGACTACTTAGAACCTACCCCAGCACCCCAAATATTTATCGTACCTAAAATATTTAGTAGCCTATACTACTTAAGCTCTACCCTAGTGCCCGAAGAAAATCGAAGCCCGAATCGCCTGGCTCGAGCCGGTGGATCGTCGTAGCAGCCGTTCCACTCCTTTTGTGACATTTATTTGTTCGCCTCTGAAAACGGACAGTCGATTTGGCATTACTTTTCCAGACAGACAGATTTTATTGATCTGTCTCGTTCGCTCTTTCCCGAAGCGGCGGAAAGGGACAACGAGGAACGGATCGTCAGAGGGAGAGAGAGAGAACGAACGGCCACGGCGGAACTGAACGCCCCATAAAGCTAACCAATGCTAATACTTCGGGTCTCCGCAGTGGCGTACTTTCGCGAGCGCGTGCCCCACGGGACGTCCGCTCGCCCACGCCACGCAAAAATCCAGGCGGCGCCGCTGCCCTGGACCGGAATCGGCAATAAACGCGTAACCGAGCCTAATTCGTAATGTTGGCTCAGTCATTGTGGCCCATTGTGAATTCACTTCCCCTCTTGTCCGGGGGCTGCGAGTACAATGCCGGAGTTATCGCAGGAAACTGCCAGTAACGACTCTAAGAGGCGCATACTCTTCCGAATACGCTCGATTCGTTTATCCCCCATTCCTTCCATCCGCGTCCCCGTTCAATACCTCATCCTCTCTCGTGTGAAAAACACGGATCGATTGGTTTCCGAAGCTTCGAAGCCACACGAAACGAATAAAACAGTTGATTAAAGGGTTGTCTCCTCGTTTCGCTACCCTTTAACGTATCGTCGACGAAGGATTCTTTGCAAGTAACCTAGTCGAACTGAAGTCCCCATAAACATGGAAGATGTTTTGGACTATAATAGCAATAATAAACATCGATGATCTTGTATTTTCTATTAATTAACTATAAAGAGGATCAGAGAAAGAGAACAATTTTTCCCGCCTTTCCGCCGTTGGCAGGCCAATGACCATTCTCAGCCGAGGGACGAATACAAGCAGGAGAAATCGCATTACTTTCAAATTTCTCCGTCGCGAACGGGGGTGTGGCACGTGCTCCCGCTTTTTTCCCCCGTTTCTCCAAGGAGAGACGGATGGACAGTGGGAGCCGAGAAAGTAGATTCGTGAACTAGACAGCCGATCGGGCACAATAGCTGCGTTTAATACTACATTAAACACGCTGCGCACCGATCGACCCAGCGACCACCGTGACAAAGTTCCCCGGACAATGGCCGGCGATCGGTGTATTAGAGGCCGAGGGACGAAAACATCGGCTGCACGTGCGTCGAATTTCAGCGTCCGGCCTTGTAAACTTCTTTTCCCGCGGCGCGCGGGTTTCAACTTCGATCCGGCACCATTGAAATCAATTTGAAAACCGCATGATCGATGCACGCGAGACAGGATCGGCAGCCGAGTTTCACTCCGGCGTCGTTACGGGCTGCTACGCGATATTTCATGTCAAATTGGTATCGCCGTTGCTAGATTAGGCGTATCGTTATCCTCAAGAGAAAAAAGGAACGAGTGGAAACGCGGCTCCTTTCGATCGACTTCCGGCGAGCGTTCCACGCGGTAGCGCGCTCGTGCGTGCCTGTGTGTGTGTGCGTCGACTGCGCGAAGCAATCGAGCGTTGCCTCGTTATCGTGCCCGGCGTAATTGATAATCGGTAATTGTCGGCAATCGACCGAGAGATATGTGGCTTCGATATACGACTCTCACCTTCGTGGGCTGCTAATCCATCGAATAGAGTACAGACAATCTGCGGAGGCTGAGCGATTCGAATCTAGGCCTGAATGAGAATGCTGTTTAAAAGACATCGATCTAGATCGGTAACGAACAACTTTTGTTTTATACTGGACTAAAATTCAATACCTAATATTCCATTCCGAAGCCACTATTTTCATGAAATTGCCAATGTACAAGTAGATTCACGAGCCCGGCAGGGTTAACAACTTAATATTTAAATACTTAACTATAATAACTTTCCGATAATTAAGTTAATTTGCAATCAATCCAATATTTTAATTGCGATAATCGTAACAACTGTGATGAAGGCAACACGCTTTGTATTCCTCTATTAGCTTCGATTGCATAGGCTCCGACTTGAAGTGTCAACAGATTTGTATACTAATAAAATAATTATAATTTACACGCAGCAAATATTGCAATTGAAATCATCATTCTTCAGCTGTTTAACGAGCGATAGATAAACAGCCGGTTGTTCACTGATCTACAGAGTCCCGCGTCCAGATAATAATACACGCCGCGGTTCGAGTAACCGGCCAGGATCGATCACTCGTAGCGGGGGTGGATCAGCGGAACGGTAGCCGGTTATCTAGTCGGTCGATTCAAAGTGGCGGAAGCGTGGTGCGAGGGGTGGGCGGAAGGAGCCGGTTTTTCGAGAATGGCTGCCGTAGGTGTCGAAGGGACACGGGGCTCGAACGAGGCCGCAATTAGGCGGTGTCCCGGGGTCGACGAGCACCGACGAGGTCGGGCATTATGCAAAGCAGATTTTAAATTTAGATGTGGCCCACCGTGCCCACACGGCTGTACACCCTTGCGGCACAGAGCTCTTCGACTACTTTGCAGTTTCGACTACAGAAGTGGGTGTACGGTCACACGGACGGCCGAAGACACGCGAGACTGAGAGAGCGCGAGCAGCGGCGTAGGGCGGAACGGGGGTGTGAGAGCGTGGGTCGTGTCGTGCTCGACAAATTAACGCGTTTTAAATCCAATCCAAGCCGAAACGGGGAGGGAATCGTTATGCCGTAGAGAGGGAGGGAAGAAGAAGAAGAAGAAGAAGCGAGACGGAGCGAGGGAAAGAGTAGCGGGGTGGCAGAACGAGGGATACTCGACGAGCTGTTTTGCATTTCTGGCTCGCGAGCGCGCGGGCGCCCAACATTTGAGGTGTAAAATATTAAATCCAGGCGCCTCCGCCATATCGCCTACGTCCTCGGAAAGAGGTGGAGGCGGCGGAATGGAAACGGTGCGCGGCGCGGATAGGGGCGAGGTGCGAAGAGGGCTGAGATGGGGTCCGTCGCTAGATGGGGAGGAGCGGTGGATATGGGCGAGGGGGGCGGCTCTGCGGCGCGCACTCAGCGAGTTTACATTTAAATGTAAAAGTGCCGAGTGCTGCTACGCGAAAGCTGCTGTTTTGCATTCGAAAGCTCATGATTGCCTCTGAGCTTTGCTTTTGACGTCGAGCGTTTCTCGCTGTCGAGAGGACGGCTCGCTCGCTCGTTCCAGGACCCGCGGAACCGAGTCACCGTTTCGGACGTACGGGTGGAAGGAACGCGCCATGGAAGGATCCACCGGAAAAATTCGCGCAAACGGAATGGGGGATTATTTTCTGCTCGTTCCCGTACTCTGCTGATCAGCGTTAGAAGACGGTCATCAACCGTGATTTCCTCCGTTGCTTAGGCTCGATGAGTTTCGGCGTTAGAAACGGGTTTGAACTACAGTGGAAATACGATTATTCGAATGCTGGTTAGATCGAGTAATTTCGGATGAGATGACCTGGTCTTGTTTAAATTTGAAAATACCTGTACGAATTATTTTTTGTAGTTACATTGAAACTTACACAGAGATTAATTTAACTATTCCTCTTATACCTATTTGCTTCTATAAATATATTTCGTGTGACGGTTCTTTAAAAAAAATTGGGCCATCGCTCTCCGAGGTACCTTACCCGAAAAATCTGTTATCGGACCGAATTTGTGCCCCTATTATTTTGCATAATCGATGCTCCGCCGTGCTCGAAGCGTTTTCAGGCTACTCGAATTCGGATAAATCCTCTCGCGTTCTCCGAGGAACTCGGACAGCTCCCATCGACGACGACCGCGTCCGGCGTCTCGTAATTTTCCTCCCGTCGCTCTACATAATTCAACGATATTTTTGCTTCTTACGAAAGCTGTCTTGCCTCCGAGAACGCCGCGATACTTTTTCGAGCGGCCACCGATGCGCGCACACACGCATGCGGGATTTATTTCCGGTCTCTAATCAATTCTAGGAACGGAACGTCGGAGACGGGCTCACGAGCGAGCGAGCCGCTGTTATTCTTCTAATATGTATGTTTCTTATGAGCGCCGGTAAAAGGGCTCCGTGCAATTTCCTATGATAGATCGAGTCCCGCGGACAAGTTCCATTACGGCCAGCCTCTGAATTATTGAACTGGCAATTCCCCGGCGACCACGACGCGGGACACTCCCCGTCCGAGTGTCAACGGGCTCGTTAAGCCCTCCAAATCAGGTGAACTAACGCGTTAACGACTCTTCTTATTCGTTTCCCCGGCGGTGGATTAATTTTTCCAGCAACGGAGGAGAATGTTCGTTCACGGTAAGACAATTCCGGGTGAGATCGCTCGATCTTGTTTATATTGTCAAAATTGTTTAAGTTCCAACTGCTTTTAGCGGTGCTGAACTATTCTCCGTATACGTATTTGCTTCCAGAAATGTATCTCTTTCCGTCGGGATTCAATGATATTTATATTAACAGTACTTCTTAAAAGAGTGGACCGTCTCTCCCCGACTTACCCTATTCTCTACGGTACACGTCGATTTTATCGTGACCGTCGGAAATATTTAAAACCATCAAAGTGTAAGGTTACACGTATCGAAGCCTAAGAGATATGTATATCTTTCGAATAACTCTCCCGTGGAACACAGAGAAGAGCATTTGCATTATGATAGATCGGCAAACAGTAGCTCGCCGATAAGGCGGCGGGGTTGCTTGTAATCCCTTGAAATAGGACCTGTTACTGCAAACCGCGATATCTTCGAGCGCGATCACCGACATCGAGTAACAGAGAGAGAGAGAGAGAGAAGGAGAGAGAGAGACTCAGACGCGATCGTTATCAGAAGTCGCCCTTCTAGTCCATATGCTGGGTTAATAAGAGCCCTAATAACGGGTGCCACCCCATCGGATACTGCAGGGGGCTGTCACTAAATATTTTTCTTCCTGAACGGTTGCTCTGGGAATTCGTCCGTGGCGCTGCTTTGATACGCGGATACATATGTCGCGATGACGGCTGACGTGCGTCTGGATCGATCCGTCTCACTTTGCAAAATTTCGTCCCCTTTCGGCGTCGACGCGAGAATTCTCCTCGACCGTCCGCATTCTTTCCTCCCGGTGGCTCCGGATAATCGATTGCAAATAAACATCTCCACCTCCAACCTCTCTAGTATCCTCAAACCCCCCGACCCTCTCTTTGTCACCCGGTTTCTCGTGACTCGGCCCTTTCAGCCCAGAAACGTCTCAATCCGTCGCAGACAAGGGAGGAGGGCACGACAGAAGTGGGCAGCAACTTCGGTTTCGCAGCGAAGAAGTTAGGCAAAATGTTTTTTTATTAATTCGGCCCGCTTGAAATGCAAATGGGCCAATCACGCGTCCGGAAGGCTGGAGCGACCGGCGCTTACTCGAGTAATTTATTCGTAAGGGCGTTAAAGTTTCATAAGTCGTGCACATAAAATGCACTCGAGAGTGGAGAGTAAGGGTATCCTTCCACTCCTTCGCGTCGCCTAACGCCCTGTTCAAACCTCTCTCTCTCTCTCTCTCTCTCTCTCTTGCCCCTCTCGCTATCCTGGCGCGGCAGAAAATTATGCAGATGGCGGAGAAAAGCTTTGATAAACACGACAGTCTCTGATCGTTATGCAGATCCGCGCCACTGTAAAATGGCGGCAATCTCTCCCTCTCACTCAACCGTCCGCCCCCTTTCCTCTCTTTCGCTCTTTCTCCCTCTCCCCGTTCCTCTGTCTCCATTTCTCTCTTCCACTCTCTCCTCTTCCGGTCCTGCCTAGCTGGACCCAGGGGTGTTTCAGCTTCTCACCCTCTTCTCGCTGCCACCACCACCTCTGCCTCCTCCTCCTCCTCCTCCTCCTCCTCCTCCTCCTCCTCCTACTAGTGCTCCAGCTCTTTCTCCTCTTTTCGCTCTCCCGCGTCACCCTTCCTCTTTCTGTTCCGACCCGTCCGCCTCCGCCTCCGCCGCGGCTCGCTCCTGATTTTCACACCCCGGCCACGGCGTTACCAGCCCAAGTCGAGGGTGGAAATACGCACCCTCCTGCTTGTTTCCGCGACGCGTCTGCGCCGGCTTGTACCACCCGGCGTCTATACACGTATACATCCACTGCGATTTCATTGGAAGATCGTGCCGGCACTCGAAGACACAGGTCCCGCACACACGTTCGCGCCCGCGCCCGCCGTATCCACTCCCGTCTCCATCCTCGTCCTCGGCCTCGGCCTCGAGCAGTCATCGAGACACCAGAAACGCGCGTATACTTTACAGCCGCCCCATTCGCGACACCGGAGCACCACCAAAATGGCACGGCGAAGGCGCTGCGTCTCCGAGCTGCTTTCTCGCCGCGTTTCGCGGCCGTTGAACGTCGGATAGACTGTAACAACTGTCGTGAACGGCTGTCCACGACTATAGTATTATCTCCACGGAATGTATTAAACGTAAATATTAAGGCTGGGGTTATGAAATCAATTTAACAAACATTTGCGTCGATTTTGATGGATGCAACTACTCGGTTATGTATCTTAATCGTCTAGTTCTAAACTCCTAATTTCCGGGGCTCTAAGGAACATCGATTCTTCCGTGATATAGTATAATAAACTGTGCAACGAATCTCTGTAAATCCAGTATTAATTCGGCACACTTTGGAAATGAATTTATTACATATTTACAGAATACTCGTACATCGTTCAATCTTCGAAATATTCACCTTATTTTCAACGTCTTCGTTCGTCCTTCGAAAACAGAAAATCCCAATGCCGTAAGAAGAGATTACATTCGAAAATAGCTCTACAACTGATTAAATAAAGTCACACTGAATGCGTTTTCTACGGTTAATAATAAAAAAAAAAAGCCGAATGTATCAGAGCCCACGCAGCTAGTCCCCCTCGAATCATGCGTCTTTTACATGAAATTCGTTTCCTGCTTCGAATCGGCAGTAACCACCGACCGTTGCGTTTAATATTTAACCACGGTTCTTAACGTAATGACGAACGGTCGAATGTTTCATTACCCCGGCGAACCCGCTGACGTCATCGGGCGGAATCAAAAGCGAGAGCCGGTGCCGTAAAGCAATTATCTTGAAACGAGGGCCTAGGTGTCGGGGCTACCCTCCGTAACGGCTCCCGAAAATTCGTTTTGCCGTGCGTTTAAAATTTTCATCGGTCCTCTGATCCTCACCAGGGCGCTGCCTATCGTATCCCCGATCCAACGCTTTCCTCCGTTCGATAACGATTTCCTGAATCCGTGGTCCGCTCGGAGGAATACGAAGTGTCCTTCCTAGGTGGTTATTGCGCTCTTTTTCGAGTGTGCACGCCGCCTCGCGCATCGCCTGCCTCCTCGGACAATGTTTTATTCATGCGCATCGAGCATCGAAAGTGTTGCCGGCCCGAGCTGGGTCGAGCGAAGCAGAGGGCCGCGTTTAAGCGCGCAAACCGCCTTTCCTCGAAACCATAGAATACTTTAACGCCTCGGCTAATTGGCCGGATACGTGCCTTGCGAATAAAAGTTTCTTCAGGGAAGAGATCGCGTGTCCCTTAGCCGCATCCATTTCTGCGTTCCCCTTCACATGTTTCAATCGAAAATCGTTCGTTCCCTCAACCCTTTTGAAACGGCTGATACATTCTTACCGTCATATTCCAAAGTGCATCTATTAACCTGAAATTCAGCTGTAAACGGTTCAAGTATAACAACGTAGCTTACAAATTGAAAACACGGGAATTCATTCAATAAAATTCTGTTATATATTTATTCATTTGACGGGAAGATGCCCTTTAGTACAGAAAAGGAAGAGATATAAATGAAGTGTAAGGATATAGAAAGTATGACAGGTGCATCGTGACTTTACCTTCTATTGGAGCCCTCAAAAGAAGCCACAAATTTTAATTTCGACTTACGTATTCGAAAGCCGTTCTGAAAGTTTTAACGTAAGAATCGAGGATATCTGTCCCTCAACTTCGTCCACCGCGTCGAGAAACTACGTTTCAACCATGGACAACCATTTCTACCGATTTCCGTGTAACGTTATCGATTTTCGGGAAGCCTCGCCCGACCCTGTAAATGGAAGAGGAGCACTTTTTCGTTCGCGGCTTGTTTCACTTTCTCGGTATGCATAATGCATGAGAGGAAATTTTAAACTCCGCTCGCGTCCCGACAAATCGTCGCTGCTCTCCGCGATAATCGTTCTATCCCGATGATCTCCGAACGTGGATCCAAGATGGCGGCCGGTGCTGGCGATCGATGCGGGGAATACTTACTTACGTACTAACAAAGGAGCCCGCGCGTCGCGGCCGCCTCCGCGAGGCGGTTCTCCCGATTAAAGGATAGTTACGGAGTAGCGCGATTAAGAGGAGTACGGGAGAAAACGATCGTCCCGGCCGATTGGTCGGCATATCACGAATGCTCGGGGCGTGGTTCGGTTACTGGCTCCCTCGGCCAACCGTTCCCTCCTTCGGATTATTATTTAATTACGCTAATTGCGCGGCTCGCCTCGCCCCTCTTACAGCGAGCCGGATCGCCGAGTCGATGGACACTCTTCTTGCAATCTTAACGAATCGCTCCGTTTCGTTGCTGGATAGAAATTCAAATTCCCGTTGCAACGAACCGCGAATCGCAGCGATGATCACGAAACTTCGGATCGCCGGGCAATCGTGAACGCGAAGAGCTTCGGGGAACAGAGACGTCTAAGATACGATCGGACAGGAAAATCGTCGAACGATACGAATTCACGACGTACAGGCGGCTCGCACGAGGGACGCTCGCAGATAGTCCCGTTCATCATCGTTTCCCGTTCCCGTGCGCAGAAAATTTTGCGAAATTATGCAGGCCAGCATAACGTGCCACTTCGGAGCTGAGCGGCGCGGCGCGGCGCGGCGGCGAGGATCGCGAGCACATCGGGACACGTGAGCATAAATTGGCTCGACGCGAAATTGGCCTGACAGTTTAACTATGACAAAAGCACAATAGAATGCGCCGTTTCCTGAACGCAGCATGCGGCTGTAATTTCTCTGTCTGTCCATCCGTCCCTCTTTCTCTCTCTCCGTCGGCCCGCCCCCGCCGCCACTGCCGCCGCCGCTGTCGTACTCCCGCGACCCGGCTGTTTTCCACTCTCTTTCTCTGTCGCGCCCTTTTTCGCCGCCTATTTCCATCGCGGCTCGTTTCGAAATGGCGGATATCGCGGACAGTTTAATACCGTGTCGCCGTCACGGACGCTCGTTAGCGGATGATACTTTAATTTAATTGAAAACAGCCCGGAAGCTTTGACGTTCGCTGCACGTGGATTCCACTAGCGGAGATCCGAGCAGTTCCTTACGTTGCGCATTTCGAAAATTCGCTATCCCGGTTAAACGAGCCTTCGCTTCGATCGTCGCCGCGGCTTTTTACAGCCGACGACGCGAACGCGGCGCAACTTTTGCGCGACGAATCCCTCGGAGCACTAACAAGTGGTAAGCGGTCGCTTTTGATGACGGTTGTTACCGTGACACGCTGTTTCCTGCGGCCGTGAATAACGAAGACCGTACTGCCGGCGAATTAACGAGGCAGTCCATCGATTGAGCCGTGAGCGTCTCCTTAGAACCGGGCCGAAACTTTCCGAGATTGCCGCGTTGCGCCGGTCGTCCGTCAATTTTTGCGAGACTCGGAAGCGGACGTCGGGGAACGCGGCTACTTTGAAACTTTTAAAGGACCGTAACCCGTTGATCGGCGATATTCGGAGATGAAATCCTTCTCGCGGCGCAGATTCTCGACCGGAAGGCGAAACCGATCCCTGGCCACGAAACTGGGGAACGGCACCGACGGGGACGTCGCGTTGGAAGAGGCACGGTTTCCGCGGACATCGGCAAAAAGAACGAATTTTCCACGAGGAACCCGGCCTGGTTCTAAGTGGTCGTCGTTTGATGACGGTTATTACCATGATGCGCTGTTTCCTGCGACCGTGAGTACCTTCCACCCACACGTCGGCAAGAAACGCCATCGTGGCGGTGCGCTCGCGCGCGCGCCGCAGGGTTTTCCAGCGGGTATGCGTGTGCACGCAGCAGTCGCACACGAGGAAGCACGACGACCGCGCACGTAACGACCGATTCGTGGACACGCAGCACCCACGGGGAGCCGGAGGGACGCATGGATGTTGACCGAACACACTCGGCATCTCTGTCTCTCCCTCGCTCTCTCTTTCTCGCTCTCCCTCTTTGCTCGCTTATTCCGTCCATTATATAATATACTCGTTTACACAGAACGTTATTGTCGCAAATGTGTCATTAACGTCGGAAATCAGCGGCCCGTACCGCGACCGCCCTTGCGTGATGCGGTTTTTCCAGATTTCGCTTTGACGATTCCCCACGCGAGTATGTACGCGGCTCTCCGACGAGAATTCGCCGGGCAGTTGGCTCCGAGGTTGCCGGAAGTCGCCGATACGTTCCTGCTAAACGAATCCCTTCGGAACGGGGAACGAACCCGCCCCTGGAACGGTGGGACCTTGTTTCCTTCCTCCCGATCGACGTTATTGTTAGATTTCATTGCGTTTTTTCCTTCTTTCCTGCAATGCTGATGTTTATTCAGTAGTTTCTCGATGTGAATCGGTTCAATAGGCAAGGGGGATGCGTGCTAAACGTCGCAAGTTGGATTTCAGTGGTGCTGCAACACGCAGACTGCCATTTTAGTCGAGTTTTCGTTTCAGTAAACTTTGAAAATGTTTTCGTATTAACCTTTTCCACTCGTGAGGTGATCCTCAAAGTTATAAACCCTTGTGCATAATATTAAACTTCGTTTAATGCATCGATATGTGAAATTTTGACATGAGATAGCTTTGTTTCTTGATTTATGTACATCTTGATTTAATGTCGTCTATAACTCAATGAAAAACGTTGAATATTTCTAGCGTGAAACTTTCGATTTGGTTGAACCAATGTCTCCTAAATATTTGGACATCAGGAATAATCCAGCGTTTGCGATCGATCGACAAGATTCCAGTCGCAAGACCCGTTCGTCGGTTCGTCTGACGTTTGCACCACCGACGCGACGCCGAGCGATCGTCGCGAAGGTGGCTGCCCCTCTTTCTCGTTCCCTCTCGTTCGCGGCAGGTAATCATGTAACTCGATTGAAGAGAACGAGCGAGCGCGAGCCAATAAGAGGCTCCCTTTAATCGGGTTACTTCGTTACCGCGTTACTCCGTTACTCGGTGCGGTGATATCAGCGGAATATCAATTGTAGTGATTAACCAAGACGCCCGTCGCGGCCGGAAACTTCGCTCCTCCCCTGGGAACGTCGGCCGGAAGAGGGACGAAGAGGGCCCTGGGGAATAACACCTTTTGTGGGTCGCGAATTAGCCCGGCGGAATATTCAAATCGCGGAGCCCGCTCGAGCGGAGCTGTTCGAGGCATTTCAATCGCTCCTCGAACCCGTCCGGAAAAGTCGGGGATTATTCCATGGCGAAACGTTTGAACCGCGGACGGCGTTCTTACGAAAAGCGAAAAATAAGCTAATTGAGGGAAAGACGTGTGAAATCTTGTAGAAATTAACGGCGAGCATCGCGAGGCGGAAAATATTATTCTTGCACTGTCTTCGTTACGCAATAATTGAATGTAATTACAAGCAGCAGGTTAGAACCCGGCGCGAGACCGACACGAATATCAGATTAAACTTTTGATCTTTTAAATAAATCGCTGCTGGATCCTTATAAACATTACAGCCACCGATATAAATCTCTGAAAGCTTCTAGAACAAATTCTCGGCGATTCCAGTAGAAATCCAACGAATTCATTTCCATGGATCAATGATTCAACGATTCCAGTTTCGACGACCGATCGAGGTTGGACGGAGATTCGACGACAATTAGCCGGTTCGAGTGACCGATCTCCGTCGGTCGAGAACGGACAATGAATTAGACACGGCTTCGTGATCCGGTAAAATCGGGCCCGAGGCCACATTATAATAATGCGAGATTCGTCGATCACGGCACGAGGGTGGCGCGGCGAGAGAGCGCCGGAGTATCGAGGCGGACACTCGACACAGCTGTCCGGTGGAAACGCGCCCATTGTGCGGCCTGGTAACGCGGGCCTAACCAACCGTAAACGCCGAAAATCTAATTGACGAAATTCAATTTCGCGCCGACAATGCCGCCCGCCGCGGATTATCGTGTCTCCTGGCTGTACGCTTTTCGAGAATTACACCGGGATCGGGCCCACGAGTCCGTCGCGATTCGACACGCGGCGAGGATTCGGCCAGTCGTTCGAGTCGCGTTAATGGCGGCCCACCTTCCGGAGGCCACACGTGCTGGCGACGCGTTAAGCCGATGGGCACACTTTTACGATCCCTGGGAAACTTTGAAATCCGCTGTTCAAACATTTCGATCGTTTCCCTTGGAAAATAACGCCAACGAACAACGAGGAACGATTATTTTCAAATATATAACATCGCTCGATTCCTCTCCTTTCATAGATACAACGTGACAACATTTTCATCCGACCATCCTCCGCGGTCAACGATAAATCCTGCTAATCTCCGGACCCGAATTCTGAAAGAGAGCCTCCCCGCGTATCGTGTTTTCGAATTTCCATCAAAATGGCGGAATCGCCGTCTCACCCCTCTCTGTCTCCCGAAGAACCGTGGATCAACGTATTAGGCTGGGTGAATTATCGGAGAATCAAAATAATTCGATAGATGGGGTGCGTGTATTACAAGAGGGGTGCGCATTTCTGCACGTTGGGGTGCCAAAACATCCGCCGTTGCCCCGGCGAAGTATTGTCGTGGCAAGTATCTCTCGCCAGTTCTTCTATCGGAGTCACGTTCAATATAAACTATAAATTGGCATCATTCGAAGAACATAGGTCCAATTCTATACATTCAACGATTAATTTCATCGAAAGGCTTTTCTTGCTACCAGAGACAAACCACCCTTATCCAGCGGACGTCAATACTTTCCCGTGCCACTGTGATCGTATTTATTCATTTGAGCTAATTTTTTGGGCGTGGAACCGCCTATTAGATTGTCGCGTTGCGCTCCAGGGCAGATTGATGCCGTGGCTCGGAAAATGCAGTCGAGACAGCTGCCGGGACAATCGGCGGCGAATTCGCGGCCGCTAACGACGATAATTCGAGTCGCGTCGGTTGAAAACCGATCTCGCCGGTGCAATATCTCAATAAAAACGACGACAGAGGACGAGGCGTATTTAAAATGCGGAAAGGCAAACGGTGGCGTGTCAAGAGCCGTCAGGTGGCCGGTCGAGATCGCACAATGGCTCAATTCGGGGCGAAAATCCGCCGACTAAATCTCCCATTCAAATGCGATCTCGACCCCCTGCGTCAAATGGGACCTAAGTAGCTACTTAGTTGCACATTTGGCTCGAAACTCCGGCTAGCCCCCTCTAGCCCGAATAGTCCCGGCGTGCGAGGCGCACGAGTTGAATTCGCGATGCTATCTCTTCGCTGCGCGATGCGAGCGCATTACCTGGCCGCGTCACGCTAATCTGCTTCAAATTCGGCCGGCCTTATGGCGGCTATTATGTTACGCGCTCGCGCGGTTTCTTTGCGAGTGAAACGGACCGTTCGCAGCCTCCTTTCATCTGCAATTCCCCAGTAAATGCTACTCTAATCCTACACACTGCTCATTGTAAGAAGCAACTGATTGCATGTACATTATCTCCTTTAACACTAGAACCACCAGTTCATTTTCTGAGGAATTATTGATGGAATCGATGTAGATAAATCTATACTACAGTACAAGCTAATTAGAATCTCGATAAATACATTTTAATACATTGTATAAGAAAATACGAGTCAGTTTTACTGGTCGGTAGTTCTAGTGTTGGGAAACATCACATTGTTCCTAAGAGAGGAGCTTCTCTTTGCTAGAAAGGAACGCAAGACTAATAAAATTTCAGTAATCCGTTCTCGATGCTTGTCTCCACGCGACGTCGCAACGCGTAAAAGTTTCGCGACCCCTGGGGAGCCGGTTGAGCTGGTTGATTAAATCGGCATCAATTATCCCGAGAAATTTCTATTCCCGGGCATATAATTAGAAGCGATCGGCCCCGTCGCGGGGACCCTTGGTTAGCCGATACCGCACCAAACAGGATAATTAGTTTTAATTGCCCCCGGGCGAAACTTATCCCTTCCCCGTCGACGCATTAAGACCAAAGTTGGACGGGCCACAGGAGGTTTAGGTTTCGCGAAGCGTGAGCAGGTAAGGTATACACGTACTACGTGACACGGTTGGTAAACCCGAAGCTGGCTTTGTTAAGCTCGGATTCTGAGTGCCTTTGATACGTGTACTTGCACGCTAACTAACCAACCTAAGCTATCCGCAACGGGCTCGGTTCGCGTACGTACGCGATTCGAGCGTGTGGTGCCCGCCTTCCTATGTCGACGCCCAGGGACGTCTAGCTGATGGTTCACCCTCCGGTACAGCGAATTTTCAGTCCCGGCGAACTTTCAGTCCCTCTCGAAACCGTATTTTGCATTCGAACCGTTCTATTAAGCGCCCCGTCAAAACTGGGTCAATACGGACGGAACCCTTGGGAAACTCCGCGTCCACTCTCCCCATGGAAAAGATAAAAGAGACGGTAAGGATGGCGTCGTAGCTTTGAAACTCTAATTGATTCCGATCCGATCACCATCGACCAGTTCCTGTGTGACGGTGATTGCATTACCAATGATAATGCAGGATCAAGAACGTATCAATAGCTTTAGCGTCGATTGCACAAAAGAAAACCACGTCTAAGAGAAGTGCTCCCTTTCTTCGCCAGATAAGACTTCTCCGTGGAAATGTGTGAATTTTATCTTTCTTCGAGTTGCAAGCTTAAAACGTCGAATGTCAACGTGAACTCGAACAACGGAGGAGCCCGACAATTCGCCGCCCCTGTATTTCGTCTACGTTAGCCCCGTAGCATCGTCTATACGAGTATGACCTACACGTGCGCGATACATTTCCATCTGGGAATTGAATTTCCTTGGTAATTTTAATGCCATTGTGGCAGAAGGGACGGATAGAGAGGCACAGAGAAAGAGTGAGAGGGAGGCACCGAGACAGAGGGTAACAAACAGAGCCACAGGGCGTGCATCCCCTAACCACTTCGTAGACGCAAAATTTAGTTGGAGACGAATGCGATATCCTTGCCGTTCCCGCGTGCTTCTCCGCTCGAAGTGATTCGAGCGAGTGAAATTTAGCTGTGTCTTCGTCTTTAGGGTACGTCGTTCAAATATTTTCACACCGGTCCATTTTTCTCTTCGCGTCTATAGGAGGCGGAAGGTGATGACTAGTAGGTGCTTCTTCGAAGATGATTTCCCGACGTGACAAATTAAGAATTTCTTATTCGAATGAAACGGAATCAAGTTCAACGCATCGGCGACGCTGTATTTCCGGTGCTTTAGCCTAACCCGGAAAGTCGGTGGATACAAAGCCAAACCGCCATAACCACTTAAGGAAGCTTCGACCGAAGTTGCTAGAGAATCTGCGCCGCGTACTAAGCGGATTTTCTCGCCTCGAAGTGCTTCCCGTTATATCTTTATAAATGGAACCACTCGGCTCTCTATGGAAAAGCGACAGGTCATATCACTCAAGGGATTTCTGAAATTATGCCACTTTATCGTTGATCGCCGAAATTCCAGGGAAATACGTATTGCTCTGTGGAACGTTAGAAGTACATGTTCGTCGTATTAAATTGTCTTTGGAAATCGACGTCTAAAGTATTCATTAAAGGTACGGTACCCTTGAAATTTTACAAAAAAATGGTGCATTCGAAGTGCAGTAGTGTCTAAAGTAAACTGCAATGACGGTCTAGTAACCAACTGATTAAAATGATATTACTATTTGCTTGGATTATTCATTAAACTTTTCTGAGTCGAATGTGAACGTAAGGAATTGTTGATTGTAGCAGTTTTGATTAATAGTTAATTTTAAATGCAAGGTAAATTAGCGGTCAGCAGGATCTGTGGCGTCATCTGTACGTGAATGACTATAACAGCGCAAACAGTGAATTCCTACCTCTGATAATATCACTCACTGTATTAACGATTTTATGAAAGTCAATTATCTGTTCGAATGTAATTAGAGACTTAAAATATGTATGTAATTATTATAATTGTATATTCTAATTGTATCTTATAATTAAATCTCATAGTTGTTTCATATGTACTGTTTATATGTGTATGATTCTTTTTTTTCGGTGTGATATAATTCTTAAATTTGCCACTTTTTATGGTAGATGGCATATCACATCACATTTCTCGTTGGTAGTGACATCTTTACAGATAATAAATCTTTGTTAAGATTGTGTTACAGAATTTAAGTTTACAATTGTGTGTACAGTTTGTAAGTCTTTCACAATATGTTGGAGAAAACGTCAACTGCGGATAATCCACTGTCAAAGGAAGATTATTTAATAATGCGAGCGAAAGATGCATTACCGGTTGACATTTACGCTGCTAAGTCCTGGTTAATTACTGCGAAATCCTTATTTCCCCATAGCGCAAAAGTTCAGGTTAGGAAAAATATTTATCTGTCACTTTCACAAGTTACGCTACGTCTACTTAATATTTATTATTCATTTATTAGTTTGAAGCGTACCGGATAGAAAAGCTTTCGAAAAATGTGAAAGAAGCAGCAAAATGTTTTAGCGAAATGTAAGTACTGAAATAATTCAACAATTTATATACCTGTAAAAAAGTCGGTCTGCACGTTTAAACAATCGTGTAAACGTATGCACAGATTTCAGAATTTTCCAGATGACAGAGACATATGGAAGGAGATTGAAACAGTAACTGCTTGTCTTCGTTTGGAGCAGTGTGACCCAGAGGCAGAATTTTTGTGTCAAATGTTCCAACATGTACCTCAAGAACTTCAACATAGACTGCTCATTATGACTGCTGATCATAGTGAAGATACAATGGAACATTGTAAATTACTGCTGCTATTATTGCGCAGGTTTCCACAGACTATAGCCACTCATGGAGTAAGTACCTTTAGTTTTGTCTTTGGTACATTTGTATTGATAGTCTTGCTTCTTAGTCCCTTCCATTTTAGCCACGTTTAGTAGAAACTCTTCTCACTGCAGAGAAACACAGTCATCCCGGACGTGCAGTGAATGGATTCAGGAGATTATTAGCTTGTGATGCATTGCCTCTTCTTGGTACTGCACCTGTAGAACTGAATCCAAGACTCTGTCTAAGACTGTTATGCAAGGCAGTTGAATTTTATTTAGCATATATACAACAGCCACAGGATAACCAAATTCAAAATCCATGGGACAGGCTATTCCAAGTTGTAGAGTTAATTGGGAAAAAACTGGGTTGGGAATTAAGTAGTTTATTTTCCATACCCTGGAATAAAGACACTTATTGCGAAAGATTGCAACAATATGCTGTTGCACATGGTGCAAACTTATGCGAGGAACTAATAGTTAGGCAATTATTAATGTGTACTGTTGTGGTATTACTGAGAATATTAAATGAGCACAATTCATTTATTATTAATGATGAAACTACGTATTGTTTGGTGGAAGCATTTGGTGAATGTGTTCATTCACCTACAGGTGAGATACTATATTAATTATATATATGATACATTTTCAGTTAAACCTATAATCGCTGTAGTTTGTTAATTAATAGAACCAAAATTAAAAAAGCGTAAGAGGGACGACAATGGAGGAATTGCATTAACCAGCGATGGTGATTATAGCGGTAACGGCCTAGCATTAGCTGTAAAGTTGTGGGATTTGTTACATAGTAGCGATTATTTACAAAGAGAAATAGGGAAACTAAATCAACAACTTCGGCTAGACACTTGGCTAAACTTATTTTTAACAGACTTAGCTATGTACAAAGGGTTGCATCATGAAGTATTGGCAAGATTATCACAAGAAGCAGGTAGTTTATCTGCTCACCTTCGTTTAGCAAGTACATGTTTTTTCTTAAAAGATTATAAGGTATTAATACATTTTTATATTACTTCTCATTATTCATATATATTAAACTGCTATAATATTTCTAAGTATGAAATATTTTTTCAAGGGAATGTTGGAATATATAGTTTTAGTAGTCAGTGCACTACCTTCTGTGACCGGCAAGGTATCGCACAATTTAACAGTCCCCTGTGCAAGGCATTTGCATTATTTAACAATTGCTCGTTTCCCTATAATCCAATATTGCTGCAGGTTATTACTTTCAGCAATAAAGGTAAAGTAAATGGCACAAATATTACTTTTATTCAACTACTTTTTCATGGAATGTATGGTACTTATTTAAATAGGAAAACTTCTCTTTACCTGGAGGAGTTGGGGACTTAGCTATAGGACATGCGTTAGTATTAATGCAAATCGATTGGCCACAGGAAGCTAGTACTTTAACCACGATTACAGAACGAATTATTAATCGTGGATCATTCGCTTATCCGTTGTTTCAAGCTTACATTATTTGCGTGGATATTTTAGAAGAATTGACATATTTATGGACTGAACATGGTGGTGGTGTATCACTGGATATCGCAACAGCATCAGGAGTAGTACAAAGTATACTTCGTAGAGGTTGTTCACATAAATTTTTCACTTATTCCGACTGTATTTGTATTCAAATATTATAGATCGACGCATTACTACCCGTGGGGCTGATAAGGGAGTCCGCGAAGAAGTAAAGCAAGCGATGAGGCGGCAAGCAGCCCGCGACGGAATTGACCCGTTAGACGAATTGTTACAAAAGTTTATTCTTAACGAAAAAACCGCTATTCTACATAGTTTAATCATACAGTAGTTTTAGCCCTATTTTCGATAATAAATTTAATATATAATTTGAATAAAATTATATAATTTTTTATTTCAAAATATACACATGATCTTTTTAAAGCCAACTTTAATATTATATACATAGTAGTTAAAAGAAAGAGTTTGATTAACAATCTTCTTGGGAACGCTCCAAATATTCTCGATTTCGAGACTTCATCCTACTTTTTACATATCTCATTCACATGAGTCTTTTTATTTATATAGGATTAATGATACATGCTTATTGAATTTCCGTAAGTCAATTCAGATGTAAATTCTATGTTTTTTATGATACAATTAAGCAACAAAGTTCATATTCGAATAGATTCAACTATCCGTACTGCGGTGAACGTTACGGTAAGTTAATATAACATAAACATCTCAATGGATGAGAGTTATAAAAATTGCAAGTTATAAAAATGAATTATAGTAATCACTTTGCCTTCTACATTGCGTTTTATCTAATGTAAACATTTAATTGAAGGGCACTTAAAAGTAATACTTTAATACCGGGCATGAATGAGGATATTTGACTGAAATCAGGGCCTGAGACTAATTGCGTGTGTAAGTCTAAACCACCAGTGTAATTTCCATTTTGTACCATCTGTGATATTTGATGCATTGCTTGCAAAGTGTTTTGAGATAACTGTAAAATACACATATATGTATAAGTACATTATATTTAGAAATAATAATGGTATAATACATGGAGCATAAAATACGTACTTTATTTTCTCTGAGACAATCATACAGAACTTCCAACTTTCTGGAAACATCTTCTAATTTTCTTTTGATTTGCTGAAAAGAAAGATAAACGTAAGTTAGTATAGTATTCTGTGCATAACGAAATAAACTTTTATCATACCGGATTTTTAGCATTTTCGTAACATTGATTCTTCAGTTCATCAAATACTGTTTTCAAATGCATATGTTGTTCTGGAATTGGTGCTTTCGGTTTCTCTGGTTCTGGTGCCCTTGCAATTGTAGCAGGTTGCAAAGGTTCAACTGGTTTAGCAAACTGAGCATTCATATTTGGAATATTTTGGTTGTATTGCTGCGGGTTGTAAGGTGCTTGTACATCAGGATAAAACTTTTCTTGAGACATCACCTGACGAGAAAAAAGGCACGTATTGTTTTTCGATCAGTATGAAAATATGTAAATAACATTACTTACATTTGGCTCAGATTGCGGTGTGGCACCTCTCAGTGGATGTAGAATGGGATTTTGAGGCTGATACTCTTGTTTCGGCTACAAATAATTAAAAATTGTTGTGCTTAAATTTAATATATTCACTAGTCAACTTTCATCATAGTAATAAAATTAACGATTTGTACATATAATAAAATGTTACAGAGTTAAATATTCGCACAATAATTTTCTTTCATGAAGTAATTGAAAATGTATTTGTGCATTTCACACTGTGGTATTAGTCAATTCAATGTCACACGAAAATGAAACTGTTACTGGCAACTGATTAATTTGTGTTTACTTTTTTTTGTTCTTAAATAAAATAACACGAAGGGCGTAGACATTGTAACTACAAAAATAACAGCAATTACGAGACAAAGGTAACGTCACTCAGCTTCTGGCAGTTCTCTACCTGCATATTCACATTCTTCGAATGTTTTGCTTTCCATTTCCGGGTACCAGCATGTTCCGCAGACATTTCATTTTTGTGGTATAATGCCAGTATTGGCTGTGTTATTTAAATATATATGTACATACATATAACATGAGTACAAAGTATCAACTAATTACTATTTTAACATGCAAGTGGATCGATAATCAATATATAAAAAATTCCAAGATTCTTACCTGCAATCTACTTTTAGCGATTGGCGGGTCGTTCCATCCAGCAGGTTGTGGTGGTGCTTGATACACATTCTCGTTTCCATAAACATGAGTCTGTGACAATGGTTGTGTTCTAATTGGATCGTACATTTGATTTTGAGACGGAGTTTGCATTGGCGTCAACATGTTAGACTGAACTGGTTTAAATGGTTCCTGTTCTTTTGGACCGGTCGTGAAATTCTGTCCAGGATATGTATTTGTAGGCATAGGGATTTGTGGCTGATATGCATTTGACGCGGTGTAGCTTGATAATGGTGGAATTTGTTGATTACTGTATGGCGATGTTTGTTGAGGGTAACCAGTTTGACCATATGTTGAAGTAGATTTTACAGATGGATCTATTAGATATTTCGATCTTGCTTGAGGTCCAACACTGGACGGTCGAGATCCGACGCCACTTGATCCAGTAGGAGGTGGCGGAGGAGGAGGTTGAGAAACGGGTGCAGGATTGTAAGAATGAGATGTTTGATACTGGTCGTATTGCAGAGGAGATTGCATATGTGGTTGAAGAGGAGACAATCCGAAAGGTTGTTGTTTCTGTGTATTAAATTGATTTATAGGTGGTGTAAACGGTTGTTTTGCAGGTGCAACATTTGTATCAATATAAGGTCTTGCTTGTGGCCTAGGAGAAATCAATGGGTTTTGTGGATGACCTGTTTGCGAAGGTCTCCTTGTCTGATCGTAGTAATTTTGTACTCGTGGCGCTTTCGCCATGCTCTTTGATTCTTGAATGTATCCTAATGTTCTACACAACCTGTCTTTCAACATTACGATTCGCTCATCTTGACTATTACCGAGGTAATTCAGCGCAGCTTCAAGATCACCTTCTGCTGCTAGCATTTCTGCGTACTGAGATAAAACGTTCGCGATTTTTCCTTCTATGCGTGTATCTCTGACACCTTGTAACTCCAATGCCTTCTGCATTATCATTACCAATTCTACAACTTCTTGAATGTCTACATTAGAGGACTCCACTATTTTGTTCAAATTTCCAGAACAGATATAGCAAATTTGTGCTTGTTCTTTGAGGCTTGAATTATCAGATGATACTAAACGATCTCCAAGCATATCTGCAGGAATCCAGAAAAAAATAAAAAAATTATTATCATATTTATGTCTGAGGATCATCATAACGTTATAATTTCATACGCACCGCATAAAGTTGCTCGCTCCTGTGGATTGGAGTGGGTAAATATTCCAATCAGAACTTCTTTCCAGCAATTTATGTCACTATTTTTAACAATGTCTCCCCAGTTTTCACTAACTAGTGAATTGATAAGAGAATTAAGTGCTCCAGTATGTTCTGAAAAGTATCTGTACTGGGTACGTGCTAATAAGTCAGGTCCAGCGGCCATTGAAAGAATGACAGCATCTGCGTACCTTTTATTGGCAAAACATAAAGATACTGCAGCTTCAATATTTCCTAAGAGGATTGCTTGAGTAATAAGCCCATCCTCATCTATAATATATTAAATAAAGGTAACATTAGTTAAAAAATCAGATCATAAACTTAAGAGATACATGGATATGTAATAGAAAATTACCATCAGATACATTTAGTTTAATATTATTACTTATTGGCGTAGTAATAGATGTTTTTTTGTTTTGTTCTTGGGCAATAGCATCAAATGCTGCACTTCCGTCCATAACGTTCCCATTAAGTACCTAAAGAAATTATATTTTATCATTCACGATTATTTGCATTTTAAATATTACACAAATACAACTTACATTATTTAGATTATCAACTCCTTCTGTAATACTGTTGATGTCTTCTTGAGGAACAAACTGATTTAATTTATTGTTCATTGTTTCTACGTTATATCCCAATAATTCTAATATTTCTTTTGTTACATTTTCACCAAAATATGCACCCACACAGTTCCATATTTTTTTTCTATGTACATCAGTCGTTTTTTCAGCCTTTCCTTTACAATAATCGCTATACTGTTCAGTTTTAAGCACCTCTTCTAATTCATTAGAACGTTGAATTAATTCTGGTTGCGTGATTACTTGTGATATAATAACTGTTCTGTTTGAATTTGCAGGCATATTCGGATCTGCAGGTTGATTCTCAAATATTGTTAATTTACCACCAAACTAAACAATATTACCACTTTTAGTGAAAGAGTCTTCAGTTTGATATTATAATGTAATAAGATATATAATGTATTTATTATTGTTTACACTTAAAAGAAGTACTTACACCAAAAGAAACTCCAAATGGTTTTTTTAACCATTTAGGAGCTTTTGTCAAAACAACTGCTGGTTCGGATTGTATTGTAGGAGGAGGCTTAGTAAAAGGATCCATTCCAGGGAAGGAGTCTACAATTTTGTTAGATGTTTCAGTAGACAGCTGTTGTTGTCCACCTAATAAAGAATAAATTGCTGCATGTCCATCAAAACTAGTTCCTACAACTAAACCTGGATGTCTTGGACACCATGAGACATCAAAATTCCATTGATTTGTTTGTGCCAATTCACCAATTACTTCACCATTCTACATAAAAATAAAAGAAACAAATTAAATTTAGTTATATGAATAATTAATGCAAGTATATTATTTCAACATACTGGTGCATCTGAATTAGGATTCCAGCATAATATTCTGTTATCTTTGGCACAGCTTAGAAGTAAATCTGAATCATGTGGGTTCCATGCAATTGATAAAACCCCACGTTGATGATTTTGGAGTGTTTTTAATGGTGACGTTGCAAATCTTAGATCCCATAATTCTATTATGGGGGCCTGATCATCTTCCGATGCTAAACACAATTGTGTTGCAACTTCTGGATGCCATTGAACCACTTTCCACCTTACCTACATTTATAAAATTCTAAATATTAGAACTATAACATTGAGAAACGTGAACATGCCAAAATATATATACATGAAATTACTCTTGAATTTGCATCTGTCAGCTTAATTATGGGCTCATTCTTTCTTAAGTCCCATATAACGCACCGCTGTGAAAATGTGGATGCAAGAATGTGTTGCACTTGTTTATTCCATGCAATGTGTTGCACATCCTCTAATGGTTGACTTCTAGATCCAGGTGTCATTGGAGTATTTGTATTAACAATGTCCCAAATATAAATCTCACTTTCAGTTGCTCCAGTTGCCAATAAGTTCGCTTGAAATGGATTAAAATCAAGTGCTCTAACTGGGCCTGTGTGTCTGTCTGGACTACTTAGTAAACAATTATTATCATTGGTCAACAGTTTGGCAGCTGAATAAATCTTTATCATTCCATAATCACAACCACCAACGATTATACCAGCTGGATTATTACCATAAGAACCCCATATTATTTTATGAAATCTAAAAAATTCATATGCATGACAATTGGTCCAATTATATAATAATAATTCTATATAAATAAAATAAAAAAGCTTTTTAACCTATGGTCACTTGCAACACTGGCTTTCAATTCCAGATCCAGTCCAGGTTGTTGCAAATTCAATGAATATAAATCCAAGCTTGCAGATGTGTTAAAACTTGCATCAAGTTGTTGGGCTGCAGTTCCAGCAGCTAGTAATATAGGATACTGAGCTGGCGGTGACCATGCTACATTGACAGTCTTCAGCAACTCCTTCACCTTCATCTTTGTAATTCTATACCAAAAGTGCTTAGATTTTATATAAAATATAAACCAAATTTCTATATTTTCGAAGTTAAGAAATGTTTAACAATACTGAAGTATGATATTAATTTACGTCAATATTGTTTTATATTTCTAAATGTAACATCCTTACTTTCTATAAACAATAGTGTATCCAGATAAGCGAGTATCGTAAACTGAACTTTGAATAGGTAATCACGATAAAGTAAAAACTATATAAATATGAATGATAGTATCACAAATGTGTTGTACTCAATTCGAAGGTTCACCGACCCAATACATACTATCAAATTCTAACACGTGTTATGTGTACGCACTTTCATATTTATCATATGCGAAGCCACAAATGTATTACTCGTTTACACAATGTTTTCTCACCTTAGTGTATTCAATTAACAATAATTGAACGAAATATATAGAAATGAATCCTTAACGTCAAATGAGCAGTAGTCACCCGTCAACTTCTTCCAACGTGGCGAACCGTACGTTGGAATAGTGCTGACCTCTTCGGTATTCGTGGTCCATTAATACAGTCTACTCGATTGAACTGTTCTCCTCAAAAAGAAATCTTTATTCAACAATCAAAAATGGAAATTAAACATCCTCACTTAATCACGTAGATTTAATGATTAACTTGAAGTTTCATAGTAAATTAAATTGCATGAATAATTATTCTATAACATCGTTTACTCGTAAAGAAGTCTTTTTGAGCAGACTGTACCATGTATTTTCCTGAATGTAGGAGCCCGTCAACGATTTGACAGCGTCAACAAACCCTTTTAAAAGCTACACATCACCATATGTAATAACACATTAATTACTTCCGAGTAATTATTGTTTTGACTCCTACATTCATGCTTATGTCATTGATATTTAATACAAAAGTTATCAAATGTGTGCTCATTATTTCGGCGCACTACATTTAGACTGTAGATTCTGTATGTATATCATTCCACCCACGTAAAGAATCAGGTTCGAGCTTAAGAATGTAAATTGCATAAGATACATGAATGTTCATTCTTATATATCTTTCCTCTTCTGTAATTCTGACCAAGGTTATTGATAGTCCCAAAAATACCGCAGTGCGACCCTGAAATACTATATAGTTCTTATCATTTCAGCAAAATTTTGTTTTCAAATTCATTCAATATGAAAAACGGAAACGAAGAAATCGTATAAAATAATTTATCTCCTCATTCAATAAAGAATAGGGCTACGGATCGTCTTGCTACGGCACTGTCTTATTCACGGCGTCCTAACAATTTCTTCAAGCTCATTCCAGTTGTTGAATAGGTGCAGGTACGGGTACGGTGTTTTCGCTGATTAATTTTACTCCGTTAATACGTTAATTCTATAAAATCATTAACGTGATATTACTCGACAAGAAAGCTTCATTCATTATGTGAAATTAATGAAAGAAGTCTTTTAACTGTGGTTTTACATTCCTTCAGAGAAAAAACTTGAAACTGATTTGAAGTGTCTCTCTCGGCTGATCCTCGATGTCATATTATCAGGATTAAAGGTGAACTATACAACTAGATTATCAATATTTTATTTTATATATAGTCGAAAAGATAATACTAAATATGAAATACGTACTGGCAATTAGGAATGATTTAATCGTTGGCGTTACAAACACGCGAGCGACGAAGTTTCGAAATCTAATTGCGGCCTTTGAAATTTCTTCCAGTCCAAGGTAAGCACCGAGGCTTTTTCCTTTCCCACGATGACCCGTCGTGAGAAACTCGTGATAACGGATGTCCGGCGTTAATGATAACAGCTAATAATCCCGCGATGAGATAAACGGGTCTATTCTAAAAAAATTAGTTAAGCCGAAGACAGTTTCCTTCAGACGAGATTCACGATGTGGCCAAGATTGAGAAGACCGTTCCGTACGTGGCCGATCATTCTTTCGATCGTCTTACTGACAGGACTATTTCTGGTTTGGCTGAACAAAATCCGGGAACCCGAAACTCGCGGTGACTACAATTCATTGCGGTAAGCAATCTATAAACAGAAAACCAGTCTTATATATTATGAAAAACACCATCTCAATGTTTTCCGCGTGCTCGTTCTCGAGTCCTGAAATTTAATTTGTGTATCGTCACCTGTTGCTTTCATCGGCGGCGAACAGAGGTTCTCAACTTCAGAGTTACGAAAAAAATTCCATTGAATATATATATGACCGATTATCATCGATCGTGTGAAATAGAAAGAACACTTTCGAATGCAAGTTTCTATAAAATTGGTAGACTATGATAGAAACCATTTAACTTCTAGATAATTCACGATAACCCTCTCGGGGTCGATGGCAGTCAGGTTGGGATGTCTTGATATGGGAAACCTTTACGTTTTTCTGTTCTACTTTTCATTCCCCTTAATTTTAGGTTCTTGGAGAATCAAAAAGATTACATAGATCGTAGAGGGATACATGTGGTTGTGGGCCATTATATCGGAGATTCCGTGGATCCTCTGAAAACTCCAAACATTACGAAAGGTACTTACGAGATGGTACATCGTTTCGGTGCATTTTCATATGAATTTAAATTTCTAAGAACTCATCAACAAGAACATGTTCAATCCGCGGCCATTCGAGGGGAAAAATGGTAGTCCGGTTCTCGTGCCAGCGAAGGATTTTTATAAAATGCAGCAGCTTTATCAAATCAATCGATTCAACTTAATGGCCAGCGACAGAATACCGTTAAATCGATCTCTACCGGATGTTCGGAGAAAAGGGTAACCTTCCTCTACCGTTTCCTGTTAATCTCATTGTCGGTAATGTAACAGCAGTCGGTAATTGAACGATTGTAGGTGCATTTCGCGGTACGAGTTTTCAGATAACTTACCGAGAACGTCGGTAATTATAGTTTTCCATAATGAAGCTTGGAGCACGCTTCTGAGGACAGTGTACAGTGTCATCGATAGATCTCCGAGACATTTATTAGAGGAAATTATTCTCGTGGACGATAACAGCGACAGAGGTAATGTTGGACGAGTGTTGACTTTTAGTTCTCATTTATTTTACGGCTTATCAGGATTACACTGAATTTTTATTTTCGTCTGTCTCCATTAGATTTTTTGAAGGCTCCTCTAGATGAACATGTACAGAATTTACAAGTGCCCACTAAAGTTCTTCGTTCCAGGAAACGTATAGGTTTAGTGAATGCGAGACTTATGGGTGCTAATGAAGCTACAGGCGAAGTTATAACATTCCTGGATGCCCATTGCGAATGCACGGTTGGTAGGTGAGCTCTTTTCCTTAACAGAAGTGGGTAATAGTATGGAGTATAAGAAAGAAGTATTTAAAAAATTATAATGCATTTTAATGTATCTCAGGATGGCTAGAACCCTTACTTGAAGCTGTGGCTAAAAATAGAACAAGAGTCATATCTCCAGTTATTGACATAATAAACGACGACACTTTTAGTTACACTCGGTAAAAATGAATATTATATCCACGTCTTCTTTTAATTGGAAATTAGTGTTACTTAACAAACAATGTGCCATCGTAGATCCTTCGAGCTGCATTGGGGAGCATTCAATTGGGACTTGCATTTTCGCTGGTTAACATTGAACGGCAGGCTACTAAAAGAAAGACGAGAGAACATCGTTGAACCCTTTCGAACCCCAGCGATGGCTGGTGGCTTATTCTCCATGAACAGAGAATACTTTTTCGAGTTAGGTAGCTACGATGAACAAATGAGGATTTGGGGCGGAGAAAATTTGGAGTTGTCGTTTAGGGTGTGGCAGTGTGGAGGCAGCGTTGAAATCGCACCTTGCTCTCACGTGGGGCACCTCTTTCGCAAATCATCCCCGTACACTTTCCCCGGCGGAGTCGGTGAAATTTTGTACGGGAATCTTGCTCGGGTGGCTCTGGTTTGGATGGACGATTGGGCTGAGTTTTATTTCAAGTTCAATCCTGGTAACTGGATTCTAATTGATCGGTCGATTTATTTTATAATTAAAGTAAATAGGTCTGTTCCCTCGCAGAGGCAGCCAGATTAAGGGACAAGCAGCCAGTTAGATCAAGATTGGCTCTGCGCAAGAGCTTACAATGCAAAAGTTTCGAATGGTACCTGGACAATGTGTGGCCAGAACATTTTTTCCCAAAAGACGATCGATTCTTTGGACGGGTACACCTTGACAAACCTACCAACTGATGCGTTGTGTTGTACACCTGTCTAATTCGCTTCGCTTCTAGATCGTACACGTGTCGACGAAGAGATGCATTATGCGGCCAACCGCGAAAGGTACTTACTCGCAGCCTTCCGGTTACGCGGCCCTACAGCCCTGCGTTCCGCGGCCAATACTTAGTCAGATGTTCGTGATAACGAAAAGCGGGGTCGTGATGACCGACGAGAGTGTGTGCTTGGACGCTCCTGAACACGATACGCAGCACAAGACACCAAAGGTTAAGATAATGGCATGCAGCGGCAGTGCGAGGCAGAAGTGGCAGTACGACCACCAAGTAAGTTATCAGGAGCATAAAAAAACAACGATGCAAATGGATAATACGTATCATGAATAAATGTTTCCCTAGACAAAAACATTCTTGCACGTTCCTTCGGGCATGTGTTTACAAGCGAGCGATGACGAAGGTCCTGTGATAGCCGACTGTACAAAAAGTATCGAGCAGCAATGGCTGCTGGAACCTATTCCATGGAAATGACACCAGTATTCTTTTCCCTGCGATTCATCTTATTGACGATCGTGAGCATGTTATCAAAAACAAAATGCGAGCGCAAGATACCCATTAACACACTTCCCGACGAATGTACGACTTTTTACTTTTCTACGCGCGGATGTATGACTTACTGTAAATAAATCATCCGTAAACATTCCTCCCAGGATCGCAAATCAATCTTAACGTTTAACGTTCGATCGTACGCCCGGCTAGGCGTTCGATTCCGTACATATTTATAGAACAAAGTAATCGTCGGCGGTCGAATCGGTGCCGGTGCCTTTGTGCGATAGAAAAAGAAACCGATGATTAGATTTCTATCGACCAGTTTGGCGATATCCGAGACGAACACACGTGCGCGCGTCGCGGACACGTCTCTTCGCGGACTAATTTAGAAACTCCTTAAGGGGATAATTCGTTTTTGTCGATTCCGGAGAAGATGATGCTCGCGGTGATTCACCGTGCTAAGGCTACACGTGTCGAGTCATCTTTGTTGTCATCGTCATCAAGGCTGTTTCGCTATTATGATTGCGTGCGCCAGGGATGACCGAGTTGTATATTAATATTCCGCTCGGAAATCCGCGTTTCTGTTCGTAAAACGAAACCAGACCGCCCGTGCCGCGGGACCCGTCTAGGAAATATCGCGGTATTCTCATCCGTACAGAACACGTCAGCCCGGCACGAGCGAATTCTGATCCGTCAGACTGTCTGTCGTAGTTTTACCGATATCTGGGTCAAAGTCGCGTCCTCGGCGAGGCCAAGAAGCCATTTAGCTGGAAGCGGCCTAGTCTCTCCCGGTTCGTTCGGCATGTGTATACGATCACCTCCAGGCCAAGTTTGGCTGAGATGAGTGAGCCTTTATTTATGGATCGGTAACGAACGTTCCCCCGCGCGAGGAGACCGCATCCTCGACGCCGCTCGTCTTCCAGCCCCGTGACGGGCAGCGCGCGGCGAGGACAGGTTGAACTCCGTTCGATCGCGTCGCGGATCGAAGTGGCGCTCGAAAAACACGCAGAAAAACGACGAAAGACGAGCTATGAATTCTGATGTTCCCCGCCGTTGAATTCATAATGCGGCAGGGGTGCGTCAAAGATCATCGCTGCAAGAAACATCGCGGATCGATACGTTCATGCATATTGTTCGGTCACCGGAAGCGTAGACGGCCCCATGAATATTCCTGCTCGGCCAGCCGTGGAAAAATCTAAAGAGGATCGTAAAACTGATTCAAAATAAGTCTTCCGTCACGTTCGCGGTGCACATCGTTCGCACGGCCGAGGGAGATAGAATGCGGATGTAGACCAGCGACCGGCAAAAAGTGTCATCCATCAGATTTACGATTCGATGAGAGGACACGGCGCGGAAAACAGTGTTATTGCGACGGACGGGCAGCTCGCGGTTCGACGAAGACAGCTCTTTTCGACTGTCCGCTCTCGCGGTCACGTTCGCCGACTCGTTCTGGTTCTCACACACCGGCGATGACCCTCGACGGGCCAGCGGTTATTTTCTCGCGTTAATTGCCATTCCGTTTTCTACCGGAGAGAACGATGATTTTCTGGAAGCGGCGGGGTCGTCCGTCGAATAGCCAGAACCGGCGAGTTTCACGCGGCCGGCTGATTTATAGAGGCGTCCGAGCCACGAACCGATGCGGTAGGATATTCCGCTGTCCGGTGTCCGAGAGAAAAGGATAATTTCGAGCAGACTTCATATAAATGCGATTTTCCTCGGAAATTCTAGCAGTTCTCGGTAGGACCTATTAGACTTTCATATCTGTCGGGTTGCGGACGCTCGGCGACGAGCAGATTTTCATCCGCTGTCGTTCGGAGTCTACGTGACTACGCGTCTTCTCCATCCGGTAGAACGAACTGAAAGAAACGAAAGGGAAAAATGGGACAGTCCGAACGCGGGAGTGCGAAGGATACGGGGCGACGAAGAAATGGGGGAGTTTAATGAAAGGTTCGGGCGAGGCGAACGCGTCGCGATCGTGGTAGGGGGCGGAGAAAGTAAACGCAAGCACGAGACGAAAGTTCCTTTGAAACGTATCTTCTACGTGTCGTTGTGTACATATATTTCATACACATACATATATAAAAATTATATACATACATGTATTCTTCTTCCTCTGCTTTATTCGGTTATTAACATATGAACATATATACACTCACCACTATGCTACGGGACGCGCGACTACGGAGCTAGAACACTTTTTTTGTCTTTTTTCTTTTGTTACGCGTTAAAAGTAGGTGCTACGAACGGTCGACCGTTCGTTCGGTAGGTTCGCGCCTCTCGGCGGGCGCGATTCTTCTTCGTCCCTGCGTCGAGATCGTTCGATGGCCGCCATTAACGGCTCCGTCCAACAGTTTTCGTTGCTTCCGAGTGAATGCATTGATCGTCGTCAATCGCGTTGAAACGTTCGTTGAATTTAAAATTTCTTCGGATCGAATGGAAAGTCGTTGATCTCGAGGCGGCGACGGCTACTACGTCCAGCTTTCGTTCGGTTCGCGAGGCGAGGCTAGGCGAGGCGGAGGCGAGGCGCACGGTCCCTCTCGAATCGTTAACTCGTAAACCAAGTCCCCGCGTTCCTTTCCTCTAATTCCGTGCCCGCGGTTCGCTCCGATATATAATGCTTCAAATCTGCCGCGGAATCACGCTTTCGAGTTGTACCGCAGAAAGGTACGTGGCGTGGAATAAGAGGAAAATGATCAGCGCGAGAGGGTCCCCGCCGATCACGCCCGGCTGGCTTTTCCCAGAGTCGTAAACGCGCGGATTTAGTTTACGGCCTGATACTTTGACTAACAGCGCGAACAACCCTACCGGCTGGAATAGAGTGAGCATATATGAACCAGTTGCGCGGCACAAGCTTACGATCTAGCGGTTTCAGAAAGGTAACGAGCGCTCGGATAGCTTTCGTCGGCCCACGGCGCGCCGCGTTAAGTGCCTAAACAGTAAATACGTATAACTCGGTAACCTCGGTCAAATCACAATCGTCGTACAATTTACATACTCATATCTCTGTATACGTGTACCTCTGTGTGTGCGTGCGCGTGTGTGTGTTTCGTGTTTCTCTGTACGTGTGAATTTATGTATATATATATTATTATCTATATAGATCCATTTGTATACATATATCTGTATAGACCGTATATCAAAATTAAACGCACTCTTTCACAGTTCGCTTGGTACATCTCGCACGCGGCTGACTATTGATTCGTTGGGGGTGCCGGGGACACTGCGTTCTTCGCCCTTTCGGGACGACCCGCAGTGTTCTCCGTTCTCGCGTTCTCGGCCGATCGCGCGCAGGGCTTCGCGAGGGACGCGGTCTCTCTGTCCGTCTCGATCGACGTTGCACGATCTGCTCGCGAGATTAGCTGCCTTTCTTTCGAGCACGTCGACGAGTTCCGACGATTCGACTCTCGGAGGTCGTCCTGTTACGCGGCCGTTGTCGCGCGATCCTCGAGCGAATCGTCGTCCGCGAGCCGACCGACGTCGGTCCGTGAACTCGTCGACGCGCGTGGAAAACCGGCACCCTCGCCGACGACTTCGACTAACTAAATTGAGCCTCGATTCGAATATCTACGGTAAACGCTGCTACGCTCGCGCGTCGTCGGTGGAACATCGAACGTGAACCAAGACGAACGGATTTGTCTCGCGGACTGCCTTCCCACTGACACGACGCGGAGAAGAACGCGACGTCGGGAACGATCGGGCGCGCGGAACCGCGAGCTCGCTGGCGGGCGCGGGGACCGCGGAGCAGGTTCCAACGGTAGCGGATTTTCTGTTCCCGTTTTTCGTCTAGCCGCCGGCTGTTGCAACGCCGATCGGCCCGACAACGACCGCGAGCGAGCCGGCGACCAGTGAAATCACGCGTGTAAACTGGAACGAGATGAGATCGAAAAAAAGGCGGCGCGTTCTCACGTCCGCGCGCGATTTCGCGGGATAAACGCTCTTCCCTACCCCGGCACCGAGAGATTTCGCGGCTTCTCTCCTGTTTTTATCCACCTCTTCTTCTTCCTTTTAGTCGGCGACGTAACTGCTCGACGGTGCCCCGGCATTCCTCGTCGACGTCGATTCTTATCGAACCGACACGCTCGATGCGACCACGATTCTGCGAATGTTGTCGGATCGGGAACGGATTCGTCAGTTACGCGACCAGCGATTTCGCAACTCGAGCGAGATGAAGGAAATCTGTCGACAGCGGTGAAGCAGAGGTAGAGAAAGGGAGAGAGAAAGAGAGAGAAAGAGAGAGAAAGAGAAAGAGAGAGAGAGAGAGAGAGAGAGTGAGAGAGTTGTCCGTCAACGGATCAACGGGCCACGGCTTACGGAATCGGTCCAAGATTTCGGTCGAGGCGTATCGAAACCGTAAGAGCCGCGGATCGGCGACCGTAGGAGGCCGCCGCGAGGAAACCGATTTCCAAGCCTCGAGGTCTCTCGATCGATCGACTCGCGCCGGCGGTGTCCCCTCTCTCTCTCTCTCTCCCTGCCGCTCCGTTTCCCGGCGTCCCCTGTTGTTCTCTCCGTCTCGGCCGCGAACACGTCCGAGATCTTTCCTTCTCTCGGGTGTATCTCTCTGTTAAGCGTTTCATGGTTGTCGAGATCGCTCTCTCGCCTCGGCGTGGCTCCTTTATTGCGTTTCACTTTCGCGATGAGCTTGCCCGTCCGATCGGGGCGTGGCAAAAGTGTAACGCAAGAGAGGTCCGAGGCCATCGCCGGACGGGATCGTATGCGTGGAGCAAGAAAAACAGGGCCTGGCCATCCTCTCTCGACCTCAGACGCGCGAGCGAGCGCACGCTTCGAGGAGAGATCTCCGATCCGCGCCGCGGGAAGCTTAGTCACACCTCGGGCCCCCTGAACAGGAGCGCGCGTCTCGATCTCCTTGCGAAATCGATAGGCCTGCAAATGGATTTTGAAGACCGCTCGCGGGATCGACTGATTCTAGATGCGCATGCTGATGCGCCCGGTGCCACGACGAGCACGACGGAAACGAGAAAGGAAAAACACACGGGCAAAAAACAGAAGGAAATTGCTACCGCGTCGACGCCAACATTTACTCGCGAAACAGATTTGAATATCTTGGAAATTTATCTTCGAGCCCGATCCGTCGCGGTCGTAACAATGTCGCGATCATATTTTTTCCGCTGATTTTTTCGTATTTCCCTCGAGCTTATTATGATTCCGCCGTCTCCGTTCGCGGGTGCGCGATGAACGATCGCTATCGGTCTCGATCAGGGTCGCGCCTCGCGTTCCACGGAGCCGGGAGTTCTCCTATAATTTAGAAGAACGCCAGCATTCCAAGGTAGAAAGCGCAAATCGTTTCTCACGCGTCACCGGCGCGGGTACCGGCGGACCGCTCGCCGGACTATCGTTTTCGCCAATCTGATTTTCCGCTGATGCTCGCGCGTCGCCGGGCGAACGCGCGCACACCCCTCGGACCGCCTTTCTTCGACCGCGTTTCCGCGCCGCGGATCCCCAACGGTCGCTCGCGTTTACCAAGGTCAGGAGGATCTCTGCACCTGCGCTACTTGCGGTGAACGTCGGCGCAATGTAGAAAGTACCGATAAATTGCCACCTAATATCGCGGCCGGAAGCCGATTCGATCGTTTCGTTGCAGCTACGAACCTGTCGTACGCGGGAACGCTCTGCCATCGACTGTCCCACCGATGAGCAACCCACAGCTTTATAACTATAGATCTTTTCTTAAACTATTTTTTAACTCACTATCGTACACCTGCGAATGTTACTTGAAAATGTTTCCAGAGCAAACGTATCGGTGCGTCGGAGGATCTGGAACTAAAACTTCTAACATGATTTATTCGACTCATCATTTCAAACGTAGGAAGTATTACTAACGAGTTCGTTACTACTAGAACATTAGCTTCTCACTTTCGAACGATTACAGACCAAAGATTACTCACCGTTGGTGTACGCCGATTCCTGCTCCCTCGAATGACGAACGGCGCCATTTTTCGGGCAACGCTCGATCTAGATCCCGTATAATTAATCGAACCTAGCCACTTACTACCAAGGTCGAAGCACCTCCGGTTCCTTCGCGTCGGTGTTGCTCGTTGGCAGCCGGTTAGAAAGTGCCCGGCGAATTCGCAGCCGCAACGACCAACAACGTAGGGCGATTAGATCGTTCTCGCCCCGGGTGTAGTTTTCAACGAGCTTGGCCCCCAGAAACCGGGGGAAGGAACCAGCGTGTCTTCTACCTTGGTAGCAAGTGGCTCGATCTGTGCACGACAAATGACACCGTTCGTCGTCCGAGGGAGTAGGAATCGGAATGCACCGACGACGAGCAATCTTTGATTTGCAAACGTTCGAAAGTGAGGAATTAATATTCTAGTAGCACTAAACACGGCAGTAATAAATTTTACATTTGAAACGAGGCATCAATTAAATCTTGTTAGAAATGTCAGTTCCAGTTGCTTCGACGAACTGATACGTTTGCTCTGGAAACATTTTAAAACAACATTCCTACATACGATAGTAGATTAAAAAATAATTGAAGAGTATGTTAGCAGATCGTTTTTTTTAGTAAATGTTACTAATTTCTCATTTTACGAGCTGTGTCATGTTAGAAGTTTTAGTTTCTTTTCCGTTGGACCATCGTCGGCAGGAAACCCGTCGGTTTTCCATGTCTATCCGCGAGGATCGTTCACGCGCCGCGGTTTTCCCACGCGGAATCCCCAATACTACGCTTTGGTCTGTCGAATTCTTTCGATGTTCTTTTATATAAATAGTTATAAAGCTATCCGGCCGTGATGTTAAGTGGAAATTCTTTCGTTCCCCGCCGGACTTTCACGCGGAAATTGTCTTCCCCCTTTTTTTCGATCTTTGGTTCTCGCGGATCTACTCGACGGCGAACGGTCCGTTGAGTGCTGCGTTGAATTGCGAGCGGGATTTTTGAAGACGCGGACCACATCGCCGCGTTTACCGTGGTTAGCCGAGTACGACGAGCAGGTCGGATCAATGAAATCGAAACTACAGGTGTGTACGAGAGAGGAATATAGGTAACCCGGGCGTTCACCGATTTCTCTTAGTTTCTTAACGCTCCCCGAAGGGTCCGGGAGTCCTGATTCCGGTGCAATTATAATTCAATCAAACCGTTAACTTCGTTTTAACGCCGTCCATTGTGTGCTCGTGGGATACGATTTATAATGTTTACGACCGCAGATGAAGCGGCAGTTATATTCAATGCACGCCATAAAATGGGACACACGCTACCATTTAAAGAAAACATAATTAAGGAGTCGCAGGTTTCTTCTAGCGAGTAATCGAAACGACCCGGGTGGAAAGTCGAACGCGGCGATGGTCCACGCGGCACTCAACGTGTTAATAGCTCGTGCCAGAGGCGTCGATCCCCTAAGTCCTCGCCCAACACCGCGGATTCGCTCATTGATTTCTGTTTTATCGTCCCGAGCGGATCACCGGATAGCTACACCGTGGTTCTCGCTCGAGGTCCGGCGACGCGAATTCGCTTTCTAGCTCGTAAACCGGGGAACTGTCGTTTCCTCGCCGCAACGAATTAACCCGAACGTATCCAATCCTTCCCCCCCCCCCCCCAGTGGGTGCACATTCAGCTCGAACGAGATCGAAGTCGTCTGAAAGCCTATTAACCGCCTGAAATTCGATCGTCCCGACGGCCCGCGCTTGCGAAAATCGTCTTCGGCCTGCTCTGAACGGTCTCGCGCGTTGATCCGGCGAAAGGGACGCGCGTTCTCCTCCCTCGCGAGTAACTAAGAAACATGCTGCTTACAACGCCGACTTTATCGTCTACTTAAAACTAGGTAAAACTTCTCGCGGCGCGATCACGCTCGATCCCGCGGAACGTTTCAGGCACGTATACTACGGACATGTCTTGATGGCTAACGGGCCAGCCCAGAGGCAAGAGTATCCCGTGTACTTTGCATTACACGACGGATGCTCGAGGAAAAACGCGCGTGCAGATGGTTCATTTCAACTCCAACCACTGAAGCATTCCTTAGCCAACAACTCATGTCCGTACCTTACCCCGTGTCGCTAAAGAGTTGGCACTCGGAACAGAGACACAGGAACGGTATATCGTATTTCATTTACGCTACCGATTATCGCGCGATCGGCGAATAGCACACTGCCGAAAATGGATTGTTACAGCCGCGTTCCTTTCAACTGCCAACTCGCCAGCGACCCAGCGCACTCTCGACGAAGGCACCTGTCGGCCCGACCGACGCACACGACTCTTTCCGCTTCATCGGTGACCGCGGCAAGTCGCGGACCGACACAATAGAGTCCTTTGTGACGAAGTCTTCGGAAAGGCGCCGCGTACCGCGACTTCTGAAAGACTTTTCCTAACACTAATTCTAGGCCCGGAAGGAATTAGCCTAGCAGGACCGTTCGACATTGTCGTCGAAGTAACTATACCGTATCTATGGACATTCGTGTCTCTGGAATCGTCCGGATAACTCGGGAGACTCGTCGACTAATCACACCCGCGGTCTCGGCTCAAGTGTTATTCCCTGGCGACAGGGGCGGAGAATTCATCTCTCTCTGCTCCTCCTGCACGCTCTCGGGTCTACTAGCGGTGCTGCTTGACCTCGAGCTCAGGTTGTCCCTGTCGCTGAAGTACGACGAGTCGCCCCTCTTCTCCTCCAGTTGGAGTTGTTGCTTGTCATTCCGGAAGTCGTCCGCGCCGTGGCCCAGCAGTCCAGGGAAATAGGGGATGCCTTGTCTCTGGGAGGTGATCTTCCCCATGAAACTTCGGATCTCCTCGAAGTAGGACTCGTCCGCCCTGGGCAGCTGTCCGTGGTACCTCGACCTGACCTCGTCGAGTATCGTCGGCCCGTCGGCGTCGTGTTTCTTCAGGTGTCTGTCGAGATTGGTCTGCTGGCCGAAGCACCGCTCGCAGAGCGGACACTTGAACGGCTTCTCTTTGTTGTGGATGTTTCGCACGTGGCGCTGGAGGTTGCTCGAGATGCTGAACGATCTCTCGCAGTATTTACACTTGTACGGCTGTTCACCGGTGTGGGTCCGCAGGTGCCGCGTTAAGTTCGCTGATCTGGGGAACACTTTGCCGCAGAATTTGCAGGAGTACCGGTCCTTGGGCTTCAGACCGGCTTGGACGCTGATGGAATACGGCGGTAGAGTGGAAGCGGTTTGCTGCTGAGGCTGGGGCTGCTGGCTGGGATGGCTTTGCTGTTGGGGCTGCTGGACGGCAACGGAGGGGCTGGGTATCCTTGCGACGGCTTGCGACGAGGACGAGGATGTGGAGGACGTTGTAGAGGAGAATCGGTTGGGCGGCAGCGGCACCATCGTTGGCAGCGCCCTGACTTGGATCTTGGGCAGGTCCGGAACCGGTGAGCTGTGGTGATGCGACCGGTACATGGCCTCCAGGACTAACGGATGGACAGCGTGGTGCTGGGGGAACAGTACCGTGTGATAAGGAAGGCTGCTGCTCAGGCTGTTCTGGTTCAGCACCTCTATCTCGTTCTGGTTTTCGTCCCGCAGCCTCTCCTTCTTGTGATCCACGCGAAGATCGAGCGGCTCGCAGTCCAGCTCGTCCTGGTGGTGCGGCTGCGGCGGCCGGGCCGCCGGACTCATGTGAGGCTGCTGGTTTGTCGGACTTGAGAGGCCGCGGCCGTGCCCGTGGCTCAGGTCGTACGGTAACTCTTCGACGTCCGGCACGCGGACGCTCAGCGGGTAAATGCTGGCCTGCTTCGGGCTGATGTGGCCTGGCATCTTCCTCGGGCTCGAATCCTTCTCCCGCATGGCTGGAGGGTACTTCGGGTCGTGCAGCAACGTCGGGGGCAGGGTGATGCTACCGAGATATCCGCTCATCACACCGCCTGTCACCCTTGTCCTTGCTCCTGCTTGTGGCTCGCGGTGACCTGGAATCATCGAGGCATCGTATTTATGCGTCCGACCCATAAGCGATGCGGTATGTTTTTGCCAGCCGATCATTTTCAATGCAAAACCTTTTTTGTCCGCGGCCTAGCAAAAAGATTGACGTCGATGAAACGACGGAAAGTGAACGGCTTTCGAAGGGAAGAACGGGACGTTGCCTGATTATGCAGATTCGAGATGCATGTAAAAGGTTATTAATATTACTCTGCGATGGGAATTCAGTTCGATCGGACTTTTTCAATTGGGAAAGCGATCGACCGAACCCGCGAACAGGAATCTACGTGTTGGTCTACGCCCGTGTTTTTGTTCCGCCTAACGATCTAGGGATCGTTGGCAAACGGCGACGATTTGGAAACACCGGTGAAAGGATCCCCTTTCGGCTAGACCAGTTGGCGTGTTCGTATGGACACGAACGAGGCGAGGGAGACGGGTGGAACGGAGCTGGACGGATCCAGGCGTCAACCTCCGGCTAATAAATGTTCCTTCGCCCGCGGGCGACGACGCCGGCGATTTTCGAAGGCGTGTAGAAACCGAACGTCGAGCGGCTCGGACTGCTCGCATTTTTATGCGGCGACGTCAGATCGGTCGATATTGAAAAAACATCGAGACCGGACACGTGGCGGGCGAGTAACGTGACAGAGGTTGTCGAGGCAGACCGGCGCGTGTACCACTAAAAATGGAGCGCGATCGTTGTCTCTTTCCTTCTTGGAGAGAGACGCGATTAATGGAAGCAAGGGAGCCACTGATACCTTCTAACGAACCGACAGCACGGATATTTTACACTGCCGAGGCAGAGAATCTCTCTCGGCTGGCACGTGCTATCTAACTTCATCAATGAATCATATATCATCGGTTCGCGGTGTGTCTTGCGAAAGGAGACCCTATCCTTGAACGGATCGGTTTGCATAATTTTCAGGGCCACAATAATTCGCGCACGTGCACGAAAACTGGTCCACTCAGCGTGTGACCCTTAAGCTACTTATCTTGCCGCTCGAGAGCTAAACTACCGCGACTTGCCTTCGATATCGTTTCCTTCGAGCGAATATTACGTTGACAGCGACCAGTTCAGAGCGTTATCAAACTCGTTGTTAAATTCAATACAATATCCGGCTGCGATAAACGCATTCGAGAGCAATTGGCTACACTCTTACCGCCGACCGAGCAATCAGCTTAAAGCGTGGCCGCCCGCGTGAAAGCGTGCGTCCCCCTGGTTCTTTTTATTGATTTCGCAATCGTGTCTTGTCCGACCGAATCGTGATCCATCTGGTTGTCCAATCGTATCATCGACAACGATTACAAGAAATTATGAGAAATTACGTGGCGCGCCGGTGACTGGGCGTCGCGCGAACTGAAACGCCTCGCCTTATCGGGCGTTGAAATCACCGGGTGAGCATTACTTATGCGCGCGTTAAAATCTCCGGCGTCGCTCGACCGTTACGCTCTCCGCGTGTCGTCGGGATTCGCGGCGGATTGCGAAAGTTTTCACGGTCCCCTGTGCATGTTGACCGAGCCCCTTGATAATGACGCCGACTGCCGCTAGTGACGGGTTATCGAGACTTCGAATCGCTTCGAGCATGTACGCGCGACGACAAATTCGAGTCGCTTCGAATATTTTGAAAATCTTCAATTCAAACCGATACTGAACTTCAATGTCTTTAAGTTTCAACTCCTTGCACTCGAGTGACTCTCACTCACCACCTGATATCATATAGTAAAACTATAAAATTCGATATTTAAATATTATACCTCGTACAACGCATCAATTTGGGAAATATTGAAGTAATAAACGATTTCTCTTCGAGTTAGTTTCACAAAATATCGTCTTAATCTCATCAGAAAATGTTCAAATATTTCCAGTGGAAAACTTCCGAGTGCGAAGAGTTAAACTTGAACTTTTGCAACAGAATCGGGTCGACTTTCACGACACTCGACTATTGGACAGGATCAAATCCTATTGGAAGCGATTCGAAATCTTACACTCCCGAAAGCAGCGAATCGTGTCGAAACCGGGATTCAGATGTCCATCGTAGACTGTCGTAGACCCGAGAAATCAAGGGGATCGTTTCGCGCGATCGTCGATCCAGTTACCGAAGAAGCTAATCCTCAGCTGGTCGTCCGGTTCCGACGAAAGAGAAATTCTCCCGCGGCGGCCGACGTTGACAGGGGGCCGACAGGTGAAGGGGAAACAGGGGAAAAAGGAGGAGTCGTCGTAGCCGCCGCGGAGGAGCAAGAACCCCGTCCCGAGCGTAAAAGGAGCAAAACCCGTGAAGCTCCTCCGCCGACAATAGTGAAAAGCGTTAATTGCGAGCGCGGGGAATGCGAAGACGACCGGGTTAGGCGGTGTCCGGCGGGAATTGAAAGTGTACAGGCGGTTTCAACTGTCTCGGCCCCGTATAACCGATGATCCGTAACAAACTGCGAACGACTCGCGAGTCGTTAACCGATCGTCGGCCGCAAAAAACCGCGATAAACCTCTCCTCCGCCCAGGTGGAAAAGTCGA
This sequence comes from Nomia melanderi, assembly GCF_051020985.1. Classification (NCBI taxonomy): domain Eukaryota; kingdom Metazoa; phylum Arthropoda; class Insecta; order Hymenoptera; family Halictidae; genus Nomia; species Nomia melanderi. Next base: position 12,625,816 of record NC_135009.1, read on the forward strand.
CTCCGCCGCTTGACAAACTGGTTCAATAACACCGTAGGTACCGTTTATCGCCGGAATCACCTGCAATAAACCAAGAAACGGTCCGGTGCTTCTTTCTCTTCCCTCTCCTTCACCGGCCGCGGAACAATATCGAGGAAAGCGATAGACAGCGCGTGTCATCCGTCTAGACGCGGCCGATCGAGTTCGATTTACATATCGTACTTTCCCCTGTTCCCCTTCGATGGTCGCGAAGAGGAGAAACTCGCGGCGAGCTGCTGATCAGATTTTTCAGGGGCTGCAACCGCGACGTAACGCGTCCACTTTAGATAGCGGGATCTAAAGCCGGGCGTACGTAGGAGAGTAAAAGTGTCTCGACTTCCTCTAGGTAGAATTTTTCGCGGGTAGATGTGCTCTCTCGTATAGTCGCTGGCAACGTGTCCACTCGCGAAACACGTTCCGCGAGAATTTTACTCTCGAACGGGTATTTAGCTTAAAATGCTGCGATTTCATTTTTCTACGTACGCGCGAAGCGTCCGTTAACAAGCTACTGAAATTAAAACTCTCACGACAGAAGACGTGGTAACGGCTCGATAGCAATTCTTGACTTTCTCTAACTAAAAAGAAGATAGTAAAGAAGTCGAAAGGCAACGCGTTGTCAAGAGAAACGAATGAAATCCCCGTAGGTTGATAACGTGTAAAGGGGTTAACGAGCCCGGCGAGCCGCGCGCCGTTCCCTCCGCAGATTTCCGGTAACTTAATCGCGGCCGCTCGCTTCTCGGAATTTCGTTTCCCTCGAGCGAGCCGAAGCTCGAGGCAGCGCGCCGGTTTATCTCCCGAAAGGTGGAGTTTCTCCGCGCGACTTCGTGAGTAATGTCCTCGGGAAACGGTAGCTGGTTCCGTGGAACGGCGGGCGAAATAAGAAGAAGGAAAGGCGGAGGCACGATCCTCGCGGACTGACATCTGTTACGTGAATCAACGAAGCCGCGCGCGCGCGCGCACCGGCGACGCTCGAGATCGGCCGAGATCCACGATCCAGTTTTCGGTTTCTAGAAAGTCGGGATGAGCCGGGCGTGGTTCGTCCCTCCTCCCCTCTTCGTCCTCCCTATCGTCCGCCTCTCTTTTCCTCTTTCACCCTTCGCTCGCCGTCGTCCTTGCCGCGGTATGATTTCTCTCCCGGCATTCACCTACACCGCCGCTCACCGACCATTTGCCCACATCCATTTGTTTCGCTTTATTAAAGAGATCCGCGACACTTCTGCGGCGTGACCACTCTCGCGAGTAATTTACGATCGGCCGGGAGTCGTCCGGAGTAAAATCGCGCGTGACGAAGCGTCGACAACGGTTCGCGTCGATCGAAGGGCGAGCACGGTTTTTCGGGAGAACGAGCGAATTTCTCAGGATTACAAATTCCGATTCACGTCGCTCGAGACGGTCGCCTCTGCTGGCTCCTTTTGATTCCCATTTCGCGCGTCCCCCACACGCCGATTTATTTATTTCGCTTCGAGAAACTGGTTCCCTATACGCCGGCGATTACATGATTCCCCAGCGAGAAACTTTTTTCGTCCGTGGATCGCGAGCCGCTTTCAGCGGCGAACTTTGCTTCTGTGCCCCGTGACAAACGCTGCTCATGTAACGCAGAAACGGCCCGCCACTTGTTACCGGAACGGACCATGTCCCTGGCCGGGTTGTCAGCGCGAACGCGCGCGGGCCCGGGAGGGGCGAGATTTCAATCGGTCGTTTCTTTCTCGCCGTGACGCAACTCCTTTCTTTTTTGATCGGCAGGAAGGAAAGAGAAAGAGCCGGGGGGAAAAGAAGGAACGGCGGCAACGGCGCGCGATATTCAGATTCAACGTTTAACGAGCCGTTTTATTGTTCGTCCGGGTACGGGGCGTCCATTACGCGGCGATCGCCAGCGAACAGAGACAATCCTGTCGACGGACGCTTCTTCTTGCGCAATTAACCCCTCTCCGTGTAATGAGGAGTAAAACTCGCGATAAAGGCTTCTAACTCGATTTAACGGAAAGTCGTTATTCGTCGCGCATGGATTGAAGCGATGAGCTTCCGTTGTTATTAACGTGTCCCGTCGAAAGTGAACGTGGGAATTCGTTTGCGTGCGTCGTATTCTCTTCGGGACGTTTCCAAAACGAGAAGCTTCTAAAGAGTATCTAAACTAAATTCGGAAAGATCTTTAAAGTATCGTCTGTTTCCGTGTAAAATTCCTTTCTTTTTCTATAGAACATGTGAAATGGTATTGTCACGAATTGTTGGAGTCTTGACAGTGAAATAAGTGTAGTTTCGAAGGAAATCGCGCAACAAGGGATTACACGAGCTGCACACCTTGCTGGGCCTCTTTAAGCACACCTTTATCCATCGCCTTTATCCATCCCTTTCGCCTCTTTTCTCGCGGCGTTTTTCTCGTAATTTTCGAACGATCTCGATAGCTACCCGGCAACCTGTCTTCCTTCAGCGCGATCGGCGCGGTGCCCGGCAGAGGACGCGAAAAAGAGGGAATGCAATGGAAGGAAAGACGCATCGATCCGTGTCCTTCCTCGTTACACCGGGCCTTACTCCGTATGAGGCACGATCGTTGTTTCCGATAAGGGGGCCAAGAGGTGCCGGCATTTAATTACGACGCGCGTTGCCTTAAGAACCGCCGTTGTCGGTGATAAACCGCGCGCGGGCCTCGCCGCTGAATTCATACGACGCGACGCGAAAATATCGCTCCACGTGTGCGTCGAGCGGTTTTCGGCCCCCGACAGCCGGCCCCGTCGCGTCCCTCCGCATCTCGTATCATCATCGCCGGGTAATTACCCTCGTGTACCAGCCACGTGACGGATATAATACCGTGAATTGGCTCGTTGACGTTCGCTCGTCGAACAGGTGACTCGAGGACGATGTCGATAGAGCCGGCGATCGACGAGTGAAACTCTACGGTTACTTCATGGGCGAACGTCAATGAGAAACTGTTCCTCATTGGTGTCATTAGTGCTGCTTCGATAATGAGTTACTGTCAACCTCTAATCGTGGAATCGATTCTTACGTTAGACACGAAATTGTATAATAGAGCTAGGAAGAGTGGAATGATAATTATAGAAACTTCCAATGCAGTTGAACGCTTCACAATCGAATTACGAAAGAATCCAAAGAAATAAACCGGTGATCAAACATCCGACAAAACGAGAAACACGCCTAGATATAGAAATCACAATTCCGAACCCCTCTCGAAAGTAGAACCATCCGCGAGACAAAACTGAAAGTGAACAGATAAGGATCAAACCACGTTACCCAAGTGAAAACCCAGTGAAATCGATTCGATCGGCCGGAGTTTCAAACTCCGATGGACTCTGTCAAAGGCGTTTTCCTTCCCTCGGCTAAGTGGATTACCGTCAGTGTTCATAATTAAAAGACAAAAGGGGACAGCGGATAAACAAAGCGAGAGGCGCACGGGAACGGCCGGTGAAAGGTGGCGAGGCGATGCACGCAGGATCACGGGGTTCGGTTCCAGCGGCGGCTTAATCGTTTTCGATGTTACTTTCATTCGGGCTGACAGGCGACACCGTTCATTATTCATCGGGGCCTGCGCGTTTCGCGGCGCTCGGTCACCCCGGCAGAATTAATTTGTCGACAAGCTTTCGGCCGAGCAGCGTACACGCGAAGCGGCGCGCGTGCATCGCCGATAATCCGACGATTATTATTTACGGCCGCTCTCGCGGCGGCAGAAAAACGCGCAGGCGTTTCCACGGGGATCCCGTTGTCGCCCACGCGACCCAACGGATCTGTCGCGCAACGAGCCGCCTCGCCGAAGGACCGATCGGATCGGTTCGCGTCGCGAGCGCCGGCGAAAGAGAAACGGAAGGAACGGGCGACAGGTAAAAGCGGCGGAAAGAACGATATCGTTCGGCGTCGCGTTCCGATCGTATCGCGGCAGCTCTCGATACCCTCGGCCACGTTAATGAGACGGGTCTCGAACGGGTACCGGAGTAGTTTCTTCTTTTCCGTGAAATACTAATTACGCTCCGCCGCTCCCGGGTAGACCTTAAATCGACGGATGAAAGACGGACGGAATGAATAGTCGCGACTAATCTACGAGCCTCGCAAATTGGTCCGCGCCGAGAAAGTGTTCCCCGCCTGGTAGAAACTGTCCGTCCCCTAGTTAGACACGCCTGAAACGGAGATTCTACTTTGCCGCGGTGCGCCGGGATACTGGTTGCGGTCGCCGCGATTCGCGGACGTGTTTCGCGCGATTTTCGTGTCGAACGTTCTACCGACTGCCGGAAGCGCGCCTTAAACGGCGCTTATAGTCGATACGCTTTGAAATTCTTGAGGGAACGTCGAGGCTACGATTCGAGTTTATTTGGGATTCACTAAAAATCTCGTTAATTTTGGATGAAGTTGAACGCGAAAGTGATTTATGGTTCTTACAGTAGGAAACATTGATTGTTACAATTATGTGACTCGGCGAAGCTAAGCCTTCGAGTTCGAAAGATTTTCCGATGATGGATGATATTCTTCGAGAATAATGAATATTTCACAGATTCCACGGATTAATGGATTATACGAAGCATAATATTAAATATAAGTTTTTACAGTTTCGCTACGGTGAGTCAAACGGTGAACGAGAGTCGTCTATCATGTGTTAAGGCTTAACTCGTCATTATCTCGATGGACGGCTATAACCGCGCTTTCAGCAGAAACGGATGAGATTAGAGGATTTTCCAATCGACACGGAGATTGGATACCGTAGTTTACGCGTCGAGTTAGCGTTTGATGGAGAGACTCGGCCGGACGACGAAAGGGGAAGTGATTTCCATCGTTTATTGTTCCATTTCCTTGGAAACGCATCCGCGCCGCGCTTCGCTAGCCTTATCGGTCGCCGAGCCGATCTCTCCGTTCGGATCGCGATGAATGGATTGAGAAGGCTCTCCTGACTGGCTTCCGGTACTTTTACAGACACTCTGACCCTAATAAGCGCTGCCTATTAGGATCGGAGGAAGACAATGCTGTCAGCGATGACTGCAATGCCGGCCTCCGAGGAAGCAACGTATCATCCGTGATTCCTCCGTCTGTCTGGGACATCCTCCCGATAATGGCTTCGCGTCTTTCAACGACAAACCGTTTCGCAGTCGTCGGGCGCGAATCTGCGTTAAGAAACTTTTTAACGCTTCACGTACCGCCGGTTATCTAACAGTCCCTTAAAAACGTAGTAACGATCCCTCCGATAAAAATCCCCGATAATAGATGGGTTATTCCCCGAGCGACGTAATTCGGTAATTTCTCTCTAGATTACGGTCGACAAAAAGCGAAAAATTATGAAGTTCTCGTTCCAAGTATTAAGAAACCAACCGAGCGGCTCGCTCGAGTGAAACCGAGTCGCGCGGCGCGAGGAAAGAAAAACACGCGAGGTTTCCCGTACCGGGAAATTTCACCGATCGTTCGCATGAATTCGAAATAGTTTCCGCGACGACCGAGGGACGGGGAAAAGAATTCGCCGGCCGGGATCCGCGAGGAGCAGGGATTGCGACGGATTAAGGATTTCCCATCCAGCGCGGCGATCCGCAAGAATTTCAGGCGAGCTGCGTCGGGCATGTTCCAGCGGACGTGTCCCCGGCATGGGATAACATTCGGTAGTTTTCTCTACGGCCAGCCGCATGATTTAGATAAACGGCCACCAGTTCCAGGCGTTTCCTTATGAAACCTAAACTATCGGCGTCGCGCCGCTGGAATTTCGCTCGATACTCTCACCGCGAGGCGGGCGTGAATTCCGCTCGGTTGCACGTGAAGCCGACGCGAAACGACCGCGGAGAAGCCGTGCAAAGAATTCAGGATGGCATTATCGCGAAATTGAACAATATTAGTTCGTCTCTGAGGCCTCGTTTACGGGATCATTAGATCGAAACGCTCGAGGCCGCGGCAGTATTTGATGGAAGTAGAAAGGGTAAACCATGAGCTGGCGACTCCTATACAATCTTTACGAAACCAACTTAAATCGCTATTATCGAATTAACACTAGAACTACCGATCGCTTAACCCTAATCGGACCGCGACGCGACTTTGAGTCACATTTGAACTTTTCACTTAAATATTGCATTTCCAAAAGTTTCCTTGGGCTTCTGCATTAAATTCACAATCGACACGAATAAAATGAGTAATCGTAAATTTGGAGTTAGTCATTATATGAAAATTAACGCTTTTCAAATTAATCTGAAGTTAATCAAGGAACACGTGATACGAGTAGGGTTAAACTGACTTTGACCAAGTTCTTTATAAAATCCATAAGCGCGCGTTTACTAAGATTTCAATTGAGTTGTATTTCAATTTTGCTATTACTGAATTCCGTTAATTTTTCCTAGAAGTATCAGTCCCTTTTCAGTAATTGTAAAAGAAGAAATCGGAAGTAAGTCATTTTGACCCATCTGGCAGTTCTAGTAAATAAATCTTAAAATAAATCTTAATTTTCGACCTCATGTATAAGAAAAGGTTTCTAGAAAATTCCTGATTTTCATCGCTCGTTTCATATATTCCAGCGAGTACTATACATATAATTCTATATAATACTATAAATTAATTCGAATAAACCAGTAACTATTTTATCTCTACCACTTTCAACACGATCCGCCCAAGAAACGAGCGGATCGGTTCAAACAGGATACCGAGGACGATTCGCCGACAAGTGGAACGGTCCGCGAGCGTTTTCCGGCTGCGGAGATAATGCCGCGATTAGGAAGACAATCGCGACGGATCCTAAACGCTTTCCCGGCGGAGTCGCCTAGTTTCCAGCGGCGCGTTAATCGCCTGAAATTCGTCAAATATTTCCACCGTCTACCGGAAGAAGATTATGCCATTTATAGACCGGCTTAGATCGAGGTGGCCCGACAATGCTCCCCGGCTGAGAATTTTTCTCACGAGCAGCGCAACGCGTTTAGGCCCCATCTGGCAACGGTAACAGCCATTTGTCTGCAAATTATGCGATAAAAGGAGCCAACCGGCCGGACGAAGACAAGCGAGGAAGAGGCTCGCGCGGAAGGAATGGGAAAAGAAAGTGAGCGCTTCGTTCTCGCCGGGAGAGCCCTAGCCGGCCGCCGCCTCGAGGACTTCCTCCGAGGCGCGCGAGAAATTATCGCGATTACCGCGAGCGGGATTTAACGAACCGAACGCGCGTGCGTTGGTCGTGACCTCACCGGGAAAAGATTTTTCCCGTGTACGGCTCGCGCTGAATAATCCCAGGGCTCCGTGCTCCATCGGGGCTCGATCACGGCTAACCATTGTCCGATCGTTGTCGAACGACAATGCCCGAACGCGGTAGCCGCGAGTCACCTCGCTCCGAAATAATATTCCCGATCCCGGATCGAACGATTCCGTGATAACGAAACATTGCGTCTCTCGGTAGGTGAACCCAAAGGTCTCGAGAGAAAGGCGCGGCGAACGAAGGGAGGCCGCCGGTTGGAACAAAGACATCAAACGGTACGCTCCGCCGTTAGACACGGCGACCGAGCGGGTCATTTTCTCCGGTTTCTAGGGGAGAGGCTGGAAAATGCCCGCTGGCGGACGTCCGAGTTTGCGAAACGCGGCGGACCCACCGCGGTTCGACACGGGCCCGGTTCAACCGCTTGAATACCGTGGTCGGAGCAGTTCGAGAGGCTTTCGGGAGTAATTGGACGCCGTATGCAATAGGAAAGTTACTCGGCCGTTTCGTCAGCGTTGCAGTTGGGTTCGCTGGGGGTCAAACACGCACTGATTTCGGTGTGGGTCTAATAGCGACACGATTTCGTCTAAACTCGATTCTGTCCTTTGATCGTCTATTCGGATGGAACGGTGTGACTTTCTTATTGGACTCGCTCCGGGATTAACGATTTGACTGCCACGTCACTCGAATTCGGGTGACACCGTGCATTACATACGCTTGAACATTAATTTTCATGGTGACGCAACGATCGAAGAGAATTTCGTCGCATGCACGAGATACAAGAAGGATAGCGCGATCGTTACGGGGAACCTTGACTTTCCAGTGTATGTTTTATTAAGCAAACTGTTCCAACTGCACGAGTTTTGACATGCTCGCTCGACAGTCGACGTGTTAAACGGTTACAGCCACTCGAGCTGTGAAAGCGCCGCGGCTACCGTTCGGTTGAATATCCTCCGCGAGTCGCAATCGGCGCGACCATGTTTTCACCGTTTCAACAAGATCGCGGTATCGGGATCGTTATCGTGTTGCCGAAATCGATTAACAAGGATCCACGGGAACTCTCTCCGCGCGGGGAAGCGTGGGGCGTCGAGCCGAGCTGAAATCCGAAGCGACAGGACGGGACTCGGCGGAACACTGCATCCTACGCGGTCGTTTTTGCGATTCGTTTGAAAGTGCGCCTGGATGCTTGCTCGCGCCGCGATATGCGCCACTTTTTTTGCGAACTAATAAACTCGGCGAGCGATCGAGCGAGAGCAATCGCGGAGGAAAGTTATCGGTCCGGCTCGTTTCGATTTCAAAATGAGCCGATAATGGAGCGGTTTCGCTTTCAGCTGTTACGTCGCGGCTCCCTCGGAGACGTTCCCCGGTCGTTTCTTTCCCTGTTTCGCTGCTTCTTTTTCGCGCAGAGCCGACCGAGGGAGCTGATTAGCGATGCAAATGTCACGATCTAAGAGCGTGTAACCGCGTAGGACGCCGGACACCGCGTGGTAGGGGGTTCCGGATCATTTCGCGGCGCATTCCTAGACACGCGGGACCGTAACCGAGCCTCGCCGAATCGGTTGCGCAAGCGGACGATTTCGCGGCGAGGGCAACGAAAATTGGCGACGCGAGAGACAACCGTATCCCCGGCGCTAATAGGCGATTGTGATTTAAAAGGAGTGAAACCCCGCCGGCAGATGGGAAAACGAGCGATCGAGCGACAGGCCTAGAAAATGGCGGGTAACGCCCGTGAACGGCGCACCGCGCCGCGCCGCGAGATCGATGACCGGCTGTAATTCAATTCGACGTATTAGAAAGCGTCTCTTAATTAATGCATCCCCTCGATATTAGCGGCGGCCCGCGAATGATAGATCCAGTTCAATAAACCTCCTCCGAGCTTTGATTAATTACGATCGCTCCGAACGTGACCCGTTGCCGGCCACTAGATCATTGAGACACGAACTGCCTACCGCCACGCTGTAAATCAATGGTCCCGCGAATCGAAATTCAGTCGGTTGGGAAACCTCGCGCTTCTGTAACTCCGTTTCGACGGCGACCGGAGAGAAAGAGGGAAAACGGCGGTGGGCTTTCAATCATCTCCAACGTGAATTTGTAATTCGAAACTCGAATCGTTCGGGTTGTTAATACTTACCGGAATCGATTAATCGTGCCGCGTTCGGGAAGGTTTTATTTGAAATTTCATTTTCGATAGCCGGGATTGATTCGAACGCGGTGCATGATGTATTGCGGGGTCCAGAAGTGAAACTTCTAACCCGACGAACGGAATTCGCCGTTTGCCTCGCGTGCGTTTTTCGTAAGCATTCCCGGCTCGCTCGGAGAAAAGAAGACAACGCAGGGCCAGAGAGGAATGCTCGATGATTTTGACCCGTGCCGCGCGTGAATATTTCATGAGTTAAACGGTCGATGTCGTTCCACGCCGCGCTGGAAGCCAGGAGATCGAGGGTTGATCGTCGCGCTCGACCGTAGATAACGAGACGAGTCCGCGGTAGGGGAGCAGGGGAACGGTGGCGAAGGGACGGGGAGGAAGGAACAGAAAAGGGAATAAGGTCAATCGCTGAGCGGCGAGCGGACTCGTTCGGGAAAATTCATGAAAATCTATTCCTGATTTCGGGGTCGATCGCCGTATATATGTATCCGTGGACGGAATTGAGGGTCTGCTCGGAATACGCGAGATCATCGACTTTCCGCGAAGTGACGCGACCGGTGTACCGTTTCGTCGCTCCTTTCAGCCGCCTTTGACGATGTCGTAACGCGATTCGACGATCGACGATAATCGCCCTCGACTGTTCGCGGAAACTGCGTTCGGCGCGGCCGGGAACGCGATCTCCGTGTTTTCCGCGGGAAAAGTGGACGGCGCGACGCAGTTCGCACTTTTTGCTCTGCGTTACATCAATATTATATTGTACAACTATTAATAACACTATCCACCGTCCCACGTTTCTCCAATGTGTTAATTTCACCGTTCATACGCGTTCCGCGCGTAATTCACCAGCTCTCGATATCGACTTTCAGAAACGAAATTTTCGCGTTCGAGTATCGGAAGTCTATCCACTGGATCAGATTTCACTTTACGATTCGTATCACTGTCGTTGACTGTCCATTGTACTGTAGAAATCGTTATTATTATTCCACTGTTTACGTTACCTTTTTCTGTGTCAAAGGACATCGGCCGACCGAGTTTCGACCGTATAAACGGAGAAATAAATCGGTGATTCCTGAAAAACCGGGAACCGCGCGTCAGTCCGTGTGTCTCGGCCAGGGGGAAAAGGGGGCCGGATGTTCCACGAAGCGCCAGGAACCTCTATTAGCCGCGCCCAAATTGCCCCGGCTCCTGCGCGTCCTTCCAAGGCCATCGGTAGCCGATCATTTGCGGAACAAGCGTAAATGAGGGGAATCTAGCGGCGATTCCCGGAACCGAAGGAAACTGGACCGCATCTCGTACGATCTTTTTTGTTCGCGCGATGATTCCTTCATCCGTTCGCCTGTATTTCGCTGCGCTGCTCGTGTTTTCCTCGCGGCGAGAGGATAAAATGGTCTGTCGAGGCGAGCCGATCCCTCGATCCCGTCGCCGCGTTTACGTAATCCCCGCTGCCGTCAAATTTTACTGTCAAATGACAGACGCTGGAGAGAAAGAGAGGCTGGCAACCTAATTTCGCGTCGAATTCTTCGGCTGCCGAGGATGATTCCGAATCGAGATCGGTGTCGCGATCCTTCGATCGGAAAGAAACACGAATGGCCAAGATCCATAGATAACGTTAATATCTTACGACCCGAAATACTTTTAGTTTGACATTCGACAATTCCTATTAATGTTATCCGATCTAATTAGAATCTAACACGTCGCTCTTCTACTTTATTAAAGGACCTCCGAGAATAACTAAACTTACATACGATACATCTATATATAATAACTTTGTATGTTCTTTATATACAACAGCTACACCAGAAAGCTACAAAATAGTCAACGGCATAAAATTAATTGTCTTCAGTCTGTCCCGAGCAAACCTTCGATGGAACCGTACGAATCATAACGCAGGTGCACAGTTACGTTGCGAGTCGGAATCGGTTCGTTCGAATGGGAATCGACCAGCGATCGTAAACGTTCGATCGAGCACGGTTTCGAGTCATCTTTATCCTCCGGATTTGGCTTTGCATGATTAATCGTAACGGTCTGAATCGAGCGACGAACGATACGCGGCGAGAACAATAAAAGGGTACAAAGAGTCCGCGACGCGCCGCGCCGCGCCGCGCCGTTCGCCCGTAAACGCTAGTCGGAAAGGCGAATTCTCTCGCACGTTCAATTGCCCTGTGTCGAAACGGTTATCACTTCGCATTATCTCGGTCGTTCGAGCCGTTCACCGGGAATGTCCTGGCGCAGGAACCGATAAACCGATCACCGCTCCGAGGAATCGTAACTCAACCGACGGCTCGTTAACCGGGCATTAAAATCGCTCCTGACGTCCCCGAGTAATGAAATTAATATAGACGCGGTGTAACAAGCGGTCACGAAATGTTACGGCACGCCTTTCAATTAATTACGTATCGGCCGATTATTGCTGGGTGGAGGTACTTTCACGGGAACTTCGGGACGGCTTTTCGGTCGCGCCACGAAATCCATCTGTCGCGCGAAACGCCGTTGCTGGATAAGCCTGCCGCCACGTTCAATGATTATTCGAACGAACTAAAGATACGAGGAATAATGCGAATTCGCATTCAACGGTGACTAATTAAACTGTCCGAATTTTTTGAATTTTAAGACTAACAGTTAACCCTTTGTAGTCGAGGCAACAGTTTCATGTGGGAAAATTATAAAATTGTATATTCGGTATATCAGTTTGGATAATGTAATTAGACGTGAAGCGTTGAAGTAAAATAATTATCCGTTGATTCGCGTGTTGTTTCTGTTTAATATGATTAATAGGGTTTTAGTTTAGCAGGAAAAATATTCGAATGCTAAGGGTCGAGTTATTCATTGGGTACGTGATTTAATGACGGTTTTCTACTTTTACTAAGTGGAGTCGGTTACTCTGGCAATCGACTATATGCTTGATCGGCCGACACCAAGCGCACCGATCAAATGACAGGTTTTGAAATGTGATTTACAATTCTGCGTGTTCTCTCGTTCAACTTCACATCATTTCCTATATTCTCCGATCAATTAGTTTCTCAATTTTCGTCTTTCTCTTTGTTTCCGTTCGCACTAAGGAAAATGTGTGACTTGTTTACCTTTATTTTCGAACAGTTACGGAAAGACAAAGTGCCGACAAAATGGCGGTATATTCAGAGTTTACCCGGCCGAGCGTAGACACTTTACGGAGATCAAACCTTCATGTTTGCAATACCATGTTGTAAACAGATGATTTAACAACTCAAACAGCAAGCAATAGGTACAAAGTTTCCTAATTCTCTACTGTTCAACCGATTGCCGCAAACGATGACTATAGCCGTCCATTTTGCGCACCGTACTAATACATTTATTTGTTTATTCCTCGGTAAGACATTAAACAGTCTAGATAACAGGTAAGGCGATTTTGTGTACGATTCTTCACGACCTGAACAACTCAAAACAAACAATCAATCAAGACACTGTATTTCTGGGCACGATTTTAAACATTCATCATCTAACTCAGAATCCGCAGAAGGTTTCGTGTACTTTAACCAATTTTCGTCCGCAGAGGGTTAAAACACGCATCCAATTCGTCGGGACAACGCGATCGACGCGACCGCGGCCTAAAAGAAGCGGCGCGCGAGATATCGGTCGACTCCGCCGCGTTTCGCGTTCATTACTCGCGTTACAGCCGCCTCGATTAAACCTCCTTACGTCACGAATGTAAACCGTGGCCTCAAATTTAATCCGGCGAAGTAGTCGCTCGCGTCTCGGGGATTGTTCTCCGGCCGATCGACCAAGGACGGGATCCTCGATCGCGCGCCGATCGATCGGTTCCACTTGAACCGATCCGATCGGATTGCTCGTCTTCCCCACGACTTTCGTTGCGAGGGCTCTCGTTTCTTGCGCCGACAGTAAATCAACCGGCGCGAAAAAATTGCACGGGCCCGCTAATGTCGCCGGATCGCGGCCCCCGCTCGTAAAAATGTCAGCTGGCCGGCCGGCAACGGTCCGCCGACGAATCACGCGGCTCGGAAACCTTTTAACCGCAATTACCGCCCTTTTCTCTCTTTTTCGGTCGTTGACGCGTCGTTCGTTGAAGATTAACACGTTAACGCGGCTGGGTAATGATCGGAGGTGCTGCTTGAAAGGACGAATTGCACAGTTAACTCTTTGGGGTCAGGTGGGTTAGAAACTGTCTGCCCTTTGCTTAGCTTCTTATGCATACTGGGATATATTTCAACCTCGAAAAGCTGTAGTTACCGATAGTCGTACAGTTTAATATTTTAAGGTTTCTCATCCAGTTGGCAATGTTATGAATGAAGTAAATGCGTAAATAAGAAAGCAAAAATGTATATACGTCAAAACGCGTTATTAAGTTGTCGAGACTGTTGTGATTCAGGTTGGCGAACTGTGTGCTGTGGTGAACTCTGTGTAGCTTTGTTTCCTTGTTTAAGATCGCGCGCCTCAGAGTTAAATCGGACACTGGAACATTGTCTCGATGATGAACCATTCGAGAAACTAGAGTGTTGTTCCGGGTGTTTATAACATTGTCTCAGGACCTGGTATCATGGTAGTTAGAGGGTCGTGGAATGTAGCTTTCAGACGTACAATGTTCGTCATCTGCTTTGTGCTAGCCTGATTTATGGCAGGGACGGGATTACAACATTAACAGCGTTAATCCGAGACCTGACCGACAGACCCTTTCAGAAATCGAATTTAGATTTTCCGTCGCGTTGAAAGGCGTCCCTGCCATAAACCAGGCTAACTTTCACGCAGCGGCAGGGGTTATGCGTGGACACATGCATTCGCAAATGGGCCCGAGGTACGGGACGTCTCGCCGTTCCCGGATTTCGAAGGCTTTTCTCGTAAAACACCAGTCGATTTCTTGTACCCGCTGCTCGGTCGTTTTTTCCCTAACGATCCAGGAAGAGGATGAAATCCATTTCCTCAGGGATGCAAGAATCCCGGCGAGACGAGTTGGAACGGGCAACAAAAACGCCACGTTACCTTCCGACTCTCGGCGAGCGGACTGCAATATGCTTGATTTTCAGGATTTCAACTGCACGCACTGTGCAGCTGCGAACGGTTCGACGGGAACCGACGCGTCCGAATAGACTTGTTAGCGGAAAACGGCTCGGTTCTCGGAAAAACAGGTCGACGGATTTCGAGATAATCCCACCGCGAGCCTGTGTAATTCGTTAAGTACAGTATCACCTCGGCAATTAAAGTATTTCTCCGGGGATTATAGTATTTTATTAAGAGCCGATTGCTCCGGCGACTGTATTGCCTTATAATTACGATATCACGCTGTGCCCACTATTGCCTTAGGGATTACGGGCCGGAGTTCGACGAATAACAGAGAAATCGAAATCGCGCCGAACCGGACCTAACTTGTTAATACCGAACTGGAGGTGGATATCTCGGCGAGATTTAAGTTTAAACGGCTCGTTCGTGAGCCATACCGAGCGGAGATGGTCCCGGAACTCGCCGGCGCGACGGCTGATCCCCGGCAGAAGCGAGGAATCGAATTTTTCCGCGGCCGGCGTGGGCGAGCGTGTGCGCGTCGCTTGTCTACGATAGGTGGGGTTCCCGGCGACGGCAATGAGCTTAACAATGGCATTGCGATACTGCTCGAATTTAATTTGAAAGCAGCGTGGCCCATTGTACCGCGCGTACACGCGGACGTATAAATAGACGTGGCTCGGTGCGCGCGTGCCCACGCAACCCAGGCCTTTATGCCACCGAGGGATCCGCGTCTCACCTCGGCGTCGAGTCGAATTTGCATTTACAACCGCGAGAGCGTCTTCTGGAAAAAAGAACGTATAAATTCTCGTTAAACGCGATTCTACGAGCGGGCTCAGCCGCCTCGCTCGCCCCGCGCGATGGACCGTCCTCGGCGCGCTCGATCGCCGCTTCCATATTGCCGCGACCGTCGAATCGGACAGCAACGACCGTGGACTTTTCGGTGTGCCGGATGTCGATCGAGGATCGATAGACGAATGCGGTGGAAGGCTATTCTTTAGCTGCGTCCATTTTGATCTAGACTCTGGGATCCTTTGTCCTGTTTTAGGGTTATAGTTCGTTGAAGTTGTGCCAGGTCTTTCCAACACCATTGTTTTGAAACGTCTTTTGGCATTATTGTTTGAAGAATTATTGGATCACTTTGCTGAGGATAATTGAGAAGTCCTCTACGGTTGATTATCGAGTTTTAGATGACCGTGTTACGGAAGGGGAGAAGTTAGTAACGTTTCAAAGGGATGCATCTAGGGAAACGAACGATTAAAAGATCGAAATGCGCATCGATATCAGTGTAATCGTCGGGCTACTACGATCAACGTAGATCCAGAGAGAAACGACAGATCAAAACATCGAGCAAACGCGTCGACGAGGGACTTCAAAGGAGCCGTTCGTAGACGTCGGTGTCGTTCGGGAACCATTTTACTACCGTTTGCGCCAGTCCACGGAGCAGAGGACATTGTTCGAACCTCTGGGAGTCTCTCATGATTGTCGTTGCCTTTCCATTCTCGTAACGGCACGCGGTCGTATTCAAATAACGTGACGGCACACCGTTCACGCATCGCGCGATCGTTGGGCAATCGGCGAAAAATGGAAAAAAACCCGAAGGGGGAAAAAAAGGAGGGAAGCGATCCGTCGCCGTTCGCGCAACCCGTTGCCCTACTCGACGACCGTTCGGTCGTGTCCGATTCGACGCGCGTTACTCGACGATCACCGGCCTCCCTCAAAACCGAGTAACGCGACCGATAACGGAAACGAACGATCGCGAGCGGACTTGCCGAATCTCTAGCAGAATCTAACGATCGATGGACAACGCCGAGGAGAGCTTTCTCGCTTACCGATAAACCGGCCGCTTTCTTTCCGCGCCGCCCTCGATCTCCGGCTGCTTATCGGCGAGCGGCGCGGCGCGCGCGTTAATTGTAAATACGAGGCGAATCCGAGGGAAAAGAAAAAGGTCGAACAAAAAATATCGCGTGGTTCGCCGGTGAATTATTACCGGAGATAGTGGGGGCACGCGGACGAGCGCGCGTCGCGAGGAATCGGTTAACGGGCGAGATCGATGGCGACCGTTGCGGGCGGCCGTCCGGGCAGCAGGAGAAAGAAAGAAACGCGAAGCAACCGGCGCGGAGCGATGGCGAACGAGGGAAACGTGGTCCGTATTGGTCCCGCGCGACCGTTAACGGTGTTGTCGGTCTATTTCGATCGGCGTGGCCCCTACAACAAAAAACGCGGCGCCTCGCCTCGCCTCGCCTCGACTCGCCTCGCCTCGGCTCGGCCGCTTCGCTTACCTGTTATCAATTAACTGTTAACGTTCGGCTGCACCCTCGGACACCCGGTAACCGTCTGACTGCCTGCCTGACTGCGTGCACTATCGAACCGGCCTGTTCCACTATGAATAATGTATCTCGGTTCGGGGAATTCGTGGCATTTAATCATTGGATCGTTAAGAGCGGACGGACGACCGACTTGCCGAGATTTATGCGGCACCCACGAATATTCCTGCGAGGCCATGAGAATCTTCCGACGATCGCTCTCTTCCGAGGTTCGCGCGCGCGAGCCGCGCCGCTTTCCTCCGATCTATCGGATACGCGCGTTTCTACCGACAATGTATCTCGCTCCTAAATCGTTCGAGGTCTTCTGACATTCCCAAGGAACGGTTATGTAAGGCAGAAATTTGTATAGAGACGAGGGATGACGATTGTATACGAAATCGAAGCTTGCGTTGGGGATGATACGGTTTTAGCAGACGTATCGCTGATCGGAAAACCGGATGGAAATCTCGAGGAATTGTTTTATAGACGTTTGTGTATAGATCGATGTAAAATGTAGCGAACCATTACAAGTAATCCTAATGGAGAAACGTTTGTCCAGTGATCCTGTTTATGAATGAAGTCTTGCGTCACGGATGAAACGGTTTTAGTAAGCTCCCCGCGATCTCCGCGCGTTCTAGCGAAACCGTATTGAAAGTCTCGTTAGAAATCGGTGATCCTGTGTAAGGGCGACGTGAAATTTTGCGTCGGGGATGAAACGGTTTCGGGAAACTCCGTGGGGATCGCGAATAATCGGGCAAAGTTCGGGCGAATGGAAAGTTCAGTGGAAATAGCTGCGCGCGGGAAATAAAAGTTCGCCACCTACAAATAGCGGGAAAGGTTTTCGCGTGTCTGGCATAACCGATCACCTTGCGCGGGGTTATCTCGGCGTTCTCGGGTCCCTCGAATGGGCGCAGTTCCTCGGCTCGGTCTGGAGGCGCGTAAATTTATGAACGAGGAAACGCCGGGAACCAGCGCCGTGGAACATAGCTTTCGCGGTGTCTCGTTCCCCGGCCGGCAGAACGAACTGTTCGGTGATATAAGGACGAGCGTGGGCGACGCTCAACTTTTCAAGCGTCGGAATCGCGGCGCGGCGACTTCGGAACTGGTTCCGAGCGAATTAGACGCCGCGGAGGCCGCGGGCGAACGAGACGCGTCGCTCGTCGCTCGTCCGTTACGGAAAATGATCCTGCGGATCCATTCGTCATCCGACCGTTTATCACCGCGTTCCTCGAATCGATGAATCGATCTTTCCTCATAACACCGGCTAAATTATCCGTTCCGCGATCACGGATAAGGTATTTCGCGATTATTCTTCGCTGCATCGCGATACTCCAATTCGTCTCGACGTCAGACATTTCGTTTCCCCGTTTCGAACTTCCCAATAATTTTTCTGTGTATTTCAACCCTCGCGAACGTGATTCTGTTGAATACGCGTCCTTCTCACTAATTTCCTAGCTATTTTTCTAAAGTTACTTCCGCGAAGATTAATTCATAGTAAACAGTTGCGAGGGTCAAGATTTCGCGATTTCCTCCTACACGGAAACTCGATCGTCTCGATCGATTTCAAGGTTCCTTGGTGCCAAATTGATCAGTGTCGCACATCTATCTTCTCGATTCGAATATTCTAATAGTTACTGTACATTCGTTCGAGTGGTCCGATCGAAAAACCGACGAACGAGACGAAGAGGACGAACGAGACGAATAAGACGCGAGATCCCGCGATTCCCTCGTACGCGCGGGACGAAATGTCTCAATCGGTCTCAAGCTCCCGCGCTTTCTTGGCCGCCGACAGTAGATTCGCGCGGAGGTGCTCGGTGCGGCGAGCTGGGACCGCGATCGGGCGGCTTCATAAATATTCAGAGGCGCCGGTCGAGGCAGTAACGCGCGCGGGCCCTCGCCGCGGGAAGGGAACGGGACCAGGACCGGGATCGGGAGCGTCGGACTAAAAAGAAATCGGCTTACCTTATGCGTCATTCCACGACCTTGAAGCCGGGGGTTGCTGGCTGCGGCGCACTTCCGGCGAACGGTTTCTCACTTTTTCCCCACCGGCGGATCCCCTCTTCCTCGTTCTCGGTGTTCCTCCTACCGCGTCTTCCTCTCTCCGCTTTATCTCGTACGTCACGCGCGATGTTCGCGTATCATGCGATCGATACCAGTTCACCACCGATCCGCGTACCGGAGAGGAAAGAACAGAGAGACAGAGGGGAACAGAGCGTGGAGGAGACAGAGAAGAAAGAGCACTCTTACATCAACGAACCATCAAAATAAAAAAAAAATAATAATAAAAAGAACACTGAGATCCCCAAGCACTCGAGCACTCTCTTCGTTCCTCTTCTTTCATCGACCTCCTCGATTGTGCGTCTACGTGCTATCCAGATCGAAACGTCCGATCGAACATCCTGGCTGCGTTTCTCGCGGGTGGTGCGTGCGTGTGTGCACCTCGTGGCGACCACGTGGTGGTTCGGCCGACAGATCGCGGCGACACGACTCTCCCTCAGCTCCCGTGTGCGCTCGGTTCGCGCGGCAAGTGTCCTCCGACTGCACAGAGATCGTCCACGTTTATCACTGAACCGAACGCTCGTTTCCGACGTGACAGCGTAGCGTATCCTTCGCTCGGCTCCCCTTCTATCGTCCTGACTAGAGATGGGCTCTCTCGCTGCTCGCAGGACCTGGTCCCGCCAGTGGGAACGTCGACGACACGCTGTTAGGCTCCTTTGTCGCCGGTTATCCCGTAGAACCCAAGCGCGATTGCGTTACGGTTCGCGTCGTATCCTGTCTCCGGATGACTGATCGGCAGCCGCTGTCGCGACGGCAGTCTGATTCACGCGTGAAGTGGTCGTCTCGCGTGTTGTCAACAGGACAGCCGAGTCCTGACTGCTGGCTACACCTCAGGCGCCTCTCGACTGGCTAGCGCGGTGTATCGGAAGGAGTCAACCACGTTGCTGAGCACCGTCCGGCGATCGTTTGGTGCCTCGTTGTCCAGGTCCTCTCTCGAGGCGTGTGATATCCCCCCTCTCGTCAGGCCACCTCGTGGACGAAGCGGAATATCAGCGAGCGCTCTGGCGGAGATTCGTGAGACGCGACTCGCCGCTAGTCGGGGCTCGCCCGGCCAGCGGGTACATGAGGGGAGGGGGGAATCCAGGTGAGGCGAGGCAAGGCGAGGCGCGGCGACGTGAAACTGTACGGTGGTGAGTAAACGGAGCCGCCGCGCGTGTATCGGTGAGCAATGCTGCGTCGCGCGGCCGCCGTCGTCGCGGCGGAGGAGGGATCGGCCGACGGAGAAAAAGCTGATTGGGGGGAAGAGTGAAAGAGATGAAAGTAGATCACGAGCGACGCGGACGGAGGGAGGGAAAGATAGACGGACGGATTAAAGAAAGAGAGAGAGAGAGAGAGAGGGTAATATCAACCGAATGGAAGGGGATCGCGTTGGTGTGACAGAAGGGGATAGAAGGGAGGAACGAGAGACGAGCGTCGAGAGATTCAGAGAACGCACACACCGAGAGAAGGGTGCCCCGTGGACTGGGCGGGGAGACTGAACCCGTAGGTTGCGGCGGGTACGTTGGTAAGTAGGTAGGTAGGTAGGTAGGTGAACCACGAGGAGCACACGGTGGAAGTTCGCCTGTGTCGCTCCGTGGCTGGGTGGATCGCGCGTCCGTACGCTCCGGGTAGGAAGGTGTGCGGCCTGGCGTGGCGCGGCGTCGGGATAGCGAGGAGCTCCCCTGCGTGTTAACCGTGAGAGACGTCGGGAAGGTAAGTGCTCTCCTCTCCTTTCAGGATCGGAGTAGCACCACGCCGGCACGCGACCTGCCCTCTCCCACCCTGCGTCTTTCGTCTCACGATCTCTCGTTCCTCCTTCCTCCGTCTCTCTTTCTCCCGACCCCCAGCCTCGGTCCCTTTCCACCTCGCGCGTTATCTTCTTCCTCCTCCTCCTACTTTTGCTCTAGCGCGCCACGGTCTTCTCCTTTTCCAACTCCGCCGCTGTGCTTCCTTCGCTCAGCTTCTTCCTCGAGATCGTTCCTCTCCCTTCTTCTCCCTCCCCGCGATGTCCTCTCCTTCCTTCGTTCCCTGCTCGCGATTTCCTCCCTCTCTCTCTCTCTCGCACACCCCGATTCCCCCCTCGCCGGCGAAGGGAGCAACGATAGAACGAGACGCGGCTAGCTGGACGAGTACTGTTGCGCACCACTCCTAGCCGCGTGGACAGCACCGACACACCGGAATCCTCCCACCCGGACCCTGCCCGCCTGATACGTAGCGAGCCGCGCGGCAGGAGGGAGAGAGAGGAAGAAATCGAGAGGAACCGCACACGAGCGGGTAACGCTCGCCTATCTTCTCTCCGTCGTTAATCGGCGGCGTAACCTCCCGGCCGAGCTAATTCACCTCCTGCAACTGTACTGCCACCCCACCGCACCGCCGCGGCCGGGTAGCCCGCGCGCCGAGCCGAGGATTCCTTTCCTCTTTTTCCTGCGTCCGCGTTGCTGCCTTTTCCTCTTTCGTACTCCGCATTAACCAGTACTAATCAGTCGCTCGGCTTCCCGGTACGCCGCCTGCGCGGACGCGTCACTCGGTACAAGAAATTGGACTTCCCTGGATCCGTTCCTTTTTCATCCGCAGCCATTGTGCAGTCCTCGGCGTGCTTGTCGCTCGCCAGCCTTTGTTTTATTTCGTTTCGTCGAACGGTGGACGTTTCGTCGCCTTTGGGACTCGACGCTTCGGTGAATGTTGTTATTTCAGCAAGATCGGATTTTCCGAAGGTTGCGAGGTTGTCCTTAATGATCAATTCGATGAAACGATGGTTCCCATCTTCTCTTTTAGAGCGAGTTGTTTAATTCTTTCAGTGATGAATTCTTCGTTTTTTCGCGTAAACATGTAATTCTTTGTTTCGCTTTGGTATTTCATTGAAATATACTCTACGCGCATTCGTCCTGCGTTCGACGAGCTCCATTTTTTTATTTTCTGCGCGCCGAACGAGAGGTTTCTCCAACTAAATTCCACAGTTAACTGGTTAAAGGGTTGAAATAGAGTCGCGAAACGTTCGTTCGTATCACAGGTTTATTTACGCGCATGATCCAACTTGAAAGTCGTTTTATTTCTCGCCGGCCAGGAGGATCCTTTCTTCTTCCTCTTCCCTCGCCTCTTCCAAGGACCAAGCTCCCACCAGCCCCGTCC
The DNA here is from genome assembly GCF_051020985.1 of Nomia melanderi. Taxonomy (NCBI): domain Eukaryota; kingdom Metazoa; phylum Arthropoda; class Insecta; order Hymenoptera; family Halictidae; genus Nomia; species Nomia melanderi. The sequence goes on from NC_135009.1 coordinate 12,647,582, forward strand.
GGTTACTCCCGTTCCGTGTCTCCGCGTCTGTGCCACTAATTCACCTCCGCAACTGTATCGTCCCCCTACCTCGAGGACCTTGGCAGTCGGCTCTCCGCGCGCGACGACGATCCGGTTGTCCTAGGACCGGGCCAAACTCGTTACCGTTTCGTTCACGGTCCCCTGGCTTTCGAATCGATTACGGTTCCTTTCGATCCGGTTGCCGAAGATCCAGTACCATAGTAGAACAGTATCGACCTAGTAGCGCTTAGTTCGCGATTTCGATTTCGAATCGAAACGGCGGCTAATTTCTGCGGAGTAGAGAGCGGAAATTTGTTAAACCCATTCGATTCGTGCTCGAAGTCTCTCAAAATCCAGTTTCACCTATAAAACCTATCGATCTACGCTCGAAGTTTCTCGACGTCTGTTTTTTACTCGTGTTTCCACTTGTCTTAATCTCGATAAATCTTCTCACGGATGATATTCAGTTGACGGATGCCCCTGGTCACCCGGAGGTCACGATGTAACGAGAATAGGTCATTCTACATTCCAGTTTACGGGATTTTCGGGCCCTAGTTCAACCGTGAAAACGTCACGCGGTGAAATGGTCGCAATTAAAGCCGACTCGTTCGTCGGGTACCGTGTCGCGAGTCACGAAAGCGGCGCGAAGGAACAAACGAGTCCGACCTGGAAACGATCGGAACGCGTACAATGCGAAGCCGCGCGAGAAGTCTCGGGATCGGCCGATGATCGCCGAACGAATTACTCATCCTTGCGCCGCCATATTCGGAGGAAACTTTATCCAAGTTCTGACTTTCTGGGTCAATCTCTGGTTAGCTTCTTAGCTTTAGGTTGCCCGAGAAACTAAGCGCGACGGGTAAATCGAGGAGGCAGTGGGTATATACACGCCTCGAGACCTTAGATCATCGGATCCTCGTGGATCCGCTCCGGTCCGGGTTCGTTGCGCAACGACGTCGGTGATCTCTCGGGTACAGCAGTCCTGACACAGTTACCTGGTCAGAGCGTTACCGGGCCGAGCGTTACAGATTAAAGAAACGGAGGAAAGAAAAAGGGACTCGAGAAACGTGAGCCACTCTCGAACATCCTTCCTCCCTTCCCTCCGTGCTCCGTTGTTCTTCGCTGTTTCTAAACTTTTTTTGCGACCTTTCGAATACAAAAGATAGTCTCCCCTTCGTTGGTCACTCTCGATCGGCTTTCTTGTCGAGTTTCTAATCGTTGCGTCGTTGTTCCCGGCGATCGATCGATTCTTGAAATAGGGAAATGGTAGGTTCGAAGCCGATGGCGCTGAAGTTTTACCGCTAGGTTCGAGCATTGTCCGGAATTTTACGGTAAACAAAGATCGTTGTGTCGGAATTCGGCAATAAAGGAAGACAATTCCGTCGGAATTCTACAATAAAGGAAGATCATTGTGTCGGAAGTCAATAACAGGGGAAGAACATTCCGTCGAAATTCTATGATCAAGGAAGTTCATTCATTGCGCCTCCAATTGTACATAGAACTCAAATTAACATATTACGTACTGGTGACGAGAAATCTCGTTTTTATATAAAGACACTCAGCTGAGCAACTTTGCTAATTATCACAACATTGAAAAAAATATAAAATATATATATATATAATATCTGAGTTTTTCTATGTATAGCGATATAAGTTGTCCTCAGTAAAAATTTCCATCACAATTTAGTTTCCTGGAAATTAGTCAGTACGTAATGTGTTAATTTGAGTAACGAAATGGGAAACGTAAATAAAACCTTCTCGTTGGGGAACCCGCCAGTACTCGGCCCAGCTAATCGCGCTCTTAACGAAAAGTAAACAAATGTTTCCAACTCTAACAAAGATCCTCAAGACTTTTAGCAACATGTAAGCCGAAAAAGTGCATCCTAATGGAGACGTTCTCAATATGTATTATACCTGTATCGGCAGGTAACTGTTTTGGCTTACCGTACAGTCATTACATAGATCTGCCGAGATCTGACTGCTGCGCGGATCCCTTCTACCGAAGGACCTCTACCTGCTAGGATTACCATTGTTCGCTGACATTAAACTGCTACCTGCTCGGACATGATCTGGCGAATAGGAAATTCCCTTACAATCTTCATTATCCGCAAAATTTCTATTTACCGAAGCTTATCTGCAAGTCGCTCGAAAATGTGAGTTTTGGAATGATTGTCTGACTCTATCCAAGGATGTCGTAGAATGATTGCCAGTTACTCTGAACATATTCTATTTATTTCAGAGAGGAAACTGAATGACAAATATTGTATAAAATAATATATATATATTTTACATTTGCAGCTGCTTTTGGCAGCGACTGCCGGTTGAAGCGATGAGGGTTAAATAAATTATTTACTAGGATATTGTTTATCATTGAAACATCCTTAATACTTTAACTCCTTGACCTACAATATCGTCGCTATTTCTTTAAAACATAAATTAACCCCTTGCACTCGGAAGTTTTTCATTAGAAATATTTTACCATTTCTTTGTGAGATAGAGAGGACATTTTGTGAACCGAACTCGAGGAGAAATCATACTTAAATTGAGGGACAAAGCTGTTTTGTTTAAATATTTCTCAAATTGACGTATTATACGAAGCTTAATATTGAGTAAGAAATTTTAAAATTTTATTAAGTGCGAAGGATTCAACATTACTTTTCTATTATTAATCGACAACCTCTAAAGTAAACGTAGACATAGAACAAGCATCAAAATTCTTTCTTGAATCTCATCTTGATTTTCACGGAACCCATCAATTCGACGGATTTCGAATTTTTTAATAATATTTATGTAGAAAGCCGAACCGTTAGGCGCGATCGTCCTTCCTCGAAAAAAATGCGCGCGTTTTTAGTACGGGTCACCGGCCGCTCGTCTTCACGGTAAACGAGCGGTGCCCGATAAACAATAATAGTAGGCAAAATATGACTCGGAGTGTGTGTGAAGTGTATTGACCCCGAGCGTGTGCATGAGAGAGCGCCAGCAACATCGAGAGAAAAGAGAGTAAGGGTAATAACCCTCGAGTACGTGCGTGAGTGTATGCGTGTATGGACGCTGTATAAACGATATATATATATATATATATATAGGTCGCGGAATCAGAGTTAGTTAGCGAGTTAACAGTAATATCATCAGGCGTCTCAAAGCAAAGTGTCTTTTCTGTTTCTCGGTATTCTGTGTTTCGTTGTTTCGTAATTGTCATTATATTGCTAATGAAACATTTAATTTGCCCACGTTTGGTAACAATTTCAGTCATTTTGATTCGCATTGCAATACTCTGGTTTTGAAGCTACGATTTATATAGATCTGCTTCGTTTAGGGAAGGAAATGGAATAATTCAAGCTCGCAATTAAATCACTTCATTTACGCGAGTTTGAGACAGGTTTATTGTCCGATCTATTGTCCAATGCGCCACGGTTTGGACACCCCTGACAAAGACGAACGCGTGTTTTAGGAACGATAGAACAAAGTGAAAACCAAAACAAAGAAAAACGTTCGTGAATCAAGTGTTAAGAAACAGATCATAGCGAGGGTTTAACCTTTGCACTCTGAATATCTTTTGTATGTTTTCTTACATAACTCTGTATTATTACGATGTTTTATTTGAAACGCGTTTTAACCCTTCATGGACGAAGATTCTTTGAAATGTACAAAACCTTCAACAGATGAAGCTAATTTACGTATTGATAAAAACAGAAACTACATGCTAATCTCTTGCTGTCCGAGTAATTAAATCATTCGCCTGAGTCTTCCAAACATGAACGTTCCATCTCGCCGAAACGTCGACATTCGTCCGCAAAGGGTTAAAAAATAATTAGTCTGTAGAGCGCAGTGTAAACAATTCTTCTTACTAATAATATTGAAAATAACATAATAATATAATGTATTTGAAGAATACCTTAACCCCTTGCACTCGAAAGTATTTCGTTCGAAATATTCAACAGTTCCTAACTAGACACAGACGATATTTTTTGAAATTATCTCAGAGAAAAATCGCAAGTGAATCGAAAAACAAAGCTTTTTTATTCCAACATTTTACGCACCATTATATACAGTTCAATATTGAGTATCAAATTTTATAGTTTCACTACATGAAATCAAGTGGTGACCGAAAGTCACCAAAACTGACGTCGAGTCACGCTCGACATAGGGGGGCAAAGGGTTGACAAGTGATAAGCGACGTCGCGACGGAATTTCGCGAAGAAGATCGTCCAGCGGAGCGGAAATGGAAGCGGCGACAGGACGAGCGATCGGATACGCCCCATCGGATACGCGATAGGCGTGTTGGTGTCGATCAAAAAGCGTCGCCGATCGTGATATTTGAGGCCGACAGAGGTGGGTCGGAATTCGCGACCACGTCGTCGCGACGGATTCTTCCCTCTCGCATTCTATTCTGTACGATGACACTTCCCGCGGGGTTTGACGCGGCACGGGACCCGCGCGTGCACTCGGTGAGAACCCGTCATTAGACGCCTACGCGCGCGAATATCGTCGAGGACGGGACGAGGCTGTCGCGCGGGCACCGCGACACATCGTTCGCGACACCGGGGCCCACGGCGAGCGTGATCGAGGCGGAGCGCGGCGAGAAAAGTCGCTGACAGCGCCGAACACGGGAAGTTACGGGGCAGAGAGCTGCGCTCGGCGACAGCGGAAGAAGTTTCTTTGTCACGATCGTCCGCTGAAACTGTCGACATCTGGAAATCGTCGGAACGTTTCATCTTGGTAGTATTAACACTTTGCACTCTGAATACCTTCTGCATTCTTTCCTCGATAATTCCGTACAATCACGATATTTCATCGTTTCTTAATATTTAACCTTCTGCACTCGAAAGTTCAGGAAATATTCAACATTTTCGGACGAGATATAGATGCCATTGTTTGAAACTAATTTAACGATACTTGACAGATACATTAAGCAATATTCAAATTATAAATATTCAACTTCATAGTTCTGTATCAAATCGAGTGTTGATTGAGAGTCACCTCTCGAGTGCAAAGGGTTAATAAAGAGGGTGACAATTTCTATAAAAACAGAAGTGTTACAGAAACTTATAAGTTAAGAAATAATTCCAAGTACCCAACATTATAAATAAAATACCGAATACTAAAGTATTTAAACCCGACACATCTACGAAGTAAACGGTAAAGAATAAACAGAATCGAACCGATCGGTGTCCGATTTATCGGAAACCGCTCCTCTACGCCCGAAGATTCGCGGTCGCCCACTCGCGCCGCGCTCCAAGTAGAACAAGACGGGCCTAGACGGACGGCATCCTCTCTAACGAAACGGAGGTGCAGGTGTAATTGGGTCAGTCAGTCGGCGATGAGCCGGAGCCGGCTTCTCCCCAAGAGAGAAGGGTTTAAGGCAACGATGAGCTAATCGTAGTATCGTAACACCGTCTCGGGTTCCGTCAGCGATGCACGGGTGTCCCGATCCTCTTTATAGTCGATCCTCGAATCCCGCCCGCGGTGTTATTGCGGTTCTCGCGGCACCTTGCGGGAGCGGTCGCTCTAAATCTTCCTTTAACGGCGTCGTTAGTTAACCGTCCCGATACGCGGATCCGTCCAGTTCTGGGACCGTTCGTCCAGCCGCGGCCGCACGGTCCTAGGATCCGGGCGCGGCCGAGTTACGAAAACGCGTGCCGACGAGCAGAATGTAAACTTCGGCGGTTTCGAGAAAACCGAGAGGAGGAAATTAGGCCAACACAGGCACGACAGGCTTGAACACGACCAACGACCGACAACCGTCGAGGTATCGAGACGAATTCGCGTGACGAATTTCTGCGTACCGTAGAGATTTCGCGTGACCGTCGGTGAGCGTTTCGGTTTACCGTCGATTTCACCCAATTTTTCGACTTCGATCTCCACCGTAACGTGCCCCGCTCGCCTAACGCAATTATTGACAATTTACGGTCACGTAAAACAATGCAGAACCATACGGAGCGTTGTGAAACGATTTTTATCCCCGCCGGTGCACTGACCAGCTTCAAGGCAAGACGTTTCACGTGATCCGGGGACGGTATCGGTTCGATTTCACTCGATTTTCTTAGCTCCCCCCCCGCCGGTTCTCCTTCGAGCTTCGTTCGCCCGTCCATCGACGGGACGCGAGGCGATGCGCGAACGTTATTTACGAGGCTCGCCGGTGTCGTCGACGTACTGACGGAAGGGGCATAACGACTACCGTTCCCTCTCGATTGGTCGGCCACCGGCGCGTTACATTTTCAGTGGGAGGAGCTGGCCGCACTTGTGCCGCATGCGAGTGCTCGCCGGAATGCATATGGACGCGCGTATAATGCATGCCTACGTACCTGTCAGCGAGATGAACGTCTACGAGCCGCATCGTTACACCCCTGCCCCCGCCCCGCGCCGTTCCGTGGTACTCGCTCGGGCGAATACCGGCGCACGCGTGCATTGCACGCGCTGCACCGGCGACCGCGGGTGATGCATCGGGCCAGAACCTTCCCCGATAGCGATCTCCGACGCGGCGCGGCAAAAAATGAATCGCGGCCGGTTCACGTGACTCGTTTTTTCGAGCGGAGCGGTTCGAACGTATGCGCGCCGTTCGTCCGGCAACGCGTTACAAGATCCCCGCGAGTAGATAAGCTTAATATATCGGGGGACACGTGTTTTTTTACTCGGACGCGAAGTGTTCCTGTCATTCGCGCAGGACGATGATAAATAGCCGCCGACCGGGGAATTCCCCTTCCGTTCGGTTAACGATGCTCACCGCTCGAAGATGATCGCGATGTTATTCGCGGAATCCTGGGACGGTAGCGGGTTCGCTCTCCTCGCGTTCCGTAACTGTTGCGGTTCAGTCGATCGTCGTTAGCTTTGGTTATTTGAAATCGGACCTTCGTACTTGGAAGTTGCGGATGATTTGATTAACGAGAGGTTCGTTTATAGTCTGTTTGTTTCTTAACCCTTTGAACTCTGTAGGTTCCAATATTGCACCAGTTATAATATTAAATATTTTAATGAATCTTAGAGAAACTACCCTAAAATTTTTAGATTTTCCGCACATCCAAATTTTGTACTGAGAAGGAAAATAAAAATTAGTTGCAGTTGCTGATAGATTACAAAACAACCTGGAGTGCTAAGGGTTAATGTTTGAATGTTCGATGTGTGGAGTAATGGCAGCTAATATGGAACAGTTGATTTGAAGAGCTTGGCAAAGAGAGATAAGCATTTTGTGACACCTGCATCGAATCACGAAGGAATTAATAAATATTTACACGCTGGTGAGAATGGAAAAATCTAATGCCTTTAATAGTGAAGAACAAACATGTTCAATGATAGATTATGAAAGAATACAATTGTTTGATCTATCTATATAAACCCTTAGCACTCCGGGTTGTTTTCTAATCTATCAGCAACTGCAACTAATTTTTATAGTATTCCCAGCGAAAATTAGAAACTCGAAAATCGAATAATTTTAGGGTAGTTTCTTTAAGATTCATTAAAATATTTAATATTATAGTTCAAAGGGTTAAGAGATTTCACTATTTAACCCGTCTTTCAACGTACTACGAAACAGTAACACAGCGCATTCAATGACAAATTCGTAATTAATATCCAACTATTAACATGATAGCTATACATGTTCACGCCAGTTATTTTTCAAACTATCACCGTGTTCTATATTACGAGCTGTTCCATATTAGTCGCAGTTACTAGTTTCATTCGTGAAAGGTTTCGGATACTTCAAAGAATCCCCGCGAGCGAAGGGTGAAATCCTTGTCGGGTTTCCGTGGGTGCGCAACGTCTGAACGCGTTTTCGCTAACAGGACGTTGTTCCGCTCAACAAGAGCCTTCTCATTCCCACAATAACGGGATTATTATTTCATATCGACGCAATTAGCGGCGCAGCGTTCCGTTGCATATGCGGAGGCCGCGTAAAAAATTCATTACGCGCGCGATAGGTGTTACGTGGACGCGACCCGGTGCGCGCTTACGCGCGTTGCCGTGCATGTACCCGCACTTCTGGTGGCGGAATGATAGATCAAGCGGCCTGATAACGATCTCGGGCCCCGAGAAAGGGCCCGGAACCCCGGTGCACGCCGCGGCGCGCCGCAACCTTTCTCCCGGCCGCTCCGCGAACGATATATTTCAATGTAACCGTTTGATACGTTATCAATTACCCGCACCTTTCCCCGTCGCGGCGTTACGTCACGCGAATTTGCCAGATTTTTCGAGCGGCTCGTATTTCACCGCGACCGCCTCGGGAATCCCAGGACCTCGGGATTCAACCCTTCGAAGACGAACGCCGGCGTGCCGGCGACGTAAAGCTTTCATATCCAGAATAGAAAGTCGCGGCCGAATAATTGAACTATTCAAGCAATAAACGATTAAACCGTGTAGTTTCCCTTTTTCTAATATTTAAGGATTCGCCACGGGCACTGGATCGGTCAATAATGCCACTGAGATTTATTTCCAAATCGTTCCTTTCGCAACGCGAAATCTAGGTGTGAAGAATTAAAACTACCGTCGATATACACGACACTAAATTTCCACCGTTTCAATCGCTCAATAGTTTACAGCCAGTTCGAACTGCGCAGTTAAGACCTAAATCCTGTACACTTCCATTTCCTTCGGCGAAGGTTCTGCTTTAACCCCTTATCCTGCAACAACGAATGAGACTCGTGATGAATTTCAACATGATTCAACAAATACATATATTACTCGGTTCATTCGAATTCAAAGTAAATATTATTCCTCTGTAATCAACTGTTACACTTAAATGGAAATATAACATATGTTTAGAACTTTTTCCAATAAATTATTAACGACAAAGCAGCCGTACCGATCGGAGTTCAGAAAGAAATCATAGGCGAAGGGGCTAACACATCCTCTCCCGCGAAGGGTTAACTCCGGCCGGCGTAAAAATGGCCGACCGACGCCGGTCGAACGGATAAGAACGCTCGTCGGATTCCGATCGGTGATTCATAGAGAAACTTCTATCTAGGCTTGATCCGCAGCTGCGGCATAGGTTCTCGCGAACTTCGAGCTCGAAGTTCGCGCGCCGTTCTCCTCGAAAAGCCCGAGCGTTCCGCGGAGGACGACGCGACGCGCGGATAGTCCACGCTCTCTCCCCGTAACCGGTGTAGATTTACATATAAAACGGTATTGTTTTTCCTACGGAATAGGGCGCGTCTCCGGTTTCACATTTTACACCGGCGCGGCGTCCAGGTACGTCGCGAGGCCGCAACGGTACCTGATATACACCCGATATTACGTGTACCTTTACGATCTATCAGTTTCGTAATACCGTGCGCCGATGGCCGCGCGAAAGCACGCCACGAGATTTATAGACTTGCGCGAGACCCCGCCGGGATACCCGCGGGTTTTCGAGAATTCGAAAATTCCGCCGAACACTCGCCGGACGCGACACGACCCCGTGTCTCGCGTGTAATGGCTGAACACGGATCTCAATCCGTGAGATTTTTACATAACCGTGGTCCTGTTACGCGTGTAAGCGGGTACTGTAACCGCGCGTGTACAGATGTTGAACAGTTGAACGCGAGCTTCCAGGCTCATCTGAATTTACGGAACAAAGAAACGCCGAGAACTTTTCGCGCATAGATTCTTTTCATGGAAAACCGAATTACCCTAAAGGGGCATTACTTATTGTTAGAGACGTCCTAAATATAGACAAACTCTAGGAATTTTTTGCTAATGACTATTTGAAAATTTCTGACTTCTGGGGTATGTAACTAACTTTCTGCTGTAGATTTAGTTTTGCTAAGCAAATTCGACTCGATTGCGTGAAACATCTGAAGAAGATTCTTGTGGATTTACATGAAACTTCAATTATTACGGAAATGGCAAATATTCCTAGTGCGAAGACCTATTTTTACCTCCAAAAGTTAGCGTAACACATCTGAAAATTAATTAATCAAGTTATCACAGGTTTCTCGATACGTAAATAATTAAATGATTCGCGTCTAGTTGCCGGTGTTCGATATAAAATCTCCGAACCACCGCGTTGACATTCGGTTGCAACGGGTGGACACGCGTGCATTTGATTTCGCGTCCAAAAATCGGGACCTCGAACGCGCAGGAATCGAGCACAGCGATCCCGCGGAGCGCGCGAGTCTAATTTCCCCGGTCGAACAATCGAGCTGTCGCAACGTCTCGCGCGAGTATAGAATTACCCGCTGAAATCGCGCAATTGACGACGGCGAGGGAAAAAAGGCGCGCAGCGGCGGCTCGAGCGTCGATAACGTTAGCGTTCGCTCGCGAGGAGAAAAATCTGCATCGCCGCCTGCGAGTTGCCGGTTTCTCGGTCCCGGCGCTCGTGGAAAAGAGAAAAGGAGACGCGGGAGGCAGGACAATGAGTCAGTCGTTTTTTTCTTCCATCCAGCTGGTAATTTGCTCTTTTTATTAGCCGCGAGCCGATCGGCGGCCGATTACTCGCGAAATGTGACCCGCCGCACGGAATTGTTTCACGCGGCGTCTGGTATTCGATGGTCAGCCCGCGGGGTCCTTGAAAGCTCGCGGGATGTCGCAATCGAAAGCGACTGGATGCCTCCGGTCCGCTCGCGCGCGCCTAATCTGTCGATCGTGTCCGGTAATGGTCTCTCTTTCGCTGCCGATCTCGATCATAACTGGGCCGTGTCTTTCTCCGTCTGTTTCCTGAAGAATTTTAATCGATTACTGCCTAATTAACCTTCCCCGCTTGAGAAACGATTCTTAGTCGCTACTAGACCTGCCGCATGCGAATTCTGAGGTTAGATATCTAATACTAAATTTCATGCGACAGATCGAGACGAAATATTGTAACAGTTGACTTCCCTTTCGGTTAGTCGTTACGGAAATCATCAATATTCCATAGGAAACGTTGTGAGTATTTATTCGCAGTAATACCGATCTGTTGCAATCGATCTGGAGCAGAGGGTTAAAGGTGGAGGATAAGTTTCCAGCGAAGCTACCTTGTCGTCGAGACCTCGCCGACGACGAAGGCATCACCGATTCCGTCCGCTAACCACACGGAGCGGTTGACCAAATCGAACGGAGGAATGCCGAGAAACCGTTTTCGTTGTTACGTAAACGTCGCGCGGGAACTTCCTGGACGAGCGAATTATTTTCGCCCGGATCGATAGGCCGCGCGGCCCCGATGAAGAAAACGACAAAATGTTCCGCGGTGTCTCTCTGTTCGGTTGAGTAACAGCGCCGGCAAAAAGCCTCGAGCCGTTTCCGAGGGAATTCGAGAGAGTCTTCTTTTTCCACCGAAGGATTGCCGGCGCGGCGGCCATCTAATCTCGTCCGTCGTGTGCCTCTCTTAGCCATTCGCCGATTCTTTTCCGTTCGCGGCGCAACTGGGCCAATCGCCGGCGGTTTTCTCTTTCCAGCGAGCTTCCTTCTTCCTCTCCATTGTTCCCGAACCTATCCCGACCGTCGGGGAACGATCATAACCGTTGCGAAACCGAAATTCGTGCCTCGATACCCGTCGGAGTCGACCGTCGAACGCGGCAACGATTAAGATTTTAATTAACAGAAACCAACGGAAAAACCATTTAATCTCGGGAACACGTGTTGCCGTGTGTACCTGTTATCTATAAAAGCCCCGCCTCGATCGCGGACCGTTTAATCTCGTTCCCCGATTGAAAAGTACACAAAAGAACGCGTTCTCGCGTGAGCCGGGCCGGTCGAGCGATAAACCGTAGGAGATGCGGTTTACATTCGTCTAAGCGTTAGCCTGGAATCGGAGGAGTATCCGCGGCTCGAAGAAGACAACTCCGCCTCGTCTGGCCGCTTCAATTTCGTTTCCACCGATGGAACGAGGCAGATCCGCGAGTACCGTAAAACGAAACGACCGGCTCGCGGAGCATCGACAATTCCATTAACGACGAGGCGCGGGGAGCGCTTAGATCCGAGGAGTATTTATTCCGGGAGGAATGTTAATGAACGCGCCGCGCACAATACAGTTCTTTTCTGTTCCTCCCGTCTTTTTCCTCTCCTGCTCTCCACGGCCGGGCAATTATTGTGCCGGCACGCCAGGCATCTTCGGCTAGATTAAGAGCTCGCGCGGCGGAGTCCGGGGCGGACCGCGCGCCGGGAATGTTAATCTTAAAGTAATTCGGGGCGAGCGATTACGCAAAGTACGCGAACGTTGTTCGTCCTCCGTAATTACCGAGTCCCACGTCACCGGTGTCTTATTTTGTGTGGCATGGTAAACAGGTACGAATGGATCAAGCGTGGGCAACCGTTATTGTCTCGACGGATGCGCGTTACGAAGAAATCGACCACGCGTCACCGCGCTCCCACCGGGATCAGCGGAGTCGTTATCGTGCCTTCGGAACGGCCTCTCGAATGGCACTCGCTTAAACGCTTTGACATCGCCTAGGCGTTTCTTTCACGGTGCCCAGGATATCGCCGAGAGTACAATGGAAATGAAATTTCAAGCTGGAACATAGGAAATTTCGTTTTCTCTCTGCTAATACCGTATCCTCCTTGCTCCCTTTCCTCCTGGTAAATACCTTTGTTACCAGCGAACCAACCGGCGAGAGAAAGTGCTTCTAAATTTAGTTTTCTTTCCGTCGAAGAGATCTTCCTCGTTCCTTTTCAGTGAACCGCTGTACCAAAGTATCAATCTTATAAGAAAATGCTTCCTTCATTCGATTATCTCTCTTTAGATCAGCGACATCCTCTTTTCGATTTTCAAGTAAACAGCTTCACTGTCAAAATGTCGACCATGCAACCAATCTCGAAGCTTCCCGATCGTACACGGTTCCAAGGCGGAGCTCGCGGAGCAACGACCAACAAACGGAATCGTTCGGAAGATGCGTCGGATGAAAATTCGGCGTGCAACCGCGAGGGGAAGTCCGCTTTAGGAAGCCGTTGGAAGCGGTAATTCGCGGCGTTTTGTTCCCGGTCATTATACGTTTACACGCGCAATCGAGCACATCCACAGGTCCCGGGGCGACCGGGCGTGAGTGTACGCGAAACCGAGCGCACACGAGCACGGCCGAGCGAGCATTACACGCGGCGTGTCCCGGGTTGCTTCATTCCATTCGCGATATTCCACATTCTTCCCACACGTGTAAGAACACATCGGTAGGTACACGGTGCCTCAGATGCCTGCTGCTGATACGGACTCTCGGCTTGCCGCCACAACCCATGCCGCGCCATTTATGGGCCAAGGGAACATCCGAACCGTTTACGGGACAGGAGAATCCTCGGTTTTTCTGCCGTGGGAAGAGCGGCGTGCCTGTTCCACCTTGCGGCCCGGCGACATCTAATTACGACCCGGCTGGCCAACGGCTGTCGATTAAGCCTTTCGGGAGACAGGAAGGATGTCATCTGGCCTGGAAAAAGACAGAATCAGACATTAGGCGGTTTAGCGTCGTTTAGCGTCAGTTAGCGTCCTTTTGGTTCGGATAATGGCCGTTAAACTGTCGTAGCCTTTCCCCTGTATGTTTGCACACGGTTAAAGATGACTACCTGGAGATGAATGATTACATCGTTTGCTCGGTGTTTTGGACACAACGTTTATAGACGCAGTTTTAGGTTCTTCGGTTAATAGGGATTAGTTATATTTGAGGATTAGATTCCCGAAGCAATTCTATCGGAATTAGTATCCGTCGAATGCTAGACTCCGCTGTGGTAATCAAAAATTTGCGGGGGGCTAAGGGCTGCTGAAGTTTCGAGAAGCATGACTACTCGGGTTCCTTCCGAATCTTTTTTCAGCCGTAAGGGTCATTAACCGTGGATTAAGCTATAAGCAGCAGGTCTTTCATCGAAAATAACGAACCGCCGGTCTGAATCGAAGCGGATCGCAGGTAATTTCAAGCTACGTAAACGTGTAATGGACGTTCCACGGTCGCCGCTGAAGGGTTAAAGACTCGGATTATTAACGACAAGGTGATCGGGGGAGTTTCGCAGCGCGAGTCAACGGAGCGAGCCTAGGAAGCGGTTAACCGCAGAGCCCGGGAAACGAAGGCGGCAGGGCGCAGCATCGTCTGCGATGTTTCTCAATGGGCGCTAAATGTCTGACACACGGAGAGTGAGCCGGGGAACCGCGTTGTGGGAGGTGGAAGACGCGTGAGATACGGTTCAGCGTTCTCATCGCTCCTCTTGAATCGACGTGGGCGCGAGAAAAGGGTTTATTGCCGGGTTTAACGGGCGATCAATGCACGCGCTCGCGAGCGCGCGCGCGTCACTGCGTGAGTGCTTACCTACACGCTCGCAGAGTCGCGCGTGCACGAGCGGTGCGGGGCGTCGCGTAATTAATTCGAGCCGAGGACAGGCAACAATTCACGCGTTGATCGATGCTTTGTTGATTCCCGAGCGCGGAGGGGGTGGGCGATAAATGAGACGGGCTCCGTAGGCATAAAACCGAAGAACCAACGATGGGAAAGCCGATTCGCTTCCGATGAAGAAACATTTGAGGGACGCGAACGAGGAGACCGCGAATGCGGGACATGGGCGTGGACTATAAACTCCTTAATAGCTGCGTGGTGAATGAATGAAAATGAAAAATGAACGCTTAACGCGGAAGCTGTGTTTTAGAGCCTTAAGTAGTAAAGATGTTTTTAGGGCTTCGGAGATTGTAGTCTTTCTATTTATGTGTCCATTTTTATGGCCGCCTGTTCCCTTATCTGTCCGTTCCATCCGTCTATCTATCTATCAATCAATCTGTGTATCTATCGATCTATCTCTTTGCCTATCTACGTATCGATCTATCCGTTTATCTATGTATCCATCTTTCGGAAGTAAACCGTGTCCAATAGGAAAGTCACTCCGCCATCGCTGCAGCTGTCCACGTCGGGGGCCAAACGCGTACAAATTCGAAGTTCGATTCTTGCTCTTTGCTTTCTGACTCCGTCCAGGTATCAAGGCTCCGCACGAAATTTCTCGGGGACAGACGGAAAAGACAACGGAGGAGAGACGCAGGTGTGCCAGTGCGAAAGCGGTGACCCATTATCCCAGCTGCGAGGGCAGTCGGAGAGCCAAGGATCGTCACGGGTTCAGTTAGGAATGCAACGATACGCCTTAACAGGATAAACAGATGTACTCGTAAATACTCGTGTTCCCCCGTCGACGTCGTGCTCTCTCGCGCACGATACTTCCACGCTCCTATCCCCCTCTTGATTATTCTAGCCTTAGGAACGCGGTTTCCTCTCCTCGCGCGAGGAAATCGAAAACATTCGAGAGCCCGAAAATTTCCTTATAGACGCCCAATACGAAGACTCCACTGGAACTTAAATAAAATTTCGAATACCACTACCATGCTCCCACAGGAAAGCAGCGTAAACCTACAAGCGAAGTCCACCGAACACGATATTCTCCAAACATTCTGCCAATTCGCACTCGTACTCGAAACAAAGGATTCTCGGAACAAAGGAAAATCTTCGAGCTGCCCCTCGATCGAATCCCCGTAATCTCTGCCGACGAAAATTTCCCATAAAACACACGAAACGAAAGACCCCCCGGGAGGAGCGAACAGCGCTTGTTGCGATCGCGCGTTTCACGGTGGTCCGAACGGTTAAAAATACACCGCGGATCCCGGTCTCAGGCACCGTTCCCCGGATCGTTCTCCCAGGAAACGCTGGAAGGACGCGGGCGATCGCCGACACCGGTTTCCCCGGGGCGAGCGGTCGCGCAAAAAGCCGCGGGGAAGATCCTCCTCGGCAGCGGGCAGGGTAAAAAAGGCGGGCGACGGCGTGGTTCGCGCCGTTCCACTTTTACTCTGCTCTTGAGAATCCCGGCTCGTCCGCGCGCGGGCTGCGCCGCATTTCCACGGATGCCTGGCATCGGCGTCGGCACCGTACTCGCTCGCTAATCATGCGTACGTGTGTGCACGCTGCTACGCGGCGAGGCGGAGAGGCTCGCTCGGCCGATCGCGCGCGTGTGAGTGCGCGGGGAGCGCAACAGGAGCGGAGCGCCGCTTCATCAGGGTGGGGTTCGCCGCCGGTGGAAGTTTAACTCTTCGGTTTTACTTTCTAACATCTCCCCCCTGGCCCGCCTGTCCCCTTCCTGAACGGTCTCGTCGTGCGACGACGTGTCCTGGTACACCTACTCCTTCGAGGACGAAGTCGAACGCCGATTTTCTGCTTTCGTGCGGCGCGGCTCTCGCGAGCGCGAGCGCGAGTTCTTCTGGCCGTTCCTCTGGCCGCGGGGAAAAGTGAAGGGGAGCAGTTTTTTGCGTTTTCGGCGTCTCGTTTCCAGTGAAATCCTTTGCGAACCTTGTTTTTTCCGAGCCGGCCTCGCCGCCGCACCGAGCCATCGCCGAGCTGCCGGATCTTCAGCATTCTGCCCGGACGATGTCGAAGTACTCGATGATTGCAGCTAAAAACCGAAGTTCCTTCTCTTGTTTACTTAACAATGCGGACCCTTCCTCGGCGGTTCTTCGACGGCTACCCGACGCGCTGGAAGTTCGTAGAATCTTCCGACTCGTTTCAGGCTGAGTCTCATGTACGCTGCTCGAACCGTACGTGTGTACGTTTGTCGATCGTTGATCCGTGAGCGAATTTCCGAGCGCGCTCGCGCGGCTTCACGACCGCGTCAGGACGTCCGCGGACGTGTGTGTGTGTGTGCGAGCGTGTGCGAGTAGACCACGCCAGGGTGGGGTCCTCTCGCATCCGACTTGGCGTTTTCAGTTTCACTTTCTAAGTCGTCGTCCCCCTCCCGCCCCCTGCGCCCGTAACCCCCCACCTGAGGCCACCTTGCGGCAGCGATCTAGGCCCTGGAGTAGTCAGCCACCCCACGCCCTACTATTCGCTCGACGTCGCTCGCGGATGCAAGGATCGAGATCCACTGCTCTACCGATCGGTCGCTCGAGTTTCGATCCTCTCCGAGTGTATGCTCCCGACTTTGCTTTTCGAATCTGTTCATGCTTTTTATGCGGAACATTTCTGTTTACAGACTGAACTCTACATTTTCTGAATCTAGGGTAATATGATTATTTTTATGTGTATCGTGTTGATGTATGGTTAACGATGCTCCCGACTTTGCTTTTCGAACTCGTTGATACTTTTTATGGAGAACATTGCTGTTTACAGATTGAACTCTGAATTTTCTGAATCTAGGGTAATATGATGGGTATTTTTTATATATTCGATGTTCATATATGGTTAACGGGCGATTTAGATGTTAATTCGAGTGAGTATCGAAATAACTCGTTGTTTACGCTCTACGGAAGCGACTCTGATGGAAATAAATGGAATAACTAGCGATCAGTTTCACAATGCTCTCGGATAGTTGCTCTGAGCACGGTATCCGCTCGCAGGAACTATTCTCGAAAGCGACTCGCGCTAGTTTACTCGAATGGACATCTATGCAGCTATACACGCTTCATTTATTCTGTTGCCTCGCGGGTTCGCAGCGTTCATCGACGTTCATCAGATCGTACGAATGAATTTATGAATCGCGCGGCTCGACTCTGTTTTCGCTCTTTCGAATGAACACCGCGGTGATTAGCTTCATTCAATCGAGGCTGCTAACTAACGTCGATGAATCGCGCTGAATGAAGAACTGGAATAATGGAAAGCGGTGTAATAGGTTTTGCAACCAGTTACAAGAGACCGTGGGCATTTCATTTCGCTCTTCGCGGACGAGGATTTTCGAAAGTGCTCGATGCACTTTTCGCGGGATGTCAGCTCTTCGGGTTTAAAAAATGGAAGACTGTTCACTGGTCTTGTATTGTTTATATATTTACGTAATCTCATCTGTCGACTGCAATTTTCGGTTGTAAATCTGTAAATATAACATCGCCAGTACGACATTCGTCTTCAAGGGGTGAACAGTGAACTTTCCATTTAGGCGACGTTGGTGAGGATCGACAGAATCATATTCGAGAGTATCAATATTCCATAAATCATACGACGTTAGAATTTATGAAATATTAATAAAATATTTCAATAGAATTTATAAAATATTAACAACATACAACAAATTTATAAAATGCTATAATTGACAAAGTAGACAAACATAATGTATATTATTGATGTCTAACGAACATACAGCACACATTAAACAGAATTTAACCCTTTGCCCTCGGAAGTTTCTCACTAGAAATATTCAACATTTTCCGACGAGATATAAACGACACTGTTTGAAACTAACCTAACGATAATTCACAGATAAATCAAGCAAAGCTGTTTTACTTAAATATTTCACATAGCAATACAAAGTTTAATTTAAAGTACTAAACATTCAACTTTATAATTTTACTGTATCAAATCAAACTGAGAATCAAAGGCTTAACATTTAACCACTTGCGCTGGAAATGAATCCAGAGATTTGACAAAGTCTCGCGCGATGATTTTTGTTTTCCTATTTTACGCAGATGTGGACATTAATTTCGTTTGTTAATCATTTTCTACAGAGTGATACATTTCAAAACAATCTAATACGCGTGCAACAAGATTATCAATGTGTAAAAGACATCGTTGACCATTTTGAAACAGAAACTTCTCGACGTGCGTGGCCCCTCTTTCCAACGCACGAGGTTAAGAACATATAATGCACGTTCAACGTGTCAAACATTGGATTTCAGTGGTCCTCGAGCAGCAGCAGCGAGTACATCGAATAAAGAGATTCATCAAACAGGGCCGAAAGCGTGGATCGCGGTCCGTTCCATATTCGCGACGGTCGTTGCACCGGGGACACGGTGCAATTTCACGAGGAAACAGGGACGCCGGGCACGTGGGTGCGGGGCGGAGGGCAATCGTTAACCAGAAGCACTCGAGCGAACGTCTGGAGGATTCAAATTATTATCCACGGCGTGTAGCGCGGAGAGCGGTCGTTTTCGCGGAGAGATTTATCCTCGAATCCGTCGTCGGATTTAATTGGACGGGGCGGTCGGGGCGAGGGTGTCGGTGCTCCTCCTCCCTGTCTTCGGCTTTCTTCCTCTCGTTTCTCTCGAGGAGGCGACAATTGAAACTGGGTCCTGCCTACACGGGCAGGATTTATTTGGCGGGTGGATCGCGACTTTCGGCGCTGCGAGACTAACGGGGCTCACGGGCTGCGAGAAAGTAATCGCGTGCCACGATAAATTAACGTTCGGCCGGGGCCCCGGACGGGATTAACACGTTCACTGTCACGTGGATTTTCAGCGTTTTCGATAATATTACTTGACCATTACTTACCTTTCGTAATAAAGATAAATGCCAGGAGCGATTATTAATTCCCCTTTTCTTTTCGGATCGATACGTGTAATGGACCTATTTGGCTGATTTATAAAATGGGACCCGACGTTCGTCGATCTTTCAGAATGAATGGAAGCTGGATTATTTAGTAGCTCAGGAGGCTTTGTTATATCCAGTTGTTTAACACGTTGACGGTCATCTGTGACTGGAGCTTCTAAATTTCTTGGAAACAATGACAATAAGAAAATTAATATTGAACCGAAATATCCAGTGACACAAGAAGCTAGATAATAGTGTAATAATTATTCCTAATACTATTTTCTTTTATTACAAATATAATGAATAAATCTTACTATGGTAAAACACTCGAAATTCTCGTGGCAGTCAACGTGTTAATATAGACTTCGTTGATGAGTAATTTTGTTAAGTCTGTATGGTTAATTGATAACGACTTGGTACCACGGTTAGTGGCAACGTTATCTAGTTACTTATGTCAGTGGATATTTTCATTCGACATCGATCTTCTTATCACGATCGGAAGCTCCAGTCGACCACCACGTTGGCCAACGCGTTAATCGGATCGCGCCGACTTAAATCCCTATTCATCCACGCTAGTCGTTTAGATAATGTCTGCGGGCAGTTCGGGGAACGACTTCCTCGCGAGGAGGAAACGCCGAAACGAGCCGTTACAGAGGCGAGTAATTTTACGTAATCCCCCGCAATCTCGGGGCGAACTTTCGTGAAATCTGATCCACCGCCGTCCCGACGGAAATGAAAAAGAACTCTCCTGGACGAGAGGTCGAGTTTCGAGAAGCTATTAGGCGGAACGAGCAGCGACGGCCGATTTAAGGCCGGTCGCCGAAAACTCGGGGCGGAAGATTGCAGAGGAATCAACGGTTCTCACGGCTCCGGATAGATTTTGAGCCTCTCCCGGTGGTTGCCTTCGAGAAAGATGAATCTGCTCCGATGCTGCGCCTCTTAAGGCCTCTGGGCATTGTGATAAATTGGCTGAAGATGAAATGATACCGACGCGTTTCGAAACATCTCTTCGCAGTGTTAGTTTCAATAATGGCATCCATGGTTACTGGGAAAAATTAAAGTCACACACGTTGAAGCGTGCGTCGTGAAATTTAGTCATCAATGCATGCACGAAGGATATGCATAACAATTTGTAGAGGTTAGTTTCTATAATGGCGTCTATGGTTACTGGGAAAAATTATAAACATACACGTTGAAACGTGTGTCGTGAAGTTTAGTCATCGATGCATGCATGAGGGATAAGTATAATTTATAGAGGTTAGTTTCAATAATGGCATCTATGGTCACTGGGAAAAATTATAAACATACACGTTGAAACGTGTGTCGTGAAATTTAGTCATCGATGTACGCAAGAGGGACGTGTATAATAATTTATAGAGGTTAGTTTCTATAATGGCATCTATGGTTACTGGGAAAAATTAAAATCATACACGTTGAAACGTGTCGTGAAATTTAGTCATCGATGAATGTATGAGGGACATGTATAATGATTTATGGAGGTTTTTAGATTCTCCAGTCGGGTCGGTCTCGAGAGAACCGAATTTTGCTCGGCGCCAGCGAAATTCTGGTAGCGACGACGCGTGACAAGTTGGTCAATTATCGGAGCGTTTACCAACGGAGATTCCGTTGTCCTTTTTCCACCGAGGCCACCGTGGCGAATTTCTAAAACGTCGTCGCCTCCTCTTGCGATTCCTTGAAACGCTCGATCGGGTACGAGGAGAGGTGAAACCGTGCGTTTTTTTTCTCCTCCCGACGTCTCTTCTCGCCCGGCGACGACCGAGTCCATTATGGCTTTCGAAGGAAATGATTAGTCAAAGCGTGGAACGGCGGGACGAGGAAGCGAACGATCGCGGAACGCTTTTGTTGCTCCTATTGTGCATTCCCGGCTCGTTCTCTGGCCGCAGTAACGAGTAAACGTCACGAAGATCCTGAGGAATCGAGCTGCGTTTCTAGAAACGACGATGGGGAACAGAACTGTTCGACGTAGAGGGAGAATTGTTTTTCTGTTAACCCTTTGCACTCGAGTGGCAATCTATACTCGTCTGGTTCGACAGATCAAAATTATAAAGTTCGATATTTAACATCAGAATTCACATAATTATACGCAGCCTTAAAATAGAATAGTTATTTGTATCGTAAAAAGTACCATAAACATTTCAGAAAATGACGAATATATCTAGCAACGAATGCAGACTGCAAAGAATCTTTAATTTTATTTCAAAACAGCAAAAATTCAATAGTAATTCCTACGAAAAGCAACGCTGCAATTCACGAATTAACCCCTCTACTACTAACACCCATAGACGCCCGTAAACTGTTATTGACAATCAATATCTTTCCTTTCGTTATTCAGCGCATCTTAAAGTGGCATTATTTATCCTCAAATACGGTTCTTCTTTTCACAAAACGCAGTTTCCAACCGAATTCATTCACTTGCCCAATTCAAAACGAAGGAGGTTGTAGTTATAATCTTTTCAAGCTCGCCTAAGTGTTAATCAACATAGATAACATAGACGATCGACTTCAACTGAATGTTCCAATTTCAACACACTTCCTCCTTCCCTCTGATCCACGACAGAACTCTTCCAGGGCGTTAGTCCACGATTCGCGACGCGAAACTCCGACTAGTATGAACATTGAACTCGAATCGCATCCCCGCTAATTACCCGGGAACGCTCTCCGTGGACAACGTCGGCCATGAGGCGGTGCGCTGTCACGTGCGGGGCCCGAAGACACGGAAGGAACGCGAAACGAAACGAGGCAGCCCGTTAAGGTTGATTAGGGCGTATAAGGTCGGCCGACCTTAAAGGCGATTCGGTGGCGGGGCGAGTCGCTACGCCGCGCCGGGGAGTCCTCGCCGTGACGCACAATGCCGAGCGTGTACGAGCGGGCGGGCGGGCTGGCTGGCTCGCGCGGGCCCGACACCTGGCCGCGGATGATGCATAGCGCCGTACCGGGCATTTCCTGCGTTGGTATTTAGCGTATCATTTACATCCCCGGTCTACGTACGCGGCGTATATCTCCGCTCATTATCTGCCTACGTGCCGGCTGACGCCTGGCTGCGTCGCGCACCGCTCCGTTTTCTGCCCATCTGGCCGGGCCGCCGGTAATGCGCTCGACTTCCATCTACGGACATTCCCGCGGCGCGTATGTAAATGCAACCTCTGCTGCCTCTCGCGTGGCTCTCCTCATCTTCGCGCGGGTTTTCCTTGGGCCGATTTCTCGGTGTTTCTGGGTGGACCCGGTGAAATCGGAGCGACGCCGTCGCCAGGGCCGAGAGCGTTTCGTCTCCCGGCGGATGTCAGAGGTATTAGGAGTAATTGTCGGAGCAATGATTTGGCATTAGGAGTGTCGGGTTACGTTATTATCTGGTCGGTTATGTTCAGTGGACGTGGAGTTGTGACACCGAATCGGTAATAGTTACGTGTAGCGCTATTTATGTTTGGCATAAGACGGATAAGAAGGTTGTAATAGTGGTTACTTATGTTGGTGGATATTTTTATGCGAGGTGAACCTTTTTCGCGTGATTCGAGCAATTCGAAAGCACTGACCATTGCTGTCGTGTTCGGATTGCGTGGCGATTCGACCGTATCTGGAGCGCCGCCGATCGATCCTTGTTCCGAAGGATGAAGTAGAAACACGGATGCCACTCGATCGAGTGCTCCGTTGGACCTTGATTCTGTTCGGGTGTTTTGGATAGGTTATGAAAGGTGGAGTAGATAGCACATGGTAGATAACACATCGCGGAAGTCAGGTATTCATTTATCGGGATCGGTTCTCCGGTCGACCCCGACGAGCGTAACTGAACAGTAGGCGCTGTGGGCCGGCACCCTGACCTTTGCAACGACAACGACGTCAAAATTGAAGGCCTCCGCAGCTGCGGGAGTCGGCGGAATGCGAATCACGCGAACGAGTGCCAGGGGGATCAAGGCTGAACTCGTGTTTCCGATACGCCGAGCGTAAATCTTTCCACTCGGAAGCTTTTCCATCCCGGCGTGGCCGGCGGAATAATCGAACAACGGTTCAGCGGGAACGGGAAGCTCGCGTTGTCCATAAATCCAATGAAATTTTCCGTGAAACGACTTGAATTTATAGAAGCGATCGGTCTCGGATAGCGTCGACCGTTGGAAGCTGCAACGATCCTGAAATTGATAGACTCCGCTCGCTAGCGATGGGATAGTAGCACGGAACATTAATCGGATGGAACGCGTCAAAGCGGACGACCGGCTGATTAACACGGTTAACCTGAGCGCTCGCGCGGGGGAACGCCGGCTGGAAGTAGCCGCAGAGGTCGACACGCTTAGAAAATCACGAAGCACCGAGGCGGCCGTGCCGCTATGAGCGATTAATTGCGCGGGTAGCTCGGTATGGAGATCATCGATCGGGACCGGAACCCCCGTGCCGCGGTTTCGAGGTCTCAGAATGGGGACAAATCGATCGTTTTCCTGCCGCGTGAATATTTATTAACCGGCCTAAACGGCGATAATCATTCAGAGCGAGCCGCGGCGCGGGAGTAGCGACCTGTTAACGGTTTCAAAATAAATTCCATCGATCTCGCGATCTCGTACAGTCGGCACCAAGATACATCGTAGCGTTTCACAGTCTCCCGCGGACAGTCAACCACGTAGTGACCATCCGATCGCGACTATGGTTCCTCGTGCAAATAGAACTATACGTGCTCTAACCTCCTCTGCAACGTCGCCTCTTTCCATGCATCGAATTAGAGCCGATCCGAGCGACGGTTCGATTGGATTCTCTCCCTCGTAAAACCTCCCTCGCGCGACGTAATTTCGATGCAAATCCCGGATCGCATGAAATGTCACGCGGCCGGGCACCCCGGACGCGGATCGGAGACCGCCGGCAAATTAGCGAAACCCGACCGGGTGTTCGGATACTTTCGGTTTACGAGCTGGGAGCTGGGTATTGGAATCGCGAGCGATTCCGCCGCTTTCTAGGCCGGTGTTCCGTGGCGGCGGGACGAGCCGCGGCTCGCGGGGAGCCGGGGGGACGATTAGACGCCGCCGATTCCAGGGATTCCTTCGCGAGGCTGGTTCAGCGGCGATGCTAGGCGGTTCGCGGCTTTCACCTATTTCTCATAAAATTCGAAACGCGCGCGTCCCGGCAGCGGCGCTGCCGCGCGCAGGTCCTTTCGTCGATCGTTGACAGAACGGGATACCGTTTGAACGCGGCCGCTTTCTAGCTGGTAGTCGCGGCGTGGCCAGTTTTAATGAGAATAATCTCGGCTGATGGATAGGTCGATTACCGGTGCCACGCGGCAGATGCTCGGCGCAGCTGTCCGCTCCGCGGGGCGAGGATTCCTCGGCTCCCCGGCCCTCGATCTAATCGCGGAAAGTGGAAACCGCGAGCCGAGGCGCGCTCGTTCGCGTTTCAGGACGTATCTGGGCTCGGTTGCGTCGATTAATCCTAGCGTCGCGGCTTTCACCTGTTTCCATGTGACGCGAAACACGTGCCGCGGAGCAGCGCGGCTCGCCGACCGATTCATAATCGAGGCGAGGCCGAAATCGAGCCGGGATCGTTAAGCGATCGATCGACTTTCTATTTTCCGCCGCCACCGGCCTGGAAGCTCTATTACCTCTAGTCAGGCATAATGATAATAATAATCCAATCCTGGACGGCGAACCCTGGCCGGCTCACGAGCAGGACTTTCGAGGAAGACTTTCCAAGCCGTCGATAATGGATTCGTAGATCGCGGCCGACGCGGCGCGGTGACACCCGACGCGTATCGTCGCCATCTAGAGACGGGTGGCTCTCTCGTTAAAACGTTTCCGGAGCACGCGATTCCCGATGGCCATCGGGTTGCCCAACGATCCACCGTGACTACGGCGATCGACTCTCCGCTCCCTTTTCCCTCGATCCGATCGACAGCCGCGCGAACAGATACGTAACCCCTTTGTCACGACGCCATTACCGGCGATCGGGAGCACGATCATTGGGGGACGGTCTTCGATCTTTTTAACCCTTCGCGCGAACCTTTCGATTCTTCTGGGCTGGATATGAATCCTTCAATCTTCGGAATCTGAAGTTTCACAGTTTACGAATCTGAATCTCTCAGAATTTGAATTCGAAACTTCTGAAACTCCCAAATTTTCGACTTCCGAAGCTTCTGACATCTAGACTGTTGAAACTCTTAAATATACATTTCCGAAGCTTGCAATCCTAACCATCTAAAACTCGTAATCCCGAACGTCTAAAACTCGCGAACCCAAACTTGTCGAATTTCCAACTGTAAACAACCGAAACACCGGTGATTCAATCGCAAAGGGTTAAATTCCACAGTCCCGTAACACCGAGTCGCCCTCGTTCCGTTCTCCATCGCCTCCGTCTCTATCCACGCATCGATTCTGCGTATCATACGTTCACCGCGTATCGAACGACGCGGCGGACGTGATTTTTCCCGGCGATTTACGCCGATTTTATCCCGCGAGCGTCGTCATGCGCTCGGTAAAAAAATCATTTAATTGCTTCCTTCGTTGAATGCATAATTAACGATCGATTAAACCAGGGAATTTTTGCGGGAGATCGGGTCGTTCGCGACGACTCGGAAGGGGACGGATCTCGCCTCGCGGGAATCGACATCGAAAAACGGTCTACGACGACAACGACGACGACGACGACGACGACGACGACGACGATGAACGGGGAGGGAAAATGATCTCCAGCCGGCGCGCGTGTGAGAACGGCCCCGCGCGGTCGCTCAGCGCAGCGGCCGGCAGCAAACCTGTTAACGGCGATAACGGGACGGCTGATTGAAACGCTACGACGATCCGCGGATCGCCGGCGGATCGGCCAATTAGTTTATCAAATGCCGGGAATAGCAGAGCAGAGTTTATCGCGCGGCGATCTGCTTCTCAGTCAGTAACTCGTTAAGTTGCCATAAACCCCGGCCGGGGACGATAAGCCGGGACGGTTCGCTCTCTATAATTCTCGCCAGGCTATCGACCACGTTCGCCCGTTTTCGCACAATATCGCGGCGCACCGTTGATTTTTCTTCTTCTTTACGGCAACAAGGCGCGCACCGTGCTCGCCGTGACACTAATGCGTTCTAATCCGGACACCGTACGGCCGGACAGTTCCTCGTATTTACTGTTCCGCGATGATCCTGTGTGGTCTACCGTGATCTTGGGCGCCGCTGATTCTCACCGTGACATTTCGGCGTAATGTACATTGCGATAGTTGAGTTACCATAAGTATTTCATAGATTGCGAAGTCTCTGTATATATGTTACACTTTAGATTGGTATATCTTCGCGGATTTCCAATTTTTATTTCTCTACGTCTAGTCTTTGACCGTTCGAGTCCCAAGCGGCGCGATGGCGATTCTCTGTTACACTGAAAGCGTCAGTCTGTCGGTTCGTAGAACCAGATGAAGAATATTTATTAT
Organism: Nomia melanderi; assembly: GCF_051020985.1. NCBI lineage: Eukaryota > Metazoa > Arthropoda > Insecta > Hymenoptera > Halictidae > Nomia > Nomia melanderi. The sequence goes on from NC_135009.1 coordinate 12,674,104, forward strand.
CCTTTCCTTTCTAATTATTAATTTCTATTTTTCTTATTACCTACCTAAGACTGGAAAAATGCAACGATCGCAGTATTTAAAACCGGTTTGTGTAAAAATAGAATAGCGTCATTCGGCTTCTAAATTGAAACGAAAAAAGCGCGATCGCGACGTTTGCCGTCTTTCGGGTTTCTGTAAAAACTCGTGCGACTAAAACGGTTAATATCGTCACGCTATGATTAACGTATACATCCCACGATTCTATTACTTTGTATCGTGAAGCAGCGCCCCATCAATCACTGGTAATTAAACATATAAATCAAATAACCCGGTTTCAAAGGTGAGATCGGCTCCGCGAGGAATTTCATAAACGGGCGGCGTTTCGGCTACACGTCTCGCGAGCGAAAAAAATCTATTAATATTTTCCGTTTCGACATGCGCGCTCGTAAAATTTTAATCGATTCCTTTGTGCCGCGGAGAACGCCACCTTTTACCGTCCGCCGAATGGAAATCAAAATACGCGCTCGCATACACACGCGAGAAGCAATCTCACCGGTTGAGGGTTAAGCCGGCGATAATCTAGTTCGAGGCGTGTGTACACCGGGGCTCCGTAAAATTACAGTAATGGATTCAATAAGAGCATTAAATACCCGGGAGGAACGTTTCAAAAGTTAATGCCCATTTGTCAGGGTCCGTAACTCGTGTTATCGTTTAATGCTTTCTTTCCGCGGCTCCCCGCCGGCCCGCGTGCGGGGCCGCCGGACCCGTTAGAAGCACACGGCGGCGCGATAATAAACTTCTTGTCTCGATTGCTGAAACGCGCGCCCGATAACGATCTCCCGCAACGAAAGAAAATACCACGGCCGCGCTGAAAAATCCGCGAAACGTTAACCTCCTCCTCCCCTCCCCGCGCGGCGGTTCGGGAACCGAGCGATCCGATTAGTTAATAACCGTCTTTTCTCTTCGGTTTCAATGAAATACAGAATCCGCGGCCCATGAATCAGCCGGCCAGTTTAATCGAGGCTCTCCCCGCCGTTATGCGAACGTTCCGCGGGCGTCAAAGTGTGTACGCGCCGGCCTGATCCGCCGCGGGATTATCGATCGGATCTGAATCATAATCGAGATACGCGTTCGCGGACGACGATAAGCTTCGTTAAGTTCCCGGCACGCAACGGGGAGGAAGAAGGCCACGGATTTCCACGCGGCCGAGGATTACGCGGCGCGAAGTTTGTTGCGATTCCCACACTAAAGTGTGAAGAAATTCGAGTCCGGTATTCGTAATATCGCGTTATCTGCTAATGGGGAGGGTTTCTTGTTTCTCCGGGCAACGCGTTCCTTCTCACTGCTCTCCTCCGTTTATCCTTTTGCTCCTGTTGCCTTTGTGTTTGATTTATAGAGCGTAGAGGATCGTTGCTATCGACTGATTATTCATCGCTTCGAACGTCTTCTACAAGATTTCATTCGAAAGTTGAACTAACTTAATTTTAATTAACTGGGGATCTATTAATTTCTTATTCGCCATTTATCATCGAATGTTCCACCGTTGAAAGCTGTTACCTCGTCTCTGCGTACCATCGATGGAATCGACTTTGTTGCTTCGATCGAGGCAGAATCGGTATCAGTGCCTCTAAAGATCATTCATCGGTAATAGTCAAAGCGATAGACAACTATATAAAAGCATGTTTCTAACAAAGGTACTCAGACATTTGAAACCTCTATTGAAAATCCTTCTCAAGCTCTTAAACCAGGTTAAGCGGAATCTACTTGTAAGTCGTATATCTCCGCGCCAACCGAACAAGAAGTCCCTCTAAATAACTGTACCGTTACTGAAATCAGAAGACACGCCCCAATTTGGCGGACTGAAATTGTATTTATCCTCCTGCGCCACGCGCGCCGTGACATCAGCGAGGCAAGATCCTTTTACGAGTCGGTGGTGGCGCGAACCGGCGCGATGGCGCAAATCGGCCACCCTACCATTCGTCTTATCGACACGAGCGCACACGGAAACGTGGCGCAACGAAATAACGAGTTCTAATTGCGAAAGCAGATCTGCAGGCCGGCCGGGCGGCGAGAAAAAAAAGCCGAAGGTGCACCCGGCACCTGATTCATTTGAGTAGATAACGATCTATGACGCAGATACGCGCGGAGCGGGTCTCCTTTAAAAATCGTCCTTCCACGCCTCGATCTTTCGCCCTTTCCACGCGCCGCGCTCGTTTCGCGCGGCGGGATCACTTTTTATCGGGCCGTTAAGAAATTTCAAGAGAGCCATTGCATTGAAACGGCCGGCAACGCGTCCGCGGGGCGGCCGGCTGGAAAAATACCCGTGCCACATTAATTTGTACCGTAAACGCGCGCGAAAGTGTCACCGGAATTCGCGGCAAGAAAGGTGTATCTATCGAGCGTAACTTTGATTAATGTCGAACCTCGGCGACCGGATCAATCGGCGTGCATGCGCGCTCCGCGGCGATACCGATCGCGCGAGCGCCGGTTACACGGGACGCCGTCGGCCGGCCATCGCGCCGCGGATCCATCGGATAATTCGTTGCAGAAACGAACGCTCGATTCGGCGGATAATAAACGATCGGACGTATCCGTTCTGCCATTGAATTATCGGCCGAATAAATTATTACCGAAAGTAATCGTTGCGCGGCGCGCGGCGAAACCGGTTTTTCGTTTTGTCCGACCCGCGCTCGCGCCGCCGCTTTCGTTTCAAGGTTCGGCTCGCGTTTGCGCCGAGTACCCACTCCGAACACCCGGATACCGTCCAATTACCGCGGATCCGCGGATCATCGCCGGCATTATCCACGGATCATAGATCGGCCGCCGATTACCGATTCGATGAAACCGAAATTCCAAGGGCCGCCGTGCCGAACTGCCTGCCCGCCGCGGCGATCTGCTTTTTATCGTTCGGCCGAGTCGATGCCGAAACGGATACGCGGAGGGAAGCCGAGCAGCAACGAACCACGGCCGAAGTAATCTATAGACGATCTACGGCCGATCTACGGACCGTCGACGAGCACGAGCTTTTCCATCGGGATTTCGATTTCGCTCGCAGATTGCCGGAACAGTCGGCTGTTCGATCGAACGCGAGATCGACGCCGAATCGATGAAGGCCCGGATTTTATTTCGGTTTCGCGAATCAGGGAATTTCACGGTGGTTTCTTTCCGCTGGCCCCCTTTCTTTTCACGGGTTAAGAGGCTCGGCGGCGGGCCGCGTCGAGCGAGCTTCTCTTACTACAATTACGGCCCATCCGCTAATTCCGCTGGCAGAGGTCATTTGCAACATGTTGATTCGATCGGCGCTCTCTTTCTCCCGGCTCGCCTTGTATTACGCGGGAAATGGGTAAAGGTTGGTGCACACTTTGCTGCACTGCACACGAACGTAGAGGTACCGTCTTGTAGACTTACCTGCACCAGCATTGCCACTTATCCGAACTGTCTCTAATCAAATGCGTTCACGTTCGAAGCAAAGTTTGAACCATCTATAAGCCGACGCGTAGACGTTGCTTCGATATTGTGCGACCTCTGACTTCCTTACGTTCCTCCACCTTATTTTCATAGAACCAAGATCTATAAAATACGGAATCATCGGTATCAAATCATTCCTAGAGGTCTTCTATAATTCGTGAGAGTTTCAATCTAAAAGAAACGACTACACTCTCGCGAAAAATCAGCGATCCGCGATGCTTTAAGTGTGCGCCAGGCTTAATCCGATTAAACGCAGGCGCGGGGAGCGTCGAGGGGCGAAGGATCGGTCCCAGGTACTCACGCTTCCTCTCGCGAGGGCCCGCCGCGGCGGGCAACGATCCTCCCCCCGCGAAAACGGGGCCTTTCTTCCGCGGCCGTAATTTTTCTGGTTAATCGGGCCCGCGGCCCGCCGATTCCGCCGAGTAATTTCACCGTTTACGTCTGCTTAATTTAACCGAAGGGGCGTGCACCTGGGGAACCCGGGACCGCCGACGGCGTATTTTCATTTAATCGGATTCGGTTGCGCGATCCGGCGCGCAATCGGCCCGGCCGATTGTCAGCGGGACGAGCCGATGCACATCTCGGAATCGGGCGAAACCGCTCGACGACGATCCACCTGAAGCGTAATTACGGCTTGACCGTCGTAACCGGTGATTCGTCAAAAGTGCATTCTTCGATCCCTTTCGCCACGGTATTTTTCTCCACGTGGGAATCTCCGGGGCTGGGACCCATCTGTTTTGCCATTTCTCGTGGCTTTCACGTTTCAATTAACCAGTCGGCTCGGGACTTAATGCGCGGCCGTGTATGTTTATTCAATTTCGTTTATTTCGTGCGTCGATGTTAGGGAAGCTCGGCGGAATGCGATGAGAATCGATGTAAAAATGTGGCAACCGAAGGAACGAGGAACACGAGTAATGAAGATAACGCGGATGATGTACAGATAATTTATTACGACACGTATCGAGTAACGAGACATGTCGAGGGGAATTTCTGTAATATTCAGGTTGAAAATTGTCATCTCGTCAGAGACGATTCGAGGCGAGTCGTCGCTGCATCGAGGGAACAGAGCACAAAGCTAACGAAATTCCATCCCTACCGCTTCGTTCGCAATTCCTCGGCGCGACGTTTCTCTTAGGATCCGGTTGGGAAGCCTCTGCCGGAGGGGTTCGCGGAGGGGAGGGAAGAAGAAGAGCAGGAAGAGGAAAGGCTCCGCTACCGGTTCTCCGCGAAGGGCTTAAGAGTAAATACTCCTCGAGAGGCAACAACACGTCCTCCCGTTATCGGTGAAATCGCCGGCGCGCGGAAACGCGTTCACCGGCGCCGCTCATAGAATCACAAGCAGGACCCTTTCGCGAGCAGGTCGCAGGGAAATCCGGTAACGAAATAACGAGTTCTGTTTGCGAAACCGACCGCCGAAGGAACGAACCGCGAGAAGGCGGCGAAGGAAAATGAACGAAAGCCTGAGGAGGCGAGGCGATCGTCGGGAAAGGGATAGAGGTGAAACGTGGACGCGAAAGAATTCCGACGAGCGATCGCCGCTGAGGAAACATCCCGACCGAAACCGCCGGCATAAGCGGATCAGCGGGATTTATGGTTATACCGATCGACAAATTGTCGCCGGACCGGTTGACTCCATCGATTATCCGCGCGGACTATTGGGACCGGCGAACGAAGAGGGAGCCTACAGAAATGGTAAACGAAACGATCCTGTTTCGCCCGGCCAGCTCCCCCGTATCTCGCGGATCGCCGAGTGCCACGGCACTTTTTCCCAGCAACAGGATGCTGATCGACGGCAACGGTCACGTTGCAACTATCACGGCTGCAGAGCGATCCCTGGACGCGTTCCACGACGCCTGACGTCGTCGACTGGACGTCGCGAGGTGAACAGTTCCGTTTGCGAAACGAGCGACTCGCCTCGACGCGCACGCTTCAGCGACGCAGCGAGATAGAGAAAGAGAAACTCGGCGGCGAGTGCGGAGGAAAAAAGCGGCGGGGCGAAAAAGGAGAAAAAATCCTCCGGGAAAAATGGAGGAAAGCTGATTCATGCAGGTGCAAGCACCTAACCGGCGCGGACCGCCGCCACCTTGAAAACGTTTGCGAGCCAGGCAGCGCGGCGGTGAGACGGCTCGCTGCAGGGAAAGGCGAGGGCGCGGATTAATTGATAATTTCTTAACGGGCCGCACACCCGACGGGATTCGACCCGTTCCGCGCTAATTTTACGACCGCTCTCGCACACGTGGAACACGAAAAACCACCGTTTACGTAATTCGCCGTGGTGCAGCGTTGCCCGCCGCCGCTTGCTTTAACTTTCCTGTCCGCTGCAAAAAGGCCCGCGCTCATTAACCAACGAGGAATCGTCTTTCGTCGACCACACGCCGGTCGCCGATCGAAAAAACTTGCACGATTCGAGGCTGGCCGAGTAATTAGTTATCGGTCGCGGTTCTTTCTACCGATCGCGTCTCCGCGCTGCTGCTGGTTGCTCGAATAAACACTGAGAACCGATTCGATGATTTATCTTCGACGATTGTATAGGATTCTGGGGTGCGGTAGGTTGAAATGGAGTGGAGGGGAACCGAAGAACAGCAACGGGTGATCGGAGAAGGATGTTCGACGCGTCGAGAATGATTGACACGTTGACGAGAGTTTCGAGCGTTTTGTATCGTGATATTCCTTCGTGACAAAGACAAATGGTATTAGAAGTAATTATTCATAATTTGTTATCATAGTACTCATGTCATCCAGCTACTTATGTTACCAGATATTCTTATTCGACATCAATTTTCTTGCTCTAACTGTTATCGAGCAATTTGGAAGCTCCGGTGATCGGTGACCATTGTGGCAGTCAACGCATGATTTCGAGCTGGCTATCGACGAGTGCAATTCGAACCACAATCTAGAGTCAAGATATGGAACTGCCAGTTCCATTTACCATCTTCAGCAGCTAAATGATTCAATACACAAGGTTCAAACGACAAAACGTCAACGTTACCTCGAGCAAGTTCCATTCTCCGAAGAACTCGTATTTATCGAATCAACCGAAATACCGATTACCTAACACTTCCGCACGAAATCTTCCGCCGCTCCCTCCCTTCCCCAGACACCCAGGGCATCGAAAAGCCCATTCCCAGCGCGAGGCGTATTTCCCACGAAGCAGTGGCAAGAAATTTCCAATTTCCCGAGAGCGCGATTCCATCTGCTGATTACCGGACAGTGGACGAATAAAACCGCGCTCGCGCGCGCCCGCCGTTTCCCACAGATTTAATAATCCCCGTTCCAGTGTAGCCGCATTAATCGCGCCGCGACGGTTTACATAATTAGCGACCGGCGCGGTGTTCCTGGAAAGCGGCGTACACGGACTCGCGCAGGCGACGCACGCACGGGCGCAAAAGTCTTGGACAGCGCGACAACTTCCTCTGCGCGTCCTCCGGGAGGAGCAATGAGTTCGCGCGGGCAATAAGTGATCGATAGGTGCGCCGGGGAACGCGATGCCCGGAGATAAGCTCGCGGGGAACGTATCGCGGAACCGTATCGAATATTCGCATTAATTAGGTGCGGACAGTCCGAGGCGGCGCGGCAGGACGACTCCGCCGGTGTAATTGCCGGGAGGTAATAAAACGGGTGGAAACTGGTTGAGAAATTCAATAAGGCCTGGCCTCGGAAAGGGACAAGGAAACGAACGACGGATCGCTCCGGCCGCGGAGCGTCGTTATCGGCGATCGTTAGCTGGTCCGCTACAAATTATCTCGATTAAATGTAATTATCGCGTCGCGTCCAGCCGAACGCGGCCTCCGCGATTTATAGTCCCGATCTCCCGCTCGCGGACGACCTCTCGCCTCTTCAATCGTTTCCCAGGAGATTTTCGCCGGCCGTCGAACGCATCAGCGGTGCTTGTCCGGCGGCCAGAGCCGTTTCCGCGTGAACGTGCCCGCCGCTGGAGCAGCCGGAATTGCGAAACCGCCGCGCCGGGACGCACATCTATTAATACCGGCTTATCTTTGCTGGTGTGGGTGTTATCAGGGCAGGGCGTGTCGCCAAGAAAGCAGCCAGCAAACCGGCAGCCGGCAACGTGACTGTGTCTGCCGCCGCAGCCTAGGATCCGCTTCTCTCCGTCTCTCTCGTCCGCTCGGTCCCACCGTGTGTTCCTCTCTTTCTCTCTCCTTGCACTTTGCTTCCGTCCCTCTCCGTCACCGTCGTTTCAGTCCCTCTCTCTCGTTCTTTCTCCTTCTTTCGGTTTCGCTCCGCGAAAGGCTGTGGAAGTGTTCTGCTTCCCCGGCAAGAACAGCCGACACCGCGATCTCGCTCTTATTCCGATAGCTCCGATCGTTCTCTCGCCGGCGCGGCGACCGCTCGCGACACGTCGACGAGTATCCTCGATTTTCCCTCGATCAGAATTCCCGTTGCGTCCCGCGGGTAGGATTCCGTTTACTCCTTCCGGACGCTCGCAGCTAATCGAACGGTAGTGACAGCGACACTCGCGAATCACCGGTCCCGCGAGCACTTTTCACGGGTAACGCCGATTTCGAGGGATCGTAACGCGGAACTTAGTGGGTCACGGTGTCCTCGCGCGCGGGAGACGGAGACGAAAATCTTCCAGCGGAGCCTCGAAAAGAAAGTCGTCCGATCTGTCGGGAAGCGAACTTCGAGTTCATTTTCAACCGATTATGCTCCCGCAACCGGTTTCCTATTCGAGCGTCGTTGCTCGGTGGTCGTTGATCGGCGTCGCTTTAATGAACATTCGTTTGTATTTACTTATCTTTAACATTCATCCGGCCAATTGTGGCTTGACAGTATTCGCCACTAGTGGACGCGGGGAAACAGACGGAAAAGTAAAGTGTACACGATGTACTGAACTGTAAACAGCGGTGCGGCGATTACGATAAAGCGGCTGTACGGGAACGGCGAGCGCAAGGAACGTTTTATTGCCGGCCGATTCATTCGTTTCGAAAGACGGTCCATTCGACGAGTATTTCGCCGTTCGTTTCGCTCGTGTTCGGACACCGACGCGTAGGAACGCGGGGTTTACGAGTTCACGGTCCGAGCCTTTTACGCGAAACGGACCGTCGATGGGAGCCGCGGGGGGAACGTCGGCCGGCGCGACGTGTCGCATGGAAGAAACATTGTAACGAGCATGCAAATTCGATCGGCGGGCTTATCAACGAATTACGCGGACGATTTTCACACGCTTCGCGAGGCGCGCCGGGATGCGCGGAACCGGAGGAGTTTCACGACGCGACACGGGCACGACCCGCACACGTATACCCGCGAACGGTACACGTACTTACGTACACACGTACGATCGACTTGAGATAACCGGATAACCGGCCGTTATGTAACGCGCGAATATAATTATGCAGATCGCCGTGTGCTCGGCCTATCTCTCTCTCTCTCTCCCTCTCTGTCTCTCTCTATCTTTCTCTTCCTCTTATCCTTTTTTTTCCTTTCTCTCTTCTCTTAACATTTACCTTTAGCCCGGCCTGAATCGCGACTTCGGCTTAAGGACAGGTCACGCATGCGAATCCAGCCGGTTCCTAGACGATCCCACACCGTCATCGTCGCAGCTCGTTTCCATGCGCGTACGACCGCGTGGAACGAGAGAGAAACAGAAAGAGCCTCTCTCTCTCTCTCTCTCCTGTCCGCGCGAGAACGAAAACGACGGATACGTGTACCCACAGAAGCAGGATTTAATGTAACGGGGACTTAACGGCGACTCGTTGCGATATTACTCAACGTTTCTGGAAACTGATTAAGGAGTTTGACTTCCGCCGTCCGCTCTCCGCCAGCTACCGATTAATTATAAATGCGTTTCTCAGGCCGGCCTGCTACTGCCGCCGGGATGAGTCGACGGGATTAACTCGGAGCTAAAGATAATCGATGGCTCCGGGGTAAACCGATCATCAGCCGTACTCGTTACCGGAACGGTTTTTCGACCTCGGCTCGTATCGGCCGGCTCGCCTGGATTTAGGGTACGTTTACAGCGGAGCGATACCCGATCAACGTACAGGCGACAGAGGAACGTGCTTTCGCTTTATAACGGAAGCGTTTCAGGCGGGACTACGTACAGTTAATCGACCATCGACGCAAGCTTCTTATTTCTTCCCTGTTTTTCTCAAAGTTCGAAGGTGATCGTTCTTCAGAATCGCCCTATTACATTTCAGAACCTTGGACGACGGGGGCCACGCAACTACTGCAACTCCATTACAAACGCAAAGAAAGGAATTCCGTGGATGTCCGCTGTAAACGTGCCCTTACGAACCCGTAACCTCTAGCTCTCGTCGGAACGGTGGCTCTCGAATTCTATTCCGAACGCTTCGGAGCGATCAGGAAGCCGAAGGCGAATAACCGCGATCGAAGAAACGCGGTATCGTTAAAATTCCGAATCGTCCTCGAGAGATTCGCCGGTCGTTCCCGTCTAATCCTGCGCCCTGACCCGCATGAACGCGTTCTGATCGCTCGGACCGCGCAAAACGTCGAGGAAGCAGCGCGCGGGTCAGGCCAACGGAGAAGAAGTTCGTTAAAATTCCGCGTACCCGCGGCGCGGCGTCGCGCCGATCGCGGGATTTCTTCGCGTCCGGCCGAAAGGGTCGCACGGCGTTCTCCCCGTTCGACGGCTGTCCTTCTTCGCCGCGTTTCTTCGCGGCCATTGTGGCGCGCACAATGCGAGCTCTCCCCGGGAGCCAATTAAGTCTCTAGCCGAGCGAACCGGTCCTCTCGCGGTTCGCCCTTCGGCGAAATCGACGTGAAAACGGTTATTAATGAGACGTCGCCGCCCCCATATCTTACTAACAACGAGGATACGCGTCGTTTCGTTATTACCGGCTCCCCCTGGGATCGACAACGCGGATCGAGCTGCGCATTGTCCGCGAGAAATCTGCACGCGGAGTTCTCGATATCTCCATCGGACTGGTCCGCTCGATAAGCTGTCCTTTGAGGATATGTGTCACCGACGTTATCCCGCCCATCGCGACCGAGGTTCGTCAACTTAATACTAGAACCCAGTCGCTAATTGCTACCTCGATCTTCCATTTTAACCCTTTGGACACAGGGAGGTGCCTCTCAGTCATTAATTTGACGCAGTAAAAATATAAAACCTGATACTTAACACTAGGTTTACGGAACGCGTCAATTTGTCGCAGATTGAATTTTATAAACATTATTTGGTAAATGTTTCTGACTGTCTATTTCTACATCTACAATTTCCAAAATCTAAATGAACGAATGTCAACTTCCCCAGGAACAATGGAATAAACTGTACAATAAATGCCCGTAAACCTAGTGTTAATGTCGAACTTTATAAGTGCAATATTGGAACAAAACAGCTTTGTTCTCCAATGTACGTGAATTCTCTTCGAATCAGTTTTAAAGAATATCACCTTCGCCTCGTCAAAAAATGTTAAATATTTCTAGTGAGAAACTTCCGAGTGCAAAGGGTCAAGGGTTAAAACTGTTCGCAAAGATCGTACGTGAACGTCCCCTAGTACTGGTACCTCTTAAGGACTATTAACTCTTTGCACTCGAGAATATTTTTCTGATATGTTTTACAACTAACATAAAGAAATACCTTGCATAAATTAAGTAACAGAACTATTTTATTTCGATGTTCCATGTGTTGATGCATTATATAAAAATTTAATATTGAATTCTAAATTGTATCATTTCCATAGGTCAAATCAAATGGCGAATGAAAGGCGCCTCTCGAGTGCAAAGGGTTAAAATGACGGAAAAGATACAGATGCTGCTATTAGAAATAATTAGAGAAACTATTAAATGCCTCAATAGAAATCTCGAATGCTGTTGTAGTTTCCACAGGGGGATGTGTAAAAAGCCAACGAAACTCGGTAGTTCTAGTATCAATCCGGTTCAACTGGGAAGAGGCTCAATGTTCGCAGGATTCCGCTATACAAAATGGTACCAGCACCATACGTTTCCCAAACGCTGTTCCTCTTCAGCCGGAATTCCTGCCCAGCGTTGCAGTGTCACATCGATCCCCCGTGTGTGTTCAAGGCGAGACATAAATCTAGGTTGCGGCAACATTAGCGAACGCTTAGCGTTGCTTTGTTTAGAGTCTCTTTGTGATATCCGATTTATGACGCGCCGGGGCTGGAAATCTCCCGGCGTTGCCACACGTAGCTCGACACGTGCTCGGCTGGGTCCGTTCCGGTGCGCGCGGGCCCGGCGACCGCGAGGTCCCGACCGTCGTCGCGTGATCGCGCGCAAAAACTCTGCGCTCGTGCTCGCACGCGCCCTTCGGGGTGCATCGATCACCGATACTCCGTAAATCTCGGCCCGCCTTCGGCCGGGACGCTTTTCTTCCTCGTTGTTGCTCGTCCTAGATTCTTCGGCCGCGACGCCGCCAGGGACGTGTTCCAGGATCGTAATTTTCGCGTCGCAAATCATCCGTGCGCGTCCTGGATCCCCGAGCAACCGAGGGACCCGGCCGGGTTCCTGTTTTCTCCTGGTCCAGGCCACGTCGTCGGGTAACCACGGTGAAACACGTTCGACGAATGGCCCCATACACCTGGCTCCGCCTCGTTATCGGCGACATTGTGTTCGAATCCGTCGAGCAGCTGCGCGGCAACGCTTTCGTGGAAATGTTATCGCCGGCGCTGCTTGTCTCTGAACGCTGGGAGCACTGAATACATCGCAATGACTCATTTGAAAGTTTCCAGTTGATTCTTTTCCGAAGCTCCACTAAATTTCCTTCCACTCTCGTATTTCAAGTTTATCACTGAAGCTTCTATGTTTCTATGGGGAATCGTGCGATGAATTTGCGTATTTGTAGGGATATCTCGACTCATCTAATTCCAATGAGAAACCATCGTTCGTAGAATCGCTGTGTAGAATTATTCGGTGGTTCCGTTGAAAACCGGATTCACCGGTGTATTCCCGGGCAGTGATTCTAACGCGGAAAAGCTTCGGGAATCCCGGGTCTCGGTGTCATTCGTCGAACGGACGGTTTTCGCAATCGGCTCCAGCTCCGCGGGTCACAAAGAGAGGATGGAAGAAGTCGGAGCGCCAGGGATGTTGCCGATACGGTGACGACTCGTGATTGCCCCAAGAAGGGAAAGGTGTGGCGCGGTGCAGTCATGTTGCTGATTTATAAGGCTAAATTCCTTTACTGCTCCGGCGCGGCGTGGCGCGGCGTGGCGGCGGCGTGCAATAGTCTATAGTGGGTCGCCGCGCAGCCAACATAACCGCCTACACCTAGTCCTGACGCGCGCGATTCGGTTCTAGCGTTCAGCTAAATTTATCGCTACTTTGCCTCCTTTCCGCCCCCTCTGTCCTCCCAACTGCGTAATCCTCGCCTGGCCGCGGCCTGACCCACGTTAACGAACCCAGAAACCTCTTCTCGCCGGCGCAGGCTATATCCCTCGGTACTATCGAAGTGCAACAACATTTCAGTTCGCAGATTTAACCCTTCGCGTACGAATGTCCCTGTAATGGAGACTTCGAGGATGCAAATGAACTGGATGCGTTGCATTCTTCTCCAGTCTATTCAAGACGGTCGATTAAGAATTCCATTCCTTTTCTTTTTTTTTTTTTATGGAAATACCTGTTAGACGTTTCAAAATTCTCCGCTTACGATTAATATTCGCCGAACGACGCGAAGATCTTTCGCGAATGACGAAAGACACGAGGAAATTAGTATTCTCCTCGCGGACGTTTCATCTGGCAGTTCCTCTAATCGCTGCAAGGCCGACCACAGCGGATGCTATTGAAATTAATTGAACGATCGCCGATTGTCCTCTCTGTTCCGCGTCGCGGATTAAAGGCGAGCGTAAGTAACGATAATTGGTACCCGCGCAGCCTAGAATTACCTTCCTACACTAGTGTCGCTCTTATTGTTAGATCCGGCATTGAGCAAGTCGTCCGTTCGCGGCGGCTATCGCGCCTATTCCTACACCCCTTCTAATCAACTGGACAATCCGATCGGCGGATCGGCTTAGCCGTGGCGAACAACTTCCGGAAAATACCGGACGGACGTAAGGGGTGAAAAGGTTCTGAAATAATCAGACTCCTTAGCAAATCTTAGACTCAACATCGTCACGGTGATTTATATATTCTATACATTAAGATGTCCTCAAAGTTTCCTTTATTCTCTTAACATCAATAATTGCATAATGTCTCGCATCCTATCCCATGCTACCGAGTCAAACATAATTCTTCTGATCTACCAGCTTCCTCCATCACTCCTCATAAACGTCGCGCATTGAAAACTTCTAACTCAACTGCGAGTGGAAACGCGAGGGACGGTACGATATTCTTACACTAATAGACAGAGGATCGAATAGAACGACGCATAAATCCCCGCGACTCTAGAATGCAGAACCTGCTCTAGGAGTATCAACAGCGTGGGGGTGTCACAGATCTCGCCACCCCTCGGCCGTCGCGAGCCAGCGTTTCGATCGGAATCGCGACGCCCACGCGTGCTCGTTGAACCGGGCGGATATTTCGGAACAATGGTGAACAGCCGCGGCCGTTCTGAGCCGAGCCGAGCGGAGCCGAACCGGTGGCCTTGGCGCCTCGCCGATCAACGTTTAGCAAAATAATGAATAGGTAGCAACGATCTCGCAGAGTTATCGGCTCGTTCCTCGTGAATAAACCGCGTCCGTGCACTCTCTCCTCCTTCGTCTCCGTCTTCCTTCACCGTTCTCTCGCTCGCTCGTCCGTCCGCGCTCGCGCGCTGTTCACTCTCCGCGGCGAGATCTCTGCAAGTAACTGGGGCGGAGTTGGGTTGCATCACCGTGCCACAATACCCATTTCCCCCACCCCCTCTCTCCGTCCCGGTGTTTCGCCTTCTCGCTCCTTCTCTCGATCGAGTCCTTTTGCTTCGGAGTCCGATGACAGGACGCCCCGAGTCAGCTCCGCGTTCAATTGTCCGGTGACCAGGCGCGTTGCGTCGGCCCTGTTCCTTTTCAGCGGGAGTATCTCCGAGGAACTGCGTCTTCCAAAGGCTTTTTGTCTCCCTCGATATTGTCTCCATCCTTTTGCACCGTCCACTTCAGAGTGGGACCATTGCGAATCGTCGAGGGCGTTTCTCTTGACTGTCACTGCGCTGACAGTGACAATTGTCGGACTCATTATCACTGCCAACGCGGATCGAAACGTCTCGAAAACTGAATTCTTCGGAGAGGAAACCGTGATAACTCTAACCTCGAATGAACATCTAGCTTTAGACGATACCGATAACATATCCATACGTTCCCTAACGTGTCTTTTATCTTCGAGCCCTAATAATCTCGCGAAGACCGAGCTACCGATGCACTTCGCCTTCGGTCGAAACGCAAGCGTGCTACCCCAGGACTCGGTTAACAAGTCCGGCTAACTTTCACCCTCGATCCGAGGTACGTGGATCGTAATAAATGATAACGATTAATAACGCCGCGTGTGCGGCATCGGAAACCCGGTGCCCTCTCCGCCGCGAGGCGGTCTTTCACCGGGGCGGTCGAACCGCGCACACCTGACGAAAATTTTCAAGAAGAACCTTACGTAACGGTCCGTCGTTACCGATGCGTTTTCCCTTTTTTTACTCTCGTCTTTCGCTCGCTCGAAGCTTACCTTAAGGGGTGACCTTAATGTTCGTCGCCGGCTCCGATCACTCGCTCGCTCGCTCGCTCGCTGTCTTACGTCACGAGAACCAGACGAGAGCACCGGACAGAAAAATTCGAAGACGCGGCTACGCGGCGTGACTCGCGGGCCCGCACGATGACGGACCGATTATTCGACGGTCCATTAAAGAGAGAAGGCGACCTAATTACGGGAGGACGCCCGGCGAGCGACGGGACCACGCCGTTACCAGACCCGGAGAACAGCTCTCCTCCACCTACACGATCGCGCGCGCGGCCGTCCTCTTCGGCTGTGACGACACCTTCTCTCCTACGTTCGCCACGGCGCGGCACCACGCCTTTCTAAGCCCAGGGGCATCCGACTGGATTAGATTCTGGATCGCTGCGAGGCTGCTGCCGCTGCTCCTGCTGCCGTTGCCGCTGCTCCGACTCGCGCCGGATCGCCTTACCCTGCCCGATATACGCTGTGTCCCCGGTTCAACGTGATAAATTAACCCTTACCACTCGAAACGCCACTTTCAGCCACCGTTTCATCTAATGTATACGGAAGTGTGACATTTTAAATTATATTAACCCTTTGCACTCCGTTGCCACTGCTACGGCGACATTGTACGATAAGCTTGTTACTTCGTAATTGACGTGACGTGGAATAGCTGGTGGCTCATAGAAGCAATGACTCAGAGTTACTGAAAGGTATTAAAAATTGCTCGGAGTGCAAAGGGTGAAATTTTGAATGAAGCAGTCTGTCCTTGAATTAATGCAACGCTTTTCTTTGTTAGTTGCAGAAGATATCGATACAGCAGAAAATAATTGATACTTGTAATGAAGACTATCGAATGCTAAGGGTTAATATATCTCGAAACATTCAATATTTTTCTTCGCCTTCCACCGGTTACTTGTCAATAAATTACAAATTCAACGATCGAACGTGTGTCTAGTTTCAGAGGGTACTCAACAAATCATGGTTCCAAACTGCAGAAATAATAAGAGAAGGAACCGTGACTCGACGGGAAGTTCACCGTTCAGCTTCGCGCTTCACGATTAAGATTTAGACGTCCGTTTATTAACTCCTTTGGGGGACACACTGTATAAGCTCTCAGGATTACGTCGACGCTTCTGTGGTCAACCGAGTGATGCCTCGAACGAGATCACCGGGGAAAGTGATCGCGTTCGAAGGGGAAAAGGCGGCGAGCTCGATGTGTTCGCTCGAAGACATCGATCCAGGCGATTCTCGCTTTTCATCGGTGCCGATACAGTCACGGGAACACGTTCGGACTTCTCCTGTCTAGCCGTGATAAACGTCGAATGAGTCACAGGCCAATTCAAGGGACCCCAAATTACGGACCAACGGCGGAGGGGACGGCGATGGGTTTCCCCGTTTTCGTCGATCCAGCGCGATCGTGCCGATCCTTGCCGATCTGCTTCGATCCGACCGCGGTAATAGGCCCCCTCCGCTCCCCGTGGATGCTGTGCAGTTGCAGTTGCGGCACGGGGATCGATTTTCTACGTGGAAACTGCACGATCCAATCGGTACTGACCTCGCCGACCCCCGTCGCATGACTGCTCGGCTCTCTCGCTCTGGCACACCGGCGGCTCGCCTCTTTTCGCTTGATAATAACCCCGCGGCGGAATTATTTTTATTCCTCCGTATACATTGTCGCGTGCAAAACAGACCGTTTTTTGTCTCGCCCCGGCGTTCCTCTCGGTGGTATCGCTCGATGACTATCCAACGATTACACGCGATCATGTCGAACCACAAACGGCTAGTCGGAATCGAATCAGATCACCGAACAATGGTCGCGATCGCGCAACTCGGGGCCAGTGATCATCGAGTAATTAGCTCAGTCTAATTCCGACGGTTCTTTCGTTTTCGAAGGTTGCAGCCGATTCGGCCGCGATCGTTCCTTTGTTAATCTCCTTCCACCGGTAATGCAAGCATCGATGCCGCTTCTTCCGTCATTTCCATCAAAGTCGACCGAACATCGAAACCGCTTTCGCAACCGATCCAAATGTCCGGCGTCCAAACGGCAGAATTCCCGTCCGACGCGCGAGAGATGCTTATCTCGATCCACCACCGACCAGAATAGGAATCAAGCGAAACTCGGCCCTGTATCTTAACCTAGAGCGTTACCGCAACGGCTCTCGCGTTTCGTAAAATCCTCATCTAACCCAGTTCAAAGCTGGCGCAATCGGGACCGGGGACGCCGAGGCCAACCGAGCGCGCGCTCGCGAGAGCGGCATTCGAAAAATCCGCGGGACGAATAACCATCTCGGCGCGGTGCCGCGTCTCGAATCCCGATTTTTGTCGCGGGCACGTCATCGCGCCGGGGACATCAAGGCCGCCGAAACCTGCTCCGATTTCCGTGAACCACCGTCGACGCGGCCTGGCCTTCTGCCCGTCAGAAATGGCAGACTCGCGTCGGTTCCGCTCCTCCTTCGCTGCGGCCCGCCCCGGAACCTTGTCCTCCCTCGGTCCCGTCCTTCCCTAGAAACTGTCGTCGAGGATAACAGACCGGGAGTCTATCATTACGCGGTTATTTGCGGACACCGGGCACGAGGAAGGCACCGAACGCGGACGATCCTCCGAACCGGTTCCACCTTTTGCCTTCTTGCCGGGTTTCTTGCCTTTCGTCGCGATCGGGAGAATTCCCGGGTTCCGATCGGCAAAAACCGATCGGTCCCAGGTCTCATCCCCGCTTTTCGAAGGGGATCCTCTGCCGCTAATGACGCCACCGTTGCAAAACAATCGGAACGGTCCTCCTGTTGCGGCGGCTCGCCGCCGCCGCTGGTCCAGCGGAAGATGAAAGCGACCGGATAAGCATTTTTGCGGGATCGCCTTCTTTTTAGGGGAAAAAGTCGGCTGAGCCACTGCTGCGGGATAGATCCAGTCTAGATGCACGTCGGGATGTGATTTGTTCCTTTTCCGGATATGGAAAAAATTGATGCGTTAAACGCGGAGCTTCCTTCTGCTCCATTTTAAAATAGAAGTAGTAAATTAGATTGCATTTGTAAATAAGTAACGCACATCACAGAGAAAATACTTCGTTTGCAATGCTAGAATGAAATTTATTACAAAGAATAAATGTTGAATGCGAATTTCTTTAGTATGATTCCTGAGATATTGTAACACGAATTTCATGTTGCATCGATGGAAACTTGATAACATGTTTTTCTTCTAATTTATCCGCCAACGCGAGTAAACGATCAACAAGGTCATAAGCAAACAGTGCAAAAAAGCGGGAACACCGGAGAAAATGACTACCGCGTTGACCATAACTTCGACTCCGCGGATCGATACGTTACATCTCCCGATATCGAAAGGACTCGGAGGGCGTGGATGCCGCGTTCGACGACCGGAAGACACCTGCGGCCGAGCACCACGGGCCCGCGAGCGCCGCCGGACCAGAATCCTATCAGCATAATCGCATTCTAATGAATCCGAGGCGATGCCTCACCGGGAATGATCTACATTCGAGGGATCAACGATCGACGGGGAATCACTTAAGATTCCGTGGACGGGGTTCCGTTACTTCCGCGTAAAGACGAGGAGGAGGCGACCGGGCAGATGGGTCCGTATCGGCGCTCGGATCGGAATCCGTCTGGATCGCGTCTGTACGATCGCTCGATCTTCCGTTCCGTGATCGATCCTCCCGTCCGAAATCATCCGGGTCGATTCGACGCCGCGCGACCTGTACCGACGCTCGAATTCACTTCGAATCCTCGCGTCAACAGGCCGCGATTCGATCGAAATCGTCGTCGATCTTCAGTTCCGCGATCGATCGCGTTCCAAATCAACCGAATCCTGTCGACTCGCGACGACAATCGAATTTACTTTCCATCGAAATCTCAGAAAAGAAACCGAGAATCTATAAACCTTAACAAATCGCGATTCGATCGAAATCGACGTCGATCTTCAGTTCCGCGATCGGTCGCGTTTCAGATCAACCGAATCCTCGCGACTCGCGATGACGATCGAATTTACTTTCCATCGAAATCTCAGAAAAGAAACCGAGAATCTATAAACCTTAACAAATCGCGATTCGATCGAAATCGACGTCGATCTTCAGTTTCGAGACCGATCCCGTTCGAAATCATCCGGATCCCAACTCATGGTAACGATGGAACTTTCGATCGAAATCTCAATGAGAAACCCTTCGAATCGATAAATCATAACAAATCGCGATTCGAACGTTATCGTCGTCGATCTTCCGCGTGTCACCGCCGAAAATCGCGAGCCGCCGCTTTCCTCCAGTGTTTTACGTAATGCCGACTTCGGCGAAGTTCGTGAAGATATAAAGAGAGAGGGAAAGAGGAAGAAAAAGTATTGCGAATCCCCGTGTTCGCCAGAGGAACAGGTTTCTTTTCCGAAAGTGTTTACATAAAAAGCGAGCGCGCGGCACGCGGTGCGGCGGCGGAGGAGCGGACGCCGTGCCGCGATACCGATTATCGGGAATCGTTTATTGGCGGGCGGCGGTACCCGGGGTGACCTCGTTGACGGTCACAGACCAATGAATTCGCGGGGTATCGAAGATGGATGGCGGGCATTAGCTGCTCCTTAAGCGGAAGCGTAACGGAATCGGGTTCGACAACGTCGTAAGTCTTCGTCCGACGGACAACGAGGACGAGCAGGAGTGCTGTTGCGTGTATACGTATGTATAAACATATATATCCGTATACGTATATATGTATGTGTACATGTGTGTTACGTACTTTCGTTTAAATAACGAAGAAAGAGCGACAAGCCGATACGGTGGCAGCGGCGAGCACGATCGATCAACGGAACGACGCGCGCTCGAAATTAATCCGAGGAGAATTAAGGAGCACAATTAACAGGATTTAATACCTGCAATCCCGGGAGCGCATCGATCATCGCCGTTACAACGTTCGAAAGTCCCGTGGCCGGGGAAGAAAAATGTTTACGATTGTTCGGAAGGTAACTGCAATTATTCATGATTACCGAGAGAGACAATGGATATCGTTGTGCCGAATGTGTTTTATTATCTAGAAATTGTTACTTGTAATTATATAATGTTTAGAATTGCTTGTAAACTCCACATTTGTATTTCTTCCTTTTCTATACTAAAGAGAAGCCCGCCAAATGAATAGATAAATAAATAAATAATTACATACAATAATTATATACATTATTATTTATTGGCTAAGTATATATGGGCAATGAACACTTGATTCACCAGTCCATAGTAATAGATCATGCTACAGGTTGCGAGCTAAAAGAAAAATCTATACTCCTAGTCTTACTGTATTGTTTCGTTGTATCTCGCTATTGATTGAACATACCGAGTTCCGAAATCTTCAACCGCGATTTTACGGAACGAAAGGAGCCGATTAAATGGAAGTCCCGCGGATAAGAAATGTCATCGGGCAACGGTGAGCGCGCGCGCGCGCGGTTTCGGTGGCGGAACGTTTGGAAATCAAGCAATCGCCGCCGATACGAGCTCGCGAGGGACTGTGTCGATCGTTATCGAGGCTCCTTCTTCTCCAGCGAGCGAGGCGTGTCCTTAGGATGGCCTTTCTTATCGCGATAACTCTCGAGGACATCGTCCCTCTCTCCCCGCCGGCGTCTCGCTCCTTCTTTTTCTTCCTCGTTGAGCAACGAAGCTCCGGCTCCACCCACTCTCATCCTACCTCCGGTCTAGACGCCCGCGGCGATCAAGGAGACCCCGATCGGCCCGACGATCCATCGTCTCATCTCGTCCCGTCTGGCCGCGATCGGGGACGATCGATCTTCGTGGCACGTGTGAGAACTCGAATCCGCGAAAGTCCATCGACGTTCGAGCTGTTCATTCGTGCGAAGCGATTAACTTCGTTTAACGAACAAACAAAAAAAAAAAACAAAAAAAGAATCCACCGATCTAACGGTTCCGTTGCATGAAACCTCGAAAAATTCGGGAAGTAGAGTTAGCCGGTTTGACCCACGAACGATTTGTTTGCCAGCGGAATCTCCGTACGATCCGAAGATCTCGCGATCATCGCCGAGAAAGATGGTACCAAGATAAATGGTCGGGCATTGTCGAAATTGGACAGAGAAAAATGAATTCTCGCGAGCCGGCCGCGTTAACGAACCAGAA
Organism: Nomia melanderi; assembly: GCF_051020985.1. NCBI lineage: Eukaryota > Metazoa > Arthropoda > Insecta > Hymenoptera > Halictidae > Nomia > Nomia melanderi. The sequence goes on from NC_135009.1 coordinate 12,695,204, forward strand.
ACGATATCCGCTCGATCCAGATCGACACGGACGGACATCGGTCAACTGGATCGGCGAACGGTGGGAGGCGAGCCATGGCCGGTCGGCTCGATCGCGTCTCGATTTTTGCCCGTGCCCGGCAACCGGCTGGAATCGGGACGTACGACTGTATTATAGGATCGGTACGGAATACGCCTTGGGAACGTGTCCTCTTCGCCTTTCAGTACGATCGGGCTACGTGAACATCGGGCGTCTTCTCGGCTCCCGCATTGCGAAACCGGCACAGGCGCATCTGCTGGGAGCCTGGGGTTCCCGTTCCGATCCACACACGCCGCCGCCTCCGCCGCGGTTTCTTTATCGCTTCCCCGTCGTCGCGGAGACGCTTCGCGAGAATGAAACTCACGGGTAGCTAAAGGGTACAATTACGTCACCCAGCGTCGGGAGATACGCGCGTCACGAGCGTTCTTACGTAACCTGTAATCATAACGAAAGCTCTCCGCGATACCCGTCGGGGGAACAGCGAAATTCTGCGCTCTACGTGCGCCCATTGTTCGGATCCCGCGGATCCGCTCTCGCGCTATCGACCGCGTCCGATTAAACGCCTCCGATCCTCTAATGGGTTGCGTCAATCGATCTCTTTCGCCGTTTGCTCCGTTTCTGCATTCTCACGGCTCCCTCCCGCGACTCCGGGTCGCCCGAATACTCCTCGGAGCTGCTGCCTTCCCTCGATCCGCCGATCTGGGTGTCGCGGATGGTTGTTGTCGAAGCTTCGTGTAATTTGTCGGCGTACGCTGTAGCTTCGCGATTTCGCAAAGCAAGCGAAGCAGCGCATACAAAGTTCGACTGTCACATTGCGACGTGTTTATAAGCCAACTGCTGAATCACCGTCGAAATCCTATTCGTTCGAAAGAACTCCCTCGGTGAATCAGACGCCGACACGCTGAAATACAGCGACTCTTAACCTTCTTACGCCTGAAACATCCAACGGAATTCTCTTGCTCCACGGATGCCCCGGGACATTCACTTCTGAAATCTCGAACGTCTCCCTCGCGCGGTCGGATATTATCGAAAATACTAGTGCAGCGTGCCCTGACGCGGTCCGCGAAAGAAACAGAATCTTTCTTCCGGGGGAAAGGATGTTTTCTCTCGGGTTTCAGCGGTACGCATACGAGACACCTATTAGCGGGACCACGGTCCCTGGATCCAGCGACGAAACGACACACGGTGTTCTCTCGAGCGAACGGTGCATACGGGCGCGTACACGGCTCGTAACGAGAGAGCGCCGGATTCTGCGATCGGAGAACGGCTCGAGACGAATGGCGGGAGAGAGAGGGACCGAACGGGAGGGAACGAGACGGCGGTGCTCGCGGCCGAGTTCGTGGATGGCCTGTGTTGCACGTGTGCCGGCACGTGTATACGAGTAGGTGAGTGTCTCTGTGCGGGTACGCGCGCGTGCTGAGGGGCCAGTCGCCCTTGCCGAGGAGCCCGAGGCACGGGCGTGGGCCTTTCACTCCTGCCATCCGCATCGTTCCTTAACTATTGAGCCTACGGTGGCCGCTCGGCGGTCTGTGCTCGTGCACGTCCGTGCACGCCTCGCTATGCGCGGATAAGTACAATCACTCTCCGCGGGCCTCGCTTGCTTCGGACCGCTCTGCTCGCTCCCTGCCCGGCCCTCTATCACCAGTGCCACTCAAATTTCTCGCCGGCTTTCCGCCTCTTATCCGCCGTTCCATTTTACCGCAGCTTCGCTCGCGACGACTCGAGAGCCTTTTCATCGGTCGCTTTTAGCGAACGTTCGACTAGCTTTTTCGGAGTAATTGGACAGTTGCGCGATGAATTGCTTTGGGATGCTGCGATGGTTGGTTATTTGTGTTCGATCGGCGATCAGAGGTTAGCGAGACGGGTTTCGGTTAAATTATTGGCTCGCCGAGCTGCAGCGAGCATCGGCGGCATGGTGTTTCGGGAAAGATAGATCGACGCGTAAGTTCCCGTGGGAAACACATTGGGAATAGGAAACAATTGTGTTAATAGTTGGAGATCGATTTAAAAGTTAGCGAGTGTGCAGCATTATTGTGTATGGTAGACAAATTTTCTAAAGGACGAGTTGAGTAGTTGAATTTCTCTTGATTAGACAGGTTAGAAAATTTTCTTTTTTTTACAGTATAGGAGTTACACCAAGTGAGTTAAAGATAGAAGAGAACAAAGATGAACGTAAGTTCAAAACGTGGAAAATCGGATTATTTATCCTTTTCATTTCCATATATACTAACTACCTTAACCGTTCTATATTAAGATCAATTTTTCAGACCATTGTTATCCACTTTATTTACATTTTTTACCGTGGTTCGAAGGCATTCAAGTTTCAGCGCTGTCATCAATCACTCCATGAATGCTTACTAATTTCTTCCTGTTTTGATACAGGTTTCATTGAAAAATACACGTTTCGGCACGCTTTTCAAAGCTGTCCCATATTAGGTACCGTTAACCTATAACTTTTCAAACGTTCTGCGTAACTGCCACGTCTGCCTAGCACACCGATAATACTTTAATTCCTCTCCAGAGGACCGTACAGCATCCGGGACTCTAATCTGCCTATACGTTCTCATTGGGCAAGATCCCCGACTCGACAAAAGACCGACGAAACGTCCCGTCCCCGGGGACGCTCCGGCGAGCGATGTAATAATCGTCGGGGGCAGGCGCGAGGAGAAGCGTAACTGTCATCGTTACAATGGAATCGTGAGAAGTAATTACGGCCGGCCGGTATGTTTGAGAGCGCGTTGCGCAACGCCCATGATCCCATCATAAATAGCAATTACCCCGCATTACTTCTGACAAGTTAGCGTTACACCTCGCGCGTTCAGCAACGCTCGTTTAACAATCTTTAAATCTCGGACGGGACGAACGTTCCGGCCGGGTCGCGGAACACCTTCACTATCATCCTCCGTCTTCATTGAGCGCGCGCCGTTCCGCGCCGCGCGGACGGATCGCTGCTCATTAACCAGTTTCGCCGGTCGAAGACGCCTCTGTCAAAGCCGATATCCCGTCCGAAGCTCGCGCTTATTGTGACATCAATAGTTCTTTCGCGGCGTCACAACCGGCGCGCGCCTCCATCGAACGCAGCCTCGGCCGATAAGATCATCGCTGAAAGCGAACACTCGTAAATCGTAATTAACCTAAACCCGAGAAAGGAGTCGCCCGGTTGGAATCCGGGCCCGGAGAGTTATGGATTCCTCGGTGCGTTCTCGTCCGGCCGCTCTATCGTTATCAACATCCACGGAAATATGCAGGAACTCCGGTCCGGCGGCGGGATGCTAAAACTGTCTTCGCCGGGGAGACGCGTGTAATTTATCGGGCCGATACTTTTCCGGGAAAGACCGCTCTTTATCTTTATTCCTGTTAATATCCAGCATAATCGAATATCTCGTTACTTATGTCCCGGTTCGGCGCGGGGAGGGCGAGGACGAGGTGGACGACGTACGTGTACGCTGGGAGGCAACGTTATTCATCATCGGCCGGGCATAGGTGTACCAGCGGTATCGCGCGATTTACGCGTAACGAAGCCCCAGTTTGCGTGCCACCGATGCACACCGAGAGCCGGACCCGGTCGTACGAGGGAACGCGATCGTTACACGCGCCATTATGTTGCGGCGAGGCGCGCAGCGCTATCGGTAACGGCAGCGAGCGCGGCTACGCCGTCAGATATCGCTTATTAACTTTGTTTGTTAGCCGGCGAAGGAGAGCGAGCGATGCACAAGGGACTCGCGTGTGCGGATCCGCGTTCGTCCGAGAGGTCTAACGGTCGCGGCGCGCTCCCCGCGCCTTGACGACCAGACGTAGGACCGGTTGCGAGACCGGCACATCGTGCTGTCCGCGGATAATCGGCTAAAACCGATCGTACACAGCGCGCGGTCCGCGCTGTACAGTTAAATGCGTTCCACGGCTCCCTCGGCCCATTGTCGAGCGGGCCCCTTTTTAAAGACAATGCGCTGGAATGCCCCGGCCGCGGGATCGACGCGGACGATCGCTCTCGGAAACGGCCCCGCGAGCCGGCCAACGATCCTGCACCGTTAACCAGCCTCCGAACGATGGGACTTCGATTTAATTGAAAGACGGCAGGCTAGCCGGCCTCGTCTCGGCGAGGAAACGGAGCCGACTTCCTGCTTCATTCCGTTTTCGTCCGATCCACGGGCTAAGTTTGCCCGTGGAATCGACGCGGTCATCGTACAAGGTAGATCCGATCTTTCAGGCTTTCCAATTGTAAGCAGCGCCTTTTAGGGAAGTTGTTCTAATGTTTCGCAATCGTTACGGCTCGGTGTATTAGGATGTTAAAAGGGAATTTGATATCGGGGAGCTTTTGCCGGATAACCGGATAAAGTTGGAGCACCGAAAGCGTTCGACAGTTAACGATCGCTCTTTCTGGTTCCGTTTGAATCGTCTCGGGAACGAATTAGAAACCTACGCGCAGCCGAGATGAGTGCTCGATCGGATCGCTGGCCTACGATAACAGGGATATCCCGCGGTCGGCTTCCAGTCAGCCTTCGCACGGATTACGAAACGCGACCGCCGCGAAGTGGGACCGAGAGGGTTTCATATTTAGGTCATCGCCGGCCACGGAATGTCTCGGCCGGTCGGCTTGAATTTCGGAAGAGGCTGACGAGTTAATAAGGGATCGCCGGTTGTGCTCGATCGTCTCAAGGACCACGGTCACGATCCTCTTTTTTCGCCGCCGGCCGCCGAAGCCATTGATTTTTCCAGCCGATCGGAAGGCCGCGGCGATGGGTTCGCGGCGAGAAGAGACGACAGAGGCCGCGCGGATCTCCTCAAGGCGATCGCCCCTCGGTAAAAAGCCGGATCGCGCGGACGGGAAACGCCGCAGCGCCGATTCCGATACCGATCCCGCGGAATGCCGCGAGAATCCGGGCTCGGGGATCCTCGGGGTCGAACAATTAATATGGAACGAATCGGAAATCGCGGAGGAGCCGTGGGACGCGGCGAGCTGACGCCGATCCCCGTGCTACGCCTGCTAGCGCGCGCGCGCGCGCGCGCGGATAATCAAACAATTATTATAATAACGCGTTATTACATTGTTGCCTATCGCTGTAATTCAACGGTGAACGGTAATTTCAACGCCCCGATGCAGCAACCGCGGCCCAGAACACGGTGCGCCCAGATCTTTCCGCCAGAAATGGATAATCACGCGGATCTATCCTCGATCTGGCATTAAATTAACACCTCACGTTGCTGGGTTGCGATGCTTGGGAAGCTACTCGCTGGAACTTCAGCGTTTCCACTTTGACTTGATCCCTTCGATCTCTCGGTTGCGACTTTTCCGACTTCTTTATTTTAGCGTCATTATTTATTTCATTAGTTCAACCGGTGTACTTCGACTTCTGTATTTTTGCTTCTATATTTTCCTTCTCTACTTCGACTTCTATATCTCACTTTCTTCATATCGACTTCTACATTTAGATTTCACTAGTTCAACTTCTATACTTCGACTGCTGTGTTCTTACTTCTATATTTTCCTTCTCTACTTCGACTTCTATATCTCGATTTCTTTATATCGACTTCTACATTTAGATCTCACTAGTTCAACTTCCATACTTGGACTGCTGTTTTGATTTCTACATATCGATTTCCCCACACCGATTTCAATATTTCAATTTCACTAGTTCAACTTCCACGCTTCGACTTCTGCTTCGACGTCTACGCATCGATTTCCCTATACCGACTTCTGGTTCGATCTCCATACTTCCACTTCGGTATTTTCACTTCTGTACTTCGATTACCCTACACCGACTTCTACGATCCAATGTCATTAATTCGATTCCCGATGTACATTTCAACTTTGTTACCGGTATTTCTCGATCTCGCTTCTACCAGTCAATCCTCTACCGAACTCCGACTTCCGCAGTTATTTGTCCGCTCGACTTCAACTTCTCAAGCCAATTAATCTACTCGCCTGCAGCTCTTCAGCTTCAACTTCTTAACTTGGAGCTGCTCTGGTGACTCCACCACTGGCCACGCGAAAGAACTTCGGCACTTTCTTTTTCCCCGGCCGAGCGAGCGGCCGCGCTCCGGTAAAAAATCGGCCGCCGAACTCGTAAAGGACATCAAGGGAAACCGGAGAGGATCGGCGACGATAATGGCCGGCGTTTTGCTCCCGTACGTCATCGCGTCCGTTTAGGAAATACGTTGGGAGACGGGTGCATCGCCTTGACGGGTCCGCGCTCGTCCGGTTCGCGCGTCCTTCCCACGATTCGGTTCCGCGCGCGGCCGAGAAAAATCGGTTGGTCCTTCGTGGCCGGTCTCTCGAACCAGTTCCATTACACGCGCCGCGGAACAACGCGCGTTGCAGATTAATATCTTCGAAATTGCAGGACACCGGCACGCTCGTGCCCCCCTAGCATCGCGCGGAATAAGACGTCCACCGGTGCCTCGCCCCTCGGCGATCGGTACTCGTCGAGGTTCTATCGTATCGAATTCTCGCGGGAAGCGAAACTGGTCGGCCCTGTACGCGACGCGACGCCGGAACACGGATGTCGTCGTAGTCCGCGCGTAACGAAACGACGTTTTATGGAATGCGAGAGTGCGTTTTGACAATATAGCGGAACGCGGTTGTACAATGTTGTGGAAGACTTATATAGTACTATTACAGCGAACGGCCGACTAATACGGTGTTATTGTAACGAGGTGCAATTCTAAATTGCTCGTGTTCTCTTTTCTTTTTGATCGGGTCGTTAGCTGCGAAGAACGAACACTGTTACAGCGAGCAACCGACTAATACGGTGTTATTGTAACGAGGTATAATTTTAAATTGCTCGTGTTCCTTTTTATTTTTGATCGGATCGTTAGGTGTAAAGAATAGAGCTGCTAGGTGAGAGTTACCTAATTCACCTGTATACTTTTAAATGGAATCACAAGAGGCATTAATTATCAGGTATTTAAAATTAGAGGAGGTTTCAGCATGGAGTAGGAAAACTTTCAAGAAACCTGCGTGCCTTCTAGAGTGCACGTCTTTCGCAATTCTGGCTTTTTGTAATTTTTTTAATATTTCCTAATTTTTGTAAATTTGAATGGAATAAACAGTATTCTTTTCAGATGTCCAAGGATTCGATTCCTCGTTTTCTCAACGTCGTATAATAATTTCAGAAGCCAAAACATTGATTTCCTCAATTTTTGTTTTCTGGACTCAACTCATTGGTTTCTAAGCGACTTCTGAATACAGAGAAAGGATGGAGGTAACCGATTCGTTGGGCAAACTTCCTGCAGGGCAACACGGAGATCGGAGATGGACCTGTCGAGAGACGCCGAAAATACTTAGCCGCTAAGCCACGTGGCGAATCGGAGACAAGACACCTAAGGTTGTTCGTCCAACAGCATATTAAACCCGAGAATCGTGCACGGGCGCCGTGAAACGCGACGTGTGTAACAGGTGAACCCGTTCCGCGTCAATCAAAAGTCGAAAGCCATTAATTGGTGCGCACGGACACGCACGGCCCCGGGCCGTGGGACACGCATCTTCTTTTTGATGACCGATGGAAAGGTGGCCGTCGGTTCCGGCCCGAAAAACGCCTCGGAAACAGAAACGAAAGCTCGAGTTTCGTTCACGATAATTGCATGTCCGTCGTTTTTTTGATGACTGTATAAGTGTCCGAGCACCTCGGGCAGGTACCACATAAATTTCAGCGTTTCTCGACGTCTCCATGCGAATATAAAGTCATCGCGTTACTCCACCAGACGTAAAACAAACCGAAATTTCGTTGAAAAATATACTTAACCTATCTCTATCATTCCGAACTTTAACGTTCAACTATCGATTCACCAAATGAATCTTTTGAGACATTTAACCCTTTGCACTCGGGAGATGCGTTTATCATTGATTTGACGCAGTGAAACTATAAAACCTGATATTTAATGTCGAACTTTGTATATGACTCGATACGTGAAATATTGGAATAAAATAGCTTTGTTCCTCAATGTACTTGTGATTTCCCTTCGAGCTAGTTTCAAAGAATATCATCTTTGTCTTGTCAAAAAGTGTTAAATATTTCTATCAAGAAACTTCCGAGTGCAAAGAGTCAATAACGTAGGTAAGTTGACGATAGTGTCACATAAGGATTGCGATACCAAGTAATTAATAGCTCCCATTTACCTTTGCCCCTAGAAAATGAATGTTAATATTTTTAACTTAGTTAACCTTAGTTAACCCTTTACGGACGAAGATTCTCCGAAACATACAAAACCTTCAAAAATGAAGCTAAATCATATATCACTCCCTTAATTAATAGAAAACGAAACCACGTGTCGATTTCCTGCTGTCCCAATAATTCAATCATTCCTTCGACTTAGTCTTCCAAATACGAGCATCTGTCCTCTCCAAAATGACGTTCCTCCGCAAAGGGTTAACTCCAGAGCAACTACTGAAACCCATTCATAAATTCCGCAGAGAAATCAGAGGAACACTCCCCGCGGAACTTCGATCGAATTACATCTCACTTCATGCCTCGTTAAATCGACGTATCATTTAGCCGATCGCAAAAGGAGGAGACCCGAAATGAGTCATTCGGGCAGTTCACCTGGTAGTTCCAGTTAACGTTAAGATAGCCGACGTTAGCGTCGCTCGCGCCGCACGCGCGATTAATCCATTGCGCGAAGTGCCTACCACGGGAGCGCCATTAATCATCGATCGGGCATCCCCGGCGATATCGGGAAGATCCGATCACGGCAACTTCCTCGGAATTGGTCGTTGAATTATCAAAGCCGCTCGCGTGCGCCGCGCCGCGCCGCACCGCGTCGAGCCGCCGGAGGGACGAGGTTTCTCGGAGATCGCGAAGACTAATAGGCGACCCGTGTCGTGGCCGAAGGGCCGCGATATTCATATCCATTACCGTTGAATTCCGCCATTCACGCCCACGCGTTCGCGGCAGAGGTCCGGGCAGCGTTGTCTGGCGCGCGCATCGCGCCCCTGAAATTTATAGGGAAAACGCGGCGAGATAGATCTCGCATTCATCACGGAGATGATTTACGACGGCCCCGGGAGATATACGCCGCCCCGGGGCACGTGGGTGTCCCGCGGCCGTACGCCGGCTCGGAACGCGTCGCGTTTTTGCATACAAATCTTCCACATTTGCGCGGAGATAAAGCCCCGCGCGCGGGTCTTGGGTTACGCGGGACTTTTAAGCGCGTTTCGCTTCTTTCCCCGGGTAATTTGACCGGTCGTTCGGTCTCCTCTTTCCGACCGGCGATCCCGGCCGTCCGCTTTTTACGATCAACAGCGTTTTTAGAGGATCTCGCGTTACTTTCTCGACTCGCGTTCTCGTTAGAAATTGTATCTGCGACGCCGCTCGCGTTCTATCACCGAGACGCTTCGGACAATGGGATCGGCTCTTTGCGGATTGTTGGATTCGAATGGTTCCGATCGTTTAGATTCGTCGAAGATGCATTTCCGTTGTAGATTTGCCGTAATGAATTGAAGCCTTAGGATTTGAGGGTTGCGGTGTAGTTTGTGTTGAGTGTTTATAACTCGGGAATCTCTAATTCGGAGATTTATGTGTTGAATCTCTGGAACACGGGGATCTTTAGAATTCGGAGATTTATAGCTTGAACGCCTGTAACTTGAATATTCGTGTAAGAATCTGTTTGACTCGAGAACTTGAAACGAAGTCTGCACGACTCGAGGATCTTTATGGTTCGAAGATCTTCTCGCCTTCTATTGAAAATCAACCTATTGAAATCCGATTGTACTTCGGATATACGTGTTAGAGGCGTAAGAGAGAGTTCGCCTGTCCAATATACCTACACGGTTTTCCCACTATAAACGTTGTCATCGATGACTTCGCAGACACGAACGTAAAAACAGAAGTCCATATTTCATCGATACACGCCGACAATGCAACAATATTATCGCGTTCGCGGGCGCAACGATAATCGTGATAAATTGCCGTTGGGGCAGGCTCGATCGCGCCATTAGTCTACCACTATTATCGCGTTTATAGGAATACCATTAATGTAATGTCTTTATTACTTAGTTTATTACTTTATTGCTCCGAGTAAGAGGCAGAGAACATCGGTCAAGATGCGGAGGTGGGGGTGAGCGATGGTTTATGGAGATCCCGTGGCTCGCGAGGATCGATCGTACCAAACTAATATTAATGAGCGGGCAATTAAAGATAATCAAGCGAATAAATTCATGCGCCCGTTCGCCTTTTTCCGCCGAAAGAAAGCCAGCAATTAACGAAACGCGTTTCTGCTCTTTCGGTTCCCGGAGATCTCGATCCCGGTTCAGATTCGCGTCCGAACACGAGACTCGTATTCCCGCCTGTCAACGATTTATGAACTATACTTTCGATGAGGGAGCCGGCAAAGAACTGTCTCATTCAACTGAAACGAATGAATCAGTCCGCTACGCGTATATCTCGAACGACAATCGTTGCGAAACCGTAATTAACACATCGCCGACTGCGCATTCCTCGCGAGCGTACGATAATCTTTTGAAATCGAACCTCTCGTAAACCACAGAAGATGTTTCGAGCGATAAATAACGATTCGACAGGAATGAATCAGTATTTTCCACCAGGCTATACATCAACGGAACAAGCGCGAAGTAGAAGAAATCAAAAGGATTGTCAAGAGAAACGAGGTGGTCTCGCGTTACAAGCTGAACTCAGGTCCCTTCGAAACGTCATACCGAACTGCCCCGAACATCCTTCGCGAAAAATCTCGACAACATCCCCCGAATTCGGAATGCGGCCGCAGAATCCAGGCAGCCGGAGACTGATGGGAAATTTCTATATTCCAGCGGCGTATCTGAGCATTCCGAAGGCTGGAATTATTGCGAGCACGACGGAGATCACCGTGGACTACCGAGCTACTTCTTCGGGCAGAGGCGTCAGATAAACGCGCGGCGTTACTTTATTACGAGCGCGTCTCGCGCGGATGCATTCGCCGGTCCAGCAGCGTGCTCCGGCAGGCGAACCTCTTTATCACCGGCTACACCCGGCCACGGCTAACTTTATTGCTCCTTTTAACGGTGGCATTGTCCAGGAGGGACGAGAACAACGAGCGTTCCGGTGGCTCCGCCGGCGTTGTTCCCGGCGTCCCTCTCGGTTCGAGAAAGCGAGACGCCCGCTGAATAATTTTATCTGATAACCGGTTGATTTGCAAGCCGTCTAAGCCCGAACCGAGCCCGACCGCGAATAATCGAACCCGACCGGCTGCTGTGGGATCCTGCTCTTTTTCGACCCATCGACAGGCCTCTCCGTCGGTCCCTCGTTCGTTTCTTTCCACCGTCGGAGATCCTCGCCGCGGCGTTACCATTGCATTACGCTGTTACACCGACACCCATAACCGCGTCGGCTCGTTCGCGAATGAAATAACGCGCGTACAACGTTCAATAAAGTTAATCACGAGTTTTGCCGAGATTCCTCGCTGGAAACCGTACGAGCCGGCCGATAGCGATACTTCTCTTTTCCACGTGATCGAGGCTACGGGCGTTGCAAGGTTGCCAGCGGATGCATTTCGCATAAATTAATTTCTGAAACATCGTGACCCCTCGTCGCGGTTCACCGACACGGAACGCGAGCGAAACGCAATAGATCTCCGCGGCGCGGCGCGGCGCGACTCTCTCCCCCCGGCGCGCGGCGCATTCGCATTCCGCGATTCGTTTTCCGCGCTTTTACTTGAAAAACGCTCCGCGCCCGGCGCGGAGGCTTGGCGATCTTATCTCGGTCCCGGCGATCCTAGGCCAGCCTTTTCCGCCGATCATTAATGATCGATACCGCGCCGCGCGCGCGTTCGGTTTTACTATCAACCGAACACGCCGGCTCTTGGATAACTGTCCAAGCGCGGAGGTAAAAGCGTTCCGGTGGTATTTTAATTCTTCGCGTTTCGTGTTCCACTTTCGAGCGCTCGCGATTACGCCGCCACCGCCGCCGCGTTAAAAGGAAATCCACGATTCCCTCACCGATGGAGGATTCGAACGCCGCCGATCCTCGTGACGGTTCAATCCTCCGGGAGGCTGTCGATGGAGGTTCCGTCTAGCGAGGAATGTTCGCGAGATTACCGTTTTATTTAATGTTTAACGGATTTACTGTTACAAGGACTTTAAGCGTTTTACGTTAGTTATTGTTCCGCAGCGGAGATAAATGTTGCTACGAGTAACTGTATAATTAATGGATCGATATTGCGGTTCTTGCGTTACACTATTGCCTAGTTATCTACGTTAATAAATATCTTTATCTTAACCTAGATTTATATACATTTACAGTTCATTCCATTATTTCTAGAATCATTCTTCGTTTAGATAAATCCTGAAAATCATTCAATTCACTATTTGAATATATATTCATATATCCATCGATCTTCGATCATTCACCGAATACTCAGAAAAATCAATAACGTCGAATTGATCCATAAACCGAGTCTCTTACACCTACCAGTAATTCGGAAGCCACAGTCTCCAATAAACACAGAGCCTATCAACGTGTCAGGTTCCTCGCGCATTACGTTCGGTAACAAACACCGATTTACTCAGTCCCAGATTAAAAGACACGTCAGGTGTGCGACTCGGAGCGTTCGAGGATAAACGAGTCGAGTTCAGCTCGGATCGGTTCCACGTCGCGGGCAGCGGAAACGAGGACCGGATCGCGAAAGGTTAACGGTGTCACGTGGCGCCTGGATAGTCTCGTACGCGCGGCTCGCGATCGATAGATCGGAGCCGCGGACCGGCGATGCATAAAGATCCGCCGGTGAAAAATTCCCCCGGGAGAATTCCGAGCGGCGACTACACCCTCCCGCGCCGTCGGGAACGGATTCTTTCCTGGTCGTACGCTGTACCACGGAGCGGAGCGGCGTGGCGTGGCGTGTCGTGCACGGGTCCGCATTATCGGCGGCTTAACGATGCAGATAAATCCAGACACGATGTGGCAACCGATAAAAGATCGTCTGGAAAATCGTTCGGTGCGCGTTCGAGCGATTCGAGAGCGTGCACCGCTCAGCGACGTAACTGCACACGCTGCCGGCGGACCGTATTTGCAATTCCCTTAGATTTTTCCCGTGCGCTCTCGGGTATTCTTTCTGCTCGAAGAAAACTGAGAGCAGCAACGAAAGGTACGTACGCTCGTGGTTTCGCTATCTCCGGTGTACAGGGTGTTCCCAGCGGATCGATGTGGTCGTGCGACGGTGTCTGATCGCCGCCGACCGTTTCTACTTATCGAGAACGCTGCTGCATAAGAGAAGCTTTCAACGAAGTTTGAACGTTCATCGAACAGCAGTTCCTTGAATATTCTTGACAAAAGGTGACCAAACCGTGGCGCGAAACGTGGAATATTCTATGGTTACAAGTTGCATCCTTGCGCCGATTTAAGTGCTTCAATAAATGCCTTTTGAACTCGCGTGAGTTAATTAATTTAATTGCGAGATTGAGTTATTCCCCTCTAAGCGAAGCAGATTCTCTATCCTTATCCTACAACCGTAAACATAAGGTCGAAGAAGTGCTTGAGTTCTATGGCGCATCTGAACTTGTCTAAACAAAATTGTATGCAATTGTTGACCAGCTCCCTTACGAAGAAAAGATTCAGATATTCTCAACTCTAACTTCAATACCGTTTATTAACACCTCGCATCTCGCAGGCTCCTGAGACTTCCAAGACAAGTATTCCCATATTCACAGAGCTCTCCCAAAAATCTCAGAAAACCGATAGAATCATTTCCCCAAAGACCTCTCACGCGCTACTCGAAAAACGAAGCGTCCAACAAAAGGGTCCAAGCGTCTTCCGTCTCTGACTTCGTCCAGTCGTGCACCAGCCGCCCCGAATCGGTCAACAACATTCTAAACCAACACCGTGCACACGTATTTTGCATAATACAGGTCAAACGCTCTCTCCGTCTCTCTCTCCTCTCCCGTGGCGCAGGAACGTGTCTCTCACCCCTGTCAAACTAATCTAACCGTCCCGATCTTCGCGGGAACGAAGGAGGAGCCATCGGTGCTCCATTCACGAGCGCGCAGATCGAGCCCCGCTAAATTGTTTTCGGAGCGTGAACGAACGCCTGCACACGCGCGCACGGCTCGGTGCATGAGCGCGCTCGCGCGCGTGCAGACGAACACACGGGCACAGGGCCGGTATCCAGCCGGCATCTATCGGCTTTATAGTCACGGGCGAGCAGGGTATACAGGCGCTCTCTTGTATCGGTACGTTCTGCACCGGCAAGTTGCACGTTGCATCGGTTGCGTTTCACGTTGCCCCGGAGCGCGAGCGGTGCCGTGGCCAGCGAGCGAGCGTTGCATTGTGCGCCGTGTCGCTGCTCGCTCGCTAGGCGTGGCTGTCTTTCTCCCTCTCCCTTTGCCCCCCTCGCTGCCGCTCTCTTTCTATTTCACCGGAGCTCGCCGCACGGAGAAGCTGCGCCGATACGACCCGCGTGATATCGCCACGCGAGACTTTTCTCGACTCCTTCTTCTTCTTCTTCTACTACTACTTCTTCTTCTTCTTCTTCTTGTTCGTGTTCTTCTTCTTCTTCTTCCCGGGACGCCAACGCGTTATCGCGACCGGACGACTGGTCGTTCAGCAAGGACGGATCAGCTTGTTGCTCCTTTTACCGCGGCAATGTCGCGCGACCGTCCTTTTATCGGTTGCGCCCCGGTCGCCTTGAGTCCGCCGTTCCTCGGCATTAATAATCTATCGATTCGGATCCACTGAAGTCCAGGGTTGCCCATCAGCTAACTTTCAGAATGCGAACGGAGCAAGTCTTCTACTTTTGAATTATTCGCGTAGATTGTGGGGTTGGAATGGAATCAGTTTTCGATGAACGGGGATGTGATCCTTGATTTGTATGAATTGTTAGCTAGAGAACAATTTTTCTTTGTTTCTTGGAAATGGAGGTTAGACTAACCGAAGAGTTAGTTGGGACACTGGTTCCCTTTAACGACTGAAACGAACCGACTCGCCACGGGAGGTACAGGAGCTGTTCGAATCACTTCGAGGTATCGTTCCTAGATATCACACGGCGAAGCAGCTATAAACTTCAGGTATCTCTTCCAGGGAGGAAGTTGCTCGGCGGACGTTTTTCAGTTAAATGGATCATGAGGAGCCATCGGCGGGGCTAATCGTGATCCATCGATCACAGGGAAGGCACCCGGTCTCCGATCGAATTCAGAGGAATCCCGATCAAGGTGCCGACGTCCCGTCACGCGAATGGAAGGGAGGACCCGGTCGACGGTGTTATCCAGGCATCTACGAGGCATCGTTAGACCGGACGGTAGCGTCCCGGCCGTATCGTTGTTCATTGCAAATTGGCATGACGGGGCCACTCGTGACCGAGCCGTATCGGCTTCAAAAGTTTATGGAGATCGGTATCTGTTTCACCGGTAGCCGGGTTAATCGGACAGAGCCAATAATGATCGTCGTTACAGAGCCCGCGCGCGCGCGTATTGCGGATGCATTGTCGTTCTTGTCGCGTGGACGCGAGGCGTGGCAGCTTGAAGCACCGATAACAGGCGACGTCGGTGCCAGTGGAGAGTGTCCGGCTACCTTTCCGCTCGCAATCATCGCGGACGTTAAAGTTTGACCCTGTTATCCCGCCAGAGGGAGTGTCCTTTGGCTGCTGATAACGATCGTACGCGGTTGTATTCCTCTTTTGTTTCTTTGGACGCTGATCGAAGACAAAACTCTTAATTCTTCGTACTCGAAAGATTTTCGATGGGAATACTACGTTTTCTGATGAGGTATGTTGAAAGTAATTTAACGTTGGAAATGTAGATGATTAGTGTGTTCGAACTATAACTGTTTCATTGTGAAATTGTCACAATTCGATTTGTATGTTGTAAAAATAGGAAAATTCGGTTGTAATATTGAATTTCAACAGGTTAATCGAGTTCGGTGCCGAGTGTTGCTAATCCGTCGTACATGTATACGTCACGGGCACGACCGCTAAGCGGTTAAGCCGCAGTCGAAGAGGAGAAAGCGAGAAAGGGACGGAGAAGCGGAAAAGGAGAAAGTGAAAAGAGCGATAGAGCGAACGAGCCGCGTCGACCGTTTCCCTGTGTGACGTACGCTGAATTAACAATGACACACGTGCGAGGAGCACGCGACTTTCTTTCCGTAAATCCCGGTTATCTCGGCCGATCGCGTCCAGCTCGAACATCGAGGAAGGCGGGGGACACCTCGGGGACAACCGTATTTCCTACGGATAGCCGAGCGAAAAATCGCCGCGGAAACATGATCCGCTCCGGCGCCGTTTCTCCTCCGCCTGTACGACTAACCCCGTCGGGATCACTCGGCGAGGTGGGAGGAGCGCGCGAAAAATCAAGGACAAAGCGATAACGCTGTCCTCTCTCGCCTACCGGTTCGTCCATCCTCGCTATCTCTAACTGTAGTTGCAAAATAAACCGTGCACGCTATCCGTTGACCCGCCACGCAAGTCCTCCCTTCCTCGAAACTTCGTTCACTGCCATTCCTGGAGCACCGGGAGCCGATTGGCGATGGACATTTACTCAGCTTTGCACCGATTCAATGTCTTCGAGATTGTCGACGTTCGGCTCGCCTCGAATTGGATGTCACTTTGACCCTTTGGCTCTTGGAATCTTGAGAGTCTTGAAAGTTTTGAAAGCTGAGAACTACTTGAAAGTCTTCGAAGTCTTCAAAGTTTTAAAAGTCTTAAAAGTCTTAAAAGTCTTAAAAGTCTTGACAGTCTTGAAAGTTCTGACAGTCCTGAAAGTCCGGAAAGTCCTGACAGTTCTGAAAGTCTTGAAAGTTTTGAAATTTTTGAACTCCTTGAAAGTTTTAAATGTGTTAAAAGTCTTGAAAGTTTTGACAGTTCTGAAAATCTTGAAAGGTTTGAAAGCCTTGAACTTCTCGAAAGTTTTAAATGTCTTGAAAGTCTTGAAAGTTTTGACAGTCCTGAAAGTCCTGAAAGTCTCGAAAGCCTTGAAAACCTTGAAAGTCTTGAAAGTTCTGAAAATCTTGAATTCAGCCAAGTTTCTCCCTCATTTACAACGGCGCGCATAGATTCCACTACATTACATTGACCCTGCTCGAATTCAAGACTTTCAAGAGCCCGAGACTCCCGAGACATTCAACAGTTAGAGTATATCGAATCCTATTCGAAGCGATCCGAATTTTTCTCGGTAACCCGTCACTAGAGACGATCGACCGACCGGCCGACGACATCTCGTTCGATCCTGGCGGATGTTCGACGAGGGCCGACCTCCTCGTCGGCACCGCGACGCCGATGAAAGACCGCTCTCCGTGTCCTTTGATGTATTCCTGGCCGAGTGATAGAGGAAGCCGCGCCGCGGCTTGGCGTGGCTCGATCGCCCGTTCCGATTCTCACGTCGAGACCTTCGAACCTGAACGCCGCCACGTCTTCCTGGTTCGTCTAAAATCATGCACACGTGAGCCGGGGTTCGTTTCCTTACGTTCCCATGACGAGAGCAGGGCTCTCCCGCGAATCCACCTCTGCTCCAGGAAATAAGAAGCTCTGGAACGATAGACGATAGTCGACCGAGTAACCGTGCGACGCGCTAATCGTTAATGCCCCGGTCCGATATTGCGGATGACTTGAAAATTTATTAGCTTATTGGCAACTCGGCGGGTCGGTTCGACCTTAATAGATATCATAAACGGTGCTCTTTAAACAAGTTATCTTCCTACTTAGATAAACGCAATATAATTAATTAGATTCTGCCGTTGGTAAAGTAATTCGATTTTTGAGTATCCAGTAAACGGGTATCGCTTATCTACCCTTAATAGCTTTCATGATTTATTGAGTTCTTCTTGGACGCTCCTCCGCTACCGCCGCGTATGATCTTCTTCCAACCACACGAATAAGCATACGTATAGCTTATTTTGCAGTACTTGCTTCAGAAGGATCTTGAATAAAATAATAAACGTATCTTGTCCATACAGTTACTTCCGTAGCAGAGTTAATTAAAGACAATTATTAGTTATTTTGCATCGCTGTCCTCGCTGACACTATCAAGTTACTTAACTTATCAAAACATATAAAAAGTATACTCGTCATAACACAAAACTTTGCATTTCTTTGTAACAAGTAGACTCTTCAAAACCAGCTAACTTGAACCTTCTCATTCATCGGCCATCCCGGGCGTGACAACCATTTTCGAGCAACTCAGAAGTGAACTGTGTGAAAAGTGACTTCGAGTCACATTTGAACTTTTTACTTAAATTTTCTGATTATTTCAGATTGCATTTCCAACAGTTTTCTTAGCCCTTTAAAATTTGAGCCCTACGAACAAAACCAATAACATTTTAATCGTTTTATTCTCATAAGTGTCTGAGAGTCACATCGTGATACGATCAGGGTTAAAACGAGCCGAAAGGTAGATCTCGCTCGACGTTCAGAAAACGGCAACAAGACAAAATCTAATACCCGCGAACTAATCCGATGCAAAGTCGCCTCGAATCTCGACGAGCGGCGCTTGCGACACGCGGAGAATAGGTGGCGAACTTTTTTGCCGCGTTTCGAAAGGCGTCCGCGTCGCGGCCCGACGCCGGTAATCGCGTTACGATTAGCCGGTATCGCAATAATGCGTTCCAGGGCGCGTTCACCCGCGATAATATTATCCTTCCGCTTTTTGTCCGGCGATTACACGGCCGGCACGCATGCCGCGCGGCGCGGCCGCGGGCGTGATTCACGCGGCATGCGATCGGCCGCTCGGCTCGCTCTTTTATTTATTCTAACGGGTTGATAAAGGTTGTCGCGTGTGTCTTCTCTCCGGCGGCCCAGTTCTCACGCGTGAGCATACACCGGCTCGCCGGGCATCCTCCAGGCCGGCGTTCTATCTGAAAACTATATCTGGAGGCGAGAATTCTAGCCGGAGCGACTTCTTCGTTCGACACGAAAGCGTTTTCTTCCACCGGTCGGCCGGCCGGCCGGCCGGCGAGAAAAAGAGAGAGGGACTCGTTCCGTTTTATTTCGTGTCGTTTCGTCTCGGTCAGCCGATCAGGCAAACTTCGGATTTCGCGGTGCACGGGTCGCGCTCGATCCAAGAGTAATGGATTATCTCTGGTTATCGCGAGCCTCGTTGCGGCCAGCCGCCGAACTCCTTCGTCTTCCTCCTCTATTCGGATGCCGCGGCCGAAAATAGTCCTCGATGAAAGTAACACCGGGACGAATCGCGGCTCGGGCTCGGCCGGTCGCAAAAAAAGGGAGCAGGGAAAGGGAGAACGGCAGTTTCGGAATCGGACAATGCAACTCCTCGTTGCGATCGGCTATCTTCCTGGAGGCGTGAAAAAACGAACGACGTTGTTTACCGAGCGCAGATATCGCCCGCCGTGAACGGTTCCCGGTCGAGCGTCGGATAGAACGGCTCGATGTAATTTTAATAGGAATGCACGGGATCTATTCGAAATCGTGATATAACCGGAGAAGCAGTATATTCGCATGAAAACGTAAGTGGGAGATATGGAGTAACGTTTCCTCATAGGAGACTTCATTTCCGAGATAATCGGCTTTCAGCGTTTTATACGCGCCCGTGGGTAATTACAATCGGTAGAAATGGTAAGTAATGGACAGAAGTGTCGGTCGAGTCCTATCGAACGGCTCGAGCGATTTTTGAATAATCTCTTGAACGGTTACCTCGCGAATACCGAGTATCCAGTGAAATATCCTTATTTTATACGCTCCGCTCACTAGTTTCAGCGAAACACACCCTTTTACTTTCCTTTTCCGGTGGCGACGCGATTTCGGAAACACCCTGTACAACGTTCCTGCGACCGTCGCCTGTCTCTCTCTCGTAACTCCGCCGGTTTCACGCGTACAATGCATCCGGTCGCCGGCCGATATGCTTGCGTAACGCGGATTCGATTCCCGCGTGACGTGCCTCTTCTGGATCGGCCAGTCAGTCCGTCCCTCCTTTTTCCTACTTGGAACAGAAAAAAACCAAGTGCGGAAGGAGTAAGGGTCGGTCCACAGTATCGGTCAACTTTCAATCCCCTCTCGATCCGCTTTCAATAACATTTGATCGAATGTTCTTCGATCGCCTAGAACGCGTGCTCCCGCGTTCGCGAACCTCAAGTCGGCGTCTCGCTTTATTCGTCGTTCGTCGAGAACAATAAACGATTAAACTGTGAATGTAAATAACGACTGCGAGCGAACCGATAATGTGGATCGACCCTGAAGGGTGAAATCCGTCGCCGGCCGCTCGCCGGGCGACTACTAGTCCCGGCTAGCGGACCGCTTCATTTTCTTCGTTCTCTCGGCGCGTGGGAATGCAAACTCGTTGCCCGATATTAATACATCCGGTGGATTTTTAAGGGCGCGCCGAAACGGAGGAAACGCTAACCTTAAACCAGTATTAGCTCGGCCGCGTGAACGGCTCGCGCGCCGCGAGCCGTGTTTACGACGCCGCGTGTCTTCTCGGTTGGCCTATATCGATAGCCGACCGGCGATCCGCGCGGTTCGGCGTTTAGAGCGGGCGAGGATCGGTCGGCGGGTTTGACGGAAAAGGATCGGGCTAGGTCTAACCCGGTTACGGAGATAGGAGCCTTCGAAACTCGATGATTCGCGGTGGATTGCTGGTCACGCGACGCGCCCGCGGCGGCTGGAGGGGGAGGATTGAATTGACAAAGGAATCGTGACGAGTATTACTTTCAGATCTGTTTTCAATCTTCCGCTTGGATTCTTATTAAATTAGTGAACTCCGAATAAACATGTTTTTCCATTTCTTAGATACAGAAATGCAGGATGGAAACACTGCTAGAGGAGCGATTAAAGAAGGAGCATTAAGAATGCCGGAGAAAGACGTAATCCGAGATTGGTCGCGATGACTCGATCGCTGGCCAGGATAGCGGTTCAAGGAAAATCAAGCAACGAAGAGGCTACCAGAGAGCCGGGGAGGAGCCCGGCCGAGAAGATAGGCCAGAGAGGAGCAACGAGTTCGTCGGTTAGCAAAGCCTCGAGCCCGCTGCCGAGCCACGACTTGACACCGCTGACCCGCGCCGTTTCACGATACATGAAGAGGTCACCGAGGAACGTCGAGATCGCTACTTGAACGAGGTGTACCGGCGGTTAAGTAGGCGGCACGAACGATCCCCGACGGATTAATCGCGGAAAGTGTGAAGCGATTCGCGGTGCCTCTATCCGGCAGCGAGCCGTTGTTAATTCGCAACCGATCGGCTGCGGCAACGGCACCCATTCTGATACAACGCTGGCCCGATCCTCGCCGATCGCTAATGACGAAAGACATTCTCGCGTCTTTCGGGAGTGTGCAATTAATCGAACAATTTACTTCTGTGGGATTGCGAGAGAATACACCTAACGTTTTGCAAATGTTTCGTTCGACGAACGTTCATCCTTTAAATTGCCGGATCGCCTAACTTTCGCGAACTTCGAGTTCGCCTGTCGTCCGTTCTGCAAATCTTCAGTCGAACGGACATTCGTGTTGCGAACACGCGTCAACTCGAACGGAAATTCGTCCCACGTCGCTTATGCAACGTGATACGGCAATAATCAACTTTGTTTTCTCCCCGAGAGTATCCGACACACGTCAGCTCTCCAGAAAATGCCCGAATTCCCGGCGCCATTAAAGAGTATTTACACGACAGAATGATTACAGGGTATCCGGAGCCGTTTACCTGGTTGCAGGAACCGGCGTGCATTGGAAAATGAAGTGCGAAACCACGGGCGCCGGATCGATAGGGTCGGATCGTAGAAAGCAGCGGACCGCGGCAACGGCGGCGGACCCGTGTTTGTGCAACAATATCCTCGCCGCGGTGGATGCCCCGTTGCCCGGGATCGAAAGTGCATCCTCGGGCTTTAATCGCGGGGATGTGTAATCGGATCGAGCCTCCGTGCTTGTACCCGGCAATTTTCATAATACGGAAACTCGCGCGTTTAATAGAAGCTAAACGCGGTCATGTTTCAGTTGCGACGCCCAGCGATTAGGCTCGTCGAATTGTTGCCCATTAATACTCGTTCTTTCCGGGCGAGATGAAGCGGTAAGAAGCGAACGAGCGGCAACAAGCCTCGACGTCGATGAAATCGGGACCGTGACGCTCCGAGCGAGTCACCCGGTATACGCGCCGAAAGTCCGGCCTCGCGAACATTCACCGAACAGTGGACAGTTACGAAAGACCGGAGAGGAACGACGGCCGATTAAAATGAATTTTTCAGCGGCCGGTGGCGCAAAGTTGTCCGGAAGAACGAGGGAGATCTCCGAGCAGAGGGATTCCGGTGAAATTCGGTGAACCGAATCCGGAACGTTCGGACCGCGACTGATTTGTGGGGCGTTCCTGCGTTCTTGCGGCCGCCTTCACCTGGAAGAGTGGACATCCTTGAAGACCTCTCTCGCTCCCTTTCTTTTTCTCTTTTTTTCCACGGCAACGTGTCAATTATCCCGCGCCCGACGGGCTCCCGTGGCTCTAGTTAATTCGCGATCGGATTAATTCCACGAGCACGTAAACTCGCCCACGAGGCAACGTTCATCTTGGGAAGACCGGCGGAACGGGAGCAGATTAACGCGATCACCACCGTGGCGATCACGGTCGACCCCTACGAATCGCTTGGAACAGTTGCAATATCTGTAACGATTGCCCTGATTTTGTGAAATGTGACATCAAATTGTAATGTCGGACAATGTAATGAAAATTTTAGCTATTGATGTAACATGAATATCATGGCGCTGAATAATTAACGTAGCACGAAAGTTGTAATGCCGAAGAGTTAATGTAATGTAAAGATTGTTATAGTAATTAACGTTTCCATTCATCTTTACTACGAAATGAGTAATGTATAAAACGCAGACCAACTGCGATAGATCGTAAGTGATTAACGACATAGAATCGGATTGTACAATGCATCCCAAACGGAAGCGATCGCAGAATGATCGAACCGAGAGAGCACCGTTCGAAAGTGTTGTCTTTGTGCTCCGTAAACCCGCGCTTCGGTGCATCGAAGTGCGCCCGAACGATTTCGTAATTCGAACGGGCCGGCCCGTTTTTGTCGGAAGTGTCGTTAAGCCGCGGAGAAGAAAAATATTTTGCGTAACGTTTCACCGGCCACTGTTTCCCCTTAGTCATTGTTGCCCCACGCTGCCCGGCGATCGTCGCCGTGATTTTTTTTAACGAGCATTTTCACCGTGCTTCGATCCGGTGTGACGCTGCAGCGAGGCGTCAAGTCACGACGAATCACCGCGCCACGCGGCGCGCTGGCCCGGGCCGGCCGCGAGCGACGTCGTTGACCTCGTTAACTCTCTTTTCGAGTTCCTCTCCGGCCGGCGTGTTTTTCTGTCGCGTTTGTGCAATCGTAACGAGATCTACTCAACTCGCGACGCATAAATTATTATCCGCACGCGAAGACGAATAGTCCCTGCTCTTTTCCCGGTCGGATTTTCCAGGAATACTTCGCGCGAGAGCACGCGTTTCTCTCAAGTTGTCTAGTTTAAAGTTCTGCGATCGTTACTGCGAAGGAATTCGAATAATCATCATTTAGATCTATTTTAGTAAGCATAATCGAATATATTATACAAAGTTGCCGAAGGATGGGAAAGATATAAAGTATCGCGAGATGCGCGATGCTTTCTTGAATGAACGACGAATTTATTGGAGACAGGCAGTGAATTAATCGCTGTACGTAATGGATACAACATTTTCATAATTAATGTAGTCGCTTGTTCTGTCGTCATCCCGCAATCTACCCCGTGGATATTTTACAAAGAATTTAGATGCACGCCACGAAAATGGCAACTTATTCCCCCGTTCGATGTAAATATCATCCGGACGTTCGATTACGAGCTCGAGCACACCTGCTCGTTAATCGGCCGCTCGCCGCGCGGTTCTGATTAATTCCGTTCTTCTCCTGCCTCCTTTTTGCTTCTTCTCAATTTCACTGCCAAGGAAAGCGGCGCCGCTGCGCGCCCGTCTCTTCTTATTCTCGAGGACGAGCCGCCTAACGTTAATCCCGCTAGAAAGTCCGACTCGAGGATTCGTTAACCGAGATACATGTTAATTCGTCAGCGATCGGACATTCGTCTATAAACCATCGATCTTTCCGCTCGTTGCGAAGACCCATACCTTTCCGGCGTGACTCGATGTGTTCTCTTTTATATTCGTCGAACGGCGAACCAAATTGGTTAATAAAGTAGCGAAATACGTTGATAATTGGGTATTCGAATGGCCGGTACAAAAAGAACAGCAAGAGAACGCTTCGTCGATCGAAAGATTCGCTGGGCTCGCGGTGTTGCGAGCGCGCGCGCGCGCGCCACGCGGAGACTTCGATGCCTGGAGGGAACGGTCGGCCGGCGGCGCGCTCGTAAATCATTCGGTCGATCCGGCAGCTTTTCTTCTGTAGCGAGGACTCTTTAATTGGTCGTCGACCGCTCGGCCGTCACTGAATTCGTCGGTCGATCATTGATTTCGCGATAAGAATTCGCAGCCTGCTCGCCCGGAGAAACGCGGCTCGGCCGCGGCGAATTAATAACTATTATGCCCGGCGAAGGCCCGATCGAAAAACAAACATGTTAAAACGTTTCGCTGAGACGGGGACCGGGCCTCTGTGATTATCTCCTCTCCCGGACGATCCGTCCGGCTCGAATTGAGATGCAAACGTCCGTGCATCGGCTAATCGGTTTCGGTACGGACCGATCCCCGCGGTAGCGCAATCGCGTTTCCTCCGTTATTTCCATACCACGCTCACCGACGACCGGCGAGCGCGGCTGATCCTTTTTCTAGGCGAACGCCCGGTCCTGCAGCTAGGACTGGACGACCGTTCCTTTCGAGAAAACCTGCAACGCCCTCGTACGTGCGCTTATGCCAAGGAGAGAACCGCGATAAGCGTCGACAACAAGCCACGATGCAATTACCGATACACGCCGGTCGGGTACGCGCGTACATCTAGCGAACGAACGAACGAACGAACGGACAAACGTGCAAGCGAGCGAGCGAATGTGCTGCAAAAAGCACAACGCGCGCTCCCGATCATAATCGATCGGCTTATCGATCCTCCCCCCAACAGCCGGCCGGTTTCTTTTGTCGGTGGAAACGGTTGAGAAATCCGCGCGCGCGCCGTACGCAACGCGAGGCGGCGGAGAAGAGAAAAATAGCGTCGGCGCCGGGTGGGGTCTGGCCTTTGTTCCGGATTCCATCGCGAGGTAATCGCTCGTTCCGAGCGTTTCCATTTGATCGTGCCCGCGATCGCGGGGAAAGGATTTTCTTATCGAGCCGGGTTTTGTTAACCCCCCTCGCCGGCCGATTTCTTTCGCAAGCAACGCTCATCGGAGCCACTTTATCGTTAATCGTTCGCTCGGAAGAAAGGGAGATACCGTTGCGAATTTACCTTTGGCTTGAAAGGTTACGAGTTCGTACAGGGAAAACGTTATTGTGTCTGGGTTCACAGAAGGAAAGAAGGATACTTCGTAATTTGTTAGGGATCTAATCTTCGCTGAGAGATTCTACACAATGTTTCCGTGAATCGATTCACGAACTCCGAGATCCAGCCGATGTTTACTCGTTTCCTAACAGATTTCCTTGTCACGTGAGCAGCGCAATTTAAATCTGCAGCTCAATTGCGAGGTTGACGTTGAGTGTCTTCAACTTTTCATTGCGTAACTCGAACAGAATGCGTTCGGAATAATCGGCGTTAGTTGAATTGTATCAAACTCCGCTTTTGTTATGGGTATCAACGATTCGCTCCGCGAAAGAGACGGAGCAACGTTCTACCAGGGGGACCGGAAACGCATTCTCTAACGCGATTACGAGGCGACAGCGGAGTCGCGTGTGCAAAGGTCGCGGCACCGCAGAACTTTCGCAATCGCGAACGATCGCGGCCGGTCCGGAATTTACACGCATTCCCGCCACCGTTCTCCGCGCGGTTATCGCTTCGAACCTCTCTGTGTGAGAACGGTTCGGCTCTCGTAACGATCGCGGACCGATCGCCGCGCGCCGTGTCGAAACGATAATGGTCGTCGTCGCTCGCCGCGTTAATGAAATTATTCATGTTTCCGGCGCGGACAGTCCGGTATAAATTAGACGGCCGCGCGACCGATTACCCATCGATCGCCGCGCGTCGCGTTGCGCAATCAACGAGTAATCCTACGCGAAGTGGGAGGAGGTGTGGGGATAGAACGACAGAGCGATCAATTGCTTCCTTCTTAGCGGCGCGACGATTCGTGGGCAAGGATTAACGAGGCGAGGACCGCAGGATCCAGCAACCTTCGCGGACTTTCTACTTTCAGCCGTTCGAAGGTGGAGCATTAAACTATCGCGCGGCCGGCACGAACGATTAGAGCCGCGGCGGTCGGATCGGTCAGACGCGGCGGATCGCTGATAAAGCTGTCAGAGGTCCGTCAAGATCGCCGCGTAATGCTAAATAATCGGTTAGGCGCGGTATCCAGGTCCGCAACGGTAGAAAGTTACAGAGAGAGTTCAAAGATCTGGGAAATCCTCTCGACGGCGGTCGTTCCGATCGGAGGCATATAAAAAGAATCGATCGAAGCCGAACGATCGACTTTGCTCCTCTTTTTTCTCCGCACCGCGAACAATTGATCGGCGTGCAACCTCTGCTCGATCGCGTAACACTGTAATTGTTAATTAGAACGTATTCACAGCGGAGTCATTACTTTTGCATTAGCGACGCTCGCGTGTACGATAGAAGATGATTTGCCGACGAATCAACTGTTACATTCGAATCGTCGCGAGCAACGCGCAATCAAGTTACGTTTCGCTGAGCTCCACATACGGAACACTTGCCGACCGAGCGAACAGGTTGACCAACCAGGAAACGAAACAATTCTTCGCGGTGTTTACGAACGTTTATGAATATTAATAGCGGCCGTTCAGACGTGGGTGAAAAATAGTCTCCAGCCGGAGAGGAACTCCCACGCGAATTCTCGATCTTCCGAGATCCTCGGACCTCGTCCCTTTCGCTTCGCCCCCCCTTCTCACACGCTCCCTCTGTCGCGATCGATATCCAGCCGAGGAGAAGGAGCTTCAAGATATAATTATTACGCGTGCCGGGCGTAACGGGAGCGGGGAAAGAAATTTCATCGGGCGAATTGCCGAGCGCACCTTTTTTTTGCGTCCGCGCGATACATCAGGCCGCGTTATCTGGCAATTTATCCGGTTTCTTGCGGACGCGACGCGCACTCCTGACCGACCGAAGAAACGGGGACTTCGTCGTTCACGAAATAATTAATCGGCCCGCGTCGCGAGCGTTTTTTATCGCGCGGGATCCACGCCGGCGCGAGGCGGCGAGGCACTCCATACAGGGACCATGCGCGTCTGTCCTCGATCCAGAATTAATCGGGCCCGTAACCTTGCCATCGCATATTTATACGTAGAAAAAATTCGGTGACGATGAGAGGAGAGGAGAAAAAAGCGACGACCACGAGGAGGATATCGTTCAGGGCCTTCCGAGGCAGATAATGCAAATGGACCTGTCTCCGAGATCAAACTTCGAGGAAGGATTCTTCTGAACAGAGCTCTCGCGATCGGATGCAATTTTCTTTTCTTCGCGAAACTGTATTAAGTGCATTTGTTTATTTTCAAGGTTATTCGTGAATTTATTCAAATATGTGATCTAAAATTGGTTTCTAGTAGAAACGAAGTAGAGCGGTGAAGAAGGTAACTCGAAGATCTTCGCGACACGATAGAGACAATTAAAAAGATATCGATTTTACCGATGTCATTGAATTACGATCTCGCCCCTGAGACAGGCCTTGCGATCATGGAAATCCTCGAGGATCCCCAATCTCCTTCCGATCGATCGCGTACGAAATTGCATGCGACGCACAGGGGAGGACATTAGTCCCGTTCGGGGACAAATTACTTCCCCGGCCACGATAATTTGCATCTGTTTACTCAAATACACTGTAATAATCGCCTCCCTGTCGCTCCGTCTTCGTTTTTCCCCTGCGCGAAAGCCGAAAAGCGGTCCGGCCGATCCGGCGAACCTTGTAATTACAGTCGATACTGACCTAACGTAATTGAAGAACCGAGCGGTGCACCTGCGAAAAGATCGCATCGTCGTTCTCTTAATTTCGCCCCGCGATTGCCGGTAATTGCGGGAAGCGTGCGCCCGTAACGAAAACCGATCCGCGAGCGAACACACGCTTTTTCACCGATCGATTTCGTGGGCCCCGGCCCCTTGTGGAATTAGCGGACGCGCTTTCTACCTTAAACGCTCGCGTAAATATCATGGAAGTCGAACAGCCGCTGGCTCGCACCGGGGGCGCCTTAATTCGCCGCCCAACCGCCGCGCCGCGCGGCAAAAAGAAAAGGGAGCGAAGCCGGTATTGTTGGTAGGAAGATATACAGCACGCCGATCCGGGATCTGTTTTCGCAAGGACGACTTCTCGTTAGCCAGAAAAACGCGACTGCATTCCCGGGGATTTACGCGGGAATTTCGGCCTAACGAAACCTTTTTTCGCGCGCGTTCGTGTCGCAACCGGCCCGGCATCGCCGCGCGTAACGCCTCGCGCCGATTTACAATCGTGCGCGGACGCAAATCTGGGATTGTTTCGAGCCGAAATTACGCCTCGCTGGCCACCCGTTGGAATCCGCGTCACTGAAATTCTCCGTTTCGACGATCCGCCGCTTTCTTCTCGAACCGGCTTGCAGCCGACCGAATGCTACGGTCTGGAGACACGATTCTTGAGAATCGGAACGAACCGTTCGACTTGGAAGTGCTAATTTGTATCGTTGAAACGGTGATACGAGGAGAGTTGTTGCTCGCGTCTGATTATGAGTTAAGGATTAATTGTTAAGTAAATGATAGCGGAACGAATGTTCAGCGTGAGTAACTAGATAAATGTAACTCGAGAGCCGTAGTATCGAATTATTGGTGCTCAGCTCTGAAACCATTCGCCTTCGTTGCGAAGGAGCATTTATCTCACATCGGTGTTATCATAATTGTTTCCAAGGAATTCGAAAACGATCATCGGCGACCACCGCGGCAGCCAAGGTACCGATCCAACTATGAAACGGAGTAGCTGGCATGCGTAATAAGCACTCGATAACACTAGCAACTGTATAAACAGCTGGGAGATAACCTCCACCCAGTTAAACTGGGTCGCGTCGTCTTGAAACGCGTTCGCCAAATGACGCGTCGATTCACCTTGCCCGAGCCGAGGCAGCCGCGACTCGCCGAGGAAAAAGAATTCGAACCGGAGATACTTTCCATTATGCGAGCTGCGTAAATCCGGGTCGAGTGCGTGTGACGGCCGGCCGCGCCGAACTGCAAGTCAGCCGGCAACAATGAAGCCGCTGGGAGCGACCGATTTGCAGGAATATTTGTAAACATACTCGAAAGAGCTGCAGCGGGACGCGCGCGGGGCGGTTCTCGCGGCCAACGCCTGATCGACCCGTCGATCTCGCCTCGATCGGTCCAGCAAGGTCAATCGCGATCCGCAATCCGTGAAATATTATCCCATTGTGCCCATTTTTTTCGCTCCCTCTCGATATACGTTTGGCGCCACTCGGCTAGCATCAACGTCACCGACACGTTCGCCGTTCGCGGCGCGTGACGAGCTTAGGGTACGTTTACAGCGGAGTCGCGGCCCTCGATCGCGACCGGTGAAAATGGAAACGGAAAATATATAATATATTCTTTTGTCTTCTAATGGAAGCGTTTGCATCGGAACGACTCACTGTGATTCACTCGGCTCACCGACGGTGCGAGCGACATGAGTTCTCATTTGTTTGTTCCAGCTTGAACTCGGAGATAACGATGATCCTTGTTTAGAATTATTCATCGCGTTTGTCTTCGTGAAAGTCGGGGAAGAAGTTCTCAAGGAATGTCTGAAACGAATGAATTCCCTTCCCGGCGAATCGTTTGATCTCGGTTTATATTACAGCGCCGCTGTAAACGTGCCCTTAGACGATGCCCGAAGAAATGAGGATTACGAAACCGGCAGCCTCTTTCTCCGGAACCGTTCTCACGGAGTCGCCGGTTAATTAGCGATTCGCGGATAATGAAACGAGGTGTAAGCCCCGCGAACAACAACAAGTGCCGCGAACACCGATCAATTTTGCAACAGTACAGATTTCGCCGTGTCTAGACGCGAGAACACCGCTGCCAGGGGTTTCCGCGCGGTGTGGGCTCAGCACGGCCACGCGTAACCTGAACTCGCCATAACTAAAAGCCTACGGTATTCTGTGTTTCCCCGGAGTCCAAGGGATTACCTTCTCCTGCGAGATTCGCTGTACCGTTCCGGCTTGACAGGAGCCTGTCACGAGCCGAACCTATCATGGAATATACAAATACGCTTTAGCAGTCCGAGGTATTCGAAGTGATCGGGACTCGTCGAATCTAAAAAATCTGAAGAACTATTCCCCTATTCATCGCTAACATCATACCTCTCTACAATTGCGACAAGTTTTTTAACCCCTCGCAATTGAAAGATTTTCACTAGAAACATAAACTTCCCGTTACAGACATAACCATGAAACTCGCTAATAAACACCTATAAATCAAGATTAAACGCTGTTCTATTCGAATATCCCACCGACGCATCACGCGAAGCTCAAAGTTATAAGACTTCATAATTTCCCTCTGTCGAATCAAGTGGCGTAAGTGCCGCCTCTCGACAGCGAAGGGTGAACACCCGCCTGCAGCCGCGTCGTCGAGTGGTGATCTCGAATTAATTAAATCGATGTTAAACGAACGGCGTACCTGGATAAAAACGATAATTGATGAAAACGGCGGAGAAAGGCGACTCGACAGCCAGCCACCTCCAGAACCCGTGACACGGACGGAGACGAGTACAGCGGACTTTCCGCTTCCCGCTTGCAAATTAGCGCGGCAATGGCAAAACGGCTAACGGCGGGTTCACGAAAGCCGGCGCGCGTGTGTGCACGCGAGTTGTCAACCCGCGGAGCTCGCGATGCAGAATATGCACGTATGCAGAGCGCTCGGCTGTCGGTTGGTGCAGGGGTGTGCGATACGTGTGCCGCTCCGCTCCGCGCTGCACCGCGCTGCGCCGCAGCGGTTTGACATCCGCTATACGTTCACTATTGCACAAGCGATAGATACCTCCTTGCACCGGTATCGCTGTCTCGTGCAGAGCGAATTCTTCGTTGTACGGGCGCTGCACACGCCTTGGTACACACCCTCGCGAGTAGGTGAACACCGACTCTCCTCCGTCCTTCTCTCTCTCTTTTCCTCTCTCCTTCTCTCTCTCTCTGTTCCTCTCTCCCTCTGTCCGTCTTTCCCTCTGTCTGTCCTGCTCCCGCCGCGACGGCACGGGATCAGCCAGCGGAGAGGATTGGAGAGAGAGAAGAAGGAGATCGGGGAACTCGGATTTTTGCCTCGTTCCCTCGGCCGGAGGAGAGAAGTTCAGCGACGTGTGCTGCAGCCGGCACGAAGGTGCCAGGATTTATGCAACCGGCCGGATTTATTCCTGGCCACGAAATTGCACTTCGAACTTTCGGTGGAGGAAATCGCACGCGAGCCACGCCGACACGCACGGCGAAACCGTTTGAGTCCGCTGACTCGCGGGTAACAAAGTCTTCGGGAATATTGTGACTTTTCTGACGGGGCTTTTTTGGTGGAATAGATATGCGATCCGAGAGGTCGCAGTCACCTAGATGCACACTGTAGCTTTGACGTCGGGTAGTCGGTTGGAGTGCTGACGTTGAGATCCGAAAGTCTTAGGTGATTGTTCCCTTGGTTCGCCGGTGTAACTTGTATTTTATAGGAGGCTACGGAACGAAGGACCATGTAACGAGCGCTTATTTATTCGTGCTTGATTTCCTTCGAAAAATAAAGTTAAGGGATTACAAGAGAAGGGAGTGTACGAGCGTGATTAAATATGACCGTGAAAGGTAGCCCCGTTTCATTTTTAAGCGGCAAAATGGCTCTCCGTCGAACAGCCTGCTCCCGAAGAGCGAGAAGACGGATCAAACGCGGCCACCATGCTCCTTTCCCGAGACGCATTTCATGGGTGACCCTGAAATCTTTTACAGACCTCGTTACGAGTATAATCAGCTCGGAGATATGCCCGTATCTCGGCGTCCATTAACGCGACGCTAGGCAGCGGGCAGCAGTTTCTCCGGACCACCGTCGCCGGGATGAAACCTCTAACTATCGGATTATCGTGGAATCGCTAATGAGCCGGAATTCGCCATTTCTCGGGGCGCGAAAGGACCAATAACAGAACAGGCTTAGAGCCTCCGACTGGCGAAACTGTCGGTTCGTGCGAACCCGTTTGCGCCGGGACTGGATCGGACGAAATTCGTTGCGAAATCGGCATTGCGAGCAATTACTCTATCAATTCCCTTCAATCAAGCCGGTAGGACGTGTTATTACGACGTTGCGTACACCGCAAATCTTGTCCCCGTTCAATTAGGTGCTTCTAATTATCGTAACTGGCTCGCGACGTCAACGGGAGAGCCGAGTATCGCGTTATTTCCAGGTTTCCCGCTCTTAAGAAATCCAATCCGCCGCGACGGGATCCGTCATACGTTGCCTCCGACGTTATTAGCAGCGAAGTGTTTGCGTTTCGGTTAAAAACTAGACTCGAACGGACACGCCTTCGCTCGTAAATTTCGCGAGAGTGCGTATTAAGCCCGTGGATTTCCTCGCGGCCGGGCAGAAGTGAAACCGCGCCGCGCGAAACGAAAGCGATCCTCCCGCTCGTAAAACACTTCTGCCGCTTGTTCTTTTTCCTCCCGTTTTTTTTTCTCCTCCTGTCCTCCTCACTTCCTCGCGTTCCGTCTTTCTTCGGGGAACGTTCGGAAGCGATCTTTTGATACACGCGGCAATTAACTGGGACGCGGACGGACCTGTTCGTAAGATAGCCGCGGACGGTCGCCACGGTTAATTACATGCGAACGACTTGCTCATTTTCCGCGATCCGCCGTGATCTCGGTCGTCCCTCTTTTTACTGCACTTTCTTTTCCTGAATGGGGGATTTCACGAACTGGCTCGCGATCATTTTAAAACGACGAGCACGCCGACTTTTTGGATTTTCTTCCGGGACTCCCCGCGCGCCGCCTGACGGGAGTCACTGTCCGCACCACGCGTTGAAGTCTCCGGTGCCCGGCGCAATGGAGCTCTCCGACGTCTCGGAAAAGAGAGAAGTTCCGCGTGAACCTGTTAACTTAAAAGAACGAATCGAGTTGTTTCTTGTGACTGATCGTATTCTTCAATTGTTTTAGAATTTTTTATCCTTCGTTAAACTTATTTTCGCATGCAATTTATCGTATTCTAACCTCTTATCGATGACGTCTGTCACACACGTGGTCGCTAGATTGAGTTGGAAGCTTCGATTTCAAAAGGTTAATTGTATTATTCTTTCCATAAAAACATATATTACATTGTTCCCTAAATTATTTTCAATTAAATCCTACATTAAATCTATCGAACCGACGCATAGTTACTCTATCCCGAATTTTTCACTTTTTCGCAGCTTTGCATAACCATTCCGGCCCCATTGTGAAACTATCGCTTTCATTTGATTTATCATCTGCGAGTAGAATCGATGACACCGTAAATCGGCGCGCACGTTTCGCCTGGGAGTAACGAGCCCGCGGTTTAACGCGCGAGTCACCTATGTACTCGCCAATTTACATAAACCATAACGAATGTGCGCCGTGGTAGGTACGGCACTGTGTAACACGATCCGCACTATACATTGTAAGGAAATCAGATCTTACACACGAGGAAGGAAAGGATAACAGGGCCGATGTGCAACATCGTCACACCCATATATCGATCGGTCGCGATCCAAGAATTCGCGGGATCTCCCCATAGAACGGTTCTAAATCTATGCGCGTATCGGCTTATCTCCGTGGCACCGATTCGAATCCGATCTCGCGGAAATGGAATTTATATTCCCATTCTTTGCCAGATGTTGCTCGATCCTCTCTCTTCATCTTCCTCTTCTTCCTCTCCCTTCTTCTCTCGGCGTTTTCGTTGGCTTTTCAACGTTCACCTTGACTCCGGTGGTTCGCGCCGGTTGCGCAATTCCGGCCGATCGATCCACGGATGCGTCTCGGATTCGTTTCCCTTGATCGAGATCCAGGCTACCGTAACGAGCGGACAAATTGCCCGTTAATCGGTTAACCGAGTTTAACAGACTTTTTTCTCGGGCACGGGCGTGCAGAAAAATGGCGAGCGCCGGTGTCCGCGTTCCATCGATGCAGAATTCGATCCTCGCCGCCAATAATCTCTCGTTACAGATTTATCTGAGCCGCTCGATCTTCGTTACGATCGTGATCCGTCCATATGCGGAGCCGCGAGTCGCCGCTCGTGATCTTCGTTTCTGGATTATTGCCCAATTATCCGTTTACATGGCCGCTCTAATGATCCGATACTAATCATTTCTCCCCGCTCCATTCATTTTTCTCCGCGGCCCTCGGCGGCTGGCGAGCTAGCCGCACATCCTGCCCGAGATATCCCGCGACGGACGATTCTTTTGCTCCGCCCGATCAGCGCGTCGTCGTCGCGCGTCTATTATTTCGCTTTCTATTACTTTCACTGGGCCGATCTAAACGCAGAACGGTGACGCTCGTTAAAATCCTACCAGTGTTCGTTACCCGCGACCCTGCGTTCGCTATTTATCATTCGACAGCGGATCTTTATTCGAAATCAACGTCTCTCGAAGCATTTCGACGGAACAAGAAGCTTCTTCAAAGACCGATGCTTTAAATTGTAAATAAAGTAATCGCCTTTTTAAATTCCTATAATTATCTCTATACTCTACATTCCATGCGTAAAATCTTTCTTATAAATGCATAATATCTGCTCCTCCATTTATCATAGATCGATAGATTTATCACAGAAGCTGAATCTAAATATGCATTAAGGTTTTCGTGAGTCATGCCTGCTGCCCATAAAACGTCTAATGAATGAGGCGATCTTGAAAAGCGAACAGAAGCCGGGAATCGTTTCTCCGAATGATTCTTCCGACGAACGATCGAGACGGAGACGATATACAGGCGTGTCGGTGGGTGGAATAGCGTGGCGAACCCAGCGAGGTCCGATTCACTAGAGCCGGCGATGCAAGGGAGTGTAACGGCTTCAAGGACGACCGTGCATACGCGCCGCCGACTCTCCCAGGAAACTGCTAACCGACATCCGCGAGGACACAGCCGCGTGCATCTGGCTCTCTCCGCTCGGCTCGGCTCCACTCGGCTCGGTTGCATCGGCAAAAACCAGTTGCTCGGTGCGCCCGAGTAGCGATGGCCATTCGATACGATTTCTCGCTACCTTCCGAACCAATCGATCCGCGGATAGAAGCGGGGGACTCGCTGGAAAACGATCTGTAACCATCTTCTAGCGAAGATTAATCTCTTCTTCGATTAATCTTTCTTAAATAAACACGCAGAACTTTTTAATCCTTGAAAATTGTATTCTCGAGAGATCTTATGTGACGATTTCTGGAAATTCTCGAAGTTTAGCCAAGCTCCAATTTTTCTTTGTTACCTATATGTATGTATTTATCATGTATCTATAATATATATTATATTCTGTGTAATCTAAATATAATTTCGTTGAATACTATAGAATCCCTTAAATTTCAAGATCGCCGGAGCTTCTCTTCAGAGCGTCTCGATCCCATCCCTAGTTGCTCGATCAAAAGGGAGAGGAGCCCGCCAGAAGGACGCGTAGCGCGGACGACTCCGTCGCCGGGAAAAGAGGGATGAGGCGCGCGTCGCGTTCCTGACCTAAAAAGCGTCTTCCTTTTTCTCGGGTGGGCCACCTCGAGGACTCGTTCCTCGAACCTCGCGAAATTACGTGATCCGAATACAAGCGTCGCGCGAACGCCGCCGCGGCGGCACGCGTTCCCACAAATACCGGGCCGATTCGTTACGAGACGTTTATTGTGCGCGGGCCGGGTGACGTAACGGGCGTCGTTGTTGCCGGTCACCTAAACCCGGCTAACGATCGCAAAATCGACGATCGAAACTGCCGGGCGTTCTGTCCGGGGGCCGCGCAATCATTTCCGAGGAACGCGCCGATCGACGGACGAGGGTACGAACGAACGGACTCCTCCAAATGGAATCGTTACCGCGATCGTTACGCTCGCCGTTAACTCCCGTTCGGCGAACGGACGATAAAATTCGTTCCAGTTTCTTTTCCCTCGACGGGAGAGATCGCCTGTCCGCGGCGGAGATTCAATTAACGGGGTTCGTTAGGACGTATTCATTAAAAGGGGCAGGAGGGAGGGCCGCGAAGAGGCCGAGTGGAGAAAGTGAATAAAAGTAGCAGGGCATTCGCGGAATTCACCGGATGAGATACGATTGAAGGATTAACGGCTCGTTTCGCTGGTGCGTTCGTCGAGTTAACACGGCGATACTCGTCGCTATTACGACGCGTTACATTTAATAAACTCTCCCTTTTGTCGTGTGCGCGCCGCGCCGCGCCGCTGCAGTTGAAAAATCGGTTTAATCGCCCGTCCGGCGACCAATCAACAGCGGTCTTTTCAGCTGAACGAATCGGGAACCGGCCGGTCGGGGCTCCCCGCGTGTTCCAACTGAGCTGCGTTTTTCTTCAAACGTGAAACGCTCGTTCGGCGGCGAGATCCCGAGACCGCCTCGATTTCGTGGCTATGAACGATTGGTTTTACGACCCTCGGACACCGCGGAAGAGAAACAGGATCGTTCCTGGTTCCAGCGAATCGCGATTTTCACTCGCTGCAAGGACTCGGAACGGCTGCACCGACGCGGCAGCCCTGGATGACGCCACCGCTTCTTGCGGTTTTAGAAATCGCACTTAAGGACGGTCGATCGAGCGGAAGGATTTCCTCGGCAACCGTGAACGAGAACTCCACGGCACGACTGGAATTCGTCCGTCGATCCTTTGATATCGTTCAGTCCCCAGTTATTTGGGTTAATTCGCTGAAAAGAATGACTCCTTGGAAGCAACGCGCAACGATCCTTGAATCATCTGCGTGTAAATTATGTTAAATGAAACTTAATCATCCCCCGCCTCGATCGTTATTTAGAATTCGATCCACGATCGTCGCCGCAATTGTCTCTCGTACGCGGCGTATCAATTTCCCACGAAATCGAAGGTTTGCCAGCCGCTTAACCGGCGAATGAATAAATAACGCATTAACGTCAAGCCTCCGAGGGCCAATCCACCTGCGAAATAAATGCTCGCCGAGCGCAAAATTGATACTCAATGCCCGCGTCTTTGCTCCCGATACTCTAAATCATCCTCGTGTGATCGATAAGTGGCGCGCTTTTTAATTATGGCTCACGAAATCGCCGGTCCCGATCGAGTTTCGCTCTGGCTGCCGATAATCGGCGGCGATCGTTCGCCGAACACCTCCATCACGTGTCTCCCCCTCGCCTCGGGTACGACCGCTGTCAAAACAGCTTCTCCGAGGTGTCGCAGCTCCTTAATGCGCCGTTAACGATAGCGTAAATCATGATCGTCCACCGCCGGCGAAAGTGATGGCACGCTTTCGGCTCGGTCCACGGCCGGAGCGGTCGGTCAGTTATTTTCTTGCTGCTTCGAACGAAAATCTTATGACCGAATTCGATGGGACCGTGCTCGAAGATGGCTCAGCCAATTGTTTCACGGTTGTTCCGGTGCTCTTGGAAACATTCTACCTGATGAACAGCTGTCGAACCTCGGGATAAAAGAAGCGAGAAAAGCTCTCGGAAGAATGACAATGTAAATCCCACTGTAAATATTCATTACTTATCAATGAAATATAAGTTTCCAACGAACATAGAGGAAAACCTTGCAAAAATCAAAGTACAGAGCTGTTCCATCTCAACGTTCGTCTCAATGAATTCTACAAAAATATAACATCGAATGTCAAATTTGATAGTTCTAGTGCGAATCAAACTGACGGTTGGCTTTGCAGTTTAAAGGGTTGATCCACCTGGAGGCACCGTTAAGCGCATTCGCGATCGCGGCCAGCGTCACTATGCATGAATGGCTCCGGCGGCCGGAAAAATGCGGTTACGCAAATGAAACGATAACAATGGCCAGGATCGCGGTGATCAACGAACTGGGGAGCGAAGGCTACTTCTTTCTGTCGTTCTGCCGGCGACGAGGAACGATTTTCGAGCGGTTCTTGCGCGGCCGGGCGGAGAGGGAGAGCGTCCTTCGTATCACGGTCGTTGCTACTCGTGATCCTCGAGCTTGAAAAGTCCCGCGTTCTTTTTGCCGATGTTCTTTCGACCCGCGCGCCCGTAACACGGCTCGCGTCCGTCCGGCCAGTCGTTTATTAAGCCTTCGCTTATCCGACGTCGACCGTTTAAACGATCTAACCACCCCGTGTACTCGAATCGTACGACCACTTGTCGCCTCGCAAGAAACATCTTATCGGCTGTCGACGCTCCCCTCGAATAATTACTCCGAATAATCGATCGCCGGGTTAATTAATAAGCGCGGTACACAGTCCGGAGCACGAGTCCCGATAGATCCGCTCCGATAAATAATTTCCGTCGGATCGGTCGCTCGGCTATTGATAATGAGCCCGCAGATCGTTCGCGGTCCACGCGAAGAAACTGTTTGCCGATGACTCTCGCCTATAAAAACATTATGATCTAGGAACAAACACAGCGATTACTTTCTTTTCTCCCTCGAGCGACCCGTCGCTTCCCTGTTACTTAGGCATTCGCGAAACGAGAACGAAACTGGCTCGAACACTAAACTAGACTACAACGTTGTTAGAATTGGGAAACCGAAAATAGAATCCAGTCGATGAGAGAAAATCTCTAATAGAATAAATTATATTTCCCACTATTGATAAATTAGTATAGAAAGCATTCCGTTTACACAAGGAATCCAAGGAATAAAATGGAGAACGGGAACCGTTCTATTTATAGATTTTATAACTACAAATAAAACAGACAATAGGAAATATTCTACAGTAGAA
This sequence comes from Nomia melanderi, assembly GCF_051020985.1. Taxonomy (NCBI): domain Eukaryota; kingdom Metazoa; phylum Arthropoda; class Insecta; order Hymenoptera; family Halictidae; genus Nomia; species Nomia melanderi. The sequence continues at coordinate 12,733,977 of NC_135009.1, forward strand.
ATTGAAAACTGTCCGTTCGGCAGTTTCGACGACTCGAGAAGCTTCCTTCGTCGAAGGTAAACGGAGGAGTCGATAATAAAAGGGGAATATTCAAAGAAAAAAGCGTTTGATGCATTTCCACACCTAATAATCGCGGAACGAGCGTCGCGGACGCTACCTGTTATCGTCCGCGCCCGATAAGCGCGACGGGGAGACGAAAGTCGGTCGATACCGTCCGGTACCAGGGACACGGGACTCCTACGCGCGACGGAGAGCAAGAGGAGTGCTCGAAGGGAACGGGCGCAGGAAGACCGATGGTGGGGAGGAAGTAGACGGCCCAGGATCGATGTAAGGACCGAGCGGGAATATATATCGACGCCAATAAAGGATCGATAACGATATAAATCGAGATATACGGATGGGTACACGGGCGGTACTTGTACGCGGAGGATCCGACATGAGCGGCCGCTTATTATGAGGCTGAAGAGCGGGTCCGGCGGTCGCGCGCAGGGTCGTAGCATGGGTGGTCCGTCTATATGCTAATCCGCGGCCTTGCGTAAGTACACGTCACCGTCCGGGAAATCGAGCCCGCGAAAATCTCCGCGGGCCGCGCGCGTCCGTTCGGACGCGAAAAAGTCGCGTGCTCGCGTAAATCCGTCGTCCGCGTCGCCGCCCGTTCGTAATTCCGCCAATTAGCCTGGTTAAGGGGGCCCGGCGGACGCGTAATGTTTTAATTAATTTTCGCCGGGCCACCGCTACGGGTGTCCCCCCTGAGTTATGCCTCGTAATTACAGTGGCCGGCGGAGTCGTGGCTGTCGCGAGACCGAAATTGGACGCAGCCGTTCCACGAGCGACTAATTGCTCGCCGTAATTTTCGATCGTTCCTTAATTTCCCTTCGCGAGCGAGCGCGCGAGTGCTGGACGTCGTCCATTTCGAATCGGGGACTCTTCTGCGGGTTGATGGATGAACTGGTTGCTGTAAGTTATTCGTTGATTAACCCATTTTATTAGTCAACCTTGGATACAGGGGCGTTCATTGGTTTCGGATGCTTCGCTGTTGAATTACAGTCGCTCGGAGTTCGTCTAAGGATCAAGGATACTTGTTTCTCTAGCGTTGTACGGTTTATGGATACTAGAAAATTATCGGAAACGTTTCTACTTCCTAGTGCTTTTTATCCGGCGTTCGATCTTTAAATCGGTACTTTTATAAGTCTGAACAAATTGCCGACTACGTTTCTCGCGAGTATGTGGAAACTGTTTCGAACGAAAAGTCTCGGAGCATAGGTTTATTAATCAATAATATCAGTAATTTAATATATATTGCATATAACCCGACTGCGAGGAGGACACGAGGGAAAGATGAAGGAAAGCAAAGAAGCCGCAAAGACAATGCGTCGAGAGAAAGGAGAGTTCTCCCGTTGATTCATAACGTGTCAATAAAAAATCGCATCCACACGCGAGCGCCTATTAAAACCGAATATACCCAGCCGCACACATCGGAGCGGCGAGTTTTATTTCGCGCGGAATACAACGAAACGGCCGAGTTTCTAAGAGCCGGGCTCGCTCGCGCGCGGATCAGCTCTCTCGCATCGGCGTTTCCTGAACGAACGCATTTGCCTCGGCCGTTACGTAAGCCAGGCGTTTAAATGCAAATTCCAGCGCGATGGGAGACGCCGTTTCCAGCGAGAGAAGCGGCCGCTTTGCTCCAGAAGCGATGGAAAAGAATGTCGCCCCGTGGCTGCGGCGCAGCCGCTTTCGAAAGGCGAGCGTCGCCGCCGGGACCTTCCTTCCCGCGCGAGCGCGAGCCGCCGCGGAAAAATCGACTCGGACGAACGTTCGTCCCCTCGTCGCGTCCCGTCGCGGCGACGAGAAAGTCGGGGACTCGCGGGATCCGCGTGGGGGACGCCGATACTCGCGGAGAACAGGGGAAATGCCGATTATTCGCGTCCGGTGTCGAAACGGCGGGGCAGCCTCGCGCTTCCAGGCTGTTCGCACGGAATCGTCTGATCACGCGCGGATCATAACAATGACAAACATCTTTAAACCGTTGATTAGAAGCCAGCAACGTTCGTGTCGCACTTTAGATCGGCATGCTTCGGCCGTATACTCTTCATCATCATTCTCGTGTCTCCTTTATTTTCGATTCTGCGCGTTCACTGAATATTTGCTCTGCACGAGGTAATTAATATCACGTTCGATACTTAACGGAAGAATGTTACCTCAACGCGTATTTCTAAGAAGCTGCGGAAACATTGAGTGAAACTAAATTAAACCGATCTAAGATAATCAGATTTATATAGTGTATGACTAACGGAAGATGTAATTGCTAGGTTAGCATTCACTTGCGTCAGATCTAAGCGAGATTTGCCGCAATTATTGTTAATAACATTTTACCGGCAGCTGTTGGCGCTAACAGTACATCGAAACTAAAATTTTAAATCACCTTCAGGCGTCAACAGTAGTTAATGATTACGATCAAACTTTATATAACGCATAGCTCCGCGAGGTATCGAGGCAAAGTATCATCAATCTGTGCGTCATCTAAAGTAAATTTCAACGAACATCGTGCTCGCGAGGAAGGTTGAACGCGAAGCTTCCAAGTGCAAAGGGTAAAGTGGCAACACGGTTAACCCACAATTGATGCGCTTCACAGTTCCATTCTCGAGCGATATGCTCAATCCCCTCGATCACAATTACACGAACAAACGATTTCCGAGAGAAACCGCGCTCCCGGTAAACGCCGTAAAGCCAATTCCCCCTTTCCGTCGCGCCCCGCGCGGTAATCATCTTTTTGCGTTCATTTTTCAGGGCGGTAATTAGTATTTGAGAGGCGAAGCGAACGAGATTTCTCGCGAAACGACTCTCCGAGCGGATCTTCCTTGGTTGCCAGCCATCGCGCCGGAGACCTTGCGTCGCCGCGTTTTCGCGGGATTTAATTAAGCCGTTGATGCCGCGCGAGCCATCCGACGTGGGCCGAACAAAGGGACGCGTCGCCGTGGAACGCGGAAGGATGTCGAAAGATCGGTCCGTGCCGTGGGAGGGCCGCGCGGCGAAATGAATCCGGGTTCGCGATCGAGCTGACCAATTTGCATGCTCAAGAGTCGCGGGACGCGCGAAAACGGATCTTCGTTCGATCGGCGGAGCACGAAGGAGGCGGCGGAGGTCGGATAAAGTTGTTCCATCAGCCTGCCATGAATATTCCCTGAATATTTATGCGGACAGGCAATTTTCTGATACGGAATCGCTTGCGAAACAATCAGAGGCGTGTCGCTGATAGTCCAGAATTTCGACACATTTCGTATTTACGTCAAACGCGGGACAAGGGGAAACCGGTTCCCCGGTCGCGTTCGTAATATGCACGCGAGATCCAGTCGATCCGCTGGCTCGATAAATCCGCCGATACGCCGGGTAATTACGTCCACGACGGTGTATCGTCGCCGCTCGTCCGGCCCCGGCGGCCTGTCTGTCCTTCTCGCGCGATCCTCCTTTTTCTACGATTTCCATCCGCGGACTATCTCCGCGCTGCCGAGCTTCTAATCGAGTTAGCTGAACGACTTCGTTTCCGGCTACTACAAATTGCCGAGCGCGCGGATCGAAATCGCCGCGTGCTTCCGATCGCCGATCGAAAGCGGTCCCCCCCAACCGCGAGTCGAGCTCTCGGCTGGACCGTGGTCTGACGTCACGCGCGCGCAATCGATCGCGGAACATTTGCATCGGATCGGAGCAGGTTGCGAGTTAACCCTTTGCACTCGAAAGTTTCCTCGCCGGAAATGTTTCTCGTTCCGCGATGATGTATCGGTGGCACCGTTCGCAATTCGGTGCCGGGAGAAATCATACGCGAACCGAGGAACAGAATCATCGCGATACTTCGTGCTTGAATCGTACAAAACTGACGATTTTATATAAAATTTCTATTTTCACTCGTGTAATGTTCATCTTTCGAATCTCTGACCGACGAGTTTCGTATACTGATAGGAGTGTCAAACCTGGAGGATGCTCTCCAATGAACTCGCGATGAAGTATATTTCGGTGCATCGCGTGCTTCGCTTTACCGTTCGCCGCTGTCGCGCTTCCCTATTCTTTATGGTCCCTATATGGGCGCTGGGAGACGCGTAACGGTCCGGAACGCTTCTCCGCCGCGCGGATTCTGGTTCCGTCACGAATCCCGTCCGAGGGCGGAGCAGTGACTCAGAAACGAAGGAACCGAGAGAACACCGAGTTGTCCCGGGCTGGACCAGAGAGCGCGGACGATAATCTCGAGCGGACCCGTGAAAAAATGGCCGGCCCACCGTTCAGCACTAGGTGCAGCCACGGTGCTGACCGGCGCACCGTGATCGTGTAGGCAGGCGGGCAGTGTCTCGATCGGTTCGGTATCGGATGCTACGGACACCGATCGTAATGTCTGCCGCTGGTAATAGAGAAGCGAGAGGAGGAATGGAATCCTCCCGTTCCACCTTCCAAATCGTCACGTGGGTGGGAAGACGATAGGATCGCCGGGAAGATCGACTTACGGCTTCCGTCCCGTCCCGTCTCCGGTCCGCTCGACGCCCGCGTGCCGCGCGGTCTTCGACTTTTCGCCGGGACACTGGCATTAGCTGAAATCCTAGATCGGTCGTTTGGAACCGGAGAAACTTGCCGACCGATCGACAATGATCGAGAGTCTTTGGAAAATTTAATATTCACCGCTGTTTCTAAGAGGAAGCTTTACTGTCTCTTGACCGTTGGTCTTTTAACCCTTTGCATTCGAAAGTTTTTCACTAGATATGGTCAACACTCTTTGATAAAATGTAGACGATGTTGCGACTAATGTAAATAATTTAATCGATAAATTAAAGGACAGAACTATTTTCTTTGATATTTCACATAGTGACGCGTTGTACACAGTTTAGCGTTAAACATCAAACTTTATAATTTTACTGTACCAAACCAAGTGGTGACTCAGAATCATCTCTTGTGCAAAGGGTTAACTTTGCACTCGAGACAAACTGTAACATTTTGTCATTAAATATATTATAATATTTATAATCGATAAAAGACAGTAAAATACATCTACGACTTTTGTCAGCGAGAAAAAGCTTCGAGAGCAAAGGGTTAAATTACACTTTTCAAAGTGCAGGTAGAAAAGTGGTATTAACCCTTTGCGGACGAAGATTCATCAAAGTATGGAAAACCTTCGGATGACGCCAGGTTATATGTCAGACGCTTAAAAAATAGAGAAAAGAAACTACGTACACACTGATTCCTCGGTATTCGAGTAATTACTTTGTTTTCGACTCAGTATTTCGTATATGAAAGTTTGATCTCGGCAAAATGTCGACATCCGTCCGCAAAGGGTTAACGCGTTCACGTTGGAACATACGTCCACGTTTAATCATAGGTTTGCAGAAATAATGCTGGTGTGCATTATTCCGTTACGTCTCCAGTTTCCTGACTCTAATTACTAATTTCGTGTGAACGTAAATACACAGTTTGATAAATCATTTACATTGATTTACTCGATAACACAGGTGGTAGATCTACACGAACGCGTCGAGCGATTAGTCGACTTTTCGTTAGAAACATGGAGTTACTCGGAATCCTGCGTCAATTTCTCAAGACCGAAAGGACTTGCTATCGGCTGATAGACGTTGAGTGATTTAAAAATAGATACTCTCCACGTCTGTTATTTCTCTGAAATACACGTTCGTCAAGGCACAACCCGTTCGATAGAAAAAGGGTCCCCAAACCGTCCATTGATCACGATCCCCGATTCCACCAAGGATGCCGTCAAGCCATCGTGTCGAAAGCGAAACACAATTGGTCACTCCGATATAAATACCGATGAAGCAACTGTTTACGAGCGTCGACTCGCGGAGGAGACGGCGCGGCGGGTCCGTCTAGATACTCGAAAATAGACAATGAGGATTTCGCAATGCAGGGGCGTGTAGAGCGGAGCGGCCGGTCGCCTCGGGGGCGAAATCGGCTCGGCGCGGCGCGGCGCGGCGCTCCGCCACTGCACAGCCGTTCGCCTTTTGAATCGTTTTAATTTATAACCCGAACCCGAGCCCCGCCGTCTCCGGCCCCGCAACTCGTGCTCCGTGTCACTATCACTTCTGACGGAGCCGACGAAACTCGCCCGCCGGTGCCCGCTGCATCCGATCTCGCGCACGTGCCGCCATTCCACGCGTCCCGTAACATTTATCCTTCTTGACGGTTCCTTTATCTCCCTCCATCAAATTTCCATTGAATTTCTCCGCGAAACAATTACGTACTTCAAATTGCTCCGGCTCGGGGTATGCACGGTTAGCTTCGCTTCAGGTTGCGATTACATTGAACACACATCCGACGGAGAATAAAAATCGGAAGATCGCTTTGTACGGTGGTGTGTCGACGGTAGTGCACTCATCTTCGAAAGGATAGCCTAGTGCTATCTTTAATTTCTCAATTACACTGTATGTAATTTTGTAAGAAAATATACAACGTGAGTATTATAAGGATGTGTGAGTGTGCGTGTATGCGTTGTGTATTTGAGGAGGGTGACTGCTCTGCGATGATGCGTTGTTTTTGGACGAACGACGGAAAAGAAAGGAAGGAAGGTGCAAAGGAGTTGGTGATGAGCGTTTGTATCGAGGCGAACTTTCTGCTGACGACGAAATAAATTGTTATTGACCAAATAAATCCTTATAATTTTATTATTATTAATATATATGTAATTATTATTATTAATGTATAATTATTTATATACATATGTTTACTATATACTATACTATACTATATATATAGTATATAGTAAATTAATAGTATATAGTAAATAGTAAATAGTATATAGTAACATTACATAGCAATATATATATTAGATTAGATTTATTTCTCAATTATGATCGATACAACTACTTTATTATTAATAATTCATTGAAAATAAATCAGGTTCTAGGCATATTGTCCATGCTTGGTCTGTAGAATGATTGATAACAAAAGAATAATATAAAGAATGTAATATTTATGTTTATTAAATATTGTTTAAAATCCTCATCGCGAGTCTTACAAGTTATTGTAAGCCAATAGGTTAATTTCAGTCCTACGCCAATGGGGACCCTCCTTAGTAAGTCTTAATGGCAGGTATTTGGAGGATAATAGGGATTTCCTCTGTAATGTCCACTCGTGAATGGATCCCATAGAACTGAACAAATTCTAAACACATTAGCATACCGTAATATCATTACGACCTTGGTACAGAATGGTTTTCCTTTGTTGTATACAAACATCCGCGACATTGTGTTTATTTTCAATGAATCGTATATCCCGAGATCATAATATTTTGAAATTGGTCGTCGCAGATGTAAGATTGTGCATGGGTCATTGAGAAATTAAAGATAGCACGCCTGGGATATCTTTTTCAGTGTCGGAACCAAGGTCTACTAATGAGGGAAGTAATACTTATATGTATAGGTAATATAAATATAATATATCATCGTTGTTATGGGACGAAACGCGTACGGACAGGTACTAACAGGTATACTCGGGCCATTTATGACCAGGCCACTTGGGACTCCGATGGTTCGCAGGCGGCCGATGATGGCCCGCAGAATCGTGCCCCATGTTAACACGTTGAATCCCACGGAAATTTCGGTCATATTTCGCTTATGAACTGTATTGATTTTTTAAATAAAATATTAAGTTATATTCAAGTTTTTTTTCCATTTTATATATTTTCATATCGTTTCTTGATGTTCTTGGTGCTTTGCAACGTATACAGCTATTCTTGACCATGTGCCCCTTAAAAATATTCTGTTACAAAATTTGACGTGTACTACATGTGATTGTGAAAACTGGAGATTTGATATTAGGTAGTTGGGGTACATGTCAGTGTGATCGCATGAATCAAAATCGGCGTAAACATTTACAAAATAATATTTCTAAAATCCAATATGCGTCGATTTGACGCGTTCCGTAAACCTAGTGTTAAAAGAAACTTAGAAAACGACATAATCGTACACAATGATTTCATAAACAAAACTATGAGGTCTACAGATAGTCGATGGCAGAAAAAAATACGAACGGCCCCTATAATTCTCGCGAAGTTCGAAATAGGTGAAGATCATAGTAAACCTGATATTAAGGGTTAACGATGAACTTCGATGATTCTTTCGATGGAGAACGATACCTGGTGTTCCAGTTGCGAATATATTCGATTGCCTCTAGGTATCGAGCTCGTAAGACCGCCAGTTCATTCCAGCGCCCATCCAGCATGATCGCTGGCTTATTGATTCCCGAGCGACGCCCCCGGCTCGCATCGATTCCCGCTGGTATCGATCCTGGGTTACGCCGGGTTTCCTAGTACCTCGGTGCTCGCCGCGGCCGAGCTATACCAGTCCTGGGATATGTTAATCGTAAGCGACTCTAGGACTAAGTTATACGCAGATAACGTCGCGCGGTTTCTTACTTCCTGGTTATGCCAGTCCTAGGTCATGCCAGAAGGCGCACCGATTCCAGTTATCCTTAGATTACGCCGGGCCTATCCCGATCTCGGATTATACCGCCCTTAACTTATCCCGCACACTGGCCACGGCAACCCCGGGTTACATCATCCGATCGTTACGACAATTTACGTGCCGCTCTTATTCAAAATTGAAACGATCCCGCGCACCGCGCTGCTCGGGGAGGAGCGGGCAACGGCTCCGACGCGCCGGCAACGGTTATTACCGCGAATCCGAGAACGAACTGTCCGTCGGATGATAGGTTCGAGCGGGCGGAGAACATAAATACCTTAGACAACGAACACGCGTGATTCCCGAATGGATTTAGGATGACATCGTCGGGTTCGTTTGAGCGGAAATATAGTTCCCAATCGTCCGACGGTTACTCGATTGTCGCTGCGGACACAATGCCGCAGCGAGCTTGGCTTTCCCGACGGATTTCGAGTGACAGCCGTTGATTTCAGTTGAACTATAACTCTCAGTCGCCGAAAGGTTATCGGATCGTGCGTACGAACACCGACGCGTGACAAAGTAGCTGAGTGAGCTTTCTGTCGAGAATCAGGAAATCACGTCGGACGCGGGAATACCTCTGTATTCGTATAAATACCGGATCTGTGCGCTCGCGACGAGCAGGATGTTGCTCTATATTCCGGTCGGAGAAAGGGTTGACGAGTCCTTTCGCGACGCTGATATCTACCGTGTTTGTCGGCGTTTATTTCAGTAACGAGCTTCGGTGTTAGTTTATCAACGTATCTGTACGAAGGAAATACAAGTTGGGAAGTACATCTTGTGCTTCTACGCGTTACACGCGTTATGATTCTAGATGGAAGTAGAATAATTTTCTTCGTACAGAATACGAAACGTTGACAGTATGAATATAGGTTAACACGTTGAGCGCCGCGCGATTTTAAGAGAAATAGAATATTAAATTATTTAACCCATTCGCTGCCTAGGACGAGTATACTCGTCTTCCATACTTTCCTACTTTCAATGTGTTACAACATACAGGCTTTTGAATAAAAATTTCGAGAGTCCTGCTGCTTTCCCATTGCCAACGACGAGTATACTTTGACTTTATGCATGTACATGATTATATATGATAACAAATGTGCTTTTACCAAGAAATAACGGAACTTTGGTAAACAATACCACTCGAAACATAAATGGCAATGGGAATAGCTTCATATAATAGACTCGGCAGCGAATGGGTTAATTGAATTGCGTCGTTATGTCACATTAGGTAGCGTTATATACAACATACGAATGTCTTCAAATAATCATCGCTTCATCGTGGAAATTTCGGTACTCGAATCTGGACGGGGTCACCGGCGACCCCCGCGGCGTTCGACGCGTCAAACGAGAAAAAACTGTCGCGAGCTTGACGTATGCAAAAGCCGAGGGGAATGCTCACCATCCGACATTATGAAATTTACACACCACGCCTCCCATTAGCTCTGCGGCTCGCGCTCCCGCGATATTGTCGGTACGCTCCGGTATTTCCGAAGGATTCTAAGAATGAACGCCGGTATGCGCCGTTGCGGCGGCGAGGATCGCGGGGAAACGCGACGCCTAGCTGGCTAGAGAGGGAGCGAGGGAGGCGAGGGATCGGGTGAATAAGTCGCTCGTGAAATTGCCGTACAAATTGCCCGGCACAGCCACTTCCGGTACTCGCCGCTTTCGAAGAACCTGCCGCCGAAGACGTTCGGAGGTTTAAGAAGAAACTCCGTTAGAACGAGCGCGAGTGAACGGAAGAAACGAGGGTTTCCATGTGATAAGCTTGTATAAAGGGTGTCTCGGAAATCGTATACCCGGACGACAGGAGAAGCTGCGCGTAAAATTGAATGAAAAACGCGGAGGTGAGCCGAGGAATCGAATTTTCCGGTTTCTCGTGTGCGGAACAATCGAAAACTTCTACGATACGCGATACTTAGAAGAAGCTTGTATACGGGGTGTCTCGAAAATCGCGTACTTGAACAGAGGGAATTTACACGTAAAACTGAAATTGAGAAACGTGTAGGAAAATTGGAGAATCTTCCAGTTTTCCCAGCTTCTCGCGTGGAACGATCGAAAATTTATACTGTACGCGATGTTTATAAGTGGAAATCGTGGGTGGACAGGTTAACCGATTCCTAGTCGATGTTTCGATATGGAGAAATATTGACGGAAGAGATGTTATTCTACGTTTCCTACTTATTTTCGGCATAAAATGATTCTTCGATCGGCTGCGCCACGATTTCGGAAACGCAGCGCGCGTTAATCCAGATGAAACGAGAATTTACGAGCTTACGATCCTTCCGAAGTTGATCCTGGAAGGATTGCGCAAGCACCGTTCGAAAGTTGCGCGGGTATTTATCCTGAAAGCGATTCGAACGCATTAACATACTGTTGAAGATTACCCGTGTTTTGCAGTCATTATTTAATTTCAGTATCCGAAGGTTGCGCAATGGCCGGCGTCGATCGGCCGACGACCAGCGAGACTACACAGGTACAGATTATCCGGCTTCGGGGATCGAACTCACCGGAAGCTCTATCGAAACTGCCTATAGAAATTTCACCATCGGCCGGCCCGTTATGTATCGCTTTCCGGTAGTTATCTGCGCGATTTTGCGCAACCGACTGATCCAGTTCGGACGCGTTCGGTATCGCGGCGCGTATTTCGTAATTACACGAACGCGATCCGCAATTAACACTTCGTCCAGCATGCAGCGTTCATCAAAATCCCACGCGGTCTATCAATTTCCTTGACGTTGCGGAAACTGAGGGGTCGAGTTATTTTCACGATTGCTCTCTTGGGTCAAACGTAAGCGGCGTCTCATGGGAAAATGTTGCTGCGATTGTTTCGGAAATGTAAAGACGTAAAATCTTTATAATCCTAAAACTGCATATGCATTTGACACGTGCATCTCGAGCAATAAAATTCTCTTCGTTTAATGTATCATCGAGAATTCATTTCTAAATCTGCAGACAATTTTCTTCTTAATTCTTTCTCCTAAGTTTGGGCGACGCGATCATGCGCGTTCGTTCGTCGATTAGGCGAAAAAGTAAACAACGCCGAGCAGCAGAACAAAACCGTGTCGCTCTTGTTGCATTCGGATGCGAACCGACCCGCGGATCGCTACTTATTAATTACACGTTGCCGTAACGATCCTAATGGTTCGTGTATAACCGCGATCGTGGCCATTAACCCGATGAGCCGGTCACCTAATGGCCCCGATCGGTTCGACGCGAAGAAGCCATTAGTCCCGCCGACCGATAATTAATGGGAGCGACTCGAAATCAACCCTGCCACCGGGTTACGCGCGGGACTTTCTGAATGGATCGGATTTTTTCTTCGTTCTCGATTCTAGTTAGGGTGCGTTTATAGCGGAGCTGCGCCGTAAGCTAAGAGACCGTCGATCGGAACGGCGACGGAATATATTCCCTCGAGCTTATAGCGTCGTTGTCGCATGGTTTCGGTTACATCAACTTTCACGAAGAAGAATGAGTAATACCACGGCCGATCCTGAAGAAGAATCGAGAATGTCTTGCATTACTTGTCGTCGGCCAATTACTGAAACTACGGGCCGCTTCAACGTAAACGGTTCCATTACAAAACAAAGACATTTCTACGCTGTACAGTCTTAACATTACCATGTCCGAGCAATTCAACTGCAATCTTAAATGTAGCTATCGCAGATTCGATTGCCAAATGCGAACGATTATGGAAACATTCGGTCCGAGACAATTTTATCCCGTTTCAATAGAGCCTGGACAAAAGGTTAGACATCGATGCTCTATACAGTATCCTCCCGAGGGTACTCTGAGCGAGGAGAATCAAGCCGGCCCGATTATCGAAGAAAGTTCCAAGCTCGATTAACGAGACTGAAATCGGATCCTTATCGGCGGAGCTCGGATAACGATTTCAAAAGGTGCTCCCCCCTAGCTCCGCGATTTACACCGGCGAGCCGAAAATACGTTCACTATACCCCGGTTCCCGAGTATTCAAATGAACCGGGGTCGGAGGTCGACGATTCGGTATCCGCGGAACGGGAACCGCTAGTTCGAATTAACCGCTAGAGCCGTATCGTTGTCGAACGAGAGACGAAGCTGGAAATCGGAATGAAAGTTCCGCGGCCGCGTGACGCACGGACGGACTCGTGTACAGGAAGGCCGGGAAACCTGTTTCGCGTGCCTCCCTAATATCGCCACCGCGGACTCTTATCAATAATCGAGAAATTGCATTATAATACATCGACGCGTATGCTCGCACGCGATATGTCTCCTTATCGGACCACTCCACGTTTCCGCGAGTCGCAGATTTTTCCAGCCTCCCTTCCCGCTCTTACGAGCATTTCATTGAACTCCTTCGATCTCGAATGTCTGTCAGGATTTTCTCAAAGAAACCTCCTCCACTCTCAAGCCGTATCCAACTAGAATACTCAATTTCTCTTTCAAAAACTGAATTGCGTAATCACTATACACTCGACTCGCTAGACTGTTTATTACTGTTCCATAAATTAATATTATTAAATAGATTCAATACTTATCCAGAGACTAGCTTTCTAGGATTAACATCTTCACGTTTGACAGAACTACCGAGCAATCAAAATGACCTGAAACTTCCTATTGAAACTCTAATACATCTACTGTGCGTCAATCTACAATTCAATTTGCATATTGTTGAATCGCTTTCTGTATTTACAATTGTCGTGTCGCATAGAAATGTTTATTAGCCTCTCGATAATGTTAACTTCGGTACCTCGCAGTGCACGATTTTCGACGTGTCGAAACGAGCTTACCGCTCGTTGTCCGCGGTTTCCCGCGATCCCCGTTGCTCGGAACACGGAGATCAACCGTGGCAAGCGTCCACGTGCGTGCACGTGTGCACGGACCGTAGCGCGACGTAGAAAAGCCGCGTTATGCGCGGGCAGGGCGCGTGGCCGGCGAGCGTTACTTTCACTCGATCTCGCTCGCTCCATCTCGGCCCGCCCCGTCTTCCTCGTTTCGCCCGCAGCGCGGCTCCTCCGGTCGGTTCTGGTTAACGGTGGTGTCCGTCAGCCAGCAACCCTTCCTCCTCCTTCCGCCGATTGTCCCGGCCGAGGTTTAATAACGCGCGCGGAGAGAAGATGGGCCGCCGCGACTTTCGAGGATCCCGTTAAGGCAATTTCTCGGCCGATGCGGCCGCGAGATTTATGGAGTGTCGAAACCTCGATGGACGAGAGGAGATCTTTTAACGGGCCACGGATCGTTTTTATATTAACCGGCCGGTGTCCTCGAGTACCCCAGCCAACGACGTACGAAACGCTTCTTCGCGCTGGAACGAGAGATTTAGTACCTGAACCGGACATTTTGGAGCGAGAAAATTGTTTAGTCGGTAGATTTGTTTTGACATCAGGAATAAGGAATATTTTCCAATTGTTTTAGTCTGATATTAAGACTAAACCTACCAAGAAAAACAAGCAAGAGCAAGAAGAACGAAAATTGTTTAGTTGGTAGATTTGTTTTGAAATCAGGAATAAGGAATATTTTCCAATTGTTTTAGATATTTAGACTAAACCTAACGAGCAAATTGACTTTTTAGCTTTTCTTAGTTTTAGTTTCTATTAACTTTCATACTTTTTAGTTTCTTCTACTGTGTAGAAACTTGAAGAGTGCTATCGAGACTCTAATTGATTTATAATTGAGTTTATGAACTCAAGCGTCTTTTATCTCTAATAATCGTAAAGAGAAATTAGGGATTGGTAGTTTTGATCCATTTGGCAGTTTGTGTTAAGACTGATATCGTCTGTATTGTGACTTTCTTCGAGAATGTCGCGATTTCTCGAGATTAGATTTTCGAGCGGAATCGGCCAGCGAGATCGGATCGAAATTCCTCGTCGCGCTCGCGGCTTCCGTTCCCGGTTCTAATCCGAATCGCCGCGGAAGCGCAGGCCGTCGACTCCCCGTTTAGCTTTCCATTCGACTGTTCCTTTTGCTTCTATCTGCGGGCTGATCGGTTCGTTTTCGCTGATCGGTGAAACCCGCCCGATTTAATTGATCGTCGGAACGGTGCACGTGTTACGCGCGCTTCTCGACTCCCGGCAGTCGATCTCCGAGACGATCGCTGTTCAACGTACGTTTATTGGTCTTTGTAATTTTCACGATCGTGTTCAGGCAATTACCAACGATACGTGGTACTCTAAATCAATCATTCTAATAAAAATATTTCTCTTTGTCTCGAAATGAAGATGGAATACCTTCTCTTCGATATTTACCGCCTAATTGTTTTTCTTCGCGTTAGATCTTCGTATGACATGTTTCAGAAACTTAACACGAGATTTATTTGTATTTCAATTAATCAATCAATTGAGTCGCTCAGAAGCCAATGCGGTCTATTTTTTGGTATGTTCTAATTTCTGTGAATTATAATGAATTAAATAATATTCTTTTTACAGCTCACAAAGCTTTCTTTGTATAGCTTTCGAATATATTGTATAATCATTTCAAAACATTAATTCTCAATTCCTTTCTACACTTAACTGCATTTGTTTCTAAGCGACTCAATTAACATGGCAAACGAAGCGTTCCTCGAATCGACTTCCGTTCCGAACGAAATGGACGCAGCGAGAAGCGTCTCGGTCGATCCTCGCATTCGCCGGCCATTGCGTGTCACCGGGCCGGTGTGAACGCCGCCAATAACGCCGATTCCTTTCTCTCTTTCTACCGTATCGCCACCGTTCCGGCGTGTCCGAGGCGACCACATCCCGAAGCGATCTAGTTTTGGTCTCCTAGCCGGCCGGCTCGACTTCGCAACGCTCGTGAAGATCGAAAGTTCCGATGGACGGACGGTGGCCGGCCATCGTCCCCCTAACCGCTCGCTGTCTCGCGGAGAAGCGTGCCCCTAATTTCGAGTGGAAGCGATAAAGATGATACGGGAACGCTCGATTCCGATGTCTGTGCACGGGTAATTGGATAGAGAGTCGACTAACCGCGTTTCTTCTGGTTTCTAATTTTAATTACTCGCTTCCCGTGCATATGCCACGGGAATTCACGATCGTGAAATCAATCGGTCACCGGGTTAATGCGAGGGAACAGCCCGCGATCTCTCGAAATTAATCAGGATTCTTGGAGCGCGCTGCCGGCGGTCTCTTCCCATCGTGAATTCCTGCGTGTCGTTCGCGATCAGAAGAAAGTACGTCGTTAGGCTGTTCCGAGACCGCGAGATCCCCGGTGGAAAATGAATTTCTGGAAGCCGGATAGCCGGTCGCTCGCGCTCGCGTCCGCGAGCCTCCGTAATGGCGGCCTCTCCGCCGCCCTGGACTCTAGCCGCGATCTCCCGTGCGCTTTAAGTTTCTATATATAGGAAACGGGAACAAGGTTTTCATCCTCGGCGTATCCTGGTGCGAGCCGAACTCGCCCAGGCATTCCGAGGTGGATACGAAATTGGCGCCGCGTCCGCCAAACGCAAAATTTACGAAACACGCGCGGCGAAGAGCCGACGCGGATCCTTTTGGTGCCGCTCATTAACGATACCGCAGCTGCGGTTGTTTCGCAACACGCGTTAACTTTAGAAGCGCTTCCCGACAAAGACGTTGGCATTCCATCGAAATCGAGGAACTTTCATTGGGAGAACCGCCGGACGAGTTCGTGCGATCGGTCCAATGGAACATTGAAATTTTTTTCAGGCTTCCTGCGCACGACGCTTCGGGGAACGCGATATCTAGACAACAAGGAGCAGCCGGTATATTTAATTGTCCATCGGGGCGCTGCTCTAACGGCGAGTGGACACGAGGATCGAGTATCGAGAGCCGATCTGCGCCTGGATCGTTAGAGATGGGAGCGAGCGTTCTTTGAACTCGCCAGTTCGCTTGGGAGCTCTTTTCAAATTTCTCATTTTTGAAAGTCTTGGGTGCAATTGCACGCATAGTTGAAGTCAACAGCAGATTCAGTTGAATTCGCCGACTTTCTTTGGAAACCTCTTCGAAACATTGCGTTTTCGACGATCTAAGCTACAATTGCATGCGAAATGAACTTCTATTTTGCCAAACATCTCGAGTGAACCAATTATGATCGCGTTTCAAATATAGGAAGCCAACGATCTGCAACCGGTGCGTTAAAGACTAAAACAATACCGAAATCTTCCAATTTCCTATAGAAATCCGCTCTAAACTTCTCATTCTCAAACACCAGCTACAGTGCCACACAAAATGATGCAACTTCAATTTTCCCGAACATCCCGAACAACCCAAAGAGGCATTTCAAACCTACAAACTCAGCGATCTACAACCTGTGCATCGAAGTCTAAAACAATTCCAAAATCTTCCAATTTCCCCAGAAACCCCCTCCAAACTTCTCATTACCAATCATCCACGACACAGTTGCACACAAATTCCTTCAACTTCAAATTTCCCAAATACTCCGAACAGACCAAACAGCCATTTCAAATATACTCAGCGATCTACCTGTGCATCGAAGTCTAAAACAATTCCGAAATCTTCCAATTTCCTCGGAAACCCCCTCCAAACTTCTCATTACCAATCATCCACGACACAGTTGCGCACAAAATCATACAAGCCCAATTCCAACAAGTATCTCGAACAAGCGAGCCGCCATCGCGTCGCGTGCAACGCAGACCGCAGCGCGTGTAGCACGATCCACGGCGCGGCGCGGGGATCGGCTCGATCCCATCTCTATCGACGCGTGTACACGTCGGCCGAGTATACGGGACACGGTGTACGGTATACGTTATACGTTATACAGATTGTGGGCGGGGTGGTCCAGAGAAAGCCTCGACAAGGCTCGCTGCTCGCTAGAGCTAGCTCGCGCGGTCCGCGCACGGCTCCGCTCGCTCCGATCCGCGCGCCGTTCGCCGTTCCTCGGCGGACGGAAAATATACACGGTCGGCGTTCGTGCCACCGCGAGGCGTGTGCCGTTTTTTATCCGCTCGCCGCGGAATCGGCTGCCCGGCCCGGCCGCTCGCTCCACTCGCAGGCCGTTTTAGAGGCCAGTCCGGCGAAAGAGAGAAGCTTACTCTTACCGCCTCGACGGAGATAACGTCGCCACGGTGCCCACTTAAATGTCATTACGCGCGTTCCTCCCCCTCGCCTCCTCCGCCGCCTCCGCCGCCACCTCCACCACCTCCTCGTTCTTCAGCCGACTCTCTTTCTCCTCGAGGACGGCTTCCGAGGGAGGCAGAACCGAAGGGGACCGGATCGATCTCGAAGACTCGAACGACGTTATCGGCCTGCCGGACCGTTTATGTAAGCCAGTTAGCGGCGTGCCGACGCCGTGCTGCCTGTATAGTCTGTCGATCGAAAGAAGAACGATGTCCGTCATAACAGCCGTGTACGGTGTCGGGAATATTTTGGATCTGGAGCTCGGTGTAGGATGAAGCTGGTTGTCTTAACAGTTCCTTCCGTTTTCTCGGTTCATGGCGTACAAGATTTAACGCGGTATTAAGATAATTATGGAAATATGACGCGATAGGAAATGGACCGTGGTAGCTTCGATAAGGTTGGACGTCGCGATTCCTCCGAGCCTGTCGGAGCGAGCGTACGGAAACTATGTCGGAGAATCTTGGATCGGACTGCGACAGCTGCTTCTATGTGGACCGGCGTTCGACCGAGACTTCTAAGTATAGACTCGCTATCGCTTTCATTGGTTTTCCGATAAGAATCGGGGATTCAGTTATTTATTATAGAATGTCCTCGGTCCGTTGATCAGCGCCGATGGCGGCCGCCAGACGCGACGAACGGAAAAGTGGAGATCGTCCGGTCGATCTAGTTTCTTCCTCGCTTACGTCCGCGCGATGAAAGCGAAGAGACTCTCTCGTTTGACCGTGGAAGGATCGAGTGATACTGGATACGTCGCCGGCCTCGAAAGTAATATCGAAAGTGAAGCTGCCGGCGACTAACAAAAAGTCCTCCCCGATACTCTCCGGTTTCGATCATTTATTTTCATCGTCGGCGGATTAGAGAGAGGACTCCCGGCGACGCCTCGCGAAACCGATCGCGATTCCACCGACGAAATCGAGAGTTCCGATCCGAGAAGCCGCGAGGTCGACCGGTCTATTTTCTGCGAGAAATCCGTCTTTCCCCCTCGGCCGCGCGCCGCCATCGCCGCGACAATCGCGAAATTAACCCTTTGCGCACCGGAGACGCTCCTGAGTCGCCACTTGATTCCGCGTATCATAATTATACAGTCTTATACAAAATATTCATCTTTGTGTGTCGGAAGATACCTTCGTTTTTTGATTGACGTTCGTTCTCTAATTAGTTTCGAAGATTGTCAGTAGTATCTCATCGGAAAATGTTGAGAGATCCTGAAAATTATCGAGCGCAAGGGTCAGAGACGCGGCGGATAACAGTATTTAGAGCGGCCGACGTGTCGCGACGCTCGTGTCCGTTTCCATCGTTGAACGGCTGAAACGTGGCCGGCGCAATTACGCTCGCGTGAGCCGTGGAAAAAGAAACGCGGATTTCAGAAATGCCGGCACGGTTATTATCCTAATTCGCGTGCCGCGCGGCGAATCGTCGAAATAATTAAATTGTGCCGCGCGAATTGCGGGAATCAACGTGAAATCCGCTGATTGCGCCCCGCGGGGCTAGAGCTCGGAACTCACTCGGAAACGGAATCGCGCCGCGAACGGAGGAAGTGGAGCATTTTCCTGCTGGCCGCCCCCCGACAGCCTCGCCGGCACCGTTCGCAGGATGGAAAGTGAAAAGCCGATCGTGAAAATCGCGGCGACTCCTCGTTCCCCCCCTGATCCGATAAACCGAATCATCCTTTCTAAACTCGAACACCTCCGGACACCTAGAAAACCGAGCGAACGAGACCAGAAGCCTCTCGCGGGTGTTCGAAGCGATTAGCCCGGACAACTGTAGAACACACTCGTAAACGCGGCGGATATAATTGCAATGATAAACGGAAAAGAAGCGCGAGGAAGAGAAACGAGCAAAAGGGGACGGCGACGATGAGCAGGAAGAGGCGAGGAGAGGAGCAAAAAGTCGAAGCCGGCGAAGGGAAAGGTGACGAGGAGGAAGGAGAGGTCGAAGAGGAAGCGGGAGGAGAAGTAGAAGAACGAGAACCGTAGCTCGCGAACGACATTCAAGAACCGTACCTCCCCGATCCATTTGCCGCGGAGACCGCACGTGCAGCCAGGTGTGGACGAGCCTTAAGATAGTGTTGGTGTTTGCGGTACGCTCGCGTGGCGGGCGGCAGTCGCGACCCACATCCCGGACTCCGGAGATAAAGTGCTCCGAGAGTCCGCTCCCCGAGCAGCGGTTCTCATCGCGACCCCGCCTCTATCCCGGCTCTCTCGGGGCCTGTTATCATCGCGCTATCAGGGCCGATCTCGGTGAACGGTACGCCGGTTTTCCGTGGAACGGCGAATCGCAGAACCGAGCCGGGCCGCTCGCGAATCGGTTTCTCGGCTGGCTCGCGGGTCTCCCGACCACCGGCGAAACGCAATCCGCCCATTACACGGCTATTATTTATGATCGGAAAAGGGAGCCGCCCGTCGGTTGGCTAACGGAGAATCCGCTCGCACGAGGCACGAGGGAACCACTCCTCGCCGCGGTACCTTCCTATCTGCACCGCGAATCCGCCTCAATTAGCCCGGAGAGGTGCGCCCCGTGAAGCCCGCCGCTCCGATGTCCGCGGCTCGATCGAATTTTCGCGCAACCTTGACCAACAGAAGAGCCAGCGCACCGGTGCCGCGTGAAAGTAGAAACTAATCGGCGGGACGCGCCGCGGATTTTTGACGACGCCGCCTCAGCTAGCGCGTCGACCGGCCGGACCGCCCATGCGTCCGCTCGCATTCTCCTGGCTCGGCACGCTCGCTCGCTCTCCAGCGTGTGCACGCACGCTCGAGGAAGTAGGAGAAGGTGGAGGTGGAGAAGGTGGTAGAATCTCTGGTGAGCTGGCGCGGCGTGTGCGTGTTCACGGTGCCCGCGCGGAGAACGCTCCTGGAAGTCGGTGGTAGTCGAGTTCGCCGGCTGTTCGCCGCTATCGATGCATCTACGCCTCGGATTACGCCTCGGTTTCTCAACGTTCACCTCCTCTTCCGTCTCCGGCCCCCTGCCCCGGGCCCCCTCCGCCCTCGCCGATCGCCGCCGATCCTCTCACCCTTCCGCCCCCCTCCAACGAGTCTTTCACCACCGTGAACCACCTCCGTCCGCGCGACGCGTCGTTTTCGTTGAGTGTCCCCGGCGAACGCGCTGAATCCGTTTCCCTTTTCGACGGACCGTCTCGTCAGGTCAGCCGTACCCTCCCCGCCCGGCGCGAGCGGACAGCTTCCGGCGACGCCGCGGAACGCGTCGCTGCCAGCGTGATTTATCTCGAGGAATCTGCGCGGCGCTCGTTCGCTCGGTCGTTTATCGGAGCCCGCGAACTGCGCTCGATGAATCTCGACCGGGACGCTCGCGATCGTAATTAACCGGAAGCTGGTAATCGATACGCCGCGCGCATCGCGTGCCGGCCTGGCCCCGTTCCCTCGGTCGGACGGGACCGACCGCGGATGCAATAAGCTCCTCCGGAAGCCACCCTCGGCCTCTCCGGGAGTTTTCAATTAGCGACGCACGCGGTAATGCTGCCCGATCCACGCGGACCAGAGAAATTCGCTTCCAAATGGGATTCGAGTCGAGATTCCACTCGTTAGCCGCCGTGGACGACCGCTCCGGGCGTCTCGGCCATCCCACGGACCATCGGGCGAGCCCCGACAAACGCGTTCGCTCCATTACTTTCTCCTTTTTTTTTTTATTCCCGCGCAACATCGCCTCCGTTCGCCGCGGCTCCTCCTCCGCTTCCTAGGTCGCTCCATCCGGCAGGCAAGTCCGCTTTTTGCCGCGCACCGGGGTATTTCGTTTTTCGACCGACGCGGATTGTTCGGCCGATGGATAGACGCGTGCGACGAGATGAATGCTTCCGCAACGCGCGTGCCTGGGTGTCCGGATTATCCCATTACGGGGAAAGGATTCGAAAATTGTTTACTCGACTGTGAAATCTTTCTTCCTGCCGTCGTCTTTTTTTCGTTGTGTGCATCGTTGATCTAATTTCAGGTGGAACTCTCTGTATCGCGTATTGTTCTGTACTTATGGAAGAAAAGGGTATTTTCCTGTTGGATTAAAATTACTTTCTTATTGATAACGATACGACTCTTTTCTGTGCATTCGTGAAGTTTTAGGGAAATGTGGCCAAAATCGAGTGGGTAATGCAATAAATAATACTTGTATTCTCTTAACGTGAATTCTGGACGTTTCTCTTCTTAGTAGTACAATCCGGATCACCGTTCCGATGGTAATTTCCCCGAAGACACGCATCGGGGCCCGGAAGCGACGATCCCGCTGCGGTTTGCGTACGCCTTCGCGCGTATAGACTTTCGATGGTTTGCGAGCCGATGATCGATATCCAGATTTTTACGGCGGCCACCGGGATCGGTTCGCTTCCGGTTTCTCGGCACACGGAAGCGTTGCGTAAGATTTTCAGTAGCCGCCGCCGCGATAAATGCCTCCGAGATATCGTGCGGGTACGTCTGATCGGTTAGGGTCGTTGACTCGCTGAATTAAACCCCGATGCGTTTCGAATGCGCAGAAAGCCCGGCGACCGAGGAGAATGAAGATGGAATCTAACTTTACTACATTCTAACTCCAATTCCTGCTTAGCGAGGAACTAAATAACATGGCAGTACGAGATGATTAATAATTTATCTGCTTATCCGAAAGAATAAATGATACAACGCTTCACTGACGAAGATTCGTCGGAACACCGTCTTTCCCATAAGAAACTAAACACAGGAAACTATGAAATACTAGAAACAAGAGTATAAACTCCGTTATTCGAAGAATGAAATTACTCGCCGGCAACTTTCGATTATGCATATCAAAGTTCCACGTCCAATGGGTCGACACCCGTCCTCAAAGTGTTAAAACGATCAAGATTCTAGGCAGTCGACGCGTTAATTGCTTCTGTATCAACCGGTAGCGTTATATAGGTCACTTTCTACGAAACGACTAGATGCCTCTCCTTCATAATCTTCGTCGGGCAACGCCGGATCCGGTGAGAACGCTATCCCGCAGGAACGAGACCGTCGAAGGTCCCGCATTCCGCGACGTTAGATAATTACGGCCGCGTTCCGTCCCGGTCGTCCCCGGCTGTCCCGCAGTTTCGCGGAGAAAAAGCAGCCCGCTGCCGGGAAGAACGCGGTGCCGCACAGCCGCGTTCCTCGTTCCCTCGCCAGCCTCGCGGCGGATCGATGGAACCATAAAACCGATCGCGGAGAAATTGCGGGCGGGAATTGTCAAGGAGAGAAACACGACGAGCCGTCAGCGACCATGTTTCCCGGCGGAATTCGCGGCGCGGCGGGGGAAAAAATGGGAGTCGCGAGCGTAATCTTCGGCGACGAGGTGGAAGCGGACCGCCCGCGGCGGATTCTAAACGGTTAACTCACTCAATTAGCAGCTTTTAATTGGACTTTACCCGTGCTACGCGCTCACCTCGGCTACACGATGCTCGGCACGGTTCGCGGTCGAGTCCCGTTGATGGGTTTACAAGCTGGAACACGGTGGATTTAATTGAAAAATCTTGCGCCGAAGGAAACTGAAGCGACCTTATTACCGCTCTCGCCCGACTGGGCCTGCTAGGGCTTTCGCCGCGCTCGCGCCGCGCCGGAGCGGCGTGTGGAAGCCCACGGTCAGTGAATTACCGAAACGACGTCGGATCCTCGGCGCGATCTGAAAATTCACGAAAAAATCTCGAGAAACGCGTGATCTTCGGTGTATCACCGGCTTCTCACTGAATTCTTCGCAACATTCCGTTGAATTTTCCGTTCTCCACGGAGCATTCTTTCGCTGCGCGCAACTTCGGCGGGCCCGGCGCGGACGGGACGGATCTAGGAACCATTGTACGACCAATAAGAATAGATTCTGGGAAAGGAATCTCCGAGTCGATGGTCTAGGAAACCAGAGCGCAATTTTCTCGGCGCTGGCGCGCGGCGATCGGCGAACACGAATTACGCTGCACACGTTACGATCATCATTACCGCACGTTTTATTATCTCGCTAACTTTACGACCGTTCTGACCTTTTCTTTATTGCACCGGCGTTTCGGGCGTCCGCGGAGCGTCGTGCGCGCGGACCGGCAACCGAGAAAAGTCTATCCACCGGCAGAAATTTCGGTTGGGTGGTCCGCGGCCGTGCGGCGCCGCGTAATAAAAACAGACGGTAACGGCCGATTAAGGCAATTTCGCGAACGGCATTATCGCGGCGCAAAGTGATCGGAGGAGGCTGTTATCGGGCCGGCCGGTAGGTGGTCCGTCGTCCTTTCCGGGACGCCGCGATAAATCGCCGATGAAAATGGACCCGTAACGGGCCGAACTTTATCTTTCGCGGGCGAGCGTGCGACCGTCTTCGGCCGTAAATCGTCGGACGCCGCGGTATTGAAAATATTTCACGCGTATCCCTCGGCATCGCTCCATAAATAACGGCCGGGAAAGGGCGCGCGGCGCGGAAGGTGCGAACGTTCGGACAGTAGTGTCTCCTCGCGACGCCATTCGACGCGCCGATCTCTCCGGCGATTTCTCGTTAATGATATAATTTAAGAGCCGGGACATCGACGAACGAGCAACCGATCTTTTCGAGAACGAACGACAGCCTGGAGGAACGAGGCGAGGGGGGAAATGGCGGCCGGGATTTCGCAAGCTGCGGCAGCTCGACGTCGTCTGGTCACGAAAGCTCACGATCATCGGGGCCGTGTCATAGATCACCGTGTCGATCTTCTTGATTCGCTGCGATGTAGACTCGTGGAGATCGTTTCTGATATATTCTACATCTCTCAATTTTGGACACGTTTATATGAAGTCTGCATTAAAGTAAACGTGAAGTTCTTTTCCTAAGTATCTTAACACGCTGAACACTATTGGGGTCACCGGTGACCGATCGAATTACTATAGTTCGTTCGATTAAAGGATTACTTGCGAACGTTTCTATATGATAAATAATGCTACCTAATACGTTCAGCTACACGAACGTGTAATCATGTAGATATTCCTCAGTTCATCTTGGCGATTGGAAAAATGAAAGTCGAAGCAGCCGAAGCACCAAGATCGATTCCTAGGCTCGCCGCCATTGTGGACGCCGCTTAAAGACAAGGGAAGCGATTCGATCGGCGAGCTGGATCGGTGATCCAGTTGAGGCTTCAGCCCGGCGAGCACTCCCATATTAGTCGCGCGACCGGTCTAGGCGTACACACTTTAAGCGACATTCTTACGTACGAAGGCAGCGGCGAGAGAGCGCGCGCGGCTCGCGGCTCTCAGCGCGGAAGACGTGGAAGGAGAGGCCTATTCCGGCGTTTCGTGCACCGTAAGCGTATCCTGCGGGTAATGTCGTTGTATGGTAATTAATCGTCGTCCACCGACTATACCGGGCCATCCTGTTCGCATCGTTATCGACGTGCGCGCTGATTAATACGCTCCCGGCGGTGCGGCGATCCCGTCGAATTCGTTCGCCCCGGTCTCGATTATTGCGCGCAAAAACGCGGATTATCGCACTCGGCGCATGTAATCCCGGCAATTACGCGGAACGGTACGAACGGCCGGCCGGCGCGGCGCGGCGCGGCGCGGCGGGCAGTTTTTATTGAAAAATCAACTGAACCCGACAAATTACATTTCCTGGGGAGGCCTATAAAAACTCGGAAACGGCCGCGATCATAAACAAACGGGACGATAAAAAACGGAGGAGGACTCGCGAGGGTAGGGCGCGATTCGGTCCGTAAATGCCGGTGCCGGCGAACCCTGTTATTACCGGGCGGCCAGATGAGATTCGGCCCCCGAGATGCATTACGATTTCATGAATGAATTATTATTAATTACGCAATCCCGTTTATTTTCGTGGCAGCGCGCGGGCCCCGAGTCACTTTCTCCGGCGCGATAATTGGGGAGCGCGCGATCGCCGGCCGATATCCGTGAGCTCTCCCGCTGTAATTACGCCGGACGAATGCATCGGCTGAGTCGGCCGGCGGGCCCTTCTTCTTCTGTCCCTCGCGACTTGTTAAACGACGCTCTCCGGGGACTTGCAAAAAATTGCGAAACCGAGGAATCGAGCCACGGGGCGGAGCCGAGAGGTCAATAAAATCGGGAACAAACAACGCGGAGGTGGGGAGAATATAAAGACAGCTCCTATAAAGAGCCGGGGGACTTTTTGCCGGGCACCGGCTTCGCAGTTTCTTATTTATTTTATTGGCCGCCGATTCTTATAACTGGCTATCGTAAAATAGCGTTCTGCGGGTGTCTCTCGCCTTTTCCCGTCCCCGGGTCATCCGGCCGAACGATCGGCCGTGCTTCCGAGTTCGACGGGGGAAACGAATGATCGTAGTCGAATGATCGCTCGTCCGACGTGTCCGGGGGATAAAACGAAACGGAGAAAGCCATCGTTTAATTACGAAATGCGTAAAAGCTGCGAGGTGGCTGGGCGACGAGGCCGGCCGAGGAGGAAACAAAGGGAGAGAGAGCTCGGTGTGCACGATCGCATTCCTCTTCGCACTCTTACCTCGTCCTACCGCGATTATTCTACCAATGGACGCCGTTGTCGGCGCGAACGGTGTACGCAGAGTGGCAGCGTCTCGTGCAATCGTAACGGTACCTCATCCACTCCTCGCGTTCGATCGCGGCCGCGTATTGGCGAGCGGGACCGTGCGCGCGCGGCCCGTCGATCGTCCGTTTGCGTGCGCATCGATTCGACGAATGTCTCGTGCGAATCACGAAATTCCACGGTGGAAAAAGACGAAAGAAATTAGACCGTTCAAGTTCGACGACCAATGATTCGTCCGTCGCGAGCTCTTGTCAATTGATGATCGTTGCGGATGATTTCTGAAAACAACGGATTGCACGCGAGAGATTAGAATTGATTAGCTTGGAAAATTTGAAATCTTGTCGTTGTAAAATGTAATTAAGTAGAATTAAATACTACCCTTTTCTATTTCATTCACGCGTGGTATATATGATACTTAACCCTACATAGCGAAAATCAATGTCATTAGAAAACATGTCATTCTATTGGTACTGTGGCGTTAACCCTTTGCACTCGGGAGGTGACTATCAATCTGATATTTAATATTCAACTTTGCGTAATGCCTCGACACGTGAAATATTGAAATAAAGCTTTGTTCCTTAATGTACTTGTGATTTCCCTGCGAGTCAGTTTCAAAGAGCATCGCCTTTGTCTTGCCAAAGAATATTAAATATTTCTAATGAAACTTCCGAGTGCAAAGGGTCAATAACGTAGGTAAGTTGACAGTAGTATCACAAGGATTGCGATACCAGATAATTAATAGCTCCCATTTACCTTTGCCTCTCGAAAATGAATGTTAACACATACTGGTAACGAGAAATCTGGTTTTTATGTAAAGACACTTAGCTGTGTAACTTTCCTAATTACAGCACTTAAAAAAATATTACAGTTCTTCCGGACTGATTATGTATTCAGAATATATTATACAATATGATACTTGAGTTTTTCTCTAGACAGTGATATAAGATCTCACTGAAAATCGCCATCCGCGTAATTCAATTTTCTGAAAATTATCCGGTACGCAGTCTGTTAAGATGTCACCGAATGACAAGTGTCAACATAGTGCCAATGATAGTCGAAACAGTCGTTAGGTACCTGAAGCAAGTAATAGTTATTTCCTTCGCTAAGCAGTCATATTCGATGAATCTTTTTAATAATTCTTTCCAAGGAATCCGTACGTGCCGGTCACCGGTGACCACCGTCGGAATCAACGTACCGAACCGTGTCCGTAAACCGGCCGCGACGTTGACGCAAAAATGAGACCCAAGAGAGAAGCAATTACAGGGACCGCGCACGGTCATCGCCGGTTGCCCGCGGTCGCGCCCGCCCCCGCTCCACCCCGTCACGATCGACGAGCGGCAAAATTAAGGGAAGACTTATTGCGGTTTGCGAAACACGTCCCGGGTCATCGGTCCACGCCCGTGTCCCGATTAAACCCGGCTCGCTCCGTTCGTCTTCGCCTCTCGGCCGTTCCCAACTCGTAACCCCTTTCGAAACTTTTCACTCGGGCGTCGCGCGGAGTATGATACTCTCGGTTAATAGCTTGCTTGACGGCCCGCTGCGCGGCATATTTATTTATTTACAAACGCGTCGGCGCGCCCGGCATCGGCCGTTTAAATAGCTTTTCCGTCGATTAACGTCGGCCCTGCGGAGACCGGGGTAGATGAAATATCAGTATTAGCATCGGTTCAGATTTCCAACCGGCTAAGCCTCCCGTTTTGATTAATGGTCGCTTTGATACCGATGATGTATGTTTCTCCGGGAAATGAAGCGAAGTTAAACATTCGCACACGAAATTTCACTGGAAATATGCCGGTGAAAATCTAGTTCTCGGCTGGAAGAAGCTATTTTATTTCGAAGTCTCATGGGTCGCTTATGCGCAGCTTAATATTGTACATAGGACTTTGTAACTTTGCTACGTCAGATTGAGTGGAGTCAGTGCAAGGGGTCAAATATTTCCAAAGAAACGTACGATCGGTAAATTCGATGCTTTTATATCGCAAGAGGCGTTCGTTCGGGATTTCCGGAAACGAGCCGGCAGAGATAAGAAAGTCTTGCGAACCCTTCCCTGTCGTTGCGGCCGGCTTCGTCAAGAACATCGGATAAGATTAGCGTTATTCCGAGAAACGGAGGACGATAAGTTCGAAGCGTTCAGGCGAATCTATAAGGATTACACGCCGATAAGCAATCGAGTGTATCCGAGAAGCTTGGCCGGTAATGCGGCCAGACAGGCCGAGACGAGAGCGGGACTGTTTTGACCGAAAGCGGATCGGCTGCGGGCAGCCGGACATCCGCCAAGACGTGTCTCGGACTGTTCCCGCCAAATTATCCGAAACAGGTTCCAGCGGACACGCATAAACAATCGACGTTTACCGGTTGTCAGTTGTCCCCCGCTCGTCGCGTCCGATTATGATCCGCGCCGCGGAGAAAATCGCTGGCAGCCGCATTGGGGAAGGCCAAGAGCCAGGAAGCAGCGAGCGGACGGGTCCAAGCTCGTTTTTCGAGGAGACGTTACCTTCGTACATTATTTATGAGATCGCATTATACTTCCATGCGGTTATTGCCAATTAACGCCGACCACGTGTTTAAGGTTTCGGTCGTGAGGACAAGTCGCTTCGAGACGATCAAGAAAGCCTTAAGCGACTTATAGAAAAGTGGCTACTTTCTTATAGAAATCGCAACTCTTGGATGATCAGTTTCTACTTAGCGATTCAACGATATGCAAGGTATCGTAACCGAATCAACGACACCGACTTTAAACCGATCAACCTATGAATCGTCCAGGAGCCAGGTAGCAAAACAGCCGAATCATCCTACGTCAACCCTGATGCAAACTTCGAATTGTCACCTAGTGCATCAGACAGGAAGCGTATTCTTTCCTCGGAACACAAGCTTTCACTCCGTCGGGCGCCATTTTGTCGGAGCCGTTATCACCGCGAAATAGTGCAGCATCCGAAGAAGTTACGTTCGAGGATCTATCGAAAGTTTCCCGGCAGCGACGCGTGTTCCAGGACAGTTAGGAATGTCGTAATCGAGAGGACGCCCGTTCACGAGGCCAATCCCGCGGTGCGCGCGATTCACACGCGGCGCACCGCGCTAATGAAGCCGTAAACGAAAAAGAAAATGATCGAACGTTAATTAACACCTCGCTGACACGCCAGGGAGGCGAAACGGTGCGGCGTACGCGCCGCGCGAGGAGGAAAAGGCGCGGGAACACGCGGCTCGCCGAGGAATGTTGAGGAAGGACACGGCCGGGCGCAGCTGCGGACTCGCCGGGCCACGGACCCGGAAAGAGAGCCTCCCATGTTGGACCATAGAAATTTATGGGGGTTCGATGAAGCCGTGGGCCGCGTCCGGAACGACGATATCCGCCGCCTGGCAGTTCACAAATCAGCCGCCCATTGTCGCCCGACCGCTTCTCGCTCTTCCCGTCCGCGGCTGCACGCTACACGCGATACTTTGTCGCCCGGTTCCCATTCTTACACCTTCGGCCCCGCCGGTTCTTTATCTCCTCCGCTCCGTTCCGTCCTCCTTCTGCCTCCTCCTTCGATCGATCCCTCAGCGACCGGTGTAACGCCTTTCCGAGAACGCGGCTCGCATTGGTACCACCTTCGATACCGCTCCGCGATATTCGCGAATACCGTGTTGGAGCCCGGTGGGCGACTGTCCTTTGATCGTTAACCTATTAAGGGTTCGCTATTTATAGCGCCGCCGCCGGCGACCGGCGCGGTGGTCGTCGATGACCCGTGCTCCCGAATTGATTGGCAACGATTCATATCGAACGGGAATATTTAGCGTAGGTAACCAGATAATATTGCAACGTACGAATCGTGACAACCGTAGTTCACAATGGAACTGATAGCTGACAGTTCCTATTTATCATCGCCGCGAGAAAGTTACACGAAATTCTCGCGTCAGCGTAACGCTCCCAATTATCCTCCGCTAAATTTACATTATCGCGTGGAATATCGGTGGTCAGTTTCGAAAGGAAATTCCTGCGACTCGTTTCCTCATTTTTTCTCGTGGCCGCCTCTCTGGCCAGTCGGCGAGTCCATCCAGTCGTTCGTCCGGCATTTTCGCCGAACGTTCGCGGAACTGGAAGAGGACGCTGGAGCAACGATCCTCCGAATCTCTAGCAGCGGCGGCACTCCGGTTCGGGTTTCCAGCAAATTACGGCTCGTTTACACTTGTAAAACACCGAAAGTATCGGAACGGTACCCGAGGCGCGGCAGGTATCCCGCGCAACAGGAAACGAGCCAGGGGGATCGTAAAACGGCGAGTGCCGTGGCCGGTAATAAGGCAAAATCGCGGCGAGGCGGCGGCCACGAGCCGAAAAATCGAGATCTATGTAGCGTGGCGACGGGTCCAGCGTCGGCGCAGCGCAGCGCCGATCTAATTGCCGGTCGACGTGGTGCAACGTCTCGGCGTTGCAACGTGTCCCCTTTTTTTTTCCTTCCCCCCCTCGGTCCGACTCCCGGTGCACTTTAGCGGCGAAGAGAGCCGCTATCTGCGTTCACGGTTGAACGGCTGCGGGTGAAAAGTACGCCGGCATAACATATAATTATTCCAGCAAAATGCCAATTGGTTAATCGTGCATCCGATATGCCCAGTCGCCGGTGACGAACCGACGCGAAAAATCGTTGCAGCGCGCGCTCGCGGTCGCGATCGCGCTCGCGTGTCGCACACACGTGTCGGATGCCTGGGTGAATACACGGGCATCGGTTCGACGATCGTTCGCCGAGACGATTACAAGAGATTCGACGGGATCACGCGAAACCGGGAATTGGACGCTGCTGTGAGAGAGAATGTTGAATTGGGAGTACTTCTTAATTTCGAGCTATTCGTTCAACCCTTTGCACTCGGAAGTATTTCGTTGGAAATACTTAACAGACGAAGACAATATTTTTTGAAATTACTCAAAGAGAAATCACAAGTAAATTGAGAAACGAAGCTCTTTTATCCCAATATTTCACGCACCATTATACACGGTCCAATATTAAGTATCAAATTTTATAGTTTTACTTCAAATCGGGTGCTGTCTGAGAGTCACCTCTCCAGTGCAAAGAGTTAAACTTTAATACATTTCTTCTTTCGGATCCTTTGTTTTCGATAAGTTGATTGTAAAGGAAATGAGAGGAGACAAGGGGAAGAGGAGTTGAAAGATAACGCGTTGTTAAGGGAAACGGGAGATCAGCGATTAACCCCTAACTGACCGCAGTATTTCAAGTAATCGCGAAAAAGTGTAACATAGATGACAAGAGAAGAGAAATTCACAAAAGTGATTTAATCCAATACTGAACCTGTTAATTGTAAATATTACAACAATAACAGTGATCAAAATGATAAAGTGATTCTTGCCGCCATATACGCAGCATTGCTCTATTAAGGGTTAACCCTTGACTCTATAGGTGACTCAGTCATTTGATTTGCAGTAAAACTATCAAATTTGATATTTAATGTTGAACTTGTAATTTCCCGAGTTAGTTTCAGAGAATATCGTCTTCGCCGCGTCAAATAATGGAAGTTTCTCATTAGAAATATTTAACATCGTTAGTTTCTATCGGAAGTTTCTCATTAGAAATATTTAACGAGTGCAAAGGGTTAATAACGAGACCAATAGGGATTTATACGTGGGAGGATCAAGTTCTGTTCGCAGGTGACACCGAGATGATTCAATAAACAAGATCCCGATAAGCAACGCTCCAGATCACTACAAGTAAATGGCAGTCCTCCCCGTCCTCGGCGAATCAACCGAAATACCGGTTATCCGGCGAACGTTTCGCATGCAGTTTTTTACGATTCGTCGGGAGCAATTGGCCGTATCCCTAACGACCCGCACCCGAAAAGTCTGTTCATGACCCAACAAGGAGACCGGCTCCCGGTTGGCTAATTACACGTTCGCGATGATGAATCGCGGGCCGGTAACAATGCGGCCGCGTCCGCAACCGAGAAAAGTGGGAGGGAATGCCGCGATAAACGGCTCGTTTAATTACTATAATTGAGTTAATTATTTTGTGTAATTGACGGAGATGAATGAAAGGTCTCGGAGGTGCGCGGCGGAGGGCGGCCGAATTCGATCGGGGGCCGACTTTCGCTCAAGTTCGAAACTGGCCGCGGCGAGCGGCGGTGTCCCATTGTTAGAAAGTGTGTTATCCGCGCGGCGGCGGCGGCGGTGGCGGCCGCCTGGTGTTGCGCAATCGTCGCAATAAAATTCGTTAGAGAAAACCGCTTAATCGTCCGAGGCTTTTAGAAGGCGGACGCGAAACGTCCGTTGTATCGGCGCAATAAAACTGGGACGCGCCCGATAATAACGCGCTGCCCCTTCGATTCCCCCCCCGCCGGAACAGGGCACCATCCACGTTTTCTCCTTTGTGGCGACTCGCCGTGCCCGAAAGCGACGGGAACGCCTGGGGATCCGACGCGGACGTGTCTTGCGTTCCAGATCTTTACGTAATCCCGAAAAGCGAATCTTGCGAACGTGACCGGGGCCGGCCGCGTTCGCTAATTAAGAACTCTGTCGACGAGAGGGGCCCGCTGTCGACGAAAGTCCCGATATCTGGGGTTCACCGACGGACAGCCAATTACCGTTTCTTCTTTCCGCCTCGTAAACTCTTCCCTCCGTCTTCTTCGCCCGTTTTTTCTCCACCCGAGGCGAGCTTCGATCGTTCCGATCGATCACCTTAATTGTTGCCAATTAAAACCGAATCGTCTTGAATCGCCGGCGTGGGGGCGTCGCGAGGACGACGGCCGCTGAAATCTGGACACTCTTTTTCTTTCGGTTATGTGTTCATCGACGGGACCGCTTCAATGGCCGCCGAGTCGTTCCCCCACGAGCCGCGTCTGCCGGTCGAAATCTTCTCGAGGAAGAGGTGTCGACGCCACGGTGAACGGAAGTGCGACCATTAGCGGTTCGGCCGCTTTCAATCGACTATAATTCATCTCTGTTAATCGGTCAGCGTCCGCGCGCACGGAGAACGCGCGCGTATCGCCTCCCTTTCGACGCGGCGCAAAAGAAACGACCTTCCTCCGATCGCCGCTGCGACGTACCGATGCAAAGTATCGGCCGCCACCGTCTCGCTTTCCAACGGCAGCTGCTCTCCGATCGGTTCTAATGGATCTAGAAATCGACGGGAGAAACGACTCGGTCGTTCTCGGCGGATCCTCTCCGTCTGTTTTTCGGGTGCGCCGATCGGAACCAGTTCCTCGCGTAGAGCGTTCGCGTTCCTGGTGGCGGTCTCGGATGCTTAGACTTTCGTCACGGAAAATTGTTTAACGACTCGCCGTCGCTAGGAGTGCACGGTTGTACGAGAGATTCTACGGCGAATGATTCGCGGATTCGACTTTATCCATGCGTGTAACGCGTACAAATGCGTCTCGCTTTCTTGAGCTTCGATCTTCTTCTCCCGGCTCCGGGAAACGTCTGTTTTAAATATACACAGATATTCATCGCGCTGACGGAAGTTATTAATCTTTCTAATAATTTTGATAGGTGTGGCAGCTCCGGTGCTAACCAATGAATCTTCGGTCTCCGATAAACTATCCCTATTCTTCACTGTCGAAGACCATTAGACGATCTCTTCTCTTTGGTCCTCATTCGCAGTCCAGCGCCTCAACATCCCGAAAAATCATATTTCCAATACAGAAGTTCAACGACCTCCGAAACCAGCATTCACCGGTTAAATTACAATTCTGTCAAGATCGGCAATCGCTAAGCTCTCCGCACGCATCAAGTATTACGAAATCCGTTCTATAATGAACCAAAGTAAATGTCACTGGCGACGTGTTTTCCAGGAAACCATGGGTAAAGCGTTAGTATACACGTTCGTTCGAAAGTAAATCCATCGCTATCGAATGCATTTCCTACAAGCGGATTCCTCCGTTCGAGTGACACCGAGCTCATCAGCCCGGCATCAGCTGGCAGCCCACGACGGTGTTGCTCCGAAACGAACAGCCAGCGTTATTCTTCGATCCGCGTGGAACAAAGCGAGAGCCAGCCGGTGCGTTGCACCGAGCGCAGTCTCCGGCGCAGCGTCGCGGAGTGTGCCGCGCTCGGGACCGAGCGCAACGGTGCGACGACGGCGAGGCGTGTTTCGTGTGCGTGCACCTTCGTTGATCGGCCCCTCTCTTTCTCTCGCCGCGTGTTCTCCTCGATCCTCGTCTGGCCGCGCGGCTCACGGTGAAAGTGAGCGCATTCCATGGCCACCGCGACCACGCCCGACCAACACACTCTCGCTCGTTCCCTCGCGAAAGAGATCCTGCGCGCGAGAACGTGGCGGCCGGGCCGAGCGGAGCGGAGAGGAGAGCGCGAGAGAGGAGAGCAGTGTCCGTGTGCCGTGGCTGCGGCTGCGGCTGCTCGTCGTGCCACGGTGATCGTCGGTAGGAAATTCTCCTCCGGCGCGATAGTGCTGGTTCGCCGGTTGCTCCACGCTCCATCGGGGTCCACGACGGGTTTCCTATTTGCGCCAAGACCACCTAGGCGAGACGCGTTTAGGCGGCCCTCATCCAGTTCACCGTCGATCCGACATATTATTTTCCTCTTTGCTGCCCGCTGCCGTTCCACCGCGGCCGCTCGATTCCCCTTCGGTGGACCGGGATCTTTCGGCTACCGAGATCGCCTTTTGGGATCGCTCGCTGCACTCGCGCGTTCACCGACACGGGAATTTAGAGCGTCTCGCTTACCATTACTTATCGTAGCGAACGGGAATGGTATCGGAATTAATTAGCAATGATTCGGCATCGTGCCTCTTGATATACGCTATCATTTAGATAGTTATGCAACTAGATGGTTCGACGCGATGTCGGTTTTCTTGAAATATTTTCAATTTGGAGGCTACATCATCGGTGACCAGCGTGGCGGTTAACGAGAGATTCTGTTCCTTTGAGTTCATGCTGTCTGAAGCGATTAGAAGTTTCAGTTGGTGTATTCTGCGTTTCATCGATTAATTACTGTTTCTTTTACAGCTGTCTAATTCTATGTTCTGAATAGAGATTGTACGTTTAGAAGATATTTCGACTTGGCAAAGGAGATGGTAGTTATATTGATTACATTCAGATTGAAACGTTCGAGTCTCGGTGTTGCAGGCCAAGGGATTAAAAGACCGTCGCTATCCGAAGATAGCATTCGCAAAGAAAGCGGGCACCGTCGAGATACAATAAAATAAGGCCCTCTCCCATCGCTCTCATTGTCGGTTATCGATCATCCGGCATTATCTCCTCACCGCAGAAGTCTCAATCCTCCAGCGAGCTCTCCGCTCCACGTCTCCGTCCCGACGCCCCGATCGTTCCCTCTACTTCCCCGTATCTGTCCGCATCTCCAGTCGTCCCTCCGTTTCTCGCTCTTGTATCCGTCTTTTTCGTGTCATCCGGCCGCGAGCCGCAATATTTCTCCCGCTCGAACCCCGAGCGTATTGAGAGATTAAACGCTATCTGCGCCGGCCGGTATTTATGCCCCGGCGGCGTCGGGTACACGGAAATATCGCGATTTTTCCGCGATCGGCGCGTGTTCGCCGCGACCACCGGCGATATTCCTCTCGTCCGAGTTTCTCCGTTGTCCTTTTAATCGGTCCACGGCCGTTATCGGCCGTTTTTCTGGCCGATCGCGGCTCGTATTAGTAGAAAGTCGGGGATCGCCGCGCAGACTGAATTATGAACGCTCGCTCGCTCGCACGTTCGCGTGGCAGGCGAACCTGTCCCGTACATCTTCCGCGCCTCGTCCCGCGGAGATACGTACTCCGAAACCTACGCACGAGTCCTAGTTTCCGTTCGAACTGGAGCAGCCGAGCGCGTACAGATCCGCGTGGCACGAATCGCGCGAGATCCTCTCGATCCCGACGCGTCCGCTCGTTCCGGTTCAGGGAATTCTTCACGGGGGATCGAATACTTTCGTTCGCAGCCCTCGTCCCGGCGAGCCAGACGCTGACGGTCCGATCCAATTTCGAGAGGAATAAATTTTCGATCGGACGCGGTTACGCGCAGATAAGTCCGAACGCTTCGCGCGGCCATCTCTCAGGATCGCGCGGCTTTTTTCCGTGGCCGGGATTTTATGAACCCGTCCGGCGATTATTCAGTCGGCTTCCGAAGCCCGGAATGGGAAGGCTAGGATTTATTAATTACCGTGATTTATCGCGGCGTGTTTTACGACCGCGTCCAGTACAGTTACTCGCTCACTCTCCTTCTCCCCTTCCGCCTGTCTGTCCGTCCCGCTCCCTCTCCGGCGGACGGCGGGATTTTAAGCGGCCGCTATTATCGACACTCGGGACCGAGTACGAGACGCTATCCGCCCGGCTATCAGAAATTTATATCGTACATATAAGCGGGGTTATATTATTGCTCCTTTTATGCGCCGGTTGTGTAATTACGGTGCACTGTTACAATTAGAAAGCAACGCCGTTGTACGATCCCGACGCGCGGGCGCGCAACCGTTAGAAACGCTCGTCGCGGGGTGCGCTGCCTCCTTAATTGTCCGATGTTTCTTTCGCGCCCATCGATCGGTAGCCCGTCCGACTTACGTCCGTCCGACGCGCGCCGGAAGCGCCGTTATGCGAGAGGACCCCGTTCTCGCGCCCGCCGACCGCCGAGGCAGGTGCCGGCCGATCGCGAAGCGCTGGATCCGCCGCGTGTAATCAACAGCGTTCCATCTTCGGCTCGCTGGAAACGGGGCGGACGCGCGCTAAGTAGACTCGGACGCTTCCCTCGGGAAAGGGAGAGCGATCGGACGCGTTGCCTCTCGACTTCACTTCCTTTCATTTCATTCCGTCGTCGAGTTACAGACCTTAGAATCACAGCTTCTACGATGAGAGTCTCAGTT
Organism: Nomia melanderi; assembly: GCF_051020985.1. Taxonomy (NCBI): domain Eukaryota; kingdom Metazoa; phylum Arthropoda; class Insecta; order Hymenoptera; family Halictidae; genus Nomia; species Nomia melanderi. Next base: position 12,770,738 of record NC_135009.1, read on the forward strand.
TGAAAATGCGATTACCGGAAATGCCACGCTGGAGCTTATAAATCGTATATTCCAAGGATCCAACGATTCCGCGGCCAACGGTCGCCATCCCTGTAAGCTGCGCGTCAGTGGTCTACATCGGGCTGCGGCAAAAGAGAACGTAAACATCCCCGGCGCGCAACAATGGCTTCCTCCATTATTCGTCCATGCAAATGTCAAGAACGGTTCGGAACAAGCGGCAGCCAGGTAACAGGAGCAGCGGCGGCAGCCGCGAAAGAGCGAGTTAACGGTGTCGAATCCAGAACAAAGGATCGATCGGCAGGGTCGCCGCGGAGCAAGGTCGCCGTCCAATTTCTCGAAAGCGCGCCGGAGCGTGGATCGAGGCGAAAACGCGCGAACGGCGCGCGCGGTTGTTGTTCTGCGGCCGGCGTAACGGGCACCGGAGCATCCTCCTCTAGTCGAGCGCTAGAAGAACCGCAAGCGGTCAGCCGGCAGGCCGAACACGCGATGGAACGAGGGACGTCTTCTCGGTAACGGTAGCCGGCGGAGAGCGTCGAGCCGAGGTTTGACTCAATACAGTTAACCGGGCTGGATTTTCAGCGGCGAGGCGTGGCGAGGATGATGCAGGTTCAGAGAGGTCGAGGGCGCGCAAAGAAAACGGACGGCCGAGGATGAGGCGTTGCGGAACGCGGCTGGGAAGAGAGTTTCTCCTCGTCCCCGCCGGGGAAGACGAAGCGGCGCGGAATGCGCGGTACGCGACTCCTGACCGCTTCTTGGACAGCGACGATAATAGCCGGAGATTCGTATCTCCGGGGGCTTTAAATAGAACCGTAGGAAACGCGGCTGGTCCCGCGGCCGTTGCGCGAGGGAGATACCGGCGCCGCTGGAACGTCGAACTTTGACTCGTCCCGTTCGACGAGCTAAGTGCCGGTTACTTTTTCCAGCGATCGCGTATCTCGTGGAAACGAGACGATAACATAATTGACGGATATTAAGCTGTAAGAGCGACGTAACGACGACGTAACGCTCGGTGATTCATTAATCGATCCGGTAAATGACGATAATCGCGCCGCGGGAACGAGCTTGCTCGCTCGGACGCGGATAATCGCGACGGGACGAAAACAGGTACGATAATGGGACGGCGACGCGGCGATCGTTCGCGTAACACGATCCGTCCCGCGAGATCTCGATCTTCGATCCGGCGCGCTTCTCGGCTGCCAGTGGACGCGTTTCGCGAAACGTTTCGATCTACTTTTCACGGTCGATCGGTCGGAAATGTTCCGCGATCGCTTCGTCGATCGAGAACCGGGGCTCCGGCTCCGCTGCTCGGTTCGACCTTCCGGAGCTTAATTTCACTTTCGCAACGGAGATTAATCCGTCGCGGTGCGTCGTCGAATTTCGAGGCCGCCCTGTCGCTGCAGCGCGCGCGCGCGCGCTCGAGGGCAGCTGCACGCGCGCGATCGCCGCGAGGATCTCCGGACGTTGATCGCTCTTTTTCGCGGCGAGGCCGGTCAGCTGGATATTTCATCGGACCGGCGGTGCTCGCGCGCGGAATTATTCGACGTTTAATTGCGAGCGGTCGGGGAGCGATTAATATCGTTAAAAGGGGGTCATTTGTTCCGTGTTACGAGGTACAAATTGACCGGTAAATGAACGGTTAGAGTCTCGGGTCGCCCGGGAATCCGTCGGCGGCGTTCCCGACCGGAGGCGAGACTTAATTACACAAGAATCCGGGAGGGATACGTGCGCGCCGACGGAGAGGAGGGCTCGAGGAATATCGCGGGAAACGGAGGCGCGCTCGCGAACAGCCGCGGACGTGCTCGTGTAATCGACAGGAACGCTCGCGATGGAAATACCAGGTCGGCCGTCCAGATTGGTCGAGATAGGATCTCGCGGCAAGCGCGAGCGCGCGTTTCGAGGATTTAGCAAGCTGCCGGGAGAGACTTTCGTTCCGGTGCCCTAGGAACACCCACGTAAGGTAACGCCGCGCGGCGTATCGATAGGGGAGAGGGCACGCCGCGCCGGCACCGTAGCGGATCGAGCCAGCTATCGACACGTTTCGAGAGGAGCAAGACCCATGGAAACCGCACACGTACACGCGCCTCGGCCACCACCTCCGACGCTTCCACGTCTCTCATTCCCTCTCTTTCTCCCTCTGTCCGTGTTTCTGCTCTTCCATCTCTCTCCCCGCCGTTCCGTGCACTCGTGTGCTCGTGCATCTAGCCAACGTGCACGCCGAGCAACGTGCCCGCCGAACGAAAGAACCGAACGAACGGAACGGCAGGGCGTGGTCGCTCGGTTTATGTAAGGCGTACACGTTTTTTCGTCACCCGCCACGTTTCGTTTCGTTTCGTTTCGTGCCGCTTCGTTTCGTATCGTTCCGCGGTCCTCTCGATTTATCAGCCGGCGCGACGCGCTCACTCCCGCGCTTCGCCGGCACGCCTCGCCCTAACGAGTCCTCGTTAACGAGAGAATCGGCCGGCTCTTTTTTAGTCGCCGCGGGAAAGATCGAAACGCCGCTCGCTCCACTTTCGGCCCCCGCGTTTCCCGCCGATTCGCGCGCCCTTTGTCTCCGGGTCCGATTAATCGAGAGTTGCGAAATCAGCTGATTCCGATGCGATCTGGCAGATCATCCTGGTGCTCAGAAATGCGGAACTGATAATTCGGAGCTGTCTAATTCATCGAGTAGCCCAAGTGATGGGCAGTTGAAGTAGTAGGTAAATCCTAAGATGATCTTAATTAGGTTCATCCCTAAATTAGAATAACAGAAAATCTCTGCGACACTCTCACCAGATTTCACTTTCATTTCGATTTCAATTATATAGAACCGCAATAGGATTACTTCCCTTAAACATCAACTGAATCTCAAGGATAGTCTTAAGGATAGTAAAAATTAATTGAACAAAGTAAAGTTTAGAAGCGTCTCGAGGTTTCCTCGTTGCCGGCGGGAACTCTCGGAGTCAGCTCGACGACAATCCGGACACCGGCGACGTTTCCGCCGGCGTTTAAAGCAGAGAGAACCGGTCTGTGACATTTTCGACGGCAGCGGGATGTCACCGGCTCCGCCGACTCCCCATGTGAATGGGATGATCTTCGTTCGCCGGCTCGATTCATAGGCTCCCCTGACATTTCGCTCGTTGATAAATGTGGAGGAGGCCGGCGATCGTGTGTCAGGTACTACGCTGCACGCGCGCGCCGCGCATCGTGCTGCCTCCTCTACCCACGATCGTTTCCCTTTGATCTATCCCCCGGACGATTTCGTCCGCGAAAACAATCAACGTGGAAATAGAAAACCACGACGCTGGGAGTTCCCCGGCGGATTCCATCGTTTCGTATCGGTCCGATTAGAAATCCCGACGGCGGTACGTACCCCGAGCCCGTAAGACGTTCGGAACAGTTACGCTCCGCAGGACGGCTGAGGCCGAATAAAATCGCTAATACCGTAAATAATTAGGTAATACCGCAACGTAAGCCTCGTGATACCGAGTAATTAATAATTGTTTCTGTTTGGTCCTGTTGCGAAGGAATAAGCGATGCATAAAACGCTCGCCTGAGACCTCGTGGCAGCCAACGTGTTAATAGCTCCCGTTCTATTCGAGAGCTATTAGAACTCTCGATATCGAGCCGATTTCACTGCTAATTTCCATTTCATCGCCTCTACTCCTGCCCCGGCCCGGATCGAATGCCGCGGATTCCATGGAACGCTCCGCATCGACAAGGCTACCGTCTTCCCCGCGGGAAGATTTATATCCTCGCTGCTCCTCGACCGACTTATCTGATCTGTCGGTCCCAGCCCTGAGCCCATATCCTGGCCACCGATGTCATCGTCACCCGCGACTCTCGACGCGACGTTCCCTCCCTGTGTGAATGGGACGATCTCTCTCCCCCTACTACAGAATCCGATTCATAGCTCAGCCTGACATTTCAGCTCCGACTCGTGCAACGTTCGTGTGTTCTCCACACGCGGCCGCCACGGTTCTCCACTCAGGGACCAGCGCCCCGTGCCTGGCGGTGGATGTCTTTGATATTTAACAGATTCGTGAACCCCGGAGCTTTCATAATCTCTTCTCTAACGCTACCACGTCAACATATGAAATCCAAATTTATCCTAAATTCACCATCGCCTCTTCGATCTAGCTTGAAAATTCAGCTTGCCAGAGGATGTCTTTGATTAAAACATTGATAACATCCGATCCATAATCTCTTCTCTTCCAAATGCTAAGACACCACTACGTAAGATGAAAATTCAGATTTCCCGGCGTTCCCTAGTGAATCCTCGATCTCCAAAAATCGACGACGGCGATAACAGAAATCCGCTCGCGAGTACACAAAGTTTCTCCCGGAGATATCCGGGCGAAAAGGCTGCGCCGTCGATTTTTCCGCAACCGAACCTGTTCTCGCCGATCGATCGATCGTAACCCGTGCCGCGATATATTATCCCAATTATCCAGCCGTTTGTTCCTTTCCTACGTTCCTCCCATTCCTCTTAGACGGTGCATTCCGGAAGGCGCGCGGTCTTAGAGAGGGAGCCGCAACGGGGGGAGGGATTTTCGAGCACTTTCTCCGTTCATCGTGGATTCCTTTATTTCGCGTTTTCGTGTCCCGCCGCGCGCGCGGCTGGACGCGCCTCGACGGGCGTGACTCGTACCCGCGCTCGGTTAGACCCGGCTCGCCTCTAATCCTTTGGCATTTGCTCAACAGTCCCTGCGCGTAAAATCCACGCGTGGCTCGCACACGTGTGTCCCCGGTTCGTGCTCTTCCGCCCAATGCCAGCTACTCCCACACTGCGATTTGTTTGCGCTCGGGTCACGCTCGCGTCTCTTCCAGCCCCGCCGCTAGGAAGCCGGAGACGCGGCTCGCGGCGAGGACAACAGCTAATAAATTTAGCGACGCGTTGCAGCCTCGATCCGTTCGTATTAATTTCCTGGAAGGCTCGCCGGCGATGCGCTCCGAGACGCCCCGAATAATACCAAGCGGACTGCACGCTTTATCACGGAAATCCCGTGGACGTTCTAACTCGAGAGGAGACTTGAAATTGTAAATCCTGTGTTTAATACGATATTGCTCATAATGGAACGATATCGTTTCTCTTCACGTCACACGTAAATCAACGTTATCAGCGGTCCATTGGAGAGATACGAATACACCGAAGAAACTTTCGAGCGAGGAGTTAACACGCTTCTTGCTGTGCAATCATAGATATACCAATTAATTTCGCTTTGGGCAAGAATTCCGACAGAAATCAACGTCATTAATTGCATCGTTTAATTGCCTCAGCGTCGTAATCCGCTGGAATTAAGCAACGAACCAATAAATCCTCCACCTGTTAATTCGTCCAGTATGGCGAAGAAACGAGGCGTTCGAGTTCGGTCTCGGCGAGGACGATTAGAACGCTTTCTTTTCCTCCGCGAGCAAGGGACCGCCCACGCGAGCGTTATCGATCGGCCTGCGCCGCGAGGACATCGCGATCTCGAGGAGAGGTGATAGGTCGTCCGATTCCCAGGAAAACAGGCGGCCACCGTGTCCCGTCATCCGCGACGAAGGCGAAGACGACGATATCGCCGATAATTTGTAACGATCCTCGGCCCCGATAAGCGGCGCGGCCGCCGATGGAAATTTCCCGATGCACCGGACTGCGTCGAACGATTGGCTCGTCGACGCGCTTCAAGGCGCGTCCCGGTCGCGAGATAAAGGATCGATTACATAAAGTAGTTCTTCCTCTTCTTCCTCGCGAGTTTAGCATACGATCGCGATTCCGCCTCTCCTAAGGACGAGCATGCTTTCAGCGGGAGGAGTGGGAGGAGTGGGAGGAGCAGGGGGAGGAATCGATTGTGCTCGATCCGAGTCCATAAAATAGCCGCCGCTCGACGGCCGATTGAGCGAATAATTACGATGACGAGTTTTTAATCGAAGAAGAACTGGAGTCTTCCGTCGAAGGACTGCCGGTTGATTTACCGCGGAACCTCGGTTATCCGAAGCGTCAACCGGTAATTCACGTAAACATTGCAGAGTATCTTTGATACACTGAAGTTCCTACGTCGCTGACGCTCGGAAGTCGCAAAATAGAAAAGGAATATACGTGCAACGTGTTGTACACAAAATATATTGTATAAACTAAGATCAGTTAAACCATGATCCCCTTTAACTACGATTTATTTCTCGACTATGATACTATTTCGCCATTAACATTGAAAAAGCAGATAAATTCTAGGCATTAGGTCTACGTTTGCCTTAAAGTATAATAATTATTAATACAAGAATAATATTTAATTATATTCAAAGAAACCCAGTATTATGTTAAACTCTATTTGAAGTTTTCACCGCGTTATTACAAGACAAGTGGCTAATTCCTCGATTATCAATTTCTCGCGATGAAAACGAGTTCAGAAACCACCTAGGTGTTCCGTATTAGAAGCGATTCTTTCGGCCGGCAGTTTCTAACTTTATTTCTAGTTTTCACCGTGGTCCGAAGGCAGCCGCAGTTAATAAATCCTCCGCAGATCGGCCGACGGACGCGTACGATCACGGAAGCAGAGGCGCTTTTCGAGTAACTGTGCATCGCGTTCGCGGTCCGGTGCATCGGGATACAGAGGGGGCGGGGAGGGGAGGGGGGCGAGGACGGCCGCGGCCTCGTGTCGAAACCGAGGCGCAGATAAGCTCGTTTTAGCGCGAGATAGTTAATCTTCCGCTTAATCGGCTTGTTTATCTCGACGTGGTACAACCGGGAGAACGCCGGTAATGGGCCGGCCGCGAGGGGAACCGGGCTTCTTCATATTCGAACCCGCGCGCCGCGCAATTTGTCGTTCGCGCCGCGATATTTCAATCGGCCGATGCCTCATCCCGAGGGCCGCCGAGCGAAATCTACGGTCGCGCGAGGGAATCGGCGTCCGAGCCCGAGCGAGCGAGCGGGCGAGCGTGCCGGCGAGCCGGAACAGGCCGGCAGGAGAAGAACCGTGAATAATCGTCGGGCCGATCGCGAGCTTCGTCAAGCAGTGAAAGTAATCTGAATTCATCGTTTTGGCTTAACGAGTTCCACGGAGATTTCACATGTACATATACCGAGTTCACCGATCCCGTCTCAAGCGGGCTGGAGTTCGCTAAGCGATCCTACCGTAGGACGGAAGAAGAAATCGATCTCGGCCCTCTTTCCCGCGCCTCGCCATACGATCCGCGGACAGCGAGTCGCTCGAGTTAAGAGACACCGTGTGTTTAACCTATTCAAAGAGGAGAACGAGATGCATCGGATCTTTGAGGAACGATCGGTCGGAGAGAGTTTAGAAATTTAGTTTCGATTGAGATTTTGGGAAATTTGGTAGTGTTGAACGCTGTTATTCACAAGATTTCCTCATTCCCTTTCGCTAAAGCGAAAACCTGTGTAATTCGAGGTGCGAGAGCTATGTAACTCGAATTGGAAAATTCCGAGTTGAAATTTACGTTGCATTTTAAATCAGATTTTCGTTTATTAAACTATCACTCGGGAATTCGATGGAACGAAGCCTATCTATCCCGAAGATCATGTTTTCCCTCGACTGATCGTGCGGTTGTACTAATCGAAGTATATTAGAAGCGAATTGAAACGTCGATGGTCGCGCTGTTAGAGTTTCTATGGAATAATTCGAGGAAGTCAATTCGTCTCGGTGGTTTTAGTGTTGGAGGAACTCGGTTTAGATTCCCGATCGAACGTGCACCGAGAAGCATTCGCCGGCGAGTCAGTTTGCACAGCGACGTTTTCTATTCCGCAAGATAGACGAGGTTAGAGCGCCGATGCGTATAGCAGCGGATTAGAGATCGGTGGGTGTGTTGCGCGGGTCGGATCGGGTGTGCGATCATGCGTTAAAATGAAAGGAGACGCGCGCGACGTGGCAAGATGAGAGACGAGAAAAACGAACCGCGTTTCTCGACTCCGGTTCGGTTCTCCTTCGGCTCCTAAAAGGACAGCCGCATGCCATCGCGGAAACTACCGTGAGACTGATAGAATCATTAGCGAGAATACCTTCCTCGCTACTCTGTGTGCATGTATATATATGTATATATGTATATATGATATATGCATATGATTCGGTTTTCCAACGCGAGACCGCTCAGAAATATCTCTGCTAATCGTCCAAAACCGAAAGCAAAACGTACCTGGACTTCAGCTCGCGCGGCTACGCACGGAAGGAAGAGCGAAAGAAACACAAGGATAATTAACGGCGGGCAGGGTTAGAGACGTAAAGCACGAACGGCCGGACAAAAAGCGCGATATGGAAAATCTGAATGTGAAACGATATTACGACAATAATGGACATTAGGGTAGACGCAGGAAGAAATTAGCTAGCATTAAAACAGAGAAAGATTCAATAATTGCGTTTCGCGGGGAGATGTATCGGTAATCAACACGTAATAAAATCCGTCGGCACAAAATGATTTGACAAAAAGTCCGGCCGGTAACTATGACGGATATTTCCACTTTCTAAACTCGAGCGGTCGATCTCGAACAGCATGGAATTTTGTAATTAGATAGACTGTTTTTGTCAACGTCACGTTGCCGGTAATGTTCGTTCGCGCGTAGAATCGTTGCCTCACCATCATCGTGCCCGGGATTCGATTACAACGGATTCAATGCATCCGTTGTACAATGGGATAATCTTTGGCTAACTGCTCGACGAATCTTCCGCGGACAGCACTGAAGAACTCTCCGGTCGATTCCAATGGGCCCGTAGAAGAGTCTTCCTTTTGCGCATCTCTGTTCGTGCGCCTTCGCACTGACGGATAAAACAATGAGGGGAAAAAATGGATTATGCGCGCGATCGGCATTAACGCGCAATAGAATTGATAACTCTATCCGGATAATGACTATCATCATTTTCCTTTTCGCGCTGCCATGAATCCGGTATGTTCATCTCGTCGGATAATTATGTTTGTTCTGAATATTTTATCGCGGAGATTAAGCGGTGCTCGTGCTGAAAATTTGTTAGTCTGTCAGCATCGAAGGAAATTGAATGATACGTAAGCGGGTATTGTGAGGCGCGTGGGCGTCGGAGATCGATCGAAGCTATCTCGTGCGCCCGCCGCGTTCTGTGTTCATTAATTTTAATAATGCCGGGCTAACAATCAATTAGCTGGTCATTACGGTGTTCGTACATTTAATGGCGGCTCGATCCTCCGTCAGATTTTTAACGTACGCGCACCATTATCGTTAATTACCGCCGTTTTATGAAATGCCGAGTTAACGGAGAAGTGTCCGCTTGATTTTCAAGGTGTAATTAACTCGACGAGTTATTCGGCCACTTGTGTTTAATTTGAAAATCGAAGTGATTTGTCAGGCTTACCCGTGGCGTCATCTATGGGAATGTGGGCAACTAGGTTTGGAAGGGATCTGGCGGGTTCCGTGCGACTTACTTGTGGTCGATAAATCGGAGCACTGTAAAACAGAGAAAGATTGATTATATTCAACAATATTGTTAAATAACATAACGTTTTCACATGTGTCTAAATGAAGGAAAGTACTATGAATAGAAAAATCGTGGTTTGTCAGCCTCAATATTCAGAACTTTTAAGAAAATTATAACCCGATCGCAGCTGAACAGATAGCACCACTGCTCAGCAGCAACGGTCAGTCGATAATTAAACGAATCATAAGGATGAACACTAAAAATGGGAGCAATCGCAACATTCGAGGATTTCATGTACGACAGGAAGTGTTTAATAGCCGACATTGAAGTGTAATATTTTAATAGTAATCATAATGAAGTTACAGGATGCTTTTATACAATATGTATAGATAGAGCCATAATATAACCGTTCTTAATCTCGATCGACGTAATTATGCTTAATCAATCCATAAGTTTATTATCATCTATTAGTCAGAGAGATGGGAGGAAAGAGAAGGAGGAGAGATATGTAGAGAACACGTATTCGCAAAGAGTCTTACGTGAAAAAACAGGTGAAGCCCTACACGCCTTCGCCGACGCCGTCACCGAACGCTACTCGCAATCGTCGTTGTGAACCGTTAACAAACATAAACGGAGAAAATGATAAACCGTACTATCTTCGATACACGTGTACGCGCCTGTACAGGGTCCCGCAAGTATCTTCGTTATTGCTTTCCTAAAACATCCGCGAGCACGCGTTGAAACGTCGAGAACAGGGAACGAGGGACACGCGGTTTCTTCGTTAATTACCGAGCGAAATGGTTTAACAACTATGCGTCCCGATGAAGAGTATCTCGGTCCGTCGAGACAGCACTTATATCTTCATATATAATATGTATATTTATATACTAATAAAAATCACGATGAACTTCCGTATTCTTCGTCTCTTTACAAACGTTATATCACCTAATGGAAATTTGTACACAGATTTTCATAGAAGATTTCTCTCTTACTTACACACGCCCGCTACGCGAATCGTCGTTCTCGTCGGTTTGGCTTCGCGTTTCGACCGACGCGCTTCGAACCCAGATTTATTATCATTCCGGAATAGATACCTCTATTCTCCCGATAACCTAACCGAGCTAAAATCCTCTTCCGTATCCTGGTACGCGAAGGATCGCGACGATCGACCTACCCTCTAAAAAAAGAAACGAACTTCCGCCATCGACCGGTCTTCCCAGTTTCTTCCGGGTGTCGAACACCCTGTTTTCGTTTGTTACATCGGTTACATCGGTTTGCGCGAACGCCGCTGAAAGAGGACTGTCGAGTTTTAGAGAACCGAACCTCCGACGAACGCTGCTCCGTTCTGAGACCGCTCTCCGTCCACTGCGCAAAGTAACTTCGTCGCGAATAAATAATACTACGAGGGGCTGGCTCGCGGGGGTTCCGGACCTGGGGAATAGGTCAAGATCAGAGGACTCGAACGATTATCAATTACGCGCGCGTGTAGAACGAAAACGAGCCTGTAGGAACTACGCTACGGAGCAGCTCTCCCTTAACGATCGCGCGAGAGAAACGGGCTCTGCTTCGGTCTTCGCCGCGTTTTCGCTCCCGAGGTGCAAAACCAACAGAAATAGAGACGTGGGACGTAAAGAACGGATCCGATCCGAGGATACTTAAGAATTACTCGCGAAATCACTCTTAAATCGTCTCTACTCGAGTATCGAGTACCATCGAGTACCAGCAAGTATGCATTCACTATGAATAACTTCGACCACGACCGAGCCTACCTATGATTCGAAACAAAAGAAAAAAAAGGGAAAGTTACATCGAGACGAACATCCTCGTGAGAGTCTCACGTGTCGCTAAAGTGGCCTCTCGTTTTTCAAACGAGACGCCTCGCTCGACGCGCGCGTCCACCTATGGGCTATGTCGATATCTCGATCACCGGTTCGGCCGTGTTGTTATTCAGCAGCTCCTGCTTCTCCCTCAGCTTCAGATCGTACTGCGGGGGAGGAGTGGCCTCTTTCGCGTCCGCGGGAGACAGGCCATCGGCGTCGTCCAGCGGAGACACTCCTTCCTCGCTGTCCTCGTCCTCGTCGTACTCGGCCTCCATCTTGGACTCGTGTATCTCGTGCAGTCTGCTCGGCAGATAGGCAGGATGATGGGGCAACCCGTAGCCAGCTTCTCCGCCGTAGGTCACTTTACCCATGAACGACCTGATCTCGTCGAAGTACGTGTCCTCGCGTTCGTTCTCGTTGCTGCTGCCAGGCGAGTCGGCGACCGACACCACGCCGCTGCCGTCGTCGGCCTCGTGCTTCTTCAAGTGTCTGTCCAGGTTCGTCTGCTGTCCGAAACACCTCTCGCAGAGTGGGCACTTGAACGGCCGCTGCTTGTCGTGGATGTTCCGCACGTGTCTCTGGAGGTTGCTCGAGATGCTGAAGGATCTCTCGCAGTACTTGCACTTGTAGGGCTGCTCGCCGGTGTGCGTGCGCAGGTGTCTGGTCAGGTTGGCCGACCTGGGGAACACTTTGCCGCAGAACTTGCATGAGTAGCGATCCTTCATCTTGCCGTGGGCGTGGTGATGATGGTGGTGGTGATGCGGCGCGATCACAGCCTCTTGGAACGGCTTCACGCCGGGGAATGGTCCCAGCGGCGGCCTGGCGAGCAGGTCGAATCCACCGCTGCCTGGCCTAGCTCCGCTGAGCCCGTTCATGAGCGTCCCTAAAAAAGGAAGACCCCGCGGTGGCCCGAACGGCGGCAGCGGCGGTAGCAATCTAGATTCGGGAGCGGCGCTCCCGGGAGGCGGCGGGCCGCCTGGGAAACCGGGGAAGGCGCCGGTAGGCCCGCGATACATCGCCTCGAGGAACATGGGGTGGATCGGTCTGGGGTAAGCCATGTGCGGCGGCGTGTTGGCAGGTGGCTGCTCGGCGGACAGGCTGGTTCTCAGATGCGGACTGCTGGGCACGTCCTTGGGATCGACTTCTATCGGCGGCGCGGTCTCTTCCTCGTGTTTCGGAGGATCCGGGGGCGGCGGAGCTTCCTCCATCGGCGGCGGTATCGGAGAAGGGCTGTGGCTCTTTCTCTCGGTGACGTTGGGATGATTCAGCTTCTGCTTCTTCGTTTGGACTCTGAGGTCCAGAGGCTGGTCCGTCGTCTCCTCGTTCGCGGTTGACGAGACTAAGTCAGGGTCCATCTCCTTCTCGTTGGTCCTGTTGATCTTCCGCTTCTTCGAAGGGTCGTCATCGCTGTCCGGTGTGGGTTGGACGGGTGGTCTGGCCGGCGAGGGCCTGAACGAAGATGTAGCTTCCTCCCCTGTCGACGGGGATACTTTACTGTGTTGCGGTAGCACTCTCGGCGGCGTGAAACGCTCTTTCTTTGGGCTGTCGCTTCGTTTCTCGGCTTCTTCGACCTTCGGTGGAAACAAGAGGGGAGTGTTCAGGAAGTTCGGCGCGTTCGGGAAGATTCCTGGGTAGGGGCCCATCAGGCTAGGCGGGTAGAAAGGTAAACCCCCTGGCAAGCTGACCGGAGGGCGAGGGTAGACGAGGAACGGGCTGTGCGCCGAGGTCGGCAACTGCGGCATGGCTCCGGGTGGGCCGGACGGCGGCGTTGAGTCACAGAATCGCTTATGCTTCGACAGAGATGTTACCGTACTGAAGGATTGCCCGCATTTAACGCACTTAATCTGCATGCGACAATCCGCGTGCATGCGCTTGTGCCGGCAAAGGTTCGAGAACTGCGTGTACGCCTTGAAACACACCTCGCACTGGAACGGTTTCACGCTGCTGTGGATGTGGGTGTGCTGCTTCAGGCCGGAGCTCGTCGCGAACGTCTTGCCGCACTCGGTGCACGCGTGACTCCTCGCGCCCACGTGATGCGTCCGGATGTGACGCTGGAGGTTGGACGGGTCGGTGAAGACCTGCGGATTGTCCGACTGTTAGCGAAACTTTGAAGATGTTACTCTGTGGGGTGGACGTGTCGGGTTAGGTCGCGGCCGAGGCGGATGTGATACTTACCTTCGGACAGTTCTCGCAAGGATAGTTGCGCAGGTCCCCGTGGACGATGGCACGGTGGCGAACGAGCAGCGGCCGCCAGGCGTACGCGCGCGGACAGCTGTCGCAGCGATGCTGTTCCGCCGGGTATCTGTGACAGGTCACCAAGTGGTTGTCCAATCTGCAAAGAAGATCGCCCGATGAGAAAACACATCGATACCCGAGGTTCCGCCGAGAGGATCGAGTTCGACACACTACCGGCTGGCTTTCCCGCGTTCGACGGATCTTCGAACTGAACACCGAACAGGCTACGATCTAAGGCACACCGTTACCTACGACGAAAGCTTCGCGGGATTCTCGCCGATCCGATCGCGATGGGATCTCGCGGAGGTCTCCTCGCGAGACGCTTCAGATGTAATCGATCCAGGGCGGCGCACCGGCGAAGACCGCGCTCGGTGCAGTCGTGGATGATGACTAAGTGACTCCGGTAGCGCGGCGGCGGACAACCTCTCGCGTAATAACGGTCACACGCCCGCCAGTCCCGAGGAAGAGGGTGGTCATCGGGGGCCGTTAGTGCACACGAACGCGCCGCTTACCGTTCACCGGGGGTGTCGCGAGGCGGCGGGCGGCCGCGCACGGGTTATGGTCACAGGATGTGCCATGGTGTGTGCCGGCATTGATTTTACACCCTCGAACACACGTGTCGCGTGAAACCTATTCGTGGTGAGATAGTAGGCCCACGGTGACGGTGCGCCGTGCCAGATGAGCTGCGGGCACGCGACGCCTTCGATGATGCATAAGGGGGTGGCTCGATGCAACCGAATGCGGATCTCGCGCGTACTTTATGCGCCACAACAGGTGACTCTGCCGGCCGACCGAGCCGCACGGAAGCCGCTGGTGTTGCGGCTTGTCAGAGAACCGGGAAACTGATGCCGGAACCGAACGAAATGGATGGTCGAACTTGGACCGAGCGATAACTCGGCCGATTCCATCGAGAAAACTGCGCTCCATTTAGCGCGGTGGTCCAGAAACCGATCGGTTCGGTCGGTCGCCGATCTCGGATTCGCGATTCTATTTTTTAACTTCACTCGAATGCACGAGTCTAAATGCTGTTCGATTCGTTGTGTAATAGGTCCGATTACGATCGTAGAAATGACTTGGAACTCGACGGATACTCGGGTACGCGAGGAATATTTATTTCCAATTAAAAGATCCAGGCTTCGATAAGTAATCAAAGCAACACGTGCTGCGCGATTTGTCGGTTCGTTCGTCGAATCGTGGGAAGGAATCAGTAACGTCAATTTCCATATGGCAGTCACATCGGTCAAGTATTTGACTTTTCGTTTAATGGCGCGGCGCAAACACCGCCGACCCCTGAAAAAGCGACCGGCCCCGCGTAGTTACCCCTCGAAACGGTTCGCGTGCTCGGGACCCTTCTTTTTGAGCAGTGCGCAACTAACGCTCAGATTTCGAGTGGATAACGTGCCGCTTGTTCCAGTATTTTGTCGAATAATGAATAATTTAACCGTGAACTCTAGCTCTGCAAGATTCAATGGATCCGTTTCTCAAAGTCGGAACAACGGAGTTTAAAGGACTGCGCTCTGTACGATCGAAACCGCCGAAGTCGTTTCGATGTCACCGTATGAGTTTCGGAATCATTCCCCAGCGATTCGATACAAAGATCGTACAACGGCGCGTTATGAATTCTTTACGAGTCGCACAATGTATCTGTCGTCCGATCGACGGTAAAGCGATCCCTCGCGTAACGCAACGCGAGAACGTAATGACCAGGTTTTTTCTAGTTATAATGTCATGAATATCCATAGAGTAGAAAATGTTAATCTCGTTTCGTTCGATCGCCAGCCGGGTAGTTAGCGAGAAAGAGAAAATCCTGATAGGAGAATCGAGGGTACTCACAGCTCGATGTCTTGAAACGGTTTGTCGCAGACGGTGCACCTGGTCTCGCCCTCCTCCTCGTCCTCTTTATCCTCGTCGACGGTTCCGCTGTGTTGCGAAGCTGCAAGCACAAAGAAGAAAAGGCTCGTGAAACAACGCTGGCCGCCGGGAGACAGGGTGGAAGTCGTAATTCCGCTCCAGTTTGTGACGGGCTGCGGCTCTATAAATTACACCCCCGAGAACGATGATACGTGACCCGTCGCGGTGCGAGCGAATTACGTGATCGAGAACCACACCGAGGGCCAGAGCGGAGAGTGGCGTGACAAGTGGACGCCGGGATTGTTGCTGAATTATTAAATCAAAACGGTATCGTTTTATCTGCGCGGCGAGGAGCTCGATGCGCCCGCGACGGCTATCACGAACCCGTATTCTTTTTTCTCTTCGCCCGGAGAACACGCTCGGAGAACGTTCTTCGCGTACCTGTACGTTATCCTGCGTAAATTCCAACGGAATTCGGGTCACTGTTAAGAAACTCGGTTACTGGAATGCACGACTCGGTCGAAGTCAACTCTGTTTCGATACGGTGTCTTCGATTGTGGCTTCAACGGCAGAACGGAGCACAGATCGTGACCGCGCGAATGACACTGTACAACTAAACACTGTTTCCTCTTGCTAATCAGCCACGATACTGTGACGAGCGAAGACAATAGACATATTGATGCACTAGGTGGCAACATTGCTCGCAAGCGAAAATGCGAAGGGGGTGTAAGGGACCGCTTCCCATTGGTACAAGCTAAGTCGGAGGCTAGCCAATCGCAGGTAAGCGACCGCTTGCCCCCTGTGGTCTCTCTTTCCCCCCGTGCGATGAAAACAACGCAGGTAGAATCAGGAACCCGTAAACGAGGCGGTAGAGATATTTTAATTTTAATATCAACAACGGATCCATTGAATCTAGAATTTTTGCTAATTCGTAACTATCTTTTACCTTTCGAAATAGAATGACGGTTGGGGGAATAGTTGTACGATTTATCGAGATTGAAGGTCGAACGAACATTCCTTTGACAAAGGAAACAGATTTATTGGGTTTATTTGGAAGGTGTTTATAGATTTGATCGAATATTAGCCAAACGATCGGCGAAATCGAAACGACATCCGTCCTCTAACGGTTATTTAAATCTGTCGCTACACTTGTCCCGACCATATGGTCGAACGATGGCCCCCAACGGACCTTCATGGGAACCGGGCACAGCCCCTACGCCACCAACTACGCCCCACGCCGCGAACCAACCCCCTCCCCCCATAGAACGTTAATCGTTCCTCCATCCACGACTAATTTGAAGCGGCAGGACGTGAACTTAAACAATCAAAGATGCGGTCGGCCTCGTGATCGGCTTAACGGGGTCAACTAAGCTGCCACCGAAAAAGCCAGGTACACGTAAACAATAGGAAAATCCATAAATTAAAAAACCAAGGGACAACCGATCGGACAAGGAATATGTGACTTCCGCAGAGGTTAACTTGGGAAACCTTCATCGAGGATTAAACAGAAGTAAACTTTTTAAGACGCTTAGCAGGTATCTTCGTTTCATTATTGAGCGCCCGTGTTTTTGAGTTTTCGAATTGAGGAATTAAAATGCTCCCGAAGGTAAGGGACCCATTGACTCTTTGCGGACGAAGACCCTTAAAAGTACAGAAAACTAGCAACGCATGTGTGCTTAAATGATGAAAGAAAAGAGGATTATACGATAATCTCTCGATGTTCGAGTAATTAAGTCGTTCGTTTGCAATTTAGGTTTCCAAATATGAACATTCCTTCACGCCGAAATGTCGGCGTTCCTCTGCAAACGGTTAATCTTCGGCTGTGGGCTACGAAAAAAAAGCCGGCGTTAGATTGTGGAAAGTCAACAGGTGGGGTCAACCGGCTACACCCCCTGCAGACGCGTCAGTTGGTGGTTGCATGGGAAAAAGTAACGGAAATCAATGTTTCCGTGACATCGCGAGGCACCGGGATCCAAGCAGATACCCAGAAGAATTCGAGCGAATCGTCCGGCACAGTCGGTGCGCGACCGAGCACCGGTAATTCCGTACGCTCTAACCGGTGAGCTCTCCAACGAAACGAAATGTTAATCCGCCCCCCAACGTTTCCAGTAACGGCGCGATGCAAATAATTCACCGTATAGGCGAACAAAATTGCGTGTTGCAGAATGTTAGATGAGCCTACGCGATACTTCGCTTGATTGATAGTAAAAGGCAGGAAATTATAATATTAAATATCAGATTAGGTCAGAATCGTGCACGCATTTTCTCCGACTCATTCTCCGGCAACCCCCTTTATAAATAAACTCTTGACATTCCGCATTTGCAACCACGCGCTCTAGATTTACGCCTCGAACCGTCGCGAGCGCGCAATTTTCCCTGATTCCTCGCGGATCGCTCGAACCTCGGAACCTAACAATTTCGTGTTTCGTGACACGAAGCTCTTACAATATTGACAATATACCTTCAAAAATGCACAATTCCTCGCGCGAGATATTCTTACAAAACAGCATCAACGCTTCAAAATTCTACAGTCCCGAAACCTTACAAAATCTCAAATCAAAGTCTCTAAGATTAAAAAATCCACTATGTCATCTTACCTAACTACATCTCCCGGCATTTATCCCACGAGGGGTCCACGGGGAATGCCTCGGAACACGGAGTCAAACGTCAAACAGGACGTGTCATTAGTCCGATGAATCAGATAGGGCTGCGACGCGTTACGCATTTTCACCCGCCCGCCGCGCGCGTGCCACCCCCTCGGAAAACAGCGTCGCGTGCCCTTTTATGCGCGGATACCCCTTTTTTTCATGCTGTACCCTTTTTTCCTCTCTCCGTTGTAGTCCTGTGTGCGGAGGTCGCCCCTGAGGCCAGGTTACGCGCGTGTTAATCGACAATACCAGGCCATAAATTATCCGCGACCCTAAATAGAGCCATCCAGAGCGAGATGCGCCCCCGTGGAACGAGAAGCTGCGGGGACGCTCGGCGGAAAAACCGGGCGCCGCGAAAAATCAAAACCATAACTCACGTTAACTGCCGTCGCCAGTTGCATCTACGCCCCCCGATGCACGAGCGACGCGCGGCGTGGTTTACCGAATCGTCGGGAAAAATGCGTCTGTCCCGGGATCATAAAACGTATGGCTTGTCATTCCGACCGTGCAACTAGCGTTCCTGCCGAGCGAGCGCACGTTCGGGAATAGCGTTCCGTTCGGAGCGTTTCAATTTCGGCCGATCCAAACAACCGGATGGAAATGAAATTGCATTCGCGACAACGGCTCGCCGAGTCGCTGATCCAGTTTGTTCGGCGTCCACCGTCGCGAGCGTGCAACAAAAAAGCGTTGTAATCGAATGATTTCATCGACGGGAGGGATTCGGTCGCCATTTTAATGCGGTCGCATGCATACGCGACCCTGTGTTAAAGCGATTCCCTTCGCTCTCCGTCGCTCTGCCTTTTCTCCGTCTCTCTCCGGCGGGGGAAAAAATGATCCGCTCAAGGGTAACAGGGCAGAGGCATCCCTCGCAAGGGTTGGACAGGGTGCACCGTTTGTTTGACATCATTATTCTCGCAACGCGCACCAGCTTGCCGGAGATTTCACGTGAAAATGGATCAACGACAACGCCGTTGTGCCGTTTCCGCGTACTTTATAGGCGGCACTTTTTTCTCGCTTATTAGAAACCCTCGGGGGAGAGTTCACGAGGGTGGAACGGCGGAGCTCGGAGCCGGAGTTAGAGTCTTGTTATCCGATGGAAACCCGATTGGAACAATCGAAACGGGAAAGCGGATGTGGCTGCGAGTCTTGAGCGGTTTTAAAGATAAATAGGGATAATTACTAACTATCCGGCGACGGGGTTCCTGCGATACACTATTGTCTAACTGCCGTTGAACAGTTTTATTTAGCATCGGTCCTGTTGCCCGCAGTAAACGTGTTTAAACAAGTCGTGCCGCTTGACTGAACAATTGATCGATCCCAGATACTCATACGGGAATTTCCCTAATTATGAATAAACATTCGTCGGGACCGTTGGAGGCCGCACTTCCGGGTGGGGGACCGCGCCTGTCGGCCGCAGGTTTGTCCCCCCGCGCTGAAGATAATTTACAACGAACGAAATCTTTGAAATTTTAATTGGCCCCGGGGTGGCGGCGATTTAATTAAGGAGCCGGGCCACGCCGCTGTCTTCTGTCCTCCCGGAGACGTTTACGAGCCACCGGAATTACGGAGGAAAAATCGTCGGCGTATTAACGGTGAGGGAGAGAGAGGGGCAGACATCGCGCCGAACTTCGACAATAATCCTGGTTTTAATTACCGCGACATCTGGGTGTCGCTTATAAACCCCGTCTAATCTCCGCCCAGCACTGATCCGGATTTTGACCATCGCGCAGGAGTTACAACCAGATAATTGTCGCACAACCAGGCACCTAGGCCAACCGACCCCTCTCGCTGGCGTCCCCGCTCCGGATATATATTTCCCGCGACTCGTAATGAAACTCGGAGATGGATCGCCGGCGTGTTCGTCGTTTCAAATTTCGAATTTCTGTGTAACCGAGTCTCTGTTGTCGCCGTTGCAAGCGGGGCTATGGTTTCATTCGTGGACAACGAGCATTTCCTGCAAGTCGGTACTGCTTCGAGAGTAACGATGGATCCGACTGTTCTCTCGGATAGTCACCTTTAACGTATTTGTGTCAAATGTTCACGAAAGTAGTTCAACGGTACCACTGGATGGGTCAAAATGAAATATTCACGATTCCTTTCTTCTCGGATATTCGAAAGCTAATGCTTGGAATCAGTAGAGAAATTGATTTAGCAAAACACGAACTACATTGCATATCAATTGAAGTCTCTAAGTAAATTATTAAAATAAGAGCAATGAACTGCGTGAAGAAACGAGAAATGAGTCATTTTGTAACGTAATTACAGCAGTAATGTAAACGTGCAAAACCGTGAACATGTGTTTTACCTTATGTGGCAGTTGTAAATGCGAGCGATAGTTTGGGAGCGGGTCGCTGGCTTAGAAACAAGCACCTGACCCTATTAATAATGTAATGATTGTCAACAAACATAGTTTTGAGGTATCTCTACCAACATTGATCTAACCTCTCACAATAGTTGCAGTATTTACTTTCTACAGAGAAATTTCAAAAAGGAAATTTTACTGCTCGGTAGTTCAGTATTAAGACACATTTACTTTAAAACAGATTGTTTAATAGCGGCAGCTTTATAACTTGCCATAGGTTTGATCTCCAATAGACTAACTACCTAGCAACTCACAATAACTTTACTCTCAAACAAACATCTGCTTGAACCCTCGATAACTTTGCTCTGAGACAATCAACTCAACTCACGATAGGTTTAGACCGAGATAAACACGCTTAACCTAGCTTAGCCCTCTATGGGCCGAATTTTTGTTCACGATTATAACAAAACCTACGCAGTACAAACTTAACAAACATCCACATACGAATACGAATTAACAATGTATTCAATAGTTTCCATAATTTTACCAGACGAATATATTTCGTAATTTTCAAGTTACAATGATGTTAAACTTTCACGGCTGAGCGTATAAAAGTCCCAGTTAACCGATCACTTCATCTTATTCGCCACTTTGAGTGTAAAATGAAATAAATCAGCAAGATGCCAATATACTGATATGCGAGTTCAAAGTTACATAGGCCCACAGAGGGTTAACTCACGGAAGTAGCGAAACGGCGACGAACGAGTGCCTTTCCCGTTTATTGGTCGAATCGGGTCGCCGCTCCCCCCTCCCGAAGGGATGTTTTATAACGAAATTTAAAGCGGCACGAGGCCGGCACGCCGCACACGGTCGGAACGCCTCTATCACAAGATAATCAGCGTTCATTACTGAACGGGACAGGGGTTAATACGCAACGGCCGGCCAGGTGAATCACGCCAGAATCACGGGTGCATGACGGCGGACAGTCCGTGCAGTCAACGATTCACGATTTACCTACCCCCCGCCCTGTCCCTCGCATCAGCGGCAACAACGATTCCCGAAGACACCTGCCCACACCCCCGACATATTCCGACTCGCACGATCGCGATGCCGGCGAGCGAGCGCGCACGAGTCAGCGCGATGCGTATCGGCCTGAAAAGCCGTAAAGCCAGCTTGCCACCGGCGTCGACCAATCGGCTGTATTACAGCGGGTTCGATTATCTCTCCGATCGTCGCGCGTTTCCGTTCGAAGCGTCAGTTGTTCGACGCGTTGCAATCTATGCCATCGAAATTAACCCGTTTTTATCGATCTCCGACGATCTCTCGGGAACACGAGAGCTAATTATATTGATACGACTCGACGTCTTTTGATTATATTAATTGTGCTGGTTTAATCCTTCGCGGACGAAGATTCTTTGAAGCATACGAAACCTGCGGATTCTGCAAATTCGATGCTGAATGCTTGAATAATAGAGAATAAAGAAACTATGTACTGATTTCTTGCTGTTGAAGCAGTTAAATCACTTATTTGCAGTTTGCTATTCCAAACATGAAAGTTTGATCCGGCAAAATGTCGACATTCGTCCGCAAAGGGTTAACGGACCGTTAACCCTTTGCACTCGACAGAACCTCAGACTGTTTGCTTCGCAGAATGATTATAGAAATAGGAAACATTCAAATAGAATAGTTCTGCGTGGAACCGTTGGAAGCGACATGATCGTGAATAGTTAAGGGAAATAATATTTGCGAGAATGATGTATAAAATGACGCCGAAAGAGAGACGAAAGAGTTATAACGAGATAAGAGTGAGGCAGAGTCTAAGCAGTAAGAGTAGTTTGTACAGCAAGTCTATGTAATTTACCCACAACAACCTTACAGATGTAATCGTTATTGTAAACGAGAATGTACGTAACGAGAAATATTGTTGAGCAGAAGGGTTACTATCGAGATTCGCGTGGGGCACGCGAAGAAGCTGATTGGTAGCTGCAACAAGGCGTCGGGAGAATAGAGCCGCATGTCCCGTCTACGAGAAGATCGTAGCATTCGATACTCACCGGTCTCTCGATCGCTCCTGTCCTCGGTAGTGTTTTCTCCGAGCATGTCCTGCAGCTGAAGAGGTTCTCGAACGCCGAGAAGAAGCTCTTCACCCGCCGCTATGTCCCGCACCGCCTCGTACACCATCTGCGGACAATGACACCCTTGAATCTTCCGACCCCCTATCCATCTTTCAATCGCGAATCATTATCTCGAGCGACTTCGAGTGCCGCTCGAAACGAGCGCCGCAAGATGTCGCGCCGATAATCGCCGACACCGTCGAGGAAAATCGCCGATCGGATCGTCGTAACATTCGAAATCGATGGAACGATCCTCGCGGTGTCGTCGTCCAACGGAACGTCGTTGAAACGGCGATTCCGCAGAGATCCGCGTCCCCTGTTCCCACAGCGATCGCACAGCGGAGGCGGACCCGTATAGGAAGTCGGCGAAACGACTCCGACCGTGGGGTGACTTAATAACTAAACACCCTGTATACGCGCGGCTTTGGGGCGCGCCCACGACGAGGCGTCGGACGCCATGTGCCGCGGTTCACACAGACAGAGGAGATCGAAAGGACGCCGCGGCGAGGACGGGATCAACCCCGAATCGACACCGTGACCCCGATTCCCCGCCATCCAATCTATCGGCGGCTTTTGGAGAACGGAAATAGAAGCCGGCCGAGAGTCGAGACACACCCTTTCACCGGCTAATTCGGGAATTTACATCGCGCCGCGGTCCGCGGAGTTGGAATTTAATCGAACGACACCGCGCAGCCCGCGGCGGGGTTGCGCGAGCTATTTTGGCAGTTAGACGTTTACCGCGAACTTGATCGCGGTTTCCGTTCCATCGCGAGCAGTCGCGGGAACGCCGCCGGTCGGTGGGGCTTTTCTTTTTTATTAGTTTCGCTGGCATATGTAAAATCGACCGGGACTGCATCTGACACCGTGTAATTATTTCTTCCAATTAACTGCAACTGTCGATCGGGCGCGTGTCAGTTGCGCCGGGCAATCGAATTCGTAAATGGTCGCCGCTCAGTTGCGAAACAATAAAGCAGCACGCGCGCCCGACGCCGGAAGTTGCCACCGATCGTTCGGGAATCGACGATTAGGGATTCGAGGCCGAGCGCTGGTTACCTGTCCACCGATGAGCACGTGACGCATATTGACGCCGTGAGGACTGCTGGTGCTGCGGACGTATTTTAGCCAATTGTTCGTTTCGTGGGATGCGTCCAGCCAACCCCTTACTCCGCTGCCGGCGGTACGAACCTGGAAACGAGAACTTGCATGTATGTTCCTGTAGGAGTGTTAGATGTATTCTATGATCGTGTGCTAACGAATTCTACGTAGAGAAGTAACGAGAGAATTCCGACGGTTCCAAATAGAGGCGATGATAATTCGCAACTTCATGGTTTCCAAGAAGAGGCAAAGATCATTCGCGAGTTCGCGATTTCTAAATAAAAGAGAAGACTGACACTAGGATTACCGTATAAAAATTGTAACGATAGATTACTTTTAGTTTCTTCAGACATTCATCGTAGTATTCATATGAAGCTATTTATTCTCATCATTTCAAATATCGAATGCTCTGAAGATATCAATTATTGCGAAATAAACAGAAACCGGTCATTTTTACTGGTACGGTAGTTCTAGTGTTGAAACCTTCTCGATTTCCGAATAAAAGCGAAGACGATTAAAGCCTTCCCGATTTCCAAATAAAAGCGCAATTAGAAGCTTCTCGATTCCCGAATAATCGCAACACAATTCGCAACTCGGGGTCCTCCGAACAGAAGCGAAGATAATTCGCAACGTCACGGACCCCGTGGTAAGTTCTCTGGCCAACACCTGACGCGGTAAGTGAGAAGTTCAAGCATCGTTAGGGACCAATAAGTTTCAATGGGGGATGCGGCACGCCCTGTACACGTGCGGAAAATAGTTCGAACGAATGTCGATTTCCGGAGGCGAACCGCAATGTTTCGGATCCGGGACGTTGCGTTTAACGGACTGCCGCCCATCGTTGTATCTCCCTCACCTCACCCTTGCTCTCTCGCGGGCAGTGTTACTTCCCGCGGCAGCATCCAATGGGGTGCTGTCCGCACTCCCTACTTTTAGGGCGAGACAAGTGATTTTTTCAATTGTCTTGCGCCGGGCCACGCAACGCTCCGAGACGCTTGGCCGACCAAGCGTCACACCCTGATACGCCCCCGGGACACCCTGCCTTTCGAAGGCCCTTGCCCGACCAATTCTCTCCCCGGACACCCTCTTCTCACGCTGTAAACACATTTTGCACTTCCACCGAGGAGCTCGTTGTCTACGGTCCTTCCACGGGAACCGTATGACGCGACCGACACAATACACAACTGTGTCGTCGTGTCTTTCACTATGACCGGCTGCACTTTACCGCAGTATGCGTTTAGCTTCACTTATTAACCCTTTGAGTGCTGAACACTCGCGGCCTGTGCTGTCGGAACTCTGCTGATTAACTATTCAAGGCGCAAATAGTAATAAGTTATAGATTATAGAGTGATTAATTGTATATTAATTTGTATATTACATTTGTACTCATCTCACACAAAAGTAATTGTATTATTTCTATGTAGACGATCGAAAAAATTGACAAACAACGGGTTAAAGATTCTTTGAATGTTCATTACATTCTGTAAACGAGTTTCTTGTCGTTTTTGCGCACGAAGATTTACGAAGAAAGCAGATCTTTCTGTTATACAATCGGATCAGCAGACTTTTAACGAGGTTTCAACATAAGTGCCTTATCCTATGATGCTAGAGATCTTAAGAAATTGATTCTATTTATCATCAAATTTGTCTGTCATAGGTTTAACCCTTTGCGGACGAGGATACTTTGAAACATACAAAACCTTCAGCAGGTGAAGATGATGTATCAGTTGCTTAAATAATAAAAGAAACAGAAACTACGCGCTGATGTCGGGCTGTTCGAGTAACTCGATCGTTTGTTCGTGACTTAGTCTTCGAAACATGAATATTTCATCTCGTCCGAATGTCGACATTCGTCTGTAAAGAGTTAATCGTATAGTTTGGAATTTAGGGGACTATGAGATACGCATCTAATTTCTTATCTTCGGTAAAATAAGAAATACCTACTGTTTCTGCGATTGTAGCTGAATGATCTTACATTGTATAAAGAACTATAATTGAGAAGATCTTTTCAAACCTTTAGTGATTACGATTTAAATCATCACGAGACTCATCTCTTCGCCGCAGGCCTCATGTTTTACCCTACCACCTGCCGGTAGCGAGCGCAACTAGCTCTAGGTGCGCCCATAAAAATCAATGAATCTCGCAGGTGGATAAGCGTCTACCTTGCAGGTAAGTAATCACGGTTACCGAGCACCTGAGAGACAGGCGAACCGTTCCCAGCGGAGAGAGGTTCAGTGGTCCGAGTACCCTGGATAATCTGCGCGGCTCGAGTAAACTGTGAAAACATCGGATGATCCTCACGGTGTTTGCTCACGCCCCGACACTTCGCAATTCCGATGCGAACGCTTCTCGCTAAAAACGCTTCAACTTCTATCGAGCCGTGTGCACGGTCGAACGTTAACAGTTGAAGACCGAGAAGAGGTGGAGCACTCGATGGATCAACGGTCAATCATTCCGAGGAAGAAGTTCGCCTCTAATCTCCGATTTCGGTGACATCAATGATTTCTCACGAGCTCCACTCTCGCCCCAGCGAGTATCACTGATCGACCCACGGTAGCTCAGGTAGCCGGCAGACTAGTAATACCCTATAATGCGGGAACCAGGACAGTTTGGCGAAAAGGAGCACGAAGAAAAGCGAGCGAGACAGCAGGATTCCCCTGCCGCTCATAATGGCCAGTTTAGCTCGCACCGACGCCTAAGGAGCGTTTTCGGAAGATGGGCACGAACGAGCGGTCACAATGGACACCTCTGGTCGCGTTTACACGACCAGATTAGGACCTATCGCGGCCGACACCTCCGACAATGATGCGCGAAGCTCGCCGACCCGGAAAACAGCGTTACGCGGAGCAAGAAGGAGACTTGTAAAAAGTGGTAGCCTCCCGACAGCCCTTCCGCCTACAATCGATCGCTGAAATCGCGCTCCTGTTTATAGTTTATTCGCGCAGGTTGATTCAAAGGGGAAACTATTAAATTTCCACGAACCGAGGATGGTAATAAATGGTGCAGGAGAGAACGCTCGGACCCTGCTGCGTTCCGCCACGGTTCTTTGACGCTTTTCGAAAGGAGGCTCGTGGCCGAGGCTGTGAAACCCCGGGAACTTCCACCGCTTTGTCGGCGCGCGGAGACATGTGCTAACAATTCGTAGGACAGATTTGTCTAACCGTGGATCTCGTTCGCCGCCATAATCGAGGAGCTGGCCGAGGGACCGGGACTTCTCCCGTTGCAAGCGGAACGAGCATTAACGACGGGATTCTTTGAAACACGAAAATAGTCCGGAACCTCTCTGCCAGGATCCTCGGAGGCTCGTCCATTCTTCGTCGAGTGGCGGGGGATTAATTAAAGAACGCGCATTATCTGGCCGCAACGTCCGCGGACAGCGGCGCGGAAAAAGGAATCGGCGAGGGAACAGAGGACTGGGGGCAACAAACGCGGCCGGGGCGGAAACAAACGAGGAGGAACGGCTGGGAAGAGTGGAACGAGCGAGGAACGAGTGGGTGGCAGGCGGGAAACTCGGCGGCGTCGACGCGCGACGCGCGACACGCGAATAAATTATAATTGCATGATTCCTTGAGCCTCTTTGCCGGTTACGGCGCAGCACGCGCCGCCGCGAAATTGCTAAAATTGGCAGAAATGCGCGACCATTTTAATTACACCCGCGGTTTTCGCACTGATTTCTCTCTATGAAAACGTTCAGCCATCTCCCGGCGCGGTCCTGGAAAATCGACGCTTTTGCTTAGGTGGGTTAGGAGCCGGTGATGATAATTGAACGACGAACGCGGCTGACTTTAACGCGTTTGCTACCGGCGCCACACATTTCTGACGGCCCCGATTTCGCGTGCTTCGCACGGCAAACCCAAAGTTCATTTCGCGCGAACACTTGGAACTCAGAATTCGTGAGACTATACTTTAGAGATCGACGGTTGTTGATCGACGTTGCGTTTAGCGGAATATCATCGTTATGGAATGCGAGGAATTAGTGAAGCTTCTTTCACAAAATTTGCTATTCTGCGTAGAGATCGCCGATAGAAAATCCTACGGAACTGGGACGCTCCTAATTTGTCTGTCCGCGCGAAGAAAGGTTCCCGGGGATGTGGAAAAGGGACGAGACGCGACGATCTGCAGGACACACGGCGGTCAGGAGGAATCCTCTTCTCGTGGTACGCGCGGCATGAGGCCTGCAGGACGGTCCCGTCGCACAAAACACGCGATCTCTTCCTTTCCCATTGTAACCTCACACCTTCGACAAAAACGAGTCGACGAAAGATCGTTCCACGTCGGTTGGGTTTTACCGAAAATACCCCACGAGAATGGAGAAGGACGTTAAGGGCAGACAGCGCGCGGCAGATCCTCCTGGGCCCTCCTGAATGGACCCTCATAATCGGCGAGGTTCCACGTCGTTTTCGACAATTCGAGGGATCAACCACCACAGCGAACGATCGTGATCTGTGCTGTCGAACGACAACATTTCTATCCGGCTAGTGGGGCGAACGGGTCGTCACTCGGAACGTGTCCATTCACAAATTAAGACACCGCTCGGAACTACCTGGATCTTCCCTTCGATCTTAGAAAACCCTGAATGGCGCCTCGGCTCGGTAGGAAATTATCTGAACCGCGAGTGGATCGTTAACATATGCCTTATTAACCCTTTGCACCCGAATGATGAGTCTCACCGCTTGATTCGATATAGTAGATTTATAAAATTTTATATATATATATTGAAATAAAATAGCTTCGTTTCTTGAATCATGTTTTCTCATTAGTCAGTGTCACAGTTACCTATATCTCATCGGAAAGTGTTGAATTGTAGCAAAAAAATTCTTATCACGCGAAGAGTTAGAAATCGAATTGCGAAAGGAATCGTAAGACTCGGGGCTGAAGTATTACTCGCGCGCGCGGAAACTATGCCATTGCGACAAGGCGAAGATATCGCGAGAATAATTTATTAAATAAAAAGGGGATTGAAGGAGATCGTTTTTGAAACAGAAATTGGGTAATTGAATTCAGTTGAAGGTCGAAAGTGAATATATACACGAGGAACGGGACGGAACGGGGAAGAGTTAAACGGGCGGGAGAATAAATGAGCGGCATTCATTGTCCACGGCTAACTTATGGCGGAATGAGGGGGAGAGGGCGAGGCTTGTCCGAGCAGGGACGAAAGTTATGAATAAAACGGATCGATAACGTATGATAGTCCCGTGATGGCCGACGCAAAAATGCTTTTAGCCGACACAGCGTGTCCTCCCCGGCCGGAAAAACCCATCTCCCCCGTCTTCTTCGCCGTCGGCGACCCAGAGGCATCGCTGTGTTTCGCCCGAAGCTCGTTAAATAATTTCTCAATCGAATCCTAATCGAACCCGAGACATTCTCGCGAATTCCTAGCTCACGGTACCACGAATGATCAACGCTATCGACGAGAGGTCCCCGCAAGTTCCTCGTAACAATCAACACGTAGCGATCATAGCGGGGTGAAAGGGCGGCGTTATTATCGCCGTG
The DNA here is from genome assembly GCF_051020985.1 of Nomia melanderi. Lineage (NCBI taxonomy): Eukaryota > Metazoa > Arthropoda > Insecta > Hymenoptera > Halictidae > Nomia > Nomia melanderi. Next base: position 12,799,646 of record NC_135009.1, read on the forward strand.
TGACGCAACAATGGCGTATCGAATTCCATTTTCGTGCCCCCCTCGATCCGGAGAGGAGGCCCGTAAACACGCTCCGCGCGCCCCGTCGAATTTCCCAGAGTTTCCAGAAATTCGCCGGGCGTCCCGCGGGCTCGGGGGAGAACGAAACGGTCAATTATCATCCCCTAAATAACAGGAGTGTTTACGATTCCGTGCGTCGTATAACGCGAACGCGATCCCCCGACCGAACGCGACGTTAACCCTGGCGACATCTTTGCTTAATTCCCCGGCAGTTTAAAGCTGAACCCGGAGGAGAGAGCCGTAGACGATTCCCGACGACTGACGGGAACCGTTCCGCTGGGTCTTAGTCGCTCCTTAATTAATTTCTGCGACGAGTCTGCTTCTCCGCGGCCATTGCCGCGCTCGTCAGTCTCCGGGAATGGCGGCCCGTTCATCCACGAATTTCAGCGATCGGTTCATTCCTGCCGTCGCGAGGAGCGGCGTACGAAGGTTAATTGCATTCTTGATAACGAATCGAGCACGCGCGGCCCGTAAATCAAAGCTGCTATTACGAAAACGTTCGGGATATCGGTGTTTAATCGGCGGAATGAAACGAAGACAATCGACTTTTTCAGCCGGCCAGATGAAACAACGAGCGATAAGAATTCACCTGGAGCAACGTTGTCGCAGGCAGCAGCCTGGGATCGCGCAATTCTCCCCCGATTCATGTTCCCCGGGGATCGGATACATATTTTCTCATACTTGACCCACTTGACTCGTAGCAGGAAAGTAATGCAAGTAATGACGAAGCAAACGGTGCCCTCCGACCCGTGTCTAACGCGAAACAGATGCCACCCCCGACTACGAACCTCTTTCGGCCCCGTCCAGCGTTTCTAAGGGAAGCTACCCTCGGCGTATCTAGCGGTATAAATTATATCCGTAGTCGCGTCACTGGCAGCCCCTTATATGATCGATCATTAGAGAGGCCGGTCTGCCAGAAAATTTGCCAAAATCGGCTGATTCGTTTCTCCTCGAGCTGCCGGAGGAGAGAGCCGGAGACCGACCGTCTGCACCGGGAGCCACGGTTTTCTTTCTCCGTTCGGCACGTCGGCCGAGAATAATGACGTTTCCTCGTTTGACGAATGATCGGTCCGCTTCTGAAAATTAACGCCGTTCCCCAGAGCGGCAGAGCCTTTCCTTCCCGGGAAATGCTCGTCTCCTCGCGAAACAGTCCGATATTGCTCGGGGCCGTGCGAAGCTTCGATTTCTCCACGGTTCAATTGCTCGGCTAGATGTTCGTGATTAGGGAGCCGGGCCGTGCGTTACTCGGCTCCGGTTGTTTCTCCACGCAAGTGCATCCCGATTCATGAATCCCTGCAGAACACAGGGGACAATTAAGTCGACGTCGGAAACCGCGTAGCTCAGGCTTACCGGCGGCGTCGTGATTAATGCAGACCAATAGCGGAAGGCACACACGAAACGCCTCCAGGCGGCACTGTATTCCTGTGTATATTGAACTTGGGCTACCTCCCTGAACCTGACCAGATTAGTTCGGTCATTGTGGCGGAACCTGCATGCCCCGGCAGTGTGCACACGATCCGTCAACTGTGCGCGCTCCGACCAAATGCTGCCAATCCAGCCTTGAATTCTTCAATGATTCCGCTCGTTAATCCGGGAAATCTCGAGACAATTTCGAGAGACTCTCGGTCGATTCGACGAGATCGCAATTCCAAGGGCAGAAATCATCGAGCCGGTCGTACATCTCCACGCGTCGAAGCTTCGCCACGGATTTCTTCGCTGCCCCTTATTTTTTCCACAGCGGAGGGAAACAATGTCTGCCGTTGATTGCTCGTCGATCCCGACCGCGCTTGAGTTTACCTTTTGAATGCGTTGCGCAGCCCTGGATCGCGTCCCCGACGAATATTACGAATAACGACGCTCGTATTTAATGATAGGTTCATTAACCGTGCGGCCGTTGAATTGTTTCCAAAGGAAACCGCCGCGTTTCATTGAACGCCCTGCCCAGGAAATTGAACGTGTTCCGTTCCGCGGGCAACGTTGAAGCTGAAAGGGCGACAAAAAGTCCGGGCGAAGCCAATTTTCGAAAATCCGATCGAATTCGAATAGCTCGCTCGCGCCGGTCGTCTTTCGATTAACGAACGGAACTCTTCGTTAACTGCGCGGTTACCGCGTCAAACGGCCCGATATTGTTTCCCCGTTAAAGGGCGCGAAACCGGGGCCACCCTCGGTGATCAGATTCGCCGGGAAGATTTGGAAATTTCCCGGGCGCGGAGGGGGAGAGCCGGGTAATCGCGCGAAGGTCTCGAAGCCAGCCGCGCGCGTCCCTTTTCCCTCAAAGAGTAACAGTTCCGCAGATCCGAGACAATTGGCGGCACATCAAAGGCGGCGATTGTTTCCCGTAAATTATAACCGGGAGAGCACTTGCTCGACTTCTCGTTATGAGTTGGCGAACAAGTTCAATTAAGTTCACACCGGCGAAGACGAGGAACGGCTTCCTACACACGCGGAGGCCCTATCCGGCGTCTGTGCCGTCGCCGACCCCCGTGGAACTGCCGGAACGACGGAGACGGCGGCCGAGGGAGCGAGGGGGAAGGAGGGAAGGCGGCGAAGGGGTCGGAGAAGCGGAGTGTGGCGGTGACAATGAGAAAACAGGGAGGCAATGCGTTTATTATCAACTGGCAAAGTTTCTGAACCGCCCCTTACGAGCCGGGCGTTTCGAATTCGAGATACCGGCCGTGTGTCTCGGCGATTCCACGGGTAGAATAAAAAACCACTTAACGAAGGAGCTCGGGGAAATTTGGTAAACTCTCGGACAACGAACGAAATATCGCTCGTGTCTCGTGTTCCGAGAGGACGGTGGTAGTAAATCGTGAGGCGGGTCGAAGGTTCGAGGGACCGTCGTGTAAGCGGCGATGTCTTTCGAAGACGATGATCCCAAGGACTCGTCTCCATTGTACGGGACAGCCGGGTCAGCCTGACGACCGGGCAACACGTGTCTGTTATGTCTATTATCGACAGATAGTGGGGTAACGAGCGGACGAGATTTATCACCCTCCGTTGCCACCCCAGAGAAACGAGAAGCCGAAGGCAGGATGGGGTGGTGAAGCGAGAGGAGCAGGGTTTACAGCTGGTTTGACGGAAAGAAAGCCCGGTTAAAGCCTTACAGTTGAATCTCGTTCCATCGTCGGATCCGGCAATGTACACGGAGAAATTTATTGGACCGCGCGGACACGTGCTACGGAGATTCGCCGATATCCGAGGGAAAACGCGGCGAGCGATTCGCAACGGATCGCTCCTGAACTTTCTCTGATTTTCTAAAGTCACGAAGAAGGATATCGAAGGGGTTGAACGCGAAGGGGAGGCGCGAGGAAACTCGTTGGCAGTGAATTTAAATGTCAAAATATACACGTTAACGATTCGGTGCGTACAAAGCTGTGTCATAGGTTCATTAGCATAATAGGAGAAGGTGCACGGCCGCGAACGAGCCTGACCAAACCCGTCAATCAAAAACCCGGTCCCCGAGAAAAGGGCTAGTTAGCCAGTGACCCCTTGCATTCCCGTCTTTGCGAAGGATAACGTATGCATGCCTCCGGTGCATACCGAACGGAAATTTTCTTGCGTTATTATGCTGCAACGATCCCGGCTTCCTCTCGTTTCTGTCGTTGCGTTGGCTGCTTCGTAGCGTTCGATCTTTCGTTCAATGAACAATTAATCATCGATTCTACTTACTTCTACCGCGAAATAATAAGCGACGCATTAAACGAGAGAAGATGGAAGTACCAAATATCGAAGAGTAACGCCAGACAATTCCAATTCCACGGCAAGGCAGAGAAATATTTTGGTTAATAGGAGGGGTGCGAGACTAGGCGGCTGAGTCACCCCGTTGACCGGTGGATTCGCACAGATGACCAGGGGATCCTTGACATCCCGACACGTCCCCGACCGTACGGCGGGCCGCACAATGCCGGATATTCCCCGCGTCACTTGATTGTCACTTGTTTCCTGCCGATTCTCCTTCCGCCGGCGGAACAACGTTTTCCTTAGCCGATTCTTTCTCGGGTTACAAAATTCAAATGCGACGGGAATCGCCGGCCCGCCGTAACCCTACGCCTTGAGAAACCGAAGGTCAGCCCGCAACGCCTTTTCCATTGGCGACGATTCGCGAAACGTCGCGAAATACGCACGCGCAACGAGCGGGGACAGACGGAAAGGCGTACGTTGCAGCGACTCACGCGACGAGCCCCCTATCCAGTTAATGTAAGAACCGGGGGGTTGAATATCGAGGAGGAAGAGAAGGTGGAGAACCGTGGGGCAGAGAGGGACGGAGGGAGAGAAGGGAAGCACGGTAGGCATAATGTGGCTCATTGTCGAATCACTTCCGGGGCTTGACCTCCAGCAACGCCCCAAGGACCAGTTCACCTGGACAATGTCCACGAATAATAGGGCACCGGTGTTATGCATTGTACGGCCAGAACGACGGACATGTCGATTGTCTATAGAATACAAGCTTCCAGATCGAGCAAGAATTTAATAATATCCACAATGCGACTGCCGGCCACCACCTACGTACCCCGGGATCCTTGTCCAAGGATCTCGCGAGCGGTAGGCGTGCAAAGGAGGCCACCCCATTGTGGACACATTGTTATTTCAATGAAGATCGTCTCGGGGAAACTCGAGAAGGGTGCCGTAATACGCTCATTGACGACGATTAAGCGGCCGGCGCGCAGTAACCTTTTCAAATTGAGACTCTTTTGGTGCGTAGATGTTCTAAGTAAATAACGATTAAGCTGATTCTTTACTTTTTGCAACTTGATTGTAAAGAAATATAAGAGAAAGGCGAAGGTAAAGAAGTCAAAGAACAAAACTGGCTGATAACGCGTTGAGCAGCGTGTTCAAAGAGAAAGTTTTAGGGCGGAGGGATGAAAAAGACCGCGTCGTGTACGGGACTCTTTCACCGGCACGATTCGTCTCATTATGGACAGTGGGGTGGCTCTCGTGCGGTTTACGCGAGGACACGCTCCGTCGAGAGTCGCCATTTATATGATTTGTCAGCGACATACGCCGCTAATGGGCGCAGCTTTCCAGCCGATTTCACGAAAAAGTGGTCCGCACGATCAGCGAGGCGCGTGCGCCCGCTTCAATATGAAAAACAACCGATCTTCCGCCGCTCCTTCTTTCTCTCTGTCCCCCCGCCTCGATGATCGCTCGAAAAAGCCAGCCGGCGCGCTCGCCACTCGTCCGAGAGACGCGGAAAGGGGCCGTCAGCGATCACGCGGAAGAATCGGCGATCCTTCCGATATGCCGATGAGCGAACAGACCGAGAGAAGAGGGCAATCTCGGGGGAGTGGCAATTTCCCAGCGCGAAACTGTACAGAACCCTCTTGTCCCGTATGGAAATCGGAATCGAAGGTATCGGAACGAAATCGGAGAATCATCGAAATGTTAGAGAATCGTCGATATATCAGAGAAATATTATTGCCAAAGTTATTTTTGATATTTATTGGATCGAAGTCGTGGGGTAGTGGAAGAGAAAGGCAACCGACGCGATAAACGCGACGAGATTGATCATTTGAGGCGGGTTCTCGAGATCATTCGGCAAATTGGAGCCCTATATCCTCGACACGAGGGTCGCACGGACGAGCGAGCTAAGCCTAAGATTGGTTTAGTCGCCACGGAGGCACGCCGCGAGTCGGCGGCGGGTCTGCGGATCACGCGTCACCGAGCAAAACGCAACCGGAAAGAGAGGATCCCTCCCTTTCCCGGCTTCCTCCCGGTTTTCAGCTCTCCACCCCTATGGGAGGAATCGAAAAACGAGGCTCGGCCAGCGCGGCAGGTGGGGTACCAAGCGATACCTCGAACTCGACCACCCTTCGGCACGTCGGCATCCGAACTTTCCCCTTCGTTCCGCTTCAGGTGTGTACGCGGCGAATAAGTGTCCACGGGATACGGGGAAAATGTTAAGGGATATTTTTCCTACTAACCCTCTTTCCGCAAGATTCCGTTCACGGCATGCGCGTTGCGATTTCATAGTATCCTCGTTCTTTCGCACTGGATACGGGAGAAACACGGGATATTCGATATACGCGATGAGTAATACCGGATTTTCTTGATAACGAATAATATCGGTAATTCGGTGTCGATCCCGCCGCATTCCCCCTTTGATCCCGTGACGCGAGCAACGCGTCCGTTTCCCCGGGAATGTGAGAAAAGGATTAGGATTAGGGGACAGCGTGCGAATCGAGCGAAAGGGATCCCTCCTAGATTTCTCCAATTTCAGAAAAGGAGCGCGACGGTTGGTCTAGTTACCAACACTGTGATGTAAATCGCGGTTTCTGCTTCCTCGGGTGAGCAATAATATTTCCCCCCTTCGATCGAAACGTACCCCGTACGTGTTTTTTCGAGAAAAAAACGAGGACAAACGTTTCTTCGGTGTCACGGGTCGATCCGACGACGGATATTCGGAACACGGTGAGAATTCACTGCTGGAGATCTCTGCCGCGATGTTTTCTCCGGTGGCGCGCTCTCGCGCGTTTACACGCGTGGGGTTGATAGATCGGCCCGACGAAACGAAGGGGTAGTTTGGCTTTAATCGATCCTGTAATCGCCGGCCCGACAGTTGGCCCCGGCTGCCTTTTTGTCGGCAGTTAGATGGATGGCGCCATTTACATTTTGTCAGTGCGACATGCGCTAACGTAACATAACGCCGCCGCTATCATATCTATCACACCCCCTGGACCGGTGCGCGGCGGCCAGTCGCCGGCTCGCTGCCATAATATCTCGTTTTATAATGGGCGGCGTTTTTCGCGCGTCGAAGCTGCCTCGACGGAACGGTATAATGAGAGGGAATTTTATAAATCGCCTGCATTACTGCTGATTTTATTATAGTTGCGATTTCGATCGATTTTCGGGACATATGGATCTCGCAGTCGAGGGCGAGACATTTTCTCCGAACACCGATTTCACGGACTGTTTCTCCGATTTTGACTCCGTCCACGGATTTCACGGTCGACTTGAGAACTCACGAATGCGGACGTTTCCCCGGGCTCGAAGGAATTTCTAGAACTGGAACGTGAAAGAAGAGGTAGAGACAGAGGGAGAGAGAGAACTGTCCGAGGTAAGCCAATTGACAGATCTGTCAACATGGATGACACCTTCGACGAACGAGCCGGCCAGGTGTCCGTCGAAGCGAGGAGACGATCCTGTCTGTCCGTTTCCCTCTCTGTCTCTTTCCCGCTTCACCTCTATCGCACCGTTTCCCGTCTTCGGCATCTGCCGGATAATACCGGGGATTATAGCAGGAGGATAGCAAGCCCAGTGACACTGGTTTCGGGCGAAGCATGCCTACGTCGGATCCCCGAGCCATAAACAGATCGATCATCTTTCAAACGGTTCCACGAGAGAGCGAACCCCGTGCGAGATGATATCGCATGCGAATCCTCGGTTTTGCGGGAAACCCTAAACTCCCGTAACTCACGAGACCCAATAGGTGAAAGATATTCGATGTACATCCGTCGCGGCGATGTAGATTGAAAATTAGAACCTAATCCCTTCGAAACCAATCGCAATCGTTTACTTTCCTAACGATACTCTTTCCTTATCACACGAAGACTCGTAGTCTACAAAGAATAGTTTCTTCGATTCAATTCTCCCATGACTGTCTCGAAGCGTGTTTAGTTCAACGTCCAACTTCACGAATATATCTCGACGACAGCCACAGATATATCGAGGAACAGTTACGCCCGCGAATTTCACCGATAATTTTCCCGAACAGTCTCCGAAACGGTCTCGACCGGGCATCGATAACCCGCTCGCTTCGTTTACCTACGTTCACCTGCCTCGAAGTCTCGGATAACGTCCGGAAGGCAGGCGATAAGCGTGCAAGGCAAGAAATGCGACTCACCTCCCACGCGTAGCGGGGGTTGAAAGGCTCGCTCGCCCATTTCCCGAGGAACGGGCCGAACCTCGCGCCCCGTGGAATGTCCTTCCGCGCTCGAACCTGAGGGCCGCCGGGCGACGAGCCTCCCACCTCGACCTCCGGCACAGGTGACACCCACTCGTGGTTCGATTGCTCCTTCTGCTCCTGCTTCACCGCGTCCTCTGCGAAAAACACCCCCACAGTAGTGGCACGGCCGACGAATTGCGCCCCGCCGCGAACGAAACCAATTAGAATACGATATCCGGGGAAATAATCCCCCTTTCGCCACGTCGCAATTTAGGAAATTAAATCCTCTCGATAACCGGCTCGCACTGATCGACGATAACCTACTATTCTAATCCCGACAATTAAGCGGCCGCGACAATTTACACCGTAATTCGTAACATTAAGAGCCGCGCCGCTGACCCAGTATTCTAATTTACGCGATTAGCCGGCCGGCGACGTGGCTAGTGCTTCGAGGGGCAATTTTCTTTAAAAAAAACAGCAGACCAAGAAAGTCGAAGGAACCAAGAAAAATCCGCTACTCACGGAACGAGTCCCTGTACGCGTCCCGGGATCTCGAGTACTCCTTTCTGTCGTTCTTGTCGCTGTAGTCCCAGGATTTCTCGTCGTCCCTGCTCGACGGCGGTCTGTGCTGATCTTTCTCGTAACTCTGTTGCTTGTCCATGGCCGGCGAGTAGCCTCGTTGATAAGCCGGCCTCGATTGCGGGTTGTAATCCTGCGGCACATCGTGGGCGCTGGTCGCGTGGAGAGCTTTCAAGTCCCTGTAGACAGGATTGCTGCCGGTGGTGCTGTTGCCGCCGCCGCGGATCGACCCGTTTTCCTCCATTTCCGCGTTTTCGACGGGACCGGTGCCACCGCCGACCGGCGTGCCGGACGTCGACTCGCCTTCGTCGCTGCTTCCTGGAACAAGAGCAGGTCGCTGGTGAGAGAGCTTGCCGACAAATCGACTGAGATCAAGCACGGGGAACGCTAATAAGGATTAACCAGTTGCGGTCGCCAAGTGTTTCGCAGTTTTAGTTGTTTTATTTGATTAGAGTTCAACGTGGAATTTTGATAATGTATTAAGGATACCTAGAATTGTATCCGTGCGTAATATAATGGTGATACTACGGGTTGCATTGAGCAACGCACTATTATTGTATCTGCGCATGATATAATTACGAGTTACGAATAGTTGCAGTAGCAATCGATGAAATGCCTCAAACTGTTCGCGAAGCGAATTCGTGCTGCGATGTTTAAAATTGAAAGGGGTGAGTGAGTAATTTAATTTCAAATAGCGAGAGACAGACACGTGCTTTTTCTAGAATTCGGTATTCTGATGTTTAGCTCGGCCTTTGCTAAAAAGAGTTTCGCAATTTTTTCAAATTCTCGTCGGCAAAGGGTTAAAGGGCGGTCGTCCGCTCACAGGGCGCCCCACTCCTCGCCTTTCCTCTTTCGCGGCTGATCATCGGCCGACCGAAAGGTCAGACCACCCACATCCGACGAGATGCATTCGCGGCGAGGGGAACGGTACGGAGATTACGTCGCAGGTGAAAATTCAATTTAACCCGGGGAGATTTGCGTGCGCTCCATGGCTCGGCGGAACGCGATGAAACGGGATCGGGGAGAATGTTTTTGAAACGCTACCCTCGTTCGCTGGTCGTTCGCGGAGGAAACGGTGCTGGATCTTTCCTCCTCGTAACGAAGCGGATTTCGAATCCGTCCGAAGCGGTCTCGAATGGAAATATCCGAGAGAGAACGAAGAGCAAACTCGGTGGAGATGCGTCTTCGAAGTGGTCCTCCACTGTTTTCACAGATATCGAAGACAAGAGGAGGAACACGAGGGAAACGTGACGGGGAGAGAAACGGCGAGCCTGTTTGTCAAGACCCCCGCTGCTTTCCCCCGACGAAATCCTAGGCACACAAGGACAAGTGGCGATCGAAGAACACTATCTCCTCGGAACCGTCGGTCGGTTTTCACAGTCACAGCGCGATGCGACACCCGAGCCAAGGATGTTTGACGCGATAAGCCGAGAATTTTATTGCCCCCTCCATCTCGAACGTCGGTTTTTCGGGCCTCGTGGAACAGATTGCGACGCAACTGCACGCCGAAACCTCCAGGCCTCGAGGACACAGTTCCCCAGGTTCGAGATCGGAAATCCAAGCGTCTCGTCGGAGACTCTTCGAATTTAATTCTCAGCGGCGAAGGCAGATGGCCGATTCCTCTGAATCTGGATTTATTTATATAACTCCGACCGGATACGACGGGCCCTTCTAATACTGGACTTATCTTCGAATCGAAAGATATCCCGCCGTTGTATCGGCTATCTAAAAACAAACTACGAAGTTTACGTCCGCGGAGTGACACGGCGGGACCTGCGACGATCCGGGTCCTCTGCAAACAGGGTAAGCTCCCCGTGAATCGGCTAGGCTGAGCAAATTGCCGACAAGCTCGCAGGTGTATCCGGGAAAGAGGAAGAGGAGGCAAGAGCTGGCCCCTGAATGCTCTCCGTTCGCGTCGTGGATCTTTTACGACGCTCCGCGACCGGGAACGGGCCCCGAAGAATCGACGGAACGAAATGTTGCAGCCCGCAATCGGGACGGGGATATCTGCGTCGCGAGGCGGGCCGGTGCAATAAACCGTTAAAATTATCAATTTTCACGGGGCCCGCTTCAATTCCATTCTAATCGAGAAAGCAAACACCTGACGGATTAAGGATCCGCCGAGTTATGTGGCCGCGAGAGCCAGTCGTAAAAGGAAACGGTGATCCCGCGGGCCGGGCTAATCGACACGGAGCGCGGAGACAGACGATAATACGGATGCCGGGGCGTGAGCGCGTTGCTCCGGGGAGAACGACGCCTCCCGGCGATATCGGCGAGCCGTTGCGAATCGAAATCGTCCGACCCCGTTCGGGAATAATCGTAAAGATGCGATTTCGATGGGGCGGCGGGGCAATCGCCGATCGAAAGCGTTCCTTCCACTCGACGGACGGATATCCGGGCGCCGATCGATTAAACAAACACGATCTCCGCGCGTTCTCCGTGGAAGCGATCCGAAGATGGTTTCGGGAAGAGGGCTCCCCGCCGGGTAAGAAGCTCGAGAATCCTCTTGTGCGAGCAGTCGATACGATACAACAACAATATTTGGAAAACTCTCGACGCCAGGGGTCTTTGACTCCTGTGGGACACGAGTGCCCGACCGCTTTTCTCCCTTGACAGAGCCACGAGTACTTGTTGAACCATACGCGCGATATTATCCCCGATGATAGCGGCTCGAGAGGCTTCCACCGCGATTAGAGGCGGAGTGCCGCTTAGAGAATCAGAGTTCCTCGTGGGAAGACTCGTGACTCCCACTTTTTTGCCCCGCGGACCCTTTCGCTCTTGGGTAAACAGGTTTCCTCGATTAACCCTTCGCCGTCGAGGATTTCTGGAAGTGTTTTGCGTGGGAGGTTAAATTGGATATCGGCCTGACGATTATTGGATAATAAGGAAACCGTGTACCGATCTATCAGCGTCTGCACGATGAAATTCTTTGAAATTCTGTCCTCGAATACGGTCCAACCGTATTGTGCTTCGTCGCTGCGGATTTGCGAAAAGGATCACGTATACACACCGAACGCTGTTTCTCCTTCGTATTCGCGTTATCTCGCTGGGAAACGGTTTAATTCCGGGATTCGGAATTAACGGATGTCTCCTTAGAATATTAATTCAGCTGACTGCGCGTACTCGAGTGCGAATTTAACGAACGGCACGTTACGGCCACGCGAAATCGGGGAACTGAAAGATATTCTCGAACGAGTTCCGGAAAAGATAATTAAACAAATTGGCGTAACTAACGACGGGGTGTCGGAAGAGCGATTACACCGTGCAGCGTGTTCACACGCGTGTAGACCGCACTGCCGTAACCGCAAAGGACATCCTGGCGATACGAGGATCCTGATGGAACGTGTTGAGCCCATTAGCTCCTATCATTTAACCAGAACTAGTCGGTTGACCAATGTAACTGCTCTTCGTGGCGGTTTCAAATTAAATTCAAATAAAAAAGAGTCTCTCGAAGAATCCGTACAGACAATTCAAACTAGCAATTCGACGCTCCTCATTCATCGTCAGAAGATATACCCCGTTCCCGTTCATCATGAAACAAACGATCCTCCGCTAGGAACGACAATGACACCGGAATGATCATGATCACAGTGTAATCCTCCTTTCAAGGCTCCCACCGAGATACGATCTACAACAGGCAGATTAGACAGTCATCTAATCGAGGCAACGATAAAAATAAAAATAGATACGAAATGAATACGAATCCGCCGCTATCATTGTTATTCCCCGCGGCGGCCGTCACATAAACAATCGTCGCGCGTTATCGGCCGCGCACTTCACCTTCGATCGTCTGTCACCGTTAATTCCGTTTCCTTCTCACGTCGAGTGCGCGTATCCCATCATTGAACGGCGATCGCCGGCGCCGGGCTACACGATAGACCACGGAAACGCGAGCAAACTCACCGTTCATCTTGTAGTCGACCATGGGTCGCGACAGATCGAGACAGCTCATCGGTACGGTCGGCTCCTCCTCGAGCCGGTCCTCCTCGCGTTAAACGTCTAACGACCACTGCGTCCACACATCGAAAACATTCCAGTCTCACAGCCAACAAACACAATGTCCCTTCTCGGCGGAACGTGGAAAGAAATTCCGGGCTTAATCCGTGATCGATACGCGCGATCGTTGGCGAAGCGGCCGACGAAAGATCGCCGCTAACGGAACGGGCGGCGGGGGGCAGAGATCCTCGCAGGGGGTAGCTCAGAGAGGTGCGTGGAGCACGGCCGGGCGCGGCGGAGCAGCCCGGCCGAAGACGCGGCCGGGGAAATAAGAAACGGATGACGGGAAGAGCGCTGCTCCGTGTCAGCTGGCTCTTGGCAGACTAGAGGATCCGAAATCTGTTGAGAAGAGGATGGCACGACGAGGGTTCCCGAGGGAAGCCAGGGACGATCCACGGGGTGTGGCGGAACTGCTTCCATCGAGACCTCTGGTTGGCCCACGGGCGGAGCAACCCCTATCGCATTCGGATCCCCACCAGTCCGCCACAGCATCCCTCGAGAGAGCGCGAGCAACAGCAAGAGAACGAGAGACGAGACCGCGTTACACTGGTGGAGGGACACGCTGCGGCTGTCTGGGTGAGCCTGAGCGAGACCGCCGCGGAACGGTAGGGGGGACGGGGCGGCGGGGGATCGGGAAACGTGACACTGATAACGAAGGAGACACGCTCGGTGGTTGAACGTCAGAGATCGTGACTTTCTACCACCGGGATCGGGGAGAATAAGATTTCTTGAAATCTAAGATGGATGGCAGATATTTAACCCTTTACTGCTGGGAAGTCACTATCAGCCACTTGACTCGATGCAACGGAATTATAAAGATGTATCGTTCTGAGAAACGTTGAAACGAGATAGTTTTCCTTCGCAGTTTGTGTGCGGATTATTGGTAATTTAGTTTTATGCGTCGTCTGTTGCTCGTTGAATGTTGAACGGTTTCAGAGGACTCGAATTAAGCCTTTGTACTGGGAAGCTTTTCAACTGTGAATGTTTATCGTTTGGGGAATATTGATATTTTTTGTAGCTAATGCGACGAGAAGCATATGAATTGAGGGATAGGGTTATTTTATTTCTGTGTTTTTCGTTGCAATTGGTTTCGAGTGATTGAGGAGCTATCATCCGTAGCACCATGGCAGACGATTTGTTAAACGATATTAGAGTCTATTATCGTTGGCAGTGTAATTCGTACGTCTTATCACTAACGATTAAATCGAAGACACTTCTAGTCTTTAAAAATAAATTTCCGATAGTCGGCGCCGGATAGATTTGTGTTCTGATATTTGCATTGTTGCTCTTCGCGAGGCTCGATATAAATACATAGATACCGACGCTTTATCGATCGCATTCTCCCGCCTCGATCGCCGTACACTCGGCACGAACGAAAATCCTCTTCCGGGCGGCGATTTTTCGAACGTAATTTGCGCGGTAAAATGAAGTGAAAAATTAAAGCCCTTTAAACTTTCCCTCGCAAGAACGTGCAGCGGACACAGGGTTCGCCGGCGAGCGGAGGTCAAATATCAGGGGTGTGAAGAATTTTTTTTCTCCATCGACAGAACCCTCGATCGAAAAGTGGCCCGGAAAGCGTGGAAGTCGGAGTGGACCCCACGCAGAGTCAGGGTCAGTGGAACAACCATCGAAATCTTTATTGGACAGGCTCGGTCACCTTTCTCGTCGGAAAGTAGCTGTCACGAGCCTGTCTAGATTTCTCTAGGCGACCACCGTTCACAATTCATTGCGGTCTGTACGCGTCCGTCACACTGTGACTCCGAAGTCAATCGAAGGAGTAGAATTTCGGACGGGCTCGCTGTTTTTTTCTCTCCCTCTCTCTCTCTTCGCCAACGTTTCTCCTTAACGGAAACCCGTAACCGAAACTGCAGCCAGGTCGTTGCACCCGTGTCTCTCGTTCGTTTCGTGCGAATTCCGTTACTCCCTGTCACGTTTGATTCGTCGAAAGCGTAGAAAAACGGAAGGAAAAAAAATTCCGACGTCTTTCTTTCTCGCGGTTAGATCGAGTCGCGTTCGAATTTCTTGGTGCGCGACCGTGCGTAAATCAATCGCGGCGCAGACTCCGTTAGCCGATGGGCCGGGGAAACGACCGCGAAAATGTATAAGCCGAGAACCGTCGAAACAAATTTTCATTCCGCGCGGCGAAAATCGAGCGGGAGGCGAAGGGAAATCGGCGTGGGCGATACGAGCGTGTTTCGGAGGCGGGAAGACATGTGTCGCGGCACGGTTATATCATTCTTTATGGCCGGAGCAATGCCGGTACCCTTCGTTCATTCAACGGGAACCTCGTCCGCGCAATATTTGGGCGAGGGGGTTGATTTACACCGGCATAAAAACGTCTCCGCGTTTTCCACCGCCCTCGGATGTAGATCTCACCTTCTTCGGTGACCTTCGTCGAAATCGCGTGCTGCGAAACGGTGACAAATGGCGGGGTCGACTGTAATTTCCATGGGAATGAACCGGAATAAAATAACGCGGCTCATAGTCACGACTTATTTGGCTCTTCCCGAACAATCGCTTAGGAAGTACGTATCTTTGCAACAATCGGATCGTTTGCCGAAGGGACTGGTCTCGTTTTATCTCGAAAACATGCAGGCGACGCGATTACGTTCTCCTAATGCGATATTAAAGGCTATCAAGCGTCGCGATCATATCGTCTCCCTATTCTCAAGCAGGAAATAACAGGAATGAAATATAAATCAATTCTATTCGATTTCACAGGCCCACAGGCTTTTATTGAACAACAGAAGTGCGAACACTTGACGGTCAAACGCGTAAAATAAAACATCCAGGCGTTCCTCTCGTTCCTTCGGAACGTCTGTTCAAGATGTTGGTCAACGGGGAAGGGTTCGACCGATAAAGCGGTACCTTGAAACTCGCGTAGTACACGCGTTTATTCCCGGCCCTGCGAGCGGCCTGGCTGAGAACGGGGTGATCGATTCGGCGTACATACGACGTCGACCGTCGTCGATGACGGCGATGGCGGAGGGGTAATAAATAACGGGAGTATCAAAGGGTTATCAGATCTAAGCAGAGCTTCTAGGTCTAGCGCAACTTCTGACACGTAGAGTGACGATGCCGTAATGTCGGTGGCAAAGTGTGCGCATGTGGGGTGGGTCCGTGGTGCGACGGCACGGGAGGGGGGAGGGCGCGAAGCTATTAAACTGACAGAAACACTTGCCACCCCCTCCTCTGACCCAGCCACCCCCTCGGCCTCCGACTCTATGCCATCCCTTACTCGGAAGCCCTTCGTCCCTTACTGCAACAGCGGAGTTATTAATATTTTTCACACCCCCGAAAATTGTCTCCTCTGTGCCCGGCGAGCCCGGCAACTTTCGCTCCACCGGAGAAGCAATTTTACAGGCGTGTCAGCCGCCTGTCGCTTGTCAAACGACAGCGACAAGATACACGGGGATGTGTCCTCGGTCTGACCATTGTTCCCCGTGACCGTTCGTGATTACGGATACGAATTTCCTCGGATCGCCGTGTAAATCCCGCGGAAAATCCAATAACGCGGCTCGACGGTAGAAATTTAAAGTCGGTTGACGCGCACCGGAGAACAGTGGGAAAAACATTCAAGATACGTATGTAAATCGACGAGCGAACGATTCGTACACCTGGCCGAACGGACTCTCGAGGCGGGCCGCGATCGAGGAGGTCCGATGGCTCCTCTCGACGACCGAATTCGTCGACCGTTAACGGTCCACGGAAGAGAAAGAAGTAGCTTATACGGAGAAGGACTCGTCGAGGGATAAATAAGAAAGAAGTCAGCGCTCGTTTGCCGATCGAACAATCGGCTGCTGCTCGAGTGGTCTTCCAAGCGTAGTCCGCGTAGTCGACTTCTTGATCTACCCCAAACCGATTTGCGCGTCCGTCGACAAAGACGCGGCCCGGCGAGCGTGCGAAAGAAAGAAAAAGAAAGAAAGAAAAGACAGAAGGAACGACGACGAGAGGGACGAGAACGAGGAACGGGGAAGGGAATAATCATTCGAACGCGATATACGCGCTAGGTGAAAAGGATCGAGAGACGTGCGTGTCCGTGAATGGCGTGTCCCGGTACCCCTGGCAACGAGAGCGCGTATGTCCGTGAGTACCCGAAATAGCGATTGGTGAATCTACGGTACGGCTGGAGTCGCCTCAACGGTCGTGACGGGAGTCTATAATTTGTGTTCGAGTCGAGTTGGTTCTCCGCGTTGTGTACGCACACGCCTTGGCTGCCTTTCGTTGCGCTGCCCTCTAATGCGCCATTGAGAGCCACGTTGATGTGGCATAAGTAGTCGAGCAGAAGAAAGAAACGCTCGCGCGCGCGCGCGTACGCGGAGAGGGAGAGAGAGAGAGAGAGAGGAGCGTGCTCTCTATGAAGCACAGGAGCACCGCCCTCCTGCCTCGAGGAACTTGAGACGCGATTGTTGTGCGCCGCGTGCACACCGTGTACCAGAACGCATTGTCCCTCGTTAGAGGCCACCGGAAGTCACCGGAAGACGATCAACTAACGGAAGACCCTCTACCATCGGCCTCCTCCCGACGACGCCCTTCTTTCAGGACAGACTTTGCAGCTTGTCTACGACCCCTCCCCCCGCGGAGATATTACTTTCGACTTAACGATCTTTCGACGCGTGCTCCGCCGCGCATCAAGGACACCGAGCGTGATTTTGCGCCCCGCGAAGACTTCCCATCGACCCCGACTCTCTCTCGTATGTATTCTTTCGTCGCGGGAAACGAACCGTATGGAACGATTCGACGCTTCGCCGAATCCGCTCATCGAAATCTTACACGGTCTGTCAATTTTATTGACGAAACAGTCATTAAAGTCTTTTTTAGCACTTACCGCTCGAGAGGCGATTCTCAGCCACCGCTTGATTCGATGAAGCAAAAATATAAAGTTTCATATTTGATATTAAACTTCGTACAATGCGTCAGAATACATAAGAAAAGTTTCGAGTGCAAGGAGTCCGATCTAAAACCGTGGGGTTGCGTTTATCGAGTGCGGCTGACATGGCAGCTAGCGTTAACGCGCGAGCACATGATGCACGGTTGTTTCGCTCGCGAGGATCAACCGCGTGTACGAAGACAGTAAGAGGATACTTTCGCGTAATTGCAGGCTAGCGCGCGAGCAAGGTATTCCCGAGGCGGGCCTAGATCCGTGTCACGGGGTCAAGATCGGCGGAACGTGGCAGAAGATCCAGATGCGGACGATAGAATTGTGGCACGCGAGCGACCGGAACTGGCCGATACAGGGAAAATCCGGTATGCATTGGGCCTTCTCGCGCGTGCAACACCCCCGTTCCGTCGATGCTCTCTTTCCGGTTATTAAAACGCGCCCGGGATCCTGTCGGGGATCGTTTCTTTCGTTCCCACGGGTGAACTCGCGATACGTATTCCGCGGCCGATCGACGGCGCGCCGTTTAACTTGGATTCTTCATTATGCACCGGGGGGCGGAGGTTATCGAATTTCAACGTGGTTACAAAGGCTGGGTCACAGTTTTGCGCAAAAGTAACAAAATTATTGGTTTGGGCGGCGCGGCATTGTTATCGACAAACAGCGGTCGGGTCCGGTCAAAATTCATTGGTAAATTAAACGCTGCGGCGCACGTCATTCGTCGAACGAACGAACGTTGCCCGGATTAATTTAGGAAGGTTTGTGCATCAAGTTTACATCGCTGTGCGGAAACAACGAGTCGCGGCGTTTCGTCGTAAGCGCGTCGAAATACGGGCCGCGGGAAAGCAGGAGAATATTCGCGGCGCTGGCTCGCGCGCCGGAACGCCGCGACCGGGCGGCACGAAGAGAAAAGGGAGGAGAAAGAGGTGGAGGAGGAAGAGGAGGTGGAGGAGGAGGAGGCGGAGAGGAGGCAATAGCGAGAATCAACAGCGATATTCGCGTAATATCGACGCAACAAAGTGCAGGCTTATTGGAAAACGTGGAGCGCGTGGCCGTTGCGCCGGGGAAGGCAGGACAGCGTGCAAATATTGATGCATTAACAATGCAGGCTAATTATGTTTTGGTTCGGGCCGCGCTGTTCCCCGTCGACGACGGTGTGGCGACGACGATAGGCGGTTGGCCTGGCGGTGGTGGTCGAAGTTTGCGGTGCCCACCAGCACGGCCATTTCGCCATTGTGATCCGGACTTCAGCAAACAGCCTCCGGGTGGCTCGCAGGCGTAACCCGCCGTTAAATTAATTTTATCTCATGTCCGGCATTAATTTTCCACGCGCCACCACCGGTTTCGGTCTACCTCGAGCGTCGACTGCCACCGGGCGCCTTCCATTCGTTCAAAAATCGTTGTAGACATTTTTGCGCGACGATAATAGAACTTCGTTAGAAAAATATCGCTCCGTCCGGTTCCACCGAGCCTAGAACCCGCGCGAAACGATCGATCGGGAAGCACAAGCTCGATCGTATCCCGAGGCGGCCGGAATAGTAATCGGAACGATTAGAGTCTAATTAGATCTGCGTCGGCCGAGCTCCGGGCTGTTTAAACGAGGCACATGTCCTCGACGAATTCCCGGCGAGCTCTTCTCGCTAGGAGAGGAGAAGATCGAAGGGCAAAACCCCTGCGGATATCAGCCCTTAGCGGGGGCAAGCTGCGCAAGGGTAGAACTCGTGCGAAGGAAGGGGAACAGATGTTTTTGAACGCGAGCTAACATCGTAATCTATGTTCCGCAACATCGTAATTAAGGAAAAATGGAAGTTCGACGTCGCGTTCAACCTCTTTCGCGCTTGCGACCTCTTAGACGACTCTATCCTTCGATTCGAAGAATAAATTGCTTCTCGCGGACGCTCATAAATGATCCTCCCGGCAGCCCCGTCCGCGCAACGGGATCGATCCGCTTCAATTTCGTGCCCGCGAGCTTCCCGGCGCGATAAATCGCAACGGAAGAAAAGAATCGAATCTGCCCGGCCGGATCTCACGCGTCGATCGTAAACAAGGGCAACAATGCGCCGCTGACCGTCCCTCCGTGTTTGCCCCCGCATTCACGCATCCCTTACGCCGGTCCGTTTCCCGTGCTATGGGATCGTGGCGCGCGAGATAAAGTGGATTTCAAAGTTTAAATCTTCGGCCACCGGGCGGCTCGTGACCCGGCCCGGTCTTTCCTCCAGGGGAACGGCCGCGGAGAACGAGAAAAGAGACCGACTCGCACTCGGAGAGGGTGGCCACTTCTCGCCGAGACACAGATACGATCTGACCGTTTACCGCCCCCGTTCACGGCTAGGCCGCGCCGACGAATGGAAATACGAGAAACCGTGAAAGAGGGCTGCCGTTTGACGGACGAGGATCGTCCCTGTCCCCTCCGTCCCCCGTACGGGCCCGGTTCGAAATCACTACACCGGATTGATCTGTTATCGATGTTTTTCGGTCGTTACTTATCGCGCCGAGCCGACGTGCCAGCGCGCATCAGCGTAAACAGTGCACGTCGACCGTAATTTCTCGGGAATCTGATTCACGAGCCGCATCGCTGGGAGATAACCCGTTAATCTACAAGGGGCCCGTTAAGATCGCCGCACGCGCGCATCGCGTCTTCGAGATAATACGCTCGAAAACAATGTAATTAAACAGGCTGGAAATGTCTCTTGTTATTCGCAGTTTATCTACTTTCCGGCAGGAACGCGAAAAAATCCCCGGGACGATCGTTATCAGGACGATCGACGGCATCCCACCGCGTCGCGTTCGCAATGCGAGAGATAAGGGGCCAGATATCTCTGGCAGTCGTCGTTCCATCACGCGCGAATAGACTGCCTCCGGTTCTATTCACCGCGGCTGGAAGAATAGCCCCGTGATTCTATTCAGAGGAAAGCTAGGAAGAGAGAGAGGGCCGGAGGAGTGGAAGAGAGACGAAACGCGCAGAGAAGCGCGCGATATCGGGGTTGGCGGAACGGAGAGGGGCGATCGGTGGAGGGGGCAGCCATCTGGGAATCGAATATCTCCGATCTAACGGCGTCTTTCCATCGGAGTATCCGCAATTGTGGAAGAGTAATCGATGGACAGTCGACGTTGCAAGGGAGGCACGTCACGATGCACCCCTTTGGCAGATTTTCGGGGCGAGAGGATGAAAAGGCGCTGAACGAGTAAGATGTTTTTCCACCCTTGCCAGATCGCGGCACCAGTTAACTTGCGATCGTTTCTATCCTACGGACAGATTTTTTTCTTGCTGTTCGATTGAAACGCGCGAGGGGATGGCAAAAGGCGTGAAGCTCGACGGCTGGGGGCGACGGAAACCCCTGCGGTGTCACGGATCGAACCGTAATTGAAGTTACATAAAGATGCCTGCGCGAACGTTGCGGTTTGAACCAGACGAAGAAGCTTTTCCTTCGCGAAGATTGTGATATTTTCGTGTAACACTTTGAGAATAACGATTAAACACGGTCGAACCACGATAACTCGAAGATCTTCCGCCCTGTAATTCCACTGATGGAGAATCGACTGTACTTTCGCGTACACTTTCGATACGATTCTAATAACGTCAGCAGATTTTTCTGATAGGTCATTGTCTCTACGTCTTGAGATTCAATTCACGAATGACATATGATACACGCGTGTCGAAGGACTATAGAATAATCAGAGGGTCTCTCGAAAGCCACCTGCGAACGCAGCATCCCATAACTCTTAGGAAAACAGTACACGGTATTCGTTAGGAGGGGTTGGAAAGTCAAGTTACCCTTTTCACGTATTCGTGGAGTATAAAGGAGACGGGAGAGGCAAAAAAATGGTCGAGAGGGTTCCTCTTCGTTTTTTCATCGCTTCTCGAAGATTCGTTTCTCCTCGGCCGCCACTCGTTCGGGCATTGTCTGCGGTTAACCCGTCGACCTTTCCGGGAAACTTCGATTAAAAAAGTTGCGAGAGATTCCACTCGAGGCGTGAGAAATCGTTGCGATTCGCAGCCAATAACCGGGGATCTATAACTCATCCGTAATTGTTCGGCAGGGGAAGAAACGCGCTCTTCCGTTCGCCCGGTCTAATTCGATTTTGATCACGGTGACACTCGTCGCCCGCGAGCGGGCACAACGAGTGGCACGATAAATAACCGACGAGAGTGTCGAGCCGGCAGCCGAGCGAAAAAGATTCGGCAGCTTCGCGACACCCGCGCGGCGGAAGCGCGCGAGAAGATTCAATTTCGTCGCCGTTGCGAAACGAGCGCTCATCAAATACGACTTCCGAGGCGGCGCGAGCCTAGGGGGATCGCCCCAAATATCAAGAGCGTCCCGGCGCGGCGCACCTTTTATTAAAACTACCTTTCACCTTTCTAGCCGGTGTTCAAGTATTTTTAAAACGCCAACAGGCTAGAACCCGTTTTTCCAACGCGGCCAGGCGAGCTACGGGATATCAAACTCGTGATTCTGACGGGTAAAAAAAGCGCGGCCATAACAAGCTGCTCGAAAATATCTGTTAAAGCTCGCGCGTGTCCCATGGAAATTCAACTTCGATCGGGAATTTGAATTCAGTCATTGGCGAACGGTTGAAATGGTACCGCGTGCGTCAGACATCAAACGACCGAGTCGGTCCTTTGATCAAGCTCTGTCATTCAGATGACTCTGTCGAGCATGGCCGATCGGCGTGTTAGTACCGTGCGTTAAAAAATTGATTATTGTGTCATGGACACCGTGTGAACACCTATCGACGCTTGTCGAACATTCACCGTGGCGTCGATTGGCTGCGATGATTTTTTTTCACCGCTCGCACCCCGTTAGAGGACTCGGATTTTTCGTTGAACGCCGCCCGGAAATCGCCGATCCTGCGCTGGAAACTCGACCAATTGAATTCTCTTCAATTGGATTACGTAAGTATTTTGTTCAGTTAACTTGAGATCCCCCCCGATTCTCCTGGCAATGCGCTCGAGTTTTAACTTCTTTGCCCTCTTTCTCTTTACCTTTTACCTTCTCTATAGTTCACATATACAGAATAAAAACTTATCACCATTGTTTCGTTAGTCATTGTTTCAAAAGGTCTTCTATGTTCTACGAGATTCCATTCGAAACGGTTACCGCACGCTCGCGAAAAGTGCGCGTTCGGCAATGTGTTAACGTAGTTTCCACGAGAAGGGTATTACTCCATTTCCTCTGCGATTCGAGGCGACTCGCGGTCGTTAACATTCATCCGGGGAGAGCCGGAAGTCGCGGGTACCTCTCGGAGAAGTCCGCGAAGCGATCGACGGAAGTCGACGGAGTTCCGTCGTTCCCTCAGAACTTTCTTTTCAGCGGGCAAAGTTTCGACTTGTCGGTCAGAGAGTGCGGCGATACCGAAGTTCGATTACGTCGACGCCACGTACTCCCCCGGGACTCGAGGAGACTTCCGATTAAGCGACCAAAGATGGCAATGACGTCTCGACGTGGACGATTAATCGTTTCCAACCGTGCCCGTGCCCATGTAATATCTTCACAACGTGTATATACGGACGATCGTGAACGCGGTACCTGGATATAACGATGCCAATGCTCGATACCCACTGCTCTCAGCGAAATGGCTTACATAGCGAAGCACTCAGAGAGGGTTTGCTGCCGTTTTTGCCGTGCGCCGGGCTAAAGCAATATGCTACAAAAAGACGGGGACGCCAGTTTCTTGCGTCTGTCCCCGATAAACATATATACACGTGTTTTGTACGCGTGATAATCTTTTTTCTGTTCACTCGATACTACACTCAGAGCGCAGTGCATAATAATTCTATAAAATACCGTTTATTTCTAACACCCTAAATGTCTAATAATACGAACAATTTCTTCTTTCCTCCACTCGATACTCCTCTTCCCACCTTTCTCCTCCTTTTCGTATTACGATTTCGTTTAGAATATACACGTGCCCGTGTAAGTACACGATTTCGACAGGAACGGTGATTACGAGGGCCTAGGAAAATACTACTGGCGCGAACATACTCGGGAACGCGACGATCGGCATTCCCCAAGAATTCGAAAATCGAGCCACGCCGCGCTAAAACATCCCCCGGCTCTCATCCTAATGGGGACCCGTCTCTAAGGGCACTCGAGGGTGTGTAATTGCTAGAATCCGCGGCCCTGCTACTACACCGCATTTACGCGTTATGCGGGGTGCGTGTTGGGAGCGGGTCGACCACCTACTGGGTGTCTCGCAAGTTTCAGCGGTGCTCGCCGACTCGAATTAATCGTTAGACGAAGTTACTCGTGTTTCGTTCGAAGATATTCACCTGGCGAAACGAATATATAAAATCGACACTCCGTTAGGCGAGAGATCGGCGTCGGGAGTGAAAGACGTGCGAATCGTTGAAATGACAGAAAAAAAAGACTGCCTACTGGAGAGAATTTCTGAACATTAGTTAAAGTGGGACACGGGATAAGGACTCGCCGCGGTTAAAGAATATTATCGACAACCCCGTCTCGACGGGGGCAGCTCTCGTTCGCGATGCGAAGATTGGAGGGGTTAAACGACGAGCCACTAGAAAACAATCCCTCGGCCGCATTCGCGGATGCTCTTTTCTTCCATTCTCTTTCCCTCTCGCCGGCGTTCCTCGTTTTCTCCCTCTCCGCCGTTACATCGGCCTCTTTCTCTCTCTTTCCCCGGCGAAGCTCGACAGATGGCTCGGCCGCGTTTTTGTTTCAAGGCTCGCGCCAACAATCGTCGCATTACCGGAACAAAACGACTCGACGATCGGCCCTTTAAAAAAAAAAAAGAAGAAAAGCTGCGAGAGGCTCGAGAGGCCGGTGGGGGAGGAGAAGGGGATCGGCGGGTTCAGGAAGTACCGATCGGCCATATCATCTCGTTAGAAGCACGCACCACATGTCCAAACAGAGAGACAGAGAGAAAGAGGAACGGAATGATTACGTCTCGACAGAGACAATGATTCGATTGGCCGAGCACGCGGCCGTGCCCCGGACGTATAATAATATTCCCACCGCCGGTTCCGAGTATACTTTGTGCGCGGATGCTTGTTGCAAGTGCAACCGGGCCGACCGGACCGCCCCGACCTCGGATCAATTGTCTTTGCCACGGGTGTAATCGTTGCCGATTGTTCCGTCGCGCAATGGACGCATATGCTGCGCCCCGGCGCAGTTTGCTCCTGGCGGACACCGATGGATAGACCGAGCCGAAATCCGTGTACCGTTCCAATCGGAAAAAGTTGCTCATTGTTCCCGGCGATTACCTAAACTCGTCGTTTGCACGGGTTTCTCTGTGTGCGAGCATCTTTGAGCGACGCTTGATTTTCAAAATCGGAGGACATTTCATTCGGAACAAACAATTCGTTATTTCCCGATGAAAGCAGCTGCGTTCTCGAGAGCGACGTTTACGACAAACAAGTGCGAAAGACGAGCACGACGTGGGACGCTTTAAAAGTTTCGGAACGGCACGCGGGACACCGTCAATGTAAACATCCGCGTAGATATCGCGCAATTGGGACGCAATCATTTTTACGATCATTTCCATCGAAAGGCTTTCCACAGCGAGAGCCTTTGTATCGGCGCGAGCCCATAAACCCACGCGCCCTTTTACGAGCTTCTTTTCCCCGTAGAACAAACATAGATAAACCCCGGCCGCCTACAAGCTGCACCTAGCCGCTGCGTCCCTGTCCCGCTCCGTTTCATCCCCGTTACGCGCGCGACCGGCCGTTTCGTTCCCGATTCACGTAATCGGCTGTCGTTCGTTCCTCCCGATGGGCAGAAGTGGAAAAACGCATTAGCGATGCACGTGACGCTGCAGCCGGGAGATGAAACTGCGCCGCCCGGTGACAGACTGGCCATGCGTCAAACGTACGTTCCGTACGCGTTGTACACCATCGACTTAGAATTCATACGTGTAGACTGTTCCACTCTCTTCCTCCTTCGCGACAGAGAGAGGGAAACAGTGACGGAGAGAAAAAGAGAGAGCGAGAGGGGGGAGAAAGGGAGGGGGATCGACACAGGTCAGAGCCACGGAATCTCCCCTCTAATGGATTTCACTCATTTTTCTCCCCCGACAGCCCCGCCGGCCGACACCAACCCCTACGACATCTCGAAGGCCTTTAAGGTTTATTCATTCGCTCGATCCCGAGTCGAAGGAGGCGACGTTGGCCCGATCAAACGGTTCGCGACGCGACGCGACGCGACACGGCGCTCGATATATTTTTCTCCTACCTTCCCCCGACGATGGAATCGCGACGCTTTCCCCGTGATATTAATGATAGCGGACGATAGTCTCGCCGGATTCGCCGGATAACGCCGCGAGCGCCGAAAGATCGCGGATGAAAGCCGAGGTTTCGGTGCACCGATTGGACTCGGAGCTGCATTGTGCCGAGCATTATCGCGGATATTCGATAACGGGGAACCGTGGCAATGAAACCGGCGTAATTTTAGCCACCTTTCTCGATTTAACACGGAATTAACCGGCATTCCCAGAGATAATGCTCTTAATCCAGCACGATTACAGCGGACGCTGGTTCCTCGATGTTCGTGTCACGGTTATCTCGGGCGTGTAACGCGTACGCAATCTATTGCAAGACACTTTAGTTACGACTTTCTCCTCGTATCGATTACACGTAACGCGTTTCAATTACGACACGAACCGAAACCTCGCTTAGGAATCGTTCCTCCGCCGCTGATTATCTGATCGATTAGGAGCGGCCGTATCACTTTGTCACCAAATTTAGTACCATAGTTTCGAATTCGAGGCAATCTCCGCTAATCTTATCGTACACAGCGCAGCGATCCCATCTGGGTAACTGTCCTGTGACAATCGCGGGCGAATGATGCCCGATCGCTGATACATATCCGGCGCGTACGCTAGATTAATCTATCGAGGGAATTTCCTATTGAGATTCGGAAAGTACGAAGACGCCCGACTTTATTCGCGGAACAGCGCCACTTCACGCTACTCCTCGGCGAGCCACCGTCGCGCGGCGAGCAAGAACGCGACGCGAGCAACAAAATCGAATGTAGACCGCGACGTCGAACGGCTGCGTGGAAAGAATGTAGGGCAACGCGCGGGAACTTAATCAACGGCCATCCGACGACGATTATTGGCGTAATTCATCCTCTCATTATCAAGATGCCCGTGGGGGGCGGTTCCCTTTTTTTATTTTCCCGGCTGAAACGCAGTGGAAGCATGCGAGTTTACGTAGCTTTTCGAGGTTGCGTGCCGAGGGCTGTTCTTCCTGGCAAGGACGACTCGGCCGGAACGCGGAGAGCGAGCGGGAGAAAAACAGAGGAAAAGGCCAGGGACGGCGGAAGGAAAGAGAGAGAACAGTGTGCGAGTCGATAAGACGAAAACGGGCACTCGGTAAAATGTTCGCTGAACAAGGAACGACAGAAATTACAGCTTACACGATTCTCGTTGTCTCTTCTTTAACCCTCGTAACGGTGGACGGTCTCGAGTGGGCGGTGAACGTAGTCTAGGTCTACTCAGACGTTTCCCAGTTTCGTCGAACGCGTTTACAAATGTAATAAATTCTTCTTCAAATTACTTATGTTCACTTCGAAACAAATCTACCTTCGAATCATTGGTTGTTTGTAAATTGACGGGAAAAATCGAAGCGTTCGAGAATCTGAATCGAAATAGACCGAGGCACTGTTTGAGGGTTAAACTACTCTTTTACGGCGTTACGAAGACGGAAGCACTAAGTACTAAGACTAAATTTAATTATCGAACGTCACAGAGGTTCGCTACTTACGATTCCCCTCGAAAATCATATCATCCGACCGCGATCCTCGACCGGGAAGGGATCGAGAAACTCACTTGCTCACTGTTCTATAAAACCCTTTATTGAAAACTAGAAGTTAGAGCTGGCCTCGGAGAACGACGAGGGACCGGGCAGAAGGAACGACGGTGTGCATGGGCCGCGCGGATGTTTACTGAGGGATCAGTCGAAATCGGTTTCGCTGGAAATCGAACGGAGCTGACGACACTTTCGCGATATCTGATTGTATCTGTTCGGCCACCCTTTGTCATTATCATTTTGGAGCGGCACACGATGAAGCCGGCACAAGTACTTCATCCGGCGGCCGGGCATTCGTCGAACGATCCCTGTACCTGTATTGTTCGGGCTGATAACGCACGCCGCGCTAGGTTACGTCATACGCGCGTGTGTCATTGATTAGCCGAAAAGAAATCTTGTGTAACCGGCTACGCGTACTGCGTTCTGTCCGATTACTCATGGTCGCGCGAGCCGTTCCAAACCGCTTCCACGTCGTTCCGCTACCGTCCGGAGAATCTTTTTTGCTCCAAAGAACAATTTCCTCGTCGGAGGTTACGATTTACTTTATGCTTTCGCGTAATCTGGACAGGACGTTAAAACGCTGCACGGAGACGAATCTGTGGCACGAAGATAAAATGTATCGCGGCAGGCCGGTAACCGCAACTCCTTATGACACCGGGAACGCAACGGTAATGGCAACTAATGAGCGAGATATGATAGTGGAAGCGTACGGCATTCCGCTGCGAGCGGCGTAAGTACCTTACCGCCGATTAAAAAACACCGAAATAATTCATGCCCTCAATGGAGGCTCTCTCTTATCTGCCGATGCGCAATTGGCTCGCCGCTCTTCGCCGGGAATCGCGGCAACGCTCGGCCACCGGTCGCGACAAAAATACTGATGATATCGGCCGGGTCTACCGATCAAGGTCCGGTAACCGGTTATCAATTATCGCGAAAATACGAAACAGTCACAACAACGCGTTTAATAATAAGCGCGAGCGAATCAGTCCGCTTCAATTGACTCCCCGAGTTTTCCTCGGCGACGTCGGGCCCGATTTTATTCCGGGGGCAGCTCTTTGATAGCCGAGCGCGGCCCTCGCGGTTGAATGGAATCGCTGAAAGAGAGAACCTTTAATCGCCGCGGACCACCTGTGCAGCGTGGGACCGTCGGATTCCTCGTGTGATGTTCCCGAATGTGTCACGAGGGCTTCACCAGCCTAAACAACCCGGCCGACATCGCGAGATAAAGAAGCGCCGACCACCGCCGCACCGAGAAGCCTTTAGAGACACTCGTGTCTCTTGTTTGCCCCGCTCCAGATAAAGCTGAAGAGCTCGCAGACGGTAACATCCGGGACCTTCGTGGGCACCGGTCTTGTCTCCCGATTACATCCTTAGCGACCGCTATTGTTTAGCGATACGGACCGATGCTTCCTGTTAGCCGCTCTCCGTATTTCGACGGACTCCTTATCTATACGAGTTTCGCTGTTGCGGTTTTCTTTCCGTTGTCGGATCCGACGACAGTACATTCCCGACGCATCGCCGGAGATTAAACGTGTCTATGATTCGAGGCGGAACCACACTCGTCGCCGCGGCAGGGGAAACATCATTACCCATAGATACCGTACTTCCCTTTTCCTGCTGATAGAACAAATCCGAGCATCGCCGGTGATGGGATTCACAATGCTTCTTGCTCGACGATGTGAATACGAATTTACATCGTGAATATTTTCGGTCGAAATTTGAAACCTCTGGTATTAAAAGATATCGCATGGATTATACGCATTTAACGTTTGCGTTGAATTATCGCGACGAACGCGACACAGTGTTAATGAGAAGGAAGAAAGACCGGTCCAGAGGAGATTGAAAATCGGCGAGCAGGATGGCTGGTCGGCTGGAGTCGCGTTCTAACCGTATTGCCCGGTGATTTATGCGAAGGACTCGCAGGACTCGGCGGCGATCCTGGCGGGGCAGTTCTGCCGGCAGGCAGGCGTGAAATGAAGCCTCGAATTCGAGAGGCGCAGTCGTGTTGCCTCTCCTCGGTGACACAGTAGCTCGGGGGGCCCCAATGAATGTCCGAGTTCTTTATGGGGCAACCCGAGACCGCAGAGACGAACGCGGGCCGGGAGGACGTCCATCAAAGGGTTCCAAATAATTACCGCCTCTCCGTTCCGCGCCACCCGAGGAACACGCCGGGGATACGCATCGTCGAAAGGATCGCCGCCAGGGCCACCGTCACCTCGTCCACTCCGGTGATAAGTCAGTGAAAACGTTTTCCTTTTTTTCCATCCCCCCCTTCCATCTTTCTGACAGCGGAGGAAAAAAGAGCCTCCTTTCCCGGCCCCGCGGAGCTATATATCAGATCCTAAGTCAATAACATCGCGACCAATAAAATGCTCGTTTGTAAAAGGGAAACCGAAACGATCGGCTTTATTAATCTGACGATCGGCCGCGGGAAACGGTAAACAAGATAAACCGAGGAAACAAGAAGAACAAAAAAAAAAAGAAGAAAGGACAGTCGATAGAAAAACTAGGAAAGATCGTCCCTGATTACCGTTCGACGTTCGCGATCCAGTTTCCTGTTTCGTTCGCTTTTTCCCGTCGAGTCGCACGCGACGCGTTAATGAGCGCGGGACGGGACACGTTTCGGATATCTCTGGAGGAGGCTCGCGTAGCTTCTTCGGGTTCCAAAGTGTTTGATCGATGGATCCTCGGCCCTCGGACCGGAAATTATGCGTCAGCCTATCGTCCGCGCCGGAAGTGACGGCACGGCGCCACACCGATCACGCCACTATCTGCCGTTTCGCTGATTGCGTTTTCTTTCGTGCACCCCGGGGGAAAACTTCCGGCGTGTTTGTTTTTCGCACGGTTCCGAGGACCGACGACGATTCTCTTCCATCGCGCGACGGAGAAACGGTCTCGCCGCGTCGGAGGTGCGAAACCTCCGAGAAAACCGCCAATAAAACCGGCCAATTTCTTGACGGCCTTATCTGGCCCGCTTAAACAGGAGGCTTCCGGTGAAAACGCACGAAAATTCGTCGCGTGCCGTTAGGACGCGCCGGCCCCGTTGCTGCATTCATATTCTAATGCGGACATTGTGCGCGAGGTCAGATGTTGGTAACCATACGCCATTGTGCTCGATCTTCCAGGTTATCGTAGTTAGCAGCGCGTAACGTTAAGACCAGGGATCCGCCCACGAAAGATGCTCGCCGGTCTATAGGATCTACAGGGGGAACAGAAGTCCTCCTCCTCCTCCACCTCCTCGAAGAAACTAGATATCCTAGGGGGGTCTCGATTGAAAATCACGGTTACCTTCGACGGACCAATAATAAGAAAGCGCTGCGACGAACAGGGGCGCGACGGAGTACGTTGTAAATCGTTGTACCGTTTTTTATCGGGTTCACTTCGAAATAAGGAACCTTCTGGAAACGTGTCACAGAAACAGATCTCGAAATAGACTTCCACGACGCGTTCCGATGAAGTGAATTTCTCGTAACGAGTGCGGGAAAAGTATTCGCCGGGAGTTATCATACGGAACCTACTATTTCCGTTTAAAGCGATCCATCCGTCAGCAGCCGCTAATAGAAAATCGACCGTTCGAATCGGCCAGCAATTCGCGTGGCGGTCGGATCATCAACTTTCCAATTTCCCTCGATTGCCGCTCGAACGAGATAGCTCGTAAATAGCCGGTATAATATCGTCGGGCGGCACGGTTCGAATCAGCCCGGTAAAAATGTTGAAGGGCGGCATGGGGCTGTGTTCGTGGAAGGAGAAGACACGGGGAAAAGAAGGAGTTTCGAAGGGCGAGCGGAATCTCGGTAACCGGACAGGAACGAACTTTCGGATTAGGACGAAATAACTGGAATTACGGGCAATCCGCGAGCTTCGAAGGACCGATAAATCAAGGGTGGAAGCACGAGCATCCGGTAGCCGGTTCCATTGGCCCGGCGCACGCAAACGGAGCGCCGCTCGCGTCGCTCGGCCCAATAACGGCGGCCCGACAAAACGATGGAACGATCGGATCGGGAAAACCCGGAGGATGGGTTTCCCGGAAAATCCGAGGAATTTCGGGGAGCCGAAATTCGTCACGCGATCCGCGGCCCGCCGCCGCCGCCGCCGTTGCTGCATCGATCGCCGTCTCTCGACGCGTCGGACGCGGCCTAGGCGAGCTCCTCTAATCTCGCAACAGCCGAGTGCTATTTTCGGCGAAGTGTAAACAGTGCATCGACTTCGCCGGGAAGTTCGATATCGGTCCCGAATAATTTATAATCGTCCTCGATTCCCGGTACCCGGGGGAGGGGGTCGGAATCGGTTTATCGAATAGCTGCGCTCCGGAAGTCCACGTTCCGCGTAAACAATGGCCCGCAGCCAACAATACGGAGGCATCCCGATCGGGCCGAGGAATAACCCTAAATTACGATCGAGATCTGCGCACGACGAAAACGCTCGACGCTATCTGCGATCGGTTGGCCGCGAGGAGAGGGAAGAAAGGACGAAAGGAAAAAATCAGCGGAGAATCTGAACCGCCCAGCGGAGGGTAGATATGTTCCGTTGCATCTGTCGTCACGCCCTTTCCCGTGTGCGCGACGGGAGCCGCTCGTTCTGTGCTCGTGTGCGTGCACGCGTGTCTCTCCGCGTACGCGCGAAGTCACATGTCGCTCGTACCGGAGACGCGCGTAAGCGGCGGCTGGGGGATGTTTTTCAGTTCGGGGTCGCGCGCGGGAGAAGGGCCTAAATGTTTTATTACTTAATCATAACGCTCGGGGGCGGGTTGCCGGGGGTTGAACGGCGCATAATGCGTATACAGTGAGAAGGGACGCGACGAAATCATGCACAGGACCAATTATTCATACGCGTCGCGTACGTCGCGCGGGATAAGACTCCGGGACGTGATGAATCGCGCAGATTTCTCATCCGGCAAGGGGCAAAGGCGGTGGAGAACTGGAGGCGGCGACGACCGGGGAAGAAACGCGAAATTTTTGGAATATCCTGGCCCGACGTTGCGGCGAGGAGGGGCTGGAAACGAGGGTTCGACGGGCAGAGAGTAACCGTGTTGCGGACGCGGGGTGATTTCTGTGGAAGATACGCTCGAGATACCGAGAAGCGTATTTCTCACCCCCGAAAAACACGAACAACTCAATTAGCTGGATAAAGAGGGGGGCGCGCGGACTATCCGGGCGAAATAAAGAGCTTCGCCGGAAAGCCAGAGACAGAGGGATGATAAAACGGCCGAGAGATTCAATGCGCATTGACGCGAGAACCGCCGTGACAAAAGGCTGAGGCATCCCCGCTTATTGTCGCCCCGGTGTGCGTGTAATTCCGCGCCGCTGTGTGAGCGGCCCGACACGTATGTCTGCGTGTAGGAAAGTACACTATATAACTACATTAGGGGTCGCAACCTTTCCCCGTAGCACGCGCCAGCTGGCTCATTGTTAAATTACGGCCCCACCGATATCTGTTTGTCAGCGGCGTAGAATCTCGATCGTAGAAATTTATTAACGCCGTTTAGCTCTTTGTAATGCGATCACGTGACTGGGACTTGTTCGTTGATGCACAACGATGTTCCGTGTGAACTTAACGTTCGACTCTTCTGTTAGACACGCGATTTCATTTGAGAAGATCGGTTGTACTGTTTCCTGTTTTCGAGAGGCTTCTCCGTGGGACAGGCACGACGAATTATCGGCAGATTTTCGAAACGAGTCAGTTTTGATTGCGAGTCGACGCCTATGGCAGGATCATCCTCTAATGTATTTACACGGGGTGGAGACAGCGCGGGGACGGTGTGTCGATGGGGTGAGATTTGTCACCCTGGCACACAGGACGATACGTGTCGTACACGGACCGCGTTTGTATCACCATTGTCATCCGAGCTGAAAGATTAAGCTAATTTCACACATGTCCGCCCGCTCCGCGCCATTCACCTACATTCACGGTTGACAGTTGACAGTGTCGCGTGACATAATATGAAACTGTTCCCGACCGACGAACGGGCTGAATGGAAGACGGTCGAGTCGACGGCTATTATTCTCCTCGCAAATTAATATAACATTTGCAGCACGTTACTCGAACGCGTCACGCCTCGAGGATAATAACGAGCAACTGAAAAATATTCTCGGCTCCCGGGGGGGATCCGGTGAATTCCCCAATTACGAATATTGTTTATTTATTTAATACTGTATTATAAAACGACGAAACTGTGGAATAAACATATGAATTGTAGACGAATGATGTTAATTATTTGCAGTCAGAATGTGACTCTCAATCTTCACTTGATTTGAAAGAGCGAGAGGTATAAATCTTATATAAAATACAAAGCTTTGCATAGTGCGTCAGTGAAACACTGAAATAAAATAACTTTGTTCCGTAATTCATGTACGTTTCCTCGTTAGTTTCAAAAAATACCTATGCCTCATTAGAAAACGTTGAATATTCCTATTAAGAAACTTTCGAGCGGAGACAGTTAAGTATAAGTCCAAGCACAAAAGAAAAAACGAGGCAGTAAAACAAAGATAAAGATCTACAAAGGAAACGTGTCAATCTAAACTGTAGTCTGAATGTAAAGACATTAATAACCTATGATACATAAATCCTCGTTCCCAGGAAGCGACTAACGATGCTCAGCCGAAATCAAAGAAACGATCAGCACAGTTGTCCGTGGACGACGGTAACATCTGCGCGTCCCGCTCGATTAGTCGGCTTCTGTCCAGCCCGAACCTCCGAAACGCTCGCACACGCGTCGAAGAAGAAGATCCCGCCCACATCCTTCGAGGTTTACGATTACGCAACGTCCTACACATGTAGTACGAGGATGTTCACACGTGTCCTCTTCCCCGACGCGCTCGTAGGCATATTTTTCCCTCGGCCCTCGGGTTAGGTTCATCCCAGCCGGGACCTTTTTACAACCTGACGCGCGGACAAGTCCCCGGGACCGTGGTCCGGCTTCGATTTCGAGCGGGCGCATGGAACGCGCTCATTATCGGTCGACGTTCCGTGAGATTAGCGTTCGCAGCGCGTCGCCGAAAGAAGATCCGCGCGGATAACGGTGTCCGGCGCCAATGAAATAAAGACTTTACGATGGTCCCGCTTATTGCGATGTCAGAAGAAGTCGCCGAGAACGCGGCGGCGT
The DNA here is from genome assembly GCF_051020985.1 of Nomia melanderi. NCBI lineage: Eukaryota > Metazoa > Arthropoda > Insecta > Hymenoptera > Halictidae > Nomia > Nomia melanderi. The sequence continues at coordinate 12,833,913 of NC_135009.1, forward strand.
GTAATGAGTCAATCTCCGAGCGTCATCATCGCCTCCTCGAAGACACTTCGAGGAACCTAGTGTCGGGCCACGACCGTAAACCGTTTAAATAGCTGGTAATCGCAGCCGAACGGCGAAATTTCGTGGACCTGGCTCTCGAGCGAGGCAAAGAGGAGTAAAGCGAAGGGGTTGAGTAGGGGGTCGAAGACGGGACCGTGTAATTCGGCTGTGTAGCTTCGGCTCACGGTGCGCTCTTCATTCCCACGCGACCTCCGACCCCCGTGAGCCTCTTTCTTGCACGGTCTCATCTCTCCGCACCGAATAAGTCCCGAAAGAGAGAAAAAAGGACGCGGGCAATGGTAGGCGGATTCACGAGACGATCGTCGCGTCCGTGTCCCGGCCGGTGTTATTTGACACAGTCCTAAACCCGATTCGCGCCACAAGCCGATCCTCGCTCTTCTTCTCCGCCGCGTCTTTTTCGCCGTTTTTTCTCCGCTGCCCCGACCCGCGCTCCCCTTTAACCCCTCTTTCTCTTGCGAGCTGCGAGGTTTTGTCTCGGAGTGCCCGTTCCCAAGCGGAGAACAAACGAGACGACGACCGCGCGCACAAACACGGACGCTCGCAGAGAACCACCGACGGACCGAACGCGGGCTTGTGCGCGTGCACGTTCCTGTGGTGTACGGAAACGAGTCTCGGGCGTGTGCGAGACTACTCGATGGACGAGTGGACACGTATACGCGGGGTCTCACGCGAAAATACACGTACACGCGCGTGAATACACGCACGAGAGGAAGCTGGCCTGTGCGAAAACGTAGGGAGCGTCGTCGTCGGTTGCGCGGACGTGTACGTGTGAACACGGACGAGGGCCGTGTGTGAAACTGCGAGAAGCGGGTGATCACGATTCCCAGAGCGGGATTCAATTGAAAGAGTGGTCCGCGAATCTCTCGTGAAGATAAGGAGACCGGCCATTCAGGGAAGAATAGGAGCGTGGTGTGGAGGGTTAGAAAGACATTCGGCCACGAAAGACATCCCGGAGTCCGTCGAGAAGATAATGAACGACCCTTTGTATAAGTTACTCGATAAGGAGACCCGTTTTCTCAGGCGGTCGAACCTCGCTGGAATAAGTCGCCGATCGCAGCGTGTGAACGCGATTAACGCGATGACCGCCGAATTACCATTGATCAAAATTACGTAGAATCGAAAGGATCTTCTTAACAAAGTGATTTCTCAAGCATTTGCTCTATTAACCTTCTTGAATCTTCTTTGACAAGGGTCAAAGTATTAACGAACGGTGATACGGTTGATCTTTTACCAAGTTTCGAGAACGTATTCTCGCGATAACCTGCAGTGTCAAGGGTAGCTATGAACGACCCCCGTAACGACACTAAATCGAATTCCGCATCGCGCATACGTTTCCACGTTGCCGAAGAGCATTACCCTCGCGCACGTACCTCCGCGAGGACAAAATAGACGCAACAGCCGTACGTGCCGCGAGACGACAACACGTTTCTGGGTGTACGTGTTTATTCTTCCATCTGTCATCGTACACTGCTCTAAATATTGTGAGTTACGGTGGTCGAAAATCGTCCGACGATCGAGGAACCCTGTAGAGATCACGAAGAAAGATTCAAACTAATTGTAACGGGTCATAGGCGTTTCGAAGGCTCGGCGTGTCATCTAGTTCCCGTGAGATCATCACTGCTAACGCGGACCACTCGAGATACCAGGGAAGCCACCGTCCCGGGAAAAGTGGTCCTGAGAAACCAGAGAAGCCGAGACCGTAAAAAATCACTGCTCTCTCAAGAGTATCGGCGAGAAGAGAGCAACGTTGTTACGCTTCAGGGCGTTACAGATAAGTGTAAGCTTCGTATCGATTTTATTACCGTCGATCGCTCGATGCTCCGTGAAGGTTCTCGCGCGTCACTCATGCGACCGCCGTAAAACCCAGGCGTCCCGGTACACAAACAATCGCGGATTACCGAACGATCGTAAAACCGCGTTCGTCGCCGGCAATAAATCTCGCGCGCGCGCGCCCGCGCGAATTGCGTACCGACTTATTTCCGATGTATCTCCGCGGCGAGCCGATCCCGCAACGACGGGAACAAGGATAAGCGTTTCTCTGGAAGCGGTCTGTCGGTAATTTAATCGCCTGCCTCGTAGTCGTTACGATCGCGGCCGGTTTTATGCAAAATTATGCGTCGGTCCTGCTCCAATGAAAATTCGCATACCTACGCACACGTCATGCCATTTCGTAGCCGATGCGGCAGAACGCGGTGCAGCGGCAACAACGTGGCAGCCGCGCTAATGCGATAGACGTGTGCCGGAGGGGGTAGTGTCGTGTGCGGTGTGTCGTGTGTCGTGTGTAAGAGGTTTTCCTCCTCCGGCGTTGTCGCAACGTCGTCGACTAGAAGTGGCAGCGGAGACGAGGTAGGAGAGGACGGGGCACGGAAAGGAACGAGGAAAGGAAAGGTAACGAGGGGGCAAAAGAAAGACGGAGGAGCAGGGACAGAGGGAAAGCCGCCTTCGCCGAGCGACGGAGAGAGCCGGAGAGAGAAAAAAGAAGGAAATCTGTAGAGCTAATTCGCGTGCGAGATAACGCGGTGGCCGAGTAAGGTTGTGTGTGCTATCGTTGAAATGGTCTCCGTCGAGTCACGGAGGGGGTTGGTCAGGGCAGGGAAAGGCCACTGTCGACTTATGCCAGGGGGTGGTAAGATGATCTTATCGCGTCCTCTCTCCCTCTCCCTGTCCTTCCTCCTTCATTTTTTCCTCGGCCGCCTCTCCGTTCTCTCGCTCCCACCCTCGGCAACCACTTTTATCCCCTCCCCACCCCTGATGACAATATCGCGTGGCCAGCGAGATAACCGCTCGTGTCATTCCTACATCGACTACCTACTTCTCAGTCCGACTAACACCGAGCGGGTTCCTCGTGCGATCGGTGTACTCTCCCCGGTAGGGACACTTTCCGCGCCGCACGAGAGCCCCGAGGAGGTATACGAGTACACGGGCCGGGGGCCGATTGTCATCAGGAAAAATCCGTACGCCTCGGACACCGAGGAAATGAGAATGGAAGTTATTATGTTACAGGAACAGGGGGGAGGCGCCCTGACGTTATCGCCGATTCGATTCCCTTTAATACTGGATTCATTAGACTTTTATCAGATCCTTCGCGGCCCGACCGCGGCGAGTTCGAACTATCTGTCAGGCCGCGAAGTACGTTACATCTAAATTGTCCCGCGACCGCGAGCCACGGTTCCCAGCGGCCGGATCCGTTCTCCTCGGCCGCGATGGACGCGAACGTTTCGCCGGGCGGGCATTACTTTGTCGCGCCTCTCCGCCTCGGCTTCCACAAACACCGGCTTCGTGCAGGGTCGATGCTTACGTGACCAGCACGCAAAATTTACATGAGAAAGTACATTATCGGGCGGCAGGTTTTTTCAGCGAGTCACAGGAGGCGTCAGATCGATTATAATCCCGGAATTCTGGCCCAGTTCAATGGAAGGCGAGTTCGCGAACTGACCAGCGAAAAGTGATGGCAACGTTGACGGGAGTAAAGTGCCGCTGCTAGGGGCGGCGGCGTCGGCCGCGGTGCCGGTGGTGGTGGTCGTCGTGGTGGTGGAATGACGTTGCGGGAAATGAGTCTCGTAAAACAATGCCAGACACGCGAACACCTCGGGAAAGTGGCCCCGAGTCCACCTTCCAGCAATCGCGGACTCGCTTCTGAATGCACGTTCCACATCATCTCCGCCGCTGTCCTCGACATTAATTAATCCCTTATCGATACATCTCTCGCGATCCCGGTGTCGCGTGTCCATCGCGCTGCCGCGTGTATTTCGAATTAAATGTTATCCGTCGACCGAAATCCCTTTCTCCACGCGTGAAGCGCGTCGAACGTTTTGCAGAAAGGGTGAAAACAAATCCGGCGGAACGCGAAAACAACGAAACCGGCGTTCACGCGCGAGGGTTCATGCGCGGACACGTTTGCTCATCCGTCACGGCACTCGTTCGCTTTTACTTCGCACGCGTGATCCTCGGGGACTCGTTTCTCTTCTTTTCTCACGTTCGCCGGCGTCGCGAGAACCATCGCAATGAAGGACAGTGTTAGGCTTAATAAACTCTTCCAGGCGAACGTCGGAAGAGCTTTCTTTATCCCTGCATCGCTGGGACCACCTTCTTCATTAAAACCGTTATCGTGCACGCTAGTCGCTCCGGAACGATGGTGTAGTTAGACACCTAATCATACGCGCATCGCTATGCATCAGTTTGACCGTCGCACGACGGTTTACCGGCCCGCGAGGGAAACTTTCTAGGAAATCGTGCTCGTTACGCGACGCCCGACGTTGCGCGACACCGGTAACGAGCCACTGTGCCAATATCGTCTATCGAGTTCGATGCGGATGTAATGCACCGTCGCGGCCGAAGAAACTGTTCCCCGCGTAATAAACGTTTTCCATTCCCGAACTTCCGGCGCCGCTTTTCACTCGGAACATCGCGACTGATTCGTTCCCCGACGAAATAAACGGAAACGTACCGGGTCGAATAAAATTCCGCTCCCTCCTCCCGCCTCCTTCTCTTCCTCTTCTTTCCGCCGATGGAGCTTTCGTTCGCATCGATGAGAACAAGACCCGTGTGTATTCGACACGAATCCTTTTCAGCTGAACGGAATACCGCCGACGAATATACGTTCTGCTCTCCCGGCCGCGCCGGCATCCAGGCAAATCGCACGCCTCGCTCGCGCCGGCACGACGTGTCAGCCGCATTCAGGCGCGACACCGGTTACCTGTCTGCCGGCGCGACCCCGCGCAGAAGCCGGTCCTCCAGTCGATTCGCAATCGCAGGGCTCTCTCGCGCTCTTAAGGGTACGCGTCCGTTCGAGAGTGAAACTGTCGTGCGTTGCTCTCGAAAGAATTTCTCGCTGGCGGATACTGTCTCGAGGGCGACGATCAGTTGGACGATTCTCTGGAAGAGTCGCTCTGAACGCAGTACGCGCTTGCAATCGTGTTCTCGACAGCAATTCGAAATGGTTCTATAAGGTCGCGTGATATGATATGTCGGATTTTTCTTACTAATCAAGGTTTGTATACCTGTTTTTGCTGTTCCTTGGTCTTTCATGTAACCTTTCGAATAGTTTCATTGTCGATCGTTAGAGTAACTTTTGCAAAAAAGTTTTTCCAAATTCTATTCAACGGTGATCTGCGAAATTTCGTTTCGGTGATGTTTCTATGCGAAGTGAGAATGTCGATAATCATTCTAAACATGTGGAATGTATCAAAGGAGTATATTCATCAAAAACACGTTGGCAAAAGTGTATCGAACAGAATAGAGTATATCTTGATTGAAACGACTTTTAGAATATCAAATAAGGTTTCTTTTCTCCCGCAGAACCCGACGTTTCATATTACTCGATGTTTTAAAATGGACACCCAGCTTAACTCGTTCTCTCGCAAGACCCCGTCGACCAATCGAGAAAAGGGCGACGTCGAACGACCGCGAATCGACGGCATTCGTTCCCCGTTTTCACGGTAACCGGCGTGCATTTATCGCCGATAGTGGAAAGGAATCGCGATAGTTGGCACGACGAATGCTTAATTAAATGACAAGTTGGCGGCGATATAATCGGCCGATTGTTCGGGTGCAACAAGAATGGCCGGCTTATCGGGCGTGCGTGCCTCTGAACGGCAACAAGCGTCGGCCGGAAGCCTGAATCGCGTACGAACGAAGACGATTTCCATCGATCTTCGACGATCGCGGGGCCAGGTGGTGCGTTATCGACGCTGGTAATCGAAGAACGCGGAAAGACACGTTCCTGGCGCGGCGGTGGATTGCGCAGGAGAATTATTCAGCCGTCGAGGCCCGATTGTTCGGCGTTACAGCGGGTGGAAACGCGGAGGGATCCAACGGCGTGTGTCGATGCGTTCGTCGGTCCGTCGCGGCTGATTGGCCGCGTTTGTTTCAGGCCGGCCTGATTGCGCGCCGCGCCGGAAACCGCAAACAAATGACAAATAGCCGAGCCGATCGTTAATTGGCGGAGGCGGGAGTCGGGAGAAGAAAAGAGCGAAGGAAGACTTGCCGAGTTATTGCTGCATCGGGACCGGCGGGGGAAAGGAGCGGAGGCTGGAAGAAAAGGGTGAAGAGGAAAACCCGAAGAAGGAACGGAGACGATTGTTCGTACTCTCTGTTATCGGATTTGCATGGCCGCGTGCAGTTATTCGAGAGCGCATTGTTGGCATTTTAATTCATACGGCTGGAATCGATCACGTCCGGCCGTCCAATAACCGCGCACGCCGCACTTCCCGAAGCATGGCGTCACCCCGCGTTAAGATTCCACGACTCTTCGTGTCATTGGCTCGCTCGTCATCCTTCCTCTCTCCCTTTCCCGTCTCTCGAAATCGCGCGGACTAATTAACTCGCCAGAGCACGTCGATCGTCTAGTTAGCCGCGAAAGCGGCCGTTTGCCGGGAAAAATATTCAAAGCACTCGGAATTGATCGCGTGACCGTCAAACGTATCATGCATACGTTGTATTTATATGCAGGACGCCGGGAATGTCGCGGGAAATCATTCGAATACCATGTCACCCGCGATTTCTGGAAATCATCCGGATCCTAGCGACCGACGAAATAAACCGGAACGATCCGCTGCGCTCGAGGACGGAGGATTTTATTATTCGTGACACGCGGATCGTGAAGGAAGACGCTTTTAATTGGGACTGTCCGGGGGTGGAAACCCTGGGGAACGTTTCGAGACGAAGAAGAAGAAGAAGAAGAAGAAGAAGAAGAAGAGGTGGGATCGGAGGTAGCAGGAGTCTCCCGCAAGACGAGAATGGACTGACCTACCTTAGGATCATCCGATCTATTCAAGCTCCTTATTCAATCGTACCCTCTCAGGATGCGAGACAAAAGCACCGATGAAACAGAACCTCTCCCCCCCGGTGCCCGCGGCCCACGCGGCGCTCAGCGCGTATGTTTCTTTGGCTTTGTCTCCTCTCGGATACGACTTCCGGTGCCGCGGCTAGACGCAACCCTCAATGGGATGATGCGCCTTTGAAACTCGTTGTAGGTGGATTCCGCGATTATTCCTGCGGTTTGCCCCGAGACCGATCTGTGTCCTTCTTCCCTCGATCTGTTTCCTATCAGTTTCACGAAATTTCCTGTCTGCCCCCTGGCCCACAATGCCCCGCGCGACGTGCAGGCAGCGGCTCGATATTGTCTGACGGGACCGTGGGGGGAAATTGATAGTCCGCGCGCGGTTCCGCGTTGAATACGTAACGGAAAACTTTTTTTCTCCCCACCCCTCGGCCGTCGAATTTAATTCCGAACGGTGCTCGTCGTTCGCGATTCTCACGGACGCGAAACCGCCGACTGGAAGTTGCATTTAACGCGATCCGCCGGGGCAAAAGCGCGTCGTGAGTACTCAATTGTCCTCGTACAGCCCCCGAGTCCTCCCTCTTTTTCCGCCTCTTTTCCCTCCGTGTCTCGACGAGGACGGAGGGTGAGTTCGTGGATGGATGGTCTATTGTTTCCCCGACTCGTGAGTCAAGCGTTAACGGATTTTGTCTTACAGATTACTAGATCCCTTCAGAGTGCCCGTCGCCGTCAACGTCGGCGTCGGTGCGTGGCAGACCGTGGGAAGCTTTATTATAAATCGCGGGCACGATATAAATCATCCAACGGGCGAACCTTGGTCCTTGACAAATCTGTGCTGGAATCGGGACCAGTATCCTATGCACGTTCCAAGCGATTCTCATCTTTTCGTTTTACTTGCTAACTTTCATTGGGCGATCGAATTTTTCGTTAACATGCTGACGCTCGAACTGGATCTTGAAAATATAGAGCAAACAAGAGAAACAGATGCTGGGAAGCTTTGTTTCTCCAATGTGTGGGATCAAATGTCGGAGTACATTGTTCTTCGAAGAGACATCGATCGATCGCGCCAGCGTTCTCCACCGATTCGCCTATCGTCCCATCCGTGAATCGCCGGTGGAGAGTCTGCGGCGCGGCGTCATTCACGATATAACAATAAATTAACGTTGGCTCGTTGCGCCGCCGAATCTTTTGTGCGCGAAGCGATCCTGCATTGTTAACCGGCAAACAATGGCAGATCGATCCGCGTTCTTGTCGGTCGAATGTTCCATGACCGTACACCGGCAAGTATTGAAAATTGTTGCCCTTCGACGGGAAAAACTCGCGTGAACGCACTCTTTTAATCACCCGTCGCCCCGGAAACTCGACTCGAATTTTCGTAATTACTCCGAACGCTCGAAGACGAACGAGATTAATCCGAGTGTTCGAGTGCGTTTCCGTGGCGAAAAGAGGACGAACAGCGTTGCGTGCGGCTCGCTGCAGGCCGGCGAAGCCTCGCAAACATGGTGACAGGCAAGAATGGGCGGGACTTTTGAAAGCAGATAACCGGGAGGTGGAGGCAGGAGGACGAGCAGAGTGACTAGACAATACAGGAAAGAAGAAATGATATCGACGTAGCCAGTGCGCCAGCGCGAGAACCGCCTACCGCTCTTTCCGTGTCGTGGTGAACGCTCCGACGATATCATGAACGATGACACGCTCACTGCTCAGTGATAATGTTATCGGCAGCGCGATAGGGTAGTCGTTCCTCCATGATCGATCAAATTTTTGCAAACTCCGCCGAGAAGCATATCCCACGGCGAAAAGTTTGAGAAAAGTTTGATCCCTCGACCTCAAGTATGTTCTCTTAATCTCGAATTTCGAAGTTCATTACCGCCTTCGGTCGCTCGACAGTTTCCAGTCTCCGTTGCATCGGACCATCGCCAATCACGGACGAAGGAGGAAGAAATCGGACGGACACGCGCGAGCGTGTGTACGTGTACGTTTTAGTGTTTAACATTAACCGTTGGTCACGCGATCTGTTTAGGGAAAATAAAGATTGCCGAAGAACCGGAGGTATTACCGCGGAATCGTCGGCAGCGAAGACACAGGTCCGTTTTAAAAGGCAATCTCGGGAATGAGTTTTATACGGCCTTACGCCGCGTTTTTACAGCCCCGCCGAGTGAGTTCCGCGGAAAAGCTCCGAATGTCTTCCGTTTTATTAAGCCACTTTTCAGACGCGTGACGAAACGGGATCCTACTCGAATTATTCCAACGGTCCCCGATAACGTACAGGCAGCCCGTGAGCTTTAAACTTTTCACGCGCTCGTTTATAGAACCCCGACGAACGAAACGCGGTGCACGGTTTACGGGGAAGGTGTTCCGCGAATCGAAGCGGAAAAGAAAAACGCGCCGGGCGAATTCCGAAACAAGTGCGAAGCTGACAACCTCCCCGCCGCTTAATTATAATTAACGCGAGCCCGATATAACGTACATTTTCCGGGTAGCACACGCTGTCGGGTGTGCTTTCCAGCTTCGGAAATTTAATTACGGATTCGTCAGGCAAACATTGGCACGGTGACCTTCGTTTTTAAACGACGCTCAGCTAGGCGAACGCTAAAAGTGGGAGCAACAAAGACAGACAGAAAGAGTGGGGGAGAGTGAAAAAAGGTGGCGTACTCACCCTGTGCCAATCTTCTAGCCACCGGCTTGGATCTCATCGCTGGACGACGGGTGGCAAATTCGAAAACAAAACACTAATCTTAAGAACGCAGCTGACAGTCCTCCGAGCCATGCGAGTTTATGCACGATCGTTTTATCCTCTCGATTATTTTCACTGTCTCCCACCCCCTGCCCCCGCCGACGGTGAAGCTTCCCGGCCTGGAGTCGTCTCGCACAGGCTTCCTTGCCCCTCGTGTCCCTCTTCACTCGGATCAATCATGGGATGACGGAACAGGAGCGTCCTCGATCGAGCAGGACACCGTGGAGGGCACGCGAAGAGAGTCCATTCCGACACGCGCGGGTTCCGGTACACCGGGTCCCTTGGTTCCCTCCGTAATCCGACGGCACCGTCAGCCCGTCCAACTGGGATCCTGACGTGCGGGATCTGTCCTCCGACAGTGGAGGCTTCTCCTGTCCTCCGCGTCTCCTCCTTCTCCGCCACCTTGTCCTCCACCCCCGCGGCACTCTCCCTCTCCTCCTTTTCCACTCCCTCCAATCTCTCTCTTTTTCGCTGTCTCTCTCTCTTTTCCTCTCCCTCTTTCTCTCCTCGTCCGTCTCTCTCTTTGCCTCCCTCCTTCACCTTTTCTCACCCTCTCCACCCTCTTGCAGCCTCGCTCGTTCCTACTCTCGCCAGCGATCTCTATCTCCTTCTCTTTCTCTCTTTCTCCTTCTCTCCACCCTTCGCCGCCAACTCTGCCGGTTACACCACCGCTTCTTCCACCCCCTTCTTTCTCCTCTTTCTCCTCTTCGCTGTTGCTTCGTGTTACTCTACTACTACGACTACTTCGCCTCCACCTCCGCCTTCTCTCCACCTTCTGCCTCTTGGCCTTCCCCACCTGCCGAGTCGACCTGGTGGCTTCCCCACCACCTAGGCGATCCGACTCCGCTGTCCACCAATGATCAGCCGCTGTCTCTCCGCCGCGTTCCTCTCTTCCTACGAGAGCGCAACCTCTCGTTTCTTCGCTCCCGGGCTCCTCTCCTATCGAAACCTCCGTCGACCACCGGGCTACACTCGCGAATCCTATCGTCGCAGGATGATAAGGCTTCGATTCCTCGTGGTACGAGGAGTTTAGAGTGAGATGGACACTTAGATCGACTGAGAGATCACCCTATTACGGGTGATTGTAAATGGATGATACGAAACGGACCGGCGCCGGACCTCCCAAGCAGATTTCGAGCGTGTCCAAATTGGTCGATCTTGTTTGGATCCGATTATCAATGTTTGCGAGCAGAGTTCGTGCGCCGCTACGTTACACGCCTCGATAACGGACGGCCCGGACCCGCTTCAGCATTTCAAATAACTCGTCCCGGTGTTCGTTGGTCCTCGATCGAGTTTACATTCAGCCGGCAATTCCAAGGCTCCGTGTATCATTTTTCGAAGCGCTACCGTTGCAAACGGAGATAAACCGCGAGCGAATTTAGTCTGGCCTGGAATGGCTGACCAACACCCCCAAGCGCGCGTTCGTCGCTCGTGATTTCAATTGCGACCACGTATGCTCGAACGAGCGTCGACGTGTGTTGGTAAGGAACAGGTGTTCACCGCGTTCGATCTCTTTCGCTGACGGCGCGGATCACTGATTCACAACTTTGTCCCTCTGTGCCGGGCCCTTATCGCTTCTTGTTGCTGACGTGTAGTCTGTACCGGCTCGATACGAAGTATCTAACGTGTGCACTGATTATAAACATTCTTGTCCGATAAATTGGTTATGTCTCTGGCCGTTCCTCAAGTTCAACTTTCAAATCGTCCGCGCCGTTGCGCAACATCCGGGGTCATCGGGGGAAGCCCCACGTCTCGCCGGGACGGCTCGGAAAAATGCTTCGAGCGAAATTATTCGCGGAATCGTTCGACTGCCAGGAATCGAACCACGTTGCCGAAAACACGTGGCGGCGAATGAGCCTGGATCGATACAGCGATCGACGGCAGGGTAGTCACACTTCCGCGGCACTGGTCGCACCCTTAGCCCGGCCCAAAGTTGTCGCGCGAGGATCGATCGATCCGCGAATCGTTCCCCAGGATCAATTACACGAAATGCGGCGGCTGCCTCGATTCCGCCGGGTGACCGGCTCCCGAGCGGCGTCGGGAGGCGTCCGTCGTGTGATAGACGACGAAGGGAAGGCGTACCGCGCGCGACACATTCGCGGGAAAATGGAAATCGCCGGAGGAAATGCGAGCCGAATCCCGGCGCGTCGAGTTCGAGGCTTGGCTGGCAACTCGCTTCGCACCGACACTTCGACTTTGCATTTCTGGGCGCGTTCGCTCGACTAGGCGCCCCTCTTCTCCGTCTTCGTCGCACCTGAACGCGACCTCCGACCCCACGGATGGTGGTTCGCCGTGAAACGCGCCCGCGCACCCTTCCCAGCGCAGCTCCGCCCTGCTCCTTCGCCCTTTCGAAGCTGGGATCGGCGCCTCTTCTCCCTTTTCGACGTTTTTCCCGACTTTTTGCTCACGCGCGTTTCCCATCGGTACGCGGTTTGCGGCACGCTCGAGCGAGGAAACAGATCGGCTCGGTCGAACGCGTGCGATAATCGGGAAAATCGCGCGTCCGTTCGTTTCGTCCGTTCCACAGCGTGAATCCCGCGACGCGCGATCCTGACGGACTCGGGAACCGAGCACTCGGACTCCGAACCGTCGGTATTTTAATTCCTCGGTAGCCGCGCGAAGTTTCCAGAGCCCGTGCGATTTCTTTCCAGTTGGGGAGGGAAAAAGCCGACGAGAACGGACGGACGGTCAACTTTATTTTAAGTGGAATAGTTTGAACGGCCACTCCGGGGTTCAACGGTACAATTATATGGACGCGGGACGGGCCGTTCGTACTGCAAGTAGCCATTATTTTAATGAGAACTACGTGCGAGTCGCTCGATCCGCTTATTGGCGACGGTCCGCTCGGAGATCTAGGGTTTCGAATCGTTCGTGACACACGAGGCGCGCTCTCGCCGCGGAAATATCGCGACGTGTCGCGGCGCGAGCCGCCCGCCAATATGGTCCGGCGTTTATTTTCATCTCGGCAAATCGTGAAAGACTGCCACGCTGAGTTTCGCCGGGAACGAACGCGCGGAACCGTTCGGCGAGAAGCTTACACCTCCGCCGAGCGTTTCTTTCCGATCGTATTTCGTTTATTCTGCTTTTAAAGAGCGAACGTTTAACGATTCAGGTTGAATTTCCGGCATGCTCGTGAATCAGCCGCATCCGAAGCTCGTTGCTAAGAAAGTCGCGCAAACTTTTTCCCTTTGCGCGACGATCTCCGCCTTCTTCGTTTCCACGTTCGCTCCCTTCTCGGAGGCGGCCGCCTCGCACACAAACCGAGAAGACTTCTACACCGTCCCGGCGTTCCATTTCGTTCTCCTTTACCTTTTTCCCCCCTTTTGCGTTCTCCGAGTCACCTTCTCTCCGCGTTTCTCCGCGACTCTCGCTTTCTTCCTTCCCGCCTCCGCCACTCCTCGTTCTCTGCCTTTCGCCCCAGCGACGCCTCCTTCTTCCACGAGACCTTTCTTTGTTTCCCGGTGCACGTGCTCCACCCGCGTTTGTGCACGCATAAAAACGCAAGCGACGCGAGAGTGCGCGCGGGGGTGGCGGAGGGGAAAAAGAGGGAAAGGAGGCGAGCGGAGGAGAGCGGCAACAGCCAGCCGAAGGATATGTGTAACTTCATAAAGCATCCATGTTTAAATGGATATAGTATTTCGTGCGGGGGACACGCGCGAGCGTGTGGGTGCGCGCTTGGGGCTCGGCGACGCGCGAGGCAGGTGTTGTGCGCCCCGTGTCGGTGAGCGGCGAGCGCGAGAGGAACGGCGAGGGTGGAACGGAGGGACATGCACGCTTACATGTATATCCGCGCCGAGGCGAACGTGCACACGTTCCCGGCACAAATTGAATACGTGCCTGTCAGTGGCGTAGAAGCCGACACGAGTTTCTCTTGTCGCGTGGACATATTTCGAAGGTGCAACAGTTCTTTTCAGCGGCGCGCACCGCGCTACCTGCCGCAGCGTCTGAGAGATAACCGCCGCGCGAGACGCGAGGCGGTTCGAATAAATTCGTAGGGATTGCATGCACGCGCGATTAGCTCGTTCGATTGTTCTCACCCCTCGCAACGAGATAAATTCTCTTTTCCTCAATACAGCGATGCATAGAGGCGAAGATTGAACCGAAACTCGGAGGAAAAGCGAAACACAGGGAACAGATGCTCCGGGGTATGAACAAGCAGAAATATGTGTCGCTTAATATCGAAGGGAAAGCAATCGAAGAGGGGCGGTGGTACACGGCCACTCTGGATCTCGAAATCTATAAAGAGACGGAGCAAGTAGATTCGACCACTTCTGACCGAATGGAGAGATTCGGCGGAGAGAGGGACGCAGAAAGTGCCGCTAACGGATGACGTATATTAGGGATACTCTGGTCGAGTAAGGCACCCGAGGATCCAAGGACCCTCCCTGTCCTTTCGCTGGCTATAAAAACCACTCGCCTTCCTTCTCGACCCTTAGCTAAAAGGCCAATCCGCCCTACCACCCTTATCGATCCGCAAGGAACGAGCGTTCGGTTACTCTTTGGCTTGCGGACTCGACTCCTTGCGCGCGACCACCCGGCTACACCCCCCATCGTCCTCCTTGGATGAATCTTTGCGAGTGTAATTAACGATCTCGACGCTGTTTTCCTTATTACCGGCCGGCACGGTTCTTCGCGTCGGGAGGTATCGGACGGACGAATGGAATTCCTTTTTCCACCCTCTCCGAGAGAAATCGGTAACCTTAAGGTTCGACGAAATAGGGATCGGAGAACGATAGGACGGATCGGTTCGGAAGATGCAGAAAATTCTGAAGCTGTTCTCGCTGGCTGTACGAACGTCGAGTGAATTCTATAGCGCTTTTTCAACGACTCCACTTTCTTCCACTGCTAATCGATACCGCTTGAGACATTACCTGGCGAAGATTGCAAGGGAGGGAGTTTACAGCAGCTTTTACATCCGCCTGTTTTCCGGTCCGCTACGACTTCGCGGAAGCGTGAAACTCCCGAATCCTTGTCCATCGTTCCTATGCTTAAAAGTCTCACCGCGCGACCCTCTGCATATTCATCGCGAAATTCCGCGCCGTTTTTTCCTCGCGCCGCCGACGATTGCACACCCCGTTATCATATCGGTAGCACTCGTCCAGACGTGTTTTTCAATTAGCCAAATGTTTCAGGAGTCGCGTTCAGTCGCGCGGCAATCGCCAGCGGTAATTCATCGATGTATTATTAGTACGCCGGCGACCTGGGGCACAGATTATGAAATAATGTTTTCCATGCGTGTGCGCGAGCGGACTATCTTAAAAGTATCTTTGAGTAAGAAGAATGAGCTTTTACTCTTAACATCCATTAACGCAGGAGCACCGAGCGCACCTTGAGTACATAACTTTTTCCCTTTTCCCTTTTTTCATTCCGTTTTTTTTTATTCGAGTGCGTGACGCACCGCTATGCAGATCGACGGCGGGATAGCGGCCGCGAGCAAGACGAATCGAATCGCATTTGCCTTGCGCTAAAGTACCGGCAATAATTGCTGAGAAAGCAAGGAAGCACGTCGCATTTTAATACGGGAGATACGAAGAGCCTGATATACCGGGCGGCGCGGCGCGGGCGGCCAGCAGAATACAGGGCGTTAATTTAATTCACCCGCGTTATATTTATACGGGGATCGGAGAAGTCATCCGGGGCAAGGTTTATTCGAAAAGATAGAGTCGAACAGCCGCGATAAAAGCCTCGCCGGTACTACGTTCGAGGCGGTCGCGAGCCGATTACGCGTCGTCCATGTCAAGCGTTTTCCAAAGCCGATGGTGGATTACAGGTAGGGTGAGAAACGAGGGGAAAGGGTCGCGTTACGTGGTGGGAGGGGACCGCCGGACGATGGAGGGAGAAGGAGAGCGAGGCATGTCGTGCAGCCTATATCTAAGACGGTCGCATGTCATATCAGCAGTCATCGGGCTGGGATATAGGTATGTCTGTATAATGCCGCGATAGTACCTCGACGTTGCCCCTGTGTGTATATTACGGGGATTTAGCTCGAGGGCCCTCGCATGCTCGGAGACTGATGTGACCACGGAGACCGCCTCGTCGAGACATGCGAACCGACCTGTACGGGAGACCCTGTATCGCAGCCAGTCCGCGACCGCAAAGCAAAGCAAAGCGAAAAAAAAATATCATAAATGTTCCCGATCGCCTTTGCACAGTTAACCGGAGTTTACACAATTCCTTTAGGGAACATGTGTCCGGGGCACCCGCGAAGCGCACGCACGTTCTTCCGTTCTCTCCGCTACTCCTTTTTCTTCTCTCTCTCTCCTCTCTCGCCGCGTTCCGTTCCCTTTACGCGCGGACCGCGTGTAGCGAACGTATCCGCGCGTTAAAACCGCTATCGATGCACGGTTTTCCGAGCGATCGCGATGAGAAAGGGAATTTATACGGGGATAACCGGCACGAAACAGAAGGAACCCGAGGGCAGCTCTTAAAGGAGAATACGAGCGAAAATATCAGCCGCGGATCGGCGGCCGGTGATTTTCGCTCGAATTAAGCACCGTTTTCATTCTGTCGTTAACGTATCTGATTGTTCAATAATCGCGCAGATATACGCGCTGGATATTCGCGTTACAATGTATATGAATGAGGGTGGCGTGTATCAGCGGCAAAAAAAGTAGGTTGCCCGGCTGACTAAGCCGTGCAAAGATTAAAAGCTTTTGATGTTTCGTATTTAAATTAACTCGTTATCCCGGATCCTTGAGAACACGGCGTGCCTGCAAAATCGCGAAACGACCGCGCCACTGTCTTGCAGAGTAATTGCGTCGTTTTCCTTCGTTAATCTAACGAAAGCGTCGCCAAGTTATTTCCATCCGGTGCGCCAACGCGGCCGCCGCGAGTCTAAGCGAGTCGATTCCTTCGATAGAAAAGGAAATCGCTCGAACGCGTGAAACAATGATTGCGATACAATAAATCTTCCTAACGTTAACATCGTTTCGTATTTCTCGTTGAGAACATTCGATCGAATATCGTTCTACGATCCTGGCTATTCAGTCTAGAACACTACCGAACCAGAGTCAAACGGTCGAAATGAAATCAGAACGACTAACAAGATGCGCGAAGTGACCTTTACCACGGTGTATTAATAAATCTGTTCCAGCCGGTATTTAGTCCGAACAAACAAGGGTGATGGAGGCGATAGGCTACGCTTATCAGTGAAAAGCGACGCGTGTTTCGCGCTGGATTTAGGATCTATCGGGGTTCCCGGCGAGGGTGGTCGATGCGTCCGCGATCGAACGGAAACTTCGAACGATAAGGATCGCCGTGTTCGACGACAAATCGGTTGACCTAACCACGGACTCACCCCGTGGCCTGCATGACATTACGGCGCAGCGTTTTCAGTTATTTCGCCGTACAAATTATGCGCGTTCAATATGGCGGACAGAGAGCCGTGGCGTGACTCGTTACGTTTCAGGTCAAGACAATATATTTTGTTATTATATTATTACCACGGCCGGATGGCAGGGGCGAATTACGTATTTATCGTTTGTACGTTATTTTTCTATCGCGTCTCGCATACCGGACGAGCCGCTATCTGACCGTTACTACGGCGAGATTTATTTTAACGTGCCGCTCTACAGCATCGGCTGCGACGACTGTGATGGAGGATCGGCATATGCCACCGTGTCATTGATTTTTACAGACATTATTTCGAGCTTGCATCTGCCTCGCGCTGCCGACGCAACTGTCTCGTAAATGAGAATGATTTTGTTTCGGATCGTCATTGAAACATTCAAAACGATCTATTGTTTTGTTGTTAATAAACGTGCTTGAAAATATTAAATACAATGAGAAAATGTTTCGTGCAGTACAATTAATTGTTGTTAATTGTTGTCGATCATAATTAATAGTTTAACGTAACGCAATGTATTCTAACCTTACTTTCAAAGATAGATGACAATTGCCCGTTACTCGCGCAGCCGCCGAGCGAATCACGTTTTATCTGTTTTCTTTCTCGTTCGAACCGCACTACGCGAATTCACGTGGAAAATGACCACTGAGATTAGCCGACACACTTTTCACCATTATTAGAATGTTACAATTAAAATTCTAATGGAATTTGGTTGTTTTATGAAGAGCGAAGCACGGGCGGGATATTCGATTGTTTCGCCGAGGGCGGATCAATACGTGAATCAATAAGGTGATTAAATATTTGAAATTTCAAACATTTGATGGAATAATAATGAATATAATAGCGTCGAGGCGTTAGTCAATATATTTGATTGATTTAAGGAACATCATTCAAAGGTCAGAGGATTTTAATTAATTATAATTAATGCGATTAGATGCTTACTGATACACGTAGTGAAAGATGCGCAGTGATCACGCGTTTATAACATTCGCGCGCTAACTGCCTGTGCACGCGTGTGCTCGTTTAGAGGAAAGTTTTGTAATAAGTTTAATTAGTTCTTTGTGATTGCAAAACGCATGATTTGCATACCAACCGGTGAACGAAGCAGACATCTCTGGAGAAGCAGTTCCATTGTTGTTAAAAGTCAATGTTTCGTGGTGTACGAAATGAAGGTAACGTAGCCTTTCTCAATGCCAAACATTAGCCATTTTCTTTTTATCCATACTTCCACGTACAACTTTGTATCCCATTATATTCACCAAGTCCCACGTTCAGTATAATGTTTCCTCTCAACCATCATCACGTTCAACAAAAAAAACGAATGTGAGGTTATGTTAATCTACCTCAAACAACTTCGAATACATTAAACTTGATCATCATTACATTACTAAATACAGCCGATTCAAACTCCTACGTTCCAAAAATCACACTCTAAGATACTCAATCATCAGAAACACCTCTACGAATTAAAATTGAACTCAAATTAATAGATTCAACAAGTTTTTCATGCATGTAGTACCACGATACGATACTAATAACTACAAAAGCACTTCCATCGAGTCAGTAGAATAACAAGCATCACGTATCGACTCCATCTTGTACAGTCTCAACGAAAAATTATATACAATAGAATCTCGATTATACGAACCAGTGATGTTTATCATTCCCTTCGCTATTTCATTGTCCGGACCATATTTCTTCCCATTAATTCAAATAACCAAGGTTCTACTGTGATTCCATCACCACCTAAAATCGTTACTCACAAAATCTCCAAAGTCACTAGAACAGTCTGAAACATTCTAGAAAGGTAATCTAAAAAACTTAGTCCGGATCGTTGGGCTCGAGATCGAATCGACGAGCAGCTTCTCGCGTCGGTATTTAAAGGTTATCCCCGCGCAGCCGAGGCGAGCTTTGTAACGAGAATTTGATTGGTAATCCTTGGCGTGGCACCCAGTCAGTCAATCGTTACCCCTTGTCATATTACCGAGCCCGTAGCCGACGCTCGCGTCGCGGCCGTGCGTGTGCGGCTGCTCCGCGGCCAACACAGACGCACACGTACGCTCGTATCAGGTGTACGCTCCGCGGGCGCGCGTGTTGGTAAGTGGGTTTGGGTAACTAAAAGCCAAGCGCGGGTCGAGTGTGCGAGTGTATCATAGAGAGGGCATTCGAGCGGAAAAACGCAACTAAACGCGAGTAATTGGAAGCCCAAGGGGGGTACATTCGAGCCGCACTGGGTCTGCCGACACCCTTGCCGGAGCCAGGGACGAATCCATGCCCGTTTATTACTTCCTCCAACTGTTTGCCCCGTTTTTTGTCATATTAACATCCGCGAGTACCACCGCGATCCGTCGATGCTGGGGAACGTCGTCCGTCACAGCGACAGATCGATGCAACGTTTCTCGTCTAGAGCAAACTCGAACGTGTACCCTAGTAGCTATCCCGAGAATTTTTCTGCAGTCTGCACAAGCCACGTTTGTTGTACGTTAGAGAGGAGGATGGATCGCGGGGAATGATTCTCCGCGAAAGATCGGTTGTCGGGTCGCCGGTCAGGGCAGATTTTGTCCTTTTAAATTCGTTAACTGCTGCCCTGCGAAGCTTTCGAAACTCGCCGGAGGAAGAGAAAAAAGAATTTCGTGTCAAAACCTTGCTTCATGTTCCAGTTTAACGCGAGCCCCAGTCGTCATCGTTAATATGTTTCCGATTCTTTTTCTTCGCCGGCGAGAGAAATTTCCCGTGCACCGGTTCCCGCGTTTCGCCGGATTCTTTTTTTCGTCCCGCCCTCCCGCCTCTTTTTTACGTGCGCCTTTTTTTTTGCTTGATCCGTCGCTAACAACGGGGGTAACGTTGTAGCGTTCCGTGTAAATACTCCCCCTTAATGTGTGCCTCTGGCCTCCCGGTGAAAATCGATTGGCTGAAATTGCCGATTCCGTTCGTTGCTTCCGCGTTACAGCCTCCCCCGGACGATAAATTCGTCAAAGGCCGGCCTTGTTCCAGCAAGACTGTCCGCGCCGGATAATAAAACGGCCGCGTATCGAATTTCACGGTTCGTGTTTTCAAAACAGAATTCAATCTTTCCTAGCGGCGGTCATTATCATACGTGTCCGGGCTCGTTAGACGGTGCCCTGTTGATCGTAAAATCCCTCTCGAGCCGTCAAGGCTGCTGCGCCGCGCGGGGAACGCCTCCTTCGCCGACAATAACGAGCTGATTTTTCAAGATCCGTAACCAACAATTATAGAGCGCGGGATTGTAATGCGCCGCGGGTCACGGGGCTAACGCGATTCTAACGGTTTCTAATCAAATTTCGCGAGCAGGAATCGGTTTATCGCTGTCCCGACATTGGGGGGTTGCTATTTGGAAGCTCGCGCCAGTGAAACCGAGTTTGATAAGTAGAGTGAGAGAGACGTGATTTAAGACGGTCTTCCACCCTCCGCGCTTCTGGTCCTGTTCTGTCTTCGCCTCCATCGGTTCCACCCTCCACGGTCCTTCTCTCCCCGTTTCTGTTCATCCTCCGCCTCCCTCGGTCCCCTCCTCCCTTTCACTCCCCCTTGTATACATGCATCGTCCCCGAAGAGAGGCAGCAGGGGGTTGTTTCGTGGCTGCCGTTGGCTTTTCGTTGCGGTTTGTGCGGGGGATGTTTCCTTCCCTTGTGAACATATCCATAGACTCCCTCCCTTGCTCACGGTTCCGTCCGCCTTCCTTCTTCCCTCTCGCACTCTCTCTTTCTCTCTCTCTCTCTCTCTCTCTCTCTGTTTCTCTATCGCTCTCCCGACTCCGCTTCTCGACCGTAGCATATTACCGGCATGGCAGTGCCTTCAGTTCAGTCAGTGTAAACCCTCGAAGGCATTTGCTGATTCAAATTAATCACAGCCGAGGTAGCCCACCCTCGATCCACCTCCCTCAGACCATGCTTCCTACGGCTGGAAGGCACCAACAAGTCTGCCAACCGGAGCAAACACCTATAATCGCTCGCTTCGCCGTTTTCGTTTTTAATTCCCCCGTTTCCCCCTCTGGTCGTTCGATGCACGGGGATCAATTATTTCCACTGTCGCGGAACTCTTCCCGGATTTTTCTGTCGGCGACCGCGGTAGCAAAGCGCGGCTGCCGGTGAAGTTCCCTTTTCGTTTCTTTATTCGGGAAGTTCGGTGTATCCGATAGCTATTCCACGGTAGCGCGCACGGGCATTAAAAGCTCGTCGAACAAAAGCGCCTCGGAATCCGGTGGAATCGTTTTCCCAGTACTTCCATTCGCGTCTAAGCGGAGCAAAGAGACGAAAACGGGGGCTCGACTGGCGAGGAGGAAGGGACGCGGCGGCCAGGAGATGAGGGATGAAAGCAAAAGGGAAGAGAGGACGAAGAAAATGCGTTTTTCATCCCCATGACACGGCTACCGGTGGCCCGGTGAATTTTCGTCGCGCGCTGCGGAGCCCGTTCCGCAGGATCGGAAAAGCGAGAAAGACGAGAGAAACCGCGAAGAAAGAGAAGGAAGCGGGCAGAGAGTCCGACGAGAGTGCTCTTTAGAATTAGAGCAGTGCCTGCTTCTGCGTTTCTGTCTTTCTTTCTCTTCCCTTCCCACCCTTTCTCCTTTTTCTCCTCTCCTCTCCTCGATGAATCCGCGAGGCGTCTCATCACGCAACATTACCCACAAGCCTCCGCGACTCCGGCTTTCTCCACCCTGTCCTTCTTCATCCCCTCCTCTGCGACCCCGTCTCTGTCCGACCCACCCGAACAGCCCAGACCTCCGACAGGAACCCCTTGCATCCCGGCCACGCAACATTAAGCCTACTCCTTCGCATTTTTCCTTGGATTCTATGAAGTCTTCTGAAAGCGGCAACGTTTTATTTTTCCTCCCCCGCCTCCTCTTTGTTTTTTTTTTCTTCTTCCTCCGGGGCTGGAGAGTGCCTTCAACCTGGAGAATATTAAAGCCCGCCCAACGTAAATTCGACCCGTTTTTACGGCACAGATACACGAGCCCGAGAGCCACCGTTCCATTTTCAAGAATATTTTACGCCATCTTCCCGCCCGAAGGCTGAATGCGACAGCGCACTGCCTCGTAAACGATACCTGTAAATACCGTGTTCTCGATAGTCGCACAGTTTCCACTTTCCTGCAACGGAACGGACGTAACGTTCCCGTGAAATCGAACGCGGATGACGTTCTCGTTTACCGGCGCTCATCCTCCATTTTTTTCTCGCTTGTTGTTCCCTTTCATCCCCCGATCTTCGACGTCGGTCGAGCGATGACGGCAGGGTGGCAGAGGTTCACCGAAGCAAGGGAATAGGCGGAGGATACCGGGATGTCGAGACGCTGCAGAGAAGCGGGAGGGGTTATTCTCGAGGGTGCTGCTATGGAGGGATGAGAGCAGAGACGAGAGCGAGCAGGAGGAGGCGCGGAAGGGAGGGAAAGAGGTCTCGTCTCCCTGTCTCTATTGATCCTCCGAGGAGGAGCCGCGCGCACCTCGTCTTCCATCCCACCTCATCCTCAATACCACCCTATGCTCCGAGAGACGACGACTACCACGACGACGACGTCGACGACGACGACGACGACGACGACGGCAACGACGACGACGACGACGACGACGAAGAGGGAGACAGAGGGAAAGAGAACAGTTCTGTGTAAAGCCCGGCCTGTGTTGCAAGCCTGGGAAAACGCATCGACGAATGCAACCTCCCACGGCTCTACGCGTTTTACTAAATGTGTAGCTGGCGCGTGTCTGGATCAAACGGTCCTTTCATCTTTCTACCAGAAGTTCCGTAATCGAGCCCAATTATTTCTAGAAATTCCGTCGTGCTTTGTTCTCGAACTTCGAAAAGAAAGATTCGCGGGCGTTCGGCTTTCACGGCGGCGCCGCTCCGTTTGTCGTTGCTACACGTCAAACGAAACCTGGAACCGAATCACGCGACATCTAATAAACTATTCACTAGTTTCGACATTGTTAACGGCAAAGATAAGTTTTCGTTGCGATATCATCCGCCATGTTTGCGCTTAAACGGTTTTGACGAAGTAGCTTCATTCGTCTTAGGATTTATCGTTGTTGTACCCTACCGTAGCATTTTTACATTCTCTCTTTATTGTAAAAACAATTCGTTCCTTGATCTTCCTCGCGATTAACCCGTCAAGTTGATGAAGCTTCCAAAGCAGTTAGGAGAATCAAAGGATCCTCCATCGCGTCGCTGTCTTCTGCGTCGGCTGATTCGGAGCACGATTGGCGCAAAAGTCAGTTGCTATCTTCTCCCACCCGGCTCGCCTCTCCGTGGTCTCACTCTGCCCCTCGCTCTGCTATAACTCGACCCATCGTTATCTCCCACAACGGGTCTCCCCATTGGTCGGTGATCTTCCCACTCGTGTGGATGCCTCCCTCGCTCATCGGATCCGTCCTCCGCGCGTTCCCGGGTCCGTGTCCCTCGGCTCTTCAGGATATTCAGGCTGCGTGTGTGTGCACGTGCCCCGGAGCTATCCGGAGGTCCCGATTGGACCGAGGGGAGCATCCTCGGTTGCCGATTGGTCCGCCGCCCGGGGAGAGCATCTCTGCTCATCCTCGCGTTTGCGCTCCGAACCGCGATTATTCTGCCTCTCCGCGTAACCCTCGCTCGCGTGGATCCGCATTATCCAAAATGGAGGATGTCGATGTCTCCCGTGAACCCTGGATACACGGAGAAGCAGCCCCAGCCAACGAAGAAGACGAGAATCACTGGAACAGAACTGAAAAAGAAAGAAACCTGCGGACAACCGAAATAACTTTTCATCTCGGTTCGTCTCGATGACTGCAAAACATCCAACTCGCGCGGCATACTCCGAACGGAGAATTCGTCTCCAAGAATAGCAGGGACTGTTAGTCATACATCCCGTCGTTCATCTGGCTATAACTGGCGTCTGTGACGGGCCAACGCCATTATGGCAGACACGCGTCGCAGAGAAGCGATACGAGCACCGCGGGCTGTAACGATTCCAACAAACAGCGACGGAGAGGAAAAAAGGGTGAAGAGAAGAAGAGAAAGAGAGAGAGAGAAGAAGAGGGAGCGAAGGTAAAGGCATTTACGAGGAAGAAGGTAGGACAGAGGAGCGGACGGATGGATGGGCGGCAGGCGGGCAGGAAAGACGAGAAGCGGAGAATGCAGCGGCGGGCGGCAGCGTTCATTTGCGACGCGGCGGTAACACGCTGCTGCATCTATTCATACACAGCGTCGGTTGCGCGACCACGTAAACGGGCTCGCAGCCTGCACGTATCCCGGCATCGACGGGAGAAGAACCGCGCGACAGAGAGGACCGGCGAGAAGAAAAAGATAGCCCTGGCAACAGTGGCCACTCGTGCGTTCCTCCTCGTCTGCCGTTCGCGGCTCCCGCTGTCCCTCCCTGTTCCTCTCTATTTCCCTACGAGAGAGCACGGGGGCGGAGGAGAAGGACGAGGAGAGACATCCAAGAAGGGTGAGACCGAGCGAGATGCCGCGATAATTGGAAGAGGAAACCGCGGCGAAGGGAACCAGGAGAGACGGAGAACGAGCTGGGCGCAGGTGGAGGCGCTGCTCGATGGTTGGTGGGGGCTGGAGGTGGTGGTGGAGCCCCCTCAGGAGGTGGAGAAGGTGGAGGATGAGGCGGGGGAGTTGGAGGTGGTTACCATGGCTACCAGAAACCGCAGCCGCCGCCACCGACGATGCGAGAGGTGTCACTGACTCCTGGCAAAGCTACCACGCACTCATACACCTGTACGAATACAGCCGCAGACCCGGCTACCGGTACGCATCGCGAGATAATGCGTGTGAAGTACCTTCTCGGTGTGTCGCCGCTGCAACTGCCGTTTCCGTTGCCGTGCCCGCGTTACCGGCGAACCTGCCACGCGCTTTCGTTACAACGAATTTCGTCTTTGGCCCGTCAGACGAGCGATCCCCGATTAAATATCGGCCGATGTGTCGGGGGTGGTACTTGACACAATGTTCGAGGCTGGAATATTTCACGAGACTCCGGAGAATACGGAACATTGCCTGATGCATTTTTCGTATTAAATTCTTCGTATCGAAAGAGAGTTTCAACCGATTTCATCGGTTTCGGATGCTTCCCTCGAGAGAATCATGTTATCGATAAAGATTGCCAGCGCGCGACACGCGGCAAGAATTTTCACTCGCTGCGCGCGACACTCGGCGAATGGCCGAGCTCGCGTTGTGCGAGTGATCTAACAATCGATCGTCATAACCCGGACCCTCGAGAGGGAGAGAGGTCGACGTGACTTAAAAAGACCATCTCGACCAAGAGAGCGGCAAGAAACAAAAGATCCGTCTCTTAACTGCGGCCGTTCGTTCCGTTTCGTTCGCTGCCCCGGCCCGCCCACGTCCCTGTCCTCCTCTTTCTGCGACTCGCCCTCGGCAGGACGAGAATTAAATTAAGGCTTCTGAAAATAAACTCGGCGACATTCAATTGTTTCTCGCGGGGACCGAAACGACGCGTTACGAGACGGCGACGGCGAAACGGCGGTGTCGAGCCTCGTAAAAGATGAGAAACGATCCAGCAAGATGGCCGACGACGATGCCGGACGCTCGTTCGCTGGCCAACGTTTGCATCGAGGAGATGCTGGACCTCGGATCGCGATGAAGTATCGGGGTCCCGATCGAAGAGACGATTTAAACGGAGTAAGGAATGCGGCGACTGCGAAGGGAAGCGGGCTGAAAAGGAATCTCAAAATTTCTCGTGAAAGCCTGGCAGGAAAAGGAAGAAGTACTCGCTCGGGGGAAGCAGAGTGGTTACGCCAGCGGCGCGATGCTCTTTCTACGTCTTCGTCGCTTATCGTGTGTATAGTCCGATTCGCTTCGCGGTCTCCATGGGAACCCACGGAAAAACCTATCGATTCTCCCTTTGGACTCCTCTGAAAGAGAACTCTTTCAAGAATCCTTTGCCCTCCGCCCCCCTTACTCCTGGTTCTCCTCTTTCCATTCCTCTCTCATCTCTTCCGGATCTTTTTCATCTCCTCGTGCCGGGCGGAACATTTTCCACGGCCCGGTGAAGGCAACTTCTGCACTCCGCCGCTCGCCGGAGAAGGGAAAAGAATGGAAGAAGCAAAACGAAGGAAAGAAGAATGCAGAGGGGGCACGGCAACGCCGTTAAAAGAGGTTTATTTCGCTAATAAGGCTGGACTTGTGCCGTGCTTATTGAAACAATAAAGAATCAACCCCCGCCGTGGGCGGAAGGAGAAAACCCTCAAGATGGCGTACCTTCCTGGTCATGCCGTGGATATACCAGAAGTACGTGAGCTGGTTGCAGAGTGTCGGCTGATCAACTCCCGATGGATTTATCGCCGCGATATTGTGGTTCTCTTTCTCCTCTCGCTCGCCGCGTGTCTCGAGTTTTTATCGTATAGGTCGCCGCCATCTGTTTCCACACGGCGTCGGTGTCGAGGACACCCCGACAGCCCGTCGAGAGAGGGAATCCATGAATCGATGGTTGACGGAATCGCGATCAGAAGCGAACTCCTTGAACGATGGGAGTAAAGGAAACAGTTACGCGTCAGGTATCTAACAGAGTTTCGGTATTCGCCTTAAGGGCAGCTTTCAGCCGGCGTGGTCTATACGTGACCCAGTTTATCGACACGTAATTCGGGTTAGCAGTGAAAATGTCGGATTAGAATCACGAGGTCGCGAGTACACGGGTGCATGTCAGAGTTTGCGGTGCTCACGTCCCTAATATGCTGCGTTATCGCAAGATTTATCGGTTATCGGCTACGTGCACCGCCCCCGGCGCGGCCCGAACAGCCTTACCTCTACTTTTTCTCGCCATTTTCGTCACCGATGGGGATCCTGCTGCAGACGTCTATTACACGCGCCGCTCTTTAACATCAAATATTCCTCTCCAGGACGTTTTTCAAAGTCGCTTCGCTGTTAAAGCGTATCCTTTCCCCGCGCCACGCAATTCCCTCGCGTAACGACTTTCCGGGGACGCGCGGAAGAGGCGCTCTGTGAAAAAGTTCGAGCGTCAACCTACCGGTAATTTTTAACTCGGTCACGTCCCGACCGAGCGGAATCGTCAAGTTTTACGCCTGGCCCCCATGAATCCTTCCCTTATCGGGTCCCCGCCCCGCCCCGCCTCGCCACGCCACGGCGCGCCGTAACGACGGAACTTTCCTTTTGTGAGAACGGGACGAGCGGTTTCGCGGAAACGAGCTCCTCCGGCGAGGCAAGACACAGTCGGAGGATGGTGTGTCTCGTTGAGAATCGATAGAGCTCCCGCCTGCCTGCCGAGACTACCCCGCGAGACACGAATTCCCGGATTCCATGTCGCCACCCCTAAAAACCCCATCTACGTGAGCGCACTCGCCCTCTTCCGTCTCCCCCTCGATCCACCCCGTTCGGTGGCTGCTCCTCGAGGCACCGCATTACCTCTGGACGAGAGGACTCCGAGTATGGAAAGAGAGATCGACCGTGGCCAACGGAGGAGAACGGAAAGCGAGAGAGGAAGAGGGACGGGGAACCGAAGAGCACAGGGCAGATAGGGAAAACGGGGGAAGGAAAGGGCTGGAGAGAGCAACGCGCGAGGGCCGAGCACAATGGACCGCCTCGGAGATTCGGAAACGTCGGGACTCGGGATTCTGAATGGGAGACGAATGAGGAGTACGACCCCCGACTGGATCCCGGGACAATGCATCCGGGAAAACGAACGTTAACGTTGACGATAACGCGGTTTTCCGCGGAGATAGATGGTTTCTCGGGTCTCGTGGCGCGGGACGGTCGCCGTCCCTCGATTAACTTCATCTAAAGTGGAAGATTCTAAACGTCTTTTCACGTCAGACCTACCAGGCGAGTCGGAACGAGTCGCGTCAGATGTCGTCCTCTGCGGTGATTGATGCGATGAAAATGTTTTCATAAACAATGATTAAAATAGATGAGGATCAAAGTCACAGGTTAACAAAAATTTGTGTGCATTTTCTTTTTACAGAAACGCTGCGCTGATAAAATGCGTCTACCGGTGCTGAGCACATGGAAAACGCGTTACCAAAGGCGTCATCGACAGGGGATGCGACCCTTGTTTGGTTTCCCGTTGCAGGTCCATCCTCGATCGAGGTAAACGAGCCAATTACTTTGATAATGTGTTTGAACGAGTGTCATCGTTTGAACGCGGGGCTGCGCCCCTGAAGCTTCCCCGCTTGTTAGACAGCACAAAGTACAGTCCCCTAATTAGTACGGTGTACCAGCAATTTACGATGGATAATTGCGCTTTACGTCCTGTGTCTAGTGTCTCTCGAAAAACATAAGTACGACGCCGTTGTTGACGAAGAGAGGATGATCAATTATCATCGGACTGGTTAAACGCGAATGTAAATATCCTCAGTCCCGTGCAAAGAGGCTTGATCGAGCTTGAATCGATCCGATCGAAGTAATCGTCGATTATTCCTCGGACATCGCGCGTCGGGTCGCGCAGTCTTCGAAGCCTGTCGTCCCTGAAATTCACGATCCTCGCGATTCAGGGTGGTTCTCCGCCGTCGGGGTAGCCATACGCCGCGATATTATAGGGCGAAAACGGTAAATGGCCCTAATAATGCGAAATCTCGGTAGCCATAAATACGAGCGGACGATATCTGGTCGGTGATCTCGGTGGCATGTCCAGGAGCTGCGTTGCCGTGTCTCGCGGCGTTGATACCGGCTACCTGCCCCACAGGGTACTCACGTGAGTATCGTGGGTACTGGAAGTACTCACGTCAAGTATGCGCACGGCTTATCATAGTTCTCGCGACCAGTATATGGTCTTCCTGCTCTTTATGCGAATATACGTGTAGGACTCGCGATGTGCTCGCGCTTGTTTTCGATGAAAATACGCCCAGCCGGAGGGGACCGGCTGATACTGATTCTTTGATCTTTCTCGCGAACCGTTTCGTTCCATTTGGTATCGTTCCATGCGAAGTTACGAACGATTCGAGCTGGTCGGAACGTTTCCTCGTGGGCTGCACGGCGGAACCGATTCTCAAACACGAGCGCGGAGTCGGAGTCGGACTTGTAAACATGTCGCTCAAAGCCAGCCTTGTCACGACCAGCTTCCTACGCGGTGGCTCGCATTTCCATTCATTGTTATTCCATAATCTCTGATGAAACACGAGGCTGTCCCGTGTCGCGGAGACGGATGAAAAACGAACGTATTAACTGGTCGGCTCAAGGGTGAATAGATCGATGAACGGAAGGAAAGCGTACACATGGGGACGCGGATGGTTATTAAGAACCGGGCTGCGGCGCACGCATGAACAATCTTCTCGCGTTTGTGTTCGATCGGCTCGGAGATATTGTAATTGTTTTAACAATCAACGCTAATAGGCATTCTCGGTATCGCGACCACGCACCCGCAATTTATTTTGAACCGTGTGTAAATACTCGGCGGACGCTTTTGGTAAAATGATAATAGGTTCGATAGTAGATTCGATTATACGAACAGCGTCCGCGGCAGTCTAGATTCTTGCGTGCCTCATTTCAATTTTGCTCTAGAGTAGGCATACCCGACAATACAATGCTGCGTATATCGCAAATTCGTTTAGCAAAAGAAAAGGTTATGGATACATTTACACACGCTTGTTACATACTACCCAAGGCGATTTAAATCGCTCGATGCAACCTAGAGAAACCAGAAGGTTGAACACCCATACTCTAAACCGTACGCTTCCGTCGAGCTTGAAATAAATGTTCGATCGCTAATTCGTAACCCGTGTTTTGACGTATCAAGAATTTATCAGCGGCTTCGTCTTATAAATCGTGGAGCCCGACGCCGCAAAGAACGATGTTAAACACGACGTTATTTACGAGTGGTTCGGCAGTATTCCTCTTCGTGAGAGACAGCCGGGTCGGCGTGCGTGTCGTGGCAATTCTTTCCGCGGCCGAGGCAAAAATACGTTCGTGGGTTCTTTTATACCACCCTCCTCCGAAGACAATCTCGATGTCTCCGGTCGCGGTCGTGGCGTGTCGTGGTGGACATCACTCGGAGGGTGGAAAAAGGGGGTGGCCGGGAGAGTCTTGAAAGGGTGTAGCGTGTCCGGTATCTCGTGCTGGGATCGCGAGAGACATTTCGTCCCCCCGAGAAGTCAGTTCAGCTCCCACAAATGACCATCGCCGACCACCACCACCGTGTCCCAGTCGCCGCCACGTAGGCCCCGGCACGAAGCTACCCCTGTTCCGCCATCAAAACCCCCCTTTTCTTCCTGGTCGGTCGGCTTTCGTATCTTCTAGCCGCGCGTTGTGCAACCGCTCTAGCAGATGAAACGATAAACGAATTTATTATGCTCGAATGAACGAAAACGAGTGTCCTTGCCGGGTAAAACGTCGTCCGCGATTTACGGGGGCGGAGAGCGAAAAGGCCGCGGTTCGTTCCTGATGGTTCGATCTATCGGAATACACGGTGTTGCGTTCGTTCTTTATCGTTACCAAACGACGTCGGCTCTTACGAAGAGGGTCGATCGATGTTTATTACGGGAATGAGAAACGGTAACGCGAACGCGGGGGATCTCGGGACGAAGGTCCGCTACGAGTTGTTATGTCTGACGGGAACGACGAGGTTCTCCGGTTCGATAGCGTCTCGATACGCTGTGCACCTCGGTGACAAATACTCGGGCCTGTTCCGCTTTGTTCGCAGCTCGCATGGACGTTAAACCACGCGAGTTTGACGTTCCTTCTGCGCCCGGTTCGTTTAAACATTAAATATTTCCCTGATACCAAACGGCAGCTCCCTTTCGCTAATCGTATCGAAGATTGTATAACCACGCTTGGACTTTGATTCGATCAAGCTCCTACTGAACTCTATGATCTAAAAAACATCCATACTCATTCTACTCTATAATTGTAACCATTTCTTTTACTTATACTAAATTTCCCAAGTTTCCGTTCACAATAAACGAACAGGCCGCCATCTATCTTACCCCCTTAGCGACAAAGGAACAAATGAGACTAAGTAAACCAAACGATTTACAAATCATCCAACTAAAAACACACTTTTATCCTCTACATATTCATTAACATATACAATCCCCTAAACATAAATATTAAATTCACCTATATCGACTGATCTTCAATCCCACCCGATAACTCTGCACTTACCCACCCAGTGGATGACCAACGGTCAATAAAATCAAAACTACCAAAGAAACTTCCAATTACAAAAGCAATAGAGCCTCTCACATTAAATACCCATAACACACACAAAGATTCATTGACAGACATTAGTCAACCTAATATCAACGATCGGTGTGCCATGCGGCACGTCGTTCCCAAAGACCGCGCCAGGGTTCGCTGACTCGTCGGCTGCAATCGAGCTACCAGTCGCCATCTGGCGGCGCGTAGCCCGGCGAGCATAGAGTATCAGCGGTCGGGAGCAGGGATGCCAACGAGACGCGCGCATCCGCACGGCAGAACGTACGCGTAGTCGCGTCGTAAACAAGGGCTCGTTGCATCGTTTCCTCGTATTTGCGTGTGTACCGTGTCGCGTGTCCGTTTCAAGATCCGCGCGTCTCACGCGTGAACCCGGGCGCAGCTGAACGGAATCCGCGAGTCCCGGACATCGCGGGCCCACGATCGGCACGGTCCGCGACGATTTTTCCGGACGTTTCCACGGTAGTGTGAGTGCGCGGGTTGGCAAGCGTTGCTCGAGTGCAGTAGGGCTGCCATTTTCCGTGTGTTGCGGTGAACGGGAACGAGAAAGAGAGAGAGAGGCTGCGAACGAGCAAGCGAGAGGGAGCGAGAGAGACAGCCTGCCAGGGGGAGGGAGCGAAGGAGAAAGATAGATAGATAGACAGACGGACACGGACGTGTTCTCCGAGGGGGACGGTGAAGGTCCTGAACGCACGGATTTTCACGGTGTGCGAAGGACGCCAGGGATCCTCTAACGATTAATATACCCGTCGGGACTTGGACGTTTTTTTTTGTCGTGCCGTACGTCACAGTGGAACCAGACAAGATCCTGGCGAAGGTGGCAGGGCGAATCGCGGGAGCGCGCGTTCGAAACTGGACCGACCATCAAGGTTAGTTTCTTTTTTCCCTTTTGATTTCCTTCCTGGCCTGGCCTGGCTCAGCTGGGCCCAGCCTGGGACGCCACTCGGTGCGTCGCGATGGCACCAGGCCTCCGCTGTCATCCGTGTGAAATAATCGTCGGCCGATAACGATCCGCCGTACGGTTAGGCTAGCTGCAGGCTAGCGAGGCTTCATCGCGCGGGCATTCGTCATGATAGTACGCCGTGCATTGCATCAGAACACGGGCGTTTCAACTGCGTGCGTCCGCGTCTGGATAAAAATTCATCGCGAGCCGAGTCGAGAGGCGTGCTCGAATGCACTTCGAATTACACGCGACGCGACTGGTATTCTGTTTCGCCCCTGGTTTTCCGCTGAACGAGCAGTGTACCCGTCCAGCTCCGCGGGCGAGCGTTCCCGTTTTGTTCCGTCGACGCGGGGCCGTTGTTCATTGGCCGACCACGCGCGACGCGAGACCCGTAAGGACGAAAATGGTGATCGAAAACGGGAAATGACGTCAATCCGTGCCCCGGGCATTATCGCATCGGGAATCAGCTGATCGTTTCTTATTCCGGTTCTGGGCTCTTGGCGTACGCTGCTCGTTCCCGTCGATGGCACTTATTGCCGAAGCGCGTCGAGTAATGGCACTTTTTACGAGTAATCGAAACGAAATTGTAGCGGCAAGGAGTCATTGATTTCCTGAATGTCGCGCCATGCGTCACGTCTTTAAATAGAATCGCGCGCAGAAAATTAATTCGTCTTTCTTCGGGCCGAATGGGATGCACTGTCACCGGCGTGTTGACAGTGCGTTATACTTGTTGCGGTGTCGTGTGTCGTCTGCACGATCTTGCAACGTGAAAAATTGTTCTGTTTTTTAGGTCGCACGTTAGATGGTACCCTTGGGAAAATGGTAACGCGGGCGTGCGGAAACTAGCCCTTTGCACTCGGGAGGTGACTCTCAGCCACCGTTTGATTCGATGACAAATTACAAAGTGTTATATATAATATTAAGTTTTCTATAATGCATCAACACGTAAAATATTTATATGAAGTAGCTTTGTCTCTTAATTTATGTACGTTTTCTCATTAGTTCATTTCAAATAATGTCGTCTATGTTTCATCGGAAAGTGTCGAGTGTTTCTAGTGAAAAGCTTCCGAGTGCAAAAGGTCAAACTTTGTATAATGCCTCGATACGTGAAGTATTGGAATAAAATAGCTTTGTTCCTCAATGCATTGTTGATTTCTCTTCGGGTTAGTCTCAAAGAATATCGTTTTCGCCCGGTTAAAAATTGTTAAATATTTCCAGTAAGCAACTTCCGAGTGCAAAGGGCTAGATCAAAGGATAATACAGACGTTTTAGTAACCGGAGTTCTCGAATTTTCCCGAATTTTACTATTAACATACAACGATCACACATAGAATTTCATCAGATTCGTCTACTTCAAGTGTTAATCCATTTCGCACACGACTGACTCATTCGAAAAAATATCCGTACACGTAACTCGCAGCTTCGTTATCAACCTAAAACGAAGTATGCATACACGTGCCGTTATCCTTGAAGTTGTCGAAGATACGGGATCGCGTGGGCAGTCCGTTGAATGCAGAAACGCGAGTAACGATCGTCACGACGGTCGAAAAATTGTAATGAACCGCCGGCGTCGACGGTAACGGGAACGCGTCGAAACGCGTTTTTACAAAACAACGCGTACGGTTACACAACGTCCGCGATGGTAACGTAATCTCGCGCCGGGGGCTCCCGCCGTTGGCAAATTCGATTGCCCCGAAATCCGCGCGATCGGCGGTTCCGCTTAAAATCTCGTCGGTTTTAATGCGATCCGACCGGACGATCGGCTAATACGCGTCTGTCCTGGAAATCGCGCGGCTCGCAGCCGGCGGCGTCGGTCGCGACGCGCGTTGCGCTTCGCGCCCGCTATCTTGTCTCGTTTCATTTTGTTTTCCCGTTTTGCTTTCTTCCCGAGCGAAGCGTGCGCGCGTTTTTCTCCCCCCGCGATAGATTACGACCTCGTTCGCGGGGAATAAATGCTAAGCCGATGCAAACGGCGTATTCTCTCTCTTGTTTCTCTTTTTCCCCCCGTCCCCTCCGTTCGTTTTTTCCCCCGCTCGCACGCTACTTTTTACCGTCCGAGCACGACTTCGCCGGCGCGCGAAGCGGTTGCGTACAATTCACGAAGTTTTTCCGCCGGCATCCTTGATGCACCTCGTTATGCAACCGGACTGGTATCCACCTATCCGCGGTCGCAGCCCGTTTCCCCGCTGATTCCGAACGCGATAGAAATACCCGAGCCGTGACTCGGACGTACCGATTATCCGGCGACATTAAACGAGCGGCGCTGGTCCGGAGGGAACGTCGAAATTACGGGTGGAGCGGTTTCTCCCCGAGAAATTCTCCGGTTGCGCGATGCAGCGTGAAACGTTCGAAAAATTAAACGCGGAGCTAATCCGCGGTTTCGGCGCGCGTTACAGCCACGGTTTTCCCGAGATCGGCGGCCGCTCGTAAAGCGCGCCCGTTCGCAATACGCTCTCGCGCGAAGGAACAACGCGCGTCGGTTTTTATCAGCGGCGGATAAAGATTTTACGACCTTTCGAATTCCCCCGGAGATTTCTCCGTGACGCGATAAGCGGTTGCCCCGGAGGAGCAGCTCGCTTGCGCGCGGCAGAATTTCGCCGGGGATCGGCGGCCGAGCGAAACAACGGGAGATAACCGGTCACAATGCAGAAAAGCAATCAAATATCAATTTCGCGTCGGTGGGAGGGGTATCGGTCGGCGACGAGCGTCGAAATGGGACGATCGCGTTCCAATTTACGGGGAACGGTTTCAATTATGGAAACGATCTTGAAACGTCGCGCACGCGTGTACAGAAGAGAGAAAGAAAAGGAAAAAAAAAAGGAAACTGCGCGAATTATCGGCGAGGGCCACCAGCCGGGCTACGTTTCAGCAATTAATCCGCAATAACCGTGAAACGGTGTAATCGGCTTTCGCAAGAAGTATTCCATCCGGCGGCTCGTAAACAACCGTTACCGGGCCCGCGTTGTTGTTACCGTTTCGCGTCGGACTCCTGCGCGAGCCATTCCGGCCGGTCGCGATCGGTCTCCGCTTATTTTTGCCGATTAGATCCGACCGATTTCCAACTTTCCGTCGGTCGGAACGCCGCTCGGAGCCGATGGCTCGCGCGTAACGAGAAATGGTAATCGTATTATTACACTCGTACCCGGTCGTTTCTCGGTTGCCTTATACGCGGATTTCACGTTAATCGGCCGCGTGTCTTGTTCGAATAATCACTCCGCTTCCTGATCCACGACTTCCTGCTGTGACTGGATTTATTATACAAGACCGCTTTTGTTACTCTCGCGGCAGACAGAGCCGTGCCGCCTAGCCGCGAAGGTTTCTCCGGTGACCGGTCGGTCTTTTACTCGGTCGAATTAACGTCCCGCGGCTCCCACTTGCCCGGCCTTGGTAATTAGAAATCGAACGTGGGCGGCGGGCGCGGGTTTTATGTACCCGTGGAGAGCGTTTCAAGAACGGACGTGTCCCAGCGCCCAGCTGGGGACGCTAATAATAAACTTTTCATGCGAGTTCCCAGTTCCGTGACAGTTCCCGATCGCTTCGGAAAACGGTCGTTCCTCCGGGAAGCGCGTGCGGTCGTGATAACGCGGAAAGTTATTTTAACGAGATTCGATGGGAACGCGCGACCCCGTGGCCGGTCCCACGAACGGTGGCCGTGTCAGTCGGTTTTTCTAATTTAACCGAGCAGCGGGGAACTGAATTTGTGGTTCCGACGGTTGGACCGTTCTACGGGCAGATTGCAGCGGCGCGTAACCGATGCAACTCTATGCAATGCAGCTCGGATCTCACGGGCAAGCCGAAGCGGCCCCGCGCCGCCGCGGAATAACTTACGATTTAAAACTCATAAGGTTGCGTTTGCAGCGCGTTTACCAGTCCCTGCAGCCCCGCGGCTGCTTCATCTCTCCCCGGTGGAAACTTGGAGGGCGAGAGCGTGCTCCGCTTAAGGATCCTTCGGGGTAACGTCCCGCGGTGAACGAAATAGCCTCGCGCGTGATCCGGCGCACTCATTTTCCGGCCTTCGATCCCGCAGTTTCGTCTTCAGCCGGGAATCGCGGCTCTGCGCGTTTAACGGAATCGTTTAACGAGTGGAATTCGAGGGAAACGCGCGATTATCGCGGACAAAGTCGACTTTGACTTTGTCGCTCGGTGCACGCTCCACTCGGCTCGCTTCTCTCGCTATTCCTTCCTCCCACTTTCTTTCTCTGCAACGCGATCTCGGCATTCAATTGCAAACGGCGCGCGTTTCTCCCGCGACTGCTCTTCCATTATACTTTGTAGGTCTCGCGTTTCGTTCGCCGGTCCCGTTGATTATTTCATAGTTTCACCGTTGCATCGGAATGCATCCGCCAATCAGTGGCTCCGACGTCCACCACCCACCCGGCCCCGCCGCTCGCTATCGTCGGCTCTTCCTTCACAGACGACTATCGGCCGCTAGCCTGGACCGTGTCTGTAAGCGTCCCCGTTCGTACAGGCGCGCGCGCGCGTGTTCCGTTCGGAGGGAACGGGTCAATGGCTCGGCGGCTGTGTCACAGGAACGATAAGAATCGAACGTGAACTTCGGATGAAGGAAACTTTGTCACGTGTCGTAGATGCTCGCTCGCTCGCTCGCTCGTCGCTTGTCCCTGAAATTCAAAACTGCTGCCCGCCGTTAGTTCGGAATTCGTGAACCGTAGTTGTCCCCTGCCCGCTCACTCGCTTGTTCGCTTGCCGCCGGAGTCTGACGACGACGACGACGAGGAAGTGCAGCAAACTTTTCCGTCGGATCGAAGTAGTTTCCCAAACAGAAATTACACGTTTACGGATCGACCTCCCGTCGCGAGCATCCCCCGGCCGTCTTCGCGAATCCGAGGGAACTCGAAATGAAACCGGAATAACGAGCATCCGCGGATCGCGCGGTTTCTTCGCGAAAAAGCTCGTATCGATCTTCCGGTTCGTCGTGCCGCTCGTCTCACGGTACAGTCGCGCGGAACTTAGCGCGGCAAGATTTCTCACGTATCATTAGGTTCCACGGCGCGGCGATAAACTGATAAACCTTTGCTCCGTCATGCATTATCCTGTCTACTTTGCCCGGGTAATGCACGATCGTGAGCCCTCCCCTCGCCCTCCCGGCGGCAGCTACTACCTACGGAAGACACCGAACCGGCGACCTATTACCTCGACAGACTCTGAAAATAGGGGAATTACCCCTTTTCACGAGATAACAGGTCCGCGTGCCGTTACCCGGAGACCGTTTTCAAACTCTTTCTCGTTTCACGTCGAATAAATTTAATCGTCTCTTTCAATCTCCGCGAGCGGGATTCATGCATCCGAACGCCGTGAACCTGGAAACTGTAATTTAATTAGCGCGATAGAACGGCGAGAAGTTTTCGGGGCACAGGGAAACTCTGGATTCGGTTTCCATTAAGAGTTCCCCTCGAAGAATTACACGTTTTTACCAGCTGCACGCTTACTCTGTTCCGAATATGATACAGTTTTGTGGACGCTCGTGCGACCACTCGACAAAGATCATCCTGTACGGCGGAGAAACGATACAAGTGCTTCTACTGCGTTTTCCGTAAACCTTTTTCCTCGTTCGTGGAGCAGTGTCGAGTATAGAAGCGACAGCAGAAAACGAGTAGCACTTTGTACAAAGGCCGTGCCACTGAAAATGGCGTCTCCTTCTTCGGGCGAATGCATTTCCCGTTGAGTGGTGGCGTCGCCGGTCGGCGAGGTGTGTCTGTGTGTGTGTGTGTGTGTGTTGCACTGACCACGTTCAAAATCGTGTACACGGGATCCGTGCCCTGGACAAACGCGAACGAATTTCGGTGGACCGATGTAGAATACGGTTTCGAAGTCGTCGTACTTCCCTGGAAATTGTTTTATCGTTATTCGATCCGGGAGTTCTGCGAAAAATACTGATTAATTTATCAGTGGTTGTTAGAAGTTCTTACGTGCGCAAATCACCTTTGTGAATTGAGGAAAACTTGCTGGAGTAAGGCGATAAGCATCATTATATAGCGCATTATAAGCAAAACGTGTTCCCGGTTCAGGGTACTCGACAATGTTTCTACGATATTTCAAGTTTTAAGTGGCTGATATCGTCGTACTCCTTCGGTGGGATGGGTGGAACGATGGTTTTTCATATATTCCGGGTATATCTGAAATGATGCTCAGTTTCAAAGGATTTTAAAATATCAATGGCCACTCTTCTAAGAATTCATCTTAATGCAAATGTTCCGATACCCTTAAGAGTCCGTTAAGAATGCCAAAGGTTCGACATTCCAAGTGTTACGGGAATGCAGAGTGCTAAAATTTGTCACGAGTTGGAGAAAACGTAAGGTTTTAAATGCATACAGAACGTAATACACACAGACGTGTGTTAACATCGAAAACAGCTATAGATCAAAAGACTTTTAAAAGTTCAGCGACGTCCAATCTTTCCTCCGAGCTTTCTCATTTGCGAAAATGTATGGGATCCACGCATCGTAGGCGGGCACTTGTTTTAACCCAATTGCCTTGACCGAGATACATATGTTCGATGTTACATAAGCGAAACGATCGCCGGCGAATGTCGCGTGCACGCGGTGTATCGGCAGAAGCTGTAATTCACGTTTGTATGACACAAACGTGGAAAACAGATGGCGAACGGTTTCCATGCTCGTACCGCGGCTCGTTACAATCGATCAGAGTTCCGCCCCTCGCTAATTCGCTCGCTTGTCTCCTCGAAGGTGGCATTTCGTTCTTCGTTCGTAAACCCGTTTCTTTTCCACCTCCGCGTGGCTTCGTTCCGACGCCGAGGTGTCCAGCGCGCGCGAACTGCGGCGACCTCAGAAAAGAATATTATGAAACGGCCGGCAAGACGTAAACGTGCAATTATGCGGTTGAAATATTCATAGGGAACGGCCGACGATGGCTGTGTGTACATCAACGGCACAACAGAGACGCGGTGGAAAAAAAGATAGCGTTCCATTCGATACGGCGGCCGTCGTCCACGCCATCCGCGCGCGTATTCGTTACTCCTGCGGCTTTTTATATCGCGCTGTTAAGGTGAAACATTGCAACGATTTAGTTGCGTACGTACACAAGCCATTCTCTATTCCGACTCCGTTTTACGACACGCCGTAATTTTTTAATTCCGGCACGCTTTTACGACGCGGAATATAAACGCGCGATTAAAGAGGCGCGGCTTGTTACAAAACGGCTCGCGTTTATGAGTTTAACGAGCGCAATGACGGGTCGCGCCCGCGTTCGCGCGACCGGCGCCGATTTTTCGAGGAGGGCGTCGTCCGCTCGGCGAGGGCACGCGGTTTCGAGTCGAACGGAACGCGCGGACCGGGACCGCGACGCGTACGAAAGGGTTCGTCGCTTGGGAAACGGCGCGGCTGCGTTCGAATACCGGTGACGGTCGCGTACAGAATGCGCGATAGAGATGCACAGAATTCTTCGATATACCCATGCGCGTTTACTATTCGCCGGCGTGCTGAATAGTAACGCGTAAACCGCCGGCGGAGTTTTCTCACGGTGCACGAGCTTCAGGTGTTCCGATACTTTTCACGACAACAAAATATCAAATTATACGGGAAGAAACTAAATACTCGGCGCGTTTGTTGCCCCTCGACGCGGCCCCCGCGGCGGCGGCCAGTTAATTAACTAATAACGGTGGCATTTACGATATCCTTACAACCGCGGGTACTTTATGGAAATGCGCAGTCGACGCGGCTACCGCGTTTCCTTAATTGAATCTCGAAACGATGCTCACGGAGGCGTTACGATCGATTCTTTCGTTGCCTCGATCGAGGAGCTTCTTAACCTCCTGTCTCGTAATACCTTCAGAGTCGCGACGATGATTTCGAACAGAAATTGGGAAGAGTAAACGTCGTGCCGTTCCTTTGAGTTAAAATTGAATGTCAGTTTCCTATTATCGATTATTAATCTTCGCATCAAATGGAAACATGAGAACAGCATGGGATTCTCTGGTATGTCTGATGAAATATTAAGAAGGAAACAGTACCAACTATTACATTTCACTACTTTACCTTTACTTCTGGCGGTTGTAAGGGAGTTGTTAGGTCAGGGGGTTAATAGGACCGACGTCGAAGTTGTCACCGACGCTTCCAGCGAATTTATTATTTATCCGAAGAGTTTCGCGCGGAACTAGGTAACGCACGGTGACAGTATTCCGCTTGATTTCGATTAGGGTCAAATTATCCCCACCTGGCCAGGTTTCGCAACCGGCGTTTCACCCTACCGGTCGAGAATTACGATCGACCTCGTGAAAAAAAAGTCCGAGCATGTTACGCTCGGTGTTGCGATCCCGGTGAGCGCGGCTAAACAGTCTTTACACTCTCGTCAGCGGCACGAGACAAATCATATTGAACGCGCCGCGCGGCTCGCGTCCGCCGCCAAGTGGCGGTGAATGGGGAATGGGTCTATGCTACAACGTGTTTACAAATACTCGGTGCCGGTGCAAATGCGCCGGTTTAATCGGGAAATCCTTGATTACTCCGCTGCTTCCTGGTCGGCCTTTCGTTTTTCTAAAGTTCAATCAGGCAGCCGTAGCTCGCGGAAAGGTTCAGGCGCCCCCGTTTCTCTTGCCCGTTTCTTTCATGCGCCAGCAGTCGCCGGCTACCGTGAGCATCGAGCATGCTTGGCAGCAACGGACGCCGGTCGACGTTATTGGCAAGCAGCTCGCGAACCTAGGAGAAGAAGCTGTCAGCTTCCATCGCTGAATGCCTGCTGTCACGCAACGAACATCTTCGACGCGCTGATCACTCGTTCCCTCATCGAGCTCCGAGAGCACGCGCCCGGTAGAATGCAACACTATCGCGAATTATAATGCTCTCTCGGGTACGCCGATCCCAGCGTCTACTGGATACTCCGAAAAGTTAGTTTTACGGATACTTTTACTTTCGAACGTGCGCGCGGCTTAACGACTCGCCGGGGCAAACACACGAAGACGCGGGGCCCATTAGCGTTTCGTTTCGGAATCGTGTACGAAAGCCGCGCGTTTATTTGTTCGGCGTTGCTCCACCGCGTGTCTGTCGAAATGTCACGCGTGCCGCGTTTACGTATCGCCGTATTAACCGCCCGCATTGCTTTCGACGCGAGCGAAACTGGGGGGAAAGAGAAACGGGCGAATATCGTGGGCGAGACACCGCGCCGGAAAGAAACTTGTCAGCATCAACGTCTCGGCGCACAATGTTATCGACCGCAGGAGTGGCCGATACCACCTATATCCCGGCGTTATTTTTTCGTTTTTGCCGCCTGCATTGTGTCACCGTGCTTTATCGAATCGCCGCTTCGCCAGATAGGGCGCATAGTTTCTAGTGTCCGGCACTGGTGGTCGTTCGAATTTCAGGAAGCCGACCAACGCCTCTCGGTCGTCTCTCTTCTTCCTCTCAAATGCACCGAGGAGCTGGCCACTCGCCGCCGCTGATTCTGCGTCGATTACACTCGTCCTCCGAATTACACCCGTGTCCCCGTTTCTCGAGACGCTTGTTCGCTAGGAGAAAAAGATTCCTTAAGGGAAAAATATCTTCCCTCGTTAACAAGCTACCGACCGACCGGCTGGCCGATGGAGCAGAAGGAAACGGTCGAGCGTCGGAGTAAGCGAAGGAGGTCGATTTCCATTCGATAAGGACGCGGTTCAAGGCTGGACTGTCGCGCAATTAGAGTACACGCCGCGGTACCCTGGATCCGGAGCTATTTATGCACCATCCGTCCGCTAATTCCAGTCGGGATACTTGACCGGTGCTGCTGCGATCGGGGAATCTTGGGTTCCGTTCGCGTGGAACGGCCCCGTATTATTATTGCAGAGCTTATCGAGCGCCGGCACGGTCCGCGGCTCTACGTCCTATGAAATATAAATTCGAAACGACACGATTCCCGCGGAATGCCATTTACCATTGTAACAGTCGTGTTATTGGGTCCACGAGGTACAATGAACCCCGGCCGCGGTAGCTTACATCCAGGTGCGCGGTGTCCAGTTTCGAAGCGATTTAAACACCTGTATGTAGATCGTTCGTATCACTTCTGCACGCGCTCGAGTCTCTTATTATACGCGCCGATTTACCGCCTCGGCGTTTTATGGGGCAAACCGAATTTTGTTGAAATTTCTGTTCCGTCGGAACGTTGTTTCGATTATCTGCTTTGGATTTTGGCCAGTGCTGATTCGCCGGGGAACCGGTCGAGCGAGATTGTATATTAAATCATACTGATAGTATTAGAGTTCGCATCATTTGAAAGTTTGGAAATTTAATTATTCGAAGGTTCAACTAGTTGGAAATTCAATTATTCGAAGGTTTAACTAGTTGGAAATTTAATTATTTGAAAATTTAACTATTCGAGAACTTGACAATTTGAAAGTTTTAAAATTCTTTGTTCCCGCTTCGTAACGAGAATCACTTCGACCGTAAGTATAACTCGACGAGACACGGTTTGCCGATCAGCGTGTCAAAGGTGGCGAATTTCAACCGGGCCGGTCTAAAATTAATCGATCGCCCTCGCCTTGACCGAGCCTCCTTATCGCTAGCCGTACACAGCCATAATGAAACTGCACGTGCGCTTCTTTTCATGCAAATAGCGGTCGCTTTAACGAGCGTTCGTGGTCAGCGGCGATTCGCCATTGTTTCGTCCCCGTGATCTCGCATCGATTCAGCCGCCGATAGAAATGTTGCCGTTTATCGTTTTTCCATGACGAGGAACGATCGCGCCGCTAATAGACTCTCGAGGCGAGTCGGTCGTAAGCAACGGTTTTATACGACTGTGGATGGAGTTGTCAGATGGATCTTATTAACGACAGAAGATGGAGGGATTGATAACGCGAGACCTGAATACTTAGGCCGACTCTTTTAAAAAACGCCGGAGCGCGTGTGCGCGCGTGCCTGAATACGCGTTGCCCCGCTATTGCGTTTCTCTGTGCAAGCCCCAAAGACACTTTACGGTTCATTTACCCTGGCTGCGCGTCTACCTGAAACGCCGCGCGGAGCTTCGGAACCGTTTCGAGGAGGTTTCCTTTCTCGTCCATTCGAGCGACGCGGATCAAAAGATCGATGCCGGGGGCCGGATAGAAAGCAATTTTTAATCGAGGTAGAATCCGCGGATTGAAAGACTTCCCTTCCGCCCAGGGAAAAAATATTGATAGTTAATCAATCCCGGACGGGAAGGTCTTACCGACGATGTCTGACGTGGCCGGGAACGATCGGACTACGATCCTCTGTTCCCGATCTGGAAATTATAAATCGACTCGGAGCTCCGCGCGGTTAGATCCCGCTCGAGTGTTTGTCCATTAAATCGACGAGACGGAAACAAACCGTCGCGTTAATTCCTGTCGGCGAAACGGTGGACGCGGATCGCTCGAGCGGCTCGTCGTTCGTTAACACGTCGATTCTCCGCGCGGCAATTAGAATAAACATTCGTTCGTGTCCCGCCTAGTTCCGCAACGAGCTCCGGCAGGCCAAACTCCGCGTAAACTTAAAACCGGTTTCAAAAGTATCTACCCGTCGAAAGGCTCGCCGGGAACGATACAGTTT
This sequence comes from Nomia melanderi, assembly GCF_051020985.1. NCBI lineage: Eukaryota > Metazoa > Arthropoda > Insecta > Hymenoptera > Halictidae > Nomia > Nomia melanderi. The sequence goes on from NC_135009.1 coordinate 12,877,388, forward strand.
CGAGTGCGAGTCACCGAAACCGTTCTCCCGGGCCCGCCCGGTTCCTTTCCTCCTCCGTTGAAAAACGAATCGAAAGCGATCGCGAAAGGTCACGTTTAATTTTACTCGGATCGATACGTCGCCGTCGTGTTCTCAGTTTTTAACGCGTCACCGGCGCACGCGGTAAATCAGAAACGGATAAGCCGTACATCGGGGATCGTTCGATTGTCGGCCACGCGGAACGCTCACGTACGTATCCGCGAGCGCGTGTATGCGTTCCATCGGTTTTCGTGAATTTTTTACGAGTTACGCGCGGTCGTTCCGAGCGCCGAAAAAAATCGAAGCGGGCGAGGATAGCTTTACGAGCGGCCATTATTTCGCGAACTTTCGATCATAAATGTTCGGCCGCTCGTCGGAGGAGTCAGAGGTGATAGTCAATCGATGCTGATGTATTATCGAGCGAACAACTACCGGCGATCGCCACGGCGATCGTAAAGCAGTCAAGTACGAACCCATAATAGCGAGTACTAGTCATCATCCCGGTGAACGCGGCATTAATTTTCATTGCTACGAGACCTTGGCTGCCACCATGCCTTTCGTCGTTGTCGTCTCATTGGCTCGCTGTGTCACGCGATATTAAATTTCTGTCGTTCTTGCCCCTCAAGGAAAATGGATCTAATTATCCGACATAGTCGCCCGACAATTTTGCAATGTTGTCTATCGCCGGAGACGCGGCCAAGGAGGCGAACGCTCGGAAAATATTCACGGCGCGAACGCAGATATTCGCGGCCGAGCCCAGAAACGATCGCGGTTAATTCCTGTTTCCCGTGCGAGCCGTGGCTTGATGCTGCCCGAAGCCAGAGCCGGCCGGTCGAACAGTTTTTCCGGCGCTCATTAGGAAAATACCCTTAAATTCCACGCGTGGATCGCCGAGGACCGAAGCAGCGCTTCCGTTAATGATCTCCCGACTTTGGTCTCTTTGCTGAGGCGCGCGGACTGGAGCAGCGTCTCGTCGCTCGCTCGAAAGGAAAGAGCCCCGACGCGGCGCTCCGCCCGGATGCCAACGGACGCACCGTCAAAACAGGAGCGGGACGTGACCCGGAAATAGAAACATTCCCCGCGAATATCGGATTATGTCGCGCGGGAACGACCGGTGAACGTACGCCGCTTGGCATTAACCGTACCGCGACCGGTCGACTGACTGGTTTCAAAATTCGAATTCTGCGGTTTCCCTGGTTCACATAATCGTACGTCAGTTCCTGTATCGTCCTGTGTTAATTAGTTTCCCAGCGTTTCTTTCTCCTCTTATTTCAGTTTCCACGGCGAGAGATCTACCGTGTAAATTATGTACCTTCAGTTTACGATCACTCATTTGACTGGTTACGGTAGGAACAGGTACACACAAAGTGTAGCGTTAAGCCGCGTTCGTTGCGCGTTTCGTAACGATCCCTCTCTCGCTGACATTTGACGTATCCAGTATAAATAAACGATTGTGCTGCGCTTCCAGTGCAAATAACCGTTTAATAAATGCCACGTCTGTACGCACCTGCGGCGTCGAAACTCGACATTTGTTTCGCGCGCGCTTCGCCGCGAATGGACTCCATTCGGGGAGAGCCGATCTGCCCCCGAGGGTGCGAGCGGAGAAAGAGAATCGGTCGTGCGTAGGAATTCCTATGAAGGGGAGAATCGAAGGCACAAATGTCACGCCTAATTGCCGCGCTCACGTTTCGTGCGACCGACGTATGGTCGTTGGAACACCGGTGATCAGCGCGGAACGTTGGATCCTGGATTTTCCCGGGTCGGTTCTCGCGGATTCTCTGTACACGCTCGTGGATCACGCGATATCGAGATCGCGATCGCTCGTTTGTTGCAGACGGCACGATTCGGTTTGACGGGAAACACGATACGGTTCCATTCCGGCGTGTACTTTTTCTCGCCGGCGAACAGCGGGGAGCAGCTTTTGAGCGAGAACGCGCGGCTGGATTCGTAGAATTAGAGGCAACGCTTGGCGCGCCGGTTTAATACCGCGGATAGAGCGTTATTCCGGCTGCCGGCCGGTCGATTAAATTAATTGAATTCGTCGCTCGCGGCTTCAGGTGCAACTGCACGGCTTCGAAACTGGTCGGCCGGGCCCGACTTAACGGTGCAAGCGAGCGAGGGCAGAGAACCTTTGCTCGGTGCGCGCACTCGGAATACGTATCGGCTTCTTCAGCCGTGAAACTCCTAGGCGATGTCCTTCTACTTGATTGTCCTCGTCGTGGCGTCGACCTTCGTCAAACTCGACTGCAATCACTCTGGAAAGATCTTGTTCTTCCAAGCTTTTGTCTCGGAGCAGGCGGAGATCAACGGACGAACCGGCTCCCGGTGCTCGCCTCAATGGAACCGGCGCGACGTCGCCCGATATTCCGTTTAATCCCGCCGAAACCGCTGCCGCCGCTTCGCCTCTTTAATTCTGGATTACGCGGCGAGTAATTAACAGCGGACGGACAGGACGATCCCAGTCACGAGATTCGTAATTGCCTTTCGTTCACCGCGGTTCGCGAGCTCCGCTGGAACGGCGTCCTCCTTTTTTCCATGCTTCGCTCGGTGGAAGAGACACGTAGGTTTGGCGAACTCATTATCGACCGGCCTTTGAACTTTCCTCGCCGCGAGACGACGCCCGCGACCGGTCCACGCGAGCCGACCCAGCGTCCCATTCATTCATCCATCCGAAACGAGATTTATCTTCTGTCCGGTGTTTCGGTTACATACACACAGGGGACGCGAAATCTCGTTTATCTCGATAAACCGGGTCACCGGTTCGGCCCGAATGACCTAATAACATTACGCGACGTCCATATTTCTGGCACGCGAGCGAACTCGTGACGGACGGGTTCGCGGCGTTCAAGAAACTGCCCAGGAGTACAGGCACGAATGGCTTTTCCCTTTATTCCCGAAATAACCGTCGGCAGTCGATACGGGCTGCATAGGCGGGCGGGAGCGTGTCTGCGGAACCCGGCCACGGGGATATTGAATTTGTATCGACAGACACCCATCGACGATCGACCGACCCCGAACCAGTGGAAGTCTCCGGCTTCCGTCGAGCGGTGCCCATCTACAGCGAAAAAATTGCTGTCCTCTCGCCGCGATTCTATCGATAAAGCTATCCGAAAGAGTCCGTACGACTGACGAAAAATTTTCGAAAAGCACGAAGCCGAATATCGCGAGGTTTTCCTTGTTTTCTCGCGTGACGTGTGGGAATCACGAATTTTTCTAGCAAAACGATCGCGCGATATCGCCAAATTCCGGTTACTCTCGCCTCGTTTCTAAGTTCGTACGGTTCCGACGTCGTTATAGTACGTTCCTCGTCCGAGGCAATCTCCGTAGAGGATTTTTCCATCTTTATTTAGACACTCGAGTAGCTGCAACGACGGCTGAGCGGCCCGGGAAAGGCGTCGGAAGGAAAAAGTCCATTCGAAATCCTGTGTACAAACAAGGACGCCGGCGGTAACGAGCCCGACGAGGAAGTTTCCACATCGCGGATGGTAGAGGCGCCTCAAGCGGCGCCTGCCTGCGAGTCAATCGGGCTCGGAGCGTAGCTTCGGCGACCACCGAATTCAGTTCACGGTGTTGACTGCTGCTTCGTGCATCGCGCGTTCCCTCCTCGCGCTTCGTGGTCAAGGTGGACTCGTTGTCACGTGGGTGGTTTGTTCGAGCAGCGAAGCTGCGTTCGCCCGCCGGAGACGCGACACTGTGTGCATCGGTTCGTTTCGTCCGCGGGCACGAGCGATGCGCGCGTGGTGCGAGCAGTTGTTTCCTCGTTCCACCTGTCCTCGCGCGTCGCCGATTCGTTAACCGGTCGCGTGTGAACACCTGCGTGCCGGCTCGAACGCGTTTACGGTTCCGTTGTGAATCCCGAGCGGAGTTCCCCGACAGGATCCTCCGCTCCTTGGAAAGTTTTCGAAGATACCTGTTCGGAGGACACCTGCTGAAGCGGTCGTACAGGAAATTTGCTTCGGGTAAGCTTTTTTCGTGAGGTTGATCGCGATTTTCGACGACGATCGCAGCTTTCGCGGATAGGTCGACAGGACAACGCGTTTCCAATGGTTCGCCGGATCGTTGGAAAAGTTTCATTTGAAATCGACGCTCGATGTTCAATGGAAAAGATCGATAGAAGCGCGACTCCAGTGAAGCGAGGTGTTCCAAGCGGCACGGCCGTGTGACCAGGTTATTTAATTTGCAATTTGTTTCGCGAGTGACGCTAATGCATCGAATAAATAAGCCGGCCGTCCAGGTGCGTCGTGGAAACTTTCAGCCGCTCCGCTTCCGCCCCGGCGCCGTGTATCCGTCCGGGGCCACTTTCGCGGAAAATTTTCCCCCGAGAAAAATCCCTGTCGCGCTGAAATTTAGGCGACCCGGTCGCGCCCGCCCTCGTGAATAATCATAGAGTTTGAAAGGTCCGTTTTTCGCGTCCCGCCGTCGGCCGTCCCCACGGAAAATCCCGGCTTTCTTCGCGAGGACAATGAAGCCCTGCAGAAATGATTTCCCCCGACTTACATAATTTTCTTCGACAACTTCTTTCTTTGACTCGCAAATCCGTTCGGTTTGAATATTTAGCGAGGCTCCGGGTCCCTTTTTCATTGAAAACCCGGCCCACCCTCCCTTTCCTGCGCCCTCGGACGAGATCCACGGGAAAATGCGCGCGCGAACCGTAAGAACCGCGCTGGCGTTCCACGGAAAACAAAATATTTATTTGCACGGCGGAGAGTCGGAAGTTTTTCCGTCGTTCGAACGCAGCTTCCTCGGTCATCCTTTTTCCCGGCGTCCGGCTTACGTAAGGGGTTGGACACCGGCGATGAAACGTCGAAGCTTTGCCCCTATTGTTTTGCCGGGGCATCCAGCGGCAGAAGACCGGGCGAGCGTTTTCCTCGGCGAGCCCGTATTTGTTCGCTCGCGTGCAGCGACGTACTTACAGCTCGCGCGGAACAGTAATGAGAATTTATCGGTAAATTCGTGAAACAGCGAGAGGTGAACTCTAATGAATTGCTTCGTTATTAACACCGATACACCGGCCGGAGCTGGCGTCGACTGCGCTGGCGCTTGCGCTTCCGTTCCCCTCGTCCCCCCAACCTCATTCCTCTCTTTCTCCCTTTCTTTCGGCGTGTATATATACATTATGCTCCGTTCCATCCAACGCAACGGCTAATTTCTTTCTTTCCGCCGGGTTTCCTCGGCAATTGGAAGTACCGGGCGGTTTCCCCGTTTCCCGTTGGCCCGCGTTCAGAACTCGTTTTTAATAATGCCCCTTGTTTTTGCCGGGCCACCCATTAAATCAGTCTTAGCACACTGTTGAGCGCTAACGGTGTCTCGTTTCGTCGACTCGCGCCTCCTGATTTCGTCCTCGTTTTCTTCTCGCGCTTTTTTGCCCGGCTTTCCCGCGTTCCGTCGCGACGCTTCCGCGTCACATTTTCGCGACCGCGATTTCTCGACGGTTTTTCTAACGGCCTAGCATAGTGCAAACCGTAGGCTACTACCGGCGACGCATCGCTTCGAGTCGTATAATAACAATATTCAATAGCTTCGATAACTGGATAGCAGTATAGCCTAAGAATTCTGGTACAAAATAATTGATGACTCTTCCTTTTTATCTTTGCTACAAAAGAACAAGTGACGCACAACACGGCAGTTCTCCGTAGCAATCGACGTGTTCGTTAAATCGATAATCACTAGCTCCGGCTTTAGTTTCGACCAACTTCGATCGATAAACATTGGGAGTCCGATTCTTCGGATCCCAGTAGGAAAAGCGTTAAGAAATAGGAAAGCGATCGAGCATCGACGACGACGTCTTCGGGCGCGATGAAAAATTCACGGGCTTCCAACCGGCTCCGCGCACAGTTCGACCCGGCAGTTGACTGTCGATTGCGACCGATCATTTCGCGGCCTTCGACGTATCGAGGAAATTACGTATACCGGGAACGCGCGTTTCGATCGACCTCTTCTCTCTCTCTCTCTCTCCCTCTCTTTCCCTCTCTCTCCCTCTCTCCGGCTGTCTAGCCCGAAACGATCCGAGCGAATGGACGCAGTCAGCGGTATCTTGCCGGAGCCATTAACAAACGTTGTCTACGCTGACATGTGACGCGAGCGACGCGATATCTAGGCAAGATAACGCGCCTCCCGAACTCACCCGCCGGTTATTGGCTCCGGTCGTCCCGAGTCCCGGCAGAAATTTCACGACTCCGAAGATCCCCGCAGCGAAGATCGAGGTCGCAGCACAATTAGCGCGAGGTGACCGAAAAGAGTCGCGCGTCGGTCATCGAACGAGGCGGCAGAGGGGGAGCGATTAGGCGGAAATGTTTATCGTCGAGCGTTACGTAAGCTCCATTGAAACTGGAAAACTACGGCGAACGGCGAGAGGAGGATAAACGAGCAGACACTTCGGTGATCGCCGCCGCCGATACCGTTGCTCGGGATGATAAACACTTGAGCATGTTTTCAACCGGCGCGTAGAGAAACACGATCCGCGAGTCGCCGCCGGGAGACGCGAAAACCTTGTCCCGCGATAATCGCCCGGGGGCTCTAATAAGCGGCAATGAGCGACACGGCGCGAACAGAGTTACGATCGATCGGGTACACGCGCCGCGGTATCGAGAGGAGCGGAACGAGAAATCCGTGGTCGCCGGGATACAGTTAACAAAAAGAGGAGAGAATCGTGGAAGGAAGAAGGAGAGCTGGCTAGAAGGAAACGTGGAAAGAAGTTGTAACGACCGCGCGCGGCGCGTGCTGCCATTAATCACGGGCAACAAACGTTTTAACTCTGCCCGTTCATAGAGTAAATCTACGAGGAAGAAGCGCTCGCTCGCTCGCGCGAGCCGGGGGAGTTTCTCCGCTTGCGGCCGGTTGTATCCCCGATGCTTTATTGCCGTTCGGTAAAGTGGAAAGGCCGAGTTTCAGCGCGGGCCGAGCCGTTAAACCGGCGGAAGGAGTTACGAGCTCTCCGGGGCAGTCGCCGCCGCGGGCGACTACGCGCGTAATACACGCTTCTCGCCTGCTCCGCGGGCCCAAGACCCGTTCCGTGAATCCTTCGAACCGTTTCGCCGGCCCGGTGACAACGTTGTAAAATTTTTACGTCGACGAAAGTCATTCTCCGCGAACCTTCCGGCTTTACGAACCACGCCAGCGGCACGGAACTTCGAAATTCATCGGTTCCCAGACGTTGCGCGCTGCCGCGAGCTGTTTCCGCGGAAACAGCGCCGTGCCCGTCGGTCGATCGATGAAAAATTCACGGCCGATCGGGCGGACGATAAAGGAAAATTACGAACAAACGAGTCGTCGGTCGATCGTGGCTGTTCTCTCGCACGCTGTCCGTCTCTCTTTCCCTACCCTTCTCTCTCTTTCTCTCTCTCTCTCTCCCTCTCTCTCTCTCTCTCTCTCTCTCTTTGGATGAGAGATTAAATCAGCCAGAGCTCTCGACGTACGAGGCAATTAATTTTCAAGAGTGGAATTGATCGCACTAATTTCGGAGAAAGGCGTGCTCGAGGGTGTATGAAGAGCCATTCGTCGCGCGGGAAATTCTTCGAGCCTTCGCGAGTGATTATTTACGAGCCGCGGGTTATAAAAATCACCTAAACGTGTGAATTAGGGCGGAAGAACGATTGCCTGCGGTTCGTGTTTAAACTGAAACACCTTTCCCGAAACGCTCGGCTTCCCCGAATAGACTGTCACCACGTTCTACCGAGGAGTCGCGATTGCGTAGGCAATTTCGAGGTTACAGCCAATCCGATCGTCCGTCGCAGCGGCGGAACAACATCGCGCAGCTTCCTTCGAGTGGAAATAATCAGCCGTCGAGCGAGGCGAACAGAGTACACAGGAGAGTACCAAGTAATGACGAGTTGTAACGAGGGGAGGATCGAAAGATCCTAGACCGCGCGGAGAAAGCGAAAGGAAGGAGAGAATAGGCGTGCAGTTGCCAGCCGCCGCGTTCGAACGGTTCGTAAATTACCCGCTGGTTACGTCGCCGCTCGTCGGGTTCTCCTCGTTCTACTACGGGAGCCGCGTACAGGTACTTCCTCGCGTCGTCCTGCGGAAAATGCACACGCGTCGGGGGCTGGCTGTCCGCTGCGAAGATCTTATCGATGCGAACCGACGTTTTCATTAGCGAAGATCAAGTTCCCTTTCTCCGCGACCCGCTTGCAACTGATATTCGATCAATTCCCGCTACTTCTCTAATTGGTAATAAGTATTCCGCTGCTCAGCCGACTCGACGAAAGGAATATTTTGTTCGCCGACAGGTGGCGTATCGCTTGTGACAATGTCGATAACGCAATGAAACGCAGGAGGACGTCGTAGGAAAATATGTCTTATTTAAGAGGAAACTGGAAACTTCGCGTTTTATAACGAGCTCAAACGGAATATTCTACGACTGTTTATTCAGTAGTTACGGAGGTTCGGATATCGACGAGATTTCCATGATAATGTAGTGACTCTTCAATTTCGCGAAGTACCGCGTGTTCGTTATATTTAAAAATTAGCTTTCATTGCTACTTTCATTGCTACTTGTCTCTCAAAAAATTTAATGAACTACCAAACACAGTAATCCTGCGCATTCAATGTCAAATGCTTAATTTATATCCAACTATTAATATTCTATTACTAACGAACTTTCCCATGGTAACTGACACATCGAGCTAATCATTTTCCGAAATATCGCGACGCTCCACGTCAGGAGCGCCGTATTAGGCGCCGTCAGCAAACACCGTAAACATAAAAATGGCGTTCGAGTTAAGGTCGATCTCTAGAAGAAGCGCCAATCAAAGCGTCAAACACACTTAACTGCAAGCACAGCCTCGAAGGCGCGCGGCGAAAGAATTCCCTCGAGTTCGTGGGACACCGATTCGATTCCGTCGATATCACTTTTACCGCGAACACAGTCGGCCCTTCGATCGCCGGGCCAGGATTGAATTTCACGTGGAACGCTGTGTACGCGTAAATGCCGGAGCGCGACGCTCGCGCGTCCCGCCACGGGAATCGCATAGATAACTGCATCTCGCCACGAACCATTAGCCTGACCCCTTTCACGTTCGATAACGATATACGAGCTCGAACGCGGAATATTGTACAACCGCGCGGGAGCGTGCAGCCGGCAACCTGAAAACTGTTAGTCGCCTGTACGCGTGACGCGGCGCTGGTTTCGCGGGCCACTCGCCGGGAAAATATACCGAGCGGACCGTAAATTCTAATGAACACCGACGCGGACGATTACGAACGATCGCGCGAGGACCGGCCGACCGATCGAATTTCGGTTCGCGGCTCGATGACTCCCGATGACGGCGAAAACTCCGGGAATTCCGGCGGATATCTCTCTCTCTCTCTGCGCCTGTCCGCCCGCCGGTCGCTCGTTCTTTCATTACATCCCGGTAATGACTTTATGAAAACGGCCGAGCCATGCGCGCGCCTGCTTGTTCGTACCTCGTTCACCTTTATTTAAACGATGAATAATGACGTCGCGTGTAGCCGGCCGCGTTACACTTCCTGGACACGTATCGTTTGAATCGTTTGAATTATGGCGCATCGCTCGCGTCGCATTCAACTAATTTCTTCCGGCTTCGCCGTTGTCGATTCGAGGTTGATCGGACTGGACGTCGCGTTCGGTTCACGCGCACTTCGCGCCGCGTGTCTGCCCGTTCGCAGCTGCTTTTTCAGCTCCGCGTTTCGCGTGACCCTCGGTCTCTCGTTAACGGTGTCCACGATGGGAAGTATAATCGATAGCACCACCGAGCGATGGAATTGATTGTTCGGTACTTTTTCTATATCTCTTCTCGCTTGTATTCCAGTTAGGGTACTGTTGAACTATATAATAAACTTCCAAAATAGCGTCTGCATCTTTTAAGCATTGTAACTGAGAGAATCCAGGATTGGTCACGCTGATCCATCCATCAGTTCTGACGTTAACACCGTTCCTTCTGTTCAATCCTGGTCAACCTGTCACCGAGATTGATATTCTTCCTGTTTCCAGTCAACATTCTTCTCCTGTTTTTTTGTTGTAGCCATAGCAAAAGGCACGGGCGTAGAGCTCTACCTATTTGTGAGTCTAAAGGCGGTACCGTTAAGTACATCGCGTTCAAGGTTGATCGTTTCGCTCGTTCCCCTCGAGCTTCCCGGTGCTCTCCCGTGGCTTATGAATTCTATCACGGAAAAAGTGTGGGTTAAAGGGCGGGATAACGATTTTCGGGCACGGCGGATGTAACCGGACTCTCGTAGCCCGGTTCGAGGAGCGTCACGATCGCGGGATATGTTGGCCATAACGCGGCAGCGTGTATGCACGGGAGTCAGCTGTTTAGCAACGGAGGATCGTGTACTCTGTAGCCGAGGCAATTCGCTCGTAATAACGGAAGCTACTCCGGTCCGTAGCTGGTTAATCGGATGCCGCCAGGAACACCGACTTCGTTGTCGTACCGGGGAACACGTACGCTTGTTTACGATGCGCGATTCGTATGGAAATTTGATTTCGCTTTTCCAAACCCGGCGTCACGTCGTTAACTTCCTCCTCGACGAGATTGTTTGTTTATCTATGTCCTTACGCGTCTTGGGCCAATTTTCGGCGAGCTAACGCTGGGAGCGCTAAGCAACCTAATTAATATCATTACGCTCTCCTATGGAAACTTCGAGATTTCGAAATATTCAAATCGTTATTTTGACAAGACAGCGAAATCTTCGGTTGCGAGTCAATTTGCCTGCCGCTGGGTCGGTTACGTTTGCAATTTCTCGAAGAAGCGTCTGCAACCTTCCCCGTAATTGTAACAGAAGGACTCGGGAACAAGTCACTTTGACTCGCCCGGTGATTCCACTGTCAAAGAAGCTGTCCGCAGCACGAACAGACAAAACGGAGACCCTGCCATCCCCTGTCTCCTCCGAAGTAATATTCGCTCGAGCGTTGTTTCGTGCCAGAAGTTCGCCGAACGTCGCAGCCTTCCTTTCTAACCTCTCCGCCGTGAGCGGGTATATTGCCCGTCTCGAAAAGCGGGCGAACAAGAGCGAAGTAATCAGGCATTACCATAAGCCGGATAGTCACGACGACGCCGCTCCTAACAAAGCGTCGCTCGCCGTGATTCGCGCGATGATGCCGACGCGAGCTCGTCTTGCGTTTCACCGAGTTCCACGGATTCCGTTCGCCGATCGGCCCGATCCGGCGGACGAAAGAACGAGCGCCGACGATTTGTCCCGTTTAATTGGCCTATGGTCGGGATAATTAATTGCCCCGCGGGTCCCTGGAACGGTACCTAGCAATTAGCCGCGCGGCGATGCTATCTGGAATAACGTGCTCCGTAAGAAGAGTCTTCCGGACGAAGGACACAGTCTTGTTCCTCCGAACAACGCTGCTCCGGCCAGGAACCGTGTTCCGAACCGGGCTAGGCCGGCGTGCAGGCTCGGGGACCTCCTCCCCCGCCCGCGCCGCGAACAATTAATTTCGCTGTAGAAGGCTGCGTCTTTCCAGAAATTGAATTACGCTATCCGTAGAACAAGTTAATTGCATTATTTCTAGCCGAAGCGGTGCCCGTGGCTTACGTAAACGCACCGGCGCACCTCAGACTCGCTCCTAAACGCCGTATCGACGCCTGCTTCGTACACTCTTCCCGCTCCGTTCTTCAACTTCCTCTCACGCCGTCTCCGTTTCCCTGGGATCGCGTCTCATCTCGTTTCAGCGAAATTGAAATTTATTCATCGCAGACAACAGCGAGTCTTGATATTCCCGACGTCGCCGGCGAGCTCGCTGCGACCCGGACACCCGTTACATTTTTTCGAAAGCGCGACCGTTGCGTGGAATACAAATGGCTCGCGAGCGTCCGTGAAATATGGCGCGATGACTCGGAACCGAGTGGTTTTCGTTTTCTCGGCGGTCGATCGCGTGGCTACGGAACTAAATTATAAACGTTGAGAATCAGTTTGGTTGCTTAGACAGTAAATGTACGGTGAATATTGTATGATTGCGGCATCGGGGACCTCTTCAAAATTGCAATATCGTCATCGTCGTCATTTCACTGACGGATTCCTTTGAATACGCTATGGGCTCAGCGACCAGCCGCATTTGAATCGTGTAACGTGATCCGACTATTAATGAACTAGACGATTTCAACGTCACTTTCTTTTCTATATCCGAATCTTCAATCGTTTATTATATAAGCAATAGTGATGGTAATTCTATTGTGTTCTGTGTCGTTCTAATATAACAAACATGTGAAACACGCTGGTAAAAGTTTCATTCATCGGAAGTCAAAAATAGAAAGTTCGATTTTCGGATTAAAGGTCTCAAGCTCGTCACGAGCCATTAACGTTGCGACACGCTTCGACTCTCTCTTCTTCCTTCACTCGCGTTGTCCTCGTCCATGTCCGCCATGCTAAAATCTTCGTCTCTCGGGGTCGATCCGATTCCACCTGTTCATAACTGCAACATCTCCCATTGAGTGTCGCAGTTATTCAATGTTCATTGTACTCGGATGATTTTCCCTTTGTTTGTAGAGAAAAGATTTCATTGGTCGCTTCACGGTCGTCGATCGACGGTCACACGAAACGGAAGACAGCGTAGTAAACGCTGACACCGTGGACGGTTCACGGCAACTTTTCCCCAGCAAGTTCTCCGCGGTTTTTCCTCCGCTCCAGTGAAAAATAACGGGAGGGATCGGTGCTTTCCGACGGCCGGAATCGATCGTTTCCGGCCGCGGGAACTTCTTTCCGCCTCTCCGCCGACCGCTGCTCTTTCCCTTCTGCCCTCTGTAATTTTACGCAATTTTTCTGATCGAGTTATCCCGACGTTCCGAATCCCCGTGCCCGCCGATTCCATGTTTTCGAGCGGCCGGCCGCGGCGCCTCTCGTGCGCGCGATTCCCGGCCATTTTTCGGGTAACTCGGTTACCGGAGGAAAAGAGAAGCGTTCTGCCGGTTCCATTAAGCCAGCGGCTGACGTCGCCGGAGAAGAGAGCGAAAGGGAGCGACAGAGATGGCAGAAGAAAATCGATTACGGGGCTTCGCGACGCGTCCAGTCTGAAAGCTTTGTGCCTTGTACGATAAATCCTCCTCTCGCGGAGGCAGATATTGCGTTAGCCTCCCTCTGACCGGAAGCGGATTTTCACTTTTAAATGCCACGGTCCCGCGGCCGCCGCCGATTCGCCCGGGAAAATCCGACCGCGACAGGCGGTCGTCCGGCGTACGGCTGTTCGTCGGTGTAATCGTTAGACAATTTAACACGTTATTAACCGTTCGCCGAATCGAACGAAGGAGCGGCAAGGCGTGGCCGCTTTTTTGCGCGGGGCAAGATGGATGGTCGCCTAGCCGTTCGGAACGCAAACACGCTAATAATCCCGCTCTTTATTGCGCGCGCGATCGCGGAAACTGCGACGGAGGAGAAGGCGAAAGGAGAATGGAAATGAATGGCAGCGGGATCCGGTCCCGCAAATATTTGAGGGGCGATGTACAAGCGCGAACCGCCCGGAGCTCTCCCGAAATTGGAACGGGACGGAGCCTCGCGAGCGGACAACGGTAACGGAGCGCGGCGCGGTTAAATAAACCACGAGGAAATTTTGTTCGGTATTTCGCTAATAGCGCAAACTTGTCCCGCGGGCCAACAAAATTATACGGAGACGGCTCCTTTGTGTGTACCCGGACTTCCGAGACGGGAACGGCGCGCGCGCGCTCCGATTTAAAGCTGGATCAAGCTTCAAACGCGGCGACACAGGAATGGCTTATGTAATCATCGAATTACAACGGTATAACCGAGATGGCACGGGACAAAGGGCTGCTATTACTTTATCATAACACTCGTAGAACTCTTTCCCTTTTTCTATTCTTCCGTGCACGTGGTAATACCTTAAAGAAATTCGGAATAAATTCGAGTGGCGACAGATTCGAATCTTGTCGAATAAGGTATCCTCTAATTTTAAAACATCTCGAAAGCCTCTGAGTCTTTGAATCTGAAATTTCAAGGGTTCGATCGCCTGTCGCTGTCCGTGCTCGACGATTCGAGTGAATGAAAGTGGGCGTCGGTTCCCTAAACGAAGAAAAAAGGTAATTAAGAACGCCCCCGTCGGATTCAGGTTGCAGGCAGGCGTACGCAACGGCGGACACTCGATCCCCAAGCGACGCAGTTACCGATACCGCGATACTAATGAACGGAAGAGAGCGTCTCGCGTTTCCACGCGCGACACGCGCATGGTAGGGCGGTCACGAGCGCGCGCGCGGAGCAGTGCCACTTATCCCTGAAATGGAATTGTTTGCACCGACTTGCGGACCGTGTTGTCGCGCAGCTGTATCGCGATTGAATTGCCTGGTCGCCGGTGAGCGCCGGCGACGCTGTACGACCGCAATTTACCACTTTAGCTTTCCTATCGGATGACCTCTGGCCGCCGCTCGTCACAAGGCGGAAGTGCGTGTCGCGTAGCCTGGCATTTTTCAACGTGATCGGCCGATCTATAAATACGAGCACCCATCGGCGCGCGGACGCGACGCTCTCCCTTAAAAGGGGCGAATCTTCGATCGAATCGATAGTTGCTCGCGCTCCGCCGTGTCGGGAGAAGAATTTCCTTCGATCGTCGCTAGTCGAGTTCGATTCGATCCATCGCGAAAACGAACTTCGCCCCGGAAACTTTTTCCCGCTCCCTCCGCTCGTAATCTGCCGTGCATCTACCGTGTTATGGCGCACTTCGCATCGTGGCCCCGATTGTTCCGTCGCGGCAACACGACGATTGTTTATTCCCCTTAACTCTTGACTTTTCAGCGTTTCTCATCGCGAGCGGGATTCCTGTGCAATTTACATCGGCACAATACACCTTTACATAACGAGTACCCGACGCCGACACGTAAATACAATACGCTTTTTGCATAAGTACAATACGGCTGTTTACATAAGCGTAATGCTGCGCGTGCGTGCGTGCGTGCGGTCGGCTCCGCGTACGCGCGCTCCTCGAGATCGTAAATAAATCGCGAGTTATACGTCTAATACGCGGTTTCGCTTGATACGAGGAGCGGCGCGTTCGTCGCGCGATACGCTCTCCCCGCCCTCTTATTATCCGAACACGCGGGAGTCGTTCCATCGATCAATCGATAAGGCCCGCTCATCTATTTCGAGCGAACGTGAGGCGTTCCGAAGGAGGTGCGGCGGACTACGATTATTTCGTTACGAACGTCAATTAAATCCAATACTAACACTACCATTGATAAAATAGCGGTTTTTTATACAAATTGTAACAATAGATCGTTTGAAGTTTCTATATATTCATTACAGCACACCAAAGAACAACTACACGTAAGAAAAGCATGCGCAAAACATTTCCGATTCCATGAAGCGAACAAAGTTAACTCTAGTCTACGAACTTCTGGATCGTCGGTTCGATGAATGCGAAGCTCGAGCAGATGATCCCCTAATTATCCAGCGCAGCTTATTAAACGTCTCCGTTAAACAAAGTCCACGGGAATCGATTGAAAGCGCCGTCGAGGCGTGTGTTCGGGTCCCCCGCGTCTCCCCCCCGGCGTTAGTTAAAATTCAGGAAAGGGCACCGCCTATCGATTGCCGGATGCCAAGGGAAAATGGCACGGCGATTCACGGTTGCGTGGCTCGTGGAACGAAACAATTTCACCGATCGGATTATGGCGTCCCTATTATATGTCGGTGTAAAACGCGGCACCCGGTCGGCGTCAGCTTTCCAAGATACGTGACGAGAGAGTGTAAACGGCGAAAGAGAGATAGGCGCTCGCGGTCCTCGGGATTAAGTAATCCCTACAGCGCTCTCGGGTCGCCGCCGATAGAAAACACGGGGAGCAGCCGGAATCGATAGAAAGGGACGGAAACCGCTTCCGAAACTCGGTGAATATCGATGTCCCGCAGTCGGATTTCTTCGGCGATCCGATTCACCGAAAACCCGGTCCGTTCAGCGCGGAAGGCGAGGCGGAACGGGCGGGCTTCCCCGAGGCAGGCGCTCCTTTTAAGAAAATCAAATCGCAAATCCCGGGCCGCTCGTGGAAGGGGGCCGAACGGAATCCTTATAAATGGAGAGTGAGCAGCTCAGGCTAACTTCTGTACACTGTATTATCTTCCGCGTACGCGTGCACACACGCCGGGGATGCTTTGGCCCGGTATTACGCCGGAACAGATAATAGACTACTTTGGACATTTGCCATCGAGCGGTTAGGCGACTTTCCGCGGAGGCAATCGGGAATCGTGCCATCCGAGTACGGAACGACAGGTTCTCCGATCGTTGCTGTCGAGTATTCCGGTAATACGGGGACTACGGTGATACCTCGATTAACGCTCGAAATGTGTTTCCAGGGGAGAGCGTTGAACGAAACGGTTAAATGAAGTCGTCGCGTGACGTACTTACCGGGAACAAGGAAACTCGCGGCCAAGTGTGAAGAGATTTTACGTCGGTTCTAAGAGTTAGGTAATTTTCTATTAACTCGACAGCCAATTTTCGATTGTGAGAACCGCGTTGTATGCAGTCGTCTATTATTTAAAGCTTGTATAGAGAGAAGAACCGCGTCAGATGTATGTTGATTCAGGTGAAACGATCTTCTATCGGATCTATTTTATATACACCGACTCCGTTCGAATCAGGATTCCGCTCGATTCGAAACCATCCGCGGCACGTATCGAAACTGCGAATTGAACGCGCTCGTGAATTTTCCTAATTCCCGGCGAAGTGACCGAACGATCCCAGCCGATCGCGGCGTTAAACGTCGCGGTCACGCTCGTTGCACACGTCGATGCACATTGTGCCGGCGCACAGGTGTAACCGCCGAGATTTTCATCTACGTTCGCGGCACGTAGCAGGTTCGCGAGCTCGCTACGAAAACCCTATCCTTGGCCTCCACGGCTCGGTCGCCTCTTCCTCTCGTCGCGATGCGGTGCACGCGCTCGCGTATGCACCGCTTCGTTTCCCATGCACGCGTCCCGCGCCGGTGCCGCGCACCTTCGCCCGCCTTCGAGGCTCGTTCCCGATCGAATTTACCGCCTTTACTCGCGCCGTTACGCTCTCGACGAAAGTTTCTCCCCTTTTCCGCCGTTCCCCATCTCGCTTCCCGCGTTTCATCCCTGGTTCCGGGCTTTAATAATCTGTTTGCGTCCGGGGCTCGCCGTATTTCCGAACACGAGACTATCGTTACCCAATTCTTCCGTTCGATACGCTTTTTACGCGTTGCCTCGCTCGCTGCTCGACCTAGGAAGAATTCCAAATAGTTCTTCCGTAGTCCACAATATTCCAAGACTATTCTTTTCTTCCTCGAATCGATTAACCGTTTCTATTTTAACCACGTTCTCCGCCACTCCATTCAGCGACGTCCTTTTCAATTGCAGTATTCATCTGAATCCAGTAGACGCCCCAATTAAGACACTGCAGAAGTGAAACTTCAAAGACTGCGATATTCTGCAGCTCTAAATAACGATATTCATACCATAAATCTCATTTTCTTCACGTGAACTGTACGAATTAAATAATCGGTAAGTTCAACTTCCTGCTCGCAAGATTCGCTCGCAGAACTTCCTTATCCCCACACGATTTTCCCCGCCCCCGTCGAGTTTCACCGCCCCTCCGCCGGTGTTCCCCTAGGCGTCCGATCGGTTTACGACAAGATTCGAAGCCCGAGGCACCGGCTACGCGCCTCTGGGATCGTTCCGAATGTGAAATTATTGGATAACGCGTATTTATCCCCGCTTCGTAGCTTCCGCGCGCCTATTATCCCGAGGATGGTAATAATATACCGGGGAAAACGCGCGGACTGGCTTCTTCGAACCGATACGACTCGAACGGGATTTAGCCGGAGCCTCGCTTCAGGGGGATAATATTTCCTACCAGCGATTCCCTTACGTTTCTTCTGACCGTGATAATAATCGTCCGCCAGGAGAACACGCCTCTCGGCGTCGATATCACGGTTCCACCGTTGGAAACACAGAATCCGCTCGTCCGTCCAGGGACGTTGATTCGGGACAGCGTTCCTCTATGATCCCATCGGACGTGTTTATGACCGGCAGTTTTCGCGTCCGAGCTCCGCTCGTCAAGGTTACCGACGCCTCTCCTCCATTTTTACTGCCGCGTCCGAAACTTTTTCCGCCGCGCGCGTTACATTGTCGCCGCTTTTCCCCTGACCCATATTTCACCCGGCGAAATATCCGCGTTCCTGCCGGATAGCCGTCACCTTTCTCTTCCCTCCGCGATTTTTATCCGTGCTTGTTTACCGCTTCGCAACAGCCGCGCGCCGGTACGCGCGAGCTGAAAACCCGCCGCTCCCGATACGAAGCCGGCGACGCACGGGTTTCGCTCCTCGCTGTTTTTTTAGACGATCCACCGTGACCCGTCGCGCGTGACCAGCCCCGCCGGCTCGTATATCTTCGCCGAATGAATTTTATTCCAGCGGAACGGCGCGTCCGCCTTTCGATCACGCGCGCCGCTGATTAATCGCGTCGGTTACCCGCTTAATTCCGCCGTCAAATATTTATCGTTTACACGGCTGATTATAATACGTGCCTCGACGACGTGATTACGCCGCGCACACTGCCGCGAGCACGGGCGTAGCACTGGCTCCGCCGGGCAATCGCTGTAAATTATTTATGTCTCCTAATAGAAATTTAGGAACACTCGGAATTCGAAGGTTTCCTTTCTATCGTGCTCGCGCGGATACCCGAATTTGTTTGGCATTTTCTGAATTTCAATTTCCTTAGTTTTATCCGTTGGCACTCCAAGAGTTTTCTAGCAACAATACTCAAACTAGCTTAACGAGGAATCGTGCACAAATTAAAGAAAGAGACTGGTTTATTTTAATATTCCATATATTAATGCATCATAGGGAACTTAGCATTAAATGTTACACCTCATAATTTCGCTAGAACAAATCGCGTGGCGACTGAGAGGCGTCAATAGAGTGCAAAGGGTTGAACACAAGAATCATCTCCATAATCACGGCAGGTGAAGTGAAACTTTTAAATTGGTTCATTCCGACTCCTCCGCGCGATAGAAGCACAATGCTAATCGTCTACAACAACGATCGAAGTTCGGGCAAACCAATTTCACCCTTCCCCCCGAAAATATCCGCGCAAAATAAACGGGGCGACGGTCTTGGAACAGAGTTCCGCGCGACCATCCGCGGCGTGCGCGATATTAATCTCCCTTTCGCAATTTCCCCGGCGATTCGTCGATTTTAATAAAACGCGCGCCGCGTCGGGTTTCATCGAATTTTATCGGGACTTGGCTCGGATTCGGAGGACGGCCGCGCCGTTCCAGATGGCGATCGTGAAAGCGGCGAGCGCGAAACTTTCCGATCGCGTTGCTCACAGGAATTTCGCCGGGCCGCGACGACGAGGAGAGCTCGTCCGCGTGACGGAAAAACGAGAATAATATTTCCCGTGGAGCGATCGTAGGATCGGCATTACCGTTCACTCGTCGCGTCGCGTCGCGCCGCGCCGAGGCGTTCCGTCAATTTACTCCATGGTCGATTCGTTCGAACGCACGCGATGTTTCATGTTTTACGGCGAGCGGATACGGCCGGCCCGCTACGCGAACTATGTGCTTCATTCGCCTCGGTCGTCTCCCATGCACCGGGTGTCCGACTTCCACGCGATAACCGAAGGACCAGCTCGAAAGACGTCTGAGAAATTTGAACCCTTCGGCCGGCGAAGACCTCTGACCGGTTCCAGTCACGTAAAACTTCATATTCATGAATAATAAAATAAAATTTTAGACAAATTTCATGCAATAATAAATTTTTATGGGAACAGTAAATTTGATTTACTGTTTACAATCACGCGTTGCTTTGCACTGTCTGCTCCGTGGAAATTAATTTCGAAGGGTTAACTTTTTACTATACAGAGATTGGTGGTAGAGATCTTTAACTCAGAAACATTTTGCAAGCATATCAGTTTTTAAGGTAAACGAAAATTTTAGGAGAAACAGGGAATTCTCGTAAATCGTCAATGGCTAAATGAATTGCATGGATTTGGTCGTGAAGAACATGATGCGACAAAGGGTTAAGTGGTTTCACTGTGTCCGAAGGGCAGCGAGGATCCATAGATTCGCGTGGGGACGGCTGACCACGTTGTCGCGGTCGCAGGAAACCGTGGGAGTTGTTATAGTTTGGCGGCGCGTCACCGGAAGGATAACATTCCGCTCTGTCGAAGACTAAACAGTTGAAGTCATCGGCGTCAGCCCCGAGGCATGAGCCGGAGTGAAGCGGAGCATCTCCGGAGTATGGGAATATAAAACGCCGAATGGGTTTTCGTGATATTCGCGACGCGACGTGATCTTGTGTAATCACGCCGACTACTTCCTGCATTGACTCTGTTTATCTATACGTTCGAAATGCTATTAGAGAAAATAAAGAGAAAAAAGCACGCTCAGACTCAGGTTTCCCTATACAAAACGAGCACGCCACTCGAAAATGATCAACAACAGTAAATCGGACTGACTTTTCAATTTTTCCACTAGAAACTATAACCGTGCATTTATTAAAAATTCAATTAACCCATATTGCAGTTTGGACATCACTAACTCAATTTCTCCAACTTCTCAAAGCACCTGTATCTTAGCAATTCTAACGAAAAAAATCACGAATGGCTCATTTTCATCCATTCATTAGTTCCACTGTCAAACAAACGAAACAGTGCTGAAAAACTAAGAAAACAATTAGGTCAGAAATACTCGTGGAACTCGGGGTTACGATAAAGTCGGAGAGTGACGTCGAGAATATTCCAGCGGCATCGCGAAAAAATACCACTATTGTAATAACGGTCGATGAATCATCGCGATCCTCGGAACACCGACGCCCCTCGCCGCGCGACGCAAGGTGCAAGACGGGGACGCGCCGGAAGTGAGAGAATAGATAAGAGGATAAGAAGGGGGCCGGAAGAGGCGGCGTAGTGGGGCTTCCTTTCTCGTTGCTTCCTCGGCCCGGCCACCGACAAAGCGTCCAGGTGCCGTGAAACGTATTCCCCGGGCCCCTTGTTCCTCGGGACGCGAACGCGAACGCGGACGAGTGCGTTTTCACCTTCGCGAGCGGACCGTTCCCGAAAAGACGACGGACCGAGACCGAAATGCCCGAGCGAACGGCGCAGCGGCGGGATCCGGGACAAATGTTTGAGGAAAAGTTGGCTGCGCGACGTTACACGTGTATCGATGGGGGGACACGGGGCGCGCGAACCGCTCGGGAGCGGTGTTATAGTTACCCAGGCTAATCCCGGGGCTGCTCAGGCTTAACCTGAAAACTTGTACTCGCTTAATCCCCCGGGCGCATGAATTCTTGGCTTCGGCGGAACGGCTGCTCGGTCGGTTGTTCCAGTTTAATCGGCGGCTCATCAGATACACCGGGAACGAAGTCGTGCCGTCGAAATTAATGATCTCCGGGACGACCGTCGCGAATTCCGTACCCGTTTTCCGATACTGCCGAGATTAGAGGCCGCGCGCACGCGAAGAGGACTCGAAGCGGGAGGCCCGCCTCGTTCGAGCGTTCGCGTTTCCCCCGGTTTCGCCCTGTTCCTCGCTTTTACACGCCGTTTTCGCGATATCACGCCGAAGAGCTTTCCGGTACGCTTTGCATCTTCGCCGAGGCCCTCGTCCGCAGGACAGCGTTGTTAACCCCATCTTTCGGAACCGCGCTCGCGGAAAATTTCACGAGCACTCCAGCTTTTCCTTGAATTTCGCCCTGCCCGCCGCACTCCTTTTTACGGCGCGAGCTTTTCTTTGTCACCGCGTAGCTTGAAATTCTAGGAGGAGCCGGGCGCTGCCAGCACCGGCCTTGATGAGAAGCCTTTCCTCCCTCGCTCGGGGTCGCTGGCTCACGGAGGAGCCGTAAAAAAATACGAGCCCGCAAGCGGCCGTGCAGAGGAACGGAGAGAAAAGTACGAACTAAATGCTTCGCGACCCGGCCCCGTAGCGAGCCGCGATGAGAAACGTAGCAATAATACGGAGCAGCTCAGCCGCTTTATCGAAGCTACGGCTGCTCGCGTTTCGCCCGAACGAAATGCACCTGGCGGACTGTACGTCGGTTATTATTTGCGATTAATTCACTCGTTAATTCGATTGTCGAACCGCGAGCATCGCGGTGCAACGTTTAATTCCGAGTGTCTGCGGTCTGCTCGCTTGTTTTTCGCGAGTGCGCTTGTTTCCCGCATCCGATTGTCGACTCTGATCGCTGCAAATCCGGAACTATCGCGATAGTTCTCGGTGACGCAGCTTCCGTACAGAACACTGGAGCTAGCGATCAAAGTGAATTCCTCGATAGAAACTCTCTGTTGAGATTTCTAGTGACTTGACATTCAATTTCCGTATTTCTATATCAATATCTTCGGTGACTTCTCCGCAGAAGCATCGGTTATCCTTTCAATGCTCGCAAAATGACTCTGAAACGTACCGTTTCAATCTATTCCACGGTTCCAGCGTTAAAGACGACGCATCGATCAAAGCGGATCTTGGATTTATGAGTTGTAACATGCACATTCGCCGATAATTCGTTTCCTGCTCGAAGAAACGGAGTTCGCGTCCCCATCGACGCTTAACGATGCACGAGTTGGCAATTGTCTCGTTGCCGTTCAACGAGCCGCGAGGGTTCCGTATTGCTTTCAAGGCCGCGCGGAAGCCAAACGATGCACACGCGCGACCGACCAATCGACCGATCGTACTCGGAAGGGAAATCGGACTCCGGATTCGGTCGAACGACGACGCCGTGTCGCGTCGTCGCGGCCAGCTCGTCCGGAAAACACGGGACAATGCGCGATACAGGGCCCGTGAAGCTACTTTGTCGCACAATGGCGGGCCGGCGTTGTCCGTGGATCGCCGAGGGAGCACCGCCACCTCGAGCAGTCCATTTGCCGCGGCGTATTTGCAGAGGGTTGCAGCTGAAAGGGCATCCCCGCTGTCTTTTCTTTTGTGCCTCGCCCGTGTCTTCGTTCCTCGGACCCTTTTCACGGCGAAATTGGACGAACGCCGCGCAAGAAAGTCGTCGAGGGAAAGTGGTCGTCTCTCGAAGTCCCGCCGCCGCCGCCGCCGCCGCCGCCGCCGCCGCCGCCGCCTTCGGCTTCAACGCTCCGACGGTCGCTTACGTTTTTCATCGTTGAAATTCAATAAATGCTTCCGCGCCGCGCTGATCACCTTCGTTGTTATCCTTCGCATCCAGCGGCGGCAGCTTCGTCGCGTTTTTCATCGTTGAAAATTCAATTCCCTTCGTTCGGCCGCCTCGGACTCCTCGTTTCCTCGATCTTTCGTTCTCGGCTCGTAACTGACGGAATACGGCGACGACGAAGTCGCTGGAAGCATTTCAACCCCTTGCCTTATGATTTATTTCTTAACTACGATCGATACAACTACTTTATCGTATCATTCGTTAGGAAAGGATAAAATTCTCGTGTTTATTCTATCTCTGAAGTATTCCGATGGATAAGAGAAAAAAATTATTTAATTCATATTTTTTAAAAATCAGTAACATTTAGGTTTCTCGGATCCGTCGTGAGTCAAAGGGTTGACCCTTTGCATTTGAGGTGTGTACGTCACTTGACTCGGTATACCGAAATCATAAGTTACACGGAACGTTAAGCTTTGCGTAATGCACGAATGCATGGAATATTGAAATAAAATAGGTTTACGGAGAAACGTTCCAGCGCAAAGGGTTGAAATCGTGGTTAGCTCTTCTGATTAATGCAACCGACGAGGTTCAGGCAGAGACCCACGAAAATTTCAATTCCGGATTTTCCCTTTGACGATCGTCACTGCGTTTCTGAATCAATTAACGTCGGTTAACTCGACGTCGAAAGCGCGCAGCGCTGAAGCTTCGTTGCCCGCTGCTCGTTAAGGGTCAATATTCCTAACACGATTTCACCGGCATCTTCGTCACGTATCTCTTTATTATTCCCTCGGCGCGCTCCAGCAATATCCGCCGCGATGTTTCACAACCGTTCATACTATTTCAATATAGGCCAGGTTCACGCGGCGCGGACCGATGCCAACTCTTACGAATCGAGGCTGAGGTCGCTCCACACGAGTTCCACTGTTCTCCATGCAGATCTCTCGGCGTCTCTTCCTTCTGCCTCCATCCTTGGGCAGGCCGACTGTTTTATTAGCTCGGAGGACACATCCGGGTAGCTAATCCAAGTTCTCCGACGGCCACCGAGCAAATTCTAAATAGTACCAGCGAAAAGGTCAAAGGGGGACCATTCTTCCGGGAGAGGACCTCGGTCGTTACGCGATCGTTGACTTCGGATCTATCGGATAACAATTCAGGATGCGGTTGTATCCGTCTAGTCATCTAAGTCTAGTCTCGTTTTAGTTCTCGTGGGCAATGACATAGTACAGTTTATATATATATTCATTCAGACACGTTACACTTTCAACGTCCAACGTGCCCGAACGGCGACTGCGAAACGTTGGGACATACTCGAGTCGATAGTTGTAATTCATTGCGACCAGACTTTCTCAATCCTCGGGCGACTGTAAGGTTTAGGCTAGAAAACCCGTCTTTGCTAAGTGTAACATGGAAGCCAACGATAATTCTCTTGGAATCGAAATATCCCCGGGCTGAGATCAATAGGATGTTTAATACGTTGAATGCTATGAGGATCACCGGTGACCCCCAACCAAATCCAGTTACTATAGTTCATTCAATTAAACGGCGATTATTTGAAAACATTTGTATATTACAAACAATGCTGCCTAATGCGGCGACATTGAGCAAGATGAGCGTGAAGTAATAATAAATGATTTAATATTATATCTTTTCCATTTTGTGTATTTCGCTCTAGGAAATTGGCGTTCAACGTGTTAAATTGAAACGCGACGTCTCTGAGTAGATGGTATTATAAGCACGCGTTTACCCGGATGTTCTAGACTATGCAAAATCTGATCGACTCGCAGCAAAAGCGTCTCCGTCGGATCGGTGTTCAAGGTCCGCGAAGATGTTCACGGTCGGTTAGTCGTCTAGGCTCGGCGCGCGGAGGCTCTAGCTGGTAGCCGACAATTGCCAAGGATAGTGAAAGCCGCGCGGCGGCAGTGTTGCACGGCGGACGGTCAACAACGGAGCGCTGCTTCCTGTTTCGCTGGTACGATCTGCTCGCCGTTAAATCCGTCCACGTATTATACAATGAAGGAGCCGGTTTCACTTTGACGTAATCGATGCCCTGTTACCTCCTCGATTGTGTCATGCGTCTGCCTTTCCACGCACGTGTACTTACGTACGCGGTACGTGCGTGTTTATCCACGGCGAAAGGGGGAAGACAGCGTGTGTGTGTGTGTGTGTGTGTATGTGTTTGTACGTGCGTGTGTCGCGGAATCGAAAAAAGGAGAAGGAAGAAAGGAACTCTGCCGATCGATTGCGCCGGTAGCTCGGGCAAGCGCGCGTGTCGCGTTTAAAGGGAATCAGTAGCCCCGCCGATGATTTTATAGTAATTAGCCGGCTCGCCTATGCGAGCGTTGTATAATTACTCTGCCCGCTAATCGACCGGATAAACGGATATCGTTGTACGGCTTAATTATCGAATAATACGGTCTAAATTTGCCTGGGGAAAATAACGATGCCGGTTTAGGAGACGGCTCGCGACAGAGCTCGTTACATTAACGGGACTATAATTGATAATTTGCCGGGACGTTTTTCGAAATTTAACGCCGCCGCTTGCCACGGGAATCTCGAGTACTTCGCGCGCCTCCTTTATGAGAAAGTTTGGTAGAAGCAACTATTAATTATTTGATATCACGATTCCTGCGTTACAGTATTATATAATTACTTACGTTATCGTTACGCTAAATTTTTACACTATTATCTGATTACTTAGGTTATCATTACGCTACTGAACTTTTACACTATTATCTAATTACTTACGCTATTATTACACTGATTTGTATTCTCTTATTATCATGATATTAAGTTCTTTACTCGACGTCAATTATCTTACGTATTGTAATTCTTCTCAAACGATCCCTTAACGATTATCGACGATCATCGTTAACGTGTAAACACCATGGATCTCTCGAAAAGGAAACATAGTTGGCTTCACCGTAGAAAAATATTCCGCGCTGCGATCGCAGCGATGACGTACAGGGACGGCATCTTCTTTTGACTGTCGCAAGACGTCGACGAGCATCGCTCGCGACTCGCCCGCGAAGCGTATCCAACGGCAAAGAGAAACGGTCTCGTTCCTTTTTCTTATTACCGTAGTTTAAATGTCCCGCATTTCCCGACAGCTTCTCCCCCGCGCGCGATTTTCTACGTCGTTTCCTCTTTCGCTCGCTCTGACGGGTTTTTCCATCAAATTAGCCACTTTTAATCGGTCTGCCCTGTGTGCAACCCGTCCCCGCGCTCTTAGCCATATTTATGCATGTGCTCTCGATGCAACGGCCGCGCGTAACCGCGCGCACGACCGTTCTCCGCCTCGTCGAATCGATATCGCTCGTAGCCCAGTTTACCGACAGTGTCGGGGAAGGCTTTAAGCGAGATTCTACGGTTTCCACGCGAGCCCGGGCTGGCTCGTGCCAGCTGTGGCCGATTTTCGCGGCCGCGACGCCTTTGCCGCCGGAAATTTCACCCTGTCGCTCTCTCCGTTAACCTTTTGAACCTTACAGGTTCTAATATGCATCGATCGAAAGTCACTGTTGCACGCCACGGATACATACGAACTACTCGCTTGCCAAGATTAATAGCGAAATGCGAAGTGGAACAATTACACGAAACTTTGTACGCGAGAAGCTAATAAAATTACAGTACCGCGATTCGAAAACTTCTGATAATTAGAGGATATTCTCGGTTGTACACGTATTACAATCATAGTTGTAAGTATATGAGATCGATATTAGTTTCTGGCATTATTCAGTGACCAAACTGTATAACAGTTATCACCCAAATCAGTCGACAAGATCCATCAATTCTTCAAACGATAAATCAAGGAAAAAGGTGTTTCATCATCATCATTGGAGTTTTCAGCGCCGAAAGTGTTACGGGCGGCGCGAATTCCGCGTTTATCGGTGACCCGCTTATCGCGCCGCGGAAACGCTGTCGTCGTCGTTCCTCGGCCGAAAAAAATGGCCAAGATTCTTGCCCGTCCGACGCTGAATCCGCCCTTTCCGCGGCCTCCCCCGCGCGCCCCGTATGCCAGGGACAAGAAAGAAATTTGCGATAGCGGGGACTCGGTTAATTTTCGAGTTGAACGCCGCGCGGCCCGGCCAGACAGTTTCGTCGAATCAGCCAAATTCGCCCCGGAGGCGAGAGCCGGTCGTCGTATTAGCGGAATAAAGTGCATCCTGCCAACGGCAGCCACCGGTTTCGTCGTCGCGCGCGACTGTATTCGTGCCAGACGTCGCGCCGGCTTCTTTTATCCGAGACTTGAGAGCGCGCGCTGCTCGGCAGCGCTAATCGATCGCGATATCATTTTTTTCAACGTCCACCGGATATCGGACGCATTGAAAAATGCAGATCCGCCGGCGACCGGGACACTCGGAACAGGACTTTTTGACCCTTCACCCTTTGATCTGTAGTTCCTTTCATAACTGGGCTTGTTGGAATCACTTTGCCATTGATTGTTAACTCTTTGCACTCGGAAGCCTTTGACTAGAAATAGTTAGAAAGTTCCAGTGAATCGTACGCGACGTTCTTTCAGGCGAAATGAATCATAGAGCATGTTTAAGGTAAGAAACGAAGTTATTCTTTCTATTTCACGTGTTTATGGATTACGCGGAGTTTAATATTGTCTGTAAGACCTCATAGTTCTGGTATGGAAAATCGAATGGTGAGAATCACCTCTTGAGTGCAAAGGGTTAACATTCAGGGGAATTATATTATTTATAATATAATTTATAGGGATTCTATTAAAAGTACATCATCGAGAATAGAAAAACAGTATTCAGTTCAAAGTCGCACGAGCGACATTTATCTTTTGACATCAAACTCGCACGTGTTTAGGTGGCCGATTTTTCAGGAAGTTTAATGGTATTCCAGCTTATTACTCTTTCACGTTCGATTCTTCTTTACTCAACTTCCGGTTCACTTTCTCACGCTTCGAAATGAAACTTTGATCAAGCGTTAAAAGAAAAGAAAGATCGGTCTTCGAGTGATTATTTCGCGAGACTCGTTAACGAGGGGCGACCCGCGAGCGTTTTACTCGCGTGCAATTTCATGCGCGCGAAGAGCAGAGACAATTCCCCGCGGCTCGCGGAGCCGCTTCGCGCCGGCATTATATCGGACTATCTAGCGCCTCGGACACTCCGTTTAACGACACCGGCGGGACTGTTTATCTCTCGGTTTTAATGAAACCGGTCGCCGCCGTGCGGTCGAGTTTTCGCGGAGCCCGCCGCGCCGGTGGCCAGTTCCGGCGTATTTCAGGGAACGGTGTCGCGCGACGAAATTTTCCTGGCGTAACGCTCGGATTTCTGCGGGGAAACCGAGTCCAATTACTCAGCGGATTTCGATTTCGTCCTGCGCGTCCGTTCGATGCGGTCCGATTCGCTCGTCCGACGGACGAGAGATAGCGAATCGATCGATGCTCTCGCCCGGAAAGAAAGTTTACTAAAATGGACTCGGCGGCGTCGAGACTTAGCGCGGTGAATCTAATTACGGTCAAACCGCAATTAACCGAGTATTCTTTCGCGACCCGGATCGCGCGCAGCCCCAATTAAATTGACTCCCAATCAATCGGTTTATTAAATACCCGAGAACATTTACCCTGAAACGTTGCTAACACGCTTTCAAGAATTTCCTCTCGTGTCTCCATTTATCCCCATTCATCGGCCAATTAAATCGGATAATCGATGTTTCACAGTAATTAGTTTCTAATGCGCGGAGAATAATACGATCTCTCGTGGATCGAGAGCGAACCGGCGGGGCTCCGTCCCTCGTTCATCCGACGTCGAGCCAGTCGATCCGGGCTCTTCCGTAAAACGTCGAGCAATCATCGGGAAAGATATTTTCCCCGGCATTGTAGTTCGCGAAACGTATTCCGATCGGCGTCGCGGCATCGAAATCCGGCCGAGCGCGCGGAGAGTGGATCGGGAGAGGCAATAAACGCGAGAGTGTCTGCCTTGGCATCGTCTGGAAGTCGGCCGCCTCTTTTTGGCACGGCTTCGCAACGAGCCTCCGTACGTGCCTCGAACGTGCAGCTTCCTCAAGGTCACGTTACATGTAATAATTCAGGTGAATGTGGGTTTGCGTAATCGCGGTTGCCCGGCCGGGAAGAGAGGAAGAGAGAGAGACAGAGGGAGATAAACAGCGCAGCCGTCAACGGAGAATGCGCTCGTTGCGAACCGCGGAAAATTATCCGCGTCGTCCTCGTTTACTTTCGAACGACCGACAATGGGACTCGCGCGTCATGGCTGGTCGATGACAAATAATTTCGACGGGACTAAGTTGACTCGTCCGTTCTCGACCGTTGGAATTTAAAACACCGCTGGAATGTTTGCCAGGCGCGTCGACGTTTTTTCTTCTGTTTCCCCGTGTCGCAACGATCGCTTCGAAGAAGAGGCGCTAATGAGCCGAGCAAACGATCCTCGGTAGCCGCTGAATTTTGACGCGTTCGGGGAGCGTTCGAAGAAGAAACGCGGACGACGCTGTCTTCTAATCGAACAAATACGATCACAAAGAGACCGGAGAACGGAGAAAGAGGAACGAGGGCGGGAATGAGCCGTTCGCGGTGACGCAAAAGCGTTCCCGGTGTTTCCCGCGAGCGTGCCGCGAAATCCAACGGCGTCGTCGAGTGTTTGTCCCGTTTTAATTTACACCCCGGCCCGGCACTCGTGGATTTTTATTTTTCGGCGGGGGTATTAATTAATGGGGTTTCGTCGCACAAAGGGCAGAGCGGCGGGCGCAAATTTGCATTGGTCGCGAGCGCGTGCTTCGCCCCTGTATCACCCGCTAACGAGCGCACATCACTGGATATATCTTTCGGGCGTTCATTATAAAAAGCGATACAACGAGGCCGGCTTGTTCTCGCGAGCACTCGTTCACCCATTTATAATTCCCCGCGAGCTGTACTCTTTCTACCGGCCGCCTCCTCTGCCCCCGCCCCCGTCGTTTTCACCTTTTTCCGTTCCAGCCGGCCGGTGTCGCTTTTTGTCGCAGCGGCCAGCACCGCCGGTGGTTTTCCCGGTGACTAGTGATGGACGTTTGAACCCCAGTTTCGGGGCAATTCGGTGGCTTTAAATAGGACACGATCCGAAATTCAAATTCGGAACGGCAGGTGCTCGAACCGATTTCATTTAACAACGGGAATACTTCGTTTTAAGAGCCGCGGTCGAGATTCCTGCGGAAATCCCTCTCGCCTGTAAGATAACGACACGTGCGCTTTAAATAAACTATTCAGAAACGCCAACATTCTTTATCCACCGATTCTGAAGCCTCCCTCCGTCCGAACTTCAAAACTCCCGACTCGACAAAGAAGCGCAACGTTTCGAATGCTCAAAACATTCCTGGCCTCCGAAAGACCCGAAGATTCCGACGTTTCGAGCGACTCACCCCCGCGGCGAGGACTTCGGGACTTCCGAGCGAGCCGAGTGCCGAAGCGCATCGTGTCCCATTGGAAACGGCAGGAATTTTTCGCCCGGAATACCCGTTCGAAGCGATTCGAACTCCCGGGTACGTCGCCGGCGGTGATCCGGCCGCGGAATTCCCATCGCGGCGTGTCGCGTCGGCCAAAAGCGAACGAGCGCGAGTCGTCGCGCGATAATTATGCAATTCCTGCTGGAAGTTCCCGCGAGTTGAAGCAACGAGGTCGCCGCCGGGAATCGGGATAAGTTTCTTGCATTGTTCCGGCGAACGAGCGCCCCCGTCCGAGCGGCCGGGGCTCTGGCTTTTATTGTGTTTGCGCGATGTCTGTCGTGTCTCGAGAAGCGGGAGAGAGAGAGAGAGTGAGAGAGAGAGAGAGAGAGAGCAGTGGTGGATCCTGGTGGCTCGTAAATTTCACGGAGCTCCGGATAGTTACATTTCCTCCGGCGCGCGGACGAGCCTGGTCGGGTCGGTCGGTCGGGCCGGGTCGTGTCGGTACAGAGCGAGAGAGAGAGGGAGAGAGAGAGACAAAGAGAGAGGCCGGGTCGATAAGTCTAATAACGAACTGGCGTAAAAAGAAAATAAAGCAGCGCGGAGAGGAGCGAGATGCTTCTAAAGTTTTCCGCTTTATCCCGCTACTTTAATGCCCGCGCTCATAGATACGCCGGCACCGTTTCATTTGCATGCGGAGCACTTTTCACGGCGGCGAGAGCGAGCCGGATAGAAGGGCGGGGGAGGAAAAAAGGGCTACGGTGCGTAGCCAGGCGAGCCAGCGCAACCCTGAACAGAGGAGCGGATCGCGGCCGCCCGGAACGCGTTTATTTCCGCCGGTGCTTCCCCTTACGAGAAGCTATCGGATACTTTGGCGCAATTAAGATAATTACGCGACGGTGCGCGCGCATAAATTCGGCGCGCTAATAAATATTCACGCGGAACCACGGGGTTCAAGGGGGATGTTTGTTCCCCCGTTGTTTCGGCGATTCCGAAACGCGGCTCGCGGAAGTTCGCTAGCGAGTCTCTTCTGCTCCCTTAGAGCGAGATTAAACGGTTGTCGCGACGGGGCTGCGGAAATATTTATTTTCCTGATGGGAGAATAACGGTCGCGGAAGTTTCATAACGTTGCCCGGCTGCCGGAAATTTAATAACAATCACTCGCGACTATCTGTCGCCGTGTTCCAGGCGAGTCGTCCCGTGTTCGCTTTCCTGTCCGCGTTGTCTCAGCTGTGACGCGAGGAGTTTTGGAAAGGCGTTCCTCGAGATTGTATGATTTCCCGTTGAATGGACCTGCAGCTGCGAAAGAACCTGTGGAAGCTTCGTTTATATCGCGACGGAGTATTCTTCGGTTCGCAGCGGAGCCGTGATAATCGCGCGATTAGGCATTTGGATTTTAAGCGGAATCAGTGAGTCGTATGATTTGCATCGTTAATCGATTACCAGCCGTAGCTCTGCGCGCCGCTTCATTAACGCTTCCAGTACGAAACTGTAACGGAACGTCGCCGTTCCGCCGCGAAGCGTCCTAAACCCTGAAAAATGCGCGTAAGCTATTTACCCCTCTCGAAAGGGCTGCTCGCTTCCCAGAGACCGTGAAACCGCGAAACTCGCGCGGCGAATGCCTCACTCCATTCGTAAACGTCGCGCATAAATATTCAGTCGGCACACGTCGTTACCTCGACCCAGTGGCGCCCGTTCGCGCAGAAGTTCGCGGATGCAACCTGCTGCTGCCGCGCCGCTCGCTCGCTCGCATCCGCGGTATGCAAATCGCGCGGCGGATCTTCGCTAAGTGGCACCGACAACGCGGCAAAAGTTCCAAGTTTGTTGCCTTTAAATCAACCGGCGGCGCAAAGCGACTCGGCGAGAAGAGACAAACGGAGCAGCGGCGCGTTATTATTGGCCGGCCAGCGATTTTCCTGCTTTCAAGGATGCCGTGTAATCATCGAAGGAACGGGGACGGCTCTTATCGGTTTTCCGAGCGGCCGTCGCGCGAACGAGCCAATGAAAATTCAGATTCCAGCTCTCTCCGCAGAGGGAGAGCCGGTTTACCGGCAGTTTCTTTGACGTCGACCGCGTCCGGAGCGGATTTCTCCGAAGAATCGCGACTTCTCGCCGCTCGACGCTTCGCCGTTTCGTCGCCTTTATCGACACCGCGGACATCGTTATCTGTTTCCCTGCGCGAAGTCGACTACCTTGGCGCGTTTTATCGTTATCGATGCACGAACTTCCAGTTTCGCGTTATCAGAAGTCGAAACACCTGGTTCGCATTGACCTTCTAATCATTTTTACATCAAGCTCTCCTTCCTCGACGAATTATCGATACGCTGGTTGAATTTAACGCGGTTGCGTCATTACGGTTACAAGCCCGACCGTGATTACAACGCGCGTGATACGCGGACTCGCTAATTAACCGTGTAATCGCGGAGGAAACCTAGGAAAAACCATCCGCAAGGCCTGTTTCAGTGTTTCGCCGAGACACGACCATTCCACTTGCGCAATACGTCTTCTCGTGCGCGTGTGTGCACGTAAAGGGATAATAATCTCGTCGGGCAGTACCATCCAAGGCGCATCGTGCGCGGTCTCGGTGCTAGCTCTGTTCGACGCGAAACGTTCCGTGAAAATTCGTTCAACTTTCGAGTGCTTCGCGTTAACGATCTCTCGGGAGGAACCTCTGCCTGTCCGCGCGCGATTAACATTTTCATAAGCGCTGCTGCGTCGAGGATAAAAGATTTTTATTTGTAGAATGGAACGTCGCTAGCGAATGTGCAGTAACGATCAATTTATTGGTAGCTCTTCGATGTAGGAGAAATAACAATAAGATGAAGCTGAGAACAATGCAGCGGAAATAGATAAGAGGGTACAAACAATTTAGTTATTCAAACACCAAGAAATCCGTATGAACTGTCTTTATTCTCCAGTTCTCAAGAGTCACGCATAAAGCTGAATTCCCTGCAAAGATTTCAAGTACTCCAAACGATCATCGCGCAAGATCAAACACCTCGCGAGTAACTTGTGAAAACGATTCATCGCGAAAACCTGCGATTCTCGAACGAACGTTACAACGGTTACAACGTTCCTCGATGTTTCTCGCGAGAGATAACGGAGAGGATTGGCTCGTTTGGCTCGAAATAATTAAAAGTGCACGCTCCGTCCGGACGTCTATCGGCGGACTTTAATTATCTGTGTTTGCTCGACCCGGCGAGACCTCTCGCTTCCCTTAGGAAGCTCGGCGTGGGATCGTCGATCGGAAATGTTAATCGAGAGTTCTGGGAAGCGAAAAGGGTACGGGCCGGGAAGCGAAGAAGAGGGTAAGGACGTCGGACGTCGCGACGGAGGAAAAGAAGTGGCTCGCTCGGACGTATTTCGCGAGCGATTAGGATAATGGAAGGGGAACTCGATCAAAGAACGGTTAACGTCAGATGAAAGAATTTAATTCACTTGGTTCGGCCCGCTTCCGGTGCCGCTCCGCGGCCGCCGCTACCCGACCTAACATCTCTATTATCTTCTGCCATCCACGCTGAAATATTGGACAAATCCTCTCAGGGCTTTGCCGGGATTATTGGAAGCGGCGAACGATACTCTGTATCGTCGGTGTACCGGCACATATTCAACCTTTAAAAACCGTAGATAAATTTAAGCCGCCGCCCGTCCGGCACTGTGCTCTGTTACCGACGGTACGTTCACGGTAAAAGGATAATAAACCGGGGCAGGGAAGCGGGCGGAGATACAGAGAGCCCCGGGATCCGGGCCGAACGAAAGAGCAGACGTCCCGATAACGCGCACAATAAATGAATCCCCGATAAATGCACCGAGTGATCGGGAAAAGAGAGGACGGAATAACTCGCGGGCAGTTGTTACGCGTTCCGCGTTTTTCCAGAGCACCGTGTGCATTGTTACCTCGAAAAAAAGGGAGGATCGGTTTCTTTTCTATTTCGGCTTTTATACCGTCGCGCGCGACAACGCGCGAGCGGAGAACGGAACAAGCCGACGTTCGTTATTCGTCGTTTAACGCGTTAGGAAGGAGCGTTTTTTAAATTCCCAACTGTTTCCATGAAAAATTAAGTTACGCGTAGACTTTGAATATTGGGAAAGGAACTGCAACGATCTGTCAGTTAAGGGAATAATTAACCTTAGCGATCGAATGGAACAAACCCGGACGATAATAAAAGTTTCATAAGAAAGTATAGAAAAATTCATTTCACTTTTCGCTAGTGTGAAATTATTCGCCTGTAGCTTTCGATTTGAAATACGGAATCTCGTCGTTATTACCATGGAATCCCATCGTGTAGAGTTAAACGTACATCGAAACGCAACGAGTCACGTCGAACAGAGGGGAAGGTTCATCGTCGATGAACAGTTCGAATTCCAGACGGTAAAAAGCGCGCGTTCCGAGCAGCCGATCGCTGTTTCCGTTACGTTGAATTTAATATTCCCGCGATGCTCGTTGGACCGGACGGCGAACGAACAAACGGAGCAGTAGCACGCGGCGATGAGAGCCGCGAGGAGCCCGGGAACAATGGCGTTCGAAACGATTCGGCGGAGTGCTGAAATTTTCGTCGGGTCTCGGCGGCGCTCTCGAATCGGAACGGCATCAGTTTCCCCATTGATCCGGCGACCTTGCTTTCAACGGGTTGCGTCACGTCGCCGCGATTGCATCGTCGTCCCCGCGTTTCGTCCCGGCCGAAGGAACACGCTCGCTCGAACCCGTTTCAGGCCGATTTCAGGTACACGATTTCGCGATTCAGGCCGCCGTCGCGGCTCTTCTTACGCGGAATACGAAATGCCGGGAACGAAAGGCGGCGGGCGCGCGCTGCAACGCTCGCTCGCTCGCCCGCTCGCGCGCCGTTCACGGGCATAGCCGGGATCTTGCGAAATTCTTAAATAAACCAGCCAGCGAAAACAAACGAGAGGCAAAGAAGCGAGCGTGTGGGAGTCGTGGAACGCCTCGGGCGTGCGTTCTTTCTCTTCTCGCCGTCTCCGTTCGTCGGACGTCGTTTCGACTCGCGTTTCAATCGTTCTCGATCTTCCCGAGCATCCATATAAAACTCGATCATACCCTCGGACCGTTCAGAGAAATCGGACTGTTTTCGACGTTGTTTGCCGCGGAAGATTCCCGATTGTTTGAAAAAGGAAAAACCGACGGGGGAACCTGTTCCTCGCGATCGATCCGCTTTCCACACGGATTTTCTGCACTCCTCGCTCTACCTTGCTTCTGCTGCTCGCCTAATATTAACTGTACACTCGGAATCCTGTTTCAATGGTAGAAACGCGCGGACCGGCGGTAATTCTCTCGCAACGGTCTCAAATTCGAAACGAGACCGCGTTTGAACCGACGAAAACCGTGCAGTCGGAACGGCGCTATGAAAATTGGATCGAAAAGACTCGGAGAACCCAGCAGAGTTAACGCGAAGATGAAAGAGCCGATAAGGAATTCGCGGAGGTTACAGATAAGCTCGCGCCGTTCGAACCTCCTTCGGTCGCGCTGAGTCCGCTGGGACCCGCTCGCTCGCTCGCTTTATCCCATTCCGATGTTTGCTCCCGAGAAATCACCGGCGACAACGCTGCTCGACGGAAACGGATGATCCCCGCGCGTTGCCGCGGCCTCTTTTCTCTCGCGTCACGCTCGATTCCCGAACGGTCGCCGTTCGACGGTGTCCCCGTGTTTTTCGAGGAAAATCGAACGTCGACGGCCGGGGAACGAGACCGCGTTGAATTTTTAACGATCGGAGCGTGGTCAGAGAACTCGCGTTCGGTCTCCTTGTTTCGCCTCGGCCGCTTTCCGCTATCTCGGGAATGGACTCGATGTCCTTCTCAAAGAACTTGGATTCCCGGTGGTCCCCGATAGCACTGCGGAGAATTCTTGAGCTTCCGGCCACCGGATACACCGCGAAACTCCCCTTTTTCCGATCTGCTACCTCCGCTCGCCAGCTAGAACTTGCGAAACAAGTTCCCATCGACAAAGCCGAGCAATTCCTATTGTTTCCCGCGGCACCGCTCCAACGCTGCACGCTCGTCCTTCCGAATTCTCGTTTCCGTTCTTACGAAAGACACCGCACTCGACGGAGAACCCGACTGTTCGCCGTCGACGCCGTTTAACCCCTTCGCTGATGACGAGTGTACTATTTATTATAAAGTATAGCATCAAAGCGCATCATTGCACAATGTTCGCCACATTAATCCGTTTCCCCTCGAGTTACGGCTTCGTAAACGTTCATCGCGAGCGATGCAATCAACGAGACGCTTTACGTACCCACTTGGAATGAGAACACGTCGCTAATACGATTCCCCGTTGAAGAGAGCAGTTTCGAAATATTTGACGTATACAGAGCTTACGATACGATTCAGATAATTCGTACAACGTCGATTCGCTCGGTAAGCGTGAGTTTAAAAAATTCCGCCCAAGCGTTGCCAATGAAAATCCGATTATTCGGATTCCAGTAGGTTACGCGTTGAACGCTATCTATCCAGCCCCAGTGATCGCGTTCCGCTGTCTTCCCGTAATGGCCCGTCTTTCCACGCGCCAGCGTTTTTCCGTTGTTTCCCCTTTCGCTGGCGAGGGCTCGCGTTTCCGCCCCTGTGCACCTTGGCTCGTGTAACCGCGCTCGACAGGTATACGCGCCGTGTCGATGGCGTGTAGGGGCGTCGAGGTGGTTGACCCAGCGCGACGGACAGGAAACGAGCGGAAGAAAAGGAATACGAG
The DNA here is from genome assembly GCF_051020985.1 of Nomia melanderi. NCBI lineage: Eukaryota > Metazoa > Arthropoda > Insecta > Hymenoptera > Halictidae > Nomia > Nomia melanderi. Next base: position 12,914,513 of record NC_135009.1, read on the forward strand.
CGGCCGGGGAACGGGGGACCAAGGTTGCGCGGCGTTCGACGTTCCCGCTCGTACAGGGGACACCTCGGTGACAGGTAGCTTCGAAATCTTCTCGCGTCGAGCCGTGATCCGGAATCATCGTCGGGACGGATCGCGACGTTTTAAAGAGGCTGCCGGAGAACGACGTTATTTTCCGGGCTGAATATCCTATTGACGCGACGGTATCCTTTTACTCGTAGCTGGCGACCCGCGCACTCTTTCACGGCTTAAGAACTTTTTCTCGCGAGCGCGACCAAGATTACCCCCTCGATCTGCCACGGCAAAAGCTGAAACGAGCGGTCCAACGAGAAGAAGAGGGAGGAGGTGGAAGAGGAGGCGGAAGAAGAAGAAGAAGAAGAAGAAGAAGAAGAAGAAGAAGAAGAAGCCTGATTGCTCCATCCATCCGGGGAGTCACGAAGTGCGACACGAGTCTCATTCAGCGCAACCCGGAGAGCTCGGTGTCCCGTCCCCTGCTCTACCCTGCATCCTCAAATTGCGTTTTCAACGGCCGATTACCCGGGTATCTTCTGCTTCCTTCTTCGACGCAGACTCCTTTATCAAGATCTCGGAGCGAAACGGGACGACGCGACGCGACGCGTCCCGGTTGCGTCGTGTTTTCTTTCCGCCACTTTAGCGTCTTGCCTGCTGCATCCCCGTCGCGAACAGCGACAATACTCTGTATGTCTTAGGACATGTAATTGGATGACACGCGGAGACACGACCGTTGTATGATCGAGCGACATCGAGAGCGCGACGGAGTCCATACGCAACCGTACGATGCAACGATAATGTTTGCTGACTTCGTACTTCCGAAGTCAAGGATTTATTGTAATCGCTCGCGCCGTACGTGCAGTGAAAGGAAAAACAAGCTGATTTCAATAATAAACATAGCGACCGATAAACACCGTGTTATCGTGCGAGCGTTTTCGCTGCCACTGGTTTCGGCGATCTTCTCAGTTCCATTCTGTAAAGCAGTTTCACAGAGCGTACAGTTTTTAGCTAATTGCGGCCACGTTCGCCAGCGAGATCGTCGATCTCCGCAACGCCGGTAGCAGCGAAAGCGTAAGATATCGGAATGCTCGCGGGGAACGATTGACCCAAAGGATCAGCTCCTGATATATCCTATCCCGACGGGACGTCACTGCAATTCCGATCGGAAACGTACCGGAGACTTACGAGGTTCTTACGTGCCGCGAACGAAGCACGTTCCACGACATAAAACGTCGCGGTCGATTTCCGGATCGCGCCCGTTCGCCACCAAACCGTCCGCCCACGTTTCAGCCCCGGTTCGGCCGGCCAAGCCGCAATCAGCGGCATGACGATGCACATGACGACCGCGCGTGTGCGTGTGCGTCTGCGTGCGAGTATCTCGGTGTATGCCGACTGATTGCACCTGTAATTAGGACTCGGTCGACGGTGCCCGGCAGAAATGGAAATTCCGCGGGAATTTGCCGCGGCAACAACGTTCGCGTGCGCGTCACGCGTTTCGGCTCCGATAGAATTTATCAGCGGAAGCGAACGTCGATGCAATATTAATCGCGACGTTAACGCGCATTAAGGATAAGCGTGTGCCCGTTCGGCGCCGATTATTATTTTCAATTAAACCTGCCCGCGTCCCGACCCCACGATCGCGTCGCTTCGATTCCCAATTTTCCGGATCCCGTGTAAACCGCTCGCCGATGCCAGAGTTCGTCCAATAGCGTTTAACTATTCATAAAGCCGTGTACCTCGTTCCCTTTGCCCCGAGATATTCGAAAATAGAAACTCGCTGAAGAATTTCAGTCGAACGAGAAGAATTCGAACCACTTTCGTGCGAATATTCCTTCGATTTGACACGAATTTCGTTTCCGTCTCGAGTAATGAATAATTTACGGTTACTTCTAATCCCGTTTATCCTACGAAAGGATAAGTAATATTATATTCAAGCGCCATAATTCTCGCGGCAGTCGTCGCGTTAACCGTCTCCCTTTGGAGAGCTACCCGGTGGTGGTTTCGGCTTGATTGAGAGCGGCGCGAAGTCTCGGAGCGTCTGGAAATTGGAGAATTCGTATTCAAAGGCCAGAATTCGGTCGGTTTGCATATCTACGATGCAGCTCGTGCGTGTCTCTCGAACTTGATCGAACGGGGCTTCCCATCGTCGCGGCTGAATAATTTCGTCGATCCCGGTAAACGCGGTCCGACGAGATTCCTATTTGTGTTCTTACTCACTCGGTGTCTCGAGGCTGCGCGACTGGTAGCCGGCGAGGATTATGCGACGCGAACGGTATTGTCGATTCCAGATAGCGGAATCTGTTTCGCGATACGATTAATAAACAGGACGTTGATCGATGCCTGGCTGATAAGATTAATTCCGCGATGGAAGAAGCCGATTAGGACGGCAGGAATGGAGGTTAGGGGATTCGACTGTCTGCCGGAGATAGGCTCTCGAAACCGGATCGCTTCATTGGGATGTACCTTTCCGGACAGGTGTTAATGAATTCAAATTAGGAAGGTGTGGCCGGTGTTGCAGCTATTGTTCGACGAACGGACGAGGTTTGTTTACGACGACCGCTTCGCCGTGATGTTTGCACGGCGGCAAAACTGTTCGCTTTCGATAGATTCTGAACAACATTCGTTCGAGTTGTTCGGGAAAAATTGTTAAAAACGTTTGAACATGTCCACCTTGGACAGGATTCTCTCTTATCGACGCTTGTTATCAACTTTCCTCGCCAACCAGTGACCACTGTCCGATATCAGTCGTTTCATAGAAACTGTTCCATTCGCATTTACTGTTGCATTGACTGTAAGACCGTGATCATAACGAGTTTTTGGTTATTTCTGTTTCAGGTAAGGGTCAACTCTCTGGATACTTGCGTAGAGAGCGCGGCGGATATCGGCGCCCTTCTCCGGGAGAAGGTAACGTAGATGTTGGAATTATCAGCACTCAGCTATCGATCGAATTTTTTAGCGGTCCTTAATATCATGCCGTATTACTGGCAACGGTTTCCAAACGCGATTACAGCAATCTCTTTCAAACGAATCGATAATAAATTCGTTTGAACCGTTACGGCGACTTCCAGAATGCGAATGGATGAAGTTCGTTTCTTAAAATATCGCTTCCGATCTCGCGTTTCCGATTATCGTTCGTATTGTTATTTTTAACGAGGTACTGTCTATCATAGTACGAATGCAAAAATTTATATGAAACTGCGCAACCGAGTAATCTCAGTTTCCTGGCGCGTCGCTGCGACCGGCGAGTAACTGCTTCAAAATGTTTTTGGAACCGCTGCCTTACCGACGGAGCAGGACAGGAAGTCGGCAGCTGCACGATTCGTCCTCGGATGGCGCCACCAAATCCGGCGGTGACCGCGGCGCGCGTTCGTTATCGACCTCCGCGGTACACGTGGTTCCAGTTTCGTCGACCCTCGACACGCGCTTCCGCCACCCGCGCCCGCCGCGTTCACGCAGGCGCTCACGTGGCCTGCGTGTCGGTTAGCAACCGGGCGGCACGTTAGATTGCATTTCCGGTACGTGCCTCTGCCAGGTACCGGAACTCGCAAACTCGAATTTCCCGAACCAATACCTTCTGCCTGGGTAATCCAGCGCGCCGCGTTTCCCTGGAATTCATTCGCGAATTGAACGGAACACGAAAGCTCTTCCCCGCAAAAACCTGAATCCCTGTAGTTTGAATCAGTCGCGACAGAAACTGAGATTAGATAATATAGAAACACGAAAATCTAATCATCGTTCGCTTGACATTCATCCCCTGAATCCACGGATGGAAATCATTGAACTCCACTTCTTTGGATTCTTCCGAATTGTGTACGCTTAAACGATCCTTTACGCGCGCAATGTTATCAGGTGTTATTACTTCGCGGAAGTTAATCACTTTGGCGGATGAGCAGCTCGTTTATGAAAGTTCCGCGGCGAGCGCACGATTACTAAGTTCCGTGTACGCCCGGGGTTCACGCCCACCGCGATTTCCCCTGCCGCCGTCTCACCGGTCGAAATTTCGAGTCTGCGGGACGAGGCGCGCACGGGAAACGCGAGAGGGAATTAAACGCGTTAAATTCTTAATACCGTTCGTAGTCGGCTAGGAAAAGAGGGCGATAGGGTTGCGCACGAGCCAATCCGGGGGGCAAGTTCGTCCTGGGGGAGCACGTTCCGCTCCACCCTCCTCGTTGACGATTCTGTTTCACTGCATTTCTCTCGCTCTCCCTCTTTCTCCCGAACCCGCCGCCGCCTTCTCCCTTTCTCCTGAGCGCGCCGTATCCTTCCGTCTCGCTCGGTCGATCGACGAGCACGCCATGTGACGCTCAGCTGTGTGTTAAATCCCGAAATTATTGCGGGGTCGAGTCGACTCGAGCGCGAGTCGATTACTCCGTAGCCCCGTTACATAAAGCCTCGGTCTGCGGGGGGAGCACCGCGGATCGACAGGGGTGGCCACGTGGTGACGAGAAAAAAAATCGGTAGCCCCGGCCGATTGTCAGTCGCACTGAGCCGGTTCCAGCTCCCGTCGAGCATATTCGATCGATTCGTGACGCAGAAACGCGCAACGAAATTAGCACGAGCCGGCTGACTCTAGAATCGTTACGAACGCGCGCGTGCAACGAAGTATTCGAATCGCTTCGAGTAGGATTCGGTACTCTTCGGCTTTTATGTCGCTGCACTGGCGGACTATCTGTATCAGCGACACTTCGAATTCCAGACTTTCTCGATAACTGGAAGTCAGAAACTACCACATGCTATTCGAAGTAATTCGAGTTTTACTTAGAGACTGTATAACTGAGATTCAAGTGTCTATCACTATTACAGTATACGATGCACGCGGGAGAGCTGTGCCAGATAACGCTGGGAACCCAGTTCCGATAGATTATCGCGCGACCGAAGATTTCGCTGCGAATTGCAGCTGCTCCGTCGAAAGAGCAGCTAAAAGCCTCGACAGAAGACAAAGAGAGCGATGGAGAAAGAGACCATCGTTGTCGAGCTGGTCTTTTCGGTGCGCTCCGGGACCAGCAGCCAAGAGAAGAGAAACCGAATAAAATTCGCGCACTTTGAACCGCTGGGAAAGCGTCGTCGACCGGTAACTTGACCCGAAACGCGGTGAATACGTGTGCACGGTGTGTCGCACGCACACGCGCGCGCCGATTAACATTTTTCGGGCTCGCTTTCGAGGCTCGCGTGGGTGTCCCGATGCAACGGGGTTACTAAAAATAGCGCGACTTGCGCGCTGGTAAAAGCTCGGTATCGCCGCGGCACTCGTGGCCTCCTTTCGCGGCCCGCTTCTGTGCTCGTTTTTGGTCCCGCAGTTTTTCGAGTCGGAGGCACCCTTGCCGCGCGAGCCGGCGCACGACTCTCGGAACCGCCGCGGCAAAGGAATTCCGATCGCGGGAATATCCGAGAATAACCGCGGCACCTTCTTCGTCTTCTTCTTCTTCTTCTTCTTCTTCTTCTCCTTCTTCTTCTTCTTCTTCTTCTTCTTCTTCTTCTTCTTCTTCTGTTGCGCCGGGAACAGGTGAGTTGCGCAACGCCGTTGGTTCCCGCGTTCGACGATCGAACGAGCGCGAGAAACGACCGCGTTACGTTAACGCGTCGGCCGTCACGTGGCCACCGGGTGGCCAGCTTTTTCGAATCGCCTGAGAACGAGGTGAACGAGCGGCTGCTCCCAGATTCACACTATTTCTGTGCAGGTGTTTTTAATGCTTCCATTTATCACTAACCCTAACCCAGATTCGACTTCAAGTGTTTACGCGAAGCAACACTAGGCGGACGGCAGAGGTTGTCGGAAAAATCCGCATTCGCCGGGAACGATTGCAACGTGACGAGGTCGAGTGGAAATCTGTGGCAGCGCGGGTAACCAGATAGTGTGAGAACCGAGACATTTGATAATTAATAATCGTTTCTAATGCCACTTATCTCTGTTACCGAGAAATAACTGATATCGCGAGGAAAGAACGTGGACGTTCGACATTCTTCAGCCAGCCAACGTGTTAATTCGTTCGACGCGTAAGCTCCGTGAAAATCCGTTTGGCCCTGACCTTTGATTATACCGGTCCCGAAGCTTCGCGCCGCGAGCATCCGGTGAAACTCGTAACGCCCGCGGTAAACGCCGATAAATATTCTCGCCGTGAGTATCCCGAAATTTATGACCGCGGGGTTGCCTTCCGCTCCGTCGCGTCTTGGAACGATTTTATTTCGCTCCGATGATCCATCGCCGAGATCGTTCCGCGGTATCGGTATCTCTCGAAGCGGCGGGGACCGTCGAAAATTGTTCACCCGCCTGGTGCAACGAGCGAAGATCGCCGAGCGTGCTTTACGAGCGTGTATCGCGGAAGCGCGAGCCGAGGAGCGCCGAGAGACGCTTCCAGCGAGGAATAATCGTCTCTCCCGTCGGGAGATAAGCGCAGAAACGTCGCCGTCGTCGGGGCACGATAAAAGCGGGCCGTTATCGCGACGAAGACGAAGAAGTGGAAAATTAACGAAACGGTGCCCGACGTCCGCCGCGAACGCGAGCGCCGCGAAGACTCCGCGGAGCGCAAATACCCCGGGAGAATCATATTGTCACGCCGCTCGTATCTCTCTCTAGCGGCGAGGAATGTCGCTCGGCCGCGGTCTCGTACTACCTGATAAATGATCGCGCCCGTGGAATATTAAGACTCTCCGGGCCGGCTACAGCGATACAAGCGACGCGAACAAATGTTCTCGCTCGCGTAGCTACACGAAAAGAAAACCAGTCATAGTTTCGCGCTGATAAATCGCCCGCGCTCCGACTATCGGGTTCCTTTGTGGATCGAGTCCACAAATTGCTCCGAGATTTACTAGGTGGCCGGTCGGATCGCGTCGGAAGGCGATATCGGCTATCCGTCGTTCCGCGCGCGCCCGGTTTTACGGGCGCGCGCTGATGTGTCGCGCCAATGGGAACCGACAAACGTTCCCCGGTTACGCCATCGGTTCCCGCCGGTTTTTTCCGAAATTTCTTTCGCGCCGTGACACCGCCTCGTAGAAATTCCATCGGCTCGGGAATTCGATCGCGAAAAGATACTCGCCTCGGCGAACGTGTTCCGTTCGAAAGATCGGTTCTCGGTAATTTTCCGGGACCGGTCCGTCATGAGAGGGCAGCGGAACGTAAAGAGGAGAAAAGAAAAGCTGCGCGATGGGACGGCGGGCGGGGAGGGCACAGAAACAGGCAGAGGGAGGAGGGGAGGAGCGAGACAGAGGGACCGGTCTCCCAGCGGGAAGACGGAGAGAGAGCGAGGCTCGTCCGAGCGGACAGGCAGGAATCGGCGATCGCTCGGAGCGTCTCCTTGGCTCCGGTCAGTGGCTGGCTACGGCCAACTTTTCTTCACCTTGCGGGCGAATGACCGTTACGTTTTTTCGCTCCAAGGCTGGACGTATCCTTTCGTCGGGGGCCTATCTCCCTTCTCGTTTTCGCGCTCCGCAGCCTTTGCCTTCCACTCGGTTCCCCCGCGGAACAAAGCTCCGCCCGAACTCGCGTTTTCTACGCGTTCTCCCTTTCGTTTCCACCACCACCGCAGCCGGAGTCTTCCTCCTCCTCCTCCTCCTCCTCCTCCGCCGCCTCTTTCTCCTCCTCGTCCCTTTGTTTCACCTTCGTTGCCGCGTTTTTCGATATCATACGCGCCGAATGTTTTCAACTCGGACGCGAGCTCCACCTCCCCGGTTTAATGAATTCCCCGTGCAAGGACCGACGAACGTTCTCGAAGGGCGAGGTCGCGGAACAAAGCGCGCGGGCATGAGATCGACCGTCGAACTTTCGATTACGGTTCGCCCGTGCTCCGTGCTCTCGAGGCTGCCGCTTCGGAGAACCGTCGCCGGTCTCGCCATCTTGCACCGAGGCGCTACGTCGTTGCCGGCGTCGTCGATTGTCATCCAGATTCGATCGTCTCGGGACTGAAAGCGTCGGTTGCGCCATTGAACGGGGTGCTGCGGCTCCAAGGCCACCTCTGGAGAGCAAGTTAAACACTGCTGGATTCCTGGGTCTCGTGGGAGACCATGTGCGCAGTGATGGGCGCTCGAATCTCGGCTTCGAAACCGTCCGAAACCCCCCTGCGCTAGGAAAACTCGATTAGACGAACCTCTCGGAAGCTCGTGTTTTGAAGGTTCCGAGTGAGGTCTCGGAAGTCTTGGAAAGATTCGGAGTCTCGTCGTTCGCATTGTCGTCCAAGTTTCGTGAAGAACGGTCATAGCTGCAACATGCAGAGTGCACCGCCGACGACTTCTCTCAACACAGAATTCTGCAAAACAATGAAGAAAGTTTATATTTATACCGTATCTTTCTTCGTCACTTTCTTCTCGGAACGACTAACTCCCGAAAACAATCGTGTCGGATGGAGCGCCGAGTATTAATTCGGTCCACGACGTTCTCCATCGGCGAATGATTCACTCGACCGACATCGTGACGCGGAGGGCAGTTCCCGCGCGGGACAGTCATCGATTCCAACGAATTTCACGTAGTCGAGCAAGCGTTCCCGCAGCGTTCGGCGCATTCCTCGCGATCCGTGTGGCCAGCGATTCGTTAGCGGCGACAGCCAGTATCGCAATCAGGGAACTCGCGGCGAGGCGACGATCCGCTCGTCGAAAAACATCGCTCCACCGGCGGGACAGCCGTTCGAGCTGGTCGACGACGCTTCTCGTATTATCTCGTGCGTGGCGTTACAATTAATAATGCATGCGATACGGCGGTCGACCGGCTGCGTGCGAACGGCAACGGAACGGGGCGGGAGGGGAGGGAACGGGACAGAGACAGAGAAGCGAGCGGTAAATTTGTACCTGTGCCGATCGTCGAAGAAGGTGATTCATCGCCAGCTTGCCGTGGATGATGAATGAAAATGTGCATGCGCTTACGCGAAATATACGCGGCACGTATGCGTCCGTTCGGACGACGCGCAACGGTGAACGAACCCGTGAGAAAAAAAGAATCGATAGCGAAGTCGCGGCTCCCGAGCAACGGGCGTCTATCGGCCGTGTTGTTTCGTTAATTAACGCGTGCGCCCTCTCCTCCCCGGTGACCCGGCACGACGCTTTATCGAGGAATCGCTGTTTCGCCGGTCCGACCGGAGCGCACCGCGAACACCGTGGAAAACTTGGGGGAAGAAACGCGAAGGAAGACACGCCGGCGTCAATTGATCGATAACGCATTAACGGTATAACTGTACCCACGCTCTGTCAGCTTAATTAGCTAATTGAGACTAGGAACAGCGGCGATCGGCGAGCCACCGGCGGCCGCGGGGTGGCGTGGCGTGGGTACTTTCGAATGACCGCGATACATGAAAAATTCAATCACGATACGCATTTGCTAATGATCCCGGGCCGTGCCCGTTGCGCCACGACCCGGCGATTCATCGTTTTTTCAATTAGCTGATTGAAACGCGCGCGTAAACGGCTAAGGTAACGTCCCGCTGAATCGCGGCTAAACATTTCGCCGGCTGTCTCGAGGCCGGCCGCGCCGTTCCCACTCGCCCCGCGCCCTAATTGGACGTCGCGGCGAGGACAAAACCGTTTTCGTGCGATCGGCCGACCAACGCGGGACACGAGTACAGCGGAATTCTATTATCGTTTCCACATTCGCGGAGCGATTAACGGCGATAACGTCGTGTTTATCGGTCGCTGCGTTTCAAACTGGTCGAACGGTTCGATCTTTGCGTCGATTGCGTCGATTCGGTGGTCGTAAAAGTGCGAAATCGGGTCGGTTTATCGTCTAAGGGAATAATCTTGCGAGTTTCGGTGTACACGAGATGTAATGCTTTATATAGTATTCGTTAGGGAGAACTGTTCTCTGTCGCAATTCCATTCTGCGCGAATAAGAATCCACGGTCTGATCGCGTTGCTTGCTTTTCGTGTTTGTTTTCTTTCCAGAAACACAAAGGACTCGCTCTCCTCTGGAAGAACTCCGTTCCGTGTTACGCCGGTCATAAAGTCTGCGGCGCGAAACCCGAGTTCCGGCGTTTCGGCGCGGATACGCGCATCGTCGGGCTCCGGATCAGATATTTTCGCTGGTTTTCGGCGCGACGTCGCGTGCGCAGGACCCCTTAAAGGCACGGGCTCGCGTGACGGGGACGGATCCGTCTGCGAACGACCGACGGATATCTGCTGGCCTCTCGCGTGTCACGCTTCGAGACTCGCATTCGTCAAAAATGCAGATCGTCTCCTTGCGCCCAGCCGAAAAATCATTCCGTGCAATTTCGCCTGGCGAGACTTAACGCGAACCCGCGAGGCTGTCGAGTTGTTTTTTTTTTTTCGAGACGACGATAATTGGGGAGGGCAGGTTCGGTTACGTTCAAGAGCGTCTTCGACGGGTAAAATAAAATTGGAGCCGCTCCAAATGTCCGATTGTTACGGCGGCCCTCGTTTTTGGAAGCGCGCCACGCTCGTGATATTCCGTATTAAAAAGTCAAGCCGCGAGAAAGTGTAAGAGATGAAAGTTAGGCGGACGAGGTGGAAGAGACGACGAACGTCTAAGAGACTGAATGTGTAAATGATGAATGACCAATTAACCGATGTTCTAAAGCTCTAAATATCCAAACGACTAATCACCAAATGACTTCAGTGTTCTAAATATCCAAATGACCAAATCTCTAAAGTTCTAAATATCCAAATCACCGATCTCCAAAGTTCTGAACATCGAAATAATCGAATCTGGAAGTTCTGAATATCCAAATGACTAAATCTCCAAATGACCGAATCTCCAAAGGTCTAAACATCAAAATAACCGAATCTCCGAAGTTCTGAATATCCAAATGACTAAATCTCCAAATGACCGAATCTCAAAAGGTCTAAACATCGAAACAACCGAATCTCCGAAGTTCTGAATATCCAAATGGCTAAATCTCCAAATGACCGAATCTCCAAAGGACCGAATCTCCAAAGGTCTAAACATGCAAATAATGGAATCTCCAAAGTTCCAAGCGACCAAAGGACCAAACCACCAAATCTCCAATCGCCCAAACGACTGCATCTCCAAATTCCCAAGTGACCAAATAATCCAAACAGCGAATAATCAAACGTTCAAATTTCCAAATCTCCAACAGCCCAAGTCTACAAACATCGTTATTCATCGCAGCATCGATCACCGCACCTCCAACTTCAAAAGTTCCGTTCATGCAAAAAGACAAACGGTACCGCGCCATTTGGAGCGCGGAACACCCCCGGAAACGGTACTAGGCCGTAGGCCGTCTAGATTGGACGTAGCCGCGCGAAATTGCTGAATGCACGAAATGAAAGTATCACAGCTGACGGGTTGGGGTGGAAAGGCAGCGGCAGCGCGTGCGGGGCGGGAGGATGGCCGGCGCGAGGGGAATAGAAAGAGACAAAGGGAGAAAGAGGGAGAAAGCGCGCAGAGTCGGAGGGTGGTTTCGCCGAGGGTGCTCTCTCGGCCGGTTTTTCATAACCGGCGGAAGAGAAGGGTTGCGCAGACAATGGATCTTCATCTAAATTGTAAATCGTACGTTGTAAAATTGTAAATGATCATTAGTACGCGCGCTCGTCGATGCCGCGCCACGATTTATATTAGCTTTTCGACAGCGCCGGCCTCTTTTGCATACGACGCGCCCCGCGTTACGCCATTCGACTCGCTTTCAACGGCGCCTCCAGCGTGCGACGCGCAACGTTCGAGTATCGTGCACGATCGCGCTCGCCGTTCGCCGATTCGTTTCCATCAGCGTTTCATTCGCAGCGTGGCTCGACCACCGTTCCGACGCAACTTGGGAATCTGTTCCGACTTCGAAGCGGCGAAAGAAGAGCGAAACTTCGAAATCGGATCGGTGGGACCGGCGTCTCGGTTCGGAATCGAGTCGGATGAAGATAGCTGCGACCCGTTTCTCGCCGCGGCGAGACGACCAAGCCGGAACGAAGAAGCCGAAGAAAATCGGAGAGGTTGCTCGGCGGATTTGCATTTTGATAAGGAATCTCCCGGAAAGTTTCCTTCTCGGAGCAGCTCGGCCGTCCTCCGGCCGTCGCCTCGCGCGCGACAGATAAGGGAGGAGGTCCTTTTACCTCGCCACCGTCTCCCGTCTTGTTACTCCTACCTCATTACGCCGCGTTAGCTTATTATTCGAGGCGTTGGCCGAGATGCAGGCGCCGGGAAATCGCGTTTCCCCGAAGCGCGTCGATTAAGAAGGAAAGAATCGGTTCGTTCTCCCATGGACTCGTTCGAGCTTCATCTCCCTCGCACGGAGCGTTTCATCCCCGCGATGCCGCTGACAGCTGGTGGACGCGTTTCTTCTGTCTCCGGTGGCTGCGTCTTCCACGCCGGGAGCACCTGCTCTATTTTGTTCAATTTAATTAGCTGGTCGCCTCCCGAGGCGCGGAAAAACTCGCGCTGTTCACCGGGTGTCAATTAACCGCTCTGCCGGGAACGATAAACTCCGGCGACGGCGTCGGAATAAAAAATTCAGAAGCAAAGTTTCCCCGGGACGGCTCCCGGGTTTAATCGGGAGAATTAATTCTGTTCTTTCGCGCTTGTCTTTCTTCCCGGCCTTCTTCTCCCGCGTCGTTTCCCGGGGAGAGGAACTTTGATCGTGCAACTTCGGCGTACGAGCGTCGGCGGACGGTCGCTCGATGGTCGGGGGCAATGCATAGTCGATCATCTCTGACGTTGCTCGATTAAACGAAGTATATCGATAAATACGAAATTAAACGCAGAAGTTACCTATCTCGCGTCGTCGAATCCAACGATTTCCCAAGCGAAACGGAGGAATCCTGAAGTCCTCGTTGATCGCCGATTCGCGCGTGGCTGTGGCGGAATACCGCGGAAAGTCACAAACGCTCGAAACTCGCGCGGAAAAGGGACTCCGCGTCACACGGGACATCGATTCTTTTCAGTTTTACAAGAGACGGATGCAAAGAGTATCGATTCGCGGGCGAACGGCAAGGGTGGACCGACGACCCTCGTTTAGATTCGAGTAATTATCGAGCTCCGCTCCGCGGGCGGAAGCCCGTATCCCGTCGACGTGGTATATCCTGAAATCGCTGAACGCTCGAACAACGAGCCGCTCGAGCCCGGTCGCGCGATGCAGGGGGAGAGAACGGGAATAATCGCGGGAAGGTTCTTAAAAAAGCGCGGCGGCCAATTAAGTGTATTGCCGGAGCCGCGGCAAATTAGCAAGCCACCCTTGCAACCGTAATAACGAGAAAGCTCGGATCAAAGTGTTATACTTAACGAATGCCAGCTGACCCCCGCTCGAACCTTTAACCCCGTCGCTCGATTTTTACGCGTGCGTGTTCCGACCGGCTAGGCGCGACCCACGCGACCGTGCCCTCTTCCCGATCGATGGCTAAAAAAACGCTGTTGCAAACAACCCCCGAGAGTACATCCTCTCTTCCGCTGCTTCTCTCTCTCTCTCTTTCGCTCTCCGTCTCGCTCCGCGCCGCTGGATCCTGCATCCAGCCTTCGCTCTCCCGATTCCTTCCACGATCCGCCATTTATATTAATGAACGGAATCGCTCGGGTTTTTCTGCTCGTGCACCCTTCGCGCGCGCATCGATCGAGAGAGGAACGACGAGAAGAGGGACAACACGCGGGACCGCCGCGCTGCTCGGCGTTCCAGGCGCGCCCCTGTATTTATTCGGGATGAGAACGCGGAAAATGCGAGCAGGAAGCGATGACTTTTCGAAATAAGGAGTCCCGTTCACGAGGGTTGGCAGCCTAGCGCTTTCGGTCGATCGAAACAGGAACGTTTTCGAAATCTTCGGGCGAGCTCGAAGAATCCGGCGACGAATCTCAGTTGTTTGGAGCATTCCGCCTCTGTACTCGACTGAGATAAGAACGCGACAAGACAGGGACGACTTCTAAGAACTGGAAAACAGCGATTCGAGTCGCTTCGGCATTAAAACTGGAACTATTTGGAACCGTTGGATTCTGGAGCGATCCGATGGTGGGTCGGGAAACTCGAAAGATCGTTAAGTCAAAGAATAATTCATAGATCGTTTTCTGATCAATATTCGAGCAATAGAAATACTCGAATATTAACCCCTTACACTCTGAACAGCTTTTAATATGACCAATTTTAATTACAATCGTATAAACGCGCTGTGAAAAGATCCTATTGTCATTAAAAAGAAACTTATCTCACGATGTCGCAGCGGCAACAGAGCGTAAAGGGTTAATAACAAGAGTAAATAATCGAATTCTTGTCACAAGAATCCAGAAAAATTTCCCATACGACGAATGCGATGGATCTTTATTCCGATCCGATTCGCTCTGCGATTCGCCTCTGTCTGCCCTATATATTACAGATAATCGATTAATTTCCTCCGTCCTCCATCGATCACCTGGTTTCCGAGTCACCGAGCTCGAGGAAGATATTTCCGAGAGGACAGTCGCTCGACGGCCACCTCGCGCCGCGCCACGCCGGGATTTTCGCCGGCTCGAAATTTCGAGCGATGGTATCGCGGCTCACCCGGTACGCCCTTCGGGAAATATATACGATCCTGGGCGTCCGTCACTTTGAAAAATGACGTCGCTCTCTCGACTCTCCTGGCCCGGAGGGCGAGGAAAGGGAGAAAAAGCGAGCACGGAAACAATGCTCCGATGCGGCGCGGCTCGCCGAGCGGATCGTGAAGGGCGGAAGAGAGGAGATCACGGAGGAACGCCGGTCCGGAGAGAGACGGGGCTACTTTGCATCGGGCCACTCACCCTTGCCGGTGCTTCGCGCACCGTCTCGCCCACCCTTTCATCCTCGTGGCTTATTTTCGAGAGGGGAAGCCTCGATATTCGAGTTTGTCATCCTCGACGCGAGCGGGATCGACCCCGAGCCTCATCCGGAATATTTCAGCTGAACAGAGAACTTTCGAACTGGACGCGGATCTGAGAAACTAAACGAGAGTAGGATCAGATGGCCTAATTTCATTTAGATCAGCGGATATCTGTGTTTCCCATTGCTTCTAACGCGTACCGGTACTTTGTGCGTATCTACTTTTACCGTAACCGGTCGAATAACTGGTTGCAAAGTAAAAGTGCGCAAGTTGGATGATGGATTCTTAGTGGAAACAGACGGGGAAGGAAAGAGAATTGGAAAGATATTTTATCGAGTAATGTGAGGATTGGTGTAGGGTTAAACGAAAGAAAGTGTAGAATTTTAGATCGAATTTTAAAGTCGGTCACTTGATCGATCGCGATGTTGAATTGTAATGTTGAATCTTTCATAGAGGTTGTTTAATTTTTATATATGTATATGTGTGTATATTTCGTTAGGTATCAATGATATCCACGATGTTACTTTAAAAACAGTAAATCTCTTACTCGACTTCCGAACTTTTTCTGCAAATACGAAGCTCGCGTATCACTGAACAAACCAATATCAAAGTATTTCGCGTTCTTACTTTAAAACAGTCCTACCTAACGATACCATGAGTTTCACATGTGTATTTTCCGATCTCGATAAAAACTTCAGTATTCCCCGTTACTTCCGTATTTTCGCGTTTGGTACCGAACTTTTTTCCAGGGCTAATCCTTTTTGTAAACACGCGGGACAAGGCAGAACTCCGAACATTGTTGAACCATTACGGATGCAACGAAAAATCTTCAATAATCGAGTTAATTACCGCGGAACGTCCGTTTCTCCTTCGCAGCCTGATTGTCCGTGGTACGACGTTATTTCCTTCGTTAAATATTCCGTTTCCGCTCTACCAAACGGTCGCGTACACAGAGAGAGAGAGAGAGAGGGGGGAAGAGAGAACCGTGGCCGCCGCCGCGCCGCGAATAACGCGACGTCCGGCGTATCGATTTTTCTTGCGGCAATGCCACAGACCGTCGCGATTTTTGCATACGCACCCCCGTCGGTCCCCGTCGGTGGCGAGCGATGAACGAGAGCGGCCCGAATAAAAACGGCGATACGATAACGCTGTGTTCCCGTGTTTTCGTCATTCTGGTTAACAGGCTCTCGGGGCGAAAAACGGTTTTCGTTCGATTCGTCGAGCGTAAAACGCGCCGAGAGGGAACGGGAACTGTCCGACAGGACCGAAGGGAGAGGGTTTCACCTATTGCTGTATGATTTGGGCCTGATGGATATTACAGGCCGTCGTTTTCCCTTTAATAAAGCCTCTTTATACGGGTAATAGCCTTTTCTCGCGAATAAACGAGTCGCTCGCGGATTAAAACGATTAGCTCCTCTTGAATATTTTCAAATGCCACATTCGAAATGCAAGTTGCCGTCGAAACACTTAAATAAATTCAACCTATTTCGTAACAGCTTAGATGAGTTTGCTATTAGCGAAAGGAAGCTGTTCATTAACGAAGAAGTCAACGAGAAGGTGCACACCCGAGCACCGGCGAGATAATTTTTCATCCGTGCATCGAACGGATAACCGGCAAGAAGCAGGCGGACCCGGTTCACGATTTAGTTATTTTTCTTTCGGTGCAGGTTGCTCCTTAATGGAGGAACAGCGTTCGATTTTCCGCGCGAATGGGCCGACTCTTAAATATTCAATCCATCGTGTTCGCCGGACCCTTCTCAATCCCTTTCTCGGACCCTTTTTTCTCCGCTTTTTTCGCCCGTTCCTTCGTCTCGGTTTCTAAGAAGAAAAACGTTGCATCGACTGCGGATGAATGGACAATTTTGATAGACGGGAAGATAGAAATCGGACGTTTCCGATACATAAATAGATAAATAACCGATTTTAGGCTTGGCGTAAGTCGGCTTTCCTAGACCAACATTCCAAAGTTTCCGCCCGTGTTTCGTAACTCTTTCCTCGCCTGCGGAGTAAACAATTACCAACGCGTAGAATGATGTCCCATGAAGAACTTCCGTCGACAACCAGGTTAAAAATTTACCGACGTCTGCGATTGTCTTTCCTGCATGCAGGAGCTCTTGCACAGCCGCCCGAGCACCTTCCCATAAATCTTTCATCGAGCGGAGTCCCGCGCCGCTCGAAATTAGCCGCGGCCGGTGTTTCAGCTTCGATTTGCATGCGGAAAGTCCCGACGGGGGCGGCGATTGGCGCGGGACGAAAAACGAGAACGACGAGAGGCTCTCCTCGGCGAGAGGATTCTCTTGTCGCGATATCGTTTTGATCGAATCGAGGCTTCCCTTCTCCCACGGCGAGCTTTGGGGTGGTTCTTTCACAAGGGTTGCGCGAAAAGGAAAAAAACTCGAAAGAGGAGGGTGGGAAAAGAGAGGAACGAAAGGGAGACGAGAGAGACGGGAGGAGCGAGAGCTCCTTTTTTCCATCTTGTTCGCTTACTCGCCGAGTCCTCGCGCGGGACCGACTTTAATCGATATTACCGTCCGTGGAAATTGGATCTTCGCGGAGCAGAAATAATTACCGAAGAGTTCGGTGCCGTCTCGCGACCGGCGGCGGCGGCGGCGGCGGCGGCGGCGGCGCGAAGGATGAAAGACTCCAGAAGGAAATTGTGATTTCATTTGCCTTTAAATGACGGACAGTTTCAGGCGAAAGAGATCGTCGCGCCGGCAGGGAGTCAAAGGGAGGTTCTTCGAGAACTCTTTCAATCCCGCTCCTCTTCTTAACGCGGACGCTTCTGTATTTCATTCTCTCCTCGCTCGTTCCTCCCTTGACATCGATATCGCCCGCCGTCGTCGCACCGACGTCTCCTTATTATTAAATAAATCCAATGAACTTTTCGAGTAGGGCGGTGCCTGACGAGTCTCCTCCGCGAGAGCGCCCGCCGCGGCCTTTCATCCCGGACTCAGCCGCCGCGCCGAAGATTAAAGTCTTTAATTTCTCCAGCATCCACCCGAGAGCGTGTCCCCTTCGCCTCCGCCCGCGCCCGCCGCGTTCCGAGATCAGAATTCCACGCAAGAACCGGGACAAACGCGAAGTGTCAAAGCCAGGAAACGCGTCCTTCCCGGGACGGCGCGGCGCGAATCTCGCCGGCAGCAGGCAGCGCGCGCCTAAAAACAATCGGGCAGAGCTGAAAGGACAGAGCCAGCCAGCCGGTGGCGTTGGCGCGGCAACCGAACAGTAGTCGTCGGAGATCCACCTCGTATCTGGGTGGATCTTGCGTGCGAATGTCCTTGCCGAAAGGGGATGAGCGCGCGGTCGGGCGAGAGCGAGAAGGCGAAACCGAGCGGAAGCGTGGGCGAGACAGAGGCAGAACCGACGACCGCGCGAGACGAGGGAGGGCGACGCGGCGCGGCGGCGGCGGCGGATCGATAGGGGTGGTTTTCAACGGCGCGCATGCGATTTGCCGAGCCAATGGTTGCGCGAGGGTAGTTTCGACGAGCCGAGCCGTCCTTGGGCGAAGGAGGCGGCGGAGCGCGCGTCGCCCAGGGCCGTCCACGGAGGCACCCTCCGATCAAAACTTTCCCTTCTGGATCTGATTTTTTGCTAACCCTCCTCATCCCTGTTTTTCGTATTTGTTTTCGTCTTGGTCTCCGGCCAAGTTTCACGCGTCGAAACCTATTAACTTCGAAGTTTCTCGATAGAAATACATTTTCCGGCGACGTATCGGCGACACTTTCGAAACCAATGAGAGAATGGATATTCAGAAACGAATCTCTGTCGTTTCAGTGTTTCGTATCGATGAGTTATATGAAACTTAATACTGTATATAAGAATTTATACGATAATTCTGGTATATCGGAACTCATAGAGACTGATAGTACCTTTTGAGATCAAAGGGGTAATAGGAACATCGACGAACGTTGCCAAGACCGCTCGATCTACACGAAAATTCGTCGAACTTACTCGAGGGTCGAGCTGTTCGCAGCGGTCTCGCATTCTTCGGGACCCGTGCACGCCTGTTTGCGCCGCGAGAGGTTTTACCGCGTTCGGATGCGTGCTTCCCAATGTCAGACAAGAACACGGGAGCGAGTTTGCAAGGATATCACGTATCCGCGCGACGCGGAGCATGCAGATTTCCGCGTGCATCCCCGCCTTTGTTATTCGTGTTCGCGCGATGCCGGCCGTTGCTGGCTCGTAAAACCGGCGGGGTAACGGCGGTGCTTTCGCAAATTCTGTCTTCACCTTGAAACGGTCTCGCCTCGGAATTCGCCGGTGATTGCTTCGAGGCGGAGCCGTATAAATTATCGAAATTATTATTTCCCGATTACTTCGATCGCCCGTTGTCCCGAAAAGAGAGGACCTTGCTCCGCCATCGCTTCGCGCGGAGCGAGCCGCGGATCGAGGGTGAAAGACCTCCGACGCGAAGCGAGGGAGGTCGGCGAGCGCTGCCAGGCCGTGCCGTTCGCGTTATCGTCGCGTCGCCGGTGGTGTGTAATTGCCCAGCGATCGCCGGTTAACTCGGTTTACGGGGGAAAAGAAATCCTGGCGCGGTTCAAAGGCGAAAACCGGAACGACGGGGCGCGCGCTGGCCCGTCGATGCGCTTGAATATTGATAAGGGAACGCGCAATGCGATCGAGGAGTTCTCCGGCGGCCGCGCGGAGGGGCCACGGGTTATGCACGAGCGTGGAACATTATCGTATTATCGTCGTTGCCATAGAATTCTGGCGCACGTTTCTAAACCCTGCCGCCGCTGCATGGAAACGGGCCGTTTGATCCTATCGCTTTGCGTTCGCGTTATCTAACGTATCGATATTTAACGAGTGGCTCTCAAAGGCATCGTGGCTGCCATCGCGGCTGTTCACCGGGCGCAATCCACGGTCCCATGAAACGATTTCCCCTTCGGACCGCTCCGTTAAGCCGTTCGTAATTAAAGATGAAGGGGGAGAGGGAGCACACGAGAGCGGTATCGGCGATTATCGTTATAGACTGTTGAAAAAGCTCGTCGGACAACCACTTATCTTCGATTTTCCTGCGAGCCGGTGTGTACACCTCGGACGCGTCGTTACGTCTTGTTCCTGGGAAAAAGAGGTTGGCGGGTAACGCGTTTAACCCTCGAACAAGCGAGATGGCTGCGATTGGTCAGACCTGCGCTACGATAGTTCCGCGTCAATTTTCTTCTGAACTATAAACCGTAAATCTATTCTGTCTATGAAACTTGGCCAAACTTTAAGGATCGCATTGAGTACTAGAATTCTGAACATTCTGTATATGATGATTTCATTGTTCCAAATTTCAGAGATTAAACACTACTGCGCCATTGATACTAAACATTCCCACTCGACATCGGTTTCCTTATTGTAATCGTTTTCGACAGCTCCGGAAGCTCGGTTATCATCGGCGATCAACGTGTCTGTCATCGTGCCGAAGGCTCGTATCATTGGCTGCGCGCGCGAAAGTTGTTGTAGCCGTGTAAACTTTTATTAAAGAAGCAGAATACCGGGGAAACAAATTATCGGCTCTAAGCGTCCGGGAACGAGGCGCGACGGGTCGCGTTAACGAGGGTAAACGTGGAAATTTATTTACCGAGCAGCGGAATCACCTCCGATAATTAACGGTTACCGGCTTCTCGATTTTACCCGCGGCAGTAATTGAAAATTGCCCGCGTTCCGCGCGTCTCTCTCTCTCTCTCTCTCTCTCTCTCTCTCTCTCTCTCTCTCTCTCTCTCTCTCTCTCTCTCGCCCGTCTTGCGACACGATGAAAGGCCGCCCCGCGATCGGGACGATCGGCGGGCCTCGCTATCGGTCGCCGCGATCTTCGCTCGTTACCAATTAGTACTCGTTGTAACGGCTGATTATGCG
Source organism: Nomia melanderi (assembly GCF_051020985.1). NCBI lineage: Eukaryota > Metazoa > Arthropoda > Insecta > Hymenoptera > Halictidae > Nomia > Nomia melanderi. The sequence goes on from NC_135009.1 coordinate 12,935,066, forward strand.
TCTCGCTGGAGCACCGCGCCATCGACTCCGGTAATAAACGGGAGGGGGAAACGGGATTTCTCGGATGCTCCGTGAACGAGACGCGATCGATCGATGAAGGATGAAGGTCGTCCCGAGACGTCCTCTCGGGATAGTAAGTCCTTCTTCTCTCTATTGCTCGACTTTCCTGTCGAGAACCCATCGCTCGACCGACATTTACCGCTTGTCGTAGATATTGAGGCATGGAGAGACTCCATCAGCTGCTAAAACTTGATGGGTTACGATGAGGACGAACTCTATTGAAATGTGTTACAAGAAAAGTGAATCTGAACTGAGATTCCTTTGTATTCAGAGGAACGCAAGAAGTCGGATTTTTTAAATGAAACACTGAGACGACTGACACTATAATTTGACCTCACTATTGAAATCTTTGCAATAAAATCATTTACATTAGAATGAAAGGATGCATCGAAGGTATCCTTTATAAATCAAGCTAACGAAATATACGATTTTCCGTAGAAACTCTAGTTCGCCATTACCGTCCAGCACGTAATCGAAAAAACTTCGCACTCGGGTGATATAACGAGCCGGTCGCAACTTCGTCGCGTGAACGCGTCTCTCGAAAGGCAAGCCCGTAAATCGTGTCCGTATAAACTAGTCACGATGGTCAGCGGATTCGTGACGGCATCGGCCGGTCTGCACCTGTACGGCCGAGGGCGCGAGGGGGTCAAGGGGGGCAGGTGTAAACGACCCACGCGACCGTTCACCCTTCCCGCCAGCCCTCGCGGTGAAATTTCCGCAGTGGCAGGTGCGTTGCGCGTCCCGGCCGAGATAACGCGGAATCGGCCGGTTGACGGGCCCGCGATTGAAATTCCGCGGCCGGTTCACGCTCATTAGCGGGGCCTGACTGCCGCGAATCGGCGCGCCTAAACGCGTATCGGATTGCGCCCGGTCGATTGGAAATTATCGCGAAATTCATCGGCGTCGTTGGGAGTTCCGGCGAGAGAGCGTGCACGCGGGGAAAAAATGGAATCGATACCTATTAGAGGCCAGTCCACGGAATCGTAATAGCTCCCGACGATGAGAAGTTCGCCAACGGCGGGGAATAAAAGAGGAGTCGTCGCCGAGAGGCCGACTCGTCGATTTCGCCAACGATCCCGAGGCTCTCTCGCAATTACCGCGGTCACGAGGATGACCAACGCTAAATTTTCAAGCGGCGCCGATAGCCGAAGACATTAGCGGGCCGTCGCGATCTCTCCGCTGACATTTAGACGTTGCTAAATGGTTTACCGTCGAGAGAGGCGAGCGGTTCTGCTCGAGGAAACTTCGAATCGGCCTTTTGCCAACGGTAACGCTCCGCGTTTCAGAACAACCGCAGTCGAACGAAATTGTGTATTACGTATCGAGATCGACGATTAAAATGCAATTTTCTATTCGCCTTCGATCCGGACTCGCCGAAATCACCTCGGTCTCGATGACAGAGAACAACTCCTAATCGAATCATCGCGACCGATAATCACATTCCACCCGACTCGGCGCGAACCGTCATCGTCCCAGAGGAATCGCGCGTCCAAGTTGAAACTATCTCACGATCGTTTTACAATTCCATCGAGCAGCCAGTCGTATCGCGCAGCGAGCACCGAAGCATCCGTTTCATCGTGGAAAATCTAAGAAACGCGTTCCAAAGAAACTGAACCGGCACTGAAATCCACTGATCCGAAACCCGTCCGTCCGTCCCAGGCATCCTGGGAAGAAGCTCCCGCCACGGGGTCGCCGGCTTCCGCGGTCGCGATCTCCACTGTTTCTCCGCGAAGCCGCGCGAAAAACGAGGATGCTCGTTAAATTGTTAATCGCCGCGGTAAGGAGAGTCCGCGGGACGATAGGCGGCGGCCCCGCGTGTGTGCCGCGCCAGCGGGAAAAACTCCGCTCGCCGCGTCATTCGAGCGAGCCGCGCGGTTAACGAGCGGAGACGGGTTGTGCCCGGTCGCCGACGGAGACGGTTCTCTCGGTGGCCGTTGTCCGGCGTTTCTTTTTGCGCGCAGCCTCGCCTTCCCCGCGCCGTACGACACCGGCGACGGTGCACGGGACGGACCGCGCGACGTGCGCGCGCGCAGCTCAGTTTGAAATTCGTGGCGCGCCGCGCCGCGCGGATCCTCCTCGGGGGCTGTGCGTTCCTTCCTCTCCCGGCTTTCGTTCCACGTCCGTTCGTTCGTTGGGTTCGTTCGCCGGCATCGCTCTCGCCCGCCCGGCTCCGCTCGTCCGCGAGTCGATCTAAGGTCGGTGGCTCGCGTCGCGTCGCACGCGAAAAGGGAGTGTCTCGCCGGCGATCCTCGCGGAACGGAATCTCACGACCGTCCAGCCTTCAGGATGGTGTTTCTCGGCCCGGTGACGGGTGTCGCCGCGAACCAGTCGTCTGCTACTCGACAGGCCGCCCCTGTTCTTCCCTGATCCTCCCCGGAGTGTATCCGAGAGACTGGCCACCGGAGGGAACTCGTTTGCACAGGACCCGAAGCGTTACAAGTGCCGCGGTGGTTCGTGCGCGTTTAGTATCAGCGAGAGCCCTCTCCGAGGACTCCGTACGGACGAACAAACAGTGGTTAGGGGATTCTCGGGAGAACCGTAACCTCTCGATGACCGCCACCCGAGACGCGCCTGTTTCGCGAGTGTAGAGGCTCACAGTGTCCAGCCTCGAATCCTCTAACGAGCAGAGGCCTAACTCGCTCGAAGACGATCGTCCGGTGAATCCCGAGCTAGGCGCGGCGTTGTCGAGATGACTGGACGCTTCGGGAGCCGGTAGTCCGTGGTTGGCAGGGATGTCCCCGTGACATGTTACCCCGTGACCTTTGCTGGCGCGACTACAACGTCCTCCGCGGAGAGGGTCGTCCCCTGGCGCACGGATCCGGCGAGGAGAGCTGCCGACCGGTGTCCCTTCATCCACGTGGGCTGGAATACCGACTGCTGCCAGTGGTGCAGCTCAAGCCCGACTTCGGGATCCCGTATGTGCTCTGCTGGCGCGTGCCGAGCGCGATCCACAGGATCCAGATACCGTTTCAGCACCACCGCCAGCACTACCATCACCATCACCATCATCATCATCATCACTACCACCGGCAGTACCATCGTCAACGACGCCGCCGACACTTTCAGTCGAGCACGCCCCGAAGACACCCGGCCGTCGTTGCGCCGTTCTCGGTCTCGTCGGCGAGGTTCCCTTCGCCGTACGGCTGCACTTTGCGGCGCGGAGATCTTCCCGCCCTGCCTGGTATGGAAACAAGGTGAGCCCGGAATAGTTTCGCTGGCCCGAAGCATCCCGTGGATGCGCGAACCGCCCTTTGATTATCGCTGCCGAAATTGTCGCGCCCTCTCTCGCTCGCTCTTTACGTCCCCGTCGCCGTCCGTCTTTCTATCTCCGCCGAGAGAGTGCCTCTCAGATATTTCATTGCCGTGATTGGGATGCGCGGCGGCGCTCGGGAACTTTGGAAATCTCCTTTCATCCCAGATACCCCGCCTGGAAGCCTCGTAAAGCTTCCATTCACGCGTCTCCAATTATCTTTCGAGTATTCATCAGATCCGGAACTCGCCGCGTCGTTTCGTCGGATTTTTACGGTTATTCTTAGCTCCGTGGAACCTCGCGCGAGAAGGAATTATCCGTTTCACCCGTTCGTTTTTCGTCCTGTTCGACGAAACAGGAGAGATCGATACTCCCGCGACCGACGGAAGAGTGAAACGAAGGTCGTTTCTGATTGGCTAGGCAGCTGGGTGAAGGCGAGATGCAGTTTCGCCTACTGCCGTCTCTCCTTTTTATCCGTCAGGCTCGATCTTCCATCGTCGTCCCGTCTTCGTCTTACCTTCCATCGATCCTTTCTTTCCCTGAATCGTACCACGGCGACGATTATAGTGTGCCCAACAGGACGTAGCAAACGTAAACAGAAGCGTGCTCTTTCTCTCGAATCGTTCCTAACGCGTTGTCCTTTGGCTTCGGTTCGTCTGTTCCTTATTACACGTCAAGGTACTAAGGACGTTTCGATAGTAAACAATCATTAGAAGACTGTAATTTAAACCACCATACTAGTAAATCTGAATAATACCTTCCTCTTTCTCTTCAATTCTTCATAACGAACTCATACAAACTAAAGAATCATTACTATTCGATCATCGTTTACCGTTCCAAATGCCTGTTACGCTTTAAAGGACTTTCAGTAAAGAAAGTTCACCGTATATTTACAAGTCCTCTGTCAGCGCGTCGACCAAGTTTAGGGTACGCCGATAGACACCTTTCTCGGGCCCTTCCAAGACCGACGCTGGATCACTTCCAGTCCCCACAGTTACGGGCACACCCTTGTCCTCCCGTGACACCGAGGCAGCAACATTTCGTCGTCACCTCGTCGCGCGAAATTCGAAACCGAACAGGTGTTGGCACAATGGCGGAGTCGAGTCGCCGATTAACATATAACCCGGAGCCGACGTTCGCGTCGGACGGACTCCTCGGCCGCCGGCCCGTCTCCCTTTAAATCTCTTACTGTAATTCCATCCTCCTCAGCTTCTCCTCCGCGTCTCCAGCCGGTGGGGCAAGATGCGCACAAAGTTCCACGAAAATTCGTCGCTGCCACATGCCGCGACACAAGCTTCGTCTAACGAACCAAAAAACTGAGTCGACGACGCCCGCTGCGCTCGCCCGCCGCTGTCGACACAGGTTTCTTCGCCGTCGCTCCGACGGTCCCCCGCTGCTCCGGACACTGAACTTTGCGCCGGGCACAACAGTTTCTAACCGACGCCGGACTCGAAAAGCCGGCCGATCCTTCCCAGACGGTCCTTCGCGTTGCGATCCGACCGGAATATTAATCGGCCGGTTTCGTCTTCGACTTCTACGGGGCATAAATAATATTCCTGTTGGAATACGTTTCGCAAACGGCGGTTGAATGCTAATGTCGAATCCGTCGCGATGGATTTTTTAAGTAACGCTCGTTTGATTCCATAGAAATCCATGGATTCGCGTAAATTTATCGAATACTCGCGTGGACGATACTAAAAGCGCTTTCTTAATACTAGATTCACGCGCGTTTATTATACAGTTTATTCTATTGTTTCTAAGAAGCTACGTGTTCGTTTATATATGGAGAAAATCGTAGCTTCAAGATTGAAGGATTAAGAAATCAACTTAAACTGTTCCTGAGTAACGTTTAACCCTTTGCGGACGGATGTCGCTATTTCGGTGAGATGAAATGTTCAGATTTGGAAGACTGAGTCATGCAAATATGATCTAATTAGTCGAACATTAAGAGATCAGCACGTTGTTTTCTTACTTTCTATCAATTAAGCAATTGATATTTAATGTAGCTTGATATGTTGAAGATTTTGTATGTTTCGACGAATCTTCGTCCGCAAAGGGTTAAAACATCCGTCAAATTGGGTTCCGCAAATCCAGTGTTAAGAAACCAAGCATTCCTTCTATTTTCATCGGTAACCTCCACGTTTCCAATCGTGTTCACCTAACATACACAATACCAAAGCAACGTCTTCGTTGCAGACTAATTCCACGTGGAAATGCCTTTCACCTCCCACGCATTTTCAAATTTACTAGGCGATAGTACGTACGCTTCGCGTCGGTATCGAAACGAGATTTCAAGAAAGACCCCTTTCCTTTCTCGACGGATAGTTGTTCGCCGCGTCAGCCCATGAGCAACGAAAAATTGGAAAAATCCAGAGGAAAAAGGATTCCGCTGACCGTTCACGGTAAACCATTTTGAGCAGCTGAGCTGGCATCAGCCGCGGGAGCCCTCCCCGAAGCTATCGGCGATTTCTTCTCTAGTTTTTATGTCCGTCGTCCCGCGGGCTAGCCGCGGGACTCGACGAATCCCCGGACAGAAGCGTCGTTCGTACGTTTCCCGATGTTATGACCGGCCGGCCCGTCTTTACGCGAGGATCGAGCAATCCTGGCGATCTCGCGAGCGACGGGGCCTCGATCATTCATATAACGCGAGCGTGCGGTGCACAATTTGTTCCTTCGATCGCAGCACGGCCCTCCTGTAATCGAACCCGCAAACGGCAACGCGATTCCTTGTCATCAGCGTGATGAAAAATGCAAGCGCAGAACGTCGGCTGCCGTTCCGCCGTCGCGCTCGACGACAAACTTGTTATTTGCCTGTTAAAAATGGACGAGTTACGGGCCCGGTTCGGAGTCACGGTACGCGCGGCTCGGCAATTTGTCAGGCGTATTAAGCGTTGTATCCGCGGCGGGGCCGGTGTCGCACGGAACGCGCCGGGGAATATTCAATTAACGCCGTGTGGCGGCGGACACCTGCCGATTCCTCGACTTTTCTTCTTTGAATGCCATAATAGTCTTCCCGACGGTTTTCAGCACGGTCTCGTTGCGAACCGACGCGTCTCACCGGCGAAGTTGCACCTCGCGAGCGTTTCTTCTCACGATCGTCGATTCACCCGCGATCCTGCAACGATTTTTTCCGGTTCGCGAGTAAATCGTGTGGAATGTAGAGTGTCGGGGATACGTGGGTCTTCGACCTCGCGATCCTCGGTTTTCGAGAACCGTAAAAGATTCCGCGTGTCGGGGAATCTTGCGTTACGAGCGGAGGATTTATACGATTAGATACAGTTTTATCTCGCGATCTAAGCGAGCCGTGGCCAACCGAGATTCACGAGGTTCCGCTGCGCGTGGTTCTCGGAGGGCGGCGCACTGGCGGCGAAGGAAACTCTAATTTTTCAGGGACGCGTTCGTGTGCCAGGGAAAAAGGGTCGCCCGCTATCGTCGCAGCTGAAATTGCAGCGTTCACGAAAGCAGGCAGGCGTTATCGATCCCCGGCCGTGTTGCACGTACGCGGCCGCCTAACGTGCCCGCGTACGTGGTCGTTATCGCCCTCTTAAAGCAAACGACGCTTTATCTGGATAAACGGTGAATAAAAGGGACAAAGAAAAACTAACGCGGTATCGGCCCTGTATGAAAGCCACGGAGATTCCTGGACTTAACGTCCCTTCTCAGCGGGATAGGTTTACCCTTATTACGGGTTCAGAATAGTCGGCCAAATGAATCGCGTGCCACGAGAATTTTTTCTCTCTCCGCTTTGAATTATTCAGCCCCTGACCGTGCACCCTCTGTCCTCCGAGTCTCGTTTCCGACGCCGCATATTTCCGACTGAAGGTAACGGTTAAACAAACGGGATAACAAGGAAATTGTCATATCGCGGCTCGAAAGAGTTTGCGAGATTCAGCGACTTGATACTTGGAAATTTAAAGGAGCCCGGTTGCTCTGGATTATTTACATCGACAGCTTCCGGCTAATTGACCGTCGTTAAAGTTTCAAATGAAATTTCACCGAAGAACTACGACGACGTCAAGGTAACTCGGAAACCAGTTACGAATAAACACGGATCGTTAAGAGTGACTCTACCGTCAGCTGTTTATGCTTTGGAACTGCTAAAGAGGAAAGGAACCGCTCGGCGGTGGCCGCAGTGGAACAGGACCGTCCTGATCGGACGAAGATGGCGCGCGCCGTAAAAATGGCGAGCGCACCGGGCACCGTTGCCTCGAAATTGATCTCTCCCGAACGACACGCAAATGAGTGCTCCGATTTCGTTGCCGAAGCTGCCTTCGCTCTTCCTTTTTCCCTCTAAGTGGCCGGAGTCGCAAACGATCGAGCGGTTTCGGTGGCGGAGATCGGTATTACGATTATTAATGAAACGGCTCCCGCTCCGCCGACTGGTTTTTCCAGTTTTGTCCTCGCAGACAATCGCTCCGGCGCGTTTGCGAGCCGAGCCGAGCCGAGCCGGGTAAGATCGCGGCCTCGATCGCTTGTAAACTATTCGAGAAATGATCTCAGCATCGTGAGAACGGCGCCGCGCGGGGATCCCGATAAATCGTGCGCGCAGGTGTTGCGCCGTCCTTTTTTCACTCCCGCCCGACTATCGACGTTGACTTTGAGTAACTGCGAGCGATCGCAGCACGCGACGGATAGTAGCCGCGGCAACGCCGGCAGCCCCGAGGTCTCCTAACGTTCCGATCTCGCCGGAGATCGCGGCCTTTTGCCGCGGCTACCGAGAGAGCTGACCGAGGAACGATCGGCGAAAGGCTCGTCGGTGTCGTTACGTTTGATCGCAGGCATTCGTGACGTCACCAGGCGATTTTCGATTGCGGGTACCGTTACTCGCGGGCCCGGACGCTTGGCGACCCGCTCGCGACATTCGAATAATCCTACGTTCGAGGTAACCGTTGAAGAATTTTCGCCTCGCGACTTCTCTGTCTCCCTTGGTGGGAACAGATCGACGAGCGTGGAACTGAATATCTAACTTTGTAGTATTCTAATTTCATATTTCTCTATCTTTCCGATGAGGAAAATTATCGAACCCGAAATTCGAAGAACTATGAAACTTATATACATACATATATAGATGTTCTTTCAAGTCTATAAAACTTATCAAAACGTTCAAACTTTATTTCGTAGTTCTGCAAGGGGTGGTTTTACCTCTCAAAAGTGAAATTCGCCGCAAACAAAATTGCAATGTATCAGGCTTGACTTGTGCTACGTACAGAAAGTTTTATAATTTTTGGAATTTCCGGTTTGGATAACATCCTTTGTAAGTAAAATTACTTCGAAACAGAAAGAATTTCGATTTCATTCGGGTATTCGGCGAGATTATCCGCTCAAGATGCTTGAAACGCTCAAGCGATTCCGTTGCCTCGGAACGCGGGTCTTTCATCCGCGTCGCGTTCGCCCGGAGCAGCTCGTTTTCGCTTATCAAGCGGGTACGGGGCTCGCATCAGCTCTGTTTTTGCGCGTCACAGTCCCGCGCACCTGCGGAACTTATTTGGAATTACGCGTTTCCGGCGAGCGCCTCATGCTCGGCCTTTCCCCGTGCGCGGCGCAGCGGTCTCGGTCTCGTGTTCCCGAGGAAATAATTATTTACGGCGATTGCTCAATGTTTCGAGCACGAGCTAAATACGGTCGTAACAGTATCATAGCGGTCAACGGAACGCGACCGAGCAACGCGTTTGAAAATGCAGGTAACCCCCGTGTAACACGGTCGTTGGGTTTACAAGAGTGCCGTGTTACGCGAATTCCTGTTGTACGATGCGAAGAGCTGATACAGAAGTCAGGGTTGGGTTTCAAGAGTGAACAAAACCATGCCATTTTGATTTTATAACCAGGCGAATTACGTTTACGGAAACCGCAATCGATCGAACGTACATTATTCGTTGATTCTCGGCAATTTCCTTGAATTCTCGAAGTATGTTCGTACAAAAGCTCGTCATAAAACTGTCGTGTTACCTAATGAAACGCATTACTGGAATATCCGTTCGTCTTCCTCGGCAGGAAGATAGAGAAATCCGTTCGCAAAGGAAAAGCGTCCCAGTGCCGAGTGGAAATTCGATTCCGGCGATAACGCGCGACGTATTTACAACGTTACAACGGAATAATTCGCGCGTTAATTCCCGTCCGCGTCGAAACACGCGCGGCTTACTACCGGATGAGATTACCAAACAAAATCGCGGCCGGTGCACGTGCACCGGCATGACGGTCCGCGATCAAAGCGTCGTGCCAATTTGCGTCACGTGTGATTTAGTCGCGTGCTGGCCTGACTCGCGCGAAACGGAACCAGCGGATCAGTAGGTAAAACGAACCCCCTTCAAAGACTCCTCGCGAGTCGCGGTCGCCGCAGTTGCGTCGCGATCGAGATCCTCTCTTTTAACCCGTCCGCCGATCCAATTATAGTTTTCCCGCCCCGCGATAAATTACAGCCGGCGCATTGGGTCGAACAGGTTCGAAAAATGAGTTGTCCGCAGGCTGAGATGATTAACTCCGCTTTTGGAGCGTTCTCAAAGCTCAGCGCCGACACAGTCGTTTAATTCTGTACACACGTAATAACATCAGACTTTCCTTTGATTGGTCTGAAAGTCTCTGTTGCAATTTTCGATGAGACTTAAAGAACAATCGTGCTTAATCGTTGAATTAGAATTCATTACACTCTGCGTTTCTACCAAGTTCAGTTAATTGTAACATTTCGACTCGACCGTTTGAACCTTTTTAATTAACGCAACAACTGTTCCCGTGACGGAGTTAATCATTTTAACAAATGAAGCGCTCTTCGTCCACCGCAGCAGAGATTTTCACCGGGGATTACCTTGTCGGTAACGTCTCTTATTTATCGCGTTCGATCGAATCGAGGGAGAGAGAACAAGGGAGAGATAGAGAAAGAGGGGAATAACGGTGCTCCTTGGTTGGATGTACCAGCGGTTTCCAGTAAATTAATGTTTTATCGCGAGCGTGCGAGGGGCGACAGCGAACAGATGTTCTAGGAAAATGGTCGAAACGCGTAAAATCGTTCGGTCGATAGCGTGGTCTGGTCGGAGCGGAACACGCTCGCGCGACGATGTACACGCCACGAGCGAAAAAAAAACACCAGTCGGATAACGATACCGCCGGAACGGTAAATTTTTAGTCAAAACTATGCGACGTCGGGCAACTGCAACCTGCACGGCTCTGCTGGGTGCCGAGGGTTATCATTCCAACATACCCTCCCCATTTCTTCGTTTACCACTGGAACCACAAAAAAATCAAATTGACCTCATCTAATTTCAAAAAACACATATACAATAACCTCCATTCTCTTAAACTTCAATCAACCTACCACCAAACCTTATCGAATAAATTCTTAAAGTACAATCTAGAATCATCTCGATCCATTTGCTAGCTCTAACATTCGAATCTATCTGAGTCGTATACCTTGTAATCACGTTCGATCTTGGATCCATCGAAGGGAACGACACCATCCGACAAATCTCAATCGCGACCTCTAACGAAACTCGGATCCCCCGAATGAGAACCCCTGCATTAAAGCAGACGGGTCGCGACGTTGCCGCGCCTCGTAGCTCTCTCACTCTCCTATCGACCGGGCGGCGTTGCCAGCTCCTTTTCCATGCCTTTATCGCCCCTTTCCACGCAGCCCTCCACTCGCCTCCCTTCCTCCCTTTTCTGCCTCTCTTCCGTCTTTGTCCTGCCACTCCCTGCGATCTCCCTCCCTCCGCAGCCGCGCCGTATTTTCTCTCTTTATCCACACTTCGAGCTACGAACCATCGGAATCTACGCTCTTCTCCACTCGCCTCGTCCCTCTGTCTTTATTTATTTTTCCTTTCCCTCCCATTCCCTACCGTGCCCTTCTCCCCTTCTTTCTCTATCCTCCCGGCCGTTCCCCGCCCCCTCGGCCCCTCCTCGCGCGCGCTCGTCTCATTCACTCCCTGCCGTCGATCCTCGTCCTACCTCTTTCTGCCCAGCTGTTTAACCTTCTTCCTAGGACACATGCCGCGCGGTTAGGTGCAACGTCACCTTTATCGTACCTGCCCCTTCTCAACCTCGTCTCGTCTTGTCTCGTCTCGTCCCGTCTTCCCTCTTTCACTCGATCTCTCTCTTTCTCTCTCTTCCCTCCTTCGCAATTACCCGATAAGGGCAATCCGGCCACGAAGGGCTCGATCGGCTCGACCTCGATCCTCTTTCCCTCATCGAGGGATTTTACCCGTTGACACGTTCGCTGCCATTGGAACAAAGGTACAGCCGTCTTGTGTGCCACTGATTCATACTCTTAGGAACTTCGGAACTCGAATCGAAACGAAAGTCTTCCCTTTCTGCCTACGATCTTCCGATCTTTCCAAAGGGAGCATCAGCCTTTGACATTCTAACTGTGGCGATTAACTCGAAGATGAATGTCTCATTTCGTCGGGTCTGTACAGCTTGGAATAGTGTATAGTTTCTTATTCGCTAGTTTTTAGTATTGATAAGGTTCTAACTAATTTAGTTTTATGGGGGAAATCTCCAGTGCCCCTGGAAATCCTCGTGTACGGGCTGCTAGCCAATACTTCTTTGTCGTGCCGTTGACTCTAGACGTTCAATGCTACGTCGACAATGCTCCCTCGCCGGCGTCGAACGCGTCGAATCTAGTCGCTCGAAACTCCGTCTCCGAGTGGCCGACGAACGACGTCCCGAGGTTTGGCGCGGCCCTCGGAAGAAGTCGGACAAGAGCTCACGGGCTCCGCTCGTCCAGCTCGATTTTTCAAAGCGAGGCTCGACGCTACGCTCGACACCAGGCCAGCCAGCCCCTGCATTAAAGTCAGCCATGAAAGAAATATGAAACGGATGACCGGCAATCCCGAGGTCAGCTCGGTCAATAACTTCGTTATACGGGCCAGTTAAAGGCATTTGCCTCTATTCCGCTGCGAGCATTGCCTCCGTACGCGACGGTGTGCCTCTCCGCGATGTCGTATGAATTATTTAAACCGCCTCGAAACACTGCTTATCTCTGGATATCGAGCGCGAACCATCGCCGAGCAGCGATTTCGGAAATCCTGTTCCTCCGCGAGCGTTCGTTTCGTAAGAACAGCCGGAACGCCGGCTAGGTTAGGTTCACAGGGCCGCGATGGAAGCTAAAACAGTTACGATCATAGTGGCGATAAAACGTCCATCCTGCGTTGATAACGCAACCGCGATTGTCGCATGGTCGTTCAATCTCTCACCACAGAAATAAAAATTAACGTTGCGCGATTGCTCTGTACGTTGCTTCGAGTAAACGCCTTACAAAGTAAAATCGTACCTATTTCACCAAGTACTCTAACCTCGTTACTTTTCAGTGTCCCCTAAAAGACAATACAAAGTTTCCAAATAAAACAACGAGTTCACGAAGAACCAATATAACGCAGCATAGCAAAATCGTCCATCAAACATCATTCACAAATCCGACGAGACTTTTTAGCTAACCCAATTCCAGCTTCCACGCCGAGCCACTCCAATCAAGCCTCGCAGCGCCGCAGACGTGCCCTAACTCGAAATAAATCGTAGCCGAAGGAGAATCGGCCTGTAGGCACGTTTTCCATGGGTCCGAGCCCGGTCTTCGAGTTGGTCCCCCTTTCGATTCGCGTTGGTCTCCGGAACATAAACGATATCTTTCACGGATCTCGCGACGTGACTCATCGTGTATATCAGCGGTAGGTGGAGGTCGAAGGGCAGCCCGGATCTGGGACGACTTCGGCGCGCCGGCCGGGCCCCGTTGCGCCGTAGAAGAGAAACTTCGGAAGACGACGCGCGGGGTCTGTCTCCCGCCGTTAAAACGCCACCGCGGCGGACGACGGTGGCCCGGACAGCCGATCCCGCCGCTTTCGAATAATATCTGCCTGCCGGCCGGCCAGAAAAGAACTTGCCAGATAATTATCTCGGCGTATATTCCGAAGATGTTCGCTCGTTATCCGCTTTGGCACGGTTATTCGGCCCGTCGATCGTAGATTACGCGTAACCGGCGACGACCGCGGCGACGCGGCCGTCTACTACCGGCGCATAGGAATCGCTCGTTTACGTTCCCGCGGTTTTTCGGCGCGGGGATAGACGCGCTAACGAGCTACCCAAATCGCATACCCCGCATAACGAACGCGCGATCATATCTCGGACGACGAAACCGGCAAAGGTCGCGTGTCCGTTTTCAGCGGTCTCTCCTACATACTCGCCGGCGTTTTTCTGATGCCCGCCGCGGATACGCGAGGGTGATTGAATGCAGATTCGAGTTTTATCGGTCGATAGAAAGTTGCGTTTCGATCGTGGCACGAGTATTGCTCTTACGGCGGAGCTTAGATTGAAACGCTTCATCCCGATACAAGTTATCGCTTGAGTATAATTTTCATCCGGTTTATCGTCTTCGAAGCGTTCGGATCTAGAGTTGTAAGGAATGGCTGGTAACCACATCGCGCGAGAAGCGAGATTACATTCGAAAATAAGCTCGACGAAAGTCGAGGCTTACGAGGGTTCGCGGCGAATCCGAATCCGCGAGGTTTCCCCGTGGAAAAGGCTGGCTCGCGTTCATTCGCGGGACTCGTATATCGATTTCCGCGGATGTAACAACCCGTTTCTGGCACGAGCCGTGCCCCGCCGGCAGCGGCCGAACTCGCGCGGGCGCGTGCATGAGTAGGGTTTCATTATCGAGCGGCAGCGGCGCTTCCACCATTATTATGACACTTGGAATAAAAATCCTCGAGAGCTCGGCAAAGTTGGCCCATAAAGAGCACGTCTCGGAGCTTTAAAATTCAAATCTCCGGCCTCTTCTTTCCCCGGTGAATCGAACCGTCCCCCGGCCGCCCCCCGCCTTTTCCTCGCGCGCGATTACGAGCCGCGGAAGGAAGGCGCACAGGTGCCGGTTCCGAAGCGGAAAGAGGAAGGAAAGGTGACTCGGCGCGATCTTCGTCCGCGAGCAGCGGGAATTCTCCGTCGAATCGGCTCCGCGAAGCGTCGAATTAGTTTCCTTTCGGATCGGACGATTCGAGGTTCGCTCGTCGAAGCGAATTCTATGACGAGTAGATCCTCGGAGGATCCGGGAAGAAGCGTTGAAGAACACGTGAAACCGATGCGGGTAATGAAACTTTCTTCCTAGTTCGTAGAGATGAGACTAGGTGGAGGGCAGTCGATCTCGATAACCGGTAGAGAAAAACCGTGTAAACACGAAGAGATACGGTCGGATCCGTTCCTCCGGCTCGCGGGAACGAAATCGGTCCCGCGCGAGAAGAAAAATTACAGTCGCGCGCGTGGGTGGATAAGGCTCCGCCGAAAGCGGAGAAAGGTCAGTGGACCGTCATCATCGACGAGTTTACCTACAGCGAAGCGAGCCGTGGCTGCGGACCCCTCCGCTCGCAGTGCAGCCAGACGGGATAATGTCCTGTAATGAAGATTAATCTCGTCTAGCGAGCACCGGGCATTCCGGTATTCATAAATCAATCGCGTCCGTCCGATTATCATCCGAATCCGACTGGATATCTTCGTCGACGACGCCGCGCGGAACCGGCCGGTCCCAGGACCGCCGCGGAGATCGAATTATCGACAATAGGTGCGACCAGGAGTGCGCTCGGAGACCGAACAAATGTCCGTCGGTCCGGGAATCCCGAATCGGCTGGGAATTATTCGTAATCCGACACGCCCCGGCACGGCTAATCGGTCGCCAGGGCCGAGATCCACGAATTAGGGGAGATCTGTTGATCCAGTACCCTTTAATACTCCCGCGTCGCAGAGGAAATCGTTCGAAAACCTTCGCATATGTTCGCTTTCCAGTGGAAACCCGGAATTACTCGAATTTGCTAATCCGGCCGCAGTTCTGGCTTAGCCTCCGGCAACGCGATTCTTCTCTATTATGCTCAGCAGATTTTCCGATGACGCATCAGTTTATTGGGCGATCGTTTTCCGCGGCAGTTCCGCCGCGAGCAGACGCGGAACGAACGGAAGCCGTTCCGTGCTCGAGGCCACGGTGGAAATCCGCGGAGCTTGCGATCGCCGAAGGAAATGCGCGTGCCTCGACGCATCCGATTGCTCGGGTAGTATCGGACGCGTTTATCAGTTCGATGGTCGTTCGTCCGGCACGTTTATCGCCTGTTCCGTTGCGTCCACGCGAACGGTGACTGGCGAACCGCCTTCGTCTTCCCTTTCCTCGTACGCTTTTGAGAGTTTAACGTCGACGGAACCACCGTCGGCCACGGAAAGCGGTCGGCTCGTTATCTCGGTGACTCTTATTCGCAGTTACTCGCGGCTTATGATAATGAACGGGACGAATATACCCGCGGATCCCCTTTACGGGCGGAGGATCTCGACCGCTTAACTGATTTCAACCGGATAGCTCTCGCGAACGACCTCTTGGCCTATCCGCCGCTCGCGTGCGCGCACACGCGAACCCCGCGGATGGCGGACAGAGACGAGCGAAGCGCAGGGACGAAGACGGAAGGGCGCTTTATGAAACGGTGCCATTTTTTCTGTAATCCGCCGTTCTTCGAGCCTCCTCCTCCGCGGGAACAGAGTCATTCATTCGACCGCGTGCATCATCGGCGACGGCTTTGCGTCGCGTGGCAGCGAAATAACAGCGGACGAGTGGCTAAGGTACATTCTCGAGACTCGAGGGACAATGGGGTTGGTTTTAATCCGTGACATCCGGAGATGGTTCAATTAACACTGCCGTTAACGGGTTAAGCCGTGTTAGTCACTGATGACCGATGTTTTTCTGAATTGAAAATTATTGTTAAGATAACCGATGCCGGATGAAAACGTTTAATTAACTGAGTTGATGATAGTGTAACGCAGATTGTGATGCTACATGATTAATAGTTCCTGATTCTCTTTGCAAAGTGTAACTCTATGGGAAAACGGTAAAGACTTGGAGCTTAACGTGTTTGCTTAGTGAAGTGTGTAAGTTGATAATGAGAATATAAATGAGGATGTTAATGTAATAACGGTATACGTAGATAATTGACACTGGAGGTATCGAGTATTTAAAATGATTCGCGTGGTTCTTACGTCACTACGTTTCGGCACATTCGTTGGATTATGTAAATGAACGACCAGTGACTCGTGGTGTCGATCGATCGCCCGATGATAATTGCTTCGAGATCGTCTCGAGTCTTCGTGATCCAGTGGACCTTTCTCATTTTATGAGCGTGTCTGTCGACACCGAGTAATATCTTTCCGAGCGTCTTTCATCTGGTAACGGAGGACATCGAAATGGTCATCGCTGTGGACTATGGACGCGTACATGCGTTCGACTTTCTTAATCTCATACGTGCCGTGGTGACAGTTGTGTGTGTGTGTGTGTGTGTGTGTGTGTGTGATTGATATACGTGTTCCCTAACATTGTTCAATCCGGCGAAACTGAGTAATTACAGTTACGATTTAATCACAGCTTAATTATATCAATTAACCCTTTCCACTCCAGTGGCCACTTTCAGTGACCACTTGGTTCAGCGCATACAAAATTATAAAATTGAATATTTAATGTTGAGCTTCGTATAATTCATCAGTACGTGGAATATTGACTAAAAAACATGTCTGCATCTCATCAGAGAATGTTTAATATCTCTAGTGAAACACTTTGAAGTGCAAAGTGTTTGCAAAGTGTTTCAACTACTGATATACAGCAGCTTGGTTCCTTTGTTCACGTGTGTGCTCATTAGTTAGATACAAAGAATGTCCACATCTCAGAAAAATGTTTAACATTTCTAGTGAACTTTTGGAGTGCAAAGGGTTGACATAATCCATCGATCTTCGGAAGAAACCAATATTCTACACGGAACCTTTCTGCTGAGTGTTCAGCACTCAGAGTTAACTTCCTCGCAGATCTACCGAAATAATGAAATCGCGAGAGTCGCATCATCGTCCGCAGCAGATTCGCCCGGAGGAGTCCGAGTGTCCGGTCTTTCAACCAGCGATCGATTCTCGCGTGCTCTCCGAGCTCGCCTCTCCAAATTTGGCACGGCGGCAAGGTCGATCGAGCGCGTTATAAAAAAAAGAGCACATGCAGCCGGATCGGAGGGGGAGGAAAAAAGCGAGCGCGAAAGTGAAATCGAAAAATCGACGGAGATCTCCATGGCGCGCGCGATCGTGAGCGACGGGGATTTCGTTCGGCGCGCGTGACAGGTGAAACGCGGCTATTAATAATCGTCATTATTTATCCGTCAATATTTGATTAACTTAACCAACGTTTGCCGGCGATGTCTCGCGCGCGAATAAACGGCGAATATCGAGGACGCAACGGGCACTCCCGTCTCTGCGGTGAATTTCGCGCGTTATGAATTTTCATCGGGCGCCGGGAGTTTTCGTTGCGGCCCCGGCTCCCGGCGAATTAAAGGGAAGCTTCGATTAAAGGACGCGCCGCCTGCGATTTTTACCGTTCCACGGGATTCGCCTCTCCGCGCTCATCCCTTTGAACTTTAAATCCACGCGTAATAATGAGACTCGCGGCGAAAACTGAGATTATTAGATCGACGATTAATTTCGCTCGTTGCGTGGATCGAAGCGAGCAGCTGTCTCTCCGCCATTAATGCGCGCTTCGTCTTCAAAGTAAATCACCGCTCGCTCTTTCGTTTCCCGCGGATGATTTATAACAAAATTAGTCGGTCGAGTCCGGCGAGCAAAGAGAATCGCACGACGGAGAGTTAAAGGAACACGACTGGAGTCTCGCGCTCCCTCGTCAACCCAATGACCGCAAACACTCCGGTCCATTTAATATGATAATCGGCGATGCGCGAACGCGAGATCGAGAGAGGTTCGTCCTGTCCTGAGAACATGGAAACCGGTTCTCCATCCTTGGGGCGAGTGCCGGTGGCGGTGGTTCAATGGAAACGGAGCGAGAAAACGGAGGGATTTGTCGCCGGGAAATTACCGGCGTGCAGTTCGGTGCTCGTGGCAGCACTATTCGACTTTCCCGGTGCCATCTTTGAACGTCCGCCCTCGAACATCGCGGTATACACCTTCCCATCGGTCCACGTTCGAGAGAAACGGCGATCGACGCGAGTGGATCGCCGTGGAATCAGTATTTCGATTCGAAGCGAAATAATTCCGCGACGAATGATTTTCGGAATTGCAACGGCCGCCACGGGGGAATTTCAGGATATCCCATGGAGGATTATTCCGCAGCGCGCCGGAACGCACAATGGCGGGCTCGTAAATCGTGGAACGGCCGCGGCGGTGGACGCTCGATTAAATCCGTTCGCGCGGTCGATTCGCGCGGTGACAATTTAAAAATTTATGATCGTTACTTTCTAATTACGGCCGGATGCCGTCCGGTGCCTGGCATCGGAACCGTTCGCTGTATATCTTCGTTGGCTCGAACGCCTCTGCATCGGCGTTGCCTCGTTAATTGGGAAGTTAATTCTCCGCGGCGACGCTCGCCCGAGCACGCCCTCCCCGGACGAGCGGCGCGAAACGACGCCGCCGCCGCCGCCGCCGCCGCGCGATGCGACGGACGAACGCTCGCATATTAATTACGGCCGAGGAGAGGTTGCGGCGAACGTAATCGCGCGCGCTACTCACCTTGGCATTTGTCTCGAAATGGATACGCGTGTCGAACAATGGTCGCCGCTAATAAGTCGCCGACTAATAAGTAATAAACGGTTACTCAGCCTTTCGTCATCCTCCGCGTTAACACCTTGCGCCACCTGACACAGTGATACGCGTTTCGAGTGCGAGTCGCCGCGGAGGTTTATCTTCTTGCGCGGTTTTTGCTGGACGCTCCGAGTCGCCGAGCTATCCTCGTTGCAGAGAACAATCGATAGTTCGCTGTTGAGGATACTATTCGCGAATAGCGACGAACGGAATATTAGAAACCTCATTTGCGTGTCGTTCCGTTGGAAATGCTTGGCAACGGAGAGAGATACATAGGAAACGTACGTGAAGCTGATTCGCAACGCGAGCTGAAAAGGATAAGGAAATAAGAGGTCTAATGGGAATAATGTACTTTGATTATAATTTATTGAAATATTTCTGCCAATGTTAATTATATTAACTTAAAATATATTTATCGATTATTATTTCGTATACGTCATCGTTTTTAGACTTCAGTTCGCCGATCGTTCAACGCTGCTCCGAGTCGCGCGAATAATGAAATTCTAGCTCGTCCTTACGAGCGAATTATTCCGATTGTTCGTTGCTTATCGCGGAATTCCATTGTGAGTCTGGATTAGGTGTGTTTCTACCGTCTTCCTAGTAATCCATTCATGTTGCGAGCCGATAGACCCGGAACTATCAATGGACAAACGCTGCACCGAGCGCCGCGACCGTCGTATCGTTGAAACCGATGGGAATCCATTCACGTTACACGTTCTCCGCGCGAGGAATACCAAGAAGTCAGGAGAATGTAACACCTTCGGTTCTCGCCGGCAATTCGCGTCGATCATCATTAAAAATAAATTGCTGGAACGCCGGTAAAAGGAGAACGGCCGTGTCGTAGGATGCGCGTGTTTCGGTGACGCGCTCCCCGACAATTAGGCTAATACCTGCCGAAATTGCCGGTCTGTCGGTCCTCGGGGCGACAGCGTCCATCAGTCGTTTAATCGACGCCTCCTTGCGACCCGAAATCGACCGGTCTCCTTTTACGTCCTCGAAGACACTGCGATGCCTCGCGAATGTAGCCGCATCCTCGCCAATTTGGAATGAGAACGGAGCCAAAGTCGAACTTCTTTGTACTCCGTTTCCTTACAAGAATTACACACACGTTTCGATAGTTCAGCTGTAACTAACAGAAAAGGTGTAAGAGGGCAGGTGTGAACGTAGCGTAATGTAAGGAAGGCAAGTGTGAACGTGGCGTGAAGATGGACAAGTAAGAACAGAGTGAAGATGACTGATGACCATAACGAGCGGCAAGTTCGAAGAGGAATCTCGAAAAGGAAAATTGCGAGAAAGGCCTAATGTAGAAAGAACGCTCACGGTTCGGCTAAGATCAGCTTCCGGTTCGCAAGTGGCAAAAGATCCACACGTTCGTGTCATCAGTCAACGGAATGCCAAATGTCGATGTAACCGCGTTGAAATTAAAACCCTTACGAAGAAAGGAACCTCTTCCCAGAAAATGTCCACAAACTGAAACAGCGAGTGCGTCTCAAATTTCAACAATTTCCATGTCTCAATAACAAAGTTTCAAAACATTCATGGATACGCAACAGTAGAGAACGATTTTCCAAAGCATCCATACGGACACCTTTCTCCAGGAACGCCAACGAATTCACCGTCCGGCCGTCATCGTTGCCATGCTTCCAGCAATCTCTCTTTTTTCGTTGAGCTCCGGACGAAAACTCGCTTGCATAATTCGCCTCGCATGGCAGGCTCGCGCGTACAGCTCGCGGGTTGCGAAACGCGGCGGGGAGAGAGAAAAAAAAGGAGGCGCGGGGAAAGAGACCGCCGCACGCACCGCGGAGGAAGAAAAGAAGAAGCGTGGAGGAATCCGCGTTGCCGAAGAAACGCGGTCACGGTGCTGTAGGACAATAGTTCGTTACGGGCCGGCGGGAACGGGCGAAAACCGGGGAGGAAGAGAGTCGGAAGAGAGAAGGACGGAGCGAGCCGCGCGGCGGCGGCGGTGGCGGCGGCGGCGGCTCTTTTTCGCGAGCCGTCGCCATCTTGGAAACGTTCTCCCCCGGCGTTCGCGGACAAGGGCGTGGGCGTGCAGACCCGGGAATTTAATACTCTCGAAATGTCAAACGTCGAAGACTAAAATGTCGCCGGGAACGTGCCGTGCGCCGTTCCGCGCCGATTTTTTTCGCTCTCCTTCCCGCACGCGGCTTCATGGACACGCCGGCCAGCGACGCCACGCTTTCCAGTCGCAAATTCGCGTGATGGCGGTCTGCCTTTCCCGCGCGGTGGAATCGGAGTCCTTTCCCGATCGAAAATTCGAAGCGATTCCACGGAGATCGAGCGCTGTGCAATTCACTCGAAATCCCAGAGTACATTATGCGCGTTCCGCCGCGCCAGAATCATCGGCGGCCGCTCGTACATTTAACAGCCGGTAAACATCGCCGAAAATCAACGGTCGTTAATCGATCGCGCCGATTCGCTGATTCCGGGGGTATTCCCGTCGACGCGGATTGTTCGGATTTCCTCGTGTAATTCGAGCGATGGAACCGCTGGATTTATGGATCGAAATGGTCGTGATGTTTTCATTTATTTCTCTTCTGTTTACGTATCTATTCATCTATCTGTCTATTTATCTATCTAATGCGCAATTACTTCCGAACCAATAATTACCGAGCGAACTAAAAACCACAGTCGCAACTCGAAGAAAACCAGAATAGCCATACTCAGAGTTTCCGCGGAAAAATTTGAATAAATCAGCTCTACTCGGTAGTTCTGTCGTTAAAGGGATGAGATACGCGTCGATCGAGAAAACGATCGACGGAATCCCGCGACGACGGGACGCGCGAGCGGTTTTTCGAGCGATTCCCAGGGAATCCGATATCCTCGGCGCATCGAGCAGAACAGAACGAGCCTCGTCGTCATCGGCGTCGCCGTCGTCGTTGTCGTCGTCGTCGCACGACAAAAACATCGAACGTGAAACCGCAGAGAGCTGGACGCACGTGTTCCGGTTAACGTGTCTCGCATATGTTCGCCGCGAACGCTCGAAAGAAGCGGAACGCTCCACGCTCGGCGGCCGTCCACGTTCTCGCCGCTCGTCGCGATCCGTTCGATCGTGTACGATTGCACTCCAGACCGCGGTGCGTTCCGTCCTCGAGTGGCCGGCGATACGCGCGGACGTATCGATGCCTCGGCCGACTAGTCCCCGCAAGTACCAGGCAATTAAAGAAACGTTTCCCTTCTTTTGTTCCAGGTAAGCAGCGCGCCTACGATATTCGCCTCACGACCCTTTGTTCCGTAAGTACGTGACTCGACTCGCCATCTCGGCGCGTAATATTTTCGCCGGGCATCCCCGGCGAATTCGAACGGCCGAAAGAGGACCTGGGAACTCGCTTCGATTTCCAAAGTCCCTCGATCACCGTTTTCTGTTAACACATTGCCTGGCTAATTTTCAGGAAACTGAATTGTGATGGCAATTTTCACTGGGGTCAACTTGTATCGCTATACACAGAAAAACTCAGATATATTGTTATGTAATATATTTTAAATAGATAATCAATTTGAATGAAATTTTATATTCTTTTCAATGCTGTGGTAATTAGTGAAGTTGCTTAGTTAAGTGTCTTTATGTAAGAACGAGATTTCTCGTTACCGGTACGCAGTGTGTTAACCCTTTGCACTCGGAAGTTCTTCACTAGAAATATTTTAACATTTTCTAACGAGGTAAAGACGACATTTTGTGAAACTAACTCGAAGAAGAATCACATATGCATTGTGGAACAAAGCTATTTTATGTCAATATTTCTCAAATTGATACATTATACGGAGTATAATATTAAATATTAAATTTTGTAGTTTTACTGCATTGGTGAGTGAGAGTCACCGTTCGAGTGCAAAGGATTAAATTCGTTTTTGGGAGAATACAGGTTAATTGCGACACTTGATCAGCAGATGATATGTTTAGTGATTGTGTAGGTTGTTTGGTAGATAAAAGCAATTGAAAGAATATTGATAACGGAGGAATAGGGAAGTGTTACAGTTAATCATCTGCACTCGGAAGATTTTCATTAGAAATATTTAAGACTTTCTGACGATACATAAGCGACATGCTTTTAAAATCAGATACTGTTAGCTTGAAAAATTTGGTTTCTATATACTAAATGTTATTCACAATAATTGCAGCAAAAGCTTAGGCCTGACGTAAACGAATTCCAATTCAGCAATTACATCTTCCGTTAATCGTACATTGTATAAACATGATTATTCTTGATTGAGTTCAGTCCAATTCATTATTCTCATGGTTTCAATACACTCTTAGAAATACTCGTTTACGCAACATTCCGCCGTAACCAGAGGGTTAAGGAACAAGGCTATTGTATTTCAATATCTCGTTACGCAATATGACGTCAGCTCTTCCAATGCAAAGGGTGGACGTCATTATCGCCGGGAATCACGAATAAGAAACGAAGGTTGAAAACGAATGAAAAATTCAATCGAAATACGATCCCGATAGATTTCGATCGCGTTGGGAACGCGCGAGGGGCGCAGCTTTTCGGCAAATCGGTTTCATTTCGGGACGAGCGCGGAAGGTCTGGAAATTAAACCCGACGCGACGCGGCCCTCGGAACGGTAAACACCGCGTACGGTCGCGTCGGCGGGAGAGAGATTCGGCGGATAGCGGAGTCACAGCCAATTAATCGGTCTCCGGTATCAATTTATCGGTTAACCGCGAGTCCTGTTTCCGCGCGGATGAACCCTTTTCGCAGCCGGCCGCGAGGTCCTTTGCCCGTGCGCCCCCCCGGTGAAGGGTCGGCGAAGGGTTGCCAGCCAGCCGGAGGGCAGACAGGCGAGGGGCGGGGTCGCGATCACGAAATAGGTTCAATCTATGCATCTCTCGCAGCGGCCCGGGAATCGTTGGCTGCTGCCGCTTGCGCCGGTGACGTCACGCGTGGGCAAGTCTGCTCACGAGACCAGCTGTTTTCGACATCTGCGACTGTGCTCTCGCCACCTACAGCGCCGCGCGAAAGTTTCCGGCTGGCTAGCACCGCTTTCCACGAATTTTTTGCGCGCTCGAAGGAGGAAGCTTCTTTACCCTTACCCTTCGCGGACGGATGTCGGCATTTCGGTGAGATCAACCGTTCAGATTTGGAAGACCGAGTCGTGGAGAAATGATCTAATTAGTGGAACAGTGAGAGATCAGCGCGTAGTTTTCTTTGTTTCTATTAATTAAGCAGTTGATGTAATTTAGCTTCATTCGTTGGAGGTTTTGTATGTTTCGAAGAATTTTTCGCAGAGGGTTAACCCTTCGAAAATCTACTTCGACTAACTCTTTTGTCAGGACATTCTCTTTTTTCTGGTAAATGTATAGCTGATACTATTATTTTGATAAGTATTCTTTAGTTGCTATTAACATTCAATCGGGATGTTTCCCAAAATTGCTGAATATAAACGCAGAGAGAGTCAAACGAACGAGTTCATTCCGGTAGAAAGTAAATCCGCGAAGCCGTGGATTATAAAATCCAGCGCATTCGATTTTTGCAGTTGACAGCTAACGGGAGTGCGGTTCTCAAAGCGGACAGAAGAGCTTCCGACCGGAAGCTCTCTCGAAAGCCATCGCGAAACTGACGCGACTCAGCTGTACGCACCGCGCCTCGTCGGAACGGACGCACCGACGCGCCGTTTGTTTCTCCGCCGCGCGGGGAATAAAAACTACCAGTCATAAGCACGCGCCGGGTCGGCGCTTCCGATTCGAGGCGGCTGGATGAAGAGGAAAAGCGGAAACAATTAAACGGCTCGCAGCCCCGCGAGACTCCATATGGCCGGCATAAAACGCGAGGCAACATCGTAATTAACGACGGGATAATTACACGGGGACGGGGAACTCCGCGAGAACCGCCGGAACACGCTCGATCGTCCGCGCTTACGCGTTTCCTTCTGTTCGCGTGTCGCCCGCGGCCACCTTGACGACCGTGTCGTCCGACGTCGGAATTGAATTCTCATTCCGTCGATGGAACGCGATTCGAGGCGCGCTCCGTCGAGCAGCTTATTTTCCCCGTCGAATTTCGCGGATACCGTTTTGCTCGGATCGAAGCGGTCGGGGAGGAAAGTTCGTCGGGAAGTTCGAAGGTCGGCGGAATCGAATTCACGGTGGCTGGCCCCGAACACCGGTAACAGGAGAGACGAACAGAAATTTCACCGGCGCGGCGTTCAACGAGAAACGCGATTTTTCCGGGAACTCCGCGAGTTGGAGAGGACCGGAGTGTAGTCGACCGGCGTAAATTAAGCATTCCGTTTCAATTATTTCGCGCGATTATTCGGCCCGCGCGCAGAACGTCGGCGGAAAGTTTCGCCCGCGGGATCCGCTTTTCTTCGGCTCCCGGCGCCGCCTTAACGAAGTCGCCCAAGTTTCGCCGCGGCCCAAAGAGCCCGGAGAAGAGGGCTGATTGCATTTTTCATCGGCTCGACGCTCGCGTTCCCGCGAGCGGCTGTCTCGGACATCGAACGATTCGAGAGTTATTAATTCGTCCGGCGGAGATTCTGATTGCGACTTCGCTAGAGAATTATTCACGGGGGAGTTTTTCGAGCTTGGTCGCTGGCCACTCTCGAGAGTT
This sequence comes from Nomia melanderi, assembly GCF_051020985.1. Taxonomy (NCBI): domain Eukaryota; kingdom Metazoa; phylum Arthropoda; class Insecta; order Hymenoptera; family Halictidae; genus Nomia; species Nomia melanderi. The sequence continues at coordinate 12,960,506 of NC_135009.1, forward strand.
TTCCGGAAGGCGCAATTAACACTAGAGGTAGATGCCTGGTAAATGGAATGATTTATTTCGAACTTCTGCGAGCTAGGAAAGTCGATTGAGATTCGGAGCAACTCGTATCGTATTTATTCACCCGTGGAACTCTAGCCTCCAATATTGCACCAGTTATAATATTTTAATGAATCTGAAAGAAACTACCCTAAAATTATTAGATTTTCCACACATCCAAATTTTGTACTGAGGAGGAAACTAAAAGATCGAACGAATTTTATAGCATTTTTCATTTTCACTAGACATACTATAAAAATTAGCAGTTGCTGATAAATACAAAACCATCTGGGCTGAGTTAATATGCCGCGATAGCAGTTTCATGATTTCGACAGTTTCAGGGTAGAAATTTTCTGATGGTTGATTTATCCGATGGTTGTAATGTTTAGTCTTTTTCCTAATTTCAAAAGCTTCCTCAAAAAGCTTCATTTTTGGTTTCTGTAAGACACATTCGCGACAAAATCTCGTGAGAGACAGTCCAAACCGTGGTTCCTAGGATCGCTGCATCAGCGAATGCCAAGGAAAACAGTCATCACGGCCTATTAAACGAGTGGGATTAGCCGCGCCGCGATTTTCCAGGACGAAACGGAAGGCACGAGCAGAGAAGCTTCCTCGGATGTCGACCAGGTTTCGCCGTGAGCTCGATTTTCCGCTTCGTTTAGCGACATCTGAAGCACTTTCGGTTCGGTCGGCGCGTTCCGCCCGACGAGGGTGCATCAACCCTGGATAAACGGACCGGCAAGCCGTGTAGCTTGGCTTCCGAAGAAAACACCGTGTTTCCCTCGCGCTCGGGGCCATCGAAAATATTTGCGGAGCTAGCGTGAACTTCGATGCGCGCGGATGTAGATGAAGACGATAGCGTTGCCGAAGTCGCCCGATCGATTTGAGTATCTCGGTTAGAAGACAGTTGACCAGCTGCTAGCGATCAGTGGATCACTAGGTTCAAAACAGAGTAAGAGCTCTTGTTACGGTGCGTCGAATCGAATGCGAACTTCAACGAGATAGACAACATTCCAGCAGAGGATTTTATTAAACAATTTCTCACTTCGATCTATATGCAATAAACGATGATGTCTATGAAACTAAGAAATCTACTCCGAGTATACAGTGTGACTATCCTGCATCAGACTTCTTTTAACTACCACATCCATTTACTTGCATGGATGTCATCTTTCTAAACTTTGCGCCAGTTCTTTCTCTATCAATAGTTTTGTACACTATTATCTACTCCACCGTAATCGCGCAGAGGAAAACTACCACAGGCCAAATCATAGCGCATTTGTTAACCCTTTGCGGACGAACGTCGATATTTCAGCGAATTGAAATTTTTGTATTTGGAAGATTAAGTCGCGAACAAGTTATTTAACACTAGAACTACCGAGCATTTAATACGATTAATATGCAATTCCTATAAAAATTGTAGCAGTAGATTATTTTCAGTTTCTTCAGGCATTCATTGTACTCAAATGAAACTATTTTCAAAATCATTTCGAATATTCAATGCTTCGAAGACATCAAAAATCGAACATTTGTACGATAGTTCTAGTGTTAATTAGTCGAACAGCAAGTAATCGGCGCGTACCTCTCTATTATTTAAGCAACGTATATCTTCATCTGCTGAAGATTTTCTATACTTTAAAGAATCCTCCGCAAAGGGTTAACTCTGCTTCAGACCTTGGTCGACATCTGAAAGGTCGATCGCAGAATTCGCCAGATTCACTGAATTCTCGATCTTCCGTTGACAAAGCCATCGACCACTAATCTTCAACGCGTAACAGCCGTAATGTTCATCAGGAACAGGAAACAGCGAAAAAACGAGAGCGTGATGGCTCTCCGAGCCGAGCGACGCGTTAATTCCACGGAGTTAGCGTCGACTCGGGGTCGTAATCTACGCGGGCCGGTTGCCGCCATATAACAGGATTAATATCCACGGACACGGCCGAGGGGCGAGGCCTGCCCGGCTGTGCGAACAACGTTCTATCGCCGGAATCGTCTGTCCCGGTACAATGGTGCATCGGGCGGCCGTGACGCAGGGGTTGGAGCCGTCCGGGGATGACGCGCGGCGGCCATCGCGTGGAACCTTGAACAGCGGTCGCTTCGCTGTCGCTGCGTGACGCGATCCCCGGGCACACGATCCTGCGGCGAAGGATTTGGCATTGGAAGTTTTCACGGTGATTACCGCGTGCTTTTGAAGGTTCGATCATGCGACACGTTTAACGCGTGACCGTGCACTCGTAACCTCTGTATCGCTCCAGTTGTCAATCGATAATCGTCGATGTTGTTGTTACCATTGATACTTACAATTATTACGATAATATCCTTAATTTCGAGACCGATTGCACGCCGTGTGTGATGATAATGAGCGTGTATCAGTTATTCTGAGTAAAGTAGTCGCCGAGATAAGGCTTTTTTTGAATTAATAGTATCTGCAAGGTATAGAGAAACAAAATAAACGTACCGACAATAAGAAAATTGAGTTTTTATGACTATCGTCTAGAGATTTGAAAAAAATTAATTGGGAGAGCCCGTGACAGAATTTCGCTCCTGGGAACCGTGTTCGAAAAAAATCGTCGTATCGGATGGGTTAAGCTGTTAACCGCGGAATTTAATTTCAAAAATTTCCGATAATGCAAGTGTATACTCGTTGAACGCAGGACAAATGCATCTATAATATTCTAACGAGAAACTAATGCGGAACGAAGAATTATATGTTTATCTGAAAAAATGAATAATTTGGCATTGAAAGAAGCAGTATCATTTTATGATGACGTGTATACTCGTCGAACAGAGTTAACTGGTTAACGGGGCAGAGGTGTTTCTAATTCTAATAATTATAATTCTAGTAATTCTAATAATTTAATTTATTTAACCCTAATCGTACGACGTGTTCTTATAACGAATCATACCACGTGACTCTCAGTCACTTATGAGAATGAAAGGAATGATTGAAATGTTATTGTCTTTGTTTATAGAGCCCAAATTTTGGCCCAACAAAACATTTGGAAATGCAATATGAAATAATCAAGAAATTTAAGTAAAAAGTTCAAATGTGACTCAAAGTCACATGCGATGAGAGTTAAGCACCGTTGGGCCCAGTAAGTAAAAATGCAATTCCGCGTGTATTAATGGTTAATACGGTGATAATAACAATTATTATTAAATCAGAGGACGATGAGAATGGTAACGACGATAAGCGTTGAATCGTTAACTCTTTAATTTTGGAATTAACGTTCGCCCGATTAAACGCGCTTCTCGTTTCAAGCGAAAAATGCGTTCTTATCTCTCAGGAATTTCCTTGCAGCGATCAGCAGCCGCGGTTATCGCTGGTCAAAAGCAGGAGTTGCTCCTTTTCCGGCGACCGGCATAATTAATGGGTGGTCCGAAGCGGAATCGTCGATTAATTTGCAGGGAACTCGACTTTCGACTGAAAAATTTATCGCCGCCTTTATTAGCCATTCCAGTCTGGACCGTCCCGCCTCGTCGGTGGGTCTGCGCGCGCCGATTTCGGAGTTGTTGAATTTTCGAACTTTTCCCGATTGAAATGCCGCTCGGGCTTCCGCGGGAAAGCCATGGAAACCGGTAAACAAACAGCATCTCGTTCGTCCGTCGGAAGTGTACGTTATCGATCGTCGCCGCTGATTCTCGGCGCGGCTTTGAACGCGTCGTCGGCTGTGCAGCGATCGGAATTGTTCGTCGTATTTCGCGAATGATTGATTCGCCAAGTCCAAGCGTAATCGTGATTGGCCGAGGTCTTCGCTGTTTCACCGTCGAGAAATCGTCATGTATTATCGGTACCGAACTTCAGATTTGCATACAAATGCAAATATGTAAGAATATAATTGTAGCAATAGAATTACGATAGGACATGTTAAGTCTCGCGAATGAAAATTTCAATACAGACACTTACATCATTATCTATCTCAATTCATCTTATATCATTCAGTCTCCCTAACAAAACTAAATCAATCGATCATTAAACTCAACGATTATCCCTTCTCGATTAACCCTTTGACGAATGTCGGTTTGCTGAGATCAAACCTTCATGTTTGGAATACCGAGTTGCAAACAAACGACTTAACTATTCGAACAGCAAGAAATCAGTACACAGTTTCCTTATTCTTCACGATTTAAGTATTCAGCCTTCAATTTAGCAGGATCTGCGCAAGGTTTCATGTACTAAAAACAATTTTCGTTCGCGAAGGGTTAAACTCCTCAACCGCGACGAACAGCTCGAAAATCCTCGGGACAAGCCCGAAACGATACGTTCGCCGAACGGGTGAAACCCGTCGCGCAAAAATCGTCTCCGCGGGCGGTTCCGCCGAAATAACTTTCGGCAGATGCTCGACACGTGTTCTCCACTTAGCGCGTTTAGCGGCTGTATCTCTGCCGGTCTAAGCGGCTTCGGCCGAACACCCGGAACCGTCGGGGCTCGAATAAAAACGACGAAACGGAGAAACAAACGGGGGAACAACGCGAATCCGGGAAAAACCGACGCATCGATTTCACCGCGACAAAAGCGGCGCGCGCGGGGCGAGCCGAGGGAGGTTCGAGCAGCGCGCGGCACACACAGGAGTGGAGCGCGTCAGCTCGAAATATTTAAAACGCGAAACGGGCCGTAAAGGGCGGAGGGAGGAAAGTTAAAAAAAAAACAGAGAAGGAGAGAAAGAGAAATAAAAGGAGCTCTCTTGCGCAACGAGCGGCGTTGCCTCTCTTCCAGAGGGGTGAGCCCTATTCGTACGCGTAGTACTACGTCTAATTGCGAAGCCGGCATACTTTCCTCGTGGCTCGCTTGCTCGTTATCCGTCGCAGCGACGGCGTCCCGCGGAATATGATTGTTGTCGTTCCGCCGGAGGAAAGGAAGAGAAAGGAAGGGGAGTTCGGCGCGGGCCACCCCGTTCACGGCGTGCGCGCGGTTCCGCCGAAAGCTTTTCGGGGATCCTCTCGACGCGAGAGCAGCGCAGGGAGAAGAGAGAGTATCGGAACGATAACCACCGGTTTGTATTGATCCCCGCGGGGGCGAGAGAGAGACCCACGAAGAGGGCGAGTTCGAAACATCCACCCTCGTCACTGCCGCGCACCCCGAATCCAGACCCGACCTAACCTATGCGTCCCGATGTATACTCCGTGCGCCTCGTAAAAAGTCGAGCCCTACTCTAGGGGGTCGCTTTAACTTTGATTTGTTAAGGTGTATCAGGCTTTGTCTTCGGATGGCGTAGTGCTGTTCTCCGATGTCTGATTGGTTGGATTCGGTTCTAATTATAGGATTCGCATGATTGATCGGATCGTAACAAAGTGATGTCCTACGATATTGTGACTAGCTTCTTAGTAATTGATGTTTGGAGGGTTGAATAGGTTTTCGGGGTTTTTGGTTTGTAATTGGTGGACTTATGGGGTGGTTCGCGTGGAATTGTTGCTTTAAGTTTCGAAGAATGTAATTTTTAAGAGGCCTTGGAAGTTAGTCAAAATACTAAGATCTATCGTCGAACAATGGGATTCGTTACCCTTTGCGGACGAATGTCATTTTGCATAAATCAAACTTCCATGTTCAGAATACCAAGTTACGAACGAATGATTTAACTCGGTATAGTTTTCTTATTCTCTATTATTTAAGCATTCAACATCTAAATTCGCTTAACCAGGTTAATCGATCCACAGGCAAAGCCAGATCCCGACACCATTTCCGCAATTTTCTTCCGAATTTCGGCGGGGAACCGCTTAAACACGATCCCCCGGCGAAACGGAGAACACCCGTGCGCGGTTGGATCCGTTAATAAAGCCCACGTACGCCGGACATTCGAAACCCAGCAAGAATTTAATCCATCAGCTGTCCGCAACGCATCGAACCCGGTTCGCGGCTACGAATTTTTTTTTCCCCCATTTTCCCTCGGTTTCCCGTTGCGACGAGCATGCACGCGGCGCGGCTCTCGCGATTTCACGGAGTTAATTACGGCCGAATAAATGCTCTACAATCGGAACACGGCACATTTCCAAGCGTGTTTCAATTTCAGCCAGGAAGTCTCGCTTCGCCGCCATATGGCGCTCTCCAACGTGTCGTCCGACATCGTCCAGCAGCAATTTTTTTTTCCTACTTTCCCTCCCTCCCTCCCCCTCTCTCTCCCTCTCTCGATGGTGCACGCCTATGCAAACGACCGGCCGGAGCGTGTTTCGTCGTTGGGATTGTCGATCGCGTCGAAGCGCCCCTTGGCAACGATCGCGAGCGAGGGGGCCATCCGCAGAAAGTGCTGGCTGAAAGCTGGGCCCCCCTTCTCGCCCCAGCCAACCCCGTTCGTCGGTGCGCCGCCCGACGGCCGACACAACGTACTCTGTCTCCCGCGCCCCATCATAATCCGCCATTGATTTCCTTTCGCCGCGAATCCGTACGGTGGACCGTCCGTACAATCGTTTCCCTTTCGACGCTCTAATTAATCCCATTCATCGTAATTATTCTCTCGTGTTCGACGTCGAACGGGCTGTCGTTCGAGTGTCGGCTCGCCGTTCCGCGGATCCGTGAGCGAGTCGTTTGTTGGTTGCTTGCACCGACGTGATAGTCGAATTTTATGTTAGGAAATTCCGAAGCCTTCCTTCGAATTTGAGGACGAACGTCGTCATTTTGTGACATCAAGCTTCCATATTTATACGAAGTTGTAAATAATTGATTTCTTCAAGTAACAAGTGGTTAGTGATTAGTGTTCTTTTTCTCTGGAATTTAGGACTTCGATGTATAATTTCCCTTGGAATATTTTCAATACGAAAAATTCCGCGAATAGTTAACACTGAAACTACCAGACGGGTCAAATGACCCTGATGTCTTCTTTTTGCAATTATTAGAAAGGTAACAAATGTTTCTCTGAGAAATTATTAAAGTCATTTAGCACTACGCAAACTGAATTGTGAATCAATTATAGTCTGAACATACTCTTGGAGTTTCTATAGCGAAATTTTAAGAAGACAATTGAACTGCTCGGTAGTTTTAGTGTTACAGCTTTGTATGTCGGACGATGTAGATATTTGAAAACTGTATAGTTTAAATAGTTGCGAATAGAATACGCGAGATCTTTAATATTTTGTAATTATAAATTACACCCTCCGAGTCAGAAGTCTGAATTGAAACCTTTTTCCACTAGAGACGACACTTCAGTGTCTTCAACGGCTAATGAATACATTGTACGCCCCGCAGAGTTGAAAGGGTTAATATAAACGTTTCCACATCACGAGAAAATCGTGATACGCTCTCGCAACTTTGTTTCATCCCTCTCTCCCTGTTTCCACTCTTTTTCCCCTCTTTTTACTCTCGTTCCCCGTTCCGGTGGGTCCTCGACCGGCGACCAGTTCGATTACACTCGAAACGCGCGTTCCCCGGCTGCACGGAATTTTTGACCGTCCTCTCGCAAAAGTTATTCAAGCGTAATCCACCGTTCGCTCGGATCGATACGAGTCCGCGGGGCTGAAAGGTTGAAAATTTGTTAGAGTCCGTCGAACGGTTACAACCGCCCCTCGGTTTTCGCTTTCGCAGGGCAAATTGCTCCTATTTCGTCGGCCGTGGCCCGCGATAACTTCGTTCCCTGTTATCGGCGCCGCGTCCCGGTCAAATTGCCGCGGCTGTAACGAATTAATAACGTCAGCGGAACAATCGTCGCACAGCGCGGGCCAGACGTTTCCGTCGATCCACGGCGAGATCGGTTTGTTTTTGCCCATTGTCCCGCGATACGCGGCGTATCGTTCGCCGTTCGAACTGAAAAATTCAGCGGGCGAAATCGCCGGTCGGTCTGATGTTTTCGTCATTCGCAAACCTATATTTATCTGAGGTTTTCGAGAGCGAGCTCTCGGTGCCAAAGTTTTCCCAACGTTTCCCCGTCGATGCGAGCACGCGCGTCGAAGTTCCGACTAACAACGATTACGTATCTGCGATCACTCTACCGTGTAATTAAAAAGTATCCGATGACACTGAACCGTTACCCCTTCGGAAACGAAGATTCCTCGAATTAGAACCTCTCGCGCAACAATTCCGATTACACGTCGGACTCTTAACGCAAAACGGAGCACGGTTCGATCGTTCGTTCGATTGTACCCTTTTCCATTGTACAAAGCTCGTAGCTTTTCACTTTAATCGGCAACCTCGCAACATTTACGTTGAAAAGGTGAAAAACGACAACCGTTCAAAGATATCAACGACGCAGCTCGACCCGAGTCTCTTCTCGTGCAGAGAAGAGGAACTTCGATTGCCGATCGACGGCTCGGCCCGCGTTCGGTCGTGTTTCGGTGGCGGAACGCCTCTCGAAATCAGCTCGCCGGGATAAACAAAGAGGAGAATGATCCATTCGCGGTAACGAGGCAGGTTTTTCTGCGTATCTGTTGGGAATCAACGGCGAAACGAAATAAAACCGACCGAAGGAAGGAACGAATCGAAAGAGGGATGTAGAGCGATGGGGCGGTGGAGGGGGGACGGGAGGGGGATTTTACAGCTAATCTCCGATGCTGCCGACCGTCTGTGAAAAGGTATTAATCCCTTGCACCGTCGGTGGCGCATTCAGTTACGTGTTTGCAGGCAGGTACACCTCTCTCGTTCACTTACCCTCATACAAATAAAACGTACGCGCGCGCTCGCTCGCTCGGTTGGCTCGAGGCACGCACACACGCGCGCACGCTAGACGGCTGCGTTATTTGCACGTGTACCGGCGGTACCGTCGGCGAAAAACTACGTTCGGCCCTCGTCCCTTTTTCTCATCGAGGGGCTCTCTCGCGCAGTCGTTACAGGTTTTTTTAAAGCTCGTTTAACCGAAGCGGCTCGCTCCCGCGACGACCGGTTCCTCCTTTCGTCCGCCACGCATCCGAGAGATGTTCTCGCGAGTACCGAACGCGACGCGCGAGTGACAGTTCGCTTCTTGCACGATAACCTCTGTCCAGATGAAAATGGATACTCAGAGCCGCAGGTAAGACTCGCGTTTCCTCGGTTTCGAGGTTCTCTCGATGTTCTCTGTATCGCTCTGTTGTCGATCGATCAGCTGAATTTCTTGCATTGGAATCAGACTCGATTGCATTACGAGGTTTCGACGGTAGGCTTTCGAAGGTAGATTCTTGAAATTGTTGGTTTCGATGTGACGTTTCTTATGTGTCGATGTTCCATGCTATTGTTTCGAAATAAATTGCTTTTGAGTAGCGTACTCGATTCCTTGGTTAACTGGAACTTTCAACGCCATGATACGACGATATGAGGTATATCTGACAGCTGGAAGAACTGTTTCGAAGTTATAAATGGGTAACAAGATGACGCGAACGATAATGGCAACCTGTCGAAGACGTTTCCTCGAGGAAAAAGTAGATCCACGAGTAATTGCGGCCGGGGGCTGTCCCTTTTCGAGAGATAAGAAGCCACGTGGCTGCTCGTCCGCAGTCTTCCACCCGTTATCGCGGCCGCAACGCCCGCCCGCTCATTAACTTCGTGTAATTAGTCGTGTCCGCTTATCATCGCGGTCTCGTTCCGCGGACACGCCGCTCGTCGCCGCTGTCATTGTTGCCTGTCGGCCAATTATCGACGCGAATTAGCGATCGCCGTTAATTAAAAGCCGGGCAGCTGGCCGGCGCAGGCCACTTTCGGCGCCCGGGGAAAACATGCTTGGAAATCAGGCGAACCGACAAGGAAAACGGGCCACCGTGACGGGAGTAATTGCAATTAACGCAATTAGGTGAACGAACGGTACCCGAAATCGAGCGAGCCTCTGGCGCCGTGTCTTTCGGCGAAATACAAGGTGGAACCGGAAAGTTCGCGTAATTTGCGGGCCGCAATTCGAGCGGCTTCAAATTCTGAAATTCATAAATACCATTCCGTGTTGTTCGTTCCGCGAACTCAAGATTCTTCGACCATGTTGATTATCTGATCAATTAATCGAATTCTCGTTCGACGAAAACATGTTTCTCTCCAAAGATCCTCAATAATTTCGAGAAGTTCCCCAGAATTCATTCAGTTTAATACATCAAAAGAGAAATGAACCGTAGCAATCAAGTCTCAACTCGTATATTTTCAAACGAAAGGTACCTTCAGCGAACTGCTCTTGAAATTCAATAAAGAGCATAATGAACATTCAGTAGAGTTTCAGAATTATCAACAGAAAACGACATTTCGAAACCTGAAATTTTAGAATCACACCTATCGCTGTCCGCCAATTTTGCGTAGCGACTTTTTGCTCGCGGCTTGTGCGAGCCTCGTTTTCGCAGGGCCATTCGCGTTGCGCTGTCCCGTTGCATATTTATGTAAGCCGCGCGCGTTTCCGAAACGCACATAAAACGTACACGGTCGACGGAAGATGGAGTCGCAGTAAATTCGAATATTCGGCTGTATTCCGGCTGAAATTTCGCTGTACGTACCGCGCGATACTTTATGCGCCGGTCGTGTGCAGTATTGTGCGATTTGCTCGATGACACGACATTGTTCTCCGTCCCTTCCATTACCCGGCGACCCTAGCCAGCTCGTGCGCGGCTCGTTGTTCCCTTTCTTCCACTGTGTTGTCCCTTTTCCTCCTTTTTCCTCCTTTTTCGCTCTTCCGACTCCGTAATACCCATCCCTCTCGCTGCGAAAGGAGACTCGTCGATTCGCAGATAGCGAGGAGCGCCCGCCATGGGAGCCATAACGCCGCTCTCCGTGTTCCCGTCCCGCGATCTACGACGAAAAACTCGAGCCCGATACCATATTTCCCATAAGAGTTGTAGAACCAACGATGCTCCTCGATATCCGAGGACATTGTCGATGGATCGACTGATACAACCAATCGAAACCCAAGAAAGAAAGCCACCTTCCATACCGAGAAAGGAAGATACCGCGAAGTAGCCTTTTACTCCGTAATTGCCAGGAATTGTTCTACTTTCTATCCAATGTAACAAACCGTGTTTCTGCAAAATTGTTCGAGACACTGCGGCGTACCGAAGAATTTTGGTTCGAATTCAACAACTGTGTCAACTGCCTGTGTCCACTTTCTATAAATCTTCCTTGAAAGCGATCTTAAAACAGATCTGCGCGATCTGTAGAATGATCCCAGTATAACAATGCATAAAGTGGAACGACAAATAGAGGTTTCCGTGATTTCAGCTTGAGATCACGATCATCTGAGACGACATTCCAAAACAGGTGGCTAATAACCATCAACACCTCACACGTCAAGCTCCACGAAAACCTTAACCGTCTTTTCATAAAGCCATTCTTTTACAGCAAGTAAGAACAATTAATCATTTCGCCCTACAATCCATACGTTACACTCTTATCAGCTTACTCACGTTATTAAACATTCCATTCGGTTATCTTATGTTACGATTGTTTTCGAGTAATTCAGAAACACACCAAAGACTAACATGGCGCTTAACATATTAACCCTTTGCGGACGAACGTCTTCGTATTTAAATAACTAAGTCGTGGACGAATGATTTGATTACTCGAACAGCAAGATATACGTAGTTTCCTCTTTTTACATTAATTAAGCAATTAAGTAATTCAGCTTCATCTGCAGGTTTCGTATATTTTACAAAATCCTCGTCCGCAAAGGGTTAATCCACTAGCTGACCTAGGTCACGAAAGACCCGAGTCCTTAACCCACGCGAATCGGATTGATCAGCGTCCTGAATTATCTCTCGTAATTACGATCGCGGCGGAGTGGGGGGAGGAATGAAACGACAGGCGGTCGGCTCGCGGGGACACGCGAGCTCTCGGAGTGAGAATGACGCGGAGAGGCCTAATCGACCTTATTATTCGCTGAACAATGAACAATTGCGTATAAGCGTAGAAATAATCGACGGTAGGTTGACGAAACCTCGTGTGTCATTCGAGGACGCGAACCGGCAACCGTCAGGTTCTCCTCTCGCCCTCCCCCCGCGCCCTCCCCTCGCCGGTTTTTCTCGTTCTCGGATACCGGCGGCCTCGTAAACGCTTTCTTTTATCGCTCCCCCCGGCTTTATCGCCGTCGGCGCGACCGTAACAATGCGAAGCGGCTCGCGGAAATATCGCGCGCTGATGAAATCTTCCTTCGAGGGGGAGGATTCGCGGTCAGACGGAAAGAGGGTGGGCCACGGAAGAAACCGAACGGGCTCGAGGACGCCGCAGGAAACCCTCCTCGCGCGGTGAACCTCGGTGAATAAGCGGCGGAATATTTTCCTAACCCGCTCTCCCGGTATTGCAGCGAACGAGGTATTCAAATATTTAAACACGAAAATATACATGGGAGGCAGCCGCATGAATTATGCATAAGACGTGTCCACCACCACCACCACCTTAGACTCCTCGCCCTTTCTCTTTCCCTCCTTCTCCGGAGACCTTTCTCTCGTTACCGTGTCCTTCCTTCCTCTCCCGCTTTCGAGCCTCTTCACGAACTTTGCCTTCTACCTGTGGCTTCCCGCCTTTCTCCCCTTTCCCTCTTTCTTCGAACTGGGAAACACGGATTTTCACGACGGGGAACTGTGATATTTGGCTACGGAAGCGAGATCGGTAATGGCGCTTGATTGTCGGACGTTTCGATCGCGTTGATTGGGTTTAGTCGGTATACTTCGTGGGTGTATTGTGTTGAACGTTTTTGTAGGGGTTGATGCAATGTTAGGGTTAGTTTGTAGTTTTATTTGTCTCGATGTTTCAATGATTAGATTGAGTATGTAAGAATGAATGTATACCTTGTGTTTTCTGTAGGTTGTCTTTGTAGTTGTATAGAAAGGTCTACGTGTGAATGAAGCGTTACGTTTATGTGTGGAAGGAGTCTCGGAATAAATCCAGACGCTATCATCAAATCGTCAAAGTGTGAAACCGTTCCCGACGCTTTTCATCGTGGATAATTGTCCCTGCTTTTTCCGCATTTCTGTTCGGGAATGACTCGTATCCGATTCCGTGGAATCAGCGATGTATCGAGATCGGCGGACGGGGTTATTATAAACTAGACACGCGTTTCCGGTGAAAGCCCGTCAATCCTCCAGTATATCCGATCGGTAAACAGCGGAAAATATCCTCGTTAGCGCGGCGTTCTCGAGGTGTAATCGCGCGGCCGGATCGCGTCAGCATTTTTCCTCGGATAAATCGATCGACCACCCGGAGCCCCGAACCGTTTAGGAAAGCGAGATATCTAATTGAACTAGTTCTCGCGTGGAGGACGATAATTCGCCGCGCGGCGGCTCTGTCTTCGCGATATCGGCGCTAGGTATCAAGGACAGCGGTCCGCTCGGCGAATTAACCCCTTGTCTTACGGTTCCTTTCTCGACTGTCGCCTGCAAGGCTTTGTCAGGCTTCGTGATTCAGTGGTGGAGGCATATGAACAGCTTTTTCTGTTAAATTTGGTTTGTGAAAGTGGAGAGTTTGAATATTTGAAGAATTCGAGGATTTGAGAATTTTAATGTTAGAATATTTGAGAACTCGAGAATTTTAAATTTCATTATTTGAGTATTCAAGAATTAGAGATATTGAGAATTTAAATGTCTGAATATTTGAGGCTTCGAGAATTTCAAAATTTCATTATTTGAATATTTGAGGCTTCGAGAATTTGAAAATTTCATTATTTGAATATTCGAGAATTCGAGATATTGAGAATTTAAATATTTGAATCTTTGAATATTTGAGAATTCGGGAATTTGAAAATTTCAGTATTTGAATATTTGAATATTTGAGAATCCGGGAATTTAAAAATTTCAATATTTCAATATTTCAATATTTGAGAATTTGAAGATTTAAATATTTGAGACTTTGAAAATTTGAAAATTTCATTATTTGAATATTCGAGAATTCGAGATATTGAGAATTTAAATATTTGAATACTTGAATATTTGAGAATTCGGGAATTTGAAAATTTCACTACTCGAATACTCGAGAATTTGAAGATTGAAATATTTGAATACTTGAGCGCTTTTACACGAGCAATATTCAATTCCAAGTTGGCAGAGAAAGGCAGTTCTCACGTTCCATAAATTCAACTTCAAAGCTTCAGTGCCAAAACCACTCATCACGAGGCGAAGGGTTAATTACAAGTTAGAGTCGCTCGTCACCGAAAACCCTCTCGCCAGCAGCGGCTCGCGCTCTCGTCGCGCGTTTTTTCGCTGAGAGCAAGACAAGGCATCCACCCACGTCCAGGCGTCTCGTCTACGAAACCGCCGCGCGGTTACGCACAATACCGAAGAATCGTGCCGGTGCACCGCGCGCGGCCATCTAGCGCGGTATATAATGATCGCCGTTGCTAGCCTCGATGATGTAACCGTTCGCAAGGTTTCCCCCGCTTTCTGTTGCTCCACGCCGCGCTCCTCTCGGCCGATCTCTGCTCGATTTAGCGCACCCACGCTCCCGTTTTCTGTAATTGTTCCGCGGAACGGCGCGTCGTATCGCAACGTTCTCCGGAGAAAGTTCAAAGTTTACCGGTCTCGGCCGGTTGGCCAATTCCGAGCGTGTCCGAAAGCGTCAGGCGCGTAGTCTCGCCTCGCTCGGGGCGTAAAGTGTGCAAGCGTGAAAGCCCAGAAGCCCGCCAGAGGCTTCTAAGCCCGCGGAGAACGGGTAGTCTGGCTTATCGAGGTCTTCTCCGCGTTCGAATGGTGTAAATCACTCGAAGAGGGTCACCGACGAGTGGAAAATGAAGCAAGATCTCGCGCGCGGCCCTAAAACGGCGACGAAAGAATTCTTTGTCGAAAGAGTACGAGACTTTAGAGATAATAGCGTTCTATGAAAGAATCTAGAGAGAGATCCTAGATATCAGGCGTGACGAAGATGAAACAAAGTCTTTCGAAGCGTTAACATATATCTTAAAAACTATCGCGTGATTTATTACTAAACAGGAATTTATAATTCATTTTACACACGTGCCAAACTAATTTCTATCCAATGCAATTCTATCTTCAATCCTTCCTATCATATTTTCGATGAATCTCACATTTCATCACTGCTTCCCCATTTTCCCTCAACGCGTAAAAGCGATAGAGAGATACAAGAACGGCGAACCCACCCAGAAATTAAACTGTTTCTTAATATTCCGAGGTTGCAGAGCGGCGAGCCTCCATCTTCCGGCGCGCGATCGGCGATACCGTCGCGCGCGATGAAACGGCTCGATGAAACGCGATTACACCGGAGGCGAGCAATTTTCCCCGCGATTTTTTTCCCCCGATCCGGCGACGCTCTCGGAATTATCCTCCTTATTGATGTCTCTATTAGCCCCGACAATACGACGGAGATTGGCCGGTGCCCCGTCGGCCGTAGTTTCCTTCGTCCGTTAATACTCGATTAAGCGCGAGCACCCACGTTTCCCATCCTCTCTTTGTCTTTCGTTTATTTTGTCACGCTCGTGGCACACTTACTCTCTCTCTCTCTCTTTCTCTGTATTCCTCCACGCCGCTCCGCGATATAAAAGTTCGAGACGTATTGACGTCTTCTTTCCCATCTTTCCCTGTTTTCCAGTCGCTCGACGCAGAGAGATTTCCTCGGGTTCCTCCCCCTCTGAACATACGTCGGGAGGATATTGTTTCGTCCGTTCCACCGAGTTCCCGATCGCTCGCCAGTTGATTAAGCCCGCCCACGCGCCTTCTTTCTCCAGTGTCTTCGAGTTTTTCTCGTTCGCGCTGCGCCCCGCCGGTGGTGGGTGACGCTCGCCCGTGCCCGATCTACCGCAAGTGTCCCCGTTACACCGCCGTGCCGCGGGAATTACCGTATCGCTTCTTCTTCTTCGACGTCAGCCGCACTTTTTGCGTCCTTTTCCCCTTTCGATTCCTTGCTCTCCGCTCGACGCGCGTTTCCGTTCTCTCCGCGACGCGCGGCTGGCCTCGCTTCGACCGTAATGGCCGTTGTTTGAAAATTCCGGCGGTAGATATACATCGACGAGTTCTGACGGGTTTTGCGCGTGTTTGGCAAATTGATTCTTTTCTTTTGAAATAATGCGGTTTTACTGCAGCGTGTGCAACGGACGCTCCTTTCTTCGGTTTACTTAGGTTTGGCTTAGCCGGCGAACGGTCGAAGATTATTTTTTTATAATCGCGGAGCCTCTTGCATCAAATCAATAATAATTAACTCTAAAACTACTGTATCAGTTGAAATGACCGGTTTCGATCTTTTTGTTCCGTAATCATTAATATTAGAAGCATTGAATGTTCGAAGTGATCTTGAAATAGTTTCATCTGAATACTACAATGAATGAAGAAACCGTAGGTAATCTATTGTCACATTCGTCATGGAGATTACATGTTAATCGTATTAACTCGGTAGTTCCAGTGTTAAGATAATGTAGCCAATGATTACTTCATTCTGCGGATATCGAACGATATCGCCATCGTCTGTCTCGATTTCATTAAAATGTTTGACATCGATCGTAATTTCAAAGATCTTATAAATTCAGAGTAATTGAACTGATAAGAGTACACATTGATAAGACAGCTGAATGAAACACTGCCAACAACAATCTAAGCCTTAAAATTTCGCTGTCGAGAGAATCGACAGCCGTAGTCCGCGCAGTTTTACTATTTCCACAAGAGAAAGTCCGCCGTTTCTCGATCCGAATTGAGGATTTCCATTGGCGCGTTCGCCGTTAGAAAGTGGTCCTGACGGGTGACGAGTTCGGCGATCGATCGGTGAACAAACAGATTCGAGGTCGCGGAGATAGGATGGTCCCGGGACCTGTCGTTCCACGGATCGACAGAGTCCAAGCTGAAAACCTCCCAAACGTCATAACCGCGTCAAATGCCAAGGTTCTTCGAAAGGGACGTTCCGAAGGTATTATTTCGTGATCGCAACGGTGTTACGTAATCGACGTAGCTTGTGAAATATTGTCGATATTTCCGCGTCGTCTAATAAGACATAGAATCATTAATAACAGAATCGTACTACATTATACTTATTTCCTCTGTAACATACTATTTCAATGATCACACCGTATCCTTAACACAATTGTAGCTTATCTTCTAATCGTGACTAACATAATAATCTTATTATAATAAACACTTCCACAAAATAAAATAGTCGACGAAATACGTATACAACGTATTCAGAAACCGATTCCGTCCGCAGCGATCGTATTCGACAAGTGTGTCACGGTTAAGAAAAAATCGTTGCATCCGAACGAAATTCCTGAAAAGATCGGCCTCGGCAGGGGACACGCCGCGAGTCCTCTGGGAAGAGAGAACAGCGACGGATCGTTTAGCTCGTAGCGCGATTCGATATCTCGGCCGTTAATTGTACGGCCGCTAATTGAATCGGACACCCGGTCGCGAGATAGCGTGGCGGAGCGAACGAGAAAAACCTGTTTGCCACTTGCCCGGCTTCCTGCGTGTCCGTGCGCGTCTACATAATACGCCGGTTACTTTTATTGCCGATCGCGAAAATGCGTGCGGCCCCTCGATCGGATCGCGTCCCTTATCTCCGTTACGACCGCGCTCTTACAAATCGCGTTTCTCGATCGTCCCCCGGCCGACCGGTCTTCCTTCGTTCAATTAGACGCGCCGTGCTTTCGTAGAAAGTTGGCAACTGGGTCGTCGCGTTCGATCGATGATTACCGTGTGATCGGCACGAACAAATAGCACGTAGATATCGGAAACGGATGCTTAAGCGACTTTTGCCACCTCGAGCGCTTAACAAGTGGTTCTGCTATTCCAACTTTCGGCTGATAATATAATCGCGTCGCTATCTCCGTAGATTCCTCCGTCGCTTGGTTCTACATAGAAAAATTGGGAAATGTTGTATACACTATCAGGCTTTGCCTAATGCATCGAAATATTGATAAATAATCAAATAATGTATTCTATATTTCACCTACAGGATATTTCTAACGAAACACTTCCGAGTGCAAACGATGACGATTGATACTGAACCTAGCTATCAGTTAAATTGACTTTGAGACTCCTCTATAGAAATTTAGAGACTGCAGTTGATTTACAATTCAGTTCGCCTATAGCTAAATTAACTTTAATCATTTCTCATAGACATCTATTATCTTCTTAACACTAGGTTTACGGAACGCGCCAGATGGACGCATATTGGATTTTAGAAATATGATTTTGTAAATGTTTACCCCAATTACCTACTATCAAATTTCCAGTTTCCATAATCTAAATAAACGAGCATCAATTTTAGGAATAATAGAATGAAGTGTACAATAAATGCCCGTAAACCTAATGTTAACAATAATGAAGAAATCAGGGGTACGTCATTTTAACCTGTAGTTTTAGTGTTAACCCTTATTACTTACCCTGATCAACTCCTGAGTAACCTATGTTTGCCGCGTGTATCGTGTGCAGTTATAAAAACCACTTTGCGTGATGCATTAACGAGCAGGTCGAAGTCTCTGCGAGGATCATTAAACCCATTGGCGAAGGGAAGGGTGCGAGACAAAGGTTTATACGGGAATCAAGCTGAAATTAGGTTCGGAAACGCGGAGACAATCCAAGGACGGTTGAAAGTTCGAGGGACAGCCCTCCGTCGGGATGACGGTCAATAACCGACAAAGAGAGACCCTCGGTCAGCAGTGGCGACGGTCAAGCTGTCCCTTTAATAGCGGCGTTCCCCGTTTCCCGCGACCCTTTCACGAGCGTCGCCTCGGCCGAGCCCCTTTAAGGGAAATTCCCTTAAAGGTGTTCCCGCGCCGCCGTTATGTAAGACACGCGAGCGAGCCGAGGCTCGCCTCCCGCGGCGACGACCGATGCAAATGCCGGCAACGAGTACGGTGCACGTCCCATTAATAATGCATTAAATAAACCGAAGATTTGTCGAAGCCGCGCGACACGCGGTGCGTGGCTCGAAAGCGAAACGCGCCTCGACTACGCTCGCTTCGCGTCCCGCGAAATCTCCGAGCTTCTGGAAAAGGATGCGAGCGAAATAAAGAGTTTCGCCGTGTTTTTCGACGCGTGAGCATTTTTTTCAATATTCGACGGTGCGTCTGCGGGGACGATGGGCGATAAGCGAATGGAATTTTGTTGAGTTTCGGAGACGTGGAAATGTTAGGTGAGAGCTGGGTGAGAGTTTGAAAATTTGAGAATTTACAGTTTTGGAAGTTTGGTAGTTCGGGTGTTTGTACGTTTGAACGTTTGAATGTCTGAATGTTTAAACATTCAAATGCTTGGACACATGGAAATATTTGGTTTGAATATTTCAGGGTTCGAAGATTTGTGAATTTACAGTTTTGAAAGTTTGGTAGTTGGAATATATGAATGTCTGGATGTTTGAACATTTGAACGTTTGAATATCTGAATGTTTTAACGTTCGAATACTTGGATACATGGAAATATTTTACTTGAATATTCGAGAGTTCGAAGATTCGAGAATTTACAGTTTTGAAAGTTTGATAGTTCGAATATATGAATGTCTGGATGTTTGAACATTTGAACATTTGAATATCCGAATGCTTGAACATTCAAATGCTCGAATACTTGAGAATGTTAATATCTGAACATTCGAGAGTTCGAAAATTCGAAAATTCACAGTTTCGAAAGTTTTAAAGTTCGATAGCTCGAATATTCGAATGTCTGGACGTTTCGCATTAGAAAACTTAAACATTCGAACATTCGAATACTCCAGAGTTCGAAAATTTGAAAGTTTCCACAATTTTTTCGATCGTGCAAACTCTCGACGAGACTTCTCTCGTCTGTCCGCAATAACCTCGATTCCTTCCTCGGATTTTTCGAATTTCCTAGACCCGTAGAGCCGGTGGTTCGATGAAAAAGCGCATCGGCTCGGAAACGCCGGCGCGATGCAGAGCGACCTCCCCCGACGCCGCGGCTCGGATTAATTAATCTTTGTCGCCGGCGTATCGAGCGCGCCGCGCGTAGCACGGTACAAGGGTGCCGGAGCCGTTATTAAACCCGAAGAGCAATATGGAGTGGAATAATACGATAATGAGGCCGCGACGTCACGGGGATGAAAATCGGCGACCTTGTTCGCATTCCCTCTATCTTCTCGCCTCTCTTTCGTCGAGCTCTCCTTCTAATCGAGGGAAGAGTGATCATCGAGTGGCCAGCGGCTTGCGAAACGAGAAGCGACTCGCGCGCCGTTCCGATCGCCGCGAAGGGAAAAAGGATACCGCTGGCACGTGTCCAAAGGCAGCGGCCGGGAAATTGTTTCCGGCACCCACGCGCGACACGAGAAGCGACTCGGTAATTTCTACGGTGTGTCCCAGTTTGCCTAAGGTGACGCCGCGGATCTACGGTCCCCACCCACGGCGAGCCTAATATCGTTGGACGAGGGCCCGGAATATCGCCGCGAAGCGAAATCTGCTTTACCGAAACTTCGTTGCACGTTATGTCCTTGCCCTTGTTCCACAGGCGCGGCTTTCATCTCTCGTTCCGCTCTTTTTTCGCGAAAACGTTCCGATGTTCGTGCCACGCTCAGTGAATAACTCCTTTTCAGCAGTTGCGAACGGAATGACACGAGAAGAAGAGACAGTCCCAATAAGAGGAGAGAGCGAATTGTCGAATCCCATTACGAAATGTCCGTCCACAGTCACGCAATTGATTTCAACTTATTAACCACTTTATCCTGTCATCCTCTCGTTCCAATGGCTCCTGTCAACGCAGTATTCATTTGCGAAAAATCCTTTCCACGGCAATTGGCGACAGTTCTATCAGGACATCTAGCTTAAACGCAGCGACAAATCATTAGAAAACTTAGTCTGTTCAAGTTATTAACCAGTTTATCCTCTTATCCTCACTCCAATGGCCGCTGTCAACGCAGTATCATTTGCGAAAAATGCTTTCCACGGCAATTGGCGATAGTTCTATCAGGACATCTAGCTTGAACCTCATGAAAAATCATTAGGAATCTTAGTCTATTGACTTCAGCTTATTAACTAGTTTATCCTCTTTCCAATGGTAGCCGCTGTCAACGCAGTATCCATTTGCTGCGAATGCTTGTCGAAGCAACTTAAGATAGTTCACTATCAGAGAGACGCCTAGCGAAAACCTTACGACGAACCACGAGAAAACTTAGCCTATATCTATTGTTTCTCAGTTGTCCTCAGCATCGGCGCTAAACGATAACGACGACTTCGTTATAAAATCGATTGACACACCGCCGCGCTCGTCGAGGTCGCTCTCGCCGTCGGTTGTTACCCCGGGAATTCCATTCTGCGCTGTACCTCTGAAATTGAGTTTCGTTTCAGCCTCGCGCCACCCTGCTCGCCTCGAACGTATACATTTTTTCCTCCGTTCCCCGCGTCACGTTCGACGGCGAACGATTTCCTACGCGGCCGCTGAAACTTCCCGTCGTCGGCCGCGGACCCTCGATTCGTTCCGGCTTCCCGCGAAGTGGTTATCGTAATATCGGACGACGAGTTCAGGCGTCGAAAGTCGCTGGGAAACTCATCAACCCCGTTTGTAGATTTCCCAGCCTTCGAGGGCTGTCGAATTGCTCCGTTCCCGAGCTCCCGGCGATCGTGTCTCTCGTTTTCCCCTTTTTCCGCTCGCCTCCGTGATTTTTCGACCGAAACGTCGGACCTCTCGACGTGTACGGCACTCCGCGCGGAATTGTAATGTTAGTTTTAACTGAATTCCAGTGGTGTCCTGGGGATAAAGGAAATCCTCGTGTTTCCACGATGGTAGAAGCCAGTTTTTAGTAAATCTTTCGCGATTTACTAAAAACGGCGAATTCAGCTCGAGATATAATTAGAAAAACTACAAAACCGTCAACAGTTCTTGTATAATCTATCTTCGCTACAGAATGAATAGACAATAGAACAAAATTCACTCGCCAATCAACTCGTTAATTCACTCAAGTGATCCCCGTTATTCCATCGCGTAAAAATACCGATACCCAACATCATTCCAACAAAACCTCTATTCATCGACGCACCTATTCCTCTTACCTCGATTGCACAAAATATCACCGACGTTTCAAAAGATCGTAAACACTCCGAAGTTAAAGACTGTCGAGCGTTACTGGGTTAAGAGACAAGGGCCGCAAACACGAAAACCAGCTAATGGCCCGTCGATCGATCACCTGCACCGAGAAGTCTCACAATAGGCTTCCAAGAAGCGCGCCGTTAAGCGAATCCATGCCCGAAATTCTCCGAGGAACCTGTCCGTTCCCAGTATCGCGTTTCCACTCAGCTCTGCGCCAATTATTTACGTCATCCCCGGTTAAACGGGAACGACGCGCACGGGAAAGGGTCGGTGAACCGTTCGCAAGCGAGGAAAGCTGCTACCTGTGCGCGGCTGATGCGCACCGCGCGGACAGTTCCCGGTCGCCGGGCCGGTTCGTCGGATAGACGCGACCTCGTCGAAACAAAAGTTGCCTTTTGCCGTTCCAGGGGGGTAACGCGTTTACGTGGCGGCCCGGGGGGGGGGGGGGGGCTTTCCTACGGTCGCGTCTAACCGGTCGGGAACCGGTTCGACCGGTTCCGCCGAAAAACCGTCCGAACCGTTCCACGCCGGTCGCCGCTCGCGTTCACGGGGTGCGAGCTTTCGGGGATAGGGTTGAGGCTTCATGGGAAACGCGGTTAACCGTCTCCTCCGTCGCTCGAGCGTGTCCCTTCCGCGACGAGGCCGGCGCTCATCCTTCGTTCGAGGCGGTTTCCGAAGAGCCGGCCGGCTTCGCCGCTAATTAACGATAATAACTCGGCTGGGTCACGAGTGGCCGGGGTCAGTTACGCTGGCCAGCTTTCACTCGCTGCGACCGGAGATATCTCGCCGTGTACAGCCTAGAACAATGGGGTACATTCTTGCGGGCCTGGCTTTCCAGCGTAAGCTGTGTGTCCTGCCGGAAGAAATGTCCTCGGGGTCGAGTGTCACGTTGATAGGCAGTCACGGATTACAGCCGAAAGTCAGTGAGAGTAGGACGACTCTCGGGAGCTCTGAATCCTGGGGAATTCTGGCAGGTCTAATGGACATCTTCGAATTTAACAAGGGGACATTTGTGATTCAGTTTGTCAAGAGTGGACTAGTGGCTCGTCTTATTTAGATGGCAAATGTAACAGCGTTTTAGTAAGACGCTGATTAATGCTAGAGGTTCTTTCATTAATCTAGACGCGAGCTGACACCTTTCTCTGATCGAAGCAGATTCCATTAGCAAATAATCGAACCTATCGCGGATCGAGCGTTCCGTCGGAGCAGCGCTCGGCCCTTCCGGGTCTCGGGTTCCGAGATCGATCTCTCGCGTCGGCCTCGGGAGACTTCGCTCGAGAGACACTTTCGAGGCGGCAGAAAAGTGGTCGGAAAAGCGTGAGAATATTTATAGCATTGACTCATTACCGAGCGCGGCGCGCGGTGTCGCGAGCGCGTTGCAAGTGCACCAGCCAATGAATGAGCCACGGTGCAAGGACGCGCTCGGCTCGCAACGAATCGAACGTGCCCCAGACTCTCCGCTCTCTTTCCCTCCGTCGTGTCGCGCCTATTTTTTTTTTTCTCTCCTCTCGGGCTCCGTTAATGACAAATTAAGGCGATCGCCGCCTCTTACTCGCGACCCATATCGCCGCGGCGGAACGAATCGAGCGTGGTTTAATCTCGCGTGAAACATTCCGCCCGGAAAACGGTCCGCCGCGCCGGTCGCGTGATCTTCGGCTGTCGCGGCGATCCTTCTGTTCCGCCGCGTTCGATTCGCTCGACGGAGGGAACAGCTCCGATTCTCGAGGGCGCGCGGGGCGCGGGACACGAAACGGCCGGGGATCCTACGGTTGGCCGCCCACGAAACGCTCGTTCACGGTAAACAGAATGCGTGTACGCCGATCGACGACTGGTCGGTTGGGTATGCGACGTGACATGGTTGGCGGCTTGGTATTTAGGAAAGGCCAATCGACCAATGTCACAAGCCGTTCGAAAGGCGTTGGGAATCAATAAGGCGCGCACAGGTGATCGGGGAGGGCCGATCCGATCCGATCCGATCGTTTCCACCGCGGCCGGCCGCGCCGGTCTCTCTCTCGGATCGGCGGCGACAAAGGTTGACGATTGCGGCGCGGGAACGATTGTGTCCCGCGACCAAGGACCGTTATAAATACCGATCGAGCCGGCCGAGGCAGAAAACCCGCGGAGAACGGGAAAATTCAGTGGAAACGCGTTGGAAATTCTAGGCCGGGCTGTGCCTGCCTGCCTGCCTGCCTGCGAGAACGCGGCCGACGCTGCGGGGTCGGGCTTTATTGTTCTTCTGGTTTCTGGCGAACGTTCCGGGCAACGTTGCGGCCGCCCACGATTATCCGAGCGGCGCTAAATTTATCAGTTACCGTGCTATTCTAAATCGGTGGTTGCCGCGGAAATTCCGAATCGACGCGCCGATCGAACGGAGCCGAGATACGTCTGCATCGAGGCCGCGCCGAGAGATAAGAGAGCGTTCATTGGACCGATGAGATATTTGTCGTGTAATTTACTTTTACGAAGATTCGAAGATTAATCAATTACTAAATGTTTCATGCGTTTCGATCGAACGCTTTGGAAAGCTCGTTTCTACGCGTTGCAGTTCTCGCGGCTCTATAAATAGACTCGCTCAAGCCTTTTCACTCTGTTTCTCAAACCGTGATTCTCATTAAAAGCGTTCCGATTGTCTAGAATTTTCAAACGTTGCAGAATCTCCGATTCGAAGAATTAGAGTCCGTAAGTTACGGAATCTCGGATTTCGAGAATGCAAGCTCGAGTCCGCTTCTAGCGGAGGGCTTCTGTGAGTCACAGTTCAGAGGGCGAGGAAGGTCGAGGGGAACGGTTAAATGAGGAAAATCGCGAGCTGAGTCGATCGAGAAGCCTCCAGACTCGGAACAAAGGGACGAGCCGAATTCCCGTTCCGAACCGATGACTGCGCCGCGAGTCGCGTTGCGTCCTCCGGGTTCTCGTAAAATTGAGCAACGCGCCGTGCAGAATCTGGCTCGGCTCCCGGAACCGTCGGTCGCGCAATCGCGCGTTGTTTATCGGCGAAAATTCAAGGCTTCTCGCGGCGCGCATCCTTCCGCGTGCGTAAATCAACTTCCCGGCAGATTACAAAAGGCCCGAAACAGCTCGGCCGAATTCGAGCGCCGCGAAAACTGACGTCGCGAACGTCCTCGCGACGCTTCCAGCTCGCGTAACCGCTCGCGGAAACTTCTCCCTCCGCGGAACATTCGCGGAATTACCGTGGAAATTCGCGCGAGTTTCCAAAATATCGCCGAACAAAGAGAACGGGTAAACCGACGCGGTTGTATCCTGATGCGCGTTCATTCCAATTTCCGAGTCTATTCGGCGCGCCTCTGTTTCCGACATTCCGAAAGTCCAGTGACAACACCGCGAGAACGCCGCTGCGGAAAATGGAATTGATAATTCGAGGAAATGAATGTTAAACATCGTTCTACTGGAATAATCCGTGGACTCGATTAACGCAGCGATTTGTGAATCTAGGGTGCATCTCGAGGAAAATTCTTTTATACTATCTTAACACTTAGCCAACCGAATTCGGAGATCTCAACTTTTCTCTTAGCAATATATTGCCTTTTATTCTGTTTATCTTTTTTGTTGCTTAGTAAGTCTTCAGTTGAGATTATTTGCAATTCATCAAATACGGTTCTCGTTTCTACAAAACAAAGTTTTTAACCGAATTAACTGAATCAGTTCAATTGAAGATCATGGAGAATATCCTGGAGAATATCAGTTCAATTGAAGATCATTCTAAATATCTTGTAAAATATTCTCGCTTGAGTTCTAACCTCTCTTAATTCTTCGATCAGGCTATTGTTAATTATCATCTGTCCCATTAATTTCTATCTAATTCGTAGAAAGCATCTGCATAATAAAACTCGCGATTTTGTAAAATCAAAGACTCTCCCACGATCAGAAGGTCAACCCTTTGCGGACGAATGTCGACATTTCGGCGAGATGAAATGGATTTGGAAGATTGCAAACAAATGATTCAGTTACTTGAACAGCAGGAGATCGGTACATAGTTTCTTTTCTAATCGCTTGAGCGACTGATGCATCATTTAGCTTCATCTGCCGAAGTATATTCAAACATTCTTCGTCCGCAAAGGGTTAATATCGCGTAGCAGCGAGTTCACCGGTGCTCGATGACCAAGATCGACCGATCGCCGTCTCGATCTCCCCCCGAAGGCCGCGACCACGGGCGGGTGCGCTCGATCCTGCCGCGAGGAGAGCGCGTTTTCGCGCGGAATCGCGCTTTTTACGGAGGTGGACTGGCTGATTTTGCAAGAGCGCGCGCGCAGACTTACTTGGCGTCGCCGGATAATATAGGCACGCTCACACGCCGTTGCCGTTGGGCAACTTCTAATCGTGTTAACGACACAAGGACACCGGGAGCACGTCTCGCGCGTTTGTAAACGCTTGTAAACCTTCCACGATAAACCGGGGTGGCGGCCGCGCCGGCCGCGTGCTCGCATGCAAATCGCGCGCGACCGCGCCGAGCCTACTAATTCGTCCGGTTCGGGAACGCGGAGCGCCGCATTCGTGATACGTACCGGGAATTAATAATCGAATTAACAGACGAAACCGACCTGTTCCCACCTCTCTCTCTCCTCCCTTCGTTAGCCGTTGGGAAAGTAGAGAACACACCGGGGCGCGGGGGAGGCGCGGGGTAGCCCGAGTCCCTGAACTTTTGCTCCCACGATCGGTAGCTCGATGACGATCCCTTGACACATGACGTTCTCGAGTCTTCAAGTACGTGTTTGCTAATCGACGTGAAAGTGATCGCGGTTGCTGCTAGGATTAACCTTGGACGGGGAACTGGGATCCATCTGTTGACTCTGTTCCATTTGCGATGCCACCTCTCGTTCCTTCGTTTCGTTCTTCGTGCTAGATTCCCTTTTAACCCCCTCGTTCGGCGGTCTTCTGTCGAAAATGTGGAAATGTCGACGCTCGATGGTCGTTATTGAATTGTACTGTGTTTGGTGCATGTTCTATATTGACTTCTTTAGTCCCTTCGTCTCTTTGTAAAAGATACCATCGATGTCTGAGTCCCTCGGAAGCCAATATTAAGTGCAGAAGGGAATCATTAAGAAAATTAATGGCTTCTAGAATTATACAACTTGTTCGGAAGCTGTAGAGCTGTCTGACTTAGAAGACAAGTGAATCTTTTAATATCTAAAGAATAGAAATAGAAAGTCGACTTAACCGTCGATTTATCTAAAAAGCTTCGGAACGCGAAGGGTCGATTAATCACGTTCGTTGCTCGATGCCAGATGATTCAGACAATCGTCTCGGATATTTGAATTCAACGGCGACGCGCTGAGAGCTCGCGACAACGGTAGTCTGCGATCGGCCGAGGCAAGGCTGTCGAACGTCCTTAGACCGATGAATCGGCGCTCGATCGCGGATGCACAGCTGGAAGCGATCGCCTCGCCTCCGTCACTTTCCAGAGCAACCTTTCAGTTGTTCGCCGCGGCCGGTATAAACATATACGCCGAGCCGGCTGAAAATTTCACGGCAGCCGAAGCGTGCCCACGCGCGGAACGTGCGAAGGTATATCTGACCTGCTTGTAACGGCCACCGTCACGGACCATTAAGGATAGGAAACCAGCGTTAGATCGGCGCTAACAAATCGTTATTTCGTCCGGCTCGGTCTCGCGTGTTGCACGGGACCCAGGAGAGCTAGTTTGCCTGGCGGCTCGAAACCCGCAGAGAGACGGCTCCGAATCGAGGCTGTTCCTAAATCTCTGTATCGACCGCGTTCGTCGAGGCGGTCTCTAACGCCGGAACTACCGTAACAATCGAAATGACTGGTTTCGATTGTTTTCTTTCGGAATTATTGATACCTTAACCCTTTGAACTCTGTAGGCTCCAATATTGCACCAGTTCTAATATTGAATATTTTAATG
The DNA here is from genome assembly GCF_051020985.1 of Nomia melanderi. NCBI lineage: Eukaryota > Metazoa > Arthropoda > Insecta > Hymenoptera > Halictidae > Nomia > Nomia melanderi. The sequence goes on from NC_135009.1 coordinate 12,988,231, forward strand.
AATCTTAAAGAATCACCCTGAAATTATTCGATTTTCCACGCATCCAAATTTTGTACTAACAAGGAAAGTAAAAGATTGAAGAAATATTGTAGCATTTCTATTTTCGCTGGGAATACTATAAAAATTAGTTGCAGTTGCTGATTGATTGATTGAAAATAAATAGCTTCACTTGAATACTGTAACGAGAAATCTCGTTTTTATATAAAGATTCTTAGCTATGTAACTTTGATAATTACCACAGCATTTAAGGAAATATTAAATTTGATTAGAACTAATTGTCCATTTAAAATATATCACATAACAATACGATACCTGAGCTTTTTTATAGATAGTGATATAAGTGGATCTCACTGGAAATCCGCACAATTTAATTTTCTGATAATTAGCCTTAGATAATTAGGGTTAGTCTGGCAGAAGTTTTGGAACGATGGCATTGTGCAAAATAATAACAAACCAGAATTGACTGTCAGACTTCCTTCTATGATTTTATTCGTTCCATGTAGGACAGAGAAAATTCTTTTGTAAGTACACGAAAGATTGTCTCGAAAAAAGTTTAAATGACGTAGCAGTCAAAGGTTTGATTATTATAATTATCGGCGAGCACTGTCGATCGTTGGCCAATGGTTCACTAAAATCACCGTTCGAATCAACGGGACAGAGGAAACGTTCACCGGTTCGCGCGACAGTTCGCAGAAGGATTAAGAAATTCATAGTCGAGCGTGTTACCTAACGAACTCAGCGTGTACAGGACGGTAGATACCTTCTCCCAAGTCGAGGGGACTTGAGGATCCTTGAGCGTTTCCACGGGAACGACGGAAATCTCGAGGAAACTTGTCCTTAACCACTTGCGCTGGAAGTGAATTCAGAAATTTGGCAAAGTCTGCGATGAATATTGTTTTTACCTATTCTACGCTGATATGTACACTTATTTTGTTTGTTAATCTAATAGGCGTAATGCAACAAGATTATTAACACTTTGACTGCCACGTCACCCGAATTCGGGTGACATATTTTACAGAAAGGACATTAATTTCTTTCGTTATCGAACGAACCGAATTTTGTTGGATATATGAGACATAAGAAAGATAGTGGAGCAGTTATTAAGAATCTTGATTTCTTAGTTTCTGGTTAATGGAGAAAACTGTTTCGAGTGCATGGGAGTTTTGATAAATGGTTACGTGGCAGTCAAAGTGTTAACGTGTGAAAGACATCATTAAGAATTTTCGGATATAAACGTCTCGACGTGCGTGGCACGTCTTCGCAGCGCAAGTGGTTAACACTAGATTTACGGGCATTTATTGTACACTTCATTCTATTATTCCTAAAAGAATCGATGCTCGTTTATTTAGATTGTGGAAACTGGAGATTCGATAGTAGGTAATTGGGGCACATGTTAGTGTGATCGCATCAATCAAAATCGGGGTAAACGTTTACAAAATAATATTTCTAACATCCAATATGCGTCAATTTGACGTGTTCCGTAAACCTAGTCTTAAAAAGGACTGCATTCGATAAGTCTAACCAAGAAAATTTTTTTGTCATTTCGTGGTAAACAGTTGCGTCGAAAAATTCCCGACCAGATCGATTTTGGAATCTTCGATAGAACGAGTTTAAAGGAATTTTAATTAATTCAATATTTAAACTATTTTGTTTCCATTGTTGTCTTATAGAATAACTTTGCCGTTCGAACGTTTATTAGTATTACTTATTATTTATTTCTTAAGAAATATGTATAATATGTAGCAATTTTGCGTTTGTAATATTGAATATCTGCAGGAGTGAGTAAATAACGAGTTCAGGTAGAATAAATAGAATAAACTGTTTAATTATCAAGGTTTTCCAATGTAACGCCGTCAAACAATTGGAAATCAAGCACGCGTGAACTTGTCGAGCCCCCCGCGCCACTGCCCCACCGGTGTACCCCGTTCCTTGACCCTAAGTCAGGTAAGACAATAAAATCATGGGAGGTATAGCGGTACAAACAGATGTTCATTTAGTCCACAGTGGTCGGCTATTGTCGTGACGCCGTTCGAAATACATTTAACACGTTCGCTACCTGCGTTTGTTCCAGCGACGATCTTTTCGATTGTAGTATTTTATTCTATCCAGCAAATCTTCGAAACGAAAACATTTAGCTTCTAAACGTGATACCGTATCGTACAACGTTCAATGATAATACCTGTAGGATTAATTTCATTCCCTACACATGAAATATAGAAATATAATTGCAATACTCCCTGTATTTACCTTAATGGGTTCGTTGCGAGCTATTAAGGTAAATATAAGGAGTATTAGAAAGGTCTGACCGTTTTCTAGTAGAAATAAAGTAATATACCCTGAGTATGTTTATTAATATTTGCCGATCGGTATAATTTCGTCATTAATGACCTCTCTTCGGGCTGATGGCAATTCGTGGATTCCATTTCTGTAGAATGACTAATCTTCGGAAAGCCAAGATGACGATATCGGACGGAATGTCAATGCCACTTTCTCGAAGAGAACTATTGCATCGTAAATATTATTGATACGAGATGAAAAATACAATACGTATATAAAGAGAATATTTATTAACAGGTTCCAATACGAAATTCAGTGAAGATCGAGAAAGTAGAAAACATCGGGCTATTTCAACGCTAAAACTACGGATCGGTTAAATGGTATTGATATTCCTCTATGCAAACTTCAAGAGTACACCCATCGAGACTTCAATTATTTCCAGTTCTGTTCGCATATTGCTAAATCCATTTCTTTAATAATTCAGAGATACAACTGTTGTCTCAATAATTGCGAAATGGAGAAATCAGGAAACTATCATTTTGCCCCGCACTAGTTTTACCATTAACGCACCGTTATTCAGTGAATAGATTCCTCGTTAAGTTAGTTTTAAAAAATGTCATTTATATTTCATAAAAATAAATTGAATGTTTCTAGTGACAAATTTTTCGAGTGCAATTGGTTAAAATATACTCTACGCGCATTCGTCCTGTGTTCGACGAGTACACGCTCCAATTTTTTATTTTATAGCGCGCAGGAGAGGTTTTTCCAACTAAATTTCAACAGTTAACAGTTCCGTGCCACGGAAATTATTTTATTGTTTACGGAAATTATAGTATTGATTTTTCAAGTAAAATAATAATTATATTCAGGTATTCCATGATTCTTTTGTAATTTGACGTTGTTTCCTTATGTGTTCACTGCTTTGTATACCACTATCCGTGACTATCCATTAAAAATATTTTCTTACAAAAATCCGCGTGTACCATAGGTGGTACACGTGGCACAGAACTATTTACTTCACTAAGCTCATGTACCATTTTACTATCGACAATTGGAACAAATGCAAAATTGTCCATTCTACTTCAACTGGAAATTTTATTCGAAGATAATACAATGATAACAGCAAAACAGTTTGCTTCGATCCGTCAGTGATGAATAACATCGATTGTTATTAAATTAGTCTAGAAATCTTCTACGGCAAGGGGTTAACTGGCTAATGAGATCAGGTCACCCCGAACAGCGATCTCACCCCGTACCGACACTCGTCGAGCGAAATTCAAAAAGCGAAGTGAACCGATCCGGCCAATGGGGGAACGGGTCACGTCCGAGCGCGCGAATCGGCGGCTCTTTAATTTTAGAAACGCGTTACGACGCCGGGTGACCGGCGCGTGTTTACAATCGCTCCCTTCACTCGGCGAGAAACTCGCCGCGGAGGAGGAAGCGGAGAGGCGGCACCTCGAGCGCAAATTCGGCGACGTCTCGCGAACGGACGGACGGACGCGGCGGCTCTCGGGCTATCGAACCCACGAGGCCTTAACCTTTACGGGATCGTCCGGAATAACTTTCAGAGGTGTTTGTTTCTAGACCACGGGCCTCCCCGCGTCTAGACACCAACTGGTCCGGCCTACGAGCGTATTTATGCGCACCGGTGTGTCGCCGCGCCGTCGTCTCGCCGTGCTCCGACCTTCTCGGATGCGCTTCTCCCGCCGGGACGGCTACCGCGTTCGCCGATCGCGCGGAACCTCCGATATTTGCATAGAGCGGCATTCCTCGCGTCGATCGACGTTCCGGACGCGTCAAGCGAAATCGATAAAAAGAGGCTTCGCTGAGGTTTCTTTCTCCGAGAATTGGCTTTGTCGTTAACACGTTAAGAAAATTTTAAGCGTTTCCTAGAGTTTGTATTTTGTGGCAAAGGAAAATGGGAGCAATTATTAATTGTTTATACAATGTTTGCGTTATAGTATTGTCAACTTAGTTCCGTTGGTAAACATTTTTGTTTCACATCGATGTCTTGTATGTTACGATTGTTTTTAGTCATTCAGAAGCGAAAGTCTCCAATGACTGACATGGCGCTTAACGTGTTAACCGTTCGACTGGCAATATTTGTATATTGCCAAAACATGGCAGTCTATCAGTTCGTAGAATCAAAGTTTATTCGTCTTCCTTGCAGTTATCTATTTTTATTGTCATAACCTGCTTAGGAATGGAAGAATAGTCGCAGTATTTAGAATTTCTTTTAATGTGAAAATAGGAGAGCGTCGTTCAGTTTCTGAAACGAAAGCGTACGTTTTTCGAGTTTTTGGAAAGACACTCGAATGTTAATGGTTAGGTATCATAGTTAAGATATATTATTAGGTTACGTTACTAAACATTTGAACTTCATGTCGATTTTCTTATAATTGTTTCCTAGCAATTCGAACGCTCCGGTCACCGTTGATACGGTGTCGGTCACCGTGTTAATGATTGATCAGAAAAAACAAAGGATTCGCTACTTGTTTTGCGTCCGCGTCTACTCCGAAGGTGAATAATCGATAATAGATAAGCAATATTTGTTTTGGAGTCGAAGGAATCGAATGACATTTAGATTCGCCTCGTGTTGTCTTCGCCGCGAGGCGAGGGATTCAGAGGAATCGGTAATCCAGAATTGTCTCGAGCCAATTTCATTCTCCCGTTGAAACGGATTTTTAGGAAATTCGATTCTCCGCTGGCACAGTTACTCTAGGATCTCTTGGAGGTTCGTCTCCTCGGTTCGAATGCAACGCAGACGTCGCGGCCGGCGTCGTAGACGGCCGAGGAACGGGTCAGAGAGGCTTGCGCATTATCGTCGCAGAATTGCGATTGCAAAATGAAGAATGGAACAGGCCTACCGTGTCCCCATTGTGCGGTGCCCTCGCGTCGTCCCGTCTCTCTTTCGAAAAAGCCTGTTTTTCCACGGACCTTCGCCGTCGTCGCGCTCTCTCTCCCTCTTTCGCGCGCGCGTTTTCTTCCTCTCGTTGAAATGCAAAAGTTTCGCGACTACAAAAGGGGTACGGGAATTAAAAAAGAGTGCACCGGTGAAAGGACGACGGATGATCCGCCGGTTGCTACTCGAGAACACGCTAAGACTCGCCGCTGTCTGCGCCGGCTGTTCCCGGGCTTGTGCCTAGCAGCTTCGCGCTGCTTTGAATCACAATGGAATCCGCTGTTTGCTTAGTTTAGCTTCGTCCGTCTGCTCGAGAACGGGCCGCGCAATGAATTTATGATTGGGCGCGATCGAGGAGGAAGTGTCCTTCGGGTAACTGCGCTCTTTCGCGGTAATTGTAACTGGAGATTAGGTTTATACTGAGTACAGCGCGGCTCTGTGTTCCTCGAGTTTGAGTAAAAGCGACTCGATTGCGCGGAACTCGGTGAGAACTGTTCGTTGTTCATCGTGGACTATCGGAAGACAAACTAGCTCTGCTGAAAACTAGCTGAGAATGAAATCTTGTTAACATAATATATCAGTACTCGAGTTTCTCGCTTCGTAACGTTGAATCTGAAGTTTTGGCAAGAGGAGATTGTCAGGTTTGAAATGATAATAGATCAGAATCGATGGTAGAATTTAATAACATGGGAACATAAAATGTAATTATTTATTAACCCTAAAACGAACAGACGTTCTGAGAAATTATCAGATTTAACAATGCACAAACTGAATTGTAAATCAATGAAAGTCTCGATAGATGGAATTTTCGAGTTTCTATAGAGAAACTTCGAAAGTCAGTTTAACTGCTCGGTAGTTTTAGTGTTAATACGACGAGAGTTTTCGGGATAATTTAGAAACTTGTTGCATAGATTCGACGATCTTCCAGCGATCGTATCGGAATCGTCGGAGCGGTTTCCAGCGAGCCACCCAGTGTGCACCGTCACCTGTGCGTCTCCGTACGAGAATCCGTTCGCGGGAGAACGTTCCTTTCGTTCGTGTTCGCCGCGCGTTCGTGGAACCTTTCATATTCCGGCTTATTGTCGCGTCCGCCATAAATACGCGGTCTCCTAGGCAAATGACTCACGAGCGGCAGCCACGGCTTCCTTCCTTCGCGCTCGTAATCGCGTCTCTATCGCGAACGGTTTCCACGGGTTGCACAAGCCGAGCAAACTTCGCCTCGCGCGTGCACCGAGGACGATGCACAGCGGTCTAGCGCGTGTAATCGGGTGATAAAAAGTCCGAAAGTGAAGGTAAAAGAGTACAGCTATCAACGAACGTTCCTTAGGAAACGCGCGTTATTGAAACCCACGTCGACGTCCGATACTGCGTACACATTCTTACGGTATTTGACGAATACACCTGCTTGTTCTAAGTTACGAGCGTCATTAGAGAATTTTTAAATGAAATCCCTCGTCGGAGCGTTACAAAACTTTCGATGCAATAAATCCATTATGGCGAGAGGTTCGATATAATGCGAAACTAATCGTTTTTACGGCGGGTACACTTGTTAAGTGCCATTAAAGGGATACGCAATAAGGAAATGCTGAATTACATGTACAACTGTAACAATGAGCGACGAGTATTTCAAACGTAATCCTACCGTGAAACGATGATAATCCCATCGACTCGATTCCGGTCGTTCAATCTAGAATTCGAAAGTGCGCTGACAATGCGATTTTATTCGGCAATGAAAATGATTCTAGCGGTATCTTCGTCTCAAAGGGACGCTGCCGGCGCAATCGATTGCCCGCAATAAAGCGTAATCCTTCCCTAGTTCGGTTTTATTGGCCCGGCGGGCCCGATCGACGGTGAGAAACACGGAAATTCATAAACCTCGCGAACTCACGTGTCTTTTGTTTGGTCTGTTGCAGGTAAGAGCCGAAGGGACACCGATATTCCCGAAATAAGTCGATCCCGACCGTGGTCGGCACCGTAAACCCTTTCCCGTCGGCGGGGAAGGCTGCGAAATTGCTCGGCTGCGATACCCGATCGCGCTACCTGCGCGGGAGGTAGGTACGATACGGCGCACAGCGCGGCCGCCTGTGGGCAACGATAAAAATTTCACTATTCACGTAACGAAAGTTGTAATTATTTGAAAATTGATTTTTGATATGATGTAATCTTTGTAAAAGATATCAGTGTGCCAAGTGTGCTCATAATTATGTGTTCTAAGTCAAAATGAGAGAAATTAATTTGTCAGTAGTTACTCCACGTCACATTATTTCAAACTAAATTATATAATATTATATAATATTTAGGCCACTGTCATAATTAACCCTTTGAACTCTGTAGGCTCCAGTATCGCACCAGTTACAATATTAAATATTTTAATGAATCTCAAAGAAACCACCCTAAAGTTATTCGATTTTCCGCACATCCAAGTTTTCTGCTAAGAAGGAGAATAAAATATTAATTGCAGCAAATTTTCTGCTATAAAAATTAATTGCAGTTGCTGATAGATTACAAAACAACCTGTATTGCTAAGGGTTAAGAGCACAAGTAGCTATACAAAATGATTTTCATTTCAAAAGCACAAATCGCAGATCAGTTCCGTTTCTCCATTTATACAACGTTGAAATCGAAGCGCAAAGGGCCCATTGTCATCGGAGAAACTTCACAGTATCCCCATAATGGAAAAAGCAATATAACCACCGTATGCTTCGCTCTATACTTTACAACTTTCGTCTGAAGCATTTGTTTGTATCGCGTGTACTTTCAAAGTGATGGAGTTTTGTCCAGAAAACGGCAGTCTCGCCGCACTGTGCGCCGAACCGATACTCGGGGCGCGCGGGGCGCACGGTGAAACTTTAACGAATCACGGCCGGTGTACAATTTTGACCCTTTGTTGGCTCGATCCTCGATGTGCGCGACGCCGATGGCGCGGCGCGGCGCGGCGAGCGACGGGTTCGAAACTTTCGTTTAATATTTATGAAAGTTCGCCGGGGATCTTTATTCATTGGCATTTATGCTTCGAAGACCACCACCGCGCATCAAGGTTGCAAGCCTGAAGTTCCGCTCGCTCTTCGCCGGGTTCATCCGCGAAAAGAATGCCGGGCAACTTTCTGCGAACTTCGGCGACGGGATTGTTTTATCGTTGATTAATTGCCGCGAGATCGTTCCGGCCTGATTATTGATTTACGGTCCGTGGACGAGTGCGTGATTCGACGACGCGTTGCTCTACTGTCCAATGTTTTCTCTAGACCACAATAAAGGAAGACATTGTCGATTATGATAATTATTTGAAGAAATCTCCGTGAGTTTCTTCGTTAACTCTTTGCACTCCAGAAATACTTCACTCGAAATGCTCGTTTGCTAATGGGATACGGACGATATATCGAGGAACAAGGCTATTTTATTTCAATGTCATATTGATGCTTTGAACGAAGTTTAACCCTTTGCACTCGGAAGCTTTTCACTAGAATTATTCAGCATTTTCCTATGAAATATGGACGACATTCTTTGAATTTAACTAATGAGAACACACGCGTAAACTAAGGAACCAAGCTATTTTATTTTGATATTTCACGTACCGTTGCAGCATATAAAGCTTAATATTCTATATAAGACCTTTTAAGTTTATTATATCGAATCACGTGGTGAATGAGAGTCACCTTTCGAGTGCAAAAGGTTAATATTAGAACTACCGTACCAGTCGAAACGACTGCTTCCGGTTTCCTCGTTTCGCAGTTATTGACATCTCGGAAGTGTCAAATATTTGAAATGGTTTCGAAAATAGCTTCACTTGAATACTACAAAAATATCCGAGGAAACTGAAAATAACCTATTGTTACAATTTTCATAGGGATTACATATTAATCCTTTGCACTCGAGAGGTGACTCTGTCAACACTTGATTTGATGTAAAAGTGTAAGGTCATATATAATATTAAGCTTTGTATAACGCATCGATATGTGACATTGGAATAAAATGGCTTTGTTTCTTTATGTATGTTTTCTCATCGATTGATTTCAAATAACGTCGTCTATATCTTACCGGAAAACGTTGAATATTTCTAGTCGAAAGTTTTCGAGTGCAAAGGGTTAATAGTATTAAAAACTCTACAATTTTGCCGTATTAAATCAATTATCCAAGAGGCGCCTCCGAGTGCAAAGGGTTAACGAAGTTCGACACTTCGGAGTGTCCAGAGTATTGCTAGCATACTTCCATATTTCTCGCAGTTAGAAAACGAACTGGCAAGAAGGTTCTTGCAGGCAACACGGTGATCTAAACGACTGTTGTAAGTTTAGTCTCCTCAGATTGATACTTGTATTGTTTTTCTACGAGTGCATAAAGTGACGTGGTCTATTTCGCCGGTGGTATTCAACGAAATATTCCCAGGTGCGCGGAGAACGTTGATTGTCCTCTTTCTTTCCCACCGGGACCTGTCGCGTTGGTTGCGCGCAGGTTGCAGTCCCGCCCGTAACTCGTCCGCGAGCGAGCGAGCGCTACGGATCCACTTCACGCATCGATAACACCGCTTCCTTGAACTTTCGTTTCTCGCTGGCCGACGCAACGGTGGTCGCTCTTCATTGTAAAACCGCGCGCAGAAGGCTCGAGCTGCCGAGCAAGGCGAAGCTTAAAATAGACGGGTCCTAACTCGATCAAATAGTTCCGAATGGAATTCTATTAATACGGGTTAGCCCGAGTACGAGGCGGACGGGGTTTCTTATTACCATTCGAAATCACTGACACGGGACTCCATTGAAATCGAGACTCGAATCGGCAAGTGCCCGATCCGATTTTCAACGGCGCAAAGAGCCAGCTTAAAATTCCAGGTACGGGGGTAATAAAGTGGATACCCTAAGGTAGCCTTGGATTAGACCTAGCTCGAGGAAAGCCGAAAGACGGAGCCTAAAACGAACAGATTCGAATCCCGACGATTTCGAACGTGTCTCCGACACGGATTACCGAACCAGCGAAGTTTCTCGTTTAACACGTTGCGTACCGGTAACGAGAAATCTCGTTTTTATATAAAGGCACTTAGCTATGCAACTTCGCTAATTACAGCACTGAAATAAATATAAAATTTCATTAGAATCGATTATCTATTCAAAATATATTACATAACAATATACCTGAGTTTTTCCATGTATACTCATATAAGTTGACCTCACTGAAAATCCCATCACAATTCAATTTTCCGAAAATTAGCCGGTACGCAATGTGACATTCGAAACGACTGGAACGCGTTGCATGAAAACCGAAACCGTTCGCGAGTGCTCCGACGTTCATCGGTGCGAGCGCCACTTCGCTCTCGAGTCAGCTTAAAATTTCAGGTGTCAGGGTGATAAGGTTCACACCCCAGAACTGGGGGACCGGTAGAAAAGAGAGCGGCCCGGGTAGGGTTGCCGATGCAACGTTTTCAGAAAATCCTGACGAGGTCGCGGAGGTGGATCGATCGGCTGCGAGGTCGTCGAAAGGTGGGGCCTCCGGAGGAACGGTCATGAATGGCTGGCTCCGCCGACACGCACACTCGCCCGTCGCCGCTGCCGTCGTCGTCGTCGTCGCCGTCGTCGTCGTCGTACACGGTGAAACGAAAAAAAGCCGGCACCGCCGTTCCCCCGGGAAAAAGGCGCGAATTATCATCGGGCCGGGATCTTGGCCGCGGACGCGAAGGTCGTCGAAGTTTCTCCTCGTTCGCGCGACGATCGTATTACGCGGCCTCGCGTTAAACGCCTCGTAATTTTTAATTAGAATGCCTGGGACAGAGGTATCGCGACCTCAGCTGTGCCAGCGGCGAGCAACCAGCTCGGCGCGGCGCGGCGCGGCGCAGCAGCTTGTGCCTGCCTCTTCGCCAGGGCCCTTTGAAGTCCCGATGCAATTAGGCGGTTTTAAAGCTGCTGCTCCGCCGCGCCCCTCCGCCCCTCGGGCCGCTCGTATTAATAAATTTCTGCTTTATTTACTTCCGCCGCTGCGTCTCGCCGGCCGGCGTAAAGACGTCGGTGCACCGGTTGTTTATCGCGGGAGCATCAATGAGCGGAGGAGCTTAACGCGAAAGCGACGGAACAAAGAGGAAACGGGGGAGAAAAGCCACGCGAGATTCACGCGTCCCTGTGTCGGAGATCTTAGGCGCGTTGCTGACGCGATGCCTAAAAATGCCGATCCGTGGATGACTTTCCTTGTCTCAACCCGTTTAACTTGCATCGCGTTCATCGATGAATACGCGTCGAATTGATGAACTCTGCAAAACAAGAATAAGAGTAATTCCAATGTAGTAAAGAAAAACTAATCCAGTGTTTTGGCTCAAATCCGATCATTCCAAGCTAATGTCCCATCTAATCTGCATGGAACATCGAATTTTCGGGTCGCAAAGTATATTGGATTTTCGACTCCCGGCCACAAAGAATATTAGATTTTCGGCTCTAGCCGGCGAAGAATATTAGATTTTCGATTCCGGCCTGCAGGGAATATTAAGTTCTCGATCCCGGTTCACCCCGGCACAAAGGTTACTCGGTTATCGTATGCATGCTTATTGAATTGTGCGCAAACTTCCGCGCGAGCGTGCCGGCGAGTGTAATTTTCACGTGGCTGCTCGTAACGGCTCGGAAGACGAAACCGGGAGTCTTGGTTCGGGACGCCAGACGTTCCCCGCGAAAGAGGGGCCCCTCCTTACGAAGCGTTCACCCGGTAGAACGGGTCGGTGGCTTGTTTCGCGCGGTGTGACCGTGCGCAGACCGCGTATATCCTCGCTCCATTATTAATATCAGTGAGCCGCGGGGCGGAGGGGTGCGCGTGCACTCGGCCACGTGTGGGTGCCCGCGAATGCGTATCGGCGTGTGAACGCTTCGGCGTGCACGGCCTGTAAACAATCGCGTCGCGCCGCGTCGAGTCGTGTCCGTCGCATCCCCGGCGATTATCCCAATTTCGGACGGAGAGAGACAACCTTTCCCCCCCGGTCGGACAGCAGACGTCCTTTCTCCCGCCGGTTCGCGCGGCGAGAGGCCAAAGGGGCCGCGGATTGAATTTCTAATTGCGACCGCTCGGGGAAGGGAACGGAGCGGTTAACAGCGGTTAATGAATACCGTGCCGCGGAAAACTAGATTGATCTTTGATCCGCGAATGATCCCCGGGAGGAGCGAAATTTCGCAGTTAGCCGGCTCGGCCAAATGCCACGCTAAATGTCATCGATCCCGCTGATTTTCTTGGTTTTCCATGGTTTCTGCGCGGGCGGCGTCGCTCGGGCCCGGGCTTCGACGGCCGCTGAAAGGTTTCAGCCTGGAACGAACGATAATCGAGGCTTTTTGTATCGCGAGTGAGGAGTTCTTGCATCTCCTTTGCGCAATTACATCGATTGCTTTATAGTACGATCGAAGGATCTGTTCTCGAAAGAATCAGCGAGTAGTTTCGGTGAGAAGCAAGTTTCCAGAGCTACAATGAATACATTGTGTAAGTCTACGATGAGCGTCGTCTGTAGTCAAGATAGTAAGCTGGAAATCCTGGTAAACTGTCGATCAAGCTCCTGAATCCAATTTCGTCCTCCCAACGTCCTCTGGTTCCCCGGTTGATTTCTCGTTGGACTGATCTCTGGAACGACGTCGAGCCAGAAAAATGAAGAACCACCGGAGTATCCCGCTCCCCGATGGCACCGCAGCCCTTGTTTCGCGAGAAAAGCAGCCGCAAAGGAACGGAGGCCGTTTCCCAACTCGCGTAGGCGACCAGCCAGAACTATGTTCCTTCGTGCCACCGCAAAATATCGTAGGTTGATCAATTTGTCAGCGGGTTAATCTGCCTTTTCCATCAAACTTCAAGGTTCTCGGACGCGGAGTCCTTTCTCCTGGATATTACGAAGTCACGAGTCCCTCGCGATTTTCCAGCATATGCCGGCTCCGTTCCGCGCTTTGATCTTCGGGCCGGTGCTCCCGAATCGAGCGGATCCCGCGCGAACGCCGTCCCGCGGACAATCGGAGCCGCCGCACGATCGTGCTCGCGACGTCGAGCGGATTCCCGCTCGGAGCCGACGATTTCGAGTTCCCGGAGTGCGTATAAACAAAGCGCGTCGCCCCCCCTTGCGCATTAATTATTATTATCTAGACCAACGACGCAATAAGCCGTAGACCAGGACACCGTGCCTACCCGTGGCCCGGAATGCGACCAACGAAAGCAAGGTTGATCCCAAGGAGATTGCGAATGATAATTCCTGATCGATTATACGCACACGCCCCAGTTTCCTCGGCGCGCGAGCCCGCATTTTTTCGACACTTCTTTTCGTTCCCCGGCCGAGTGAAAGTCCTGTTTCGCGCGACATTTTTCACGTGCCGCTGCTCGGCTGCTCGGCTGCGCTCGCGCGCGCGAGCCCGCTCGTTCTCGGGGCCCGCCGGTCCCCTATCTCGATCGCGATCTGCCTGTTTCCATATCGCGTGCCCGCGGTCGCGAGCACGCGCGCCAGCGAGCGAAACGCCGCGAGCGTGCAGTGATAGAGACGGTTGACCCTACGACGGTTGATGCCTTTGAGGATTCCGTGAGCACCGGTGTATGCACTTCGGGGTGTTTACAGTGTTATTTATCAATTTCTTGTTTAACCCTTAGCACTCCAGGTTGTTTTGCTATGTATCAACATCTGCGACTGATTTATAATTTTATGATTTTATTATTATTTTATAATTTTGTTGCGTTCAATCACTCGCTCTCGAGTGGCAGGGTTGACCTTATAGATACAGTTAGTGAAAGTTATAAGCTACGAAATTACATTTAGAGATTCAATGACTTGTTCCAGCTTCATTTGTTTCAATAGTTTCTTTAGATTCTTTAGAACTCTGTAGGCTCCAATATTGCACCAGTTATAATATTAAATATTTTAATGAATCTTAAAGAAACTACCCTACAATTATTACATTTTTCACACGTCCAAATTTTGCACTAACAAGGAAGATAAAAGATCTAAGAAATGCATTTTTCATTTTTGTTAGGAATACTATAAAAACTAGTTGCAGTTGCTGATAGATTGCAAAACCATCTGGAGTGCTAAGGGTTAAATCAACCCCTTGTCCTACTCGATAATTCCCAACTGCTCGGGCCACAATAAACAAGAAGGTCGAAAGATTCTCAACAAATTTTCAATTCTTTTAGGGAATCATAACCTAAACGTGTGAACGTAACTAAGAATTACACGTAAGTGAAGTAAGGAAATCAAGAACAGCTGAACCAGAAGTCAGACTCGTGCTTATTGTTTTTGGACCAAATTTCTTACCGCGTCTCATTCGTTGTTGTAGGGCAAGGGGTTGGGGGGCGTGGACGATACTCGAAGAGGAGCTCCTCGAGGTAAACGAAGCCGATCGCGTCGAATCGCGACACGATCCGGCGCAGTCGCGTTTCAGGGTCCATTAACTCCCCGCGATCCGACGTCGGACCGTCTTCCCGTGTTTTCCGTCGTGGCTCCGCTCGTTTTTCCGATTTTCGAAATGCCAGCTCGCCAGCTGTATAGCGGGATATACTAGCGAGCAGTATCTTTCTTGTCGGTTTTACGACCTCGTAAAGGGACTTGTTAATACTCCGACTGTGGTATCAATTATTCCGATAAATTCCTATTACCCGGCGAGCGCGCGGCGAGGAAGCGAGAGGTGGAGCTGAATAATGGTGCGCGCCCAAGTTGTTTTTCGCGAGGAGGAGGAAGAAGGGAGCAGGAAGAAAAAGGAATTCCGCGACAGGACGCGGCGAATTCCTGGCCAATCGTTTGCCCCGCGCGGACAGAAATAAATTCGCGGGCAGGTTGCAGGGGAGCGCGTGGACGAGGCGTGTCGCGAGACAACTAAATTCAGCTTCCCGTCAAAAGGAGAGAGGAGTCCCGTGGACAGTGCTCGCGCCGCAGCCAGGGAGCAGGCTGATGACCTGCGCTGAACCTATGCTTTCTTTCGAAACTCCGTTCATCGAGGTCTGACACGTTGACCGAGGTCGATGACAGTGGCAGTTGAATTACTTGAAAACAATTGCAAGAAAACTGACGTCGAATTAATATGCTGAGTAACACGAGTGACTAAATAATAGTGTAACTTAAGAACTGGAAATCATTAGTAACTAATTCTAATATTTGCCTCTAACACAATAACTAACGTTATACGAAACGCTCTAAATTCTCGTGATTAACGTGTTAACACGAAGGAGTTCCATCATCTCCATTAAAGAAATCAAGTGACAATCGTGTTAACTTCCCAAGTCTCGAGTTTACAACACTGTCCCAAGAGATAGCTACTATAGACGAATCTATACTACTGCATAAAATCCCACAAACTACTAGTCTCCACAGTGGTTATTCCCGTTTTCACTAAATAAAGTCACAGCCTAACATCAGAAACCACGCAAAGAAACCAGAAGTAACCAACAATTGAGAGCGATGTTATCGGCGCTCGAAAGCGTTTAAGGGTTAAAGCTCGCTAGGTACAACGCACGCTTTCAGCCGCGTTTCTCTCGGTCCCCGTCTCGATCCAGCGGCCAGCTAATAACGGTACAAAACGCGGAAGCGATTGGCACGCGACTCGGCTTATCTCTTCTCGCTCGCTCGTTCGCTCGTTGGCTGGCCGCTTGCGAAACGACCCCACTGTCGTCCCGCCGCCGCCGCCGCCGCGACATTCTCCCGTGGAACTTTTTGGCCGGAAACGCGTTCTCTCTCTCTCGACGCTTTCGTGCGTTCGCGCCGGCACTCCCGGAACGGACACAATGGCCGCGGTTTTCGCCTTTCTCGCGGCGAACTCTCTTTCCCCGGCCGAAGTAATCGGTTTATTATGATCGCCGGGAACGCGTTCGGTGTCGCGTGGTCACGCAGCGCTGGCCAGCGCGAAACGGCGCGCGGCTCTCCGCCGCTCGCCGGGCACCGGTGATTACCGGCGACGCCCGGGAGAGTTGTAAATTATCGGCTGCCGGCCGGCGAACAATCGAGTATTCGATTATCCGGATGAATTATAAGGACACGGTCGCGCGCGCGCGCCGACGCGATCCGGCCGTAACAAAGTATCGGCGATAAGTCAAAGCGGCCGGCAGCCGGCCGCAAGCGCGCGCGCGCGCTCAATTTGTCGCGAGCGACACGCGAGTCGAGCAAAAACGCGGCGCCGGTTTGATCGGGGAACGTTCGGCGTCGCGTTCAACGCAGCGGCGTCTCTCGGCTGTCCGTAGTAACGCGCTCGCCTCGGATAATTGAAAACTTGAGTAATACGGAAGGGTTAATGGGCGTTCATAAATCGTTGCGACGCAATCGCGAAAACCGTGTTGATGTTATTATATCGCGCGGTTAGTTTTAATCGATCCGGCGCATTTCGTGGATTCGAAGAATGCGGTTTTCCCTTTTTCGCCGGCGCGGTTGGGCCTCGTAAAAATGAAGTATCGGCTAATCGGTCGCCGGCCCTTGCGAAACGAGACCGCCGTTTTCAGGATCCGGCGTCGCGCAACGTTCCGCCGCGGAAAGCTGGGGAACGTCTCGTCGACGGAACGACGGGACCGTTCTCCGGTGAGCCCGCGCCCCGCGGTACCTGCCCGCGCGCCGCAATCGTTCCGCAGGAACGCGCGAAACGCCGTTCTCTCCGCTTGATATTAATTGACACGCAATTAAGCGGCCGTTAAACGACGCCTCGTCGTATTTTATCACGGGCTGCTTATGATTTACGAGCGGTTGACCTATGCGTGGACGGCGTGCACGCGTGAGTCTGGTGAACGCGCCGCGACCCACCTCTGGTAGCACCATTTCTCGATCTTTTAGGCCCTCGGAGCGGTTTCCTCACAGTTTTCCTCGATCTCTTGATCTTCTGGCTCTTGAGCCACCTTCTCGATCTTTCAGTGTTCTACGCTTTCATAGGATTTTTCTCAATTTCCCAATTTTCTTGGCTCTCGTGGCATCTATCTCAGTTTCCCAATTCTCTTTGCTCTCATGGGATTGCTCTCAGTTTCCCAATTCTCTTGGCTCTCATAGAATTTTCTCAATTTTCCAGTTTTCTTGGCTCTTATAGTCGATTCCTTGATCTTCTGACTTTCAAAATCCCCAATGTCTTCTCGATTTCTCGATGTTCCAGGCTCTTACAGTTTAGAGTCCTCATTTCGAGACTCTCAGAGTCTCCTCGAACTACCGATTTTCCAGCTCTTACACTCTTTTCCTCGATCTCTCGAGCTTCTTGCTCTAGGAATCCTTTCCTCGATCTCCCAGTTTCCTAGACTCTCAGACCATTGTCCCCGATCTTTCGATCTTTCGATGTTTTCGACGCCCGGGGCCTTTTCCTCGCACTTTTCCAGCTCTCTCGAGACGCTTCCAAACGGTCGGGCGCTCGCTGGCCCGTCTCGATCACGGTTCCACGGTCACAGCTGACTACCGGACGACGCTGGGTCCTTCCACGTTGCGGTTTCCAGAGAAATCGGTCCTCTGTGCAGCACAGCGGATGAACGGGCACGCCCCGGGGGACACGGGGCCGCTTGCGGTCGCAGCTGAAAGCGCATCCTGCGACTGACTTCTGTCCCGCGCTTTCCCCCCGCGCTTTGCTCCAGCTCCCGCGGCTAGGCGACTCTAATGACCGATCTCTGGACCGCTCGATCCTCCGAGGAAACTGACCCGTGACCAGAAACCACCCTGCGCTCGCGAATCCCACCGAAACGGATGCTCGTTTGTTCGCCCTCTCATTACTGACTCCGCTGGCTCCTTTGAAGCGCGGTGGCAATTTGTTTATTTACATCTCATGAATGATACCAAGCAAGAAACACAAGAAACTCAACATACAAAATACACAATATATATACATACATATAAAATATATTAAAACAAAGCGGAGCGCGTTCCATAGAAGTTCAAGAACCGAAAGGACTTCAAGGGGATGATCCTCGCTGAACGAAAGGCGGAACGTCGTTCGATTTAATATTCCCGATTCTTCCGGGACACGTCCGATCTTACTCCTCGAGCGGACTCGACTCGCTGGAAGGCTGCTACAACCAGCAGGAATCGATAGGAGGTTGTTAAGGGGTCCGGGTTCTTTGATCGCGCCTGACAGTCGACAAAGAGCGCGCGCGCCTTTCCGACTGATTAATCGGAGTAACCGCGGACGATCCTCCGCGGCGTCGTTTATTTAGCCCCGTCTGATCCAGGGAATTTTCCAATTTCCCCTTTCCCTGGTAACCCCGCGGCGGGCGCCGCCGCCGCCGGACGAGAGACACTCGTCGCTCTCCCGCCCGCGCGCGGGAGGAGGCTCGATCTTCGTTTTTCCGCGGCCGCCCTCGGCGGCTGAACGAAACTCTTTGTTAAAGTCCACCGCGTGTTTTTTTCAATAACACTTCGCCGACCCCTCCGCTTAACGCGCTTTTTCACCTCGGAGCCCTCGAACGCGCGCAAAGGCGTCGCTGCGCCCGCGTAAGCTAGTCTTTAATGCGTCTGCCTGCCCCGCCGCCGCAGGTTCGATGAACTTTTCTCGGGGAACTTTAAAGGTGAGCGTCCCGTTTCGTCTCGTCTGGCCTCGTCCCTCCTCCCCGCCCCTCCTCTCTCTCTCTTCGCCGCTCTTCCCTCCACGCCTTCTCTCGCCGCTTGACTTTTCGACCGATGGACACGCGAGAATCGCTCGACCAATTACCACGTACTCGGGGATGCGCGTTCGATCTGTCCCGCTCTCGCCGGCTTCGCCTCTTAATTGCCCGCCGCTTAATTGTTCCGCGGTTCCCCGCGGAACGGGTTCCGTCGGAGACGTTTCTCGCCTCGTTAGAAAACTGGCGACTGAGGGCGTCGGAGGATAACGCGCATTCGAATGTTTAGCGCCGAGCACTTGCACCGACTTTGGACTTCTCTGCAGAAGCTGTAAGCGTGTTTATTCAGATTTCTGTTGAGCTGTTTAGATAGTATCAGCTTATTTGATCATTTCTAGGAGAATTTCTATCTTTTCAGTGATTCTAAGAGGAAATCGAAAGGTCGCGTTGGTACTTCTGGTAATTCTAGTGTTAAAATTGTGCAACCGTTAGCTTCTTGGAGTTTGTAGAAAATAGAGTGAATCGTCGATCAAAGTTCAATTGAATAGCATTTTGTACATCGTTTCGTACGTGACCTTGTATTTACTGTTTTATCCGACACCTGTACCACGACGAACAGCGTTCGTATCGATTCCGACGCGCGGAACCGAATCTAGTTAACATCTCTCTCGTTACGCGTGAGTCTATTTCGGTGACTCGAAGCTCGTGGATTTATTTAGGTATCGCCGCGAGAGAAAATTCACGAATCTCGCGCCTCACCTCCCGAATTTCCCAACCGAGAGCGGATCGATTCTCGACTCCCGAAACCCGCGTTCCTTGAGTCCGGTTTATATTTACTCTAGTGTCAAGATGACGGCTGGGGTTGAAACGATTTCCAACCTTTCATCGGGGGACGACGAGTCAACGCGTCACCCGAGTTTATTTTCACGATTGCTCTTCCTTTTCGCGTTCGTCTGATATATAATTGTCCTCCATCGAACTACGATGTTCGTAGCGATACGAACCAATATCGAACAGTTGCCCTAAAACGACGAGCTCTAGTTTCCTCATTCCTAAATTATCGATATCTCAAAAATACCAAACATCTCCGATAATTTCATGAATTAATAATTTCACTTGAATAATAAACATACGTCGACGCCAAACGAAATTTGCCACAGCATCGTTACAACTGTAATAATTACTCATCACTCTAAATCTCAGTCCAAATGTTAATTGCATTCACTCGAGTACGAAAACAGTTAACGCTAGACTAGTAGCTTCAAAATTTCTCTATAAACTCAATTGTCATGAAGATTCCAATTGCTCAAAATTCAATGTGCGTGTTACTAAGTCACTGTCTACACTAACTCCTCAAGGATTCGTCTATCTCCGATAATTGCAAAAAGAAGTAATCACGAATGGGTGATCTTAAGTCGTCCAGCAGCATCAGCGCTGGAAGGTTAACGCGTGCACAAGGTGCAATCCCGGAAAGGCTGCGCCAGGAGTCGCAGCTGTGCGCCAGGTACGCGTCCCGAAAAGTTGAGAGCGTGGGTGCTTTCTCGCTCGCTCGCGCGCATGCTCTTCTTCCAGAGTTTCTCGACAGATGTTCCCGATGATCTCCGGTTCTCCGGTGCCACGCTCGTTACCTCCTCTCAGCACCGACAGCCAGCAACCTGAAAAGGGCCTGTTCGTGGGCGCAACAATGGACCGTCACGATTTCCAGCCGGTACCGGCGCTCCTCTCGCGCTTCCCGACGCCATTTATCGTCGCCCCTACACGGTAGCCCCGCTGCGTCTTCCTTTCTGCCCTTTTTTCTCGTTAGCCCTCCTTTTTTCAACGGGAAATACGCAAACAGAGCTTAGACGATTTTCCCCCCGTGCCGAGCGGACCTAGGAGACTTCCCCGCTTCGCCATAAATCGTTTGCCTGTTCGCCGATTCATCGATGAGTAAAAAGATACCTATTCCGACGGGGGCGGATCGTGGCAACGAGGAGCGCCTTGTAGCGGGACCGCTCGACTGGCTGTTGATTTTCCTCGGGAGAAACTTGAGAGACGTCGGGTTTACTTTTACTCGATGTCTTCCTCGAAGATTCCTTCGTCGAGCGTCCCGGGGTATCTCTGCGGTTCGGGTTATCGGTAGAATTTCGAAAGTAACTCCTCGCGGTGTTTATCTTTTTCCCCGGCGCCCCTTCCCCTGGATTTCCCGGGGCACTCGTTCCTGATTGCTATTTTACAGCCGGGGAGCTGGAAGAATAATCGACGCCCGTTACACAGTCATCCGCAGGTATTTAATGGGAAGGATTTGACGGACGGAGGTTTTTAACCCTTTGTACTCGAGAGGTAACTTGATCATTGAATTTTGCGCAATGTATGTGTGAAATATTGGAATAGCTTTGTTTCTTAGTTTGTGTCTCAATAGGAAGATTCGAAGTGTCGGAATGTTGAATATTTCTAATGAACAGTTTTCGACTGCAGGGTTCAAATATTCTAAACATGAAAATTTAATGTCGTTGATATAACATTGATCCTTGGGGATTTAACACTATCACCAGACAGGTCAAGACAATCTATTCCTAAGTTCTTTTTTACAATTGTTAAGAGTATGACAGATACTTCTCTGAAAAATTATTCAGTAAATTGATTCAATACCCCGAGGACTAAATTGTAAATCAATTATAGTTTCAACAGATACTCTGAGTTTCCACAGAGGATTTTCTAATAGTTAACACATTGTTGATTGGCAATTTTACACGGAAGCAATCCAATGTCATCATTATTCCGGTAATTAAATATGAAAGTGAGACAATTTAAATGAACTTCAATAATGAATTGAAACTTTGGACGTATCTTTATAACTTCGAATATTTTACTTCTGTAATATTCTATATTCTGTTGACCGGTCAACAATGTGTTAACTCTTTGCACTCGAAAGGTGCCTCTTAGTCACCACTCGATTGGTGCATCAAAATTGTAAAATTTCGTATTTTACATTAAGTATTGAGTAATCTGCCGATACGTAAACTGTGGAAATAAAATACCATTGTTCCCTTTATTTTGTGACTAGATCCCTCGTTAAGTTAGTTTAAAAAAATGTCATCTATACCTCATAAAAATAAATTGAATATTTCTAGTGACAAATTTTTCGAGGGTTAACTGTTCGGTAGTTACAGTATTAACCCTTTCTACTCAAGAAGCGACTCCCAATTGCCTAATGACTTGATACAGAAAAATTAGAAACTTTCATATTTACCATTGGAATATTTGAAAGAAAATAGCTGTCACCTAATTCACGTATGATTTCTAGTTAACTTCATTTCAAAGGATCCTGTCTACATCAGATTAGAAAGTCCAGAATACTTCAAGTGAAAAACCGTCGAGTGCAACGGGTTAAGATCGCGCAGATCGAGATCGACTCGTTCGACGCGTAGGCATCGTAACCAGGATTTAAAAGCGGCGATCGGTAGTCCTCTGCCAGCGGACAAGCCGCCGTGGTTCCTCTAAGAACGAGTTACGATATCGCATTTTCTCCGGCGAGCCCCTTAGCGGCCGGACCACTCCTTTCCCCCTTCTGAGGACGCGTTTACATAAACGCGCCGTCTAACGAACGTAATCGGGGACAGGTGCGCGACGGTAGTCCACTCCTGTCAGCCGCTGTCACCGATAGATCCGGCGATTCGACGGGAATAATGAATTCGACGAGCGGCCGGGGTCAAGTGGCGGCGGACAGGAAACCAGTTTCGTCCGTGGTCCGGCTCGCGCCGCGCCGATCGCGAGAACTGGATCAAGAAGGTAGGGGGAACAATGGCCGGATCGATGATTCGCCTCGATCGCCGGGTTTTTATCTTATCCGAGGGGCCGCTCCTTCGCCGCGGACGTTTTCCGGGAGCATTTACATAAGCAAACCTATCCCGGCGAGAGTGACAGGTGCGCATAGTAATTGCCGGCGAGGGGACTCGTCACGGGTAACTCTTGTTCGGAAGTTCGCTGCGCGGAGAGCGGCGCGTTGTCCGTCGCACGAAAGTGCTTATCAAAATGTCACGGAAAGAATTCCGTTGATGGAATGGAAACCGGGGAGCCGAGATCCTCCGCGACTGCAGCGGTCCCGAGACCGCCTTGCATCCGACAGACTCGACGGAATTCGGTTCGTTCAGCGCGCCGAGGAAACGAACTTCCAAATTTATACGGGAACTTCCGAGTAATCGAGCCGAAAGTTTCGCTTTTGCTGATTAACCGCCCGCCTCGCAGCGTCGGGCTCGTGACGAACATTTCGAACGGAGGTTACCGAACGTTAACACACCGTGTACCGGCTAATTTGGAAACTGAATTGTGCGATGGCATTCTCAGTGAGGTCAATTTATATCACTGTACATAGAAATACTCGGATATATTGTTATGTAATATATTTTAACACTAGGTTTGCGGACGTTTATCGTCCGGTTTATTCTATTGTTCCTAGGAAGATTGATGTTCGACCGTTTAGATCTTGGAAATTAGGGATTTATTGCATCAACCAAAACCGACATAAACGTTTGCCGAGTAATGTTTATAGAATTCACTATGCGTCAAATTGACGCACTCCGTAAACATAGTGTTAAATAGACAATCGATTCGAATCTTACATTTCTTACAATGTTGTAATTAGCGAAGATGCATGGCTAAGTGTCTGTACATAAAAACGAGATTTCTCGTTACCAGCGCGCAGTGTTAACCGTCGTCGTAGTCAACTGAGTTGAAATGAAGTATGTTCTGATTGATGAATCGTAGAATTCTTCTTTCTTTCTAACGAATTTATTATGGAACGGTTGTAGCGAGCACAGTGAAAGAAGCCCGTACGAAGCGGGATCGAGTCGCGTTAATTAGGAGGTCCGAGCGAGAAGATCCGCCGTGAAATATAAAAATATATGTCAAGGGTGTGCCTTGGATTCCGCGATTCGCTGGCTCCGTTGCGGACGAGCGCCGAATCTCGAGGCTTTTCACGGCGATCCGATGCGCGGCGGAGCCGAGCAATCGAAGACGATTCTGCGAGCCGCGAGGCTCTCCTCTCGCGCGATGAATGTTCATCGTCCGTGAATAGATAGGCAGCGAGCGAGCGGGCGCTCACGCGGTCACACGTGTACTGGAGGAGAGCCGATGAACAAAGAAGAGTGGCTGAAAGAAGTCGGCGAAATCGTGGCCGGGCGAAATAGAAACTGCACGGACGGGAAACCGAAGGCGCCGTGAATGGGAATTATTCAAGCTAGCCGCTCAATGAAACGTGTTTCTTTCAAATTCTCCTCTCTCCGTCTCGCCGGCGGTCCGCGCCTCTCCTTCCCGCGGCGCAGTTTCGAGCACTTTGTTGCTAGGTCGTGCGTGCCGGAGTTTCGAGCCGTTTAAGAGCGCCGATTGGGATCTTCCGAACGATCTCAATGGCGTTTAAAAATAGAGTACCGCCGGAGTAATGCCTCGCGATCGGGATCGCGCGCTTAATTCGACGCTTTATTAACAGCGGAACCACCGGACGACCCGCTCCTCGCTCCTTTCGCGGTTGTTGAAAAGATACTCGTCCGATCAATCGATGTAGCAACACAAACCGACGCTCGCGTTAATCTTAATAATTACACTTGCATAGTTCCTAGGAAAGTTTCATACCGATCATTGCTCGGTGAACTTAGTGTTACTAGTCTACTCCAGTTGTTATCAATTTTTAAAAATATCTCCTCCGCGTCTTCTAATTAAATATCATCGAGGGAACGCAGGTTAGACCTAAATACGAGAACCGACGCTCGCGTTAATCTGTACCTTAATAATTACACTTGCATAGTTCCTAGGAAAGGTTCGATACCGATCATTGCTCGGTGAACTTAGTGTTACTAGTCTACTCCAGTTGTTATCAATTTTTAAAAATATCTCCTCCGCGTCTTCTAATTAAATATCATCGAGGGAACGCAGGTTAGACCTAAATACGAGAACCTAAACGATTGAAAAATCTAGGTCAGAAGACTGAACTCGCCGTTTGAGGGTTAGTAGGCTCCCATTGCTTTCGATTTTCTTAGAACTCCGTCCGACCGGAATATTTCTTTCGAAATGCCGGTGGACGCTCGGAAAGCGCCGCGCCGCAGCGCTGCGGCGCACGATTTTTCGAAAGTGGCTTTCGCGTCCGGCGAGGACGAGTCGCAGGTTCGAGTCGAAAGCAGCCTGTCTGGCAATGGGTCTCGGTGGAAGGCTGCGGCCGCCGTCTCTCGATGAAAGGAAGGAGCCTGTTCCACGTCCCTGAAGGTCTTCCTCGTCGGCCTCGGCTTCACGAAGCAAGTCACTCGACCGACCAGGCCGGCCAACCCAGGCCCGTCCTTTTCTCACGGCCGTGGATCGGCGGTCGACATACCTAAACCTTCCATCAACAGCTGGCCAATCCCTCGGGGAACCAGCTGCGCTTCCTGCCGACGACAAGAGTCATCCCGAATACGCTCCTCTATCTATCCACGCGGCTCCGCTCGGATCGCATGGGCCGCGAGTAGTCTAGGATCCTCTTCCGTTCGAGATCGAGTGCCACCGAGCAGCCGGAAAAGACTATCGAACCTCTCGAAATTGCAAAGTGCCTTTATTTCCCTGCCTTCTCCCGTCTTCAGGTCTAGATTTCGCTTTGGAACGATGGACCTGCGATCCGGAGTTAGACCGATGCTACCGATTGAGTCAAAGTGACTCTAAATTGTTCTTTCGCAGTTATCGAGGGAGCTTCTTTGGGAAATTAGCGATGGAGTTGATTAAAACATCTGCGAGTCGATTGAAATCTTGATAGACACAGTGTAGGAGTTTTTATAGTTTCTATGAGATTCGAAAATTGAGAATTAACCCCTTGCCCTACGATTTATTTTTCAACTATGACGCAGCTACTTTGCCATTAATAATTTATTAGAGAGACAAATTTTAAGTATATTCTATGCCTATGTGTGCTTTAAATTATAATAATTGATAACAAAAGGATATTTCATTTGTATTCACAATAATTGACTAATATTTGTTAAGTTCTGTTTACAACCTTCACTACGAATCTCTGACGTTATTATAAGGCAAAGGGTTAAGAGTATCGTTGATTAGCTTCGCGAAATATCCTCGTCTATAGCGAGGTCGTGGGAGTAGTATGGTTTCAGTCGTTGAAACTTTAGTGAATGAGACTTTCCATAAGTGATTCCTGGGAATTATTATTATCTTCGCGCTCGGGGAAGTGGAGCAAAGAAATAAGGCAACGCGCGGTAATTCGCAACGCTCGTTAGTCAATTATTGAACGCAATGATCGAAATAAAAGGCTGGAGGTAAACGGTTCGGTTATAAAAGGGAAGCGTGTATTTCCAGCTTGCTCCGCCGTAAGCGTTCCCTTAGAAAGACGTCGGACGCGTCGACGGTTAGACGATTGCCACTCGACCGTTCCACGATGTTTCCTGAATCACGCTCGAATTCTATTTTTGCAACGCTGCTCCCCGTCCTCTTACTTTTCCCCGTCGCCACAGTTCGCGAACGGCAAAGGTTGCCCGCGACACGCGATGTCCGTTAATTCCGCGATTGTCCGGCCGGCAATTAAACGCTCCGCGGAGAGAAGCGGAGTCTTGAGCCGGGCCTCGCGCGGTTAATCGAAAACTTCATCAGCGTCGCCGCCAGCCGCTGGGCTAATGATCGTAATTGCATCTGCCACGGTGCGGCCTGCGAGATTAGACAGGGATTTCACTTTTTCAGCGGGTCGTAAAACGCGGCCGACCGGCGCCCACCTTCACCGTGGGCCGGTGAAATGTGCATCGAGTTCATACTTCGAGCGGTTTTCCATTTCTTGGCGGCAATAGAATCATGTCAATACTATCGACGCCGGGTTTACGCGTCAATTTCACGCATAATGAATTTTCTGAGTATTTCGTGAATATTCGCGTCAGTTCTGACCGATGCGTCCTAACTGTCTACGTTTAACACGTTGACTGCCACGAATACAGTGATTTCTTTGGCAAAGATTAAAACGAAGAACTATTAATTAACCCTTAGCACTCCAGATGGTTTTGTAATTTTTATAGTATCCCTAGCGAAAATCAAAAATGCTATAACATTTAGATCTTTTATTTTCCGTAGTGCAACATTTGG
This sequence comes from Nomia melanderi, assembly GCF_051020985.1. Taxonomy (NCBI): domain Eukaryota; kingdom Metazoa; phylum Arthropoda; class Insecta; order Hymenoptera; family Halictidae; genus Nomia; species Nomia melanderi. Next base: position 13,014,953 of record NC_135009.1, read on the forward strand.
ATGTGTGTAAAATCTAATAATTGTAGGGTAGTTTCTTTAAGATTCATTAAAATATATAATATCATTCCTGGTGCAGTATTGGAGCCTAGAGTTCAAAGGGTTAATTCGTCACAATTCTTACGTTACATTGTCTAGTTATTAACGTTACCAAACATTTGTATTCCACATTAGTTGTCTTGTAAGTCATAATTATTCTCTCGTAATTTCGATGCTCCGCTCATCAGTGACCCCGTGGCGGTCAGCGTGTTAAATTTCTAATTTCCAAGATCCAATCACGATTGTCAATCTTTCTAGAATAAATAAACCCAGTTAAACACGTTTGCTAACGTTTCCAACAACCACGGCAATCGAGACCTCGGAAAATTTCGTTCGCCGCTTATCACGCGTGGAAAGTCGGTTCTCTCGTTTCTCCTTTTTCCCGCGCCTTTCTTTCCCCTTCGTCGGAATGGATGGACGTTCCAATTAGGATAATGGATGAACGTCGGTAGAAAAATGATAATTGCGTTTCTTGCGTACCGTTCTTGCCCGCCGCGAGCGGGACGCGGCAGCGTCTCGAAAAATGGCGCCGGAAAGAAGATCCTCGCGCGGCTTTTTTCCCGTTCCGAGTTTCGTCCGCGCGAGCGTGTACTTCGGAAAATTAGAAAGCCAGCCGGGCTGTCGTCACGAGGTCGACATAAAGGAAAACAGGGGATTCCCGAGCTCACGTGTCCCTCGTAAAGCGCGGAAACTCCGAATTGGCCTGCCTCGGCAGCCAAATCGAGCGATTTTCTTCGAGAATCACGTTCCAAGGGAACACCTCCGGTGTCCTCGATATGCGGGCGAGACAAAGAGCGGCGTGTAAATTACACGGACGCTCGGGATGGGGACGGGAGACATCGATCCGGAAGGGAAACCGTCCGACGAGCTTCCTTTCCCGACGTTCTTTTCATATTAATTCTTTCTTCGTTCTTTTCTTCAGGATTAGCGTTCATTTATCACGGGAACTAACGAGCGGTTGCATCTTTAAGAATGAATCATTTCGAGTATTTCATTTCCGTGCGGGAACTATGGGATCGAATTCGTCGAGATTTTAGCTGATTTATATCGCCGTTCGCGTGGCGCTGCATTAATTCACCCGGGAGTACTTCAAAACAGCGGTTATATCGGTACAATAAATTTCCAAGGGGAAATCGTTAACGTCGTTTCGATCCATTCGGCGGTTCCAGTAATGACGAGTGGCTCGGGAATCGACGTCGACGAAATATTCGCTCGCGAAGGAACTCGGCTCCCGGCCCTCTTTCGAGTCCGCCGTCGAAGGCAATTTGTTCGGCCGAGACTTTTCTACTGTGCGCCTTTAAAAAATTGCTTCCGGAGATACAGAGACCTCTATTGTGGCACGGTGGTCGAGGCGGAGCCACTAAAAGCTGCGGTTACGCGTTCATCTTCCACGCCAGCTGATGGGGTACGGAGTCGTCGGGGCCCGTCGAAAAATCAGCTGTCCATGGCCGTCCATTATCCTCGGGTAACCGACGGAAAACCAGACAGAAAGTCTGTCAATATCTCCTCTGACGGTGTAGTGGCACCTCGATTAACGTTCGAACTGTGTTTTCAAAAGACACCATTAAATGAGGTCATCTTAGCAAATAGTAAACGAGGACACAGAAAACGTCCAGCTAAGAATACTCTTAACTTTTACATTGTCTTGATGTCGATTCTTCAACGATAAGAACGTTATATCGATACGTGGGACATCTAAAACTTCGGAACTTAAATTCAGAGTTGTTTAAAGCTCGATGAGTTCCACAGCTAAAATTCACCAACTTACATTGAATCAGTGTTAATCAAAACGACGTTAAAAGCTCACTGTACCTCCTCTTTAACTTCAGAACCTACAAATGCCACGAATTGCCTTGAATTTTTGAACCTACGAAAGATCTTTCATTCCCCAATCCAAAATTCGAAGCAATTCGCCGAATCTGTAAGTTTGAAAATGAAAGAGGAGGTACATTGAATCAACGTTAATCGAAACAACGTTAAACAAAGTCGCCCACTACCTCATCTTTAATTTCCAAAGCCACAAATTCGAAGCAACTCGAATCCGCAATTCGAACGCACGACTCGACCTGCGTCCAACGTTCCCGATTTAATGCAGCGTCGCTCGGACGAACCTGAGCAGGGTCCCAGGAATAATACCCAGCGGTCCCGCGGTAATCGCGTCTGGGAAAATATTTATCGTGAATAATAACCGCGATGCACCCGACAATCAAAATGGCTCCCTCGTGGTCGCGCAGCGTTCCCCGGCTCTTTTCTCCTCGCTCTCCGCGACGCCAGGTATCGCCGGTTCTTTATGAAGAGGTCAACACAAAACGCGGCATGTGAATCCTCGAACGGAAGTCGATGGTCGTTGAAGCCTTCTCAATAGGCGACGACCTCTTACCTGAAAGGAGGCGACCTCCCCGGTACCTGCGCAGGGACCCGGGGCGAAGGACGAAGATTCGCTTCCGTTTCGTTCGCAGGGGCCGCGCGCGCGCGATGGGTTATCGCGGCGAATCGCGGGAGAGGAAGCTGCCCGGCGCGAAAATTAGCGTCCACCGTCCTGGAAACAGTCGAATTGCTGGCAGACACGCGACCGACCGAGAGATACCGAGTGTCGTCGTCGGTATCGCCTGTCACGATACGTTCGTTCGTTCGTTGGTTCGTTCGTTCGCTGCATGTCTCGTCGGGATCGTTCCTCTCGCGGACGATTTTAATAAGAACACGGCGAGAGAACGCGTTAGCCTTGGTGGCCGATGGCAGACATCCGCCGAACACTTTTCTCAACCGTGGTTTGCGACTACTTGCACTCGGTCGGATCGAGTTACCGATGCACCGATTTGTCCCGCGCTTGTCTTTCCTCGAAGAATCTGACGAAACTTCGCACGGAGGATAGAGCTTGCTCGCGGGACGGAGATTTGAAAGGTAGACGTTGAAAGAGATTGGGATTCGCAAGGAGTTCGTCGTGATTAGAGGATGAAACTTAGTTGAGAATACAGTTCGGTAGCTCCGGAGAGACATTGCTTCCATCGGAAGCATTAGAATTCAAATCCTTACGATCAGGTGTTAACTCGCAATACGACTTCTTCCGACTTCGACGGAACTGTCCATACTTGAAACAAGCAAATTCTAAACCGTAAATCACTACAATTAATAACAAGAATATCGAGCTCTTGAATAAATCAACTGAATTCCCTTAAAGTCTCCGACACAATATGCAAGTTATGGAAGAAACATTCGTAATATTAATCCGCCAGCCCTGCAACTCCAGCGATTACGAAAGCTGTCTTTACCTAGTTGTTTACGGTAGGGAAGAGGTTCCCGATGATCCCAGAAACTTTTACAGCGACTGTACGCTCGCGCCTCGAGGAGGTATAACATCTACCTAGGCGAGTGGAGCAGAAAGGGAAGAAGAAAGGTAAAGGGCAGGTGCGACTGTACCTAGCTACACACGCCGGTGTGTTCCGCCGGTAGATGTACGCCCCTGGCGCGCGGAGAGGAGAGGCGAAGGAAGGCTATATCCAATTATTAAAATTAGAGGCTCCGTCGCCTTCGGTGAAACACCACGGAAACCGATCTCCGTCTCTCCCTCTGTTGCCTCTTCCTCTCGTTGCAGTTCGCCCGATCCCTCGCCGACTTTCATCCCCCTTTTTTCCCTCCGTCGTGGCCTCGCGCATCATCCTCGCATCCTCCGCGATCCTCGATCGACCGGGGAGGGGGAGAAGCCAGCAGCGGCGGCCGCCCGGTTCGTTTTTCATCGTTTTTCGCGACCCCGGGCACCGTGAAAAGGATGACGCTTTTCAGGAAACAGGCCGCCCCATTCGGGCCGCCACTTTTGTTCCACTTTTCCTTCGCCTTTTTGTCAACCGACCGACGAAGATCGATACGGCCGAGGTCCCCCTCGCCGTTCCCCTGCGCTTCGTTTCCACCCCGTGGCACCCGGGGAAGCTTGTTGCCTTCGGAGAAACGCCAGATACGTCTCCGAGGAACGGTCCTCCTGAAAAAACGAGCTCGTCGCCTTCGGGACGGTCCCTTTCGGACCTGAAATACGGCAGAACGGACTCCGAAGAGGCTGGTGCATCATCCGGCAACTTCATTCTTCGGCGTCGAGACGCTCGGAAGATTGAAACGAACCTTCCGGGAATCCCGTCCGAGATGAGACGGCGGTCGTTGTCACTTTCCTCCCGCGAAACGAGCTTTAGAAAGCGAAAAGTCGCAGCGCCGCGTCGCAGGAGGGGATCTGCGAGCGAGATCGAGGACCCCGAAACTGGACGAGCCCGCGTCGAGGATCTCGGCCCACCCTCTTCCGATATCCTCGCGATCTCCGGCGATGCCCACCTTGACCTCTCGCTACCCGGTGGTCCCCGAAGTTCCTTGGTGGCCCGAGCGCCACGTAACTCGTCTATCTCGGACTTCGATCGTGGAATCATTTTCTGCCGGAATCCTCTGCCCCGCCCTGCTCCATTTTCACCCGGTATGCAATCTGGATGATCGCATATTCAGAACACCGCGCGCCGGAACACCTTGTCCCTGGCACATGCGACGCGGTGATAATTAACCCTCGGACGGTCGGTCGTCCGGCTGTCACGCTGGAAGTTGGGTCGTTTGCGATCTATTCTAAGACGCTCGTAACGTCTACTTTCAATTAAACCTCGCGGAAACTGCCCTCGCATGATTCAATTACGTTGGACTCCAATACAGTCGAAACTACTTCCAGTCTGCAGTCCTGAATACCAAACATCAACGTGACATTCGCAGCTCAACCCATCGACCCAAGATGAGTTTCATTTCCACTTTGCTGTCAATTTATCTAGCCACCACTCAAATCCGCCACGACCTGCGAACAAATGAAATTGCAGTCGAATCGCTCCGAATTGGTTCAAATTAACGATTACTCCGCATCACTGACTGTGCGGGTAGAATTCCGCCGGTTAATGAGTTAATACGCGGGCGCAGCAGCTCCGGCCAAGATTTTCGCCGCGTACCGATGCACCGTTGCGCCGGTCGCCCCTTCCGCACGTGTGCGCGTCCCCGGGACATGCACTCTCGGCGGTGCACGTCTCGTGCTGCGCTCTCGGTATGGTCAATGTCGTCCTTCTCCCTCCCCGCCCACCTCCGCCGCCCTCCGCCATTTGTCTCCGTTGCACGCGCGCACCTACATGCACGAACCCGAACCGGGCCTCGTCTCCTCGCCGCGTCCTCTCGCTCGCAGCCCTCTCCCTCTGTCCAGCCGGTGCATCCGTCGCGACCTCTCCGTCAGGGAGCATCGAGCGGGAGGCTCGTCCGACGCCCGAGAACGCGAGCCTGCCGCGGAGCCATTGTCTCGTCTGGCCGCTATTTATCAGGCCAACTTACGATTCTATCGTTCGCAAATGAATCCGGGTGGCGCGCCGCTTTTTGCGCCGGCGATCGAGCACCGGGACCCGTTTTTCCTTTCGCTTCACGGTAATCGCGATTGCTCGTTTCCCTGCCTCGACACTCTGCGACTCGGTCGTCTGTGGAGGACTCGTCTGAGAGTTGTGTTCGTTGGATCCTCTTAGTGAACTAGGAGTCGTGTTTAACCAGTTAAACGATGCATATGCGTACTGTAGGATCAACCAAGTGTCCTTGACTTGGATCATTCGGAACCTTAGTTATCCGCGAATTCAATGGTTTAGAGTTTTCAACCCTTAACTACTGAGTTTCAGACTTTATACATCATCGGTAAGCGATATCACTATAAATGAAATCTTAACCATTTCTATGGGACTACACGGAATCACCGGAAATCGGTTAACTCTCATTTGTCGTTTGATTGAATACACCGAAATTATGAACACTGAAATTCAATATTCAATTTTATATCACATATCAATGAACCGTAGATAAATCAGTTCCAACCCTTAATTCATATTAAATTATCCTTTATGTTATTTACTAACAGTGTTACCAACATTTCAACAGAGGATAATAAACATTTATAACGAAACCCATTCTCGAGTGCAAAGGGTTGAACGTTCCTCGAAGAATCCTCTGGAGCCTCGGCGCTCGATTCGCTGGCTGTGCGATTATATCAGACAGCCGAGGTACCACTATCGATTGCCCAATTAAACGAGATAATCAATGCTCCGCCGTACACGCGTTTCCATACGCGAGCCTCCAATTTCTCGTTCCGACGTTCATCGATCAGGAACGCGGCGGAATGGTCGCGGTACGTAGGAAGCCCGGCGCTGTTCCTCGTTCCGGCGTCGGACGAGGCGGTCGGCCGTACGTACGCATCAACCACACCTCGCTCGGCGGCGTGGTCATTGTCCCGTCAGTGCGCTATCTATCGTGGCCAGGCCCAGGCAATGCGCGATGTATAAATGGATCTAGGTGGCTGCCATCGCGTACCAACGGGTCGTCTCTCGCGAGGGACGACCGTAGAAAGAAGAAAGAGGCGAAGCCGGAGGGACGCCGAGAGGAACGGAGGACGAAGACGGAGGGACGGAGAGACGCTGAGGTTGCCTCTCCTCGCTCGTTCTCCCTCCCTCCGGCTGGGCCTGACAAAAGCCGACCTTCGAGCTGACATTCACTTCACATCCGAGCTTCTCTTTCTCCCTCCGTCCCTCTTCCTCTTCTTCTCCGCTTCCCGCTTTCCCTCCGTCCCTTTTCACCTCGGTCTCTCTTCCTTCTCGCTGGACCCGAGATAGCCTCCTCTCGCAGAGAGGACTGGACCCGACCGACCGACCAACCGACCGACCGACCGACCGACCGACCGACCGACCGACCGTCCGAGCACAAAGACCCGTCATTCCAGCCAACTCGCGTGTCCTTCCTCTCCTCGCCGACGTGGAAACAAAGTTCAGCCGAGGAGAACCGTCCGCAACGAGCTGGCCGCGAGCCGGCCGCGAGCTTGCGGCGCTACGAACCCGCTGACCCACGATCTCATCGCTCGCTTCCGTTCCTCGACCGGTGTGCACCGTGAATTCCGATCGCTGGCGTTCCTAAGGGTAGCGTCTAGTTTTTCACCTGTTACGGAAGGTGGCTGCGCAGGAAGAAATTATGACCGGCGAAAGCAGAAGCTTCACGATGATCATAGGATCGATATTGTACCTTTCATTACGAAGTTACAGGAATTCAATCAGGATGGTTAAGTGTAATTCGAATTTCCAATAATCGCGAAGATCGGTCTACCGATAAGTTGAACAATTCAATTGGAAGAAATGATCTCGATAGTCGAGCTCTCTGGTGATCATCTAGCTCCAGGATCGTCGAGGAACTTCCGGGAAAGCCTCCTGGCGTTGCAGTCTCTCGAATTCACGCGGTTCCGGCGAGAAGCTCGGCAAAGGGACAGAAGGAACGCGTGTCGCGTAGCGAGAGCAAGAAATCTTTGGTTCCTAACGGCGCGACGCGCTCTTTTCTCTGCGTTTTTTGTTCTTCCCCTTTCTTCGGTGCCCTCTGCCTGAGGGGACGAACGGGGACCGCTAAAAGGAACATCTCCGCTTGTATTTCCCAGCGGGAAAGGGAGCACCGTTCGAGCACGAGGCGGGCGGATGCGAGTATCGCTTACCCGCCGCATCGCGCCGGATGCGCGCACGCATCGGGATCGGTAGGAAGAGGGAAGCGAGCGAAAGGAAGAAAAAACCGGGGAACGGGAATCGAAGGAAATCGGGAAGTCGTGGGGTAACGGTGACCCAGAAATCCACGGGCGGGCGGGGTACGGTCCGCGCGACGGGGCGATCGGTTCGGTTTTCGGCCGCAGGAAACTCTCGAATTCCTCCTTCCGAACAGGTTTGCGACCGCGTCATTAAATTTCGACGACGGATCGAGGCGCCAAGACCGCCGGGGATACAACGCCGGCTTGTGTTTTCACGAAATTCGTAACCGATCGAAGAAATCCCCGTAATCCTTACTGCACACCGTGCAGTTAATCCTCTGAGAGGATAACAAGAGGCTCCGATTACGTTCGTATTATCGGAAGATTAGCGAGGCGAGACCGCAGCGTAATTGTTGAACTCCTCGCCGGCTCCCTATCGGGGATTTCAGGTCTTCCCCGATCGGTCGCGTTCCCAGGCGATGGCTTCGCGAAAATTTGAATACGCCACGGGCTTCCGCGGCTTTCCGATACAATTTCGACGGTTCTCAGCCTGCCTCGTCTCGCAATTATTCCAATCGTTCCGTCGCAACGGTTTAATTTTTCAAGTGTCGAATCTCTCACGAAATGCTCAAGATTCAAACTTTCTCTCCATAATTCCTGTCGAATCTTCAATTTTCTTACGAACTTTCCAATTCTTCCGGTATACGTTTTATAATATCTTTCTCAATCTCCCGTCAGTGATTTCTTGAAATCTCGCATTTCCCGGCGTTTCCCGAAATCTTCCCGAATTCCCCACGGAACGAAAACCGCAGCGGAGCCGCGAAGCCAGGACGCCTCGCCTATTTGTAATTACGGTCTCGCGCGATCTGCATACAATGCGCCGGCGTGTCGCTCGAGTTGGCAACGAAGTTCCACCGATGACCTTCCTCTTCTTCCTTCCCCGGCGCGCTCGCCTTTTTCTCCCGGCGCGGCGAACAGCTCGTTCCGGCAATCTACTCTCGCTTCGAAATTCCGCGGCTCCGGCCCGCTGCATTCCCGTCCGATGCTCGCTCGCCGGCGCGTCCGCCCGGTGACACACGATCAAAGGGATATCCCTGCGGCGGGTCGAGTTTTCGGGCTCGAATTTTCGAAAATCCCAGGGTCGAGGGCCATCGAAGGTCCACTCGTGACCCTGTCTTCGGCGTTCTCTATAAAACCAGCCTCGCCCGTTCCGTCCTTCTTGTTCTTCTTTCCTCGGAACACTGCGCTGCTCGCGAATCTCCTTTGTTCTCCGGTGTGCAAGAGCCCGAGGAAAGTTTCGAAGAAGCGTGGAAGTTCGGCGACTCACGGTACCTTTGGTCCACCCGGTTGAACTTCGAGGCCTGCTCCTAACGGTCCTTCCACGCTCAACGTTCGGATGCTGGAACTACTGAGCAAGTCGGAATGATCCATTTCTGATTTCTTCTTTCTGCAATTGTTAGGTAACAGATGTTTCTCTGAGAAATTATTAGACACTGAATGATACGCAAACTGAATTGCGAATTAATTGAAGTCTCGATACAGAGAATTGAGGAAATTAATGTTTCGGCTTGTGAAACTATTATACGTATTAGAAGCTATAGAGAAGGGCTTTCTGATCTAGGAAAAACGAAGAATGAGTAAATCCTTGGATAACTGAAGTGAATATTATTCATTCCATTAAAATTTACGAAAATCAGGAAACAAAAAATCTTGCATTGACTTCTGAGCGACTGATGGAGCAGATTTCTTATTTTCTCTTTTGTTATATACATATTTCATAGTCGAGTTATAGAAAATAGTGATTCCTTGTTTTTAACCTTTGCACTCGAGAGGTGCCTCTCACTCACCAATTGATTTCATACAGTAAAACTATAAAATTTGATACTTAACATTAAACTTCGTGCAATGCATCAGTTTGAGAAATATTCAAACAAAACAGCTTTGTCCCTCGATAGAAGTGTGATTTCTCGTCGAGTTAGTTTTACAAAATATCCTCTCTATCTCATCAGAAGACGTTAAAAAAAATTTATATATCACTATAAATGAAATCTTAACCATTTCTATGGGACTACACGGAATCACCCGAAATCGGTTAACTCTACTCAAGAGGCGACTCTCATTCATCGTTTGATTCAATACACCGAAGTTATACATTGAAATTCAATTTAAATATTTAGAAATATCTAATGAAGAACTTCCGAATGCAAAGGGTTAATTCATTGTGTTTCGTTCGGAACGTCTTCTGTGCTCCACGAGAGTTTCAGTTTAACAAGATTACGGCGGAATCGAGAGAAACGCGACGAGGGAAGCGTAGTTAGGCGTATATTCAGGGAATTATCGGCAATCTTGGGTGCACCTTTGCAGGTGTCGATAGACGGAGGAAGAAACGAAGTAGATAAAGCACGGTCGTGCTCCTCTGGGAGAGTTTTCGGGCGCGGATAGAATGTTGCGTGAAAGCCTGCGGGCAGGTAGATGCTACTCCGAAATCTACTTTGAATCTCAGGTCAGGGATGTTGTATTCAGGTGAGAGAGCAGCCTCCCCTTCTTTGTCGAGCAAGTTTGCCCGCCGTCCAAGTTAAATACCTGACCGAACGAGGCGCGCGATCGGCTCACCCCACTCTATCCTATTTAAGGTTCAATTTACGGCGTCGACGGTTACGTGAACGAGCTTCGAAAGCTCGAAGCTTCCCGAAAATTCGCACCTTCGACCATTCCAATCCAAAATTTTCGCTTCACTTTCAAAAGAATTCTGTTAACTTCAATTTCGAAGTCGAAGCTTCCACCAAACGTTCGATAAAACTCGAATATCCGAGTATCAAACTCAACATCTTCGAACATGAACAATTGAAATATTCGAATCTCAGACTAGAACTTTCCATCGAATCCCGAAAGCAATTCAAACACGGATTTCCATAATTTCGAGATCTTCGTTTAACCTAATACCACGTGTTTTTAACAAACCATACGATGTGACTCTCAGTCACTTAAGAATAGAAGGAATGATTAGAATGTTTTCGTTTATAGGAGCCAAATTTTAAAAACTTTTGGAAATACAGTATGAAATAATAAAATTTAAGTAAAAAGTTCAAATGTGACTCGAAGTCGCGGTTCGATTAGGCTTAACGGTGGTTCCCCCGACAAAGCCGCGGTGTCCACGGAAGATCCGCGTGTCCCGGAAAAATGAGACCGTTCTACGGTCGCAAAGTCCGCGCGTACGTTCGTTCGGGTCGGAATTACCCGGTAAAAAGCGAGAACGCGCTCGGGGCCGTGTATATCGGGTTTTCCCGGCGCACAAAAGCGTCGGACGGTTTCTAGCGCATACATACGCGGCCGACAGAGGCGGTCGTTTCGCACGCATCCGTCATTGACCCCGAAAATACGTTCGGTTATTCCGTAAAATTTATACAGAATTCACGGGCAGAGACGACGGTCGCGCGTATAAACGCGCGCGCGGGCCGCGACGTGTGCGTCGACAAAAGTTTAAAGGGGATGCGCCGTGCGCCGGCCGAAAAGAAGCGCACTCGAAACGGTGCCGTGATCTCTCGCGGCAGCCGGTTACGGTACTCGAGTTTCAAGGGGAATTTAATTATCCCGCGCTTTTGATGCCATTATTTTGCACGATATTACGCCGTAATTATCCGCCGCTCGTCTCAATGGGTCGTGGATTAAAATCTCAGGGACTTCTCGGTTTTCTTTTTCTCCTCCGCCTCTCTTCCTCCTTTTTCCATTCCGTTCCTCCTCTTTCCCATTATTTTTTCCCTCCCGTTTTGTTCCCGCTCCTCTCCGGACGGTTTGCTCGCGTTCGAGCGCCGCGGTTTTACGCTTCTCGTTTCACCGGAGATTCGATCATTCCTCTCTCGCAATCGGCGCCCTTGAACGCGCGTTCGATCCGTCGACGAGCGGACGCGGCCGTCACCGATATTTCTCATCCTCCTTTCGGACCATTCGAATTCGTCGGAAAAGACGCGAGCCCCCTTCCTCCACGGCTCCTTTGTTCGACCGCGGAATTGCCGAATCGGTCATTCGAGTCATGCGCTCTCGGATTTCGGAGTCCGGAGACATCTCGTGAAACGGTGGACGCGATCAACGGTCCACGACTTGCGATTTCCATCGCCTCGACTCAACTTTATCCGATAAAACCCTTATTGCCCAAAAAGAAAAGAGACAGTAACATCTACAATCATCACAATATCTACCCACAACCGTAGAATCATTACAAAATTAATCAACCTACACCAAAGAAATCCCAAACTTCAATCATCTAACACCCTCTCAAACTCCACAAATCAAGCCACACTCGAATAATCAACACGCACGATCACAAGCAAAGCTCCCCGAGAGCTAATGAAACGAATTCCATCCGATTCCACAGCAGTTCGAGGAACCGTCACGCGGAAGGTGTCTCGCAGCGTCCCGTTCACCGCTGGCCACGATTTTTCCCCGCAGATAGAACCGTCGATATCAATCTCGCGTGGTTAGGCACACCTGAAATTCTGTTCGACGCGGGCGCAGGAGGAAGGAGAGAGACGGAGCGAGCCCACGGACCGCCTCCCCGCCCCTCGCGCGCTCGCGCGCGCGCCGCGACGAGCTCCTTTCACCTTTCCCTTCACCGTCCACCCAGGCATTTGTCATTCCGTTCGGTCCTCCGGGTGTCCGACTTCCTTTTACCTGGTACCTCGGTCCCCGAAAAAGGGCCGTTCTCCCCGGGCCTGGCCTTGAACCTCTCCCCGCCGCCGCTCGTCCCGCCTACGAGGGTTCCGCTTGGAATCCGCGTGCCGGATTTTTATTCCGTAGAAACCGAGGCCTCGCTCTCTTCTCCCTTTCGTCAGCGAAGAGAGACCCGCGGCGTCGACCTCGGCCGGAGAAAGGGAGAGAAATGCGCCGCGGCTTTATGACGTATTATTACGTCGTACTTCCTGAAGGTGAACGCGCAACGATCGGCGCCGATCGCCGGAGAAACGCGGGGACCGCGTCCTGCTAATGGATATTTAAAAGGAAACGGCCGCGGAGCTGGTTCCTGCAGCATCTCGGGTTTCCTTCGACGCGCTGCCGGTTTCGAGACCCGTTCCTTTTGGAAACGATTCTTTCGACTTCTGGCTTTCCCTCTCTTGTCTTTCGTCTTTGTATAGTCGAGTTACGTGGAATAGTCGTCGTTACCGCTACTGAGTATTCAACGCGGACCACTGTCGACGCTTCGGCGAGATGAAGTGTTTATACTCGGAAGACAAAGTCGGAAACGAAGGATTTAATTACTTAAACAGCTAAGGACCAGCCCGAACTTTCCATTTTTTCTAGTGATTAATACATCGTACGCCGGATAAATTTCAGCTAGTAAAAACGCGAGCGTCGGTGATTATACTGATACATTTTTAAACATCAATCAAGTCGAAATTTCTAACTTGCGAAAAGAATAAGTACTAAAATGTTATATGAACGTAGAATTAGCAATTAAACGGTAGACTAACAATCCCGCATTATCGCGGGGTCGACGCGCAATGTGTTAAGCAATTGATAGATAATTTCGCTTCGTCTGTCGAAGGTTTCGTACATTTCACAGAAATCGTTCGCATAGAGTTAATATGATTCATACGTGATACGCAGTGTTAACATACTGTTAACCGGCAGTTTTACGCAGAAGCTATGTCACCGGTTATTATTCTGCAAATACGAAAGTGAAACAACCTGAATAAGCTTCAATATATCTTTACTGTATGTAATGAATTCAAACGAAACATCGGGCATATCTTTTAAATAAATACTAACATTTTGCTGTTGCATTCTACACTGCTCTGCGCTTCAAAAATTGAAACAGCCAATACCAGTTCGGACACGAGTGAACTCGCGACCGGTCAACAACGTAAGTTAGGTGAAACGAATAACTTAGCAACAGATTTTGAACACCAGACAGGTCTACTCAGTCCAACATCGAAGTGAGAGAATTAAAACCTCTTTGTCTTGATACGATAGTTTAGGTTGTCACGGTGATAAATCAATATTCATTGTCCAAAACGTTTCCCATGGCAGTTTTCCTTCGTAAAGTAATTATACTCGAATGTTACCTGCAACGCTTAACATTACGTTTCCTCGTATCCTCCGATTCTTTTCACGGACGCGCGGCTAAAGGCTGAAGGCGTCTAGGTAGCCGTAGACACCCCATTGTACTCGCACACTTTATTGTGTCCAGAACATGTGTACTAAAAGCGCTTCGGAGCAGGTATATGGGTAGTTTATAGTACACCTCGCCGGTTCTGATTCCCATAGGCCGCTCGGAGCGGCCGGCGTCCACGCGGAAAGGGTTAAGACGGTCGAAGCACACCGGCTCGAGGTGGACGGGAACGGTTTCGTCGAATTTCGGCGGTCGGAACGGCGCGATAGGCTTCCGCAGGGCACCAGACGCGCTCGTGTCGGGCTGATTCAACGTCGGAACAGTTGGTTACATGGGAGAGGGACGGCCGGCGAGGGCAGCGCGGTGTTGCGTACGTGTGTCTAATATCAGATCCCAACGAGGAGGCTGCGGGGACCGATCCTTCATGCCGCGTGGAAGCCTCCGCGCGCGGGTATCTTTAATGAATCTCCTGTTATCGATTTCTCGGGGATGCCGGACGACCCGTCGCGAAAACCGCTTGCCCTCTCCCCCGGCTCCGCCGCCCGCCGGCGCGGCTAAAACTCGACACCGGAGGAGTCTCTTTTGTTCTTGCGGTGCCAGCGTCACGGGGACCGCGTAATCTCGTTTTTAATGCCGGATTCTCGCGTGCGACTCGAAATCTCCGGTTTCTCGGGGAAATCGTCGGAGCACGTTCCCCGTGATTCCAAACGGGCTTATCAATGGATGTAACGTCCGCGAAAGTATTCGGTAGGATTATTGAAAGGAGAAATTTAGAGTTTGATATTTCGAGCGTTGTCAGGTTGATTCGAGGTAGCTAAAGATACTTTAAGATTGGCAGGTTCATTGAACGTCGCGAAGGAAGTGAATGAGATTTAAAAAGAGTGGATGCATTAAAGTCGGTTTTAATAGAGACTTCTTTTATTTTCAGTGGAATTAGTTTAGAGGTTCGTTTTATTTTCGTTCGCTCGTTCGTGATTCGGTCCGACGGAGAGATCGACGAACTTGCGCGGACGTTTCCCGTTTTTGGTTCGACGGAGATTCGAATGCATCCCGTCGAGCGATAAAAGCGGGGAGGACAGGGCGACGTCGAAGAATCGTCGGTGATTCTCGGCGGATAGAATCGGACGGCAAATTGTGCGGCACTTCGCGGCGGTTCGCTCTCTTGTGCCGTCGATCGCGCGCGAGCAGGTACACATTTTTCCGGGGTTAATTCGACGGCCGACTGCCTGGGTTCAGGGAGCGGTCCGCGAAACCCCACTGCACGAGGGAGAACCCTCGTATCCCTTCGACCTATCGCTGTTCCACTCTTATTCGCGTTCCCTTTCCTTCTATCCAGCTCGTTCCCCCCCGGGTAAACGTTTCAGCACTGGGTAGGCTTAAACATTGGCGTAGGGGCCGGGGGCCGGCCGTGTTCGTGCACACGGAACACTCGGGTTTCCTCCGAAACGCGTTTATACAACTGCCGTTTCAGATCCGGGAAATTAATACAGGATAATGCTGTTCCATACGAATTATTTGTGCTTATCGAGTAGTACGCAGTATGGGCGATACGAGGAGCTGCTAGATTCTTGGGAATTTTGCAAATACTCGCTGACTCGATGGTTTCTCTTTTTTTCATCTATGCTTGTTACAGTAATACGTAACAAAGAATTCTCCTCTCAAACATGCTAGCAAGCTTCAATCTATTCATCTATGCTCGTTCGTTGCAGTAATACATAACAAACAAATTAAAGAATTCTATAGCATCTACAATAATTTACACTACAGATATATAACTAATCTTCCAACCAGCACGAAGCTTCAATCTATTCATCTATGCTCGTTTGTTACAATACGTAACAAATTAAAGAATTCTATAACATCTACAATAATTTACACTACAGATATATAACTAGTCTCCCAACCATGCCAACGATCTTCAATCTATTCATCTATGCTCGTTCGTCGCAATAATGCATAACGAACAAATTAAAGAATTCTATAAGATGTACAATGATTTACACCACAACTACGTAATCTCCCAAGCATCAACGCTCCATCAGAACCGAGAGCACTCCCGATCATCAATGAAATCACCGAAACGTACGGCGGCGGAGGCACCGAGAATTCCGTATGGTACGCCGATGCGTGTGGTCGGGCGAACGGTCGTTCTCGGGGCGCTCGTGGCGGTCGGTACGCGACTGGGAACCCGCCGCCTTTTTCTCCCCCCACCACTGGGCGGCGCTCCATGCGCGTCGGAGTCGGCGAGCGGGCTCGGGCTCAGTCTTCGTTGGATCGTCGCCGAGTGTGTGTCGTAGGTTCGTGCGCTCGTTCGCCTCCTTGTGCGTCGATTCGGCGTGGGTTTTTTCGGTTCGCCTCGCCTCGTTTCTCCAACCCCCGGTTTCTCGCTCGCCCTCCGTCCACCCCCCACCCCCGTTTCTAATTTTTCATTTCTTTTTGTTTTCCTTCGTTCTCGACGTGAACCGCGCGCGTTTCCCCGAGTCTCTCTCGCGCCACGGGAGAAAGGGAGCAACAGCAGCAGCAGCATCATCAGCATCATCAAGAGGGACAGGCGAGAGAAAGAGAAAGCGTGAAAGGGGTTGACGGCGAGGAGGGTTAGAAGAAGTTCTCCTATATGTTTCGTGCGAGTGTTACGAGCTGCTCGTCGCGCGGCGGTTCGGACCAGTGGTGAAACACGGCCGCGAACAACGAGGGTACCAGGAAGAAGACGACGAAGAGGAGGAGGAGGAGGTGGTGGAGGAGCGATAATACGAGGAACGTTGTGTGCTGTAGTAGTGCGTGCGCGGAGTGTGCAATATTTTGTTGGTTACTCGCGCCAAGGCTGCATGGACCGGGGACATCACGCGAGCAAACACGAGAGGCATCGTGACACGTTCGCCGTATACGTCGCGCGAGATATGGATTGGGCGGTGAAGGCTCGCCGAACGTAAGTCCCCCTGGCACTCTAACATTTACACACCGCACCGCCCCGGCGTCCCTTACGTTTGGACCGCCCGTTCTATATCCTAAGCCATTCCGCGGTCTCGATATTCCGCGGGTCCCTAACGGCAGGTCCTGGGAGCCTCTTTGCACCAGCCGGAAGCGTTCCGCGCAACAACGCTCCGTCATCGGGTGACACATTGATTCGTCATTGCCGTGTCTCCGCTTCGAAAGAGTGAGGTGTGCGGGATGGCTTGTGATATGTGCGTATCGCGACAGTGCTCTCGACTAGAAAACAGCTGCGTCTTGTCCTGTGAACCACCCTCTACGTATTCCGCCCCGCGACCATTCCGCGTTCTCTAGTGCAGGCCGTAGAGTCTTCCTCCGAGGTCATTGGAAGCGATTGGTTCAGAATGTAAGCATTAGTTTATCATTATCGTGTTTCTCTGTAACGGAGCAAGGTGCGCGAAGGGTTGTGGTACTTTGTGCGTCCGACCAGTGTTGTGCTGAATCCCGTCGGTGGTGTTTGGGAAGCAACGGTCCTTTCGGAGCAGCGCTCGTAACGGTGGAATGAGTACAGTGGGTCTGGAAGGAGCTGGCAAAGTGTAAAATGGTTGCTGCTTGGCTTTCAGGGAGCTGTGATTCGTAAATGATCCCTCGAATTGCTACCTTTCTCAGTGCTCGGTCGGAGGGGTGATCCTGTGCAGGGGTAGCTAAGTCCATGAAACGCGACTGAAGTCTTTGGGTTGTTTCCGTTGGGTATAAACGGTTTTTAAAGTTTAAAGAGATGGAGAGACTCGCCACGGCTCGATCGAACCGGCTGCGGCAGAAGCCGAAGCGAAGCACCGCGGCGCCGACTCTCGCGGAATCGAACCGACGGCGTTCGGGAACGAGTTTGCTTTCGCGACTTGTCACACTCGCTCGTGTCTCGAGGTCAGTGTTGTTTGCCCAGTCGTCTCGTCGCGGCGTGTATAAATAAGGCAACCATCCGTCAGCCGCTCGATACGCGACGAATAAACGAGCAGCGCCTCGCGAGTCGTTGGCGTGTTATCCCAGCCCGGCCCCGTGGGAAATACGCTCGGCCAGCGGCCGGATTCGCGCCGCGAATTCACCGCACCGTGAACGCGCGTTCCGCGGAAGCGCGCCACCCGCTCGAAACCCGCGTTGCTGGTTCAATTTCAAGTTCCCTCGTGTACACCGACTCTCGCAGGATGTTCCTTTCCTTCTCGAAATTAGCTTATTCGACGGACTTCGGGGTTTTTTCTTGGCGCAGGCTACGCTCGCCGCGTTTCAACGGGCCGCGTGGGATATTCTGGCTTTCGAAATGATCGTTGTTTCGATACTTGCGGTTTCGTCTTCGTAGATTTGGACTTCCGTTGATGCTTTAGTGCCACGTGTACGTATGGTACACGAGAATCTCTGAGAGAATATTTTTAAGGACACTGGTCACGGATAGTGATATAGAAATCAGCGAGAACATAAAGGAACAGTATCAAAATATATAAAAATAACTTAATACTTTATTGAAAAAATCGAGTTCCTAAGTAAAATATAATTAAAATTTCCGTGTTAATTTGCTGCGCGTTGTTGCGTGATATTCTGATTTTCGATTTTGAGGAACTAAGTTCTTCGGGGTTTTTTCTAGACTTTGGCTTCAGATGTATTGTCGTAATGACTGTCGCAGGATATTTTACTTCTATTTGTTTTTACTTCAAAGATTAAACTTCTGTTTCGCTGTTCCCGTAAGATATTCTGTACTCCGAAACCAGATACCCCAGTGCTCGTCGCCTTTCTTCTATATCTGTGCATCACTCGTCGCATTATCTATAAGTGTTCCATCTTCCAAAACATACGCCGTTGAGACGCTCATTTCCGTTCTCCCAGGTTCAGCCTCGTTATCGCGTTATCTCGCAGCGCTCCGAAAACCCACCGCGATTTAAACGTCGCAGCCGCTTCTTCATTGTCCCTCGAGCGAGTACGGTGTCACTCGTCGACACCATTCACTAATGGTCTATTAAACTCAGCCTTGCCCGGCGCAGACAGCCAAATGTGCCTCGCAACGTTGACGGGCGGGTCTCTTGTTGTGCAGGGATATTTTTAGTGAACCAGGGTTAAAACGTACTCCTTTCCGCCGGTGAAACCGTTTGGCTTAACATCTGTGTAACGTCTATCAGAATTTAATCTGTCTCCCCTTAATCCCTCGTTCTCTGCCCCCAATCGAATCCAGCTCCATCTTTAAATGCACGTCGCATCGGTTCTCGCAAGAAATCCGCGTTCTCACCGAGAGCTCGCCAGGAAACCCTTACGCTCGGTTCTAAATCGACGCGTAACGCGTACCGGTGTGTCCCCTATCGATGGTAATCCGATCTATCCACGCACACACGCCGCGTACGCGTACGACCGCTCGGATCGCGGCCGCGGCTATCGAGCCTCCTTTCTCTCATTCATTATTCCCTTTAATTCCCAGCGTCGTCGTCGTCGTCGTCGTCGTCGGCGTTGCGTAACCCCCTCGCAACTCGCCGACAATGTCGCCGCGGCCGAAGGACGCAACCAGCGAAGAGGCGCGTCCGTCCGCGAACAGGGCGAACATTGTTCCCTCGCGGCGGAACGACGCCGGGGAGAGCGAGAGGAGACGGTGTATCCCGGTTCCCGCGGACACGGGTGGCCGTTAAGCCGGCTCCGGGCATCGCGGAACAGCTGCGCGTTGTTTAACGACACAACACCGGCGAGCCCCGCGCGCCTGATAAACGTCAGGAGCATGTGCGCGATGGGGAGGTGGGATAAACCGTGGAATAACACGCTTAGACGAGTCGTAGACCGCGAAGGCGGAGCTAGAGCGAACGCGGTGCAGTCGAGTTGTGCGCCTGCCGAGTCGATATCTCGCTCGGATTTCCGTTGCAGTGATCGTCGGACGAACACGCGTCGAAATCGACGTTTCCCAGTGAATTTCGCGAGGGGAAGCCGAGAGGAAGCGCGGTTGGTGAAGTGTGCCTCCCCGTAAATGACAAGATGTGTCGGATCATTTGGACCGGATGCTTTCTTCTGCGATCGACTAGTCTCCCGGGGAACTCTTTCTGCCTCCAACGTTCTCCTCGCGTCTCGGTTCCTCGGCTTTCCGCGGAAAGATCGGAGATTCCCGAGATACGGGAACCGCCGTTGAAGCTTTTCTCCGCGCGGAATGGATTGCCAGCGTGGAAATTTACGGGCGAAGGGTGTCGATACCTGGGATAGGTTCTGGAGGGAGGATCGCGAGGAATGGAGGCTTTTGTCGCGAGCGCGGGGGCAGATTCCGCCGCGGCGGTTCCCGGCGGCGTTGCGCCGTGAAAGAAATCAATGAATCGCCCCCGTCTTTCGCCGTGTAAATTTTCCGTGGCCGGTTCAATCGCGGGAAGAGCAAGTTCTCCCGGCCGACAGAGGATTGGCCGCCCGTAAAGGTACAAGGGAGAGAGAACGGAGCACTGACGAGTGACGAGGGCTTGCCGGGTGGAACGACCTCCGCGTTCGGTCAGTGGCGTACCCATTGCCGCGCGCGGACCCTCCATTTTGCCGGCGGACCTCGGGACGATTCGACGGAATCGTTCGTTTCGGAACGATTCGCGGGTTCCACCGTGCTTCATGTTTCTCGCGATTGTGGCACGCTTCGCGTGTCGGAAACCGCGATTGCGGCGTGTTCCGTTGATATTGCGCAACTCTTTATAATCGCAGCGCTTTGTTCTGTTCGTACCAGCGCGGAGTTCGAACCGGAATTTTGAATCCTAGGAATTCAAAGCTGAAACTTTGGGTGGGTTCGAAACAGGAGATTCGGAAATTTCTTGGATAACAATATTCTGAGTGATGTATCCTTGATTCCAACCGAAGAGACTCATCTGTAGAGTTGTTCTTCCTGTGATAGATTGGTTTTCGTTTGATCATCGAAATTAAGAATCGCTGCCGGAAACAGTAAGGACACCGAGGACGCGCCATCTTGTCGCTGTTCGCACCCGACACGAAAGAACCGCGATCGTGTTCCCCCTGGTCGCGACCGGATTTCTGCGACGAGCCCTCGAACAGCGAAATGGGGAACGGAGGAGAGCCGAGGGGACGTTCGATCGAGAGGCTTCAGAATTCACGGTTCCCGGGCTCGGATTCGTGTTCCTCGTGACTCGGAAGTGGCGAGCCGAGGGGCGAAAATTCGCGGCCGGGCTCTCGATATCGAACCGTCCACTTTGTATTCAGCGAAGGGACTTCCTGAATATGATAATACTCGGCCGAGAACGGTAATATTCGGCGAGCCCGCCGACAGGACAATGGTCCTCGAGGTACAAGCGTGACTGGCATAACGCGATCTCCCGACTAACAGATCCATTTCCTCGAAGAAGCTCCGACCGCTCGAATTGACGGGTTATCGCTTATTCTGACCGCGAGCCGAGTCGCCTTTGTTCGCCGAACGGCTAGAAGACTGCAGATCTCGCGGTCCTTCCCGACGTAACTTTCGAAATTTCGAAATCTCGCGGCTGAAGCGACGTGCGATTGAAAAAGGCGGCGGATCTGAATACGGAAAGTGTCCGAACACTACGTTTCGGCAGTTTTCCTAGTGCAGCTTCGAACGTCTGTAAATCTCGCGGTTGAAACGTCGGGGAATCACAATAGGCGGTAGTTCCGAACATCGGGAGCATTGCGATTCCGCATTGTTCTCGCTGCAACGTTCGAACTATCGCGGTTGAAGCGTTAGGGTATCTAGAAAGGCGGGAAATTTGAATACGATAGCGAGTGTTTCCTCCTCGAAGGGCCTGCGCGATGTTTACCTAGGAGAACGCACCTGCGTGCACCTGTTCCCCCGCCGAGGCAGCGGTGCGTCGCTTTCCTTCGGCGTTCCTTGCAAAACATTCGAATCGTTTAGATAATTGTGCTCGTGCCTCGTTCGGCTTCGCTCGGCAATTATAATCGATGGACGTTCCATCATCCGAGCGTGAATTGCGTAACGCTTCTTGCGTCTGTTCCATGCGCGGAGTGTCTCGGCGATCGCAATCCTGCATTCTTGAAAACTTTTTTCCGAACGGTACAAAAACTGCGATTAAAATCCTTGGTCTTTGAATTCAACGTTGTGGAATGGAGAATGCCTGGAAACACCGCGAACCGTTCGCGCTATTCATGAGAAGCACAACGAGGAATACCGTATTATCGCGCGGTGCGAGATATCGGTGCCTCATCTTCCGTTCCGACGCGAAGCGCTCGTCGGCGAACGTGGAAAATCGACGCGAGAAGTGGCAAAAGTGAGCAAAGAACGAGACGATGGAACGGCGTCCTATCTGGCGTCCTGCGCGAATTTTATTAGGATTCGCCTGTCCTTTGCCGTGAAATTCGCGCCACAGCCAGAGGGGGTGTATCGTTACCGTGCCTCCCCTTCGACCGGTGCTTCGCGAAGACCTCTCGTCTCGAAATACACACCCGGTCGGTCGGTGGCGTGCGCGTTACACCACGTGTTGTGTGGCACTGTTCTTTGGTAACGGAAGACCCGTCGAACACAGGGCCAACGGAGGGAAGAGAATTCCGTTTCCTTTCCCTTAACCGTTTTATTGCCAAACAACGCGATCGCGCTTCTACCTAAAATTGCCAGCTGATCGGTTCATAGAACCAAATGAAGTTCATTTACTCTTCCTTCGAATTCTTCATTTTTATTCTCACCGTAGTCTGCATAGAAATGGAAAACGGTACGATCGTACTATTTAGAATTCTCTTATGTGGAATTACATAAGCGTAATTCAGTTCCCGAGCGAAATTGATTTTCCTTTCGCGAAGACACCAGCGCTAAAACAGTTAAGGCAACTCTGCATCCCAGCATACGCGGCAAAATGGCGATAGCCGTACACTTTGGTGCTGCAATCAATATAAGGCATATAGACGTCGCCGCGAGCGATGGGTTCGAGTCTTCCGAGGATTCGTGGTACGTGTGCTCGATATAATAAGTAACAATGGCTACATGTTTCTGTGTATGAAGACTTCAATAGAATCACCGAGCTAAATTGACTGTAGTCAATTTATTGAGATTTCAGTTGTGTCGGTTGTATCATAGTTCATTACCTAATCAACTATCTGAACAATTTCTCACCGATGTCTCCTCGACGATCTGTAACGAAGGAATCTGGCAGTTCTAGTGTCAATCCCGGAATTCCGGAATTCAGCAAGGAACGCAGAGCGACAAGTGCTCTCCGGTTTTCCAGAAAACATCGACGCTCCGCCGGCTCCGCGCGTCCTAAATTCGCGACCGGCCACTTCTGCCTCGCCTCAAAGCGACGAAATTAATTGAACCAGCTCGCAGCTGGCGAATATTCCGCTCCACTCGAACGTTGCTTGCTTGTAGCTCCGACTTCCGAGTGGATCCGCGATTGGAGGACCCATCGGAGTGCTTCGGAACCAAAGACTCCGGGCGCGAACTTTCTCTGTTTTCAAAAGGACTCGATCGGTGAATCTCTCCGCGAAAATACTCTCCTTTCTCAGTAGCGTGTTCCGTTATCGCGCCGCGAAAAATCGGCGTGTCGTGTCCGGAACGCGTTTTCCTCTCGCGCGTTACGTGTGGGAGCTGCAAACGGAGCGGCGGGATTCGTGTGAAAAGCACGGCCGCCGGGGCAACGAAAGAAACGGCGGGCGACAATTCTCGCCCCTGGTGACTTTCTCTTTTCCTTTGTCACGGAACGAGATCGAGCGGCGTAAAACAAGGCGCGTCGAACATATGGTTCGAGCGGAGTGTAACGTCGACACACGAGCTCTCGGACCACAGCTGCGTTAGCTTATCTCTCTCCCGTGGAACTGTGTAGGGTGTCTCGTTCGGCTTCGATCCCGCGCGTTCTGTCGCCCTCGTCCGATCCTAACACTTTCGCGGCGCGTTTCGGTGCTCCAATATTCGGAAGATCCGTCGAGACTCCAGTCGGAGTAGCCCGAATAATCTAGCCGGAGGGGAACGTCGTCGCGTTACGACGAAATCGAGGCGAACTCCGCGATCGTTGCCGAATCGATCGCGAGTTTCGGATCAGCCCGCGGTGATCCGGAATTTCTGAACAATCGTGTCTCTCGGTTGCGACTCGAACTCTGGCGACGGTTGACGGTGGTGTCCGAAGCTCGCTGAATTCGATGGAAGCGGAACGGTCGCCGAGCGGCGTTTCGTCGTGACGCGGCGCGATACGGAACGGAACGAAACGGAACGTACCAGTAGAAGTCTATATGTCTTGTCTTTTTTTTTCTTTCAGACTGGACCGTTTCGTAGCGAGCAAAAATGAAGACACGAGGTACAAACCCCTTAGCCTAAACGGACGTACGTTTGCTCTTTTATCGTTTCGCCGCGCGCCGGTGGCGGATTAACGTTTCGCGCGGGATCGGAGATCGTCTGCGAGATCTGTCGTTCGCTCTTCCCCTTTGTCGCTCGTACGGACCTTGGACAAGTAGAAAAGTAAACGAAGAATTCATTGTATTGCGACGTGTCGACGCGGAATTGGTTTCTTACGTTAGAGTCCTTCTGTCACGAAGGGACGCGACGCATCTAAAATTGTTCGACTCGAACTCGCTGCGAATCACTGTTCGTCGTTGCCCATTCAAACTCGAAGCTGACCGTTGCGATTTTACCAAGAACGGACAGCTGGAACGTTCACGGACGCGATCGAAAAGAAATTCGGTCACGTTCGTAGACGCAACGCTCCGCTCTCGGAATCGTGCCTGGAATGCGCGAGTCGCCTCGCACGGTGGTCTCCCTTCTCGATTCCGAAGCGAAAACTTAACCCTTCGCGCTCTGCACGCTTCGCTACTGTTGCATATAGTATTAAGTATTCCAACGAACAAATTCGAAGGCACCGCCTCGAGAGTATCGCAACGTTCGCTGTACGCAAACCCTGTTCTAATAAGCGACACATGGAAATTAAGGGACTTAACACTATATTCTTGAATTCTCGCTAGGTACTAAAAAAATGGCCGCTTCATAGATTACATCGACTGGAGTGCTAAGGGTTAACTGCTTGAGTTGCAATTTAACCTCTTTAATTTTGCAATACTAACGAGACGATCTTCGATAGAGTAACAACTGTATCTATCATAGTAACTACATAGCATAACATCAACGTTCAATATACATTTCATTCATAAACCGTGGAGAACCGTTGAGGGATCTGTTAAATTTACATCCCGAGATCGAGAAATCAAGCGGTTAAAGAAATTCCCGTGAACGTCGCGCGTCGAACTCCCGCGAAAATCGGGAACTTTCGAGATTCGAACTTCCCGGTCTCGAATTTCCGCGTTCCCGCGGGACTGGGTCCTCCGCGACGCGTCGTAACTCGGCGAAACTGAATTCGCGGCGCGTTCCCCGGCGAGCCCCGCCGGCGAATCTCGGTCAGAGCGCAGTTAGCCTCTATCTCCGCGGATGATTCCCATCGAGCGGCAGGAAATCGAAGTTAGAAGGAAGCGGCCGCGATTAGACGAAAGGAGCGCGAGGTATCGAGCGGCGGAGGAAGCGGTGAGAGAGGACGATGCGGCGGCCGGGTGGGCGTCGGTTTATATTTATGCGCGAAAATAGCGGCGCTAACGGCGTCGCTCGCGTCGAACAGGCTTAGTCGAAGCCGGGCGCGCTCTTAGACCGTGTCGTCATCGGGCAGCAGCTGTTTTCATTCAGCCTCGCCCTTCTTAGTTGGCGACTTCCTTCGCAGCACTTTTAATTAACGTGCACGAGGCACGCTCTCCTCCGACTCCCACCCTCCTCCCCGTCCGCCGGCGTCGTTTAACTCTCTTTTTCGCTCTTCCTCCACTTTGTTTCTTTCCCCCCGCCGCCCCGCTCTCGACGCGCGTCCACGAACCTTCTTTTTTCGACCGACACTCCCTTTCTCCCATTCTCGCCCCTCCGCCCCTCGTTCTACGCGTCGCGCGATCCTCTTCCTCCTTTTTCACGCCCGCAGCTCGAGACGTTCCTCGCGGAGCGTTAACGACCGCAGCCGAGCGAGCGCTCGCCGGATTTTCGAAACCGTTGCGCAATTTCCCTCGAGAGACGCGCGGCCGGTCGCTCTCCGATTTTCCCGCGGGAACAACTGCCGCGCAGGCTTGCCCCCGAGACTCTTCTGCGGCGGCGGAGCTGAACGCAGCCTCTTCTTGCCCGGAGACAAAGGATTTCGCAAAGCGCAAACACCTCGACGCCGCGGCAAAGTGGAGAACCCTGTTACCGCTCGGGCCGGCCTTGAACGAAGCTAATTATTTACCGAAGGCTGGCGCGCGCACGCACGCACGCTCGATCGCAGAGTCAACACGCCGCGTACAAAATATTGAACTTAGCTCTCGCGCAATCGCGACGACACGCGGCGAAGGAAGGACTCCCTCGCTCTACACGCTTTTCCTCTTCGCGAGGTTGATTGTTCCGGGAACGGTCGTAAAGCCGGCGAACCATCCCCCGCGTCGCGAGGCGCGCGGGCACCGTTTCCAGAGCGGAATCCCGCGGAATGCGGGGAAAGACATCGCGAGGCTCCTCGATAAAACGCGAGTTTCATTCAACTTTTTCCTCGCCGGTTAAATGGCGTGCGCCTCCCTCCCTCCCGCTTTTTCCCTCGCGCCTGTATCCTCCTCGTAACGGCTGGACCGGTTATTAATGACATAATTCCTGACACAATATCCTACATCGCGAGCAGCGTTCGTTAAGGCCTCGGCCCGGCGGCCGCCGGTTAATTAAAGTCAGCCCCTCGGTCCTGGGGTCCGCGTTAATTGCGCGCCACTCCGGGAACCGAAGCGTCGGGTCGCCTCGCGTCTCTCCCGTCGCCGTCGTCTCGCCGAGAGAGCCGGCTAATTTAATTAACGTCCGCAACGACCACCTTTTTTTCAGCCTTTCCCGAGGATTTCCCAGGTAATGGGGGGAGACACGCGCGCCCCGATGCCTTCCGGAGTTCCGTCTGGCTTCCCGGGGACGTGTCCTGCGCGCGCGTTCCGCTTCTTTCGGCATCGACCCGCGGCTTCGCGGGTTCCTCCGGCTCTCCTCTCGCTCTCTGGCCTCTCGCCGCCGGTTCTCCTCGGGTTCCCGTGCGCCCGTTTCCGGCGGTTCGCCGCGAATCGACGATCCGTGGACCGTTCGCGAGGAGTGCCCTCTCGAGGGAGCGCGTTCGCCGAAGTGTCTGCTCGTTTGCGAGCCACGGGCGAAAGACGCGGGCCTCGGAGCCGTTATCTCGCGAGCTTTACGGCCAATGAGGGACCCCGAAGCGCATTCCTAACGAGCCCTAATTGGAAGCCTGGACCCTCTCGGCCCCGTCCGTTTAGAAGCCTCGAGAACCTGCCTCTGAAGTGGCCTCTGCCTTCGCGCTGACTTCTCTCTCCAGCTCCCTCTCTCTGCATTTCTATCTTCTGCTCTCTTCCTGTTTCTCATCTTGTTTTTCATCTTGCTCGTCAGTGTCTCCTTTTTCCTCTGCTTCCACCTCTGCCTCCGCTTCTTCTTCCGTTTCTTTTTTCGGCGTTCCGCGCCGCGGAGGATCATCGGGCCGCGCGCTCGCGCCCGATTTTCCGCGAATAGATTTTACGTAACGGCCGGGACGTGTTCGGAACGCTCCGACCTTACCTCGAGCCGCGAGATTTATCGATCCATTGGCGCCGAAAGCCGGTCTTCCGGTTCGGAACAAATGGCGGCAATTCCCGGCGAATTTAAATACAATCGCGGACGGTGGCAAACGAACGACGCGCCGGCGATCAATTCACCGCGTCTCGTTTTGCTCTCGCAAACGCCACCGACTCGCCGGCCACTTGTCCGTTCTTTCGACGGTTTCTTGGGCTCTTCTCGGTTGACCCAGTCTGGGGCACGGATGCACCCGACCGGCTAGAGCGTCCGCGTCGAAGCGGGAATATCGACTGAACTGGTTTCCCAGAGTGCTGGGAGAGTCTGGAGGCTGAGAGCGAGCCGACGCGAGCGGGAGATGAGGCTGAACATGATCTTTTACCGGACGCTTCCTCTTTCTTCGACTTACTGACCGCTATAAGGGAAATCGTCGAATTATTCCGTGTGATCAAGCAAACCCGACGAAACGTAAACTGGGAAATCAACGTTTTTACAGTGGCTCTATCAAGTTTCCACCTCGTAGCTAAGAAATTCGGTTTATTCCACGCGTCAGAGAGAAAAATCGTTCTAACGTTTGTACTGTAAGTCGTATCTCCAGAATTCAGGTGATACGCTGATCAAGGTATCAAAAATTTCTATCCTAAACTATTCAATTCGAACTTCCATCGCTTTGGAAGCTTCAGTATCGTTTTAGTAACTACAAACCAAAGTTTCCAATTACTAATCGCAATTACGTCTCGCAATTAAGGATTACAGCCAACAGCACTAAAAACTGTCAATACTCTACACTAGAACTACCGAGTATTTAAACCGACTATCCATCATTTCTTTGTAAGAGCCACAAGTGTGTAGTCGTTTAGCTAAGTGTAGTATTACTAAATTAGTTGCCGCGATAATTTCTCACGAGTATCTGTTCAATAATTATAAAAAATTAGGAACGGGTCATTCTGACCCATCTGTAGTTCCACTGTTAAGAACTGCACAGTTCCCAGCCACAGCGATCAACACAGTCCACACTCCGCGCCGATCCTATCGATATCTGCCAGCGCGTGGTACGAATCAACACCTTGCGTCGTACGGTACACGAAAGCCGAGTACACACCGTGCATCACGCGTGATTCACCGGACGCCGTGCGCGTTAGAGAAATCCCCGCGCGGATAAGAGATCACCCCGAGGCTGGCCAAGCTGGGAATTTCGGAAGAGCCGCGCGACCCACTTGCGCGCGGCGGTATTTTTCTCGTTCCCCTCCTCGGGAGAACGATCCCCGAGCGCGGCGGAGGGTTTTTAAGCATTCAGAGCGCGCGCCGAGCGCCAAAGGGCGCGAGAGAGAGAGGTTTTTTCGTAAGCGACGATAAATATATTTCCAAACGCACACGAAACGGCGTGGAACGCCACCGCCGGCTGACCCATTTGTGAAACCCGCGCGTACTCGCGTTGCCACACACCTCTTGCCGCGTGCGCGCTGCGCTCGGCTCTTGCGACAGCGCACGAATCGCGCGGGGCCGGGAAGGGCAGGGCCGTGCGTCGCGTTTTTTCCCTTTTCCTGTTCGCCGGTCGCGGGCGAACGCTTCGGAGCCGGCGACAGCGAAACCAGAGCGATCCGGAGCGACGTTTATTTACGTCCGTCGGCCGAGCGATACACGCTTTCCTCCGATACCAACCGGCTACGCGTAGCGGCCGGCGAGGAGTTGGCTGAACGCTCGCGAGCCGAGCGTACAGCGCTCGAAAGTTTGCGGTCAGGTTTCGCGAATTCATGCCATATGGATGACATCGAAGGGTATGGCTAGAAAATACTTTTGTTTTTTAAACACTCGCGTCGAGAATGCAATGTGGCGAATTACTTGTTTCTAAAGAAAAGTATAAAGAATAGATGTTACAGTAACTTCTCAAGACATATGTTCTTTATATGATATAATAGTTTTTAAAGTCTTTATTGCGTAAGAGGAGTTCCACGAGAGTTCGAGGGCTACTGTATATAAAATTCGTTTTGTTATTCTTCAGTTTCTTGGAGACCGATACTCGAGCCCTTCGTCTGTCAGTGTGATTACCCCTTGCTTTATAACAGAAGATTACAGTGAAGATTTCGAGCAAAATTTAACAAGCATGAATATTACTCGACTCTTTTGACTTGGAGTTAAACATTATTCTTCTATCAGCGATAATCGTCCGTTAGAGCAAACGTAGACATGGAATATGCCTGTAATTCTCTTTTTCCAGTGAATTATTAACGACCGAGCGATTATATCGATCACGGTGGAAATAGATCGTAAAGCAAGGGGTTAACTGCACGGAATGAAAACGAGAGAAGTTCGATGGGATTATATGTACGAAGGAATAATCGTGTTAAGAGCGGAATTTGAGGATACTCGAAAAGCGGAGTTAATTAGCTCGCTAATTTTCCAATGCCCGAACAATCGACCGCGAGCTTATGAAAATCCATCGGTCACGGGGAAAAGGCAGAAGAGACGCGTCGCGTTCGCGCCACGGAAAAAACACGGGCGGCGAATTACACGAGAGGCCGATACGCGTTTTATCGGCGTATATATCGCGCTCGATAAAACCGTTTACAGCGAGGGCTCTGACCGATACCCGCGCCTCTGCGTTCGTTGCGCCACCGAATCGTACAAAGGCCTTTGTAGTCGCTCGCCAGCGGAGAACCGAGAGGAGTCTTCGTTTTCGCGGCGCTATCGGCCGGCCGAATTCAGCCCGGAGACCGTCCCTTGATTAATCCCGCACTTTCGTTCCGCGGGAGTCCTTGTCTCGAGACACTCGACCGGAATATTTCCGTTTCGCCGCGGTCGAACCGCGAACGCTAAATCTTCGGAATCTCCGGATTCTGGCATGCCTCCCAAATACATTCTTATTAATATGAACTACGATGTTGCGAGTCGACTAACTTAGATTGCGAAGCGACCGTACGCTTCCGCGAAATTGAATTCTCAACCGTTTACAAAGTCTGACGGGCAAAATGTCGTTGACGACGTCTCTGAACTTTTCATACTGGAAATCCTCCGCGATCAACGTGTACTTTATTCCTCTGTACTTCAATATTCTCGCCAATCAAACGTCCAACACCGTCGTAGGCTGTTTGCGAACCGGCTGTTCGATTCGAAATCGAATTTTCAACCGTTTACGAACTCTCGGGAGCAGAATAGTCTCCGAACTCTTCAAGCTCGAAATTCTCTACGATCAACATTCACTTTATTCCTCTGTACTTCAACATTCTCGCCAATCAAACGTCGAACACCATCGCGCGAAGTATTGCACGCGAGCTGACCCAGAAAGCCGAAGATCGTCGTTCGATTACAATAGCCGGCCCACTGATAACGCGAGAGCCAGTGGAACATCCCGGCCGGCGAGCGGAGCGCCTCGCATCAGCCCGCGCGCCCGCCCCTCCTCGCACGAAATCTCTTTCCGTTTCCGAAGATTGCCGGGCGGAATAAACAGACTCGTTCTTGGAGGAAGTCGGTCGTCGACGGAGGCAAACGTCGATACTCGGCGAGGAGCCGCGTGCGCGGGAGCGTATTGCGCAAGGCGATCGTCCGCGCTTCGCAAATTGACATTTTCCGTGCGAGCTCCGGCTTTTCTGCACGCCCGGGGTATACGCGTTCGCGGCGGAGCTGTCGGATCAACTCGAACAGCTGGGACAGCGCGATTATCGTAGCTGCGTAGCGAACCGGAGAAAGTTATATCGGATCCTGGAAAATTTGAAAATCGGGCGGGTCATGGATATGCTTTGTCTTAACACTTTGCACTCTGAGACATTCCCACGGTAGTTGAAAGTGGGAAATGTTAAGTTGTAATTGCATTAGGCTTGATATCTCCTTTGCCAAGACAAATTACAGTTGTGAATGCAATGATCTTTAGAGTAGTTTAACCCTAATCACCACGATGAGTCATTGAACTTTTTACTTCAATTTTTTGATTATTTCATATTGCATTTCCAAAAGTTGGGCTAAAATTTGGGCCCTATAAACAAAAACAACATTTTAATCATTCCTTTCATTCTCATAAGTGACTGAGAGTCACATCGTGATATGATTCGTTATAGAAGCACGTGGTACGATTAGGGTTAAGTTTTATCATTAAAATATTTCGTATTATAAACATATTATATCATACAGGAGTCTATGGAGTATAAAGGATTAAAATGTATCCTGTAACGTTTGCATTCTTTGTTAGACGTTTCATTTTAAATATAGACATACATTAACCAACTGTGTTCGACGAGTGTACACGTCATCGCAAAGCTTGACACGATACTAATCCTTCCAGCGATGAATTCTTTATTTTTTCACATAAACATGTAATTCTTTGTTCCGCTTTGATCTTTCATTAAAATATACTACGTGCATTCGTCCTGCGTTCGACGAGTACACGCTACATTTTATTTTATTTCGCAGAACGAGAGGTTTTTTCAACTAAATTCCACAATTAACGCGTCGAATGCCAGGAAAATTTCGGTCATATTTTACTTATGAACTGTATCGATATTTTAAATAAAATATTAAGTTATATTCAAGTTTTAATTTCATATATTTTGATACCGTTTCTCGATGTTTTCGATGCTTTGTATACAGCTATTCTTGACCATGTGTCCCTTAAAAATATTTTCTTACAAAAATTAACGTGTACCACATGCGGTACACGCGGCATTGAACGTGTTAACTGATTAAAGTGACATCTATCAACAATCGTTTCTACGTTCCTCTATTCTAAACTCTAAAAAGAAACAGCATTCGTCGGCCGCGTGTTTCTCCGCGAATCCATCGAGAAAACAGGCCGCGAAGGTCGCGGGAACGCAGAACAAGTTTCGCGAAAAGCGAACGCGCATTTTCCAGAATGAACAGGTGTCCCTTCGTGGCGCGAGCCGCGTTTCCCAGGCGAGTGGCTTGGCCATTTCCAGAGAAGATTTCGCGTCGGTGAAAGACGCTGCTCGGTGGGGGGGGGAGGACATTCCAGCCTACGTTCCGAACACGATCGCGCCGGAACGAACTTATCAGGAACGCGTTTCGTCACCGATCCGCCTGTTTCTTTCGCCAGCTGCTGGCCGCCTGCTTGAGCAACGTTTCCTCGAGCACGGGGGAAGATACGAGGTCCACTTTTCCAAGGAAACGACACTCCGCTACAACTCCGCGCGGCCTGCTTCGATGCCGGTTACACTCGACTTGTTTTTTAAGACCTCCGCACGTTGTACACACGGTTACAAACATCGACACCTGGATTGCACGATACGTTTCTCAATGTACAGATCGATGCCGATGATAGTGCAACTCGCGTTCGAAGCAATCGGAAGTTTTGGTTTAACCCTGTGCGCTCGAGAGACGCTCACCTCATTTCATTCTGTAAAACTATAGAATTTGGCAATTAACCCTCTGCGGACGAATGTCACTTTGCCGATATCTGACGTTCATGTTTGTAATATTAATTTGAGAGCAAATGATTCAACTGCTCGAACAGTAAGAAATCAGTACATAGTTTCCTTATTCTATATTATTCAGGCGTTCGACGTGTGATTTGGCAGAATCGAAGGCTAATATTATATCTTCCACAACGCATCGATTTGAGAAATATTGAAGTAACAGCTTCGTTCCACAATGTACGATTTCTCCTCGAGTTCCACAAAATATCTATCTCATCAGAAAATCAAACATTTCCAGCAAAATTCCGAGTGCTAATATCCTACCGAATCTAGTTCCTACGAAACAAAGTCTCATCGAACGCTACAATAAGACGCTCAGAAACGCTCGAATATGATACGAACCGGAATAATTCATGATGCACAGAATCCTCGTCTCGTTTCCAAAATGATCGATCAAATTTCGCACTCGCGCGGCCGCGTTGAGAATCACTGTCCCGCAGGATTAATTGGTTCCCGCAATACCCGGGACACGAGCGAAACTCGTTAATCGAGCCGAAATATTCGAGCGACGGGGATCCGGTGGCGGGCATTAGAAAATGTTTCGATCACAAAGAGAGCCCGGCCAACCAGCGAACCAGCCGCAGTCGCAGCAGCAGCAGCAG
This sequence comes from Nomia melanderi, assembly GCF_051020985.1. Lineage (NCBI taxonomy): Eukaryota > Metazoa > Arthropoda > Insecta > Hymenoptera > Halictidae > Nomia > Nomia melanderi. The sequence goes on from NC_135009.1 coordinate 13,048,113, forward strand.
CAGACCCCTTTGTCGCCGTTGGAGAAGGCTCGAACGTGCCTGCACGGGCCATTTCGTCGTTTTTCTCCGTCCCTCTCGCGCCGCGCGCCGTTGCCTTTTATGATTCCTTTTTATTTATCGTCGAACCCGAAGGTCTGGTTCACAATGGTCCCGTACGCGGTATGCGGGCCCTCTCTCTTCCTCTCTATCGCCGTCCCTGTCCCTCTTTGCGGAGTTCGCCGTGCTCCGTGGACCGTTCCGCCCTCTCCGTCTTCGTGGCTCTTTCTTCCCCGCGCCGGAGGGACGAGGAGAGCCGAGGGACCAATGAAAAATCGACGGGAGGGATGGCCCCTCCTCGTGAAATCGTTTTTCTGGGCTCTCCTGGCCGTTACGGAGAGCCGGGAAGAGGGACCGAACGACGATGGATGCCTATCTTCCCCCGAATTAGCATCCGGCGACCTTTTCATCGGGCTCCCTCGCCGATCTCCTCGAGGGATCTACGATCGATGGCCACGGATCGCGCCGCGAGCCCGTATCGTTCGTAAATTGCCGGCCGAACGGGTCCGCTTTCCCTCTTCGTGCTTGATTTTCGAGTTACCGTTGATGGTCCATCGTGGCCTCGCGAAAGACGTCGGCTTCCGTTGATTGGACAGAGAGGGAGAGGATCGTTACTCAACGGGCCTGGAATTTAACACGTGGCCACTGTGACCGTTTCTGAATCGATTGTAAACGATTGCAGATGATCGATGTCGATGCTCGATGAGGAGAGTGAATAGATTATGTCACGTGAAAACTGGTACCGTATTAACTATTTGAGAAACTGAATGACGATTTTCTATTTTTACAAAAACATTTTCACTAGTGCGATTGCTGCATTTTTCCAGTTTCGGGCGGGTAAAAGAAAGATAAATAATTAGAAGGAAAAGATAAATAAGCTTCATCTGATTCTACGAACCAATAGACTGGCGCTTTTGAACGTACAGAGAAACGCCATCACGTCGCTTGGGATTGAAACGGTCAACACTCGGTTTACGGAGCGCGTCAAACTGACGCATATTGGATTTTAGAAATATTATTTTGTAAATGTTCATGCCGATTTTGATTGATGCGATCACAGTGACGTGTACCCCAATTACCTACTATCGAATCTCCAGTTTCCACAATCTAAATAAACGAGCATCGATTCTTTTAGGAATAATAGAATGAAGTGTACAATAAATGCCCGTAAACCTAGTGTCAACGACTGTTTATAGTAGTACTTATTTTTATTAGAGAAAATGAGAATTAGAAGGAATAAATATAAATAAGCTTCATCTGATTCTACGAGCCGATAGACTGGCACTTTTGAACAATGTAACAGAAGCGCCATCGCGCCGCTTCAGACTGAAACGGTTAACGACTTTACAGTAATACTTATTTTTACTAGAAAAAGTGAGTACGTGAGAAGCTCGAGATTCTCGTCGACGAATGAACTTATTTTCTAGACACATTTAAACATCCTCCGAATGTATTCAAATGTTCCCAACGAATCGCCGAGTCGAACAGGCGTTCCGATGGCAGAATATCGAGCAAAACACTCACATTCTCCGCCGAAAGTGCTCCGTCAAAAAGAAACTCGCGAGTTTTTCGTAACCCGCTCCGCGGCGATCCGTCCGACGGGTTTCCTTTTCGAATCGGCTGTCCAGCCGAAGGCATCTTTCACTTCGCAGCCGAAGCAGCCTCGGCGTCGTCGGCGGGCTTTCGCAAATGCGCCTGGGCCGGCTCGCGCCGTCGTGTCTCATCGATTTTCAGCCTCGTGCCCGCGACCGGTTGGTGGTCCTCTCCCGTGCAATTAGTGAAAGGAGAGCCAGCGGCCCGTGTTTCGACACCTTGTCGACAAAATGCTGGAAGAGGAGCAGCGGCAGCTTGGCACCGCGCGGTTTACGAGCTGTCCCCATCATTTCCTCGCCTCGCACTTGAAACTCGATCCTCCGCGATGCGCGGCGATCTCTCGGTATCCGCCGAACGAACGATTTCGACACTCGATCGGCGCCGAGTAACAGCCACGCGAGTTTCAGCGGTGATTACTCGACCGCCACGTCACCCGAATTCGGATGACACCATGCTTTTACGCAAACTTGAGCGTTACTGTTTATTTGTCAACTGCGATCGACGTGGCTACTTAGCTGTCGATGATTCATTGGAAAAGGAAAATTCTAGATATATTCTATCAGTGTTTTAGAAGTATAATCGATGAAGATTCATCCGAATTCAGGAGAATTGAGTAACATTCATGAGTTCTATTTAATATCTTCATCAGTCTGACACGATATGATAGAGCAAGATTTTCTTCGTAGAAAATTCTAGATATATTCTGTATCAGTGTTTAAGAAGTACAATCGATGACAGAAGATTCATCCAAATTCAGGAGAATTGAATAACATTCATGAATTCTATTTAATATCTTCATCAGTCTGACACGATACGATAGAGCAAGATTTTCCCGATCGAACGAACCTAATTTTATCGGATGTACGAGGCAATGGAGATACTGGAACGATCGTTCCGAGGAATCTCGACACTAGTTTCCGTTTTATTAAGAAAACCGTCTGCTTGCCAGTCGGAGTGTTACAGTCGGACGGTTTAAAAGAGCCCGGCGGGCGCGCTCGCTCCTCCGATCGTACCTGAAAATTATCCGGCTCGGATCTTCGCGCAGCGTGACGCTCGTCCGTACGCTCCGCTCGCGAAACAATAAGATTCGAAAGGGAAACTGACGAACGAGGACACCGCGATCTCGTAATTTTCAGCCTCCCCCGCGCCGCCCCACGCCGCGGGGACCGTCTCGAACGGAAAGATCGTACCGCCATAAGGAGAGCCGCGGCCCGGTCGTCCCGATCCAGCGGGTCGCGTTTGTATTGCAATCGATGATCGTCTTGACTCATTCCCGGGGAATGTCGGCCGGCGTTTCGAACGTCGCGCGATCGACGTCGGAGATAAATCAAAATCTATCCTACAAGCGTGGACACGTCTCGCGTGGAATATACTTCTGATCTATGAGGATACGATCGTTTTGTCGTGTCCTCTGGTACAACAATCGCCGAGTTTGGTGTAGAGAGAAGCGTGCTTCTAGAGTCTATGCAATCTATAGCTCGATGAATAATAATAACAGTAACCTCATTGGAAGAAGTCCTTTGAAAAACGAACAAACACGGAGCTAACAGTGACGCAACGGAATTAGATATAACGAAAGCATGTTTGTTATCACTGTTCCTCGAAATCACTTAGCAATGAACTCTTCTACGATCCGCTAAGTAATTATCGCTAAAACTACCAAGCATTTAACACTAGAACTACCGAGCATTTAATACGGTTGATATGTAATCTCTATAAAAATTGCAACAATAGACTATTCTCAGTTTCTTCAGGCATTCATTATAGTACTAAAGTGAAACCATTTATTTCCAAAATCATTTCAAATATTCAATGCTTTTAAGGTATTAATAACTGCGAAATAAACAAATCGAAACCAGTCATTTTGACTGGAACAGTAGTTCTAGTGTTAATATGAGTGATACATAATCCATATAAAAATTCACTCTTTCCATCTTCAGGCATTCGGTACAGAATTCAAGTGAAATTCTAAAATCATAAATATCCAATGCTTCCAAGATATCAATCGTTGCGAAAACCGAAATTTAGTCCCAGTGTTAACAGTAATATAAATCTAGCAAACATCAAAGGCAATCGCCTGGATATAGTTAACCGCGCTGCAAATGAATTGAGAAATTTGGCAAAGTCTGCGATGAATTTTGTTTTCACCTATCTTATTCTGTTCGTTAACCATTCATAGAGTGATACATTTCAAAGTAATCTAACAGGCGTAACGCAACAAGATTACCAACGTCCGAAAGACGTCATTGAGAATTTCGAGATAGAAACGTCTTAACGTGCGCGGCGCGTCTTTCCAGCGCAAGTGGTTAAAAGGCAAGATCGCTGGAAAGACGACGTCAGAGATGCCTCATCCTGGCCTGTCCCAGCGAGCAGCGCAGAAAGGGTCCAGATGAGCCGCCGCGCAGGTCCCAGACAAAGAGGACAAAGGCCCAGATCTGGCCGCGCCTGCGGTGCTGGCCGCCGCCACGAAAGAATTTCACCACACTGAAACGGGCCCGCGGAACACGCTGAACGCGTAGCGCGTGTTCGCGATAAAGACGGCTGCACGCGTCCCCCGTATCCGTGCGCGCCGCCCCGTCCATGGAATACTTTCACTGGTTTCACGGCCAGCAGACACGTTTACACGATGCTAATAATACCCGGCGCGCTGCTCGCCTGTGCTCGCCCGTGCTCGCCGTTCGCCGGTACCATTTACTTCTCCGGTTCTCCAAGTTCCTCGCCGCGCGCGCCGTGTTCCTTCCCTCCCGTCCGGTGTCGACGAACTTCCCGGACGACGAAACCGATCCCGACACTTCGCGATCTTGACCTCCGACGCTCTGCGGCGAGCCGCGCTTCGCCCGAAGCGCGCCCGCGATTCCCCGAAGTCGTCTAAAATATTCAACGGCCGCTTGGCACGCCTTCTCTATCGCGGCTTAGGCGTTTTATTTCGGATGGCGGAGTTGTTCCGCGTTTCCGCGCGAAAGCGAGAGCACTGCGACCGTGACCTTTGATCGCGGAGAAGAGCGTGACCGCTCTGTTGTCGATCGCCGATGGAAGCTCTACGTGCATCGTGTTTCGCGGATTTCTCGGGGGTTCTGCTGGTTTTTGGGTTCCGGAGAATTGCGCGAGGATTTCATAGATTCTGGACGAAAGTTTTTGTGTTATGAAATTTTGAGACGGCACTGGTGATTTTTAACTTTGGGACAGAGAATTGCGCGAGGATTTCATAGATTGTAGATGAAAGTTTTTGTGTTATGAAATTTTGAGAGGGTAGTACTGGTGATTTTTAGGTTCGCGACAGAGAATTGCGCGATGATTTGATAGGTTCTAACTGAAAGTCTGTGTGCTATACAATTTTCGGAGGGTACTGGTGACTTTTAGGTTTGAGACAGAGAATTGCTTGAGGATTTGATAGATTCCAGTTGAAAGTTTGTGTTATGAAATTTTGGGACGTTATTAGTGATTTTTAGCTTTGGGACAGAGAATTGCGTGAGGATTTGATAGACTCTAGATGAAAGTTTGTGTTATGAAATTTTCGGAGGGCACTGGTGATTTTCAGCTTTCGAAGAAAGAGCTCGTCGGATAAAGGTTCTAAGTGAAACTTTCTTGTGTTCTGAAATTTTGGGAGACTACTGGTGATTTTTAGCGTTGCAACGAAGAGCTCGTTAGGTACAGATTCTAGGTGTGTAATTGATCCGTAGTTGGAAACGATCGCGAGCACATTTTTCGGGTTCGCGAACGGGGCATAATAATTGGCGCATGCGACCAGGAAGAGGAGGGTGAGTCTCTCGCCATTGTTGTCCTGGTAGCAGGATGCGTCAGCGACACGTCGCGGCTGCACATCCGCCGGAAGAAGCTCCTCTCTGTCTTCGATGAGGTTGCATTCAGGAACGAGCGTCCGCATTATCGATACCTCGGGCCCCCCTCCTCCCCGCTCCTCCCGTTCACCTTTCTTTTTTAATCGGCCAAGTTCCTGAATTTCACTCCCCCGGGATAAACGATAGCCCCCGGGCAGACTTTAATGGACAATCCACGGTAATGTCTTTTTTAAAGTCGCCGCCGAGGCGACGGAGGCAGCGGAACGAACGCGTACCTGATCTCGCCGGCGACTTCACCCTCGGCGAACTTTCGTAATTTCAATTCCTCGGACGCCGCCGAGCCGTTCCTTCCCGGCGCGGCTCGCGAAACTTTCCTTTAAACGAACTTCTGTCCTCCCGCGCGGCGGGGGCTCGCTCGATCGCTCGGAACATCTGTCCCTTATCGCGATCCCGGCGTCAAAGATCGCCGTTGTTCGCCGCGCAGGGAGTGCCGGTGCGATTTTTGATATCCCTCGACCTTCCTCGAATCTCGCTCCGATTCTCAGGACCACGATGCACTCGAAAATCTCGGTCTCAAAGCCGAACCACGGACAACCCGTGCAATCCGTGAAATCACGATCCGATAAACTTCGATAGCGCCTCAATTAACCGGTTCCCTATCTCCCCGGATCGTCCACATCTCGATTACCCGCGAACTCAACAATCTAGATCCTTAAATCGCACCTCGGAATATAAACGATTGCATTATACGATCTCGATCGCTTTTCCTCCAGCTGCCGTCGATCGCCCGATTAAATCAACTAATCAAAATTCTATTATACCCTCTTTCGATCGTAAATCCGACGCTCCCGTAATTTCCAGTACTGCGAGCGACGGACACGAGACCCTCCGCCCCCGTACAGCCCCAAAATTTCACCGTCCGCACCGAAAATTCGCGACCCCGAGGCGACCCTTTGTCGTTCGGTACCGAACCATCGGGCGTTCGCGATTTCGCCGAAACGAACCTTCTAACGAGGTATTCACGGGCACGTGCTGTTCGTCGCTGCTCATTAAATTAGGTAACAATGAGAGTGGACGAAGAAGCGGTCGCGTTCGTTCTCCATCGTCTCGTTTGGCCAGCCTCTCGCTCTCTTTCTCCCGCGTTCTCTCTCTTCCTCTCTCCGGCCTGCACGGCCGCGCTCCTCTCCCTACCGCCGGTGGCACTCCTCTCTTTTCCGTTGTCGGTGATTGCGTAGTGGGGTGCCAAGGATGTGTGTGGAAGCCAAGGCGCACACGGTGGGGTCGGGTACCAGACAAGGTCACGGCTACCAACCGCTAGTTTCTTCTCCGTCCCTCTCCCTGCCCGTCCCGTTCACCTTCTCTCTCTCTCTCTCTCTCTCTCTCCTCTCCTCGCCTCTCCTCTTTCACCGCCGTGTGCGTCGGGCAGCCATCTTGGGGAATGCGTAGCGTCATCGAATGCACGGGGAATAACAATAAATTATCTCTTCTCGGTCGCCTCTCACCTTCCACCACCTCCGGTGGATCGTTCGCAGTTTCCTCCCTTCGCTCGGGACGTTTCGAGCGTTCCTCCGTTTCTTTTCCCCTCGAGTCGCTCCGCGCGCTGCTCGCTTCTGGCGCGCGTGTCCCGATCAACGACGCTTTGTTCCAGCGAATCCGCGTTAATCCTTCGGGAACGAGTGTCGTCTCGACATGGGTCTCGTATTTGGGATAGCTCGCTGACGGGTCACTTAATTGTTCGGATAATAGGAAATCGGCGTGTGGTTCTGTTTCTTTAAGGGTTCTGTTCGTTGGTCTTCTAATTGAAGAGTTCGATAGAATCTTCCGCGATGCAAAGTTGCAAGTTTCATCGAGTAACGCGATGGATACCTCTATTTCTGTTTCTTATCAGCTCCGTAATCGTCTAATTTAAGAGTTCCAAATGTAGTCTAGATTCTGCCGAAGGTTAGAATCCAGGGGAATTTCAGGCGAATCAAATCTTCGGGAAGATTCAGTTGATCGATGGAGCATACTGCTAACAAGGTTTTTCCAGCCAGATCGAGTAAGGGAAAGTACCGGATTCGATCAGAGTCCCAGGATAATCGGCGTTAGAGTGTGTTCCTGGAGGCCGGGGCGGTTCTTTCGGATTTTCCCGGCGACCCTTCGAAAAGATGCTCTTTGAGAATCTTGGTACGGTCGTTTGAGAGATCCCTGTTGCATTTACGACGGGGCCCCCCTTCCCCCGGCGCGGCGCTCCCTTATTTCCATCCCTCCTGGATAGGGGACACGATATAGTCTGCGATAATCTCGTCGAGAAACAAATTCCGAAGGGACACGTCCGTGGGAAGAGATAAACCTACGGCGAGTAACGGCTGTAAGGCAGGTCCTTCCGTCGTTATCGACGATCTCCGGGTCCTGACTGCTTCGGGAATAATCCTCGGGACCCCGACCCATTTTTCCCGGCTTCCCTGAGAAACCGTCTGGTCCGCGGTAACCGTTGTCCTGGATCTTTCGAAGGACTCGATTGATGGGCGAGCGAACTCCACGCTTTTGTAGGCAGATCAATGTCCTGAGGTTTTATCGTCTCTCGACCCGTTTCTTAGAAAGATCGCGGCTTCCAGCGTAGAAAAGATCCGTATAAACAATAACAATGCCGTTTCCTAATCTTTACTGTGTACGCAATCATCTGAACTATAGGAAACAATAGGTTGAAGCGGACTTTTCGGGCTCGGTTGCGATCGATCGTTAAAAGATGCGTCGCAGCGGTATGCAGGGAGAAAAATAAATCTCGTACCTTAACGATCATCCCGATCTCGAAGGAACGCTCGACGTGGTTAGCGCGCGGGCTCACGGGCGAGGGTGCCGGTGGCACCTTAATCCAAGGGGGGGAGGCGGACAGCGACAGAGAGACACGGAGGGAGAGGGAGAGAGAGAGAATACAATGGTGATTGTCTCGAAACGTTTACAGCCTAATTATGTGAACACGGGCCCCGGCCATGGAGTGGAGTAACAATGCTATAACTCGTAACAATGTACGATTGTTCATTGTCTGCCCGTGCCCCTTCGCTTTTCTTCGCGTGTGTGCACGCGCAGCCTCCTAACCCCGTGCAGCGTCGCGCAACCGCCTTCGGCTTCCCTTTTTTACGCGGATCGAACGAGTTTTTACGCGAAACGCCGGGAACAGCTCCCTCTGAACATCCTCTAAAGGAACTCGGCCCATTTCTTCGGGCGCTCGGGGCTTCCTAGAATCGTCGAACGTTTCGAGTTCGAGATTTCTTCGAGGGAGCCGCGGACACGGTGGAATCTTGCTCGTCGCGGGGCAAAAATCGAGCCGCGAGCGAGGAGAGAGATAAGCGACGGTGCGACTCGTTTCCCGTGATCGAATGGTAACTTTGAAGGTTAGACATTCGTGGAAGAGGCGATAGCTGATTGGTAAATTGTATTTCATCTGTAATAGGGAGAACCTCGACGCGGGTGTGCACGATAAGTCGTGGAAGTATCGAACAGCTATTCGCATTTGGCGAATGATACGTTGATTGGTTCTTATTAAACGTTATTCAATATTATTATTATACATTCTCGAAACATAGTTTCTGTTTACAAGTTCTACAATTCATAAGCAGCTTCAGAATGTGCACTAAGGTTCTATGCAATCAGCAAGCCTGCAATAATCAAAATTCTACTATATTCCTTTAGATGCTTCATCAGTCTTCCAAATTTAGTTCCCAAGCTCCAAAATGCTAATTCATGTTTAAAATTCTCAATGCAAAGAAACGAGACTGCGAATCATTGAAATAATCAAGATCGCAACGATCAAGATTCTAATCTAATCCCGTTTCTCAGCTTCCTCGCCAGTCCTCCAGTTTTACAGCTCGAGCTCCGAAATTCCCAGTCGAAGTTAGAATCCTCGATGAAAAGGAAGAGAGGGGAAACGTCCAACCCCTCGCACATGTTCGGCCTCGAACTTTCCGTAGGTGACTCGTCTCGCAGCTTCTCCTCCTTTCTTCGCCGAGGCACGGCCGTTTGGTCGGTCTGTCGGTCGGTCGGTCGGTCGGTCGGACCAGCAACATCCGGTCTGTGGTTCCAAGGCCACGCAAGATCACAGAAATCGGGTCGTTGAACCGGGCCGATGCGAGTTGCGCCGCGATCGACCGGCCAGGCGCCAGCTCCAGATAAACGCACGTGCTCTCGGCTGCGTCGTTGGCGTTCGATAAGCGGAGATAACGCCGCGGGTTAGGTTCGTCCCTCTGCGCTGCCAGTGTCGCCTTTCTCCCCGATCGCTCTCTTCTGGTCCTCCTCGCGGGAGAACGTTGCTTCCTACTTAAATTCGAGAGAAAGCGCGTCCTCTTATGGCTCCGTTCTTGAAGAATAATCGGTTTTTTAAACGTTAACGTCGCGTAGCAGCGCGAATCGTTTTAAATCGAAGTGATTCGAACCCTGTTACCTTCTTCGAACCTTGTTTGACCCTCATTTCGTTCAGAATACTTTTGAATTTGGGTATGTTACAAGAAAATCGTGATTGTTCTATTTATTTAGTTTTTGACGAAAACTGAGATCGTAGATTTACACTGAAAATAGAGCCGGATTAAACGAAGATTAATTTTCGAGAAAGATCAATTTGTCGCGAAGATCAATTTTCTTTTTATCTCCGTCCGCCTCGGTTCCGCGCGACGCTATCGCTCCATTTCACGGCACCGTTTCGCGGGCAACGTGTATCGTTCCATTTCCTACGAGGCGATTAACTCGCGTGTCGCGTGATCCCTGCTCGTTACGAGCTCCGCTCCGCTCGTCGCTGTTCCCGGCAAAAGGAACGTTACCTAAGCGAAGGACATTTTCTCGCCGTGAACTTTGCCTTCCGGCCGCGAGTGGCGGGAGCCACGTTTCCACGGAAATGCGCCGTTGGCTATCGGATCCGCGTTTCCATGCGATCCCCTCCTGTCATGGGAATATATGCTAATTCCGTTTCGCCGGTCCGCTCGCGGTGGAAATCTTTCGTAACGATGTCATTGGAAATTATTCCGTCGACATTGGACGTGTGTCATTACCATCGTTGCTTCTAAATATTTATCAAGCAACGTCGAAAACACGGGGAACAACACTGTCGTCTAAATCGAGTTCAACGTTAAAACAAATCTGCAGCCGAAAATTCTCGAAGCAATTAAAAACCTTCCGCATTGAATAAAATTAACACAAACTACCTGTATCAAAATCACCCATTCCTGATTTCTTCCTTTTGCAACGATTAAAATATAGACGTTTCTGAGAAATTATTACAGAAATTGATTTAGCAATACGCAAAGTGAATTTTGAACCACCTCAATATATGCATCCTTTTTCTATAGAGAAATTCCGTAAAGTCAGTAGTTTTAGCGTTGACCATCGAACTGAATGCTAAAAAATAAGAGAACCTTTCGTCACTCGAACAATTACAATTCCATTCTCCGGCAGCTTTCGCTGTAACATAACTTTCAATGTTAAAAGGTCAACGCGTCGATCGATCGAATATATTTCGAGCTATCTCCGTGGCATCGTCTCCAAAGGTCCGGCCGCTCGTCATAAACCAGACCGAGCAGGCGTTCCTCGGCATCTCGGATTCCGCTCGGCCGAGAGCTTAATTTCAAGCAGCCCGACAAAAAAGGCATCTGGAACGAGAAAAGTTTCGCGCGAGTTATCCTCCGCCAAGGACACCGTCTTCGGGAACCAGTCCCTCGGCGAAAAAGCCAAGCGGTTGCTCATCGAGCGCGTGCACGCGTCGCGCGTGTGGGGAAATCTGTGAGCGGGAGAAACAAGCCGCCTTTCGTTTTCCCTCCGTCGAGTCCTTGAGGAAATCTCCCGATGCGTTTCGTTCGATTTCGTCGCCGCGCGACCGCCCCCTCCCCGCGTCCTTCGCCGCGTCGCCCGACGATCCGACGAAAATCGAAGGAGAATATTGCCCGCGGAGAACGCCGGCCCTCCGTGGAAAAGCTGAATCACGCTGCTCCGGTTTCTGCGACGCGTTTCGATGAATAACAGGCATTCCCCGCACGCACGGGAACTGCTGAATCGGCTGCGTGACCGTTTCATGGAGCCGCTCTCTCCTGGAAAAGTTTCCCCTCGCACCGGCGCTTTCCGTTCGATGGAAAATTTTCAAAGATTCCACTCCCCCTAGGAAATTCTGAAGTATCAGTGGTTACTGAGCTACCTGGAAACTGGAGATCTTGAGCTTCGGTTGCAATCTCTGGAAACGGATGCGTGTTCCAGGAACAAGCTCGAATATTCGCGGGAACGTCGCAAGGAAATGTTTAATCAAACTCGACGCGGATATCCCATGGAATTTTCTGCGTTTATCGAGTTCCTCGAGACAGTCTCTTAGCGTTCAGATGAAATCCGAAAAACAGGTTCGAGAAACACGTTCGAAGTGCTCGGCAGAGAATTCGAAACGAACGTTTCGTTGCGACGTACGTACTTCGTTGAATCATCTTCCCTCCATTTACCAAGTTCCTCAACACAGTGGCTGCGTAAGACTCGCCAGAGATAACTACAAGCTACCTAGTCTCGTAACATACAATCATAAACTCTGATCAAAAAATCAGAACGTCTATTGGACAAACACGCAGACACTGCGAGAACTCAAGAAAGAGCCAGCGTTAAAACACACTTTCCTAATTGCCACTTGCAATTGCAGGCAAAACGAGGACGCGTCTAAGAAACGCACTGAGTATCCCCGAGAAAAATCTTATCGAACCGCGCCGCGACATCCACGATCCCCCAATCTCGCTCGTTAATCGGATTCCCGAAGCGAGACTCCTCGATGACCGCTCGAAACCCGAAAGAATAAACGTACACGTGTCCGGGGGACGCGTTCCAGCTAAAATCCGCCTCGAAAACAGCTGCGTCCCGAGCGTTGAGGAGAGATCACATTTGCATGCGGCTTAATACGCTGCCTGGAAAAGCCTAACGAGCGGCCGGTGTCCGCGGTGTCCACGGCGGAGCGGTTGAAAAAGGACGCGCGCTTGTATATTTGATAATGGCGCGCGTTCCGGGGAGGACTCCGCTCGATCGCGAACCAGTTTATGCCTCGAGGATGACTCGGAGTACAGCGAGCGAGCGAGCGGCGCTTATGAATGCCCGGGAAGCGTACCAACGAGAGAATGTTATACGGCCGGTAGACGCAGAAATTGCTCCAATTGCTCGTCTTCGGTCTAAGAGCAGCAGCAGCACCTGCGCGGTATCTTCTTCCTGTTGCTATCGTTTGTCTTCTGGCGACCGTGGTCGTTTATCTGCAACACGATCCGCGTGCACGTGCAACGGCGTAAACGCGGCGAGCGAGAGAGCATCGGCGGTGTCCGGCCCGAGCGCGAGCGGACAGCGCTCGATATTAAAAGGCGGAACATAGCCGGCGCGATTCCAGTTTCTCCTCCGTTTCTCTTGTTTGTTTTTTTTTCTTTTCTTTTCTGTCTCTTTCCCAGTCGTCATGGAAATGAGCGTCGCTATTGGATCGCAGCGGGCACTCGCGCGTACACGGTCCCGCTCGCGGTTCTCTTGTTGGGCGCAGGAATCCCGCCGCTATTAAGAAATCCTTGTTACTAATGTCCAACCTCCGCGCGGCCGGCTGAAATACGCGTCGGCGATTTTTCCGTTACAGTTGTTTAACCTCTGGCTACGCGCCTCGCGCCGATCCAATAACGATGCCGGTTTATTGCGCCCGATAGAATCGGACCGCGCCGATAAGCGTCACAAGGGAGTAACGCGCTACTGGCAATTAGGGCTGGCATCGTCGTGTGCGCGAGTCGACGCGGAGAGTCGCTGGGAATTAGCGAGACCGAGGTGGAGCGGTTAACCCTTTTGGCGGGGGGAGGTTTGCTTAGGAATGCTCCGCGCGGCTCGAAAGTTGCGTCGTTTTAGTGATTGGATTATTTGGAAAAGGTTTCTTTAGTATTTGGGTCATTTCGTGTGCGTTTGGGTCAAATCAGTTTCCTTAATTTCTCGAACAAGTATCTTCTCGGTTATAAGAGGAAACATTAGGAATGGGCCATTTCGACCCATCTGTTAATTCTGATGTGAACGCAACTTCAAACTTCAACCTTTTCACTGCTAGCAAACTTAACGCATTGTAAATTCTACACTAATTAGCAAAGTTATAGCTAAGTGTCTTCATATGAAAACGAGACGTCTCGATACCAGTATGCAATGTGTTAACCCTTAGCACTCTAGTTTGTTTTCTAATCTCTCAGCAACTGCAACTTTTATAGTATTCCTACCGAAAGATTTACTATGAAGGAGAGACCATATTCTGTGAAACTAATTTCAATACTCTAAACTTTATTTGAATATTTCTCAAATTGATGCGTTGTACAATGTATAATATTAAATATCAGATTTTACAGTTTCACTGTGTCAAACCAAATGGTGGCTGAGTCCTCCCGAGTGCAAAGGGTTAGAAATGCTATAACATTTCTTCGATCTTCTATTTTCCTTGTTAACAAAATTCGGATATGTGGAAGATCGAATAATCTTAGGGTAGTTTCTTCAAGATTCATTAAAATATTATAACTGGTGTAATATTGGAGCCCACAGAGTTCAAAGGGTTAACAAACATTTAAACTCCTATCGAAGAAACACTCGAAAAACGATCTCTCCAGGATCATCCGAACCGCGTATCGATGCGAACGGTTAAAATGCATTTCCTTCAAAACAATCAAACGATTCATTTGCAATTTTCTTGCCGCACGCGTACACGCGTGTATAATGTTCGAAGAGTTAAAAATATCTTCGGACGATCGCGTCGCCGATCGTCCGCGCTGCACGTGCACGCGCCACTCGACTCGCTTGCAGCCGAGGCTGCAGTTTGACCCGCGTAACCCGTCCTTAAATGCGTTTCCAAGAGACGGGGCGGGGACGGCGGCGATGATCTCACTTTCTCGAGAGCACGGGGAACAGCGAACCGATTTAAAGTCGCTGCGGACGCGAGGCGCCGCGAGTCTCTGTAAAAAGTCAAGTGCACGCTCCGAAGACCTGGAAACCTTCTAGACATCTCCGGAGCGTCTTCTTTCCGTCTCGAAACTTCGAGGCTTCTGGATTCACCGCTCTCTAGCTCGAAACTGTTCCCGGTTGTTCTCGAGAAGATCCTTCAGAAGTCGATACTGGATTAAACTGGAATTCAATCTTCGCGCAAGTTACTATCTGCGATCGTTGGTTTCGATTGTAAACAGAGAAGTACTGAAGATTATACAAGATAATTCATTATCGAACCAACTATTACACTCGAATCGGTAAATACTTACTCAGGTTCAGTTCTGATGGACAGTCACTCGTAATTATTCATTCTAAACACTCTTAATCGTCAAGGTAACGACAAGCTCGTCCCTCTTAACCCTTTGAACTCTGTTCCAGTATTTTTCACACATCCAAATATTGCACTAAGAAGGAAAATAAAAGACCTAAGAAATGTTATAGCATTTTTCATTTTCGCTAGGGATGCTATAGAAATTAGCAGTTGCTGATAGATTACAAAACCATTTGGAGTGCTACGGGTTAAACCAACAATCATAAGGAACACCCCAGTGAACGACTTTCGATATTCTCACTCTCGCATGAATACTTTCAACGCTAGTAAACTACCAGAAGTTAAAATGATCCATTCATAATTTCATCTTTCTGCAATTATTGAAGAGGTAACAGATGTTGCTCCGAGAAACTGTCGAATCGTTTCAGCAATACTGAATTTTAAATCAATTCTAACAAATGCACTCCTGGAGTTTCTATAGAGGAATTTCAAGAAGTCGATTTAGCTGGCGGGCAGTTCGCGTTAATGCCTTCCTAGGAAAACACGAAATCGTCGGTGCTTTTGGTGGAACGATCGAACGGCTTCGTCGAAGTCTGAGAATCGTCGTGCCGGCACAAAAGGGTTGACGAGGTAATTGAAACGAGCCGAAAAAAGAAAGATGGAGCCGCCGGAGGACCGGGCAACGGCGGCGGCAGCCGCTCCCGGGGGTGCGACTCGCCGAGTGGGAATGATCTCGGCGGGCCGCCGCGCTCGGCGGAAGAGAGAAAAAAAGAAAAAGTCGACCGCGAGAGCAGCTGAGAGCCGCTATTATTGCCCCCGATATATATATTTGACTTCGATCGGGTCGCGAAACGCCGAACCATTGTCTCGAGCCACGACACAGCGGGGCGTGGCCCGGCCCGGCCCGGCCCGGACGACAAATGAATCGAAATCATTCGCGAGCGGGATCGACCTGCTCGACGCCGCGTCGCCAACGGTCTGCCGAGCAAAATGAGAATTTAGTTGGTAGTTTTGCCCGTTGCGATCGCTCCGCTGCGCGCTGAATTACGCGTTTTGCGAACGGAGACCGGTGGAGTTTATGGGACGAGAATGGGAACGTGATAAGGGATCGGGAAACTTTGTCCATGGAGCTACGGAATTGATTAAACTTTTACGGTTTATTGAATTAAACATTTCTTAATGCGCTCGTGTTGAACATGACATGTTCTCTATTCTGAGAATGGAATTTTTTTAATGAAACAAAATTTTCCGAATTTTGCAAATGGAATTGTGGAGATTCCCTGAATGGAATTCTGCGTGGTTCCCGGAATGAAGCTTCGAGATTTTGAAGACAGTAGTTTATACGCTTTCAAAATGAAACTCTCTGTGTCCTCGGAACGAAATTTCCCAGATTTCTAAAATGAAACTTCAAGATTTCGAAAACACAAGTTTCTATACATTCAAAATGAAACTCTATTCCCTCGGAACGAAATTTCCCAAATTTTGAAAATGAAATAGTATAAATTCCCTGAATGTATCCACATTCCCAGAATGAAACTTCGAGATTTTGAAGACACTAGATTCTAGGTTTTCAAAATGAAACTCTCTGTGTCCTCGGAACGAAATTTCCCAGATTTCTAAAATGAAACTTCAAGATTTCGAAAACACAAGTTTCTATACTTTCAAACTGAAACTCTATTCCCTCGGAACGAAATTTCCCAAATTTCGAAAATGAAATAATATAACTTCCCGAATGTATCCACATTCCCAGAATGAAACGTCAACATTCAGAAGATCCGACACCCCCGTTTCAAAAACGACATTTCCCCGTATTCTCAGAGCGACCCTAAACGCGGGCAACGAAAGGAGAACGCGACGCCGATAAAATAGCTAAACCGAATCCCCCGGATTCCCTTTCAAAGCGGCGACGCCGAGGAGCGGGATTTAATAATGCAAATTGCCTGAAACGAAATTGCAAATGAAACGCTGCATTAACGCAACACCGGCGCTTAATGAGTTAAAGATCCTCCGCGGCGTCGCTTTCGCGGAAACGGTTGAACGGGGCGCGACGTCTGACCAGGGGCGTCCGCATCCACTCGTATTCCGCTGTTGCATCGGCCGCACACTTTTACTTCGGGATCCGCCGGCGGCCACGCAATTATCCATTCGGTCCCGCCGGTTTCCAAACGGTATCGGCAACACCTTATCTCCGGCACAATTCCGCGGTCCGATTAATCCTCCGGTGTACTCCGGAATATATCTTCGCATCTAATCCCTCCGATCTCCGTTTATCCTCCGTTCCACCCCTAATCCAGCCCGCAGACCGGTGACCCCATTATTCGCGATCGACTCCAGTCCCGCGGCTACGGCGCGCCGGAAAAAAGGGAGACCATTGAAACGTCCGAATCATATTTCTCGAGGCGGCCGTTGCATCAGCCCTTTCGCGTGAGCCAGACCTTTCGAGCCGGCCGGCGCGCGCAGATCGAAATAAAGCGATAAACCCGGGCCCCCCGATCTTAGTACTCTCGAGTCGCGATCGGCCCGGAGAGGCATTGTTTCGACGCTTCTCGGGGAGGGTGTGGTTCCAGGCGGCGAAATCCTTAAAAGGTCGCGCCGCGAAAACGCGCGCAGCTCTGCGGGCGAAGGGGAGCGGAACGGAACGGAGCCGGTGGTTCCGTCGACAAAAGGAGTCGCGAGCCTCGGCCACGGGGTTTCCGTCGGGCCCGTGGCCGCTTTGTCGAGGCAGCTGGCGAACAGGTGTGTCGGCTGGCAGGCCTTAGCCGTCAGCTGTTCCGCTTCTAAGCCACGGCGCGACGCTAAGCTGCGGCGCGCGGAACGGCCGTTACACGCGCGCTCCTCGCTGGTTCACGCAAACCGACGCTGCGCCTCGAGGAACCGGCCGTGTCGACGGTCCTCCTCGCATGCTAATGCTTCGCTTGGCGTCCAGATATCGTGTAGGTTTCGAATTGTATTCGGAATCGTTGGAATTGTCATTTGGAAGTCAGATTTTGAAGCTTGAAACTTTCGAGGCTTCGAGTGCTGGTTTCGTTCAGAGGGAAACGGTGTGAACTGAAGTTAACATTTTTGTATGAATCTTGATTGATCTGCGATGAGGGAAAGTGATACAAGAGGATATTGCATTCGGATTCTTAAGATCTACAGCATTCGCGATTCTTCGTTGACTTTACGTCTTTCGTTAACTTCTTGCGCTGGAGAGACGTGCACGTTTCTGTTTCAAAATGGTCAACGGTGTCTTTTACACGTTGATGATCTCGTTGCATACGCATATTAGATTGTTTCGAAATGTATCACTCTATAAAATGATTAACAAACGAAATGTGCACATCTGCGTAAAATAGGTAGAAACAAAAATCATCAGACTTTGTCGAATCTCTAAATTCGTTTCCAGCGCAAGTGGTTAAGATTTTAGTTCCCACAGAAGCGCCTTCGAATTCTCGAAGGTCAAGGTGTTCTGAAGTTCTTCCGCTTCGTCTCCGATTTTCCGTCTTCCATTCGACGTCGAGAATCGAGTAACAGACGTCCGTCACCGTAGGTAGACCGGGGTTTGTTAAATTCCTCGGTGATCCGACCGCTGGTTCCCTTTAAGGACGAAGCGCAGCAGGTGAACGCGCATTGTTGCTAGCGCAGAAATCCTATGCCATGCCTCCTAATCTCATTAGCATTATTTAATCTGCCGTTGCGCGCCGACGAGAATGATATTTCCATACAAAGCTCCATACGAGACATCGTCCGGGCCGAGGTAGTTTCGGGTTCGGTTTTAATGGCAACAAATAGCCGGCTGTCCGTGGATCATTACGCGAGATCTATAGCCCGGCTCGCTCGACCGTGCGTCTCCGGGCGTCGCTCTCCTCGCGAACAACGAGGCGCAGTAATGGATCGGCGTTTCGGTATCATTGAGCGCAATTGACAACTGCTGACCGGCGTCGTTCGGTTGGCAACTGGTTAGGCGCGCGACGGCTGGCGGTGCCGTGCGCGCCGCGGCCGGCCGTGTCCGCGATTTACGCTCGTCCCCGCCGATGTTTGATCGATCCGGCTCGTTACGTTTCCACGCCGATAACCGGCCGCCTTATCCCGCGAGAAACGCGACTGAAAACACCCCCCGCCCGACCGCCCTCGCGTGACCGGCGATAATATTATGATCGAGACCCCATCGCGCGGAAACCTAGCGTCTCTCCCCCGTCAGACAGTTGCCTCGAGTAATTTCCTCGCGGAGCGATTGATAAAACTCGGTTCCGCGTGGAATACTGAAAAATTACATACTCCCTTCCCGGTACGCTGTAGGAAGCGATTAGCTTCTGTTCCGATCTCGTTTACAGCGAATCAAGGAACGATCGATCGGTTGTTAAAGATACAGTCAGCAACGCGTCCCGAAATTTTCATCGATATCGCTTGCTACGACCGACGCAGCGCTTCGACGTTCGAACTTCAAGCAGAAGTGACCTCTGCGAAACCAAAGACCGGCGAGACAATGCCTACACTTGCGCGACGGGCCCCGGAAAACCTGTTAATCCATTGGAAAACAGGTGAAACGCGCCCCAATTCGCTGGAATACGAGACCGGCAGGGAGCTGCGGCGCCGCTGGATTTTTCCCGGAGCATTTTTGTCAGTCTAGTTTCGCGGCGGGGAGGGGTTACCACGGTGTTTCCCTCTTCCACCCTCTGTCTGTCATTCTCCGTCCCGTCCCGGCTGGCGTTCTCCCTCTCCGTCTGCCTCTGTTCCCCTCGTCTGTGGGTGTCGTTGTTAGTGGAAGCCAGAGGGGTTCGGGAGGACGGGGACGCCGGTGGATTTGGGGGTTGGTCTCGTGTCGAGGTGGGGCAAAGGTGACCCCCGCGGATCAATACGGCTGCCGGTTGGGCGCCTCCACCATGCCCGACCGGTGCTCTCTCTCTCTCGTGTTTCCTCTCGAAATCGAATGTCATTCGATCCAGACGCCTCGAGAAAATCATCTCTGGCCGAGGCACCCTCCGCTCTCTCGTAAAAAAGAGATTCGAGCAGACGCCTCGGCCCGTGGCCTCCCTGCAACACGGTTAACTGGAATTGGCCGACACCCTCTTGCGGGAAAACGTTCGATTGAAATCGTTGGCGGCGGATGCTGCGGGAATAATCGGCAGTCGCGTTGGAAACGGAGATCGAATGGAATATTGGGCATCGACGGAGCAATCGATTCTTTCGAACCGGACTCTGTCTTCGGATTAATATCCTGTTTCGTACGAGCACAGTGCTCCTCGCTGCCAGCACGGCCATTCCGTTGTGCTGATAGTTTATTTAATCAAGTACTTTCTACCGAGCACGCCATTGTAACGCTGAAACCACCGGACCGCTCACTATGACCAGCTACCGAGAAGACAAAGAGCTTTCCTCGGAAGTCGTTCAACAAATTAATTCATTCCTACGTACGCCTCGACCAAAGTCTCGTAAAATCCGGAGAAACGTACTTTCGTTCTCGTAAGAAAATAGAAACCGATGCAGCTGTCTCATCGCGCAACGAACCTATTATATAAATCGAATCCGCGGATTTTTCGCTTGTACTCGAGAAACTTCGTAGTAACGTTCGGTTTACGAACTTCTGTTGTATAGTTTATTCCGATGTCTCTGGAAAGATTGATGTTCGTTCATTTAGATCTTGGAAATTGAAGGTTTAGAGGTAGACGTTTAGGATTCTCGTAACTGAATCACTCGAAATCGACGCAAACGTCGACCAAATACTGCTCGTAAAATTTAATACCCGTGAAATCGACGTCGTTTCATCAACTTCCCGTGTTGAAAATGTATTCGAGCAGCAGACCAGATAGGATTCACGTTGCCCGCAGTCTCCCGGTTGCGGATCCGACGCAACGATCAATGAAAAGTACTTTCTTCTCGACTCTTAGCCTCATTGTTCCCCCGCCGGAGGCGGCGGTTACGCGGACCCGTTTTCCGGCGCGTTTTCACGACACGCGAAAGTAGCTCGGCTCGGGCGACCGTAACGGCGGCCGCTTTAAGCCGGCCGATGGACGACGATGATGCAACGAAGACGCCGGCGAGATTACACGACCACTTTCTCCCATTCCGAGGAAGCGCGTAATATTGTTCGGGATTAGAGCCGGCCGCCTCTGACGGGGATAAACCGCCATTAACCGGTTAACTGTGGGAGCTTCAAAAATCTCCCGGGGCGTGCGATGAAGTCAACCGATGACGACCGTGCGCCTGGAACGCGGGACAAATGCACTTGACCTTTCGCGCGCGGGGATTTTCGAAAATATTCGAAACCTTCGACGGGACGAGATAAATTATGCATCGAAATCCTGCGGGCGGGGAGAGAGACAGCTGTGAATCGATCTTTTGTTAGTCGAATAATGAGATTATACGTTGGTAACGAATATGGATGTTCGGTGTGATCGAAATACTGTCGTTGAAGAGTCAATGGGTATTAATATAAACTGAAATGAAAGGAACTCGTGCTCATTTGACGAAGTAAGCGATTTATTGTTGAAGTTTGTTATATTAGAATTATATGGAATTGCCATATTTAACCGTTTGAGTGCTGAGGAGCGCTGTAGCGCTCTTTTGTGCCAAAATTGAGAGCGCGGAGGTGCTTCTGTTTATCAGTATCAATTACAATTTCCTTACTATGCTTTTCAAGAAATAAATCAAAGTAAATTTATTTGAATAAATGTTATTTTTTGATATTTTCTTGTAATAACACAATATTTGCGATCTCGTTAGATAAGTACTGTTATTAACTTTTTTGCATACACACCGAATCACTTTGGTAAATATCCACAAAAGTAGCTTAGCATCCAAACGGTTAAATGACTGTCGTTAAAGGGTCAGTAGGTATTAATATAAACTAAAGCGAAATAAAAGGAACTCATTTGACGAAGTAAGCGATTCATCGTTGAAGTTTCTTATATTAGAATTATACGGAATTAGCGTTATTTAAATGACGAGTGTACTCGTCAAACACAGTTAACCGGTTAATGGACGAGTGTTTCGCGAGCGAGATAGCAAACAGCCGTAACGGCGCGTTGCGTTCGCGTTCGAAGCGAAGGGCAGGCGTGCGTCTTGCCGACTCCTTCGTAGCGGCAAATTAAATTCGAGGTTTCTCGAGCGCGTTTCCGGTTCCGCGGGAACCGACGAACGTACCCGGCACCGCGCGCGTTCGGTTCTATGCTGATTAATCGCGCTCGTTGCGACGCGACTCGTCTAATCGAGTTCGGCTCGAACGGAGACGTAAAAATCGTCGTGAATCTTCTCCTTTGGAACGTTCAACGCTGCTACAATTGAGTGTAGTCGCCAGAATTCTTAACCGAGCGAATCGACAATGGAATCCACGATTTTCAGACGTTTTACGAAATAGGTCTTGAAAATTGCAGCTTTAACCCTTTGCACTCAAAAAGTGTTTCACTAGAAGTACTCTAGAAATACACAGTAAAGAGCAAAGTTTTTTTATATTTCACATATCGATCCATTGTACGAAGCTCAATATTAAATATTCAATATTCAATTTTATACTATATTAAATCAAGTGGTCACTGCGAGTGGCAATTGTGCGAAAGGTCAATAACAGAATTTGGATATTCAATAATCGCGTCGATAGAAATTAATCGAAGCTTGCATCGAGTAAAGTTCATATCATCCGTCAAACTTGATATCCTTAATTCGTAAAAATTAATCGAACAAATTTTCAAATTGTCAACTAACCGTATGACGCGAATCGTTCCGCGATTTTTAACTCTTTGCCTTACATACTTAGCTTCGTTGCAGTTTCATAGACACAATTGTAGAGAAAATTGTATTACAAAATTAAGAAAATTATTTTGCTCACGATACGGCAGATTTGTAAAACAATCATTTCCACTGAAGGGGTTAGTCATGCATCTCTATAATTCCTCCCGACCGAAAAGCCCGAAAGAGAATTTTCCACCGGTTCCTGCTAATCTCGAGCATAACCGAACCCGACCGGATCCAGGATGTGCCAGTGTCCGGTATTCGCGGCCGGAAGCGAACCGTGGCGAACGGATACGAGCGAGTCACGGGTGGTGTTCGCGCGAGTTACGTCACGAGGTCGACGGAAGTGACCAGCTGGAAAAATTGGAGCGACCTCGGCGCCGGTAACAGCCGCGTTTTGTTTTCCCTCCGCTCTTTCTTCCTCCTCCCGCGAATCCTTGTCGTTCGTGTCCCGTTTCTCGTCTTCGAGCGTGCGACCGGCGAGGGAAGCGACTACGAGACCTGACACGCGTCGTCGGTTCGTTCAGGATTCGTTTCTCGTCAGTCGTGTTCGATGAAGGAGGACAGAGCGAGATCGAGTTGGGATTCACGGCGTGAACACGCGCGTTACGAACAATCGACGCGTCGACGTCGATGTAAGCTCTTCGCTTATTTGGTAGTGAAATTTGAGCCTTTGCACTCCGAGCAATTTTTCATACGACCTTCCAGCAACTCCGAATCATTTTCATTCCTTCGAATCGCAAGCTCGATCGTTACGCCGTCGAAGAGTGCTTGTCGGTTCGTAGAATAGGTGAAGCTTACTTATTTCTTCTAATTATTCATCTCGATTTTATTATCCGCTTACAACTGGAACAATATGATGATCGCACTATTTCAAATTTGCTTTCGCAAGAATAGAAAAGTGTAGTTCAGTTGAATTGAAATGAGTTTTTGCAAAACCAGTGGGACATAGCAGGTTATTATGAACTACCAGCTACTTAGGAGTGTTTACAATAATAATAAGTTACAAATTTATCTTAGAATGTCGCAATAGCGACAACGGAGGGTTAATTTTTCTAGAATTATTGAATGTATCGATAAGTAAACGAATTTTTCACGGCGATTCTCGCTATCCGCCAAAGCAGTTCACTTAATTTACCGATTGGATAATCAGGTGGTGGTAATTACACAGCGTCAACGTGTTAAGTAACGTTTGATCGAGTCGAGAACGCAACGAGACCTGACACTGTGTGTCGAGCCTAATGCTCCTGATTCTCAGCATCGAGAACGATTCGAAGTTGATTCCTGCGTTGCCCCCTCTGTCGACTGTCTATTAATCGCAGCTGTCGCGGTAGTTAACCTTTAATTCGATACGAGGAATTCGGTTCGTCATCGAGGTAGATTTCCGAGAGGGGCAGAATCAGCGCTGATTGCAACTGTGGCGCAGCATCGGAATGGGGAACTTCATTCCGCAAGCGGACTTCTCGAAATCAGGCATTTCCGGAAGCCGCCGGCAGATAAACGGCCGTTTCTCACCGTTATCGGCCGTCACCGCGTTCCGCAATCCTCGAAGTTCATGGTAAAGCTACGCTCGGCCCCTTTTATCGCGAACTCGCGGTTTCTCTGTGCATATTAATCAACGTCGCGCAGTTTGCGGCAAGTTTTCAGAATATTTCCTGACTGCCTCAGTAATTTAAGAATCTTCAGGATCGATCAGAAATTAGCTGTGTCAATCTTTCGTTAAATTCCAGAGAGTTAGCTTTTCGTTAAGTTTGGAAGAGTTGCATGAATCTTTCGTTAGATTTAAAAAAGTTTTGTCAATCTCTGGTCCAATTCGAAAGAGTTACGTTAGTTTTTCGTCAAGATTGAAAGAGTTGTATCAACCGTTTACATTCAAGGAAGTTCCGTCAACTTCTCATTCAACTCAAAAGAGTTACGTTAGTTTTTTGTTAAGTTCGTAAGAGCTGCATTAATCTTTCGTTACATTCAAAAACGTTTCGTTAATCTCCGGTCCAATTGGAAAGGGTTACGTTAGTTTTTCGTCAAGATTGAAAGAGTTGTATCAACCTTCCGTTACATTCAAAGAAGTTCCGTGAACCTCTCATTCAATTCAAAAGAGTTCCGCCCAGCTCTCGTCGGATTCAAGCATCCGTTGAAATTCCGAATTTCAGTTACCTTCCACGTTCCACGGACGCGGCTCCGATTCTCGACCGATTCCATGAAAAATACAAAAGGCAACGTGCGCGAGACGTTTCTCCCGGCGCGACCTAGCCTCGTTTCCCCGGCGCTGTTTATGCGCCACATCAACCACGTGCTGCGAAACCGAACGACCGTGAACACGGTGCGCCACAAATTTATTACGATATTATTAGACTCGGTCGTGTCGTCGATAAATATCGACGGCGCACAACACGACACGACACAGCGCGGCACGACACAACCCGGCCAGAATTCGACCGCGCGAATTTACCCCGATATTCCCAGCATGCCCGCCGGGTGCCACGTAATCCCGGTCTTCCACGATCGTCGAATATTTTCCGCCCCTAACCGTTATCAACTCGAGACACAGGGTTCACAGGTGAGCATAGTTCCCAAGTTCCACGGCATAACTTCGCCACTCGA
The DNA here is from genome assembly GCF_051020985.1 of Nomia melanderi. NCBI lineage: Eukaryota > Metazoa > Arthropoda > Insecta > Hymenoptera > Halictidae > Nomia > Nomia melanderi. Next base: position 13,073,091 of record NC_135009.1, read on the forward strand.
TCGTCGAACAAACCTAAACACAGACCGTTCGCTGCAGACTCCCTCGGAACTGTAGAAGAATCAGTCGCGAATCAGAAATTGAATCCGATCGAATCGAGGCGAGACGAGCACGATACACCAGGTTCCCGGTCTTCCGGCCTCGTTATCGAAACCACACTCGAATCCTCTCCGGTTCGATCCACTTAATTACGATCACGGGACAATCCCGTTATCCCGGACCTCCGACCCCAAGACACATCCCTTACACGTCGAAGCACCGACCGCGGCAAAGAGAATCGCGAGAGAGAGCGAAAAGTAACACTGTACCGAGAAATCGATCGTCCAGCGGTGAACGAGGACAAATGAAACTAACCAGGTTTTCCCACTGTGTGTTCGCATTGCAGGTACAAAGCGAATCATTGCGTGAGCGGGGGCGGTAGCCGCGGAAACGGCGCGACTGGCGGTACCGGAGGCGGTCTAGGTAGCGGAGGCGGAGGCCGCGGGGGCGGCGGGGGTGGCAGCCCCGGCAGGGGCGGCGGCGGAGGAGGAGGAGGCGGCGGAGGAGGAGGCGGAGGAGGCGGCGGCGTTGGAGGCGGAGGAGGAGGCGGCGGGGGAGGAATAGACGGTGGCGCGGTGCCCGCTGCACCACCGACCACCGGCCGTCACCACCACCACCACCACCACCACCATCATCACCATCATCACCACCTCGTCACCACGATCACCACGACCACCACCACTACCACCACCGTCGGCACCAGGCACCACAAGTACAAGCTGCCCGCTGGCAAGCTGTGCAACGAACACCGCCACCACTCGCATCATCACCGGCATCACCCACACCATCGCTCCCACCATCGGGGCATGAACATGGGCCAAAAAATTTCAGGTTAGGAACGAGAGACTCGGTTGTCGCGCTGGATTTTATCTGATGTGCCCTTAGTCGGTCGACCGGAGCTTCGACCGATGAGGTGATTGCCTTAGCTCCAGACCTCGTGGCTTGGTCATTATTTGGGTGTAAGTCGTATAAGGGTGTTAGGGTAATTGAGTTTCATTCTTGTTAGACTTGTTCTTTGTGATGCATTGAGTATAGTTAGGTGTCACCTAGGTCAACCTGTTCCTCAGCCTATGGAGCTCTTTGGATGATTAAAGCTGCTAATTTCAATGTAATGTTTTCTGTTTACAATGTCATCCTTTTCGTAGAATCTTTTGGATAAATTGATGGGAGACTGGTAGTTGTACAGAGGTTGTCGACGCTTGACCTGGGTGACAGGTCCGGACGCTCTTAGAGGATACGGTTTTGATGATCCCACTCTCCGGAGATGCTAAAGACAGCAATGACGACCGCTACGACTGACGGGGACAGTTCAAAGGGTGGATTTGCGCGGGAACGCAGGGTACCCCGGCGAGGTGTCAGTGGACCGGTTTCCACGCTGGGAAGCTAACGTTCCGGGGATGTTTGTCGACGTTCGGGTTCGAGTTTCAAGCGCGCGCGCCCAGTCATCCCGAGAGTTTGTAGCTTTGTACGGCGTAGCGGAGGAATGTTCGACTAACTGCGATGCAGGGGAGTCGGCGAGGAAGTGCGTCGTAATCGCGATGGAATCTTGGCCAAGGGGATTAGCGGTCTCTTGTTGTGCCTTTGCGAATATTTGGGCGGATTGCTCGGACTGCTTGGATCAACGTGCAAGCGGTTTAGTAGGTTAACCCTTTGTGCAGCGAGATATGCGAGCCTCGTTTCTCGTCGGTACCGCTAACTTCGTATCGATTCGAATATTCCGGAAATCTGGACGCGCTCGCTTCGCAAGGGTCTTTTAAGAAACGCGTTCGGTTCGCAATACTGTAGACGCTGTTGATTCACAACACAATTCCATGTAAATTCCAGGTAAATTCCATGGAATTCACGTTACTCTACATTTAGTACAACAGGTTATTAGATCGCGTAGATTCCACTCGCGACACAAAATCATCCTTAACCTCTTCTGGAAATGAATTCAAAGATTCAAAGTCTCGTGAAGAGTTTCGTTCTTATCTATTTTAAAATATGTATACAATTTTGTTTATTTTATAGTGATACATTTGAGAATAATCTAGTATGCGTAACGCGACAAGGCTCGATATGTGTAACATCATTTTCAAGCAAAAATATCTCGGAGTTCGTGGTACGTCTTTCCAGCAAGAGGTTAAAGCAACCGAGGAAAGAAAGCAGCCGGTGACACGAAAACGACGGTTTCGAGTTCGTTAGCAACGAGCGAGCTCGTCGAAGCAGCCACGCTGCGAGAGGAAGTTTCGGCGTCGCCTATCGCGCCGGGCTTTGACCAGGGTCAAGGCCTCTGACCGCTCTCGATTTTACCTACCTGCTCAGGTAGAGGCCTCGAACAGGTCCTTCGGGCCGAGAGACTCTATCCATTCCGGCGAGAAACCAGCCTCGAAGCGTATCGGGTTGAAGCGAAAGTTCTCCACCCGTTCCCCGTTGTTGCGTACCGCGGCGCAGCCACGAATTTACATAAGTGAAAAACTATTAATCACCGATACAATTAACCTTTCCATAAATCCGGCCGACCGGCCGGCCCATAGAAACCGACGGGGCACTGGCTACGGTTTAAAAAGTGAAAGGAAAAAGAAAGGAACGGGGGAACCGCTCGGTGTTCCTCCGACCCGTCGGAACCGCAGGTTTCTCCGTTCTATTTCATCGCGGGGAATTTATTTTGAAACGGACCCACCGCTTCCGGCTAGATATTCATCTGTCTCCCTTTCATCTCGCCAGGACTTGTGGTTCTCTCTAATCTCGTGGAAGATTAATCCCTCAGCGGCTTTCCTCGCTGGAAACGATCATCGTTCTCCGTTGAAACGTCGGCGATACGTTGCGAAGCTTCGTTGCTTAGCAAAGTCGTCGTATAACAAAGTCGCGCGGAACGAAACACGAAAAATAGAGGTGTTCGCGGAGAGGCATACGCGCGAAGCGTTCGGTGTAATAGGTCGCTAATTATCTGCGTTACGCGGCCCGTCCGGCGTAGCGTAACAAGTTCCCCAGCTAATTAGTTACCGGGAGGCCAGTGATTCTCATGAAAATGCTCGCAAGAATCCATCGGTCGAACTCTGGGAACGCGACAGACCGACGCCGCGATTGACCCCTGAACCGGCGACACACAGGAGTACAATGAATCCACGATGAGCATTGAACATCATCGATTTCTCACACCTTCGGTAATACGACACACAGGAGTCAATGAATTTACGATGAGCATTAAACATCGATTTCTCACACCTTCGTTAATACGGAAAGCTTCGGTAACGATCGGACAAGTTCACGTTCGCAAGCGAACGGGAACAATACGATACACAATTAGAGCAACACTTCGAGAGAGCTCGACGATCAAAGGATTAATCATCCCCATTGATCGAGGCCTCGCTGCGTTTCCCTCGGCCTTCCCCGGAAATCCGTCCGCGTCCCTTCGGACGGTCGTCTTTTCGGGAAATTTGTCGATTCGCGTCCGCGCCCCGTGAAATTTACGAGTGCCCCGGTATCGTTGCCCGACGCGGGGAAAAAACGTCGAGTCTCGTCGGAGGAAAGGTGCGCCGCAGCTCTCTTTCTCCTTCGGACGCGCAGAAACGCCGAAAAAAAGCCCGGCGACGCGTCGAACCCGAAGGAGACCCTGCGGGTCGGCCGACCGGATACACAGAGGGCCGTGAAAGGGCCTTTCTATTAGTGCCCCTCGGCTTTTCGGGCACGGGGAGACCCTTTGAAATCCTCCACGGACCTTTCCAGAACCCTCGTTTCGGAACCCTCGAAACGGCGCTGTCGGGAACAGCTGCCAGAGCAAATAAACCAGCATCCAGAGGATATCGCTCCGTGTTCGACCCTAGCCGGGCGAGACAGGACGAGCGAGAGAGAGAGAGAGAGAGGAGGGCCGGGGAAGAGGGTGAACGAGCGAAGCAAGCTTCGAAAACCTTCGGCGAGGCCTGCTGTGCCCGCCGGAGGACGGGACGGACCCTTCATTATTTTTCTTCCACTCTTTTTTCCTCGTTCCTCGGCAAATCTCCCCGGTCCCGACGCGCCGCTGGCAGGTATCCGGCCGCAGGATGAATCCCGCAGACGCGTCTTGAATTATTAACGACCGTGTGGAAATCCGCTGCGAACGAAACACCGAGCCGCGCTGCGTCTAGGGTAGCAGGACCTCGCCGAACTTCGGGATCTCGTCGGTGCGGGGTGATTTAAACGTTGAACCATCGACGAGAGTTGATAGACTCGTGGAGGATGCTTGTCGTTGACGTGTTGACCGGCGAATCGGTATCCGAAGCTTGTCCAAGGGGTTCCGTTAACGCTGATACTACCGAACGTTTCAGATTAGCAGTTTGTACGGGCTGTCGGAGGCTATTGATTTGACAACGATAGTATGAAGTTTGATGTTTAACCCTTTGTGGACGAATGACGTTTTGGTGGAATGAAATGTTCCTGTTTCGAAGAATCGGAAATAAATGATTTAATTATTCAAACGAGATTAGCACGTAGTTTCTGTTTTTTTGATTATTTGAGCAGTTGATGTATCATTTAGCTTCGTCTGCTGAAGATTTTGTGTATTTCAAAGAATCTTCGTCCGCAAAGGGTTGATATTAGACTTTGTATAAAGAAAATGGCTTTCTGCCGATTTCTCATGAAAAATTGAGTGTTTCCAGTGAAAACTTCTGGATAGAGAGTTACCCCTATGAAAAATGTAAGGGATTGTTTTCAGTTTCTCCGGATATTCATTATAATATTCGAGTGAGACTATTTTCACGATTTCGAGTATTCAATGCGTTTAAGATATCAATCGCGAAACAAACGAATCGAAACCGGTTATTTAATTGGTACCTAGTTCTAGCGTTAATGAAACGAGAAGTAGAGTCGAGATTTGTTACAGAGATCGCTGTCTTATCTTTCAGGATTCCGTTCGTTCGATGCGTCGACATTTCGGAGATGAAATGTTCATACTTGCAAGACTAAGTCGCGAACAAATGATTCGATTACTTTAACGCGTAGCAATGCGCGTGCAATCAGCATGTAGTTTCCCTGTTTTTTATTGACACTTTGAGTGCCACGTCACCCAAATACAGGTGACACCATTTTTAACGTAATCTTGAACATTTTCTTGGTATCGAACGAAGTGTTATTGAACGTCTGAGATATAAGGAAACTAGTAAAATAATCGTTACGAAGAATCTTACCTAGTTTTTGCTTTATTACGAAAATCATTTCGATTGCATGGGAATTTTCATCGTTATTTACTTGGCAGTCATTGATACATAACCTAGCTTCATCTGCCGAAGCTTCCTACGTTCCAAAGAATCTTCCGCAAAGGGTTAAATCCATACAATAGGCAATATATATTAACTTAGCTATTATCCGAAATGAAGCTTACGTTGACTGCCACGAAAACCTTCAGAGTTTTATGCCTTTTATGCTTACATTACACTATTATCTAGTAATTTATGAAATATTTCTATTCAACATCAGTTATCTAACAAATTGTAATCATTGTCAAGTAATTTACAAGCTCCGGTCACCGGTGACCAACGCGGCAGTCAACGTTAACCGTTTGAGTGCCCGTCAAAAATTCAACTGCGCTCTTTCGCATAAATGCTAAACGGTTCCCGATTATTCTATTTCCGAGATGTCGAGTTAACAATGAGTAACTGAAATGGGAGCAGATAAACGGGCACAATTTGATTCCACGAACCCGCAGACTGACTGGCACTGAAACGTAAAATCCGAGAATCGCGGTTCGCTGGAAGGTTTCGCCGAACACGAGCGTGTTCTCCGGTGAAGTTATCTCGCGAGCCGCGATTACGCGAGACGACGGGGGTAATGGAAGCGTGTCGGGCCCTCACTGACCAAGCTGATCTTTTCCGCAGGCGGCGTGAAGAGCGTGGCGCGCGAGAACGGAGCTGGAACGGGCGGCGACCGAGTCGCCGTTGAAAACGGCGGCGGCGGCGGCGGCACCGTCCCGTACAAACCGGTGGTGCCCAGGGAGCTGGCGCAAGATTTCTCGAGGCCGGCACGCCTCGATGTCCTCCTCGACATGCCGCCCGCCTCGCGGGAGACGCAAATCCATCACAGTTGGAACGCTGACGACCGTAGTCTGAACATATTCGTCAAGGTACGTGTCCACGGCCGAGACCATCGGATTCTCGACCGACGATGCATTAACGTGTTTTGATGCATTTACGCTGCATTCCGATCCCCCCACCGTGCGCATCGAGTTTTCAACCCCTTGTCTTACGATTTACTTCTCCACGATCGATACGCTGCTTAACAGTCCTTTGTCGAGTCAGACTCGACGTTCTATTTTATTGCAACCTCTACCTGTTTTAACGATTTTTTCTATATTTATTTGTAGTAAATTGTACCATTTAAAGGTAACATTTCAATCCCAAATATTTTTGAATAAATAGAGCGTCATTAAGCTGTAATTGAATGAACTAACGTCGACGTGAACCTCAAAGTGAGAAACCAAAAGCACTTCGGACAGCAAAGGGTTGACCCGTTGGGTACACATTTATTTGAAAATTTTTTTGCACTTGAGTACATTTAATTTTGCGGGCAATTAAACGCAGTAGATTTTATTTAAGGATTAATTTATTTCGTATTATTCGTTATATATGCTCCGACATAATATTGAAATAATTTTAGGCAGTTAGTATCACAAAATACTCTTGAAACAAATAAACTCTGGTTGTAATAAATAGCAAATTGTTAATTATTTTCATCTAATTTTTCACGAGAAGATTCACTGTCACTTGATAAGCCTCTTGCACGTCTTCTACGTCTTGGAAAAATTTCACTATCGTTATCACTTTCGAGTTCGATATATTCTTCGTCATTTATAATTTGAAATTCCCCTTTATCACTTGAAGGATCATTAAAAAATTCATCAGATTGCTCGAGATCACTACTTCCATTAAAACTATCGCTATCACTTTGATAAAATATATTCCCTATTTCTGCCATTATGGGGTTGTGTATCCCAAACAAGGTTCACCAAAATACTGAAATTATTTGTTCTGTTAATAATCATCAAATAAACCAGAATGAATACGTTCTGATACGTCAAATGTAGCTAAAGGGTTAACCAGTTAACTGTGGAATTTAGTAGAGTATATTTTAATGAAAGATCGAAACGAAACAAAGAATTACATGTTTATGTGAAAATATAAAGAATTCATCGCTGAAAAAATTAGTATCATGTCAAGCTTTACGATGACGTGTATACTCGTCAAACACAGTTAACTGGTTAACACATTGTTGACCGGTCACGAGTTAACTCGTGTTTGCTATTTAATATTTATAAGTTTGATATTTAATATTTCTAGTGACCTTCCGAAGTTTCAACTCAGAATTATTTTCCAAGCTTACTTGTATACTCTGAATTGACTTTTCGACTTTTCCAATAATGATAAAATTAACAGTAGGAAATGTCTGAAATTCAATTAGAAAAATTATTCAACTGAGAGAATAGTAAGTTAAAACTTCAAAGGGTGTTGAAAGATACCTTTGGTAGATGTGTTAATGATTTATTAAAAGAAACAAAATTATAGGCATATCTTATATCAATATTTGCTTCAAAGTATAATAATTGATACCAGGAGAAGAATATTTAATTTTAATTCAAAAGGATTGAGCAAACGTCCATGCTAGTTCAATTCTCTTTGAAATCTGCGTCACGTGTCTGACACGTTATTGTAAGGCAAGGGGTTAACGCGCCGTTCTCCGTTCGTTTCGGAGACCTACGAATAGGGGATTCCCTCCGTGTATCATGTAAGATTAATCCTCGTTTCTGTCGCGATGTCAGACGAAAAGATGGGTAAGATCGTGTCAGGATTGATATTATTCCAAACTCTGGGCTCTGAGCTGTGTTGGCTCGACGGTGTCGAGCTGAGTTTCGAATTGAGGGACTGGTCTAGTCTGTGGAATTTGATGTTTAAGTGGTTCTCGACTTTGGACCTTTGGTATTTCGGATTGTTGAACTTTCTGTTGTTGGGAATATAGAAATTTTATGATCTGAAAGTTTCAATGTTTGGAAGTTTGGGAATATCAAGGTTTATAGCTTGAGAGTTTCGACGTTTCAAAGTTTGGGAATATGAAAATTTCATAGCTTGAAAATCTCAACATTTGAAAGCTTGGAAATCTAAAAATTCCAAAATTTCGAAACCTGGAAATATGAAAGTATAGTTTTCAAATCCCAGCATTTGAAAGCTTGGAAACCTAGAAATTCCAAAATTTCAAACCTTAAAGATATGAAAATGTCATAGTTAAAAAATTCCAGCATTCGAAAGCTTGCAAACCTAGAAATTCAAAAATTTCAAAGCTTAAAATTATGAAAATATAGTTTAACGATCCCAGTATTTGAAAGCTTGGATATCTAAAAATTCCACAATTTCGAAGCTCGAATACATGGGAATGGCATAGTTCCAAAGTTCTAACGCTTGAACCTTCGAAACCATGGAATTTCCGAAACATGAAGCTGAAAATTTCGAAATTTCTAGTTTCATCTAGAAATAGAAGTTCCCTAATCCTCCCGGTTCATTAACCTCTTAGGCACGACGCGCCACTATAGTGGCTTTCGCGGATGTCATCTTTCTGACAAACCCCGTGCTTTTTTTCGAAGTTTCTATATTCGACGTACACAAAATAAGTCGTTTATTCATCTGGCAGCGCTAATTTACTTCAGTACTTTTCACGTTATCAGTAACAATCATCAGAATCTGAGTAGTTCTGCGAGTTCTTAAAAATACTGTGGTGAATACTGTGGACCGGTGGTCCACGCCGGGTCGAACGCGTTAATCATCAAAAACTTCACTCCAATGTACTCGCGTAAAGAACAGCATTGTCCGTTACATTGTAGTGCTGTATCCTTTACTCGTAATTCATGTCGAACTCTGCCATACATAGAAGCACTCCCCTTGCAAAATTCAACGTTGCCTAAGAGGTTAAGCGATGCGCGGCCTCCCTAGCGCCGACAGGGGCGCAGTTTTTGGAATAAGATCGTCGAAAAGCTCGCGACCGTCGCGGTTCTGATTGGTTCGCTTTCGGTTCCCCGCAGGATGAGGACAAGTTGACGTTTCACCGACACCCCGTGGCGCAGAGCACAGACTGCATCAGGGGGAAGGTGGGTTACACGAAGGGTATGCACGTGTGGGAGCTGTACTGGAGCACGAGGCAACGGGGCACGCACGCCGTGGTCGGCGTCGCGACGGCGGACGCGCCTCTCCACAGTGTCGGCTACCATAGTCTCGTGGGCAACAGCGAGCTCAGCTGGGGCTGGGATCTGGGCAGGAATAGGCTCCTCCACGACTCGAAGAACAACGGCGGCGTCACGTACCCAGCCCTCCTCAAACCCGACGAGACGTTCATCGTTCCTGACAAATTCCTCGGTGAGTTCCAATCGAATCAACTGTTGAAGCACACCTGCGAATGAAACTGATGAACGCTCGACATAGTAGCACAAACGGTTAACGTTAAAACTAGAGAAATCAAAATGATCCTGATTGCTTCTTTGAGAATTATCAACACTAGATTTTAGAAATATTATTTTATAAATGTTTACGCCTATTTTGATTGATGCGATCACACTGACGTGTACCCAGTTTCCACAATCTAAATAAACGAGTATCGATTCTTTTAGGAATAATATAATGAAGTGTACCATAACTCGTTGGATCCAAATAAAATTCTACATGAAACGTGTCTATTGTATCTTCCAGTGGTCCTGGACATGGATGAAGGTACGTTAGCATTCGTCGTAGACGGCCAGTACCTTGGAATCGCGTTTAGAGGCCTTAAAGGCAGGAAGCTGCATCCTATCGTGTCCGCCGTATGGGGACACTGCGAGATCACGATGAAGTACATTGGTGGACTTGATCGTAAGTATACTCGAAACCAGTTTCGCCAGTGCGGAATAATAAAGCTGACAGATAACGATTGCTCCGAAAATAATCGATCGTCTGTCATCTTCATTATTTAACCTATTGCGATCCGAAGTGTCATGGGTCTTGTGAAATCTACCTGGACCTAGGATCGCAAATGGCGTCTAGCCTAGCTAGCCTGTAATCCTGGAGTTCATTGGTGATCTTTGAACGTTGCTATTTCAGCTGAACCTCTGCCCCTCATGGACCTGTGTCGAAGAGTAATCCGTCAACGGATCGGCAAGCACAGACTAGAAGAGAAAGTTCAGATGCTGAACCTGCCGCAGGCAATGAAAACTTATCTCCTCTACCGCGACGGGAGATAACAATCGAGTGGCGCCAGTGAAAACGTCACCACGATTACGACTGTGAACACCACCGCGCTAGGTTGCCACCACGACCTACAGGGGAACATCGTGCCGAGACGACCATGGTGGTCGTCATCGTCTTCCTCGTCACGTTCATCGTCATCCTCCTCTTCATCCTCCTCTTCGTCGTACTCATTCCGTTGGCCCCGTTCGAATTACCGCCTGTGTCATCGTTCTCCGAAGAAGAAACAAGAAGAGATAAACGAGCCACGAGATATCCGGACAAGACGCGCGCCCACGCGAGAACAGCATCCGGGGACTAGCTAAACTTATTAATTTAGGTGATATTTGTTGTTTTGTGTTATGTCGACACGATCAAAATCGTGATTCAAGTGTTTATTGATTGTTATGACGACCGGCGAACAATGCGCGGCCTGCTGCGTGTATCCCTCTGTTTTCTTTTTTTGTCTTTCTTTCTTTCTTTCTTTTCTTTTTTTCCTTTTTTTTTGTAATTTTAGATTTCTAGCCTTTCGCATCTCGTTCGGCGCTGCTGTCTCTTTTGTTCCTTTCTTTTCCCCTGTTCCGTCTTTCCTCAGATTTTACGTTCTCTCCGCCGCGTCGTTGAAACGTTCCGCGTGGAAAATCACGGCCGCGAGGGGAAGGGAAGAAGAGAAGAAAGGGGAAGGCACTAAAAGACCAGGAGACACTTCTCCGGAATCGCTTGGAATCACGGAGAACCTATACAGCGCTTACACACTGTTGGCCAGTAAAAAAAAAAATGTTAGGCTTAGTCGAGTCTGGAGGCTGACGCGGATGAACTTTCGATTATTAGTCAACGAATAACGTGGATAGCGGGCTCGTTGCGGTCCGGCCACGTGTGCAGCTCGAAGAGACAAGGACCTTCTCGCAGCGATTGAAGAGACGACCGACGTAACCATCGAAGGATCAGACTACGCACGGAAGCAGCAGGACGATCCTGTTGTCGAGGCGAGCCACCGCGAATCGTGGGAACTGTGTACAGCGAGAAACCAAGCCAGCCGCTCGAACAGCCACCTTCCAATAGACTCATTTTTCAAGTATTTTCTAAGCATGCTAGGTCTAATAAAGTATAGTGGTGTGCGTGAACCGTGGAAGGACACGAAAGAGAGAGAGAACGGGTAAAGATGATGATGCTGGTGGTGATGATGATGACGATGATGGTGATGATGATGATGATGATGGTGATGATGATGATAATGATGATGATGATGATGATGATGATGGTGATGGTGATGATGATGATGATGATGATGATGATGATGATGGTGATGATGATGATGATGATGACGATGACGATGATGATTGCGGATAACGAGGACGATGATGATGACGATGATGATTGCGGATAACGAGGACGATGATGATGATGATAAAATTTATGACGATTCGTTGAGTAACACGCCTTCGATTTGCTGTGTTCTTTCTTTCTTTCTTTCTTTGCCCAAGGAACCAAGCTTACGTCGCGGTCAGAAATTCCTTCCGAGTGGCGTTCGATGATCGTATACGTGGTGTACACAGAACAGAAAATTAATCGGTGAAAAAAAGGGAACGCGCTTGGTTATATCGAATAAGAGACAGCGACGAATAAAAGGAATACGCGCTAGAGAGAAAGAGAGAGAGAGAGAAGCTAAATTACCTCGTTTAATTGAAGTAATTAACGATTAGGAAACGCGCGTCTAGCTAACGTTTAAGGCGAGCGATCGAGCACGGGCATTGGCAGAAACGATTGTTCCAAATACGAATTAAAACTGTCGAAACCGCGAGCTGCCGCGAGCGCAACGATATTTACGATATGCGTATGCGTGTATGTGTGTGTGTTATTTTGACACGAATCACGGCGACTATCCAAATGAACCACGACGAACTACGATGAAGATGACGTTTATGATGATGAATGGGGATGATGGGTGGCGATGACGGTAATGACGAAGATGATGACGACGCCCACGACGTTTATGATGATGATGATGATGATGATGATGATGATGATGATGATGTTCATGATGTTCATGATGATGATAATGATGATGTTGATGATAATGATAACGATGATGATGATTATGATGGTGATGATGATGATTATGATGATGATGATGATGATGATGATGATGATGATGATGATGATGATGATAATGATGATGATAGTAAACGATTAATACCGGGCGTGCTGCTACCTATACTATTAGCATGACAAATTATGACTGGTCCCTAGTAACTCTTTACTCTTACGTTTGTCGCTTAGGTTTAATGATAATGCCGTTACCGGCGATGTCGATTTGTACATAGGGTATAATTATAATAATGATAATAATAATAATAATATCTATCGGTACGACGATATGAATGTATATGCGGATGGTGATTGTATCCAGGACGGTAAGAACGCGAACCGAGTGCGAGAAAAAACTAGACGAGACGAAAAACGGTTAAACAAAAACAACAAAAAAAAAAGAAACACCGATACAAAGAGTTCTATGTCGCGAGCGCAGAGGTGTAAAACCGAGAAAAAAAAATGTCAAAAAAATTTATTCAGTCGATGTTGCTTTCGTTCGTCACCGTAGTTGGTCGTTTCGTTGTTTCGCTCTCCTCCGCCCAGGGTTTAGGGAAGAATCGAGGCATAGTTTCTTACTGGCACCACGCATCGTTGTTCATTCTCCTCGATGACGGAGTTCCCGGGTAATTCTAACAGGAAACGCGTCTTCCAAAATTGTTCGCGATCGGACTCGGTCTTGCCCCTGTTTCGACCTTTTAATTTTTTACGTCCGTTTCCTTTTTAACACGTGTAATCAGTGACACCACACCGAGCAGGTGTGTCGATTTTAACAGTAGAACCACCGGACCGGTCGAAACGACTCATTTTACTTCATTCTTTTAAAATCGTGAAACTTTTTAACAAATTAATTTATTTCAACCTGTATTACATTACGAATTTCCCGAAATTAATATTAATTTGCTTGGTAGTTCTAACGTCGACCAGCAGAGAAAGAAAGCCGTTCCGAAAAGACACGCACGACCGCCACTGCGTCAGACGAAACCATACGCACACCTTGCCACCGCTGTCGATTGGACAGTATTCGCCTTCGCATCTTTTCAGGCCCGTACACACCGTGAAACATGCTTCAACCCCTGCATCAATGTTGACAATACCTTTCACACGCATAATTCGAGCACTCGCGATGTCTTGTTTCAAAGACAGTTCTCGCATAAAGCAATACTACCGGAAAAGAGCATGTACATTCAACAAAGTTATCTTTATTCTTAATAAAAGCGTATCGCTCTCGATAATATCTCGAAGACACTCTCACCGTTTAAGCTGCTTCTAAATCGTAACGTAGTAAGAACCTGTCGCGCAACCCGATACTCGAGCGACGCCTCGCAACATGTCTCACGTTGTGTACGCGGCTTCACCCCGAGATTCCCCGCTCGAGGCGAGCTCGGAGAGAAGAATGAATAAAGATTCGCGGTGAAAGGAAGAAAACGCGCGAGACAAACGAGTCGCGGATAGCAGAAGGAGAGTGCGCGGGAGAGAAAGGGACAGAGAAAGATACCAGCGAACGAACGCCGCGAGGACAAGGTTCCCCTGAGCGTGCGGCGAGTGAAACGCGGCGGCGCGCAACGTGCTTCCTCCGCTCGTCGTCGACGATTCCCGAAGTTCGGCCGGCGCACGACGGCCCCGTTACCGCGGTCGCGTCACCCGTGGCGTCGTCCTCGTCGTGAACGAGAGAAACTTTTAGAGAGAGCCGCGCGTTTCGTTTGTAAGAAAGCAAAAAAAATGGAAAAAATAAGAGAGAATCGGAAAAAGGGATGCTCGCCCGCTGTTCTCGAGCTCGACGCGGACACGCACGTCGGAACGACGTGTCTCCGAACGACAGAGCGCACGAATAGTAAATAAATTGTATGCGAGACGGATACGTTAAGAAAGAGTGCGAGGGAGTGTGAAAGAGAGAGCGAGAGAGAGAAAGAGAAGAACACGAGGAAACTAGAAGCGAAACAGCCCGTCGACGCGCGTTCTTGAAACATAGAAGAAAAGAGAGAGAGAGAGACAAGAGGAAAACGTACGTTCCTCTCTAACGTCGTCTCTCGGTGTACCTAGAATCCTTCGCGTGGACTGTTTCACGAGAAATCGGAAGCGACTTCTTTTCCTTCATGTTTCTTTTTCTGTTTCATCTGTTTTAAACAAATTTTCTTCTGTTTCCCTCCGCCCCCCCATTGTTTTCTGTTTTCCTTTATTATTATTTTTTTTTTGGATCGCGGTGCGCGTGTCACGTTCCGAGCATGAGACAGGACAAAACGAAGTAATAGCGTTTAAAAATATTGTACATATTATGATTAATTAATGATTAATATTAATATTATTATTATTATTGTATCGACTCGATAGTTTAATTGATTAATCGATTATATCGTGTTAGTCGGCATAATTGTGGATTCAGTTTTTGTACGGTGTAGTAGGAAGATTTATGAGAACGAGAAATACCGAGAGAGAAAGAGGGAGAGAGAGAGAGAGAGAGAGAGAGTGAGAGTGTGAGAGTGAGAGAAGAGATGATGGGGTATAGCAGGGAACGATAGAGGATTGATGCAAGCGATCGATCGATCGACGGTGTATTTTGAACGCGGGACACGGCGGGCCGGGGCGGACGATGGATCCAGAATCGATTTTCGATCCCGGGACGCGCCCAGTACTTCCTATTATTTAAAATCGCATCGACGATTCACCGAAAGATGATGGATTTCACCCGAATAAAGCAAAGTATACAAGTAAAGAAACGTGTTTTTATACCGGCGCGCGATCGCGTTCCATCCTGCGGGTCTCGAAAGCGGTCTCCGTCTCTTGGCTCGCTCGTTTCAGCATTTCTCTGTTTCCTTCATTTTTCACGGTCACTCTCGTCGCGAACGCTTCGCTCTGGTCTTTATTTCAGTTTATCGTTGCCATTCGAAGAAACGACATTGCCTTTCGCGTTCGCGCGAGAACGTTTGTTTTTGTTTCCCCTGTTGTTTCCTTTTTTATCGGGTCGACGTTCGAACCTCCCTGGTCGAACCTGTTTCTTTTAACCGGACGACGTTTCGCGCGGACTCGAAACGAGCGCGTCGTTCCGAAAGTTCGGCGCAAGAGTTCCCGGCCTTGATCGGTTTCATTGTAATCTCGGTACAGATTCATTCGACGAGAGTCCGTCGGATCGACGGAGTTTTTAATTATTTTTACAACGGTCGATTTGCAGCTGCCGAAGAGGATCGGTCGATCGATCGCGTTTAATTAGAGGACACTCGACGATCACCGCGAGCGACCGCGTTCGATTCGTTCGCGACGAACGGTCGATTCCAGAGAATCCGACGGGAAGAGGGAACAGGGAACTCGGAGCGTGGGTATTTCGAGGTGTTTCCCGTGAATTGCCTGCCGCCTGCCTGTGCAAACACTACGTTGCCTCGACAAATGTGTCTAATTTATTGACGATGCGATAATGAGCAGGACCTTTAAGCCGCGTGCGTGCAAGTGATAACTGAAAGAACGATGCTGTGTGTGTGTGTGTGTGTGTGTGTGTGTGTGTGTGTGTGTGTGTGTGTGTGTGTGTGTGTGTGTGTGTGTGTGTGTGTGTGTGTGTGTGCGTGCGTGCGTATGCGTGTGTGCGTGTGCGTGTGCGTGCTATGTAACGTACGCATGTGCGGGTGCTTGTTGCGCGTGTACATGGTTCGAAGGGGGTGAGTGCGAAAGAATCGAGCAAACAAAGGGTGAATGCCGGAGAGAACGAGCGAGAGAGAAAAAGGCGGACGAACAAAGAACGCGAGCGCATCTGGCACCGAACGGTCTTCGACGGAGTTTCGCTCGTTTTCGGAGGACCGCCGGAAACCAGTCGTTCTTTTGCCCGAAATTTTTATTTAGCGAATTCCTTAGCGAGCAATTGACGAGCGGCGGATCGGGGGGTGGAGCGTTTAACATTTCGAACCTTGTCTCGCGCACGAAACATAGGAAAGTTGTTGAAAGTCCGGCGTCGGGCTCGTCGCTTGGAACGTTCGTTGAATTTTGTTCACTTCGTTTTGTAAATACCGAGAGCTGCTTTCGTTGGAAGAATCGCGGAAGCTGACCTCTTCGATCGTTGACGTATGGTTGTTTCGTATTGCAATTCATCCGCAGAACATGCGTGAATCGGGGGTTTACTAAATTATAGGATTTAGGAGGTTCACGAATTTAATAGATCACCGGATTTGGGAATTTTAAGAAATCCACTGAATTTAGGAAATTGACGAATTTACGAATTCACTGAATCGCCGGATTTGGGAATTAGAAATTCATTGAATTTCGGAAATTTACGGATTCGCTGGATCACCGAATTTCGGGAATCCGCAAATTCACGAATTCACCGTGTCGTCGAATTTCGGAAATTCACGGATTTGCTAAATCGACAAGTTTACGAATTTACTGGAACGTCGGTGAGATTCCCCGAAACATGGAACGAAGACGGTCAATCGGACGAGGTAATTCAGCGATGAAAACGAACGCTCTTGATCCTGTGCGTGAGTGAATTTGAAGATGCAATCGGGTCGTCGGGGGTTAAAAATAATTCTCGAACACGGCGCGGGGGTTGGCAGTGTTGAACGCGGACACGTCGACAGATCATTCCCGGTGCAAGCATGCGACCGCGTCCCGGCCGACGTTCTTTTCTCATGTGTTTTTTTTTTCCTTAAGCCTGGACTATTTGCAACGAGCGATCTCACGTCTATTTAAGCATAAGTTTACCGAGTTTAGCGTGGTATTGCTGTATAGCGGCGAGTGAACGCGAAGAATTTATAAATATGTAATGCCTTAATGTTATAACGATAATACTATGGATAGCGTTACTTGTATAATTAGTTGTGACGCGAGAGAGAGAAAGAAAAAAAGAGAGAGAGAAAGAGAGAGAGAGTGAGAGTGAAAGAAAGAAAGAGTGAGAGAAAAAGTGAGAAAGAAAGATTGTTTCCCGACGATTATTTCAGAACAGCAAGGAAACGGGAAACTCGGAGCGAACAACAGAAAGAAAAAGTGGGGAAAATCCGATAAATTAGGAGAGGGGGCGGAGTGAGAGGGAGAGTGAGAGAGAGAGAGAAAGAGGGAGAGAAAGTGAGAGAGCAAAAGAGAGGAATGAGAGAGCGAGAGAAAGCGAGAGAGCAAAAGGGAGGAACGAGAGAATGAAAAATGTGACAAGACGACGCAAACATACACAAAGAAAAAAAGGGTGTGCAGTACGCGCGGCCGTTTGTCTCCATTCTGTTCGTGATTTGATATTTTTTTATAATTCCGACGACGAGAAAGAACGATTGGAGAGAAAGAGAGGTAGAGAGTATAAATGGAGCGTGTATAGAGCGGACTGCTATCTAAAATAGTTCAGGCTAGATGTCGATGTTTGTAGCGGATAAAGAACAAAAAAAAACACAACACAGCATATTGTAATTAAAATTAAAAGTCATTAATATCGACCGCTTTTTCATTCGTCCATCAGCTCGGTCTTTCGTCCTGCCCTGTTTCAGTCTCTGTCACATAGGTTCCAATGCAAATTTATATTCTAATCCTAACTGAATCGTAATCATAATTATCGTCAATTATCACCATCAACGATTTCGATCAATTTCAATTCATCCGATTTCCGAATGTCTGTTACAACCCAACGTCCTCTATTATCGAAATCCTCCAGTTAGAGAACTACCTGATTAAAGGAACAGCTCTTTGCCTCTGAACTTTCTCTTTTCCTTCACTCTCTCTCGAATTTTCGTTATTCGCCGAGCACTTCCCGCCTCTCCGAGGACACCCGTTCCTCGCAGTCCCTGTACAGCACATCGCAATCCTCGTCACGAATCCCAGCCTCGCCGGCGTCCTGCACCAGACGGTCCCAACCGGAAGTGGGTTTCAGGGATTTCCCCACGCTGCGTCTGAAACGATGCGAATCGCCGACGGCGCCTCCCGTAAATACAGGATCAAAGGGGATTCGATCGGTTTCGAACGTTCGCGGAGATCGTTTGGCACTCACGTCAGGTACTTGGCGAGTATCTTGCCCACGGCGCCGAACGTTCTCGTCAGTTTCCGATTCTCGATGCAGACCGTCCTCTGTATGCAACGCACTCTGGCATCGTCCGTCAGAACGTCCTTTTGATCTGTATTCTGAAACAGGCGGACCACGCGGTTACTTCCCTTGGAAACCGGAAGCTGCTCTTGATCCTCGGTAAGTCCCATAGAAAGTTCATCCTCTACAGCCTACACATGAAACTTGGATGACGATGGAAGTGTAAATAATCTAAGTTGTACGATGTACTAGAAGATTATTAGAAACACTCAGAATTTGACTGATTAATAGAAAGTACGAGAACATTCTCTCCATTCCTTACCGCAGAGTCAAAGTCATAGGAAGCGTACAGATCTCTCTTCTCCCTAGCGGACAGAACGTCCGTCAACACGTCCCGTCGTTTCACGGAGGCCATCGTGTTCTGTATTATAGCGAACAGCAGCATCAGCCCAATGAAAGTGACGATCAGTAGCTGCTTCGACGACGATCCGACGGGATATTCCATGGAGTGAGCCACCGGGTACACGTAATTCGGGTGATCGTACACGTACGGCAGATCGCTGCGGTGATTGACGAAAGTCCTCGGCGGAGCTGAAGTTTATAATAGAACCAAGAATCAGCCGCTTCTCTGATCTGTATCTTTGATCCTCGGGATAATTCAGGGAACGCGGAGGATTACCAGGAAGATAATTGTTCGGATACGCCGGCAGCGGCCGCGCGAAGGCCTCCGAAGCGTGCGTCACGTCCGTTCGAGGAAAGACTTCGAGTCTGGCTGGTGATTCGGAGTCGTTTCCGGTCGACGGGAACATCATGGTTTTGACATCCTGCCCGGTCGTCGTAACCGCGAACGCTACGATCGACAGTGCCTTCGTTGCCAGAAGGAACAACGTCGCCTTTCCGTTCAGTACTCTCATCGTTGGTACTTTCGTCGGTTCGACGATTCACCGTGTGCAACTCTGACCGTTTTATTTATGCTTGTATATACGTTTGCTTATCGATTTACTTGTGCTTCGTACTCGCGTGTACTTGAACTTTATAGTTTTCATTCGTCGCAGACTATCCGGGATTGACAGAACTATAACGCAGCACTGAAGGTTCGACTGGCTGCGCCTAGATCTTAAGAAGCTCAACAGAAAAGCGCGTTCGTGACGCGCAGCGCGTCGATTCGATCCGGACGAGCCGGCGAAGAAACTGCTGGCAATTTTGGAAATTGCGCCGATCATTCGGCTCGCTGAGCCGTCCCGCGGTGAAAATGTCCCGTTCCATTCTCCGCGCGGCCCGTAAACCACTCCCTAATGGCCGCGCGCCGAGTTCACCGCGAATCTTCCGCCGCTCCTCAGCGCGGCACGTCATTTCACGCGCGAGGAAAAAACCTCGCGTGGACTCGTCGCTGGGAGATCCAGTCGACTTTCTCTTCGGTACTTTTCCGAAAGGCGAAGGGAATTTCGTGCTTTTAACGGGTGACCTTTTTCAGCCGTTTTCTGGATAAAATTCGATAACCCTTCGCACTCGAAACTTTTTCTCATTGGTATTACCAGAAATTCCAAGCAATTTTAATAGAAAAAGAATATTAAAGGTCATAGATGTATTTCATTGTTTTTTATCGATTATAGATATAAATGTTATAACATATTTAATAATAAAGTTTCACAGTTTGTAATGGTAAATTTTAAATGCTCCGGAGCCCTCGAGTTCAAAGAGTTATGAATGATGGAAAACAATGCTTCGCACGAAAGTTGTGAGGTATAGAGGGAAACATACGGAAATTATTTTTTTGTTACATTTAAGGGAATGTTATGAAGTTTTTCCAATGATGATAGATACTTTGTTCGATTCTAACGTTATGTACATAGAAAAGCGGAATATATTTGCACAAAATTGTTAGTTTTGAGATAAAATCAGTTTGTATAGTAGGACTAGTAGTAACACATTGATAATCTTCAATTTTCGTTACCCGAATTTCAGGGTTTCGTCCACAGCCACGCTGTTAAATGCGAGCCATTCATTTGGTGAAGTGGTTGGCTCCGCAAACATGGAAAAATTCGATTGCACGACACAGGCAATCATTGCACTGTTTTAGTAAAACTCGCTAGTCACCTTCATAGATATCTATCCGACAATCGGAAAAATTTGTCCAATCATCAATTGATTGGTGAAAAACAGGATCCAGTATAAAAATGAAATACAAAAACTTTCAAAGAAGATAGTAAATTTTGAAAGTGACTATTATCGAGAGAAACGTCTTAAAAATTCACACTGGATGATATTCTCGCAACCAGCATAAAGAATCTCCCATAAATCAAGCAAAGCTTATCCCAATATTCCATATACCCAGACACAATACAAGATTCCCTATCAACTATCAATCCTTCGACCGCCAGTTATAAATCGAATAAAACTGAGAAGACGTTATATCACAATCTATAATCTAAGTTACAAATAAACAGAAAACATGAAAAATTCCACATTTATCGCCATTAAAAACAAAGAATCGCTCGACACTTCAGACAAATTTCCAGCCACTCTAAGGGTTAACTTCCATAATTACTGCTAATCAAACGGTAACAGTTGCCCGTCGAGCGCAAAAGGTTAAACATCGAGCATTCCCGTCGGCCAATACACAGACTAGCAAAAGTGTAGACACAGCAGCCTTCAGCCATTTATTCACCGAAACATCGGTCCATTCGGACACGCGTCCAGCAGCCTCGACGATCGCGTCGAGACGCGAAAATTCTCCGCCCCCGCGTGTGTACCCGAGAACAAAGGGTCGCCCGATTTCCAGCGCGCGCTCGAAAAAAGAGGGAAAACCGTGTTTGATGTAAATGTTCGAACAACGGCCTGGCTAGGGGCGGTGGCGGGGGTTGGGCAAATCGGTTGGTTAGGCCGGCTGCTGGATCCAAGGGGTTGCTATGGCGATGGGACGGTGGCCGCCGGTAACGAGGGGCGGCGGAGGGCTGTTGCCTGGAGGGTTCGTCTGTCTGGAGCCCTTCTAAAGGGGATGACGTTCTTCGCTCTGTCTATCTGTCTGTCTGGCTGGCTGGCCGCTCGTTTTGCTGCCAGTCAGCTGTTTTGTCGCGGCTCGCGTTTCCTCGACTGTCTCCTCACTGGGCCGGGTCAACCTGTTCTTCGTTCTGTTTCGAAAGTTCGTTAGCCCCTCGATGGGCGTTCGATCGCGAATCCCTTCGCGAGTCACTCGCTCGAACTTATCTCTTTTAGCGGCAGCAAATCGTTTTGGTTCATTCGAGTTTCCTTTGAAGTTGCGTTCTCGTAGATTGTGTCGTGTATTTTGAGTATATTGTAGGTTAACACGATCGCCGCACGATTTGAGAGAGCAAAATACACAGAATGGAAAAAATGCAATATCAGATCATTTGACTGAATTGGATTATCGTTGCACGTTCATCGAACTGAATGTCGCCATATTAGATAACATTATTTATAATATAGAAATGTTTGCGAATCATCGTTTAATTGAGGGAATTATAGTAATTCGATCTGCTTGTTATGTATATAGCAGGTCTTGAAAATTAGTGGCGATTATTACTGGAGATTAAAATGATTACTGGTATTGCAAGAATAACGTGTATAAAGGTTGAAGGCTACATTTTCTTGTATGAGTTTTGTGTTGTTTTATCCGAGTGTCATGATTATTAAGGTGAATAGTAGTCAATTAGTGAATGTAGCAATTAGTAGTCGAGGAAGTTTATAGGAGGTAAGGGTTGAACAAGATTTTCTGGAATACTGTTTTCATTTGGATCACTTTTCGACCGGAACTTCACGACACCCTTAACGGTCGGCGTCGCGGTTGGTTAAAATAAAGTTCGGCAACTCCCACGGCAGTCTTGAAACAATTGAGTTCTATGCCCGGTTCCACTAGAAAAGTATTACGTCCCCGGGAGATTAATGGGACGCGATCCTCGGGGACTCGCCGGAACTTTCGAGGAGAGTAATAGCGATCTTTCTCACTTCTCGACGTCGCTGTTGCGGCTGGACCGCAGTCTCAGCCCTATGAAAATTACATTTGACTAGTGACTTCGTTTCCTCGATCAACTTACAGACAATCTCGTTTTTCATTAGCATAATATCAGGTTTATTCGAGTTTGTATGATTTACTTTGATCATTTGTGCTGTTGCGATGGACCGACACTGATGCTTCGAACATTCATCTAGATTGATATTTCGAACGACGGAGAAGATAAACAATAAGTCTATCAAGGGAAAAATGCGGAGGAATAATTAATACACCTTTTGAAATTCTTATAAATCAATATTCTGTTGAAAATCAATTAACTCACGTTCCGACAAATTCTACCATAACCTCACTTTAACAACTTTATTCTTAACCACCTTTTATCTTCTAATTAATAGTCCCTGTCAACGCAGTATCCACTCGCAATAAAGATTTAAAATCACTTGGTTCGCTGTAACAAAATTATAAAGTCTTATAGACGACGTTAAATATTGACATGAAACAGCTTCATCCCTTAATGCACGCATTCCCCATTAGTACATTTATATATACATCTCAAAGAATGTTTACATCTCATCGAAAAATATTATAGATAACCAATTCGTATGAAGTTTAATATTTTTCAAATATTGTCATAATCAGCGAAGTTGTACAGCTAAGTGTCTTCATATAAAAACGAGATTTCACACATTTTAACATTTTCCAATGAGTGATACGCGACATTTTTAGACGAACTGAATGATAGAACATACAAGTTAAGCAACAAAGTTGTTTCTATATTTCACTTGTTTATGAATTGTAGGCTCCAATATTGCACCAGTTATAATATTAAACATTTCAATGAATCTTAAAGAAACTACCCTAAAATTATTAGATCCTCCACACATCCAAATTTTGTAAAGAAGGAAAATAAAAGATCGAAGAAATGTTATAGCATTCCTCATTTTCGCTAGGAAAACTATAAAAATTAGTTGCAGTTGCTGATAGATTACAGAGTTCAAAGGGTTAACACTAAAACTACCGAGCAGATAAATTGACGTTTTGAAATTCGTGTATAGAAGCTATAAAAGTGCATCTATTGGAACTGTGGCGATATCACATCAGTTTGCGCATTACTAAACTAATTTCTTTAATAATTTCTCAGAAAAACAATCTTTTGTAATAATTGCAAAAAGGAATCACGGTCATTTGGACCCATCTGGTAGTTTTAGCGTTAATATTGCGCGAGGGATTTTATAATTTTGGTATATCGAGTCGAATGCTGAGCGAGAGTCACCTCCCGAGTGCAAAGGGTTAAAATAGTAAACGCCGATAGTTCCACTATAAAATGGACACCCAGTTTCACCAGGAACTCCGGTCTCGCCGACATGCCAGGCCACTTCTAACAGCGACTTCTCGCAACGTAGGTTCTACCCTAGATGCGACGCGTTTCCCTTAAGCAGCGAGGCGTGCATTATCCTTGGGATCGCCGGCGCTTCTTTTAAACGGGCTCGGTAAAATGGAACGTCTATGTACCCTGGATTATAAATAGCCACTTTGCGGTACACTTTTTTTTTATAGACCGGAGATGACACGCAGCCCCGCGTGCCCCGACGAGACATTCTGCTGGACCATCGGGGACAGCTGACTCTTTTCTCTTTCACCCCATCGCGAGGATCTGCGACTCGTTTAAATTGTTCACGGATTAATCCGTTAACTTCGTTCTGAATATCCTCAGTTGTCACTGTAATCATTGGTCTAATTGATTCGAATAACTAATCTAACATCTTTCAACTTCGAAGAAATTGATCATGAAGATCAACCCCTATTTCATCGAACCTTCGTTCCCTAGAATCACCTCGATTAGTCGCAATATTTGTAACATTCGACATTTCGTCTCTAAAGAAAATTAAATTAGTCTTATTGCAAAACCATAATGAACGCTGCAAGATTAAGGTAACATGTTCGTAAGAATTTTGAGCTGCAAGAATAGAAAAAATGCAAGTTCAGTTCTTCGATAGTTAAAGTGCAGTTTGAAAAAGTTAAGGCTATATAGAATTGAATGCATAAAAATGTGGCTTATAAATATGAACGTTATAGCATCCAAGTCATTTGGCATCAATGAAGATGAATGCTATAGCACTCACGTCCGCGAACGTGTTAAGATTCTTTCCTCTAATATTGACTCGCGTTAACCGCTGCCTTATATCAGTCTCGAGACGAAGATTCCAAATAGAGTCCAAGAATATTACTCGATCTTATTCAATCCTAATTGAATATTACTCTCGTGTTATACTATAGTACAATTACCATACTCTTCTCCCAATAATTACCCAATAGTAAACTTTGTATCCATCGGTCGACAAAGAAACCATAAATCAACGGATTAGTCGCTTCATCGAGCGATTCACGCGAAACGCGACTACTAATCTCGCACCTTCTACCTTCCGAACTCTATTCCACACATTAACTCTTTGAGGTTAGGTGGGTTAAAAAGTGCCCCTTGCTTTACTTACCTTTCTATGCGTGGTGGAATATATTTTAACCTCGAAAAGTTGTAGTTACCGATAGTCATACAGTTTCAACATTAAATATTAGATTTCATAATTTTACTGCGTATTCTGCGTTTTATTCTCATTCATTGAATTGTGCATCAATTCTTATTATCTGATTAACCAGTTCTTCAATTTCAGGGTAGTTTCTTTGATTCGTTAAAATATTTGATATTATAACCGGTGCAGCAGTGGAGCCTACTGAGTTCAAAGGGTTAAGAGTAAACGAAACATTCACTTTGTCTAAAGAGAATTGTATATGCGTTGACAATGTCAACCGGTGCTACATTCACAAATGTAAACTAACCTTTAGCAGTCTACAAAATTTTTTATTCTGAACGTCTATTATTTTCCGAGGACACCTTGACGATACTGTTTGGCGCAGAATTAACCTTTAGCACTGCAGGTTGCTTTGTAATCTATCAGCAACTGCAACTAATTTTTATGGTATCCCCAGTGAAAATGAAAAATGCTATAACATTCCTTCGATCTATTTTCCTACTCAGTACAAAATCTGGACATGTGGAAAATCTAATAATTTCAGGGTAGCTTCTTTGATTCGTTAAAATATTTGATATTACAACCGGTGCAATAGTAGATCCTGCAGAGTTCAAAGGGTTAAGTCGTTCCCCGAGCCTGCAGCAGACGCGGCGGCGTCGAAAAGATCATCGAGATGAATCTCCGCCGGTTTATTGCGAACAATAAAACTCCCTCTATCTCCGTCCGGTGTCTCCTTTTTTTCTCCTTTCGCTAGAGGCGGCCACGTATCGGGGTCACATCGATAGACACGCCGCCGCGTGAGCGAGCCGCGCGCGGTTTCGCGCGAACGCGACGCTAGGCGAGCCGCGGCGAGGCGAGGCGAGGCGAGGCGGACATTTATATTTTTAGCCGGCTTTTTGCAGCGACGCCCTACGGATCGGACACCTTGCTCGCCCCGGCGTAGCGTCTCTCTTTCTTCTCTATCTCTTTTTTTTCCCTCCCCGCCTCTTTTCTTTTTTTATATCACGGTCCAATCGAAACCGGCCAGCCCGCAATCAGAGCTTCGTTAGGTGTCCTTTATGCGAGGGCCGACAGCGACGCAGTTCGACGCCACCCCCGCGAATCCGGGGTCGCCGTCGGATCCGTTTCGCGAACGAAAATGCCTCTCGTTGTTCCAGCTGCGAGTACATAATTCCGTTTCGTTTATTCGTCCTCGACGAATTGGGTCACGCGTGGCTCGGTGTAACGCAGCTTTATAACCGGTCCGACTGAATTTTAAGAATTCCGCGGAATGGAATGAAACGACGCCGATGCGAACGCAGTCGGCCCTTTAACGACACGGTTAACCGGCTCGCTGTTGCTCGATATCGTTTTATTAACACGCTCCCTGCCGCGTGGGGCGTGTACGTTCTTCATTTTTTTCAATTCTTCATTTTACAATGATAATACCAAATTTCGTTCAAGCCGTTTGGTATTATCATTGTAAAATGGAGAATTTTTTAAAAATTCCTTATGCAGTCAATTATGGGCATCTTAATATTGCTGATGCGCTCATTTGATCGTGGCGTGGTGGACAATTTTTTTTACTGCGATTTGTTTTAACGTTAAAAATGCGGTTCCCAATCGGCAAGAAACTATACTGTAAAAGTTGCAACATTCTGGAATAATCGTGTGGATACACCACATTTATGTTTGCCATGTTTTAACAAAGTTCACCGTAGTATCCCTTCCTGATCATGTACAAACTTGTCACATAAATATAATATTAAATATATTTCAACTAAAATGTTTTATTTTAAACTAATATAGACATCATAAAGAGATATTATGTGCGAGGATGCGACTCGCTCGATAGTTCTACCAGGTACTTGTTAAACTAATTCCTAGAAAAATTAATTTATTGGTTTGTTCTGTTATGAGAGTTATAGAACGATCACTGATGTGACTGTATTAATTAATGAGTTACAATTTCTAAAAGAAGATATACAGATTAAATACTACTTTTAACTTTACAATCTACTAATCACTAAAATTAATAACAACCAACT
Source organism: Nomia melanderi (assembly GCF_051020985.1). Classification (NCBI taxonomy): domain Eukaryota; kingdom Metazoa; phylum Arthropoda; class Insecta; order Hymenoptera; family Halictidae; genus Nomia; species Nomia melanderi. The sequence continues at coordinate 13,099,914 of NC_135009.1, forward strand.
TAATATATATATCATAATAACATCATACTTTACTATTAACTCGTGTTAATTGACAGATTATAAAGTTAAGAGAACCGTCGCATTTAATCTAGAGCAAGTCCGTTCTCATTCGAAGATTATAAGTATCCAACAACTGCGATCGGCTCCCGGATAAGTCCGAACGGTATTAAAGGGCACGATAAAGAGGTCGAGCTTCGACACACATTTCGCGCGATACAGATACGATTCCGCGTTCCGTAAATATCGCGTGAGATTCCACGTTTCGGTTGTCTTTTTTCGTCCCGACGCGAAAGTTCGCCGTGCGAGCCGGCGTGGATCGCAAGGGCGCAGTTACTGGGCGCGTGAATTAATGGACAATCCGTGTTCGCCGCGTCTCGCGCGGATCGACGGAGTGTTGGCCCCTGCGCTCGTTAAACCTCGGACACAAGAAACACCGAGGCTTTTTGCGGAACCACGGTCGATGTGTACGCCGCTTAATTAATTGGAGGGTTCTTCGTATCGCGTCCGACCCGCGACGGGCTTTACTACTTGCTGGCACGCAACCAGCACTCGTGCTTCGTCCTCGAGCTGCTCGCGCGACGAATACAGTGATTCCTCGATTATCCGAACCATGGTTATTCTAATTTTCAATTGTACGGACCTTGGTTACTCGAATGTTTTATTGCCTTAATTCTGGATTATTTGAACCTTCGATTACTTGAATTTTCGGTTATCTAATTTCTCGATTCTGTAACCTTTCAATTGATTTCTGAATTATCCGAATTATCAATTCTCCAATTTTTCAATCATCCGAGTTCTCAATCATCCAAATTTTCAATCGTCCCAACTCTCGATTATCCGAATACTCACTTCTCCAGTTTTTCAATTGTCCGAATTCTCAATCGGCCGAATTCTGAATTATTCCAGTTTTCAATTCTACGAATTCTGAATTATTCGAATTTTCAGTTCTCTAGTTTTCAATTCTACGAATTCTGAATTATCCGAACGATCAATTCTCCAATGCTTCAATCATCCGAGTTCTCAATTATCCAAATTTTCAATTGTCCCAACTCTTAATTATCCGAATGCTCACTTCCCCAGTTTCTTAATTGTCCGGATTCTCAATCGGCCAAATTCTGAATTATTCGAATTTTCAGTTCTCTAGTTTTCAATTCTACGAATTCTGAATTATCCGAACGATCAATTCTCCAATGCTTCAATGATTCGAGTTCTCAATTGTCCAAAGTTTCAATTTCCCCAACTCTCAATTATTTGAATGCTCACTTCTCCAGTTTCTCAATTGTCCGAACTCACAATTATCCAAAGTTTCAACTCTTCAATGTTCCAACTGTCCCTATCCTCAATTATCCAAATTTTCAATCGTCCGAACTCAAATTCCCGACCGTTCAAAGCAGTGACACGTTCGCAGAAAATGTTCCACTTCGTCCACGAATTACGGCACGTCTATTAGTCCACTCTAAATACCAGCCGCAACGAACCGACGAAACAGCAAATAAACTCGATCGGAACGCAACAAAAAGACACGCGTTACAGCCTCAAAAGTAATGGAACTTTCTCGTTCAACGTGACTCCCGAGAGTCTCGACTAAACTCCATGCATTCTAACGCGAAGCGTTAATTGTTAATCGGATTCCGAACGAGGGAACACCTGGAACAGCGTAAATCTTCGTCGCCGGACAATCGAGACGTTGCCGTTCGCTCCTGAGTAGCGACGAACGCGTCGGGTTCGGGTATTAATGGAATACATGTATCCAGAAATGCATCGCGGAGGATCGATTCGGGTCAGGTGGCTTGAGAGATCGTTTAACCACTCGCGCTGGAAAGACGTGCCACGCACGTCGAGACGTTTCCATCCGAAAATTCTCAATGATGTCTTTCACACATTGATAATCTTGTTGCTTTACGCCTATTAAATTACTTCGAAATGTATCGCTCTATACAGAACGATTAACAAACGAAATAACTGTACGTATTATAATGTTACTATAGTATAAATAATGAAAGGGTGGATCTTGAATGTCTAGATTTAGTATACATACAAATTGCTAACGAGAACAATGTTTCATTTGAACTTAACGCAACTCAATGGCACTTAACCTACAATATCGTGTCAGACTCGCGATGACAATTTTAAACTGAATTTGAGAGACCTGTTATTTATTATTTTTAAATATAAATTAAATATTACTTTCCTACTATCAATCGTTAACCTTTGGAGTAAACATAGATCAACCCTTTGACACTATTATTTATTCGAATTTTCAATTCTGCAATTTTTCAGTTCAATGAATTTTGAATTATCCGAATGATCAATTCTCCAATTTTCCAATCATCTGAGTTTTCAATTATCCAAATTTTCAATCGTCCCGACCCTCGAGGGGTGACTCTCAGTCATTTGATTTGATACAACAAGATTAAAGTGTTATATATAATATTAAGTTTTGTATAATGCATCAATATGTGAAATATTTATTCTATATGTTTTCTATGTGTCATCTATATTTCATTGAAAAATATCGAAGAGTTCCAGAAAGCTCGTGGCAAAGGGTTAACATTGAGCACGATTCAATTAGCTCGTATTCGATCCGCAGATTCCTCGTTGGTCGTATCCGCGTTAAGACACTTCCCTAAATATTCATCGCGGCGAGTATTCATCTCGCGGATCCAACGAGTTTATCAATTCCCGAGCGTCGAGCGGCGTGAAAGCCGGCGAGTCACGGTCCGCGCGGAACCAATAACGATTTCCCGGAGCGGACAGAATCCGATTCCTCGCGCGGCGAACAATGCGGCAGACGGTGCGGTTCGCCGCCGTCACGCGAGCACACGCGATTCGTCGTTTCGCTTCTCCCCGAACGACGCGACTCGCCTTGGAGCGTGTTTAATATGTGGAACGGCGCGTTTACTTTAATATCGCGAGTCCTGCCCGCTCCCGCGACTTCCCGACCACTTGAATCATGCACGAACGCTTCCCCGGCCGCGACGAACGGCCCAGGGGAATGTGCTCGTGCCATTAGGCTTCACTCGCCTGCATCTTTAAAGTATCCAGCAGCCATTCGACGAGCCTACGCGCGGCTACCGAGTCTTCCATGATCTCGGCGCGTTCGAATCGTCTCGCTGATGAAAAGCGACGGTTTTTCGAGGAGCTCTCGCAGCTTTCGCCGGAGAAACTTCCCGAAGGTTTGCTGTTAATTAAAATTGATGTTAACATTGACTGCAATTATGCAACCTTTCCATTGTACGAATTCTGAATTATCCGAATTATCAATTCTCCAATTTTTCAATCGTCCCAAACCTTAATTATCCGAATGCTCAGTTCTCCAGTTTTCAATTCTACGAATTCTGAATTATTCGAATGATCAATTTTCCAATTTTTCAATCATCCGAGTTCTCAATTATCAAAATTTTCAATTGCCCCAACTCTCAATTATCCGAGTTTTCAATTATGCAAGTTTCCAATTGTCCCAACTCTCAGTTATCTGAATTCTCGCTTCTCCAGTGTTTCAATTGTACGGATTCTCAATTGACCAAATTCTGAATTATTCGAATTTTCAGTTCTCCAGTTTTCAATTCTACGAATTCTGAATTATTCGAATGATCAATTCTTCAATTTTCCAATCATCCGAGTTCTCAATTATCCTAATTTTAAACTATCCCAACTCTCAATTATCCGAATGCTCACTTCTCTCACTTCTTCAATTGTCCAAACTATCAATTATCCGATTTTTGAGTTATCCAGGAGAATTTAGAACGTTTACTACGGCGATATATTAGGTAGCCCCATAAGTTCCTTCCGTGTTTCTACCATACGAAATAATATTTTGTTAATTATACAATCTTTATAACTTCACAACCTGTTGACCTACTAATTAGGCTGAAGCAGATCAAACTCGTATCGTAATTAAAAAATATAATGCGAGAAGTGTTAACATTTCGCGACACGAACTTACAGGACAGGCTAATATATTCTCTCCTAACAAGGGCGGTGTTAGAAATAATTCTGAATGACCTCGTATCACTCGTATTACACTATCAGCTGTTCGTGTTACTTCCATTTGATATCAGTTTCCTTATTGCAATTGCACCTAAGCAATTCCGAAGCTCCGCTGACCGTTAGTCTACGTGTTAACACACTTCACAGACCGGAAGTATTCCAAGTTTACCGCGAAGAAATACCGTAACATAGATAACAAGCGGAAAGAAATTCTCAGAAGTGACCTGCAATAATACTTGACGTTTTCATCGTAAATATTACAACGATAACAGTGATAAAAACAAAAAATGACTTTAACAGTAAATAAAGTGCCATGTTTATATGACAGCGTTCGTTAATGATTAATATTCTAGTAATATGAATATTATTAAAGATATTCTATTATATTAACACTAAACCGAGCAATTAAATTCACTTTTCGAAATTCCTCTTGCAACTTCAAGAGTGCACTCACCAAGACTTTAATTGATTGATAATTCAGTATATCTGTCACTAAATTAATATTTGATTGATCGCTTTGGAAAATGAAATTTGTCTATTGATAGAGCTGTTGATTATCTAAAAATATTTCTAATGAAATTCATATGATAATGATAGTTCGAAATATCGTCAATGGATATTTTAATAAATCTAATTTCTTCAGTATGAAGAATGTAATTTCTCATTCTAATCTAACACTAAACCTACCAAGCACATAAATTGACTTTTTGACCTGCCATCGAGACTCCAATTGATTCATAATTCAGTTTGAGTATTGCTAAATCAATTTCTTGAATAATCTCTTCGAGAAACATCTGTTATCCTTTTAATAATCGCAAAAGGAAACCAGGAATCATTTTGTCTGGTAAGTTTAGTGTTAATACTGTTAATCAATTACTAACCCTCGTTACTTCCCAACTCAGTCGTCGTGTAAATTATTCCTGTCACGTGCTCGCTCGCTAGGTTTTAAATGTCGCGCATTACAATGGAATAATCAATGCGCTGGAAAACATAGTTGCAGTGGGAAGCTTATAATCGACGGTGCCTGTACGCTTCGAACAATAAGAGGTAAAAATTCTAGCAACCGATCGACGTCCATTGCGTCGAGGAACAATCAAGCGACCATTCCCGAATAATCGCCGGAATATCGGCGAGGGGACACGGAAATAGCTGCTCGCCACGGAAGAGCTTCTTAAACGCGGAAAGAAATCAATACGGCCGACTTCTTCGACGGTTCGTCTTTTAATAAGGTTCTTCCCTCCCCGGGATCTTCTTATTTCGAGCGGGACGCGTTCGTCATGGTCAAAAACGATGGTTAAACTTTCACGCCTATCGGCAACCGGTTCAACAAACGGGGTCGATGCCATTGTCTATTCATTAACTTCGTTTTAACGGGAGAATCACGTGTGTGTATATTTACACACGATGCGAATCGCTCGGAAGCTAATGCGGTTAGGTCGATTTTTTGTGGATTTTCATGGAATAAGTAATATTCTTTCGTCCATTTTACTTTCTATCTTATATTGTCCGATTAATCAGTTCGGTTTTGTATTTCCTTTCGTTGAAGTTTCTACTGAACAAATCTTCGTATTTTTCATCAAATCGACAAATCGACAATCTTAAAAGCCAATATATTCCTTTTAATTATTAAATGAAGAGAGAAAAAATACTTTACATACTTTTCTGATCAAATGAACAAACCAACAATTTTAAAAACCAATGTATCAGAAAACAATCGTTCTCTCGATGTCTGTTTTCTAGACTTAACCACATTGGCTTCTTTGCGACTTCTATACACACAAGCATTACCTGCCCACATACAATCACCGATCGAATTTTTCTATCGCGAGAACTCATGTCCGAAAACTTTAATAGAATATGTAATATTCTTTTTAATTATTAAATGAAGAAAGAGAAAATACTTCACACACTTCCCTGATCAAATTAACAAACCAATGTTTGAAAAACATTCATTCTCTCAATGTCCGTTTTCTAGACTTAACCACATTGGCTTCTTCGCTTCCATATACACACACACATTACACCTGCACGCACACATGCACATCGCCCGATCGAATTTTTCTATCGCGAGCGCGGACTCGTTTCACCTCGTTGTTAAGTGAAACGTTAATTAGCGCGGTAATCGATCAGGGATTACACCCCGCCGCCCCCTCCTTCTGCCCCTTTCTTTTTACCCCCGCGGCCGGTCAACTTAATCCGCAGGTTGCTGCGTGGCGCCGGTAATTGCACCCCTCCCCCGCGTTTTCGACCTTGTTTCGTCGGTAATCCCCGCCCGCCGAGCGAACTATACTTTCGGCGACCGAAGTGGTCGGGATTTAGATGCGATCGCGTGGCCCCCGCAGCAGCCAGCCAGCTCGGTTTCTATTTTAATGCCGGCGGAAGCCTCGATTGTTCGGGGGTGCCGATCGGGGGCGGCGAGCCGTCTGGAATTTATTTCGACGAGTTGTCCGAGTGGAACTCCGATTATCCGATTTAATCGGCTGATTAATCGTCTGGGCAAACGGGGACTGAAAGAATTCTAAAGCGTACTCGCGAACGATCGTACGGTTTCAATTTGATAAGCCAGGATATCTCGCGAGGCATTAAAGTCGTACGGTGCGAATGGTTTCTTCATTTAGTCTCCTCAAACGCAATTGCGAGTGCACTAGTCGATTAATCGGAATGTCTACTGTGAAACGGTGTTACTGTATTTATACCGGAAATTGATTGGTTCAGATACTTTAACCCTTTGCTGAAGAACGTCGACATTTAGAGATGAAATTTTCGAATTTCGAAGACTAAGTCTCAAAGGACCGATTTAATTATTTGAACAGCAAGAGATCAGCATATTGGAATAAAATAGAACTAGTAACAAGTTCGCTAATTAGCAGAGCGTTGAAAAATATATTAAATTCCACTAAAATATATTACATAACAATATGATAGATCTGAAAATTGCCATTCGCACAAATGTTTTCCGAAAATTAGCCGATACGGTATTAATGCTAAAACCATCAGACGAACGAGAATAACCTCGTTTTCATCGGTTAATAATTATTAAAAAGGTAACAGATGTTTCTTTAAGAAATTATTCGAGAAATTGATTCACCAGTAAACTCAATTATGAATCAATTGGAGTCTCGGTAGATTTACTCCTCAAGTTTATAGAGGAATTTGAGTGACTCTAACTGCTCGGCAGGTTTAGCGTTAATTGAATAGTTCCCCGACAAAGCGTGCGTATATCCTATACAGCGTGTCGCACGCGTGACTATAGAGCACGCATCGGATGAGACGATGTAACAAGGTGTCGCAATTCGATAGGAGTATCTTGTACAAAGGAAGGTGTCGCGACCTGTCCCAGCGGGCCGGATAAACCGCGTAGCTGGAAACAAAACGACGTATCTACTACTGACAGCGCGCCTCCGCCGCGACAACGAAAAATTTCGCCGTTGTGCGCCGCGTCTCGCGTCCCCCGGGCTTTCCCACCTGTTTCCTCCTGTCTGCGTTAACTCGCAGATAACGGCTGAACGGATGCCACTGTCCGACGTCGAGATTTTCGTAATTATCTCGGAGAACGGAGGGCAACCCGTGTCACGGGGAAGATTTGTAGATTAATCTAGTAGAAACCGAGGTTGTTCGTTGTGTATTAACCCTCAGCACTGCAGGTTGTTTTGTAATACAGCAACTGCAACTAATTTGTATAGTATTCCTAGCGAAAATGAGAAATGCTATAACATTTCTTCGACCTTTTGTTTTCCTTAGTACAAAATTCGGATGCGCGGAAAATCTAATAATTTCATTCGATATTATTAATTTGGTAGTTTCTTTAAGATTCATTGAAACGTTTAATATTATAAGTGGTACAATATTGAAGCCTAGAGAGTTCAAAGGGTTAAAATAAAAGATCATTTCGCTATCAATCACCTTCGAAGTAGATTCCAAAGGCAGAAGTTAAATCGATGAATAATTAGTTCGACATGGAAGCTATGAAAGTATTCGTTGACATTTAACATATATCACAGCCTGCCATGTTCGTTACAGAATTGTTCAAAGCTTCACGTATCCATTAATCATAACGTCGACGGATAAGCATAATCGAACGAACGTACACGAATCGTTAGAGCAAGGCCCGCTGCTTCCTTCGAGCTTCCAACCCTTGCTTCGACTCGAGTCTTAGTTGCAAGCCAACAACCCCCTGAAAACCTTTCGCGTACGACTCAGAAATAGTCCACTGGATAGACAATTCCGCTGCCCCTAGAGTTCACCCTTTCACGAACGATGCATTCAGGCGTCCTCTCCCCAGGCCAGCCCCCCCCCACGCCCGACCGGAACCTCGGACACCTCTTTCTTCCCGAAGCAACCCCCGTCCGCGCTAATTAATTCTGGACCACGTTGACAGGCGGCGGTGGCACAAGTTCAGCCACCCCGGGAGCAATAGTAAACGAGTGGGGCTAAACAGAAAACAGCGTCGCGCGTTGGAGGGGAGGAATCGGGTCTCGCGAGCCGCCGCGACCCCCCGGGCCATAAAATTCCACGTTCGGCCGGAGACCGCATAGCGGGAAGCCTCCGAACCCCCACTACTCAGCCGCCTTCTACTCCTCGGGTGGAGTAGAATCTCGACCTACGCTCAGTTCAGGTGTTGCGGCCGCTTCCGGCCAAACATTCGCAGACGATCCGTGAATTCGCGGCGGAAGCGAGCCGGCGAGGGGCGGACGGTGACGGAAAGCGAAGGAGACGCGGGTGTCGCGACGGAACGAAAGAGAAGTTTGGGCGTATGCGGCCGCCCTCTCCGTTTCACCTTCGGAGCCTCGTTTCACCCTTCCGCCGGAGCACCCTCTCCGTTCGCCGTTCTCCCTCTTTCTTCATCTTTTCACCGCGGGTATCTCTGTCCCGCCCGTTGCCTCCGTCTCGCTCGTCCACCCCCGTGAAATCGACGTTGCGCGTTTATCGAACGACTGCGCGCGCACCGATAACGGGGATGGGGCGTGCGAAGTGTTGGTTGGTCGCAGAGGAGGCGGCGGTGGACGAACGCACGTAAACGGACACGGACGGCTGGAAAACGAGCGAGCCGTGCGAGCGAGCGAGCGAGCGAGCGTGCGAGCGACGACGGGGACGTCGACGAAGACCACGACCACGACGACGAGGACGGTGACGACGACGACGACGACGACGACGACGACGACGACGACGGCGGCGGCGGACACGGGAGCTAGCCAACCACCAGACGCGAACCGGAGCTCTCGCCGCGCGAGCCGCGCACACGGTGTGCCAACGCTTTTCCCTCCGGCTGTTCTCTCGTTCTGGCGAACGCCGCTCTCTCGTCCCCCTCGGTTGCCTTCGTTGTCAACAAACCCGCCGATCCTCGCGTGTGTGTCCGCGGAGCGTGCACGCACCGTCGGCCCACGTTTACCCTGCGCGAGCTGGCGAAAGGGTGGAGGAGGACGCGCTGGCAGGCCGCGGTGGAGTCGCAGCCGCGAGACGGTGCAGTTGATCGGAAGAAGGGGTGGTAAACAAAAGGGAGGACCTTCGACGCGCCGCCGTGACGAGTGACGGATAGTGAGCGGATTACTCCGTTGTTCCGCGGTTGTGCGGGCTACGAAGCAACAAAATCGCCTCTGGCCGAGATTCGTCCGGAATATATTGACCAGTGATCGCAACAGTGCCATCGGTAGTGCATCGGGAGTGTGCTGTCGCAACGGAGGCTGGTTTCCGGGGAGTCGTAAGGAGCGGAGGATTAGAGTTGTCCCTCGAGTAAACGAGGAGCGAACCGAGGAGAGAGAGAGAGTCCAAGGAGAGAAGAGAGAGAGAAAAAGAGAGAGAGAATATCCTATCGAGTGTTGCCGTATTTTCGTTCACCTGGTTCGTCCTCCCTCCGAGTGGCGGAGGGCGGTGAAGGCATCGATCGCTCGCCATTTTGCCCGAGCACCGACATCTTCTCCACGCATCGGCGACATTTTCCCCTCGTGGCTGGCCGCCGCGGACGAGACGCTTCTCGCGGATCGACGGGGGCGGGCGATTTTCGTGATCGGCTCGCTTCTCGCGGTTCGCTGGTCCCCGCGTGGATCGTTCGCTTATTGATCAACGGCTGACGGCGACGGGGAGAAGATTTCCCTGTCGAGGAGTGGCCGCGCGTCGATCGCGTCGAGGGAACGTTCGTTGATCGGGCAAGAATCAGAGAAGACAGAGGAAGGAAGGAGGACCGCCGCGGCCGTAGAACGAGGAGGAGGAGGCGGAGGAGCAGGTAAAGGGGGAGGAAGGCTCGTTCAGGTCGAAGTTAGAAGTCAGCAGGCTGGGAGGTCGGCTGAGCGAGGTGGTGGGTCCCGTCGTGGAGGAGGCCATCGAGCCAGGGGATGCGACCCCGCTGACGGGACCCCCGAGGGAGTCCTCGGTTCCTCGAGCACCCCCGCCGCCACCGCAGCGCGTCACCACACCGAGTCCGCCGAGACCTCCGCCCACTACGTCCCAGCAAGCCCAGAATCCGGGTCATCAGGCCCAGGAGTCCACCTCGGACGCCCAGAATCCGGGCCACCAGGCCCAGAAGCCCTCGGGCCATCAGGCCCAATCCAACCCCGGCCAGCAGACCCAGAATCCAGGCCACCAGACCCAGAACCCCGGACAACAGTCCGCGAATCCTGCTCATCAGACGCAGAACCCCGGTCATCAGGAGAAGGATCATCAGCAGGTGAGCCAGGGACAGCAAACGCAGAATCCTGGTCATCCAGCTCCGGTGAGTCGCCAGGCGAGCCAGAATCCTACTCACCAGGCGACCCAGACGCAGCAATCTTCGTTGCAGCAGCAACACTCTCAATCTCAGCAGCAGCAGCAGCAGCAGCAGCAGGAGCATCGTTCCAGCAGCATGGGTACCGTGTTGTCGTTCAGCCCGCGTGACAGGCGCAGCTCGGTGTTCCCGCCAGCGGGGCACCAGCACCCCGCCGATTTCACGTTGAACAATTTTAATTACGAACAGCTGAACAACGCGAAGAACCGCGAGAACAAGAGCAGCGTCGCTACGGTGGCGCCGGCGCCGCCCACGGGTCACCCGCCTACGAACAATAACTCGTTACAGAACAATAATATCAATTTGAACAATAACGATAACGCGAGGATCATCTCCGAGAAGAATGCGCTCGAGAAGAACCTGAAGAAGCACTCGTTGTTCATAAACGCGCTCTCGTGGAAGCGGTTCAGCACCGCGAACAACAACAAGAAGAAGTTCGACAACAAGAAGAACACCTTGTTCAGGCAGCCACTCGATAATATACCCATCGTCGACCAAAATAAGAACATACAGACGCCCCAGGTGAGCGAGTCTTCCGTACGCTATAGGACGGTTAACGAAATCAATGCATCGGTCGTATGTCCCTCGATTATTCGATTACCTCGGGCAGGCTCCACCGAACTCGTTTATCCGAACTGCTCGATCGTTCGAATCGTCTTGGTCTCGATTTGTTCGGGTAATCGAGCTTCCGCTGTACTCTCGTTTCTCCTACCGTTCGAAAACCCCCATGAAACTCGAAAGTAATCGCGAATGTTACTTCACTCGTAACTAATTCTACACCAATCGCTTCCTATATATACGAAGAAATCCGAATTTCAAAGTACAACCAAATTCTTTGCGTTTTCCGCTGCGGACAGATGAAAATCCAGTTCCCCGACACACGTGTATCTAATCTCAGGTCCCCCCACGTGTCAAACGCCACGGCAGTGTCCCATTTTCGTCAAAGCCTCGAGCCACCGTCTTCAAAGTCCTACGCTGGCGACGTGAAAGGTGCTTTGACCCCGAGGCACGATCGAAAGCGTATATCGATCCCCCTCGTGTTTCCCTTCGCGTTTTTACAGGCACACGCGTGCCTCTAACCCTCGCGAGGAATTCTCGAGAAGCTACGCTAGCCCGGGCAGCGAGGCTTCGATTCTCGTCGGCGCGACCCGTCGAGGATTTCGAGGCGGAGTCTCGTTGACGGTTGATATCCTTCGAATATGTTAATTTGTAAATGTTCTATTGGCACAGACGAAGCCGCCCGCGTCGAACAACAATCATACAACGCACAACCCGACGTGCGAGAAGCTCGTGCAGAAGCCGCTGCCCCCCGGCCCAAGGAAAACTGTGATCCAAGCGTCGACTTCGGAATTGCTCAAGTGCCTCGGCGTCTTCCTTCACAGGAAGTGCACCCGTTTAAGAGACTTCCGGGTCAACGACGCCGTCATGTGGCTGAAAGCCGTCGACAAGAGTCTGCTGTTTCAAGGCTGGCAGGTGAGTTGCCCACCGTTTCCTAGATCAACGGGTCTCACCTGTGAACTTTCGGGTTCAACCGGAAAGAGGATAGCACTGTCTCGCGGCGCGACGTAATCGTAAACAAAATGTTTATCAGAGTTCACCGTATGGCAAAGTTTTCAGCAGATCGGCTGGTCGGCTCTACTTAACACTAGGTTTACGGGCATTTAGTGTACACTTCGTTCTATTATTCCTAAAAGAATTGCTCGTTTATTTAGATTGTGGAAACTGGAGATTCGATAGTAGGTAATTGGGGTACACGTCAGTGTGATCGCATCAAAATAATATTTCTGAAATCCAATATGCGTCAATTTGACGCGTTCCGTAAACCTAGTGTTAACCAGTTAATTGTGGAATTTGGTTGAAAAAACCTCTCGTTCTCGCAATAAAATCGAAAAATGGAGCATGAACTCGTCGAACGCAGGACGAATGCACGCAGAGTATATTTTAATGAAAGATCGAAGCGAAACAAAGAATTACATGTTTATTTGAAAAAATAAAGAATTCATCGCTGGAAGAGTTAGCATCGTGTCAAGCTTTACGATGACGTGTATACTCGTCAAACACAGTTACTGCTTAACGTGTGTCAGCCCTTTGCACTCGAATGTTCGATGGAAATATTCGGTTTTCGATGGGTTTCACAAGTCCACTTGAGAATAATTAATGAGGACGACACGTGAATTAAGCAGCAACTGTTTCAATTATACGGAGCTTATTATGAGTCGCTCGGCAGCCAATGTTCAGTCTATTTTTGATACTCTGATTGTAAATTTTAATGCAGTGAATAACATTCTTTCAGTTATTCAAGGATTCACTTTTTTCGTTTTTCCTACGTTAGAAACTTTTATAGCTTTTCATAGCTTCCGAATATGTTGTAGCAAAACGTTAACCGTCTGCAGACGAAGATCCTTTGAAACGCAGAAAACCAACAGACGAAGCTAAATTACAATTGCTTAAACAACAGAAAAAACAGAAACTACATTCTAATCTCTTGTTCGAGTAATTAAATCATTCAATTCTTTCCTACACTTAACTGGATAATCTCCCGAGCGACTCGTATACAACACTCATTTAGCTACGTCAAACGGCAACTCGAAGTGCAAAGGGCTGCACCATTCGATATCCCGAAGCCAACGAAGTTCCACGTTCGCACGAAAACCGATGTCACCGAAATTCATCCTGCAACTCTTAAACAGTCCTACATAGCTGATAAGGGAAGCATTCGCCGTTCGACTCACAGTCGACTGGTTCTTAATGTTTAACGAAGGAACAGCCCGCTGAACTTCGTCCAAACACTTTATCGGGACACGATAATGCTAGTCGACGGTAAAGATCGAACCGTCGCTCGACACATAGATTAATAATAAATTGACGAACGGTATTAGCGGTAGTTGGAGAGCAAGCAGCTGATGAGACGCGGACCCGTCCGCGTTCGATAACGGCCCGGTCAATTAACGATAACGCGATAATTAATATTTATCCTCCGCGATGTAGTCGGTATCCGATTAAGGCTTATCACCCGAGTACCCGTGATAGTAACTTAATTAACGGCGGATTCGCTTTGTTGACGGTGCGCTGCGCCGCGACGCGACGCGGCGCGATGCGACGCCGCCGCTGTTGCTCGTTGCATAACGATCACCGTGGAGCACGCCGGGAAACAAAAGTTCGCCAGACCGTTCTAATTGAAAGCGTGCTTCCGCCGGCCCGGAAAAAAATCGGCCCCGATCGTCGGCCGTCCATTTCTGAGTCGATGCACATCGGTCTAAAGTGGCGGGAGCCCGCTCTTACTTGTTAGGCGGAACGAGATCCGCACGCGTCGGGTACCGAACACCGTGAGCACCCTCGACTCCTCTCTCTTGTCGGACTCTTCCGCGCTGTATCGAGGGTGCAGCCACAGTCTGGCTAAAAAGTTTCGGCTCCGCGATCCGGCGGCTGCCTATGCAACGCGCCGCGAGAATATTCGGCCGCTCGTGTTTGATCGGTGATCAGTTTAGCTTCTTCAGCGTGTAGGATGATAATAGGTGCTCGAGGTTTTGTGTGGCTGAAGTTTTTTCGAGTTGACTCGATGGCAGGGAAGTTTACAGTTTAACGAAGTTGTGGCTGAGCTTTGTTATTGTTGCGTTGTCCTTATTGTGCAACGATTGCTCGCGACCGTTGCGAGGAGTTAGGTAATATTGCGCAAGGGCGAGAGGGAGCTTGGGTTGACAACTGCGGATTATTGGAATATGAGGAATCAAGTTCTTCGGTGTCTGAGTTTGTGGACCTGATTGGGTGCTTGTTTCATGGTGTTTGGGAAATTCGATTTTGTTTGTATACTTTTAGTCGTTGTGATACCAATTAGCTGGGATAATTGGTAACTTGGTATCAGTTGAAGAGTTAGTTATTTGTTATTTCTTTGTGATGTTGTCGTGACTTAGTAAGATAATTTACTGTAACTCATTAAGTTATAACTCGAGACTCCAATGGCTTAACGACTCGATAACTTAGTGACTCATTATAACTTAGCAACCTAGTACAACATAATAACTCTACAACTCACAGCACAACATCCCAAAAATCAACAAACCACCAAACAATTCCACTACATCCCCACACCAAACCATACTAATTCCTTAACTCTAATAATCTCTTCCATTACTTTCCCGTATAACCATAACTTAACATACCTCATCACAACTCATCAACCTCCAACAACATAACAACATAACAACTCTCAATACAACATCCCAGCAACCAACAAAACAAAAAAAATTTCCATTACTCATCCCCAACCAATCCTACATCTCCACACCAAACCCTAATTCCTTAACTCTAATAATCTCTTCCATTACTTTCCCATATACCCATAACTTAACATACCTCATCACCAACCTACTACACCATAACAGCTCCCAACACAACCCCGCAACAACCGACAAAACACCAGCAAGCAGTTCCATTACCATTCACCCTTCAATCCCGAATCCCAAGCTCACGCAAAATTCGCCTGACCATCGATCACGATCGGCCAATCGGACACGGTGCCCGATAAATACGTCATCCGACAACTGGGTGAACGGTCCCGAACTCTTGAGCGTCAGTGTATGCGCGGCGTCGCGGTGACCCGAGGGAATAACGCGGCTCGTAATGAGTGCCGCCGGGGGCGCGTTAGTCACAATATGTCACGAAGGGAATCAAGAGAGCCAGCGCGCCGCTACTTTTCGCGGAACGAACGAGACACCGGGTGTCTCCATTTACTCCCATCCATATGCCACTCGCCGGAACGATGAACCGAGCCGTCCTCGGCCGGTGCAGCGTGCACCGTGCGCCGTGCATGTGCGGGACGAAGGACGGCCATCGATCAAGCGCCCCGTATCGCGGTTTCCCTATGAATTTCGTTTCGATTCCGCCCGGCGAATTTCGCGTTTATGCTAATACCCGACGGGGCTGCGGCTTATGCAAATTACGCTCCTCCCCCGTCCCCGCCCGCGGCGCGATCGAACTCGAGAGCTCGCGTTTCCACCGAACAATAAAAAAAGAAGAGAAAGAGACGGCGACATCGATCCGACTCGGACATTCCGCTTTTTTTTTCTGGGTTAAGGTGAAATCGGTTTTATTATTTATAATTTCATTTCACGGCGGCTCGAGGCCGCCCGTTAATCATTCGCGGATTTTTAACGAGCTTTCGCCGTTCTAAGCCTTCGGAGCAGCCGGATTTATGTGTCAAGCCGTTAAACGACGAGAGACGAGCACGACGGACGACGAGCGACCAGGAACGGGGGAACCGATTTTATTCGAACGATCATGTTACTCGCGACTTTGCTGGTGTGAACGTGTTGACTGGCGGGTTCGCCGGGAATATTCAACAGTTGAAACTAATTAACGAGGAAGCGCGTGGATTTGGAGAGAGTTGTATAGGTTATAATTCTGCTCCGTCAAGACGATACAAAGATTTGATGGACTAAAAATGAAGAGGACTAAGTTTACAGAATCCATCAGTTTGACGAGTGTTTTAAACATTTAGCAGCAGTCGGAGTCATTGCAATTGTGCGAATGCACTATACTAGTTCGGAAGCTTCAATATTCGCGATATAAATAATTACAGTGCCAATTATGCGCAGAACAAACGTCCGTGAATCTGGTGTTAAAGGGTTTCCATGGTTTCGTCAACGTCCTCGAACGTTCCGATTACTGGCAATGATTCCTCGAACCGTCTCGGGGGCGGGTGTCGCGGCGTGTCGTCGAAAAAAGTTCCCCGTGACACGGGTAGACTCTGACCTTATTTCTCGGCCGGGAGTTTTCCGGGAATCGGAAGCTGGCAACTCCCTCGGCCACTTCAAACATTCAGCGGCGTTTACGTCATCCGAAATCCCTTGCGAGAGATGGCGTAATCCGTCGACTATAATGAATATCTCGACGGATTGTGATCAAGAGCCGACCAGATATATCCCTGGGACCACATCGATTCGTCTTCTGCCCCTTTCATCCGGGGGATCCTGATGCGCCTCGAGTCTCGCAGCGATCAGTAGTGGATGTCTCTATTGGATCAGACTCGTCCTTCTTACGTCGGGCGGCTCGATTCGAGGGATGTCCCTGAGAGACCTCGAGATTTACAATGCTCGCGTGGTCTGGCGTAAGTAAGTAACCGTTTCGAGCTCCGGATTTATCCTGGCGCCTCGAGGAACAAGCGATCTCGAATTTTCGTCGCGAAACAATCGCCGGAAACGAAGCAGGCGCGGCGAATTTGCCGCTATTGTTCCAACGACGCGAATTTTCGCGACCGTTCGGCACACAATTATGTGCTCGTCTGCGTTTTGTCGCCTTTAGGCCGCGTCGTGTCGACTTTAGGTTGCGCTTGTCGCCTTTAAATCGTGTTGCGTCGCTTTTAGGTTGCGTTTGTTGCGCTCGAATCGCCTTGTGTCGCGTTTAGGTCGTATTGTGCTGAGTTTTGATGCGTTGTGTCGCGTTTAGATCGCGTTGTATCGACTTTAGATTGCGCTTGTCGCCTTTAAATCGTGTTGCGTCGCTGTTAGGTTGCGTTTGTTGCGCTCGAATCGCCTTGTGTCGCGTTTAGGTCGTATTGTGCTGGGTTTCGATGCGTTGTGTCGCCTTCAGATCGCGTTGTATCGACTTCAGATTGCGTTTGTCGCCTTTAAATCGTGTTGTATCGCTTTCAGATTGCGTTTGTTGCGCTCGAATGGCGTTGTGTCGCGTTTAGATCATACTACGCCGTGTTTCGATGCGTCGTATCGCCTTCAGATCGGTTGTCCTCTACTTAAATGCATTCCATCGTCTTCAGATCGCATTGAACTGTACTTAAATGCGTCGCATCGCCTTCAGATCGTATTGTATCGAGTTCAAATCCCATTCATTACATTCTAATCGCGCTATATCCCTCGCAAACTACGTTCCTTCTGTTCAAATCCCGTCGAATCGCCTTTATGCGTCGCGTCACCTTCATTTCTCGTTGTACCGTGTTTACAAGCGTTGCATCGCCTTCCGACGCCGTCGCGTCGCGTTTAGTCACGTCGTGCCGCCGTCAGACAGCTTTTTGTCGCGTCTAGACCTCGCTGTTCCCCCAATCGACGCGCGATTACGATTAGCGACGCCCACGCGCGATCCCTTTCGCGGTTCCTTTCCGTTCGAGGCCACGAAGGTCATTATCGATCATCCAGTTTACGAGCCGTCACTCGGCCCGGCGCTCTGTTACTTTTCGCGGAAGCCGCGGCGCGTTGAGTCGTTCCGCCCACGAAAACGATATTTACTCGCCGCGGGGACCGTTCGCTGACGATCGCGCGGATCGATATCACGTGGCGTCAGCCGGGTAGTTACGCAAACGATCCCGCTCGTTCCCTTCTCGCCGTGCACTTCCAGGAATCGCTCTTTTAACCCGGCGATTTCAGCTTACTCGCGGAATTCATACTTTCGATTGACCTCGGCTCGAAGGATCATTCCCCGTTAGTCACGAACGACGAAAACGGCTCTTCCCGTGAAAATGGGAAGCAGTCGTGAAACGAAGCATGCGATCGTTCCTATTGGTTACTTACAAATCACACGTACGATCGTTTGAAACACTCTAATCTACGGAGGGTGAGGGACGATTTCCCACGATGATAAGCGCTCGAGGGTCCAGCGATAAAACTACCCCCAGACGAACTCGTGGAAGGGTTCCCCTTATCTCGAAACGCAGAAAATCGACTGCTAACGATACTGGATTATGCAGCGCCCTTTGAATACCGAACGAACTCATTGAAACCCTTATCGCCGCTCGGCGAACCTAAAAGATGAGGCAGTCAACGTGAATACTGTATATTATTATCCCTCGAAGTATTACTATTGCAATTACTACTAGTTTACAGCTATTTTTCATCGAAGTGATTCATATTTATCAGAACTCACAATGAAACTCCTATAATTAGAATCACTCGCGTCACCCAATCTAATCGCGACTTCGTTTGCTCGTTTCTTGTTTGTTTACCACTCGGCTGTCCGTATTTATATCCTCGACGTCGAGTCATTTCCAGGCCCACGTCCATTAGAATCGCGACATTTCGCTCCGGAATCGGTCGCGACCCGCGACAAACATCGATCCTCGTTCCCAAGACCGTCCACAACGCTCGCGCGATACGAATCGGCGGCGTTCGAGCGCGTTTCGTCCTCGAGACACGGTTTCCCGCGCCGGTGCGCATAAATCAGAAAGCGAACGCGCGATTTGTCATTCCGCGAGATCGATCCTGTCGCGGCGGCGACGGGACAGCGATCGACGTGGATTCCGATGCGATCGGGGGAAAGGGAGAAAGTGAATTCTCGTCGGGGCGGAGTAAAAAATGGATCCGACGTGGCCGAGGCTTTCAGCGAGCGGCGGCAAGTTGAATTTCTTTCGATCAGCGAACGCTGTTTCGGAAGATTCCTCGCGACGTCCTTTTTCCGCGAGGAGAGATCTTGTTTCCTTTTTCTCCTTGATGGAGGAGCGTGTCGCGAATGATCGGCGGATGACGCAGCGCGATCACATAGCGATACACGTATGTGTGTGTGTGTGTGTCGTGCGCTCTCGTGACGATCGATGTTTCGTACATCGCATAAATTTAATTTAACTTTATAATCCAATTTATCGCGGTAAGCGGAGATGCGAGTCCCTTTTGTGCAAGGTGGTTGCAAATAGATGGAGGTGATATGGATAATCTGTTTAATAGAAATGTACAACGTGCAGTTGAAAGTATTTTTTTTGTTTTAACGAGTTTCAGGGTTTCTAGGGAGTATAAGATTATATCTGAGAACGTAATGGTGACGTAGAAGTTTTCGAGATTTTCGGAAATTTTGTTTGTATTTTAGAAAGACGGTGTATTGGGATTGTTGGAATGTAACGATGGAGCAGTTTTGGAATGAATTCTGGTTAGGTTGAAATTAATGTATGGGAGATATTAATGTATAATATGCAGAGGATATTAATATATGGCATGTAGTAAATATTACTATATGATATATAGTAAATATTACTATATAATATATGATAAATATTAATATATAAAATATAGTAAATATTACTGTATAATATATAGTAAATAGTAATATATAAAATATAGTAAATATTACTATATGATATATAGTAAATATTAATATATACCATATAGTAAACCATATAGTATACTATATACTAAATATTACCATAATTTCACTTAATTACCACTTAAAATATAATATATACGAGACACAGGTATACAAAACAAAATCTAAAATCCAGTAGCGCGATTTCTACGATATTCCAGTATGTCCTGGTAACAGGACACCCTGTCAGCGAAAGCCAGCACCGTGTATACTCGTGGTCTGACAGAGGGTGAAGCGACACAAGGGGTGGCAGCCGCGGTGTCCGCACGCGCGTGTGTTTATTCGTCTGGGCGAATGCACTATGTCGGTAAATATAAACGATACCGCCCGGCTCGCGCTGTCAAAGGATCTCTCCAGCGATCACCGGCAGAGTTACCCTGTTCTTCAACCACAAATCCTGCTAGCCCTTACCCTTAACGCGAACCACTCGACGCAAGAGTTCTCGGCTTGATTCAATTTACGGCCGAGTTTCGCGTCCTCCTCGGAAGATGAACATCCTCGTGAATTTAATAAAGCTTGTCCTTAGGGCTGCGGAACTCGATCCCTTGTGCACCGGTGAATTTCACTGAAAACTCAACTTTCGTTCCCAATGGCGCACGCTCTGCGGAATTCTGGATGACTGGGATAACTTTGTCCCCTTAAGCCTGACACTCCCGAGTCATTCTTTGAAACGAGAAGTGAAACAAAATACATCATTTAAGAAAAAAAGTATAAGAATGATATTCTATTGAACAATAATTGATCTTTCCAGAATGTCATTCAAATCGATTAGTCAAAGACAATGCAGGAAATGTAATATGATAGCTTCGTAAACATTCTCTTTGGTAATATAAAGATTAATCATTTCGTTGTATGGTTCATGATAATAAGCAACGAACTATTCCTTCGCAGCGAGGACTAATTAAAACAATTACCAATTGTCTAACATCGAAATCTTTCTGTATGCTGTTATCATTTCATATCTACATCTACAACTGCACCATTTTTGCTATATTACGTCTATATCCTCAATTACGTTACTATATTGTATCTATATTTAACACTAGAACTACCGAGCACTGAAATTGAATTTTGAAACTGCTCTATAGAAACTTCAAGAGTGCATCTATGGAGACTTAAATTGATTCATTATTCAATTTGCGTATTGCCAAATTTCTTCAATAACTCCCAGAGATCTGCTATTTTTAATAATCGCGAAAAGAAATCTGTAGTTCTAGTGTTACTATATCACAAGCATATTCACAATTAACATTCCTATACTATGTCTAACTCTACGACACCATTATAACTATATCTACATTCAAAACCATACAATCACCACACTAAACGTATCCTCACAACCACGCCATATCACATCTTCACTCGCAATCGCTCTAAACCATATCTAAATCCGCAAGAACGTTATCACAGTGCAACATCCCTCGTACGCACTCGTCTATTTTCAATGAATCGTCAAGCGCCGGTCACCGTCAGCCACCGCGCCAGTCAACTCATTAACAAATCAACCGAGCAGTCGCGCTTCACGCCGCGCGACCGCCTCGACACAATTTTCCGTCGCCCAGTTCAGCCCCCATGCGGCACTAATTCGCCCACGGGTTGCACGTACGCGTCCTGCATTTTCTTTCCTCCTTTTTCCCTTTCTTCGCCGGCAGAAATTGGAGCGCGGGGTTAATTATAAACAACGGATAGAAATCGATCGGGGTCGGCGGGAGGAGTGATGCTGCGGAAAATACGCTGCACCCTGTGCCGATCGCCGAGAGGGGTTCGAGCGTGTCGGGTCACGTGCGCGGAGCGGCAACGCCGCCGCGCGAGAACCACCCCTCGCCCGAGTGTGGAAATATGCGGGGGACTCGGCAGGGTACGTTCACCCTACGTCGTCGGTTTTAATTGCGAAGGGGAGACGACCTCTTCCGCGGACCCCAAAGCTCATCGCGCTCGGAAGACGTTACCGGGTAGGGATTGCTTAAAAAAAATTGCGCCCCGTCGACGGTTTATCGAGACTTGGGGTGCACTTTTGAGCAGGGCTGCTGGGGGGACGTTCGCGGATCCTTAGGGGATTGAATTTGTTTAGGAGACGCTTCAGACGTTCCTGCGTTGAGATTCGCTCTGGCTTTCCGCTTCCATTTCGAACGTGATTCGGCAGGTTTGTTAGGTGCGCCTCTTTGTGAAGGTGTTTGTAAAATAGATTATATTATTATGTTGTTTTTAATGTTATTAGCAAGGATGTATGAGGAACTATTTTCTTAAGTGGATTTTATATGAAATATAATAACAGTTATCGAGACAAAAGCGCAGAAGAAATTCAGAGTGCGAAGGGTTGAGGCTAAAGTAAACAGGAATTTGAGTTCTTTGTAAAGTTGGGGCGAGATTGTTGAGATTCGGAATAAACATTCTGAAGCGAGCAATTTAACGCGTCCGTTTTAGTGTTAATGGTTGGACGGTGACAAGGTTCTTAATTCTAAGGTTTTTAGGGTTAGATTGGTAACGTTTTGATATTTGGATATTCACAAGGGTTTTGATGGTTAATGAAGGTTTGACGTTGAAATGCTGTTTGACGAAGTGAACTTCAGCTTCTTTGATCCCCACTTTAGTGCTCTAATTTCCCCGAATTTCCTTTTACTTTTCACAAAGTTAATTACCGTCGAAGCACTAATTTTATCTTTTCACTCGGCGCTACCGACACTTAATTACTTATCACGAAAATCGCGATCTTGAAAGTGGATGTCAATTCCGGTTTCCGCTTTTCAAATTTTAATATAATTAGCTCTAACTTCTAATTCTTCCGAACTCCTACATACTTCATAAAATCAGTCTTGTCAATAATCCCTTTAAACATTAAAAAAACAACGAGAAACCATGCTAATAAGACGTTCATTCGAAACAGCATAAACGTCAGGCTCTCCGTCGCGCTGAACTGGAAATTTTCATCGCGAAAGTTTCGGTGCTCGATCAATCGGGACCGCGATGAATTATTAAGAGGCCAGCAGCTACGTTACGTAAAACATTATCCGATCGATTCGTCGCCGTCCGATTGAATCGCCTGCCAAATTGGTAGCCGCGAGACGCGAGAATAGTCCGCCGTAAACATGGCGGCCGGCCGCGTCCCGTGGGCCGTCGGCGAAGCGAACGTGCTGCGCGCGCCCTGCCCGCAACTTTCCTCTCCGAGTTTCTTCTCGGGTTGCCAGCAAGTTCGCGACGCCTCGCGGGGAGACAATCCCCGGCATAATTGCCGGCGATTCGCCGCGACTTTGACGCAAGTGGGGCAATCAGATGCCCTGAATAATTTTCCGCCGCCGCTTTTCCTCACGGACATCGCTTAATTCGACGTCGAGCGCCGCGCATAACAACGACGGACACTTAGGCGGTGGCCGTAATAGCGGAATGCCTTCTGAAAAATTCAGTTCCCCCCGGAGGAATTTCAAATCTTCGAGCTTCCGGCTGCGAGACGCCGCACTTCCGCTGGACGAGACGTGGACCGTGACATTAACACATTGCGCGCCGACCAATTTTCGGAAAATTGAATTGCGCGACGGCGATTTTCAGTGGGATTAACTTATACCACTGTCTATAGAGAAACTCACTATAGAAACTCACTGTCTATATATTACAATTCTCTGGTTTTCAAACCATAACTCCTACAATCTACACGAACGAACACACTTTCTAGGAACAATGGAGTAAAGTGTAGAAGTCTATCCTTTAATTGCGAATCCTACGTTCATGTAACATTTTAGATATGCATAACACAAATCCAAAGTAAAATTTACAAAGTCGAATTCCTTACTCTCTTTCGTAAGTTAGAAATTTTGGTTTAATCGATGTTGAAAAATGTATCAACATAATCATCGACGCTCGCGTTTTAAGTAGCTGAAATTTAGCCAGCGTTCAGTGTGTTAAAGATACCGATTCCTCGTTTCGAACGTTCGTCAATCGCGTATGTCCTTCTTAGAACCGGACCTTGAGAACACGAGGACTACCGAGAACTTTCGACGAATCCTCGCGTCCGCGTCCGACATTTTTCTCGCCCATTCGCGGCCAGTTCGGCCGCAAGGTTGCGCGCTCCGTGAAATCACGGTGACACGGGTTTCCGCGCGCGACGCATCGAATCGATCGAACACGTGCTCAAATCTAATCAGTCAACGGCGAAACGCGCGCTCGTCCTAGAAACACACGCCCGCGGCTGCCGTGTCGATGACGTCCACGGATTTCGCGTGCACCCCGGACGCCCGGATCGATCGGCGAAAATAACCGGCGAATCAAATCCTCCGTGACCGAACACGTTCCAAGCGGGAAGGAAATTGATGGCGAATTAAAGGAGAGCCACGTGTTCCTCGATCACTTATTCATTTTACTCTACTTTTCAAACGTTTTCGAATTTAAACGGTGAAAATCTTGATTGATCCTTTTCTTAATAGAATTCTATCGAATTTCTGATGTGTATTTCGTGGATTTAGTATCTGTTCATTAATATCTGATTAATCGCTTTGGAAAATGAAACTTGTTTTTTAATAGAGAGGTTGGTTCTCTAGAAATGATTTTAATGAAATTCATACGATAATATTAGTTTGCATTCCTCGATCACTTATTCATTTTACTCTGCTTTTCAAACGTTTCCAAATTTAACTCTTTGCGGACGAATGTCGATATTTCGAGATTAAATGTCCATATTTGGAAAAGTAAGTCGCAAACGAATGATTCAGTTACTCAAATAGCAAGAGATCAGCGTATGATTTCCTTTCTTTCTATTATTTTAGCAATCGATATATAATAATTTAACTTCGGGTGCTGGAGGTTTCGTATATTTCGAAGAATCTTCGTTCGCAAAGGGTTAAACAGTGAAAATCTTGATTAACCCTACTTTTAATAGAATTCTATCGAATTTCTGATGTTTCTTTCATGGATTTAGTATCTGTTCATTAATATTTGATTAATCTCTTTGGAAAATGAAACTTGTTTATTGATAGAGCTGTTAATTATCTAAAACTGTTTTTAATGAAATTCTGATTGATTGATATTTTGATATTTTAATAGACGTAATTTCTTCAGTTTGAAAAATGTAATTTCTCATTCTCGTAATCTAACGCTAAACCTATCCAACACGTGAATTGACTTTTTCACTCGCTATCGAGACTTCAATTGATTCATAATTCAGTTTTAGTATTGCCAAATCAATTTCTTGAGTAATTTCTCAGAGAAATATCTGTTACCTTTTTAATAATTGCAAGAAGAACACATCAGGCATGGATCATTTTGATCTGTCCGGTAGGTTTACCGTTAAATAACAAAATAGGTGCATGCCAAGCAATTTGACAGCTCGGTAATTGCAATGCGAGCGATACTAGTTCTATTCCTCGGATTCAGGGTATCTAGAATGTCCCCTGAATCAGAACGTTAGGTAACGAAGTTTGATCGGCTCTAACTCGGTCCGGATCCGCCGCGACAGCGCTTCCCTCCGCGAATTACGTAATTCCTCTTTCTCCAGCCTCCTGAAATCGTTGCCAAGTCTCGGGGATGCGGTTCTGCGAATTTCTATCCGAAAGAAAGGACGTTTATCTGTTTATTATCTGCGAGGAATCTGACGACGATAGATGACGATAAAATCGAGTGAAATGCCAGTGATAGAACGCAAAAATAGGTCGACGAACCGATCATCCTCATTGGCATGTACAATACTAGATGACCAGAGCTACCAAATTGCTCGGATGCAATTACAACAATAAAATTCATGTCGAACAAAAACATTTAACCCTTTGTACTCGAGAATATTTGTTTACAACTAACATAAAGAAATATCTTGCATAAATTAAGTAACTATTTTATTTCGATGTTCCATGCGTTGATGCATTATATAAATATTTAATATTGATTTCTAAATTTTATCATTTTCATGAGTCAAATCAAATGGCGACTGAAAGGCGCCTCTCGAGTGCAAAGGGTTAATAACATGATTAATTAGATAATGGTGTAACATTAGCACTTCGATAATAAGTTGGTAATAATTATTTTTAGAATCATTTGTCATTGTTATGGAAGAATAATTATTAATATACAAAACAGTCAGAATTCTCATCGCAGTTAACATATTAATAAAAATTTGACATTGAAATGCCAACTGTTTAACAAACTCTTAAACTTCAGCTTCTTCGATCTTCCTTTAGCTCCCTAATTCCACCGAATAAACCGTATTCATAAACAATAATATAAAATAGTAAGTATTAATATACAAAACAGTCAGAATTCTCATCGCAGTTAACATATTAATAAAAATTTGACATTGAAATGCCAACTATTTAATAAAACCATAAACTTCAGCTTCTTCCTTCTTCGCATATTTCTCTAATTTCACCGAACAATCCACATTCATAAACAACAACCCAACATCAGAACGATCAATTACATTTCAAAGCGAATCATTTAATCGTTCCACAAGAACCAACCCCGAAATCGTCGTCCGAAAAGAGCGAACCGAACGCAAAGGGTGGTCGAATCATCCCCACCGGCGCGTCGCGTGACGTCTTATCAGCATCGACCCGATCGACGTCTGACGTCCGAGGAACGGCCGTGCTCGAGAGGCTGACACTCGACCTGTTCGTCAAACGTCGAACCTACGAGCAACACGTGGACCGTTTAACGGGAACCGTTAATCCGCCGCGTCTAGACGAGGAAGAGAGCTTGAACGTCATTGCGGCCGAATCCCGTTAAGGTGAATCCGTACCTGGCGGAATTGTTTACCGCGGCCGTGGCGCACGTGACGCGGCGCGCGCCGCTCGGAGAACGCGTGCAAGACAACCGGCTATCTTGTTTCCCGGTTTAACGGGAAGCCAAGCAACGCGGACCGCGGATCCCGCGGGCTCCGCCGGGAAGGATGATCGCGTACGCGTGCACCGGACACGTGATCGGCCAGCGGAATTGCGGACGAGGCACGCGACGACGGAATCGATGCGTGATTCATCGGCGGACTGCGGAACTCCGTGAATTCGTTTCTGTAATCGGGAAAATGGGATTACGGCGGCTCATGTGGTATTTTCCTGGGGAATATTGTAAGACTGTGGGCGATTTGCATGTTTCGTGTATGGCGCGTTATGAGTAATTATGCGATGTATTTCGGAAGTCGTTGCGGTTAGGTGTAGGAAGAGATTGAGGGGATTAACTTGAAACACATTGCGTACCGGCTAATTTTCGGGAAATTGAATTGTGATGGCAAATTTCAGTGAGGTCAACTTATATCACTATACATAGAGAAACTCAGATATCATATTGTTGTGTAATATATTTTAAATAGAGAGCCAATTCGAATGAAATTTTATATTTTTCTCAATGCTGTGGTGATTAGCGAAGTTGCATGGCTAAGTGTCTTCATATAAAAACGAGATTTCTCGTTGCCGCTACGCAATGTGTTAAGATTTAATTTCGCAGGTGCGTTTGTTAATCGTTGATAATGTAAAAGAAAGCATTCTATGCTCTGTCTATGTCTAGATTTAGTATACGTACAAATTGCTGACGAGAACAATGTTTCATTTGAACTTAACGCAACTCAATGGCACTTATGTTTGTTAAAGCATATTAGAAATGTTCGCTTCGTGTCAGACTGGCGATGACAATTTTAAACTGAATTTGAGAGATCTAACTGTTATTTATTATTTTTAAAGACAAATTAAATATTACCTTCCTACTATCAATCGTTAACCTTTGGAGTAAACGTAGCCGTGGATCAACCCTTTGCACTCGAGAGGCGACTCTCCGTCATTCGATTTGATATAACAAAATTACAAAGTGCTGTATGTAATATTAAGTTTTCCATAATGCATCAATACGTGAAATATTCATATAAATATCTTCGTTCCTTAATTTAATGTCGACGAATGTCGACATTCCGGCGAGATGAAAGTTTCGTATTTAGAAAACTAAGTCGCGGACGAATGATTTAATTACTCGAACAGCAAGAGATCACTACGTAGTTTCCTTTTCTTACATTTAATTAACCAATCGGCGATAATTCAGCTTCATCTGCTGAATTTGTATACTTCAAAGAACCTCCGTCGTTCCATTAAGCATGAAATTTCTTTCTTTTCCTAATTACCACAGCATTGAAAAAAAAATTTAATTCGAATTGATTATCTATTTAAAATATATTACACAACAATGTGATATCTGAGTTTCTCTATGTACAGTGATATAAATTGACCTCACTGAAAATTTCCACAATTCAGTTTTCTGAAAATCAGCCGGTACGCAACGCATTAACAATGAAGTAGTTCGATAGTTTCGAAATACATCATAAGGCAAAGAATTCACAACGTAAATTCAACGGACTCGATCTCACCGAAATCCTTCATCAAACATTAGAAGACCTGTACCGGTAAAGTAGAGCATGGACCAGCTCCATCGGTACAAGCCACCCCTGCGCTCCTGAGCGAATCGGAGCCCGGCCACGGGGACCGTGCGCGTTGAATTCAATTAGAAACGGTCGGATGTTCGGTAAGCTTCTGAAAAACGCGGTTGCAGAAGGGTACAGGCCGCTCACCCCGAGCGAATATCGACCGGACGTATATACACGACACGCGGCCTCTCTATCTCTCCATTGGTCTCCCTCGTAGAGGCTTTAACTAACCGCGGCGTTACACACCTGACGGGAAACCGGGCCTCCGTGAACCGGCCAAGACACGTGGAAACCCCACGGACGTATCGGCACATGCCTGAGCGAGGACTTTATTTAAAAATAAAAGCGGGGCTCCTTTGCGGCCGTTTTCCCTCTGCCGATAACGCGCAATTAACATCGGCCAGCTATTATCTGTCCTGGAAAACAGAAATAGAACGCCGCTAATAATACGAGCGACGTGTTTCGTAACTTCCCTCGGCTCCTCTTGTTCCTTTATCTACCACCGGGGCGGTTTCTGATCATCGGATCATCCCTCTCCTCCCACGTTCGCCGGCGGTATTCTCGTTTCAACGATTTCTATTCGAAGGCGCGTCTTCTTCTTTCGCGGAGCGCACGGAGAGTGTGGGAACCGATGACGAACGTTGCGAGGCGGTAGAAATGTCGCTGGCGTTTCTTATGGCGAACTGTGTAGGACTGCGTTAACCCTTTGGGGGAGATTCTTTGGAATATAAAGAAGCAGCAGGTGAAGCTTATGTGTGAATTGATTAATTAATTTGCAGTCGAGAGGCGCCTTGTAGTCGCCATTTGGTTTGATACAAGAAGATTGTAAAATTGGAAATTCCGTAGCATATTGAACGATCCATTTCAGTATAATAAAATAGAAAAGTTAAAGAAGTAACCATTTTAAACGAACAATTACAAGAACATTGTAAAGTTGGAAATTCAATATTAAATTTTGTGTGATGTACGGATACATGCAATATCGAATAAAATATTTCTCTCAATTTATGCAAGGTATTTCTTTGTGTCGTAAAAAGTATCAGTGATACTTCATCAGAAAATGAATATTTGTTGAGAAAAATGTTCTCGAGTGCAAAGGTTAACCAGTTAACTGCGTTTGACGAGTATACACGTCTTGAAGCTTGAAATGCTACTAATTCTTTCAACGATAAATTTCTGAGTTTTCTAAATTTAATTTTCTTAATTTTCGTAATCCATCTTTAGTTTGCTTTAGTTCATGTTCTTATTTTATTGCGCGTATAAGAGATTTTCGAAAGTAAATTCCACGGTTAACAGGTTGATAGAAGGAAACTGCGTGCTGATATGGTGTTTGAGTAATTGAATTATTTGTTTGGAATTTTGTTTTTGAATGTGATCTCAGCTTGCTGAAATGTTGATGTGTAGTTAGGGGTTGAGGAAGGATGTTTTATTTTTACGCGGCTGATACTGGGGTTGCTTGTGGAGGAGAAAGGGCTCGGAACTTTGGAAGTAGATAGTATTGACGAAGATTTATGAAGCACGAGTAAAATTGATTGTTCTTGAAGTTATTGGCAATTTTCTGGTTGGTTGTAGTGTTGGGTTCACTTGCGTCGAACCTGTTAACTCCGGTTTTAGGTTTTCGAGTGTTAGTGTTGAAACGTTTAACTAGAATTCTTCGTTATTCTTTAGTTTGCTAGGAGGGGTTAATTATAGTATGTAAATAATTACTTCGCTGTTTGTTCTAGTAATATTTACCTTGTAACTTGGATGTAACGAGGATTTCTTGTTTCTTACAGTTTACGCATTTCAATTGGGAAGTAAACCTGTGATCGTATAAGTTTAAGATATATTCAAACTAGGGAAATATTCCGATACTAGATTTACGTCGATCCGACGGAAATTGTATATTTAACACACTGTTTCCTAACAACTCAAGTCCATTTTCATTGATGCAATTATGCAGAATATAATTCTCTGCTTTCGACACACTAATTTCCGTCTACTACAATATTATACATGATCTTATCATTTCACTATACAAAATCAAACGACTGAGAGCCACCTCTCGAGTGCAAAGGGTCGAGCCTCTCCATGCTTCTTCCAATTCCCACCTAGATTCCCATATACCCTGCAAATTCAATAATTCCTCGTCGCCTCTAACGCGTCGCGCTACGTGCGACCAACGTTTCATCGGAGAGTCGACGTCCCTAGATGTATTCCTGGACGTCC
Organism: Nomia melanderi; assembly: GCF_051020985.1. Taxonomy (NCBI): domain Eukaryota; kingdom Metazoa; phylum Arthropoda; class Insecta; order Hymenoptera; family Halictidae; genus Nomia; species Nomia melanderi. The sequence continues at coordinate 13,130,327 of NC_135009.1, forward strand.
CGGTCGGATCGCGGCGCGTTCATCCGTGCGGACGCTGTATACCGTGTAATCCGCGTGAAAAAAGGCGGCGCGGCGGTTAACGAGGGTGGACGCGTGCACGCCGATGCAACAATCGGCCAGCGAAATTCCTCGCAGGCTGGAGAACGTATCGGGAGCATCGATCCTCCCGGGTCATCGCGGGCTCTCGCCGTCAACGCAGCCACGCGTGTAAGAAACCGCCGCCGATCGAGAAAAGGCTGGCCTATAATCGAACGCCGTGCGTTTTAATTACCACAAAAGCATTCGTCTTAATTGGACGACGCTTCGGGGCCGCTCGGAGGATCAAAGTCTGCGCTTCGACGGCGGAACCTCGCTTTCGGTACGCTGGGTCAATTAATTTTTCAAGTACACCAGAGTTTGCCCACTGGGATTGTGGGTTTTGATTAATATAGTACTTCTGGATGCTCGGGTACCAATCAGAACTTGATATACCTTCGAGATGCTGACTTCATTAGTAAAGTGTTCGAGAATGTTGGAACACGAAACTATGGAATAGTTGTATCAGTGTGTAAATTAAGGAGGATGCTATTAGAGAGTCAATATCTTTAGAAAAGTATCTTTTCATACTTTGAAAGCAGTAGTATTGTTCAGTGTTTCTTATTGGATAGTTGAAGTTCGAATGTGTTGCGAGTTGCATCGAGCAAGAGGTAACTTTGCTCTGGAAAACCCAGATGTCTAATTTGTGGAGTACTGTAGTGGCAGATTAGTTTCTATTTTACTTTCCTCGCTTCTCGGTCTACTCCGTGAGCCATTCGGAAGCGAGCTAGCAGCGGGAATGGCAGATATTTTCCAGAATTCTAGTGGCATCGTCGGTGATCACTGCAAAGTTGCAAGATAGGAACCGCTGGGCCGCCGTTCTCTACGTTCCTACGAATCCCGGCGACTCGGGGAACACGCTCGCCCACTTAACCTGGTCCGGGCACCTACTAATCGAATGAGAGAGGGCGTGTCCGGGTGCAAATTAGGTGTGCACGCGAGATAAGTGGGTGAAACGCAGCGGCGATGGACGCGGCCGCCGGTAGAGTCCTTTGTGCTCGCGTTAAAGCGGACACCGCTAAACGGCGTGACCCGCTGGAGCGCTGCAATTTCCGTTTTTCTCCGTATAGTGGGGAGGTTCGTGAAATTCTTGACATTATTAACGAGTAAATTGACCGTCGACTATGCGTGGCTAATTTTTCTGGCTGCCAAATCGATTTAACCAGGCCGCCGGGGAACTTTGTTTCGGGAGTCCCTCGTGGAGAGGGATCGCCTAATGTGTATTAAAATACAAAAATTAGCAAAATGGGTACTTTCAAAATGGCTTCAGATATTTGACACTTTTGATGTACCGCTAACTTTCCTGGAGAAAAATCGATAACTGGAAAAGTATGAGCGAAACAAAAGAATGCTCCACATGAAAGTTGCAAGGTGTAGAGCCGAACATATGGTGGTTATATTTTATTTACATTATGGGGATATTATGACGTGTTCTAAATGGCAATGGATATTTCGCATTTCGATTACGACGTTATGTAAATAGAGAAACGGAGTTTATTTGCGCAAAATGTTTACGTTTTTACTATACAGTTATGAATAGTTAAATTTAACCCTTTGTACTCGATAGACGCCTCTCAGTCACTCAATTCGATATAGTAAAATCATAAAATCTCAAAATGTTAAAATAAAATACCTCTGATTCCTAATTTATGTATATTTTCCTAGCAATTTACTTTCAAAGAATGTCATCCATATTGCACCGAGGAACATAGAAAATTTTTAATGCAGAACTTTCGAGTGCAAAGGGTTAAAACAAATGAGTATACTCGCGAGACACGGTTAACGAACTACATATTCATTGCCGCACGCGTTGAAACGTGGCATTGAACCGTGTCCCACCGGTGGTGCACGCCGCGTGAAACCGTGGCCCGCGTCCTAATTCGCTAATGACTCGGAGGACTCGGTTTCTGGAGCAAGGTGACCGGACAGAGGCCGATAAAGGATGGGCAGGCGTCAGAAGCGCGGAACAACGCCCACCGCGGGCGGGGGAAGTCGGTCCCGGACGTTGGTTCTCTCTTTAGAAATCTCCCTCTCGATCGGTCGATCGTTCGACATTCGTTCGAGACTTCGAGGACACGGCCGCAATTGTCCGAGCCTCGAACGGACGTGCGGCCGCCCACGTTAAACGCGAAACGAAACGGGCCGGGACAGGAATTTCCCGGTTCTCGCGAGTGAATTCGAGCGACGGTGAAAGGACGCGTGTCGGGGGGGTGGCGGCGGAGGCGGCGGGAGGCGGTTTCCAATGAAAGGAAGACCCTGGTGCAATCGATGCATCGACCGCGGTCGCGCGCCGTCGACAATGCCGATTCCAATTTCGCAAGCGTGGCACGTAACGCGACACCGCGCGTGAATCATCCCTTTCTGCCCGGCAACGTCCGACTGTTAGACAAGAAGAAGCACTTCGGTTCACCTGAATGCACCCGGGACTACCCTGCACGCGCGCATATGTGCTCCCCCTCGGCAGGAATGCGCCCGAGTCGTCTTTCTCCGCGGAATTCGATTTTCGTTTGGGTCTTCTTTGAAGTTTCCGGGAGTCCTGTGTCGGCCGATGCCAGCTGTGACGTGGCACGTTCGGGAATCGTCTATAATGGACACGGTTCATGAATAGGAACTTTGGAGACTTATGGGGAAACATATTGGATCGAGGATTATTATCATATCATTGCAGAGTTACGATAGACAGTTGTTTTTCCTAATGGACGCTAGGAATGCATGTTCTGATGATAGGAACAGGTGCAATATTACGTGGCACGTTCGAGAATCGTCTATAATGGACACGGTTCATGAATAGGAACTTTGGAGACTTATGGGGAAACATATTGGATCGAGGATTATTATCATATCATTGCAGAGTTACGATAGACAGTTGTTTTTTCTAATGGAAACTATAAACGTATGTTCCGATGATAGGAGCAGGTGTAATAGTACGAGCTGAAAAGAGTTTACTGGGATGTAGTTGGACGTTGATCTAGTTAGACGAGTGGGGATGATACGATATTCTAAGAGTGGTAATTTTCTCAACAGGACGTCGCGTTCATGAATCCCGCCAACGTTGTGTTCGTCTACATGCTGGTGAGGGAGCTCGTCGACGGCGACGAGGCGTCCGAGAAGGAGCTCCAGGCGACAGTGCTGACGTGCCTGTATCTGAGCTACAGCTACATGGGCAACGAGATCAGCTACCCGCTGAAGCCGTTCCTCATCGAGGACAACAAAGACAAGTTCTGGGACAGGTGCCTGCTGATCGTGAACCGACTGAGCGCCGAGATGTTGCGGATCAACAGCGAGCCTGGATTCTTCACCGAGATCTTCACCGAGCTGAAGGTACTATCCTCGACCACCCCCTAACATCCGTAGCCTATCGAACGATCCCTTTCAGTATAATAAAATAGACGTAAAGTTAGAGAACTAACCATTGAAACGAACGAAATGATTGAACAGGCCTACGGTACCGGAAGTCGAAGTAGTTTGCCTGGTAGCGGCCTCGAGCGGAGCCTCGTCGTCTCCGGAGTCGCGGTACCCACCAAGGCGGCTTGACGGAGCTACACACACCTGCTGGTGCGCATCGCCAGGCACGGCTGCGACGTCACGACACTCTGACGACGGCCGTCACGACGAGGAGGAGCTGCCCTCGCAGCTTGACCCCACTGCATCGACCTCGACCTCGACGTTGCCTCGACAGCCTCACCAACAACAGCAGCAGCAACAGCCGCAACAGCAGCAGCAGCCACAACAGCAACAGCAACACCACCATCATCACCACCATCACCATCACCATCGACCTAGCCGCGACGAGGGGGAGCCGAGCGGACGATGCCCGTCCTGCGGCCAGAGGCGTCGGGAGGAGATCTCGTACATGATCGAGGATCTGGACGCGATCGAGCCGGCCCCTCTGGAGTCCCAGAGAACGCCTACCCAGAGGACCTGCAGCTGCGACGTGGCCGAGGCACCCCGGCCGCCGGAAAGGGAGCGCGGCGACCTGCGCAAGTACCGCAGCACCGACACCAGATGGGCGGACAGCAGCTTCCTGTCGCCGGACGACGCGATCTGGGACCTGAAGAAGCGCGTCACCGAGGGCAACGAGTTCCGCTGGGAGCTGCACACCTCGAGCACCGACCTGGACCTCGCGAAGAAGACGAAATGCAGCTACCACAGCCTCACGCCGGAGGAGAAGAAGCCGCACGAGGTCCAGCGCGGCGACCTCAGGAAACACCACAGCGCGGAGACCGACAAGTGGTCCGTCAAGCCGGACTACCTGCAGACGCCGATGCACGACCTCAGGAAGCACAGCAGCGACGACACCAGGATGGCCCGAGAGGCGAGGTTCCTCCAGGTACCGGAAGTCCTGCCGAACCCGAAGCCGAGGTGCACTTGTCCGAAATCGAAGACCCTGTCTCCATCGCCGCCGCCTACCATAGTAGAGCCTGTGGAGAAGAAGCCCGAGCCGAAGCAACAGGAACAGCAGCAGCAGCAGCAACAACAACATCAACAACAACAACAATTGCAACAACAGCAACCACAGCAACAACAGCCTCCCGCCATCATCGAGCCCAAGAGGGAGCCCCTACCACCACCGGAGAGGAAGCTGTACTACTCCGCGTCGCTGAACGTCGAAGGACCATCGGAGCAAGCTGCGCCGCCAGCTGCAGAGAAGCCAGAGCTGAAGAGGCACGTCAGCGAGGACACCAGGCTGCCGCGTGAGCGGCCCAGGGACAGGCCGAAGCTGGAACGGATGCACGCGCGAGTGGAGAGCCAGGCGTCGAAGAAATGGGGAGCCAAGGAGAAAGTAGCCAGCCCGGAGGAAGGCAAGAAGCCGAGACCGAAGTGGGCGCTGAAGCCGCACTTCTCGCTGCCGGTGGAAGAGAAGAAGCCTCGATGGCGGAGCCAGGACTCGACGGAGGGGTTCAAGTCGAAGAGCCTGAAGGAGAGGCCGAAGTACAGCATCCGGCGGAGCATGTCACCGGAGCCGGACCCCCGGCAGGTCACCAAGCTGGAGAACAGGATCGTGCGCCGGCTGATCTCGCCCGAGATCACGATCACCGGTGCGAAGTGGGCGCCGTACGAGAACGACTCGCCGCTGCCGACGATCGGCGTGAAGAAGCGGGAGCCGAAGCCCATCAGCGAGATCAAGTGGACGCCGTACGACGGCTCGCCGTCGGCCGATCCAGCCGGCGGCTACGCGACGCAGGAGCCCGAGGACGCGAAGTCCTGGTCGCCGTTCCATAACGTGACGCCCACCCATCATCCGCCGCCAGAGGCGACGCCGTGCCGCAGCGACGACGAAGATTTCCGGTGGCGCATCCTGAACCAGGTGTCCGCGTTCCCGATTTATCAAGGTGGGTGGAAGGATGAATCTCCGGAGAGAACACCGCCCCGCGTCCAGTCACCGCCACCAGCCGAACTGTCCACACCAATTTGGTCGCCTCTAGTTCCAGCTTCGCCGGTGAAGCGGCAGAGGTCCCAACAGCAGCACTCGCCGCAACCGCCGCAGCCGGTCCAGAGGAAGAGCCTGTCGAAGATACGCGGCTTGTCGAAGAAGAAGGTGTTCAGGGCCAGGTCGGAGAGCGGTCACCACCCGCCCGTGGAGGAGAGGCTCGCCCCGCCGACGGTGATCGTGCGGGCGGCCAGCGAGGAGGCGAAGGGTCGCCAGAGGCCGCAGCTGACAAGGTCGAAGGCGTTGCTCGAGGTGCCGGTCCAGATGGGGATCGGCAAGAGGTCGTTGAGCGAGGAGGTGCCGAGAGCGCGGGCGCGCGAACGCCGCGCCCCGAGCAGGGCTCGCAGCGAGGAGGCGCCGAAGTACGATGACCCGTGGTTCGCGAACGACGACCAGCTAGCCCGCGAGGCCACCGAGCTGCGGGAGTACGTGACGACGGTGTGAGGACACGGGGAGCGTGGGATACCGAGGGACACGTTTTCTCGATCGGCGATCGCGGGGATCAGAGCGACGCGTTATTTTCTAATTCCGTTGATGTCCCGCGGATGACGAGCGGGGGTGGGGGAGGCTCGGGGGCCCGTTAGTTAGCTCGCTTAGATGTTTTGTACCGACGCCGTAGAGCCGTGTACGATTCTTGATAGTGGGACCGCGCGCGTTATCGTTTCCGTTCGCTTTCCTAAATTGCACACGTACACGTATACACGCAGACAACACGCGACACACACGTACACGGGGGAGGGGTAAACGGGAGGGATCAGTGGACGGACACCGGAAACTCGTGGGAGTGGAGGCGCGCAGTGAGACGCGGGGTCGTTGAAGATTCCGGGTGACAGAGAGAGAGAGAGAGAGAGAGAGAGAGAGAGAGAGAGAGAGAGAGACAGAGAGAGAGAGAGAGAGAGAGAGAGAGAGAAAGAGAGAGAGAGAGACGGGGATGGATCGAAGGAAGAGGAACCATCTGCAGGCACGTTGGCCTACGAACACTCGGGGATCGAGGACTGGCGAAGAGGAGCCCGAACAGGAAGAGCAGCGCGGAGAGTCACCGATACTTTCCCACCGAGGCGAGGATGGAACTCGGGGACGGGGTCAACAGATCGCGCGAGGCGACTACCGATGGAACAATCATTTCCGAACAGTTCTCCGGCGACCGGGAACGGCGCGAGACTCGACCGCCGCGGGTCGAGGCGTCGGGGGTGTTCGCGTGTAGCGCGTTTCAATATCGATTAGAGCCGATTACCGGTTACGGAGCATGTAATACTCGATTTAAAGGTACACCGACTTTAACGATAATAATTACCGAGCTTAGTTGTTAAGCGTAGCTGATATAAAAGAAAATGAAAAACACGAAAAAAAAGACGGAACACCACCGCGCGGCGGTGGACGAAAGAGGATGGTGAGCTGCGCTTTCCGCGCCGTAGCCGAGAACGAACGAGCGAACCGCGCGGAAGTCGCCGGTCGTCGTGCGAGCACGACCGGATGGAAACGGGCGACCGTTCGAGCGTGTGCTGTGAAAATTCCCGGAAAACGAAGGCTGACGCGGTTATTCCGACTTCGCCGGAAACATTCGCTCGTTCAGCGGGAGTGGGGCGTTCGCGCTGCACCATTCCTTTCTGTTTCGTCGGGACGATCGGGTAGGACCGCACAACGGACGAATCCGTCGTCGGGGTCTGTCCCGCGAGTCCCGTTGCATACGCATAAATTAAGTTTGAATTTCGTGATTGAAAGGGGATCGCCGGGACAGCGTCGTCCCTCTTGGAAGACGGGACGGCGGGCCCGGCTGTCCCCGTGTGCCGGCGCGTGCAATATTAATTAGGGATATTACATTATAGCTGATCGAATAGCCAGTTAAGGATGGGGGTACTAAGGTTTAAGGCGGATGGACGGCGAGTTATCCGAGTGGACATCGACGCGCGGCCTGCGTGCCGCTCGCCGAATTCGCAGTTTTCATTAGCGACTTTTCAATTAAACTACCTGTCCGTCTGTCTGTCTGTCTGTCTGTCTGTCTGTCTGTATGCCTGTAAGTCTGTCTGTGTCTAACCGTCAGCCTGTCCGTGTCGGATCGAGTTTCTTGCCCGCCCGCCGCAGCTCTGAGACGAGTGTCCCGAGGCGTCGCGACGTCTTTCGCGTCGCTCGTCGAGCTTTCGAGTGCCGTACCGTCAGTTGCTGGGAACCTGGCACTCGTGACGTCGTAAGGGCGGGGACAGTCGCTCCGCGAAACCCGATCGCTAGTCCGGGAACGGTTCCCGCGCGACCCGAGCGGTAGGCGTGGCCGCCTCGGCCAATCGAGCGCGCGCCCTCGAATCCGACCGCTCGGACGAGAGCGCCAAGTTCGCTGCAACGAACGGTACACCCGCCGCGCGCGTCCCTTGTCGATACAGACTCGGTCGGTCTTTCCCGTCGGACCTCGCGAGGTCCTCGGACGCGGCGTCCCGATCGTTTCTACACTTTTTGATATTGTCCCCCTCCGGAACCCGGTCGAATATGTGTTTCCCGGCTCGAACGCAACCCGGTCATCCTCCTCGAACTCCGGCACACACTCCGGTGCGACCGTTCGACGCGTCAACGCCAGTCGTCGCTCGTGGTTCGTCGCGCGAGGCGAATTCTGCGGATTTTACGAACGACGCGGATTCCTTCCTGGAAACCTGGCGTCGACGCGTCGGCGTGCGCCGTCAGTCTTTCTCCGACACGCGTACAGGCGGAGGGAACGCGTGACACGCGAACCGATCTTTCCGCCCGGGGAGACCGCGCGCGTGTTGGTTCGGCGGGGAACGCGGAAGTTTGGGCGGCTCGGGCGTGCGGGGCCGCGGTGGACCGTCACCGCGGATTTTGTACATATTTTTAATAATGAACGACGAGCTGAAAGAGTGGCGCGATCCCGCGGTTCGCGGGGCTGGGGGACGATGGGCGGCGACGGGCACGGTCCCCCGCGTTCACCTTGCACCCGATTTTCCTGCTCGATCGCGGCGCTTCGAGATCCTGTTGTTTCTCGGTCTGCGACGAGGGAGGCTCGACGTCGTGAAATGAGAGAACGGAAGTTCGAACGCTGCGTCGACGATTAATCCTCTGCGCTCGGGAATCGCTCATCGTTTGGTACGGCATAGCGGAATTATAGGGTCGATACTCGATATCAAAATTCGTGTAATGTAGTCGTACGCGGACCGTTGAGTAGAGCAGTTCTATCCCTTGGTTGGTGTATCGTTTGTATCTTAGTTGTAAAGTGTGTCGATAGTTCGTTAGAAAACGATGAGCGCATCTAGCGAAGGAACTCTCGATTGCAGAGGGTTAATTTCTTCAATCCTCGTCCGTTAAACGAGAAGAAGGAAATCGGTAATCAGCATGTCGGAAGAGAACGAAACGATGAACCTTTCGTTCGAGCTGTTGTCTAGAGACGATCGAGCCGCGATCGAAGGATCCTCGTGCTCCGCTCGTTCCCAGGACTCCGTTCGCTCTCCCGCGTTTACCAAAAGAAAAAGCGACAAAAAAATGCAGCGATAGCGGGAGCAGGGAAGACTCAAAGATAGAAATTATTTTCTAAAAAAATACGGACAGAGCGCGGAGCAGTGGGAGCGAGGGAGGAGCCGGGAGGAAGAGTGCGTGAGAGAGAACGAGCGAGTGGACGATAGAGGATCTATAAACGGGGGTAAAAACGTCGGCGACGAGCCGCCGCGAGATGCGCGCGGAACGAACGAGCGGAAGACAGCCGGAAGGAGGCTCGACGGAGATTCTCGTTCCTCCGCGGCGCGAGCGTTTTCACGAAGTTTCTGCGTTCGCAGCGGGTGGAAGCGAGGAACGGAAGAAACCGAGCGAACAGGACGAGCGGAACGTTGACAAGAGAAACCGCGAGAACCGCGGGAACCGGTGAAACTGCGAGGCTGATTTCGCCGTTGCATGGATGATTCTCATTTAGATATTCGTAAGTTTAAGGGGTCGGGGGTCGGAGCAGCCTGACAGGCGTCGATCGCTCCGCTAGTTGCAAATTCGAGGCGACGCGAACGACGCGTTGGACCAGCCGGCGATTTCTATCTTCGCCGCCGGAGGATCTCAAGTTTCTTTCGCGTACGGCTCCGCGTTCGATCTCGAGAAAGAGACGGTGCGAACCTTCTTCTTCGTTCGACACTTAGGGTTAATTGATAGGCGTAAAGGTCGTTCTAGCGAGTATATTTATGCGCTTCGAAGGTACCGATTTTACTTCTACCCCGAAGGCTCCGAAAACTTTCTAGCGGTCTCTGCAGTCCCCAATCCTCTCTAGTCATCCACGCGACACGTGCGCACACGGACATAACACACACGTACACGTACACGAACACAGTACCCACGCTACACGTGTAAATGCATGTATCGGGATCGCCCCGGCGATCGTCGGCGATCGTTCCGCGGGTAAGCTAGGTGGCTCTCTTCTTTCCATCGGACTTACTTTCCGCCCCCGCCGGCGTTCGGGCGAGGCCAGCGTTGGGCCGGCGGTCGATCGATTCATCCGACACCTCCGCGATAGTTCGTACTCTGACCGAGAAAAAGGCTGTTGTTGCATTTATCGTTTGTATACATAGTTCGAACGCTGTAGCTGCACAGGATACTCGTGTAAGGACTGACGTACTTCGACACCGTCTCTCAGGCGTCTCTCGAGATCAGGCGCGCCGGTTCGCGATTTATTTTTTCACGCGCGGACGATCGTTCGCGTTGCTCGCGACTCCGGGGAACGCGGGCGGAAATCGGTCGCTCCAGGAACAAGGTCGAAGGATGCGTTTCCCGGCGAACGCAGCGTCGCGCTCAGCTCGAATCGATGCCGTTCGCACGCGACTCCTCGCGATTCGAGGGACGAGTGCTGTGTCAGCTGTTTTCCAGGGGAATTTCAATCGTTCGCGAGGAACGGAAGTTCGTCGAACGTTCCTGTGGGAACAGAAGCCCGTCGCGATCCGTTTCGGCCGGGATACGCGTGCACGTATACGTCGGCGCTGCTAAACGGAGTCAGTGGAATCAGTGGGAAGCGAGGGAGCGCGTCGAACGGCTCGCTACTTGCGCGATACCGCGGCGGAAGCGGATGAAAGGCGAGCGGAAGCATCGCGGTGCGCGACAGCGAACGGGAAGCAAAGTGTACCGTAATGAACTGCGCCGCATAGCGAATCCGTCTCGCTGCGAGCGTGACGCGCGTGTGCGTAAACGCGTCGACGTAGGTTCTTTCCTTCGCAGCGCGCGAGTGATTCGTTCCGGCGCGTCGTTCGCGTACTGTATAAAAGCGGGGAGTTAGATATACGTAGCGGTAACATGTTTAATTAATTGATTGAATGGTTGGTTGGTTGGTTGGTTGATTGGTTGATTGATTATGCGACAACTGTCACGGTCGACGAACGCCGACAGGCGAAGAGGAACTGCAGTGCGAGGCAAAGTGATTCACGAACACGTTATTTCTATAAGGGGTCGGACTCGGGCACGCTGGAACGCTGTAAAATTTTCGAGAAAGTGGACAAAATACATTGTATCTGTGCTGCCATTAGCGTTAAACTAAACGAGAGTGAACTGAGGAAGAGAGCGAGAGAGAGAGAGAGAGAGAGAGAGAGGGAGAGTGTGTGTGAAAGAGACAGTGCGAGAGAGATCGAGAGAGAGGGAGAGAGAGAGAGTTTTAAGTGGACAGACGAAGCCAAAGTATATAGTTAACGAAAAGAATAAAAAAACACCCGGATTACACGCGCATCACTTACACGAACACGGGATCGTACACGCAGAGAAACGTGGGCAACACGTGTACCTGTTGTTCACGTTCCTACACACGTACATGTACACGTACACGGAGATATACACGATGTACACACTTGCATACATACAAATCTACACACATAACCGACGTTGTAATTAATAAGTACTTTAATCCCGAGAAGAATTCGTTTCGCGGTACAAGAGAATGATTTTAGGAGCCTTCGTGTTGAATTAGCAGTCTCATTCCATGTATCATATAATCGAGAGATCGAGTGACCGTGATCAGTACGTATATAACGATAAAATCATTAAATGAACAAAAAAAAAGAAAGAAAGAAAGAACGAAAGAGAGAGAGAGAGAGAGAGAGAGAAGGAAGATGGACAGAATAGGAAGACGAAGAAATGACGAGATGAGTAACAGAGAATACAAAGTGAAACGACGATGTGAACCACTCACGTTGGTTCGTAGTGTGTACTGTATTTCAAATGTGATCGATTTGTTGTTTACGTCCCTGATTATTGTTGTGTTGTGCTTTTTATTAATAATGCTATTGAATTATTATTATTGCGATTACTATTATCATTGCTATTATTCTGATTACTCTGATTACTCTGATTATTCTGATTATTCTGATTATTCTGATTATTCTGATTATCCTGATTACTAATCGTATTGTCATTATCATCATTATTATCATTATTGATATTACTATTACGATTATTATTATTATTATTAATATTATTATTACTATTATTAATAATATTATTATCATTATTATTAATATTATTGTCATGTTTAATACAATTCCGAGGACTATTTATCATAACCGCGAGTATTATTAGCATTATTATCGCGATCATTGCTATCGAATGCTACTTATTACGATTATTATTAATATTTATTATCATTGGAATTATTATTCCGCGAGAACTATGAACCGCCAATGTTTTTCTTTTTCTAGTCGAATCTCTCTAGTCCCAATTAGAGTACAGTCGATACTCAGTCTCCCCCGCCCCGATCTATTTGATTTTCGTCGAACAATCCCAACAAAAGAGAACGATGCCACGCGTTGCAGGACACATAAATCTTGCGTAATAGAGTGATGCATTTACCTGTGCTACAAAATGCAGTATACAACCCGTAAATATGAGGTCAATGTTGATTTGTTTAAATAAATGTAAGTTTGAAAATCCACGAAAACGGTGTACTCATTTTTTAACGATCCAACGGAACTCATTCGATCGAACGGATACATTTCTTTTTATTTCTAATGGATTAACACGTTGAACGCTGCACGATTTCGTAGAACAAAATACAGAAAATGGAAAAGATAGAATATCAAATCGTTTGATTGAATTGGATTATTATGTCACCGCATTAGGTGCCATTATTTATAATATAGAAATGTTTTCCAATAATCGTCGTTTAACTGAATCAAGTAATTCGAAAATAATCAAAATCAAAAATAATTTGGTGGTCACCACCACGACAATCAACGTGTTAAGTGAGTTTCGTTAATGAGTATAATATTGAACGCAACAAAATCCAACGAGTTGCTGTGAAATATTTCTTACTACACTAAAATTTTCGCTGAAGTAGTTTAACTAGATAACTCGTATCGCGAATGTGATAGTTGCGATATTTTGAATTCATTACATCATTAATAATAATAATCAGAATCGATTGTAGTGACATCCACGGAAAAATGCTCAAGCTACTCGCTAATTAGTACTAATTGCCAAACCTAGATAGCGCCACAAGTTTATTCTTATCGTTGTGGTACGTTTACAAACTTTCATATTGTTTAAATACGTTATTTATTCATTATATTCTCGTAAATAATATGTCTTTCTTCTGTTGATGTATGAAAGATAATTTTTAACATTACTCTAAAATATTCACTTTCTAAAAATCAACGATTTTCATAGAAACATTAAGCCAATCAGGAATCGGTACACATTAGATCGTTGGTTACATGGGAATCAGGTCTGACGGTCGTTAGCTCTTGTGACACAACACCAGAAGATAAGTGGAAGCACCTTGCATATTCTATAGTACGTCTAATCATAGTATGCCATTAATGTTGTGACGTGTTATATTTTTTTAAACCAAATAAATTGCGAATTGATCGCGAAGATTGGTCGAAGACAGGGAAATACCTTAGGTAAATTTGATTCGCTTGAATTGCGGCACCAGTTTGTGGTAATCTTTGCTGTGATCGCAACGTGTGGAGGTTATGTGCACGTCTTTCAGTTTATTCTAATATCTTTGGAACTCGTCAAGATACGATCGGTTTTATACGCGAATCGGTTACAGTTTACCAGAAGGAAACGTAAATGAAGTAATTAATCCAATTCTCAAGCTTTATTTATATTTTCTGTTATCGTTTAATAGAAAAATCGGATCCAACTAGTGACTACGAAGTCTTACAGTCGAGCAACCTTGGGATCGTTGCAATGATTGGTGTCAAGAATTGAATGTATTAGTCATTTCCAGTAAATACAAGATTGGACATTTGAAACTATGTTATTTAACGTTCGAACAGTCATCAAGTAACCGTTCGTGAACTTTGTATTTATTATATATTAACCCGTTACGCGGCATATCAGTGGTTTCTGTAATTTATTTAAAATTTCTTTTAAGTGACGCACGTGTACAATGTACTCGGGAATACGATTTATTGTTATATACTGCTGTAAAAATAATTTTCGTGTTTTTATATTACTCAGGAAGGTAAAATGATGCAAGATGAGCATCTTGGTGGTCCAGCGAGACGAAATGTTTTCAGTCAAGCAGTTGGCAGGATATCACAGGTGTGTTTAATAATCAAACTTTATTTGTCATAGGGAAATTATAAATTGATAAATTAATTCTATGAATTTATTTGTGTTTCAGTTATATCAAAGATATCTGGACCTATGGACTCCTCATGTAGTGTCTAGGTGGATATTTGCTTTGTTGCTAACATTTATTTTTATTCTGCGCATATTTCTTGCACAAGTAAGTCATTGTTCTTTCAAAGCTGTTAATCCTATTACTTTGTGGAGATTATTAAATATATTTATATGCTATTTGTATTTTCAGGGATGGTATATTGTTACATATGCATTAGGAATTTATCACTTGAATTTATTTATAGCATTCCTTACTCCTAAAATCGATCCAGCAGTGGATTTTGACGGTAAGCTTTTAATGTCTACATGTTAGAAATAATTAACACTCTATGTGATCTGATTACTATTGAAGCAGAATTTTATTCAGAGTCATTTTCAGTTGTACATGTATAAGGCAATGTTATTTGCAAAACATAGTTTTAATACAAACTTTTTTTATAGATGGAGACGGGCCAGAATTACCTACAAGATCTAATGAAGAATTTAGGCCGTTTATTAGGAGATTACCCGAATTTAAATTCTGGTATTCTGTGACGAAATCTACAATTATAGCTATGATATGCACTATGTTTGATTGCTTCGATATACCAGTATTCTGGCCAATATTAGTTATGTATTTCATAACGTTATTTTGCATAACAATGAAGCGTCAAATCAAGGTAAAAGAAAAACATCATTCGTAGATAATATGATTTCCGTTAAATAACAAAAATGAATAATGCACGTTAAAATTATTTTCAGCATATGGTCAAATATAGATACCTACCCTTCACTCATGGAAAACCAAAGTACCAGAATCACGAGGATACTTCGAGGTTAATACCTTCAAAGTGAATAGGTGTGAAGTATGTTTGTTGATGGAGGTGCATAAATGTGTAGATTTCTATTTTCCCAATACCATGAGGAAAACAAATCTTTGAATAATGAAAGCAGTCAAACTCATTTTTCCAATGACATTACATACGGAATAAGATCATTTCCTTGTACGAGAAAAGGTTTACTCTGTGAAAGGTGTAATACTAAAAGTATAATGTTATATGGTATTTAAACTGAATTGTCGTAATATATTTGTATCATAAAACTTGTACAAAGTATTGTTAGGTCTTACATAAACGTGGACACAGTAACAATATCAACAGTACGGAGTTGTTAATGTAATATTAACTTATTACTGAATGTAAAGAAGTAATTCATATACATAACATTCGTAATACAATCACTAATTCATTTCTTAATCTCAGTAGTACCGTTTCTGCTTTTTAATGCTTTTGGTTCTTTTGTTACGAACATTCCACTTATAGGATTTCACGTCTTGATTTTTGTTTCACAGTTTTTCTACATAGTTTTATTTAAATTTTCATTTTTATGCTTAATGACAATCGAGAACCGTAGCTCCTCACTAGTCTTATCTTGCAAAAAGATTAACATACGATTATCAAATTAAAGAATTTTTTTATCTAACAAATTACATCGTAGAACTAAAATCGGGATTTATTCGAATGCATATGTTGTGCCGTAATCGACGGCATTTAGCCATATCCATTGATCAGTTTTATTACCATGGAACAATTTAGTTCAATTTAGTTCGGTATAAGGTTCAGACTTGGGGTCTGAAGTAAAAGTGTGTTCTTATGTCAGCACCTCACGAATATATTCAATGAAGCAAGCGCGGTGAGTGTGTGTTTTATCAAAGATATAGGCTTATTAAAATGGTAGGTTAAAACGACGATACATCGAATGATACATACCATTTAAAATTCTTCATTAATCTGCCTCTATATAAATTTGTACATATGAATTTATTTAATAAATAACTTTCATGGGTCGCTGACGCAAAGTAAAATAAATACTAGTTTGTAAATGCTATTAAGGGGTGACTCTTAAAGTCCAAAGATCATCTGCTTAGTACACATTTAAAATATTATATACATTTTACACCATATACATTTGGTTATCTTCGATATATTATACTGTGACAATTTTAAAGAAAATAATGTTAACTCCTACACATTCAAAAAAAAAAAACTCACAATTGTACAAACTATAGATTGTACATAGACATCATTGAGTACAATTTACCGAATGTCTTTTGTATACTTCAGTTCAATTTTTCATTCTTATGTACCATCACATCAACTATTTGAACATTATCTTTGGACTGATGCATTTATATTACACTTTGACTTGTATAAAATATGAATTCCTCCAATTATACTTTGAACGCAAGAAATAAAGGTTTATGTCATCAGGTACGATTGCTCTACGGTTTTTCACCTTGTTGTTACTAAATAAATAGTTGCTTTTGGATCTTTGGACAGAACTTTAACCCCGAATGACCGCGGTACGATCTCTCTCTTTTTTACCCAGTTTTATTTTTTTCTTTTTTTTCTGTTATATCTCGAGAAGTTGTATTGACCATTATTAACATTGTTTTAAACTTTGTAGATATACGCACACGCATACACACGTACGAGTTCCTGTAACACATCTTATACATAGTAATGTAGTACTTAACCATTAATGTAGATATAAACTTAACTATATGTACACAGGTGACTTCAGAGGATCGTGTCGAAGTTCGAACAGAAAGTATTGTTAAGACGTATTTACAATATATAGTTTTCGACGAAGCTTCCACGATTATAAAATAGAAACAGATTTAGGATAAACTAATCAACAGTTTGTTACAATAAATACTGTTTCTTGCATCTGATATGCGGAAAATAATTAGTTGGTCTCGATTATTATACTTTTCATTTCATTTGCATTGTTAAGCGTATACTTGAGAGTATTCTTTCACGGTAAATATTCTTCGCCGTTCCACGCTGCGAACATCCGACTTGATTACCAGAATTTCACATTAATGAGTTCTTAAGAGTTACTTCATTCCTTTCTCCATACAAATGTAACGCTATGCCGAGGGATATGTTGGTATCGTAAAGGAACTTTTATCTCCAAGTGCGAATAGAACTAGGCAACGCAACAGAATATCATTTCAATGATAACTTAAGTAAACGATAGGTCGTCTATAACATTCATTTAGCACCGCAGTGCAGTTTAACGTCCGCCGAGTGCCTCTACACAGGTCAATTCTCGAAAATTCTCTCCGACCGTCGCACAGGAGTCTCCTCTCCACGTTTCAATCTCGTCGTTTAACGTACCCTAAATTAGACTGTTCACAACAGTTTAGCAATACATCGCGTCGCCAGTTGTTGTCGGCCGAAAGCGTCTTACGTCTTTTTCTTTTCTTTTTACAGGAGTCCGCTCGTGGAAATTTGAGGGGTGTCGTAGCATTTAAAGAAAGAACGATAAAAGAAATAAAACGAGAACAGAAATCGATCGTTTCTGGTGCGGATAAAAACGTAAAACAACATTTCTCAAACGAACGAACGATAAAAAAAAAAGAAAAAAGAAAGAAAGATAAACAACTAACGAAGGACACGTGAGAGTGCTAGGATGCAAAACGTGCCGGCGAATGAATGCGTGAATGGCGGGATGAAAGAAATATCCAATTTTTTTCTAACGCAATGAAGATTCCAAATAAAAAACATTGTTGAAGCATTGTCTCATACGTTCAGATCTTGTGATTTCTCCAACCATTCCTTAGCGATCGCTGAACCTGCAAATTCTCTGCTCGAAGGTAGATCACGTGTTATATCGTTCGGCAGGTTTCAACGCTCGTCGCGCCCCGGTTCTACTCATTCAGATCCTCAGAGATGGCTTTCTTTGATTTATCCAGGAACGTCGTCGTCGAGTTCACAACGATCACCGTCGTGGTGGTCGTCTCGCTGACCGACGAGTCTCTTTTTCTATACGTGTGCGACGGAGGGCAATACAATCTGCAAAACGAAAAGATCCGTATCAGAAACGACGCTGACGGATCGGACTAACAGCATAAATAGACAACAGTATTTGTTCCTTACTTCGAAGGTGACTTAGATATCTCTAAATGGAAGATTTTAATAAAATAGTAATTAGGTAACTTTCCTGAAAATTTTATTTTTAGATTAATCGGCGTCGCCACGTGTCTCGCAGCCTAATTTAATTGTTGATTCTCTCTCTCTCTTTCTCTCTCTCTCGCTCTCGCTCTCCTCTCTCTCTCTCTTTCTCTCTTTTTATCTCGATTTACTTTGTTCTTCGAAAGCATTGCGTAAGTAGAGGAATAAAATACCTTATACTCTCTGTTCTCGAGCGAGGTGACCAATTGTTATAATATCTTCTCTCGGTATCCAGATCACGGGCCGTCGTCCACCGTACAATATGATGCCTCACTGCATTTTGCACTTCCGTGATCAGGAAACAATAAAATAGTGCTACGAACAGGCCCTGTTGAACGATATCCCTTGAAAACTCATATTCACCGATCAAACACGTACTCCTGACAACAATGATTTTCAACCTGATCTAAACCCTATGTCACTTATTTCTATATTCTCAATAAACTGTTTCACGTCCAACCTAACATAAAATAATTCGCTTATTTCAAAGAAGTCAGTCTCCCATCGATAATAATCGAAGACTCAGAAGCTAAAGTTAGGGGTGTATCTTCTCAAAGAAATCAACGCGCAATTGTTGCGCGTCAGCTCGCTAGTCAGAATTGCCGATATCGGTAAAAGAAGTGATTGAAAACCTTCGTTTCATAAGCAAAACACTGAAAACTTATTAACCCTTTACACTTTGAGTTCTTTTTACAGTTCTTCTCTCGATAACTTTGTATTATTAGAGACGTTTGATTTGAAATACCCTTTGAAGGGTAGTTCTCAGAAAGCAGTGTAAACAATTCTATTCATTAATAACATCGAAGGCATAATAATGTATTGCATTTGAAAACTGATGTCGAGTCGCACTCGAAAGGGTTAATACACATTCGGCTTCGATATGGGTAAAAGAAATGATTGAAAACTTGAAAACTTTCGTTTTATAAGCAAAACACTGAAAACTTAGGAAAATCCGATTCGTCCGAAATTCTAGGGCAGCTGATATTCCTCTCTCCAGTTTCTCGCTGAAACGAAGTTTTCCAATTTGCTCAGTAATTCCTTCCGCCGATATCGAAGTTGAGTGTGTATTAACCCTTTGCGGACGAATGTCGACATTTGGAGAAATGTTCATATTTGGAAGACAGAGAAATGATTTAATTGAACAGCAAGAGATTAGGACGTAGTTTCCCTTTTTCTATTAATTAACCCTGTGCACTCGAAAGGTGACTCAGTCACCACTTGATTTGATACAGCACAACTATGAAATTGAGTATTCAGTATTATCAATTAAAATTACATTTTGCAAAAAACAGCTCTGTTGCTTAATTTATCTGTGAATTATCGTTAAATAGGTTTCAAACAATGTCGTCTTCATCTCATCAGAAAATGTCCAAATATTGCTACCGAGAAACTTCCGAGTGCAAAGGGTTAAGCAACTGATGTGTAATTTATCTCTATCTCTCGAAGGTTTCGTATATTTCGAAGAATCTTCAAAGAATCAATCTATCAATAATAATTCGAAGACTCGGAAGCTAGCAGAGTTATTTATCTTCTCAAAGAAATCAAAGTTCGCGCGACTGTTGCGCGTCAGTTCCCTCAACTATTCCCAGCACGGCTGTCTGTCAGACAATTTCAACTAGGATCGCGATCCCGCATGGAATCATTGTCAAAGGGAGACGCGTCGGTCCCCCGTCAAAGGGGGAAGGCACCGAAACGTCTTCGAGCGCAGAGCCTCGAACTTGTACGAGTGTTCGCTTTGTAACGGGATACTCGTTCCGGTTGCATTACCTGGGAGGAAAGTAAGACAGCGCGGGTATAGTAGAATGCATTAGCAACCTGACCCTCGGTGGGCCCCATCAGTACCAGCACGTAAGTCACCCCCAGCAGCGGTATTAGCACCAGCAGCGCCTTGCTCGCTTTCCGATACTGTTGCGTCTCCGCGTTCGTCGCTGACCAGAGTTTCGTTATCAGCACCTGTGGCATAGAAATCGTTATCATAGGAGTTATCTTAGATCTCTCCGTACTTGTAGACTTTGAGGCTTAGGGTATTGATGGTAATATGAGAAAAGTTCAAGTGTTATAAGGTTTAAACAGTTTCGATGTGATGTTTGGGAAATATACTTCGATGAAGGGTCGGGTAATTGACGAGGGAACCTTTTCGTTAGTTTTGTTGTCAACACCTGTGGCATAGAAATCGTTATCATAGGAGTTATCTTAGATCTTTCCGTACTTGTAGACTTTGAGACTTAGGGTATTGATGGTAATAATAATTCTATATTTATTTGTAGTATCGCAATTATACCATTTAAAAGTAACATTTCAATGACTCTCAAATATTCTCAAATAAATAAATAGAGTGTCATATCAAGCTGTAATTAAATGAACTAACGTGAACCTCAAATTGAGAAACCAAGATCACTTCGGACCGCAAAGGGTCAAAGAATCGTATAAACAAACTTTCCAAAGACGTTGTACTCGTAATTCTAGTTTTAATCACTTAACCCTTTGCACTCGACAATATTTTTCATCAAAAACATTCATTACTTTCTAACTAAATATTAACGATATTTCTCGCAACTAACACAATTGATCATCTTCTATAAATTAAGAGACAGAACTATTTCGATATTTTATGCGTTGAACACAAGGTTTAATATTTGAAAATTTGAAAGTTTGCTGTCGAATCAGGTGGCGACTGTACGTCTCTCGACTGCAAAGGGTTAAATTCTCATGACAAACCAGCATAATCACGAGATGAATCATATATTCTAATCGTTCCTCTTCTTCGGCTGTTTTAGATCACGATTTTGATCGGTCGCCCCGGAAACAATGAAGTCGTCGCGCGTCCACTCACCCACATGATCATGACGAGGAACACGACGTTGACGCAGAGCACCAGAATAGCCGGGGCCTGATAGAACCAGTCGTAAGGGTGCGACACCATCCAGGGACAATGCTTCCCCAGCACGATCTCCTGCGAACCGACGGTCACATTTATTGCATCGGCGTGCCCCCGCGAAACTAGGCCAGACTTTACGACCGGCACACAAACATTGACTTTCTTTCGGCGCGCGGCCGTCGCTCGTTTAAATAATGCCTTATTCTTATCGGCGGCTGTTGACTCGCCGCGCTGTATTTCATCCGCGCGGCACCGTCGCCGTGCTACCACACTCCCCGGCGGGATTTAATTTCCCTCCGTTCCGCAATAAATTATTTATCGCGTGTGCGCGACTTCGCTTCTGCTCCCAGCGTTCTTTCGAACGCTCGCGACGCGTCTCGTATTGTTGTAAATATTTTCGCGCGATAAAGACGAAATGGAGTTCTCCAGCGAACAGCTTCTTCGTTGGCATTGTTTTTTGCTGTGGAGAGGTAGATGGAAATTCTGTTTTTTAATGAAATTTGAGTTTATACGTTATTGCGATAAGATGATAGGATTATATAATAGAATACGAGTTTAGGAATTATAATTAGGGGAATAAAGAATTTTTAGCGTGGAGATTTAGAATGACAACTTGTAGGCTTGTTCTAATCATCTTGTTACGGTACATATAAATGTAGAACTCAGTTTTTTCGGAAATGATAGAAAAGGTGTTAAACATTACTTTATTGAATTTGTACTGTTACCTTACGATACGAAGTTTATTTCTAGATATTGTGAAGATTAATTTAAAAAAATGTTTTTTAGATTATAGCAGCATAAAAATTGGAGACCACTGGCGTTCGCGTATTTCTTAGAGAACGTCACAGGAAGTTCCCGAGAGGAACAGAAGCGAGACATTTCCTAGAGGAACGGCTGCGCGAAATTTCGAGTAAACAGCCAAGTTACTGCGTATCGGGAGCGGACAGTCGGAAGTCCGTTCCCGAGTGTCGATATTTAATCCGTCGCTCAAAACGTCGATGGCTTTCGCTACTCGTGATATCCAGCCAGTGTGTATATATGTGTGTCTGCGCCCGGCGTTCCAGCGTACATAAAAAGAGAGACCGGATCAGTTTCATTCAACGGTATCTCATTTCGCGAAATTTCAAAGCGAAATTAAAACGCGCCGAGAGGCGACGCCAGTCCGTTATGAGCGAAACGGCGAACAGGTCCGCCTGTGAGTGACGTGCACTCGACAAACGCGCGTGTCCATTCGGCGGAGACAAAAGAGTTCCGGCTAGACGAAAGGAAAAGTCGAAAAATCAGTGATATTTCGACGAGTTTCAATATACTCTCGGCGCGAGCGCGATCGTTTCATGTGTATCGAACCGCGTTGTGCCCGATACGACGAATTTCGAAATTGGAATCTTGAACTTCGATCGAACGCGAGAGAATTTTACGTGTTCGAGAGACATTTGTACAGGAAATTATACGAATATAAACCACTCGTCAGAGTCCACCTTTACCTGCACCGTATCCGTGATTAACGTAAGATTATTATTGAGAAACTAGTATATTCGTATGAATGATCATATTCGAATAAATATCGATATCGATAGATTTCTTAGTATACTGCTCTGTCGATAGATTTCTTAGTATACTGCTCTATCGATAGATTTCTTGGTATACTACTCTATCAATAGATTTCTCAGTATACTACTCTATTGATAGATTTTTTAGTACACTACTCTATCGATAGATTTTTTAATATACTACTCTATCGATAGATTTTTTAGTATACTACTCTATCGATAGATGTCTTAGTATACTACTCTATCAATAGATTTCTTATTATACTACTCCATCGATAGATTTTTTAGTATACTACTCCATCGATAGATTTTTTAGTATACTACTCTATCGATAGATGTCTTAGTATACTACTCTGTCGATAGATTTCTTGGTTGAAATAATCTACGCGGTGAACAGGGAATTGGGGTAGACTGGAGCGAATCGGATCGGTTCAGATTTAACAGCGATAAACTGATAGTTGAAAATGATATTTTTCATGAATTTCTTATTAAGCCCTTACACTTTGAGTTCTTTTCACAGTTCTTTTCTCGATAACTTTGTGTTATTAGAAACGAATTATTAGACATTCTAACCAAAGTATTAGAGAAATGAAACTGAAACGAGTTATTGAGTTCCTAAATATAATTTACAATTTTTAATCGAGAAATCTCGTTTTTTTATAAACACACTTAGCTATACTTCGCCAATTACCACAGCATTGAAAAAAATATTAAATTTGATTCGAATTGATTATCTATTTAAAATATATTACATAATAATATGATATCTGAATTTTTGTATGTATAGTCATATAAGTTGATCTCATTGAAAATTGCCATCACAATTCAGCTTTCAGAAGATTACTCGGCACGCAATGCGTTAAGCGCAGAGGAGCACAAAGCATAAACGATCAGCTGACTCCTCTAACCCAACGAATGCAACCAATATCCTTATCACCCGTTCCGTCCGTGATCCAATCACGATCGAGCTCGATCAACTCAAAAGCAAAGGACGAGGGATCTATCTTCGCCGATCTCGATGCACACAAGCAATCTTTGAACAGGCATCATCTGCCTCGTTCCTCCGCGTCACGTTTCCCGTCGACGCGATTACAACGGATCGCTCCGTGAAACTGATCGCGAAGCTTCCCTCCCGACACGCTCGCCACGTGCGGGCGAAAATTTAGGGGATGACGGTGGCAGAAGGATTCAACAGCTGTTACGTTCCATCAATTTGATCGCAGCTAGTCCGGTCGTTCGTGCGCCGAGAGGGAATGCGCGAGCGAGGCATTCGACGGATGATCCGGCTACGAAGCGGATCCTCCCTTTGTTTTCCTTGCCGCGCTGCTCGCAACCGAGGTTTACGCTGGCCATCAACTGTCCGGACCACGCCGCCGTGCGCCGGTGCAGCCCGCGGACACGCACAGACGCACGCGAGTGGACAGGTACGGGAACGAGCGTTGACGTTTCACCCCTTACCTGCTTCGCTGGGGTCATGATAGTCCGATCGAGCGATTTCGCGATGGCCCACGCCGCGATGAACAGCACCGGCATACCTGAAAATTGATTCGATTGGAGCGTTTGTACTGTTCTCTGTATTCCTGTGTTTCCCATTTGCATTATCTCTCTACTTTCTTGAACCTTTCGCTTTCTAGTTTCTGTTTTCTATGCTCAATGTTTTCTATTCTAGCGGATTTCTACAGAATGATCTCTTCTTTCGATAGAATATTGAATCAGCTAAACGTTAACGCTAAAACTACCGAGGAATTTCACTTCTATAGAAATTAGAATATGTTTCCTGAGATTCGAAGAGTGTTTTAGTCTTGCAGCTGCATTATTTTCTACTTTCTTGAACCTTTCGCTTTCTAGTTTCCGTTTCTATGCTCAATGTTTCCTATTCTAGCGAATTTCCGGTTCCTACGTATCTCGTGAATCTCATATTCTCGAGTTAGCTCTACACATGAATTTTTATACTACAGAATAGTCTTTTTCGTTAGAATAACGAACCAGCTAAACGTTAACGCTAAAACTACCGAGGAATTAGACCGACTTGTTCCACTTTTATAGAAATTAGTATATGTTTCTTGAGATTCGAATGGTGTCCCAGCATTGCAGCTATATAGATACATTTCATTGGACATCATTCTCAGACCACCGTCAATACTTGCGCGATAAGCATTCTAGAGTCAATTTGACTCGCCGGGTAGTTTCAGGGTTAATGTTGATTCGTTCTAGTCTAGTATCATGTCCGATCATCTATTTGCACGGGGGACCATTGTTATCCTCGTTCGGAAACTTTATCCTCCGTGATTTCCCTAGATCCTCGGATCCGAGGGAATCGCCGGGCAACGCGAGCGTTTTATTCTTCCTCTTGTTACACGTTTCTTTTACGGCAGCTCTGTCATTTCGAAACAAGGGCGGAACGATGAAGTGTGGACCATTACCCCAGCCGATGACAAGGAACAGCCTCAGCTTGACGTTGTTCGTAGTGAAAGTCTTCACGACCTGCAGGAACAGGTACAACCCTGAAACGAAGGGGACACGTTTTTCGCTCGGTTCGCTGCATAATTCATGCCGGTGGCAAGCAAGTTAAATCCCCCCGCCCTTCCGTCCCTCATTAAATCGTCCGCAGTTGATTAGCGTTAATTCGTCGCGCGACAGACGCGAGCAACGAGAGTTTTTCTCCGTTCCCTCCGGTTCTCCCCGCGCGACTCTTGATCCGGGGAAACGAACTGCGAGCGCTAAGCCGGCTAATTACCTTCCACGAACATCCAGAAGTAGTTTGTTAGTTGGAAATAGTTCAGCAGGGAGAGGAAGACGATGCAGGTCGGTATGTCTGGCTGCATGGAGACCTGGGAACAGTGATAATAATAATTATCAGTTAGCCGAGAAACTTCGGGACGTTACTAATATTGTTATCGTTATTATCTTGGAAATCTGAGAAGTATTAATAATAGTAATTAATAGTGACGTGGGATATTAATTATTATCGTTATCTGAGAAACTTCGGAACTGAGGTTGTAATGACTGTTGTCGTTGTTGTCTTGGAAATATAAAAATATTGATGATATTAATAATAGCGGTTAATAATAACAATAGTAATTATTATCGTTATCTGAGAAATTTCGAAACAGAGATAGTAATGACTGTTGTCTTTATTGTCTTGTAAATATAAAAATATTGATAATATTAATAATAGCGGTTAATAATGACAATAGTAATTATTATCGTCGTTACCCGAGAAACTTCAGAACAGTAATATTAACAACGATAACCACAACCACTTTTAATATTCAATTATTTCCGATTTCTAAAAACCGTCACGAGTTCTCTATTTGCCCGCGGCGCGTGACGCACGAACAATGAAACTGTATACAAACGTTATAGAACCGCAATATTTCTGAAATCCAGATAAATTGGAACTCCGAGTCAATAACTGTCTGTCAATCGTTCGGAATAAGATCGCTGCGCGAACGGGCCGGTTGAAATCGTTTCGTTTTATCCGACAGGCGTAAAATATCGCGGCAAAGGGCGCGGTTCGACCGAGAATCGAGAAACTGGCCAAGATGGCGTCCGCGACTGGTCGCGCGTTTATTTGGCTGTAGCGTAACGACCAGACCAAAGGCTGTTTGAAACGGGCGTGATTCCATTGGCGTCGCGCGGAACGATTCCCATCGTTCGCGTCTGCCTTTTAATTATCGAAAAACCCGGGGCCCCGACGGCCACTCAACGGCTGTAATTAATTTTCCTTCCCAGCCGACTCGTTAGCCTCGCTTTCGGGAATTTCGCGAGTAATGGAAAACGTTCCCGCGCTAATGTTTGCCGGTACCGCCAGGAAGAATCGTTTCCCCGGCTAATTGGCGACAATTAGCCCCTTTAACAAAGTGTTACGGACTGTTCGAGTCGTTCCGCGACCCTGTTCCTTTTCTTTGTACGCGATTTGACAATGATCACGACGTCGCT
This sequence comes from Nomia melanderi, assembly GCF_051020985.1. Lineage (NCBI taxonomy): Eukaryota > Metazoa > Arthropoda > Insecta > Hymenoptera > Halictidae > Nomia > Nomia melanderi. Next base: position 13,156,784 of record NC_135009.1, read on the forward strand.
GCGAGTTTTGAATGCGTCTCGGGCAACCCGGACAAGCACCAACGTGTTTCGCGATTTCTGGAACGGTTTAACCCTTTGAACTCTGTAGGCTCCAATATTGCACCACTCATGGTATTAAATATTTGAATGAATCTTAAAAAAACTACCCTAGAATTATTAGATTTTCCATATATCCAAATTCTGCACTGAGAAGGAAAATAAAAGATCGAAGAAATGTTATAGCATTTTTCATTTTCGTTAGGAATACTGTACAAATTATATTGCAGTACATTTGTTTCAGTGGCGATACTCAGAATTATAAAATTTTATTCAATTCAATAGATCTAAAGAAACTATTGACACAAATGAAGCTGGAACGAGTCATTGAATCTCTTAAAATTAAAGAGAAAGTTATAAAATGAAAAATTCAATATGAAATGTTAAATAATAAAAGAATTCTGCCCTATAATTTATGCAAGATGTTCCCTCATATAAGTTGCAAATAATATTGTTAAATATTTCGTCAGAAAATAATGAATGTCTGTAATGAAGTATTGTCGAGTGGGAAGGGTTAATTAAATTCTCTTTATATAGAATACAGAATTGCGGCCGTCAGAAATGTGACACTGATAGCGAATTTGATAGCATCAAATTATCAGTTTGATTAATTGATCATTGATAGTGTACTATCAAATGTGTGGTTCGACAAATGGTTTGTAATTAGAAAACACTGCAAACAAGTTGAACAAGTTGAAAATTAATTTACTTATCGATCATTTCAATATTGTTATCAACTTTGAGAATTCAGCCGCCAGATGAGAAACTGTAAATTACTGCGCCGTTGTGAACCTGTTGAGAAGCTGCTGGATTTAGCGAGTTTCTGGACAGAGATTTCGAGATTAATGGGGAATTAGCGCTTTAACGAGTTCGAACGTCTTTCGTTGCAATCTGGCAGGCTGCCGGTGAATTGATGATAATTTATAATTAGTCTGTTTGTCGAGGCAAGCTGTTGGAACGTTGTCCACAATTAGAATCTTCTCTACGATGATTTACTTCCTTCTGATTCGTGTTCTCTGTGATAAAGTTTGCAATCGTTTCGAAAGATGATTCATTTTGGCTCGACTTGTACGAGATATTGTTAAGGTCGACTCTTTGTAAACGTCTTATGCGAGTTTAGTTCATTCGTAGGATGTTCCTTGACACGTTTTTAATTAGACACTTGTACGTTATCACGAATATCACGTGGCAGGTATCACAGTTTTGAAATCCAACTCCGCAGCGCAGAATTTAATTACTCTCATCAAGCACGAAGGATAATTTTGATCGCTTTCAAGTCACGCTGCGCAGGATTTATTAATATTGCATTAATACTCTGAATATTGGACCGCTCGAAGTTGGATTTTACAAGCGCGGAATCGCCGAGTCCTTTGTACGACCGAATTCATCGCGAATCGTTTCAGGAGTTAATCAAAACGATTTTATACGAATATCGATGGTCACTGTAAACATCTCGAAACAAGGACAATCATCGAACCTTACGATTCTTCTGTTTTATACGATGTTAATGTAATAATTTATATGATAATCACGAATAAATTGCGAATTTTAATTACCTCACGGTGAGTGTATACATCAAGGCTCGTGGAGATTTATATTTTCCATAAAATAATTAATTTCAGTAGATTAAAAATAATACATTAATCAATGAAAATAATATGAATTCAATAATATTCATTAAAAATATTAAACTGCATAAAATTTCTCACTTCATTTCCCGAGATATTCGTGAACAACCCGCAAACATCTGTAATCCAATATTTAATCGATTGATTATAATCAATATTAATTTTTATCTAAATCAATTAATCAATTGCTTTTTATATAATTATTAACCCTTAACATTCCAGATGGTTTTGTAATCTATCAGCAACTGCAACTAATTTTTATAGTATCCCTAGCACAAAATTTGAATATGTGAAAAATCTGATAATTTTAGGGTAGTTTCTTTGCTTCGTTAAAGTATCTAATACTATTCCTGCAATATTGGAGCCTACAGAGTTCAAAGGGTTAAACTTCGTGTAATTCATAAACAAGTGAAATATAGAAACAACTGTGTTTCTTAACTTGTATGTTCTATCATTCAGTTCGTCTAAAAATGTCGCGTATCACACATTGGAAAATATTAAAATGTTGGAAATTTCGTTTTTATATGAAGACACTTAGCTACACAACTTCGCTGATCATTACAATATTTGAAAAATATTAAACTTCATATGAATTGATTATCTATAACATTTTTCGATGATATGAATAATTATCGATTCTTAACGAATGTCCTTCTTGCCGAAAAAAGATATGCTGATTCCATGTGGCAGCAACAAGTGGCGGGTGTTTTAGTTCAGCGGCGACTTCTTTTTTTATTCAGGTTAAAAGCTTTTGAAACTCCGCTCGCTGTCGCGCCTTCTTGTTTTTTTTATTAACCCTCGGGGGCGGAGGAATCCCGACCGGAAATTAGGAGTGCTCTTCACGCGACAAATGCGGGAAATTTTTCTAATGAGGAACACGGAAACAAAAGAGCGCCGCTCGGGGAAGGAGCGGAAATGCAAACCGGATGTCGCACCTGTGTCACGTTGTTCAGGATCCACATTAGGTCCGCCAGGATGTAGGTGAGCATGAGGTTCGTGTGTATGTTGTTCCTGAGGCACCTCAGTTCCCTGAAACAAATATTTAGACTGTTAACATCGCCGGCCCTTAATAGTAAGTCAATAGGCTGTTCTAATTTTGGGACGAGTGTTTTGGAAAATGTGAATTTTAGATTTCGAGGAATTGAGGATATTTGAACGGTTGAATGTTTGGCTTCTGGAGGTTTGGGAATGAATTGTTTGACTGGAATCGCGGAAACTCGCGATACGAAGAAGAGAAAATGAAGGTAACGAGAACACAGTACCTGGTAGAATAATTTACATAGTTTTGAAGAATTTCTGTATATTTGATTATTTGAATATTTGATATCTGAAGATTTGATAATGAATTATTTGACCACAATCGAAACTCACGACGGAAAACAGTAAAATAAAGATAACGAGAACACAGCGCATAACGCAATAATTTACATAATTTTAAGCAGCAATTTGAGATTTGAAGAATTTTAATATATTTGAATATTTGAATATTTGAATATTTGAATATCTGAATATTTGAATATTTGAATATTTGAATATCTGAATATTTGAATATTTGAATATTTGAATATTTGAATATTTGAATATTTGAATATTTGAATACTTGAATATTTGAATATTGGAATATTTGATATCTGAAGACTAGAAAATAAATTATTTTACCACAATGGAAACTTACAACAAAAAAAGCAAAATAAAGATTACGGGAACACAATAACTAAATTTACATAATTTCGAAGAACGTGAACTTGAGATTCAAAGAATTCCAATATATTCGAACATTTAATATCTGCAAATATGATAATGAATTCTTCGAGCACAATCAAAACTCACGACAAAAAGAACAAAATAATCATAACGAGAACACAGTGTATAACGCAATAATTTACATAATTTTAAACAGCGATTTGAGATTTCAAGAATTTCAATATATTCGAACATTTGATACCTGCAAACTCGATAATTCGAGCACAATCGAAACCCCCCCAAAAAGAACAAAATAAAGATAACGAGAGCTCGGTATCTAACGCAACAATTTCCATAATTCCCCGTTACAACTCCCGGTGAACTTTCGCAGCGCCGGGGAATCGTAAAAAATCTCCGGAGACGAGCGATACGCGGTCGGTCCGTGCCGCCGCTTAGATCGCCGATCTTCCCCAAGTTCATTTCCCCGCGTCGCATTCCCCGCAGCAGTAAAAACTCTGTTCCACGGTTCCGTTAAATTGGTCGGTGATTTACCAGCCGAGATTCCCCGGCGTCCGCGCGAAACAATCCGCGGCGAACTTTCGGAATAAACGGGACGACGGTATATCTATCGCTTTATAAGCTCGTACATCAGATCCCGAGTTTTAAATAGTTTGATCCCAGTTTTGTCGCCTGCGAGAAGGAAGATAAACGACGAAGCTGGCCGGCTACTGGTTTGCGCCAAGTAATTTCGGTAGTGCAAGACCGAATTACTTCGCCGATCGGAGTAAAAGCTCCGGGAACTTCTACCGGTAATCAAGATGGATCCTCCGACGTTTCGTTGTCGAGGCGAACAAAGGACGTTTTTATTCGTTCTCTTATCAAAAAGTGCTTTCGCAGTGTTTGGCGATTCATTTCTCATAATGCGTTATCGCTGTTCTGTAATGCGACGTCGGATTCGTAATAAAATCGAAGGGAACATGGCAAATTTGAAACGTCGTTCTATTCGTTGCAAAGGGTTAATATCAGAATTTGCAGAAAATCGATAGATTAAACGATTATACATTTGCATAAATTATACATCGATTGCTTAGATAATTGAAAAAAGGAAACTACGTGCTAACTTCTTGCTATTCGAGTAATTGAATCATCCGTTTGCGTCTCAGCGTTCCAAATATGAAAATTTCATCTCGCCGAAATGCCGACATTCGTCCGCAAATGGTTAAATATTATATTATTGCGTGTTATTATATTAGATTCTGATATTTTCCCGTGAAAGGTCGATGTAAACCTGTCTTCGATTTTGGCCGCCAGGTCGGGCAAATATTCCAGTGTGCGCTATTGCGATTCTTATGCAAGACGAGACACAACGAACGAATGCAACTGGGAGGAGAGTCGCGATCTGGTTTTGCCAGCTGCATTAGCCTCTTATTCGAGTACGACACAGCCAAAGGAGCTTAACTATCGTTATCCCGTCGTCTTCGCCGTTGTTCCCGGCGAATTACCCCTGTTCCGAGGCAGGAAGTTCCGAGGGCTCGTTACTGACCTCTTTTGTTTGCGGCGACCGAGCTTCCGCTCTGTTTACGCGACACACTCGGTTCGACCGCAATTTTATTTATTTATTTATTAACCCTTTGTACTCTATATACTCAACTAGGCCGCCATTTAATTGTATGAATTGTTTTAATGAACGAATCTGAGGAAACTACGTTAACACTAGAACGATCCATTAAAATAACAGATTTTAGTTTCCTTATTTTGAGATTGTTTCGTAATTTTATTTATTTATTTACTAACCCTTTGTACTCTATAGACTCCGCTGCACTAGCATTTATTGTATGGAATATTTTAATGAACGAATCTGAGGAAATTTTACACTAGAGTTAACACTAGAATGACTTATTAAGATTACAGGTTGTAGTTTCCTTATTTCATAACTATTTCCTAATTTTATTTATTTATTTATTAACCCTTTGTACTCTGTAGACTCCACTGCACAGCCATTTATTGTATAGGATATTTTAATGAACGAATTCGAGGAAACTACGTTAACACTAGAACGATCCATTAAAATAACAGGTTTCAGTCACCTTATTTCACAATTACCGGTATTTTCAAAGTACTTAATATATAAATTGATTCGAAAAATAAATAGTTTCACGTAGATACTATAACAAACGCCTGAAGCAATGGAATAGAAATTTGTATAACCTTCACCGAATCTGAACGGACTAATTGGAAAGTTTCAACGAACCGGCCAATGAACAACTACGACAGAACGAATTTTCCCCTGAAAAATCACTTTTCTCCTTTCAAAACCTATTTCCATAAAGAACCAAAGCATTCATTTACAATATCGATTTCCACCGTGACACGGAACACGTGCCAATTAAATCCCGCGTAAGGCCTCGCGAAAGCCACACGTCTGACTCGAGATTTAGCAATTCTATCAGTTAATGAACTCGCGGACGGAAAAATGAGATTATAAAAGGAGAAATTTAGAATTACGAGAAAAATTTCATTTCATCGCGAGAGAATTATTCGATGAAAATTCACTCGGCATTCGATAACGGCTCTTTGTGCAATTTCTCTCGGATTTTTCGCCCGCCGGAATTTTCATACTTTCCCGCCGAAGGTAAATTCGCTTCAGCGTTTTCCCTTTGTTCGTGTTCCTTAAATTTCCTGCCGCCCCCCGTAACGGCCTCCGTTTCCGCCCTCGACTCGCGTCACTTGCGACGGCGCGTTCGTCTCGAGGTTCGAGTATTCGTAAGGGTCGTTACGCGTAGTGTCGCGGAGAAGGGAGGGGGAGGGAGGAGAAAATTCGAGTTTCCCACGGTTCACCGCGCGGGAATTCAACTATTGTCCCGGTTTCGGTGTTTCTGTTTGCTCTTCGTTTTTCACGCAGCCCCATTATCCACGGGAAATATTCAGCGGCACGGTTCGATTGATCGAAACCCGAAATATCCCGTTCCATTCCTGTCCACCGAATCGTCCGTCAATTTTTACGTCCTCGAAATACCACTCTTTCCTTTATCTGACTTAAAATTAAAGCTTAAAACTCTGGTCAATTGTTAATCGCTGCAATCTGCATCGTTCTTATCTAATTACCAAATCTTTACGCCACGATCGTTCTCTTTCCTGGATTCAGCATGCGTTACCAGTTAGAAGCTGACCCGGACGGAACAGTAACTTGAATATAACTTTAACTTGAATATAACTTAATATTTTATTTGAAAAATCAATACAGTTCATAAGCAAACTATGATCCAGTAAACTGTTAATACTCGTAAAGTCTCAATGGAGTATCTGTTAACAAGTAATAAATTGAATCGACGAACGGTAAAGTCGAATAGAATACAATGCCCAACGAACTTCTTTATTCTTTTGATCCAGTCTTCTTCCAATCTGTTTTACTCAGTTCAAAGGGCAGCCTCCATGATTTACGAAGAATCTTGTAGCTTCGCTCGGAAGATATTCACAGCAAGTTACATCCTTAAATGTATAGTAGTTAAATATCTTATTATCGTTAGAGCAAAACACACAAAATGATAAAGATACAATATTAAATCATTTGATTGACTTCGCGTTATTATTATCGCGCGCTCATCTTGCTCAATATGCATTAGGTAGCATTGTTTGTAATATACAAATCTTTTCAAATAATCGCCGTTCAATTGCACGAACTATTGTAATTCGATTTGGCTGTGGGTCACCGGTGACCCCCATGGCGTTCAACGTGTTAATGTCACAGTACTATCGGTCCTAGATAAGAAGTAAATCGCAAGGCAAAGGGTTAAGTACTTTGTGACGCGATAAAGAGGCGAAGGGCAGGAGCGTCGCGCGATATTTCGTTCCCCGCGCTGGTCATAGTTCATTCCGGCTGCCTGGCTGCACGGCAGCATAGCGACGTCAATAATTTACCGCCGGCTGGAACCGCGGGATCCACCTCGGAAGCGTACGATACAAATCCCGACCGTGCTTAATAAAATATCCGACGTTCCACGGATCCGGCAGAATTCGCGTTTCCCCATAGCTTCGAGCCGTGTTTCCGGTGAACCGCCGCCGCCGCGTGTTACCTCGCGACCCCGGAGCTCAGCTTCTGCTCGATTCCGTCACGGCAGCTGACACGCGCGCCCTTTAACCCCTTTGCCTACGATTTCTTTCTCAACTCTGATCGATACGGCGATTTTGTCATTAATAATTTATTGGAAAAGAGAAAAATTCTATGTTATGCCTATATTTCCTTTTAACACTAGGTTTACGAGCACTTATTGTACAGTTTATTCTATTGATATTCGTTCATTTAGATTTTGGAAATTGTAGATGTAGAAATAGACAATCAGGATTCATATTCATGTAATTGGATCAACGAAAACCGATTGAAACATTTACCAAATAATGCTTATAAAATTCAATCTGCGTCAAATTGACGCGTTCCGTAAACCTAGTGTTAAGTATAATAGTTACTTTGAACTCGATTGAACTGAATAATATATATATTTGTTGAATCATGTTGAAAATCTTCACCACGAGTCTCACTCGTAGGGCAAGGGGTTAACACGACGAACGCCACGGTTTCATAGAGCAAAAAATGAAATGGAAAAAATCAGATATTGAATCATTCGATTGAATTGCATTATCGTTGTACATTCGTCTATCTGAACGTCGCCGCATTAAGTAGCATCATGTAGAATATAGAAATATTTTCAAATGATCATTTAACCCTTTGTGGACGAAGATTCTCCGAGATATACAAAACGTTCAACAGATATCTATCTTGTTAAACGTCACTGTATTAGGTGGTATCACTTATAATATAGAGAAGTTCTCAAATAATCATCGTTTAATCGAATGAACCATAGTAATTCGCTTCGGTTGAAGTCACCGGCGACCCCCGCGGCATTCAGCGTGTCAAGCGACAATATTTATAAATGAAATTTCACGAAAGGAGCATCCGAAAGCGAAACAAGCCAAGAATAGAGGCACGCGCCAGCAACAGCCAATCAGCGGGCCATTCAGTTGCAAAAGAAGAAGCGTTCTCTATTGTCGAGACACAGTGTCCCGTTCAGTGGATTCGAATGGCGGGGCGATTCAGCCAGAAATCGATGGGCGAAATTCCTAACCGAATTGGCTTCTGTGCATAGCCAGCCGAGCATCGACGCTGCACGCTCGGGTGCTCGACAGTGAAATTTTCTCGCCGCCGCTCCGACGAACGAAGAAAACGACATTTCACGTCGCACCGGGCTCCTAATCATTTATTAAGCCGGCAGTTGCCCGGAACACGGTGTTTCCACGCGGGAAATCGAGCTCGTCCGATAATCCGATACCGGGAACGAGAATTCGACCTATTCTATTCCTGGCGCTACGACCGTATCTTTTCTGGTACTTTGTTTACAGCTGTAAACATGCTTGTAAAAGTAAATGTTTGATTCAGAATAGATCGAAGACGAGGCTGAAGGCTGACGGACGTTGATCTGCGTCGAAATATTCTTGCCGTTTCGATGTACCGTGGACTATGCTGGAACGGCGAGAATTATTTACGTGGTTTACGGGAGATTTGTAAAGGGCCGTTCACACGGAAGAGCCGTTATCGAGGGTGAGTGTGCTTCTGTTCTTTATTCTGGGAATGTTTAACCGCTCGCGCTGGAAATGAATTGAGAAGTTTGGCAAAGTCTCCTGCGATGAATTTTGTTTTTACCTATTTTACGCTGATATTGTACGACGGAATATTTAATTTCGAGATTTGATAAAGTCTTGAGCGAGTAATTTGGTTTTTATGTTTCACATGGATATGTATACTTATTTAACACTAGAACTACGTACCAGTCAAAATCACTGGTTTCGATTACTTTGTTTCACAATTATTGATATCTTAAAAGCATTGAATATTCGAAATGATCTTGAAAATAAATAGCTTTGACTTGAATACTGTGATGAACGTCTGAAGAAACCGAAAATAATCTATTAAGCATTTTGTATTTTTTCCCTCGCGCAGCAGTGCGGATATTATATCGTTAATTTTCGCTAAGTCTCGCCCTCGTTTTTATCAATGTCGGCTGGGAGTTTTATTCTGATATTTATGGTAGCCTCCCTTGGCGGGAAGACATTCCGGAGAACGTTTCCCTCTGGCGGCAACGGTGATGATAAAGGCGAAACGATTATATCTATCCTTGATACTCTCCGGCATGACGGAAAATTCAACCGAGATCTCCGCGTCGCGAGATTCTCCGTTTTTATGTAGAAACTTTTGAATTAGATCAGTGTAGTTGCACTCGTAGTTTCGAATAGTTTGATTGTAAACGTAATAGGCTCTAGAGGTTCGGACATTGTTGAACGTCTGTTACAAGTTCGACGATCTAATTGGTTAAGAATATTTCTGTTTCGATTGATCTATGATTCAATGAATGTTAGGCATGAATCGTAATTCCAAGTCGTAAATTGTAAAGTATTAAATATCAGGTTTGAATTGTAGATTAGAGTAGAAAATTTCAAAGTTGTAAATGTTGGGTTTGAACCGTAGGTTCGAATAATGAACGCAAACTTGTAAATGTTAGGTTTGAACAGTAGATTCCAGTCGTCAATTGTATAGTCGTAAATTCAAAGTAATAAATATTGAATTATAAATTCGACTTGTAAATTTTAAAGTATTAAATATTAGATTTAAACCATATATTCGAATAAAGAACGTAAACTTGTAAACATTAAGTTTGAACAGTGACTACTAGTGGTCAACTGTAAACTTGTAAATTCCAAGTAATAAATACTGAATTATAAACATTACATGTAAATTGTAAAGTCGTAAATATTGAACTATTGTAAAGTAAATTGTAAAGTATTAAATATTAGACTTAATCCGTAGATTCAAATAATGAACGCAAAGTTGTAAATATTATGTTTGAACAGTGACTTCCATTAATCAATCGTATACCTCTAAATTCCAAGTGATAAACATTGAATCACAGATTCGACTCGTAAATTGTAAAATATTAAATATTAGATTTAAACCATACATTCAAATAACGAACGCAAAGTTATAATTATTAGGTTCGAACAGTGACTTCCACTAATCAATCGTAAACTTCTAAATTCCAAGTGACAAACATTAAATCACAGATTCGACTCATAAACCATAAACTCATAAATATTACGTTTCTAAAGAAATACTTTGGAACGATACGAATGTCTTACTTGCAGTAGAGGAATATCGAAACAGCGACGACCAGGGTGAACAGAGACAGGCAGTAGCCGACGAAATAAATCGTCGTCGAGATGATCTCGGTGCCGCCCTCCACCGACGTCTCGTGCATGTCCCGGCAGAAGCTGTAGTTCGAGTAGTTGCTCCATGTCCCGTTCGTCCAGCACCAGCGGCTCACGTTCTCTGCAAGAACAAAGGTCACGCGGCGCGCATTAATATTCACGGTTTAATGCGCGATTTTTCAACCGACCCCCGCGGGACGTATAATGACTTTATTACCGGCGAAACGGACTCCCGGGGACGTCAGACGGAATACGGAACGCGATTTTCTTGCCCGAGGCGTCACGAGAGCTGTCCTCCCAGCCGCAATGAGAATTCGAAACGAGTTAATCCCTCCTTGAAACGGATTTTTGCTTAACGAACCACTCGGTAATTATGTTTCCACCAGTCCTTATTAATTATTCATTGTCCACGGAACGCAGTGTCGCTTCAGTCTTCGAAAACTAATGATCATATCATCCGACTACTGCAACGAACATTTTCCGACAATTGGAAAGCATAATGTATAATATAATTATTATGATTATTCGAATGAAACCTTGTTCATTGAAACAATACTCAAGATAATCTCTCTGTCCTTCGAACCTTCGATTACTGAGTGTTAATATCGGTCTCTTTCAAATTTCAATCACTTTAAATTTCAACCTCTTGCAAAGATGTTTTTATTCTAACATGACGTTTTATAGACGTTAATGATGTTGCGTTACATATGTTAGATTGTTTATAAACGTATCATTTTAAACAAAATGATTAATAAACGAAATTAGCGTACATATCCGCGTAAAACAGGAAAACAACATTCTTCGCGCAAGATTTAATCTCTGAATCTATTTCCAGCGCAAACGGTTAATAATCGATATAAAAACGATATAGAAAGCACTATCTGAATCTACGACGAAATGATAAGAAAAACCATGGAAGAAACTTTTCCCATAGAAGTCTTCGTTCCCAAGATAACTTCGAAAGTTCGCGCACGCATTAGCATCCGCAGTAAGTGGATACGGTCGGCCACGATCAGACGAGCGCGGCGCGTTCTGCGAACGATCAAACGCGATTATCTCGAGAACGAAGCGTCGCACGGGAAAACAATGTCGCACGTTTCCGACAGATTTTTTCATGCAGAATCGATTGTCGATACGCTTTACCCGCGCCGGTGTCCGTGGACAGGCTCAAAGGGCGGAGACTCGTCGGGGATCGTGACGTTAGCTGTCGACCGCGTTCCGAATTCCCTTTCAAGGCTTGCGTTTTCTAATTCCGGATTCGAGCGTGACGGCGACACGCTCGAATTGAACTCCCCGGTCCCTCTTCTGGCGGGAGAAAGCAAACCGGAACGTTTTCAATATCTCTTTTACTGTTTTCGACGGTAACGAAGCGTGGTGGACGCTCGGCCGGCTGGTCGTAATTTTCCCACTCGCCTCGAACTCTCAACCCGCAATCAATATTTCGCCGCGCGTAACGTTTAAATATAAATGTCAGGAGTCCCGACGCCGGAAGTGAACTGGACCGCGAACGTTTCCGCAAATAATCCGCGCGTTGAATAACTGCATCGACGATCTGGGAAACGGTTAAACGAACGTCATCGCGCGGTAACGTCTTTTTGTCTCCGTTGGTGGACGATATTGATGATTCAGAGTAAATAACGAGGTAATGATTATGATTGTGTATTAGTAAAAAGATGTAACAGAGACTACGCGGAATGATATTGATACGCTAACATAGAACTCGCTTGTTGATCACAGCAAAAATTCAAGCATTCCCACTTGCTTTTAACCCTTTGCACTCGAGAGGTGACCCTCAGTCACCACTTGATTTGATTTGCAAAATTATAAAGTCTTATATATAATATTAAGCTTTGTATGATGCATCGATATATGGAATATCGAAATAAAATAACTTTCCTTCTTAATTTATATATGTTTTCTCATTAATTAGTTTCAAAGGACATCGTCTGTATCTCATCAGAGAGTATTGAATACTTCTAGTAAAAAACATTCGAGTGCAAAGGGTTAATAATTTTCTATATTTGTTGAATACGCAGGTTATTACGATTCCCATACAAACAATTCCTTTCGCGATGCAACCTCGAACCACGCCAGCTTCGTTTTCTGAAAATTAGTCGGTACGCAATGTAACATTATTTCCACCGAAGCTGTCAACTTCGAAATTTTCACTTAAAATTATCTTCCTAGTTTACTCGTATATTTAGAACTAATTTTTCGACTCCTTCAGGAAAGATTATAAAATTAACTATGGGAAATGTCGAGAATTCAATTGAGGAAAAATGATTAAATTGAGAATAGAATTATCAGTGAACATTTCAAAAGGTGTCTATCAACATCTTCGTGGATGTATTGTTGTTATTCTATGCGTGCATCAGTTTGCAGAATATGGTAAAATATTTTTGTAGCTTCGCCTGACGGTGTGCTAAAAGTGTATGGCTTGCGAGCGGGAATATCGGGCCGAAATGCCACCGAGCACAAAGGGTTAAAAATTCAGCAGCCCCCTCGCATTTTCAGTTTCTAAATATTTGCTCTGCGTACATCAAAGAGCTATTAAATCGTTTTAATTGAAAGGCGTTTTTTCCATAACAAAACTACACGGTAAAATTTCGAAGTCCAATATTTAATATTAAAACCAATATATAATTCATCAATGTATAAAATACTAAAACAACCTTTATCACCGTTTATACACCCAAACGATTTTAAATAAAAATCGTCTCACTTCTATAACATAATCAATATACCACGAAACAGGATAGAAAATATTGTTACAATCTTCATAAAAACAAATTTAAACGGTTTTTGTGATTTCCCTCGCTAAACATAATGTTAACCCCTTACCATGCTTTTCCAACTGTCGATACAACTTCGTCATTTATTACTATTGTGGAAAGAGAAGAATTCTATGCATGTTCTATGTCCACGTTTGCTCTATAATATAATCATTGATAACAGAAGAATAATACCTAATTCTAATTCAAAGTAATCGAGTAATATTTGTTTGTTGAATTCTATTTAAAACCTCTCTATTTAAAAAAATTAAACACCGGACACGATTCTAAATAAAATTCGTCTCACGTCAATAACATAATCTACACGACCGAACAGAATCTATTATCATAACTATCACAATTCCCACAAGAATCGCATGTTAACACTTTCACGTTCGGTGACACCAACGTGGTGCCATTTGCATCCCGTTTATTATTTGCGGTGACCTCAACGTAGTGCTATTGGAAATCACACGTATTACACGTATTACACGTATTACACGTATCATTTAATAAAAAGCAGCCAAGTTTATTACATTATAATGAATTTTATATTTCATATTCGTACACTTTAATGAACAACTTTTCAAAAGCTTCCAGCGACAGAGAAGAAAATTTCTATGAACCGTGACATGAAAGTGTTAATCACGTTAAAAGCTCGGTCGTCCAATTGCCAGCGAAACGTAATCGAACCCTTATCTTTCCATTATTCGCGCAGCGAACGGCCAGCCGTGAAATCGTCGTTCCAACGTCGGCGCGGATCACCGGGCGACATTTATCCGGACCGTCACGGATCTCGGTCGACGTTTGCATTATTCAGGGCCGGCCGAAAGAAAGTGTCGGCCGAATCGATAAGCCGGGAAAGGGCCGGAAAGAAGGACGGCCGGCGTATAAACAGCCTTTTCTTAATTTACATCGGCCGCTTTCGGTCGCCGGTTGTCGTCACACGGCGAGGTCGGTGGATGATTAATGAGAGAACGACGCGCGAAGCGGGCAGAAACGAAGACCCACCTCGAATGTTCCCCCACCGCCGTTCCGTCGGACCTCGAAATCAACGTCGCGAATTAATTAGGGGCTCCCGAGATCAAAGAGGACTCGAGGATCCCGCGGCGCTCAATGGAGACGCGCAGCGCTGCGCAGGACCCGGGCATTACGGAACGGTGAAGTGTAATCTGATTACTCGTCGTTGATGACGATTAAATGGTAACGGCGCTGCCATACAGGCGCCGACGAAACTTGTTGCACTGCGGTATGCTGATTAGATTGTATCAACGGGGAATCGCGCTTTCTCGAGGTCCCGTTTCCGGGGAAATCGTTACTCTGTACTTTTTACGTGTTGTCCGTGTTCCCATATTTCATATTTTCAGCATAGTTTTAGCTTTATTTTATTAAATACATATATTTATTCCGAGCTCTCGATTACTCGAGATCCACCCTTTCGTTATTTATACTATAGTAACACTATAATATGTACAGTTATTTTGTTTGTTAAACGTTCTGTATAGAATGATACATTTCGAAGTAATCTAATTGTCCGTGTTGTTTCCATATTTCATTAAATACACATTAAATTCATGAAGATCCACCTTCTCATTATCTATAATATAGTAACCACTATAGTATCCCTAGCGAAAGTGAAAAATGCTGCAACATTTCTTAGATCTTTTATTTTCCTTGGTGCAAAATTTGTATGTGTGAAAAATCGAATAATTGTAGGGTTTCTTTGATTCGTTAAAATATCTAATATTATTCCTGATGCAATATTGGAGCCTACAAAGTTCAAAGGGTTAATACTTTGTTTCTATGTGAACGTTAATGAAATTCATTGGATACTAAGTTGTTTGGGATTAATAGAGTTTGTTCCGTATTGTGTGGACGATTTTGGTGTATCGAAGTAGATTGTAGTTTAGAACTTTTAGTTCTAAATTTGAAATTGTAGTTTTAGAACATTTTAGTTAATGAATATTGAAGGTTGCTTGTTTCATTTGTTTGTTTATTTTTAAGACATTTCAACGAAGGAAAATCGTTACTAGCAGGAACAAGAGGAATAAGACAAACAGTTCCACTGTTGCCAAATCTCGCGGTGTAATAAACCTGACGGCAGCTAAAGCGGAAACTCTACACGATATTATACCACGAAACCCGAACCTAAGGACACTGAACTCGAGGAAAATCGAGACCGTCGAGAAGCCGGGCCATAATCAAGCGAAGGTACCGAGGATTTCCTCGGAACGGCCGCGAGAGGCGATAGAGAGAGGAAGCCCGTCGTCTCGGATGTACCGGCCCGCCATTTTCTTCGCCGGCTCGGGGCTAATTTTCAAGGGAACGGAGAAACAGCCTCGGAATCTTGAGAGCATTCTCTAACGTTCCTTTTTTTCGTGATTGTTCGCCGAGAGGTTCGAGCAACGTCGAACCGGGGTTGTAAAACTGTGTTCTTGGATCCGAGGGAATGGGGAATCTTCTTTGGGATTCTGGGAACGTTTCTTTTGCGATTGTCCGTTGACGGCACTGGAAAAACTAGGGCGAAAGCTGAACAATACTGAACTACATCTGAAAATCACAGAAAACTTCGAAACAAAATTTTGGTATTCTGGAAATATGCCTAATTTTAATGTGCCTTCACAATTATTTATGAAAGTGGTATAAATCATATATGCTTCTTTTGTTTCAATTTAGTTCAAAATAATTTTTTCGCCATTGTCCATTGACGGGCTTGAAAAAACTAGGACGAAAGCTGAACAATACTGAACTACATCTGAAAATCACAGAAATCTTGGAAAGAAAATTTTGATATTTTGGAAATGTGCCCATAATTATGAAAATTGTATAAATCATATATATTTCTTTTGTTCTAACCCTTTGCCCTCGAGAGGTGACTCTCACTCACTTGATTTCATAAAATGAAACTATAAAATTTGATATTTAATACTGTATCTCGTATAACTCATCAATTTGAAAAATATTGAAATAAAATAGCTTTGTTCCTCAATATACGTATTTCTTTCCGAGTTAGTTTCACAAAATATCGTATTTATCTCATCAGAAAATGTTAAAATATTTCTAGTGGAAAACTTCCGAGTGTAAAGAATTAATAGTTCAAAATGAGATGTAAAATAACTGATACACTCATTTGTTTTCAATTTGGAGTTAGACCACTTCCAAATGTAAAATGTTTAATAACGTAACTAAGCTGATAATATAATACAAGGATTGCAACGTGAAATAATTAACAACAGTTTCTACTTTTCTTCACTACAAAAGAACAACTCCACGGAAAAACGGTCAAAATTTCCATAAACGCGTTAAACGTATTCCATCCAACGTATTCCAAAGTTTATTCCACGCTCGTTATTGTTTCATATCGACTCGGCTCGAGGAAGCTCCGATTGATCCAATGAATAATATTTAAATCGTCGCACCGTGAGATTTAACTCGATAGACGACCGGCGAGCTCATTACCGTTAAAACGCCTCGTGAATATTGGACGTCCGCTGATTGCTCCGATGAAAATTCTTTGTAGGCAAGATTTAACGACACAACTTTTTCGACGTAATTATCGCGCGATAACGAGAGATGTAATTAACGCTGATTCTTGTAATTATTTAAGAGATTACTCGGCTTCTTTAATGCACCTCCGGCGCGCCGTCCGCGGAGTATAATGGCAACGACGCGATCGGCGAGTGTTTTTTTTGTTAGAAATTCTTAATTACTATCATCTTTCACGGGGACCGAACGGACGATAACTTTTTCATCGATGGGAGACTGCATTTTTCATCGTCTAACCAGGTCCCTTCGCGCGTCGCACTTTATTCTCGCTTTGACATTGATAGAGCTCGAGGAACGGTAAACTCTGGCGTCCGCTGGCGTCTTGTGAAAATATGCAGAGGATAAAGTGTTTGACGATCTATTTCGCCCGTTGGGTATCTCGAATCTCTGGGGCGCGATCTTCCGGAATATCCTACCGGTTTCCGCTTAACACGTCCGGTGAGAGGAATTTCTGGTTATTCGCGGAATCTTGTAGAAACTGCGAAGTTACGTTTGTTGTATTCTTATTGATTTTTCGGTTTAAAATACGTGGCAGTGAGAAGTAGATTTTTTCCGAGATTGTTAACTTCTTGGTCTGTGATTTCTTTCGCAACTCTGATCGATACGAGTGCTTTGTTATTAATAATTTATTGGAAAAATAGAAAAATTCTTTAAGTATAATGGTTACAGAGGAATAATATTTACTTTGAATTATAATGAATTGAGGAATATATATATTTGTTGAATCGTGTTGAAAATCTTCACGAGTCTCACTTATTTTAGGACTAGGGGTTAAAGGTGACGTCTGAAATGGATCACTTTTATTTGTTCGGTAGTTCTAATGTGAAGAAAGAATTGTAATTTAGATTTATTAAATAGGTGGCACTATCGTTGTTATAACTATAATTTATAGGTTGTTCGAATGTAATTATAACTTGTAGGCAAACTCGATTATAACTATAATCTATAGGCAAATTTAATTATAGCTGTAATTTGTTGGCACATTTAATTGTAACTATAATTCATAGGTTATTGAATTATAATTATAATTTATAGGCGAATTCAATTATAACTACGATCTATAGATTATTCAGGTATAATTGAATGCGCACAGAAGCTAATAAAGTGCTCAGACATAATTATAATTTATAGGCAAATTTAATTATACTTATAACCTATAGATTATTCAACTACAATTATAATCTATAGGTAAATTAAATTCTACCTATAACTTACAGATTATTCAACTATAATTGAATACGCGCAGAAGCTAATAAAATACTCAAATAAAACGCACGACGATCCATAATCCGAGGATTAACGATTCGAAATTTTGCGGTTTTCTCAACTTGTATACCCAGCGCATATTTTACTGACGGAGCAATGCACCGTTTATAATCCCTAATTCCCGGTAATACAGAATAATTCCGATCTAAGCTGCTTCGGGAGCCACGATCGATAGCACTGTAACCTACGCGCCTGTTCTGTGACTTCAGATAAACGCCGCGTCACGTCATAAACAAGTTGTCGTCGAATCAACGAAATGAGAATATAACTTTTTCATAATCCACATTCTTTCTCGTAATCCTTCCACCAACACGAAGATCGTGACACGAGCAAAAATCGAATTTGTAAGTTAAAATTACAAAAGGTGTCTTTTGACAGCTTCGGTGGAAATAGTGTTAGTGCTCCAAATATGAAAATTCGGTAACGAGAAATCTCGTTTTTATATAAACACACTTAGCTATGCAACTTCGCTAATTACCACAGCATTGGAAAAAATATAAAATTTCATTCGAATTGATCATCTATTTAAAATATATTACACAACAATACGATACCTGAATTTTTTTATAGATAGTGATACAAGTTGGCCTCAGTGAAAATTGCCATCACAATTCAGTTTTCTGAAAATTAGCAGGTCTTGGTTAGGTCTTAACCCATTCGAGACCAGTTGCAAATCGTGTGCACAATAATAATAATAATGAGCATTTATCAATTATTCCGAGTAAAGTAGCCGTCGAAATAAAACTTTTTTTTAATTAACAGTATCTGTAAAGTATAGAAAAACAAAATAAACATACCAACAAGAAAATTGAGTTTTTATGACTATCGTCTAGAAATTTAAAAAAAATTTAATTGGAACACCCCGTGACAGAATTTCGCTCCTCGTGTTCGAAAAAAATCGCCGTCTCGAATGGGTTAAGAATTCGTTCGATCGGTGGCTCTTCATTGCGATACACGGCCTGTCGAGTGTCTCCGGGAATAACCGGAGATTCACGAGCTGAAAACACGTTAATCCGCAGGCAGCGTTAAGTCAGCACGGTTGACAAGATCGTACATTAATTATCAGGCCGCGCCCCTCGGATGTAAGCGTAATTAAAGTGGGACGTAATGAGTTGTTTATCCTTTCGTTCGCCTGATCCTCAGATGTAATACGATGACACGGTTCTTACCAACAAACCGTAAACGAGAATTTCTAAAACATTGTAATGCTACTCGTTCACTTGGCAGTGAATACTCGAGATACTTCTATTCGTACCGATAATTCGACTTTTTTGAAGTTTATATGGATGCTTGAAGCTTTAATTATATGAGCCTCGATTTTCCTATTGGTTTTGGGTTTAGCGTTATTATTGAATATTATTATCATTACTATACGTATCACTAATTCTTGTGATCACTAGAATGAAGGCATTGATTTATCATAGATTACTTGTGTGAAATGAAAAGTAGAGAAGTTTGATATAGTTACGTTTGTAATGTTTCGGGAGTAAAATTTCGAAAGATTTGAAGGCTGTAATTAATTACCTTCATTTACGAATGGTTCAGTTATAATTTTGTAATATAGATTGGCAAAAGAAAGTGACAAATGAATTTTGTAGTCTGGCGATCGATAGTTATTGTCACTTTCTTTTACCAATGTATATTATAAAAACATAATTAATCACTTCCATTTGCAAAAGTTTCAATTCTAATCTCACAACATACACTGGCAAAAGAAAGTGCCAATTAAACTTCCGATCGTCAAACTACAAAATTCATGTCACCGAAGTATTGCACATAAATGTACAAGGTTCCCCTTTAACGACATAATCGTCCGAAATTTAATTCTAAAGATCGACGCGTGAACAGCTCTCGTTTAACGAGATCCGTTTCGTCGGGTACTTAACAATCGAATATATTTCGCGGGGAATCGCATTTATCAACGACGCGTCACTAATTTCGTCACGGAATATACGCACAAATTACGCGCGGGGGTGCCGAACGAATGGGAAACGCGTGAAAGTGCGCGCGTCAATCAATACATTAACCAGATTGCGGGGTGGATTCGCCACCCTTGGGGATAAAAACCATTATTTGACAATGGTTACCCGCGCGCCTACCGAATTCGATTCTTCTCGTTAACGGCGCCGATCACGGGGAGGGTCGCAGGTGCTTCCACTCTCGATTCGAGGGTCGAACCTTCGAATTCCACGGGATTGCCACTGGAGGCGAACTGTCGAGCCGATTAGATTTCATTCTTGTCAACTGTGTGGTTGTAAAGCACTCGAGATCGATGATCCCACTTAAAGGATCGAATCCTACGACTGTCACGAACACTTCTGAGTATATGCTGATTTTTTTTTAATCACGCAATGTTGGGACTAAGAATTTCAAAAATAGGAGGTATAGAATTGCATCTAGTTCGAAATTTTCGGTTCACTGAGAATCGTTGCACCTTTAACCCTCTGTGGACGAAGATTCTTTGAAATATACAAGACCTTCAGCAGGTAAAGCTGAATTATATATCAAATGCCTAATTAATATTGTAGGATTAATTCGTTAAAAATCCCCCGTGTTGCCATGATAGGGAATAAAAAGAAAAGATACACCACCCAATGTTGGGACTAACAATCTCAAAAATACAGGGCATAGAATTGCGTCTAGTTCGAAATTGTTGGTTCACTGAGAATCGTTGCACCTTTAACCCTTTGCACTCGAGAGGTGACTCTCCACCGCTTGATTTGACACAGTAAAACTATAGAATGTGATGTTTAATGTTAAACTTTGTACAATGCCTCGATATCTGAAACATTGGAATTAAACAGCTTTGTTCCTCAATGTAAGGTGATTTCTCTTTGAATTAGTCTAAAAAAAATGGTAAATATTTCTAGTAAGAAACATTCGAGTGCAAAGGGTTAATTCCGGGTGACTGGAATTATCGCGACCTGATCGGCGGAACGTTTCGAGTGTATCGAGCATTCCGATTGATGGGAGTGGGAAATTGTCCGAAATCCTTGCCACGGGAAAGAGTAATCGAGGGAAGCGAAATTTTGTGAAACTAGCGGTCGTTCTGTCCGCGCCCGACTATAGGCGGACGTGTACCACTTGCCGCACGGCTGACCGCGCGCAGATTTATCTACTTGTCATTGCACGACCGCACGCAGGTTTGTACTACTTATTGCACCTGTAATTGTGTACTCTGTAGGTCCATGTAACTTTGAAGTCACGTGTCAGTATATTGGAATCTTGTTGATTTATTTCATTTTGCACTGAAAGTGGTTAACGTCATTGTAACTTGAAAGTTACAAAATATACTGGTTGATGAAATTAGTGGAACTATTAAATACATTGTTAACTTGTATTCATATGTGGATATTTATTAATTTTATACTGTGCAGATTTTTTTATAATCACGAACAAAAATTCTATATTCTATAGATTATTCTATAGATTATTCTATAGATCTAGATCTATTTTATATATATAGAATCTAGATCTAGATTCTACAAATATAAAATTCTATAGATCTATAGTAATATCTTAAATAGTAGATCTATAATTATATTTAACAGCAATACGAATAAATCTACATAAATTAGACTACGCAACGATATAATGAAATAAACTGAATAATTGATAAATATGGTTTTTAGATTGCTATATGAGTAATGTAGTTTATAAACCTATAATAACATCTTAAATAATAAATTTCTAATAATACTTAACAGTTTCAATATTTTCGAACATATTCATCTTTATTCTTAGATACAATATTAAACTCCGCAATCCATAATCACGTAAAATATAGAAACAATACCTTCGTTTCTGAACTTACATGTGTTTAATAAAATTTTCATTCGTATTTAATAAAGTTTGGACAACATCGGTAATAAAAAGTCAAGTTCCCCTCACTTCTGCACAGTGTGGCGAGCAAGAAATATTTAAAAAAAACTGTTTCTGAACTTACATGTGTTTAATAAAATTTTCATTCGTATTTAATAAAGTTTGGACAACATCGGTAATAAAAAGTCAAGTACCCAGGACTTCTGCAAAGTGTGACTCGCAAGAAATATTAAATGGATTGTCGCCAAGTTAATGGCACAAGCCAAGGAGGTCGAGCGAACAGTGAGTCGAGAATATAAAATGAAGTTCGACTGGTTCCCGAGATAATCGAATCCCAAGAATCGTCGAACACGCGTGTTATCGATTGACGACGTGTCTGTTCGTGACTTACCGCCTCTACTTCTCGCGAATACTAATGCTTCGGCGTCAAACTTTCGAAGTGGATTATCTCGGGAACGAGGCGTCCCGTGGAAAAATTTTATTCTCCTTCGACTCGCTTTTCTACAAACGATCCGCATGCTGCTCCTGCAGGGATCAATTTTCTCCGCAAGAAAATTAACGCGTTGCATGCCATGGGAAATTATTAACAATAGTCGTTGAAACATTAAGTCTTATTCGAAAGACATCAGTTTTATTCGCTGATGTGCTTCTCTGTCAGGATATTTTTAAAATAGATCATATTATGCTATTTTCGATATTTTTAGTAAGAACAATCGTTTTAACTAATACTTTTTAACAAGCATTTCAAATAAAATATAATACAGAGTTCTCGAGGAAATTCGGAGTACAAAGAGTTAACGCGTTGAACGCTACGAAAATCTTGGCCATTGTTTCGTAGAGTTCTTTTGTAGCAAAAAAAAGAACAATTATTAATTACTTGGCGTTGCAATCCGTGCACCATCGACTTCGTTACGTTATTAACACTAAAACTACCGAGCACTTCAATTGATTTTTGAAAATCTCGCTGTATAAACTCCAAGAGTGCATCTGTTCAGACTTTAATCGATTTACAATTCAATTAGCGTGGTGCTAACTGAATTTCTTTAATAATTTCTTAGAGAAGCGTTTGTTACCTTTCTAATAATTGCAAAAAGAAGACATCAGGCATGGATCATTTGACCCCTCTGGTAGTTGGTGTTAAACATCTTCATTCATTGTTCATTGTTCATTGTTCCCAAGTAACTCAGAAGCGTCAGTCATCGATGACTAACACAGCAAGCAATTACAACGCGGCGATTCGATTAATCGTTCTCCTTCAACGGTAAAAATTCGAGCGCGCGTTAATTACGTTCGGCTTACGGCTCTTCGCGCCCCTCCCTTCCTTTTCCTCGCGACGAAAAGCCGGTCGAGTGGCGGATGAACATTCGAAAGTCGGAGCTTTCGAGAGCGGTAATCGAATCTCGGAGTCGCCCGAGTGTCGGCAACGTTCGCGGGCCCCGAGGAACTCGGTTGATGCGGGCGAATTCCCATTCAGCGTCGTTTTTAAAGAGCGAAGGTTCAAAAAGTCAGTTCCGCGAGCAGTTCGTCAAGTAATCATCGAAACGGAGACGGAGGGAGATGTGACGGAACGGAATGGGAGTCAATAGAGACGCTACAGACGCGAGAGAAATCAGAGACACGTGAAGTTTGTTCATTAAATCATTAACTACCAAGCAGTTGAATCGACTTCTCGAGATTCGTTTGTAGAGACACCAAAAGTGGATCTTTTGGGACTTCAATTGATCTTCAATTCAGTTCGCGCGTTGCGACATCAATTTCTCGAATGATTTCTTAGAGAAACAGCTGTTATCTTAACCCTTTGCACTCGAGAGGTGCCTCTCACCAACTGATTTCATACAGCAAAACTATAAAATTTGGTATTTAATACTGTATCTTGTATAACTGATCAATTTGAAAAATGTTGAAATAAAATAGCTTTGTTCCTCGATATTTCACAATTCCTTAATATTTCACAAAATATCGTATTTATCTCATCAGAAAATGTTAAAATATTTCTAATGAAAAACTTCCGAATGCAAAGGGTTAATAATTGTAGAAAGAAGAAATCAAGGTCATTTTGACCTGTCGGTAGTTTTAGTGTAAACAATATGTTCGAATAATAATTGAATTGATGAGAGGATGTCAGAGAATATATTAATACCTGATAATCCGAAAAATGTAGAAGAACTCAGATATAGTGTTTTTTTCGTATATTTCGTGAAATTGTGTAGACACGTAAATTCCAATGAGAATGGCGAAGATTACTTTTTTTTCTGTTACGTGGAACATACGTTGCATAGATACTGGAATTGAATGGAGCGCAAAGCACTGTAGAATTTCAATTATGATTTCTTTGATGTACATCGTATTCAATGAATTTTTCGCTAAACAATTTAGCAATACTGCGATGATTAAAGGGCCCCCTTTTCAAGCTGACGGATTAAATCGAAACGAAAATCCAATTAGTACAGCTGACGGTCGATCGAGATTACCGCCGATTCCGATATTTCAAGCCACGATCCCGAGCCCGGTTCGTTTTCAACGCACCGCGATACGCTCTAATCCTTAAAACCTTTCGAAATGTATCGCGGAAAGCCTCGCCGAGAAGCGCACCGGCGATATGGCTGCGTGAATGCGCGTACAAGGTGATTTATTTTAATCCGCCAAGAAATACTTCCCAGGTGAATAATAAAAGAAGAAAGTTGCCCAAGATCCAATTCCAAAGATCTCTATAACGTACAATACCATAAAAATATTCAATATATATTCAACGTTCGTCTCGTGAACTTTGTAACATCGCTTTTGAAACACCCTGTATATTCTAGAAATGTCTGTTAACACGTTGAATGCCAACCGAATCGAATTAATGTAGTTCGCTTAATTAAACGACGATTATTTATATTTAATTATATTATACTCAAATATAATTCAATGGAATGATTTAATATTTGATTTTTCGACGTGTTAAATATTTATAATTCTCTGGAAAACGATGCTAATGATAAATTAGAAATTGCGTTCCATTTAGTTCAATTTTAAGTAGATAATTATTGCTTCCCGTTCGACTGCGATTAATCGAAAGACACCCGGTACGTAGAGTCAAAATGATAAATTCTACACGGGACACTTCATTTGCGAAATTTATTCTTAATTTCCAGTTTGAATTTAAAATTCAGGCTTAGGCCTGAAGCTTAAGTGCGTCAATTTTAAGATTGGAGATTTCGACGAATTTCCGGTGAAGGGGGACTTAACCCGAAAAGTTATTGGAAATCCCCGAGCCCCGGTAATCCCGCGAGATCTTCGGAAATTGTTAGATGATTCTTTTTGTATTATTACCCCCGGCCCCCTATAATTTCGTCCGACTGATATTATCAGGAATCTTGAACCCTCGCCTCGGCGACTGACTTCATTACGTGAATATATTTAACCCTAATTGTATCACGTGGTTTTGTAACGAATCATACCACGATGCGACTCAAAGTCACTTATGAGAATAAGAAGAGTGATTAAAATGTTGTTGTTTTTGTTAGGGCCCAAATTTTAAAAGGCTAAAAAACTTTTGGAAATGCAATATGAAATAGTCAAAGAATTTAAGTGAAAAGTTCAAATGTGACTCAAAGTCGCATCGTGGTTCTATTAGAGTTAATGATACAAGTAGGGAAATGAGTTTCTAAGTGAAGACCTGTATTTTAGGAACACCCTGTACACACACCTTGATATTTTCTTACATTATGATGTCTGCTAAATATAAAACAGTCACCTGTTCCAGGCTGTGTATAGAGATAACCTCCGTTTTCTCGTTCGCCAGTGTAAACAAGCTTACACAGAGCGTTCCAACTTTGACGGTTTGCACATTCTCGAAGAGAAAACAGAATCTTGAAACTCTTGACTTACAATTTTCAGTGATAAACACGATAATATGACTCAGACTTCGCGTTTTCAATAATAAAAAATGAAACAGAAGACTTAAA
This sequence comes from Nomia melanderi, assembly GCF_051020985.1. NCBI lineage: Eukaryota > Metazoa > Arthropoda > Insecta > Hymenoptera > Halictidae > Nomia > Nomia melanderi. Next base: position 13,182,740 of record NC_135009.1, read on the forward strand.
AGCAGTAGCTTACAATTTCCAACAAAAAAGGTACTAACCGGTTCATCTATCAGCAAAACTTTTTCAAAGAAAGCTCGATAGAGTAGCCTTCTGCGCCTCGTTTTAGTTGATGAACGAATTTTTCTTCGCCATACACCAACGGAGTTATCAATTACGGGTTCACCACGTTGCGTACATCTTAACTCACGCTTAATGGAGGCTTTTATAACTCGCGCCGGTTAGTTTCGCGGTAAAAACGCTGCGTAAAGTAAAGAGTCGGCCCGTAAAAAAGGGAAAACCGGTGTTTTGTGTAGCGTTCCGCTGAAAAATGGACACCGGTATACGTGGAAAGTAAAAATGCGGAGGGATATTGTTGGAATACGAATTGCGGCGAAGGATCGAGATGAATCCGCGCCACACTAGGGACTGAAACAATCCATCCACGCTGTGAAATCGGGGAAGGAGGGATTAAGGATACGAGCGTAACTTTTCGGATGATCCGCCTTGATTGCGATCCTGTGACGATCAGTTTTCTATCGTGCTCCTCGTTTTATGGAAACAGATCTTTTAAAGAATATCTCGAGAAGGTTTTTTCAATGTTTATAGATAAGTGGGAATCAAATATTCGGTAGTAGGTAATGAACTTAAATTGTTTATTATAGGAAAGAATGAGTTGGATGATTTTGTGCTTTGGTTTAAGGGTCTGTGGAGCTGTTGAACATTCCAGTTTCAATAGCTTGCCATAATTAATGGAATTAACTCTTTTATCATAAATTTTAAATTTTATCAATTAAAACTCTCAAACTCTCAATTCCCCAATTTTCAAATTCTCAAACTCTCAAACTCTAAATTCCCCAATTTTCAAATTCTCAAACTCTCAAACTCTCAAACTTTCAAAGTCTCAAATTCTTAAACTCTCAATCTCTCAATCTCTCAATCTCTCAAACTCTCAAAGTCTCAAACTCTCAAAGTCTCAAATTCTTAAACTCTCAATCTCTCAATCTCTCAAACTTTCAAACTTTCAAACTCTCAATCTCTCAAACTCTCAAAGTCTCAAACTCTCAAAGTCTCAAATTTTTAAACTCTCAATCTCTCAATCTCTCAAACTTTCAAACTCTCAAACTCTCAAACTCTCAAACTCTCAAACTCTCAAACTCTCAAACTCTCAAACTCTCAAACCCTCAAACTCTCAAACTCTCAAATTCCCCAATTCACCAATTCCCAAATTCTCAAACCTCAAAACCTCCAAACCTCCAACCCTCCAAACCCCCAAACCCCCAAACCCCCAACCCCCCGAACTCGAATTCAATCACACCCCTAACCGGAACTTCCCAAAAACCGCCGCAGAATTAACTAACCGAACTGTTTGCTCGCAACACAAAGACGAGCATTAGCGCGCAGCTGTCCGCGATAATTATCCGGCATCGAATCCGCTCCATATTTAAAGTTCGCGGGGACCGAACGATCGCTAATTCGATCGCCGGCGGCGCAGCGAACTTTCCGCGGCTCCACTTTGTTAATAAACCCAGTTAGCCCGCGGTATTGTGCGGTTGCGTCGGTAATTATGGAACATATTCCCGCGATCGGGGGTAATATAAATTTGCAACGGCGACGCGTGCGCGCTCGCACCGGAAAAAAAAGGTCCAACGAGAAACGCGTTTGAAATCAGCGCCGCGGCTCGTTTCGCCGGCGACAGAAAAATTCCGAGCGTTCTCCCTTCTTTTTCCCTTTGTTTCCCTTCTTCTGAATAGCCGTGCGGCGGCGCGGAAATATTTTAACGGCGTAATGCAGCCCGGCGAGGCGGAGAATAGACGGCGAAATAAGGAAATTTAGTTAAGGGACGCTTAAACGCATCCCAGGCCGTGGCTGCGCGTTCCCCGCTAACAAAATAGTCGCGCGGCCGGCTGCGCGGCGGAGTCAATGTAAATAAGCGGCGAATGTAACGAAAACGTCGGTTTAATTCGAACCACAGGTAGATAATGTTTGCTCGCTTCTGTGACGGAACGTCGAGTTCTTTTGTTCCGCTCGGTTCGATTTACTCGAGCACCGTTTCAACCCTTTCGCTCGAATTCTGCGTCCTTGGACATTGTATTTTCGCCTGGTTATACTGCATTTACTCAAAGTACCGTGGAGCTGTTCGAGCGATTGGAATTATTCAAATTTCTTGTCTCGTTGTCATTAAAAAAAATGTTAGAGGGAAGAAACAAAGGATTCGACGAGAATAGCGTTCATTATTCGTATAACGATTGTATTTTGATCGTTCTCTGTAAGAATGTACTTCTTCATCTTTCATTATTTATAACCTTGTTCACTCCAATGCATTGAATCTCTACCTATATAAATAAAATTCAAATCACCAGTCATCCCACGAAATTATCTCCTCCCTTCTGTCGCAATTTCCTTTTACACGTGTTATTCTTTAGTTTGACGCCGCTCAACTAACATCTGACGCTCGTTCTCTCCTGGCACTCGTATTTATCAACACTCACTCACATTTTTTCATTCTTCATACTACCAATCTTTCACATCGTTCGCCTGTCGCTCTATCCCATTCATTCTCACTCATCTCGTATTCACTCAAACATTCACTCGCTACACTTCTTAATTCTTTCCAAAAAAGTATGACTTAGATCGTTAACCCTTTGCACTCGAGAGGCTCTTAATCACCAACTGATTCAACACATCAGAATTGTTAATTTTAATATTGTGGGTAACGAAAAATGTTGTGTACAATAGATGGAAGTACGGGTAATGTAGAATGTGCGTGTTTGCGATAGATGAATGACGACGGTATGCATGTGTGTGAATATTCATGGCATTCGGAATATTCCAGAATACATCGATATTTACTAATATTGATTTTTCTACGTTCAGCCTGACGAAACTGGAATATTCCAAATGCACATGAAGTCGGTGTATGGTGACGGAAGAATGTTCTGGAAGGTGCGAGCGAGATGAAAGATGCGAGTATAAATGGAGAGCGTGATTGAATTTGGGCGCAGTTTTGTCGTTTGTCGAGTCGTGCAAAAAGATTGTCTGTCGTATCCTGTGATTATTCCTACAATATTTAACCCTTTGAACTCTGTAGGCTCCAATATAGCACCAGGAATAATATTCGATATTTTAATGAATCAAAGAAACTACCCTACAATTATTAGAATTTTCACACATCCAAATTTAGCACTAAGAAGGAAAATAAAGGATCTAAGAAATGCTATAGCATTTCTCATTTTCGCTAGGGATACTATAAATATTAGTTACAGTTGTTGATAGATCACAAAACCATCTGGAGTGCTAATATGAAATTTTGTGTAACTCATCAATATGTGAACTATCGGAAGAAAACAATGTTCATTCTCAATGTACGCGCGATTTCTAAATCAATTTCATAAGCTGTCATCTGTGTCTCATTAAAAAATGTTAACACATTGAACGCCGGCTAAATTTCAGCTGCTAAAAACGCGACCGTCGGTGATTATATTTATACATTTTTAAACGTCGATTAAACCAAAATTTCTGACTTACGGAAGAGAATAAGGAATTCGAATTTGTAAATTTTACTTTCGGTTTGTGTTACGCATATCTAAAATGTTACATGTGTTAATGTAATCAATGTGTTAAGTATCTCTAGTGAAAATCTTCTGAAACACAAAAGGTTGACGATCAGAAAGATATTCATCGAGTACAGGAAATTGCCGCGAATGTAAAGTAGCGTTGTTACGGCCGTCTAATCGTTGTTACCGGCGGCCATAAATTTCCCCGAATCACGCGCGCCTCCGCTAATTATCTTGCGGCGGCGCGCGCCGGTTGTGCATCGTCATCATCAAAAATATGCAAACATTCCCGCGCGCCGTGTTACCCGTATCTCTGACCCCCTGTAATTTCTCTGTCCGCTTGAAATCGTTGTTTACGGACGTGACCGCGCATGCGTTACCAGTTAGAGGCTGACCCGGAGGGAGCAGATGCGAAATCTTGCATATTGAAAATTTAACTTGAATATAACTTAATATTTTACTTAAAAATGACCGAAATTATCGTGGCATACAACGTGTTAAATTAAAGTTTAAAACTCTGGTGAATTGTCGATCGCGGTTAATATTAATTATTCAAGAAACTTCCATGAATCTCGAATTTGAAAGGTAATTCATGCTTGAACCGCTTCAAACACGAAGCTCAATCCGCCATCTTGTGAACGCAGCATGAAACGACTTTTATCTATTCTCGTACGTTTAACACTAGATCTACGAATATTTATCATATACTTTATCCTACCGTTCCTAGAAAACTACGCGTTCGTTCGTATAAATCATCAAAATTGTTCGAAACCAGAGTATTCGCACAATTGCGCGAATCACGGTTGACAACTGTTACGAAACACCATTTAGAAAATTAATCTAATGTTAAAGGAACATTCGAGTTTTTGTTCCTTTGAAGCCTGTATCATCCCTAATATCATTTAAAAGGAAACTTCCTAGCTCTCGAGATCCCCGCGAAGCCTTCATCTCCTTTACTACCCTCTGAAACAAGGATGCTCCGCGTAATTGAAGAATAACATTAGAAAAAAGTCGTCTCCTTCGCGAATGTCTCCCGATAGCGGTTCCCAAGTGGGCGCACAGCGTTAGAGACGCCGATGCTCGACATTCCCGAGGGGGAGTGCCACTTTCGATGCTCCTTTCCCCGGGAATTCGCGATCCCAATTCTCAAAGAGATTGTTTCCTCGGCGAGGGCCGCTAAGAACTCCGCGCGGAATCACATTATGCAAAGTCAAGGGCCGTATTCGCGTGCACGGCCGTTCCACATCCGCGCTGTGTTCATTTCCCGCCGTTTCCGGTGGCGCACGTTCGCCGCTGGCACGTCGATCCGGTAAAGTAGACGGTATTTGCGCGAGTTAGGCGGCGACGCATTCGCGAGCACGCATCGGCCGTGATTCCGGTTCGAATCGACTGCTCGCTGCTTGATACCATTAAATCCGCAACAAATCGACGACGAGCGGCTGGCCCGATTCAGATATCAATTATCGCGCCGCTACAGATTTCCGCGCTCCCGTTACCTGACGAATCGCGTTCCGATCGGTCCACGGCGAACACGATTTCGCGCGACAAAATCGAACTCCATCGACGGGCTTTCGATATCCCCGACGTTTCGCGACGACCCCGTGGAATTTCAGTCGCGCCGAGCCGTTTTTGCAGGAGTTCGTAATTGAATTGGGAAAAATCGGAGAGGATCGGACTTTTGTTGCGTTGCAGATATTGGATTGATGCGATTTTGTTTGGCTCGAAATCGTGACGCGTCGATTTGTTTGCGTTAATAGGGGTTGTGATATTGTATTGTCGGTAGTGGATGAAGATGTTAATGGAATTAATGGGAGTAATGGGAATAGTAGGAGTTAGAGGATAATTAACCCGTTGCTGAAGATGACATTTATAGTTGTACATTTTACAGAGTGTACTAATGCATTTATTTGTTTATTTTTCAGTAGTAGATTGAATAAAATGAGGCAACAGTCTAGATAACATGTAAGTTGATTTTATGTGCGATTTTTCATGAATGAAACGAACAATTAAAAATAGAAATTACGATTTTAACCCTAATACCACGTGTTTTTATAACGAATCATGCCAGGATGTGATTCTCAGTTACTTATGAGAATAAAAGGATGATTAAAATGTTATTGTTTTTGTTTATAATACCCAAATTTTAAAAGGCTAAAAAAGCTTTTGGAGATGCAATATGAAATAGTCAAAAAATTTAAGTAAAAAGTTTAAGTGTAACTCAAAGTCACATCGTGGTCCGATTAGGGTTAAAATTAAAAGTGTGCAGCGATGGATTAAGATAGTACATCTATTATGATCAAAAGAAATTAATATCAATAATAGAACTGAAACGCTAATGGAATCGGTAGAATCTTCGAACTAAGAATTGCATCCTCCCACTGGAGATGACTTATTGAAAAATACCACGGGGTCCCATTAAGCTCTCGTCCAACTCGATCCGTTCGTTTCCCGCGTGTGCGAGTCACGAATGCACAAAGGATCCGCTAAATCTCCGCAGTTATAAAAGATGCAAAAATACTGTTGACGCTCGTAGAAACTTGTACGCGCGTATTCCCTGTACGGCTCGTAGAAACTTCAGCGAAAAGAGATTTTAATGCGATGGGGAGGAATAATTTCATTGGAAATGGAACGTCCAACTGGAGTTCCTGAAGGAATTCGCCTACGTGGCCTCTATTGCGCAGGATTACACGCGTAGTTTTAACCTTTTGCACAGAATACGAACTATAGGGAATGAAGATTCAACCGAGGAAAAATGATTATGCCATTAAACATAGGAAATGTCGAAAATTCTATTGAGGAGAAATGATTATGCTGAGAAAATAACACGTCACATATTAACACGTTCAATGCTATACGATTTCTTATCCACCATCAAATAGTTCGTTATAAGACGAATTCAAGAAGCTACGACTCAAGGTCATTCAAGTTCAAACTTGCAGGAAAATGGAGAAAATGTGTGATCCTTTTATTTGTACGCTTTATAATTTCCACCCTGTATAATATTAAGCTTTGTACGATGCATCAATATATGGAATTTCTTCCTCATTTATATATGTTTTCTCATTAATTAGTTTCAAAGGACATCGTCCGTATCTCATCAGAGAATATTGAATATCTCTAGTAAAAAACTTTCGAGTGCAAAGAGTTAATAATTTTCTATATTTGTTGAACACGCGGGTTATTACGATTCCCATAGAACAAATTCGTTTCGCGACGCAACCCCGAATCACGCCAGCGAAGAGATTCGACCTAGAATCGCGGATAGTGCCGCCATTCATACGAATCGCGAACGCTGGCGAGATTCGAGAACAAACGGCGACATCGGTGTCCTGGAACACCTGCGATTCATCCGGACGACCTTTTCCCTCTCCGAACGTCAATAAAATGTAGTTTGTACATTCAAATATTGGCCAACGAAAGGAAACACAACGGACGAAGGCTGGAAACGGAGCGGAACTTTTATTATTACACTACGCTCGTATTTTGTCAGTGGAAATATTTATCGGCGCGAAATACGCAATCGGGAGGAACGACGGAAGGAAATGGACCGGCTGAAAATATTTTAAAATCTGCTCCGGCAGGTTTGCTGTATCAAATCAATGGGAAATATCGCGGATCTGCGAAATAAATGTGTATCTGGCTTGGGGAACCATGGAGCGTAACGAGATTCACACTGGAACTACCGAGTATTTAGTACAATTAACACTTTGTTAGTAAACCTATCGGGTCAAAATGACCCATTCGTGATTTATTCTTGTGATCTATACGAACAAACACGTAGTCTTCTAGGAGCGACAGAGTAAAGTGTAGAATGAAAATCTAGTGTTAAATAAATTTAATTTATCTTAGTAGAAATTAACACTAAAACCACCAGACACGTCAACATTCTTATATCTTTTGCAATTACTAATAACAGATACTTCTCTGAGAAGTTACTCGAGAAATTGATGCAGCAATACTCAAACTGAATTGTAACTCAATTAAAGTCTCAATTCAATTTAGTTCAACTCAATGGTTCCATAGTTCAATACGCGTTGATGGAATATTCCGTCGTTTACAAAGGGTTAAACCGATTTCAGAGATCTAGTGAAAGTTTCGCGAGGTATTCACCGGAAGTGTTGTACTTGTAGAGTGAACAGCCCATTTTATATTTATGCATCGAGTATATCGTATTACCAGCTCGAAGGCACTTATATTTTCGAAGCCGAACCCAACAAACTTGATTCGCGAATGGAATTCCAAGGGACACGATATTTCTCACCGTGTCACGAACTGTATCAACAGGATCACCGAGCTCCGACGTGTGGAAGAGGCCGACAGGCTCGACCTCGATCTCGATCTTCGAGGGAGAAGTGGCTGCCATGTTGGATGCGAATTCCCGAAGGCGTCATCCGACCTGCACATCCATTTTCGACGGCTTCTGCCATTCCAATGAAGCGACGGGTCATCCGCGTAGAAGCACGCGCAACCGGTTGCTCTTTCGACCCGTCGACACACGGGCAACGGGTCACCTCTGACCCCTATCGACGTATTCATCGCACACGCCTTCGACCTCGTGTCACAGAACATTTTACAAATATACATTCTTTTTCATTTCTATCCATCGCTGTAAAATATTCTGCTTAGCTACTTGCATTCGTTTAATCATCCAATTAAGTAAATTTAGGTCTACCTTCGAAGTAATAAAATCGAACGCTCATTATTTTTCTGATAAAATCGTATGCTCGCTATTGATTGCGGTAACACTGCCACGCGATTTTGCTAAGAAAAGTATACAAAATGAACATAATCTAATATCAAATTATATAATTGAAATGGGTGTTGCAAGTTTATCTTGTTGAATCTCATTACGTTCAGTATCAGTAGTAATACAGAAAAGTTTCCAAATAATCATCGTTTAATTGAGTAAATTGTAGTTATTCGTTGGCATCCAACGTAACAATCGAATATTTTATTATTTAGAATCAATTATTTATAACAGACAATGTAGACGAACTATACGTGTACACTCGTGAAAATGTAGTGTAAATATCCAAGTATAAAAATATGTATATATGCAACCCGAAGTGACTATCGCATGTATCAATACGTTTTTCACGAAGGTTTCCATTCGTTGCAAGTATCTTGAACATTTTAGACGCTCCAATCACCGACCACTTCCGGTCTTACCTTTTCCTTGCTAAATTCAGTACATATATATAATATTTGCAACTCGAAGTGACCATCGCATGTATCAATACTTTTTTCACGAAGGTTTTCATTCGTTGCAAAAGCGTCTTGGACACTTTAGACGCTCCAATCACCGACCACTTCCGGTCTTACCTTTTCGTTGCTAAATCCAGTACACTCGAGCACGGTTTTCACAGTAAACGCACGAAGCGCGAAGGGTAGTTTTCCCTGGCACCGTCACGCTGGAAAAACAAGCGAGACAGCGCGGACGACCGGTAAAAAATACTCCCGGCCGGGAAAGGTCGCGTCGGCCGAGCGCCGTGCTATAAATCACGCGCGCCCCCCTTAACGTCTCGCGATCATCGCGAGAGCTTGCGTGAGCGGAATTATTTTTCTCTCCTTTTTCCCTCCCTTTCAGCCGCTGACACCCGTGGATAGTGACGAGTTTCCTCCTCGACGCGATCTCTTCACGGTTAATTAAGATCGAGAGGTCGTTCGCGCGATCCACGGTCAGCGACACTTTTCCACGGAAAACGTAGAGGACGGAGGTTCCCTTTGGATCGTGATGAACGCTCGTGTACCACGTGCAAACGTAGTGTGACTGATGACAATTGATGGCCGTTGATTTTTCAAGTACGAGAGTTGAATTGTGATTTTCGTTATTGATGGCGTTACATCGAGTAGGATAATCTGTCTCGCGAGCTGTGAAATGAGAAGCAATTTATCTTTCCTCGATTAACACTCATTAAAACTCGTATGCAGTCGAAACAGTTTTCTTAATTCATTTTTCGAATATAACTATGAAATATATTATCTTCCTTATATCTGATGCATCTAGTAAAACTTAGTTTGTTCGATGCGTCGCTGAGGAAGTGAATGTTTAAATTTACGTTAAGAATGGTGTCGAATTTTGTCAATAATAGATTGCTAGATTTATTATTGCTACTGCTACTATAATTATTATTGTATCAATTAGAATTCATTTATTAGGCACTCGAAGCTACGAAACTTAAATCAATTGTCCTTCAATTCAACGATCATTTGAAAATTATTTATTATTATCACAAAACTCAGATCATTATTACTATCATTATTACCATTACCTTTACTACTATCACCACAGTTTCACCAAATAAAATTCATTCGTTCCGCACTCAGCGACTAAACGAACCGATTTACCTTCGATTCTCCTTCAATTAAACCATCACCCAAAAATCGTTTATTATCACAAGACTCAGATCACTATTACTATCATTATTACCATTACCTTTACTACTATCACCACACTCTCACCAAATAAAATTCATTCGTTCCGCACTCACGGCGACTAAACGAACCGATTTATCTTCCTCCAATGGAACCGCTATTTCCGAACGAATCGCGGGTAAAAGCTGATTTCATTGGCCGTATCCCGCAATAGCGGATCGCCGCGAGGGAATAAAATGCCGGGAGGCTCGTTAAATCGAGCGTAATCAAAACGAAAGTGAATGCCGGCTCGTCGTCTCATTATCTACCCGGAAAATTCGTGTTTTCCGTTCCCCCGGACTTTCATTAACGCGCCAAAGGAGCGACGCGTTATGGCGTTCCAACGTATCCCGTGCCTCCGAGTTCATTTCGAGATACTCGGCTCGAACGAGGCTCGAACGATCGCGCCATGCAGCCGCTCAACTTGTTGCATCCGCGGCCACTTATCCTGCGTTTCGTTTATTGGCCCGCATCGACGTCAGTTTCATGTCAACACTAGGTTTAGGGGACGCGTTGGTTTGACACATATTAAATTTGTTAAGGCCACTTATAGCCTTACCGTTTCGTTCGAGCCCTTAAACCATCGTAGTTTTAGTTTTGTATGCACTTTTTATCTTTTCTAAGACTTATTGTACATTTGGTAGTTTTTCGTAACAATAAGAGCCTTCGTCCCGCTCGCAACTTGCAATCGTCCTTACGGTATTACGAGAAGGGACCGTGGCAGCCATAAATCCCTGAACCCATAAGGCCCGCGATTCTTGCTGTAGATTCTCCTTGTCTATTGTTCACATCTGGTGTCCAGTCACCAGCATTTGTTTCTTGCTTTTTACCTGCCACTTCGTCCATTTAAAATATATTACATAACGATACGATACCTGAGCTTTCTTTATAGATAGCGATATAAGCGGATCTCACTGAAAATCCGAGCAATTTAATTATCCGATAATTAGCCGGTACGCAAAGTGTTAAAAGCGACGTTCATGCGGATTCCGCGTACACGGCGGGCGTACGAGCGATCCGCGGGATTGATTTCAACCGAATTTCTCGTTCGGTTTTCGAGGACACTAAATCGATCGTTAAATCGACCAGGAAATTCTTCGTACTGCAGTCGACAGGAATGTGGGAATAATTAATTACGCGTACCAGCGAGTGGTGCATTAATTTTCTGATAAATTTCGATGCAGCTTTCCGAAAACGATGTTAGGTTAACGAGAAAGTACTTTATATTAAAGCTGGTATACAGATGATTTATCAGAGATATCTGATGGCTAGACTGCGGATTTTTATGCGTTCATGGGAATTCGAAGTGCTAAATTGCACCGAATGCATTTGATATAAAGAATATGAAATATCTAAAGTTTTTCTTAAGAAAACCATTTTTCATTGTAATTCTGCGTTTCTAATTGCATTCTTAAGAATTTGAATTTGCAGAAAGATCCGTAGTCTATTATATACAATAATGGGTAATTCATTAATTTCCTAGCGAATCCAGATTCGATTTTCCGGAGAGATTCGATTGGTACAAAGGTTAAGGTTTCTCTTGTTAACCTTTTGCACTCGAGAGGCGACTCTCAGTCATTTGATTCGATATAACAAAATTACAAAGTGTTACATATAATATTAAGTTTCGTATAACGCATCAATATGCGAAATATTTCTATAAAATAGCTTTGTTTCTTAATTTATGTATGTTTCAAATAATCATCTACGTCTCGTAGGAAAGTGTCGAATGTTTCTGATGAAAATCATCCGAGCGCAAAGGGTTAAAATTAACGTGGATCTTGTTTATTACGTGTCCCACCTTCCCAGACACCCGTCGGTATTGTTATTTATTTTGGAATGGACAAGCATTTTGTCTACAGCGGAATTCACGAGGGGATACGTGAAAAATGAATGTCACGGGGGATGTAAACAACGAACCAGAGCGTGAGCGAAACAAAGGAGCACGGTAACAATATAAAAACGAGCGTCAAAGGGGTGAAGAAAAAGAGGACGGGCGCAACGGTGGCAAAGAGAAATAAGAGACGGAGGGAATAAAGCTCTGGGAAGAAATTACTCACGCAATATAACGAACGCCATTCTTAAAATACAAAAGGGGATTGAAGAAAAGGTCGACGTCAGACGCGAACGACTTCGTCGACGGGAATCCTATTTACGAGAGTACAATTCTCCGTTTAGCCCTCGCAAATACCCGAATACCGGCTACTACCTTCGGCAGAATGTAATTCGAACAGAAAAATATTCTACGATCATCTCAACGTGTTTCCTGTAATATTCCTGCTAAACCTTTGCACCTGGAAGTCTTCGATTAGAAATATTCAATATTCCCTAATATAGACATTGTTTGAAATTAACTGAATAATAGAATATATTAGTTGAGAAATGAAGTTAGTTTCTATATTTCACGTGTTTGTGAATTATACAGTTTAATGTTATGTGTAAGGCTTTATTTTGTTGTGTTAAGTCGAATGGAGGTTGAGACCTATAGAGTATAAAGGATTAAAAACGTTCGTCCGATCATTAATTTTAACATACTAATTAACCCGTCGATTATAGAATATATAAGTTAAGAAACAAAGTTAGTTTCTAAATTTCACAATTGAACTATACAATTTAATATTATACGTAAGGCTGTATTTCGTTATATTAAGTCGAATGGCGACTGAGACCTCTATAGTACAAAGGATTAAAAGCGTTCGCCCGATCATTAATTGCAATACACTAATTAACCCGTCGATTAATAAGTCGTATATTGGAAGTTAATATTCCCGCGTAATACGAACGGCAATCGATGTAAATTCCCGTCGAAAGTCATTCCGAAGACCCAATCTCCGCTGAATCCCCTTCAGCGAACATTCCAGTTTTAAAATCCCGTTGCAATTAGCCGTGCTCCTCGATTCGAAGCGCTCCTCCGCCGAGAAACGCGGCCGGAGAGCGATCGCCGCACGAAAGTCTCGTCGGCAAATGAAAATCCCCTCGATTTGATACGAGGATCCTCGGCCCGCGCGTTCGTTATCTTACCTTTTCCCATTACCCGGCCCCGCCGAATCTATTTCTATTATCCTAATTTCATTTCGCCGTCCCCTTTGTCCACTCCCGCCCCCTCCTGCGCCGCGAAAGTGCTCTCCCCCGCGATCCCTTTCATCGGGACTCCGCCAATTTCACCGGCGGCCGTATTTCTCGGCTCTCTTTGTGCACGCGATTAAAATCTCGGAACATCTCGCGGGACCCAATTTCTGCGGGGATAATGAATGTTCGATAAAGAAGCCGATTCCCGGAAACGCGCACGCGAAATTCTGCTCTCGCGAGAAACTTCTTTTAGTGAGTCACCTTTCGCTTTTTACGCGAGTTGGTTTAACCCTTTAAGGTACGAAGTGCTCTTGGTTCCTCGGTTTGAGGTTCACGTTGATGTTCATTCAATTACAGTTTAATATGATGCTCCGTTTATTTATTCTAGAATATTTGGGAGTCGAAATGTTACCTTTAAATGGTGCAATTGTGATAAGGTGGAGTGCGGTAAGTGCACCCCAGTTTTTAGTAAGTTTGAATTTTAACCCATGTATCTTGAATTTGTTTTATAATACTTTAGCATTTATTGAGATCAATGAATACTTGAGTTAACCCTTTGCACTCGAAAGCTTTTGCCTGGAAATATTCAACATTTTCCAACGAGATATAGTCGACATCGTTTGAAACTGGTTCAACGATAATTCACAGATAAATTAAGCAACAAAGCTATTTTATCTAAATTTCACGTAGCAATAGAAAGATTCGTTTAAAATACTAAATATTCACCTCATAATTTTGCAGTGTCGAATCGAATGGTGACTCAGAGTCACCTCTCGAGTGCAAAGGGTTATTTTTAATATTGTTGGTGAGAGGAATCATTCACCGAGCTTTCGATTTACCAGCTTCATTGTTATTACATGAAATTTATCGAAGCAATTCATATTGAACGTTACGAAATGGAAAATTAAAGTTTCGTTAATATTCTCATAGAAAATGTAAGTCTGCTGTCGGATGTTCGTGTAGAACGAAGGACAATTGGTTCGGAATCTCTGGCGAGGACACGCCGGGATTGCCACGAGCAGTCCCATTTCGCGTTCTTTGCGTTTTGCATTCCCACGATATCGTATCCGATACTATATCTTATCTAATCTCACCGTGAAAACAAATCCTACGACGCCGGAACGTCGTTCCCGTTAGAAATCAGCGGAAAAGGGGAACTAGGTCACTTTAAACACCGGAAAATACCAACATTTACCAGGCAAACAAATTTACATTTGAAATCCATCCCATGAAACCTTGGGAAAATCAATTGTCATTAATAAATTATTATTGATAAATTAGAATCGAGGAAATTTGGGTACTGAGTGCAATCAATGCAAATATCCATTTCTGCAATCATTATCTGAGAAAAATCTGAAACAGAAATTTGTCCCATAAGACATTCGATTGTTATTAATCCTTTGCACTGGAGAGGTGACTGTCACCACTTGATTCGATGCATCAAAACTATTAAGTTGAATATTTAATAATTTCAATCAAACTTTGCATTGCCACGTGGAATATTGAAATAAAACACCTTCGTTGCTTAATTTATCTATGAATTATCGTTGAATCAGTTTCAAACAATATCGCCTGTATCTCGTCAGAAAATGTTGAATATTTCCATTGAAAAACATCCGAGTGCAAAGGGTTGACATTAGAGTAAAAATGACGAAAGAATTTTCTCAAGAAAATGCAACAGCTGCTTCGAACTGAACGCGACGGTTTCCCTTGATAAAATCTCTCGGTTGGGAACGGAGCTTTACAAACGTAACCCGGTTCCGCGTATAACACATGAAATCGTTATCCGGAACGTGCGCCGTGCAATTTTCATATACAATAATCGAAACGATAGAGGAAAAGGAGCAGATTCCGAACGGGGTCACCGACGGTGTCTCCCAACGGGAGCAGACATTCCGATCTAATTTCACGCTGTTCGAGCATGAATCACAAAGCGCGTATCTCCGCCATATTTTTCATCCCCCGCCGTAGTGTTAGCAGGAAATTATTTAAAATAACTGACGCACTCGGTCGTTGTTTGGGAATAATGAATAATTAACGCTAGCTTCATTGAATTTTCATCCTTCGGTGTTCATCCTTCCTTTTGATGCTGTTTCCACTGAGACAAACTTATCATCTAATTTATTTACCTCTATTTTGTAGCTATTTGACTAGTTAGGAAAAGTGCCGGAATGTTTAGCGTTAATGTATTCGTACACAGACAATCAATAAATTATTTTCCTTTGTTATCGAACGCATTTGTAAATGCAAATAAGAAATGAACAAAGGTTTCCCACGCGAATAACGAATAACTTGGATAGCCAATAATCGAGAAACGATTAATTACTTATTCATTATTGTTATTCAAATCAATTTTTTCGAGCAACGCCCAACATTGTCCAGCTTCCGCTTCTGCTTTAAGCTCCCTTACGTTTTTCATCGTTAATTCGACGTTGCTTTATCCACCTGACCTCATCTTCCTCCCACGATGATACCGTTCCTTTATTTTCGTTCATTAAAAGTCAACGAATCCCCCCGAGCCGAACATCCCAGACATTTTCCCTTTCAGAGTTACAAAGTTGTCCTTCTGCGATCGCTAATTAGCCGAGAGAAAAATGTTTCTCCTGCATAGAAGACTTCTTCAGATAATACTGGTACGCAACGATATTTGCAATAATCTAGTACATTCTAATACTCCTCAAGAAAGATTCCTTCCTATTGCGATTCTACTTTCTCTAATTATAAGTGTAATTTGTTATCCTTTGACTCTCACCACTCGATTTCACGCAGGAAAGCTATAAAATCCGATATTAAATATTGAACTTTGTAAAATGCCTCGTGAAATATTGTAATAAATTTCCCCTCGATACACTTTTAATTTCTTTATCTTCAAAGAATATCATCTTTATCTCGCCAAAAAACGTTAAACATCTCTACCGAGAAACTTCCGAGTGCAAAGGGTTAATACTGTATGGTTTTCCCAGATGAGTGAAAGTTAGAATGATTCAGAGTGGATGTTGTAAATCACTGAACGGTTGAGGACGTATGCCTGAAAAAGATGCCTTTTGAGATTGTTAGTCGCAACATTGGGTGGTGTATCTTTTTTTATTCCCTACCACGGCAACACGTGGGATTTTTAACAAATTAATCCTACAATATTAACTAGGCATTTGATATATAATTCAGCTTCACCTGCTGAAGGTATATTTCAAAGAATCTTCGTCCGCAAAGGGTTAAAGGTGAAACGATTCTCAGTGCACAATTTCAACCTAGATGCAATTCTATACCCTGTATTCTTGAGATAGTCCCAACATTGGGTGGGGTATCTTTTTTTATTCCCTACACGTCAACACGTGGGATTTTCAACAAATTAATCCTAAAATACCAGCGTCAATACACAATCAAATCATTACGTAATCGAAGTTCGAAACGAACCAACGGCGACGGAACAACTTACTGCAACGAACTCGCAACCTATAATTTCCTGTTTCCATACTCGTGCACGGACCTATACAGCCGTGACCCGGCGCCGCGTGTTTACGCGTGCGTATGCGCGTCCACGCGTGTGTGCGGTACGTGTTTCCGGTGTTGTTTGTTGTCGCGAGGCGCGCCGCGCCATTCTGTGCCGAAACTTTGTCGGTTACCGGTTAATTACTCCGCGGAACACTTTCAGTTGGTTTCGGGGCTTCACGGCCTGTCCGCGTGTCCTGTTTCCCTTTTCGCCCCTGCCTTATGGCAAACAGGAATTACCATGGCCGGCGTATTGTTACCCCGTTCCCGCGGCGACCGGCCGGCCGGACGGGAATTACACCGCCCGAAGTTACGGATCGGCCTCCGAACTGTTGCGAACGGAGGGATGACGCTCGCCGGTCGCGAACTTGGACAACTAGGAATAACTACGTTAATTTGCGACTGACCCCCATTGACCGGTCTCCGTGGATTCAGTTTCGCTGGAAAACACGGCGCCCCTGCGCGTAATTAACCCTTTGCCGACGAAGATTCGTTGAAATGTACGAAACCTTCGGCGGATGCGGCTGAATTGTAGGGTGGAGTGGGGTAAGTGCACCCTAGTTTTTAGTAAAATTGATTTTCAATCCATGTATCTTGAATTTGTTTTATGATACTTTAACAGTTATTGAAATCAATGAATACTTGAGTTAACCCTTTGCATTCGAAAGCTTTTGTCTGGAAATATTCGATATTTTCCAACGAGATATTTAACGTCTATCGAACGAACAGTCTTAGTATTGTTCAATTCGTAGCAGTTTTAACTATATATATACTAATATATAGTTATATAGTGATATATAGTTATATAGTTATATAGTTATACAGTTATATAGTTATACAGTTATATAGTTATATAGTTATATAGTTATATAGTTATATAGTTATATAGTTATATATTTATATAGTTATATATTTATATAGTTATATATTTATATAGTTATATATTTATATAGTTATACAGTTATATAGTTATATATAACTATATATTTAACAATGTATAATATAATAGACTGTAACCAAACGAAAACTAAAATCAACTGTGGTTGTCAAGCTTCATTCACTCATTCATTCATCTCTGAAGAGGTCAATGAAAATATTCTTTCGACTGCAACTTTTCAATTCTCATTCCATCAATATCATTTGCTCGTTGCTCTCGACCCCTTGCACTCAAGAGATTCACATCAAAATAATAACATTCGACATTCAATATCATACTAATTACATTATGCAATTGCATAATAGACATAAAACATTGAAACGAAACAGTTTCGCCGTCGGTCTGTTATTCAATCCATTATTTAATAGTTATTCATCAGTTAGGTTATTCGGGAGACGTTCAAAATAATCCGGACGGAACGATTTCACAGGAAATCAATCGCAAATATAGATATCGTGGCAAGCGTTCGAATATCGGCACAATACATAAAGCAGAGAAACCTGCTATTAGATTCCACTGTTTTCCGCTGGCACGGTTTTTGTCAAACGCGCGTCGCTTCCGGAATTCCTCTTCGGCATTGCAGCGATTGAAACATCTCTTTGCCGCTGTCCAGAAAAGTCTCATAACGAGCATATTGTTTTAACGTTCTTGACAGCGGCGCGACAATTATTTTTCGACCATCCGAAAGAAGTCGCTGTTTCTACTTCCGCAGATAATTGAATTCCTCTGGAATGACATCTCTAGCGCTCTTATTTCTTAGTCATTATTTAATTATCATTTCCTCTGCATTGTAGAATCAAAGATACAAACCCTAAATCACCAATAAATTAATCGAATAACTGAGAATCGTCGATACATCGATCAGACCATTCAGTCATGAACTCAGAAAGTTACCTAAAATTGAAGCATCATTCCTAAAACTTCGATCATCTCTGCAATAAAACTCAAAGACATCAATTGATACATTGATCAAATAATTGAGAGTTAACACTAATTATCAACAGACCGCTCAGTCCACCGAGAACCGTCAACCGATGAAACCTAAACGATCAAACAATCGAAAGAACCAACCATCGTTCGCAAAGACATAAAACATCGAATCCTAAACACACTTCCACTTATTTCTCAGCGCACATTACTCTCGAATCCACGGTTGTAAAGAGATAAGTGAATGCAACGCGCGATAACAAGGAGTAAATCACTTCCGACAGATTCATTTTCAAATGGATCGGGATCGGATAAAACGAATCGCGAGAGCCGCGGAGGAGCTAGAATCGCCGGCCCAGCCTGACAAGATGAGTTACCGCGGCCGGCCAATAAAAACGCGGTTAACGATCGCCAGAGTGGTTCCTACGGAAGGAACCGGGGGCGTAAAAAGAAAAGAAGCGAAAGAACCGGGGTAAATAATAAAAGACAGCGCAGCGGATTGGATAATCCTTTTGCTCCGAGAACCTCCTCAGAAATACAATTCACGTTTTTTCATCCGACTCTCTTTTCTCCGCTCCGGAATACCAGTATTCCGCTGGACTAATAATTCTAGCTCGCTTTTGCTCGGTCGCGAGCTCTCCATTTGTTACGCGAATTAAATATTGCTAGTATGCAATGTGTATTAGAAGTAGGAAGGAGTTCCGCGGAATTAGCGTGTAATTAACCCTCTATAGGCTCGCGAGACTTTGAAGTCACATCAATATACCGGGTTAAATTGATTTATGTAATTTTTTATTGCAACATGACGAACGACGTTAAATAATTAATCGACTTAAACTTTTGTACACAGGGATTAACAAAATATATTCGTTTCGATGAAATTATTAAAACTATTGAATGCATTGTTGATTTATGTTCATGTGTTGATATTTATTAATTTCATACTGCATAAATTTTATTATAATCACGAAACAAAATTCGGCCCATAGAGGGTTAACACATTTATTTATTCCTAGCTCTCGATTATTCGAGATTCACCCTTTCATTATTTATACTATAGTAATGCTATATTATTTTAGCTCGGAGATCCAAGAAGCGTCGGAGATCCACGGATCAATCCTCCGCGGCGAGCGTGATAGAGATTTAAGAAATCGAGGGGAGACAACGCGGATCCTATAAAACGAATCGCAGGGCGCAGAAGTAAGAAATGACGTTTCACAATTCGACGACAAATGCTTCAACCGTTCGTTTCCTCGTGGATCGAGTTTCCAAGTTGGCCAAATGTCCGACTTGTTTCCGGCAAGTTCTACTGAGAATCGAGCGTGCACCTGTGTCCCAGTCGCGTCGAAGGGGAACGCGTCAGATAGGAATCGCGACGTCCCGACCGGTCGCCTTCCCTCTGACAAGGGAAGTTATCGGGCCCGGAAATTCGAAAAATCATGGAACTTCGTGAAACCACATCTTCAAAGTACAATTCGACAGGAGAAAGATCGCAACGAATGGGAATGGATGCATCGATGAACGACGAAACGTGAGACTGTACGTGTGTTCTGAATAAATATTTCAAGGATTAGACTATCGATTAAATTGATAGTCTGTAACATTGATTTTTATATGTTAAACCGTTTCACTCCGTTGATCTGACCTATACATAATTTGCATTACGCATCTCATATGATTAATTTTAAGTGGTGAAACGCTTTTCTTTTTAATCGAAGTGAATGGGGAAAATAAATTAACACGTTGACTACCGTGGGGGTCACCGGTGACCCCCAAGCAAATCGAAGTACTATAGTTCACTCAATTAAACGATGATTATTCGCAAACATTTCTATATTATAAATAATGCTACCCATTGCGGTGACATTCGGTAATAATCCAATTCAGTCAAGTGATTTATTATTGTATTTTCTCCATTTTGTGTATTTTGCTCTATGAAATCGTGCGGCGTTCAACGTGTTAACCCTTTGCGCTCCGAACATTTTCAATTCCTCGATAGTTCATTCATGAATTCCTTTAACACGTTGACTGCCACGTCAGTCACCGATGACCGGAGCTTCCAAATTTCTTGACAACAATTATAATTTGTCAGATAACTAACGTCGAATGAAAATATTTCATAGCGTAAAAATTATGTCAACGATAAATTAAACAACACGAAATTGCGCGAGTCTTCCGCGTTGTCCTATTACATCGCCTTCCATTCTTTCTTCGTCCATTTGTTAATATTCACGTCAGGTTTTGCAGCAGCCAGGCTGAACTTCATCTTTGCACCGGTCTGTTGCATATTTATTGTTCATCTGTACGGCGTAACAAAGACGCGAAGAAAATGTAATATTCATTACCGTGCGGACTTAAATTCCCTGCATATTTATGGGAAATATGCAGCTCACAGATCGGCCGCTCATATTTATAATCTGAAAATCTAATCACTCGTCGAACGATCTAAAACCTAATTCATCGTCTACTCAGAAGTTCACACTGAAACACCATTAAATCAATCAATCAACGTATTCCGAAGCACGATTCAATCGAAATCCTTTGCACTCTACAGCCTCTCAGTCGCTAATTAATTTGACACGACGAAACTATAAAGTTTGATACTTAACCCTTTTCACTCGGAGGCGCCTTTCAATCTCTATTCGATTTGACCGAAGAAAATTATAAAATTAATTCAATACTGAATTTTTCTATAAAGCGACACATGGAACATCGAAATAAAATATTCCTCTCGATTTGAAAGGTATTTCTTTATGTCGTAGAAAGTATCAATGATTCATCAGAAAATCTGTCGAGAAAAATATTCTCGAGTGCAAAGGGTTACCAAACTTCGCAGAGTGCGTCGATATATGAAATACCGAAAGAAAACAGTTTCCAAGCGAATTTCAATGAACGTCGTTGCTATCTCATTAGCAAATGTTGAGTATTTCCAATGAAAAGCTGCCGAAGTGCGAGGGGTAAACGAACACACCTCCCAATTCCCACGGAAAACTGGGAAACTAGTCAATTTACCTTCTCGCGAGTTGCGACGCGAACTAATTCGGCAACACGCGAGACCGCGCAGATTTACAGACGAATGGCTCGCGCGAAACCAAATCAGACCGAGCGGTTTGAAGCTTATCAAAGTGGACGGGCGATTGATGAAATCTTGGGCCGTTCAAAACCGGTTTCCATCAACGCCAGGCCGGCCGGATCATTAGGCCCCACCCGCGGCGAAAAGCTCCGCGGCCGGGAATGACGTGCCGACCCAATTTTCGCGCTGATTTAACGCAATCGTCGCTCTTATCGTTTATCGTTGTTGCCCGCCTCGGATATTTGATGTCCTTCTGTGTCCGCGGCGCAACGATGGGACGGGGACGGCCGCAATTTACCGTGCGTGAAATGAAACTCGGCGAGGCGTCCGGCCGATTCGACGGTGTAATCGCACGCCGATCGCGGGGGGATCATTCATTACGCGCGATGGATACGTCGGGAACGGAGACACGGTAAACGTTCGCCAGGTGGGATTGTTATTCGATCGCCGACGCTCGCCGGGAATTTCTGATTGCAAAGAAAGCATGGCCGCCTCTCTTCCAGCGAGCAATAATGTTTGCTGGAAGAAGAGTGCGAGGACTGTCTTCGATACGTCTTGCGTAGAGTTTGTCTAAATACTGAATCTTCTAGTCTTCTTGCAGTTGTTAAAAAGATAACAGATACTTCTCGGATGAATCAAGAAATTGATTTAGTAGGTATAGAATGAGCAATTCTTCTCTTTTTTCGGGGAAATATTAAATCTTAGCACTCCAGATGGCTTTGTAATTTATCAACAACTGCGACTAATTTTTATGGTATCTCTAGTGAAAATAAAAAATGATGTAACATTCTTCGATCTTTTATTTTCCTTCTCAGTAGAAAATTTGGATGTGTGGAGAATCTAATAATTTTAGGGTAGTTTCTTTGATTCGTTAAAATATTTGATATTGTAACTGGTGCAATATTAGAGCCTACAGAGTTCAAAGGGTTAAACGATGATAATTTGAAAACTTTTCTATATTATAAGTAATACAACTTAATACACTGACATTCAATAATTCAAACCTGTAATAATAACAACGTAATTCAATGGCATAAGTTGATGTCACATTATTTTCATTTTCTATATTTGTCTCGGCAAAACCGTGCGGTCAACGTGTTAACGATGACGTTTTCTCAGTTATCAATGATTATACCTCAGAGCACACGTTGATATAGAATAAGATCGAAATTTTCTCTTATTTTCAATAAACTATTAATAACCATGTAGTTGAATCGAGTACAGTCGCAAAAGGAATCATAGAACAAGGACTTAAATAATAAATGCGGTTTTATCAAGGACATTATTACATTAATATTTGACTGTACCTTTAATACTACGCATTTCACGCGAAGAGTTTATCTTGATATTGTTTCAGGACATTATTCCGTGGCAATGATGAACCACAGTGTTATCCTGCAATTAAATGTGAAAATCACGATCCATCTGTTTCCACGGAAAAATGATACGGACAGAAAAGTTCAATAAATAACGGGCGCAGTGTTTTCGATGCAGTGGCACACATAAATCCAATTATGATCGCCGCGAGGCGGCAGCGTCGACAACAGCGGCGCATCGGTTCGTCAGGACCTCGTCGTCCTTTTTTCGTGGCCCCCGTATAATTCTTAATGCCCTCGGTGCGTATCGACAGTTTATATGGAACGGAGCAGCTGAACGTAACGTTTTTGTAACGTCGGTGGCCGATGAATAGGTTCCGTTGATATTTCGCTCGCATCAAAGCATCGAAAATAATAAAACCATTGAACAAAAATGTTCGAACAGCAGGTCCTGATTGAAACAACCAACTGGTTAATCAATAAAACGCGAGCGGATTTTTCGAGGTTGTTCGGTGTATTGTTTTGTTTATTACCGGTACCTTTGTTCCTTTGGAAAGAGAGAATCACTCGATAAACTCGGATTTAATTTACATCTCGAATCTTATTTTCGGCTTAATGGGAAATGTAAATGCTTCCTCATTTTATGAATTTTAATTGGATCGTCGATTTTATTCGTTCGTTGAACTGCGAATTTTGTTGAGGATCGGAGAGAGTCGTTCGCAGGAAATGTACATTTACGAAAGTGAAACATTGATGATGGAACAACGTTCCGTTCCCTGTGCGTTGGATAGTATCAATTCCGATTGGACCGAGCTGGAAATTTTCATCTCGCTCGTTATGACGAGTCGGAAGTACTGAAACCTTAATGAAAGTTGTCAGTTCTACTGAATTCTTCATTTTACGGCAGGGGATATCGATTTGTATCGAGAATAATTTAGAATAATAACAAACAGTTGGAGTTTTAACTGAAAAACTATTGAATCAATACAAATCGAACAAATTATTCATTGGCTCGGTGGAATTCACTCTGACGCGACGGAAATGGTTTCGAATGTTTCTACGAGAAAATCCATTTGCATCGAGAATAATTTAGAATAATAAGAGATCACTCAAATTTGAACTAAAAGACTATTGAATCAATACAAGTCAAACAAATTCTACCAACACATCAAACAAATTATTCATTGGCTCGGCGGAATTCACTTTGATGCGACGGAAATGGCTTTGAATGTTTCATATTCCGCGAGCATGGGAGCGAGGAAAATGGCGATTCGTCTGGCAAATAAAAGAAACATAAAACCATGGAAATATGTACGATCCTCTGTTCCCCCTGTTCCTTAATAAACCCTGATTTTCTCACGTTTTTCGCATAACAACCGCTCGTAAAATGTTTCGACGACGGTTTACGACGACTCCCCGCCAGCGGCGCGAACTTGTTGACCTACGACCGGCTCGTGTTAGCATAATCTCGCTGCATGAATGCCGGCACGCGCTGCCGACCATCTTGCGTCGCGTTGCAGGTGAGTTACCTTGAGAAATGCAAGAAACGACAAAGTTGCAGGGAACTTTTACCCAACGCCTGAGCAAAAGTTCTTCGGAACGACGCATAAAGAGCGACGAATAACTTTTATCTGATTGTTGAATACTCGCGAAGCGAGCAATAAATATAATCTTTGTTCAATGAATACATTGAATTTATTCGTTACTTTGAACAACCTTTGCGCAGTGTTACGTATAACATAAGAAATATAAATGGCATTGCCTTGTTATTAAGTAAATTTGTGTATTAGCACCTCTGAATGTGATCTACATAATTACTAGTAATAATTGATGATTGATATTATTCATAAGATTGCAATATCAATGTTAATTTATATTTCATGAAAATGTTTTTCTCGAGAACTGAAGAATGGTAAATACTTCGAAACAAGTAGATCTAATGGTATAATTGTAACTCGAATGCGAATTGAGAGATTAAAGGATAATGGTTCCCCGCGTGAATAATGAATCATTCGAGCAACATAATAATCGAGTAAGGATTAATTATTCTTCCGGTGTTATACAAATGAAGCTTTGTTCGAATAACGGCCAACATTGCTTTTAGCCGCGGTGCCAACATGGAACCCGATCGATAAGCATCCATTCACGGACTTCCATTTTTTATCGAGAGTATAAATACATCTACAATCCTATAAAACGAAAATGGTAATAAATTTTCATGAGCTCGCGCGCCCCGTTCGCAGTCCCATGAAACACGTAAGGGAATGAAATTTTTACTTTAATCCCTTTCTCCTCTTTAATTCCCTTTTCACGGAGTTCTCGTTTTATGCTCTGCTTTATAAAAGTCTGAGTAGACGAAGTAAGTTTTTATTCCGTGTTCGACTTTCAAGAGCTGTAAGTGAAGTATAATATAATTTTGCATGAATATTCGCTGTTCGCAGTGACAGTTTGTTAAGGAGAAGTTTTATTAAAACATAAACGAACCTGTAATTGCATTGTACTGTGTATTTCGACTGAAACATGGTCCGAAGGCAAGATTGTAAACTGAAATCATGTTTTCGCGAAAGTTCGCGCAGCTCGAGCAAGATTCTCGGAAGACTTTTTCTCTAGACGCCGGCATTTCGTTATCAATCTTTCCCAAGCAGCTTTCGCGACGTTTCCCGTGGCTTTTCCATGGAATATATTCCCCAGGTCGTTTTATTTTCATATCTCAATCTTATCAGAAATTCGGAGCAACGCGTCGCGAACGAATTGTTACGGTTTGCGATTTCTCACCGTGAACTCCTCTCGTCGAGTCGCCTTGTTACGGAAATGCTGGAATAAACTTGAGACGAACGGGAATTTCAAATATTCGAGCGCGTCCTTTACATTACTAATTATTCAGTGCTAATGTATCAATCGAGCGTAAATAAATTTAAATGCATCCCACTGAAAAGTGTATAAAACGTTTAAAAATGTAACATTCGTATCGTCGATTCTCTTGTTCGCTATTCGGTGATTCATTCGCCGAAAAATTTCCATGTTCGATCGCGCAGCCGTGTTCATTAATTAAATTACACATTCTCTTGATAATATTATTCGCAAAATTAATTCCGCCGCGCGGAATTTCATTAATCCTTTACTTCGGAAATTTGATTAATTTCACTCCCCAAAATGAGCCGGCCCGCGATCGAACCAGATTCTGTCGGAAATCCAGTTCCACCCTGTATATTAACACGATTCTGCGTGATCCTCCCCTAATAATGACATCAAGTACAGAGTAATTTGTATAATTCATTACCGTCGTGCTTAATCTGCCGAAACTGAATTTCAAAGAAACGACACCGCATCAAATTTACGGACACTTAAGTCTCGACCGGGGGCGCCATATTGTCGGCGGCCGCTGCACGCGCCGTTTACTCTTAAAACCTCGAACGACGTCGTTCGCTGTTGTTGTCTGAAGTACTGCAATCGAAGACAATCAAAGATGGAATCCAATCGAAGAATTTATTGTATTTCATCGAACAAAATGCCGTCCAACAGTGATATCCATGTAAAATATAATCAACACCTAAACAGCCAAAGTAACTGAACGATCAACTAGAAACCTAAATAAACCAGAACGAAGGGAACAATCGCACGCAAGCGAATTATTCCGGAACCAATGAAATCTCGCTGGTTTCCGATAATTCCGGGTCAGAAGATTCCAGAGTTCACGTTGACACGTGGAACCGTCCCTCCTGAATCCAGTATCGCCCCCGAAACGAGGAAAACGAACGCTGTCGTAAAAATCCCATTCTCGCCTACACCTGTGTACGTTCTTTTTATTACAGCCGGCCGAGGCGAACAATTTGTTGCAACCTGAAGGCTCTCCTTTATTGGATCATGTCTCGTGGAATCGCGCGAGCGTGACCTTCACGCCCGAAGCAAATTCCTCGAACAGAAAAATTCACTTCCCCCATCGACGGACTCTCGATCGAATCTATCGGCGTGCCAGTTACTCACGTTCCTCGAGCTCTCGGACGGCCGAAAGGAGGAGAGATCCTATACCATTCCAGACGGGTCCACAAAGGAAACGGTAATGCCGCGAGAGGAGCATATTTCTGCGGGCTAAGTGAAACGCGTTTCTCTGGCCGACAAAAACTTCGAGAGCCAGTCAGCAGTGAATTCCACCCATCGTTCCGAGGCAGAGTCTTCTGGCAAACTTTCCAGCACGGTTCGGGACATTTCCGGAATCAACTTCTATTCCATTGATCGATCAAAAGGATATTCAATACTCTATCTTTCCTTTTAGTAGCCCATTTCCCGCGTTACCATTGTTTTCGACGTTGCGCTCCGGCGACTTTCTCGGTTTCTCGAGGATAAAAGTTTTTTAACGAGCTGGAACGTACGGTTCAGAGTTATTGTATTATTAGGAATATCGTACGTAGCTCTGTGGTTTCCTTCGCTTCCTCGGGAACACGACAGTGGTCTCGTTACGAGAGATGCTCCCACTTCGAGGGTTACGGTATCATCGGTAGCATTTCAATGATTTCAGCTTTCCTTTAGAACCACGAGTCTATTACTGCTGAAGTTTGTTACTGAATAACTTACGAAAATCTAGAATATGTTCACCGTTTGCCTTACGATAACCAGACTCGTGATTTTAAACGGAATTTAACAATAGAACTACCGTACCAGTCGAAATGACTGGCTTCGATTATTTTGTATAGCAGTTATTGATATCTTCGAGGCATTGAATATTCGAAATAATTTTGAAAATACATAGTTTCATTTCAGTACTATAAGGAATGTCTGAAGACACTGAAAATAATCTATTGTTACAATTTTTATAGGGACGCTTATTAATCGCATTAAATTCTCGGTAGTTCTAGTGTTAACAGGCACGAATATTACTCGATTTCAATTCAAATGAAATATTAAGTAGCAAACATTCATATAGAATGCACTTATACCTACTTTTGCTTAATAAATTAACGACAAAGTTGTATCGATCACAGTCGAGAAGCAAATCGTATAGCAAAGGGTTAATCCACGATCGAAATGCTACTAATTTTCTATAATCAACGAAGATCGTCTCAAGACAACAAATTGACCAAAAATAATTTGCATTTCACGATTGAACGGTCGAATCTGAAGGATACTTTCATTTCCCCGTTATTTCCTTGCTTTCTGTTCGGTTTATCAGGCTCGGCTCAGCTCCTTAAAGATTCCCCGCGCGAACAACGCCTGTGGCACGAATTTCCTGTGCGAGTCCTGCCTGAAAGTTGTTTCACGTCCGCGGGAAAGACGTCAATTATGATAACGGCCGGGGGAAGGAGCGGAAACGGCTCGGAAATGGAGTTGCCATGTGTCCTTGAGGATCTCCCGATACGTTGGCCGAGCGTCTCGCGGTTCGACGATCGTAATTGGATTTATGTCTTATCGCGGACATTAAATCGGGGATCGATACGACGCGACGCGACGCGCAGCGGGGTATTTGACCGATCCGACAGGCCAAAAGTCCATTTTCTGATGAAATGAAAATGTGACGTAACCGCTGAACTGCGGCCATGATGGACGACGCACAGGCAAGTGGTGTTCTTTCTCTGGTGACATAGTGTATGCGAGCGTTTCGGCAAATTGCACGCTAAAAGCGTAAATGCGTGAAACAATAGACTCCTAATACCATCAACCCTTAGCAGTCCTACGTCGAGTCAGACTCGACATTCGAAATGGCGACTGAAAGGCGCGTTTCGAGTGCAAAGTGTTAACGCTAGAACTACCGAGCATTTAATACGATTAACACGGAATTTCTATGAAAATTGTAACAATAGATTATTTTCAGTTTCATAGGCATTCATTATAGTTCTGAAATGAAACTACTTATTTTTAAAATCATCTCGAACATTCAATGCTTCGAAGATATCAGTAATTGCCAAACAAACGAATCGAAACCAGTCATTTCGACTGGTACGGTAGTTCTAGTGTTGATCGTTTGCTATTATAGTAAATAATTGATAATTATTTGGAATAATTGTTTGGAATTTTTGTAAAATTCCGTATTTAACATTAAGTCTTGAGTAATTGTTCCCCTTATTTTGCGAATAGATTCTTCCGCATTTTTGGTAAATGTCCACAAAAGTTGTTTAGCATCCAAACGGATAAACATGTGAAATATTGAAATAATAATTTTGTTTCTTAACTTATGTGTGTTTTTTCATTCAGTTGATTTCACAGAATGTTGTGAATTTTATTATAATTATTACAATGTACATTAACCCTACTCAGAATTTTTGCCACAAGAGTCGAGTGCAATTCCCATAAACAGTGTCTCCATCGTGGACGAATACAAAATTATGTATAATTTATATTAATAAAATTACTGTTGCATATAATGGCATGTTATCGTATGTTATTATATTACATTCTCCTGTTTGTTTGTAAAAGGTCGACGTAAACCTGCTTTACATTTTTGTCGCTCGGATCGTGTAAACAACCCACTGTGCAACACTTGTCAGGAATGCGCCGAACACTTGTCAACAACTTTCACGGCCGACACATCTGCTACCCGGCGGAGAAAATTAAAAGGAATAAAAGCTTTACGGAGCACAGAGCTTCTCCTTCCACGGGGACATTCGCTCCCGTTCTGTTTGTTCATGCTTCCCCGCCGGATGCCGCCGGATTTACGAGCATAGTAACAGGTGAAATATCGCGCGATACAATTTTACACGTTCCCTCAACTGCTTTTCTTAGTAACACCGGAGAACAGGTTTCTTTCGAGTCTGGGGCGACCTTTGAGTCCGCATTGTGAACGCAACGAAGACGTCAATGAAATATTGATGTTTTTATGTAACAAATACTGTACCAAAGAGAAGAAAGTTATATTCGACTCGAGAAAGTTATTTCGTTTAACGTTTCGTGAAGGTAATAATGAGTCTAGATATAACAGGAATATTATTCGCGAAACGAGAATCAATGATTTAATGTTATTAATTGAATGAAAGTTAAGTAGAAACGATGAATGGAAGTGTAGCAATTATCACGCGAAGAGTGTAGTGAAATTGGAGAGGTCTGATGTCTGATTGAAATCGATCGATAGAGGTTAAAGAGAAAAATTGGAGGACGAAAGTATGGTAATTATTGCGTGAGAAATGTAGAAATGAAATTGGAGCGATCCGAGTCGCTCGATTTAAGTTGGCCGCGGATAAAAAGGAATATCCAGCCTCGTTATCCCGTGGTCCCGCGATAGCGAGCATCCCCGTCCGATCGGCGCCGATGAAGTGACCTTTCTCTCTTATGCAAATCGTAGATTGGCGGACGGCCACGGTGGATCTCTCGCGGACCGGAAACCGCCGGCGCAAACACGTGCGGTTCAACTTTCCGGGAGCTTCTCATGATAACCCGCGAATCTAATTAGACCCGACGACACATAGAGTTATTAACTCTAACGCGATTCAAGTGTTCCGAGTGAATTCTCCACGCTTCCGTTACCAATTTGCTCGGTTCGTTTCGCCTTCGCCGCGTAATCAACGAACGAAGAATCAACATATTATTCACTGGCAATTATGGAACAGTTCGATAATGATTAATGGCGAATAACCGATGCTTAAGACGTGGTTTGCGAATGTCTATTGTACAATTTATTCTATTGTTCCTAGGAAAATCGATGTTCGTTCAAGAGCTTGGAGGTTAGAGGTCGGAGAAATGGACAGTTAACCCTTTGTCCTATAAGATTTTCAACATGATTCAACGAATATATGTATTACTCGGTTCATTCGAAATCAAAGTGAATATTCCTCTGTAATCAACTATTATACTTAAGAGGAAATATAGGCATGTCCTTAGAATTATTCTCTTTTTCCAATGAATTATTAATGACAGCAGCAGTATCGACCAGAGTTGAGAAATATGTCATAGGCCAAAGGGTTAAGATATACACTCGTGTAATTTCGTGGATGAAGATGTGAATATTATAAACATTATTTGATAGAAGTTTGATATACGTCAGATCGACGCGTTTTGGAGACCTAGTGGTTAAGTTCCTCGTTAATCAAGGTTTCCGTAGTAATAACAGCTACAATTTAGGTTTGGGAAATCATATCGAGTTATATAATACAGTTGTTATTAGGATTGTGTTCGGAGAAAGTAATTAAGCAGGTTTTCTATGTAAGATCACCGGTTAATGAGATTTCGCGGTTGTTTCAGTAATTAAGTTTCTTTCCGAAACAATTACGGTAAAGAATGTAGATTGTTTTAGCTAATTGTAAGCGAAGCGCATTAACGAACGCGAGTACCTTCGAAATTTGAAACAACGTTCCATCGTTTACGAAACTTCGTTTCCCGTCGAAATGAGCCGGAACCGGGTTCCCCGACTCGCAGCGAAAGACTTTCCACGAAATGAGGTTCCGCCAACGATTGAACAGTCGCTGGGTATCTGGCGCAAAGCGAAAATATTTTCACGCGCGACGATTCCGGGATTAAAATCAGTTGAGAACCGTCGAGCCGAGGCATAGATTACATTCTTAATGAACTGGAACTTCGCGCAGCTCGGATCCAGCTTCAAAGCCACTGCTCGCTCGACGGGAAGCAATTAAAAACGTCTTCGAGGCAGTCGCGTCTCCAATTTCGTTAATTCATTATTAAATCGTCCCCGTAAGTCTCACTTGACGCGAGCGTGCGGTATAATTTCGAAGATGAAAAGGGTCGAGATAGATTCGAGTTTGATGAAAAATTGAACGGGAAGAAAGAGGGAACGTCGGCGACGTTCCCTTTTTAGATTCGAGGAAATCGCATTTCAGAGCTGTTCGAGGGTTTCCAGGGGAGGAACGAGGAACTCGAGAGGAAAAAGTTTAACGAGGTATCGAAACAACCGGGCGCCGCTTAATTCCTCGAGTTTAATTCTCATTAAAAGCATAATACTCCGCGAGACTCGACCGGCACTTCCTACACGCTCTCATTATTTCGTATATACAGCATGTCCCGGGAGTATTCGCGCAGTATCCTCGATCTTTACGGCAAATCAATTATAATCTCCGCCGCGCGAAACTTGGACCGTTGAAATGCGATTAAAAACTCTCGGCAAACATTTACCGCGACAACAACCGCTAATTAGGGAGACGCGAGGGCGTTAAAGTGAACCTGAAGGGACATAAAAGTCCTTTTAGTGCACCGATTAAGGGATTTGCCACTTCCCCCGCGGGGATAATGTGTTATTACTTAATGTATTATTAGAGAGGAGGAGGAGGATCAATATTTTAATTTCTCGCCTGATTAAATGACTCCTTGAAGTCCGTTTGACATTTTACCCGCGACCCTGAAATTTCAAGGAGATTACCGGAATCGTTGCATGATTCGATGATATTCACCTTGACATCCATGCCCAGTCGAGTTTTATACGCAGTGCGTCCGGGGAAATCGATGACGCGTTAGGCAAATAACAAGGCGACGGTAAAAATTGAGCAACCGCTGCGACGTCGTCGCGACGGCCCACGGAACGGGAGAAAATAAATGCACGCACCGTGTTTCTATGATAACTTCAACAATCCTATGAATAAAATAAAAGTTTTTATACTTTTGTTAACTACTGACTATACTCTAACGTACCATAATATTTGTTTTTAGTTCATTGCATGTTTATTTCAAATATAGAGCATAATTCTCGCAATATCACTGATATCCGAGTACTTTTGTATGTTCAAAATTAGCTGTAACTTCGTGTTTCTACAATAACTTCAACAATCCTATGAATAAAATACAAAGTTCTTGTATTTTTGTTAACTACAGACTGTACCGTAACATTCGGTTTTAGTTTGTTGCATGTTTATTTAAAATACGAAATGTAATACTCGAAACATCTCTGGTGTCCGAATTTTTTTTTGTACACACTTACAAATTAGTCGGATCAAGATACCAATGCCATCCCCTGTGTAACCGGATATTAACAGTAAATTCAATACCGTGCATTGAGCTACGTAATAATGGTCGCGTTATGGTTTCGCGGTTCAGATGTACAGGGTGTTCATTAATGAACAGCATCTGCTACAAGATAACGAATCCGGGTTTCCGATATCGACGCGAAATACGGAGTACCGTGATCGGTACACTGAATTTCTCTACAAACGTGTATCTCCGGAGATTAACAAGGGATGTTATCGAACCGGGAAACTCAAAAAATTATAAAACTTCGCATGTAAGTAGAATACGTCAACCCTAATACACTGCAATTTTTTTCCTGCCGAATTTCACTTTGAAGAGATAAAACCACCCCTCGAGAAAAATGCGAATTTTTCTTTCCCGTCGATTATCTTAAGAATATTAAGAGGTAACAGAAGAAACTTTAAACATAAAATACGTTGTTCTTTCAGTCTAAAAAATTGTACTAATAAATAACATTGAAAGAACAATGTATTTTATGTTTAAACCTTTTAGTTATCTCATCGTTCTCAAGGTAATCCACGGGATAGAAAAATTTGCATTTTTCTCGAGGGGTGGTCTCACCCCTTCAAAGTGAAATTCGACACGAAAAAATTGCAACGTATTAGGCTTGACTTAGTTTATTTACAAGCAAAATTTTATCATTTTTTGAGTTTCCGAGGTTGGGGAAATTGGAACAAGAAATTGTTTCCTTGCAATTAACGTTTTTAATACATTACCAATCTGCCAATGACGTGAATGTAAAGAAATTTAGATAGATTCAGTTAGAGACTGCGCTTACGACCAAGGTAAATACTTCCTTTTGTTTATTCGCATTTAAGCGGTCGTACTGTGTGCTCACGTAATGCAACAGACGGAACTTGCTGGTTATCGAGGTTCTAGTATTGTGTCCTTTAATCTCCTCATGAATAGACTGGGTCCTACACGTACGTTGCACACTGACGCGTAAAGTACAATTGCAGGAGATCGTTTGATTTCCATCAATTATAATATCATTTGTACTTTGCTCAGCCAAATTTAATCCAACCTCCCAACCTAATAAAGTAACAACCTAAAAAAGATACTTTCCTAATTTGTTCATGAGTATTTCAGAAGTTCTAACTAAAAGAGACACTTTTCTAATTTGTTCATGAGTATTTCAGAAGTTCTAACTAAAACAGACACTTTCCTAATTTGTTCATGAGTATTTCAGAAGTTCTAACTAAAACAGACACTTTCCTAATTTGTTCACGAATATTTCAAAAGTTCTCAAATTACTTAAACACGCTTTCGTTCGAACACTGGAAGCAAACATAAAAATTGTTAAAATACACAGCGACTAAAATAAACAATAGAACATCGATTCCATCCTAACGAAACTTTCTACGAATTTTCTTTTACAGAAACATTATTCCAATAAAAATCACAATGTTTTCTTCTTAAGAACTAACATTCTAACGAAACCTATTCCCAATTCCCAAGAGTTTCGTTCCAATGAATCCTTAAATTGTCTTTTCGAAACATTTCGATCCGATAACACCTAATCTCACTGCTAAAATTTCATTCGACAGGAACCTGCCCATTTTAAAAATATTTCAGCCAACGAGGCCATTCCCAATTTATTCTGATTAATGTACTTTCCCGAGGGATTCTACGACGTCGATCGATAGCTACGAATACGTGCATTATATTTCCGGTCAGCGGGGACGCAGCGGAGGCAACGACGCAACTGGATCATCGTTCCGTAATTCCGCGGGATCGTTTTTAGGGGCGGAAAGGGGTGGCTGTCGCGTTCCACGGTGATTTATAACGACAGCTCACGATATTCCTAACCGTAAGGGATGCATGTTACGCCGCTCCCGCGTCTGCTGGCTTTCACCAAGCCCAGCCATTGGCGGGAGAATACTCGCGCATAACAACTGGAATAGACTCGATATCTGCTCAGGATGCCGAGTCGATTTCTGTACGTTTTCCTTTCGCGAATTCCGAATATCCACGTAGCGACATTTATCCGTATAATTACTTCAACCTGAGACCTTCATGCACTCACAGTGCATTCGTGAATCCAAACACTATTCCTACCGCGACCAGTCAAATGACCGTTTTTAAAATTTCGATTAGAATTTCCTATGGACGTAATTGAATTGCCTTTATACTTCACTTTTCCTAAAATATATGTATAAATCATTTTTCAATATTCACTTTTTTTATTGTTTATTTTCTGAGAAATTTGTAGTCCGTCTTACCTACCACGACCGGTCATTTGACCGGTAGAACGATTTATATCTTTTTGTAATAGTATTCTCTCGAAGACTCAATTCCGATACTATAAAGTCAAACGAAAGGTAATGCAGTTGTGGCATGATTTTAGCTAAAAAGTGCCTTTCAGGGACTGCTTTACGTTACTTCCAAGCGTTTACAGTTCTCGCTCGCCTATCGGCCTCGGTAAAATCGGTAAAATCTAAATGTCGGAGATGGCCATTACAGGTATTTTTCAATATCCTAGATTTAGCCGGGATAAATTCATGGATTTTATATAAAGAATCCACGGGAGAAGAGATTTCGAGGCAGGAATTTTTATTTCAATTGGCAGAAGAACTTGCCATTGAATATCAAAAAGAACCAGAGTTAGGCAAAGAAAATTAAGCAACACCCGTCACAAATACAAGTACAGGTTCACGCGAACGGAAACCATGCGAAATAAGATATTGCACAAACAATAAGACTAACAAAATCTGTCTAAAATGTAAAAAGTACGTGTGCGGGAAATGTACAATCGACAAACCTATTTGTAAAAAATACGGTGAAAACGAATAAAATGTAAATTATATACTTCTGAATAAAAGAAACTATATTTGTATACCGTCAAATTGGCTATTATCTTCATTCTATATTAAAAAATATAAGTTGTGCTAAAGACCAGTCATTTAGTCGTTTCATTACTGTATTAATACTGTAATAATATTAAAAATCTGAAAGAATCAAATCTAACATAGATTGACTATAGATCGATAAAAATCAATTCATATGAGTCGCTCATAATGAAGTCGACTTTGATATTTTCCGATTTCAATTTTAATGGAACAAATGCTCTTTTTAGTTATTCAAGATTAAAACCAAATCAGTCAAAATTCCACCTATCATCCCCTAAATTCCACATCTTCACCCATTCCTCCATCGAGCAACATACTCTACGCAAACACTCCAATTAATTCCGCTCGATGAACGACTCTCGCGGAAACAAT
Source organism: Nomia melanderi (assembly GCF_051020985.1). NCBI lineage: Eukaryota > Metazoa > Arthropoda > Insecta > Hymenoptera > Halictidae > Nomia > Nomia melanderi. The sequence continues at coordinate 13,218,616 of NC_135009.1, forward strand.
ACCCTAAAAACATATAATAAAGAACGCAACGATCCCAACTACTCCAACGCAAGATCCTCTCGACTCGAGCCGCGAGTATCCTGTTATACGATAAAGTCCCCATTCGCGTTCCGTAGAGCTCTTCAGAAAACCGTCGAAATTTATCTCGTACGCTCAGAAGGTACCATTACTCATCTTTTTCGAGCTCGCCGCCCGCGATACGCTTCATTCGCGGCGTCGTTGTGTAACGCGTTGCCGAGCAGATTGGCGAAACTTTACGAGGTCGTTACACATTCGACGGCAGGTCGGCTGAAAGCAAATCTTCGTTGCAGGAAAGAGGCCCGCGGTCGCTCGGAAACTCCCTGACGGGTCGACACCTTCATGAATGTCAATCGATAACTCGTCAGCGGCGGGTTACAGAAGCGGCGAAGGCCGGGGCGGCGTATCGGGACGATTCCGCGTGGGAACTCCGACGATTGACTTTCTTATTGGCTCGCGTTTCCCGCTGAAAGAACCGAGTGAATACCGAATCGCGAATATTACCGATCGACGACGGGAATATGCAACCCGCTTTCTGTCGGGGATGATTATTCGCCGTGCCTCGGGCTCATTGATACGCGTCCCGCTGCTGATAGATGTATGTACCGTCCTGTGCAACGAACCTGGCACTCGTGACGTCATAAGGGCGGAGCCAGGCTCCGGGAACTCCAACTGCGAGTCTGGAAACGGTTTTTCGCGCTCTGTGTCGCGCGATTTGAGTGGTGTGCGTGAACAGCTCAGCGAATCATATGATAAGACTGAAAATCTGTGAAAGTAAGGCGTGCACCTTTGAAACTGACCAATTAGAGGAGAGTGACAAGTTGGTTGCAACGGACGGTACTGTCCAGTGGTATTTTGTCACTCTTGTAAGTCTTCCGAAAAATTCTGCTTAATAGGATTAGGTAAATAACCCATTTCGCAGCTGCAAACTCTGTAAAATTCATTAGATTCTGCTAATAGTTCAATATACATAAGTAATGAGTTGGAATTAAGTTTGTATCCTTCGATTTTACTCTTGTCGAATCAGAGACTTCGTCTTTTATTAATCTTATGCTCGAATCAAGGACTTCTTCCTTGATTCACTCCCTATACTGCGATGATTGTATAATAAAAAAATTGTAAATTGCTTTAGAATTAAGCGTGCGGAAATACTCCATCATTTCAGACTCAAGAAAGAAGACAGCCGCCGTGGGATTATTTGTAAGTGCGAAACCGACAAATGCGTTTAAAATAAGATGTAGAGTTAGGAACGGAGGTCGATGGAATTGAATTTCCATCCACCTCCCAGGGTCTCATTCGCAGCAACCTCCACGTGGCAGACCTGGAAACTAGTAGCATCGCCGATGGAGTGCATTCCCATCGAGAATGCTGTTAGGCTAATCGGCTGCGAGATTGTATAAAATTGTATTAACACATCGTACACCGACCATATTTCAGCTGTTAAAAACCCGACTGTCGGTGATTATATTCATAGAATTTTAAACACGAAGCCGAAATTTCTAACTTACGTAAAAAAATAAGAATTTCGATTTAGTAACATTACTTTGGGTTTGTCTTATACATATCTAAAATGGTACATAAACGTTGGATTAGCAATTAAACGATAGACCAAAAAACCTGCATTATCGCGGAGCCGGTACGCAATATGTTGAAAAAGAAATCAAGGTTCCTATAATATCGTTGAGTGCAAACCGGCAAACAAGGAATTGTTTGTAATGTTGACATCAAGGAGGTCGCGAGTAAGGTGGGGATCTTCGACTATATAAGGACGATCTTGACAGCAGGGAGCTCAGTTCCTCGCGAACTCTGTAACTGGGAGGATCGGGGAGGACCAGGAGACCCTCATGAGGTCTCCTGGGCCTACCCTGGCCTACCCTGGCCTACCCTGGCCTACCCTGGCCTATCCTGGGGCTACCCTGGGGCTACCCTGGGTCTACCCTGGCCTACCCTGGGGCTACCTTTGGCTACCCTGGACCTCTCTGGTCTACCATGGGGCTACCTTTGGCTACCCTTGGCCTCTCTGGTCTACCATGGGGCTACCTTTGGCTACCCTGGACCTCTCTGGTCTACCATGGGCTACCCTCGGCTACCCTGGACCTCTCTGGGCTACCATGGCCTACCCTCGGCTACCCTGGACCTCTCTGGGCTACCATGGCCTACCATGGGCTACCTTTGGCTACCCTGGACCTCTCTGGTCTACCATGGGCTACCTTCTGCTACCATGGGCTACCATGGGCTACCTTTGGCTACCCTCGGCTACCCTCGGCTACCGTGGACCTCTCTGGTCTACCATGGGGCTACCTTTGGCTACCCTGGACCTCTCTGGTCTACCATGGGCTACCCTCGGCTACCCTGGACCTCTCTGGGCTACCATGGCCTACCATGGGCTACCTTTGGCTACCCTGGACCTCTCTGGTCTACCATGGGCTACCTTCTGCTACCATGGGCTACCATGGGCTACCTTTGGCTACCCTCGGCTACCCTCGGCTACCGTGGACCTCTCTGGGCTACCATGGGCTACCATGGGCTACCATGGGCTACCATGGGCTACCATGGGCTACCATGGGCTACCATGGGCTACCATGGGCTACCATGGGCTACCATGGGCTACCATGGCCTACCTTCGGCTACCCTCGACTACCCTGGGCTATCCTGGACCTCTCTGGGCATCAGTGGTCTACTCCTACCTTCACTCTGAGGCACTGGTGACCAGTACTGACTACCACCGATGAGTAGAGAGCAATGCCGATCCATGGTGGCCAATACTGATGAATGCCAATGGTCCTCGGCTCCTCCTATGCTACGTGCCGATTGCGAACAGCGATCGGTGAGTCGCATGCTCTTTCTTTTTAACTCCAGTCACCGATCATGTCGTAGGACGAATGGTCCGAAGCGACACCGGTGACTGGTAGTACCATTTTAGTAGTTTTTGATTTTGTGAGTGCAGTGACCTCGGATATGCCTCTCGAGGCATAACTGAGAGTAGTAGCATTTTTTGATTTATTTGTTAGATAGGATAGGGTTTTCTTGTACGTCGCGTTTAACGTTAACTGCAAATATTAGCAACAATGCTCTGAATTTTTATCGGATTACAACTAACGTAACTTAAGACGTAACACAACCTACAACATTGAATATTAAGATAATACGACTGAGAACTTAGTGGTACATTAATTGTATCAATAGGTTCGGTCTAGTTTTCGGTTCCTACAGTTCGACTAAGATACGATACATTGAAATGATTGATTATTCGCGTTAAAGTTCATTTAATCGGTGAAATATCACAGTAAATATCGTACAAGAAAACATTTCGCGACGGGTAGGTCTCTGAATCGAAGCAACTACTTGTAAAACATTCTTTCAATATTAGAAACAGCTGCTTCGACAAAGGGATCACCCGAGGATTTTTAAAAAGGTGTTAAAAGTTTAAAATAGATTCATTCTTACTGAAATTTTACTTAAACTCTGATTTTCCATTAAATTTCAATGTCTCTTATTCTTTTTTTGCACATTAAAGTATTGATATATTAGTAGTCCTATCATTTATAAAGTTAGAGAATTAAATTCTTAATTCTGAGTCAATTACAGTCACTATTAAGAACCAAAGAACATTAGTCCGTTAGAAAAATCAGAAACTAACATGATTTTATAGCTAGGATTTTCAGGATATTGTTTCCATGCTCGTTGCTCGATCTCTCTCACGTGCCCAGGTGCTACTTGATTGAGTGAGAGCAATGGGCATGATGAAATTGTTATTATTTAAATATGTGAGCGATGGGCAATGGCTAACGTATCGTTTCCGACGTATTATCCACTTGTGTGTGTGTGTGGTTAGGAAGTGGAAATGCGTCGGACTTTATAATATGATAAATACTCTTTATACGTATATATTCCAGTTACTGTAAATGAAATAAATAAATTGTTTGTGGAATATATACGCACTTTTCCTTATTCCCTTACTCAGTAGAGTATGAATATTAACATATTAGAATACTTTGATCGTCCATACGTTACCAAATGACATAAAGAGCAGTAGAATGATATCAATTTCAATGAATTATTCGTGTCAAGTAAAATATTTTCTCAAAGATCGTTAGCCATTGCCAGTCGATTTCAGGAATCGATAAACTAGAGTATGAATGTGGTTGTTAGCTAACGTCCCGGGACGTTCTCTCTAGACGTTAGGTTCTTTCGCACTCAGGTGCATCAGAGACAATCGTGGAGTGATGTGTGTTTGTGAGAATGAGTCTTTTGCTCCTTTTTTAAATATAGCTATAGGTAGGCAGGTAGCATACTCTCTGGAATGAATGTTAGATTTAAGTAGGCAGGGGCCGGTGCTGGCTGTCGTTTCTGCGCGACGGTCAGTTGCCGGGGGAACTTGGAAAATCAGTTCAAAGTTGATAGCAAAACGGAGCATGCCGTTTGCTGATCAATCTTGATCTCGACTTTTCAAGTTCCACATAGATACCGCGGTCGCGATCGGTGTCAGGCGCGATTAGGCGAAACGTTCGAAATTGCTCGATTGCACTGTCGAATGGTCGATGGCTGTTCCCGAGCCATTGGCCATTCGCTAGCGAGCAAGATCAGGGTTTCAGAAATGGCGGCCGGCCGAAGAAAAGAAGAGGCGTATGCCGAAGAGGCCCCGACAAAATGTCGCTCAAGAGGGCAACTATTAATGGCGCTCCATCTTAGCATGGAGATGGAGCGTCATTTTATGTTACTACTTTGTCACTGCACTCACTTTAGCTTCAGTAGAAATAGTAGTAGTAGTAGAAAAGTAGTTGTAGTTGAATCGGGCTGGCCATAGCCGCCCCAACGACCAGCAATGAGCATTTCGCGATTTTTAATTAGCGTTGCGAGACAGACAGTACGGTTTGGACTAGAGTTGCGAATGATATAATCGCGATTTTGACTAGAATTGATTCTTATACTTGTTTTTTGAAATTACTGTAAAGATAGCTTTGCGTATGACAAACACTGATCGCGTTTGATTTTAATACTATTAAATATAAAGCTCAATTACGTTAACTAGCACGCAGTTCTCTTGATTTTGATGTAGAGTTGCGATTAATTGAATAAACGCGTTTGATAGAATACACTTTATCAGATATAATTCTCATTGATTAAAGTAGCGTTGCGATACCGATCTTTCGCGTTCTTCTTAGTGTTGCGGCAATAATTTTTCGCGTTGCCTTAGAGTTGCGTTGTATTAAATGCTCAAAGATATGCTGGAACCATAAGAACCACAAAGCAGTTTGCATTACTGCGAACAGTGGTTCTTCGCAGCTGAAATAGCTGCGCATTATTGCCCGCAGCCGAATTGGTTGCCCCACGATCTTAAACGTAGAGTTGCGTACAATGAAACTGGTGCACGCGAGTTGTTTGTTTTATATTAAATAAATTAGAGTTGCGATAGATACTGAAACCCCCGCGTTTCAATTTTATGATATTTCTACAGTAGCGTTGCGATTAATTATACAGTTTTCGCGTTTCTTGTTGAAATCTTTGCATATCTTATTAATTAGCGTGGCGAACAATGATGCACCCTTCGCGTTTATTATTGAAATATTTTTATATTCCCTAAATTAGTGTTGCGAAAGAAATGGTCCACTCTCGCGACTTTTATAGCACATATAATATACAGAGTGGACAGCCCCATTTTTTAAGCATCCCTCCTTCTATTCTATTTCATGTAATTGAACAAAATTTACTATGTAATAAAGTATGCTTCTGCTTCAGAGAAATTTGGGTGGGATACAGGATGCAATTCTCAGGGGAAAATGGTATACGCTTTAATTTTAATTCTAATTTACTTTATTTAATCATTTCTGTTTCTGTTTGAGGGAATATTATAACTGCAATGGTAAGAAAAAATCTTATCCTTTTCCTTAGACTCCATTTCTTAAATTATATTCATTCGCTAATAGAATAAGACAGTTTCTGTTTCAGTTTCTTTGACTTATCCTACTCATTTGTTTCAGCTCTAATTCTAATCTATTTTTAATTTCATTTTAAACTAATGTCATTTTACCATCGACACATTATTAATGTATCCTTAATACAATTCTTATTTGTTTCAGCTCTAATTCTAATGTACTTTTAATCTAATTTCAGTCTAATCGTAATCTAATTTCATTTTAACATTCACACATTATTCATTTATTCGAAATACAATTTTCACTTAGTGTTACTGCAATTCATTTACAATTCCCTCGTAACCATTTTACAAATGTATGTTCTAATTCAGAATAGATTCAAGAAAGAAGACAGCTAAGGGATTAGTATTGTTAAAAGCGTTAAATATAAGTGCGTTAACAATAAGTGCGTTAACAATAAGTGCGTTAACAATAAGTGCGATAAAAATAAGTGCGTTAACAATAAGTGCGATAAAAATAAGTGCGATAAAAATAAGTGCGATAAAAATAAGTGCGTTCGAGATAAGATTTAGAATTAGAAACGGAGGTGGATGGAATTGAATTTCCATCCACCTCCCAGGGTCCCTCGCAGCAACCTCCACGTGGTAGACCTGGAAACTAGCAGCATCGTCGATAGAGTAGTTCCTATCGAGGATGGTGCTAGGCCAATGGCTGCGAAATTGTCTAAATATGTCGAGTAGTTATTCTTTAGATTCCTTCGCTTTCGCCTGTTTCTCATTTTACTCCGGTTCACTTTGCCATGCATGCAAGTGAATCGGCCGCGTGTCAGGTCAGTCAGGGCTACAGTGTTGTAACTCGATGCGACCGATTCAAAGGGTTATGATGGTGGGGTCCGGTTTGTACCCCGTGGGGAGGGATGCTAGTTGTCCTGTGCCCATCAAAGCCAGAATCGTCACGGAGATCCCAGCAATGGGTGAACGCTGGCGCCGGTGGAGATCATCCTCTGTCCTGGAGATGAGGAAGCATCGGACCTCAACACTGTAGTTCCGCCTGGGTTGCTCGCGGTTTGCTCGCGTCACCCTTCTTTTTAATCAGGGACTTCTTCTCTGATTTCTCTACTTGTCGAATCGAGGACTTCCTCCTCGATTCCCTCCCTCTGCTTTTGGCCCGATAATTGCTCGACATATATGCCACCGATATACAATTGTATAAATCTAAGCTAAGTTAGTGTTAAGCATGCGAAAGAAGACATCGATCATCCGCCGTGGGATTATTAGAATATGAAATGCGATAGATATAAGTGCGTTAAAGATAAGAGTTAGATTTAGAACGGGAGGTCGGTGGATTTGAATTGTCCACCCACCTCCCAGGGTCCCTCGCAGCAACCTCCACGCGGTGGACCTGGAAACTAGCAGCATCGCCGATAATGGTGGCCATCGAGGATGCTGCTAGGCTAATTGGCTGCGACACTGTATAAAATATGTCGAGTAGTTATTCTTTAGATTGATTAACTGATTCCGCCTGTTTCTCCATTTATTCCGATTCACTTAGCCATGTATGCAAGTGAATCGGCCGTGTTCAGGCCAGTCAGCGCTGCAGTGTCGTAAGTCGATGTGATCGATTCGAAAGGTCATGATGGTGGACTCAGGACTGGTACCATGTTACCGGTACGAGTCTGTGGGTACGGAAACTCTATATATAGTCCCGAGCCCATCGAAGCCATAATTGTCACGGAGATCCTCTCCTTTGTAATACGCTCTCGCCCTCAGGGCAGGGTGTTGGGGAGAAATGGGGGAACGCTGGCGCCGGCCGAGATCATCCTCTGATTGATTAGATGAGGGATCATCGGAACTCGGCACTGTAGTTCTGCCTGTCCTGACCACGGTTTGCTTCGCGGCACCGTGACTTTGCCTTTTTTAATCGGAGACTTCTTCTCTGATTTCTCATCTTCGAATCGAGAACTTCCTTCTTGATTCGCCCCTTTTGCTTCTTGCCCCGATAATTGCTCGACATATTCGCGAATGATGTACAGTTTCATAAGACTAAACTAAGTTAGAAGTATGATTGTATCCCCGATACAATCATACAAGTATAAAACATGCCGGGTAGTTACCGATTAGTTTAATTCGCTCGTTTCGCTTGTCTCTCTTTACTCCGATTCACTTGGCCATGCAAGTGATCGGCCGTCTGTCAAATCAGTCAGCTGCCTCGATAATTGCTCGGCATTCTGCGACTAAATTATAGTTCGATCTATTTGTTAAGGCTAATCTAAGTTAGAATTAAGCGTGCGAAAGAATACATCGATCATCCGCCGTGGGATACTTCATCGTTTCGCCGGGGGATTATTATAATATTAAGAGCGATAGATATAAGTGCGTTAAAAATAAGATTTAGGATTAGAACGGGAGGTCGGTGGAATTGAGTTTCCACCCACCCCCCAGGGTCCCTCGCAGCAACCTCCACGCGGTGGACCTGGAAACTAGCAGCATCGCCGATAACGTATTTCGTATCGAGGATGGTGCTAGGCTAATGGCTGCGACACTGTATAAAATATGTCGAGTAGTCATTCTTTAGAGTCATTCTCTTATTCCGCCTGTTTCTCCATTTATTCCGATTCACTTTGCCATGTATGCAAGTGATCGGCCGTCTGTCAAATCAGTCAGTTGCGCCGTGCTCGAGATCGATGTCCGAGTTGAAAGGTTACCGGTGGTGCGCACCGTAGGGCGATGGTGCTCGCGCCATCGTCCATCGCGGCAGTCAGTGTCGGAATCCTACTTCGAATTCGTATGAATTCGCAAGTTAATGGGAATCCGGCACTGGCCCGTGACCATCCTCTGATCCGTAGGCGAGGGCATCGTGATTCAGTGCAGTGGTTCTGACTGATTTGACAGCGGTTTGCTTCTTGTCTCGATAATTGCTCGGCATTCTGCGACTAAATTATAGTTCGAGCTATTTGTTAAGGCTAATCTAAGTTAAAATTAAGATTGCGAATGAAGACGTATCGTCCGCCGTGGGATACTTCGTCAGCTCAAGAAAGAAGACAGCCGCCGTGGGATTATAAATAAGTGTATCGATAAATGCGTTTAAAATAAGATTTAGAATTAGAACGGGGGGTCGATGATTGTAGAATTTAAGATATTCATTAAAGCTAAGGAAAGTTAGAATTAAGCGTGCGAAAGAAGACGTCGATCATCCGCCGTGGGATACTTCATCATTTCATCGTTCGATTATTATAATATTAAAAACGATAGATATTAAGTGCGTTATAGATAAGATTTAGAATTAGAACGGGAGGTCGGTGGAATTGAATTCTCCACCCACCTCCCAGGGTCTCTCGCAGCAACCTCCACGTGGTGGACCTGGAAACTAGCAGCATCGCCGATAGAGTAGTTCCTATCGAGGATACTGCTAGGCCAATGGCTGCGAAATGGTCTAAATATGTCGAGTAGTTATTCTTTAATTTGATTATGTGATCTTTAACTGATTTCGCTCGTTTCTCAGTTTACTCCGATTCACTCAGCCATGTATGCAAGTGAATCGGCCGCGTCAGATCAGTCAGCGCTGCAGTGTCGTAACTCGGTGCGACCGATTCGAAAGATTATGATGGTGGGTTCCGGTAGGTTCCCGTGGGGAGGGACACAAGTTGTCCTGTGCCCATCGAAGCCAGAATCGTCACGGAGATCCCAGCAATGGGTGAACGCTGGCGCCGGTGGAGATCATCCTCTGATCCGTAGATGAGGAAGCACCGGACCTCGACACTGCAGTTCTGCCTGCTCTGCTCGCGGTTTGCTCGCGTCACCCTGATTTTGCCTATTTTCAGTCAGAGACTTCTTCTCTGATTTCTCATGCTCGAATCAAGGGCTTCTTCCTTGATTCGCTCCTCTGTTTCTTGCTCCGATAATTCCTCGACATATCTGCGACCAATTTGTAGTTTCATAAGGCTAAGCTAAGGTAGAATTAAGATTGCGCCCCCTAATTGTCTCGCGTCATCTCATTCTCGAGTCGAGGACTTCTTCCTTGATTCATTCCCCTTACTGCGATGATTGTAGAATTTAAGGTATGCGTTGAAGCTAAGCTAAGTTAGAATTACGAAAGAAGACGTCGATCATCCACCGAGGGACACTTCATCGTTTCGAGCGATTATTATATTAAGAGCGATAGATATAAGTGCGTTAATTGTTCGTTGCGCCCAATGCTCGAATCAAGGACTTCTTCCTTGATTCGCTTCCTATGCGAATGATTCTATAATAAAATTTATGCGCTGCGACTGAACTGCGTTAGAATTAAGCGTGCGAAGGAAGACACTTCAGACTCAAGAAAGAAGTCAGCCGCCGTGGGATTATTTTTAAGTGCGAAACCGATAACTGCGTTTAAAATAAGCTTTAGAATTAGAACAGGAGGTCGGTGGAATTGAATTTCCACCCACCTCCCAGGGTCTCCCGCAGCAACCTCCACGTGGTGGACCTGGAAACTAGCAGCATCGCCGATATGGCGCTTATCGAGGATGCTGCCAGGCCAATGGCTGCGAATTGTGTAAAATATGCCGAGTAGTTATTCTTTAGCTTGATTCTCTGATTCCGCTTGTTTCCATGTATCCGGTTCACTTGGCCATGCTTGCAAGTGCATCGGGCCGTGTGACGCCAGTCAGTTCTGCAGTTCCGAGTCTCGGTGTTCTGACTCGAAGTAAGATCATGACGAACCACCGTGGACCGTATGGTGCTCGCGCCGACGGCTCATGGTACTGCTCTTCCTAAGATCCTACTTCTTCGTAAACCGCCCCTAGTCCTGTGGCTCTGCCACAGGGCCGGACGTTAAGAAGTTAATGGGAACCTAAGATGAGCATGTGTCCGTCCGCTGATCCGAAAGGGGCAGGGCACTGTTACTCGAGACTGTGGTTCTGACTGGTTGATCGCGGTTTGCTCGCGTCACCCTCCTTTTTAAATCAGAGACTTCTTCTCTGATTTCTCTAATCGTAGAATCAAGGACTTCCTCCTTGATTCGCACCCTTTGCTTCTTGGTCCGATAATTGCTCGGCATATCTGCGACCGATGCGTAGTTTCGCACTACGAACCTAAGTTAGAATTAAGACCGTATCCCCGATTTTGCTCTTGCTGAATCAGAGACTTCTTCTCTGATTCGTCTCACGCTTGAATCAAGGACTTCTTCCTTGCTTCACTCCCTGTACTGCGATGATTGCGTAATAAAAATAATGCGTTGCGACTGATCTGCGTTATAATTAAGCGTGGAAGACGTCTTAAGGAAGACGTCGATCTTCCTCCGTGGGAACCTCCATTACTTCAGACTCAAAAAAGAAGACACCCGCCGTGGGATTATTTTTAAGTGCGTTAGTAATAAGTGCGATAATAATGAATGCGTTTAATATTAAGGTTTAGAATAAGAACGGGAGGTCGGTGGAATTGAATTTCCATCCACCTCCCAGGGTCTCTTCGCAGCAACCTCCACGTGGTAGACCTGGAAACTAGCAGCATCGTCGATAGAGTAGTTCCTATCGAGGATGGTGCTAGGCCAATGGCTGCGAAATTGTCTAAATATGTCGAGTAGTTATTCTTTAGATTCATTCGCTTTCGCCTGTTTCTCGTTTTACTCCGGTTCACTTAGCCATGCATGCAAGTGAATCGGCCGCGTGTCAGGTCAGTCAGGGCTACAGTGTTGTAACTCGATGCGACCGATTCAAAGGGTTATGATGGTGGGGTCCGGTTTGTACCCCGTGGGGAGGGATGCTAGTTGTCCTGTGCCCATCAAAGCCAGAATCGTCACGGAGATCCCAGCAATGGGTGAACGCTGGCGCCGGTGGAGATCATCCTCTGTCCTGGAGATGAGGAAGCATCGGACCTCAACACTGTAGTTCCGCCTGGGTTGCTCGCGGTTTGCTCGCGTCACCCTTCTTTTTAATCAGGGACTTCTTCTCTGATTTCTCTAATTGTCGAATCGAGGACTTCCTCCTCGATTCTCTCCCTCTGCTTTTGGTCCGATAATTGCTCGACATATATGCCACCGATATACAATTGTATAAATCTAAGCTAAGTTAGTGTTAAGCATGCGAAAGAAGACATCGATCATCCGCCGTGGGATTATTAGAATATGACATGCGATAGATATAAGTGCGATAAAGATAAGATTTAGATTTAGAACGGGAGGTCGGTGGAATTGAATTTCCACCCACCTCCCAGGGTCTCCCGCAGCAACCTCCACGTGGTGGACCTGGAAACTAGCAGCATCGCCGATAGAGTAGTTCCTATCGAGGATACTGCTAGGCCAATGGCTGCGAAATGGTCTAAATATGTCGAGTAGTTATTCTTTAACTTGATTCTGTGATCTTTAACTGATTTCGCCCGTTTCTCAATTTACTCCGGTTCACTTAGCCATGAGTGCAAGTGAATCGGCCGCGTCAGATCAGTCAGCGCTGCAGTGTCGTAACTCGGTGCGACCGATTCGAAAGATTATGATGGTGGGTTCCGGTAGGTTCCCGTGGGGAGGGACACAAGTTGTCCTGTGCCCATCGAAGCCAGAATCGTCACGGAGATCCCAGCAATGGGTGAACGCTGGCGCCGGTGGAGATCATCCTCTGATCCGTAGATGAGGAAGCATCGGACCTCGACACTGCAGTTCTGCCTGCTCTGCTCGCGGTTTGCTCGCGTCACCCTGATTTTGCCTATTTTCAGTCAGAGACTTCTTCTCTGATTTCTCATGCTCGAATCAAGGGCTTCTTCCTTGATTCGCTCCTCTGTTTCTTGCTCCGATAATTCCTCGACATATCTGCGACCAATTTGTAGTTTCATAAGGCTAAGCTAAGGTAGAATTAAGATTGCGTCCCCTAATTGTCTCGCGTCATCTCATTCTCGAGTCGAGGACTTCTTCCTTGATTCATTCCCCTTACTGCGACGATTGTAGAATTTAAGGTATGCGTTGAAGCTAAGCTAAGTTAGAATTACGAAAGAAGACGTCGATCATCCACCGAGGGACACTTCATCGTTTCGAGCGATTATTATATTAAGAGCGTTAAATATAAGTGCGTTAACAATAAGTGTGTTAAATATAAGTGCGATAAAAATAAGCGCGTTAGAGATAAGATCTAGAATTGGAAAGGGAGGTCGGTGGAATTGAATCTTCCACCCACCTCCCAGGGTCTCCACTCGCAGCAACCTCCACGCGGTGAGACCTGGGCAACTAACATTATCCCGAGTAGAATACTCTCAGTGCAGGATGATGTTAGGCTAATTGGCTGCGATAATTTTATAGTTTAAACGTGAAATATGCAATCGTCGACAGTTCAGAATTAAAACAATATTTTCATTTTTCGTAGATGATGAGAGATGAGAGTGTTTAAATTGTGTCCTGTTTTGCATGTTCATTATTCCGATGCATAATTAAAATAAGCGGAAAGTCGCTAACTTTACGAGCTCGGGGCGACGAAAATTGTTAGTTGGTGCATTCACGTTGCAAGGTATGCACTTTACAGATTTGTGATTCAAAATTTCATGGGGAATAAAATAATTATATGAAATCACATGTAATACATATTAATAAATTTATTCCTGTTTGCTATATAATCGCTTATCATTGTATATTATTATATTACGATCTTATATCTTCTTGTCGAAAATCGACATAAACCTGTGTGTAACCCTAACATAAAATAGTGCTCATTAATGAGCAAATAAGGAGCATAGAACCTATCTCCGCCGATGGAACCATTGTTACAGATCCCAAAGAGGACGAGGTATCGGTGGCTGTAAGCGTTAATTGGGCGCATTCGTTCGGAAAGCAGGAAACAGGAGTAATAATACATAAAACCCGTAATTGCTCGTGGCGCGGAAAGGGGCCGGCGACGCGGGGTTGGTTTGTTATTGTGGCGCGGATCGTGGAATTAATTAGCGAACGAGCGACGCGTGTCAACGAGCGTTAATGGTTCCCAAATCCCTTCGTGAATATTCATTTTAAAGATGCCCCCGCGGTTAGATCTATCGAACGGAACACTACCGGTTGGCGTGCCTCGGGAATGACCTCATTTACATAAACGCGGACGATTTCTCTATTTTCCTTATAACATACAGCGAATCACAAAGCTACTTCATGGAGAATAATTAACATTTTAAACTGTTGTTTGTTAACAAAATCGTAGGCACTGCAATTCGCTTGAGATTACTTTATAAAAGCTGCTTGAATAATTAATTCGTTTCCCATTCAAAGGAAATCGTCTGATTCCATATCATCTAGCAAATAGAAAAATAAAGATCCTTTAAACAAACATTTGCACAATGTATTGCAAATGAAGCTTCTTTATCTAAACCTCATCTGTTAATCACAACGAATATTACTCCAGAAAATTGGAAAATCACATCGTAATCGAAGAATCGCCGATCTCCGAACCCCTGTAACTTTCTATAAAAATCTCACACAGAATTCTGTTATAACGCCATTTCATCCCACATTTTACTTCGTGCAACAGACGGAAAAGCGAAGATACTCTTTCCTTTTGAAAATTGTATTCCTTGCACTATAAGTGGCATTCTCGTTGTACGTCGGCCTGGTTCGCCGACGTCGCAAACGTAATTTGATCTTGAGCATCGAGGGACCGCGCGGCAATTGCCGCGGCCAAGCTGCTTTTATAATTGAGTTCGCGTCGCGGCGGTGTACCGGCTTAATTAAAAAAGCGGGCAAAAAAGAGGAATCTTGAGTCAGTTATACGGGTTATTGGATGATACAACGGGGAAACTGTTGCAAGGTAAACCGAGCGAGATTGTGGTTAGATAGAATGGCCGCTCCCGTTCCCTTCCCGATGGTTTTTGTTGAAATTCAGTTACCCAGAATTCCCCGTCATTCGATTCCCTTTAAATTCTACCGGCGCGAAGTTCACGTCTCTCTCTCACTCTCTCTCTCTCTCTCTCTCTCTCTCTCTCTCTCTCTCTCTCTCTCTCTTTTAGATTTCCCGCGACGTCTCGACGCTAATTTGGATTCAATAGTTCGGTACTTTTAATTTCGCGCTGTTCGTTTATCGCTCGGCTATTTCCACTGTTATCGTATTTTTAATATCCGCGGCGCGGAAGGGCCGTGAGCGAGAGCAGAAATGGAATGGAATTGTTCGTATGAAAAGTAGATGATGAAATTCGAATCGCGATAGCATGAATGGAATATTCTGCGCGGGATTCATGGGTCCGAGGGAAATCGCGGTATTATTCGTGTGTAGTTTCGATGGTAATTAGAATGTGGGTATTCCAGAAAATTCGTAATTCCAACTGTTGATGAATAGAAATTATTGCCCGGAGATATCGGGGTTTTTATTTCGACTGTGTTTTACTGGCTGCCGGGCTATAGACATTGTTCCCGTGTAATTTCGATGGTAATTAGCGCGGAGATTCCGGAGAATTCGTAATTTCAGCTGTTGACGAATAGATACGATTGCCCGGTTATTGAAGTTTTTTTTGTTTGACTTTGTTTCATCGGTTACTGAGAGGTGCAAGGTTCAGTAGACTGGTAATAAGGATAACAAGCGTAATCTCTATTGATTATCGCTTATCCGATTCCAGGGAATACCGGTTACCTACAGATTATCAATTATGAACCTCCAGGTATCGGGTAATAAGGATCGTTGATTAATTATTAACATATTATAACTGGATTTATGGGCTCATTCGTATAGATGTTGAGAATTGACGATACATATTCTTATAGTGGTATCAATCAGAATCGATGTAAACTTTTATCAAACGGCGCTTATAAAACTCAACCCTTAGCGCTCCAGATGGTTTTGTAATTTATCAGCAACTGCAACTAATTTTTATGGTATCTCTAGCGAAAATGAGAAATGCTATAACATTTCTTCGATCTTTTATTTTCGTTCTTAGTACAAAATTCGGAGGCGTGGAAAATCTAATAATTTAGGGTAGTTTCTTACAGAGTTCAAAGTGTTAACATTTTATTCAAAGTTTTCCATCCAGTTGGCAATGCTATGAACTAAATATAAACGCGTAAATCAGTGAAAGCGAAAATGTATACACGTGAAGACGCATTAGTTGTCGAGACTGTGATTAAATTTTGCGAACTGTTTTCTTATTTAAAATCACGTGCCTCAAAGAGTTAACCCTTAGCACTCCAGATGGTTTTGTAATCTATCAGCAACTGCAACTAATTTTTACTCCTAGCGAAAATGAAAAATGCTATAACATTCCTTCGATCTTTTATTTTCCTTCTCAGTAAAAAATTTCGATGCGTGGAAAATCTAATAATTTTAAGGTAGTTCCTTTTCATTAAAATATTTGATATTATAACTGGTGCGATATTGAAGCCTACAGAGTGCAAAGGGTTAATATCCAATCAGTCGATATGTTCCGTATCTGCAGTTAATTCGGTATATTTACAACACCGAATCAATAGAAGCAGATCTCAAAAAATGTCTATGAATATCTAGAACTGAAGACATGACAATAGTCAGAGGAATACCTCTCAGGAACGTGAATCAAAAAAGAGAAAATCCCGACAAATCGAAGCGTCCATGAATATATACAAAGGGAAACGTAAAATTCTGAAGAAATCGAAACATCCGCGAATGTTTGCGGAAGAAATAGAGAAGAATTCCGAAAAAAATCGAGACGTCTGCGCCCGGTGCGATCGTAATTATAGATACCGACAAACCGAATGAATCGCGGCGCCTGATTCCCACGTACGTGTATAAATCGCGATTTGATATTCCCCGTTGAAGGCCGGAAACGCATGCGAGAGCTCGTTTTGTAGATACGCGGGCGAACGCGCGGGGATCATTAAAGCGGAAGCTACTCACGTCAGAGAGGCGGTGGCGTTTACGAGCCCAGAGTAGGTATTTTACCCCGATATCGATTCGCGGGACCGGAAAAAGAAAACGTGGAAGAGAAGGTAAACGAGAATGGAGAAGAGAGAGAGAGAGAAAAAAGGAGAGGAAAGAGAGGAATTTAAAAGCCTTCCCCCGAGCTGTTATTCCTCTTCTTTTACGTTCCCCGTTTCTTTTCGCCGGCTTCCAACGGGCTCCGGCCGGAATTACGTACTCCGATGCTCGTTTTACGTACGATTTCATCGACGAATTGAAATCGCAGCTTTCTGCCTGGATTCCCGCCAAATTAGCCCGACCCTCTGTCTTCCGTCGAACCGATATTGCTGCTCGAATTCAAGTACAAATTGTAGTTGTATTATCTTTGGAGACGTTTCATGCGACGCTGTGACTCGCGTTTCGATTTTCGAGGTGTGAATCATTGCTCCATCGATGCTCGAAGGTTTTGGGGAACGGAAAATGTGTTTGAAGAGTTGTAAATGGCATTTGGAATTGATCATTGTGTGGAATATGGAAATATAATTCGAATCCGAGTGGAACGAGAGTATAATTCTATTGTATCGTAATGGAGGAATCACTTCGTTTCGAGATTCTCAGCTGAATCGCGTGATTTTTAGCTTGATTATCGAAGTGTGAATTACTCTTTTGTGCTTGTTCCAAGGTTTTGTGGTTTCCAGGAATGAAAATGGGTTTGCAGTTGAATTGCAAATGGATTTTGTGACTGTCGATTATGCGCGACATGCAAGAAGATATATCGCTGAAACGTTTTAGTAGTTCCGGTGATTCGTTCAAGGTATTCGCGAAGGTTTACTGAACGTACTCCGACATTGGGTAACGAAGCAAACAAATTAGTACAATTACGTGTAGCAAACGTTTGCGTGCAAATTAATTAGTTTAATTGTTGTTCGCGGGCGGAATACTTACACACACGTTCGTGATCCGGTGCATGTAAAATTTGTAACAGAACGACCTCCTTCTAATGAAATCCAATGGAATTTCATGAAAACCGTTTAATAACCATTTTGATTGTAAAGAATGGACCTCCGCGGACGTCGGTAATTTACTGATTACTAACTAAAACAATTAATGTAACGAAACATTCAAACCAACGATTAATTTTCCACAAGAACCAACTAAAGCTCTTCAGAATAAAATTTCTCCATCGAAATAATTCCCTATACAATTATCGACTAGCATAACTCAAACGCCCAGTACATTACACATCAAAAAATGAATATTGAAACAAATTCCTTATTCGACTATCGCTAAAACCTAAAAGTTTCTTACGTAATTAACAAATAATGGAAATCCTGTTCAATTACGAAGTCGCACAACTCAAACACTCAGTACACTACACATCAAAAAATGAATATTGAAACAGACAAATTCCTTACTCAACCATCAGACACTTCAAATCAAATACCTATAATATCCTACAACGAAAACCGAATGTTAAAACCGAGAAATTTCTTATGCAATTAACAAATAATGGAAATCCTGTTCAATAACCAAGTAGCACAACTCAAACACCCAGTACACTACACATCAAAGAATGAATATTGAAACAAATTCCTTCAACTACCGCTAAAACCTAAAAGTTTCTTACCTAATCAATTACCAAGTAGCACAACTCAAACACCCAATACATCACACATCAAAAAATGAATATTGAAACAATTTCCTTATTCAACTACCGCTAAAGCCTAAAAGTTTCTTACGTAATCAATTACCAAGTAGCACAACTCAAACACCCAGTACACTACACATCAGAGAATGAATATTGAAACGAATTCCTTCGACTACCGCTAAAACCTGAAAGTTTCTCACGTAATTAGCAAGTAATGGAAATCAAGCAGCCAGTGTACCGCGCAGCAAAAAACGAGTTTCAGAATAACGGACCTCGCGAGGGGAGGCATTGTTTGCCGTGTAAAATGCGTGAATAAACATGGCGCATCGCCGGGGCGAGCTGCCTTTCAGAGGGGGAGCGCGCCCGTAATTTCGCGATATCGTGTTCGAGGAAAAGGCGAGGGCTCCGCCGTGCATCTGAAATATTAATATGAATATGGACGCGCGCGTATTCCGTTTCAATTATTTCGCGGGTGACGGGATGCTCCTTGTTCCTGCGCGCGAGGGTCGGATCGGCGCTCCGCTTGTGCCGCTCCGTAAACAAGATCGATCGGCGCCGGAAGATTTTACAAGCGCCTCGTTCGCCGTTCCGCGCCGAGCGAATTATTCAGACCGTGTAAAAATACGTCACGGATGCACACGGAGAAATATCTTCCAGCGGCGCTTCATTCCCGCGAAGATCGACCCGAAAATTCCCCGAAGACGCCTCGCTCGTTTACTCGGGAGCCGTCTGTCGGTCCATTATTCAACGTTTCCACTTGTTCACGGCGATGAAACGGCGGCATTTGTTTCGCGTGAATGTTATTACGCGGTTGGCCCGAGTGCCTTTCCTCGGTTCTCTTTTTAACTTAACGCTCGTCCGACCGAATGGGGAGATCC
Organism: Nomia melanderi; assembly: GCF_051020985.1. Classification (NCBI taxonomy): domain Eukaryota; kingdom Metazoa; phylum Arthropoda; class Insecta; order Hymenoptera; family Halictidae; genus Nomia; species Nomia melanderi. Next base: position 13,237,837 of record NC_135009.1, read on the forward strand.
ACCGGTTTTCACTTAGCAACGAATCGCTGTTTATTTTCTTTGGAATTTTCTTTCGTTTCGCGAGTGTTGGATTGGGGTTATTTGCAGTTTGTTGAGTACCTCCTTTAGTACTCAACACTAGATCTACGGAACGCGTCAGTTTGACGGATATTGAATTTTTTAAATATTATTCAGCGATGATTTAAGGCGAATTTGTTTCGTGCGATTATGGCTGGTCCGAGTGCGGTTCTTTTTAACACAGCAACGAATCGCTTATTTTGTTTATATTTTTTTTTCTTATTCTAGTATGGGACTCAGTGGATATTGTTTTTACTAATCGATCAATTAACATTAGAAAATGAATGTCCAGCGTTATTGATTCATTTCATGTTCCCGTGACTTCGAATTCAATTATGCGCGAGCAGTCTTTGATCCATTTCCCTTTATCTCGTCCACTTACAAACGATATTCATCCGATACTCGTCAGATATTTGCCGCGGGCCGGCTGTTTTTCAATTTCACGGTGGACTGGACAGATGAAACCGCGCGATTCCAGATAAAATCGGGCCAGTCGTGTCGCTTCGATAGAGATTTTTCGATAGATACGTTCCGCCGCCTATACCGAAGGAAACAAATGACGCGGCAGTGATGGTTTAATTAAATTTTCCCACGTTGGATCGTCCCGAACTAAAGCTTCGCTCGATCAGGATCCACCGTTGGGTCCTGCATCCTCGCCGAACGCATTTGCGTAAAATAACATTCTTCGAAAACCCGAACTTCATTTGAATAAAAATGATTTCTCCCTCGAAACGGAATCACTTCGTTTGCGATCGTAAAATATGAAACGCTTTAAGTTGGACACTTAATAATCGTTTACAAAATTGCAAGTTTCGTTTATAATGTTCAAACAGCGAATGTTCCACATTAACGATTCTTGAATTTTATGCAACCCCGACTTATCAACAGACAGGTTCCCTCGACTCTTCGACAGCGTCATTTACGAATAATTAACTCTGAAAATTCTCTCAATGTTTGAACGTTTAATTCATTAGCCGGCGAAAGTTTGTTGCCGAGAGGATAGTGTGTGCTCCGTGTTCAGCGAGTTTCTAACTGTAACGCTCGCAGCGCGAGTCGTTGTTTTTGAATAAAATCGGTCCCCCTCGGAGGATCCCTTTGTTTTTGCGTTAAATCGAAACACATTGTTCGAAACAACGCGCGGCATAGTTTGGTACACTGGAGAACAGTACGCTCCGCGTGCAAACCGCTTCTAATGCTTCGCAAAACGACATCTCGCGTTAGACTGTTCCCTTTAAGAGCCGCTTGACTTTCAGTAAAAGCTCCTATTAATTACCCAGATGCGTAATTAATTCATGAAACTGGGCGTCGGCGAATTTCACTCGAAAAATCCAGACACCGTTCGCTGACGCGTTACCGTGTAAACATATTTTTCACTCCGCGCGTCTCCTCCAGAGATATTATTGATGCTGCGCGACGAACAAACACGTTTCGGTGCGAATTAACTTCTGTCTCCCGCGGAATCATTTTTTTCGCGAAATTTCCGGCGAATTTCGAGACCGGCTTGAACGTTTCCGCCGTGACGTTAATAGCTTCAGCGATCGGTGTTTCGGAATTGAAATGTACAACGAAAAATTCAATTATCCGCTGCAGCTTTGAAGCCCGTTTCCGACGATTCGTCATCGCGATCGCATGATTCACAGCGAACAAACGTTTACCCGCAATTCCAGGATACCGTGTACAATCCGCCAACAAAGCGACTAATCCTAATCGCACGACTGATTTACGCGAGCTGCAGATTTTACGCGTTCGCCGGAGACCATCGGTCTCGACGGAAAAACCGTTTAATAAAGCATTGTCGTCTGCATCTCATCACAATGTGCCTTTAACCCCATGAATACAATAATCAAATCTCCAAATAAAAATCGCCTCAAATTAACATTAGAACTACAGTTATAAACCATTCAAAAGTATTAACCCTTTGCACCCGGAAGTTTTTCATTAGAAATATTTTAACGTCTTCTGATGAGACAGAGAGGATATTTTGTGAAGCTAACTCGACGAGAAATCACACTCACATCGAGGGACAAAGCTATTTTGTTTGAATATTTCTCAAATAATATTAAGTATCAAATTTTATAGTTTTACTGTATGAAATCAATTGGTGAGTGAGAGGCGCCTCTCGAGTGCAAAGGATTAAATATCCAAAACGATGTCGGAAATAAATAGTTTCACTTAACCCCTTTGCTGCTGTTAGCTACCTGAAAATCGCTTGAAAAATTTGATTTCGATGTAACTGCGGAAAACTTGCTTAAATCGGACGTAAGCGAATTCTATTCTAATTACATCGATTATATCTTCCATTAACCGTATATTATATAAATACGATTACTTCCTATTAGTTTAATTTAGTTCAATTCGCGCAACATTAACACAAAATTCTGTAGCCAAGGGGTTGAACACTATAAAGAATACCCAAAGAAATCGGCAAAATGTCGTTAAAATCTTCACCAAAATTACACGTCAACCGTAACGAATATTCGGTAGTTCTAATGTTAAAAAGGGAAGATTAAAACGTGTATAAGAAGGCAAACGAGGTAAAGGTTCGCCCGAGGAACACGAAGGCTCCGAAGAAAGGGGAAAAACGAGAACAGCTTCGTTCCGGCAAGAAGCTGATGTGCAAGCTCCCGAAACACGGCATGCATACGTAATGTCGTTACTCACGCGTGCTGTCGTAACGGATGCCGTTCAGCTCCTCGATGCAGGGCAGCGTGGCCAGGGTTCCCGGCGGCGTTCTAGGCCAGCACAGCAACGAGTCCCAGCTAATTTCGCATTCGAGCTGCTCCTCGGCATCCTCGCCGAGGGACAGACGTTCGATTTCTTCGCGGTCCTTCATTTCGAAGCACCTGATCGCCTCCGCGCTGAGCGTCTCGTTCAGCTTGTTAATGTAGTTCAGCGTGTTCAAGATGTAATTGCCCGTGTCGTAGGGCGACGTCTCGTTGTTCTGTTGCGCGGTCATGTTTCAGTCTTTCTACGCGAGCTGCCGTTTAACTTCCAAGTACAACTCAAAGCGAAACGTCCGCCGCAGCTCGGACTACTCGCTCCTACCGTTTATCGGTCCTCTGTGTTCATCTCCCACCGGAACTACCACTGGTACTCGACGAAGTTACTCCGGAAAATACTTTTAGAAATATCATAAATATCGTAGATTCTCTAGAATCCCTAGAAGTCGGTGATCGTCGAGATACCCTCGAAGAATGTCTGAAGGAATTCAAGATAAATCGCACCTCTTGAACTATTCACTGTCAGCATCCGTTATTCCTCCGCTTCCATTTTTTATTAGACATGTCACCGGTACTCGGAAGTTTATTTACCGAGGAAGATATTTCGCAGGAGTCCGTTACCAACGCGTGAGATCGTTGATCTGATTTCCGAGGTTACTCGAAGAGCGTGTCGAGGAACTCGGGATGATAAGGAGGCGTCTAGATTTCTTGTGGATCGGTCCTGCGGAGTGTACGAGCTGATAAGGTCAAGATAATTCCATCAGCCCGATTCCCTTCACGTAGATCCGCAGGAGCACGGGCAGAATCTCAAAGGATCTATTTATCTGCGCCGGCCGGACCGACACGCGATTATTCCCCCGCGCGTACACCCCGTGGGAAGCGGAGCGGAGATGTTCCTCGACCACCGTGGGATTCCTCGGCGATCCCCTAAGATCCTTTACCCTCGAAGGAGGGTCCCGGTTAATCCAGAAAGAATCCTTCTCGTGGCTCTCGGCGCTGTCCAGTGGCCGAGAGCACGGGGAATATTAACAGAAGGATCTTCCCGCGAGCGCTCGATCTTCCCCTGTCGTTAGCAACTCCTTTAATCACCCCTTCGATCCACTAGAAACAGTGCCGCCGGTGATTAACGCTGACAACCCTCGAGAACGCTTAGAACATCAATTTCCTGCAACCCGGTGCGCAAGGAGTCTCCCATGAGTCCATGAAATGCAAGGTTGCACCGGTAGTCGTCGGGAATCCCTGGTTTCCAGTTCCCTCGAGTCGCTTCAATTTCATTGCGATTTTTACGGACGCCCCTCCAATCGCGAGCGCGTCGGAAAAGGGTACGCGGGCAATTTTCGTGGGAACTCGGGAGCCGTTATTACTCGTCGAATGGCTCCCGGGCAACGCATTGAATCTCCCCGACAGGATCGTACGCGGCCGACGTCGAGGACCGATGTTTGACGTTCTCCCGTCCAACGAGGCTCACGGTGAAAAAGCTCCCCCGATAAGAGTCCTTCCCCGGCGGATCCTTCCCGCGATGGGTTAAATCGTCCGCGAGACGATTTCGAACTTAACTGCTCGAGGCGGGATCGTCTCGCGACGAGTCATTCCGTCACCCGCCGCGTCGCTTCTCGCGATCGCCCTTCCCGAGCGGCGTCCATTAAAGAGGCTCTCGAAACTTCGTCGTTTTAGCGCTGCAACGGAGGCTATCTCTCGATATTCTCCCGACGGCGCGCCGGTTCTCGATCCCAGACGAGGAGAGTCCTTTATCGAAGTATCCAGTCGTAGCTACCGGTCCAAGTTCCCCCGGTTTCCTCGGGACCAGTCGGACAAAGGAGCGCCTCCCCCGAGACAACGTCACAATTCGACGACTCCGAAACTGTTACGGGAACTCCGAGCAACTTCTGAACCGCGAACACACTCCGTCCGAGGATCTCTCCAGCGGGTTCGAATCCAGCGTCGAACTGGTCCTCCGAACGGCGCAGCCTTTTATCCCCCGTTCTCCGCGAGAAAGCCCCTAATCAACCCTTAATAGCTTCCGGAAACGAGTTTCGAAACTCCGGATCCGAAGGGTCGTCTGATCGTCCCGTCTCTAGCAACGGGATCGAATCACTCCCAGCGCTGGATCCTCGAGGAGGCCTGTCCTAGGAACTCGCGTCTCGTTCGTCTTGCTTCCTGTGCCTCGTGGAAACGGACTGGATTCGCGTTGCAGCACAATCTTCCTAAGAGGATTCACTTTCTTAGATTGGTTCCTCGCGCGTGCTAGCTTCTGCGTCTCTGTTTTCTACATTGGCAGGCTGTTCTCGCTCCGAAGCAGATGCTCGCGGTGAATACTGGCAATCAACGCGATCGATGCGGCACTGGTTCGCGATGATCGAGGCCTTCGGTGTTTTCGTAGTGCGACACCAACCGGTGATGACCAGGATTTTCCGAGTTTTCGGAGAGGACTCGTTTCAAGCGGAAATGAAGATACTCTCGTAGCTTGTTTAGAGAGATTGCTCTATATTTCGCAGATCGTTAGGAGGTTCGCCGGAGCAGCTAGCCGGCCAGCTAGATGTCCGCCGGCGAGTGGCAACACGCGACTGCCAGCGGCGCACGTGTTACCAGCGGTGGTTGATGCCCGCCTGCGTAGCACCGGCGCGCCAGTGTCCCGAGGAAGCTGCGTCGCGATGGTCGCTGCCGCGTTGCTACTCGCCTCCTCGCGGAGTCCTCCGTCGGCGTCCGTGGGAGACGGTGCACCGGCTCGATATGGATTTTCGCCTGTACCTGGGGCAAACGTGGCCTACCGGCTCGCTTGCGACGCGTGCACCACGAGGAGGAGCATGCGCCACCATCCTCTCGTCTCCTCTCCTCGCGCCACCTCCTTCCTCCCGCAACGGGCCGCGTCCTCTTCGACCTCCTGGAAAAATGCAATTCTCTGGATGAGGCCGGAATGGTATCCTATCGGATTTTCGCGGATGATGCGCAGTTGATCTACAGGTTGTTCCCGTTTCGAACGGGACGCGTTACGGCAGAGATATCATTTCGAGGGAAACTGTGCTAGAATGTGGTCTTCATCGAGGTTCCAGTGGAATTTCATTAGTTCATGTTCGAAGGGAAGTACTACTAGGACTTTAGTAACTGAAAACGCTCCTGAATCTGCTAATTGTAGAATATTAGGAATTTCATGTCTTTCGTGGTATATTGTGGGATAAAGGTGATCGTTCATCTTCCATGAAAATTGCCATCGAGAAGCTTATGTCTTTCCAAAGTGAAATGTATCGCCGAGCAGTTCTGAATGCTACAGTACCATCCCTCAGTCGACTAACATTGTTCCATACTTCGCGCATTCCCGTGTTCCATAACTCTTTATTACGTCCCCCGAGGAACCCGTTCGGCCGTCTAATGAAACGTTCACGAGAAGACAATGAGGACCAATATACCGCGAGCCCAATGTTTCCCCGTGATGGATCCCGGCGGTGACCTCACCGGCGGCAATATCTTTCAAATTGCCGGGAAATAAAGGGCAGATATGCCGTCGCTTTTATATTCGGGCTTGTTCTCCGCGGGCAATATCTTTCACGACTTCGAAAGACGATTCCTCGGCTGGTTGTAACCTCCCCGCGACAATTGATTTCGCTCGACCGTTCCGTGTCCTTCGTTCGCGCCCGATAAATGGCGCTCGCTGCCCGGTTATGGCGGCGCCGCCATCTTTGACGAGCCAAAACGGCCCGAGGAGGACCTCGAACTTTTCCAATTCCGGAAAGTTCGGCGCTTATTGTGCAAACGAAACGTCGAGATCTTGGGTCTTACGACTTCTGTAGCGTTTCACTCGATTCGAAGCCTTGTTACTTTAAAACGACAGGGAATAGAATAAATCATGTAGTATCTTGCGTATCGATTGATACATTCTATCCTAGATAGACAAAGTTACTCGATAATCTTAGTAATAACGAGAAATTAGCATCAAACAGTTCCTAAATCGATATTTCAACTGAAAGTCCATCCATGTCTCATATTTCCGGAGTCCCCGTTCCATTCGCGCGACTTCTCCTCCGTTTTTCGAATGAATAACGAAAACCAATGATATTCATTCTCCGTTATGCACGCCGTAATACATATAAACTGTACCCGGTACGATGTACAACCGGTGAACCGCTAATATTTAAAGAAGATAAATGATACGGACGTGGAATCGAGTAAGATCGCCAGTGTTTCGTTCAACGCGAAAGTTCAACGCTAAAAAAATGAACGTTTTTCCGAGTAAACTGTTGCAAAATCCATTGCGGCGTGAAAACATGGTCGAGTGGAAGGCGGTTTTGCAGAGTGAAACGTCCGACGAATGCTCCGTTTACAATTCACGTGTGCACATGTCGCGGGATATCCGTTTCAAGCCGGTCCTCCTTTGTTACGGTCGGCGCGGGCCGGCGCGGACGGAACTCGATGGACGGGTATGATTGAAAAATTTATAGTGTAATCCTCGGATCGATTTTGCGAGCGGCGCAACAATTGCGGAACGCTTTTTTCCCGTCCATCTCGGGCCACGCCGACGCCCTCCAGCGATAAATTATACCGTGGCCGGCAAAAACGGTAAACTGTTAGCGTTGTTCACTACCGAACTGCGATACGGTTGGTACAGATTACGCGAGGTAAAATGATTGATTCCACGATTGTATTGCCTTTATAAATTTTAGATGCATCGCTGCATTAGCATGGTAATACAAATTTCATGCAAATATAACAGTTTCTTGCTGCTTTCATTGTGGAACGTTTTCACACTTTACAATCCATTCGTTAATGTTTACCACAAACAATTTCGTTCAAATCTGCATTTCTTTTATTGGAATAATAAGGAAGGAGTACTGTTAATCTAACCTAGACGTGACATGAACTAAATATTCTTCATTGCAACAGAAACGGTAAACTTTAAGCTTCGTTCACACAGGGTGGACTATTTTGAGATATTGCCACTATTTGCATCAAGAGATCAAATTTCAAAGATGCACAGTTCTAAAAATGTCTCGAAACTTTCGGATATTCGCAATTTCAACTAACTTCCCCTTCCTCTAGCCCAAAGACCGTTTATATATTTTCCAAAACCACCGAATGTCGCCGAGGCGTTTGAAGAGGACAGCGTGATGAACAGTGAAAGTTGAAGATGATGCGGATGAAGATCGCCGATAACCGCGAAAAAGTCACGCCCCCGGCCCCTGCTTACGCAAGGGTTTGTGTTTCGAAGGATCGATTGGCAGCGGAGTTTACAGTGCGCCCGTGACGAGATATTCAGAAGCTGAATCTCGCCGAGCATGTAAATCAGAACGAAATAAAAAGCATCGAAGGGCGTCGCGAGGCCGACAAAGAAAAGAAAAAGAATATTCCCGCGTCGCGCGTCTGCCGACAACATGGCCGTACAAGGGAGAATGATTAGCAACGGAAAAATATTTCAATCCTGGTCGCGCTGGAACGAAAACTATTCTAATTCCATTTTTAATCTGATTCCGAGAAACGTTCTCTTTTCGTTTAACGATATTAAGGGAACGAAACGTTGCAGTAACGTTAATTCGCACCGTTCTTTCCGGCAATAAAGGTTTTTAGCGAGAAATAGCGAAACAGATGTGAATCCCATGATTTCCGGTCGATATAAAACATCTCGCACACCTCGGAAAGGTTAATTCGCGCGACCGTGTTAATTGGCCATTTTTAGTCCGCCGCCTGCGAGACACCCACGCTTCCCATAGCCATAACAACGAACCGTCGAATTAATCGAAAAAACGTTTCGATAACGGTGTCCCTTTCAAAATGATTAAACACTTCCAGCCGTCGTTCAATATTTGCGCCGGCAACGAATATCCGACGGAAGATAAATAAATCCGGAATCCATTATGTACAATATGCCCGTGTTTGCTCGGACCATAATCATCGATACGGGAATTAATAAATTGAATAAAAATAAAAGGTTTTTTTTCGAAGCGCCACGCGGCATGCCGTATCGCTTGCGCGCGACAGAAGCGTTGTTGCAAATGCATGGCATTCGATGCGGACAACTGTTACGTTGATACGTTCAATAAATGTTATTCGAAGTTTGTTCGGCTTTAACGCGAGATAAACATTGCATGTGAACCCGTAGAGTCTTGTAGATGCCTCTTAGTATCTAGTTCAACTCCCTGAAACGATCTTAATTCTCGATAAAAATATTTCAGAACATTCGAACATTTCTGCAATTATCTGCAATTATCCGATGAATATTTGCACGTCGATATGAAAATCAAAAAGAAAGATATAAGAAAAGAACGAAGATATACAAGCAGACTTCTTTAATTGGTATGAAGGGAGATATACTTGTAGATGCGAAAATTTCAAACTTCTGAACTTCTTCGCTCCCTTAAATAACTGCTTCATTATAAATGAACCCTAAACCCTCCCGTGGATGTTTGCACACTTCGCGATTATTCCAATCCCCGACGGGCAAACTGGACTCCTCCTTTAATCCCCCGAGCAACCCCTAATTATGAACAGAAATATTTAATCAGCCTAAACGTTCCGAAATTTCAGCAACTATTCTAAACTCCCCTATGAGCACTCGGTTAACCCGCAATCATTTGAATGTTTCAAAGGGTAAGCCAGACTTCTACCCTCTCGAACACCCCTAATATTAAATATAAATATTTGAATACCTCAGACGCTTGAAAATGCCAACAGTTAACCTGAAGCAAGCGTATTTAAGCAGTCTGCGATCATTCGAACGCCCCAATGGAGAAGCCGAATATCCACCCCCTCGGACACCCCTAATCCTCGCATGAATATTCAAGCAGCCTGAATGTTTAAAAATTTCCACGATCATCCTAAATTCTTCTACGGGAATTCAAGTGTCTTGCGAGTGTTGACACGTTCACGGAAATTGACGAGTCAAATTCAACCCCTGAATATTTTCTATATTAAACTTAAACATGAATAGTATAGGTACAAGGTTACGTAAAACACGGTTGGCTTTAATACCTTTGTAACTATAATTAAATTAGTAGCTCATTAATCATCTTCATCTCTTAGAATAACTGATGAACTTTCAGATTTAACTTAACACCAAAGCCATCGATCAATTAAACCGACTTTTCGCGTGTTACTAATTCAAATTCTTTAATCATTTCTCCGAGAAGCATCTATCTTCGATAATTGCAAAATAAGAAATCTGGAATTATTTTGACCCATCTACTAGTTTCAGTGTTAAACATTGAAGTTGCGTCAGTCTAGAGCTTACGTGGGCGGACAGTTGAACGTTAAGCTGGGGATTGACAGTAACTCGTGCATCCTAGGGGACATCACCGTAAAGTTAGTGATAATATTGTTCGCAATCCTAGGTGACAATCAAAATCCGAAGGATCGCTATAGCTGGCGGATCAACGCGAAATTGAGAACGAGTCCGCTAGCTTCAAGTATTTAATCTGCGCCGTTTTAAAGGGATTATGGGAAACCGAAGTACTGCAGGGATCTCACGTTAGCCAACTTGTAGCTCAAAAGCGCAGAGGAGCAAGAAGACAGCCGCATGCTCCACTTCAATTCTCGATTCAGCCAGTAAGAAACGCGCGCTGAAACTGAGCCGCCATTACTATCGAGTCGAGCGTCGTGAGTGGAAGAGTCTCCTTGCTCCTCTTCACTTTTGAGCCGCAGGCTGAACGCAGTATTCCTTTACACTTTTATACCTTTCGTACGGTCTGACTAAATAATTATTCGCTCTCGTTAAATATTCGGATCGACAAGTGAACCGAGCGTAAAAATAGAAACCCCGGAATACCTCGCGTTCCACTTTAATTCAGTTTGCAATACGTTTCTCTTCGACGTGTTTCCTAGTTTGTACAGGCACACCAATTTAATTGGTGTTTCGCAAAAACGCCTTCATAATTGAAACGCTTGCAAAATAAATAAGATTCTGAAGTGGGTCAGTCGGACCAGTCCGGTAGGCTTCGTGTTCAATGTACATTTTGGACGCCCTACTTCTCCGAGAAAATACAACGAAAGAAGCGCTCTCAATTTCAGTAGGCAGACCTTATTACCAGCTCAACAAGGAAAACACGGAGCAGCCGCCCTTGATGACTGCACGCCGAAGTGGAAGTCCGGTAAAGAAGAGAAGAGCGAGCTGGATTAATGAATTCAATTATGTTCAAGACGGGGACCTGTTGCCTCCCGAAGATAGGTGTGCCGGCTTCGTGCCACTCGACCGGGAATTAATTGGACACCGTAACTCGATGATTCCGCCGAAGGGGCCGCCGCCATGGGGTGTCTCTCAAAGGACGAAACTGAATTGCTCGCGTATTCGTTTAAGGACCTATTTATCTAACACTCCGGCTACCACCGACGCCGAATTCGAGCGACATCATTCGCTACGTAAACTGAAAAATTAACTTCCTTCGTGACGCATCGGAAGAACCGAATTTCGTTGGAGACGAGCACAGATCGATCGCTATGAAGAACCTTGACTTTCTAGCTCCCGCTTCGTTAACCCTTTGGCTACGGCGCAATGTTGCGTCAACGCGTATTTCTAAGAAAGTGTACTGAAACCACGAAAACGTTGAATCGAACTAAATGAAACCGATCTAAAATGATCATACTTATAGAATACGACCAACGAAAGATGTAATTGTTGAATTAGAATTCACTAATGCAGATCTAAGCGAGTTTTAACAGTAGCCAACGAGTTAGCAGCCTCGTTAGCGATAGTAGTTGGCAATAATTAAAACAATTCATTGAATGCAGAGCATCGTATCTGCTAATACAATTTTCATAGACAAAGAGCTACACCATTACATCCCTTAATCATGGGCAGATTAAGGAACATTATTCTCTCGTAATTTATCGCAAACATTTCACCGTCTTTCGACTCTATAGAAGTTTCGATTAATTAGAAACATGCATTTCAGTACTTCCCATCCCATGCTACTAAAGAGATACAAAGAAACAGATTAAAATACCCTCGGTAAGAGTGAAAAGAACGTTCCCTTCGTTTTCAATAAGATCCCCAACAGAGAAACGAAGTGCTTACTTAATTTATCCAGCTGGAAATTAACCGGACGAGTTGTGGAATTGTATTAAAACGCCCGGGCGAAGTTCGACGAAGTTTCTTTTCTCGGGAATTCGGTAGCGAGCGCGCGGGTCGGGGCGCCGGCGTTAATCGCAGCGCAAATGAAGCGAAGTTTCACGGGAAATAAAAGGTGAAATCTGTCGGCCACGGTCGCGGGGTATAATCAGCGGAGACTGTTTACGGATTCTGGGTCAATTTCACGTTTAGATGGCCGGGGCCGGTCGCGGCGCGGGTCGAACGGAGGCACGAGGAAATAAATTTTCGAAGAGATTCCGGGGTTTGCTCAGCCCCCGACGGCTCCGCATGATTATCCCGTTCTCGTTACTCGGAATTTGCATTTCAAACAAGAACCGGAATCGATTTTAAAGAGTTCATTCAGCCCCGACGGTGACTTCGCCACTCCGATCGGCGAGGATCCCCGCGATATCGATTTAATATCCGCAGAACGGAATTCATCGAGGTCCTTCGTTAAGTCGAGAATCGCGCGAGCGACGGTCAAAAGGATTTCCTCGCCGATTGATACGGTCACGTTATTCCCGACAAGTCAAACGAAGAAGCCACGGAAAGTATTAGCCCACGATTCAACGTGGAACGAACGAAAATGGAGAAACCGCAGGCGAAACGGAACGACGGCTCTTTGGGAAAATGCGGATGAACTTCCTCGTAAAAAACTGAAATTTTGATAAGCGCGACAGGCTTAACTCAGTTTAAGAAGATAAGTATCGAGGTGATAAGGATGTACGGTATTATGCAATGCAAGAAGATGGAAGCGTGTAATTAACGTTCCAGCGGCGAGGTAGGTGGCTTGAATTATAATCGCCGTGTTATTAAACGCTCCGGCGTGAAAAAAAAACTTGATACGACCTGCAAAATTATGGACGCGCGTGGATATAAAATTAGAAATTGATGTTCCAGATAACTTTCTGGTGAAATAATTCCCGAGCACGCCGTATTTTAGCTCGCAGCTGTACCGCGGCGTCCCTTTAACTTCGTCCGCCGCGCAATGGTTAATGGGAGCACGCCTTTTTTCACTTCCCCGTCACTGGGTTTTTAATGAAAGGACTCGATATCGTCTCGTTACCGTTTCCACCGGGCACAATACGGCGGCTCGCGTTCTTCTTCGGGAGAAATTGCGTTATCGGGACTGTAATCAAACCCCGACGGCCATTAAAGTCATTAACCTCGGCGGAAGTTGAACTTCATTTAAAATGTTCGATTCTTCGTTGAAATAACACTCGGGAGAACATGATTTTGGGCGGGACAATGTAAATTTCATTCGCGTTCGAGTGTAAGGGAAACAGAATGGTTCGATAAACAGAACAATAAAATTCATTTACAGGGAAAAAGGTTTCATCAAATTATCGGGAAAATATGATACAATAACGAATATTCATCGCGGCTGATTGAAAACGAGAGAAGCAAATAATAACGGTGCAGGATTGAATTACACGAATCAATTGTTGCGCGCGTGTAACAGAAGCGTTTGGAATGCGATCAACGGGAACAATAGATTCGCGGATATACGTATCTATATCATTTTGAATTCCGATTCGAGGATCATTGTCGGCGACAAAGAAAAAAACAGGTGAAGAAAAAGCATTCGTTACGTACGATACGTGCCAGATTAAATTGATACGCGATTTATCGCGCAAGTATGCAACGGAACGTCGAACAGATCGCGTGTCTGTCCAATGCTATTTCTACATCCGTTAATATTTATACACGGTTACTGTATATCATACTTCGGTTCGCATGACTAACTAATATGAAGTGATCAAAGATAAACAGATCGATGGAACACGAGCGATACGATCATCCTTTCCAATAATACACCCTGCAAGTAGAATCAGAAACTAATAGTCAGCCAATGGATTCAGGAGCACGAGTCTCCCTCGAAATCGATTTTTAGAACGTTCAACTTGAATTTTTCAAACTTTGGACACATGAAATTAAAGCTTGATGTCTGTACTGTAACATGCAAGTAGTACTGTTAAAAAATATTAGGAGAATTTGTTGAAAATCGCGACTAAACGTGATTGAAACCTAAAGGTGACTGAAAACTAAGTTGAATCCATCAGGGTCGATCTGATTTTGGAAATGTTCCATTGGAAATTTTTCAACTTCCATTATATTAAATTAAAGCTCAGAGCGTGCACTTTGATGTGCAAGAGGTTTCGCTGGGAAAGAATTACGCTGACCCACTAGAAATCGTGACCGATCGAATGGTCGTGTCGAATGGGTTGCACCAGAAGGGACACGTTCAGCGGGAAATCGTAAACGCACGACCGATCTGCTCGAAATTTACGAGCGCTGGTGGGACAGCTTTTATTATAACACCGTATAGATAAGAGCTGGAAACGTGGCGCGATGAACGATGAGCACTTTCGATCCGGGCACGCGGGTCCACGTGAAAAATATTTTCCGGCTGGGTAGCGCCGAAACAGAGACACCGGTTTCATGGAAAAATTGATAACTCGATTCATCATCCGGGCACTGACTGTCGAAATACGGAGCCGTGTTCGTATCATAAATCATTTATCCGCGCAATAGGATTCGAAGGAAAAACAAATCGTACTCCATAAGAGGAATCTGATGAACCAAAGCTAATGACAGATTGCGCATTGTCCGGCCGAATTCGCGACTCCGCTCGTCGCTTCATAAAAACGAAACAAACGTTACAATCAATATTTGTAAATTCGAAAAATCCTTCGGTCCCTTTCGTTCTTCAAAATGGCGGAGGAATATATGAGCCGTTTATTCGGAAAAAAATCAATTTAATCGTTATAATGGTTACAATTCTGAATAACCTTCTCAATTTTTAATGGTTCCTAATCTTTTTTAACTGGACTTAAGCCACTTTCAAAATAAACTGTTCATACGAACATTATCGAAATGTTTAAAAGACAATGAAAGAATTAACGTGAAAAAACGTTTAACACGATTGATATGTAATCCCTATAAAAATTGTATTATTTTCAGTTTCTTCGGACACTATCATAGTGTTCGAGTGAAACTATTTACTATTCCGAATATTCAATGCCTTTCAGATATCAATAATCGCGAAACAAAAAAATCGAAACCAGTCGCTTTGACTAATACGGTCAAACGCTGCCATTGCTAAATCACAAAATTTCATGATGAAGCTTTCAAAAGTTGAGTCTCGGGGACTTAATATCGCTCGACCTAGAAATGGTTTACTGTCTACGTCGATGGCGGCCAAGAGAGAATAAGGTTTAAACGAGACAGTAAGGTCGACGATAAAAAAAAAAAGCCAGATCGACCGTCTTCCTTGCGTCGAGAGAGTCCCGTCAAGTGTTATTTTAGAATTAAGGGCAACTGCCACCCGGTATATCGTAAACACCGGCCGTTGCACGGAATGAAGGGAAGAGCGCGGGTAAACCGACTGTTAAACAGGTTATCTCGATGGGCAGGGAGGGTACCAAAATGGCTGACGCGGTTCAGTTTGCCACGCAGTCAGCGTCGGTCCTGTTCCCCATGTTATCCATGAAGAAGCAATGGAAATTTTCTGGGTCCATAGAAATTGACCGGACGAAACGGTCCCTCGAATTGAATTAGCGATCGTTCACGGGTTACATGAGAAGCAATTTGCCAAGCAATGGTTCTTGTCCTTCAAGCCACCTTCCCACCATAGCTAATGAGTTGAGATCTTAAAAGATGTCGCGTTCGAACGTCGACATAAATATGAAGTTGAAATTTCGAATTTAATATGAATCTTCGTCTCCTGTTATAATTGGATGCCACGAATTTGTTAAATTAATGCGAAGTGTTATCTTAATGTGCAACTGTTGGTGTTATATACATAGAATAACCTATGAACCATTTTCTATGGAATCGAATACGAGGGGTGAAATTATTTCTCACTGGAAATATTTTCCGACGAGATATAGATGACGTGGTGAAGATTTTAAATATTTAATAAATATAAATATTATTATTCAAATTAAATGCTATTCTCTTGGCAATCATTACACTTTAGACCACATAGACGCAGAATCTTTATTTCCAATGAATTATTAACTCTTTGAACTCGAGGGCTCCGGGGCAAAGCCATTTAAAATTTGTCGTTACAAACTGCAAAATTTTGTCATTAAATGTAGTATAACATTTATACCTATAATCGATAAAAAACAGTAAAACACATCTATGACCTTCCTTTTCATGCGCGTATCATTTATTTATATATTAATAAGCTTTTTCTATTAAAATTGCTTCGAGTTACTGATATCAGTGAGAAAAAGCTTCGAGTGCAAAGGGTTAATAATAAAGTAGTTATAACGGTCATAGTTACGAAATAAATCGTAAGACAACGGGTTGATCGTCACGAGTCATTTGGCAAATATAAAAACAAAGTGAGATCACGAGAACAGCGATGAATCGCAAACAGCAGCTTACCTGGAAAACAAGATGCCTGTCGGACCGAGAATCTTCCTGAAATGCACTTTTAACGGCACATTCTACGAAATGGTAACGGCACGCGTCAGATCGTTTACGCCGAACACGTCGATCGACGCATAGAATCGACGAAACGACGAAACCAGGCGAGCCCTTTCGGTACCACGAACAGATTTCCACTGAGGCAACGAGCCACGGGCAAAATTTGAAAATTGCCGATCTTGATTGACCAACTACTCGCAACGGTTATAAAGCGCAATCTGCCAATCAACTTCTCCCGCGTTCCTCCGACTCGTGCACTCGCACAAATTATCCACAAGTAATACTCGGCCTGCTTCGCGTTTCCAGGAACCAACGCGGCCTTTAAGCTTTATTTAGAACTTTTACTGCGAGAACCGAATTTGGCAACGCGGTACTGAACACCGTTGAACACCCGGGGAACGGAACACTACGGCGACTAAGATGCAACTATCGAGAGATCGAAAATTCAAATTTTTAGTTGTACCGTCGTGGGGGCGTTCCAACGTGCGGTTCGAGCGGAGAGAAAAAAACCGTTACGCGGTGGACAATGAGTTACGACCGTTCCGCCGCGAGTTTTATTTATGTGCGCTGATTATTTGTCGGGTAATCGATAGCTGGTCAGAAATTAACGTATGGGAAACGATGCGCTAACCGCGACGCTCCGCCTCGTTCTCTTACGCGTGTTTTGCATTCAAGAGTTGCTCCCGACGAACGACTTATCTTTGTCAAATATTAACACTGTCAACGCAATCTCGGTGTACCGTGGTACAATGTGTTTCGTTTTCAAGGAAGAACATAATTCTTTGGAAGTGACGCAATTTTCTAGCGACGCGCAATTGGCTTATGAAAAATCCTCCCCTCTTCGAGAAAAAAGTAATTTCAGGGGAGATGATGCTTTCTTCAGAGATGGAACTGCGAAGTCTGTAAGTACCAATGTTTTAATAGAGATTTGATATCGTTACAGGACATGTTCAAGAAATGTTTATTTTACATACGACATAAGAATAACGCATTTTTCTGGGAGGGACTCTACTATAAAAATATAATATGTAAAAGTACTATCATACATCTTATGTAATAACTATAAGTAAATATATTCTTCATGAAGCATAATGTTTCTGTACATCGTTTAACTGAACTGCCTCTTAGAGGATATTATGAACTAATGAAATTGTTACAATTCATTTTTCCACCATGCCTGTTTTATATCTAGAACATTTTTATCTTTATGTCACGCGTGACATAGTTCTTATTGTGAGTATACCTAATTGCTTTGTTCGAAACATTTCTTTTTTCTTTATAGAAATAGATGCGCCGTATTATATTGCCTAATTTATTTGCATCAGTTAATTATTGCAAAATAGGTAAGGTATTTTCCATCATGTCTTATGCGCATCTTCCTGCGCATCAACCTGGATTTCGTTGTTGCATATATACGTTGAATCTGAAGTACTTTCACCTAAAACATAATACAGTTATGATTATGGAATAATGATTCGCATTTTTCCAAGTAGAACAAAAATAATTGAATTTGACAGTATCATATACTTATATAAGAATGCTGCTTTCCTTTCAATATATACTAACTTTTCAAGAAACACATCTGCCATTAAGGACAATGTTAACATGAAATATTTAATGGTTATTGTTAAAATGAATTAAGATTAATATATAGAATGTTAACATTCTCTAAAAGTAACCCTCTGATTAATAATGCAATACTGTCATGGAATAGAATAATAATTCTTATTGTAAATGAAGGTATCAACTTAATCAGTCTTGGTTTTGTTACAAAGATTTTATGCAAGAGTATTGCAAAAAGTGAAATACCATAATCTAGAAAAATAACATAAAAGTCAGTGGTATGTGTTCAACAGATACTATTGCCTATAGTACCTTACATGCAACTAATTACCGTGCAAAAATAACAAGGCTGTTTAAAACCACGTACGTGTGAAATGTTGAAAAACATTCCGTAAACATTAATTTCTAATTATTAGGCAAGCTTCATCAGCTTCTATGTATACATTATATATACATACATGTATTGAAAATGTCAGAACATTGGACTGACATATTTGCACAACACCTTAGTGCACCCAATCAACAAAACATACACATAGTATTACAATGTTGGCTACTACCTATGGAAACTTTCATTGAGTTCTAATTGCATAAGGAAACTAACAGTTGAACTAATATTAAAATGGATAGTTAGAAATGTAATTTCAAATGGAGTAAAATAAGGGAGAATGAATGAAAACTAACAATTTAATAGATCAAAGTAAATAAAAAAATAGACACGATAATCAATTTAATTATTTCACGGATATTAATAGTTTCAATTTTGTCAGTAAATATAAATTTGAAAACATACTCAACTTAAATGATAATCATACAAAGCTTTTAGTTTAAAATATAGATTAATCCACTTAATCCACACATTCAATGATAAGAAAATTATTATTCAATTTATATTATTACTTCTGTTCATAATCTTTGAATATCCTGACTTCAATTTCATAACTTTATTTATTAATAAAATAACTATCAAGAAAGTAAATTAAACTGATTATCGAATTAAATGAAAAGAAGCATGAAATCATGAAAATAAATTATGTACCGGGTATACAGCACACTATCAGGATAGGCCCAGTGATGCGATTTATAAATGCGTTGATTCTGCTTGCCCATTATGCTTAGTATCTAGATACTTGTCTGCAAGAAAGATGTTTGCTTATTACACAAAATTAATTCTACTTACGTTCCGAATTAGGCCATGTAAAATACTATATTGTATTAATATTCGTAGTTAATAATATATTATGAGGGTTCGAAATTAAAAATAAGTAGTACAACATATTAGAAATAAGTTTTAAAGTGTTAAATGGTAAACCCTGCTGGAAGCAATTAGATGCACAAATGAATATTTTTCAAACAAAATGTAATCATCTGATAAAATAAAGTAAAATATTTATCAAAATTAAACACAATCATCTTGTATTAAATTTGTTCCACTATTAAAGTATATATCATAAAAATGTGTAGAACACATTAAGCACCTTACAATTCTATCGTTTTAACGAGAAAGATTCTGGTACTTAACGCGTTAAGAAAAATTGAATAATGATACCTCCTTAAATTTGACCCAACAATCTGTCCACTTAACTCCAAACTTGAGAACAGTTCATGCACTGCATAAAAATAATTCAATTTTTTATTAAACCGTTTAAATTCGTATCTCATGTTTATTCAAAATCTAGAATGTTGAAGAAATGATTAGAGATAGTTTTCAAGAGAAACGGAAATTATGGTTCAATTTGTTTTCCGTGGAATCTATAATTTCATATGTTTGTTTTAATTGTTTGAACTTTGAGTTTTCTAATCTTTCATTATCAATCAGGCAATGAATTAACTATCTTGCAGATAATATACTGTGCATATACATATAAAAGCAGTAGTGCACTACGATTCTTACAACACCTACATTATACTTGCAATGAAAGCCTCTGATACAAGACAATTAGAATCTTCTTGGAAAGAAGATTATATAATTTGTTCCAACTTGTGAATACATATATGTATTAAAAATCAAGCTGATTAGCAGCGATTTCCATACGGACATGCAAATAAGATGCCAAGACAGAGTTTTTTACTCTTTGGATGACTTTCATAAAGTAACTTACCTCCAATCGTGAGATCGACTATCGCTTTGTCCTTCTGTATGTGCAACGCTGTGAGGAAGAAAAACAAGCTTCCGATAACTTCCACAAACATCGTCAAGAACATCGCG
Organism: Nomia melanderi; assembly: GCF_051020985.1. Classification (NCBI taxonomy): domain Eukaryota; kingdom Metazoa; phylum Arthropoda; class Insecta; order Hymenoptera; family Halictidae; genus Nomia; species Nomia melanderi. Next base: position 13,257,875 of record NC_135009.1, read on the forward strand.
TACTGCAAACTGCGAAATTCGACAAAAGTGTCATTTACTTGGTGCACTGTTGACTTCATGTGATCAGTCATACTCAAGTCTGGAAGAAGAACTGTTTTCAGTCCTTCTGACAACTGAAATCAATCAACAAATATACGAGCAACTAATAACGCGAAAAATACAGATAATAAAATAATTAACTCAAGAACTGGATGGAACTAATTTTAGATCCAAAGGAATATGCATGAGTATTTACCAGACCAATAAGATAAGGACTTCCTGCATCTCCAAAAGCATGTGCAAAAAGAATTTGGAAAGCTTCAGCTGTAGATCTTCTTGTTGGTAATACTACATACTGTAAACAGCAAGCATTATAAATTTTAATAATGCGAAATTAATGCGAAAGTGTTAAAAGAAGAGAAATGTTTATTTTACATACCAGCAATATATCTGCTACAATGGACCAATTTAAATTTAAAGATAATTGCCCAAAGAATATTAATGTGTAACACAGAACAGAATTTGTGTTGGCAGTTATAGTTGCAAAAAATAATAGTGGTACACTAATCAGTAATCCCGCGGCACATATTAGTGGATCAGCATGTGGCCAATGCACTTTTAATCTCTGGGCTAGAAATGAACCTAATGGCACTCCTATTATACCAGATGCCATTCCTATTAATCCAAACTTATATGCTACACTGAAATATTTGAAACATTTGAAACAGTGAAATTTACCCAATTACATAAACAGATTATTACAAAATGAAGATAACATACTCATCTGGATCAACATTGTTATTTGACTGCAATGCAATTCCTAGCTGCAAGAATGTTGGGGCCCACCAAGCTAGTGCCCCAGTTACAAAGGCTACACATGTAAACCCAGCAGTGGAGTACATAAAACTTTTACTACAAAGTGAAGAAAAATTGCAAATAGTAAAATATTATAAACTGCATAGCATTACATATACAATATTTACTTTTTTAACAAATCCTTGATGTCATTGGACCATGCAGTATTTGTTAAATGAACCCCACCTTCTCTCTCCCCTCTAATAGGGTCTCTCACTACTGTAAGCAATAAAATTATTGCTATTACACCCAGAATGGGTGTAATACGTAAACCCCATTGCCATACGCCTGTAGCCCTTGCTGTTTCACCTCCTGTTATATATCCCAATCCGCTGAAAGTTATATATACCTATTAATGTACATTAATGTAAAATGTATACATTACATTAACATACATGAATACATAAATAGCATCAGGTGACATTTTAATTTACCTGCCAACTGGAATTGCAAAATAAAAAACTGCAAGCATTTTAGATCTCATATTTTTAACAAATAAATCACTTATTATTGTTGGGGCTATTGTAGAATAACTAGCTTCACCAATACCAACTAAAGTCCTAAATAAAATAAACCATCCAAATGTCTGAAATGAAGTCACACAGAAACATCAATATGGATTATATGATGAAACAAATACAATGACTAACACGGACATTTATTAGCTAAAATCTATTAATCGTAACCCTGCAATTAACAAATATTTCATAAAAATAATACATGATAAGCCATTCTACCATTTATCACATTTGTCACAGTCAATATCATATCAGAATTTGTACCTTCATGTAGGAGCCAATAAATGTTGTTAAACACCATAGGAACACGCCACTACTCATTATAATTTTCCTATTGTATCGATCCCCCAAATAACCAAACAACGGTGCGAACACCATGTAACTTAATATAAATGCAGTTTGCAGGAAGCCTAATTCGTCATTACCAAGCTTGAAATTCGCTTTAATGTCGGTCAACATTCCTATAACAGTTGTACAATAGATTTTTATTCGGTTTCTATTAATAGCATCTGGTAGTCAGCCCAAAGGAATACCAGATGCTAACTTCCCATAGATTCCGAGTGAAAAATACAAACCAGCGATCGTGAAACGATCCATATAATTAATCAGATTGACGAAACATAGTACGCCGACCGTGATCCACTCACTTCTGCTGACCAAACGAAGTTCCGACGGCATTGCTGATCCTCTTATTCGTCTTTCTCTGGAAGTGTTTTGGGCATTCTCCGCATTCACCATATGATAATCGTAGGACGACACGTTCGCTGCGATGGCATCATCGGCCATGACTCAATAAAGTCGCTTCGGTGCCAAATGCTATTTACATTGGCACAAATCTCGTCTTTCTCTAAAACCGTCTTAACCTGTTCCGTACCATAACATAACCTCAAAGAACCATCGGTTCACGATACGATACCTTTTAATCCACTACACTGTATCACCGGCCGATGCACTCACTGATAATGTCGCGCCATTCAGACTTTTACAATACCGACTATGACTTGTAAAAATATGCGTTTATGTATATTTATATATCGTACAACCGTATTAATCGCATGACAACGTCAGAAGCTGATACATTTTGTGCATGTCAATGCGTGTGTAGAGACTCCACACGTTCGCGTCGGTCACTTAACTTTGACAGTCGTCAATCACCGAGGAACGTGTTTGTATGTTATTTTCTTGGAACAATAATATAGCCATACGTATTATTTTTCATCGTGACTCATACGACAGTATGTTTTTTCCCCTATTAATGATTTCCTACTTTTTTACTATCATTTCCTGCACAGTAAGCAAAATACATGTAAGATAAAACCATGCTATTTATTCACTTTATTTTTACATTTTTTTTTATTAATGTGTTGTTAAACCGAGAATTTTAAGCATATGCCGTCCTCTAGCGGTAGTCACGCTAATCTGAGTCAATGTCTCGCTTATTTTATCACAGATGGCGCAACAATGTTCTTTAGCATTTTTTCATATAACAATTTGATGTAAAAAAAAGTAGTAATTATCGATATAGGGTATTCATAATCTGGAAGATTTGATAAATGTTCTATTCCTTCTTTACTGGAATTGGAATATACATAAATTACATATATCGATCAATCTTATTAATCAAACGATGTACAAAAGATCGTTAAAGGTAGAAAAAGAAGGTGGGAAGAAAGAATAGCCCGTGAGAATTTGTAATAACATATATTCTATGTAACACAATACTTACATAGGTACGTCTATGTATATATTTCGAATGCATACATATATATCTATATATATAATAATTGTGCATTATTATATATACAATATATAATAATTAATAAAATATAATGTTCAATAATGTTAATCGTATGACTACAATATATTATTATCTCGTTTATCCTTTCATCATTTTATTTTTAAATCATCGTCATCGTCGTCGTCGTCGTCGTCGATCGTTAACTACGCTCTACGATTTATATCGATTTAATATGTATATATATGCATTTATAATAACAATAATGATCTCAAAAGGCTGATACAATATTCGGCTATGCGTACGGATAGCTTGAGATTTCTTATTCGATTAGTTTTACATAGTACTTATGTTTCCCTTATAGTACAGTGGGTTCATCGTATGAACCGCCATCTTTAACTTCTGCCTAAACTTATGTCGGTTTACCGGGGGGGAAAAAAGAAAAATACGCCTTCACCGTTGTCGTCTCGTTAAACTCGACTTAACATAAATATAATATTGAATATAATGCTCGCGCCCGATCGAGACGCGGTCCTGACGCGTTCAATCCGGATCGGACGATCGTTCCCAAGAGAACTCATCGACTGCCGCGGAGGATCGACTGTTTTCCAGACTAATCCACGCGTTAATTATACCACAATAGCATCTTCGACCACTCACACCGACCGAGACGTTTTTTCGATTAACTGAACCGAACGGTCAACTTCGTCTCGCGGATCGCGCGTTAAATTGACTATCGAAACGCGTAACCATCGCACTCCACGAATTCGACGGCTAATCCAAAGGTCTGTCCTCTCCTCGCGAGAGTGCACAACCAACGTTATTGCAAAATTGATTTCGTAAAGACATCGTCAGACTGCTAGATTGTTCACGTTCGACGTTCTCGCGCGTCGATCCTCGAAGCTGAAACGAAACAGGAATCGACGGTTGCGATGAAAGTGTCTCCTAGATCGAAGCCGACGCGAAACGTTCCCGAGTCGAGTCGAAAACTCGCGTCCCGCAAACCGCGAATGTTTAATTAATTACAGCGCACCCGAACGGCGCGGAATTCTTAACGAGAGAAACCGAAGTTCCATTTTCCGAACGCAGATCGCGGAGAACAAGATTCAACGCGACCGTTCGCGATCCGCTACGGTCACGGCGGTCGACGCGCCGACAAGATGGCGACTGCCGAGACGTAAAGATGTCGTCGCGGAACGAATGAACCTCCAGTAACTGGAAATAATTGTATTCGGTATTTCTCGCCAGCGTAACAATCGATTTGACGGTTACGCAAGGAGCAACGACACGGATATGATTTTTATCGGTTCCGTTCCCTGACAGACCACTCTGTGTGCCACCAGCGACATAATCGTATTTCCCTTTCACCGTCGGTTAATGCGATTTTCGTGGAAAATACGTTTCCCGAAGTGGGCTACGGTGATTTCCTATGTTCCCCAGCGTCACCGTACCGCGCTGCAGTCTTCGCGCGCTTGAACAGCTTATAATATCCGATTATTTCGTTGCAGGTCTCCTCCTTCCCCGTTTCCGCTTCGCTTAAATATAGTTAACGTATACATGTTAATATTGCTACTGATAGATCGAAGCAGTCACTCTACCGACGAGAGTACAGGTTGTAGCACACGAATAAATTAAAGCACTCCGTTGACCACGAGGCACTAGTTTCTTAACAATTAAATCAGCTGAAGATCGTTTAGTAGGTGTCAAGGTATAGACGTTTGATGGATATCGGATTCGACTATAATTCCGCGGACTGGTAAACACGCGCACGCGATAAAACTCTGCGATCGTGGATCCACTGGCTCCGCTCCTCGATATCCGTTCTTGTAAATTACTCTATAAAAGTGTCGATTTGCATAAAATCCCGCGGCCCGGCTGTTATACTTACGTTACGGTTCATCGTGTTTCCTCGTGTTCGTGATATAGCGGTGTAACGATCCGGGCCGCGGATTATACTGGCCGATCGGCCGATTCTTACGAGTTATTTTACAAAGATCCCGAATCGGTAAATCGTTTCGCCGCGACCACGAAATCCAAGTTCGAACGCCGACGAAACGGAAATCCATCGTGGGAAGCGCGTCGCTCGGAAATCGTCACGCGCGGCGACCCAACGCGCTCGCGAACCTTCGGAATCGGACGAACGACGTTTGTCGGTGTTCACTGTTTTATTAATTGCTAATATGTTTCTAGGATTGTGCATGTCCCGGCGGAGCGTTCGAGTCCGCCCCGGTGAATCGCGCAGCGATCTTAAGAGCGTCGTTTTCAGTGAACCGATGAAAGTTTGATGGTCTGTCGTTGATCGATTAGGTGCCCCGTGTATTCTGATACCTGGGCTGCTCGTGGCCGCGAAAAATATGAGGAAAATGTCAATGATAAATTTGCAAATTTTTCAAATCCAATGGAATTTTTATCTCGACGTTCTCGCGTTCGAGCGATAGATGTACATTGTTAAAGGGATTCCCCTTCGAAATCAATGGAAACAAAGTGTTTGAGGTTGAATCGAATTATCGAAAGATGTTCGACAAGTTCCGCGAACGTGTGTGCTCGGAACAACAATCGGAAATATACGATCGGTCGAGAACCGGCCGCCATTTTGAGAACGCGAAGTGGATCGAGAAAATTTACTCGGACGCTGCGATTATGTCTCATCATGGCACAAACAGTAAAGCACCTACGATAATTAATGTCTCGTATAATTCATTCTCTTTTGTTCATCGTCTCTTCGATGAAATATACACATATACTTTCTTCTCTTTTTTTTTTCTTTTTTGAGCAACGAAATAAATATTATGCGGTAAATACACGATTGAAAGACTTTTGTCAGTCGAAACAAAGGTATGTCGATATGGTTTTAAACTCTAAATCGTCTACATTACTATCACAATGGAACATTAAACGTAACGATCGGGCTGCGCGTTTTATGCACTCATCATTCGCTTGCTCATCAAGCGCAATAACATAAATACGTTACCCGAATCTAATGAACCGCTCCATTCTATTTTTGACGTAATTAAATTAATAATACGAAACGTTAACGTCGCACAAACACTCGCAGCCCGATAATACTATGAAACTACGTATATACTCAGTACACCTTCCCTTTCACTGCCTCGCCAAGGTAAAAGTCAGAGCTATCTAACCAAGTACTAATTAGTAAAGAAAACGGGAGTACTCGTATACTTTCAAAGCAGAATCCACCACTACGATTACGTGAAACCTATTAATAAAATCGTTAACACCGTGATTCGTCCGCAATACGATTACCGCTAAAATTTATCCTTCTCCTTTAACCACTACTAAATTAACTGACTCATTCTCTGAAAGAGGAATCAACGAAATACAAGAAACTACTGGATTTCGCACAAGAAAACCGTAATGGAACAATCGCGCAGTGGGAAAACATCGCCGCATTCCAACGAACGAAGATAAAAACGATTGAAAACCCTTAGAGCTCGACTCTTTAGTAGAAAGCTTCAGCAACCGAGAGTATCGAAATATTCCAAAGATCAAATCGAGCAAGCTCACAGCGTCGACGGTACGCGAGAAATCGAAAATCCGTACCGATGCAACGATCAACGTTTCCGTTTCGTCCCACGAAACTTTCAACTCGCCGGCAAAACGAACAATTATCGGAAGGCGAAATCCTCGCGGCGGGCGATCTACCGCGCAGCGCTCATTAATCTCCAACGAACCGTCTATCAACGAGTCCCGGCACCGAAATCCCGCCGCGAGTCGCGTTCCGGCGTGGCCCGCGATAATCGTTATTTTCGTATTCCGCGAGCGCCGCTAATCTGGAATACCGGTCGCGGTTAACGAACGAACGAACGAACGAGCGAGCGAGCGAGCGAGCAAACAAACAAACAAACGAGCGGCGGACAAGCGACCGGAACGCAACGGGAAGCAACGAAACGAAATGAACGCGAGAGCGAAAGAAAGAAAAAGAAAAAGAACAGAGACGCGGGTATCCGTCGGTACGCACGCTTGCGTGTTAACGGTGAAAACAAGATATGAGTCAATAAGCCGACACACGTTTGTTAGACAGGTTTATTACCATTCAAGGAGTCCGACGAATAAAATTCGGTTACACTTCATGTCCGTTCAATTCCAACGGTCTCGCCGCACAGTTCCGCGGTTACGATTCCGCGCGTCTAACTATCTTACGAACAACGCGCGTTTCGTATTGGTTTCATTTTCATGCCGAGCGTCGAATAATGCGACATAACCGCAGCGTTTTCGTGTAACTGTGTGTACGTATGCGCGGGTGTGTTTGTGTGTTTGTGTGTTTGTGTGTGTACGTATTTACATCCTGTCGGACCGCGGTCTCTCGCGATTCGTCGATAAATAGAAGCTTCTTGCAGCGATATGCCGATATGAAAAGGGATTCGATGAGAGCGAGAGAAAGAGAGAGAGAAATTTGAGAAAGGACAGACGAAGGAAGATGAAGAAGGTAGAGGGGAGAGAAGAGAAAGGAGGGAAGAAACAGTGAAAGAGAGAGTGTATGTGTGTCGCTGGTTGCACGTCGGTGCCAGCCCACTTCCGGATCGGCTGGATGTTGACCGTCGATTGCTCGTTAACGCGATCCATCGCACGCATGGTACCTACGCGACGCGTAGAGTATTGCATAATACTAAACCGAACGTTCCTTGAAACGCAATTCGACGATACAAGGATTTACGCATCCTGTGCTCGACGGGCTTCGAAACGTTGTCCTCTCTTTCAGCTTCGAAACGATCGCTCGTTACAAGTCGAGCGGCCGTTTCTGCGACGCGTCACACGCGATCTTCGTTAACCGTAAAAATGATGATAATGACGATGACGATGGTAATAATAATAATAATAATAATAATAATATTAATAGTAATAATAATAATGATCAATAAAAATTAATAATTAATCATAGTAATAATATATAATATAATATAATAATATAATAATAATATATAATAATATATAATATAATATAATATAATATAATATAATAATATACTATTAATAATATGTCTTTGCTTTGTGCGGTCGACCAAGCGCGACGGTTTTAACGGCGATCGAACGTTAACGGCGCGAAAACTCGAATCGAGCGCTGATTTATTCGACCGCCCCGTTCGCCTCGCCGACGGGTTCGTCGATCAACGACGCTTCGTTTCTTTATTTATTTATTTATTTATTTATTTATTTATTTATTTATTTATTTATTTGTTTATATATATATTTTTCTTTCGTTACACCTTCCTCGTTCTCGTTTTCTTTTTCTCTCGACAGGTACGCGTGCGATTAACTCTTCCGTCGCGACCGATGCCCCCGGCATTCCCGGTCGACCGCACGATCAAAAAATTGCATTTGCATTAAATCGATATGAGATCGTTTTGGTATGATAATCCCGGCCGTTTTTAGTTTTCTTTCCCCATTGTGTATATGTGTGTGTGTGTGTGTGTGTGTATGCGTGTCGTGTAAATGTTTTCGTCGTGTGAATATACTCGCGTGTGATTGTGTGTTCGAATTTGTATTTCCATTTCGCTTTCTTACGTGTCGCTATGCATATATAAATATTTATATATTTATATATCTGTGATTCTCGTCTTCTGCGTTATTTCTCTATCATCGAAATCTCGGCGATCTGGACAGGACCCTACAGATTGATAGAATACGGGGCGATCTTTCGTTTCCGTGTCGTTCGATATTATTTATACATATATACATGTATACACGTATGCAAATTATATACACATATATATGTACGGATTTATATATATCTATATACATATATGTATACACGTGTTTATGTGTGCGCGTGTGTGTGTATGTGTATGCGTGTAGGATGTCGATCGCCCCTAATTGGCTCGCTTGTCGAATCGATCGAATATAATATGTATTCGGTTAATAGTACGCGCAGACTATGCTCGGCCGTCGCGGCCGCACAGTGTTGCCAACCACGAGGATTCCCGGCTGCGTGCTTGATGGAACGAACACGAGAAATTTGTCCTATGTACAATATACGCCGTCGTCTCGCGAGTCAGCGCCGCACCGATGCGACGGGATTCCCGCCGCTCCCCGTCCCTAATAAATGACAGCGACTAAAATTCGACGCAGACACGGTGGCAGTTACTGGCGTTATAATTGGCGTCGGAGTTTCCGTCATGAAGGATATAACGTTAACGGGAAGCTCGATTTACCAGCGGGTAAACGCTTCGACCGGCGCTGATCTCGACAGACGCTTCGAGCAAAGACGCCCGGGACGATGATCGGTTCGGGAGCTCGATCATCGTTCGGTTCGAGCTACAACCACGCGAGACACGCGCGCAGGTGTCTAAGTGCCTCTAATAACGGGCCATCGGTCGATAAACCACGCTCGACAGACTCTGCTTCAGTAGCGTCGCTTGACATCGCAATCACCGAACGGCCGAATCGATTCTTCCCGATGTTCTCAGAAAACTTCGCGCGCATCGAGATCTCGACTGACGCGTTTCACTTTGTACATCACGAAACCAAGTTTCTTTCTAATTTTCCGCAAAGCATCCGTCTTTTCGGTAACTGCAAAAGAAATCGGATTCGGCGCGTCACGGTCGACATCGTTCGATCGGTTCGGTGGTTCCAGTGTCAAGGGACTCGGCTATCTTGGGGCTTTCGAGCGGCCGCCATGTTCGTTCCATCCGCCATTTCGCGACTCCGGTCGCTCGTGGAGAAAGACGCAAGCGGGAATGGTTGCGGCGCGCGATCGACGCCGGTCGATCGAACGAAACGGGGATTCGACGTCCGTCGATCGTCGCGGGCAACACCGCGGGGGGCCGCGACGATACAATCACGACGTTAATTAGCTATTGTCGTTGGGTGAGGATAGTCGGCACACGGTTAAATTGGGCCTAGATTTGTCCCCGGCGTTTGAACGTTTTCAGGCGACCTATTTAAATGCGATATATAGATATATTTTATTTATACAATATAACGCGAGTCCTCGTTCGACTCGATGCAACGAATTCGACTAAGTAATATTGACGTTCACTTCGCACGAAGAAGATACGTATGAAATATAATTTCAGTGCCTATACGGTCGGCCATCTTGATCGAACTCGCGGACACGACGTGTCCGCCCGGCCGCGCCGGTTCGATCAGAACGGCCCACCATTTTTGTTTCCGTTATGAAGTAAACCTGAGGTATCTTTAAGTCTGTAAAGCTTCCGTTACGAATCATTTTTTTTTTCTTTTTTCCTTTAAGTTCACGTTTCTCTTTCCTGTTCCCTCGCGTGGCTCTCGCGTGTTTTCCTCGATCCCTTTTTTTTTGTTTTTTATCCTCGATGCGTGTCCGTTTCTCTTCGGGCTCTCCCCTCGCGTTCGCTTTCTCGTTCCTTTCTCTCGTTTCCACAGGCTTTCCCCTTGTTTTCCTTCCTTTTTCGTATCTCCCTTTCATCCGAATGCAAGTTCACGGTTAAATGTTACCGGAGAGAGAGAGAGAGGAAGAGAGAGAGAGAGGGAGAGAGGGAGAGAGAGAGAGAGAATTATTTGGCATTTCGAATGGCACAATCGTTAACCTTGTACTGCGATATTCACGTAGTGCCTGCGTGTCTTTCTGTGAAAATACGTGTGTCCCTGCGTGTCAGTGGATGCGAGTGTGTATCGTGCGTGTCGGTGTGTATGTAGTTGAATGTCCGCCAAAAATTCTCTTTACTTTCGACACTCGCGTTTCGACGGAAAAGGATTCAGTGTCAGTTAGCCCGGCCGCGCAGCCGTCTGGCGTTGCCTGCGGTTCGTTGGAAAGCTTCCTCGAAAGTTTACGAGAAAAATAAAGATTTCGTCTGGCTCGCGCCGAATAATACTACTGCGCCGGTTAGTCTAAAACCGTTCTCCCGGTTAACAGACGCGCCCGACTTGTGTGTTCGTTTTCGAAACATCCAGAGACGTACGCTGTATAAAATCATGATATTCGGATGATACAACGCGCGTCGCTCGTATCGATTCGTCTAAGATCGGTGAACGGGTACGCGTACAATTCGACTCGGTGAGATATATACAAATTTCGAAATGGTAATAGAAACTGGAATTTCCAAGTGTGATGCGAATCTCGTACTGTTTTGGGACGATCTACTGGGAACGGAATATACAATTGTACTCTTCCTCCGTTAACGATGCGAAAAGAGGGTTGGAAACAGTTGAATGATTTTGCGATACCCCAGACGTGCGTTTAAGATTCTTCGAGAAGACGAGCAAAAATCCGTCGACGCATTCGGGAGAAGAAGAACCGATTCGCTGGACCGAGATTCGAACCCGGATCGTTCGTTCTTCGAAACGAATACTCTGCCAGTTGAGCTAACCAAGCCATCATCTGGTTCTTCTTCTCCTAAACAACCCCCGCAAAGTCACTGGACACTAGATTCACGCCATAGGCACGCAATGAAATCGCTGGACGCACGAGAGCGCAATAAAAATAGAATCCTTTAGAGACACTTGAGAAAGCTTTTATTTGATTTTCCATCCGATTAAGATCTCGTCAGCAGAGAACAAACGAATAAACGATCTCGCGTGCGAATTCATCTATATTAAAATTATTCTTACACAACGTAAAATGATCGGTCGCGCGCGCGCGGGAAAGAGGAGAATAATTTACGTATAAAAAGAAAGACTGAAAATCATTCAACTTCGAGTATTTCTCTCATCTTTAACGGCGTATAACGATTGTACTTCTCGACTATAACAATAAAATAAAATCTCTAGACATGATCGTCCGCGTCTCGCCGTTCCGTTTCCGGTGGACCAGCCATCGTCGCGCGAAATAGAACGACAGGTTTCGCCGGCGTGCGCGCGTTCCGCCGCCGGTAGCATTATTCGGTGTCCCGAGACGTCCCGCGGAAGCGGCGCGTGCCGATCGTAACTGTGCACCCGTGGGAACCACTTCGAATGACAATTTTGACCTACAGAAGGAACCTATTTGGACGGCAATTACTTTCTACCCTATGCACGTTCGCTCTCGCGACCTTCTCTTCACCGGCGTTCCTCCTTTTTCTTTCCCTTTTCTCCGTGCTTTTCTTGCTTTTGGTCGACTTCCTTCCCTTTCTCGTTCTCCTCCACTTTCCTTCCTCTCGTTCGCGTCGGGGAAAGCGTTGAATATCTTCCATTGATCGTCCTGCCGTTATCGCGAACGACGTCCGAGACCGTCGGGAGTTCTGGCTCGAAACGGGGTCCTTGCGTTCGATCGAGCACACAGGCGACACCGACACTTAATACTATTGTTTCGTTTGTTTCCTCGCCGAGGCGTGTCCGTGGTTCCTTGGAATTTCATCGACGCGCACCGCTGTCGCTGGCTGACCGATCGCCGAACGGAAGAATGGAGTATGACCGACGAACGAAACGATCTCGCTGCTAAGTACGTGGACAACGTGGAGACCCGTGCGCGCGATCGTGGATTTTCATAGCGTTCTCATGCTCTCCTTCTCGTTTCCTTCGTTCCCCGTCGAAAACGGAAGCTCGGGCCGCGACCGATCGGGAACTCCGATCGGAAGATCGGAGACACGACGACGTCTTTGGTTCGCTAGCGAAACTAGAATCTCGCGACACCGTCGCGGCGATTCGCGCGAGCATCGGGATCGGTTTGATTGTTTCGTCGCGAGAAGATTCTCCCCGTCGTTCCTCGCGTTCCTCTGTTTATCCTTCTTCCTTCGGTCGAGCTTCCTCTGGCGACCGGTGTTTCGTTAATTGACTGCCGCCCGTTCGTCCCCTGCGCGGACCTCTTAACCCTTTCGCTACTACGGGTGACTATAGTTACCAGCCACGGAAACGGAGACAAAAGTTAAGACAATACGAACAACAACAAAAATACATTCGTGGAAAGATTATAAATACATTGCTACGAGTACGAATCGTTTTGCTTCTAAAAGCAGCGTCACAATGGCGATTTTGAGACAAAAGGACACCGAATTCTGAAGACTGCGCGCGCTTGATGTTTGCGTCTTTGGCGCGGCGTTCTGTTTTAGCGAAAGGGTTAATCTCGGAGTACGGTCCAACACTAGAACTACCGAGCAATTGAACTGGCTGTTCTCTTCGTAGAAACTGTAAGAGTGGATTTATTGAAATCTCAAGTAGCTTGTACTGTATTTCGTATGGTACCGAATCCAACTTCTTTAACACTAGAACTACCGGATGAATCAAAATGACCCATTCCTGATTCCATTCTGTCCAATTATTCAACAGGTAACACATGCTTCTCTGAAAAAGTACTAGAGAAACTCAGCAATACGCAGACCGAATCGCGAATCAACCGAAGCCTCAATAATTGCACTGTCTCTACGGAACAATTTCAAAAAGACAATTCAACTGCTCGGCAGTTCTAGTGTTAATCGCTTCTCGAAGAAGCGTGTCCGTGCCTTTCCGATAATCGTCAAAGAGAGATTGATGAACGGTAGTTCCAGTGTTAAGAACCGAATCAATTACAGCGATCGATTATGCGCCGCGCGGAAGAGAGAGAGAGAGAGAGAGAGAGAGAAAGGGAGAGAGGCAGAGGAAAAGGAGACGCGAAATAAAATAGAAAGAACACGAAGGGTACGCGCTACGCGGGTAAAATTGTACTAGAAGATGAGCATCGATCACCATGACGAAAAGGGTAACGCAAACCGCCTCTCTTCACGGATCCAAGAAAAAAAAATAAAACGGTTCTACATTCATATGCATATGAAATACATACATCTAAATATATAGTCCTCGAAATACCATCTCGAATTTCAATTCCGTTCGCGTGCGCGTCGACTGTTCGGTACACGCGAACCACGCTTAACTTTAACGTAAAAACGGATAAAATACTTCTAACGATTAACCGTAACGATAATTAATTAATCGATTAATTAGTCAATAATAAAAGAATCATCGAAAAATCTGTCGGCGGAATGGCAGCGCGATGTCCGGAGTCGATCTTCTGCACCGGCTGCCGCGTCGCAAAAGTCCATCGAGATCAAAGAAACGTGTCTACTACTCGCCCCCCCCCCCCCCCCTGTCGTGTTCATCCTCCTCCTCCTGCGATTCTTTTCCCATAAATTCCCTTTCTCGTCGTCTCCGTCGAATCCTTCTTCCGCCATTTCCTCCTTCCATTTCTTACGAACGAAATTCGTGGCGAACGTGCGCACGCAATTGTTTCATGTCGCGCGGACGATCGAAAGCGAGAGAGAGAGAGAGAGAGAGAGAGAGAGTGAGAGTGAGAAAAAAATGGGAGCACGATGTGTAGTACGCGCCGATTCGTGTGCGGCTCCGTGAATCACGCGATCCGAGATCCGCGCGTGGATCCCGGCCGCATCGCGCGGTGATCGATCGATTCAACTGCGAGGCCTGGTTTGTGTTTTTCTTTCCTTTCCTTTGCATTTCCTTTTTTTCTCCCCACCCCCTTTTCATCCTTTTTGCGTCTCTCGTGCACGCGGCGGCTCGTTTTCGTCGCGCGAACACGGCCTTAGGTCGTCGACAAAGGCTTTTTACAGCGAAGAGAAGAAGCCTGAGCCCGTGACAGACGGCGACGCGACGCGACGCGTCGAGCGAAACCCAAAATGGCGGCCTGGGCGTGCGCGGCCCGCGAAGAACGGCGGTCGACGTTCCCGCAACGCGTCCCTCTTCGTCTTTTATCCTTTATTTATTCGTTAATTTAATTATTTATTTAATTAATTAATTATTTACTTATATTTTTCTCCACGTTTTCGTATATCGTTTTTTTTTTTTCTTATTCCACGTCGCTCCGTTGGATTACTCTTATCTGGCAGTATAATAATTGGTGTATAAAATTTTGTTTCCGCGTGTATTCCTTTCCCTCACCCGCTCCCGCGCCGTTCAATCAATCCACCCCACTCCCAAAATCTCCCCCCCCCCTTTATCCAATGTGTCGTGCATCGTTTTTTTCCCCCCGCCACGCTCTATCACACCCGGCGTTATCCACGATTGCCCTTCAGCCTCGAGTTCGGCTCACGATTATCATCGTCTCGTGTCATTCCTTCTTCTTCTTCTTCTTCTTCTTCAATTTTTTTTGTCGTTTTCGTTTTTTGTTAATATCCGATAAAATTTAGAGAAAAATATCACAATTAGCTCTGCTCTCGACGCAAAATATTTCCTAATTCGTTCAGAAGCTCGCCCCGCCCGCGTCGTCCGGGAAAGAAACGTCGGTTGAACCGTATTTGTATACCTGGAACGCGCGCGGCGGCGTTCGATCCTTCTTTCCTTCCTTCCCTTCCTTTTTTTCATTTATTCTTTTCGTTCCATTCGTCCGGGACACGGTCCCGTCCGTCTCGCCCGTCTCGCTGCGACCTCGGGGACTGACGGGGAGAGCGGCGCCCGTTCGTTGCGGCGACGCTCTCTCGTCGGACGAAGGAAGACCTATTGCAATGACCTAAGAGTCGGTTCGGGGACTGGCACCGTCCGGGGACCCGCGTCTAAGCGTCAGGCCCAATGCAAACGTTTCGTTAACGTCTTTCTGATATTGCATCCTGTCACTGCAACGACATCGACGCCGCGACGAATGTGACAGAGAACGATGGTAAACGACAGAAAGTAACACTGACAACGAATCTCTCTCTGCATCGAGTCTTAGCTTGTCTTTACACTGGATGCCTATTTAGACGAACTGAAGGTCGCTATGCATGCATTCTTAGGAATCTGCACGCATGTTTCATTGCTGTCGCGCGGTGAGTTAGCCAAGACAGTACTTCGTCTAGATACGCGATCAGTGTAATCGTTTAGATATTAATACGCTTTTGAGAAGGTAAGGCAATTAACGCTACACGACAAAAGGAACTGCCCACTCGCGATACTCGATCGAGAAGTTAGCGACAGTAACTCTGTTCTGATGCTCTGTTATTAGCTGAAACTGAATTAAGGGAAGTGAAAGAAACAAGATCCGATACAGTGATTCGCAACGGTAGAGAATGACGTTAAACTTCCGTATCCGCGAATCCTTAGGTTCCCGTTGCATCTGTGTAGCGTTAACCGACAGCTGAACCATCTCATCAGCGCGTATCGCGCTCGAGGCGAACGAATCGCGCGTGTCCCCGTCGCATACCCGAAGACCGAAAAACGAAAGAAGAAAGAAAAGCACGCACAGAAATCAGACATTTTCTTCTGTTCGTTTCCGGCGGGAACGTTTGTCCGGAGGTGGAACGAGGCTGTGTTTCCGCGCCCTCGCCGCCTATCGGTTCACAGACAGAGGACCGAAATTCAGACGAGGAGAGTCCACGACCGTGAGGGACGAAGAGAAAGTGTGTTCCACGTGTATGTATATGTGTGTCCGTGTTTGCCTGTGTCCATAACAAACAGAGAAAGCGCGACAGTCTAAGAAACGCCTCGTTCCGCGCCGGCGATTATTCGCTATCTACTAATTCGAAGTCCTCCCGCTTCCTCCTCGCAATCTTCTCGCCTCTCCCCGTTTACGGCTAGAAAACAACGGGAAAAAACAAAGAGACAGGACCCCAAGCGGAGTTTGCCAAGTGCCAGAGAGAACGAGCGATCGTTGCTCGGCCGTTCCTCGGAGAGAAACGATCACCGGTGTCTATCCTTCACCGAGACGAAGAGGCAGCGTCAGCACGCCTCCTCGAGCCTCGTCTCGTCGATGACCGGGCGGCAGAGCGTCGACGATCGTTCCGCCGCGCGAAGCGAAGGATCGTTCTGTTCGGGGGGGCGTCCCTTTCTAACCGTCCGCCATCCGTCATGGGATTGACGTATTCCTCGCCGCGAGACACGACCGCGCTTCTCGTCGACCATCTTCGCTGTTTTCCTCAGTCGGATGGGGGATTCACGCGTTTCCACGGGACGACGGTGAACAATAAGAAGAACGGGGAGCGGATCGGTGATCGCGAAACCCGCCCCCGCGACGTCGCGGCTCACGGTTTGTCCGTCTGCCGTTCCTTTACGTCGGACGAACGGAGACCGTTTTACGTGGAAGATGGTGGACGATGAACAGGGATTAATCTATATTGCCGCGACCATCGACCGTCGTTGATCGGTCTTTGGCCACGATCTCGCTCTCGCAACGTTGCTCGAATAGATACACGATCGGTTACGGCAACGACGACGACGACCACGACGACGACGACGACGACGACGACGACGATGACGACGTCGATGAAGATGACGATGACGACGACGACGATCGGCAATTGGCAATTGGCAGTTGGTGAGAAGTTCTTTGTTAGATTCTTTTCGTTTTGTCGTTTAGCGTTCCAGTTGGTTTTTCTTGGTTAGCGTAGCATTGGCAAACTCTGGGGTCGGCTCGGCGACAATCTCCGCCCGCGAACGTACGAACGGGGCGGCCGCTTGGCCTAGTCGCCGAAACGGCTGCAGGCCTTCTTCCATTTGCATTGCGTGCACCACAGCTCCCGGTGCTCCATGCCGTACACCTTGCGGCACTTCTTCGTCTCGCCGCGCACTCGCCGCGGCGACGACGGCATCTTGCTCGCGGACACCGTCAGCAGGCCCATGTTCTGCTGGTACGTCTGGAACGGCCGGGGCGACAGCTTTATGTGCTTGATCGGTGTGCCCTGCTTCACCGGAAACAAACGGAATTGCGGAGATTATTATAGGACTCGCAGCGCCGACGCCACTGTTAGCAATTAATTAATGAGATACCAGAGCCAGCGGTACTGAAAACAGAAGGGTACCTTGAATTCGTTGACACTGTTCGACTGAACGTATCAAACTCGGTTTCATTTCTCTTTGAAATACAATTTAGCTTCCTCTACAAACGGTGCTTCAAAAATTAATTAATTATCTTAAGGTATTACAGAAAATCGATCTTTATCTCTCGCGTCTCTAGATTTCCTCGAGGAACTTCGAGTCACGGGGAAGCTACTCGAGAATTAACCGTTCGACTCTGAAAGCGTCCGCCGAGGAAGCATACATTATTCAAGGGATACTGCAACGAAATTTCGTGTAAATCTCGATTCGCACGGGGGATTCATGCTAGACCAGGCCCGCAGAATGTCCGTGGCCGCGTGTACACCTCTGTTTCAAGTCCCGCTAGCCATACCTTGCTATATTTCGTTAACATCGGCCGCGGCCAGCCAAGGGTAACGTTATTCATCGTGCGTACCGGCGATTGCGAAATGGTGAACGCGGCGTTCCGTTCCCTGATTCCCACCAACACGTTCTCGGTGTTGCTGTTCGTGGCCGAGGCAGCCTCCAGGCGAAGCTGCTTCTGGTACTCGGGGTCTTCGTGGGGCGGCCTCGCCATGTCCCGGTGGGACAACGTCGGCGGCGAGCTCATGTGATCCACGGCGACTTCTTGATAATAGAACTCCTCCTCGTGGTCGGACATGTAATCGTCCTCCTCGTTATCCTGACCCTTCGACTTTTTCGGCCTGCGAAAAACGCACCGGACTCTACTTACGGTATGCTCGGTTGAGAATAAAATCATCGCGAGTGGCCGGGAGTATTTCTCGCGAGCGGATACTGTCTTGAAGGCGGTAAGATTGACGATGATGACTTTCAACGTACGCTACGCGTCCGGCCTATTCCCAATTTTTGCCGAGTATCCGAAACAAACGTTTCAGCGGTTCACCGGTGAAATCCACGTTTTCCGAGTTTCTCACGTTTACATTGCAAAGTCGATCGATTCGGCCGACGAGCTCATTTGGAACTCGCTCCGCGCCGGACTAGGTCTCGGTTAGCAATCGACTTAAGCTTCAAAGGGAAACCTGTAGCGAATATAAAACGAGAACCGAAGTACGCGTCGTCAAACGTATCCATTTGCGAAAAGTACCGGGCGCGACTCGCGATGGTTTTACTTTCGAACGGACACTTAGCTTTATTGCGCAGATGACCGGTTGCTATCTGAGCAGGTCATTGAGGAGAAGGGGGGAAAAAGGCGTCCGTCGAACGAGAACGACCGCGGGAGTACGTTTGTTTACGGATCCGAGCGAGCGCGGAACTTAATATTCATCGGCACGACGACGGAATTTATCTTATCAGCCGGTTCAAGGTTAATCGCGCCGCGGCCTTGCAACCGGTCACGATACGCGCCGCCTCCCGGCGTCGCGGGGTCCACGGATTTTCGCGAGACTTGTTGCACGCCTCGCGTCGCCGGGCTCGACGTCCGCGGGACACATCCGCGACGGGCGAACGACGACTTACCCCAAGTGTGATTGGCGCACGTGTTCCTCGATAAGCGGCACGGTCGCTTTGATCTCCGAGCAGCCTGGCCAAGTGCATTGGAACACCATCGCCGCGTTCGCCTGAAACCAGAACAGACAGGGTTGTGTGATTCATGGGTGGCCAGCCAGGCGCTTACGGTTACATCAGGCATTTCGGGGGAGGAGGTTCGAGGAGATCCTGAAGACTGGGCGAAGTTGTCTTCGCTGGACTTCACGAGTACTTCGGATTCCTTTGTGTTTGTTACTTTGTTCTGATACCACCGTTACCTTCTTTTCAGCTGTAGTTTTGGTATGTTTCTTTTGTATCGTAGTTATGGACGATAAATTTATTGCTGCTATTTTAGGATGTTCCGAGGACTTTAGATTTCCTTGTGTTTGTTACCTTCTTTTCAGCTGTAGTTTTGATATGTTTCTTTTGTATCATAGTTATAGACGATAAATTTAGTGCTACTATTTTAGGATGCTCCGAGGACTTTAGATTCCTTTGTGTTTGTTACTTTGTTCTAATACCCCCGTTACCTTCTTTTCAGCTGTAGTTTTGGTATGTTTCTTTTGTATCATAGTTATAGAAGAAATTTATTGCTACTACTTTAGAATATTCTGAGATATTATCTATAAGTTAATGATTGAAATGGACAGAAGAGAAGTTTCGTTTAGGTTCCTTCTAATTAAACTTGTTTTCGGTATCACTGTTATCAGGATGCTCGCGTGTGCTATTGCTGTTATTATTTTTGTTCGTTTTCGTGTATCACGGTAACTCTTTCTCTCTCGCGTGATGCAAAAACCGTTTTCCAGCTGTCCGTTCAAAGGAGACGCGGGGGGAAGGGGTGAGCGGCCATTGATCGCGGGCCGAGGATTTCGGCAAATATTTCTGGCATCCTCTGACGGCGTCTTACGGTTCGCCGGTCGATGCGGTGTACCGTGCAATCGTGTACACACCCGTGGAGCCCACGCTCTCGCGTCGTGTGACAGGCTGGCGTGAAGGAAAATCGATGCGCGGCGTTACACGACGCGTCCGCTGCGCGCGCGTTTCTTTGTTTATACCGGCCGACACCGCGGACGCCTTACGGAGCACCGCGATCACGTGCTGTTTTCGTCCTGTAACGGCGCGATCCTTTTTTCTGTAGCGAATTCGGAAATGTTCGGACTCGGGAATTTGAACGTTTGAAGTTTGAACGCTTGAGCATTTGAGCATTTGAGCGTTTGAGCGTTTGAGTGTTTGAATGTTTGAACGTTTGAGCGTTTGAGCGTTAAGTGTTTGAATGTTTGAACATTTGAGCATTTGAGCACTTGAGCATTTGAATGTTTAAACGATTGAGCGTTGGAGCGTTAAGTGTTTGAACGTTTGAACGATTGAGCGTTGGAGCGTTAAGTGTTTGAACGTTTGAACGATTGAGCGTTGGAGCGTTAAGTGTTTGAACGTTTGAGCGTTTGGGCGTTTTAGTGTTTGAATGTTTGAATCTTTGAATGTTTGAGTGTTTGAACATTTGAACATTTGAGTGTTTGAACAATTGAGCATTTGAGTGTTTGAACGTTTGAGTGTTTAAGTATTTCAAAGTTTGAGTGTTTGAACGTTTGAATGCCTAAACGTTTGAGCATTTGAACGTTTGAACATTTGAAAACTCAATGGCTCGGAACTACAATAGCAAACGTGTTCAATGCTCCCTTCGATTCGAGTTCGTTCACCCCCCGTCAATTCTCTAAAATTCTCATTCTCACGAAGACCCCTCCGAACTTAGGCGAAGCCTAAAACCACCGTCATTCGCGCGAGCACGTTGTTCAATAAAATTTCAAGCACGCAGACATCCAAGAGATCAACGATCCTTTGTCACGTGTCCCCCACGTTTCACAAAGAAGCCACATTTAATAAGAAACTGTACGTACTCGTTAACCAGCACAAACCGCACCGGCGAACCCGTTAAGCTCGTTAAGCCGGAAAAGGTTAAAAGCGAAGGACGATTCGAGAGGACACTTTTAAGAGGTCGATAACACCGTGCTCGATTAACTCCGGCTCCGTCCCACGTACCCGTGATTCACGCTTTTACAACGCTTTCGAAAAGCAAACCCGTTCCTAAGCGCAACCAGAAGAGAGCAAAAAAAAAAAAAGCAAACAAAGAACAGCAAAAAGCTCGGCAAAAAGGAAAAAATCCTCGACCAGAAACCTCGCGGAGATATCTCGCGCGTCGAGTCCCTAGATAGCGGACACCTGTTATTGCCATACGGAACCTATCGATTATTCGTTACCGTACTTTCAACAATTTCGCAACGTTCCCCCGGGTTCGTTCGAGCGAACGAAACGGGAACGTTTCGCGCGGCGCGCTCCGCGGCCGCTCGCGATTTGCATAACTCGTATCCGGAGCGGTAGCTAACCAGTCCGGGAAATCGGTGTATAATAACACGTTCCCGGCGACAAATTAGCGATACGCGATGCCGATCGCGGCAACAAAGCGCTGCGCGAGGGCAGCTCCGCGAGCTCGCGCTAGCTCGCGCGGCTCTATGAAAGTTGCCCCTCAAGGACTCTCCGGGACTCTCGCGCCGCGACAAGTACACGTGTAAAGAAGCCGGGGAAACAACGAAATTATTGTAGCCGTAAATTGTCCCGGCGAACAGGCGGCCGCGCGGCACAATGGACGGTCGCGCGAGGAGCAGCAATTGACGCGGGAGACGCGGCTCGGCGCTCGCTCGCCGTGTCCGAGGTGAAATACAGCCGGAGATTTTATCGATCACGAATGTCATTAGCGGGCTGGTAACAACCCGCGGAAGATTGATCGACGGCACCAACGGTGTAATGGCTGTTCACCTATGACGAGGAATTAGAGGACGAACACCTCTCCGTCGACCCCGCCGATCCGAGTGAAATCGTCGCGGCGCAAAATCAGTTACGTTTAAAATCAGTCACTCGGTTCCATTCGGGCGGACCTCGCCGTTTCAACGTCGGATCGTCGTCCTCCTTTCGGAGCGCAAGAAAGTGGAACCTGCGAGAGCTTCCTACGTCTGCAAGAATTCATCCTTGAAGAGGCTGCGGAACGCTCGCCCGCCGAGGCGACCGCAAAGCGGGGATAAAAAGTTGCGGGAAGAACTGTCGCGCGGATAACGGGGCAAATTTTCCTCGCCGTGTGCGGCGGCCGGGGAAAAAAGCGAGTCCCCGGGGCGAAAAGTAGTCGTTGGCTTCTTCAAGGACCTTTCTGCCCGTGACATCACCTCTGAAACGGTACACGCGGGCAGCGGCGTAAGTACGGCGTAGCATAGGCATTGCCGAGGTCACAGACCTTCTATGCCGGTCGGCAGGCAATGCTCTCCCTTTGCCTTGGCTTGGCTTGGCTTGGCTTGGCTTGGCTTGGCTCGGCTTGGCTCGGCTCGGCTTGCCTGCTCGCGCCGCGCAGAGGAGTCACCGCGTGGCCGATCCTTTCCCCTACTCGCCGCCGCTCGAACGGGCAACTTTCAGTTACCCGCGTTCGTTAATAATCACGGCCGTGGATTACGGTGCACGATAATCTCGCGCGGAATCGCGCGAACGGCCGTAAACCAGATCGGAAGTGTCGCTGATGAATGGGGCGAGTTAATTTCATTTAACGGATCGCGCGAAACACCGGCGGCGCGCTACACCGCGGATGACAAATGGAGCCCGGGACGAACGGGATCTACGCGGCGCGCGGTGAAAGATCATCGCACCAGTGATTCCGCTTAATTACGATCCTCTTCTTTGCAGTCTTACTCTTCGGACTGACTGCTTTTGGCCGCTCAGCTGCTGCCACTTGATTCGACGCCGCGAGGGAATAACCTTGCCAGTGGGCAGAGGCTCGTGGGAACGCTGCGTTTTCTTTCGAATTTTTCCGTCGAGTTGTTTGTAATTAACCTTAATCGTACGTGTTTCTGTAACGAATTATAGGGCAGATTTTGAAAGAGCAGAGACACTTTTGGAAGTGCGATATGAAATCAAGAAATTTAAGGGAAAAGTTCAAATGTGACTCAAAGTCACGTCTTAGGGTTAACCCTTTGCACTCGAGAGGTGACACTAAGTCACCACTTGATTTGATGTAGTAAAACTATAAAATTTGATATTCAACATTGACGTGTGAAATATTGAGATAAAAAAGCTCTGTTTCTCAATTCACTCGCAATTTCTCTTTGACTTAATTTAAAAAATGTCGTCTATATCTAGCTAGAAAATGTTAAGTATTTCCAACGAAATGCTTCCGAGTGCAAGGGGTAAATAATATATTTTCTCCGTTTCGTGTATTTTGCTCTACGGAGTCGCGTGGCATTCAACATGTTAAAATTCATTAAAATATTCAATATCGGAACCGGTGCAATATCGGAGCCCACAGGGTTCAAAGGGTTAATTTTCCAGGCGAACACTCGCGGGAATGATTGATCCGCATTGGTTCTTACATTGTTACAACGCTGAAGGGGTCGGCGGTTCTCAGAAGTCTCTGGGTCCGTTCCACCCACGATGCATTGGCATCGTGCATCGTCGTTAACAGGTTGCATCGGGGCTACGGCCGACGGCCGGCTGATACAACGGCGACCGATGTAATTGGTCACGGCCCGTCCCATTGGCAAGATTCTAAAAAAGGAACAGCCGGCCGGCCAGAAGAAAGAGAGATGTAAATCTCCGGCCGGAGAGGAAGAAGATCTCTCGCGCGGCGTTTCGAGCCGGCAGGGATGAGTAAGCGAGCGAGCGAGTAAGCGAGCGAGCAAGCGAGCGGGCGAGCAGGGTTGCCGGTGCGCTAGAGAGTTGTCCGTGGGTGCATCGCGGAGCGATACGATGTTGCCGGTAGTATAGATGGTTAGATGGGGATGCACGCGCGTTGCTCTCTGATCGGAGCACGCCGGCCATCTACCCTAACGGCAGCCTCGTTTACGCGACCGCTCTATCTCCTTCCCTTCCATTTTCTTCTCGAAACGCCTCTGCCAACGCACGCGTCGCCTTCGCTGCGATCAGCTAAAAACTAGCTATGCAATTTATACGAACTTCTGATAGTCTAGCCCTTTGCACTCGAAAAGTTTGTCGATAGAAGTATTCGATTTATTTTTAGGAGATAGAGGTGACATTTTTTTCAACTAACTTAACCGTTTGAGTGCTGAGAAGTTGTGTTGTGCCAAAATTGATACTGTTTGTCAGTATCAATGATAATTTTCTTACTATGTTTTTCAAGAAATGAATCGAAGTTTATTTGAATAAATGTTATTTTTTGATATTTCTTTTGTAAGAATATTTGTAATCTAATTAGAGGACTATTAAATCTTATTAAATTTTTTCGTCACTTCATCATCCGATCATTTCCGTATTTTTGGTGTATACCCACAAAATTTGTATAGCACTCGAACGGTTAACGAGGAAGATATTCATAGAATAAGGGGAACAATGGTATTTGATTTCCAGAATTACACGTACCGATAGATTACTCGGGAATTAATCTTAAATACGGAATTTTACAATTTTGATGCAACCGAGTGGTGACTGAGAGGCACCTTCGAAGTGCAAAGGTTAGAGTTCCTCGTACAGATGTAACAAGAATAATGTAACAATCGTACACCTGAAAATTGGAACATTATTTACGCGGTAAATTGGAGCACTATTTAAGCGGTAGTTTTTATCCGACCTAAATTCAGTAATAGCTAAAATATACTTTTCTTTCACGCGGACTTTCTTCGGACGAGCCTCTATTTTACGCGGTAAATTGGAGCACTATTTAAACGGCAAATTAGAACACTATTCACGCGGTAGTTCTTACTCGATCTGAATTCACTAATAGCTAAAATATACCTTTGTTTTACGCGAACTTCCTTCACGCGAGCCTCTATTCTACGCAGCAAATTGGAGCACGTAGTTTTCACGCGATCTGAATTTACCAGCGAATAAAACATACCTTTGTTCCCTAAAACATCAACATTATCATTTCCTCTATCAAGCTAAGTAAACTACATATTCCCAAAACCTATGCCAGCTTCTCTCTCCAAGCTCGATTCCCTCGATTTCCGCGCGAAACGAACCCACGTGTAACTTTCTCGCGAACCAAGGTGTATTTGCAATTCAGTAAACCTTAGAGCGCTACACGAACCATTACCCGTGTTGAATATTCCTACTGAAGATTACTCAATTGCCACATTGAATGACAGGGAGCCAACGCGTGACAATACGGCACCAGTTGAATCTAATGCCTCTAAACAAAAGCTGCACGGAGCGAGGCGTCGCAACCTGCTGCCAGCGTATTGCCAGCGTTTCCCGTCGAGTCACGACACGCGTGCCTGTATCCGTGTCGAGCGGAGCCTTGAATCATTTATAATTAGACCGTGCATGCGATCATCAGCGGCGGGCTGACCCCAACAGTGCTCGGCGAATGAAAATTCCAAGCAAGGTCTCTCTGTTCGGCTACACGGCCCGGCCCCGCGTCGCTACCGCGCGAGCGCGAGCGAGCGAGGCGCACCGGAAACGTGGCCGTCTCTCCTCTGCACGGCAGCGAGCCGAGCATTCACCGGCCTTAAGGTGAACGCAACCGGTGCGACGACACGGGGACACGGACACGAGCACGAAAAATCGATCCGAAACTACTTTGCACCGTGCCGCAACGCAACTTGCTTCCCGCGCCGACGGCTCTCGCTTTCTCCCCGAGCGTCACTCGACGCTGCTCGTTTCCGAGGAAACGACTGTCCCGACCCTTTTGATCTTCCGCGCATGCGAGATCCAAGTCCCGCGGTATTTTCCGCCTTTTCCCGGCCGCCGAGCGTCGGGACGCGATTCGAGACGCGATCTGACGTCTTCGCCCTTTGCGGTACGCCGTCCGGTGTGGACACTTTCCATTGATATACTTGTAACGGTTCTTGCGATCGCGATTCACGTTGGGAATTGAACCCTTAGGATGGTTTTGTAAGTTATTAGCAACTGCGGTTGTTTCTGTATTTTAACCCTTTACATTCGAAAGGTGACTTTGACACCACTTGATTTGATACAGAGGTACTATGAAGTTGAATGTTTAGTGTTTTGAATTAAAATTGTATTTTGCAATGTGAGATGTTTAAATAAAATAGCTTTGTTGCTTAATTTGTCTGTGAATTGTTAAATTAGTTTCAAACAGTGTCGTCCTTATCTCATCAGAAAATGTTCAAATGTTTCTACTGAGACACTTCCGAGTAGGGTTAGACGATGGAAATGAAATTAATCGTGTAGGTATTGTTATTAGATATTATAAACTATGACATTGTATTTAGGAACTCAACTCGTTTTAGTTTCATTTTTCTAATATTTTCTATAGATTTATTGAATTGAAGACAATATAATTGAGGAGACTGTGTTAACCCTTAGCACTCCAGATGGTTTTGTAATCTATAAAATGAGAAATTCTATAACATTCCTTCGATCTTTTATTTTCCTTCTCAGTACGAAATTTGAATTGTGGAAAATCGAATTTTAGGGTAGTTTTGATTCGTTGAAATATTTAATATTATAACTGGTGCAGTATTGTAGCCTACAGAGTTCAAAGGGTTAAAAGGTACCATGTGTTCACTAATTTTAACACATTATATGCGGTATTTAGTATTTTAAATTAGACTTTGTATTGCTACAGGAAATAATTAAATAAAACAGCTTTGTCTTAATTTATCTGTGAATGATCGTTAAATTAGTTTCAAACAATATCCCCCATATCTCGTCGAAAAATGTTAAATATTCCCAGTGAAAAACTTTCGAGTGCAAAGGGTTAGTTCCAAGAGAATTTCATCGTCCTAGAAAACACAGTCCTGTCCCGCCCTCTGCGATCAAGAACGACAGGGTTGCGAACTAAGCTCCTAACGCTAAGATGCAACAGCGTCGCATCCATTATTTCTCGAACCGACCCGTACAACAATTCAAATATTTCTAACACTTTCCATGCACAAACTCTCCACAGCTCTCAATCTGCTGTACACGCCTCTCCTTCTCTACGATCCCGTCACTGTTACTAAATAGAAATTCGTTTAATCACGCTCTCGTCGTTCCTAAAACAAAAGTGAACGTTCGGTCTCGCCGAACGAATAGGATCCCATTATTCCACTTTCGAGGGAACCGTAGCTGTAAAATGTCGTTGTCTCGGTCGCTTTTCGTTCGCGTGCTAACCTCGATCCTCCCCGTCGTTCACCGGCGTCTGCATCTGCATACGTTCCTTGACGTCACGCTAATTCGATGTCAATTCCCATTTCGGGATCGCATCGTCACTACGTGTGATGGCCGATAGCTTTCACGGAGCGTCGTCGGGATGTGTATCGCGGCGCAACGCCGAGAAGGGATAAAAGCAGGAGAAAGAGAGAGAGAGAGAAGAGAGAAGAGAGAGGCACATATGGTGGCGAACAACGAACGGAGAAAGAAAGAGAGAGAGGAGTACGATGGTAAGAAGTGGGGAGGCGAGGGTAACGCCCGGGAAACCAAAACAAACCAGGCTTCTGTGTGTTGGCGCGTCGATCCGTGGCGTGTGGTGAGGGTCGGCCGTTGACCCTTCGAAGGAACACACGAATGCTTTACGCGCGAACACCGAGTATACGGGGTGGCCGTAGAAATACCCATGGGTTTGTTATGGTGGCTGTACAGCGGCCGACGTCACGGACCTGCAGCCACCGGGTAAGCGTCAGGCGAGATTAGAAAGTTTTCAGGAGCAACAACACCGGAACGACAACCACGCTAATGGCCGGCCTTCCCAGGAATCACGTCGAAATCCACGAGGATCCATGGAATCCTCGGCGCATCTTCTGTTCTGTCAGTGAAATATTCGACGTGAACGTTCTGTCGTCGGTTCTCTTCCTGTCGTTTTGCAATTATACGTAAAATGAAGCGTTTTCGAATGTGTTCGTTAGGATTTTCTTAGGGATACTATGAAAATTAATTGCAGTTGCTGATAAATTACAAAACCATCTGGAGTGCTAAGGGTTAACCCTTTGAACTCTGTAGGCTACAATATTGCATCAGTTGTAATATTAAATATTTTAATGAATCAAAGAAACTACCCTAAAATTATTACGTTCTCCACGCATCCAAATTTTGCACTAAGGAAAATAAAAGATCGAAGAAATGTTATAGCATTTCTTTTCGATAGGAATACTAAAATTAGTCGCAGTTGCTGATAGATCACAAAACAACCTGGAGTGCTAAGGGTTATAGAAACTACCCTAAGATTAAATTTTCCATCCAAACTTCGCAGGAGAAAAATAAAAGGAACGTATAGCATTCCTTTTCGCTACGAATACTACAAAAATCACTCGCAGTTGCTGATCGCAAAACAACCTGCAGTCCCGAGGGCGAGCCGACCGGAAGTCTCGGTGAAATTCGTTCGGCGCCGTTAATGCGTAGAAATTGTACCGGCGAAAAATGCGCGGAGAGAAACACGCTGGAACGCGCGATTCGGCGCAATTTCCGAGCAAGAACAGGGGTCGACGACACAGAGGGAACAGAGAAAGAGAATCGTTCCGGAGGAGGGAGCGGAGCGTTGAACATCCGTGAGTCACGAGCAGGCTGCGCCAGGATATTCAACCGTTTTCAATCCGTAGCTGTTCCCGGTGCGAGAGGGAACCCGCCGGGAAGAAGGTACGACAACGGTGAGACACGCGGAATCGACGGTTAAAGAACCACCGACACGCCGCGCATGTATATCGACGCGTGTCGCGTCCTCATGAAATATATAACGAATCTCGATTCGCCGGCCCGATCGCCGCCATTACGAAGGTCAGCGCCACCATCGTGCACGTTCCGAAACGGCGTCGCTCGCCGGCTTGTTCGTCGTCCCCGTGCGTGGGAGAGAGGACGCCGATTAGGGGGAAGAGGACGGGACGAACGAACGGCTCAAGAGCAACAGTGCAGGGGGAAGAGTTGCGCTTGCGCGTTCCCGTTGTTTACGTCGCCGAGCGGCGTGCATCTTCCCCGACGTCCCCATGAAACGATAGAGGACGCCAGTTCGGCCGGCGATGAATCAAGCGTTGATTGCGTTTCGATCGACTGCTTGCGACATTTTCATTTGTTTCCTTCTGCGGCTACCTTTATTAGCGATTGATTTAATTGTACGCTTTGTTAGGGTTCTCCATGGTTTTTGGGGAGGTTTGTTTGTTTTGGTGTTTGCTAGGTTTGCCATGGTTGTATTTGTGTAGTTTAGACCTTTGAACTCTGTAGGCTACTATATTGCATATAATATTAAATATTTTTATGAATTTTAACACGTTGAACGCGATTCCATCTAAAGTCTAAAAGATCTAAAAAGTCTTATAGCAGTTCCCATTTTTGCTGGGATACTATAAAAATTATTTGCAGTTGCTGGTAGATTACAAAACCATCTGGTGTGCTAAGGGTTAATTAAAGGTATTTCTGTATTTCAGATGATGGAAATGAAATTAATCGTATAGATATTGTCATTGGAAATGATAAACTGTGACATTGTATTTAGGAGCTCAATGACTTGTTTCAGTTCCATTTTTCTAATACTTTGTTTAGAACCGAACAAAACTAAACAAACTATTGAAACAAATGAAGCTAAAACAAGTCGAGTAACGTAATTTCGTTGCTTATAACTTCAACTAACTAGGTCCTTTCACTCACCTTCGTGATATTAACAAAGATTTACGGGATCCGTCAATTTGATGGACATTGACTTTCTTCAACATTATTTCGTAACAATTTATATCAATTATTATTCATGCAATTTCGCGAATATCCATTATAATTCTCTATTCTTGAAACACTAATTTCTACGATCTATATAAATAAACACGTAATCTTCCAAGAACGATAGAATAAAGTATAAAATATTAAATCTACTAAATCTAGTGTTAACACTAGGTTTACAGGCATTTATTGTACACTTCATTCTATTATTCCTAAATAATTGATGCTCGTTTATTTAGATCGTGAAAACTGGAGATTCGATAGTAGGTAATTGGGGTACACGTCAGTGTGATCGATCAAAATCGGCGTAAAAATTTACAAAATAATATTTCTAAAATCCAGTATGCGTCAATTCGACGCGTTCCGTAAACCTAGTGTTAAAAAAAAGCTTTCCTATCGAGAACCAGTAAGCTTCGATTGATCGTGTCGAAGATAACGCAAGATACCAAGAGAGCAAACAGTTAGCGAAAGGCACGACGCGGATTGATAAAGACGCGAAACAAGAGACGCGCATTGGCTTACGGTCATTCGCTCCCCCGGCCTTATCACTTTATCGTTGACTTTGACTTTGAATCGAAGTACATTCCACCGGCAGTAAAAACCGACCGGTTACCTTGCCACGTTCTTCCGCGATAAAAGAGCCACGCGCTTATACAGGGTGTATCGTTTGTCGTGGGCGTGGGACCCGGGGGGACCAACGCCGCCGCACCGACGTTACACAACGAAATTCGTTGCAGGCCTGGACTTTCTTCAGCCTACTTATCTATTCATCGATACCGCTCCGCGTTTTCACTTTCTACGGTTCCTCGATGCGTATTGGGTTGGCACGCGTGAAGTGTCTCAAGGCCGAACCAACTGAATCGCGAATCAAACGGTCGCATCGGACGCTTCGAAATCACAGCGGAATTACAATTACTCGTTCACCTCTGTATTTCTCTCTTCTAATCGTACAAGAAATAAGTGAGCTGTTTATTCTGAATAATCTTTTCATTTTACAATAATTTTATAATTTATTTTAACACTGGATTCACGAGGCAATTTGACTTATATTGAATTTTATAAGCGTTATTTGCTAAATCAGTCGATTCTCATTAACTGGCGACTGTTAACACTAGAACCGAGCATTTAATACGATTAATATCCCTATAAAAATTGTAACAATATTATTTCCAGTTTCTCTAGACATTCATTGTAGAACTTAAATGAAACTATTTTCAAAATCACTTCGAATTCAATGCTTCGAAGATACAATAATTGAACAAAAAAATTGGAACCAGTCATTTCGACTGGTACGGTAGTTCTAGTGTTAGCCCTTAGCACTCCTCATAGTTTTCTGATATGTCAGCAACTCCTACCAATTTTGATAGCAGTCCTACTGAAAATTAACAATGTTGTAAAATTTCTTAAACCTTTGATTCCCTTCTCAGTAGAAACTTCGTACATTCGGAAGATCTAATAATCTTAAGGTAGTTTTCTTAAAATTAATTAAAATATTTAATATTATTCCTGGTGCAATATTGGAGCCTACAGAGTTCAAAGGGTTAACTTGCGGAAGATTCGTCGGAATATCGAAAGCTTCAGCAGATGAAGCTGAATTACTCAATCGCTTAATTAATATAAAAACAGGAAGCTACGCGCTGATCCCTTGTTCGAGTGATTAGATCATTTCTTCGCGACTTAGTCCTTCGAATACGGTTTCATCCAAAACGTCGACATTCGTCAAAGGGTTAAACCTCTAGTTCCTAAGATCTAAATGAACAATTCTAAGAAAACAACAAACTGCAAATGTCGATGACGATGATGAGCGACAAAATAAACGGTTCAAGTTCAGTAACATCGTTTCCTTCATTTCAAAAATTCTCCTGCTCTAAGTTGACTAAGTTTCAAGAAAATACTTTTAAATATGCATCGCGAGTATTAATTAACAATATCCGTAACGGAGTTTAGCAACGGTAAAAGGGAAACGCGAAATTTTCAACGGAAATCAAAGGCGTGTCGTGTTTGTACGAGCCTCGGTTTTTTTTCTCCGCTTGCATTATTATATACCCACGTTAAATCCAGCCTTGATTGATAGCTCATTAATAATGCAACAGTGTGTTTATGCGCGAGCTGAGAATTCGCGAAGAAAACACGCGGGGCTGATTAATAATGGCCGATACTACTTTAACGGTCGGCACCGGTACACGTTCGACGCGAGCGGCGGCCGTTCGATGTGTTCCTTCTCCTCTCCTCTTTTTCTTTCTTTTTTCTCACACGCGTGTACGGGAAGCGTCACGCATTACCATAATAACTTGTGATTCTACTTTCGAACGGGCGACTAATTATGCCGCTAATTATTCTAATCTAATGCGCAGTTGCACTTTCATGCGGCCGCGATTATTGGATTATTCAGGACCGCGAGGGAGGAACGAGCCGGCGTCGAGTTGCAGCGGCAGACTTTGTAATTGAAATTGCGATCACCTGCCGCTCGACGCGAGATCCTTTTCTTCTTTTATCGTGAACCACGCTCCCACTGTTCGCCTGGATTCTCACGGAGCGTTATTGTTCCTAGCCTCGCCGATAAAAGTGAAAATGCTGCTAATCTGCTTAACGCTAGAACTACCGAGCATTTAATATCGATTGATGTGTAATCGCTATAAAAATTGTGACGATAGATTATTTTCAGTTTCTTTGGATATTCAGTAGTACTCGAGTGAAACTATTTATTTACGAAATCATTTGAAATATTCAGTGCTTTTATGGTATTAATAACTACGAAACAAACGAATCGAAAATCGTCTTACGCGATTTGAACATTTCCTAAACGAACACCTCAGAAAATCACACGCCAGTTTTTGTAAGAAAATATCTCTAATGGATACATGGTCATGGATAGTGGTGCACGTTACAAAGCAGTGAACACAAAGAAACAACATCAAATTACAAAAAAATCATCAAATACCTGAATACAACTTATTTTACTTAAAAAATCAATACAGTTCACAATCAAAATATAACCAAAATTTCCGTGGCACGGAACGTGTTAAGATTCATTAAAATATTTAATATTATAGCTAACGCAATATTGGAGCCTACAGAGTTCAAAGGGTTAAACGTATTAACTACTCCAAAGAGGAGTTGCGAATACGTGGTATAATAGTACTTTCGATGATATTTCCACATTAACTTCACGTTGGTTCGATGGAATCCCAGGCGGTATATAGATCGAGAACCGTAATAAACGTAGTTCGTCTCCGAGCGCACAGTGGCTGGATAAATATATTCGGACACAGAGTTTCCTCGGTTCATTCACGGGTTATTGTGAGCGCACAAAGGCCTTGTTCAGTTCGAAGCGTATTATTAGTTTCGTAGCAACCTCAGCGACTTTTCGCGTCCCTATAAATAAACTTCCCTTCGTATTTATAAGTCGACAATATTCAGGCGTTACGCGCGACGCGTAATTCGAGAATACATTAATTTATGAATATTTCAAATATTTCCCTTCCACTTCGGTATTCCGAGCGGTATTTCCCTCGCGAGCAAGACGGAAGAGAAGTTCACCGAGGAAACGTCTGAGCGGGAGAATTATTAATCTTCTAATTAGTCCTCATTC